>NC_136478.1:26017567-28417567 GCF_902686455.1 Sciurus vulgaris | reverse complement strand
CTTTATGTTGGTTTGTCTTAGCTCTATTCCTGAAAACTTCCTTGACAGATGTTCCACAGTACTGGCATTTCTTAATCTTAGGGGGTCTCCACTGCAAGTTTCAGCTTCCTCCTCACATTTCCATGCTTTGCCCTCTCAGAGGTTCCCCACAGGGACTCTGATGCACCTTGCCTGACCTCCCACACCTTCCTTTGGAATCTCGGTGGAAGCCTCCATGGCTCCTTAACTTCAATCTGTTGAAAAAATTTCCTAGGCCCCCTCATGCAAGAAAGGTACCCCATTGGTCTCTTCTCAAGAGAATTTTTACTTCTACTTCCTTAAGTCTCAGATGGATGTGATCTTGCCAATTCCTGAGATGCCCTAAACCATGTTTCTTATTGTCTCTGGGCAAAGTCTTTGGCATTCCTTTAGTGGCAGTAATGTCTTTAATAACTACAACTCCCTTAGCTCCAGTTTTACTCCCACCTTTTAAGTCCAAGTTTTTCAAATCTTTATACTCTGCTTTCTGCTCCTGAATAGCACAATAAACTTAGCTAAAAGCCACCAGCAATATTCATGCCACTTCCTGAAGTCTATGCTGCCTAGAAATTAAGAAGTTCATCACATTTAAAGTCAGTCTCAGAAAGTCTTAGGACATGGGCAAAATACAGACAATTTTTCAATCAGACATAACACAAATGATCTCTAGTCCAAATACCAATAGTGTCCTCTTTTCCTCTAAACCCCCTTGAGCCCTGTATTCATTGTCCACATTCCTATTGGCATGCTGGTCTTCTGAGCTCCCACCAGAACTGGTCATTAAGAGTTGCTTACAACAGTCTAAAGCATTTCCAGCTTGCACTGCTACACATCTCAAAATTCCTCCAACAAATTCCAACAAAACTCCAAAGTCTTCTGAACCACATGATTGGGTTAGTCATAAAAACAACCCTACTCTTAGTATCAATTTCTGTTTTAGTCATCTTTTTTGTTGCTGTGACTAAAAGACACCAGCAACACAATTGTAGAGGAGGAAAAGTTTATTCGGGGGGCCTCACAGAGGTCTCAGTCCATAGACAGCAGACTCCATTCCTCAGGGCTTGAGGTGAGGTAGGACATCATGGCAGAAGAGTGTGTCAGAGGGAAGCAGCTCACATGATGACCAGTAAGCAGAGAGAGCTCCAATAAAATTTTCATCAGAATATTTTAAGGGATTTGATATCTTAAATATAACACTTACATGGAAGAACAATGGTGCATGAATAGCAAAATAAATTCTGAAAGCGAAGAGGAGGTATCTGTTCTATGACATTAAGATATACTACAAGTCAAATATTTTTATAAGCTCAATAGTAGTGACACAGAAGCAGAGAAAGAGATTAATGGAACAAACTAGAAAGCTCTAAAAATGATATAACATAGAGATACATCACAAACTAGGGAGAAAAGATGGGACATTGTCTAAGGGCTATTGTAGTAACCAACTGACTCTCTGAAAAGTCAATTTCCTGCCTCAGACTACACATAAAAGAATCCCAAATATGTTAAGGACCTCAATGTAAAAAAGTAAAATTACTAAAATAATGGAAGAAAATGTAAGGAGCATCTTTGTCACATTGGAGTGTAAAAGAACTTCTGAAATAAGACCTAAAAATCATAAAATATATACAACATATGTGATTGATCTGACTACATCAGCAAGATTATATTGGTCTAAAAACTACAGGCAAAATTGATAGGGGGCAAAAGTGAAGATCTTTCTTCATCTAAACAAAGGGATTGGTTTCTACACAATAATAGGAACACTACAAATAAAGAAAAAAGATAATAAATGCAATAGAAAAATAATAGAGGACATGAATAGACAAGTCACAGAAAGATAGGGTGACTATATAATTCATGAACCAAACCAGGACACTTTAAGAAAGAGGCACTTGGAATAATCATGACAGGGCAATAGGTAAACCCTAGACTGTCCCAGGTAAACCAAGGCATAGCGATACCAGATAGAAGAAGCAATTGTAATTATGTACATAACAGATGAAGAAGTGCTTAACTTTACTAGTAGCAATGCAATTAAATAAATACTAATTAAAATAACAAGATACCATTTTATACCTATCAAACCTGCAAAACTTAGAAAGCCACATAATACCAAGTATTGGCTAAGATGGGCTCCACTGGTGACCTTCAGTGACGTAGTCTTTCTAGCGCACATGAACGGGATTTAGCAGTGATCCAGTAATCTTACTGGATCCCAGTATACATCCCAGGAAACTTACACCAAAGACCACATGTGGAGATGTGTGAGGAAGTCCATTTGCAGTCCCATGATAATAGATGGTTAGAGGCAACGTAGGTGTCCATCACTAAGGCACAGATAAGAAAAAAAGTGATAGGCTCATATCATAGCATCAGCTACTACAGAATGAAACAATGACCTGGAAGCATACACAGCAACATACATCTCAAAATCCTAACACTGAGTGAAACAATCAGCAGAGAATGAGGTTCCTAGCATGAACATTTGTGCAATTAAAAGGACATACAAAAATAAAACAATGCTGTGTGTTTTCAAGGGCAGAAACATCCTGGATCATACATAAAATACATTACTGTTGTTGCCTTAAAAGGATAGGGATAGAGTAGGAATTGGAAATAAAAGCATTAAATAAGAAAAGAAAAAAGAAAAGCATCTTTGATTTCTCCTCTTCATAAAGAGTGTGATTAACTCAGCAATCAAATTCTGAGCTAACCAACAGAAACAAAAACTTACACATCCATCCCTACTGAGGATAGATTCAGAGTCTCATTTTTAAATAAGAGGACCCTAGGTCACCAGTTAATCTCCTCTTCTTCAATTCTCTATTTTCTCTGTCACTATCAAAGCTCTTTGTCTGTGGAGGGGAAGAATTCACTCAATCTAGATTAAGAAAAATATGACAGTTTGTGAAAGGCTTATGGGGGATCCGTCTCACCAAAATCAAGGGCATGCCAAACACCAGGCAGGCTCACGAAGGACAGTGACAAGGGATGGAAGTCTATCAGGAGCCTGAGCTATTCTCTGTGTCTTCCCAGGACCCAGTAGTTAAAGTTCTTACCTGTGAATCGCGTTGTTTGCTCCCTACAGACTATTTGTTTTGCCTCTCTGAGCAATTGGGGTATGTGTTTCTACTCTGGCTTCCATGTGTATGTATTCTCATTTCAAGGGACCACACAGGCATGACTTAAGTTCCTCAGTCCCAAACCAACATTCAAAGATCCAGCTGGCCCAGTTTAGTCCAACCATCTGTGGTCAAGGACACAATATCACACAAAACTACCTAGAGTCCATTCCTTTGAGCAATTTAAGGAAGAGAAGTACTTAGGAAAGAGGCTACAGGCTGGGCAAAGACCTCACACCCAAAAATAGAGAGCATGACATGAGAATTAAGTTCTGAGACTCTATTTGAGAAGCATGATCCTAGAGCAATGACAAAGAGAGGAACAGGCACAAATACCATGTGAGTTGTTACTATCCTGAATGATTAATGTACATCATGTGATGCTATGTGTTAACATACATCCGCAGCACATCTTGGAGGATTTAATCCAAAAATTAGAGAACATTAGAGTTTATTGGAACACGGAGTGCATCTAGTCTCAGCCCATCATTTTACAGATTAGGTAAATGCAGTTCAATGAGGCTTTAAAAAAAAATAATACAAGTTCAAGCACACAGTCAAGTATGTAATTGGATCTTAGACTCCCAGTTCAGGGTTTCCCATTTAACCTTGAAGTTACCTGGGAATTAGCATAGAGGACCTTTTATCCAACACCCTAAATAGACATCAAGTCTCCTGACCAGGAATTTAAATTTGATAAATCTAAAAACTCCATCAAAAGTATGCCTTGATGTCTATGACATATTTAGTGAGTCTATCAAGGGCATGACCCTCATCTGTTGGACTTTTAAAAAAATCAGCTAATGCTCTGGCTGACTCCCAATTGAGGCGATTGCAATTCCCTATCTTCTGGTCCCTACAGAGTTCCTTCTGTGTGCATCTTCCCTCTAGTTTTCACTTCCTTCCCATCCCACTGACTGAGGGACCCCTAACTAACAGGTGCACCAGGTGCAACATTAGAGTTGAAAGATTTGGGAGTTACAATTTTAGAGTTGGAAAAGGACTCAGAGGTGAACATTCAAGCTCCCCAAATTTTATAGATGGGGCCCCACGAGAACTGAGGCCCCCAAAAAGGTTTGAGAAACCCAAAGGCACATAAAAAATCTATGTAAGCATAACAATAATACATTCTCTCTTCATTGACTTTTCCATGACTGTGCTTCAGCTGTTCCTCTTATTTCTGTGAACAATTCACTTATCAGTAGTTGAGGACCCAACTGAGTGAAAGCAAAACCATGGGGATCTGAGTTGCCACAGCTGATCCACAAATTTAATGTTTATGAAAACTTACAAAGAGAGGCTGATGCTATTGGTGCCCCTCTGTCTTCTTGAGACATTGCTAGTTCAGTTGTTTCCAGTTCGTTTGCAATTGCCATTATCTGCCTCTTTCCCCGGCTGCCCTATCCAAAGGCACCATCAGACTCTATGGCTGGGATTTAAACCCAACTCCCAACAGCCCTCAATCAAAGACAGAGTTGGGATATACAGATGCCCCATTTCTTCTCCCCTCGGATGGGATAACTCAGAGGCATGCTTTTTACACCTGTTGGGTTTCGCCACAGGATTAAGCTGCAATTGGCCACAAAGGTAGTCAGCCTAGTAAACACCTGTTACTGGCTCTTTCCTTTCCCCGTCTCCCTTCCTCTACACCCCTGCTGGTACTACCAACACCTCCCAAATAACTAGCTGTACCTGAACCCTTGTCTCAGGGTCTATTTCTAGGGAACTCAAACTAGGAAAGCATCATAGGAAATGTGAATTCTCTCTAGACTTGGGAACAAAGCACATTATCAAAGCAAACCATGTTATGTTACTGTAATGAAGATATTCTCACTGTCTGGGAAAGTTAAGTGGCTCTTCTCATGTGGCTCTCCTCCAGATGGCCATTCAGGGGTCCTTGTCCCTTCTGTCACGAGGCTCTAGTATCTAGGAGCCCTGTCTTCTAACCATGAAGAAAAAAATGAAAAGAAAGAAAATGAAAAATTACAAAATGTTTTAAGGACCAAGCCTGGAAGTATGGTATATCACCTCCAACCAATCCTGCCTGAATGCACTACGAGACCAAGACATGGAGGCTTTTGCATGTGGGGAAGAAAAGAAAAGGATTTGATGAAAACAGTATTGTTTGCACCATAATGATTTTCAGGGAATCTGGCTGGAACTTAAAACCACAGGACCCTGATGTGCAAGCCACAGCCCTGGTTAGGGAAAAAGTACTGACCATCAGCAGCAACACCTTCTTGGCCTTAGTCTTCTTCCCCCATCTCCTACTGATCACATTGCAATCCTAGTATAGTTTCAGTCTTTCATTTAACATGGAATGTTGGAACACCTACTGTGTACCAGACTCCATGCTGGGCACTGGAGAAAATCAGTTCCCAAAGTGCAATGGTTTTGGCCACAGCAATAGATGTTTCAGTGGCCTTCACCAACTGTTCTGTGGGAGAGTGTATCTCTGTTACTGTTTTAGTTAGATTTTTGGTTGGACAAAAACACCCAACAAGAGCAACTTAGAAACCAGATGCAGTTGCACACACCTGTAATCCCAGCAATTCAGGAGGCTGAGGCAGGAGGATTGCAAGTTTGAGGCCAGTCTCAGCAATTTAGTGACACCCTAAGCAACTCAGTGAGACCATGTCTCAAAACTTTAAAAAGTGGGGATGTGAGTGAGGCTGGGGATGTAGCTCAGTGGTAAAATACCCCTGGGTTCAATCCTCAGTACCATAAACAAACAAACTTAGAGGAGGAAAAGTTTATTTAAGGCTCACATTTTCCAGGGTCTCAGTTTATAGGTGGCCAACTCCATTGCTCTGGACCCAGAAAATCATGGGGGAAGAAACCAGTGGAGGAAAGTTGTTCAACTCATGGTGGGGTCAGGAAGCAGAGAGAGAGAGAGAGAGAAGAAGACGAAGAAGAAGAAGAAGACGACGGAGGAGGGGGAGGGGGAGGGGAGGAGGAGGAGGAGGGGGAGGAGGAGGGGGAGGAGGAGGGGGAGGAGGAGGAGGAGGAGGAGGAGGAGGAGGAGGAGGAGAAGAAGAAGGGAAAAGAAAAGAGAAGAGAAGGGAAAGGGGCCAGAAGGAGGATGCATCCTTCTAGGGCATGCCCCTAGTGGCCCACCTCCTCCAGTTACATCCCACCTACCTGTAGTTACCACCCAGTCCATTCAAACTAGGATGGGCTGATTAGGTCACAGCTCTCATAATCTGATCATTTTACCTCTGAACACTCCTACGCTAACAGGAGGATTTGGGGAACACCTCACATTTAAATTCTAACAGTTACCCAAGCAGCTCCCTGGGGGCCAGCCTTAACAGGTTCCAGGAAGCCTCCAGAACTCCTCCTCCCCTCACCTTCCCTACCTTGGGCTGCTCATCAGCCTGGACCTCTGCCAAGCCTCCCTGTCTGGGTTCTACCAAGTTCCCTGCCTCCTCTAGCATAGCAGGTCTTATTCCGGGATCTACAGATCTGGATGGTGTACAAAGACTGCCTTTTTCTCACTACCCTCTAACTCACTGGTCAGCACACTATGGACCACAGGCCAAATTTGGCTCATTACTACTTATTTTTGTATAGCCTGTGAGATATGGATTTTTTTTTTACATTTTTAAAAGGTTGAAAATCATAAGCAAAAGAGGAATAATATTTCATGACTTGTAAAAATAATTATATGAAGTTCAAATTTTACTGTCCATCAAGTTTTATTGGAACACAGCCATGCTCATTTTTTTAAATATTATCTGTATTTCATGCTACATCCACACACTACATCTCAGTTGAATGGTTGCCGACAAAGACCATATGGCTCACAAAGCCTGAAATGTTTACTATCAGGTCTTTATAGGAAAAAATGCTTACCAATCTTTGCCATAACTAAAAGTCAGTATTTTCTTGAATTATGAACAAAGGCAGTAAACCATAGTGTTATTCACAGTACCTATGACTTCTTTACCAATAGAATTCACAGATATTTTCACATTACAGTTGTTATATACCTTGAAGTATCATTTATATTTATCATTATTTCAAAATTAATCATTAGACCTACCATTTTATCTTGCCATTTTAAAGCATTAAAAAATAAACACAGGAGCTGGGAAAACAGCTCAGCGACAGAGTGTATGCTTAACATTTGTAAGACCCTGGGCTCAACCCCCAGCACCCAATAATAAATAAATAAAATAAACATATAAATTTTTACATCACATATTTGGAGACTTTTAAAATATTTTATAATTGTATTTCAAACAAATTGCAATCTTACATATTTTTGTTTAGGTGTTTAAAAACATCACTCTGTCTAGGTCAAGGAACTACACTGAAATTGTCACACGACTTGGTACCAAACCATACACACACAGAAACCTCTAGAATAAATATAGGGGATATCAATAATCACACACCATGCACAAAATGGCGATCGAGCTAAGACCCTGAATATTTATTTTCCTTCTGACAATTTGCCAAAACTTTTCTAGTGAGAAAATATGATGATGTAACTAGTGTGTGTGGCCCATGTGGGTTTTCAGAGCCATTGTAGGTGTGACAAGGATGCCGGATGGGGCCAGGGCACTAGGTGTTTGCAAGCAGAGACTACAACCTGAGGAAAGCAGGTTGTTGTCAAAGGTGAACTTCCTGAGCACCTAATTCTGTAATGAGTCTCTTCACAGAGGCCATGAAACTCTTTCAGGGTCTTTCTGAAAGTAAGAAAATTCCAGAATTGTCTTGATGATGAGAAAACAGCCTTGGTCACTACCAAGGTTTCCAATACTCCAGCTTCATTTTCCAGATGCTGACCAAGAACATTCTCTCCCACCCTGAGGTAAACTAGGCCCGAGAAAGCAAGCCAGAGTATGCCTGAATCTGCTCAGTTCAGGGAGCGGGCAAACATGGGGCTTCAGCCTCAGAGCGGGCTGACCAGCCATGTGGTTTCCTGGGAAGGCCCTAAGAAAACTGCAATGAGTAGGTCACCCTACAAGAGACTTAATTCCGCCTTCTAGGCTTTGCTGGTTGCCTCCTTGGGTGACTTGAAGAAATCTTAATTTCTTCATATGCCACAGAGCAGACTTTCATCTTACTGAAGCCATCCAACTAAACCTGTCATTAAGCCCATTTTTGCACTCTGGGGTCTTAATATTTGAAAAACAAAATTGGTTTATAACATTGCTCTGATATTCACCATCGTTGTCACCCAAGTATTTTTCTGCTGCATTTCCTTCCAAAGGGTAGTCACAGCTATGGTCTCATTTTGTTGTATCAATCTGTAAAAGAGAATGGAGGAGAAAAAGAGATGGAAGTTAGGCTGGTCCCTCACTCGGCAGTCATAAACAGAATCCCAGAAAGAAGTGACTTCCCTGAGGTCACCCGAAGAGTGGGCAGGTGGCCCGGGTCTCTGGACTGCGACCCAGTGCCACCTGCTTGGAGACAGTCCTTGCATCTGAGTAACCTTGTGTGCTGATGCTAGTCAGACCCATGGCACTTCTTGTACCACCTACCCTCGCTCTGGCCTTTCTTGCAAGAGCAGTTTTGGTGTTTCACAGGTAACACAGACTTGCCATCACAAAATGGGGTATTGCTGTGAGAGGACACTGATGAGACTTTGAAGAGGGAGTAATTGCTGATAAGATAATGACCCCTAAAGTGGATAATAACACTGTGCACTAAAGGGGATAATAGTATTGATCTGCCTCATCAGGTCTATTGGGAGGATTAGCTCACTGGCAATTTTAAAGAACTTTGCAATGGAGGAACATAAATGATAGCACATTTAAGATTCACCTTGTCCCCTTTGGGATGACTCCCTGGAGTGACTTAAGTGGCCATCCAGATACCATTACAACCAAGGCCAGCCTGAGGAAACCCTTCACCCCTATATCCCTGTGCAGTTCTGTATTCTTTAATTCAATCATCAGGTGAAGGTTTGCTTTTCTTTAAAAAACAAAAGTAAATAATTTTTTCAAAAGAATAAAAAACGAAAGTACTGTGAGTAAATTTTTTTAAAAAGAATAAAAAATGGAAATACCGTGAGAAAGCATTTGACATTCCTAGTGGGAAACGGGCATGGAGAAAATGCTGAATACTTTAAAGAACCCACGTGACAATTGTCTGGGGTCACAGAAGTCATGGGTGAAAAAGTCACTCTTAAGAAGAGTCATCACGATCAGAGATGGCCAAGAGAGTCTCTGCCAAGTAGGGGTTAGACAGGCCATTGAAGGAGGCATTGATTTAGTGGTTCTGAGCTGGAGCTCTTTTGCTGCCCTGAGGGAAACATTAACTTTCTCTCACTCACTTCACAGATGACCCATATGGAAAAGGCTACCCAAGTGGTTTTCACACTATTATTATCATAGGAATACCTTTTTTGGAGTAGATGTCTAATAAATGCTGACTGGCTGATGCTCCAGGTGTTTGTGTATACATCATGAGCTTACTCACAAACAGGCTTTCCTGATTTTGCCCATATTTGTGCTCAACCATGCACTCTCTTTCCCAAGCACCTTGTGAGAAAATGAATCAATGAATGAATGAATGAAACGATTTGCTCAGGGTCATATAGTTTGAAAGCAGCAGAGCCAATATGGCCCCAGTGCTTCCGATACCAAGCCTAGAGTCCCATCTATTCTGCCATTCTGTCTTCCATGCTGCAATCCAGTCAAAGCCCTCTGTTATGACTGAGATAAGAGGTGTCCACCAAAAGCTCATGTGCAAGACCATGCAAGAAGGTTTAGAAGTGAAATGACTGGGTTATGAGACCCTTCACCAAATCAGTGCATTAATCCAGCAATAAGAATTAATTGGTTGTTAACAGTGGGCAAATAGGGTGAGGCTGGAGAAGTGGGTCACTGGGATGTGCCCTTGGCGTATATATTTTGTTCCCAGTGAGTGGAGTCTCTCTTTGCTTCCTGGTGTCATATTCTGTGCTACTTTCCTCCTTTACACCCATCCACCATGATATTCTGCCTCACCTCCTCCACAGAGCAATGGAGACCTCCAAACAGTGAGCACCAAATAAACTTCTCCTCTAAAATTGTTCTTGTTGGGTCTCTTGGTCACAGTGGCAAAACAGTTGACAAAAACATCCTCAAGCCCTTTTCTCCCATATTCCAGTTTCATTTTCTCTGAGCTCTGTCCGGCTGAGCTAAGTATGTGCTCAACCATAGCAATACTCAAGGGAGGCTGCTGTGCAGCAGGCTTTACCGATGGTGCTAGGGGTGGCACAGCCTCCCCGGTGTGCTAAGAATGCCTCTAGGGGACACCTGGAAACCTTCTTTTGCACAGAAAATAGTGAAGTTCGCCTTGGTTTCCTGATGCTTGCTTTTCCCTCCCATTCTCTCAATTCCTCCCTTTCCAAATGTATTTTAAAGAAAAAGATTTAAAATTACTTGGAATTTGAAGCAAGATTATCTGGCTATTGATTCAAATTCTGGCAGGTCTGACTCAGAGCTGCCTCACTTGTTACTGCCACCAGTTCTGATGGCTAAACAGGGATTCTGAGGAATTGGGTTGTGGTCAAATGATCCACTCCCATGAGGGGAGATTTAATATTTCCATTCCAACTGAGTTCTCGTTCACATCTCAGGATGTTAATTGGAATTTCGGTTGGTTCCTTTCTGCTGCTTAACCTAATGTATTTGGTTTTTTGCCCCTGTAGCTTAACAGAAGACAACAAACAACCTCTGAATAGCTACCAAATGACAAGAGCTGGGTTTATCCAGCAATTGGCAGATAAGCACAATGACAGTAGCCTTGGAAGCACTGCTATTGGGGATGTAAGAGAGAACATGCTGTGGCAAAGAGGTCCTATACTTTGTGTCATCCTCTTCATAGAAAAAGAATCCAGGTTTATTGTATCTTGTAAGAGAAAAGGTATTAAAGAGACAATAAGATAACGGTAACAACAGTCTGCTTGGGTGATTCAAGGGTTTGGGACGTAATCACACAGACCTGAATCTACTTATTTTCTAGGCTTCCTTTAGCAAATTCTTTTTTTTTTTTTTTTTTTTTTTTTTGCTTGGTTTCTATGGAAACTGGAGACTGCATATGAGCTAGAAACACTCAGGAGTCTTTCCTGGCAGATGTGTCCATTTCAGATTTCTCTTGAAGTGATGTCATATTTTAACTACTAAGATTAAAAGAATAAAAAATAATATAATCCTTGCACTATTCCCTCAGAATCGTTGCTGAGAAAGTCAGTGTTGATAGCCACCATTCACGGAGCACTTGCTATGTTGTAGGACAATATATCAAACAAGTACATACCTTAATTCACTTAATCCTCCCAGTAACCCTGTGGGTTTGATAATTATAACAATTAGGGTCCATCCAGGGAAACAGAAAGCACTCTAGGTCTTTCCAATAAAAGGAACCTAACACAGGAATTAGGTGATCAAAGAGCTGAGAGGCCAAACAGGGAGGTGTGAGGCAGCTCAGAGAGTATCCAAAATGAGAAGTTGCTATCAACCCTGAGGCCGGAGAGCCACTGGGAGATCATGTTTCTAGTGCCCAAAAGTTGGGACCAAGTGGTAGGATTTAGAATTATGATGAAGACTGCAGCAAGTAGGAGCTAAACCATGGAGGATGAGACTGCCTGGTGGGCACTGGAGCTAAGGAGAAAACTGCTACCAGCTCACCATGGGAAGCAAGAAGGGAAAGAGGAGGATTCCCTGGCTTCTCTCTTCCTCCTGTCCCCATATCTTCTGTCAAGGTCTCCTATTTCCTGTACCTGTGTGGAGACCAGCAGACTTGTTCCTTGTCTTAAGAAACAAATTCCCTTGTGAAAGAGAGACGGACAGAGGAGGTTCAGGGATGGACCTGAAAGCAAACCAGCAGCTGACTAGCAGAGTATTGCTATATCCATTTCATGGATGAGAACACTGAATCACAGGAGAAATTTTTCTTAAAATAAACACTAACAAGTTAAATGTACACTCTCTTAACCAGTTTATGACATCTCCTGTAAAAAGGAAAGGGGTTTCTTCACACACCTGGCATTGCTCTATCATATGCCCCTCGCCTAAAAAATCTCAGTCAGTTATTAGCAGAGGGTGTCTGCAATTGAAATCTAAAATTTGCATATTCAAGGGGTGCTGAGCATTTATTGGATTTATACTTATAATTGCAAGGATTCAGTCTCATTATATGTAGTCATTCGTGCCTCCAGTCATAAAGATATGAAAAGGATCATTTACTTACTGGTAACATGGACCTGAGAGTTTGGGGAGATAGGACTGGTGAGAAACCTTGCCTTTCCTGTATTTGCTGGAGAACCAGACTGTAATTCCATTTAGTTAGATGGCCACAGAGACGAGGCGGGGGGGAAAAGGTAAAAATTCTCAGTTCTTATATTCTTCTTTAATGTTGGACCATCTGCTACCACCAAACTCATAAGAAAAATCTATGAGTGGAATGTTACCATTTCTGTCCACTTCATCTTTTCTCTGAATTGGGGGGGAGACCATTTAGCTGGGGAGAGCTGGGAATGCATTGGCAAAGCTTGGAAAGAATTATTCCATCTAATAGCCAGGCTAGACTCCTCTTAGAGACATTTATATTTTAAGAAAGTTTACTTAAAAACCAAGAAAGCTTCTAATATAAAGATCTACAGAAACTAGCAACAGAGCAGAACATTTTTGGATAATTTTTGGATAAATGGTTCTACTTGTTTCCCTTTACATTTATGCTCTCTGTGGAAGAACTCAGTATCAGTAAGGCAGCCTCGTTTACGTCAGTAGACAGATCCATGAGAACATAGGGTTGCCCTATTTTCCTTCCCAAAGAATCCAAAGTGCTTTCCCACTTAATAACCTGTGAATGGGGGCAGGGGGGTTCTCCCACAGAAACCCTGCAGCTACCCAGGGAAAGGGGTTTACTCTTATAGGCATGGGACAGTTTTGGCCAACACCTAAACTGGATCCCAGAAAGCAAAAGCAGCTTGTGGGAAAGTGAACCAGACTGCATATAAGCAATCCTTCCTATGCCTCCTCAGAAATGGTTTCCAAAGCCAGGCATGGTGGTGCACTTCTATAATCCCAGCAGCTCTGGAAGCTGAGGCAGGAGGATCAAGAGTTCAAAGCCAGCCTCGGCAAAAGCAAAGCACTAAGCAACTCAGTGAGACCCTATCTCTAAATAAAATACAAAATAGGGCTGGGGATGTGGCTCAGTGGTTGAGTTCAATCCCTGGTGAAATAAAAAAAATTTTTTTTCCAGGGCTACTGACATTTAAAACAGCTTTTCTATTAATACCTACTAACTAGGAAGTCTGAATACGCACTTTCTCACAATTGATATAGAAGAAACACATTAAAGAAACAAAGAATATCTGTTGATTTTTTTCTACCATAGTTGACCAAATTTGCTCTCTTTATTTTTGATAGTTCAGAAAAATTTCTTCCTCTTTTACAACTTGTTATTTATAATAATGTGTCCATATTTAGGACTGTGTCTAAGAAGGTCTAAGAAGTCTCTCCTACATTTAAGTTAAGGTTTCAGGGTCTTTCAGGTTTTGTCATGAGGCTATTAATCTTAAATTCACTTTGAAAAAACAGTGCACATTAATAGTTTTGTGGTTGGTGTCCTGGGTGACTTGGCCCAGAGGACAGTTGGCATATCCCTAGATGCCACAACACAACTAGACTATCAAGTGATTAAGTTACTTGCTAAGCCCAGATGAATGCATTCCCAACTCAACTTCCATCAGGTGTATCCTAAGATGCCCATGGCCACTACAAAGCCACTTAATGCAGGGGGACAATGAGAAACAGGAAGTTAGCATGAAAAGAGATAGCAGCCTTCTGATGGCAGTGAGAATATTTTTCTTTTACAATTTATAAAACTTGTGACCATGTGAACGCATTGTCGGGGTCCCTTCCAGGTGCCCGGATAGGGACCACACCAGTGAGGGGTCCTGAAACTTGAGCTGCCTTAGTTTCATGATAAATTTATCTCTGACCTTATCATCACCATCATTATTATAATTTTATTATCATTATTATTCCTCCTGCATCATGGGGTCTTTGAGGGGATACTAAGGAGACATAACAGAGCTCAGAACATAACAAGACCATCAGTTGATTGTATTTTTCATCATGACATCACCATACTTGACTCTTGAAAAGAAATGAGGAAAGGCTGGCATGGGTTGAAGTCTTTATAAAAGAGATGGGTTTTCTTTTGGGTCTCAGGGACTCTTCTTTTAACACCTGTAAGTTTCTTGTCTTTTCAGGAAAGGACATGCAGTAACAATTTTAAAGACATAAAAATCCAAACTGAGCAGAGGATATTTTACCAGCTCATATTTGTACATTTAGAATGAACTGAAGGAAGAGGGTTTGGTAGTTTAGGTGATTTAAAAACTGCTTTGGTTATTTTGTTGAAACTCCAGAAGTAGCAGCGGTTTGAAAATGAAGAAGGAGAGGCAGGCACAGTGGTGCACACCTGAAATCCTAGCAACTCGGGAGACTGAAGCAGGAGGATCGCAAGTTTGAGGCCAGCCTCAGCAATTTAGCAAGGCCCTAAGCAACTTAGCAAGCCCTGCCTCAAAATAAAAAATATAAAGGACTGGGGATGTAACTCAGTGGTCAAGTGTATTTGGGTTTAATCCCCAGTGCAAGAAGGAGAAGAAGGAGGAGGAGGAGGAGGAGATGGAGGAGGAGAAGGAAGAGAAAGAACCTCAAACCTGTTGGCTCAAGATGCTTTAGTTCCAATCAATCTTGGTGAAATAATCTACCCACATCAAATTTTTCTACAGAGAAAAGCTTTCTAGGGATATACACAATGTACAGGTTGACTTTCATCTCCAGAACCAACTAAAAATAGGATTATCTTCCTTATCCCATGGGAAGCTGGCCCATCTCAGCCCACTGAATTGGTACCAAAAAGTGGTAGCAGTGAGTGAAAGCTTCCATCTGCCTATTAAAAATCCCAGCAGGAGGAAAGAGTTGGGTAGAGGGCAGGTTCCTATACAGCAGGTGACATACAGGTTCCCAGAAGAAAGACACATGACCAAGGACCTCCTTCCGCAAGCAGTGCCACTGTGCTCTAGCCCAGACCTGGGCAAGCGTAACCACAGAGGCGGTCTCAGCCTTGGTGTGGAAAAAGGGCCACAACTTGAGTCCTGGGCACAGTGGCAGAGGCAAGTCTCCCAAGTTCCCAACTCAACAAGCCCATCTGTCTCCCTGGGCTGGAAACTATTCCTGAAGCCAGGTCCTCAGTTTGAGAATGGAAAGGTCCCCCGACCATTAAGACACAAACAAGCAAATCATTCCTTTAGCCATTAGCACTCAAGCTGAGTGGACTACCAGCAGCAGGAAAGGAAGGGCTCATTTGAGCCTCCCCATATCACCTCGCAAGCCTGACTTCTGCCATGATCAGTCTCTTCCTCCAAGAGCAACCACACCCACCACCATCTTCTTTCCACTCCACTGTGGGAATTCCACCTCTTCGCCCATCTACAATACCCACAGGGCCTTTCCAGACTCCACCCAAGGTCCTTCTCTGACTTTCCATAACTTCTCATTTAAGATTCACGGTCCTATCTTTATTTCCACTCTACAGGTTGTTGTGTTTTCACCACATTTGAGCTCCATTAACACTTACTGAATAAATGAATAAATGACATTTTGGAGTCAGAGGAAATGGTTCAGGCATAGCTCTGTGAAGAGTGTTCCTAAGGAAACTCAGGAAGGGTTCTGGGAAATCTAGAGGGTACCAGAGGGTGCGGTGCGCTCTGAGGTAGCAGATACCTCTATAGGAAGGCTGGGTTCCACCAACAAATACTGACATCCAACGATGCCTGAAGGCCCCTGCTTGATAGTCAGGACTCTGAATTGCAAGAGACAGAAACTCACTCAAGTTGGTTTAACCAAGAAGGAAATTGTTGGCTTTCTTGGGTATGAAGGATACTAAAATGGCTCAAAGAATGGAAGGAAGAATTCCAGGAACCAAAGTCTCAGAACAGGAAGTAAAATCCACTAAAGATACAGAAAATCCCTCTGCTCTCCTTTCCCACCCATATCTAAATCCCAGATACGTCCGCTCACACCTCTCTCTCTCTCTCTCTATCTCTCTCTCTCTCTCTGTCTCTCACCCCCTCCCCTTCTCTTTTTCTCTCTCTCCATCTCATTTCACAGTGACTCTATTTTAATAGCTTTCTCTTTTACATCCTAGCAACTCCAGACAAACCCTTAATGTTTTAAAACTAAGAAAAGATAGTTTTCCATCTCCAATCAGATGAGTCCATGGAAGGCACCCATTTAAGACTGGATTCTGTGCATCTGCCCTTTGGATCAGTTGCTAACACCATTCTTGATCCAAGTATGTGAAAGAGGAGGTCAGGCACCATGACTGACAGCTCTACCAGGGCAATATGGAGACATGAAACAAGACCTTCGGCAGGTCACTACACTAGCAAAGGCAAGGACCCTGGGAAAAGGCTCTTAGAAGGGATGAAGAGGAGGACTTGGAAATAACTTTAGGCAGGAATGATGATGTCAAGACAAAGTATATTTTTCCAGGAGGCAAAAGAGAAGCCCTCTGATGCTTCCTGGATTTTTGTCTCTTTGAGCTGCTCTGTCTAAATTGACCTCAGCTCAGTAACTCCTTTGAACCTCTGGCCTGAAAGTTGAACCCCAAATGGCAATTCCACTTCTCATGACAATCTTGTGTCAATTCGCATGTCAGTAGGACTCTGAGCCTTGCTGTAATGCCTGGATAGCTGCGTACTTCCCTGTTTATCAAACCCCATTGATTAGAAATCCAAGGACCTAATTTCAACTTTTGGCTCAGTTTCTCATTTATAAACTGAATATGTTGGTAATATCTGTACTGCTCTCTCTTAAAGGTTGTGAAAATCACAGACAGGGATGTGTGAAAGGGCACATTGCAAACTGTAAAGTGCTGTGCAAACTTAACTTGCTGTTTTGAAGCTGTTCATCCATCTTCCCACCTGAGGATCTTCTATCATCCTCACTAAAGATGACCTTGTTTTCATTAGCTCCTTCTGCCTGAATAAAAATAAAATTATGCTATCTATTATCTTTTAAATTTAACATCACCTTTTGTAAAGTCAATATGCATATGTAGTTTTCAAAGGCACATATTCCAACAAATGGATAGTTAAAACTGTAGTCTCCCATCACCTATAGAAACCCCAGATATGTTCATCTCCCATCACACCAATGCAAATATCTTATGACATAATTTATGCTCATTACTCCTTCAAAATTATAGTAGCTTTGCCTTTTGAATTTGTTATTTAATGTGCTCATTAAAAAGCACATCCATTACTGTATCATTATTTTGCTTTCTAGTATTTTGACAACTGTATTTCAATGAAATTGGCTTCCTTTGTACTCTCGTGCATTTTATGTACCTTTAAGCATTATTTGGCTTTCATCCCTCCCATCTTCCTTCCCTTCAGTTTTCTAAAACCTAAAACTGCTTTAAAAAAATAAAGTCTCAAGGGGTTGGGGACTTAACTCAGTGGCAGAGAACTTGCCCACCACATGCAAGGCCCTCAGTTCAAGGCCCCAAAAATAAATAAATGAAATAAATAAATAAATAAATAAGTCTCAATAGATGAATGAATTAAGAAAAAGTGGCATATATCCACAATGAAATTTTACTCAGTCATAAGGAAGAATGAAATTATGACATTTTCCGTTAAATGGATAGAACTGGAGAAACTCATGAAAGTGAAATAAGCCAGATTCAGAAAGTCAAGGGTCAAATGATTCCTCTCATAGGCAGAAGCTAGAGCAAAATAACTGGGGGGTGGGGGAGTCCACATATCATAACACCATAGGGAAGATCAGTGGAATAGCAGAAGGAGAAAGGAAGGACAGAAAAGGGGAGGAAATTGGAATGAATTGGACATACCTGTATTATGCACATGTATAAATATACCACAGAGAATTCCACCTTTATGTATATCTATCAATTACCAATCAAAAATAAATAAATAAATGAGTGACAGGAAGACCAGTAGAGTAAAGGAAGGAGAACGTGGGGAGGGAAGAGGGAAGGGAAAGCAGGAGCCACCAGGAGCGGAAATGGAGTAAATTAAATCCCATGCATAGATTATTTTGTCAGAATAAACTCAACTACTAGGCATAATAACACACTAATAAAAGAAAAATGTAAAGAAAAAGTCTATTAATTTTAAAATATTTTATTTTTAATTTTTTTAAAAATAAACATTATTTTGGGAAGGTGATTTTGGGAAGGTGGTTTTACCAGATTGCCAGAGGGATCTATGGCACCAAAAAAATAAATAAATAAAAAAATAAAATAAAAATAAAAATCTAGAGCCCTTGTTTTAACTGAATGTCAGACGGTGGAACTTCTGGTTTGATCCTTTAATTTTCTAATCATCTCCATCTTATATGTTTTTTCTGCATGATTTCCTCAATTTGGTCTTCTGACCCCATCCTATGATTGTTTTATTCCCTCTGTGTTCCAGGGACGACGTCCTGTTCTCATCAACTGCTGCTCTGTCTTCCCGCCTCTCTAGGTTATAGGTCCAGGGTGTGATTTATTCCTGCTGGTCTTAGGTTGCCTGAGTCTGTAGAAAAGGCACTAAAATGTGACTGGGGTTCTGCGTCCAGGAGCAGGGCTTGCAGGTGTGTGGCTTCACGGTGAAGTTCTCAAGCAGGGACCAGCCGTTTCATGCAGGATCTGTGGATCTTTCCCTATGGAAAAGTCTTCGTCTCCAGGGAGGAATCACTAATTCCCTGACTAGAGAGAATGGGGATGTGGGAGTCAGCACCCCAGGATTCACCCAGCAGGAGACACCTAAGACCTTAGCCCTTACTCTCCACCCAACTCAGCACTGTTCTCCACTGACCCACCATTTCCTCAGTCTGAATTCTCTCTGGTTCAGTTGTCCAGGGATTAAATCCTCTATTTCCTGCTGGAGCAGGGGAGGAACAGCTGTTGGCTCTCTGGACTGGGAAAAGCGATTTCCTCAGAGAGATCTTCAAGCCATCCACCTGTGCTCCACACCATCCTCTCCCGGCTTGGAGAGCTGATTGGTGTCTCCAGCTCCTGAGCTTTCCCGGGGTTCTTGGATGCAAGATGACTTGCTTCTCCTTAGATCTGCTCTCCACCAACACAGCATTCACTTCTCCAATTTTTATGTTTCAAGAATTTTTTTTTTTACTTTTCTTGCCCGGTGTCATTTTTCACTCCGTTTTCTTTATCCTGCAGGTTTGTACCTTTTCTTTGCCATCATTTTAGTGGTGTTTGCAGAGGGAGCATAGATTATAAGGCATACACAATCAGTCATGCTTAGCCACGTCTTCTGCCTCCTGACATCTCACTTTGGCCCACAGAATCATAAAAAGACACCATTGGTCTTTTATTGATGCCTGTTAGGAATATAATCCAACTTGGGGTTGATGTAATATAACCTGACAAGGAAACACTCGCCAGCTGGGGAACTGGAATGTCAACTCCCATCCCCAAAGCAATGATTAACCTAAAACTACAGAAAACTAACTACAATATAATAAAGGGAGGAGACAGATCCAGTGTCCGAAATGGTCACATTCAGATGAAGTTGAAAAGGCCCACCTCCCCAAGAAGATTGCCCAGGCTGAGGGAACAGAGGTAGGAACCTTCTATGCATTTCAACCTTTTATACACAGCAGACAGTCACTTAATATCTGAGTCATCATTGCTCCCAAAAGTCATTGCTCTGTTCTTCAGTATGACAGAAGGATGTCCTCCCTTCTTGGTACACATGACTCTGTGGTTGTTGTGTTGACAGTGTATCCTTCCGGGACATTGTGAGTCTTCTGAGCAGTATCCGAGTTGTCTGCATTTGAGCACAAACTCCTACAGTGTGGCCTGGCACACTCTGATGCCTACAACACAGCAAAAGTGAAAAGGAACAGAAATGGGTTTTTGATGAAGAGGTCCAATTAAGTCAAGAAGGACAGAAAGGAAACCTGACAGAAAAGGCTTCCTAGTTTAAAAAAAAGAATGCAGACACCTAAAATAATGTGTCTTGGGTAAATGTACATGTTTCCTGAAAGTGAGAAGAAAAAAATAAAAACTTGTGTTTCTATGGCACTTTCCTTCCAAGGACAACAAACTCTTTTTTTTTTTTTTTTTCCTTTTTTAATTTCACAAAAGAAAGCAAAGACAAGATACAAATGCTTTGGCCCTGTGCAGCCAGCTCATGGCAGCCAAGATGCTATTTAAAGACATGAAAACAAGGATCCCTGAATGGACTAAAACTGAGTAGCCAGAGCTAGGAGGAGACAGAAGGCTTATTCCTAAGCCCCAGGGTAGGCAGGTATCCCTGCTGGATTATTGGGCAGCTTCAAATTGTCCGCCCCAAATTCTATCCTGCAGCCCCCCTGATGTTAGGGCTTAAGAAATGAAAGGAGGACCAAATGAAGCAAAGTGAGAGAGACTGAGTTTAAACACTTCCTGTTGGGAGAGAATATGACAGAATATTTCCTATTTGCCAGGTCTCTAGTCAGATGATTTTTCTATAATAAGTATTGTAGTAGTAGGGGCTAATCTGTGTAATCTGATGAGAAATCAGAAGTGAGCCAGGCACAGTGGTGCACACCTGTAATCCCAGCGCCTAAGGGGGTAGATCCTCAGACTGCCATTAGCCTCAGGAGGCTAAGATAGGAGGATTGCAAGTTTGAGGCCAACCTCAGCAATTTAGCGAAGACTTAAGCAACTTAGTGAGACACTATCTCAAAATAAAAAGGTCTGAGGATGGAGCTCAGTGGTAAAGAACCCCTGGGTTCAATCCCCAGTACAAAAGTAAAGAAAAGAAAAAAAAATCTGAAGTGAGTTTTGGCTGGAAGCCATTTTCATAAATAGTCTAATAGCCTAACATCCAAGATATTTTTTCAGTGTCCTGGTCATAGCTTCCTATTCTATTGATGAGAAAGACCAGGATGGCTAAATGTAATCTGAGCCACAGGCTTACTACTACATACTTGAAGCAAAATTTAGTCAAACTGACCCCAGTGCCATAGAGAAGGACCACAGTGAATTATTTAACCACAAGTTGCTGTTTTAAGACCCTTCTCGACTGCTCTGCCCAACAACATAGAGGTCCAAATGCAGAGAATCCCAGAGCTCTGTCAACCCAAGGGAAGTCAGGAAACATTGTGGACAGAGCAGAGCACAGAGGTATCAATTACAGGCTAAATGATTATAAAATTTACTTATCCAAGAAATTTACACTAAACACAAACTACATAAATAGTTGATTACCACACATAGATCTGAATAGAAGGAAGAATAGATAGAGAAAATGATGAGTATTATATTTCTCTTTTCTGTATTTAGATTTAATTTGTTAAATCTCTACCCAAAATATAGAATCTCCCATAGGATAAGCACTGCCACGTAAAGATGTGTAGATGGCACACTGAATAATTCCAGAGCATTTTCACATTGTAGGTCATGATCATAAATAGAACATTCCAGTGTTTTCTTATTTCCATATACTTTGGTCACAGAGCAGAAGATACAAGTTCTCCAATGAACAACGAGCCACACCAATTAATGTGGCTAATGACAGTCTGAGGGTTGACCCTCTGAGTCTCTGGTTAATCCTGATTCTAGGCCAGGTTCTATTGCCAGACATAGGGATCTGGGTACTGTGGATGCTGCAGGGTCTCTCCGGTAGGTCTGTAGCTTCCAGCAGCCTCTGTGGAACAGCTTGGCCTGAATCTGGCTGCATTCTCCCTGACCTGCCGAGGATGTATTCTAACCCTGGTCCCATGGAGGGCATAGCTTTGCTCCCCAGTGCAACACAGCTGTCTGGCCTCTCCTAGCTGGCTGCCTCTCTACTACCACTTGTGCAATGGTGCAGCCAGCCAGCCCTGGGCTCTGAAGACTCTGGAAGAAGAGCCTGGAGTCTCAGAGTTCCTCCTCCCTGATCCCATCATCTGAGGTCAGTCCCCATGTCTGGCTCTAATCTAACACGTGGACTAACCTTGTCCTACCTAGTATCTGTCCAGACCTTGTCAGCAAAGCCCAAGGAAATCTGTCCTCAAAGAAGCACATCCCATTCACCACAAAATCACAGACCACCCACGCTGCTTCTCCAACCTCTCCCTGGAACACAGGGGACTCTGAACACTGAGCCCTCACAGACCCAGCAGCTTCATGCAGATGTGATACGATGAGCATGAAAATAAATATTTACATTGACAGTGCGTCCTCCAGGCTGCCCAAGCCTTCAATGCACTGACATGTGAGCTGGAGTATTCTAAAAAAAGTCTTTCAGAATCCAGCCTCCCCGACTCTGGCTGTAATCAATCTCCAGCAATGCTACCTGTGGTATTTCATTTTCCTTTCCCCATCTTTGTTTTTGTGAAGATAAAAGCAGTTCAAAATGAGTAGTTGAAATTACCTACATTTAGACCGCTCTGCAGGAAATTGCAATCTCTTTGTTTTTCTTCTTGATTTCTCCATATATAAATACAGTGTTATATATAGTTGTCTTTCGTGGTCAAAGATTATGGTGATAGTTCCCCCAAAAGACAAGTGAGAATGAAAATAGTAACAATAATAATCCTCCTATGATCACAATAGGTCTTTGTACCATTTTGGCCAGCCCTACCTAGGGTCTGATTACCTCTCTCAGATCGCTAAAAGTGCTGAATCCTGTGTGACCCTCATCCCCTAAATCCGCCCCTCATTGCCACTCAGTGGAGTACTTCTGAATAAAAAATAATAACAGCTCACTTCTTTGAGCAGGTGTTATATGCCAAGCACTGTTCTTTGCAGCTTCCACATATTATCTCATTGAATCTTCCTGAAATTCCTCTGAGGTAAGTATTATAAATAATCCCCATTTTACAGATGGAGAAACCGAAGCACAGGAGATTAAGTCACTTGCTCCAGGTCACACAGCTGATAGGGATGAGGACCTGTGCAGTCTGCGCTCCAACACTTTACCATGAGACTGTGGCCAGCCAGAGTTCAGCTAAGCTGCAGACAAAGCAGTGGACAACTCTTCACAGTTCATCCACAGATTGCTCTTTAGAGATGGAGGGTGCCTTAATCCAGTCAGGCTGTCATAACAATTAGGAAACTGGCCAGCTTATAAATAACAGAAATGTATTGCTCACATTGCTGGTGGTTGGAAGCCCAGGGTCAAAGTGATAGCAGATTCCATGTCTGGGGAAGGCCTGCTTTCCTGTTTTATAGATGATGTCTTTGTAGTGAGCCTTCACATATGGTGGAAGAGGCAGGGAACAAACTCTGTTTTTTTCAATAAAGGCATTAATCCTATCCATGAGGGCTCTGCCTTTGAGACCTAATCACCTCCCACAGGCCCCACCTATAAATACCACCACATCAGGCATTAGGATTTAACACATGAATTTTGTAAGTTCACAAACATTCCATCTACAAAATAAGGGTCTGGGGGAAAAGTGTCTATCACATCACTAGGTTCTCCCATGCGGGCACTCTGCTCCAGCCAGGCCAGCAGTCCTGCACTCTTCCAGATGATTCTCAAGAGGAATGTCCCTCTGGAAAGCCTGGGTTCTCTCAGCATGTGCAGCGCCCCCACACACTCACTCTCACCCACTTATCTTTGAAACTTGGTCGGCACATTCGACACCAGGCAGCCGTGAGAGCTTTGACAATCCATTACCCCTCTCTCCTCTCCACCCCACAATCCTCACATCTCACCAATCCACATGTCCCTATGCTAATTGCCCTTTCCAAAGTTAACATTTCCAAATGGCAAGATAAGTTCAGAGTCATTTAAAAGAAAAATACATGTGCTTGAGACAGAATCGTGAAAATGTTAGGCTTCTTTCTTTCTTTTTAAATCTCAGCCTTACGCTCTCTGCAGAAGTAGTGAGCTCAAGTGGCCTCTTGCTTCTTGTTTTTCCCAGGGAAGTCAACTTCGGCTCAGTTCCCACTGTTTCATAACACGAGAGCTCAACTTACGCATTTCCAAACAGAGGGATGGGTGCTCAGTTTTGTTTTCTTCTTCCCTCAAGAAAAAGCCTCAATCTCAGTTTCAGGCTTAAACAGACTTAACAGCCATAAGTCCCATAAGCTCTGGCATGCCATAAATAGTCTTTTTCATTGGAAACTGCAAATCACCATGCTACTGTACAAACCAGAGCTACTCGGAGAGCTGCCCACAGCACCAAGCACCGTGCCTTCCATTTAGCAGCATTTAATAAAGATTCGTTGATGGACTGATTGATCCAGGTCTTCAGTCTCAGGTGCAGCCTGAGTTTCTTAGATTTTTGTCAAGGGATTTCAACTAAGATTTAAAACCAAGGATTTATGCACCAACCACTCAATTCCCACAGTCCTTTAAGCTCAGAATCTCAGAACTTATTTATGATGGTTGAGTTTCCAAACCCATATAGGGACCACATGGCGGGAAGAAAGGCAGGACAATCCAGTCAAAACCCCTACACTATCCAGACCATGGCAGAATGATAAGGAGGGTGCTCACGGCTGCCTGGAGGAGCTAAGAGAGCCCAGCGGCCTCTGGATCATAAGAGACAAGTAAACCAAGACATCCAGCACAAACGGAGGAAACCCCAGCAGCAGTGTGTGCTTAGCACTGAGGTCCTGGGTTCTCTCTCCATCATGATAGTTAGAACCCTTGGTGTCAAGAAGCCCGATTCTACCTCTTGCTAGCCCCATGGCATTAGGTAGGTTACTTAGCATCTCTGTGCCAGGATTAGTTCATCTGAGCCAATCCATAGGATGTTCAGGATAAATGAGGATGTGTGTGTTAAGCCCTTGAGATAGTACCTGGCATAAAGAAAGCATCACTCATGTTTTGAACGATTAGTAACACAGTGAAGAAAACTGCACTGTACTTTTAATTTTATGAAAATCAGAGGTCCATGTATACCAATTGTGATAACTCCACTAACCAGAATATTCAGTTAAACAGAACACCCTACTCTCCCAACATACCAGAGATTGGCATACACCATACACAAAGTGCTAAAGAGAGCAGAAATAAAACTGGGTGTGGAGTGAGTGAATTTAACTGGGATAACAAAACACCAGCCATGCTAAGATAAAAATACATGAATTTTTAAGATGAAATTATTACTCTGGGAATACATAAACCATATGAGCTATTTCAACTTTTCTTTTTCTTTTTCCCTTTTTCTTTTTTCCCTTGGGGTGCTGGGGATCAAACCCCAGGCCTGGCACATGCTAGGCAAGTGTTCTACCATGGAGCCACATCCCCAGTCTTTTATTGGCAATGAGGAAGAAACGAAGCTAACGAGTTACTATGTCCCCATTTTAGTTATCAGATTTTAGTAAGAATAAGGAAGAGGGTCAGGTGGAGCTATACAATTAGGAAGCAATTAAAGCCTTGTAAACACAGCTGTTGATTAAAAACACAGGTAAGGGAATTCTTAGAAAAATTAAATGTAACAAATCAGCAGGCAGAATGAAATGGATCCCTAGGCAGTCAAGAAACTTGTTAATAAACTTGCTGAAACACTACCAGCTCAAAAAAGTGATAGTGAGCAAGGACAAGAATGTTTTGCATCAAGTCTTACAGCAAGGCCGGGAGAGGGAAGTCTCTTGGGTGGCTGAGTAACTTGCAGGGAAACAGGAGCAGGGAGATGACAAGGGTCAGAGTGGCAGATAATGCCCCTTGCAACATGTTTACAGGATGGATCACCATCGGGGTTACAGTGAGCTAGACCATAGGAAGAAATCAATTCTGCAAAGTACTTACTGAGCTCCTTCCAGGTCCAAGGCAGCAAGGCAAATGGAAGATACAAAAGTGAACAAGACTGATGAGAGATCTCAGGAAAAATCTGGACCACAAGGACAGTAATGACTGTGAGCAGTAACACAGGCAGGGTCACGTGCAGAGAACAGGACCCAGGAGGCAGGTGAGCTTCCATCAACAGGAAGACTTCCTGCAGAAGGAGCCATCTGAGCAGGCCTGGGCAGGATGAAGAGAAGGATAGGAAAAGTGATCAGAGCAAGTAAATGGCATGCAGTTTCCTTCATTCATCTGCACAAATATTCACCCAATTAACAGTTACTAGGCACTTCCTGATAGGCACTGTGCTGGGAGCTGATGGCAGAATTTTGAGTAAAAAGCAAGAGTCCCTCAGAGGGACTACGAGGGGACAAACCTCGACCCAAGTGCCAAACCTTCAGACATACAGGCAGTGAGGCCAGTGCCACGAGGGGTCCTCCAAGTTCTGTCCAACATTCTGACAGGGACGTCAGGGAAGGCCTTGCTGAGAAAACGATGGTGGGTCTGAGATCCAAAGGGTGAGCCTGAGACATCGAGGCAGAGAGGAGACTACAGCGTTCCTAACAGGGAGAGCTACAATCTGCAAGGTAAGAAAGACACATGAAGACAGCAAGGGAATCACAGGCCGCGAAGTTCTGAGAGCGCCTTGTGGGTTGGGAACAGTGTGTGGAAGATGAGTCTGCAGGGGCTGGCAGGGCCAGGTGGGGTCCTGCCAAAAAGCCCACCCTGGATTCTAAAAACAATGTGACATCTTGGAAATATTTTCATCAGTGTCCTTATGGGAGGGGGCAGGAAGTGGCGAGGAGAGAGTTTTATACTGGAAAGATGATCTGGCAGAAGTGTGGAGACCAAATGAGAGCCCTAGAGGATGGACAGTGGTCCAGGAGGTAGGATCATGGCCAGGAAGCGGGAGAGAGTAGTAAGGATATGGAGAAACAGGCCAAGGGATATCGGGCCAAGTCAACCAGACCAGAAGATAGAGGGCGGGGGTTGGTAGGGGAGAGGCAGGTGGTGAGGAGACCTGTGGCCTTCAGGACCCATGAATGTCCAATTCTCTAAACAAGGACAGTCAGAAAGCGTCGTTCTGATACGGAGAGATGAGCTGGGGGGAGTCAGAGGTGTGGAGATTTGGTTAAGATTGTCTCTCCCCTCCTAGACTAGCAGCTCCCTGAAGGCAGGGACTCCTTTTACTCAAAATTGAGTCCTTAGCCGTCCATATGCTTTCTGACGGATAGCAAGGGCTCAGTCACTGCTTGTTAACTATTGCACAGTGATGAGGTGCATTCTCTGTGACAACTGTGGTTCTGGACGCATTAAGTTTGAGATGCTCTAAGACACGTGAGAGGAGGTGGTAGGTGAAGACCTAGAGATGTGGGCAAGGCTGGGACGGGAGCCATAGGGCGGCACAAGGAGAGCAGCTAGAGGGAGAAGACAAAGAGGCCCTGGAGCCAACATTTAGGACCTGCAACCTGTAGGGGCCTGGGAGAGGAGGGGAAGGGCACAGCGGAGGCAGACAAGCAGCCAAAGTCGAAGGGAGTGCTCTGAGGAGCCGGGAGGCAGCAGTGCCAGCTGCAAGTAAGACGAGAAGCTAAGAATGTCTTGGGCTTAGCAACACTGCGCTCACTGGTGACCTTTGTGGGAACTGATTTTGTGGAGCCATGGGGTAGAAAAAAGTTTGGAGGTGGAGAGGGGTGGGAGGCGATGAAGCTGCAGCAGGGAATAGACACGAGTCTGAGGGAAAGTTTAGAGGGAGAGAGGAAGGGAGAGGTGAGCCAGTGTTCAGCAGAGGCGGGAATGTGCTGGGAGTCTTTGAGAAGGAACAGCATGGCTGGAACAGGGCTCTCGGGCCTTTTTTCTGCCCCAATACCCCTCGGTGGAGAGACACTTCAGACCATTAATGGAAATCAGAACATCAGGAAGGAGGGTTGATTTAATTGGGTTGATGAGCTTCATTTCTGGAGACCAGGTGAGAGAAGAGAGATGTCTAGAGGAGAGCAGGAAAGGACAGAGGGTAGCGAAAGCAACCCACAGCTACAGGCCCAATCCAGCCCACCACCTGTTTTTGTATGACCAGTCTACAACTTAAAAATGGTTCTCACATTTTTTAAGTAGTTGGAAAAGATCAAAATAATAATAGTTTGTGACTTGTGATAAGTACATGAAATTTGTATTTCAGTGTCGGTTAATAAAGTTTTACTGAAACAGAGACCCTGAAACTCGTTCACTGATGTATTGCCTGTGGCTGCTTTCGTGCTGCTGTGGCAGAGCCGGAGATCTGACAGGCCAGTTTACCCCATATCGCCAAAATATTTACTGTCTGGCTCTGTACAGAAGTTTGCCAAGCCTTGGTCCAGGGCATAGGAAAGTAATCAGAACAACTTCCTGTCAGCTACCATGAGAAAGAATTAGGTTAAAGGGAACCAGGTCATACTGCACGTTAAGGAAAGCAGGCGGCTGGCCATTTAGGGGTGAGAAGAGAAAGGCAGCAACATGATCTCTTTGGTTCTGTGATGGACATTCTCTTCCCTCTCCAGGATGCCCCTCTCTTGCTGGCATCTTGAGAAGAACCCCCCGAGGCTCCATGTGAAGGGCACGTCTTGAAGGATACATTCTCTTCACCAGCGGGATCCCCCTGCTGTCTTAAGCAAACAACACTCCATGCATTTCCCCTTTATAGCGCCCATCACCATGGTAATTACATAATTATTTGTAGAATTATTGGTTTAATGCATGACTCCCCCACTGGACTGGGAGGCCCTGTGGGAGGAAGAGAGCAGGTTCTGGATACTGGCTGCTTGGTTCAATCCTGGCTCCACCATGAACTGGCTGGTAACTGTGGCTCACTTACTCTCAGTTTGCTCATTAGTAAAATGGGGACAGTGAAAATCTGCACCTTTCGGGGTTGTGAGAATTAAGTGAAATAATTCCAGCAATATGCTTGGAACAGCACCTGCGCTACATTAGAGCCCAGTATGTATGTCATCGTTCATAGCTGTTTGGATGTGAGCAGCACAGGAAAGGAATGAACAAAGATGAAACTTGAATCTCAGGGAAAATGGATAAATGGTGATGTCATTTCCTGAGACAGGTAACACAGGAAGGGAAGCGGGTTTGGGGGACTTGCCGTGTCCGAGGTGTCTGAAGACAGCCAAGTGGCAATGCAAGGTAGGTAGGTGGGAGTGGAGCTCAGTCAGGCTGCTGGGTGAGGTAGGGGGTTGGAGGAGTGTGAATCAGGCTTGAAATAGCTGAGGGGGAAACACGGGATTGTTGGGTTGCTTTTTTGGCCTAGGAAGAAGTGCTCTGGCACTGTCATTGCTGATGTGTGTTTATCTGTAAACACCAGGTTGTCTTGTTGGCTACCAGATGCCCAGTACTCCTGGCATAGCACTTAGCCTATAGTAGATGATCAATAATTACTTACCAAATAATTAAGGAACGGAGACCCGTGCATATTACAATGATTATCATGTTGGGGTATTGCAACAAGTACTGTGGTCCATCCTGGACATCACTAGCAGTCATCATACATGATGACAGCTTCCTGCATCAGACATCTGTGTCTTGCTACCAAAGGGAATACTCCAAAGGCAGGAGCAGGCCAGCCATGAATGTTTCAGGCTAAAAGTATAGAGGAGTCAATGCCCTCAGTAAAGAACCACTGTGAACTCCTGAGGGATGGAAGTTGGTAGATGAATACCCAGTACCCTCAGCCATCAGTTGGATGTTCTGTAAGTCAACCTCTTGCCAAAGAATTGTGCCATAGGCAGCCCTACTGAATTCATGATCAACACACAGCAACCAGAATGCAAGTTCACAGGAGGATGAATTCTACATCAAAGAATCTAAAGGGTCCTCAAATATCTGAACCTCATGGCCTCAGGTAAAGACAAAGAGGAGAACACCATCTCTGAAGGCATCTTCGTGGACCACAGTCATCTGACCCTCAAAATCAGGGTCCCTCAGAGAAGCAGACTCCTGAAAGACAGATGCCAGCAGACTGAGCTCTAAGATGAAAGACCTGGCAATTGTGGAGAAGCCACTTCTGGGTCAGTTTCCTTAGCTCACCAAAGGAGGTTAAGTACCTATTTGCTTGCCTCAGAAGGCCCAGGAGAATGGAAGAGACAGTGCTTTTTAAGGGTAGAATTCTAAAGGTTTATAGCAGGTGTTGTCAAAGCATTCTTGGGTTCAATTTCTTCAAGAGCTGCAGTGGGAGCCAAGTTAGTAGTGAATGCACTTTCCCTGATGCTCCGGCCTCACCCAGAAAGCACTGAGGAAGTGGAGACTTCACAGGTATTCCTGCTACCCGTCTCCACCAAGAATCCTCTTTCTAGTGTGAGTTTGGGGTAGGGGAACACCACCATAAAACAAAGGATTCCACAGATATGTACCCATTCTTCTTCCAGCAGTTGGCCCTTTTCACATTCCTCTTTTGATCTTCTTAATGACTAAGTATCCCTCTATATAGGTAAGTAGGATGGTTAATCCAAACAGTCAGCTTGACTGGATTGAGAGACACCCAGGAAACCACTAGGACTGGCTATGTCAATGAGGGTCTTTCCAGAGACAAATGGTGTGCAGAACAACAAACTGAGGGGGGACATCTGCCCTGAATATGGGCATGGCTGTCCAATGGCTGGGGATTCAGATGGAACAAAAAGCTGAAGAGGGGAGCGGCAGCAGATGCAAACTTGATTCTTCTTGAGCAGGTGCATCTATTCTGCCACCATCACCTGTGGACTTCAAATTCCAGCTTCTTTACTCTTCCAGTGGGGACTCTCACCAGAAATTCTCCAGTGATATTTCAGGCCTTTGGCCTTGGACTTTGCCTGCATCATTAGTTCCTCTTCTTCTGAGGCTCCAGCTTCTTGGACTGTACAGCTGCTGGTTCCTCTAGCTCTCCAGCCTGCAGATGGCCATTGTGGAACTATCCAGCTTCACAGCCTGTAAGTCAACATATAAATTCCTTTTAATAATTATAAATATACATATCCTGTTGGTTCTGTTCCTCTGGATAACCCTATCTAATACATAAGGAATCCAAATCCTGGCGATGGGAAGTTACTTGTCTGAAATCATATAGGTAATGAGTAGCACAGGGAGGATTCAAAAACAGGAATGTTTATGTGGCTCTCGAGTTCATGGACTTTCCAAAATACTACACCGAGCAGTGCTTGACTGTGACAACTCCCCCCAAATGATGTCATAAAATATTATTGGCCCTAGAGGTTCTTCCCAGAAGAAAACAACCAGTATCTTAAGAACATATGAATTTTCTCTACCAGTGGAGTAGAAATAGTCTAACTTAGCTCCTCTAATCCCTTCCCTGATTCAATCCAGCTTCTCCCCAACCCAACCCTGAACATACAGTCACTGCTTCTAGAGAGGCAACAGGGAACCCCAGGTGTTCAGAGTCTTCAGAGCACATGGTAGTAAAAGCCAGGTTGAGAATGGGAAAGTGAAACTCACCAAGATTCGAGAAAAAATAGGATGCAGCCACAGAAACCACAAAGGGTGATATGACCCGTTTAGTTCCTACTCTAATTACAGACAAAGGCATTACCTTTCACTGAGGACACCGGAAATTGCCCATGTTAGTGTAGTCTGCAGACATTTAAAATATTTGACAAATGGAATCAATGTACTTGACCTCCCTTTTTTCTTCCCTCTCATGCTCTCTAAACCCCGAGAGGTGGTCCTCATTTTCCTGTACATGAGGCAAACCATGATGACGCCCTATCCTATTTCCTTGACTTTCCATCTCTGAAGTCTTCTTGGGTTTGACAGTCACCCGCACTGCCTTTGCTCTTCCCTTTCTAAATCCAGTATCTTTCACTCCTATTGGCGTACTGGCGGTTCAGGTAATTCTGTGAAGCTCCTTTGGTCAAACTCTCTACTGGACTGCTGAGTCATTTGTGACCCATAGATAAAATTAATTCAAAGTCCACACAATCACCACTCATTTCTAAGGACAGAAATTCTAATGGCAGTGACTAGGTTCCCCATAAACTTGGCCTTATGTGCAATGATCAAGAATACAAACAATAATAAACACTGGTAAGGTTGTGAAAAGAAAGGTACACTTGTACACTGTTGGTGGGGCTGCAGACTAGTACAACCAATCTGGAAAACGGTATGGAAATTCCTCAAAACATTGGGGATGGAACCAGCTCATGACCCAGCTATTCCACTCATTGGTATTTTCCCAAAAGTCCTAAAATTGGCATACTACACAATATAGCCACCTCAATGTTTATAACAGCATGATTCACAATAGCTAAATTATGGAATCAACCTAGGTGCCCATCAATAGATGAATGGATTAAGAAATTATTATATATATAACATATATAATATAAATATATACATATTTATATGTAAAGATTATATATACATAATTATTTATACATATAAATTACATATATAAAGTAATACACACTATAGAGTTCTACTCAGTCATAAAAAATAATTAAATCACATTTGCCAGTAAATGGATGGAAATGGAGAATATCACACTAAGTGAAATAAGCCAGACTCAGAAATGCAGTTTTCTCTCATATGTGGAAGCTAGAGTAAAATAAAGGAAAGGGGAAAAAGGACATAATAACTTAAAGATAAGGGAAGATCAGTAATGTAGTAGGAGATTGAGAGACAGAGTGAAGGGACGGGATTGCAGAGACAGAGTGAAGGGAATGAATTCTTAGAAAATAATGTTACATGCATATATAAATATACATAGGTAGAAAGAACCAATCAAATATAAGTAAATAGATAAGCAAAAGCAAGTCCAGTAGAGAAAAGAAAATGGGAAAGAAAAAGGGGAGGAAAGAAAGAGGTGATCAAAAACTGAAATTGAATTCCATGCATGTATGAGTTTGTCAGGATGAACCCAACTACTATTCATAAGTGTAAAGTTCTAAGAAAAGAAAAAAATTGACCTTGTGTGAACCTTTTATGATGGTTCCTGGACCAAATAACTGAGCTAGTGGTCTTGAAGCTCACAGAGAAAAGGAACAATGATTTCCAAAACCTTATAGCTATGACATTCTGTTCCCAAAGGAAGAGGTCCAATCTCTCTAGAGTTTGATCCTTCAAGAAACTCCTCTCCCAATGACATATTCTGTCCTAGAAGATCTAAAAAACATCAAAACATAGGTCAGCAGACCCATAGGAATTCAGTAATCCTATTTTGTGATCAGCACCAATTAACTGCAGCAACTATTAGAAATTGTTTTAAAAATGGTACTTAGGGGCTGGGGTTGTGACTCAGTGGTAGAGCACTTGTCTAGCATGTGTGAGGCACTGGGTTCGATCCTCAGCACTGCACAAAAAAAATAAAATAAAGGTATTATGTTCATCTACAACAAAAAAAAACATTTTTTAAATAAATGAAACAAAATAAAATTAAGCTGATACTTAGAACTTAATTTCTAGGTCAACTGGGAATACTGGTACCAACCAACCCTTTCATTGAAAACTTTTATAATACTGGGGTCAGCGTACAGAATAATTATTTTCAGATCTTGGACAGTAGGCCCTGCAGACTTGTTGGTGCCAAAGAGAAGGGAAACAATTGAGGTGAGTCCCTGGTGTTCTGCCTAGAGCCTTTTACCAGACCCCAGAACAGGGATGAGGAACCCAAACAGAGGATAGGAGCCTCCTGAGGTGAAGAAACAGGGATCAAAGTAAAGGGAGTTTGAGGTAGCTGGAACTTGAGAAGCAAAGAGGTTGCTCCAAGGAGAAAACCCTTCAGTTATCTTCATTAGGTGACCTTGAGTCTTTTTGTAAACATGACCTGCATATTTGGAGGCTATGACTCCATAAGACTACACAGAAAACAAGCACGGGGGGGGGGGGGGGGGGGGACAAAATAACTACCAGAAAGCTGCAACTATGGGAGCTAACAGCTGGATGGGAGGCATTCAAGTTCCAACCAACCATAATGCAGAAACTTACCCAGGGAAACTGAAGCCTCAGAAGTAGCGCTAAACTTTTTTTTTTTTTTTTCTCCTGAGGCGCGCGATTGGGACCCTCGGGTAGCTGCTCCAGTCACGAGGGTCAGCGGCGAGTGGCCAGCAGCATTAGCCCGTGTTCGCGACGAGTTCACCCCTCCATCCCAGACATTTCCGCAGAGGATGGACAGGGAAGCCAGTGGTGGTGAAACTGAAGTGGGGAATGGAATACAAGGGCCACCTGGGATCTGTAGACGGCTATGTGAACGTGCCGCTTGCAAACACAGGAGAACACATAGATGGAGCATCGCTGGACATCCGGGTGAAGTTTTAGTAAGGTGTGATAATGTCCTTTATATCAGAGGTGTTGAAGAAGAGGAAGAAGATGGGGAGATGAGAGGATAGCGCCTCTCGTGGGATTTTTATATATATATACATATTTCTAGACAATAAAGACTTGTTTTTGTTTTTCAGCTAGTGAACTTTCATATGCAGATATTTACATGTAAACCTCAAATGTTGAAACAGTTGAAAGTTGATTCACAGAACTAATACTTTAAAAGCCACCCGACTTTATATTCAAGTTGATTTTCCTCTGTAAGCCCAATAATTTTTTTTTTTCTATAAGGGATAATTATTTATATACTTAAGAAATTTTTATGAAAGTGAATTTCAGCCCTTGTTATTATATATTAACAGACCTTTTTAAAGCAAAGTTTTTGAGCCACTTAATGTGTAAAGTTAAACATTTTCTTAATATAGACTCTTATTTAGTAAAATAATGTTAACTGTATCAATATAAGCTAAATAATGCACATATCATAGCTGAAATTGAAACATCATCTGAAATTTAAAATGACTGGAGATAGGGCACAACAGAAATCGTTAACCGACATTTAGACGGGAGGCATATGCTTTGTTCACTTGAGAATAAAGTTTTCTGAGCAGAACTTCATATGAAACAAAAAAATGTAGTGCTAAACTAGAACTACTAACAAATCTAAATGAGTGTTCACTCAATAATAGTAATGTCAGAACAAAACTCAACACTCTCTAAACGAACACAACATATCCAATTAATAACAGTGTTCTGCATTCAATTAAAAATTATTAGACATGAAAAGAACTAGGAAAATCTGAGCCCTAACCAAGAAAAAATCTATTTTTGGAAATAGTCTAGAAATGACAGAGATATTTGAATTAACAAACAAGGAATTAAAAACAGCTATAATAGGGCAATCCAAGATGGCGGACTAGAGGGTGACTGCATCTCCAGTTGCTCCAGAACCCAGGATTCAAGAAGGGGAGGCATGGAGAGACTCAGACTAAAACAGAGCCATGGGGTGAGTCTGCCCCACCCGATGAAGCTACCCAGGTGGCAGGCCCCGATTCGGGTGCCTTATTAGAGTAGGGCAGAGCAGCTAGAGTCGTCTTCAGGCAACTCTGCGCACTCCGGCGGTGGGCTCCTCCCACAGGGCCAGATTCTCCAGCATCTCGGAGCAGGCCCCCCAGTGAGAGCCTTTCTGCACAGAACCAAGCTTCAAGTCCCTGAACCAGGGCGGCGAGTTCCTGCCCACAGGTTGATTCAGGGACCAGGACAGGGCAGCCAGGGACTTCCCCAAGCAGCCCACAGCCCAGCCCCCTCCGGCGGGAAGTGCCTTTCCAGGCTAGCTTCTCGGAGCAGGCCCCCCAGTGAGAGCCTTTCCACACAGAGCCAGCTCCAAGTCCTGGAACCAGTAGCAGGCTACAGGCAGCTTTCCTTGGAAGCACTGCATTATCAAGTTACTCCAAGAGTTCAGACTACTGAAGGCAGGAAGGTGAGACACTGGAAATCTACAGGGACACTATAAGCCAACAGAAGAATTCTGCAATATCACAAAGTCTCACTGACATCTGACCAATATGAGAAAACAAGGGAAGAAAATGTCCCAAACAAACCTAGATACTATATCAATAAAACCCAATGACAGCACAGCAGAAGAAATGTCAGAAAGGGAGTTCAGAATGTACATAATTAAAACAATCAGGGAAGCAAACAAGGAGATGAAAGAGCAAATGCAGGCATTCAATGATCGCACCAATCAACAGTTAAAGGAGCAAAAACAGGAAGCAAGAGATCATTTCAATAAAGAGTTAGAGATATTGAAGAAAAACCAAACAGAAATCCTTGAAATGAAGGAAACAATAAACCAAGTTAAAAACTCCATAGAAAGCATAACCAATAGGATAGAACACCTGGAAGACAGAACCTCAGATATTGAAGACAAAATATTTAATCTTCAAAACAAAGTTGACCAAACAGAAAAGATGGTAAGAAATCATGAACAGAATCTACAAGAATTATGGGATATCATGAAAAGGCCAAATTTAAGAATTATTGGAATTGAGGAAGGCTTAGAGAAACAAACCAAAGGAATAAACAATCTATTCAATGAAATAATATCAGAAAATTTCCCAAATCTGAAGAATGAAATGGAAAACCAAGTACAAGAGGCTTATAGGACTCCAAATATGCAAAATTACAACAGACCCACACCAAGGCACATTATTATGAAAATACCTAACATACAAAATAAAGACAGAATTTTAAAGGCCGCGAGAGAAAAGAATCAAATTACATTCAGGGGGAAACCAATAAGAATATCAGCAGATTTTTCAATCCAGACCCTAAAAGCTAGAAGGGCCTGGAACAACATTTACCAAGCCCTGAAAGAAAATGGATGCCAACCAAGAATCTTATACCCAGCAAAACTTACTTTCAGATTTGACGATGAGATAAGATCCTTCCATGATAAACAAAAGCTAAAGGAATTTACAAAAAGAAAGCCAGCATTGCAGAACATTCTCAGCAAAATATCCCATGAGGAAGAGATGAAAAACAACGATGCAAATCAGCAACGGGAGGAACTAGCCTAAAGGAATAGCCAAATAAAGGGGAAACAAAATCATGTCAAAAAAACAAAAATGAGTCAAATGACTGGGAATACAAATCATATCACAATAATAACCCTGAATGTTAATGGCCTAAACTCATCAATCAAAAGACATAGACTGGCAGAATGGATTAAAAAGAAAAATCCAACAATTTGCTGCCTGCAAGAGACTCATCTCATAGAAAGAGATACCCATAGACTAAAGGTGAAAGGATGGGAAAAAACATACCATGCACATGGACACAGCAAAAAAGCTGGAGTATCCATCCTCATTTCAGATAATGTGGACTTCAAGCCAAAACTAGTCAGAAGGGATAAAGAAGGATATTTCATAATGCTTAAGGGAAGCATAAATCATCAAGACATAACAATCATAAACATCTATGCCCCAAACATTGGCTCATCCATGTACATCAAACAAATCCTTCTCAATTCCAGAAATCAAATAGATCACAACACAATAATACTAGGCGATTTTAACACACCTCTCTCACCACTGGATAGATCGTCCAAACAAAAATTGAATAAAGAAACCATAGATCTCAATAACACAATCAACAATTTAGACTTAACAGACTTATATAGAATATACCATCCAACAAAGAACGAATACACTTTCTTCTCGGCAGCACATGGATCCTTCTCTAAAATAGAACCATGTCTTATGCCACAAAGCTACTGTTAGCAAATACAAGAAGATAGAGATACTACCTTGTACTCTATCAGATCATAATGGATTGAAATTAGAAATAAATGACAGAATAAAAAACAGAAACTTCTCCAATACCTGGAGATTAAATAATACACTATTATATGATGAATGGATAACAAAAGACATCAGGAGGGAAATAAAAAAATTCTTAGAAGTAAACGAGAACAAAGACACATCATATCAAAATCTCTGGGACACTATGAAAGCAGTACTTAGAGGAAGATTTATTTCATGGGGCGCATTCAACAAAAGAAGTAGAAATCAACAAATAAACGACTTAACACTACAGCTCAAAGCCCTAGAAAAAGAAGAGCAGACCAACACCAAAAGTAGTAGAAGACAGGAAATAGTTAAAATCAGAGCCAAAATCAATGAAATTGAAACAAAAGAAACAATCAGAAAAATTAACAAAATAAATAGTTGGTTCTTTGAAAAAATAAACAAAATTGATAAACCCTTAGCCACACTAACAAAGAGAAAGAGAGAGAAAACTCAAATCACTAAAATTCGGAATGAACAAGAAAATATCACAACAGACACGAGTGAAATACAAAACATAATTAGAAGCTATTTTGAAAATCTATACTCCAACAGAACAGAAAACCTCGAAGACATCAACAAGTTTCTAGAGACATATGAATTACCTGAACTGAACGAGGAGGACATACACAACTTAAATAAATCAATTTCAAGCAACGAAATAGAAGAGGTCATCAAAAGCCTACCAACAAAGAAAAGTCCGGGACCAGATGGATTCTCAGCCGAGTTCTACAAAACCTTTAAAGAAGAGCTCATTCCAATACTTCTCAAAGTATTCCATAAAATAGAAGAGGAGGGAACCCTCCCAAACTCATTCTATGAAGCCAATATCACCCTGATACCTAAACCAGACAGAGACACATCAAGGAAAGAAAATTTCAGACCAATATCCTTAATGAACATCGATGCAAAAATTCTCAACAAAATTTTAGCAAATCGCATACAAAAATATATTAAAAAAGATAGTGCACCACGATCAAGTGGGTTTTATCCCAGGGATGCAAGTTTGGTTCAAAATCCGGAAATCAATAAATGTCATTCACCATATCAACAGACTAAAAGTTAAGAATCACATGATTATTTCAATAGATGCAGAAAAAAAAAGCATTCGATAAAATACAGCATCCCTTCATGCTCAAAACACTAGAGAAAATTGGGGTAGTGGGAACATTCCTTAACATTGTAAAGGCCATCTACGCTAAGCCCATGGCCAATATCATTCTAAATGGTGAAAAACTGAAAGCATTCCCCCTAAAAACTGGAACAAGGCAGGGATGCCCTCTTTCACCACTTCTATTCAATATCGTTCTTGAGACTCTAGCCAGAGCAATTAGACAAACCAAAGAAATTAAAGGGATACGAATTGGAAAAGAGGAATTCAAACTATCCCTGTTCACTGATGACATGATTATATAGTTAGAGGAACCTGGAAATTCCACCAGAAAACTCTTAGAACTCATAAGTGAATTCAGTAAAGTAGCAGGTTACAAGATCAATGCTCATAAATCCAATGCATTCTTATACGTAAGTGATGAATCTTCAGAAAGAGAAATTAGGAAAACTACCCCATTCACAATAGCATCAAAAAAATAAAATACTTGGGAATCAATCTCACAAAAGGGGTGAAAGACCTCTATAATGAGAACTACAGAACACTAAAGAAAGAAATTAAAGAAAACCTTAGGAGATGGAAAGATCTCCCATGTTCTTGGATAGGCAGAATTAATATTGTCAAAATGGCCATATTACCAAAAGTGTTATACAGATTCAATGCAATTCCAATTAAAATCCCAATGATGTACCTTACAGAAATAGAGCAAGCAATTATAAAATTCATCTGGAAGAATAAGAAACCCAGAATAGCTAAAGCAATCCTCAGTAGAAAGAGCGAAGCAAGGGGTATTGCAATACCAGATCTTCAACTCTATTACAAAGCAATAGTAACAAAAACGGCATGGTATTGGTACCAAAATAGACAGGTAGATCAATGGTACAGAATAGAAGACATGGACACAAACCCAAATAAATACAATTTTCTCATACTAGACAAAGGTGCCAAAAATATGCAATGGAGAAAAGATAGCCTCTTCAACAAATGGTGCTGGGAAAACTGGAAATCCATATGCAACAGAATGAAACTAAATCCCTATCTCTCACCCTGCACAAAACTCAACTCAAAATGGATCAAGGATCTCAGAATCAGACCAGAGACCCTGCATCTTATAGAAGAAAAAGTAGGTCCAAACCTTCAACTTGTTGGCTTAGGATCAGACTTCCTTAACAGGACTCCCATAGCACAAGAAATAAAAGCTAGAATCAACCACTGGGATAGATTCAAACTAAAAAGCTTTCTCTCAGCAAAGGAAACTATCAGTAATGTGAACAGAGAGCCTACAAAGTGGGAAAATATCTTTGTCACTCATACTTCAGATAGAGCGCTAATTTCCAGAATCTATAAAGGACTCAAAAAACTCTACACCAAGAATACAAAGAATCCAATCAACAAATGGGCTAAAGAAATGAACAGACACTTCACAGAAGAAGATGTACAAGCAATCAACAGATATATGAAAAAATGTTCAACATCTCTAGTAATAAGAGAAATGTAAATCAAAACTACCCTAAGATTTCATCTCACACCAATTAGAATGGCGATTATCAAGAACACAAGCAACAATAGGTGTTCGCGAGGATGTGGGGAAAAAGGTACACTCATACATTGCTGGTGGGGTTGCAAATTAGTGCAGCCACTCTGGAAAGCAGTATGGAGATTCCTCAGAAAGCTTGGAATGCAACCACCATTTGACCCAGCTATCCCACTCCTTGGCCTATACCCAAACGACTTAAAATCAGCATACTACAGAGATACAGCGACATCAATGTTCATAGCTGCTCAATTCACTATAGCCAGATTGTGGAACCAACCTAGATGCCCTTCAGTTGATGAATGGATAAAGAAACTGTGGCATATATATACAATGGAATATTACTCCGCCATGAAGAATGATAAAATCATGGCATTTGCAGGCAAATGGATGAAATTGGAGGATATCATGCTAAGTGAGTTAAGCCAATCTCAAAAAACTAAAGGACGAATGATCTCTCTGATAAGTGGATGAGGACATATAAGGGGGGGTATGAGGGGTTAGCGTTAGGGTTAGGGTTAGGTTTAGGGTTAGGGATAAGGTGGGTGGTAAGAATGAAGAAAGGAAGGACTGTATAGAGGGAAAAGAGGGATTGGAGGGGTGGGGGGGAAGGGAAAAAAATAACAGAATGAATCAAACAATATTGCCCTATGTAAATTTATGATTTTCAATTAAAATAAAAAAAAGAAAAAAAACAGCTATAATATTTCCAAAAGTTAAAAGAAAACATAAACCAAATGAGAAGAGAAATGGAATCTAATTGTTTTAAATCAAAATAGACCTTCTAGGGTTCAAATTATAATATCTATAATAAAAAAAATAACTGGATAGGATTAAGATCCTTTTAAACACTGCAGAAAAAATGATCAATGAATCTAAAGACAAAGCAATGAAAACTATGCAATCTGACATTACAAAGGGGGAAAAAACAAGCTGAAAAAAGTGAAAAGAGCCTAAATAACGTGTAAAAGAATAGCAGTGATTGAAGTCCTAGAAGTAGAGAAAGATAAAAAATATCTGAAAAACAATGGTTGAAAATTTTACAAATTTCACCAGTTTTACAAGTTTGATGAAAACTGTATACTCACAGATTCTACCTCAATATACATCAAGCAGGATAAATATGGTGAAAACCACACCAACATGCAACATAACTGAATTGCTAGAAACTCATCATAAAGAAGAGATCTTCAAGCAGCAGGTATGGAAGACGAATTAGAGACATGAGGAATATGAGAATCACCGCTTACTTTATATCATAGATAATGCAAGTGAGAAGACAATGGAATGATTTTTTTTAATCCTGAAAGAAAAAAGTGTTGATACAGTTTCTGTAACCAGAGAAGATATCCTTCAAGAATGAATACCAAAATTCTGAGAGAATTCATTGCCCACAGACCAGCACTGCATTTAACAAATGACTGATGAATGTTTTCTGACTGAAGAAATTGATTCCAAATAAAAACTCAGTCTCTTCAACACAATGAAGAACACAGGAAATAATATGTGAGTAAATATAAAATATTTTTTTCCGTTTAAATTTTTTAGAAAGATAATTCTCCAAAGCAAAAATACCAAAAATGTAGCATGGAGTTTATAATGTATTAAGAAATGAAATGAATAATAATAATAGTGTACAGTATGGGAGGGGACATGGAAGTATACTGTTTCAAGGGTCTTCCTTATATGTGAGGTAGCACATTTTTGAAGGCAGCCTTTGATAGTTAAAAACACATATTGCAAGCTGGGGATATAGCTCAGTTGGTAGAGTACTTGCCTTGCAAGCACAAGGCCCTGGGTTCAATCCCCAGCACCGCACAAAAAAAACATTAAAAAAAAAAAAAGCACATATTGCAATCCTTAGGACAACTACATCCACACACAGAAAAAGACAAAGTCTACTGATATAATAAATTTTAAATAAATATAATAATAATAAAATGAAAAATAATATAATAAATAGAATCCAAAATACTCCATTAATTCAGGAAAAGGCAGGAGACAGAGAAAAAATTTTAAATGAAAGAGACAAATATCAAGATGATAGACCAACCATTTCAATAACTATGTTACATCTAAATGGAAAAATATAAAAATTATAATGCAGAAATTGTCAGTCTGGATGAAAAAGAACCAACTATATTCTTCAAGAAATTCACCTTATACATAAAAAAGCATACATAATTTAAAAGAAAAAAGTAAAAGTGTGGGGAAATGACACACTATGCAAACTCTGTAGCTGGAAGAGCTGTGTTCATTGCAGCCAATATATTTTAACCCATTATGTCCTGTCATACTATGTGTAGAATTCCTATAAAAACTTAAATTGAATGACAAATATATCATTTGCGATCACTTCAAAATAAATATTGTTTTCAGAGTTCTATTTGAGAAAAGAGGTGAATGTTTAGAGTTTTTAAGAATTGCTTACATTTTTATATGTATATATGAAAATATATATAAAGGGTACATGAGTTCTAGATTATGATTTCCAACCTATTTTAATGCATATGTGTCAATCTCATTGAAATAGTCACAGAACTAAAACCTGGGGACTTAATGAGTCAAGACAAGGAACATCACTAGAGATAAAGGGAGACATTTCATAACAATAGAGGTCAGTTTAACAAGGCAAAATGATACAACAAACCTAAATGGGTATTCTCCCAATAACAGAGTTTAAAATACATGAAGCAAAAATTGACAGCAATGAAAGGAGAAACAGACAAATTTAAATTATAGTTGGAGTTTTCAACACTCTTCTCAATAATTCATAGGACAAGTAGACAGAAAATCAATGAAAAAGGATATGACTTGAACATCACTGTCAACCAACCTGACCTAAATGACATTCACTCATTAGGTAAAAAATACACATTTTTTCCCAAGTGCACATGGAACATTCAACAAGATAAATCATATGCTGGGCTAAATGTAAAAACCAAACTATAAAACTTCTAGAGGAAAACTTAAGAGAAGATATGCACAACTTTGGGGCAGTTAAGTGTTTCATAGGACACAAAAAAGGAATTAAAATTTAATAAATTGGATTTCACCAAAATAAAATTTCTCATTTTCAAGGTCACAGTAAAAATAAAAGGTAAACCTAGAAGAAAATACAATACATATATCTTATAGGACTTAGATAAAAACATAGAACATTCTTAGCCCTTCATTCACAATAGCCAAAAGTGAGTAATAATCCCAAAGTCCCTCAGCAGGTGACTGGATAGAGTTGTGTTGTATCTAACTGATGGAATACTACTCAGCAACAAAAAATAATCCATTGTTGATAGATTATGGAAGAATCTCTAAAACACTGTGCAGAGCAAAATGAGCCTGACACAAAGGACTATGCTTTGTGGTTGGGTGCAGGAGGAGTTCCGGATCAGGCAAAACTGATCTAAAGTAATAGAAATCCAGTGAGTGGTAACCTGGATTGGGGATGGAGGGATCAACTGTCAAGGAGTACTGGGGGACTTCTGAGGTGACAGAAATGTTCTGCATCTTCATTGTGGTACTGGTTACATGGCATATACATTTGCCAAAAATTACCCAATTGAACACTTGAAGCAGGTGCCTTTTATTGAACAAGTTATACATCAATAAATCAATAAAGTTGATTTCAAAAAAAGAAGGGTCAGGTGCAGTGACACACACCTATAATCCCAGCCACTCAGGAGGTTGATGCAGGAGGATCACAAGTTCAAAGCCAGCCTTAGCAACTTAGCAAGGCCCTAAGCAATGTAGTGAGAGCCTGTCTCAAAAATCAAAAAGGGCTGGGTATGTGGCTCGCTGGTAAAGTGCCTCTGAGTTCAATCCCCAGTACCAAAAAATTAAATTAAATTTAAAAGGAGGAGGAAAAGGAGGGGGAGCTTCTGATCTTCAGAAGATTACACTCCAGATGGGAAAACTGAGTTGGAAATAAGGAAATACCCCCAAGGTCCCACAGAAGCATTCTTCCCAGGTGCCATGCAGATCTAAGAAGGGGGAGTTGGGCGAGGGATAAATCAATGTCCATTTCATGGGGGAGCTCAGGCAGGAAGTGAAGGGGAAGCGGGGATCTGAGGCATAGAGAGAAGGCTTGGGGTTTCCACAGAAGGATTCAACATACTGAAGTGGAAATAGCTGTGGTCTGTGCAAAAGGCTGGTGTGGCTAATTCAGATGTGGGAGAGGAATAAAATGTAAGATCCTGGAAGAAGGTCAAGGATGTGCAAGACTGATAATGGGCATTCTTATGAATCCTGCTCAGAACAGTGGGAGCACTTGAGTTAACTGAACTGTGGGTGGAGAGCCTGGGGCCAGGAAGTCAGAAGAAGGCTCTGGCAGGTATGAAGACATGGACTGATGGGGGCCTGCTGTACTGAGATGCCCTGGGAATACACAGGGAGGAGAAGACCCAAGAATCCCCAGGCAAGGACAAGCCTTTGGAGGAAAGCTCTCTCACAGAGTTTTTCAACCATGGAGAGGTAGCCAAACCCAGCAGATTGAGCCTAGGCTCTGGAGTCCACAACCCTCAGACCAAGCCTGGCTCTACCTCAATAAAGCTCAGGCAAAGTTCCTAAGCACCCCACACCTTAGTTTCCCCAGTTATTGAGAGGATCGGAGGTGAGGTACGAAAAACAGCTGGCACAAAACAGACAATAAATACTAGACATTGTAATTAGTCCTAAGGTTCATCAGAGATTTCTGGGACCAGCATATGAAGTGAATCCTCCCTTTGTATCTCAGGGACAGGGTCACAACTAGACTGGGTGAGTACGAGGAAAGAATTAACACACATGAACATACCAATCTTCAGGGACAAACAACAATAGGCACAAATATCATTTACATATGCGCTCACCGCATGTGGGCCACAAAAAGAGTGAGGGGAGTCCTTTTCATTAAATAGCAACAAGGCAGGGGCCTGATTACGAAAAGTCTGGTCAAGGGGTTCATAACATGAAGCTTCTCCACTGGGAGAAGGATGCTTTTTTAATTTGCAAATTGACCAAGAGTAGCCTACATAGTCCAACATCTCTGTCATCCAGTAGTCTCCTTGACACTTTGAAGCAGGTAACTGTGGCTCTCAGGGAGTCCCAGGATACCATTGCTCCAGAATCTCATCTCCAGGTAGGGGCATGCACTGTGGGTGTCAAGCACAACATTTATGTTAAGTAAAGTTGTGCAGATCTAAGGAAGAATATTTTTCTACATTGAAAAGCATTTACTGAGCAGCTACTGTTTACAAGGTTTATAAGATATCTACTGTTCACATCACACTCATGTTTACCTGGGATTGTCTGGCATAACTCTGCCTAGAAAGCAGTTCACACTGAGAACACTGAGGAGGGCAGCGAGGGGGTAATCACCAGGCAAGTGCATGATGAACAACTTCCAGAGTAGGTTACAGGGAAGGAAACCGAGGCTCGGTGATTTTACCAGTCACCCAGCTAGCTTAGCAGGGAGCTGAAACCAGAACACAGGTCTTTCTCATTCCAAGTCCATATCTATCCATTATATCCCAGACCTCACAGAACCGTCGTAGAAATATCTACGAGAATTCATTCTTGCTGGCAAAGAATGAAGGATGATGGAGAGCAGACACTGAGTCTAGAAAAAACAGGCCAGTACTCTTGAGCTCCCAAACTTAAGACTTCCCCAAAACATAAGGCCACTCACCCAGCTGTCCACTGAGGTCTCCCTTCTCCTCTTCTCTGCCCCCTCCACCATCACAGTCAAACCAGAGATACTCAGAGCCCTGAACTGCACCATTGGAGCGGCCCTCAGAAGCCATGCATCCAACATCCCCCTTCGAGCAGGATCCCATCCGCAATTGTCTCCATGACTGTCACCTCCTTGGTCCAAATCTTAACTCTTGGCTCTAGCTTGTGCCAGTCTATCCTCACCTTCCAATCTACTCTGTTGTCAGGAATCAGTGTACCAAGGTAGAGAGAACTCTGTGATACGTGACGGGGTCTCTGAGCCAGACCTCCAAAGACCCTTCCATGCAGGAAGAGAAAGCCTATAATGTGTATTCCAGCTACTCAGGGAGACCTCCGTCTGGTATTGTTTTATACCTGGGTTCCAAACGTATGAGGTCAAATAACCACATTTAGCTTAGCACAGTCCAAGGTTGTATTCGCTTATTTCAGTAACACTTGAGAGAACACAAAGGGGCAAGAGAAGACTGTTGTGGACTCGGCTGGCAAAGTCTACCACAGGAAATTAGTGACGCCAGCCAGCTGCTCCAGGCTCCTGCTGGGTTGTTTCTCCTCCTCTCCTATCTCTCAGGGGACGGCCATCCTGCTGTGGCCTGCCAGATCCGGAAGACAAAGAGGGCAAAGCTCTCAGCCTGCCGCATGCCCACCTCCAACACATCCCTCCATGAAGCCACCGGCAAACAGCCTGCCAGGAGTGGGGGTAGGAGGAAGTGTCCGGCAATCCTCTTTTCTCTTGAAATGGGATTGGAAATGGGGTAATCGTCTAAATGGGCAGTTCTGATGAGTCGATGAGCATAACTCCCATTTTTATTACGGTGATGAGGCCCACTGAGCGAGCATAATCCCTCTCCTGGGCTCTGAGAGATCGCCCGGGCAGCGGGCCGCCACCCCGCCCCTCCACCCCGGCTGCATTAGTCTGATGGGAAAAGGCTCTAGATGGACAGCATTTCATAATGGCATTTAAAAGCAGGATCCTGGGTCACGCCAGGGTTCAGGACAATGCTGTCAGAACTCCCTCTGCCCTTGACACTGCCCTCCTGCTCCCCAAACTCTAATGGGACAGATATGGTCCAAATACAGGGCCATTCTCAGCCAGGTAAGGGGAGAAAGATGTTAGCAGAGACCCCCAAACTTAAAAGGACCAGAGGAATCATGTTATAATGCAAAAACTACAGGACCTGGCCCCCAGAAATTCCACTAACTTTCAGGGCCTTCGATGCCTCATTTGCATTATATAATCTCTAAATTCCTTTCCTGATTTTCCACACAAAGACCCATAGGTTCATGACTCTCCAAGCAAACCCAGGAATTCTACACTGATAGGTTACTTCATTTCTGTTTTAAAGGGTATTCTTTTATACTTCCCCAATGAAACAACAATTTTATTAGTGAAAACCTGATGCAAGAGGAGAACCTGGTAATAACTGCAGGTGAGGTGCCCTGAGGTAAGAGGGCAGGCAGAGGAGGGATGGCCAGGAAGATGTGAGGGAGTTAGAGAGGACAGGAGAAAACACCCACAGCCATGTCATCTGGGGCTCACCCTATCAGGCAAATGGACTGAGGATTAGGAGAGCTGGTTCTGCCGATGGGACTCAGAGACCTCCAGAACAAATCATTACCGCGTGTGCCCATTGGCTCCTGAATGGGAGTTTGCATCTACCCTGTTCACCATTTGCTCAATCACTGATCAGCCAGGAGGCAGCGAAGTGCAGCAAAATTAAGATCTGATTTTAGATTCAGAAGCTGGTCCCTGGCTGCAAGGCCACCATTTACTAATCACATGACATCAAACAAGGCATTTCACCACTCTGAGTCAGACTAGTGCCTGCCCTGCTCACTTTATGGGCAGGGTTGCCATCTTGCCCAATACCAGGAGATGCCGTGCCTATGTGAACAGTGCCAACCAGAACTGGGCAATGCATACCTTGCACAGCCAAATACAGATCATTGTTTGTAGTTTTAAAATATCAAATGACATAAAATGAAATAGCCATAAACACTATTAACATAGCAGTGTTACTATATTGGGAACATTCTAGAAGGTTCTACATCGATAAAAAACTTATTTGCAAAAAGCTAGTATTTAGTAGCATTGAGTTTTAAATTCTAGCCCATTCAATTATTCTATCACCCTAATGTTATCCTTGTAATTTAAATGACAGAAACTACAGAAAAGAATAGGAAAATAGGAGGTGTGGCACAGACCCAGAACCAGGCAAATATCCTTTGCTATGCATTTTGTGTCTCCCTGGTCCTAAGACCACTTTGCCCTTCACACTAGGCCCTTCTCAACATACCCTTTATTGTAAGACACTCAAGAGGTCTCAGATAAGACAGGCTAAGATCACTCTCTCCTTCTGTTACAGGCCAAATATTAGGGTCATCACCAAATTCATATTCTGAAATTGAATCTCCAATGTGATGATATTTGGAAGTGGAGCCTTTAGGAGGCTATTAGGTCATGAAGGTGGAGTCCTCATGAATGACATTCGTGTCCTTAGAACAAGAGCCCAGAGAGTTAGCTTGCTTTTTACGCAGCATGAGGATATAATAAGAATCAGCCATCTGCAATTTGGAAGAGTCCTCACCAGAACCCAACCATGCTGGCACACTGATCTCAGACTTCCGGCTTCCAAAACTGTGAGAAATAAACTTCAGCTGTTTATAAGCCACCCAGTCTGTGCTCCTTTGTTATAGCATCCCAGACACCTCCCAACCTTCCAAGGGCTATGTATGCCTCGGTGAGGAGAAAGACCCACAGACTGACGACTCTATCACGCTGTTCACTACCCTACCAGCTCCACAACCCCTTTCCCTCTCCCCCTTGTACATCAGGGAGGTTCACGTCAGGCAGGTTAAGAATTCTAAAGTCATGTAAACTCCTTGATCCCTTACTGCTTCTCCCAGGGGAGAAAAATGGAAATGAAAAATACTAAAAGTATATGTTCCTATGTCTCCATTTCACTTTTCACTGCCCGGTTTAGCTCGTCTTCATCAGATGCCTCCTGGTCCCAAGACCCTTAACCATTCATACCTCCACAACACCCCCTCTCAGAGCTTACTGCTCTGAAACCCTGCTCTTTGCTGGTCAGGTCCTTGCATTACAGGCTGCCCAGCACCCCAGCTCCTACCTATCTCAGCCACAGGCTTGTTCTAAACTGCCCCTCTAGTTACATCCTCCAAAGCTGCCCACATTGTGGTCCGATGCACTGGCTCTCCATTTCCAAACAACCACCATGCCTCTATTCATTCAATGCGGGTTTAAAAATGTATTTGGCATCATGCTGTGCACTGAAGATGTGGTAGGGGGCAAATCCAGCCAGGATCCTAGAGACAACAACCTTTCAGCAAAAAAGATGTCAATCAAATAATCACAAAAATAAATATATGATTTATTTATACAAACAGTAATATTTGATAAGAAAATATGCTTTGAGATGTACAAGGCAGAGGACTGAAGCAGTATGGGGATCAGAGAGGAAGTGATATCTGAGCAAATTAGGCAAAGGGACAGGAGAGGATGGGTGAGAGCCACAGAAGAGGGCATTCATTACAGGCTAAGGGAGCTGCTGGGCCTGAGATCTGTGAGCAGGCCAGCACCACCCAGGACATTCAGGACAGGGACAGGGGAGGGAGGAGCTGGCTGTCTAGGGAACTGGGAAAGTTACCAGAAGCCAGGCCATGAGGGGCCTTAGAGGCTGTGCTAAGGATTTGGGTCTTTATCCTAAAATAAATGAGAAAGCATTAAAAGGTTTTAAGGGGGGAGGAGGGTAGTTTAGGAAGCATATGACACAATCAGACTTGTGTCGCATTTTGAAATGATCATTCCAGCTGCTATGGGGACAAGGGGCTAGAGGACCTGGGGTGGAATAAGAGTCCCTTGAGGAGGAAATTGCATCTATTCCAGGCAAGAGATGTGGATGCAAACTTGGACAGGGAGCTGGGAGTAGAGAGGGAGCCAAGCATATTAATTTACCAAATCAGAGTTTACCAAACCAGATGGGTGGGTGGTGCTATCAGGAAAGATGGAACACCAGAAGATGATCAGATTTGGGTAAAAAAATCAGGAGATCAGTTCATGACAGAATGAGTTTAGGGGACCTTTGAGGCTTCCAGGTAGAAATAACATTAATGGCTGGATCTGGGATAGACCTATGTGTTCAGATGTAGACACGCATTTCAGGAGTCAACTGCACAGGGGTAGCAGTGGAAGATATGGACATGAATGAGATTACTTTACATCACTGTTACGGTTTGGCTCTGGAATATCCCCCAAATTCTCATGTGCTCAGAGGTAGGAATTTTTGAAGTGAGTATGTATCATGAGAGCCCAGATCCACCAATAGGTGGATCCATTTATGGCTAAATGGTCTCTTGGGAGGTGGGATCTAGTTGGAGGAAGAAGGTCACTGGGGACATGCCCAGGAAGAGTTTACCTTCTTTCTGGCTCCCTCCTTTCTTCCTCTCTCCCTTCCTCTCCCTCCCCTACCCCTCTGCTTCCTGGTTTCCATAGTTGAGCAGCTTTCCTCCCCAGACCTTTCTGCCATGATGTTCTGCCTCACCTCAGGCCTAGAGCAATGTGCCTGACCACAGACTGAGACCTCTGAAACCAAAAGCCAAAATAAACTTTTCCTTCTGTTCTGTTAGTCAGCAACACAAAGCTGACTAACACAATCAGTAATTAGCCTTTCTCTCCAGCCATTCCAGCTGTACCTGACCTGCGCAGGGAGAACAGGTCTTTATTGTCTTGCCGGGACCCATAGGCCTCTGTACCTGCTCTTCCTGCAATAGCACCTCTCCTATCTGTTTATGGCCACTTGTTTACATATCTGTCTTTCTCACCAATGTTCCAGGAACATCTTGGGATCAGAGTCACATGACTCCCATCCTGCACACAGAGCAGAGTCCTTGAGTGAGCAGTAAGGTACAAGCCCACTTTTCTGATCCACCACAAGGCTCCCATGCACTGTGGTTCTGGAAATAGGTGAGAAGACCAGCCCACACCTCATCTAAAACCCAGTGTCAGAGTCTCAGGGGAAACCACCATTTTATTCCTCATCTCTCATCAGAGAAGCCAACGTAAGCACTGTGAAGTTTATAAAAAATAATGGTATTGATGTTTTCTCACTGTTACTACAGAGAAGAGAGCAATGAGAGATTTATTGGGGGTATATTTATCTTGGTTAGGGACCATCTAGGCACAAGGGACTAACAGGTAGAGAAACAAGTACACAGTCCTCAAGAGGCTGTTAGTGTGTTCTCTGACTCAGAACCCAGTGTACGCATGATAATTCAAAACAATTGTGTGTCACTTCTTGAGAGATGTCCACAAAAATTTCAAAACCTGAGTCCTCAAGGAGCCTATAATCACACACACACACAAAAGTATCAGGCAAGAGGCATAGCTGCAAAGTTAACTCCATCAGTTCTCGCAGGCACCCCTACAGATCAGTGCCTTTTTCTAGTTAGGAAAAGGTGTCTCTCCTCCAGGCACATACAGTCCCTCAACAGGATATACATCTTGACAGTATTTAAGCCCACATCCCCCTGACCTGGCCAGAGGTCCCCATGTTGGGCTCATCCCTCACAACACATGTCGTATCAGCAGCAGGTGTTCATGCAGAAGGATCAACACACGACGTGTGATCCAGGGCAAAGGTAGAATTGTTTTTTGGTAATGGAATAAGAAATGACTGCAAGGGAGGCCAGAGGCACAGTCAGTGACAAATCATATTTGGCCAAGGCAAAGTGTCCACAGAGTAAGGAAGGGAGAGTGGGAGGCTTGGCTGGGGAGCAATTAGATAAGGCCTCACATACCAGGCTAAATAGTTCGTACTTGACCCTGCAGCAACTCAGCTGTCCCTAGGGACCTTATCTTCTTTTCCCCAAAGTAGTGCCATGGAGAATTTGGCTGCCAGTATCAATTCTCACCAAAGAAAGTGCCCTCTTGCACCCTGAAGGTTCATGAAGGATACCATAGGACAAGAAAATAACTTTCCTTATGCTGACATGGAACCCCAGATAATAAGGTCTAATGCCTTGTATTTATAGCCAGCCTAAAAATATATTCTATGTCCAATATATTTATTATTACCACAGTTTAGTTTGACTTATAGGATAAAAAAGCAGAACAACTAAGGGCTTCAGGGAAGGTCAAAGAGAGAATCCACAGTTGCAAAGCTGGGACTTGAACCCAGATCTCTCATACAGAATCCTGTGCTCAAGGGCACTCAGCCTCTGCTTGGCAGAGTCCCTCTGTTACCAGCCACCACACAGACTACTTGAGTCCGCCAGCCCTGGGTCCTTTCCAAGAAAAGACAAAGCTTCCAAACAAGCAGTAATGACATTGATTATTCCAAGCCAGAGGCAGGGGATTCTGGATCATTTCCTTAAAATACTTGCTCAGCAGCACCCAAGTCCTTACCCCCACTACCCGGAGTCCCAGGAAAGAAATGTACAGTACTTCATTAACATGAAGGGGAAGAACTCCCTGTGGATTTTCGCAGACTCATTTCCCTCACTTCTCAAAGGCCAGCAGAAAGCCAGCTAGGCTGCATTGTTAGCTTGGCTGTATCTTATTTTTGTAGTGTTTTTGCAGATTGCAGCAGGCCTTTTTTCCTCTCCCAAACTGGGCAAAAACATATACCTTTAAGCTTCCTACAGTATCACTCAAAAGATTTTCCTGTTCTCCTCGGACCTCTTCTGCTATCACAGCCATACTTTCCCCCCAAGGAAGAACATAAAATTTATTTTTAACATTCTTACAAGATATGTGACCAAATTATTTTTAAAAATAAATAAATAAATGGAAGACTTTCCAATATGTCATGCAAAGCACAAAAAGCATGTCGATCAAAAGCTAGCTTTCAGTTATCATATTTACATTTCTTTCTCCCCCCTGCTTCATTCACCCTTTTGTTACTAAGGAAGTTGGAATGAAAGGGGATTTGTCTCTTTTTCTCAAGGACCCATCTCTCACTGCTGAGTTTCTCCACACCTGAATTCACACATCTCCCACACCATGATAATTACCTCCATGGTAACCACTCATGACATCACCAGGGCAATGTGACAGCAGAAGGAACCCGAGCATCTGAGATACGGTTTGAAATGAATGCCCTCTTATGACCTAAGGCAGGAACAAAAGGAATTTTGTCGTGAGATTTAGCATAAAAGTAATTCTTGAAATCTATTCTTGGATCTTGGTATTAATTGGATTTCAAAGCTTCCTGTTGCCCAGGAGCCTGTGATTATGGTCCAAGGTCCATGAAATTTCTAAGATGAAATCATAGCACCTGCATGTGAAAGACAACTAGTAAGACCAGCAGATTCCAACCTCAAGACATCCATTGTTAACTGTAGTTAGATCTCACAGGTATTTCTGTGAGGCCTTAAAATGCTTCCCCGGTTTCACAGGAAATAATGTGTTCCTAGAAAGTCTTTTTCCCCTACCTTTTCTTACCCCAAATACATGAATTACCCAAACCCTCGAGCCATAGTTAGCAGCTATTAATAACTTTGTAGGCAGTGGCACAAAGAAGAGTGGACACAGCACAGCCAGGTGACATGTACACTGTGAAGCTTCACAGAGAAGAATGGAAACATCTTTTTGTGAGACAGAGTGGTGAGATGTAAGATGAATGTCAACATCCACTTTTCACGGGCATTTTTCTCTGCCAGCGGCCCCAGCTTTGGGGCTTAAAATTTTATTCCAAATACTACTTAGATCCATCAGGATTCTCAAAATATGGATTTCAAGTTGGAGACATCAAAGTGCATTATTTACTAAAACCACTGCAGCTTTTCTCTCCTCTTCTTTCACAAGATGCTATTATAAGTTCAGGCTGCTTTAATCTCAAAGAAAGAAAGAAAGAAAGAAAGAAAGAAAGAAAGAAAGAAAGAAAGAAAGAAAGAGAAAGAAAGAGATTGATTACCAAGTGAGTTCATCCTTTAATTACTGGTCTTAGAATTTCAATTTACATGCATTTAAATTAGGCACAAAAGGACCCACCTATTATTCTCTGCAAACAAAATTTTAAAAGTAAACAGAAAATGCGAGAGGAAAGACTTACTTAAGGGCCTCCTAGGATTAATCTTTGCATTCTTCTCATTTTTTTCCCGAATTTGGGAATAACATTTACAGTGGAGAATTTGATGTTAGGGAAGGAAACACTGAGTTTGATTTGTGAACACAAACTACTTTTGATCACTATTTTGCCAAGAATTTCAGAAGCACAGGACTCTAGCAGAGGTCTATATAGAATCTGCGTAAACAAAATGACACAAGTATGTTTTCTCCTGAAACACAAGAAATCAAACTGTACAAATTAAGATTGCTGATTGAGTGAATGAGTGGGTGAGTGAAAACTCTGGAGAGCCTTCACTCATCTGCTTTTAATGTCCTTCAATTTTATTTGCACAGTAAAAGTATATTAATTGCTTTGCTTGTCCATTTTGGATGATTGGTATCTGGCAACAGAAAAAAAATGCAAAATTTAATTGGCTTTAAGTTCAATAATGTGAGACACCAGATTTCTAAAAAGTAGAATTCTCAAAACAACTTGCAGAAACTTCAAGAAGGTTTAGAATGGCTGTAACCAGAGAAGGAAGCTTGGCTGACTGATTTACCAAGGACTCATAATGATACCTGGGGATTTAGCATTTTTTATTAGAAGTACTGGGCTTTTTATTAAGACTTGAGCTCCTTACTCTGACCCCACCAACCAGTCAACCATTGTTGAAACAGGTCTAACTGAGCTCCGCGATGGGCAGGGAATTCAGCTAAATGCTTTGTAGGATAAGATTATGTTCAGTACATGGTTCTTAGGACCACCACTGACATGGAGCAACCATCAGTTACAGTTCATATGTGCTTTGAAAGTTCTAAGGAATGGGGACCACTTTCAGAAGACGACCATTGCTGCCCTACAGATGTGGGAATAAGCTGTAAGGATAAGAATCAATGGAGAGGCATTGCATATATGCAGTGACCCAGAGCCAGAAGCCTGGGATATAGTCAGAACATAGATACAGGACTGGCTTTGTTGTTTGTATGCTGAGGCCAGGGTGCAGAACAGAAAAAAGACCTTGCAGGTCAAAACCACATACTCAAGTGCAGATAATGTGGTCAACCTATGATCCCAGGATTTGAGTGGGAATTCAAGGACAAAAGGAAAGGGATGACAACAGCCTGTAATGAGAGTTCAAAAGGAGACCTCTACAGCCTAAGACAGAGATAATATCACTCTGAGTTGTTCTGACAGCAGCCAAGAAAGGAAAAGAGGAAACAGTTCATTATTAAGTCTTTGGACTCTAAGAACCTGCCCAACTTTGCCCTGTTGAACTAAAATGAGTTTACTAGGACCTCCATAGATGCACTGGTTTACAGAAGTTTTTATATTTTTTATTTATTTATTTATTTATTTTTGTGTACTGGGGATGAGATCCAGGGCCTTTCGCATGCAAAGTACACTATCACAGAACTAAATCCCTAATCCCTTGTATGGTAGCATTTTAAAGGCACCATTCTGTTTCTGATACTTATACCAACCGTGACATACTGGCTGCTGCTTCTGGGAGGGCCACAATCCCAGAAGTATGTTAGGGAATCATTCATCTGTCAACTCCAGAGTCCTCAGGTCTCCAGTGGAGTTTAGGACACTTGGCAAGGTCTTCTGTCTCCAAAGCAATGATGGGAAGCTCTGGGCTGGAAGTCAAAAGAGTGGTACTGGCTCATCCTGGCCAGACACTGACTCCCTGAGGACTCTGGGTGAGTCTCTTTCTCTTTCTGAGGCCTAGTTTCATTTTGTAAAATGAGGATGTTGGATCAAATACTTGCTTCCATGTCTTGTGTTCTATGAGTTGAAATTAAGTGATTGTCCCAAGTTCATGCAGTTATGTAGAAGGGAGATCCTGGACCACATCCTGTGTCTCCTGACTCATCCATCTAGTATCTTTCCATAATACTGGGATATATAAGCAGAAAATATTGACAGTAACAGGTAGCATTCATTAAACAGCAACTATATGCCCAGCACTATCACTAGGGTGTGTCTACATGGTATCTAGTTAGTCCTCACAACAAACAACTGAATCAAATAAAATTTTTAAAATAATCTTACAGATGGGAAGCAAACACTACAGAAAGATTAAGTCATTTGCCTATAACCACACAATTAGTAAACGCTGAACCAGAATTTGAAGTCAGACGTTTAAATTCCAGGACCCATTACCTTCATCTCTACTTTCCCCACTCCACAACAGAAATAAGGAGTAACTTGGTGACATTAGGGACATGGAAACCTTAAAATAGAAAATATGGCAATCTTCCAGTGGTGAATTCACATTGGAAGTATGCAAGCTTTCAGAAGAAATATTTCAGTCAGTGTTGCTTGCCTGCACACCTCTCCATTTCCCTCCCCACGACAACCACATGAACAGTCCCTGGGGGTTCATTTAAGATCTAGTGGTCTTAAATGTGGTCTGAATGGAATAAGGATAATGACCACATAGAAAAATCAGGAGACGGTGGCCTCCTGGCTGACTCCCCTAGCTCATAAGACAAGGAAAACCAAAACCACCACAGATTATTTTTACTACCGAATAAAACCCAAGAGGAGTCATCCTCATGAAATCTCCAGGGAGCCATGCTGACATCACCTCCAGACACACACACCCAGGCTTACCCATTAGAACACAAGTCGGATCCACAGCTGTGCCAAGGCAAATATTATTTTAAGCAAAATAAGGGGCAGGAGGACTTTAAAACTTAAGTTTCTTTCAAAGGCAAGTACTACTTGATCTGTGTGCTTTCTTTTGCCTATATTATCTAAGATCTCTACTCTAGGAGATTTCTGGGTTAATTTTGATCCGAGTTTCCTATAGCTAATGAAAAAGAGTTAGTATGGCAGCAAGAATCCTAGATGGAACCCGGTGGCTCTGGGTCCAATTGAGCACTTTCACCTACTGGCTATTTGACCTTGGCCAGTCATTTGATTTTCCTGAGCCCTCTTTCTCCTCTCTAGAGAGGGGGCTGATATTCTCTGTGAATCAGCCAATGACCAGGAGTCCCTGAATCGTGAATTTTGCTAGATGGATCCACCACACAAAATTGTGATCCGCGGAGATTAAATTCAAATAAGAAACAAGAGGCAGTGAATGTGTTACTGCAATTGAAATAAAGTTCGGATACAAAGCTGCGCTTCTGTCTAGTTTTGGAAGCTTGGCTTGCCACTGACCAGCTGCCAGGCCTTGGGGGCCCCTCAATCTATCCACACAGCAGGGAGTGAAGGCTCCTTCCCCGGAGAGCTATTTGCATGAAGCAAAGCACTGCAATCCTTCTCGACCTCCCTGGAGGGAAGGTTTGCCTCCTTCCCAGGGAGAGCTTCGGCTGCACAGATAGCAATGTAGGAGGAAATGAGCCGGACAGACAGGGCACCGGGAAAGCCAAATATGAAAGCACCAGATCTCCCTGGCATGAGGACAGGCCCCTCCTTACTCTTGAGATTCTTCTCAATGTACTGTGGGTTCTCCCATAATTCTGCCAGAAAAACCCTCTGCTGCATTCTTAATGCTTGCATACCAGGCCGATGGATGCTTCTCCCTTCTCTTCCAGTCCTGCATTATATTTACCAACTTCAAAAGGGACTTTGCATTTCCCACTGCCCAAGAGTGGAAGGGGCTGTTCTTGTTTATTATTGTGCATCCCTAGATATACAAAAACAGAGGACAGGGTACAGCATTTGGCGCAGTGTCGCAGAGATCACTTCATGTGCTAAGAAGGGGACCAGACTTCCCAGCTTCTGCCACTGAAAGATAAACTTTGTGAAAGCAAAGATATTATAGTCATTGCATAGACCTAGCAACTAGAAAAGGTCCTGGCACATAGTAGGTTCTCAACAAATACTTATGCAATAGATAGCCAAATGAATGAATTCTGACTCTGAAATCCTATGATTCTTCAATTCTTTGGCCTCTGTCAACTGTGCTCTGACACCATCTGATTCTCTTCATTCACTGTCTTCTAAAATCTCCCTCCGATTTCCACATTTATTTGATCCTTCGTGTCTCCTTACTGGTAGTCTGGCCACTTCATTTGTTGATAAGACTAACTTTGTTTTTTAATTGACAAAAAAATTGTATATATTTGCCATGTACAACATTTTTTTTAAAATACTGTAGATTGGCTAAATTGAGCTAATTAATGTATACATTGCCTCGTATACTTTTCATTTTGTGGCAAGAATACTTAAAATCTTCTCTTAGTAATTTTTGAGAATATAAAACATTGCTATTAATTATAGTCTGATAGTAGGTAGAGGTAAGTGAACAGTGGGGAGGTGACATGGGGACAGGAAGGATAGTAGAATGAATCAGACATTATTACCCTATGTACATAGATAACTATATGACCAGTGGGATTCTACATCATATATAACCAGAAAAATGAGAAATTATACTTCATTATACTCCAAAGTGCATTCTACTGTCATGTATTAATAATTAATACAAATTAAAAATTATTTTTAAAAATCTAGAAAAAAACAGATAAAAATGGCAGCAACCAATTGTATTTATAAGCATTATTTTAATAGGATCTGATAATCCCAGAAATATCAATGAAGGAATAAAAATAAGTTATTTGAAAAAAATTAACTTAATAGTAGCTACAATTTGTCGAATGCTTAAATATACTAACCATTTTTCTAAATGTATCATGTCTTTTCACAAACAAAACAACCACAGTAGTTATATTATTTCCCCCCCCAACAGATAAGGAAACTGAGGCAAAGCGCATAGGTATGTGGCACCAGGCTATCCACCTGCAAGTCGTGGGGCTGAGCTCCAAATAGGCAGGGTGGCAAGGAGAGGAGGTTTTTAACCCCCAGGCTTGCTGTGTGAACTCTGGCCCTGCATTAACTAGAACCTTCATCACAGTTCTCTCAATCAGAGAACAGGGTGCTGGGGTGCGCGGTCTTCAGAATCGCCGGGAGCACATTATGCTCCATCAGCTTCTCCAAAGCCCTACTGGCTTCCCCTCTTGGTTTTCATCTGAGTCACTGAAGAGTGGTCCTCAAAGCAGGATTGCAGCATACAGTCTATTGAAGATTGAGTGCCAAACTTTGTATCAGTTCAGACCAACAGGCAGAGAAGACGCTTGTCACTTAGCTAGGTACACAAGACTTTCCTTGTCACTGTATACCCATACTTACTATGCATGGTCTATGATGGATACACAACTGTCCGTTGAATTAATGAATGATTTATTGGTACATTAATGAATGAATAACTGAATTAGAAAATTTCAAGTCAAAACCCTATATTTTTTGTTAGACAACAAGAAGCCATTATTCTTTTCAAGTATGTATCTTCAGAATCTGCCATGTGCTGAGCACAATGCTGACCACTGTGGGGCACACACAGAAATCAGAATAGAGTCCCCAGTGTCAGGAGTTCCAGCTGAGGTGGGAAGCAAGAGTGAAAAATCTGAAACAACTAGACTGCGATATATTCTAACTTCGCAAGAGATATATTCTAACTTCACTATCTTGCATGTCAGGGGAATCAAATGTGATCTTCAAGATTTTTTTTAGGCATTTTAAATTATCAAAGTTAGGAAAAATTTGTCTAATCCATTTTAGAGGTGAAAAAATGAAACACAGAAAAGTTGTCACTTGTCTGTAATCATACACTTGGTGTCATAGCAGGATTTGAAGCCAGTCATTGTAACTGCAAACATCATGCTTGGTGTGTGTGTGTGTGTGTGTGTGTGTGTGTGTGTGTGTGTGTGTGTGTGATGGTGACTGATCTCAGGGTCTCATACATGCTAACTGTGCACTGTACCACTGAGTTACACTCCCTGTCCCTAAAACTCATTTCTTAACCTTACTTCTACATTTCATGGTACAATAAGAGGAAGTGGCTCAGTGACACACAGACATTACAGATTTATATACAAATGTGTCCACATATGTAGATGTGGTTTTGTTCCATTTCTGTGTGGGTTTCTTTTTTTTTTAGCATAAATGGAATCATGCACTATGTACTATTTTATGAATTGCTTTTTCGTACAGCGTATGTCTTGATGATATTTCCATGCAATTGCAGACTACATCAACCTTATTTGTTTACAGTGGCAGTGTACTCTACTGTATGGATATTTACTTAACTTTCTTCCTGCTGATAGAAAATTAAGATTGTTTCCAGCTTTTTAATCACAATGCTTTAGTTAGCATTTGTTATTGTATGCACACAAGTATGAGTATTTCTGTCGTATAGGTTTCTAGTAGTGAAACTGTTTGGTCCAGGGGAATGCCCACTTGTATAGTGGATTTCCAACAGGATTTTGCCGCCGAGGCCAAAAGCACAGTTAAAGCACAGGCTGGTGGGGACCCCAGAAACAGACATTGAGGATGAGCATCCACATACCTCATGTCAAGACATAATACCAGGACTGGGGTTGTGGCTCAGTGTTAGTGCGCTTGCCTAGCATATGTAGGCACTGGGTTCAATTGTCAGCACACATATAAATAAATAAAATAAAGATTCATTGACAACTAAAAAAAATTTTAAGAAAACATAGTACCTCAAACATTCCAAGGAGCCTTTCCATATTCTCTCAGTTAATCTTAATAAGAATTTATGAAAGAATTGTATTCTCATTTTACAGATGAAGACTCTGAGACATGGTAAAAGTAAGCAATTAGTGAAGGGTCAGTCCATGAATTAAAATCAGAGCTGAAACCTGAAAAAAATTCTCCTCATTTCCATTAAAGCCATTTTAGTGAAACCACACTGGTATAATAAATTGGATATAATAAAGTGTTTGGCTTCTTCTCAGCTATTAACATATCCATGTATGTGAGTTTTTAAGGGTAGACAGCATGATGTAGTCAAGTATTGCCAAGTTTTGAGGACAGAAATGTACAAGAGAAAACGGGAAATGTTTTCCAACCCAAAAGTACTATGATCTGATGAGTCAAAATACAAAATAATAATAATAATATTAATAAAACAAAAGGAAGAGCTCTATACTGATAAAATGGGAAGAAAAGAGAAAAAGAGACTAAAGAGAGTGATTGGAATAGGAGAGTCCTACAGAGTGGTCCCAAGAATCCACACAAAGTTACTGGAAGCCCAAGTAACTGAGACTCGACCTTCTTGCCTAAGAACAGTATTCAGCCTAGAAATTTTTTTCTCCAAACTGAGAAGAGAAGAAATGGCAATTACTTGAACACTAGAAAATTCCAAGTTGACTCCTTCTCAAAGATAATTTACTCCAAATAAAAGATTTTACTGTTAAATATTACTTATGATTGAACAATAGGTATCATTAGGTAAGAGAATTTCCAAGAGGCATGAGTAAGCTTCTCAGCAGAAATGAAAACAGAAATCTGTTCTTGATCATCCCAATCAGAGCAATGACAGAAGGAGGAGGAAACTGTAATGATGTTTTGATAAACTTACTCAGTCATGTGCCCTAACATTTATATGGAAGTTTCAACTAAGGATTCTGCAAAGACCTGTAATGTCTCCTCTCAACAGCTGTGAAAGACAGCCTGCCCAGTCTCAGTTCCTCTGACTTGGCTGGCAAGTCATATATCTATAAATTGTGACTCTCTTCCAGTTCCGATTTTATAAACTGCAGATGAAATAAATTAGGATAGGATCTAAGATAAGGACGCAAACTGAGTAATGTCTTCAAAGCTGATTATCTATCAGTACCAACAAAAGTTTTTTCAAAAACATGTAAACTTTCCCTATCAACCCCTGGTTAGGGTGAGGAAAACAGAGTAAGAGGAATGTGTCCCTTTAAGAGACATATTTTCTGAAACCTATATGGGTCTTAAGGAGAAGGTCTTGGGTCAGGAGAAATACTTGGCAAGAGACTGCACCCTATGACTGCATACCACTGGGAGTTTGGGCTAGAATTTACAATTTTGGCTTTAATCGGGAAACTCAGTGTCCTGGCCACCCTGCATAAAAGATTGGCTGTGAACTATGCCAAGAACTTATTCACATTTCAGCTGACCAACATTTTTAACAATCATCTAACTTCCAAACCCCCCGTTCTGAGGTCCTCTGCAGCAGCCCCTGGGAAACACAAGCCTTTGTTTTCACCTAGGTTTCTCCTTTGACTCCAGCAGAGTCTCTTCTCTCTCTAGGGAGTCTTAATAAATATATAACTCATACAGAGAGAAGGGGAGGGGCTGGATCTGAGACACTATGACACCTTTGTAGGACTCTTGGGCAGATAGATGCTTGCTGCACAGAGGACTTGGAGGAACAAAGAGATTATAGTTGCTGTGGCAACCATGCATGCCTAAATGAACAACAAAATTAATAGTCCCTAACAGGCTTTGGTAGCATCAACAGGATGGCAATTCTTTGCTTTACTGGAGAAATGTGTAACCTCAATAGTCGCCCTGCTTAGATCCAGCTCTTGAATGAAGAAAATGGTGTTCAGAAAGAGGAAACAGAATAAGCCTCAGGTACTTGTCACACAAACTTCTCCAAGCCAAGGGCAGAGGCCATGTTATTCTGCTGCCCTGCTGAAGTTAAGAGGTACCTTTCAAATGCCCTGTCCTTTCTGTGGCCTTCTATTTAATTTTATCATGCTATTGCTAGGCTCCTATTGAACTTTTGTTGCAAGCAGATAAGGCTAAGGGGGAGCAGAATGAGGTTCAAAGAAGAAAAAGGTAAAATTAGCTGTGGCCCATAATTGGACCCTGCTTGGCATTGAGGAAAGCACAGTACATGTTAATTAAGGAGATTAATATGTTACTGGCTAAAAGGGCTATTCTAGACAGCAGGAACAAAGTTTAAAACAGGTAAGAACTTTTTTTTTTTCTCTGAACTGAGGTTAGTTGAGCCATTGCTTTGAAAAATTAGATGACTTTTATCCTTAAATAGAGATAGGGAACAGAAAAAAAAAAAAAAAACTTTCTTAGGACTTATGATGTGTTTAAAAATCTGTTGGATTGGTCTGGGGCTTAGTATGCACAAGGTTCTGGGTTTCATCCCCAGCAGGCCCCCCCACAAATCTACTGGGCTAAGAAAATCTTAGATCATGAGAACTTTTGAAGAAATTGCCCAGTTGCTCTTGTATTAATTGAGCTATACAATACACATGTGCCCTTCAAATAAGTATGACATTCTGATTCAATTTTAAACCATTTGATTCCCCCAAGTATTTATTATTACTATATGACAGAATGAAGAAAATATTTCTGGTTAAATAATTTCTCCAAAGTTCTAGGCAATGTCAACATTGGGAATAAAGATCATTGTCAGATGATACTGATTTGAATGTTTGATGTCCAGGGCTAAGGAGCTGGGTCAAATGCACGGGGGGACTACTGGCTAAGCACAGTGAGGGCAGCTGCATGGTCAGGCCTCCTACTGCCACTCAGTACACTCAGATATACATCCACGTGTGCCAAGTAAGCGGAAACACACAGTGAGCTCCATACATGCCCAGCACGACTCAGGGTACACACAGCAGATAAAAGAGTCAAGATTCCACCTTCCTTCAAAATGAATGACATGCACACCTGCGCGGACAAATCCCACGGGACAAATCATCAACAAATGCTCAGAGAAGATATTTGAGGACTGTGGAATGTGAGATAGAGTCACACAAGTATTGCTTTTTTATGACTTCTCGATATCAGCCTGAAGACATGTTTATTTTACAGACAATAAGTAAGGTACATCTTTTTACACAAAAACAAAGGGAGATGTGCTTTAAATACTGTATTATGGGGTTGAGAGAGTTGCACATGAAAATAAAATTATTTCAAGTTCCTTCCTGATATGGTGTAAATATGCCCCCAAAAAAGTAATTTTGGAAACTTAATCCCCACTCAATAGTACCTGGAAGGTGGAGCCTGACAAGAGGCCATCATGAGGGTGTGTGGGTTAATGTTTTAATCACAGCAGCGGGCTAGTTAGCCTGAGGGTGGATTTATTATAAAAGAGACTCCTCAATAGAAACATTAACGACCCTGATTTGATCATCGTAGTGAACATACACTGCGTGCACATGTGTGGGTGTATTGAAATATCACACATAAGTATATACAACTATTATGTGGTAATTAAAAAGAACTTCAAAGAGAAAATAAATAAAAGAGACTTCTCTTGCTTTCAATCGCGTGTGTACCTACCCACCCATTGTTTGGCCTTCTGCTATTGGATGACACTTCTAGGCTCTTGCCAGATTCCAGCACCTCAGTATTGAACTTCTCAGTCTCCAGAACTGTGAGAAATAAATTTCTTTTCTTTATAAATTACCCACCCTGTGGACTTCTGTCACAGCAACACCAAACACATTTACACCTGCCCTCCACCCATCCTGCATAAGGTCTTCCTGTTAATATAGGCTTGGATTGTATTTTATAACATACCTACTGACAAGATATTATTAAAAATATATTATTTATACTAAAGACTTCCATGGTCAACATCCTATTTCTTCATTTGGGTGTTAGTTACACAGATGTATTCATTTTATGAAAATTCAATGAATGCTACAAATTTTCCAAAGGTATGTTATCCTTCAATAAAGTTCTTTTAAAAACCTTCTCTTGTGTCTGCACTGCTGATCTCAAATGAATCATACAAATAGTTATGCATTACATTAGAGACAACACATTTATTTTTATAAATGTGAAGTTTAAAAAACATTTTGTAATGTTTTAAGTGCATCAGATAAGTTTGTTATTTAAATAAAAGATATGGATTAAAGATTAAAGTCCTAGCCTGGCCAATAGAAGTGGATGAGTTTGAACCTCTCTAGTCTTCAGTTTTCTTTCAGTTAAAAAGAGTTAGGTGAGCTACAGTTCAGCTTTTCTTCCAGCTTCACTATTACATGATATTAAGGAACAGGCCAAATGAGAAATGAGAATCCCTTGATGAATCTTTCTGTAAAGCAACAAGCCACTTCCTGGTTTTTCTCTTCTGCAAATGAGAATTTTATGGGGAAAGAAGAGAGCTGAGTTGCCAAAAGCGTGATTGAGTGAGAGCCTGCAGCCATATGACTGGGCCCTGTTAACCACAAGAAAGCCTCAACCTAGTCACATAATCCGGAGTGCCCCCAGTGGAGAAGTTGCTGGCTATTTCCTACTTTAAAGTCAGGATTAACTTTACTGCCACAAGAATCATACAGGGTTTTTCATGAAGTTAAGTTCAGACAATAGAGGTAAGCAGTTAGGTTTTCTCATTCTACAGATGTTTCCTGAGCTCCTGTTGAATGCCAAGCTTTCCAGTAGCTGTTGGGAAGCAAATGGCAAGAGGGACGGACAAGCTCCTGCCCTACGGATCTTAGAAGCTCATGGGCAATACAAGCAATAACAAGCAGGGTATGTGATAAGTGTTGTAAGTGGAGAAATGGGGGTTGCAAGATGAGCAAGCACGGAGGGGTATAGCTTTCTGGAGCATGTGAGGTCTAAGAAGTGAGTAGGAGTTAGCCACATAACCACAGTAGCTCATCTCCTGGCGGGAGTGTAGCCTTGAGCAGGTTCTGGAATTTTGACTACTCATCTTCCACTCCCTGTGGTACCTGCATGAGCCTGACTAGGACTCTTAAGCTCAGCTCGGCCTCTTGTTTCTTTATCTGTGAAATGGGAGTAATTTTATCACTCATGGGTTGTTGTAAAGATTAAGAGACTCTGTGCAAACCCTACCTCAAACAGAGACTAACTGCTGTTACTGTCATGATTAACAGCGAGGCACACGTGGGGAGAAGACCATTACCATGCCAGGCAGAAAGCCTGTGCATAAGTACAACCAGAGGGGCTATTTGGTGTCCTGAAAGTTGTCCAGACCAGCTGGAGAGAAGCATGAAAGGAGGAACTGAGAAGAGGCTGGAGTGGAACCAGGCACCAGAGGCCAAAGGACCTTTACACTGTGTGAAGTGGTTTGGAGTTCATCCTGGACAAAATAAGGAGCACTGGAGTCTTCCAGAAGGACAGGGCCCTGGCATTTCACTATCCCCATCTATCAGTGGGGGAAAGACACATAAAGCATATTTATTTTACCACAGAACATTAAGACTCTTTATCCACTAGCCAGTTTCTCCTACAGAGGAGGAGGTCCTGTTGGAATTCAACCATTCACTAACATCGGAGGATTCCCTTCCCTTGGTGAGTTAGAGATGCTGGACATGCAGATAACAGGAGTTCATTCAGGAGAGGCATTACCAAAATAATGTAATATAGCCTCAGAGACCCAGTTCAGAAAATTAACATAGTATATCTTTTCATGAGCCATGAACTGCAATATATAACAGGCCTCTCCTGAGCCATTAAACTTGCTCTATTAGATTACAGAAAATCCCAGCCAACTAGCCCTGCTCTGCCTAGATTTTTGGGTAAAATACAGATCTCTTTTTTTCTAATGGAGGAAAAGCAAGCTTAAACCATAGCAACAGAGCTTTGTGCAATATGGATGCAATATCCACACTTCTCCTCTACCTTCCATCTCTTTAAACCTGACCTCTAAAGGGAAATTTAATGAGAGCAAACAAGCCTTCTTGGGATACATAAGCACCACAGTGAAGTCCATAATGGATGAAAGCAAGCGCTGACATGATTCAACACTTAGATACAACCTGGGGGAAAGTAAGTGATGAATGTGCCATGCAGACAACCATTAAGTGCTCCTGGAAACTCAAAGCCAAGGCAGCATAAGCCATTCATAGCCGGAGTGGGCAGGAGAATGGCAGAGGTATAAGTGTTTGAAAGAGAACAATCAATATCTCCCTTGTGAAAGGATTAACTACCAGTTAGAACCCCAAAATGACACCTTGAATTGTAGTATGGTCCTTGTTAGGCCATTGAAGCCAGAAAAGCTGGCATATCATCATAAACCTGGTATAATTATTCCCACTTCTCAGATAATGAAACTGAGGCTTAAGAGCCCTATCCAGGCTCATGCAGAAGCACCCTTCTTCCAGACTCACAGCCAGAATGGAAGCATGTCCAGTTTTGAAATGGCCTGTGGCTTTATGGCCGTGCATAAAGAAGCTGCTGGTATTTTCACACATCTCCTGTTTGTCTGCCAGACTTACTATACTATTTTGCACACATCAATGGACTTAAATATCAGTGACAAGTAGTTTTCCATGCATTTAATGATTATTTATTGCAAATCAGCTACACATAAGACATCATCCCAATAACTGGGAAGATCGAGAAGGATAAGATATGTACACTGACCTTGAGGGGTTTACTGTCCAATAGATGCAACAGGAAATGGACATTATCTAGAACACAGGGCACAAAGTAATAAGAAGCACAATACAGAAGAAGATGAACTGTTATAATTCCATCCTATGCATAATTAAAGGATGTTATTCTGTCAATAAGTCATATATATAAGATCTATTTTCATTAACCTCATTCATTTTAAGGTTTAACCTACACAGCAATGAGCATTGTGATTTTACTAACTGATAATTCCATTAAAGCCCAGAACTGGCCACTGATATTGATCAGTAGGTCATGGTGGCAATAGGAAGATGGGAAGTTTCTGAACAGGGCTGAACTCCCCAGGATTGCTCTCAACTCTGGGACATTAAGATAATAGACTTTTTTTTTTTTTTTTTTTTTTTTTTTTTTTTCTGGTGGAGGAAACTAGGAGGGAGGGTTCATTTAGCTTCCGAGTAAGATCTGCCAGCCTTTCTGTGGCTTTGCATAAAGGGCACTTGGTTTATTCTGCAACTGTTGCAAGGTGCAAGGGCCATGCCCTAAAATGCTCTTTAAAGGAGGGGAATAAAAATCAGACTCATTCTCAGGATGAAATCCTGTTTCCTCCCAAGTCAGCATAGAGGTCAACTCTGTCCTCCCCTTCCCTGACACACTTCAAAAACTAACAATGGATTTATTAGTAGACTCATTCTTCTTGCAGAAATGCCAGCTCTCCCCAGTCCTCACAATCAGAGTTCAAGGGGAGCTAAGTAGTACAGTATGGCCTGAGAGATAAATGTGTATGGGAGTTTGGAATCAGCCCTCTAAAGAAGATACTCCAAGGAAACCAGGCTTTAAAAAGGAGTTTCAATTTTGCTACTTAAAATACAAAGCCCTTTTACTCCTCTCTGTGTATGTTCTGATATGGGAGACAAGTTTGTATGGTTAGCTACCTTTTCAGGTATTGATAGCCACCTCTCTGTGAAACACAATCAATCAATTAATTAATACAAATAAGAGGTACCCTATCCCCATTTTCCGTCATTTCCACCATTATATTCACTTTTGCCTCTGTAAGAGGGGCATACATACAGGTGTCTCTCCATTAACAAAGGGCATTCACCCAGGAATTGAGCTCCTAAATGTGATGAAACCACGTTTCAGAATGAAGCAAACTTTTTAAGATCACATATGAAAAGAAAATGAAGAATTTCAATTATATGACTTATTTAAAATATTATCAGTGAAATCAATGATGACTTGTCTACATGTTGGGTTTCTGACGTACCAAGGTATATTGCTGGGTGCTATGTAAGATTTTTAAAAGAAGTTGAAACTATAATGCTTATTTTCAAGACGCATATGATCTACTGGGAATGATAGGTTTTTAAATATATACACATTAAATATAAGAATGAAAGATTAGAAGTGACAAAATGTGTCTACCAAGTCCAGAGAGTTGAAGGGATAAAAAAAAGTTCATAAAAATGTTAGACTGTACTTCAGAAGAGTTTGGACTTGTTGGAAAATCCTGAGGCTTTAGAAATTTCTAACTTTCCACCAGCACCCCTCTGTGAGACAGAGTAAAGTCAATGGAACTAGCGGCAAGAGTTTCCATTACTGTGATTTTTTTGGTATTTTTATTTTTTGCTTTATTCTAAATAAAGCATAGATGGAAATATTCTCCCCTATTCAAGCCCAAAAAGTGATTATTATTTCTAAAGAGGATTTCAAGAAGTTCGGGAATACTTTTATTGTTCCAGTCTGTTTCGTCTGGTTTCTTTCATTACCATTTCTGGATTTTATTGACTCAATAATAGGAGCTAGAAAAATCTCACACACATGTTGTACTTTATAAATGGGTAAGGATGTTGTTTGTGGAGAAATCAAGGTCCCATTATATGGGTGTTTTAATTAACAGTTGAACTTATATTTTCAACAAAACAAAAAGCTTATTAACCATAAGCTTTTAAAAAACCATAATTTTTTAAAATTATGGTATGAGGGATCAAACCACGGGCCTCTTGCATTCTAAGCAAGCACACTACTATGGAGACCTACCTCCAGCCCCAAATTAACTCTTAAGCTTGAGTTTTAAAGTGTCATAATTTGGGGTTCCTAGTTCTCTCGATGTCTGATGCAACACTCATAAGAGACATCAAAATCAAAACTGAACATGTTGATTCACTTTAAGAGAAAGAAAGGGAACATTTTGGAGAACCACAAGGGATGTGCCTGTTGTTATGGTTTTAAATTAGTTAGAGCACATACTGCATTTTAAGTAAGACGTTTGCCTGGTTTGTGTGATTTTCTTATAAATAAACATAAAACTATAATCTTAAATGCATGGCGAGAATGCAGATAATTGCTTTCAGTTTTATAATTGGGAGTCAGCGGTGTCTCAAAGCAGTGAGTCCGAAGGCTGCTCGGGATGACACACTACACATTCAAAACGACGTGGGAGATGGACTTGAGTCCAGCAGTAGAGCACCTGTGGTCACTCCATTAGTGTTCCCAAGCTTGTATGCCATCCTTTCAGAAGGAGGGACCAAGATGATCACAAACCGAGAAAAGGCAGGATCAGTTCTTCTGCTGCTAAATTAAAAACCAAACTGTCCCCATACAATCCAACCTCACACCTACACACACAAATTATAACATCATAGTTCAAAGCTTCTAAGTCTAATTACTTTGCCCATGTGAGGATTATAATGTACCCCATCCTTGATTATTCAGAGACTAATTATCTAGGCCAGGCACTTAAGCCTGTCCCTGTTCCCTTGGTTTTCTGCCATTTGGTTATTTTAAGGTTCACTGGCCTCTTCACACACAGGACAAAAGAAAGAAGATGAAACTCAAATCAGCAAAGTTCAACTTCCCACCTGATCTACTAAAAACTATGGGTTAGAGAAGGCAAATGCAGCAAACAGGTAAACATGAAAACTAAAGTTCTCTATGTTTGATTTATTCTCTCTCTCTCTCTCTCTCTCTCTCTCTCTCTCTCCCTCTCTCTCTCTCTCTGTTTGACCTTTCTATTGTTTCACTTTATTGATTAATTTCACCCCCAGTTCTTTCTCCTTGTGTCCTTCCTTCTCCTTTCCTTTTTTGCTGTCAACAGAAGTTAAATTTATTCACTAAAATCTGATCCTTTTATTTCTGCCTTGGAAGGGGAATCCTTGGGATTTCCAGGTCTTTCCTATCACACTTCTAACTCTACTAGTTTTGCTAAACTTGACTCCTAGTTCTAAAGACTTCTAGCAGAGAATGGGGTACATCCCTGGGATCACCCTCCTTGGACTGCAAGTCTTAACCCCCTGTCTGAAATGGTGTCATTTTCCCCACTCTCCAGCCAAGCAGCTCCCTAATAACCCCACTCCCACCATGTCCTCTGTACATGACAAGATAAATCAAAGCATTACTTTTTTCAGTCATGCCTTTCCCTCCATTGGGTGTTCACCAGCCAAAGCCACAGTGTCCTGCAGTTCAAAATGTCAAGGATTTAATCGAATCTCAAACCACAGGGAGAAATAAGGCCAGGGGTTCTCATCAACAAGACTCTTTTCCAGGTGGTGTTTTTACAGTCTATCATGAAGAGTAAGGGGGGATAAAATTATATGATATTCATACAGAAATGAAACATGGGAACACAGGACTAAGAAATAGAATTAACAATTAAGATATTCAGAAAGTTGACACTAATAACTAGAAGATAGTTTTCAAGCAATAATAATAAATGGAGGAAAAGAACCAGCTATTCCTTAAAGAAAAATTCTAACACATGCAGAGGGGATGCAGGAAAATCACCAGTGTGCAAACACTGAAGCACGAATTGCCCCAGCAAGAACTCTTGATGGATGTTAAAATTATTGGGGAAATATGAGGAGAGATAGAAGAGTTGCATGGCTTCGAGTATCTCCCAAAAGGTACTTATTAATTATAAAGGGAAAAATCATAACTTTTAAGTGGAACACTTGGCAGACACTGTCTTAGTTTTGTGATCAAAGTCAACACAGCTGCGAGTGAGACACATTGGCATGCCGGACACAGCATCAATTCTTTGATATTCCTGCCAAAGTGCTTAACCTAAAACCAATCGTGAGGAAACACTAGACAAACCTGAACTGAGGGCTGTTCTAGAAAATAACTGGCCCATAAATTTTTAGAGTATCAAGACCATTCAAGTCAAGCAAAGACTGAGGAACTGTTTCATGCTGAAGGAGATTAAAGAGACTTGACAATTAAATGCAACACATTTCTGAACTAGATCAATTCTCTATAAAGGACACTATTGGGACAATCACGAACATGTCATGGGGTCTGAGGATTAGACAGTAATACATGAATGCTAACTTCCTTATTCAATGGTCATATTACAAATATGAAGGAGAATGTCCTTATGTATAGGAAATACACACCAAAGTATTTTAAACTAAGAAGGCATCAGATCAGAAATTTAATCTCAGATTATTTGAGAAACACATTTACTTGTACTTAACTTGCACACATAAATTTGAGATCATTTCAAAACTAAAAAATAAAAAATATGTTATCTTTGTATAATAATAAATAATAAAAGTAATAATTAAAGGAAAAGATAATAATTATAGAAAAGATTTGGTTAAAAGATAAAAGGACTGGGAAATGTGAAAGCATGCGGGAGTTTCCAACATTTATCTCATGTCATTCCATAAGCAGAGAGGAGAGGAAGGAGAGAGGCACCATTAGGAGAAATAATGACTGAAAATGGCTAAGAATGTTCCAGGGTGAGGCGTGAAGAAAGGCCTGAGCCCTCAGACTGAATGTTTGTATCAATTGCTCAGAGAGAAAAACAAAAATAAATCCACATCTAAACATACCATAGTGAAAATTCAGAACAGCAGGGATAAAGAGAAAATCCTAAATGCTACCAGGAGAGAAGACAGATTTCCTTCAAAGAAGCAGTCATTAGACTAAAAGCAGGCTTCTTTGGGTGAACTGACGCTGCCAGACAGTGGGGAAATAGCTTCCAAGTGATACCAGGAAACAATGAGAATTGTATATGGAGCAAAACCAATGATTTTCCAGCTGCAGCAGGTCGTGAAAAAACATATTTTACCAAAAAGAAAAATGAACCCAGAATGAAGGAATGAGATATAAAAAATACAATTAGCAAAGAAATTAACAAAACACATGCTGGTAAATCTATTTAAGTTGCTAATAATAACTATTGATTTTGTACCTTTGAGAACAAGTACAACTAAAATTCTATGTAATGGCAAACCACAGATTAAAGAAGAGATTCTGTGGGTAAACGTCTTGAAATTCCTTGTTATATTCACAAGGAGAACAGAGAAATGAAAAAACTAAAAAGAAAATGTAAAGAAATTATGAAAAAAATAGAATCTAAAATTTTCAAACTATTGGGATGGAGATGAGAAAAAAGATAATAAAATTTATAAATTCAAAATAAAGCAAGAAAAGGTGAAAAATAGAAAATAAAAATAGAATATAACATAAGATGATAGAAATAAGTCCAACCATTCATTATTCTTAATAAATGGAAACGGATTTCACTTCATCAAAAAATTACTCAACTGTGTATAAAGAAGCAAATATCAGCAATAGACTATTTTCAAAAGATGTGCCTAAAGCGAATACAGAAGGTTGACAACAAAAAGATGAAAAAAACATGGACCAGGCAAACACTAACATATATATATATGTGTGTGTGTGTGTGTATATATATGTCCACTGTAGTGAGCAATAGTAATAGCAGATAAAATGGAATTTACGGCTAAGAGCATTAACAGAGATAAAGTGCTTCATTCTAAAATGATTCTTTGAAACTCTACAAGAAAATATAACCATGATAGTATGTATCTACTTACATGTATGTATCTACTTAAGCATACATAATGAAAAGCTGATGGAATCACAAAGACGATTGGATAAATCTACTTTTGTAAGTGGAAAATTCTAACACAACTCTCAGACATCTATAAATAAATCAAGGAATTAGATAACACAATTAATAAACATGACCTATTGTACACATATATTGAAAAGAGTACACCCCCAAAATAGGGAAAGAAACATATACTTCTCGTGTATATGTAGTGTATTTACAAAAATTCATTATTAAGTCACAAAGGAATTTTCAACAAAATTCAAAAAATTAATTGCATACGATTTGCATGCTCTGATCAAGATGCAATTAAGTTAAGATCAATAAAAAAGAGAGGAAAACAAGAGACATACCTATGTTTGGAAAAGAAAATTATACTTCTATGTAACCAAGAGTTTTAGAGGAAATTACAAAGGGAATTATAAAAGATTCTCAAACTGAATAACAAGGGAAATACTCACTTCTGGAAATATTTTTTCAAAATATATAGGATGTATGTTTATAGCAGCACAATCACAATAGCCAAGTTATGAAACCAGTCCAGATGCCTGTCATAGGATGGATGGATTTTTAAAATGTGGTATATATACACAATGGAGTTTTACTCAGTCATAAAGAAAAACGAAATTATGGCATTTACTGGTAAATGGATGGAACTGGAGAACATCATGCTAAGTGAAATAAGCCAGACTCAGACTCATAAGTGGTAGCTAGAGCAAAATAAAGGGGGAAAGGGAGGGGTCTGATATTACAAAGTGAAGATCAGTGGAGCAAAAGGAGATTGAGAAGGACAAGGGACGGGAAAGGGGAGGAAAGGCAGAATGAATTTGACATAATCATGCTATGTGCATGTATAAATATACCGGTGAATTCCACCTTTTTGTATATGTATAAAGCACCAATCAAACATAAATAAATGATTGAAAGGAAGATCAGTAGAGTAGAGGAAGGAGAATGGCAGGAGCCGGAGGGAAGAGAAAGGGGGAGCACTGGGGACTGAAATGGAGTCAATCAAATTCCTCACATCTAATTTTGTCAAATGAACCCAACTATTATGTATAACTATAATGCACTAATAAAAGAAAAAAAAAAAACTATAAGATGTAGCGATAGTAACCCTGGACCTTCCCATTTATCCCCCAACCCACTTACTAGGAACCAAAGCTAAGACAGGAAAATTTATTTACTGCCTACCTTGACAATGTGGGAGGAGTTTCATTCTGCTTTATCCTAATTTAATCACCGTGAGTCACCTTCATCATGATTATTCAATGTAATTCTGAAGTTTCCATCCCAGTGCTGTGCCATAAAAATGAATTGGAAGTCAGGTGCAGTGACGCACGCCTATAATCCCAGCAGCTGGGGAGACTGATGCTGAGGCAGGAGAATCTCAAGTTCAGCCAGCCCCAGCAGTTTAGTAAGGCCCTAATCAACTTAGTGAGACCCTGTCTCAAAATAAAAAATAAAAGGGCTGGGGATGTGGCTCAGTGGTTAAGCACCCCTTGCGTTCAATCCCCGGTACCAAAAAAAAAAAAAAAAAAAAAGTATGGAAGCTACGTTTGTATTTAAAATTTTTCTAGTAGGCACACTTTTTAAAATATTTTTTAGTTTTTTAGTTGTCTATGAACTTTTATATATTATGTGCAGTGCTAAGAATCAAACCCAGTTCCTCACACATACTAGGCAAGCACCCTACCACTGAGCTACGACCCCAGCCCTAGTCGGCACATTTTAAAATATAAAAAGTTACAGGAGAAGTTTACTTTAATAACACATTTTATTTAAATTAGTATATTCAAGTTATTTTCATTTCAATGTGTAATCAGTACAAGGTTATTAAGGAGATATTTCACATTCTTTTTTTCAAGTTAACTCTGGTGTTTATGTTATATCACAACTCAGACTAGCTGCATTTCAGGTGCTCAACAGGCACGTGTGAAAGTATTTGACTCTCATTTATAATCAACTCAAGTTGGCAAATATTTAGAATTCTCATAATGCCAAGTGTTGGTGAGGATATGGAAGTCTCGTATACATTGCTGGTAGAAGCATCTTACCATTTGAAGAACAATATCTAATAAATATGAAAATGTAGATAATATTTCAGTCCAATAATTCTATTTCTAGATATATGCTTTAAGAAAATTCTCTCCCAAGTATGTATCGTATTTCTTAATGATGTCCTCTTAAGCTTTATAATAGGAAGAAAGTTGTGAAAATACTAAACGAAGTTGAGTGCAATGACGCACACCTATAAACCCAGCAGCTCCGAAACCTGAGGCAGGAGGATCTCCAGTTCAAAGCCAGTCTCAGCAAAAGTGAGGCACTGAGGAACTCAGTGAGGCCCTGTCTTCAAATAAAATACAAAATATGACTGGGGGTGTGGCTCAGTGGTCGAGTGCTCCTGAGTTCAATCCCCAGTACCCTCCAAAAAAATTCTAAATGAAAAAAAAATTTGAGATATACTCACACAAGTAAATAATAAGCAGAAGTTTAAATGAACTAAGTGAATATTGCACTAAAATTTGTCAAGTTCAAAAACAGCGATAGAACTGTATGTATAGCATGATATCATTTATGTAGAATTAAATACTATGTATATTTAGGTATATTCTATATGTAATAAAAATATAAAAGATATAGTGGATAGTTATACCACAGAATCATAGTAGTGGAGTCTCCAGGAAAGAACAGGGGAAGGAAAATGAAAATGAGAAAAGAAGAGATCAAAAATTCACCAGGAAATTCTTCCTTCTCTGGTACAAATCTATCTGAGCAAATGTAACAAAAGTCATTTGAAAATTCTGATTGATGGTCATGCACAAAGGTATTGCACAGTATTGTCCCTACCACTGTTCTGTAATTTGAAGTATTCATGATTATAATTATATAATATTTGCTGTCTGTCTATCATGGATGAAAAATTCTTACTACCTGCATAGAATCAGAATATCTACCCCTGAAAGGAAACTTCAAGGAACTGAAATTCCTTGATCTGTGTGTATACCTACCCTGGGGTATACACTTCTGTAAGTGATAGAGGTCTAGTTACCAAGCATGCCGAGGTCTGTGGGTATCTGCCACACACCAAGCACCTGCTAAGCGCTGACTTGATGAAGACATGAAGTGTGTTGCACTGGTAGGTGGAACCTGAGGGTTCAATTCGCATCAAGAGTCAACTTGCACGCAGACAGGTTTGTCGCACACAAGCTATGATTGCTTCCAAAGGAGGTCTTGGTTCCATTCAAGGTGTAAAACTTGCCATGAGAAGCAGAATATTGTACCTGATCCAGACACTGGCATTTGTTCCAGTTTCTGCTATATGGAAGGAGAAAGGGTAATGAGGCTACAGGGGAAGCAACTGCCCCGCCCACCCCCCATGTGACTCTGAATACAATTCTACTCTGACAGACAAATGACAAGTGTGTCACAAGCTGGATGAGCAGGAGAGAGCTGGAGGAAGGATATTTTCCCTACTTTCTCAGACCCAGCATGGCTTTGGATCAGCAAGGACTCCAGAAGATTCTGAATTACTTCATTATCTCAATTATTTGCCATAGAAAGTTGCATGTGTTTCTACTCCATGGTTACTTGACCAGCCATTATACATTTTCCATGTCTCTACATCAAACCACTTTCACACATAAAATATTTATGCACCATAAAAACTGACCTTACAGCAATTTATAGAAAGATGGATGAACAAACGAAAGATATATGAGATAAGGTATAAGAGATAGAGACAGAGATAGAGATTTCCTTTCCTCTGTTTGAGATTTCCACTCTATTAGATAAAATTTAGCTGCTAAAAGACTGAACAAATATGCCAAGACTCTTGAGAATTCTCTGTTATAAAAAAAAAAAAAAGAAGATACTTAGGAATGTTTGCAATTAACTGTGTTGCATGTATAACAAACCTAAATATAAGGATTGGCAACAAGACCTACAGATAGTGGAAAAAAGGGAGTTTTGAGCAGTTTTTGTCATTTTTGGCTTCAAGTTAAGAGGGCCAGGATGTGGTTTCAATTTTGGATGTGCTAATTATGTTTGTCAATTGTGAGCTTTACTTAATTAATTAGTCATGCAAATTTAACTTGAGTATTTTTTTACACATCTAAATCATTACTATAGCAATTAAAAAGCTGCTTTGATTAACTCCTTTCACAGTATGTAGCATAGCCTACTCTTGTCAACTTCTTTTTGACAATCTAGCAGTTGGGCACTGTTTATAGAAAAGACATTCTATATGTTCAGGGAAAGGTGCAAACCGAAACAGGTAACAAGAAAGGTGGACTAGCAGAAGATAAGTCAACGATTATCAGCACCATAAAAATCACTGAATACAGACCAGAAGTTGCAATGATACATGTTCAGGAGGAGTTCCCAAGGGTGGAGAGAGAGAGTAGGAATATTGAATAAACCAGAAACATGTTTCCTGTGGTAAATTGAGTCAGATTTCTATGTCTCTGTTCCAAAGGCAATGTCAAACCTATAAAATGCATTGGAACCATGCTTGTCCCTGTGTGGAAGACCTAGCCCGATCTCATCATTGCTAATAACTGTGGCCAGGGAGCTTGTGCCAAGTGAATCTCTCCCCGGGGACCATTTCATTTTTTAACAAGCCAAAACTGCCAGCAACGTTGTATGACATTAAGCTGAACTCCTTCTTAATTGCTAAACAGGTGCTGTGTCCCCTGTGAACCACCTGTGGATACCATTGTCACTCTACTTTCTGCAGAATGAGAACCTAATGAGCAGTGGGGTACTGGCAAGTATTGCAAGTGCTAGAATAAATACCTGCTTTTAAAACCTCCCGCTCCCCGCAGCTGCTTGTCAAATCTCATCCCCACCCCTCAACACCAGCCCTGCAGGCAGACTAGAACCCAGAAAAACTCTCCTGAGAATATGATGCCATTTCTCATCTTAAAGTCGTTCCTAAGGCTAATAACTTCACACATCTGGTTCGTCTCAGAGGGTCACTAGCATCTCTAACAGAATCCAGCTGTGGAATAGAAAATAACGTTTTATCTAAAAACTTGAATCCTGGTTCACAAATGAAAAATCACTGATTGAATGTGATAAGGCACATTTTTACACCCATGGAAAACTTAGAACTCTGGGACTCATGGAAACTTAAGAGCCAAAAAAGATATAGAGAAAAAGGGTGAAAAGGGGGAGAGATTTTTCCTTTGGTTTTTGTTTTGGTTTGGTTTGGTTTGGGCAGTACTGGGAATTGAACTCAGGGCACTCTATTGCTCTTACCACGCTATCACTGAGCTATATCCCCATCCCTTTTCATTTTTTCTTTCAAGACAGCGTCCTGCTAAGTTGTCCCAGCTGGCCTCTGACTTGTGATCCTCCTGCCTCAGCCTCCCAAGTTTGGTCACGTGATTACAGGGATACATCACTACACCCGGACCTTTGAGAAAGGGAGGTCGCTTCAGGTCTCTCCAAGAATAAATATGTATTATCGAGCATTCCAGAACAGATAATTAAGGTATCAGTTAGATTCAAAGGTAGCTTTGCTGATCAGAAATTCAATTGTCCTAAGTAGAGAAATTGAATAAATTAGATAAGACTTGGAGTCCACAGTTCCTTGATCCCCCAAATCCTCCAATACCTTGATGAAATAAATTTCAAACTTTTCTCAATAAATTTGTCCCTCCAAAATATCCCAAATAGATGTATACCCAGAGGCGTGTGCACATATGTGCTAAATACATTCCCATTGACTTCTCATACATTTAGGGTTTCTTGGTGAAGACTTGTGCTGGACACCAGTTCCCCTGATCCCCACCTCTTCAGAGACCTCCCTCAGCAGCCACACACCAACACTATTATCTTCAACTTTCCAACCTCCTGGATTCCTCTCCTGCGCATATTGATGAACTCATGCTTCCCACTCAGGCAATTTCCCTGTAGCCGCTGGCTCCCTCCTTCTGCCTCACAGCCATTCTCCTGAAGGCAACGTCTATTCTCACCGTCTCCAGTTCCTTGCCACTTACTCACTTCTCAGCCCACTGCAATCTGGCTTTCACTGAAAGTGATCCTGCTGAAGTCACCCAAACCTCTCCTTTTGCCAAATTAAGTGAAGACTTCTTGATCTACATGACACAATCTCCCTGATCGTTGGTCACTACTGAAGACTGCCGGCTTGGAACTTGAACAGAAGACTTTCCTGCTCATGCTTGCTTGCTGGCTTTTTCTCTTCCCCTCCCAGACCCTCCATCACTGCCTCTTCCTCTTCCAACATCTCCCTAAATGTTGACAGTCCCAGAGGTTCTTCCTCATCTCCCAGCTCTTCCTCCTAGATTCTTCATGGTAGACACCTTCATTTAAATCAGAAACCTGGGACTTACACCCCAACACAACTCATCTTCACCTCCACATTCAGTGCACCTCAAGTCCTATTGATTTTGTATTGTCATTTTCTACCCAGCCTCTCTGTTCTCTAAAGTGTCATCCAAATTACAACCAAGGTTAGATTTTTTTAAAAGCAAATCTGATCATATCAACTCTCCTGTTTGCCACCCTACTGAGGTTCCCCATCACATGTAACTGTGAATTTCTAACTTCTTCAAAAGGAATATTTTCTGCCCTGGAAAATAAGCTTTACCTAGGCTACGATTTAAGTATTGAGCATAATATACAGCACCTCTGTGAATCCCCCAGTGCTCTAGGGCATAACTGAAAAATCAGAGATCTTTGTGATAAAGTTTGAGTTTCCTAAGAGGGCTATGGACCCTTGATTTCTACCTACTCTGCAACACCATCTCCAACTGCTCTTTCTCTTCACCCCTCACTCCAGATTTGCCCAACTGAATCACTACATCCGCACATGTCAAGGTTTCACAAATGTGGTTCTTTTCTGCCCAGGATATTCTTACCCTCCTTGAATGCCTAGAAAACTTCCCCTTATTCCTCAAGACTATCTCAAAGGGGAAGACTCTGAGATTCCATAAACAAAATGCATCCCTCCTCTGTGCCATAAATACCCTGTATTTATCTTTATTACAAATCTTATTATGATAAGGTCTGTTTCCTCTATCCTTCCTATGAGAAAAGGAAGGATTCATTCTGATATGTCTTTGCTACCCAGGGCCTAACAACATGCCTAGGACCCAGGAAGAACTCAGCACATGTTTGTGTAACAAGTGTGATCCTCCTGGAACAAATCATCCTTTTGTCTCATATCCCTTTTGTAATGCTATTTTGCATGTCACAGGGTGTCCCATATTAAGCATTGGCCAGCTAATCTACTACCTATGTTTCAACAGAAAGGAACTGAGATTAAGTCTTGCAGATTCACATAACTATTCAGACAGAATGTTGTCTTTTTTGTAGAAATTGAGATGCCTGAGATCTAATGGGTTGTTATAACTGTCCTTCTGGGCACTACTTGAAATAATGTCTTGCATCTGAGATTTTTATGTAATGAGATAAATAAGAAAGGAAAAACATATGGGTCACATTTGCTCAATGTGGGTGAGATCAATAGAGTACAAGAAACCTAATCCCTTAACAGATTCAGACGGGAGCCATCTCTTTAATGATATAGAAGTGGGAATGAGAAACATCAGCTGCAGATTAGTTAAAGGAAGTTTAATGGTAAAATTTAACTCAACTATATAAATGAGACTTTTTCTTGGCAATTAAAATATTCTCTGATTCTCTTCAGTCAGAGATTGAAGAATAAGAAACTGGATCAATTGTTAACATCAATTTCCTTGTGATTCTGAAAAGTACGGATTCTAAAAGCAAACCAGAAAACAAAACCCAATGTGTCAGTCTCCTGGTAAATGATTTTGTCTTCCACATCTAGGGCAGTTTTACAATTACATAGTATGAAATCGTATTCCTCTTCGTCATACTAATGTAATGAGTAGCTTACCTTCCTTCTTCCTAAACAAAAATGTTTCGTAAGACTCACTAACAAAATGTAGTTGATATCCACCAAGATGACTTTGCAGGACCCTGAAGAACTCTCTGAATCCTGGAAGAGAGATGAAATTAATCCCTCAGATCTTGTTTCAAATCCAAAGGTACATTATTGTATTCTGATTTCCTGAAAAATTCTGATTCACATAACACATACATGAGAACACATACAGAGAGAAAGTAGAATATTTGTTTGTAATGCCCATTTCATCAACCACGGACCCATAATAGGAAACCTACTCTTAATGCAGCATTTCTCCAAGTGTGGTCTACAGACCCTTGAGGAAATGGGAGACTTTTTCAGAAGTTTCACAAGGTCAAAACTATATTTACAACAATACTGAGACATAATTCGTCTTTTTCATTCTCATTCTCTTGCAAGTTGGAGTTTTTCCAGAGGCTACATGACATGTAATATTGGAACAGATTGAATGCAGAAGCAGAGACGAGAATCCAGCTGTATTCTATTAACTAAGACATTAAGGACATTTGCAAAAATGTAAAACAATGTCATTCTTCTCACTAATTTTTTTTTTGTTTTGGAAAATATAGTTAAATTTCATTAAAATGTTATGTGTACTAAAATGCAATGAGAGAATTTGGGATTTATTGTGCTAAAAATCCATATCTTTTGTCTATTCTGGAAAATCTTACCAATTATCTCTTCAAATATTACCCATTTCCTCCCATTCTCTTTTCTCCACCTGGAGTGCCATCCATCGTCACATGTTCAATGTCATTCATATTTTCTGTTCTTGTAAATTTATGCTGTAATTTGGGTTTCCTCGGTTCTTCCCAGTTTGCTAACTCTTTTTACAACCAAGTCTAATTTGCTTCTTTAACTCCCCTATTTCATTCTAAAATTTGATAATCATATTTTTTATCTGTAGAAGTTCTACTTTGTTTTTTAAAATCCGTCAGGTCTTGTTCATGTGCGTATATTCCTAGTTATATCTTACTCTTGATATCATTTCCTTAAGACATTTTAACAAAATGTAAAACTCACTTTATTTTCCTTATCTGATTGCTCAATTATCTAAAGATTCAGGAGCTCTAATGCTGCTGTTTTTTCTGCTTACATTCATGCATCAAATCTGTTTATTTGTGATATAGTTTTGAATTATAAGTTTATGTCCAATCAAACCTCATACAGGGGAATCTTTTACAGGCTGGACTGAAGACATGAGTCTCTGGAAAGGATTTGCATTTGTCTCTACTAAGAACATAGGATGCTCCAAGACAGTATATGTTAGAACTCCAGGCCCCTTGCGTGCAGGTCTGTGTTATAAGTTCTCAGGAGATACTTTTCTCATGTTGTATGCCTAGGCCAAGTCAGACCACTAAAGTCATACCTGATTGTCTCCTTTTGCTGGTTATTTTTTTTTTTCTAGCCCATCTTTTCATGGCAGATGTAGTGCCTGAGAATTCCAGTTGCATGTGAGGGTCTTGTATCCACACTCCATGGTGCTAGGCCCAAGGTCTTATCTTCCTGTGGTTGTTAAACACCAAGTATCTTGATACTTGGAACCAAAAATGCCCCAGGCCACCTGTGTTTTTAATGCCTGCTTCTCTGCTTGATTTTCAGCTGCTTCATCATTTTTTATGCCAGGGATTTGTCTTACATTTTTGTGAGCCTAACTCTACCTATGAAATATTCATTAAACATTGTTTAATACTTTAGGTGTCTTTGGGGGAGAACTTTCAGATTATCTAGTTTGCCATACTGCCAGTAATTTAAATTGGTACAGCATTTCTGAATGGTGAAATACATATACCACTCAACTCAGCTGTTGTATCTAAAAATTTATCATTTGGGTAGAAATTTGGCAATATCTATCAAAATATAAAACGTACATAACTTTTTGTTTGTTTGTAATTTCCGTATTCTAACAGTGCTGAGGTCTCGAACCCTGGTCTCCAGCATGGGAGGCAGACTCTCTACATAATGGGCTATATGGACAGCACCTAAGATGTACATAACTTTTAATCCAACAATTCTACTTTCTAAGAATTTCATGTCTGCACTTGTACAAAATGTCACAAGAATTGTTTTGTTTTGCTTTTTGCAGAATACTTTGGAAAAGGTAAAAGACAGGAAGTTGTAAACAACCCAAATATCAATCATTAGAAGACTAATTGAGTATATTCAAGTACTTCCCACAATATTTTGAAATCATTAAAAAGAAAAAACAAGTTTTATATGAACTGATATGGAAAGATGTTTCATGGTATAAGTTGCATTACTTTTTTATGTGAAACAAACAAAATATGCTTAAATGTGCTTATGTATTCATTACAAACTCCTGCAAAGACGCACAATTAACCATTAAAAGCATTTTCTTCTAGGAACTGAGACCAAAGGACTGTAATACAAATTTTGCTTCTAAATGACAAATGTGCCCATTTGAAACTGTTTACTCATTTATTAAGATCAACTCCTTCCTGTTATGTTATCATTAGCAGTGTTATTGGAGGCATTTGAAAATAAAGTCTTTCTCCTCAAACTGTTCAGCAATTCATATCATCCACCACCTGTCTCTCGCTCCCGACCTATCAATTATTATTCCAAGTAACCTAGCTATCCTCTACTGACTTTACTGGAATATTTATTATCCAATGCTCTAAATATGATTTTATAGACCAAAATAGGTAGATTTCTTACTCCCATCTGCCCTGAGAAGGGATGTCTTACAACATATACGAAGGAATTAGATTTTTTAATGCCACAGCACAGTAGTGGGAAAAGAAGGACTCACTGAGAATTAGGTGAGAGGCCAGGCCTATTCCTTTGGCTGTGCCACTGCTGGATCAGTAGGAGACACTGGTTTCAACATCTGAGCCCGGATGCAGCAGACACTGGAGCCTGACTTTTCAATGAGCTGCCTAATTTCTAAGAACTAGTAGCTGAGTCCAGTATTTATACAGCTGGGAACATTCTCTGGCATGAGTGAGAAGGTGTTTGGTTGAACATCTTCATTCCTTCACATGAGAAACTCCTGGGGATGACAGTGTGCAGACTGAGTCACTTAATTTCCCATTATGTTTAGGTGTACGAACCCAACAGAGCCCAAGTAATTTTACCTAGCTGTTCACACAATAAAATGCAGCTTCGGTTATTCCTTCTCTTTGCATCATAGTAGTGCTCTGATGGAAGCTGGTCTAGATATTATTCTACATTTGGACTATTATTTTCACCACATTGTGATGCTAGGGCATAAGTTATTAAAGATATTTTTGTGGTGATTGATTGCTCTGTGTGTTGGGTTTTGTTTTTGTTTTTTGTGTTTGTGAAAGAATGAAGGAAAAGATTAGAAGAGAGTTTTCATTTTAGGAAAATGATTACTTCCCTTCTGTTCCCCTTTTGAGTTTTTATTCCTTAAGAGTTGACACTGAGTTGTTTGAAGGATGCCCATACGTTTAAATAGAAATAGCAAAGACAGCAGTTTCTAAGACAATGTGATCTATGGGCACCAGAAGAGAATATTGGATGGACTATTGACTCTTGCTATAATTCAGATCTTAAGTGTTTGCCAAAGACCCATTTGTTCAATATTTGGACCCCAAGGTAGTGCTATTGGGAAGTGGTAGAACCTTTAAGAGTTGGGGTCCAGTGGGAGGTCTTTATGTCACTGAGTCATGCCCTCAAAGGGTTTGCGTGACCAAGGTCTTTTCTTCATTCATTCTCTCTTTGCTCCCTGACTCATGAGATGAGCAGTTTTGCTCTGCCACAAGCTCCTGCCATGCACCTTGCCACAGACCCATAACTATCATGGACTGAAACCTCCAAAACTGTGAGCCAAAATAAACCTTTTCTCTTTATACATTGATTATATCAGGTATTCGTTATAGTGACAGAAAGTTAACATAGTCCCCAAAATGTCTTTCATAATAGCCTTCTATAATGTCACAGATCAACTTGTTCTTTGTATTTCCCAATCCCCTACTAAGACACAACCAGAAGTGAACTTTTGGGGCCATGTTCAGTCATTAAATTCTATGTTCCTTGTATCACTGGCCAGTGTAAGAAGCAGAGAAGGACTTGAAGACAAGGTAGGTGATAAGAAGGTAGTGGGAAGGTATGGCAGAAAGCCCAGAGGTGGGTAAGGGGAAGGAGAACTCCAGGCCATCCCCAAAATTGGGTCAATACCTATACATTCAAAAGGTGTTTCACTTGCAAAATAGAGAAAATAGAATTATGAAATAACAATATCCAACTATTTAATCTCCCAAATATGGCCAAAGGTAGAGAGCAACTGGAAATAATATTCAGATAAAGACAACTGGGCTGCAAAAAGAAGTTTAGAATTCAATTCTACAGATATGGTGCTCTAGATACAAAACCGTTTCTTACTCCAAACATATGTAACTGCTTGGTAAAATATTACCCACCCACTCCACATACACACACACACACACACACACACACACACACAAAAGAAATAAGCAATCCCAAAAAAACAAAGGCCAAATGTTTTCTCTGATATGTGGATGCTAATTCATAATAAGCAGGGGCGGGAGGTGGCTAGGGAAGAATGGAGTTTCTTTAGAATAGATAGAGGGGAGTGAAGGAAGGGGAGAGGGTACGGGGGTAAAAAGGATAGTAGAATGAATCAGACATTATTTCCCTATGTACATATATAACTACATAACCAGTGTGAGTCTACATCATGTGCAACCAGAAGAATGAGAAGTTATTCTCCATCTATGTATAAGGTATCAAAGTGCATTCTACTGTCATGTATAACTAATAAAAAATAAAATAAAATAATCTAACACTTAGCCAAGCTTAAAAGAAAGTGAGAGTTCCCCAGGTAACAGGAATGTATTAGGGACACCAAGCCAGAGCAATGAAAGCAGTATGGGGAAGTGTCATCAAACCATAAAGAAGAATAAAATTATGGCATTTGCAGGTAAATGGATGGAACTGGAGAATATCATGCTAAGTGAAATAAGCCAATCCCAACAAATCAAAGGCCGAATGTTTTCCCTGATAAGTGGATCATGATACATAATGGGGGTGGGGCGTTGGGAGGGTGAGAGAAGAATGGAGGAACTTTAGATTATGTAGAGGGAAATGAGAGGGAGGTGGGGTATAAAAGAGGGTGGAATGAGACAGACGTCATTACCCTGTGTACATGTATGATTACACGGACGGTATGAATCTACATCATGCACCACCACAGAAATGAAAATTATACCCCATTTGTGTACAATGAATCAAAATGCAGTCTGTAAAAATTTTAAATTAAAAAATTTTTTTTAAAAAAACCTACAAACAGGTCCTAGAGCCTGGGAACTAGAATTCCACCACCCTCAAAAGGCAGCAAATGCCACTTTGGACTACAAAGAGAAGAGTTAGAACTGAGGCTTCCACATAAAGCCAAGGTCCTTGAAGAAATGCTCAGACTATGGCAACTGTCATTACCAACTAGGAAAACTCCACCAACCAGTTCAGCAAAGCAGCAAGGCAGTTGTTTTCTGTCTAAAACACTGAATAGTGAAAATTCTTCTGTGAGACAGCAAGCCATCCAGATCCCTGCCTGAAAGAACTACCCGAGAGTGTAACTCAGAAAAAAAGGAAATTGAACCCAGAGCAAAGAATGAGGTGTAAGAAACTAATAAAACATCACCAACAACAATGTCTCACTTTATGGATATTACAGAAAAAAAAAAAAAAAAAAAACAAGAAAGAACGTCAATACTGGGCTTATTAGACTCCTGAAATTCAACTATATGCTGATTCACAATTAAACCTTAAAGACACAGAAAGTTTAAGAATAAATGACAATGATGTAGAGAACAGACAAATGTTAGCCATAGAAAATTTATATTAATATCAAGCAAAAAATACCCTATGGGGAAAACCTGTATCGTTAGGAATATATAACTGCACAAGAGTAATTCACCAAAAGACATAATAATTCTGAACTTATATAAATCTAACAACATAACCTTAAAATGTATGTAGAAAAAGCAAAAAACAAAGTTTTCTTTAACATGCCTCTTTGTAATGAATGGATCAAAAGACCAAAAATAAGTGAAGCTATAAATGATTTTATAACACAATTAACAGACTTGAAACGGTGACAATAATTATATAGAAAACTGCATCCAACAATTAGAGAACTCACATTCTTTTTCAAGCTAAACTGGAACATTTACAAAAACTATCTGCATAATCACACACACACCAATGTCAGAACAGTGATCACTTATGAGGAGGAAGGGAAGAATATGGCTTGGGGCATCCTTTAATATTTTATAGGGAAAATATGGCAGCATTTTAACAGTTACTAAAATTAGATGATGGGTTTGTTGACTTCTGTTATATTCTCAGGATATTTCTTCATATTTAAAAACTACTGGTTAAATAGTAAAATACATATTTGTTTTAAAATTATCTTTCACTTGATAAATTTCATGGATAAAATGGTTTTATAAAACATCCAGTAATGTTGCAGTGTTTCCTTATCCAAGACCTATTGTCAGGCAGCAACTCAGCCAATCTTTGACAAAACATTGTACCAAACACCTCTGAAAATATGTATTTTTAGACTCAGTTTGTATTCAGCTTGACCCCTGGAATTACTGGTAGTCATCAACTTAGAAACACAAAATATATTAATCTCAAATGAAAACCATAGGAGCAACACACAAACAGGATCAGCTCCCCTGGAAAACTACATGAGATCTAAGTTTCCTCAACTATGGAATCTGGGTAAATATTTTTGCAAATAAATAATTATTTTTTGAATTTATTTGTCCATTATGTACAGTTATAATGCGCCAATAAAAACTGTAGGAAAAATAAAAATAAACAAAAAATGTATTTGTAAGTTCCCATTTTAGAATGTTTTCTTTTCCTGAAATATCACACACCTATAGAATGTGTACAGTAGGGAACTTGGTGTTCTAGCATTTGTTCACCTTTCCACATCACTGACAGGGTAACTCAGGAATACTCTGGGGGAAGAGAGTCACACCTGGCAGTAATCTATTTATCCACCTTTTTCTTATGTATCTACTATCTCTTTCCCATTCATCCATCTGATGCTCAGGAAATCATCTGAGACGGTTTTCACATATTCATTCCAGACTATACCAGCACTAAGTAGTCAAGTGAAAAATCCATGACGGTTAATTTATAGATATTAATTGATGAGTGACAAGTGAAACATAACCATTCATAAGAATTGTATTTGTCTCCTTTATTTACCTAATCTTTTAAAATCAGCTTAGAATTTTTACCAGGTACTGCTAAAATGTATCACCCAGGTGAACTTAATAGAGTGCTCAAAAGTATTTCAACTAATTTTATATCTACCAAAAATTCAGGCAGTGTTAACATTTAGCTAACTACTGAAATATTTAAAATTCTTGAACAAAGGCAAAACTGCTAAAGCATTAAGAATTCAGCAAAATTATAGAAAGATACAAATAACAGAGACTCACACAGATTAGGAGATTGAAATGGGGCTCTAAGAGTAAAAAAGTCAGAGAATAAAGAAGAAAGGGAACTTCTATAAATAAGGGTAAAACGCCAAAGGGCTCATCAGAGAAAAGTCCCAGATATATACTTAATGGTGAACAATGAGGACAAGTGTAACATAAAGGTGACAGAACCACCCTGAAAACTGCATTTCATGATTCTGAGAACAAAAGTGCTTTAAATAAGCATATTAAATGTGGTCACAGTTGGATATTTCACTGAAACCTCTACTCGGTTATGAAAGCTGATTTCACTGCATACATGAGAAGCAATATGTATGTGGGGGTGGGGGATTTATATACAAGAAAGTACTGAGACGGAATTAGCTCGTATTTAATAACCAGACATGTGACTTTCTTGCATTGACATTTGTACCAATTAAGTGTTGAATCTAAGAGAGTTAAATTGTGTTTACCATGAGTATAAATAAATATGAATTAATAAAATGTGTTGCTATCTTCTGAATAACAAGAGCTGCCAGAAACACATATGTTCAGTTGTTTATGTCACTAACCTCTTGAGATATCAAAAATCATAGTATGAACTTCCACAAAATATCATGGGTTTGAGGGAAAACCAGGAAAACTCCCCAGTACTTTAAAGGAGGAAGAAGTTGGTATATTCTCAAGCTTACAACCCAATGTCCATCCACACTTTCTTTTCACCCCAAAAGAGATTAGCATGTCATCTTCATAAAGAACGAACTCTGGCACAACCTCTTGGGTTTGACTACATGAAAACATCATCTCCATGATTTTCTTCTGAGATTAGATGGGAAGCAAATACAAAAGGTCTTGAACCAAGTGAAATGTTAGGTTGGTTAGGGTGCAGTTTGGAAAGTGTTGCTTTGCTCATTTTTGGTTTTGGCTAGTTGAAGTCTTTAAATATACACATGCACACATTTTTTCTAACAGACTTATTAGGTAGATTTTAGTTTTTGTTTTTGTTGGAATGTGCAACTCAATAAACAACACAAAAAAATTGGGGCTATATTTCATTCCCCAGAGGCAAAGATCTTTTAATATTTTAGCTGTTTTTCTTTGTGGTTGTCTTCATATTTCTAAATACTGCATCTAACCTGCTGCATCTTGATTCATTGATCCTGTACCGTAACTACTGACTTACCTACCATACTTTTGGTAAGTGAGGATTTAGCTCACTTACATCCATCTTCCTCTCTCCATTCTCCAACATACCTACATCCATGTTTTTAACTAAAGCAATAGTCAGAGCGTATATTAATTGGACATCTAAATACCATTCACTAGTTAGTTAAATGATTGGCTTTGATTATCTCTTTTTTTATGAAACTTTTTTTTTTTTAGTTAACAAGTATTCCTCCTCAGAATTTGCTGATATGTCACCGTTAATGCTATTGTGTTGTTACAGTGACTAGAACTTATCATGTCCTTTAATAGCAATTCAATTCAACTTTCCATATAGTGGAACCAACCAGAAGGTGATTTTTTTCCCCTGGAGCCCTCCATCCTCCCCTTCCAGTCTGGACTGGTTGCTGTCTAGATCCAATGTACAGCTGTCACCCTGGGGTTATCCTTTGCATCATCCTGAGAATTCCCTATTGACTCTTCTCGTTTCCTGAATCCCATGCCTCTTCTTTGTTGGTTTAGTTCCTCATTATGGTGGAGAGCATTCTCTCACAGCATCCTGAGAAAAGGCACACAGATAAGAACAGAAGCTGAGGGGGGTTTCACCATTCAAAATGCACTTTTTAACTTCAAATACCCTGTTTTCAGTCCAGTATCTCCCTCCAGTTTTGAGCTTTTGTCATCTTGAGATTGTTGGACCACTCCCCAGAATTTTTGATTCAACAGGTCTGGTGAGGCCTGAGAGTTTGCAGTTCTGATACTGTTAGTCTAGGAACCATGCTTTGAGAAACGTTGCTTTTAAAATATACTTGAGGCTCAGGCCCAAATCTCCCCAACTTATTCCATCAAGTCAAAGTAAGTACAGAGCATCCTACCCTTCTCCCTTTCTCTAACCACTCAAGCTGCCTGAAGCAATTAAGAATGTGTTCAGTTTCAAATGACAGGAAACCTACAACCACTGGCTAATGCAGATAGAGTTATTTGGCAGTGGGTAATTCAAGGATAGTACAGTTTCTACAGAAGAATATGAAGGCCCCAATTTCCTGCTAAATTTCAGTTCTGCTGGTGAAATACTGCTGTATTTAGGAACTAGCTTTCTAGGAGGCAGAGGGAAAAGCCATCTGCAGCATTTGCCAGTTTCCAATGGTGTAAATATTCCCACTATGGTGATGTCACTGAAGGCAGAGTCAAGAAGAGGTATGTATAATACCAGCTCTAGCTGCAGCTCTGACTTCTTTAGGATACAGTTTTAAGTCTCAGGGTCTACACTTCATCCTCTCAAGATGACATCAAAAGCTCTTATTATAAGGAAAACCAAAGTCTCACCCACCAAAGTACTGCTAATGTCTTACTGGCTAAAAGATGAAAGACTACTTGTTAAAACTGGGTCCAACCCTGAACCCTTCTAATGGATGATGGTGGGTGTTTATGGTTTGGATATGCAATATCCCCCAAAAGTTCCTCTGTTGATGCAGGAATATTCAGAGTGAAATGATTTGATTATGAGAGATATAACTTAATTGGTCTGTCCTAGTTTGAATGAACTGATGTCCTAGTTTGAATGTAGGCAGGTGGGGCACGCCTGGAGGAGGTGGGTCACTGGGGGTGAGCCCTGGAAAGGTGCATCCTCCCCATAGTCTCTGCCCACTTGCTCTCCCTCTATCTGCTTCCTAGCTGCCATGAACTGAGCAGCCTTCCTCTGCCATGATGTTCTGCCTCACCTTGGGCCCAGAGCAATGGAGTTAGCCATCCATGGACAAGACCTCTGAAAGTGTGAGCCCCAAATAAACTTTTCCTCAAGTTGTTCTTGTCAGGTATTTTGGTCACAGTGATAACAAGTTGACTAACCCCCTAGGAGATGACTAAGGGAGGGTGTTAGAGACAGGGTTGGTCACCTAACAAACTACTCCACTATCTTGCTATGACTTTCCATTTCAAAGTTGTCCTTAGTTTATTTTTTCAGTACTGGGGATTGAACCCAGGCCTCACACATGCTAGGCAAACTCTCAACCACTAAGCTACCTCCCCAGCCCAGGCTGCCCTTAATTTAAACCCAATTCTACTTAGATAGTTTGTTCTAGGGAAAGCACACAGTGCTATGCTTTGGTTTCTATTCTCCCCAGAAGTAGCCTTGGATTACACACCACCTTGGAATAGCATAGTTACAAGCAATACATTTTGTTGGCAGTACAGTTAAGCTGAGCCAGGGCAGGGAGGTGTGGCTGATTTGACAGCATTCTGAAGGCCTGGTGAGATTTTTCAGGTTGGTGACACATTACTGACATGGCTGAGGATGTGGAAGCAGAGCATGATTGAAGATTGCCCAGAAAATGCCATTTTTCTGTTCAGTTGATCCCTTTTTACTCTATCTAGCTGAAATGAAAACTGTTATACCACAGCATGGTGGGTCAAGAGCAGACCTACTGCAGGTCTAAGGTAAAAAACTGCTGGCATCCTCTTTAATAAGTCTGACATTTTTCCCTTTCTCCAAAGCCCATATGAAAGGGCTAAGACTCTGAGTGAGACATCCAGAGATGGTATGGAAGCAGAACACTTGGACTGAAGCTTGCAAGAGTGGGTTCTGATCTCATCCTCTCAGTTACTAACTCTGTGACCTTGAACCAGTCATGTCTCTTCTCTCAGCTTCAGTTGGCTCATCTGTAATTGAAGGGGTTGAACTGAGCCTTTGCCTGTGGGTCATCTGAGTGCTTAAGTGGCAAAAGCAGCTGAACATTTTTAGGTGGCTGAAATGGATAAAAATTAGATTTCAACCTCACTGCTGTTATTATCAAATGCCTACCTAATCAGACCTCTCTTTCATTCCAAATTAATCTGTAATGATTTAAATTGTAACTTACAGTTTGCAAAGTGCTGGCTTCTATGTTTCTCCTATTTTTTCCCTTCAACCCATTTGAGGTAAATAGGGCAGGTATTATTATCTGGTTATTTTCCTCATATATACAGCTCTCCCTCAAGGATCCCCAAAGTCTGTAGTAGCAGTTCTCGAAGCATGGAAAAAAGAGAAATTTATTTTCCTCTACCATTTTTGTCACTCACATTATTAAGATCTCTGGAAGACATCTATTAAAAGTTCTTCCTGGGCCCTATTTCCAATAGAGTAAATCAAAATCCAGGGTTGAGGCCCTGGGCATTTGTTTGTATTTTTGACAAAACACTTCCAAGTGATTTTTATATACCCTAAAATTGAGAATCACTAGTTTATGGAGAAAAGGTAAAGAGAATAAACAGCTGAGACCCTACCATGTATCAGGCATTGGACTAGCTCCTTTATATACACACGTCCCTTCATTCAATCCTGAAAACAACTCAGTGAAGTACATATTGTTTTAAATAGGCTTTCTATCTTGGAGTTCTGTTAGCTTTACAGAAAAGTTACAAAGAGAACACTGATAACACAAGCTTCCTGCAGTCCTTTGCCTATACTGTTATTTTCTGAGAACATTGCTGTGATGAGTTTGTCAGAATAAACCAACAGTACAATGCTCTTAAACTCTAAATTTTATTCATATCCTACCAGTGTTTTCACTAATGTCTTTTTTTCTCTTCTAGAATTCAATACTGTATGTATTTGTCATGTCTCCTTCGTGTCCTCTGGCCTCTGACAATTTCTTAGTTTTTCCTTGTTTTTGTTGTTGTTGTTGTTGTTGGTGGTGGTGGTGGTGGTGGTGGTGGTTATTGTTGTTTTGGGTGTTCTATTTTGTTTTGTTTTGTTTTGTTTGTTTATGGCCTGGAAGGTTTTGAAGTGTCTCAGTCAAATATTTTGTAGAATATGCCTTAGTTTAGTTTGATGTTTTTCTCGTGGTTAGACTGGGGATCTGGGCTTTTAGAAAGAATACCTCAAAGTGGAAGTTGAGGTATCTTTCCCATCACATAACATTGGGGGTACATGCCGTTCATACATCACTTGGTGGTATTAATAAAATATGTTTGGAATCCCAATTCAACAAATAGGAAACCAAAATTTATCAAGACTATTATTCCATAACTGACAAGTGGTAGGACCAGGGTAAAGATTAATTTATTTTCTCTACCATTTTTGTTGCAAGTGACCATTCTAGTTTTACCTCGTCCCCACCCCAACCCATAAAACCCTCCAATTCAACTGTACATTCCCCTATATTGTTTTATGCTCCACTCAACCCCACAAGTTTTCCAAGTTTTTCAGTTTTCAGCTCAAAGCCAATCTGCACGTTGAAACCTTGCATGATCCCCAACACACTATTCTTTCATGAAATTCTAAAGTGTTTACTGTCTGCCCCTCTGATTTTCCACTTTGCACATCTTGTCTTCATTTCTGTCCTTCCAAGCTGAAATGCAGTAATAAAGGAAAGACCCCACCCTGCATGGCCTCTACTTGCTCCTGAGTGAATGATCTTGGCATCTTACCCTCTAGTATCTGGTCTCTTCAATCTTCCACATTCAGACAAATGTTTCTAAATTGCAAATCCAACTGTACCATTGCCTTGCTTAAAACTTTCCAATGTCTCCTCACTAACTACAAAATAAAGTATACAAATGTCTGATCAAAACCTAAGGCCTTCATGATCTGAGCCCTGCTCACTATTTCATTTTATCTCTAGCCATCACTCAACACTCCAGTGTCCTGCATTTCAGTCATGTCGAACTATTAGTGATTTCCAAGTGCCCTGTGACCTTTCTGAGCCCTACACGTCTGCACATGCTCTTTTATCAGTGAGGGTACCATTACCAAAGACTTCGGTTCACGCTGGCCGATACAAGGACAATTATAACATCATCCAGCAAGAATTTAAAAAGTAGGAAAGGTTTCTCGGCAAATGACAAATATCATCATAGACCCAAAGTCCTTTTATCTCTTTGCTTTGTCATCTTCAGAAAATTCGATTTGCCCTCAGGTTGACTCCCTTCACAGTCACTAGATGCCTGTGGTAGTTCTAAGCACCCCTTCCAAGCACAACAATACCTAGAGACAAAAAGAAAAAAATAAAGGCTACCTTCTTCAGTGGTTCCCTCTTAAGGCCAAGAAATATTTCTTGAAGCCCCTCTGCAGACTTTCGCATGCCACTGGCTTGAACTGGTTCCTATCCCTCCACTAAGTTAATCAAACAAGAGAATCGGGCCTACCATAATTGGCTTAAACCACAGCATTACTCCTTAAGGAAGGGGTGGGCACTTCCCCTTGTGTCAAGTAGGGATCACTGTACTTTCCAATACTTGCTTTAAATACTAGAATGATAGACAGCACCCAACAGTTCTTAAGACCCAGTGCCCTGTATTTTTTTGGACAACATGCACCTCACCTTGTGTATTTCAAACACCATCCTCCTGCCCTTCACACACATTTCCTGGCACCATGCTTTGTACAGGTATGGTTGCTTAATTAATGTGCTGTTTATCTCAATTTTTAAATTTTTAAAAACACAAATGACTGAACAAATTAAGCAACGAGTTCAGTTTGCTGTGTCTTGATTTTCCTTATTCTATTGTATTAAGGAACTTTTTGCTAACATTTCCTAAACTCTGCATTACAGAACTCTTAATGGAGGTTTTCCTACAACCCTCCAGAACCTCAGATCTGCACTCTCCCCCTGGGCGACCTTTCATCAGACACCTTTCGCATCTGGCTGCACTCTCTTCAGCATTCTGGGCTCCGTTTCAGATCTGTCCTTCTGAGGTATGCCTCCCTCCCCTTCCTAACACTTCTTTGTAGCTAAAAATAGGTGATGTCCCTTCAGAGCAAAAACACTTGGCAAATCAGCTTTTATAGGTACAGCTTTACACTGGTCTCTGTGAGATTGGGGGATTAAATACAAGGAGGATCTCACTGCCATCTCCTCCTCTCCACGGACCCCTGAATTCCTCAAAGGAGTTTACGAAACCCACGTAGGAATAGCAATGCCATACTCATAAAAAATTCACAAGATAAAGGATGCTAAGTGACACTTCGCAGATGCTAAAGAGTAAATAAAACAGCCAGTCAGAAGATCGCCAGGAAATATTCTGAGGAAACACTTAATTAAAGGCCCCCAGGCCCAACACAACAAACTGGAGCTGTGGGTGATGACAAATGAACAAACACACTTTTCCAAGGAAAACTGGAACATGGAATATGGCCAATTTCCTTTAGACTCTAATGAAGATCCTTCAGATTTCTCTTACCTAGACCATGTTGGTATGATACTGCCAGCTTGGGTTCTGCCTGTGGTCAGTTCCTTATATATCCCATGAGGCTTTGTGATATTGACCCCTAAAGAAACATCAGTGTATTGCCTAAAATATTATTCTCAGTTCTTAGATAGTCAATTGCTTAAAAATATTCTATTTCCCTGCAAGTGACATTTTTCTATTAAGTACAATATTTAATCCTCCTTACAAATAGTGCATGTGTGGGTGGATACATCCTTCCATCACATGGATGGATGGACTCATACAGATGGACATCTTGAACATGTTGCATAACATACATCCATTCGTGTACATATATCTGTGCATGTATATACATGAAATGAATGTGGTTTTACCACTTTGCACTTCATCTCTGGAGTTGCATTGTCCTAATTTCTTTGAATGAAAGTAGCAAAACTGCAGAATAAATTGCTCAGAGGCCTAAATTGAAAGGTAACTAGTCCAATTTGGTACTCAATTAAATTCTACTCTATTTATTCTGTTGACAGTAGTGTTGACCTGCTTCTCAACTACTTCCTTCTGATTCTTCTAACCTCAACTCAAAAATCATTCTACCCTCTCTGTATTCCCTAGGATTCATACCAAATTCCCTGCCCGCTCTCCGTATTTCACACATATCCTTAGGGCCATGGTTCTCATAACCTGATCTGTAGGCCTCTGGTTATCTGTCAAAGAGAGACTTAATTGGAAGAGTGAGTCACACAAAAGTGGATATGGGGAGAATGGATGGAGAATTAGAAGAATTCTCTAACACAAATTCACATTATCATAATATCCTGGGGGCAGAAAGAGTACATTAACATCTCAATGATATTATCATTGGTGAGTTATCCAGCTAGTAATTTAATATCTCCAACAATGGGGAACTGAGAGCTATCCCAAGCATGCTTTCCAATCATGACAAACCCCCCTTGTGCATCAAAGTCATGTCTGTCTTTCCATGATTCAAATATCCATTGTAAGCCCCAAAGAGTGATTAATCAGTAGTGGCTAATCATTGAGACACTGACCCCCTTGAGAATTGAATGAAAATGATAGAACCTCCTTGAATAAAATTATAATATGCAAAAAACAATCTGTCTTACAATTACAGGGAATTCATAGGTCCTTTGGAACCCCTCCTTCCATGCACTTCTAAAAAAGAATTCCTTACTACTGCTTTGCCCTGAGTAGAGAAATCAAGGAGCCCTGGCTTTCTCCTTCAAGTAGCCAACTTTCTAATGGCATGCTCTTGTGAAACAGTCTATCGTAATAAGGCAGTATGTGGTCAAGTACAACCATGTACTAGGGGACAGGAAATTCTACTGTTGACTGTACAGTAGGATGGAAGTCCTTTGCAGATGGTCACGTATTCTCACATTCCATAACAGAAAAAAGGGCCTTTTGTTGTGTTCTCAGAAGTATCATCTGATGGCACCAGGGAGCAGAGGAAGGGGCGGGTCATGGTCTGATACGTGGTTCTCAGTAAATGTTTGGTAGATAAGTAAGTAGCCCATGAATAAAATGTTCCCTGACCTTCCTGAGAAGAAAGTTGAGAGGAACAATAAAATGATTTAATTAGCCTCAACCTTCTTTAGAAATAGCATTTCCATCCACCTACTCCTTAATCCAAAAATGTCAAAGCATTTTTAAATCCAAAATAAAACTCTATGAGACATGTTTTAAATGAGTTAAGAAAGGTTAAAAAATAATAAAAGAGTGTGTCCAAGGTTACACAAACCAAACTATGGAGCAGAATCCAAAATGTCCTCTGTTCTAAACAGATCTTCAGGAGGAAGCACTAGGACTTTCAATTTCAATTGCTTCTAACAGAGCAATTGCACAGCTTCAAGAAGTGATTAATTTTCTTTGAAATCCAGATGTTACCCTGCTTATTTTTACATGTGGGTGACCTTGAAGTCTCCATAAGGAAATGTCATCAAATAAGGCAACAGGAAAAAAATCTCTTAGCCAGTTCATGATTGTTTCTATTTGCTCTATAAAATTGCTCTGTAATGAAACAAAAAATATTTTCTTCCAGTTGAGATTTTACCTCTAGTTCTTTATATGTATATGCTGTATTGTAAGGATGTAGGTATTTGTTGGGTGCAGTTTTTGCTAAAGTAAAAGGATCTTACTTTGTTTCTGTCTTTTTAATTTTTTTCACATTTTTATTTTTTATTGTTTCTTTTCAGTTACATGTGACAATGGATTCAATTTGACATAGTTATAAAAGCACGGCATATAATTTGTTCTAATTCCATCCCCAGTGCCTCCCCTCCCCTCCCCTCCTCCCTCCCTCCACTGATTTTTCTTCTGTTTACGTACAGCTTTTTTTAAATTAGTGTCTTGAGGATGTACTTTTATAAGACATATATAATCTTGCAAAAGGGTCAGGCAAGTCAACACTCCACCTGCTACAAATGAAGTATCTAGCTTCCTTCGGCCCCTTCTAATGTCTCTTTTCCCCAGATAAATTAAAGATTTAACATAATATATAGAGAAATCAAAATGTATGAATGCAGGCCCCAACTCTACCACCCAATAATCGTGTGATCAAATCACCTAGCCTCAATTTTGTCATATAGTAAAACTAGGTAAAATTAGTAAAACTCGGAAAAACCTGCCATAACCCCCTCACTGGTTGAAATGAGGTCTAGAGAAGACAGCACATAAAGACAGGCTTTTAGAACTCTGTCACGTTGTTAAGGCGACGTAGCTTCATCAGAGGAGATCACCTGAGGTAATAATTGGGTCTCCTCCATTGGTTCAGTATCAGAGCAGCAGGGTCACACTGCTGTTATGCCACTACCCAGTGGGCATAAGGGTTAAGATCACTGCCACACCTACTTCTCTCTAACATTCTACCATGCCTCTGCCCAGTACTCTGCCTCTAACTCTGCCCAGTACTCTTCTCTCTAATATTCTACCATGCCTCTGCCCAGTCAGAATCCTAAACAGCCAAAAACCATCCGAGCTGCCCCTAATTTCATGAACATTCAAAGCTATCTGGGGGAAAGGCAAGACATTTAATTACTTGTTCCAAAGTTTGACAGCAGAGTAAAAACAGCAACTGAATTCAGAGAATCCAGAGTTCCTAGTTCAATTTATTGTTGAATGGCCAATTAGTAGTTATTAATTCATACTACAATATAAGTACATCCTTATGATAGAGTTGATAAATGAACTTGATAAAGGGAAAACAGTCCTTATTTTTTAAATTGACATATACAGATTCAGGCGAGTTCTGAGAAATAGCACTTCAGAAGTGTAATCCTGAACAGATGGCTGTTCTCCACATGATGTCTCTGAAGGGGATTTTTTTTTTTTTTTTAAGGTAAATAGAAACAAATGTTTTGGTGCATTTTGTTCAAACTATTGATCTCAAGAAGTATTTTCTACATGAGATGAATTTCTTATTAATCACATTTTTATGACAAAAGCAAAAATTGGTTTAAGGCATTTACTGTCATTCCATCATTAAATTACTCTCAATAGACAACATGTTAATATATTTACTTGTCTTTATTGGTGTGGGGAATACATTTAGTTACTTCTAAGAGAGTTAAGACTTCATTTTGAATCTTTATGCTTCCATTCCCTCACCCATCCCCACTTAGTTTTGCACAAGAGAATACTATATATTATTCTTTAATTAACACATTTATTCAATCTATGTCAATGACCAACACTGTAGGAACTTGGGAATTATAAGTCACTGAAAGTAACATTAAAAACACCTCATAACTGCTCCTTGCCTCAGTCAGTCACTGTGACATTTGACCTGACCGCCTGACAAGCCCTTAGCTGAAAATGCTCATTTATTCATTCATCTGTGCATTTGCAAATGTTCACTGAGCCCCTCTTCTGTGCTGCGCATCGGCATGGCGCTACAGATCTGGTAGCAAAACTCATGAGTTTAATCTGTACATTTAAAAAAAAATGTCTTATTTGAACAGGAAGAGTGGGGGAAAGATAGTCTAACTTGGGAGATTTAGTTTACAGACTCCTTTTGCCCAGAGCTACAGGTAAGGATCCAGAGAAATGGTATAGATTGCAAGAGAAAAACTAGAAAATTTGGAAAAAGACAATGCCTCATAATAAGGGCTCATATCATATTGGTTCAAAATATGAGATAAAAATGCAATCAAAAAGATTTCTTCCTCCTTCCTCTAGGTATGCTTTTCTCCTATAACTGTACTGAGGATTAACCCAGGGATGCTTTACCACTGAGCCACATTCCCGGCCATTTTCATTTTGAGCCTCGCTAAGTTGCTGAGGTTGGCCTCAAACTTGCCATCCTCATGCCTCAGCCTCCCAAGCCACTGGGATTACAGGCTTGCACCATTGTTCCTGGCTCCCCCCACACCATGCTTTTTAAAGGGAGGGATTACAGATATAAAGATAGAACTTTAAATACAAATGCACAAACAAAAGCAACATTCTAGACAACACAGGATGATGTGATATCTTCTCTAGGAGAGTGTTTCCCAAAATATAGTATGTAGACCACTAAAGAAATGAAATTATATTTTGTTTATATCAGGAATAAAACTGTACCCAGAACATCAAAATCATGATTTCACTGATATTGGGAATGTATGAGGCAGCAATAGGTAGCACTGTAATTTCTTGTAGCCCATGTGAATTACAGGAGCAGGGCTCAGGTGTGCCCATGAATGTTTCCAACCTTCCACCTTCATCTTAAAGAAAAGGAAGTGAAGGGAGTGCTATTAGTACAACTATAATAGTAACTGAATCAAATCCTGAATTTTCATTTGTATTACTGTGGTCTTGTCCAAAATGGGCAATACTGTTTCTGGAAATAACAATTTCCGAAAGAGTCCTGGGGAAGGACTCACTGGCTCAGTTTGGGTCATTTGTGCCATTAAATAAAACATTATAGCCAATAAGATGAGATTCTTAAATTGGCCAGCCCTAACCTTGATTGCCACCTCTAGTACCTAGGTCGAGGGCAACCCCACTTGAACTATAAGGTCAAACAATAGAAGAAATAAATTTCTACAAAAAGAAAACTGAGGAACTGGCCCTCATTTGTATAATGAGGATAGTAGCTCTTTTACATTATAATATTATGGTGAGGATTTAATTAAAGGATTATGTGGTCTGATGGAGCCAATGAATGGTCCCAAATAAGTTGCTCAACAAAAAGTGGAACTAGCACTAATAAGTCTTATTATTTGCCAGTAAGATGCTTTTTGCTGTTAGTGTAGCAGTTTTCTAAAAACAGTATTAAGATCACATTTGTTACCTTAATTATTTTATCAACCTATAAATGAAGGATAATTATTTGAATATAACCTTTGCAGAGCCATTACACTGGCATTTCCTCCAATTATATCCTTAATTTGTTTATTTGCATAATGAAGATAACTCTGAATTACCACAATGAGATTTTCAGTACTCACCATACAGCTTTCTGCTTCACTTCTAAAGGATGCGTAGTATAATAGCGTAGTTTTATCATGACATCATCCCATCTGAATGATTCCTGTACTAATTGTGTTACTAACATGTTATTTGCAACAATAATTGCAATTGTATTTTTCATAGAAGCCATGAGATTTTTGAGTTAATTTAGTGTAACAATTTATATGAGTTCCAAAATTAAAAGTAGGAATAATAATAAAATGACAGTGTTATTTTAGTTACTAGGTTACTAGAAACCTAGTTATGTTGCTAGAATCTTTACTTTTTAAAAAGTATACTGTGGGGCTGGGGCTGTGGTTCAGTGGTAGGGCACTTGCCTAGCATGCATGAAGCACTGGGTTCCATCCTCAGCACCACATAACAATAAATAAATAAAATAAAGGTACTGTGTCCATTTACAACTAAAAATATTTTCTTAAAAAGTTCATTGTATTGTCAGGTAAAGATTATAACAAACATGAAGATTAAAAAATAATAGAAAAGTAAGCCCTCTGTGGATCAAGGATGGCACTATATGCAACCTTTAAACAACATGAGTAGTTGAAGATTTATGATAGACCAGCACGAATTCAAAAGATATTCAAAATGCGTGAGAAATAATATATGATAAAGTATATTTAACCCACAGTTTTATGGGTAAAGATTATCATCTATTAGGATTACCATAAAAACACATATAAAACCTAAAGCATTAAACTTTTCAGTATAGTAGGTTCTTGACAAAATATAAAAATAAGTTAAATCATCCTTTAAAATATACCTACCATTTATATATTTCACCTTCATTAATGCAAGCATCAACAAAGTTCCGGTGAACAATCATCTATATATCATAAACAAAAAACCATAGAATAAGCTGTAGAAGGAATTTTGAAATCCTGGAACTAATTATAGTAGTAACTTCCAATTTTAGAAAATGTAAAAGTGTTTACCAAAGGCAAAAGAAAAAAAAAAAAAAAACCTGCTCTCACCTTAAAGTCAAATCCTGTCCAATCTGTCAAGCAAATTAAATGATACATAAACAGAGGTGGCCAGGCTCCTAGCTTTACATAGCAATGCAGCTATAAAGCCTCCCCAGGGGCCAAGCCATTTCTGCCTGTGGCTTTTTGTGTTTTAGAGTTTCCTCACACTGCATCGGTTTCTTAAGGAAGAATACCAAACATCAAAATGTACGTCTATAGTACACACTTTATTAGAATATAAATGTATGTGGCTTTCTACCAAAAAACCTCAACTGAATTTAGAGAAGTGTTGGGGTTTTGCTTTTAGTAAAGAATTATGAGTTCCTTTCCTTTAGAATGTTTGCTTTGATGTTCATGAGGATATTGGTTTGCAATTTTCTTTTATTGTAATGTCTTTGTCTCCTTCCAGTATATGGGTAATGCTGGCCTCGCAGAATAAGCTGGAAAATGTTCCCTTCTCTTCAATTTTCTGGAAGAATTTCTGATATGTAGAGTTCCCAATGAAGTCATCTGGGCTTGCCATTGTCTTCATTTGAAGATTTTCAATGAGAAATTCAGTTTCTTCAATAGATACAGGATTATTTGGGTTATCAACTTCTTCTTGAGTAAGTTTTGGTACTATGTATCTTTCAAACTGAATTTATCCATTTCACCTAAATTGTTGAGTTGATTGACATAGTTGTTCATGATATTCTTTCACTATCCTTATTAATATTAGTATAATCTGTAGTGATTTCAGTGTTCTCACTGGTATTGGTAATTTGTGTTCTATCATTTTTTATTGTTATTCTGGTTGATCTATTTATGTTCTTAAAGAATCAGCTTTTGGTATTTTAAAGGAGTAGTTTAATTTATTTCTTCCTATTATTTTTGTTTTATATTTCATTATTACCTCTTTTGATCACTTATGATTTCCTTTCTTCAGCATACTTTGAGTTACGCTTATTCTTCTAGTTTTGTTTCTTTTTTTGGGGGGGGGGATACCAGGGATTGAACCTTGAACCCAGGGGCACTTAACAACTGAGCCACAGCCACAGCCTTTTTTAATATTTCATTTAGAGACAGGGCTAAGTTGCTGAGACTGGCTTTAAACTGGAGATCCTCCTGCCTCAGCCTCCCAGGCCACTGGGATTACAGGTGTGCACCACCACGTCCAGCCTCTTCTAGTTTCTTAAGGTAGAAAGAAGTTAAGTTACTGGTTGGAGATCTTTCTTCTTTTCTAATTGTTTTCTAATTTAGGTTTTATAGTGCCATGAATTTCCTTCTAAGTACTGCTATATCGGCCTCTTGCAATTTTTGGTATGTGGTTTCCACTTTCAGTCCAAAATATTTTCTAAATTCTCTTTTGACCTCTTTGATTCATGGTGATTTAGGAATGAGTTATTTAATTTCCAGATATTTGGGGATTTTCTAGACATATTTGTTGTTGATTTATAATTTAATAACATTGGGGTTTTAGAACATACTTTGTATGGTTTGAGTATTTTAGGTGTATAAAAATGTTTTATTACTTATGATATGTGCTTGAAAAGACTGTGCGTATTGTACCTGTTGATCAAAGCATTTTATAAATGTCTTTTAGGGCAACCTGGTGATATTAGTTTCAAGTCATTTATACTTTCATTTCCTATTTAGTTGTCGTATAAGTCACTGAGAAAATAGTATCAAAAACTCCAACTATAGGTTCAATCCCCATTTCCAAAAACAGAAACAAAAACAACAAAAAGCCTTCAACTTTAATTATGGATTTCTCCTTTAATTCCTGTCAGTTTTTATTTTGTGTGTTTTGAGGTTGTTTGTTATTTCTTTTTGATGGATTAATCCCTTTATCACTGTGAAATAACATTCCTTATCCCCGGTGTTATTCTTTGCTCTAAAATCTACAGAATCTGATATTAGTTAGCAACTCCAATTTTCTTTTGATTAGTGTTAATATGGACATCTTTTTACTTTTTTTTTGTACCAGGAATTGAACCCCCAGGGGCACTCCAGAGCTACATCCCCAGTCCTATCTTGTATTTTATTTAGAGACAGGGTCTCACTGAGTTGCTTAACCTCTTGTTTTTGCTGAGACTGGCTTTGAACTCTGGATCCTCCTGCCTCAGCCTCCCAGGCTGCTGGGATTATAGGCATGCACCACCACACCCGGCATCTTTTTACTTTTAAACCTGTTAGTGTATTTATATTTCAACTGTGTTTCTTGTAAATAGCATATTTTTTGGTCATTCTTTTATCCAACCTGAGCATCTCTGCCTTTTATTTGGAGTTCTTAGTCCTATATATTTAAGATGATTATTAATATGGTTAAGTTTGAGATTATCATCTTGCAATTAATTTTTTATTTGTCCCAACTATTTTTTCTCTTTTCCTTATTTTTCAGCCTGCTTGTGGATTATTTTTATGACTCATTACATCTCCCCTTGTTCACTTATTAGCTCTTTAAGTCTTATTTTGCTACTTTAGTAGTTGATTCCAGGTTTATATTACACATCTTTAACTTCTCACAGTGTAACTTCCAGGAAAATTATATGAGTTTATGTAAATGAGCCTTAAATTGTCTACCTCCATTACTCCCTTCCCACCATTTTGCATAATTATACATATGCTATCATCCCCACAACACAATATTATTTGGGGTTTAGACTGTTAATTGTCTTTTAAAGAGATTTAAATAATAAGGAAAAACTCTTATCTTATAGTACTCATTTCTGGTATTCTTTGTTCCTTTCTGTAGATACACATTTCCAACTGGTGCTGTTTTCTTTCTGCTTAAAGGACTTCCTTTAGAATTTCTAGTAGTGTAGGTCTCCAGTAATAAATACTTTCAGCTTTCATATTTTGAAAAAGTGATTATTTTGCATCCAATTTTTAGAACTACTTGCTCTAGGTATATAATTCTGGGTTGGCAGCATTTGTCTTCTAGAATTTTTAAGGTCTTGCTTCATGGTCTTATTAACACCTGCAACATTTCTAAAGAGAAATCAACTTTCATGCTTATTTCTTTCTCTGTACATAATGCATCTTTACTTCCTGGCTTATTTTAAGATTTTCTCTTTATCACTGTTTTTGGGCAGTTTTATTATGATGCGCCTTAGTGTAGTTTCCTTCAAGTTTCTTGTGCTTGAGGTCACTAGGAATCCATGTGTTTATGGATTTGTAGTTTTCATCAAAATTTAAATATTTTTGGTCTTTTTTTTATATATTTTTCTTCTCTCCCTTTGAGGATTCTAATTATACACATATCAAATCACTTAAAGATTTTTTTGTTTTGTTTTTTTTTTGGCAGTGCTGGGGATCGAACCCAGGGCCTTGTGCTTGCAAGTCAAGCACTCTACCAACTGAGCGACATCCCCAGCCCTTAAGTTTTTTTTTTTTTAAACCTCACTTCACTGATGTGTTCTTTTTAAAGCAACTTTACTGAAATGTAATTCTTATACTATAAAATCCATCCATTTAAAGTTGTACATGTCAAAGGTTTTTGGCATATTCTGAAAGTTGTGCAATTATGTAATTTTAGAATATCTTCATCACCTCAAGAAAAAATCTTATATTCCTTGTATTAGTTATCTATGGCTGCCACAACAAATTACTACAAGCTTAGTAGCTAGAGCAATATAAATGTATTATTTTAGAGTTCTGGAGTCATGAGTCTCTCACGTCAAAAATCCAAGTGTCAGCAAGGTTACATTCCTTTCCGGAGGTTCTAGAGAAAGGTCCATTCCCTTCTTTTTCCAGCTGTTAGAGGGCAACCCTATACCTTTGTTCATGGTACCTTTCCTCCATCTGCAAAGCCAGCAACACTACATCCCTAACCGTTCACATTTCCCTCTCTGGCCAAAGCTGGGAGAGGTTCTCTGTTTATAAGGATTAATGTGATTAGATAGTCAAGTGGATAATATCTCCATCTCATCACATCGGCAAAACCCTTTTTCCATGTACCTCAACATATCACAGGTTCTGCGGATTAAAATATAGACATCTCAGGAACCATTATTCTGCCTACCACACCCATTAATAGTAACTCCTCCATCACTCTATGCTGTCTGTTTTATTTCTTTGGAGGAGTATCTATTCAGGTCTTTTACCCATTTTTAAATCTAGTTTGCTTTTGTTGTTGAGTTTTAGGAGTTCTCTAGATAGACTTGATATTAATACCTTCCCAGATACATGATTGGCAAATATTTTCTCCATCCTATGGATTGCTTCTCTACTCTTTTGATAGGGTCCTTTGAGATCCAATATTTTAAAAATTTCATGAAGTTAAATTTGTTTTTTTCTCTTTTGCTGCCTATGCTTTTGGTGTCACAGGCAAGAAATTATTGCTAAGTCCAATGTCATGAAAGTTGACCCTATGTTTTCTTTTAAGAGTTTTATGTTTTCAGGTCTTATAGTTAAGTCATAGATCCATTTTGAGTTACTTTTTATATAGTGGCAGGTAAGGGTCCAGTTTTGTTCTTTTGCATGTAAATATCCAGTTTCCCAGCACTATTTGAAAAAGACTGTCTTTTCCCAATTGAGTGATCTCAGCATCCTTGTCAAAAATCATTTGAGGGCTTATTTTTGGGACTCTTTTCTACTCCATTGTCCATTCATGTTTTCATAGCCATTATCACATTGCTTTGATCACAGCAGGTCTATAGTAAGCTCTGAAATCAGGAAGTGCAAGTAGTCCAATGGGGTTACTTTTCCAGATTATTTCGATTAATGGGGTTTCTTTGAGACTGTGAATTTTAGGAAGAGGTTTTCTATTTCTGTAAAAATTATCATTGAGATTTTGATAGGGATAGCATTGAATCTGTACTTCTCTTTGGGTTGAATTAACATTTTAACAATATTAAGTCTGGAATTGATCCTTTAAATTTTTGATAGAATTTACCAGTGAGGCCACTAGGTCTGGGTTTTTCTCTGGGAAATCTTAAATTACTAATTCAATCTCTTGGGTTTTTTTGTTATGGGTTTAGTCAGATCTTTTATTTCTTTGTGTCACTTTCAGTGTCTATTTCATCTTTGTTATTTAATTCATTGGCAGAAAATTATTCATAATATTCATTTATAATCTTTTTTCCCAAAGGTCGTTAGTAATATCCTTTCTTTAATTTCTGATTTTAGTAATTTGAATCTTTGCTCGTTTTTTGGTCAATCTAGCTAAATGTTTGTCTACTTTGATCTTTTCAAATAATCAATTTTTTGTTTTATTGATTTTCTTCTACTACTTTGGTTATTCCTCTTTCAATATATTTGCATTTTCAAGTATAAAATGTATATTTATAAACAGCATATAGTTGGATCATTTTTAATATTAATTCTTCAAAGCTCTGCCTTTTATTTGGAGTATTTAGTCTATTCACATTTAATGTAATTACTGATAAGAGATGGTCTTTTAAGCCTAATTTTAAAAATTATTTTTTCTCTCATTCTCAGATGTGGGTTTCCTTTAGTATTTCTATGACATAAAATTCATTAATTTTCTCAGCATCAAATGTGCTATCAATCCCATCTAGTTTATTTTTCATCTCAGACATTGCAGTTTCCATCTCTAGAAGTTTAATTTGGGCCTTTTAGACAAACTAAGTCTCTACTCACATATTTAATAGTTAGAATAACTTTAAGTATCTTCATTTGCCAGTTCCACTATCTGTGTCAGTTTTGATTAGGTTTTGCCTGGTGGATTGATCGCCTCATGCTGGGTCATATTTTCATGGTTTTTACATGCTTGGCAATATTTGTTTGGGATGCCATGCATTGTGAATGTTTCCTTCACATTGGATTCATGGATTCATGGATTCCTGGATTCATGCTTAAACATTGCCTTCATCCATGTGCCCATGTTCACCATTATAGGAGTGACATAAATTCATGTATAGACTGACACAAGAGAAGGGAGCTGGACACAGGACCTCTGGAGGCCTATCTTGGATTGGATATTTTTGTATTTATTTAACTGTTCTTGAGTTGTGTTCCAGGACACAAATAAGTTCCTTGAAAACAGTTTGATCATACTGAATCTTGCTTGTTAGGCAGGGTCAATATAACATTTAGTCTGGAGCTGATTATTCCCAACTATTAAAGTAAGACCCTTATAAGTACTCCATGAATCATGAGATGTTCTTGTCTGGCTGACCAAAACAGATGCTACTATTGAACATTCGTGAGAGCTGTTGTGTTCTTTCTAGCCTTCTTTGATGGTTAGCCCTCCCCCACCCCCACCCCCTTTTTTTTTTCAGTGTTGGGAATTGAACCCAGAGTCTTATGCATGCTAGGCAAGCTCTCTACCATTAAGCTACAGCTACAGCCCTATTTTCCTGATCTTGAACAGTTTCCTCACATATCAATTAGTAATCTGAATATTTGTCCTCATGGTATGACATAGCCCATGAATGCTGTAGCTATTACTGTAAACAGTAAGATAATTCCAGCAGATAAATTATGCGGATCTCCAGAGTTCTCTCTTGGTGCAGCTCTCTCCTCCCCTAAGAACTCTAGCTTACTTCTCCTCAGACTCTCAGTTCCATCCCCTCAACTCAGGGAGTCTGCTGAACTCTAGCTGGGTTCCTCCTCCCTGCATAACCACCTAAAAACTACTTCAAGGAAATAAGCTGCAGAAATCATAGGGCCACCTCATTTATTTCCTGTCTCTCAAGAATCACTATCTTTCATTGTCTAATGTCCAGAGTCTTGAAAACCATTATTTCATGTATTTTGTCTATTGTTTCCTTGTTGTTTCACATGGGAGGATTAACAGGCAGTAACTGATACCTTATTTGACCAAAACCAGAAGTGTTTCCCTGGGCTTCTTGATGGTTCCCACTTGTTCCAAATGGTTCAGGGCATTTTTGAGTCATCAGGGCACTTTATGGCATACTCAGTGTGATGTGACCAGGGGTCCTTCTTAAGTACACTTTTCCAAAATGTTTGACTTGACCATTACATCTGGGCCAAGATAGGCCTCCAGAGGTCCTGTGTCTAGCTCCCTTCTCTTGTGTCAGTTTATACATGAATTTATGTCACTCCTATAATGGTGAACATGGGCACATGGATGAAGGCAATGTTTAAGCATGAATCCAGGAAGAAGATATTTTCCTCCATTGCTCTAAAATTGAGGCCACTGACAGACCAAGATTCACCTGATAGGCACCAAAAATAAATCTAAACATACATGCAAGAAATGGTAAAGAGAATCTGACAATAAGCAAGGGAATCATGTAGGTGCCAAAAGGTGGGAACCCCAACTGAGAGAGATGTGTTAGGATTCAGTCATTGTCAATAGGCAACGTTCCAAACAGGCAGATGATGGGCATTAGAGATGTGTGGCTTATAGTAAGAATCTAGTCACATTGACTTTGATTTTTGGATTGGCTTCTCATTCATGAAACTGAAGAGAGCAAAGTAGAACTACATTCCCAAAACAGGAATTACTGGAATAAGTAAACAAGGACCAGAGCCTACTCCCTAGGGCCATGGTAAGCCCAAAGAAGGACAAGCATGGAAATGGATTTGATGCTGAACTACCAAGCAACTACTTGGATTTTCCTTACTCATGACCTGGATTAATCCAGAATCTGTGAAAAGGGTTAGCCTGCCTTAGAGAGGGAGGTATGTGGCCTTTCTGAAAAGACTAAAGAGGGCTGGGGTTATGGCTCAGCGGTGAAGCACTTGCCTAGCATGTGTGAGGTACTGGGTTCAATTCCCAGCAACACATGAAAAAAAAAAAAAAAAAAACTAAACAGACAGAATAAAGGTATTGTGTCCATCTACAACTGGAAATATTAAAAAAAAAAAAAGACTGAAGAACCCCTGTCTGACTCAACTTCCCACACTTACCCGAATTTTGTTTCAGACATAAGGTTTGGAATGCCCCTGTGAGGTTGGTTTCTCTCAGTAGTTACAATGATGGCAGTTAGATATGAAAGAAGCTGATTCCTAAATAGAGTAGCTCTCTGAGGGAGGCGGACAGTGGGCAGCTGAATTCTGGAGTCAATAGAAAACTATCCTTACCCCTAAGAATTCTGATATGTTCTAGCTTAGTCACTCTGTGGTAAGGAACCCAGGTATTTTCTGTGTAATTTGGCTTTTCTTTAAAAGAGATTACTTTTGTAATGAAAGAAAAAACTAGTTTTCTGTATATAAGCATTTTAATCTAAAACAAAAATGTGCATTTATGAGCCTGTCTTTTGATGTAGAGCAAAAGTGATTATTATTATTTTTATGTTAAATTCTCTGGTTGGAGTTCCAGTATTCTAACATAAACTATCCCTGTAAAATGTCCTAGAATTTCCAACTCATTATTGGATATGTCTATAAATATAGTTCCTTTAAGCTTAGAACACAGAAATCTCTAAGGTTGTAGAAGCTTGGTGTTGAATCCCTCCATTTCCTCCATAGCATCCATTCAGCAGGTAGGCTGGAAACAAATAATAATCACTCACAGTGGAGAACCAGGAGACCTGGTAGAGACAATGCCAGAGAAATTACAAGAAAGCAGGACCCAATAGATCTAGTGGAGGAAAGGCAAACCCCAATAAACTCATATGCCCCATAGTTACCACTGACTGGTCTTCTCCTCAATCTAAGTGACTCCCTTCACTATTCTTTCCAGGTCACTGGTGTGCTCCCACCGCCCCCATTCATCACAAAGCAATACACTCAAAATCAACTGGGTGGTAATTAGGAGCCATTATCTATCTGCTGTGATGAAAGGGATACAAGGCAATCTAGAGAAAACCTTTAGGGATTTTTTTTTTTTATTCCAGTATTTCTAGGAATGGTGTCACTTCTAAGTTGGAAAATCAAAGTCAAGTCACAGTGTTTTCATAATATTGGTCTGTTAAGTTTATAAAGGTGTTATATCTCTAAAGCAAAAGCCATCAATGTATAAAAAATTCATTCTTGACTTAAATGGAGAAGAAAAGTAAAGGGAACCATTTTGACAGTGGAACAGATTTACCCAGATTCAAGGTCTGAAAATAGATTTGTAACATTTTCTTGCTTTGCCCTCTATAACTCTACCTTCTAAAGCTTCCCCCGTTACTCTTCAGATTCTCTGATAATCTACTCAGATTTAGAATTATGGGTGTAGAATATCGAAGATGCCTAAAATCCAATTCTCTGATTAAGGAAATTAAAGTGTGGGAAATGAATTACAAAAGTTGGCTGAACGAAGACCATCACCCTGACTCTTCACTCCAGCCTGGTGTTCTTTTCACTGTCCTGCCATCCATTTTGAAAATTACTTTCATTTATTATTTGTCCAAACCTACTGGGATTGAAGCTTACCACTATCTTCCTTTAATAGTTGTTTATCATCTACTTCCAACTTCTGGTTGTCATTTTTATGGGGCAGGGAGTGGTGTAAAATTTGGTGTGTATTCTGATAAATATGCACCACAAGGATAATCTCTTTTGAGTTAGGAATAATTTGTTGAAATAGTTACTATAGGATCATAAATTTCTTAGACAAAGTTCACTTGCGATGCTTGATAATATTTAACAAAGGGAGGGAAAGGTTACTGAATAGAAACTCACTAAAATATGAATAATGTAATTGACCCTGATGCTATTTAAGAGAACAACTTTTATATAACTTTGAACCTTGACCTTGGGGAAGTGGTATGATGTACCAGCAAGACAAATGTCTTGAAATTTGGGAAATAAGAGTGGCCATCCTGATTATACAACTGATGAGCTGGGTGATCTTGGGTAAATCACTTGACCCTCTCTAAATCTAACTTTATTATGCATGAAAGGAAAAATAGAAATCCTGGCTATTTCAAAGAGCTGTTAAAAGGATCAAATAAAATAATGTATGAGAGATTGTTACAGTCCAGAAGTCACATGCACTATTAAGGTGGGGATCATACGTGTTGTGTTCAACTGCATATTCCCAGTGTCTAATACAGTGTCTGGCACATGGTAAGCACATAATAAATATTAAGTATATTCATGTATTCATCAGATGAAGATCACTGTAGGGAAAATATTCTAACCACTGTTTTCTGGCTGTGGTGGTGGGTACAGCCAAGGATATGAGTAGAACAGAGGTGGGGGAGGCAAAAGAGAAGGAAAAAATGGTTGGTACCTGTCCCTTCTTAGAACAGAAGCAGAGTTAGTAGAACTAAAGAAAAGATGACCCAACAGATCCATCCCCAAATCTGCCCTTTTGCTTTCACTGCCCCATTCATCCCACCTCTCAATCCCATTTATTTTTCAATATTGCCTTTGGGCTGGGAGTGGTAGCTCATGTCTGTAATCCCAGCAATTTGGGAGGCTGAGGCAGGAGGATGGCAAATTCAAAGTCAGCCTCAGCAACTTAGTGAGACTTTCAGAAATTTAGTGTGACCCTGTCTCAAAATAAAAAATGTAAAAAGATGGAGCTGTAGCTCATTGGTAAAGCACACCTGGTTTCAATCCCCAGTACCAAAAAAAAAAAAAAAAAAAAAAAAAAAAAAGCCTTTTGTGACATGGACCTCACTAATTTCAGAGTCACGATTTAGCCATTATTTTCAGTATTTTATTGAGATCTATATACGTCCTGTCCTTGATCATTAGGAATAGTGCTTCTTTCATTTATATTGGCTATATCTAATTCAGAGTCCTTCTTTTCCTCTTCTCTTACAGTTTCTAATATTTACAGTGGCCAGGGGAAAGTCAGTAGACTTCAGGGACATCACAGAAAAATCATCACAGTTCTTTTCTTTTTACTTCCAGCTCTAAATGATTTCAGCTGAAAGTCCTATGGGATAGGTGTCTGGTTAAAAACATACCTCTCTCTGAATTGTCCTTTTTCAATTTTATAGATGTGTTCCATAACATGCAGAGGAATTTCATTGAAATGCTTTTCTCTGCCAGAGGGGTCAGGGTTTATAGGCCTTTGGGGAATAGATAACATGCCTAAATGTCAGCCTAACTGAAGAGCAACGTTACCCCATTGCAACGCCATGTTCTTGGTTCTTGGCAGACTTTGCAAACATCCCAAACCGCATGTATTTTGGAGGATGCAGACCAGTCACAAAATTGTGTCAGTCTGGTGTGGCTGAATACCCTCAACCACTTCTAAGTTTCAACGCATTGATAGCCTCCCAGTCTTCCCAGTCATATTTGTTATAGTCACTTCAAAACGGTTTTAATTGGATTCAGATAAAATTCACCTACTTTTTGCTTTCACAAAATAAAACTGACAGGAACAAACAAAAATGGTTCTATCTGTAAAAAGCAATGAGGTAATAAGACATTGGACCTTGAAGTTCACAGAAGACTAATGAGATAATGTCTAAAACGTGTTTGAGTTGCATGTGTGAAAAGGCTCTATGGAGATAGAAAATATGATAAATAATGCAAGAAACTTTTGGTCAGGAAATCTGTCTTCTGGAAGACATGACAAGTATTCATGATGAGAATTAAATAAATACTTTACATATATGAATATGCTAATCTTCTCCACCAGCTCCAGTCTAGGTAGGTTGTGAGGGGTTGTTATTAGCCCCTCATAACAAATAAGAATCTTTGTTTTTAATGAAAGACTTCCTAAGAAAATCCAACATTAAACCATGCCTGTTAGGTAATGCCTTCGTATTAGGCCAAGCTTTCAACTTCAAGTTCAGCTCTTGGTTAATTTTATTATCAATGTGAAAGACAAGTCCTAGCCCCTTCCAACTTTCTACTTTATTCAAGCCAAATGCATCCCTATGGGATTCTCTTGGTGTCCTAAATTGACAAAAATGGTAAAGCATACCCTCTTCAGAGTTCCCAAACCATCTAAGTACATTCAACAAATAATGTTGTCAATGGTGCCCATAAAATGGACTTCAGTAACCTAAGAGCTCAATTCAATTACCTATGAGCCTTAATCTGCTCCTTTGTTTAAAAATACACAAAACCCTCATTTCTTCCCATGGCATCTCTTATCTCTAACAATTATACATAAGGAAGCTGATTTCCTTTCATGAACCCTACAAAATAACAAAAATGGAACTCAAAATTGAGCAAAGAATTTTCTGAAGGAAATATCAAAAACATTTGACATATACTCTTCTCATAAGTTCCATTTGTTTGTTTAAAATCAGTATCATTTTGTTTTCCAGAACCATACTTGAAGACAAGCCATTACCTTTTTCAACATACCCAATCTTAAAATTTTCTAGGACAATCATTTAACAAAATTTGTAATGGGAAAAATCACAAAGTCTCAGATATGGGAAGAACTTTGATATATTATCTGATTTAGCTTTTTCTGGAGATAGGTGAATTTAGTTAACAAATATTAAAACTGATGACCTGTGGGCAGTGGGCCTTGCTTGACTTCTGGGAAACATACAAAGTGATAAAACAACTCTCTCACTTCAAAGGGGTGTATAGTCCAATAAAGAGCTTCCTAAAGTACACAAGGGAAAAGGAAAAATTATAAAAATGAAGATTCCCAGGCTCCACCTCAGATTTAATGATTCAGAAATTCTAAGACTGGTACTCAGGAATTTCCATTTTAAAAAGCACCTCAGGTAATTCTTATACAGTTGAGAGATGTGTGCAAAATACCAGTCAGGGAAATGTTGATTAGAAGCTTGTTTTTTAATGGGGAGACATTTTTTTTTAAAATGAAAATTGACCAGCACTTTCCCTAATTAATGCCACATATCTTTCAGAAAACAAGAAGTCATCTTTTAGCAAGGCATGGTGACACAGGCCTGTAATTCCAGCAACTCAGGAGGCTGAGGCAAAAGGATCCCAAGTTCAAGGCCAGCCTCAGCAACTTAGCAAGATCCTATCTCAGAATAAAAAAAGTAAAAAGGACTGGGGATGTAGCTCAGTGGTAAAGCAACCCTGGGTTCAAGCCCCAGTAACTCCTGCCCTCACCAAATAGTCATCTTTTGGCTTTAGGCCAGACTTTCTTCTAAATTATTTTCACCACTAAGTTGAATTGTGAACTATCAACTTTATAATAAAAACATTTAGTGGAGAAACCCAAAATCTCTAGTGATCTACCACTCTCCCTCAAATGCTGAATTCACTTGACATTTAGTTTAATTTAGCTCATGGACCACATTTGAGTCTTGTTTTCTTCCCAGGACAGTAGTGCTCATATGGAATTAAAATTTTCATAATGTTTTTCCTTTGACAGAAACACACAAAAAATAGTAAGTGTAAAGAAAAGTTGAATTCAGAAATGTGAGCTATCTGGACTTTAAGCTCCTAGCTGAATTAGTTGGCACACAGAAATTGTGTGTGTACAGAAAAATCACTTTGTGTACAGAAAAAAAAAAATCACCTGGGGAGTGTCTACCAGTGCAAACTGCAGAATTGTCTGACAGTAAAAGTAAGATGGGTAACAGAATTTTTTACAAGCACCCAGCTGATTTTAATGAGAGTGGTTTTAAGAAAACATTCCAGGGGGTTCAAGATTTTAAGACTCCAAGCTCTTACCTACATTTCTCTTTGAGTCTAAATTAATATATGAAACATAGTAGACTGTCAATCATGCATATTTAATTAAAGTAATTTCATATAAGGGAACAAATAGGGAAATTCAGTTCACCTAATCAGAGCCTGCATTGGGCAAGTCAGAGCTGGGGAACCCTGTAAATAATCATAAATTATTGTCCTCCAGAACTGGGAGCCACATGTAGTTTTTCAAAAGCAACGTAATGCCAGGCATGGTGGTGTACTCCTATAATCCAAGCTACTCAGAAGATTGAGGCAGGAAGATCAACAAGCTCAAGGACAGCCTTGGCAACTTAGTGAAAACCTGTCTCAAAATTAAATATAAAAAAGAGCTAGTGATGTAGGTCAGTGGAAGAGTGACCCTGGGTTCAATCCCCAGGAGAGAAATAAGAAGCAACTTAACATAGGCATTGTACTTATTCCCTTTAAAGATTATGTAAAACATTCAAATTGTCTACTTTTAAAATTAAAAATATGCCGAACAGTGTGTGTGTGTGAGTGTGTGTGTGAGAGAGAGAGAGGAGCAAGGAGGGTGTGGTAAAAGTGATTTTCTGACCAACAGCAATAATAGGAGAAATATAATTCTGAGGCTTATATAAAATAAAACCAAATGGAATCTGCTATTGGTCTAAGCATCTCCACTCCTGATGTTAGGATGTAATTTCCCCATTCCCACAGGAATTCATTGTGAATAAATTGAACCCATGTGCTATTATCTGATTACTAATGGTAATCACTGAGAACTGATATTCTCTTCTTCACTTCCTTTCATGGAACCAGATTATGTCTGAATTCTAGGGCTGTCAGCATTCTGAGTCTGAAAAGCATGCTTGACGTGTATAAAACACACTATTTCTCAATCACATACATGTAAAAGGTGCACCAACTTTGAGACCTTGAACAAGTTATTCAAGCTCCTGAGCTAAGCTCAGCTTCCTTAGCTGTAAAATGGGTACACGCGCGTTAACCCAAAACTCTGAGGCCAAAAGATTTCTGAAATACAACCAGTTTATTGAGCCATTACAGATGGTAGCCAAAAAAAGAAACTACCAAGTCCTGGGACAAATTCCTACAGCTATCGGCATCAGGCTAAGTGGTAGTTGTGAATACTTTATAATGAAGACCTGGGTTCAGAAGGTAAGAGGTGTCTACACTGAACCTATGTGTGCCACGGGTGAGAGGGGCTGGACTACCCTAAGCAGTGAAGGCTTTGGGATGAACAATCTACAGGGAGAAGCTACAGTTGCCTAGATTGGTTGGGGCTGCAAGGAAGATACAGTGGCACCTAGAGGGTCATGACAGGTTTAAGGTATTAGCAGGCAAGAACATAAAATGGGTCCTTTGTTCTTTTTGGCCTGTCGCTTGTTATTGATTAATCTCCCCACATCTTTTCTTTCTTTCCACCCCCTGGCCTTTTGTCATTAAATATAGGACATCTCAGAATTTTTCTCTTATCAATCTGTATTCGTGGTCTAGGCTCTTTCCACTCAACCATGACGCTTCCCACACCACAGTGCCTAACTGAGGTTTATGTGGGAGGATCACATGAGATAATTTTTGTAAAAGTGCTCTGTAAGCTGTAAAGCACTATACAGATGAAGAGGATTATTATTAGTCTTTTATGAAACCCAGCCATAAAGATGCAAAGTGACCCAGAAAAAGAAAAGCAGGATAGGCAAACCTGAAATACAACATCCACAGTGCCTAGACATGACCCCCCCCCCCATACCTGGTACGTAGGTATTTAGTAAGTTCTGAGTGAGTAAAGGAAAACACAAAACAGGCTTGTGCCTCCACCATACTAGATCTGATACCAAGGAGGAAATAGACCTAAAGTCAAGGATCGTTTCAATCACCATACAAACCAGAACGCTCAAGAGCCAAAGATCTTCAGTTAAAAATTACTTGATATGAAAGTGTACTAAAATAAAGTGTGACCCACCATCTGGAAAGAAAGAGTTATATCCTTACCTCTTTGATTTTTCAATGTAGTCTTGTAGAAATAGAAGAACTGGGTGAGATTACTGGAAATTTTTCCCTGCTTCTGGTAAATGATAGATCTGCATAAGTGGCCTAGCAATTCCCTGAGAAAATAAATTCTATAGAATGTTGGGTACCTAAGCTCTCTGTTTTGGATCCAGAAAGATGATTTTTAATAATACTCTGATTTTAAGTCAAACCAGATTCATCCTCTAATCCCCCCCCCATCAAAAACAAAAAGGAAAGGATAATGAGGTAGAGGTGGGAAAGCAGTTATAAAACAATTCTCTATAGGATTCCTTGGTCAGTTTCCTAGAATATGTACAATATGACACAAATTTAAAATTTCAAACTACATTACATACAACTTTTGACACAGACAGCTATTTGTAGAAGGCGGCAAATCCGTATTGGGAAATGCCAAATTTAAAAAATTCAGGGGAAAAAAATGTTTTCTCCTGGGTGGGCCCTAATTGCTTTCTTTTTCCCCCATTGCAAATGTATTTTTACGCTGGGTAACATTTCCAAAACAGGAGTTTTTTTTTGTTTTTTTTGTTTTTTTTTTTTTTCCCCCTCTATTGTTGAAACAAACAAGTTTGCTTTCAGAGCCACAGAAATGCCCAACTGTTAGGGGGGAAAAAAAAAAATGTTTTCCACTGGTCGCTTGCCTGTCTTATCCCCAGACAGCCTTGCCTATTGGCCCCTTTCTCCAGGAGGGCCCCTGGGGCTGTCTGGTGGAACTGACTGTAAAACTATTTTGTGCAGGAAGAATTAGCTTCTTCAAAATCTCGGAGACCACCCAGAATATGCCCGATCTTAGGCAATATCGACTGGTTTCCCCAGTATTTCATTAGCTGTACACTGAGTAACTGACCCAGGTTTCTGGGTCTTATTTGGGCTGAGATGGAGGGATTTTTTTTTTTTTTTTTTTTTTTTTTTTAAGATAGAAAACCTCTCACCAAAACTCTATGCAGAATTCATCTGTGTGTGTGTGTGTTTGGAAGAGGCGGGGGGCTGGACAGCAGAACTTAGGGCAATGACCACCTGAACCAAGCTAGATCGCCCATTTGCAGAAGCACTGAAACCGTGCTCACGGGGCAGGCATTTGCCTGCAGCCTGGGTGAAAGCCTGTCCCTCCCCTTGCGACACCAAAGCCCCCAGGGCGGGAACCGTCTCCTGCACTGACTGGTGGTCGGAATCTCCGAGCAAGGTCGACGATGCCCTGAGGAGGCAGGAGCTCCTGGAGCACAGGCCGTGGTTTTGTCACTCTCCTTGCAGCCTCGTCTCTCACATACTAGTTGCTCAATAAATGCGGAATCAGGCAGCAAAAGCCCCGAGTCAGCCCGGGGGTCCAGAGGCGAATTAGGGGGTGCGCAGGTTTATCCCAACCCACTGTCTCCTCACGTTCGCTGAGGTAACCCGGTCTCAGCTGCTGCGGCCCCAGAAGCTGGAGAGCAACCAAGAAGGCGAGCTGCTGGAGACGAGAAGCAGAACAAACCCGAAAGGGGAACAGGCCGCGCGGGCTGCGGGCTGGGCGCCCACCTGACGGCCGCGCGGCCCAGCCCCGCGCTCCCATTGACAAGGCGGCCGGCGCGGGCCGGGTGCGGCGGGGTGGGGCGCCCCGGCGCGCGCCCGGCCCCAGGCCCCGCCCTCGCCAGCCCGCACGCGCCCACCGCGGCCGGGAGGGGAGGGGGGAGGGGGAACCAAGGCGCGCGCGCGCGCCGCCGCCAGCAGACGCGGGCCCCGGAGCGCGCGCCCTCCCTCCACCCCCGCCCGCGCTGTCCCTGGGGCCTGGCGCGCGGCCCTGCTGACGTCAGCAGGCGGCTCGCGGAGCCGGGTGCGCAGAGCCGCTGGCGCACTCGCGCGCTGCGCTCGCCCCCTCCCCCGCGGCTCCGGAGTGCGCGCGCGTTCGCCCGCTCGCTCGCTCTCCCTTCATTTTTTTCCCTCCCTCCCTGCCTCTCTCTCTCTCTCTCTCTCCCTCTCTCTTCCTCTCTCTCTCTCCCCCTCTCCCTCGAGCTCCCCGCTGCCCGCGGCTCCTTCGCGCTCTCCCTCTCTCTCCCGTAGGCTCCACCGAGCGATGCGAGCGCTGGGAGACAGCGACGCCGCCTCCCGCTAGAGACCAGCCCCCCGGCCCGGCCCCTTGCCCAGCCCTGCCCAGCGCGCGGGGGTCGGCGAAGGCGCCGCGGACGCACCGACGGCTGAGGACCGGCGATGCACATGCACTAGCAGCACCCCCTAACTCACTCCCTCCACACCCCGCGCCGCCGCCGCCGCCGCCTCCACCTCCTCCTCCTCCGCCTCCGCCTCCTCCTCCTCCGGCAGCCGCGGCTTTAGGACCCACCCTGCCCCCCACCCCACCCTCCGCCGGCTCCGGCTGCGGATCCAGCCTCGACTCTTATTTTATTTATTTTGGGTCGTGCACAAGCCTCAGTGCCTGCAGCCCGCGCCTCCTTGGCCCGCGGGCGCCTCCTCCCTCGGCTTCGGAGCCCCAGACCCGGCCTCCCTCGGCCTCGACTCCCCCAGACTCCCACCAGCTGCCCAGAGTCTCCGCTGCTGGAATCTTGTTAGCGGCCGGCTTTTGGGGGCTTTCTGGTCTTCCGACATTTTTGTTCCCAGTCAAGGAGAAGATATCGTGATTTTTCCCCCTTTGAGCCCAGGCTCTGCTCTCTGGGGGGGTGGGGGGCGCGCCGAGCCGGGGAGCCGTGCCAGCCGAGTCGTGCGGGCTGTGGCAGGGAAGGGGCCACCATGGGATGTACTCTGAGCGCAGAAGAGAGAGCCGCCCTCGAGCGGAGCAAGGCGATTGAGAAAAACCTCAAAGAGGATGGCATCAGCGCCGCCAAAGATGTGAAATTACTCCTGCTGGGTAAGGACCACGGCTGCCACCCCCATCCCCCGACCCCGGCCACAACGAACCCCCCCCCGCCAGCTCCCCACCCCACTTGCGCCCCGGGAGACCTGGTCACCGAGTTGGCACTACCATGTGCCCAGGATCTCCCACCCCCTCGCATGTTTTAATCCCCCGTCCCCGTTCCCCTAAGCTGACACTCACCAGTTTTTCCCCGTCTGTGTCCCAACAGGGGCTGGAGAATCAGGAAAAAGCACCATTGTGAAGCAGATGAAGTAAGTCCCTGTGGCATTGGGATTTGTACTTTTTTAAAGAATAATTTTTAAAAATCGTTTTTATTACCTTGCTCACTCCACATTGCTCTCCAGGCCTGCCTGGTTTTTTAATTCGTGAACACACACACACACACACACACACACACACACACACACACACACAGACCTGGCTTCGACTCCCCTCCCCCACTTCCTACGTTGGTTCTGGGTCCTCCACCCCAACTCCTGGGGTGGGTGTTTTTTGGGGGGAGGGAAGGGGAGCGTCTGTAGCTGTATGAATGACGGTGTCCGCCATATTGATCAGAACATCACACTATTGGCATGATTATGATCATTACTCTTGCTCTTGGAGTATTTCGTGTGTTTTGCTGCCTCCATTTCTGTCGCTGTCTGTTTCTCCTCCTCCTCCTCCTGCCCGCCTGCCCTCTGGTCCATGATCCCACTTCCCTTCGCTCTTTTCCTGGGCAGTGATTTTGAACTTGGCTAAAACATGGAGAGGATCCAACCCTAGACTGGGGTGGAGGATCAAGTGTCTGCTGTTCATGGATTTGGTGCTGAATTGGAGGCCGTGGTTTTTAACACCCCCCCCACCCCCCGCCAAAGAGGGCGAGGGTTAGAGGAGGGGGCGTGTGCTAGGGGAAGAGGTGGGTTTCCAAGCGGATGTGATAGGCACAGCTGTATCCAAGGCTGAGGATGGAAGGGGTACGGAGGTTGCCAGTGGGACTGAATACCCGCTGCCCCTTGCTGCCCCAGGCCCCGCTCCCCCACTGTCCCAGCATTTGCTCTCCTGACATGGGCAGTTTTCGTTCGCTCGGTGACCTTTATCAGTGTACTTATTTACACTCTGCATAGGCCGTGTTCCATGTAATTTACCCACATTGCGGATTTCAGGCCCTACTTGCTGCCGCCCCCTTCTGCCTTAGGTATCAGTTTCCCCTCCTAATTAACTGGGGGTGGATTTGAGTGATGGTTGAAAATTAAAGCAAAATGGGATATTCCTTCCCTTTCAAGGAGCCTCGCCCCTCCTTCCCACTCGCAGGCTCGCTTCTTGCCCCATCCACTCGGCAGTTCCTGGTGAGCCCACAGCAGCTTTGCGTGGGGAGGGGGTGGGCCATCGGGGAAGGGGTGTGCGCCTTTGGAGCCTCCTGGCCCTGCTGCTTCCGTTGGCCTGTCAGTTCAGGACGGAGGAGTTCGTTAAGACTGTTTAGCGAGGATTCCACGTCGCTTTGCTGTGACACCTTCGTGCACACACAGTTCCTAATTAGGGGTTGCTGTGCAGTAAACAAAAATGATTATTTTTCAACTTGACAGAATAGCCGAAGTAATTGCATCCCGCAGGAAAACAATGGAAAATAAAAACCCCTTTCGTGGGAAGGTGGGTGGGAGGCGAAGCATGCTTGCGGTTTCAGAACCAAAATGCAAAAAATCTTGCATGTGTAACAGGCATGACAAGCGGGTTCCAGGAGGCGCCATGATGGCAGGGAGTAGCGACTCAGAGACAATTTTCCCCATCTGCTTGGCATGTTCTTATTTTTGTTCGAGAGCTCCCTGGAGCTTTCTTAGCAGAGGCCCCCTCCGCTCGCCGCACCCTTGTGAGCCATGGGGTAATTTGGCCTGGGGCTTTTCTGGGGCTCCTGCAACCCAAATGGATGGAGAGGCGGGGCCTGGGGAATTGCTCTTTGCAACAAGGTGCATGTTGCATCTGCCTGGAGCCCTTGCAAGTCGGGAAATGCAGCCCGCGCCACCCCCTCTCCCTAGGGGGGACGTTTCAAAACTTCAGAAGTCTGTAATCTGCAGTGGCAGCCTGGGAACCCGGTAGAAACCCCAGCCGCCAAAGCTGGGTGAGGTTTCAGGCGTTGTGAGTGGTGGACAGCGCCCAGCCGAGGCCGGAAAAGTCGATGGGGCTCAGCTCGGAGATGTTCGGCTCGGCTCGGCTCGGCCTGGGCGCGGGGTTCGTAGGGACTCGGCGGTGTTCGGGGATGAGTCGGTGCTTGGCGAAGAGAACCGAGCCACTTCGGAGGGAGCCGAAGGCATTCGGAAACCCTCGGGGAGGTAGGAAGGGGACAGTTTAGTCTGCAAATTAACTTTGCATTTGCCAAAGCGACACATTATCTGCGTTTCCTGAGCATGCCTCGTAAATTAGGTTGATTTAATAAGGAGTTTAAAAATACATACTGAGTCCCCCAAAGGGTATTTTGCCTTTTTTATTCAAAGAGAGCTGAGCTCTCTGAGGAGATAAGGTGTGCCACTTTAGGATGAAAATTCCTAATTATGTACTGGGGCAGGAAATTTTAAATGAAGGCTATATGTAGGCTTTCTGGGGTAAGTCCTATGTGTCTCACATTTGGTAACACTGAGAAGAGAGGAAATGAAGTGTTTGGTGTTTTGAGATGATTAAATCTGAAGTCAGAACACTTTTTTTTCTTTTTATCTTATATTTTCCCTTTTTTCACCTCCTGTAGGACACCTTTTTGTAGAAAAATGTCAGACAAAACTGAGATTTTGTAGTTAAAATAAAATTTTTAAAGCACTACACACTGTCTCTCTTTAGGAAATAGACTAGGTTTGCCCAAAAGGTCCATCAGAACGGTGTCTGGCCTTGTAAATTTTACCACAAGGGACCCTAGCATCCTGAAGCATTCTTGAATGGCAGCTTTTCCTGTGGGCCCTGCTTATTTCAAGCTTGGCTTGAAATAAATGAGATCAGGGCCTTGAGCCAAACTGGATGCAGCTTGTTTTATTAACCACAAAATGTGGGATTGGTGTCACTGTATCCTAGTGACAAATTCTTTTGAGTCTCATTTGCAGAGATGGTTTTGGAGATCGCCACTTGAGTGAGAGTCACTTTGAGTCAGGAGAATTGTACTTTCTGGGTGGGGCCCAGCCTGAAAATCTAGGTGGCATTTCCAGAAAGCAGTTTCCTACTTCCCAGTGGGATATGATTGGTGACCAGCCTATCAGGCCATGTGTATAAGTTAATTAGGATGCTGTGTTATTTCACCTGGGCAGATGAAATTAGGTGGTTAGGGAGTCCTCTGTGGGCAATGCCCTGTGAGAACTCAGTGATTGCCTAATGGGGATTCGGGTTTAGTAGCACAGCCATTGGGTTGAAGAAGAAGAAGAATATTGATGTTCAGACATTGCCAGACCCTTTTTACTCAGCATTTCCATAAGAGCTAAGAGGACTTCCATTCAGCCTGTGTCCTCATCTGTGTTGTATTGTGCTGATTAGAAGGAGGAGTAGGCTTCCAAATATGTCCACAGTAACAGAAGTTAAATGATAAAGGACTGACTGGCAGACGCTGCTTAGAACAAAGTGTTGATACCATCATCAGCCTAGGAACATTGCAGGGAGACTGACCTTTGAAATTTTTTCTGTTTGATACATGTCACAAGAGGAAACTTGCATCTGCTTAAGAGATGCCACAGATTAAATTGTCATTTTTAGAAGGCTGATTCTCACTGCTTTTTTATTATTAAAAATTTCACTTGAACATAGCTTTCTGAGATTGTTTTCCTTTGTGTATTGTGAGTTAGCATTTGGGAGCTCTGTGACCAAAACATTTCAGTACTGAGAAATAAACAATGAGATTGAGACAGCACAAATACAGTTTACACGTAATGTGAGTAATTGGTGACTCTTTTCTGCGTGGCATTTTAAATAATTTTGCTTGCTTTGAGGGGTTGTGGCCTCACCTGGGTTGCAGCCACATCATTTTGCAGTCAATCAGTAAGGCTCTTAGTTACTCAGACTAATACAACTTTTTTAAAGGAAGTGTCAATTTTCTTGAACTTACAAACCCTTACAAAGAAATCTCTCAAAGAATTACATTTTATGAGGTATAGAGTCAATAAAATATCATTTTAAATGGGTTCCCTGTTCTGAACCAATAATGACAACCGGTTGGACCGTGAACCTGATGAAAATGCAAAATGAGCTCTTCAGCTGCTGTGGGCGCCACAGCCTGCCCTCATTCGAGATGCCGAGTTCACTACGTGCCGAGTTCAGGCTCTCTGCCTCTGGAGCATTAAATGGAGAGTTCAGAGGTGGTGGTGAGGCAGGGCTGGCTGGCTGCTAGGCTTCGCCTAAATGGACACAGTAAAATGGAACTTCTCAGGTATACATTCATTTCCAAGTACCTGCTCAGTGCTGTTTTAAAACAACCCAACAGATTTTCCTGATGAAGACATCATTGCTCATACAAACCTCTAGCCCTTACAAGTGGGATGTGATTAGAAAGACAGACCCCACCCTGTCAGGAAAAAAGCCACCTGCTGCCAAAAAGCTGGTGGTTTTCTCCTCCCAGCTACCCTGATGTTGTAATTATGGTGTCTACTTTTTGGTTTGGGTTCAAGGCAAGTCTGTATTCTTTCAGCACCCTGCTGATCAGCACCTGCCAAGTGGCAGGCATTAGTGGAGGTAAATGGCAACTTGCAGCCATTACTCTGAAAGTGGAACCATCTAAAATGGTGTTTCTAGCACATGCCCAAAGGGTCCCATGTTGAGTTAGCATTCCACCAGAGCCACTCTTCTAGATTGTGGACTTGTTATTTCTGCAGTCATCTCATCCCATTGGCTGCTTTGCCTCCCTCCTTTCCTCCCATCTCCATGTTTATTCAAATGGATGCACCTTGCTCTCTGGAGACAGCGTGAGCCGAACAGAATGTCAGATCAAGTAGCAGATGAGTTCTCCTTTGCTGATGGATGATGCGCTCTCCCTCCCTACTGTTCACTGAGCTGTAAATACCAGCAGATCTTCATGCCAAAAGAGTAGTGAACAGTCCACCTGATCTCCTCACGAGTCAGCTGAGCATTTCTTGAACCTCAGTTACCCATTGGATTCTAAAATGAAGTCTGTATACCGAGGAAAGGGTTGTTGCTGGTTAGAGTGAATGGATGAAGCTTCATGTGGACTGATGACCGATAGGAATCCAGAATTCCTCTTCAATATGTGGGGTGCTGGGTGGGATTTACAAAGCCAGGCATCAAAGTGCTGTTTTGTTTCTTTTAGCACATAGAACTCCCGGATCACCTTGTGCTTCTTGGGATGCCACTTCTGTTAAAGATAAGACAAGATCACTCATGTTTTTCAGCTGCTCATGGAGAATACCAGTCAGTGGAGATTTAATATGAGTAGAATAATGTCCTACCTATTTTGCTGACCAGTGCTCAACCTGTCTGGATGCAGGAACTTGATTCCCTGTCTCCCAGGGTGTGTTCATTCTCATTTCTTAGAAATCAGACAGACCTTTATTATAAGAGCCCATCTTGATCTGGAAGGCAGCTAATAAGCTGATGAAGGGGAAGATTCCAAACTCAAAAAAAAATTTGGAAAGATAACCCCCAAAACTAACACTGGCAAAGAACAACTTTCTGTTTTGATAAAAGAAAACGGGATCTATGTGTGTATGTGTACATGTACAGACTCCATGGATTTAAAAACAGGTGCTGAGAGAAGAGCACTTTGCATCACATCTATTGATTGCATCTTCATTAAAAGCTTAAAGGTGCTCAGATCAACCCCATTCTAGGAATGGGTTCAAGTTTGTATCCTGTTCTTATTTTATTCCATCTCTCTCATTCACACACAGCACTGGTAGAAAGGACACTGCCCATCAAATCAGTGGTTGACAGAGGGGAAAGGAGAGGAAAGCAGGGGCCCACTAAGTGGTTCAGAGGCATAGGTAGATGGTAATTTAGAGAAGCCATAGAGCATACTTCTCTAAAATTTGAGAGATGGTGAAGGCATGGACTCTGGGACCAGACTGCCTGGCTTCAAATCTTGGCTCTACCTCTAAGTAGGTTGTGACCTGAGACAAGTTTCTTAACTTCTGGTGCATCAGTTTTCTCACCTATGAAATGGGACTAGTAATAGAAATAACTAGGGTTGTGGTGGGCATGAAATGAGGTAACACGTGGAATGAGCTTACAACGTCTAGAATGTGGAAACTGTTATACAAATGTTAGCTCTAGTTTTTATTCCTTTTGATTGATCAGTGGGTGTGCCCTTCTCATGTGGAGTTCTCTTGTCAAGTACGTGGGACTTAGCCACCCCGAGAGCCAGAAGGGGGGCACTGTGGTTCATATTCATGGCTTCTTCCCCTTGCCTGCTCTGCAGCACCAGTTATATAACAAGTAGTGTTGTCATAACTGATGTGACATTTTTGATGGCGCAGCTGCCTCAGCCCAAGAGGCTGGGTGATGTTACAAAGAGTGAGAAAGAGCACTGAACCAGGAGTCCAGACCAACAGCTCTGCCTCTGCCCCTCTGAGGTTGCAGTTTCCTCAAAAAGTTGGGCCAGGTGTACCCAAGCTCCTTTCCCATTCTAAATGATCTGTGAAATTGGGAATTCCCTTCATTTTCAGGGTCTTGAAGTTCTAAACATAAACGCATCAATTATGGCAGCAACCTGAGAGGGTGTGAGGTACCCTGGAAAGTTCCTTTAAGGCAAATTGCAGAATAAAAACCTCAGCCACAAAACTTCGTCAGCCAGGAAAGTCATAGTTCTGAGGGGCATTTTGAGAAAACCAACTCTAACCAAACTTTTCATGCAGACAGGGTTCTCAAACCAAAGAGGAGGATCTGAAAGTATCCCTTCAGTAAGAAACAGGATGTTACTGGGAGGAGCAAGCCAGTGACATATGTAAGAGAGAAGTGGGTTTTCTGTGGCTTCTAGGATGCTCAGAAATGCAGACAGCCCTGGTGCCCCCCAGGGATGGGCTGCATGCAGAAGAACTTGCCTGGATCTGGGCACCTAAGTTCTGGAAAGCTGAGAGGTTTTCAGACTGGCAAGGGGAAGATCAGGAGAACTATGTAGTGATTCCGACTCCCTCTGATCTGACTCTGGGCAGATCCCTCGGCCTCCACGGGCCTCAGCCTGTCCGTCTCTTAGCTGAAGGTGGTCTCACCATGGACTTTCTCCACGGGCCTCAGTCTGTCCGTCTCTTAGCTGAAGGTGGTCTCACCATGGACTTTCTCCACGGGCCTCAGTCTGTCCGTCTCTTAGCTGAAGGTGGTCTCACCATGGACTTTCTCCACGGGCCTCAGCTGTCCGTCTCTTAGCTGAAGGTGGTCTCACCATGGACTTTCTCCACGGGCCTCAGCTGTCCGTCTCTTAGCTGAAGGTGGTCTCACCATGGACTTTCTCAGGCCAGGCCTCTTCTGCGTTCTCAGTTCTAGGTCACAGTAAGCGCCAAGAGAAACCTGGAAGCCCGAAAGGCAGCGAGGAGTAGTGGGAGTATTTACCACCCACAGCTTTTATCTGCTGGAGCATCTTTAGTTCTAATTTTCTTTTCAGAAAAAGAGGAAAAACATTGTGCTTTTCATAGCACCAAAAAATTAAAGTTAAAAAAAAAATCCTGCAAGGCTGATAGTCAGTGCCCTGAATTTGTCCCCCTACTCCTTTGATTTGTCAACCATCCGAGAAACAAACAGAATGAAAATAAATAAAGGAGAATAATATATAAGAATATGAGTGTATGGCCAAGAATTTACCCTGAATTCTCACGTATGCCTTAGACAACAGGTTTTCTATAGAAAATTGTTACAGGAGTAGATTTTCCATGCTTTGAAATTGACTCTGGCTCGCCTGCTCCCTTCCCTGACCACCAATACATATCACACATCGTAAATTAATTAGGTTTTTATGTGTTTGAATTCCCTGCTAGTCTGGTGCCCTTCCCGACAAAGGTTCCCTAAAGCAAAGGTGGTGACTTAGTTTTTAACACATAATATAGCCCTGAGCCTGGCACAAAGGAGGTGCTTTGAAGAAAAAAAGAAAGAAAGAAAGAAGGTGTATAGGAATGTACCTTATGATTGTACATAAACCAGAATAATATTAAAAGCTTTCAGTGGCCATAGGTTGTATTAATCATTTTTAGTCCATTGTCATTTGTTTTTTCACAGCAGCCTATAAGGAAATAGAGTCATCAGTTCTATCTTGCAGATGAGGAATTGAGGATCAGAGAGGTTAATTGGTTCACTCAAGGCCACACAGCTTAGTAAGTGTCAGGGCTTATCCAGATAGTGATTTATATAATTCTAAAACCTATGTCCTCTCCGTTGTATACCCCACAACACTTCTTACTAGACAAACACCACCAGTGTGGGCATTGGAAAACCGACAGTCTGGGACCTAGTGCCTAACAGTAAATGGGATGGCACCAGCCTTGGGTGAGGTTAGTGACTGAGAGACAAGCTGGACTCCTTCTGGAGGAGGTGACGGGATGGTCGTCATTGCATACCACATTGATTTGGAGATCATAGTTTTCCCTAGCAATCATCTGGACCACTCCTGAAATCATTTTTCATTCCTTTCCTAGAAGTGTGGGCCTTTTTCATGTTGCAACAGAGAGAAGCTGCCTCTGAAGTTCTGGCTTTAATGGAGGAAGGTGGCTTAGAGAAGACTAGGAAAGACAGGACAGTAGGGGATCCTGTCTACCCATCCACCCACCCATAAGCATTTATGAGTGCCTGCTTTGCTGGGTGTTCCCACGGTGTCATGGAGGTAGAGAGGAAGGTCTCAGTCCCTGCCCTTGAGGAGCCCACAGTCTAGAGACCGACATATAAATGGCTCCCATAATTCAGGGCAAGAAGGTTGGCGATGTCTGTATGTGCAGAGTGCTGTGGGAGAACAGAGAGCACCTTCTCAAGCAGGATGTTCAAGGAAGTCAGTTGAGAGAAAATGGCATGTGGGCTGAGACTTCAAAACTAGTGGTAGTTAGCCAGGTGGAAAATGGGAATGCTAGGCAGAGACCGTGTACAAAGGCACTAAGATCTGTCACCACGTAGGATGTGCTGGGAATGTAAAGTAATTTGGTTTGACTGGAGCAAAATATGTGAGGGGCACATTGAGAAAAGGGAATGAAAGATGAGTCAGAAAGCAGATCATGAACAGCCTTATATATTATGCTAAGGACTTTGGATTTACTCAGAGGACAATGAGATGTCACCAGACCAGCAGGTTCAAGAAAATGACTGCCACGATTGATTTATTCTTTAGAAAAATTACCTATGTGGACTGGAGTTTGGGAACTAGATGTAAAGTTACTTCTGTGATCCAGGTGGGGAAAGATCAAGAACTAAATTAAAACCTAACAGTGTAGGTGGGAAAAGGAGGCAGACTCAAGCAATGTTTGGACAGTGGAATAAGTGAACTTTCTTGATGATCTTTTGAAAGGGCATTGAGGAGGAGACCGATTTTAGAGAATATAGACAAGAATGAGTCCAGGATTCCTGGTTTGGGCCACAGTTGGGACGGTTGTGCCATTCCCCAAGATGTAAGAATGCAGGAGAGAGGAAGAGGGAAGACTTAGGGAGAAAAATGATGACTTCGTGTGGTCCATCCTCTGCTTCTTGTGGATCTTCCACATCTAGATCCCTGGCAGGCATCTGGCTAGGACCAGCCAGACAAGAGTCAGTTTGGAATTCTGTGTGCTTGTGGGCGGTGGGAGCTGTGGATGGTAGTAACCTTGGCAGGTTAAGTGAGAGGGGAGAAAAGGCCCAGCATGTGCTCCCAGGCACACGCACCTCACCTTCAGGAAATCAGAGTATTTCAGGGAGAAAAATCTGTGGGGGAAGCTGAGGAGTGACCTGAGAGATGGAGAAGAAAATCCAAGGCAGAGCAGCATCATGAAAGTCAAGGAGGGACAGCATTTCGAGAAGACAAGGAAGTGGTTAGTTGAGTCAGATACTGCAGTAGTCAGATAAGATGGAGACTGGCAGGTGTCCACTGGGTCTGGCAGGTTGCTGGTGACCTTGGTGAGAGTGGTTCAATGGAGTGGTGGGAGAAGAGCCAAGTGCAGTGGGAGTTAGGAAGTGTCTGGCATTGAGGAAGTCAGCAGAGGCCCACCCACCCCCACCCACCCTCAAAAAGAAACATGGACCAGAAGGAAGGGGGAAGAGGTAGTGGGTGAGGGGCATAGGGTTCAGGGAGGTCAGCTTTATTTATTATTTTTCATAATAATTGAACCCAGGGTCCTTAACCACCAAGCCACATTCCCAGGCCCTTTTTATTTAGAGACAGGGTCTCACTAAGTTGCTTAGGGCCTCGCTAAGTTGGTGAGGCCGTCTTTGAACTTGTGATCCTCCTGCCTCAGCCTTCTGAGCCACTGGAATTACAGGTGTGAGCCACCCCTCCAGGCTCGGGCTTTATTTTATTGTTTTCTTGGCTAACATGGGTGGATTCGGGTCCACTGAGAAGCTGTAAAGAGAAAGCCCTGGTGGAGGGAGAAGTTGAAGGTATGGTATAGAGGAAATTGTAGAAGTAGCAGAGCCCTGAGTATGGACAGCTTGATCTTGACATGAATGTGTATCTTCTTCCTGGGATTAATGGGGCTTTGTAAGGACAGGGAGAGTGTAGAGAAACTCAAGGGTAAGATGAAGCTCCTTCCTTAGCATTTATTTTTCTCTCTGAAGTGAGAAGAATTAAATGGTATGCTCATTTACTAGCACACCAAAGCCTGGTAACCTTTATTCTATTCAAATCACTTATTTATTCATTTATCCAGTATTTATCTAGCACCTGTTATGTATTAGGCACTGTTCTACGTGCTTGGAGATTGAGTGGTGAACAGTCAGGTCCCAGGGAAATCAGGCAGTAGCCTCAGACAAACTATTGGTCACACTAATTGTGGACTGAATTTTTTTTTTCTGGAGTCACACCTTTGGGGGAAAGCCTGAAACTGATCACAGAGAGATCCAGTTCTTACTCTCAGAAAGTAGAATCCACTGGAGGAGACACATTGGAGCTGTGAGGGAGGGTACAGAAGAGGCAACAACAAAATTTAATTTGGATAAGGCTCAGGATTAAGCTGGGAGAGAGCTAGTTGGAGGAATAAGAGCTCAGCTGATAACCATGTTTTACTCATTGCGGCCTGCTTTAGTGGGGCTGCCTGTCACTGTCCCCTGCTGCTTAAAGATAGAAGTGGGTACATGACTCAGGCCTTACCACAGTGATTGGCCCAGGGGTGGCCTTGTGAGTCAAGTCAGACCAATCATATCCCTTCTCTGGAAATCTGTAGTCACTGTGAGAAAGCTCTTCATGTGGGATCCTAGCAAGGTCCTCAGTGGCTGGGATGATGGAAACCTGGAGCTGTCTAGGGTCGTGTTTCCACATCTCCATGTTCTCTGCAAGGAGGGAGCTTGCTTATCATGTGAGAGAGTGGGGCTTTGAGAGATGGGGGACAGGGAAGGAAGTGGGAGAAGGGAAAGAAGAAGCCAGAAAGACATTGTGTGGTATTATTGGAATCTCCAGGGCCAGCTCTATGGACCTGAGAGTTATGCGAACCAAAAATCCCTTATTTTATATGAACTATTAAGACTGGCATTCTTTCCCTTAAATCCAGAATCCTCCTGACCGAAAAGGTAAATCCTTCCAAGAAGAACAAAAGCAGGACTCAAACACGCAGGCCCCTCTCAAGGAATAGCGGACAGTCCCATGTGTCTAGAGAGGAGCTGTGACTGGAAAGCAAGAGTGGGGCTAGGTTGTAGGGTCCCCTGATCATTTTGCTAAGGGTTATGTACTTTGCATTCAGTGTGGTGCAACATCGGGAGAGCCTGATTAAGGGGCGGGGGAAGGAATCCACACCACAGAGAAATTTGTGTAGTCTGAACTAGGAAATCAGTAGAAAAGGCACTGAGGAGATGAATGAGTGGGAGCAGATTTTGGAGTCAGAATAGATGGCCCCCAGTTGAACATGGGGAAAAGAGTAGATCAGAGGAGATATTCCTTCCATTTTTGAACCTAGGTGATGGAGTTCAGCTATGCCATCAAGTTCAGAAGCATAGCAGCATCAGGAGAGACAGTAGAGGGAACACAGAAAGCAAAACTACAAGCATAAATCTTAGGTCCTTGCAGATAACTTTCTGAAAATGTCAAGCAGTTTGCTTGGGAGGTAGTTCTGGTGGTTAGAAGGGTGACCTGAGCTGGAAGGAGAATGGGCTCAGCTGCCCTTGGTGGTAAGGCCTTGAGAGTGAATACGACGTCCCAGAGTGAGTGTGCAAGTGAAAAGGAGGAGGGGGGCCCAGGGGAGGAGCCCACCGTAGCAGAGGTGAGCGACTACTTTCAACAGACCCACAGGAAGCTACAGCTGGACAAAGGGGCCAGAGGTCAGAAGAGCAGGAGGAAGCCCAAGAAAGGGAACAGTCTGCAGCAAGTTCTGGGTAAGGAGCAGGATTCTGGGCCCGAGCTTTGCCAAGTTAGATAAGGACTGAGAAAAGCTCATCGTATTTGGTGATTGAAGCTATCGTTGGCCTTTGAAAGAGCAGTTTCAGTGGAAGAAAAGGGATAGAAGTTGAACTCAAGAAAATTTTATGGTAGAAAGAAGTCTGGCGTAGTAGCAAGAAACGCAAGTTCTCATCTGTCCCTGTGATCACGTGTCCCTTGAGGGTCCCCCCAAATTTCCTTAATTTGTCTGGGACTTAGTAGCCTCGCCTATAAAATTCTGAAACTGACTCAACGGTCTGTGTCTGCCTTGGTCTGGAGGTCATCCTTTAAATCCTGCTGTCCAGCAACAGGATGTTCTTGTGACGGAGGAATTCCCTCCTCTTCTCTTGGCCACCCGCAGCTGACATAATGAACTATAACAGAATTGAGCTTTCAGAGCTCTAGTGCTAACTGAGAAAGAAAACTGGGACGTTGGCTCAGGGAATTGTGGACGCCAGCACATGTTGCGTCCTCGTGTATGCTTTGTGGAGGGTGTGGAGCCCCTGAGGTGGGACTGTGTCTCTTCACACAGTCAGGGTTTCGAGAAGAATTGGGTGCTGCTTTTCCACAGGAAGGAGTGCTGAGGATGATTCCAGAGTACGAAGACACAACAGCCCCTGGGGATAGGAGAAGATGGCTGTCCCTGTGATTTTGCTGTGCCCAGAATGCAGAGGGATCATGAGCATGAGAAGATGGCCGTGAGCCTGGGCTGCTGTGTAGGGAGCTCCAGCTGAGGCAGGCCAGAGCTGAGATTGTGGAGGGGCCATGTCTTAGGAGATGGACAGGCTGAGGGCACCAGCATCGTGGGCAGGAGAAGCCCCCCTGTCTCCCTGGTCCTCCCCCGCCTGGTCAGTGGGAGCCGCTGTGGAGAGGATGGTTCTGGGCTGTAGCCATTCCCCCGGCCCCTCCCCCACATGTGATATACAGGGCTATTTATTTGAATCCTCACATTTTCAGTACTCAGACCTCGTTATGCTCTAACCCCTCTCGCACAGGTTCGTTCACTTTATGAATGCCAGCAGAAGACCAGCCGTGCTTTGGCACTTCCTGGGATTCTAGGACTAGAGTCCTCCCTGAGATAGGCAAGCTCCCTACCCTCAAGAACACTCCAGTTTTAGGGAAGGGAGACAGTAAATAAATAAGTGAAAGCTTTTCATATCGGGATAATGTTCTGAAAGAGGAAATTGGGGCTAAGTAATGGAGAGTGGTTAGAGGTAGGGGAGAAGGAATTAGGTCGCTGGAGGCAGAATGAGCAAGGCCAGCTTGACTGTAGAAAGAGAAGCGATGCCCACTGAAACTGGAGGCAGGTAGGCCAGCATGTAGGGCCTGCTGGCGTGGCATGGCGTGGCACACGCTCCCATTCTGAATGCCACAAGGAGCCGAAACACAGCAACCTGACCCAAGCTGTGTGTTGAAACAATCCCTCTGCATTCTGGGCTCCGCAAAACCTAGGGCAGAAATTACATCGGTGGTTTCTAGGACCTGGGGTGGAGGAATGACTACTGACAGGCATGGGGATCTTTTGTCAGAGATGGAGATGGAGTTGGTTTTCACACAACTGTATATGTTCGTCCAAATTTATCAAACTGTATACCTAAAAAGGGTGAATTTTATTCTGAGTAAATTATACTTCAATAACTCTAACTTATAAAAATACACATTTTTTTAATCAAGAAAATGAATTGCAGTAGAACTTTATGCCACCCCTCTGCTGTGTGAAGATGGGTGATGAGCAGTCCATCAGCACTTCCCGACACATCTGCTCTTACAGTTGAGCCTGCATCACATGCTGTTCCTGGTGGTTTCCTTGAATTGGTTTATTGATGTGTGCTCCTAGTTTTCCTGTTTACATAGCTTTCCTTCACAACTGGTTGGGAAACTAAGTGTGGATAGGAACCATCTGCTTTGTCTGTGTGGGCCCAGGGAGACCTTGTTGTGCTATTACTTTGCTCTCACTGGAGTGGTGCATTGTCTTTTTTGAGTCTTGCAACACTCTTGCCTGCCATGCAGACATCCCTGCACCCCCATTTTATAGATGAAGAAACTGAGGAGAAAATAAGTGCATTTGGCTAAGAAACATGAGCTTTGGAGATCTTTGACATTTGTTGGCTATCAGTGTGATTTAGGGGAAATTATTCAATTTCTGTGCACCTCAGTTTTCTAATCATTAACAACAAGAGACAAAAAATTAACACATTGCGGATACACTGTGAGGATTAAATGAGGTAACACAGCTGAAAACACTTGGCACTTAGTGGAAATTCATTAAATGGTATCTATTTGTATCATTTTTACTATCAGAGGAAAAAGGTGATTTATTCGAGGTGATAAAGCCTGTGCATGGTGCGAGTAGATCCGTTTTCCTGATTCACACCTTGCAGAGCATTCTTATATGATGGTCTATTGACTAGTCCAGGGTTAGCTGCTTTTTACCAACTCCGATGCTTAAATGCAGTTATGGACTACTTAGTAAATATTTATTGAGTAATCACCTTGTGGTGAACACTGTGTAGATACAGGATGTAATGGTGGGCCAAAATAGACTCCTACCCCAGAACGGGAGAGCTCTTACAGCCAATGAGGTAGAGGATGCTGTAGGAGCACCTAGCTAGGTATGGGGTCTGAGAAGATTTCCAGAAAGAAATAACAGTGAAACTGGCTTTAAAATCAACAACAACAAAAGTATAAGTTGTTGTTGTGACCTAGATCAAAATACATGCAAAATGTGCACCAGTCTTCTGTATTTTACAAAATGTTTAACAAAGCAAGCACTCAAGTAACCGTCACCAGGTAAAAAGGTAAGACATTGCGAGCATCCAAAACCCTCTCTAAACATCCCTCTTGATCACTCTCACTCCCCATGACCTTGACTGGTTTTTTGGTGTTTCCTGGCCTTTCTTTAGAGTTCACCACCAATGTGTGCAACTTCTAATCATATAGTCTAGTTTTACCTGGTTTTGATACCACCGGAATTATTAGGTATTAAGTCTCGTGTCTTTCCTTCAATGTTACATTTGGAATAATTATCCAAGTTGTGGTATATAGATCTGTAGTTTGCTAATTTTCATTGCTATGTAGTAATCTATGAGATCCATTTTTGTATCTTAAATTTTTCTATGGTGTATTCACAAATATGTGTGAATGTTCACAAATATATACCACATTGTTCTCATAATTGCTATATACTATTCATTGTTATATACCATAATTTATTTATCCATTCTATTATTGATGTGCCTTTGAGTCATTTTGAGTTTTGGTTAATGATGAAGGATGCTACTACCCATGTGTGCGAGTGTGTGTGTGTGTGTGTGTGTGTGTGCAAGTGTCTGTGTGTTCTGAGGCACGTGCATCTGTGAAGAGCTCTTTGAAGTAGGATTATTAGGAATCTTCAGTGGTATCAGATAATTCTCAGTGTTTTCCAAAGTGGCAATCCCATGTTATGCTCACACTAGCAGAGACAATTCCTGTTCTTCCAAATCCTTGCCAATATTTTCTATTGTCAGACTTTTTTCCATTTTTGCCAAGCTGATAGTGGGTAGTGGTATATCATTGTGCCTTTACTTTACAGATTCTAGGTTATCAAGGAGGCTGAGCATTTTTTGGTGTATTTATTGGACAGTTAGATTTCCTTTCTTATTAATTTGTGGGAATCTTTATGTGTTCTGAATACTAGTCCTGTTCTCTTTTCTCTTCTTTGCTTTTATTACAAATATTACCTCATCTTTTCACTTTACCAGTAGTATATTATGATAAAGAGACGTTCTCCCTTTTAACGTAGTTATGCTTTTCAGTCTTTCTCTTTTTGGTTAGTGTCTTTTCTGTCCTTTAAAGAAGTTTTTCTTTATTTTGAGGTGGCAAAAGCTATCCTCTTCTTACCACCCTCTTCAAAAAGCTCCAGCTTTTCCCCTTTCCTGCAGAGGTGTTTAATTTACCTGTAATGGATTCTCACGTGTACTATAGGATACAGCTCATTTCATTTTCTCCCATGATGGATGGGACTCTTTTGTCCCAGCACCTTTACTGAAGAGGCCACTCTTTCAGTCACTGTTCTGTGGGGCCATCTGCCACATAAGTGAAGTGTTTATATGTGCAAGGACCTGTTTCTTGGCTCTCCTTTCCGTTCCACTGAACTCTGTTTTCGTTTCACTGATGCTCTGTCTGGATCAACACAGCTTTACAACCCATCTACGTGTTTGAGTTAGCAAATCTTTCTCCTTCTTCCTCTTCATGAGTATCTTGACTGTCCTCTGCCCTTTGTGCTTGCATAAAAATGTTAGAATTTTTTTTCTCACACATACCATACTATAAAGATTTTAATTTTTTTAATCCACTAATAGGTTTAGGTAGAATTGACATCTTTAAATCATGACTCTTCCTGATTCATGAGCCTGTTGTGTTTCACCATTACTTAGATTATCTTAATTTCTCTTAATAAAGACATAATTTTTCCTATAGAGGTTTCAATTACTTTTGTTACTTTCTAGCTAGACATTTGATATTTACCATGGTCTTGTAACTGCTTTTTTTTTTTTTTTTTTTTTTTTTTTTTTTTTTTTTTTTTAAGAGCAGTTTTAGGCTTGTGGCAGAATTAAGAGGAAGGCGCAGAGATTTCTCACCCACTCACTTCCCCCACACATGTGTTGCCTCCCCCATTATCAACATCCCTCACCAGAGGGTACTTTTGTTAACATTGAACAACAAACATTGGCACATCATAATCACCCAAAGTACATAGTTTACCTTAGGGCTTACTCTGGGTGTACGTTCTGTGGGTTTGAGCAAATGTATAATGACATGCATCTATCATTATAGTATCATACAGAGAATTTTCACTGTCCTAAAAATCCTCTCTTCATCCCCTTCCCCAGCCCCTGGAAACCACTTATCTTTTTACTGTCTCCATAGCTTTGCCTTTTGCAGAATGTCATATGGTTGTGATCGTTCAGTATGAACCTTTTCAAATTTTTTCTTTCACTCAGTAAAATGCATTTAAGATTCTCCAATGTCTTTTCATGGCTTAACAGCTCATTTCTTTTTAGCATAGAATAATATTCCATCATCTGGAAGCCATAGTTTTTGTTTTTTTTTTTTTTGTATTATTCATTTGCATACTTAGTTGAATGTCTTGGTTGCTTCCAAGTTTTGGCAATTATGTTTATAGCAGCAGTTACTAACTGCTATAAATATCCACATACAGGTTTTAGAGTGGACATAAATTTTGAACTCCTTTTGGTAAATACCAAGGAACACAATTGCCGGATTGTCTGGTAACAGTATACTTAATTTTGTAAGAAACCACCAAAATGTCATCCAAAGTGGTTGTGCCATTTTACATTCTCACCAGCAATGAATAAGGGTGCCTGTTCCTCTGTATCCTTGTCAGCACTTGCTATTGTCCGTGTCCTGGATTTTGAACATTCAGACGTGTGTACCAGTACCTGTTGTTGTTCATTTGCATTTCCCTAATGACATACAATGTGGAACATCTTTTCATTTGCTTATTTGCTATCTGTGTACCTCCTCGTGAGGTATCTGTTATGGCCTTCAGCCCACTTTTTTTTTTTTTTTTTTTTTTTTTTGTGGTGGTGGGGATTGAACCCAGGTCCTTGTGCTTGCAAGGCAAGCACTCTACCAACTGAACTATATCCCCAGCCCTCAGCCCACTTTAGTTGAGTTGCTGCTGTTCTTACTGTTGAGTTTTAAGAATTTGTATATTTGGTGGGTAACAGTTCTTATCAGATATGTCTTGTAAATATCTTCTAGCCTGTGTCTTGTATTCTCATTCTCTTGATAATTGCTTCTTCTTTTGAATTGAATTTTGTTTTTGTTGCTGGTATATATACAGTTGATTTTTTGTGTATTGATTCTGTATTCAACATTAATCATTCACCATTAATTTTTATATAAATTCTAATAGTTAATTTGTAGATTATCAGGCCCAGGGAAGGGAGTGACCTGTCTAGTTTCCATGGCTAGCTATTGGCAGAACAAGGATGAATGTGGGCCTGTTTCTCCTGACTTCTAAAGGGAGAATATTCAGGAAGGGTTGGGGAAGCCAGTACTTCCAGTACTTGGAAAAGGAAGTATGATGCTTCACCTATATAATCAGTTTAACTTTCATTTTGGAAGCAAGTTCTTGATATGCCCATTTTATAGATGAGGAAAGTGAAATTCAAAGACGTTGCCCAAAAAAAAACGTTTTCAGGGTCACACCTTGGCTCCTCACTGAATGAACATTTCAGGGCTGGTGGAGCTCTACTCACTCTGTCCCTCCCACTTGGGACTCCAGGCCTTCTGTGTTGGAGTCCAGATACCTGCAGAACCCCTGTGCCTCCCACTTCCCACCATGCTGTCTCCCAGGCCCCGGCTCTGTACAGATTTGGGGCTGCTGCTAATAAAACTGTAGCAGCAGCTGCAGATCCACGCAGGCCTGGTTACTGTCAGCTCTTGGGTTGAATTCCTGCCCCCTCCCTCAACGTTCCCTCCCAACTGAGTAAATTAGTTCATAACTTCTGAGGTTCTAGGAACCAAATTAGGAGGTGCCCTGGGTATGCTTTTTTGCTCCTGGCTTGAAAATAATGGTTGGGTTTTATGACCCTGCTTTGTTAAACAGTGGACTAGAGGGAATTTATGGTTGCGCCTTCCCAGCACTGCCTGCCCCCACCTTACTGAGGGTCGTAGCTGCCTGCACACAAGGAGTTTTGCTGCTGCTGGCCGCGCACAGGGATCGTGAGCCGCTCAGTTTGTGAACACAGCCCAGCAGTGTTCTATTCATCATGACAGCTTCCTACTCTGGAACGCTTGGCCCTTCACAGGGTGACAGTAAATTATGCAACTGCAGGGTTAAACAATGGGGAGTAATGGGGAAAAGGAAGGGACAAGCTGGCTGTCAGCCTGGATCTGAAATGTGTGTGTGCAGACCTAGGCTACTTGGCACTTGATGGGAGGAAGGTCTTCAACAACTGAGAGCAGCCCGGAAGTCCTGTCACAGTGCTGCTTGTGGGAGTCGAATTGACTGTTTAAAAACATAAATGTTCTTTTTTAACTATTTCTCAATTCAGAGAGAGTTTTAGAAATCAGAAGGGACATTGAAAAAAGAAAATAGTCATATGGTTACAAAAGTAATTGAATGCTATCTGCAGTAGCAGTATTTAACCCTTGTCCTAGTGTCCCCAAGTCATCATTTCTTATTATTGCTTTGTGCTAAAAAGCAGTGTCCCTAGGGGCAACTGGTGTGCTGACTGTTTGCCACCATCCCCATCTCCCACCAACCTCAGTTGGTTCCGTGTGCTTTGTATCATTTTCCTCTCTTCACTTGCTATCATCTGTCACGCCTTGCTGCTTGTAGTGATCCCACCTCAAGCATTATTCCCCTTCTCTTGTTCACTGAATCTGTAGTGGTTCAGAAAGCCAGATGACCAGCTTTTTCACAGTAGTATATAGGACAAGGGCACCGAGGCGATGTGAGGACCTGCGAAACTTCTGAAAGCAGAGTGCTTGTGCTCTGGTGCTTGGGCTGTGCCGCCTTTCTGCCCATTTGTGATATGGGACTAAGTGTGTGAAATATAGGTGGTGGTAGCAAGGGTGTAGCCCCTGTGCTCTCTGGGTGCTCAGAGTTCTTCATTGTCTTTCCTGGCTTCTGGCAGGGCTTCAATTCACAGAAACCTCCGGGCAAGTAACTGCCAGAGAAGAGTGACAAGGGACTGGCTGTAGCAGCATGGAGACTGGTACAAAGAATCTCTAGCGCATAGGTGTCCTGTGGGCCCTTCCTGTAAAATGACACAGGTACACCAAGGGTAAGGGTGCCTGACAGGCAGAAACATCCCCAGAAACCCTGCCTGTTGATTGGCACCATGGTGTCTGCTTACCTGCAGAGAAACTTAAAGCCAGCACAGTCCCAGATGCTACTTTTTGGTCAAGACCCACACTAGCAATTCTCCAGGGAAGAGGGAATACAGATTTGGCTGATACACACACACACACACACACACACACACACACACACACACACGGCAGAGAGAGAGAGAGAGAGAGAGAGAGAGAGAGAGAGAGAGAGAGATCCTGTTTTTAGATGTTGAAACTGAACAAAATGCCCAAAATCTCTGCCCTCATAAAGTGGTTTGACATCGCAGTGGAGGGAGACAGGCAGTAAGCCAGCAAGTAGAGTCTGTAGTACGTTAACTGGAGATAAATGCTACAGAGAAAAGTTAAGCAAAGTAGTGGCAGAGGAAACAGGTAGGGGAAGTTACTCTTTTTAAAAGTGGTCAGGGAAGACCACACCGAGGAGATGGAATTGGAGCAAAAAGTTGATGGAGGTGAGGGCACGCCTCCTGTACACATGGGGGTAGAGTGTTCTAGGCAGAGGGAATAGGGAGCACATGGGCACGGAGTCAGCTTGGGGTGTGTGACAAACTACAAGGATGTTGGTATGGTTGGAGTCACAAATGTACCGAAAAAATAGGTGCTCCTGAGAGGTACGTGGTTATTTGGGATGTGGTCTCATCTAAAGGCTGGAATTAGGAAGAAAGCTCCTTCACAGCTTGCAGAGACTTTGTCTGGTGGACACTGGGCAGGCCTGCTCCTTGGGGGAGGTGTGTACGTGTGTCCTGACAAAGGAGGGGCACGGGAGGGAAAAGCCCGTCCCATGAATGGAGTGGGTGAACTGCAGCATAGCCCAGGGAAGGCTGGTGTTCCTGGCTGGTCTGGAGGACCCACTGGAGTGTGGGGCTGCCTCCTTGCCATTGGGCTGCCCATTGGCCCTGGCTCTGCTACCTGCTCTCTGTGCCACCGTCACCAGATATGCGTGCTGAGGCTTGCACCAGGACAATGGGACTGGCCTCCATACCTCATGAGGTGCCAGCACAGGTATGACCTCTGCCTGGGACATGCTCAGCCAGCTGGCTTGGCAATCAGGTGCAGATCCCAGGGAGTCAGAGCCACAGGGCAGGTCTCCCCAGGTGTAGCCTGAATGTTCAGTAGTATACAAGTACACACTTAAGTTAATAAGCTTATTTTAATGTGTTTTAGGACAGAAAGTGCCTAACTCATCAAAATCATGATTTTATAGGTAATTATGGTTTAAACTGAAATTAAAGTAAATAGGATATATTTTAAAAGGCACAAATGACATTTGGGTAGTGCTCAACTCCAATGGGAGTCCCGTTTTCCTGCCAGGGAGTTGTGCCCTCTTAGAGATGAGAGAGTGTCTTAGAAGAGGTTCTCCATCTTCCTCTGCCTTTGTGGGGACATAGGCACATTCTCTCTGTCCCACCCCCAGGTCCATGGGCTGCCCCGTAATTCAACCCTTCATTTCCAACCCTTGCCTACTGGGCATGTCTGTCCCTTTGCCTGTGGTTGGCCTGGGCCCCCTCATTGCTGTCTCCTGCTCACCATTTCTCTGGGTCCAGTGCATAGAGTCTTCTCAGCTCTCATCCAGAAAGGCCATTTCTGCCCTTCGCTGCCATAGCAAGTTGTTTCCTTTCACCTCTCTTCATTGGGTCTGGAATTCTCCTTGGCTTTGAGGATATGCCGTAGTTAGCCTATCACACTGATCCTGAGCTGTCTCTGTCTCCCATTCTGGAGGTTGTGCTTTTTTTTTTTTTTTTTTTTTTTTTTTTTTTTTTTTTAAACCCAGGGCTTCTTAACCACTGAACCACATCCCCAACCCTTTTTATATTTTATTTAGAGACAGGGTCTTGCTGAGTTGCTTAGTTCCTCACCAAGTTCTGAGGCTGGCTTTGAACTTATGATCCTCCTGCCTCAGCCTCCCAAGTTGCTGGGATTACAGGTGTGCACCACTGCTCTCAACTTAGGATGCCCTCTTCTTGCACCTGCACACAGCCCTGCTTCCACAGCTGCTGGTGCTGAGGCTTGAGTCCTCTCTCCTTTTCTGTAGAGCTGGTCTCCACAGGCCTGCTCAAGTCTTGGCTGCCCTGTAGGGCATTCTTCTGGGCTCTCATTCTTTTTTGGGGGGTGGGAAGGTGGATACCAGGGATTGAACTCAGGGGCACTCAACCACTGAGCCACCTCCCCAGCCCTATTTTTCTATTTTATTTAGAGACAGGGTCTCACTGAGTTGCATTCTTTAAGTGATTTTATATCTACCATTTGCAAGCACCATTGGAATTTTTTATATGCTGTCATGATCCCCTAAAGATGATCCTTTGTTCATTCTGGGGCTGGTGTCATAGACATCTGCACAAGGATACATGTGCGTATGCAGGGAGAGGAAGAGCATACTCCCTCTCCTGTTAAGGATACTGCATTGCTGACTGTACCCTCTCCTTTCTCCACAGCCAAGACCTCTACCTCTGCTCCCTTCCCTTGCAGATCTTGGACTTTCCAACCCTTTCCAGCAGGTGGTAGGGTCATTTCTAAGCAAAAGAGGAGTTTGTGGCAGGGCTACAAGACTCAGCCCAGTCTTTCTTGGGATAGTAAATCTAAAAGTGACATCATGTAGAAGTAGGGAGTGGTTGCACAGTTTTTGCATCTGTAAAACCCCATTTAGATAGAAACCTAAAGAGTATATGTTTTACTATATATAAATTATATCTCATGTCTCAAAAAGGTAATAATAGTGCTTTTTGCTCATCAGAGGCAGGCCTGGGGAATTAAGCAATGCCCCTCTGAGTCCACCTGCCTCAGGAGAGTCTAGTTCTTCAGAGAGAAGGAAGGGATGCTTAGTGGAGGAAGGTATTGGAACCCCCAGAAGAGAAGTATATGCCCCAGCCAACCTAGTTTTCCCTGCTTAACTATGAGGCAACGGCCACCTGTGAACTTCCTTTTTCCTTCACATTTGCACCTGGGAGGAGGTGGCCCAAACTGCCCAGCAATGAGTTCGTGGTCACAGCCCATTCTTCAGCACATATCTGCCTGGCATCAAGAAGCACTGGATTCAAGGCCCTTCTTGTCTCTTTGCCTCAAGTGCCTTGGGGTTTTTGTGGCCACTAAGAATATCAAATGAGACCATGGATGTTGTATTTGTCAGCTTTTCATCCCCATGAACAATATCCCTGACAAGAACACTTTAGAGGAGGAAAAGTTTATGCTCATAGTTTCAGAGGTTCCATCCATGGTAGGCCATCTCCATTCCTCTAGGCCCAAGGTGAAGCAGACCATCATGGTGGAAGAGTGTGGGGGAGGAGCAGCACTGCTCAGCTTATTATAGCCAGGAAGCAGAGAGGGGAAAAGAGGGGTGCCACAAGGAAGATGCACCCTTCCAGGACTCACCCCCAGTGACCCACCTCCTCCAGCCATGCCCCACCTGCCTACAGTAACCACCCAGTCAGTTCATTTAAACTAGGATGGATCAGTTAGGTAATAGCTTTCACAATCTAATCATTTCACCTCTCAGTGTTGCAGCATTAACTGAGGAACTTTGAAGGACAACTCATATTCCAAACCATAACATATGTGCAAGTCTTAGATGGCAGTAAAATATAAGCTGTCAACAGGATGCATCTTCAAACCCAGCTAATCACACTGATAAGTTATTGGAGAGCACCAACATTTGGAGGGGCATAAAGCCTAGAGGCTCAGTGTGAAGGTTCTGGAGGAAGATTGCCTGGGTTCATTGATCCTGGCCCTTCCTCTTAATAACTCTGTGATCTCGGTCAGCTATTTTTTAATCCTTTTGTGCCTCGGTTTCCTCATTTGCCTCAGTTGTAAAATGGAAATAGTAACAGTACTTACCCCACAGGATTGTACTAAGGGTTAGATGAGTCAATCCAGGTAAAGCACTTGAATCAGGGATCAGTTAATACAGCTAATATTGTGATGGGCAAGTCTATCCCCTGGGCCTTCAGAGGACATCTTTATTAGGCTGAAACAGAAGAAAACTGAGCAGGTCTCATTGGAATATAACTGTTTCATGTGCTGACTGTATTCACCACCAGTTTTGACTTGAGACTGATTATTTGCTGTATTTGGTAAACTCTTGCAGGCTGAAATCTTTAATCTTTTGAGTTTACCTCATAAATAAAAGGCCCCCTGTGACATGTCCTTGCCTTTAGAGTTTTGCTGCAGCATCAATCGTGAGCTCTCTGATTTACAATTCAGCACAAAAAGTGACAGACTAGGTATTCTCATTCAATTCAAGGTGATTGCTGCATAGTCATTTTTAACAGGACACCAGATTTAGCTAAAAGCTTGCAGCGAGGTAGTGTGCATATTAAATTCAGGACGCTGGTTATACCAGTTGAGCCTCTGCATCTTTCTATTATGAATCTCTATTCTAAAAAAAAAAAAAAAAAAATCACAAGTAGCTGACGTATTTCTGTGCTAAGGTGGCAGGAGACCCTTGTCATTAGAATTAAGTGTTGATTCTGTCTAGTTTTTTTGAAAATCTAAAATTTATAATCTGAAATCAGTTCTGTTGGACTTAGAATTTTGATCCAATTGTTTCTGTAATTCTCATATTCTAGCAATTGCAAAAATAATTATGAGGCTGTGCCTAGCTCTGAGTGGGCCAGGAAATCCTCAGATGTCCCACCCTAGTGTCCCTCTTCATTTCCACCCTGCTCTTCGCTAGAGATGGAAAGGTGTCTCCTTGTATTGAGTAGAGCTGTTCTATCCAGAAGCTTGATGTCCGTCTGGCTCACACCTTCCTGAATAAAGAGGTGATTTGTATCTAGGCCTCAAATGCCTTTCCTGTCAGGTGAAGTGGACCACCAGTCTTTTGGTTCTTGCAGTCTTTGGTGTGACGTATAGGGAGGAAGTAGGAGATCAGGTGACAGTGAAGCAAACAGACTTCAAGCATGAGCTCTGCTGCAGTGGGCTTGGCAAGAGAGGTTTTCAATGGATAATCCTCCCATAAAATGAGAGATGATGAGCCTGGTGAACAAAGGGCCCAAGCATACCATCTCCCAGATACCTCGTCCATGGGCCAGCTCTCACGGGCATTTTCTCTGCTCCGAGTCATCTCAATAGCAACCTGCTGCCTGACTCTCTAGGACAGCTGCAAGGCCCTGTGCTATCTGTCCCCTAGCTCTCTATCTCTGCCTTTGCCAGTTGTGTGGTCGCCTTCTGAGCTTGAGCCACGCCAGTCTGTCTTTAGTGCTGTAACACACTGAGCATGCTCTCCCTTGCCTCTGGGCCTTTGTCCTTATTACCATGCCCTCCCTGGAGCCTTATAGCCTGTTTTTGCTTGGCCAACTCCTACTCAGAATTCAGGCCTCAGCATAGGTGACACTTTACAACCCGTGCCCAAGGACCACTCTTATCTTATTTGCACATTGAGCAGTCCGACCCTTGCTTTACACAACAACTTCTATTACTTTTTCATTGTGGGCATGTGCCCACACCGTTTCACAATTGTGAACAATGCTGCATTGAGGGAAAGTAAGAAGGAGCTGTTCCTAGCTCTACCCTTTGACCACACCTCTGAGCTGACCCACCACAGAGAGAGGCCACTGCATCCAAGGAGCACCATTGGGGCATGTGTATACACCCAGTGCCAAGGACTCAGTGGCCAATGGAGAGAGAGTTAGTGTGCCAGGGAGCACACCAGTGTCCTTGCCACGCCTTTTCCATCCCATTGTGTCTTAGGTTGAAATCACCACCTGGGGTTTGAGTCTGCTCTTGTTAGCCCTTTGCTGCCTTCCTTTAGCTCCAGAGACCTGACAGTGAGTACTCACCTAGTCCTCCCCTCTCTGGCAAGACCCCAGCTCAGAGTGGCTGAGAAGCCTGCCAGGCTTGGAGATCTCAAGCACCCCATCAAATCTGTCGTTGCTCACGCTTTCTCATAGCAGAGGACTTCTCCAGGGCACCTCAGTTTGTCAGATCATCACGACTGCATGCCTTCCAGAAAACCAGGCTTCTTGGAAGACTTGTGTGTCTCCCGGTCGTACACCTCATCCTCCAGACAGAGACACGAGTACACAGAGGAAAACCTAATTGGCCCTCCTAGGTCACACATCGACCCAGAGGTCAGGACTCAAACCCGCCTCTTGACTCCTGAGGCAGGCCCTTGTCTGTTGCTGTGTTTGGCTTTTCCTGTGTCTCCTCATGGCTCCCACCGCCGTGAAGACCATGAGGTCCTCCATGAGGACCTCCACGGAGAATCCTCCCTTCTCTGCGAGATTCCTGAAACCCTCACCCACAAAACAGCCCTTGAGAAAAGAGTCCCAGGGCTTGTGTATGATAGTGCAGGGCAGCAGGGATCTGGCCCCAGGCTTGTGTTTGTGACTTGAGGTCCTGGTGCTCAGTCCCCCAAGGTCTAAGAATTGGAATGCCAGGAACTAGAGAGGGTCTAGGTCAGTACTAAAGTCCAAAAAAGCAGAGAAAAATTAGATAATATCAGCCGCCGGTGCTGAGGAACTGAAGGAGTGGAACCCACAACAGAAAGGGCAGCAGCTGGGGAAAGTCACTAACAGCTCCTCCACGCATAGTATTTTTGTGAGTTTTTTCCACAGCTCCTCAGACAACCAGGCAGAAAGGATGTCTTTGGCCTCATTTTGCAGGTGAAGAAACGGAGGTTAGAGGCAGACCTGGGACAAGGAGCCAAACCTCCTGAGTCCCTGCCTAGGGGTCTGTTATCATATCCACCTGCCTGCAAATCACCTCACCTCCTCCAGGCTCTCCTTCCTCCCCCATAGAAACTTACCTCGGAAGACTCATTTCTAAGAGCCTACGGTAGCTGGGCTCCATGATAAGTTCTAGGCTTCCAGAGCAGAATGACCTTTGGTCTCTTTCCTACTGGTGTTGACAGCCTCCTGGAGAAGTTTAGTGCCTAGACCTCAGATGCTTCATTTTTTATTTATTTTATTTTATATTTTTATTTTGAGTCATTGTACACAAACGGAGTGCAACTTTTGTTTCTCTGGTTGGACATGAAGTAGAATCACACCGTTTGCCTAATCATACATGTACACAGGGTAATGATGTTTGTCTCATTCTATTATCTTTCCTTCCCCCCACCCCTCCCCTCTAAGGTTCTTCATGTCTTTTTAGTCACAAAATCCCTTTGGAGAAATTGATGGAAACTATGAAGAAACTCTAGGAAAAAAATCCTTTTTTAAATATGAAACAGCAAATGTTTGCATATGAGGGTTGCATGGTATAAATGCTCGTTCCTCCAGAATTCCTGTTGAAACCCCAATGCAACAGTATGAACAGGTGGGGTCTTGAGGAGGTGACTAGGCCTTGAGGTCTCTACCCTTTGAATGGGACTAGCACTTTAATAAAAGGCCGTAAGGAATAGCTTCACCCTTTTTGCCTCTTTTTCCCCCTTTTTGCCCTTCCGCCTTCTGCAGGCAGGTGGGTATTGCCTACAGCAGTAAGACCCTCACCAGACACCGAATGTTGACACCTTGATATTCTCAGTCTCCAGAAGTATGGAAAAAATAAATCTCTTATTCCTTATAAAATGTACAGTCTCAGGTATTTTCTTATAGCAGCACAACAGACTAAGATGATTTAGGTGAGTGGACTCCCAAAGATAGTCTGGGGACCTGCCATACCCTGCCTCAGATGGTCGTGGACTACAGATTGAGAAACCCTGGACAAGATGATGCAATTTCAGTCCTGTTCTTTGAGAACAGTTGTTAATTCTCCAAGGGCATGTCACCACAGTGAACAAAGGATGGGAGCACAGGAGGGATTTTGTTGTCATTATCATCATTGTTTCCGCAGTCAGAGTTGTACATGTGCCAGTGCCTTGTGATCTCTGATTTTTCATCCTAGGATGGGAAGGAAACAGAAGCAGAGGGAAGAGGGACCAGCCCCAGAGCCAGCCATGGTGCTTGGAGAGATTGTAGTCATTGGATCCAAGGGCTCTAGTTTTGTCAGGGGAGATGGCAGGAGGCCAGGTGGAATGCTGGGGAGACTTAGGAAAAGAACTTGGAGTCAAGCACAGAAGTTTTGCAAAGGGATGTAACCGGGTGTTTAAGAGAGCTCAACTTGAGATGAACGGAAGGTCTAGAAAGCCTTTATAAGGTCTTCCCAAATGATGCTGACAGCTAAGAGTGGCATGCCCCTGAGAGTCTATGATTATCTCGCAGGAGAGATCTTTATGGGAACCTTATTAAGAACAGAGCATGTCAGTGGGAGGGAGGGAGGGAGCAGCAGTATGCTCACAGCTCTGGAGGGCAAGTGAGGCAGCCACCTCGGTTTGCAAAGTGCAGTCCTTTTTCATCTTTTTCATCATTTCTGCAACAGACTCATAAGGTTGGTAGAGAAGCCCCATCCCTGCTCCGCATAAATCCTAGAACTCCAAAATTGTTACCATAGGCGGTAGCCAGCTACCTTCCTACAGGTGTCCTTTAAGTGCACACCCAGATGTATCTGGTGTTCGTCCCTGTACAGACAGGGCGATGGCATGACCTAAACTGGACTGCCCCCTCTCTCCCCAAATCCTGGGTCCCCTGGTCCCCTGTATTGGCAGCTTCTTCAAAAAAGGGCATACGATCTTTTCCCCGTGAGATCTTATCCCCTTCACGTGTGCTCACCAGGTGTGGGAAATTCCATGAGCCCTGCTGAAGGCTGGAGGCTTACCTGGCAGTGCGAGCTTCCATCTTAGGGGTGTGTGCACAGAAATGCAGAAATGGAGTGAGCCAAGGAGAAACTGAGAGGCAGATCCTCGGAGGGCATGTGGTTCAGTGCCGTTATTGAACACATGGGAAACACTGGGGTGCAACTCTGCAGCCAGTTGATGATGAGGCTGAGTAATGGCTAGCATGTTTTGAGTGCTGACCGTACCAGCTGTGGAGGCTGAGTGCACCTCACACTCTGCACAGGGCTGAGGATCTTCTGGTGCATAAAGGCCCTCTGCAGAATCCCACCAGCCTCCAGCTCCCACACCTTCTGCTCATGCAGCTCTTTACTTCAAATTACCATAGTTTGTGGTTTCAAATAACACAAATTTATTTTCTTACGATAGTGTTGATCGAAGTTCTGGTACAGGTCTCACCAGACTAAATTCGAGGTGCCAGCAGGCTGTATTCCTTTCTGGGACCCCTAGAGGGAGAATCTGTTCCCTGCTGCTTGAGGTTGTTGATGGGATTGGATTCCTTGCCGTGGTAGGACTCCCCTTTCCTTCTGGCTGCAAACTCAGGGCTGTTTCCAACTTCTAGAGGTGGCTGCTGCGTTCCTTGCTTTACCCCCTGCTTCCTCCATCTCAAAAGCCAGCAGTGACCAGTGGGTTCATTCTCAGTTCTCCCTCTCTGATACTTCTCCTGGTGTCATCTTCCCTGCCCACATGACCAAGCCAGGAAAGGTTTTCTGCTTTTAAGGACTCATGCGATTAAATTGCACCCTCCCAGATAATCCAGGATAATCTCCACATCTCATAGCCTTAATGACATCAAAATCCCCTTTGCCATCTAAGGTTCCAGGGATTAGGGTGTGGACATCTTTAGGAGGCCCCTGTTGTGCTCATCACAGCGACCTGGGGAAGTGTGCTTGAATTCTTGGTTTTGTGAGTGGGAGAACATGGTCCCCACCTTTGGATTTTGAGGATGGAAGGTAAAGCACAGCTTCTGATGTGTTAATGGGGGTTGTTCTCTCTGAAGAAAGGGGTACTGAGGGATGTCAGTTAGGTTGCCCAAAGAGTAAGATTCAAAACTCCTTGAGAGAAAATTCTGCTTTAGATCCATCTCTTTTGTCCCCTGTAGTACCTACCACGTGCCTGGCCCAGACAAGATGCTCAGTAAATGAACGAGTGAATGACTAGGAAGTAGAAAGAGTAAATGACTTGTATGAGTGCCACAGACTCAGAGAATGTCAAAGGTGGAGGGCCTTTTAGGAGAGGTCACCAGTTCAAGCCTCTCCTTTTACTTGCAGAAATCTCAGACTCACTGGGAAAGGGACTGCTGTCGGTAACAGGTAATGGCACAGCCCCAGCATATGGCCATTGCCTCTCTGACCAGCATGTCTTCTGCACCAGGCTATATCCACTTTGTTGAAGTTTCCAGACCCTGTGGTATAAGCCAAACCAGAGGCCAGCCCAGTGGGGAAGCAGCATTGGCTCGGGCACCAGCCGCTGGTACAGCCTCAGAGAAAAGAGCTCACGAGGAAGAGAGGGCCCCACGCTTTCTTCCTAGAGTCAGCCTTTGGCAGGGCCTATCTGTAGCTTATCCCAAGGCTCCTGGAGATCTCTGGAAGCAGCTCCCTAGCACGATAGCCACCAGAGGCCTGTAGCCCACTCAGGCCTGTATTAATCAGCCCCCTCTGCTTTGACAGAACCGCAGGGACTTGGGTTTTAGCCTGCCCATATATGCTTACAGGTTTATGGGACTTAGGACCTTACATCTCAGTTTACCTATCTGTCGTTCGCCCTGATTTTCAGTCTCTTTAGAAAATTGGTTTGAGAACATTCACATTAGCCTATAGTTTTATGCTGTTGTCCTGAGGGCTTCCTGGCTCTGCTGAAACCCAACGCAGCTTGGCAGCCAGTGAGATCTTCTGGACAGCTGGTAGTGCCCCCGTCTCCGTGGGAGCCAGCTAACGCAGGACCGGGTGGTGCCCAGTGTCTCTGGCCCCTGAGGCAGTGCCAGGCTGTTCCTGACACGCAGCAGCCGCAGGCAAAGCCATTCTATCTGTGTAGAGCAGGATGTGGCGCCCAGGCTGTCACTGGAATCCGGGCTTTGCTCCCATGTCTGTTGGAGAAGTGTTGAGCAAAAGCTGAGACAGCTCTTCCCTAGACAAGAAATGCCAAGGGTCCCAATGTCAGGGGTGCCAGGTAACTTGTTGAAGGAGTGGAATATATATGAGTGGTACCTGAAAGGGAAACTAATGTGTGCTCCTGCAGTACGCCAGCCGTAGGGCTTGGCATGTTTATGCATTGCTTACTTTGGTTTGCACTAACCCTGGGAGGCAGGTGTGGTTTGTCCAGTTTTGCAAATGAGGAAATGGAGGTTGGGAGGTGGTGGCTCTGGTTATTCAGAGGGTGCCCATCGTGGCTAGATGGGCAGCTACTTTAGCTAAGGGAAACAAAGCTCCCTTAAGGGAGGAGATCTGAGCCAATGCTCAAATGAGGAGAAGGCAGCCAGGCAAAGATCTGGGTAAAGAACTTTCCAAACAGAAGGAACAGAAGTGCAAAGACAGACAGTGGTGAGCTTGTAATGGCCTAGAGACAGGAAGACTGCCAGGCTGCTGGGCTCTAAGAAGGGGCTACTGTGGAGGAAGGGCATTCAGGGGGTTTTCTGAGTGTCAGCTTTCTGTCACTGTGACAAAAGAAGTACCTTAGAGGAGGAAAGATTTTTTTTGGCTCACAGTTTCAGAGGTTTCAGCTCCATTGTTTCTGGGCCTGTGGTGAAGGCATACATCATGGTGGAAGGGACATGGCAGAACTAAGCTGCTCGCCTCATGTAGTCAAGCAACAGGGGCAGAGGAGGGAGCAGGTTTCAAGATATATACCCCTTCCAGGGGACATCTCCAGTGACCTACTTCCTCCAGTTAGGCCCCACCTCCCACAGTTTCCACCAATTCTCAGTAGACCAATTATGAACCGATCAGTGGATTGATCCATTGATGAGGTCAGAGCTCTCATGACCCAGTACTTTCCCAAGCTGCACTCTTCTGAACTCTGCTGCACTGGAGAGCAAGCCTTCCACACGAGAGACTCTGGGGGACATTCCAGATCTAAACTGTAAGTCGGGAAGTCAGTACAAGGAGTCAGGAGAGTGACAGGCTCTGGTTTACACTCTGAAACCTCCTCTGGCTGCTGTGTGAAGGATGGGCTATGGAAAGTCAAGAGATAAAGCAGGAGACCAGGGAGGAAGCCATCCCAGTCTTTCATTTCATTTCATTTTGAGAGATGGTGGTAACTGGGACCAGGGTCATAGCAGTGGACTGGGAAATTACTGGAATCAGGTAATATTTGGAGGTAGAACCTAATAGGACCTACTTAGGATTAGGATGGTGGTGTGCTTATAAACCAGCTGTGGGTAGGAGGTACACCCTTGTTTTAGTTGGCCAGTTCTGTGGCATAATAGTCCTGCCACGGCAGATTTCAAGCTGCCTCTCTGTCAGTGAACCACGTGCAGTTAGCTCTCATGAGCCATCCCTGCCAGCTCCAGCAAGCGCTGGGTCAAGGCTATGAAGGATGAAGAAGCCAGAATTAAAGAACATCACCAGGCCTTGGGTCTGAGTACCTGGATGGACGGTGAGCCATCCACTGAGGGGCACGAGGCCAGAGGTGGAAAGGAGAAGGATGGGATGGTTCTGCCCAGGTGACTTTTCAAATGCATAGATTCTACTTAGTCGAAACCTACTTGATAACTTCTGGGCCCTTGCATACTTTATCTTATTTAAATGCTAATCCTTTCAATAACTGTGAGTTTGGTGAATTCTTTTCCATTTGTAGAATAATAAACTGAAAATGAAAGGGGGTAAGGCATCTAATGAAGGTTGTGCAATCACAAGTAACAGAGCTAGTTTGAACTTGGTTGAGCCTAACTCCCCCAAGAGCCTAACCAGCATACACACTGGCCCCTGGAAACCATCCATCCTCAGCTCCATGCCACTTATTTGGAATTTTAAAGTGGGTCTTTAGGAAGCTTTCAGATCAGACCAGAGATATTAGAACAGTTACCCAAAGATCACTGTCCACCTCAGATGAGCTGTGTGGCTGTTTAGGAAGGGAATGGAAAGCAAAATGAGAGGGGGAGCTGTTTTGTTTGTTTCATTTTGTTTTATTATCCCATACAGTGCTTAAAAAAAAACAAACAAACAAGAAGGAAACGTAACTGTGAGGCAAGTGTGTGTTCTCTCACGGCCACACGACACGCAGGTCCTCCACTCCCGCTGTCTCACCACCTGCCCACTTCACACACGTGTTTCTTTCTTGGCCCGAAGGCATTGCAGTGTCCCTTGCTTTAAGGAACCAAGGCTTGGTGGCCTCTGCAGGCTGTGCCTGGCTTGTTCCTTGCACTACAGGGCCTGAGGGTATGACTCCCATTCCGTCCCCAGGCCTGAGCCTATCGCTGGGTTGTGGGACATGTCCACTTTATGCTCTCTGCTGCTCCCTTCCTGACCAGTGCCAGCTACTGGAGCCATCGTGTGCTGCCACGGTAAGAACTGTGGTCTTCTCAACTTAGTAAAATCTCAAACTCTCCCACCTTTCCTGGCTGTGCTATTGTAATTATTTTGCTAACATAATGAGGCCTGGAGGCATTGTCTGTCTGCAGCCTTGTGGCCTGACCTTCTTCCTGGTGACATGACTAACTTAATGGTGCACTTCAGTATCATCAGGCGTGGCTGGAGCCCAGTGAAATGGTACCCTCAAGTAGTCTGAGAGGAACACATAACCCTCCCTGGTGGCAGCATCTGCCTGGCTGCCTTGCAGCAGGAGGCCTTTATTCCCTGCCTGGCAGTATTGAGATTTAGTAACCTGAAGTGGCATAGCAGGGTTGACAGGAAGGTCTCACTGCAGAGTTGGCGTGACAGGAGGCCCTGAGCACTGCTTCCTAGCTCATGGTGCTTTCCAGAGCCACAGGAGGCCAGCCTGCCTCATCTGGACAATTCATGTGTTCAAAGAGCAGCCAGAGGGAAAGTTTTCCCCAGGCTTAGTCAGGGCCCCAACCGGGCTGCCTAGAACAGGTGGAGACATGCCTAGAGAGCAGCAGGCTTGCCAGATGTTTGAACTTCTATCTGTCTGTCTTTAGATTACATATATTAAAAAGCATAAGGACAACAGAAAAATATGAAAGTTAACTAAAAATTACTAGGAACTAGTAATTACTAGTAACTAGTAATTCCTACTAGTAACTGGGAATGTAATATTTTCTTCCATGAGCCATGGGTCATGGTGGCATATCCCCCAAGTTAAGCCTGCTGTAATTGAGCACCAGTGCAGTGGGAGGAGCACTGGTGGCCAGGAAACTTGGTTCTGAGTCCCAGTTCTGCTGCCAGATGTGCAGCATGCTGTGGGCACATCTCATCTCACTGTTTCACCTCCTTCAGGTCCATGGAAAGGGCACTTTCTTGGGTCTTTCAGGCCACCTTACATAAATTACCACTCCTTCCTTACCCTTCTTATTTTGTAAAGGTACTTAGTGTTGTGGGGCATTGTGATGGCAAATGCCTGTAATCCCAGTGGCTCTGGAGGCTTGAGGCAAGAGGATCTCACATTCAAGGCCAGCCTGAGCAACTCATGGAGGCCCTAAGCAACTTGGAGAGAGCCTGTCTCATAAAAAATAAAAAGGCCAGGGGATATTGCTCAGTGGTTAAGTACCTCTAAGTTCAATCTCTGATACCAAAAAAACAAAACAAAACAAAAAGACAACCTCATCCTACCAGATGTGTTAATGTATTTGTTTTCCTGTCCACCAGCTGTCTTACTCCATGTGTACTCCATGAAGGCAGGGATTATCTATTGTTGTCTGCTAGATGCCTGGCACATAATAGGAACTTAATAAGTATTTGCTAATTGAATGAACTGACTCTTTATCTAACCTAATGCTACTTAGTAAAACTTTTGTAATGGAAGAGAAAAGGAAAGTGACACTAATGCTTAAAAGGAGGATTTGGAGGGTGGAGGTAGCATCCTTCTGAGGAGTACCTGCTTTGTTGGAACCGTTGTTGGCTTTGCCCATGGTTGTAGGCCAGGAAGTATAAATAATTGACTGACTCACAGACACTGTTCTAGGCTAGATGGATGGATAGATGGATATGGATGGAGGGATAGAATTTGATCATCACAATAACCCAGTGGGGTAATTTTCATTATCTTCATTTTACAGATTTAAAAATAATAGTAATAAAAATGCAAAGCCCAGAAATTCAACTGTATCTAATTTCCCAAGTGCCTGAAGCCTTAGCTGGTAGATGGCAGGTGTCCAGTGAGTGTCTGGGGGTGGGAGAAAGGCCAGCTCTTCCTGCTCCTAGAGCTGCTTAAGCTTTCCCACCTAGAAGCACTCATGAAAGGGCACGTTGAGTATGCCAGGGAGGCTGAAAGGCTTGGCCTGCAGCAGGCCACCTCAAGGTTTCTTGACTTTCTGTTTTAAAACTCCATGTGACTTTGCATTCTTTTGTATGTGTGTATGTCGTGCTGGGGATTGAACCTAGGGCCTTGTGCATGCAAGATGAGCACTCTACCGACCGAGCTGTATCCCCAGCCCTGCATTCTTCTTCATATAGTAAAAACTCTTCCAGTCTTACTATTAAAGTGAGGCTTTTGATTATTTAGCCACTTACCATACATAACTTAAAAAAAAATCTTCAATTAAAACTGCTGCCTGCTCCTGGGTGGCATGCTCCTGCTGTGAGTCATATGCCCAGGACTTATCCAGCCCAGTGTGTAAAGGCCAGAGCAGGCTGGTGTGCAGTCCCACAGTGGGACTCAGGCCATTTGTTCCCTGTGCAAACACGGCTTGTCTAGAGGAAGCAGGACGTTCACTTCCAAGCCCAAACCATCTGTTCTTTCAGACCTGGATGATGACTGCACCCAGGGCAATGGGGCCTTCAGCAAACAGGGCCTGGCCTGGACCTCTGATAAGGGTTACCTCTCAAGCAGGTTTATAGCTCTACCCTTCTTCCTCAATCAGAGTGTGGGTGGGGAGAAGCCCAGAGGGTATGAAATACCCTAAAGCTGTTGGAATAACCTTTATGGTTTGTTTTATATAACCAGAGGTCTGGTGTGGTATGTGAAATGAACCACTGAGACTCAGCCCACAAGACTTTGATGTCAGATGGCTAAGGGCTTCTTTTCAGGTTAAGGCTTCAGTGACTGAGTTTCCAAGCATCCTCTCTAAGGCGGGAGTAAGGGCTCCAGGATTCCCACTGACTCTTAGATAAGGTTTCTTCACTCTTGTGTCTTTGCCTCTTCCTGGAAACCCAGTCCACATACGTCCAGAGCCATACAGTGCTTTAAAACTGCAAGGACTCAGAGACCGACTGTCTAGCCCTTGCATTTCCCAGGTGGGAAACTGAAGTTGAGACTCACGGCCTGGGGCTATGTGGTTGGTGACCTGGATGTCTGTCTGTCTGTCAAGAAACAGCTGGGGCTTTGCTGAGCTTCTCTCCTCTGGTTAATCCTCACTTCATGGATATATCGTAAAGCCAGGATCCATGAACACAGGAAGAGGTGAGGAGAATGAGGCTGTGCAAGTCCAGAAAGAGGGTGGCGCCGGCACCAGGCAGTGTGCCTTGCTCTCAGTGTGAAAGCCCTGACTGGTCCATGGCCAGACCCAGCCCAGCCTTCTCTGAGGCCAGGTCCAGCCCTTGGCCCCCAACTTACCTCCCTAACCTCTGAAATCTAGGACCACTGGGAGGTGTGCTCCAAGCAGATACTTCTTTCCCTTCATTCAGGGCTCTGCCCAAATGTTACTTCTTATTATTTGGTACCCTATTCAAAATATAGGCCTCATCGCTTGCGGTCCCCATACTCTGCTTAATTCTCCATTTATCACCAATTCTCATGTGTTCTTCCTGCTGTTTTCCCTTTCCAGAAAGCATGCTACCTGAGAGCCAGCTCCAGGTCTGTTTTGCTCCCCTCTGTATCCCCGCACCTAAGAGAGCTCCTGGCCATGTCCTCTGTGAACCGGGGGCTGTAGAGATAGTAAGACTTGGGGGAACAACTAGGATTGTAAACCTGGGAGCACTGGAAAAGTGAGAGGGGCTGGGTCAAGGAAGGGACAGCTCTGTGAGTCCAAGCACAGACTGCTGGAATAGAGCTGCTTCCAGGTGCTCACCAGTGATTCTTCCAAAATCACCAGGGGGAGTACTCTGCACTAGCACCTGCAGTCAAGGGTTTCTGATTCACTGGTGATGCACCCTTTGTTTCCCAAAGGACCTCGGCTCCTTTGAGTCTCTGTGTCCTCCCCACCCTGCAGATAGAGCCCTAGGCAAGATAAAGCCTGGTCCCAGGATAAGGTGTGTCTCAGTTACTGTGCTATCCCCATGGCTGCCTGCCAGCGTTTCCGCCATCAGTCGGGTCAGAGAGAAGAGATGTGGAAGCTGGAGGTGGCCACCAGACCATCTGGTTCATTCCTATCTGTTGAAGATAAAGTGAGTCCTCTCCTTGGGATAAAAGTGACCACCTCCCAGTGGCTCTAGTTTTCAGAAGGCAGGGAGGTAAGTTGGTGGCCAAGGCCCCAACCTGCCAACCTGGCCACAGAGAAGTGGGGACTTAAGCGGAAGGAGGGTAGAAAACCTACCTAAGGTCACACAAAAAGGCATTTTAAAAATTTATTTCTGTATTATTGCTGATGTTTGGATTTTTCCTTCCTCTATTGCCTTCTCTACCCCCAAATTGAAAAATCTTGCAAAATTTGGCAGTGGCCTCCTGATGCTTGTGCTAATAACATGGTTGGCCCTCTGAGGCCTTGCGGTTCTAAGGTAGTCGCTGGAGAAGTCATGCATCTCCAGCAGTGGCCCAGTGAGCCAAAATGGTGCTTCTGGCTACAGACAGTGACTCTGGTGAGTCAGGTGTTTCCCAAGTTTGTATTCCTCAGGATTCTGGTGCTGCCAGCGTTCAGTGTGCCCTGTGTCTTCCTGAATGGAGTGGTAAGGTTGAGTGGGTATGGAAAATGCTGTCTCCTAAGAGAACTTTTGGAGAGACAAAATGGACTTCAGCATGTTAAGGGATCAGAAAAGTTCTGCAGTTAAGAAAAATCCCTGCAGCTCTTTTTGTATAATTCAGAGTTTCCTCTGACCTAGGGGTTCTTTTTGCATGAAAAGCTTCTGGCCTCTTCTAGAGCTAGTCCTTCTCCAACCACAGATCAGTCAGCCTGTTCACACAAGCGACAGCCCAATGTTTACTATTTCTTTTTTCTGGCAGTACTGGGAATTCAACCCAGGGGTGCTCTACCACTGAGCTGTATCCCTAGGCCTTTTTATTTTTATTTTTTTAAACTTTGAGACAAGGTCTCACTAAGTTGCCCAGGCTGGCCTCAAACTTCGGATCCTCCTACCTCAGCCTTCCAAATAGCTTGGTTTCCAGGTGTACACTACCACACTCAGCCCAACAAACTATATTGAGAGAAACAAAAGATATACAGGCTGCTCAAAAGGAGTAGAGGTGAAATACCCTCCAGCCAGCTTTTTACTTCTCGTAGTAGAAGGACAAAGGAAATCAACATCTCAAGGACATCTCCCTTCTTTGTATCCTGTGATTCTGTTTTTATTGTCCTAAGAAAGCCTACAGATTCTTTCCATTTCATGAGTACAACAAAACATGGCCTCTATACAAACAGCTTTCAAGATAGTCCAGAAAGAATCCACCACCATGAAATGGTGTCAGTGATGTCCACATAGCTTGGGAGACTGAGCATCATTGTGTGAGGTGGACTTGAATCCTGCCGTCCCCAGGGAACATGACTCAGTCTTGGTTCATCTGTTCCTCACCTGCAAGTGGAGCACTCACCGTACCTACTAAAGGAGGCTCACTGAGACCCATGGTCAGCATTTAGAACTGTGTCTGGTACAAGCCAGCAGGCAGGAGCACTCACCTGTTGCTGTTGTCACAACTAGAATGAGAGCTCTGTGTGGGCAGCACCTTGGTTTTGTTCACCCCTGTGCCCCCACCATCTGGAGCAGGGACTGGCACATAGTAGATGCTTAGTAAAGACTGGTTGAATGTTCAAGGAAATGAATGGAGGGTCTTCCCCGTATGGAGAGCAAAGCATGTGTCTGAGAGTCAGATGCCAGCATAGTAGGCACCAGGTACCAGAGAGGAGAGCTGCTTTCTCCATGGCAAGGCATGTACTTCCTCGGCCCCAGTCTCCCTGAGTGTAAATGAGAAACCGGCACCCAAGAGAATGCAAGTCACAGTGTGGAACTCAGAAGCAGAGCGTGAAGCAGTTTCCTGGAAGGTGAAAGTGCCATCTGAATGTTTTGGGCTTCGAGGTTCCAAACCATGTGGATTTCTATTCCTGGTCACTACGCACAGGTCTGTGTCTACCCTAGCCAGAGAGTCGCCAACGTGACGACTGTGCACCTTTGGAATATCCCTTGGAAGATGCTGCCGGTGGGACTGCTTCTGAAGGGAGGGAAATGCCCCTCACTGTCGGGGACCCAGAGGCCCTTGGCCACCTTGATGCTCTTGGCTCCAACGGCCCTGCATTCCTCTGCTATGGATTGTTACCACAGAATGGCGTGCAAAGACTCAGCCTGCTGGTATTGATTTTATTCCCTCTTGAGGAAACATAACCAAGGCACTGGACCAAAAGAAGCAGCCCAGATGCTGTGCTGACCGCAGGCAAGCATGATACTGATTGGCCTCGGGTCTCTTTGCCTTTGTAACTCAAGCTCTGCCTGCTAGGCTGGGAGGTTGATTCTGCTCCATTCCAGGCAGTGTGTTCTCTCAGCTGCCTGTACCATCTTGTTTGTGTTCCCAAAGGAGTCAGAGTTTACCCAGAATTGGGTATTTTTAAATTCTAGAAGTGGCCCTAGGTGCCCAGGCCTCCCGGTCTGGATGGAGGTGGGAGCTGATGCTCTGAGGAGAGTTTGCTTCTCTCTCTCTCTCTCTCTCTCTCTCTCTCTCTCTCTCTCTCTCTCTCTCTCTCTCTCTCTCTCTGGCTGGACAGTGGAGGAGCAGCCAGTCTAGGAAGTGGCAAAGACCAGAATAAAAAAGTGTGCAACTGGCTAGGCCCTCTGACCCAGAATGTCCTTGAGACCATGGCAACCTTGCCTCTGGAGGGTGACCCCCCACAGGACTACCCCAGGCCTGCAACTGAATACTGCCCTTCAGAAAGCACACTGGAAAGAGGGCTGACCTGGTTCAGCCAGGCCTGCATTTCCTTGGGCTCTCACTTAAGGTTCTCGTGGCCAGTTCAGGGAGCTCTCATTGAAAGCCTGGTAAAGCCTATGAACTATTTCAAAACTGAGTCATCTTCTCAGTTCTGTACCTTTCATTTTCCCCGATCCCTGGGTGGCTTTCCTCTCATATCCAGAGTACTCCGAAAAGGTGTAGGAGATTTGAGGAGTGTAGTTCAGAATAGGGCCAGCCCCTTCCCCTGTGCTCCTGTTCCACTAACTATATAGAGCACCCAGGGCTGTTTCCAACCCAAAGATCCTCCAAGAGAACACATTTTAGCCCCAGGAATAGAGGAAGCCAGTACACCTATCTCCCTAGGTCATCTGTCTGGGTCGGAAAACCTGCTTTGCTTGAGGTTGGACAGTACGTGACCATCTGCAGCTGCACTGCCCCGGGCTAGTTAATGTTCAGCCACCAGCTTCCCATTGGAAAATGTTATTTGTGTCTCTATCACCCTGCAGCTCCTCGGGGTGTTTAATTTGGTGCTGGGTTGGGTGGGTTCTGCAAAAAAGTATGTCCTTCCTTGGCCAGGCAAAGGTGCTGAGCCACGAATCACCCTCAGGGTTCAGTTGGAAAGGAAAAAGGGGTATAAAAAGTTCACGCCCTCTTGAGGGCCAGTGATTGAAGCAAGTTATTTCTTCTAGCATTTGACTCCCTCAGCAAATTCCAGGACATTCCTCTTATTGTAGGTGGCTCAGTCCACTTAGGTCGTCCAGAAAGTTGATGTTGATTTAGGTTCTTAAAGAAGAAAGGCACTTAGAGAGATTATACAGCCCAGTGCATTTATGGGTAAGGGTACTGATGCCCTCAGACTGCAGATGGAGGTATGGCTGTAGAAACCAAAGACCTGCTGGGTGGATGGCCTCCACTGATGTAGCCTCTGCCCATCCACCTTTCCCCTTGGCTCTTGGAGCCTGCCTGATCTCTCTCCTCAGTTCCCTCTTAGAGCACACCTGACTCTAAAACTACTTGCTGAGCAAGAACCTTCCCTTTTCCATGGGACTTTGATGGAAGTGTGGAGTAAGTATGTCCTGCCTGTTAGGCTCCTTCAGCCTCCCTGGACAGTGCTGGGAAGTGAGGGTGCCTACAGCCTCTGCTTCTTACGCTGCTTGGATCACCCATCTCTATCCTGGGGCCAAGAGAGCAACCTGGCCTTGCAGCTCACCCTTGGCCTGATGGATTAAGATGAGTGCGCAGTGATTCTGGCAAGAGATAGTTACTGATTGGACCCCTGTGGATAGCATGGCTCTGTAAAACAGGAAGAGAACAAGAGTGGAGGAAGCTGACAATATGGGCATTTTGCAAATATAACTTGGGTCTTTGTTATTTGAAATCATCACAAAAGGGGATCAAGGCTTCTCTGCTTTCACCCTAGGTGGTACCTCTGAGTTACACCCCATTTTGAGATGGGGAAGCAGGCGTGATTCCTAAGATAAGGACTGGTTTGGCCCAGGTCTCCTTGTGAGTTCAGGTAGACATTCTTAACCACGTCAAGTAAAGGGGAACAACATTCTCCCATCACTTCTTTCCACATCTTCCTTGAAGCTGGTGGATTGATTGATCTTTGTTAGCAAATCCACTCTGGTCTTCTTTGGGGATAAGAAATGATGTGGATAATTCTGGCTATAGTTTTAATAAGGAACCATAAGCATGATTTTCAAGGTAAGTTTCTCAAAATAGTACTTTTTAGAGAAAAGAGAGCTTGGGTTAATTTATATCTTTATTATAATTTCTTTATTCAGTGAAAAAGGAGGTATCATTCAGATTGAGTCTATAGAATGAACATCAGAGGCAGATGGAAGAGCAGAAGGGAATGTGGAGGTGCTCTTCTTATGGCCTCAGTAACTTAAGTATGACTTCCAAGTAGGTCTGGATGACACTGTTCCAGGCCATCCAGTCAGTTTCTATTGGCCATCATCAGAGAGCTAGCCACCCGTCTTTGGTTACCCTGCAAACAGACTTCTTCACTCCAGTCCAGTGCTCCGTTCCACTGTACCATGTTGCTTCTCTCCTGGAGTGACCTTTTCAAGCTGGTCCATGACTCACTAGAGCAAATTGGCCTCATGGCATTGTAGTGACACCAGCAGCTTTGTCCCCAAACTCAGTGATCCTCTGTAATCATCAAATACCTTATGGCTTTGAATGACTTTAGATTGTTTCACAAAGTCAGACTCACCAAGAGAGAATGATTCTGAATATGTTCTAAAAAGGGCAACCAGATGTACTTTAACCAGTAGCATTGTGGCTGGAGTGTGTGGGGTTGTGGGTTTGCATACATGCACTGCTGTCTTGGATGTGCTTAATTTAACCATGCCTCAATGACCTCATCTGTAATAGAGGAGTAATAATAAGACTAAATTCACAAAATTCTCATCAGGGTCAAGTGGACTGCTATACATAAAATGCTTAGTACATTTCTTGGCACAAAATAAGCACTAAAAAATATTCACTATCAACATTACTAAGTCAATGTCTCTTACAATTGTGAATATTATCAACCAATGCAAATTAATAGGGCACAGAGACTGGGATTTGATTCAGTGGTTGAATATTTGCCCAGCATGCTCAAGGCTCTGGGTTTGATCCTCAGTACTGAAAATTTTAAATTATGGTACGAAGAATAAGAAGAATCAAACTAAAGAGTAATGACATTGCTTATTAGCTAGTGGGGTCTACGCGCCTAGTATGCGCCACACATGGAGCGGCTCATTGAAATGAATAAGATGATGTCCTGCCTTCGTGAGCTCCACCATCTTGCAGGGGAGACAGGAATCTGATGGGTGATTACCAGCATGCCGAGTGATACACATGGATGCCCTCCTTTGGAGAGAGGAGAAACCATGCATTCTGGTGGCCAGCCCACCACTCCAACCAGAACACAGCCATCTCCCTGGAAATCAGTCTGTTTAAATTTAACTCCAGGAGGAGAAGCACAGCCGTTCCATTTCCAAACTAGAATTCTCCCCCCCATGTGTTTTTGGGAAGCACAGATGCCTTGGCGTTTTCCCTCTAACAATAACAGAGATTGTTCACAATTATGAATGGTTTTGGTTGACTTCAGCTCCAACAAAAACCATGAATCATTTCATAACTTCTGAAATTGCAAAGAAATAACAAACACTCTGGCTCCAGAAAAAAAAAATGGACACATTATGAAGCACAAAGTTGTCTAAATTAAAATGTGAATCCTTTTTTGTTTATTTAGCAGCTGCACATTTCAAGGCCAGCTGGCAACAGAAAAAAAGCCACGTTAGTATCTAGGTACCTGGGGTACCACTTGTACAGCCTCATCTGTGGAGCCCATAGCTGGCTACAGTATGACCTTCTTCCTCATCTCTCTCAAAGCTTGGGCAGAAGTATTGTTCATACGTTTACCGCATTCTAAGGGAGCGAGAGTGAAAGGAGATGGATGGGCCGAGGCGCGTGTGACAGGGGGTCTCCCTCATGGATCCCATCACCGGTGCCCATGTGCTCACATCCCTTTGTGGGACCCCTTTTTTCAGCAAACCTGTTGGATCCTCTTGGTACAGGCCCCAAGACAGAGTTTTCAAGAGGTGACTCTGAGAGGGGGAGGCCTCCCCCAGCATCTGTCAACCTATGAGGTACCACCAGGGCCTGGGATTTGAGCAAGACTAAGGCACAGGTTGCTTGCTGCTCCTTCTCTTTCCTCTTAACCTAAAAAAGTGTGCCCTTCCCTGAAGGCCAGAGCCACACAGATGTCTCTGGTTGCAGTCCACCCTTGCCCACAGAGGCCCAGCAGTTTCTAACACGTGGTGGCTGAGAACAGATTGGGGCTTGGTGTCCACGCACCTGACCACAGTGCCACAACCCCAGAGGCTTACGTTCCCATCTCATGGACATTCTTTTTTCGTGTTAGTAATGCCGATATAGTTGCAAAAAAAACACTGAAAATAATCATCTTTTGGAAAACAAGATCAGGGAGTAATTGTTTTCCCCAAAGTTTGCTTCTTCTCCTGGTCTCTTTCCACACAGAGGGGTATGAGACAGGCAGCAATAACTCAGACTCATAGGCATGGTAAACCTTCTCCCCCACCACAAATACATATTTTAAGGAATACTTTTATTACACAAGTATTTTAATCAGCCTTATTGCCCCTGTGACCAAAAGACCTGACAAGCCAGGCATGGTGACACATGCCTATAATCCCAACAGCTCGGGAGGCTGAGGCTGGAGGATCATAGGTTCAAAGCCAGCCTTAGCAAGCAACCTAGTGAGACCCTGTCTCAAAATAAAATAAAAAATAAATTTAAATAAGGCTGGCAGTGAGGGATGGGGTGTGGCTCAGTGGTAGGGTGCTCGCCTAGCATGTGTGAGGGCGCTGGATTTGATCCTCAGCACCACATACAAATAAATAAAGGTATTGTGTCCATCTACAATTGAAAAAAAAAAAAAATAGCCAAGGCTCAGTGGTTAAGTGCCCTTGGGTTTATTCCCTGGTACCAAAAAAAAATCTGACAAGAACAGTTTTAGAAGAGGAAAAGTTTATTTTGGGTCACAGTTTCAGAGATCTTGTTCATAGATGACCAATTCCATTCCTGTGGGCCCTAGGTGAGGCAGAATATGGTAGAAGAGTGTGGTAGAGGAAAATGGCCTAATGTGGCCACCTGGAAGCAGAGAATGAGCTCCCCTCACCGTGAACAAGAAATAAACCCCAAAGGCATGCCCTCGGTGACCTACCTCCTCTGGCTAAACCCTGCCTGTGTACAGTTGCCACCCAGTTAATCCCTATCAAGAGATTAATACACTGATTAGGTTAACCCAATTATTTCACCTCCAAACTTTCTTACACTGTCTCACATATGAGTGTTGGGGGGATACTTCATCTCTAAACTATAACAAGTAATGCTTATTTATAATAGATGATTTAAATATACAGACCTTAAGATGAATGAAAATAAATATAACCTGTGTGTTGGTTTAACTTCCTGTTACTATAGCAAAATACTTGAGATAATCAACTTAAAAGAAGGAAACATTTATTTTGGCTCATGCTACTAGAGATTCCAGTCCGTGGTGGTTTGGTCTTGTTACTTTTGGGCCTAAGGTGAGGTAGCGCTTCATGGCTAGACCAGATGGAAGCCCCCACACCTCGTGGCCAGGAATGAAAGAGAAGAGGAAGAGACTGGAGTTCCAATAACTCTTTCAATAGTACATTTCCAATGACCAGAAGGCCTTCCACTAGGCCCCCTCTTAAAGATTCCATTACCTTCCAATAATGCCACAGACTGGGACCAAACCTTTAACACTTGGGCCTTTGTGGAACAGTCCAGATCCAAACTATAGCAACCTGTGTTCCTAGCACTCGGAGAAAATGATAACTAGCATTTTGGTGAATATATTTTCACACTCCTTTTTTGTGTATTTTTAAACAAAAACTAGTAGTTTTGTTGTTGTTGTTGTTGTTCCTCTTTATAGTCAATGTACACTCTGAACATTTCCCCAACACCAACAAATGTAATTGCACATGTCTTTGCCCTGCAGACATCTCTGCAGGTCTTCAGAAGATCCTTCCTTGTGTTTCTCTCTCCTTACCCTTGAAGACAGGACAACAGAAGTCACAGCTGATCACTGGATCACAGACTGACATTTGGGTACTTTTGAAAGTTTTGCATGGGCCTGTCCCAGACACTGTGCCTGAGACCCTTCCTGTTTGGAGCTGTGATAAGAATCTGTCTAGTCCATCAGCCATTCACTGAGGAGAGGGCCAGCTCTGCAAAATGCACCATCAGCCTTTGTCCCATGGAAACCGAGAGGAATCGCCTTGATGCTGCTCAGGAGACCTAATAGGTTGTCTCAGAGAAAACGGAATTATATTTTAATAGAACTTCCTTTGATAATTAGGTACTGTAATAAAAAGCATCCAGGCCAGTATTTGCCTCTTGAGCCTAAGCTTCTGAAAACTGATTAAAACCTGCAAGGACAGAGAAAGTTCCAGGGTTGCCCTGGACAGGCCCTTTCCCCAGCTGCCAAATCCAGGGGGACTGGCCAGGCACCACCACAGGGGAATGAATATCTGTTCCCTTTAGGAGCACACACCTGGTGTAGAGGTGCTGGGGCATCCCATCCTCAGCCTTTGATGAAGAATTGTTTCAGTGACAATTTCTAGAGACGATTGCTGGGTGCCTATTCTGGGGGAGAAGTTAAGAATTTTTGTATCTTGAGCAGATTGGCCAATGTGTGTGTGATCCAGGTGTGGATCTTTGTAAATGTCATTGTTCACCATCACTGGAGGCATAAGCCATAGATCTCTTTTCCAAGGTGGATAGAATTGTCATGTATTCACCAAAGATGGAAACAGTGTACTGCATTCCTGAGGCTGGGAACTGGGCAGAAGCAGAGGGGAGGCAGTGCCTTGGGGTGGAAGAGGGGCCAGGTGTTGGATCTTACCTGAGCCATTCAAAAGGAGTCCTGTCTTCACAGAGATGCCCATAGGTCAGGCTTTTGAGTCAGAAGAACAACTTGCGCTTGTCCTCTGGGCAGCAGAAGACCAGCTGAAGGTGACCTGGAAGGTGAAGGGGCCGGAGACTTTAAACACACATACCCCAGATTCAGGCTGGGGTCCCAGCCAGCCCCATTGTCATTTAACAATGCAGATGGGAACTTTTCCTCAAGAGCATCCAAAAGCCTCCTCAGCAGCCTCCAGGGAAATATCTCTCCCTGGTGTCAGCTCAGCCGCGTGTGCAGGGCGCAGGAGTAGTAAGAGGCAGGCTCGCTAGACCTGGACCATGATTACCTGTCTGCTTGTGGAAGACATCTTGCTGCCTCTGCATATCTGAATTTAATTTAGCAGACAGTCCTGAGGCACCCCTGTGGGCACTTTGCCTCCGGTTTCTGGTCGGGGAGGCAGATATGACTTCAAACCCCCAGGGGTATCAGTTTTCAACCACTTCCCTGTTTTGTCCCCATCAGTTCATCTTGGCCCCGTTTAATGCTTTTGTTGGGTGTATATGTGTTGAACTTGTCAGTGTGATGGCATTTCTTCCATTGTCTTGAACTTTTGTCTGAATCTTATGTCAAAATCTAAATTTTCTCTTTCTGTTGACCTTTGCTGATTCCTCCGTGGAGCCCCTACGCAGGATCCTAAGAAGTGCTGTGTGACTTGGTATCAGTTTGGTTGTATTCCCTCCCTCTCTGGGTTCAGGACTGCTCGTGCCAGGTGCTGAGGGTAATGAGGTTGTACGCTGTGAGGCAAGCCAGGGTGTTCTGGTACGGGCTCATCCCTTGAACCCAGATACGGGGAGGATAATAAACTGACAGGACAAGTTCTGCATGTGCTGTGGCTTGCTTGTCATCCATTTGTAGGAAGAGAAGAAAGGAGAAAGCCAAAGAGGACAGCCCAGGCCAGTGAGCCCCCAGGGGAAGAAGGCTTCTTCCATGGGTTGGCATTGGCACCATCCATCTCTCTCTAGGGCTCCGTACTCTGGGCTTCTGTGTGCTTGGTGGCCCAGACTCTGTTCGCTGCTTTGTGGAGTGGGGGCCAGCCTTGAGAACCAGCAGTCCTGTTGCTTCCACCCACGGGGACCACGCAGGACTCCTCTGCAGACCCTACAGTACTCTGATGCCACTCCTACAAGGTGCCACTTTGGGTGAACAATAATGCTGGGATCCTGTGTTGTGATCCCTGCCATTGTCCAAGGAAGGCCAGTGTGAATGAACAGCAGGCTGGGACGGGGCCAGGCATCACTCACAGGCCCTTCCTCAGCCTCAGGCGCAGCCCTGCCCTGGCAAGCATAACTGTTTATGGCACGTCACTAGCCACTAATGTAGGAGAATGAGCCCCTTTTCTTTCCCTTCTGGCCTCTGATCAGGTTGAGGAGAGTCTCACTGGGTATTAGAATGTCTTGACTTCCCTCTAAGACTTGTTAGTCTTTTTTAACAAAGTTTTTATTGTATAATTTTGTTTCCATGGTATTTGTTTTCATGGTTATCTCGTATTTAAAACATGTGATACTGATTTTCCACTTGAAGACAGTGATGTAAATTTTCCTTTAAAAGTAATAGCATGTATGTGTATCCAGTATGCAAATTTAAGTTAAACCACTAGGTAAATCAAGTATGGTCAAAAATGATGAGAGTAGTTCTTGAATACCTGTAGTTGGAGAAATGCTGAACTAGATCTATTCCTTTCTTTGCCCTGAAGTCTAATGTCCCTTCTTGCCAGGCCAGAAAAGGTATTTTGAGCAACTCTCTGTGTGTGTGTGTAGGTCCCTCATGAGCAGTTCCCAGGAATAGGCCTGTGGGAGCTGAGTGTGGGCACAGGGTACTGTCTGCTGGCAGACACCCTGGCTGGAGCCTCAGCAGGGACCATGCTTAGGAAGAAGAGCTCTGGACCTGGGAGTTCCTGGGCCAAAACCTGGAAACGTGGTTTTCCTGGCTGGGCCACTGCCAGAGAAGGCAGTGTATTGTCATTCAGCCCTCCCCGCTGCCAGCCTAGGACAGCCCTAGGACACAACAGTAATAACAGAAATACCAGCAAGCTTAACTTGCTTGCTGACGCTTCACATGGGTCATCTTATTTACTTCTCACAATGTTAAAAGATAATGGGAGTAGTGGTAGTAATAAGAATAGGAGGAGCAGGAGGAAGATAATGAAAAAGAAAGCTAATATTTAATGAGCACTTCTGCCAAAATTATCTACAGATTCAACATGATTCCTTTCAGAATCCCAGATGCCTTCTTTGTAGAAATTATCAAGCAGATTCTAAAATTCATTTGAAATTTCAAGGGATCCAGGATAGCCAAAACAATCCTGAAAAGGGAGAATAAAGTAGGACTCAAACCTACAAATTTCAAAACTTGTACAAAGCAATGGTAATTGAGACTATGTAGTACTAGCACAAAGACATATACAGATCAATGGAATAGAATTGAGAATCCACAAATAAACTCATCTGTCTGAGGTCAGGGTGAGCATCCAATGAGGAATAGTCTTTTTCACAAAAGGTTCTGGTACAGCTGATGGCCACAGAAAAAAAAATGAAGTTGGGACCTTTACCTCACACCATATACAAAACTAACCTGAAATAGGTCAAAGGCGTAAATGAAAGGACAAAAACTATAAAATGCAGGGTAAATCTTCATGAAATTGCCAATGATTCAATTTTTAAAAGTGAAAAATGGATAAATTGGATTTTATAAAAATTAATACTTTTCATACTTCAAAAGACATCATTAAGAAAGTACAAATAAACCTCACAGAATAAGAGAAAATACTTCCAACTCACATCTGTAATCCCAGCAGCACCAGAGACTGAGTCAGGAGGATCCCAAGTTCATGGTCAGCCTGAGCAACTTAGCAAGACCCTGTCCCAAAGTAAAAAAAGGGCTGAGGGTGTAGCTCAGTGGTAGAGCACCCTTGGATTCAGCCCCCAGTACTGTCCCCCAACACACACACAAATCAGATAGAATATCCATCCCCATTTTGCATCTGAAGAAACAGACTGAGTGACCCAATATTCTATTACTGCCCCCTTTTAGCACATAGAGACCAGGAGGAACAGAGCTTCAAGTGCTGTCTACGGTGACGTAGCTGGTACGCACTGGAGGCAGATCCACAAAATGATTGTACACCCTACTATTAGCCACCTCTCTGCTATGCTACAGGTAGAGGAAAGGCTCCCCGTACTTGGGGAGCTATAATCTATTCCGAGTGTGTGTAGATAGATGGGAAAGATGTTTGAAAATGTTTTCTGGATGGCCATCTATGCTAATCCAATCAATCTGTTAAGACTCATCATTCCTGGGCCTGTCTTAGGTTAGTTGCGAAAGCCCCCTGTAGAACCCCTGTGCTAGGATTCTTGAAAGTAACAATGCTGATCTGGGGACAACCCTACTTATAGTTAGGGTCTCATCTGTGATCAGGACTCATGGGTAGTGAGACTGTGGAGCATCTTTGCTGCTGGCTGGAATTACATCCAGCCTGAGCAGTAACCCTGGTTACCTCAGGCTGATGAGAAGCGCTGATTAGCAGTTACATATCTGACTCTGTTTAACAAGAATAAGAAATTGGATCCTTCTTCATTTGAGAAGTACTGCATGATGGAACAGCCCTTGACAGCCCCTGTTCTGGGGTCATGGTATGGAGAAGGCCAGCTTTGGGTCTGGGGGCTTCCACTACTTTAGCAATGTGAAGCCTCAAGTTCATTTCATCCCATGGGACTTGCCCTCCCTTGGACTCCCTGGCTTCCTCTGGTCACTCAAGTCCAGGCAAACAAGGCCTTTTCTCACCATCCAGGAGTTCCCTGTGGGGCGGGCCTAAGCCAGAGTGGGCAGTGGCAGGGTGGGCCACCCGCCAAGCTGGACAAGCACCCATGCAATGAAGAAGGTGGATGGAACCCACAGTGCTCAGAGCCACCACCACTTCTTTTTCAATAGGCAAAAGTCTCAGTCCAGAAATGAGCCAACTTGGGAATAATCAGGGGATAGCTCCACCAGTGACCCCTTAGGTCCACCTCAGGGCTGGTTTTCTCTGGTACTAATTTTCCAAAACTATTTTACCAAAATATTTTTCATGAAATAAAATAGTGCCTTCAGGATCAGCCTACAGTAGAGTCTTAGGGCAACTGAGGCAGGAAAAAGCCCAGAATAACATTTATTTACTTTAAAGACAAGGAGATGCTACTGGTTTGTTTGAAAGATGCCTCATCTCTAGTGTTGACCCCAGGAGCCGTGGCCTCTGGTAGGCAGTTGCGGCTGAGCTAATAATCGGGGCCAGCGTCCCTTCACAGAAACTGGGTGAGTGCAGCCTCCACTGTGCAGTGGCTGGATTCAGTTTGTATGGATTTGTCCAGGAATCACAGTCTTGATATTCCCTTTATTCAGCTTGGTGGGGTGATGCTCAGGCCTTTTGTAGAAGTTCACGCCTGGGCCAGTTACAGGGTGGTGTGTCCCAGGGCAATCAGGAAGTGTTGCTCACTGACTCCATTAACTTCCAAGCATAGCAGGCTCTGCCCTAGGTATTCAGGGAGCGTGAGAGAAGTTGCTGTGGATGTGCTCCTGACCCAGGAGGAACTAATGAGTGATAAGAAGGTATCTGTCCTGAAGGTAGATACACCAGAAACCCTCGAGCAGAGGCAGAGAACGCTTGTGCCAGATGGAGGGTGGGGCACTGGATCAGAAGGCGGGATTGCTGGGTGCTGGAGGCCAAGGCAAGCTTTCTGGAGGAGGTGACATTTGAGCTGGCCCCTGAGGAATCAGTAAGATCTGGGAACTAATGTGGCATATTTTCTATGTCAGAACATGGCCCACGGCAACAAAAATAGCAGTTGAGACACTCACAGTTCTACATCTGGAACTTGGACTCCTATTAACCTTATAAATTGTGAAATGTGCAAGGAAAGGAAAATGGCAGGTATTTTAGAGGGACTCAGTTTAGAGTGGGTGTGTTGGTGGAAGGGGCACCAGACTCCAAACTCAGATTACCAAGCCCAGAGTCTGGGGTCTGTTCCTGCATCCCCACCCTGCTTCTGCCCAGCTGAGGTCTGTGCAGGTCCCTGGACGAGCTGGGTCAGCTCTCCTTCTTGCACAGTCCCTGTCACTTGGAGGCTTGCTTCTCCCTGGTGGGAGAACTGCCTGTAGTGCCTTGTTTGAGGTGATGTCAAAGACAGGCCAAACACCCATATCCTCCTTCCCATCCTTCTGTTCAGGGCTTGCCGAGGCTCAGGTCCTCCTGGAACCATTTTTTAAGCTTCTTTCAAAGATCATGTTATGGAAAACCCCTACTTAGCCAGCTGTAATCACAAAGCCATCAGTGAGAAAACCTCTTCTCTAGGACGTCTGTGTTCATGGTAACACACCCAGGTCACAGTCGGAAACATCAAAGCGCTGTACACAGACAGAAGGTTCCTACTGCAGGCACCCCGGCCCTGCCATGGCCTATGCCTGGAGGGTGAGATGCTGGACGACCAAGTTCAAAGTCTCCCACTAAATGCAGCTCAAGCAGACTTCCCAGCATGGGGCTGAGCAGGATAGGAACCAGTGTGTATGTGAAGCAGAGGTTCTCCTCTGCCAGGAGTTCTCTTGGGGAAGAGCTCCTGGAGCCCCCATCCTTCAGTGTCTGCCGGGGACCTTCTTCTCTGGGCTTCCACATCCTCATGTGCCCGCCCTACCCCAGCAGTCAGTCGCTGCAATCTGCAGCTGCCATTTCTCTTCTTCCCGCCCTGGCTTTCCTTTCCTGCGGCCTTTCCCCTGCCGCAGACTCTCTTCCAAGACATTTCTAAAGAGCAAAACTTTTGTTTGTTGATTAAATTAACTAAGTAGTCCTTTTCATTACATAATAATAGTTTGTACATAAAGAATATACGACATCAATATTAGATACAAAGGATCTTTGTCAAGTTAAGTCCCCTTTGTGACTCTTCCCCAGAGTGACAAGCTCTTTAGCTGACCATTTTTCCTCTTCTCTCTCCAGTCCAAGCCATGGTCCACATACCGGCTGGGGCAGCATTTGCCCAGCCCAGCTCCTCTCAGTTGCTTGACCTGTCCTTTCAGTGAGCATGCACACTGCTGCTGGCCAGCCCAGGCGACTGTACCCTGCACCCTGCTGTCTCCCTGCCTTGGAGAGCACAGTTTCCCTTACCTGGAATAACCCCACCCACATGTCCCACATCTCTGCCTGTCACACCCACCTTTCCTGCTAGGCCGCAAAGTGACATGGTTTTCCCAAAGCCGCACCTGATTTCTCCAGTCAGCTGTGCTTCCTCCTCCTCTGAGCCCCTTTAAAACACGGGTGGTTTTTCTTTTCTCTTGCAGTAGAGCCGACATTTTGCTACCATTTGTGAGGGTTAGTTTTTTCCAGGTCTTCTCTCACTATTTCTTGTAAACAGCTCCATGTCTGGTAGAGGGCCTTGTTCTTAATTGATGCTCAGTAAATAACAGGGTTAGAATGGATTGAGCACTCCTCTTCCAAAGTCCAACTCACATCTCCCCTAAAATCCTGTAAAATTAGACACCCATCCCTAGGAGTGCTGGGGCATCCTTGGGCAGGAATGTGGTTGATTGCTCATTAAGTACTGGCTAGATAAAAAAATTTGCAAGTTTGATAAATTTTGGATACATGAATGAATCATGTATCACTGTATCACTGTATCACTTCTTGAAAAATCATCCCCACATAATGTTATTTGGAATTTTAAACTAGGTATGTAAAGGCAAAGCAATCGGGATATTCAGTGTGCGTTTTCATACATGCAGAGTGAGGGTCTTGGCTCTCAGTGTCACTTGTAAAGGTTTGAAGTCTCTCTGTAGGTTTCTTTGGGGAAAAGGGATCCTTTGGGAGATTTCACCTGTCCAGTCCCAGTTGTCAGCACCTTTAACAGAACTTGAAGTGCTTAGTTTTAAATAAGAAAAAGAAAAACCTGCACAATTCCTTGAAGCAATTTTTAACAGTGAAACACACACAAAAAAATGCCTTTTCTTTGTGCTGTCATAACAATATTTAGAGAAATTAATGTACAAAACTTCTAGCACCCTTAGCTGTCGTTTTAGGCTTTTGTGCCACCTTCTGATCATTGTCTGTATATATCAAAAGAAACTTTCATTCTGCCTGAAATGAAATCAAACCGTTGATGTTATCCAGTTATAAACATCAAGTCTAACATATGACCTTTGTGAGCACCTGCTAGATACAGGTCTTATGCTGAGAACAGCAGAAGATAGAAAATAAGTTTGTCCACTGGTGAGTTGTTACAAGGTGCCTTCTCTGTACCTGAACTGGTCTGGTCCATGGGTTGCAGCAGTGGATAAGACAGAGCCTCACATTTCAGAATGTGGTGGCAGACATCCAACAAACAGAAAAGTAATGTATCAGAGGCAGGTAGACCGTAAAGTAAAGTAAATCAAAATAATGGGACTAGGGGAAGCTATTTTGCAACCGTATTCATGGAAGTTCTTTCCAAGTTACATTTAAACAGAGATTTTAAAAGGCTAGGTGTGGTGGCGATATGTGCCTGTAGTCCCTGAACCTCTTGAACCCATGGGTTTGGGGCCAGCCTGGACAACTTAGCAAGACCCTGTATCAAAAAAATAAAAAAAGCAAAGATCAGAAGGAGGTTATGGGGAGATGAAGGAAGAGTGTTCCATGCAGAGGTACAAGCAGTGCAAAGGCCCTGAGGTAGACAGGTTTCTGACATGTTTCAGAAATAGAGGCCTGTGTGGCAGTAAGAGTCAGATAGGGACATATGAGGTCAAGAGAGAGAGCAAGCTAGGGCTGGACCACATCTGAGGCCATGGCAAGGGTTTGAATTTTCTTCCGAGTGCGATGAGAACCTGTGGGAAGTATTGATCTCAATATGGAGAAAGAGCAAAAGCAGAGAGGTTGTTAGGGAGCTGTTGAGTTTACTCTGGAGAAAGGCCATGGTAGCGTGGACCAGAGTGATGGCCGTTCAGGGAAGAGGGAGAACTCGGGCTCTGGGTATGTTTTGAAGGTGAAACCAACAGGATTTCTCTTCAGCTGGATGTGGGTGTGAGGGTGGGGTTAGGGTGAATCCAAGGTTTCCTGCCTGAGTAACTGATAAATGAAGGCGACGTCCACTGAGACTGGAGGATGGGGGAGCAACGGCCTTGGGGCACAGTCAGGAGTCTGGATCCTGGGAGCTGCCACAGCCCTCCTCTCTGCTGAGCCCACCTGTGGTCTCAGTGTCTCACGACACTGTGCTTCAGAAAGCCACCCTAGAATGAAAGCTGTTCCCGTTTCCCTGTCATTGACCGAAAATCCAGGGAATATGCACTGGGGAGGGCGTGTTGGGGATGGGTATATCCCTATGGACTGGCACAATCAGGGAAGGCTCCAGGGAGAAGAGCTGGCACTGAGCTTCTATATTGTCGTTAGGGAGCCACTGGCTGCAGGTAACAGAAAACCCAACTCAGAATGGCCTAAGCCAGACAGGAAATTGATGGCCCACTTCAAGAAGGACAGAAAATGAACAGCCCCAAGGTTGCCCAGGAAAGCCTCTCGGACCTACGTCTCATTTTCTACTCAGCCTTGGACGTCAAGTAGTTCTTTGCTTTGGCAACTTGAGGCATCATGGTCTTGCATGTCTAAATCCGGGGGCATTAAAGGGTCTCCCCACCCCGTCATGAATCCCACTGGTGGACTGCCCTTTGATCTCACTGGATAGACTCAGGTCCTGCGTCTACTCCTAAGCCATCACGGGTTGGGGCAGGGCAGTCGCCTGATGAGCTCAGACTCAGGAGGTGTGGACACCAGATCATAGTTGGGACTTGGCCAGCAAGAAGGAGAAATGTGGTGATGGCTTGGCCACCAGCAGTGTCTGCCCAGCCTTAAACAGCCAGAGTGGGTGCCGAGAAGCAGGAAGGAAGGACGTTCTAGGGGGTGAAAGCTTGTGTAGAAACCCACAAGTGCAGAGGGTACCAGTCCATCAGACACCTGGACTGGGTTGGTGAGTTGTGTGCAGCATGGCAGGGAATGAAGGCCAGACAGGAACCTTCGTCACAGTCATTGTTGGAATAAGTTGGGGTCTTCAGGCCAGTCCTTGCAAACCACAGACCGAGAAGGCTGGTCCATCTGAAGATATTATTCTCAAGAGCAATTCCACTTGTGGGGAAAACAGAATGTTCTCAGCTTAGGCCCTGTGTGGACGCTAGGCTTAGTGGGGTGACCCTTGGGGAGAAAACATAGTGCACTGGACAGAGCTTTGCTTTGGAAACATCACCAGAAACCAGTAGTGATGGCTGGTCATCCCTGCTTTCATTCAGATGGGTATCAGACCCTTTCAGGTGCAAATGGCAGAGGTCCTGTCCACATTAGCTTAAATAAGAAAGAAGCATAGAAACTCTTACCATTGAAAAGTCTACCCAAAGATGTCACCAGGACCTGGTGCCTCTCCTCTGTGGGCTCTGCCTCCCTCTGTATTGACTTTACTCTCAGCTGAGCTCACCCCTCAGGACACAGAATGCCAGCCTTAGCCTCAGGCCACTAGGCCTCAGCTTCACCAAATTCCCACACAAAGTGTGAGTGTCTTTACTGAACACCCCAGAAAGTCTTTGCACTGCCCCTCACTGATTCTGTCTGGCCCACATTCCACCCTGAACCACCGCTGAGGGATGCAGCATCCTGACATAGACCCCACCTTAATGGCATCGGTATTGGCCAAGATTGGGGAAAAGTGGTCTCCAGACACCGAACTGACAAACAGGTAAAAGAATGGATAGTAGGTAATCCAAGCTGCAAACAGCCAATCTGAGATTCTACCTCCCAGTCTAAGAAATATCTGACGTTTTGTTTCAACATCTACAATGGCCTATCACAGACCTGTCACGAATGCTCATGATGTCCCTGTAAGTGCTGCTGAGGAAACAGTGTTAGAGAAAGTGAATGATTTATCCACAGCCATCTAGATGGAAATTGGAAGGTCTGGCTTTGAACCTGGGACATCTTCAACCCCCGAGTCTGTTTTTGCCTGCTTTGCCAGCAAAATTGCCCATTAGGGCTGACTCACAGAGCTTCTGCAATATTTGAAGAGAGAAGTCCTTAAAACAGCACGTGAAATCAAGTTGAAGAGTCAGCTCAAGGAGTCACCATCACTTGAAGGCTTGCGATATGTAAATGGTAAAATAAAGAACATCATTAAGCTCAAGGGCATGTTTTAATAACAGTTAATTAACTTTCACAAGATAGTTGGCAAATATTTTCCCTTTCTGCTGAGCTGGGTCCTAGGAAGATTTGTAACACAGAGCCCCAGGTGGTCAAGTGCAAGTTAGATTTTCCTAACAGCCTCCTTTATAAAGAAGAGTTCTCCTGCAGGAGAATCTGCCGCGCTCCTCACCTTGCCAGCCCTCACCGCTGCCATCTAATGGTCTTACACATCCAGTGACAGGGTTTCGTCTGCTCTGAGGGTTGCACTCCGCAGCTCCTCCCCATGGGGTCATCGTGTACCTATGGCAGTGGCCATCACCCCTACTCAGTGCCCCATTCGTCCTGATCCCCAGGCTGCCATTTTCTCTGATAAGCAGGTAGCTCCAGAGCGGACCCTAAAGTACCTGTTAGGCTTATGGGTATTTATAAGTATCCTTTCTGGGACCCAAACAAAACCGGAGGCTTCCAGTCCTCTGAGCCCCTTCCTGTGGACAACAGACTTGTTTTCCCATGGAGGAAAAAAAAAAGGAGCACACTGGGCAAAAGTGATAGGAAGCAGGAGAGACCACCCTCCCACCCTCAGAAAAGACCACACAGAGAAAGGCAGAGAGGAATTCTGCATGAGCCAGAAACGTGTACTTAGGACTCACTGAGAACATACTGCAGGTACAGGGTAAACTACAGGTGCTATACCGTGCTCCTCCGTTACTAATTTGGGATGGCAGAGCAATATCAATATACAGGGAACAGCCTCTGTGAGCCCAGGTCTTCTGACTGCAAGTCCCCAAGGCTGGACCCCTGATGCCAGGCTGGCAAGACCATCTCACCAGGGTGGGGAACATGGTGTTGCTCTGACCAGCCTCTGCTGGGCACTAGGCTGCACAAAGAGCAGGGTCAACCCCAAGTCCAGAGGAAGTGAGCTGCCCAGTCAAGAGAAGCTCAGCTCTACCACCTCTCCCCTGTGGGTCCATGAGCCAGTGAGGTGATCTCCCTTAGCCTCCACCCCATCCTCGGGAATGCTACTTTTCTCAGGTCGTGTTGAGGAAAACAGGAGATGACCTCTGGCATGGTTGTTCCTTGGCACGTTCACATGGTGAGGTTGCACGCCTCTTCCACCCTGCGGCCACCTGGAGTGTTGCCTGGGTGCCAGCCCTCTCTGCATTCACATCCTTGCTGAGTGGATGGGGGCAGCTCATCCACACACCTTCACCAGGAAGACCGACCCACGTGGACTCACAGGTGCCCTCCCATCCTTACCTCGGTCCCAGCCCAGGCCACTCCAACTGTTGCACCTCATGCACCCTGTCCTCAGACGGGAAGACAGCCCGCTGCCTTGGAGTACTGGCCTGCCTCCCCTCGGCTCACAGCACCTTCTGGCAGATGCAGTCCAAGTCGCCCTGAGGAGCTGCCATGCTGGAGCAGATTCTGAGGCTGCAGTCAGACTTAGGGCCAAGGCTGGTTTACCTCCTGCCAGGAGTTCTGCTAGGGAGTTGTTCTTGCCTGACCTCCATGTCCAGCTAGATAGCCACAGCCATCTCTGGAGCCAAGCATTTGAGCAGGGAACAGCCTCAGCCCCCTCAGTCTGGTCAGACTCCAGCCAGCTCTCTCAGAGACTCTTGAGGACCGTGGATCTGTGGCCAGCACCCATCTCCCCATTCCTCCATCTCACCCACAGCGCCATGTGATTTGTTCTGCCACTCTGTCTATCACAGCGATTAGCAGGAGGGAAGGCTGGGAGGTGGAGTTAGGAGATGAGGACTGGAGCTCCACACTGCTGCTTGCTGACTAGTGACCTTGAGCAAGTGCCATCCTTTCCAAACTTGTGCTTTATTGCCTGGAAGACGGGGAGAAGAGAGCAGCTGCCCTTCCTCCACACTGGGTCATGGACATGCCCATGACCAAGATAACCGAAACAATGCTCGGTTGCTTGGGAAGCTTTGAAGCAAGCCAGAGGTGAATTTGAGAAATGAAAATACTTGACAGCCCAGGGGGCAGGTGTTGGCCACTGACCATTCGGTGTTGGTGGTTAAAAGAAGGGGCTTGCACTGGACTGCCCTGCTATGTCAAGGTCCAGCTATATGCCACCCTGCTGGGTCCCTCTCAGGGTCACCCCTGGGTCCCTCAGGTTCAGTCCCACCAGGGGTATGTGCACATGGACGGGCAAGCTCTGACCAAAAGGCTACAAGCTTCTGTCCTCTCATGGAAACAGAGTGAGGGATTTGTGGGCAACTGTGAGAGAAGAACCAGACTTGATCCTCTACCTCCTCCCCAGGCTAAGGGTTGGGAGAGAAATACCAGCTCTCCTGGGATTGAACTTCCAACTTTAAAAATTTTTTAAAATAATTTGTTAAAATTCTAATTAAAATTTGTATTAAATTCCAATCACATGGGGGCATTTTTTTATAATGCCAGATGTTCCACTCAAGAATATGACTTTTCTTCAAATCTAGTTTTAAATCCTTTTGTAAATTTCTTTTGAAGTATAACATACCTACTAAAAACACAAAAATAGTAAGGTAGAGCCTGGAGGAAATCCGCAAGTGAGTATGCCTGGGTACCTGGTGTGCCCCATCAAGAAAGAACATGACCCATGTTCTCTTTCTTCTTACCCACTCACCCCACACCCCTAGAAAAACCAGCAGCCTGGCCTCTGACAGCAGAGACTTGTTAGCTTGGCTTGTTTCTGTATTTTCTGTAAATGGAACATTGCCCTGGATGCCCTTTGTCCTGTCCCACTCAGTGTCTATCGATCCACACTGCCGCACTGTTGTAACCGTCTCTTCTCCTTGTTGCGTAGTATTCCACTGTGTGACTAAACAGTTCTACTCATTCCTTCTCCAAGGAACAGATGGCTATTGAGTGACTTCAGGTTTTAAGCTTTTACCACAAGCACTGCTAGTGACATTCTTAGGCGTGGCTTTGGTGAACTCTGCACACATTTCCCTAAGGGTGGAACTGATGGACACTAAGAGTTTTCATTTTCTTCATTGTAGAATCTGTAAGTTTTGAGTATAATTTCTCCCTAGATATTTATAATGTGAAACTTTTACAGATGGAATTCTTTATTTTTTAGTTTCTTTTAAAATTAACTTTTAATCAACAAAATATATATATGATATATATTTATCATGTACAACGTGATGTTTTGAAATATGTACATTGTGGAGTGACTAAATTAAAATAATTAGCATAATTTTAAGATTCTTACTGCTAGGGAAAACAACTATTAATATACTTTTAATATTTATATTGGATCCAGCCTCTTATCAATTCAGTTTTTAATTATAATAGAATTTTTAAAATAATAGTGCCTTAGGTTTTCTGTATATCCAATACCATCAAAAATGTTATTCTATATCTCATTTTATAAAATCAGTGCCATTTCCTTCCTTCACTGTGTCAGTTGTAGTAGATCGTGGTAAATAGTGCTGATGCTTACTGTCATCCTTACCTAGAGCATAAGTAAGGTGGTTTTAGAATGTCATTGTGTACAGTATATATGCTGTCGGGTTTCGGTATATCATTTTTATTTTATTTTGTATAAGCAATTAATTTCTATTTCTGACTTTTAATTAGACATGGTCTTTTTAGTTTTCATTTTTATTAGCATGTATTATTATTAGTACACCTCAATGGGGTTCAGTGTGATATTTCCATACACGTATCCAGTGTGCCTGGATCAAATCCCCACACCCACACCCCCAGAAATCATGTAAATCTCACGAGTGCCTTTTCAGCCTCTGTTGATGTGGTCCTGACTTTCTGCCTTCGTGGTTGTCCTGGGTAATACTTAGAACTACTTCACATACCTACAGTGAACATATTTAATCATAACCTTTTTTTTCTTTTCATACTTGACAAGATTCAATTTAATAATTTTTAAAAATAAAATTTGCGTCAGTTTTAATTAATGAGAATCATAGTTCCTTTCATAGGCTCTCTTCCTCAGGTTTGAGTCATTGAAGTCATTGGCCCTCCATAGCATTCATTGGGAGGTGCTCCATCTTTCAGTCTGACACAGACTTGTGGAAGTGTTATTGGAATTATCTGTCACTTACAATCAGATGAAATCCACACCGGCTTTCTGGTTCTAATGCCATTTTCAACGGCAGGTCTTTGGTCCTCTTGCAGCTTTTCTCTGGGTACTTTGTCTTCTGTGCTCCTCTTGCGGGGTCAGTTTTGGCAATTCAGTTGTCAGATCTTCAGTTTGTGGCCGTAGGGGTCTGTGCACCATGCGTGTTTATGATTCCATTTCTCTCTTCTCAGGCTGTGGTTAGGTCTCCTGTCCTGTTCCTGAGCTTTTTATATCTGTTCTTTTTTCCTTAGCCAGCCTTATTAAGATTTAGTTTAGTTTGTTTATTTTTTTACATTTATGTATACTTTCTACTAGTTTCCTATTTTTACATCTTATTAATTTCAACTTTTAGTCATATTAATTTACAATTGTAAGCTCTTCTGGTTCTTTCTGTAATTTCTTAAGAGGGCCAAATTTTACTTGTTATATTGTGCGCACATACAAATATGTAACAACAAATCCCACCAGTATGTACAACTATCATGCACCAATAAAAGATGTGGAGAACTTAAACTAAAAGAAAAGTGGGGGCAAGGTTCTCTGTCTCTCATATTCTCTAATCACAGAGACTCTGCACTTCCTCTAAAGATGACTGCGCCGTTGCACGGGGACTGGTGTGTAATGCTCTCTTTAACTGCTTTCTGATAGTTTGTGATTTTCTTTTGATTTCCTCTTTAATCCTAGATTTATCTAGAAGTGAGTTTCTTAATTTCTAAGCAAATGCTTTTCTTTTTGTCTTGCTTTCCTTTTCCTTTTTTCCTCCATTTGTTCTTTTCTTTCTTTTTGTGGTGCTGGGTATCACACCAGGGCCTGGTGCATGCTAGGCAAGTGCTCTGCCCCTGAGCTACACCCCCAGTCCTTTTGCCATTTTTGTGGTCTGCAAAAGCTTTCCTTTACCAAGTTTGTTAAGGTTTATCTCTGACTCAATACCTGATCGATTTTTGTGTAAGTCCAGGTCCCTAAAAGTAATCCATTCTGTATTCAAGTACTGGAAGGCCCTATGTGTATCTCTTAATTCAAATTGTTATATTATTCATGTTCTCTCTTAATTAATTTTTGCCTACCAGATACGTCCATTTCTGAAATAGGTGTCTTTGAAATTTTGCACTAGAACTTTATTTTGTGTCCAGTAATGCTTGCTCTATATGTTTTGCCTCCTTTATGTAATGTGTTCCTGGTTCTGATGGGTGTAACTTCTTCAGAAAATGCTCCTTTTGTCGTCACAAATGTGTGCATTTGTCCTCTGCAGTGTTAATTTCCCTTTCGCTAATTAACTTTGACACTCAGCCTTCCTGCTGTTTGCATTTGCCCCATGTCTGTTTGCCTACCCATTTATCCTCAACATTTCTCAATACCTTTATTCTAATTATTTTTCTTATGAACAGCGTGAACCTGGGACTTGGTTTTTGTTTTAATTTTTTAACCCCATCAGATATCTTCTGTTTTTAATGAGGGATTCCATCCGTTAACTGACTCACTAGACCCCGTTGCCCCCACCCCACGGTATGTTTGTGACTTTCTCCTGCCACTGTTCTTCCCACCTGCTTGGGCTGTTCTGATGTAGTCACCCGGAATTTCATTTTTTTCCCCCAGTGTTAATTTGAGAGATCTCTACTTTTCCATTTAATTAAAGGTTACATTATTTTTCTCTTAGTTTGTAATTAAATACACATTTCTCTGCTGTTATTTGAAAAGATAACACAAAGTAGCTCTTCCCCCTCCAAGACACTGCGTTTTCTCCCTGTGTTTTCTCACTTGAGTGTGATGAGACCTTGGGAATGATTCCCTGTCTTACTGAAGAAGAGACCCTGGATCACCTGTGCTCCCCTCTTCTTCACCTCGGTTTTGTTAGAATCACTTCATCTGGGTCACCTTGTGCTCCCCTCCTCTTCTTCACCTCGGTTTTGTTAGAATCATTTCATCTGGCTTTGGACTGGCCTGGAATTTCCCCTGTAGCACATCCCTGCTGTTTTCAGAATCCCTGTTTGGCGCCCACTAGTGCCCAGGCAGGTTTAGGGCAAGGGAGGAAGTGGGGGCATGAGCAAGAGTCCTGCTCGCCCTGGTCACTTGCCCTGGTCCCCGGCCTGTTCACTTCCCCCACGGGGAGGCCTCCATTCTTCTGAGGGGTTTGTTGTTGATGTAGAAGTGGTTTCCACAGTGGGATTCGTGGGTGGTAAGCTCTGAATTTTTGGCTGTCTGCGAAGATCTTTTGCTGTACAGAACGATGGTGCACCACAGGGTTAGCCTCTGAACAGTCTATAGATGATACTCCACTCTCTTCAGCTTATGGTGTTTCAGAGAAGTCTGGTGCCAACCTGATTTTTTTTTCACCTATAGGTAATGCGTTCTCTCTGTCTGGAAACTTTTAAGTGTTTGTGTTCATCCTTAGGTTAAGGGTTGTACCAGGATAACCTCTGCATACTCTTTTCTTGTCTTCCTTCCTGGAACTCTGTGAGCCTTTATAATCTGCAGACTCAGGTCTTTTTTCAGCTCAGGGGAATTGTCTTCTGTTGTTTAATTTTGGCCATCCTCCATCAGTTCCTCTTTCTTCTAGAACTCCCGATATGCTCAGCTAGGTTTCCCTGGATCTACCCTCTTAGTTTATCTTTATCCTTATAAATTCTCTCTTCATTTTGCTGTGTTCTTGAAGATGGTTTTGGCATTTGGTCTTCCAGGCCACTAACTGACATCCCAACAGGGACTCACATACTGTAGTTGGGAAGACATTGTTTTAATATGTAGAAAGTCTGTTTTGTCTGCCCTGAATTGCTCTCGGGCTCCTGGATGGTTTTTGAGTTGTCACTTGTCTCTGGGGCAGCTGTACTTCACCAGGCATGTGCACTGTCTCTTCTGGCTGTCTTCTGCTGGGACCTTGAGGCTGTGGAAAATGTGCTTTGTTCCTATTGACACCTGTGGTTGGTTCTGGAGGCCTAAGTGGCAGCTGTCTACAGCAGCTGGGGATAGAGCTGCCCACTGGCCTGGGCCTGTGGCACTAAAGCAGGTCATCTGGGTCATCTGGAGGAATCCTTTCTCACTTGCCTCTGGCTCTTTAACCTCCAGGGCGGAGACTGCATCTTACTGGTTCAGCTACTAATTGCCCTCTGGGTTCCAGGGTGACTTGGACCATCAGGCAAAGCCAGTGTCTACCTCCCCTCTTTTTATCCTCAAACTATCTCCCTCAACACACACTAGGAGTCCATAGTTCTCCTGATCCAGCTCATCCTGGTATCTCTGGGGTTATTTTGGTTGGTTGGTTGGTTGGTTGGTTGGTTGGTTGGTTGGTTGGTTGGTTTTTTCCTGAGCATAGAACTCAGAGCCTGGGACATGCTAGGCAAATGCTCTACCACTGAGCAACACCCCAGCCCCATCTATGGCTTTTGGTCCTTGCTCCAAAGCTTTCCAAATGTGATCTTCAACTAAAAGGGAAAGATTTCCATATCAATTTTCAGCCTTATTTCCCACTCGTATATCCATCTGCCCAAAGGCCTCAGCAGTTCTGACTCAGGATGGGCAAGTGGAGTAGAGATGGTGGTCTCTTCTTTCAGGTCTCCATCTTCTCAGAATCCCTGTCATCTTGCTACTGGGAAGCACCAAGGCTGAAGGACTCTGTTTCTTTTTCACTCTGACTCTCTGGGTAGGTTGTCTTTGGGCTGGTGCAGGGTCACTAACCTTGGTGCCCAGCTCCAAGCACACACTCTTTTCTACTTGGATCAGATTAGACAATGCTAGATTCCAGAATCATATGCTTAAGCGTTCCTCGAATTATGGCCTGGGCCCTGCTGACCCCCAAGATGATTTCCCAGTGGTATAAGGACACATTGAATCCCATGGAAGGAATTTTTTTTTTATTCTCTTTCAGTTCTGATTATGACAGAAAACCTTGAGTTCAGAGTTACTGTCAGTATCTGACACCTCTTATAACTTATTAAACTCCCTTTTAAGAAGAGAACACATGCCTGGCTCAATCTTTGTAGAAAATAATATTTGTTGTGGTGTAGCTGATGTTCGTAGGTGGGGGAGAAGCAGTGGATCCGTGTGGGACCTATTATCCTGCAGTGCCCTGGGCATATCTGAACGAAGATGTTGAGCCATCCACGGCCCGACCCTGGGGTGCTCCAGTGTTTAGAGACTGGACTCCTTCCTCACTGCCAACCAGTCCAGTAGGTACCTGTCCCTTGTTGACCAAGTGCCTCTGCACTGGCTACCTCAAGAGGTTTGCTTCCCATCGCCTCTGGGCTACTTCTCAGCAGCCAAGGCCACATGATTGTCATTAGTGCCCCACATGTCTGGCCAGGCAGCACTTAAGTGCAGACATGGGCTGTGGCCAACCTCCAGCTGGGCCGTCTTCTAATTGGCCTGGTACCATCTCAGGTCCTGGGGGCGTATGCTGTCCTCCAGTGAGGCTGTACAGCAGGATGGAAGCAAGCCAGACCTTCACAAGTTTGAACGTGGCTCACACTAAATATTCCAGAGTCTTTGGATCTGTCAATTCCCAACTACTGCTCATATTTATTAGGAGAAAAGAAATCAATCTGCCATTAGTTTATACTTTTCCTTCCTACCAACACGCTGAAAACACTTCCTCTACCAGGAACAAGTGGCCAGTGCCATTCATTCACTGCTCTGTGAGGGGATCACAATGCCACCAGGGCCAGCAGGCTGAGGGCTTGGTCTGGAAAGCCCTGGCATGTCCCACAGCAAACAGCCAAACCCAGGCCCCACCAGAGAAGGCAGGTCGGTGTGTTCAGTATTTCAGGAGAAGTCAGAAATCATTATCTTTTTGTGAAAATTCTTCTGATTTCTAAATGTTTGCTTAAAAAGAAAAAGACTCAGAACCACTGCAGACCAAATGAGCCCATCATCTGACCCACCTCTCCTGGGCTGCAGGTGGCCAGGTTACTCTGCTCTGTGACAGTGAGCCCATTTGTACTTCCCTGTTACTATAACACAGCCACCACCAGGGCCTCCACCTCAGCCTCAGCACCCCACTCTGCTGCTCACTGGCTCTGAGATGTCGGCCAAGAAGTTGGTTAGCCTCCCTGAGACTGTTTCCTTATCTGTGGCGTGGGAATAACTATGCTACTTATTCCTTAGTTCTGCTCCAAGGAGTAAATGAAAAAATACACATAAATGCTTAGCACACAGTTGGCGTCTAATTAGTAGGAGCTGTAGTTATCATTCAGTAACGTGGGGAAGTGCTTGGGAGACCTAACAGGAGTGTGGGTGTTTGCCACTGTTAAGTGTTGTGGTACCTTGGCCAGAGTGGAAGGCCCCGGCCGTGTTCCCACAGCAGTGTGGGGAGCAGGGCGGGACCACCTGTGACCTCACTCTGCCTTCTCACTTTTACTTCGTCCCTGAACATGAGGATGGAGGTAGTATTCCTGAAATCCTGGGACTTGCCCTTTAGGAAGAGCTGGTGTGGAGTCCCCTGTAGTGTCCCCTTGGGTTAGTCCCCATGGGCCCATGGGTGGGCCTCGCTGCTCTCCCCACAGTGGCCCCAATGGACCCTGATGCAGCCTCTGGCAGCCCTTCCCTGTCACTGAGTCTCCCAGGATCAAGGGGTGCCCAGCAGACAGCTTCCTTCACTGCCTTTGCAAGAGACAAGGCACTAGGGTCTTCCATCGCTGGCAGGTGAGCACAAGGCAAGGAGAAAGATTAGAGTGATGTTAGGCAGCAAAGCCCCATGCAGCTCTGACCTCAAGATGCTTCTCATCTGGCTGTGGGCATCTCGGTCCTCTCCTTCGTTCTTGGTGGGAAAACACCATCAGGCACATGCCTGGCTTCAGATGGTCCGCCATCTGAGCCCCAGAGTTGGGTGACAGGCTTGAAACAACAGATCCCGCTCTGGGAAGCAGAGTATTTGCTTATGCGTTCTTGCAGGACCCTCTGAGGAGCCCCAAGGCTTGGTTATGATCTGCGGGAGTCAGCGTGTCCAAGCTGGAGTAGGCAAAGTGCAGAGCTGGTGCAGGAGCCCTGTCAGCCCTGTCACAGCATGAACTCCACGACCTTGTCAGAGAGCATGAGTTGCACCTGTCAGAGGCAAAAGCATGCCTCACACTTGGGAGGAATGGGGTAAATGTTTATGGAACTGAATTTCATTCTTGCCTCGTCAATGCTGGAAAATAGTGTCTGTTCTCTACCTCATTCCTCCATCCTTCCTGCTCCCTAACCAGCCTATACCCTTCAACCCTGGTGTCCATGTGTGTTGGAGCTTGAAGCTCAGTGGATGCAGCAGTGTCTTTGGACAGCTGTCTCAGCAGAGCTCGTCATGGTGATAATAAGCAAACATGGATACGATGGCAATAGGGCAGGGTCAGGGACCTCCCTGGTCAGTCTTCAGTGGTTCATTCACTGTCCCCTCCTTCATCAGCCATGTGTCTGGCTCTGTGCTGCTGTGGGGCAGACAGTGCTATGAGTGGTCCACAGGAGGGCCAGGGTGGAGGCTTGGGTGATGAGAATTGAACTGTGAAGCCGGAAAGGTGTTTAAAGACAGGGAAGAGTGTACAAGTAAAGGACAGATATGGCAATAGAAATGTACTGATGTTGGGACCCTTTGTTAATGTGGTATTCTTTAAATACCCCGCCCCCTCTTTTCTGGTTGTTCAGAAGTCTACTCCCTCCCCAGCCCAGTCTCATTCCTCTGATGTACTTGAGGTCATCCCTGTTCTTTGGAAGTCGTAGCTGCAGGCTGTCCCTGGCATGGGTAGGAGCAGGGGCCCTTGAGAAGCACCACCGTTCCTGGCTTCTGCCGCCCAGTGTCCTCCCTTTACAACAGCAGCACTAGCTCTTGCATGGCTTCTGCCTCAGAGGGCTGCAGGAGGATCACATGTGTGGAGGTCCGGGAAGCCCTCGGCACAGGGCCTGCACCTGCTGCTGTCAAAGCGCTGGCCTTTCCTGCGATTCTGCAGGAACCGCCTCGGCACTCCCGCACAGCCGAGTGGTGTGGATAGCAAGGGCTGGGAAGATAGGCCAGCCCCTGGGCCTGCCCCTCAGCAGAGGCTGTGCGCCCACGAGGGAGGGGCCCCCCAGCCTTCCCGTTGACCTCACAGAGCGACAGCAGCCCTGACGTGCTGACCCTAACCATGGTAAAAATGGGCCAGGAGAGCTCTCCGCAGGGCCCACCGCACCCTCGTCTGCCGAGTGTGTGCCGTTGGCCTTGAGAGCCTGCACACGCGCCCCACCTGAACTTCCCTCGAGAGGGGAATCGATGTGGAAGCCCACAAAGTAATTTTTGAGGACTCTGTCATTTTGGGCATGACCACACTGTCGTGGTTATTAATGAGGAGCTTCCATCTGCTCAAGAAAGTCTGGGGTGGGAAACCCGGAGGCCACGGCGGGGCTATTTAAATCCACCGCACAGAATGGTATCCTTTCTGGGCCACATCCACCACCGGGGAAGAAAGACGGGCAGGGCTGGGTTTTGCACTCTCTGTTTCTGTTTTTCTTGGTCTAGCAAGATAAACCCTCACCTGGAATTCTCCCTGACTTTCTTTCAAAAGCCCAACAACGGATGACACAGAAGGAACCAGAGGAATGTGGCTCATATCTGTACAGCCGGAGGCTCAGGGATCTGGCCGTGTGCAGACATGACCCTCTTTGTCTGGCAAGAGTTGGTGTGGCATGGACCACTGCCGTTCCTCTGGGGAGACTGGGTCACTCTGCAGGGGAGCAGGCACCTTGCCTGCCCTGCCTGACTTTTCCACGGGCGTTTCCCCAGGGGGATTGACAAAGCTTGATGTCCTGAGGAGCCTCGTTGGGTGCTCCGCGCCTTCTGCCTTGAGCTCTCCTCCCTGGGAGCTAAGAAGGGCCCCTTTTGTCGGGGAGCAAGTGCACGTAGACTCTCCGTCCTCCAAAGCAGTGCTCAGGACACCCGAGCAGGGGCAGCCCCTGCGTGTGCCAGGCAGCCTGAACCAGGGAACGGGATTCTTGTCGTGCTCCTTTGTCTCTGCCGGTCGTTGTGGTGTCGTGGTGTCCTTCCCTGCCCAATCACGGGTAAGAAGGAGGAAAATAAGTCCTCGTGTTAAAAGAAGGAAGGAAAAAACCAAGAGCCTATGAGAAGCATCTTCTAAGCTGCCTGGTCTGTGACCTGGGAGAGAACGAGGGGTGAAGTTCCTGGTGTCCCCGGGGTTGGAGGTGGCACAGGAACAGGCAGTGCTCTGGGAGCTGCCCCTCTGAGATCCCTGCAGGAGGGAGTTTCCCCAACTGCTCAGCCACTGCAAGGTAGAGCTGGAGCAGGAGCTGTCCAGTGTCACAGCCCTCAGTGCCTCAGAAGCCATGCAGTGACCACTCTAGATCAGCAAGCCTACCTGGCTAGTCGAGTGCCCTACAGCCAAGGAACTCCCAAGGGCTGTGCAGCTTCTCTGCTATTGTCAAGACTCCTGGTTACAAAGAACAGAAACCTGCCCCAGAGTGGCTAGAACATGTTGGCTTATGTAACCACGAGCCCTTGGCATATGCTCGCTCTAGGCAGGGCTGGAGCCAGGTATGTCCTTCATTGCTAACCAGATGTGGGCCAGGGGCTCACCCCTGGAACTTAGGCTAGGAGTGGGAGGGTCCTCAGAGTTCAAGGAATGATGTTTCCCTAAAGGAAGGTTGGATTCTATCCCCGAAGGAGGGGAACAAGCTGACCAAGCAGGAGCAGGTGTCCACTCTAGCCCTCACTTGCCACCACAACGCGCATCCTCACTCATGGGCATGTTCTGCAGTGCGTCACCACCACACCCCACAGGGAGTAACGAGGGAGCGGGAGGAACCCAGATGGACGCCCTCCCACAGGCTGTCAGAGCCCCGCCTGGCCTGCTTGGTGACAGAGCCCTCTGGATGTGTCAGAAAGGAAGACGTTTTGGACGACTTGGGTCTGCACAGCCTCGTCTGTGAGCTCTCTGCCAAAGACTGCAGGCTGCAGTGGTCTTTTCCCTCTTACCCGTGACTCAAGAGAACGCATCGGGGTAGTGAGCAGGCAACACAAATAATGAGCCAGCATTCCATAGACAGGAGGACAGGAAGGTTTTTCCCCCAAAGACTAAACAAAATGGGCAAAGCTCTGTAGCCTCAGTTGTGTGAACTCCACAGAACACAATAAAGAAGCTGCGTCCTCTGCCCCGATATACAATATTGTTCATATATTAAACATCATGTCCTAATAAAAATACTTCATTTTATTAGGTCAGCAGAAGAAGAAAGGGCAATCCAGCAGCTGCCTTCATCCAGCAGATGGAAACCAGAAATGTTACTTAGATCTAGGCAGTAAAATTGACATTGAACCAATTTGCCTCACTCACAGGCTTTTACTGTGTTTAATGAAAGTTCATGTCTTTATGAAAAGCATTGTAAATGAGGCTCAGGATCCATCAAGCTCTCTGTCCTGTCTTCACAACATAACCAGTGAACATTCTGGGTCTCCCCAGAGGTGGGCCTGGAGGGGGTGGCCTCACAGCTGTCCGTCCTGACCCTGAGAAACCCCATGTGAGCCAAGATGTTAGGGTTAAAGGGTGCAGGGCCAGAGATGCTGGGCCCTTAGGGGAGGCTGCTGGGCACCCGAGGGGATGGCAGTGGCATGCAGGACGCCAGGTGGAGGGGGCAAGGAGAGATGCCGCCCGTCCTGGTTGCAACTGGAAGGCTCCCAGCTTTGCAGGAAGGAGTGAGTCATGCGTGGACTGGAGCTGAAGGTGTCCTCCGCTGGTTACGTTCAGCATTCATCCAGCTGTGTTCACCATTCACTGTGGGTCAGGAAGGCCGTCAGTGAGCACGACAGATAAGGTCCTGCCCTCGGGAAAGATAGAGAGATGGAGACAGAGATAGAGCCACCTCAGGGGGAAATCTGGAGGCATATAGACAGGGAATAGGCAGGGGTCCAAGAGGTAACCTTGAGCAGAGCTCTTCTATCTTTTATCCTTCCAGAACCCCTTTGGTGGTTTGCCCCTGTTAGTCTCCTGTTCCATGAACTGTTACATCCCCAAAAGCCTGCATTTGGCAATGACATGGGAGGTTGTCAACCCAGCCACCCGGAAGCCAGCCCTGACCTGTCTGAGAGACTGGCCAGTACACAGAGGAAATGAGTCCAGAGTCCCAGTGACTGGTCAGTAGGCAGAGCCAACACTAGACATCAGGTGTCCTGATTGACAAAATTGGGGTGTAAGCTACCATAGTAAATGGCAATGTTTCCTAAAATGCAGGCCTGGGCAGGGCCTGGGGGTCGAATGTGAGGGTAGGTGAGGTGCATGGAAGCCCGAGGTGTCCCGCTAGGGAGCAGCAGAGCTGCCTCAGAGGAGCTCATGCAACATGGAGGTGCAGCTCCGGCAGAGCCCGGCCGCTCTGGCCTTGGAAGGGCCACTTCTGCCCACAGCACCTGGTGGCAGTGTTAGGCAATGGTTGGTCTGCATAGGAGCCAGGGTCTTCTGCACCCCAGCCCAAGGCTGGGGCCCCAGGGTGCAGAGCTGCCACACCCAAGAAGGAAAGCAGCGGAGCTATGAAGGCAGAGCTCTGAGCGCCCACACCGGGATGGGGCCGCAGCCAGCCCACCTCGTGCACCCCAGCACCGGGAGCCCACAAGGGGCAGGGTCCATGTACTGATCACAGCACGTTCCAGCTTTTTCCCTGGCTCTGTCTGGTGACAATTGGCAGCTGACATCTTTGCTTCTGGCCAGAATTACCCCTCGTTAAAAATGACATCGTTATGATAGATTTCTGCAGTCACTGACAACAGGACGTACCCCTTATTTTGTACCAGTCATTTCCCTGGGGGACTGATTTGCCTGTTACTATTATTTTAGAACTCTTTACAATATATGCTTATATATTCTGATATTAGAATATCAAGTCTTAAATATACCATTGATTGCTAAGGGATCTTATTTGCATTTTAAATAATATTTCTCATACTCTACAACCTCTCACCATAATTAAACAGTGAGGTTTTAAATTGGATCTTTTTGTTTGTTTGTTTTTGTTGTAGTTGTTGTTTTTGTTTTTGTCTTTTCTTTTTTTGGAACTGGGGGTCAAACCCAGGCTTCACACATGCAAGGTAAGTTTTACCACTGAGTTACACCCCAGCTCTGGGTCTTCTTTTCCAGGAGCCAGGAACACCTGCTTGGAGTCTGGATCTATGCAGGGAGATGGTGCCCTTAGGAATAGCCCGATGTCCAGTGAAAGGGCTCTGGTCGAGTGACTGGTGGCCCACTCAGAGGGTGGGGTATCAAGCCGCCAGCGAAGTCTCCAGGGCGCCATGGAAAGGACTTCTTCCCAAAGTCTTCTCTGGCCAGGCTGGACTGACTGGTGTCGCTGCTCTGTGCTCTCCCAGCCCCATGCTGGACCGTGGCTCCTGAAGGCAGGCACTCTGTACTCTGCCTAGTGTAAAGACACATAGGAAACAACAACTAAAACGAACACTGAGCTCAGTGTAAAAAATATATGTATGCGATGTCTCCATTTCAGGAAGAACTGTGCGCATGCGGATTCCCAGGCAGAAAGACAAAGGTCCACCACCATGTGGATGGCAGTTCCCCCAGGCAGTGGGAGGACGGCTGGTGTCTTTCCTCTTTGCTTATGAGTGTGGGTTGGAATCCGTAAGTGTTCTAAGAACAGACCTTTTAGTTGGGACTGGAGAAGTCAGGGAAAGTTGCCACTTCAAAGTGGTTCCCAATTAGCTGGGTGGAGTGGCACACACCTGTAAACCCAGCAACCCAGGAGGCTGATGCAGGGGGATCACAAGTTTGAGGTCAGCCTGGGCAACTTAGCAAGCCCCAGCCTCAAAAAAGTAAAAAGTCTTCAAATGTAGCTAAGTGGTAGAGCACCCTGGGTTTAATTCCCTGTACCACGATTAATTCATTTAATTCTAAGTAAAAAACTGGTCCATGTTTAGAGCAGAACCAACTAGTGGGAGTCAGGATGGTTTGGAAGGTACACAGGTGAATTTTTTTTAATAGGTGAACATTTTGTTTTAATAATGCAGTTTAGACAAAATAACTACTGCACTAGCCATATGTGATTGGGCCCCTGCTGACCTCTCTGACCTCGTCCCCCCTTCTTATACTTACTTCATTCTTATACTTACTTCATTCCAGCCCCATAGGCTTGTCATCATTCTTCAATGATGGGTGCCCTGGGACTTTTGCACTTGCGATCCTCACTGCCTGAAATGTTCTTTCTCACATATATTCTGGGTCCACTTTTTGTCATTCAGGCCTTAACATGTTAACCTCCTGACTTCTAACTCTACCCTTTCCTATTTTGTGTTTACTGCCCTGTAATGTCTATTTGTTTGTTTACTTCTTTATTTTCCATGTTCTCCTGTGAAGGGAAGGGCTGCGTGTGTCCCGTTCCCCGTGGTTTCTTGAGTACTGTATGAGTCGCCCCAGGCACATAGTTGTTCTCTTGAGTAAGAGGGGGAGGAAGCCATAGTGGGGTCTTGACAGAGGCAGTAATCTTGGACTGTCCCTGGCTCTACCATTTGAGGAATCAGCCTTTATTCCTGAGAAGAACAAAACTCTGACCTCCCATCAGAAGCCCCCAGGTCTCAGTGCCTCTGCTCTCCTAGGATTCTAGAAAATCAAAAATTAAGGCCCACACATAGTTGCTTTGCTAAAGGTGCATCTTTCCCCTGCCCTGCCACAGTCTCAGCCTTTCAAAGCATGGATATCCTCTGGCTCCCAGGAGTCCATTCAGTTGGCTCCAAGCACAGCTGCACCTGGTGGGAGGGGCCTGGGGGCAGGGGAAACAAGGCTAATGGTCCAGCCCTGCTTTGGCCCTAAATTATCTGTGGCTTTTAAATAATACTAGCAGCAGCATTGATTGGGTCCAACTGTGTGCCAGACCCTCCTCACACATTTTTTTAATGTTCCCAAGGGTGACAGTCATTGTACCCATTTTATGGAGGAGAGACCTGCACCTGGAAAGATTGGTAACTTGCCCATAGGCCACACTCTCAGTGAGCAAGAGGGTCAGGTGTGTCCAGTTGTTCACAGGTGCTCAGTAGATATGGATGGAGCAGATGGATGGATGAATGGATGGATGGATGGACAGACAAGTGAGAGCTCTCCCAGTGGGAGTTGCTGGCTGGGCAGCTCATTCCCCCCACTGACCCCCTTACCCTGCCCACACCTTGCGCCCTGTCGACCACTGCAGACCTTTCTGCTTAGTCCGCACCTTGGTGGCATCTGAGTCAGGGAGCCAGGCCTCCCTGCAGATTACACCCCACTGACCAGAATGCTTCCTTCAAATGAAAGGAAACACAAGAACATTGGCAGTGGGGGCTCCAGCAGGGAGAGAAGCAGGGAGAGGGGCTTAGGCAGAGCCACCTGCCATGGCAGGTGCCTCCCTGCTGCTGCCCCTGCCTCCACATGCTCTGCTACTTCCTGCCTTGCCCTTAGCCTGGCTGGTGTTCATGGTATTTTCCGCATTGAGTTAGCTTGTTGTTTACACCTCCTTGAGAGCCAGCAGAAACCCCCTCGGGAGAGCATGCAACCCCTGCCAGGGCCAGAGCAGCCCTCCCAACTGGGCTGCCACCTGCCAGCTTGCACACCGCCTTGGTTCACCTAGTGCCCAGCCAGGGCTGGAAGGCACACGTGCCTGTCCCAACTGCAGCAGCCCACTCCCTGCCAGCCGGAGCCTGCTCCGCTATCTGACTTCCCGAGAGCTGGGCTGCCCTGCAGATGAGCTTGCAGGTTGTGTTCCTGTTACCCCAGGATGACTTACATAATCCCTGGAGAAATGACTTGTTCATATCTGTACCCCCACTAGAATGCAAGTGTCATGGGGTGGGGACTATCCGTTCACGCTCGTATCCCAGGTCTTGATTCAGTGCCTGGCACTTAGGAGTCCAGATGATAGATGAACAGTGACCTCACGGGTGAATGAGTGCTTACGGACACCTCCTGACACCCCCTGGTTATTGTCAGTGGGAACTTTGAAGACAGAAGGCAGAGTCCTGCTTTCACAGTCGACCCGACGCTCTTCCCGCCTTGCATCGCCCATCACGCCCTCTACACCAGGGAGCACCAAGGGACATAAGAGGCCTGCAGCACAGTGGAAAGGCCTCCCTGCCTTGGCACAAGCTGACCATGTCCCTGTACATAAGTCTCATAACTCACAGCTTCCCACCTGGCAAGTGACTCTGTGTGAGCTCTAAGCAGGAATATTTCTCTGGCCCGGGTAGGGGACATCATGGTAGGGTCACCATCTTTGCTGACAGATGGCTCCAGACAGGGTTGATTGGGCAGTATATCAGGTCACCAAGAACCTCCTGCATCCCTTTTTTGTACCTGCCTCAGGTGGTGACATTTAGCATCATGGTCATAAGATGGCTGCAGAGGCTCCAGCATTTTCTTCCTCATTCAGCCACATATAAAGACAGGAGCCAGGAAGTGACCAGTGCAGGAACAGTCTTTTGGTGGAGACAGGGTGGGGCAGATAGAAAAATTGTTTCCCAGAGGCGCTTCCAACTCTGGCACCTGACTTGCAGTCTTATTGGCTTGAACTAGACTACAAAGCCACATGCTTAGCTGCAAGGGAGGCAGGAAAAGGAATTCTCCATGGAAACTGGCCTTGGCAAAAGCCAGTTTGTGTCATTGACCTTCACATCTCAGCACTAGTTTTATCTCACTATCTAGACTGAGAATCCCTGGCAGTCAGGGGCCAGCCTCATGGGCTTTGCAGTCCATAGACCTTGGACCAGGTGGATCCAGAGCATGCCCAAAAGTCAACTGATGACTGACTTCTCCTTTCCCACTCTGGTTCTCTGTCCTGGTCAGAATAGTCCCCATGTTAAACACGAAGTGTCTCGACTCCCATGGAAAATGATTTGCTGCTCTTCCAGATAGCAAGTACACAATTCTAGAAATGAAACACACCAAAGCACTGGGTGCCAGCGCTCTTAAGGGATGATGAGTGGATTCTGCTGCCCATCCCCTGGTCCTTGTCCTTCTCCCTCCCCCTCCCTCCACACAGCCTGCACCCCTGGTCCCCAAAACAACGACAGGTAGTTTTTTAACTATGACTGCACGGGACACCTGCTGTACTGTACCCGGGGTTTTCCTTGCATACTCCTGTCTAGGGCCAGTGTTCTGGGAGGTTCTGTGGAGCCCCTGACTGCTGGTTTATGAGGCCAGGAGAGGGCACAACTCAGGGCCACATCCCACAGCTGATCAGGTCTCCCTTATGACAAGAAGCCATTGGTCTCAGGAGCAAATTACAGAGCCCTGATCCCAACCCCAATAGCCATCATGGGAATCTCCATCCATGTTCAGAATAACACACCTATACCTGCAGTAAGTTCAGGACCTGCGACTTCTCAGTCCGTGATTACAACCCAAGATGTTCATCTGGTAAACGGGCTCCGCTCCGTCCAGCGGATGCCCCTCTCCCTCATCGCTCTTTCCCTGCTGGAGTGAGTTAACCCTTCTTCCTCTCCTGGCAGGAGCAGGCCCACCCCAGGACCCACTCCCATCTTCTTCCTCCATGGGACAGACACAGGACACCCGACTGGCTGCACTTTCTCCCCCACCCCGCCGGCCAAACAGCGCTAACAGCAACAGCTGCTGCCAGCGAGTGCCCACTGCGGGCAGGCCCACGCGGCCTTCATTCTCCTGGTCCTCACTATGGCCCAGTGAGCATGGCCACTATTCCCTAGCTTATCTCCAGGGGAGGGAAACAAGCCCCCAGCCATGCAGCTAGAAGCCCCTGCCCCTGTTCTGGACCCTTAAAGGGATTGTGCAGGGGAATGGGAGGGGCATTGATCCAGGCTGGAGATGGAAGTCATGTGTCCCAGCAGTTTAGGGCCTGAGTGCTCGTGAAACTTCAGCACATGAGGGAACTGTGTGCTTTGGTGCCTTTGTCCCAACCTCAGAGGGGTCTGTGATTCAGAGAAGGAGAATGGCTGTTGAGCCAGATGATTGTCCAGGGTCCCTTCCAGCTCCCAGCCTGTGGTTCTGTGACCATATAAGGCCACTGTGCCTGGGGAGTCTTCCTGCAGCCAAGTGCTGTCTGCAGAGAGCAGAAGCCCAAGTCTGGGCCTCCTGCAGGGTGCCCAAGGCACCAAAGAGCAGGGTGGAGTGTGGCGAGGGCACTGTCCCTCCACCCTGCCTCCTCCCAGAAGGCTCAGCCGGCTCCTGCGGGCATGGCTGCCACCCCTCCCCCCCTCCACTTACACTTGAGATCTCCTCTGGGCTGCGTTGCCAGGTTTCCAGAGTCCAGGTGGCGGCTTCTGTCCAAGGTGGAGCTTAGAGCTGCAGTCAGTGCTCGCTGGTCAGCCCTCCTGCTCCCCGTGGTTCTGGCTTGGTGGCCTGGAACACCTTTCCAAGTCTCTGAGCTGTGGGTAGGCCACAATGCAAAACTACCACGGCCTTGCCCTGATGCCCTGACCCTGCAGGCGTAAGAAATGTGCACACAGCTCACACAGGCACACGCCTGTCTGCCTCCTGTAGTGCACACCTTGGAGGGGCAGGCCTTGTGCATCTGTGTACACCTGACTTACGCCATTATGTCCCACCTGCCCCAAGCATGCTGCAGAGCCCAGCCTTGTGGTAACATGGGAAGGGAGAGTGTAGGGTGGCAGGCTGGTGGTAAAGACAGAAAAAATTTAAAAGTCTACTGGGAGATAATCTCTTGTTACCAAGTTTTAAAACATTTTAATTGTGACTATTGAGTGACAGAAACGCAAATACATTAGCTTATATAAAAATAAGAGGAAATTATATTGGCTCATATCTCTCAAAAGTGTAGAGATAGGCTTGGCTTCAGGAATGGTTGGATCCAGGGGCTCAAACAGTGTCTCTGGGACTTGATTGTTGTTCCACTCAACATTTCCACCTGTGTGAGGCCACTGTAGCTAAGGTCTCACAGAGATGCTTTCTAAATCCAGGCCTCTCTCACCTCCAGCATCAGACCGAGCCATCCCATGAGACTGAACTGCTCTGAGGTGCATTTCCAGCCCCACCCAGAAATCATCTTTTCTTGCCCCCACCCTCCAAAATGTTGGGCAGACAGTGCAGGGGCTGGGAATGCTTGTGCTGGGTGTGCAATCACGGAGGCTCTGGAATGTGGATAAGAGGGGACCAGGGTGGAAGAAGCTTCCTCTCAGCCTCTGCCTGCCAGTCATAAGCTCAGACGCTGTCCTGCCACTGACCAGCTGTGAACCTCAGCGAAGAGACCTGACCTTGAGCCTCAGCTTCCTCATTTGTAAGGGGGCAACAGTGAGTTTTATGCCCCAGGATTGTTTTGAACATGAGATGAAGTGTACCACGTGAAGCTCTTAGCACAGAGAGTGAGCCCTCAGACGCTGACTGCAGGTGTTAGTCTGCCTGCTTAAAACCACAAATGAAGGAAATTCCATTTGGGAGATTTTGTCTTTGTAATGAGAACACTATTACTAGTCTCGAACACATGTCACATACTTAACTAGCTGTTTCTCACAACATGTCCTGCAGACGAGGAAATCAAGGCTGGAGAGGTCAAATCATTTGCTGGGACACAACTCATCACTGGTAGAGCTGGGCTGGCTCAGGCCTGTCTGTGGCCTAAGCTGTAACCACTGCTCTACTCTGCCTCTTGGGAAAGACATGGGGAGACAGAAAATAAGGGGGCCATATTTGATACTGTTAAGGATATCTACCTAGAATCAGTGCTGGGGGATGAAGACAGGAGGTGTGACCTGGGAACCATTCCGTGGGAGGCGTACCCCGGAAGGCCTCGTGTCTTCCTCTGAGTGGCAGGATTATCAACAGTAGGGTGTTGAGTGAGTACTTGTTATTTTGTAGTTGGGGGTGAGGGAGGACATGAAATTACCCTGAAGCAGCAAGCCCACTTGTAAACTAATATAAGCCAGTTTGGACAAATCATAAGACTCATAATCATGATTTGAGCAAGAGTTTGAGTTTTTCCCAACTTGCATCCTTTCTGCAGACCACAAATGAAGCACCAGGCCGACACCTGCGCCTCGTCCGGTGCGTGGTTTAAGTGTGGTAGAAAGGACCACGTACTTGGACACCTGGGCTCTGTTCCTGGCTCTGACACTAACCTGCTGAGAGAGATTGGGCCTGTTACTTACTCTCTCAGCCTCAGTTTCCTCTTCAGTCAAATGAGCGTAAGAAAAACCTACCCTTCCTGCCTCACTAGGCAAAGGTCAAGATTTACGAAACTAAGTGAGAAAAAACAATGGGCCCAACCCCAGGTGAAGGAAATTCTGTTGGCAGCAAGGGGCCTGGAGAGCATTCCCAGGATGTGGCAAGGCCAGCTGGTCCCGCAGCTCTGGAAGCGTGTCCCTCGCCTCTGGGCAGATCCCCCTGCGCTGCTCAGGTCGGCCTGGCCCCAGGCTCTTCACAGAGTCTGAGCGACTTGCCTTTCCTTCACGATTTTCCTTGTTGATCTGGAGTCCCTGACGTGCACTGAGGTGCCGTGCTCTGCCTTCGGGCCACATGCCACCTTCCATGTGTGAGTCTCTCCACAGTGTCCATCCCTCCTATCCTTTGCGCTGTTGTTAGGTAAGTGTTATGTACGTTGTGAACGTGATAATACATGCCCAGCCCCTTTCCTCTGCCTGGTGGGATATTTTCTGCTTCTGTCTTCAAGTTCACTGGCCTTCTGTGTGTCTAATCTATCTGCTCTTAGTCCCATACAGTGACTTTTTTATCTTGGCTGTTATATTTTCATTTCTCTCTGTGTCTTCTAGTTTTTTCTCTCCTAATTACAGTCATGATTTCCTTTAAGAAAATTTCCTTGAAAATATTTTTAAATACATGTTTTTACATTTTGGCCAATTCCCTCACCTATCACTTCTGAGTGTTCCTGTTGACTAATTCTTCTCATTATGGGTCAGTCACACTTTCCTGCTTCTTTGTATATCCAGGAATTTTTTATTGGATGGTGATGTTATGACCGCCCTAGAGTTGAATGTCTGGATTTTGTCATCCTCTTTCATAGAGAATCGGCCCTGTTCTATCAGGCAGTTAAGTTACTTGTGATTTTTTTCAAGGCCCGTTTTCTAGCGCTGTCAGGACAGGCCTCAGGGAGACTTCAGGGCCTCATTTAGCCCTCTTACTATGGCAGGAGCTTTCTGGGGTCTCTGCAGAACACCCAGGCATTCCCCAAGGACTGTCCGCTCTGGCCAGCCAGAACCTGTGGTCTCCCCGGCGCCAAGTGTCCAGCTGCGTGTAAGCTCCCAGAAATTCGTCCTTCCCCTGGCCCTGCTCCCCGACCAGCTGCAGCCCCTCACCTACCAGCCAGACGCGTGCAAGGCCCACATGGCTGCCCGGGGCTCTTCCCCTCTGCTCTTTCCTCTCCAACCCCAGCTGCCCCTGCCTCCCGAGCTCTGGGCCTGGTCTCCAGGGCCCCGCCAGCCGCTATGCTGCACTGTGCTGCGCTTCTCCTTCCCACACTGTGTCCGGTAGATGCCTGCAGGTGACCACGGACTCTCATCCTCCACTGGGTTCCTTCTCTCTGTACTGTACTGCTTTGTCTCCAGATCCCTAAAAACTCTCGTTTTGTATGTTTTGTCCAGTTTTCCGCTTGTGTACGGAGGAACCTAGCAACTCCCTGGAGGTCTTTCAGGGTAGTGTACCAGTGGGCTGGATGGGTCTTCTACTCTCAGGAGACTGTTATAAAAATCAGCTTAGAGCTCATCAAAGTCAAAAGAAAGGTGTTAGGTCACTCTGACCTGCTTCTTAGAGAAGCTCAGGATGAAAACCCACAACCCAGCACCCAGTCTGATTTTACAACAGGAATCATGAGTATCTTATCAACTCACAACTGGAAGCATAAAAAGTGGGATACAAAGGAATATTATTCAGTAATAAGAAATGAACTACTTAAACACTGCAACATGGATGAATCTTGAGAACTGTGTTATGAATGGAAGGACCATTCACAAATGACCATATAAATACATGATTTAATTTATGTTGACTGTCTGGAATAGACTAATTTATAGAAACAGTATAGATTAGCATTTGCTGAGGATTGGGTGGGAGTTGGGGAGTGCCCACTAAGGGTTACTTTGGGGGCAGACAAAAGTGTTTCAAAATTAGACTGCAGTGATGCCCAACTCGTGGATAAACTAAAACAGTGCATCGTATACTTCAAATTGGTGGATCGTGTGTATGTGAGTGGTATCTCTATTCAGCTGTTTAAACAAGGATTGTTAGTAATGTATTTCTGCACCAAAGGTAATGGAGACACAGAGAGGGGTGGCGGGGGGTGCTCAGCTGTTAGGTTGGCATGTACACACGTCAGCACAGCACTCAGCCCCGGTCCACAGAGTGTGGCCACAGAAGAGTCCACGCAGCTCACTGAGGGACACATGTCGGCTGCTAACCTTAACAATCCATTTGCTCTTTCTCCGTTGCTTCAGTTGGAAGAGGATTGTGCTGTTCTGGCATGATTTCCTCTCTAGCTTTCTCCCTGTCCAGATCCTCGTCAGCAACAAGCATGCACTGAGTGGCCACCAGGAAACGTCACCTGCCTGAGAACTGTGGTGTCCCCTTGGTGGGCTCCGTGTCTCTCGCTGTTACAGAATGTTTCACCATTCGTGGCAGTGAAAGCCACGTACAGGGTGGAGGAGCAGGAGGGCCTCCTGTGGACGTGCCCTGGGTTATTCCTTGACGTTGGTGGGCTGTCTGCCCTTCATCAATCAGCCATAAAGAATAACAAAATTATGGCATTTGCAGGCAAATGGATGAAATTGGAGAATATCATGCTAAGTGAGATAAGCCAATCTCAAAAACCAAAGGACGAATGATCTCGCTGATAAGCGGATGATGACACATAATAGGAGGTGGGAGGGAGGCAAGAATGGAGGAAGGAGGGACTATATAGAGGGAAAAGAGGGATTGGAGGGGTCGGGGGGAAGGAAAAAAATAACAGAATGAATCAAACACCATTACCCTATGTAAATTTATGATTACACAAATGGTACGCCTTTACTCCATGTACAAACAGAGAAACAACATGTATCCCATTTGTTTACAATAAAAATAAATTTGAGAAAAAAAAAAAGCCCTGGGAGTTTTCTCTGAAAGAAAAACGTGTTGGTGACTTGAAGACCCCTGGCGCGAATTTCCAAAGTACGACCAAGTGTTCACCTGTCTTAAGACCCTAAACTCTGCTTGAAATACCAGTAGCTAACATGTATGGAGCACTTAGTGTTTGCCTTCCTCTTCTTGAGTTCTTTCAAGTATTAGTAACACCTCTCACTGTACGTGAGGGTTTTTCAATATTCTGTTTTTCAGTAATTAAGATTTTTTTTCCTTCAGATTTTATGGCACTAATGCAGCAAGTCAGTAATTCATCATCCCAGTGGGATCCAGCCCTCACCCCTCTAAACCCGGGGATGGCCCAGGGCTTCCCATGCCCAATACCCATGCACTGAGTGAGAACAATATGTGATCAGGTGTGGTGTGTGTGGTTTTTCTGCAGGATCATCCATGAAGATGGGTTCTCTGGGGAAGACGTGAAGCAGTATAAGCCTGTTGTCTACAGCAACACCATCCAGTCTCTGGCAGCCATCGTCCGGGCCATGGACACTTTGGGCGTCGAATATGGTGACAAGGAGAAAAAGGTAGGCATGCATCTGAGCCCAGGAGCACAGTGAGGAGAGGGCCTATCTCCGGCCCCAGCACCTCCTCTTGATAACACCAGGCTGCTTTAAAGAAACCGGAAGAGCCCGTGCTCTGTGAGGAAGCTGTGTGGTGGCAGTCACCAACCTAGGTCGTTGTATGAAACTGCCTGGCAAATTCGGGTCTTCCCTGGTAGGCAACTTCCTCGGCAGTCACCAACAAAGGCAAAGCAGAATTCCGGGGATGTCTGCAGATGAGAAAGGGCTGGTGTCTATACTAAATTAAGGCTGCTGCACCACTGTATCAGTACCAGCCCTGCACAGTTAACTGGAACTGAAACAAAATGTTTATGGAATAAAACAAACCTGGCCTGGCCATCGCTTCCCCTCCTTGGGAGAACCTCTCTGGCCTTGTTGGGATGGGGGCAGCCATTGAAATCAACCTCCCCTTGACTCCAAGGGGTATGTTTCCTGCCTTTCCTGGGTAAGTCTGAGGCTCTCCTTCCCCAAGGAAGTCAGTGTCCTAGAACAGGGACTGGTTTGGGGTTGTCTTCAGGAATCTGATAAATGGTGAATGGAACTCGAATAGAAAAGCCTTTTAGTGCCAGCTTTTGCCTTCGCTGTGCACTGAGCTGTTGCTCTACTGGCAACCGTGAATGAAAGGGAAAAAGGACAAAGGGAAGAAGAGAAGCCAGCCTCAGAGAGGTCGATCCAGAAGCAGCACTTTGTCCCCAGTAGGATGGGGAGTCCCATGAACCTCTCCAGACCAGAAGTGTAGGGAAGGGGAGCAGAGAGGCTGTGGAGTGGATGCGGGACCTGTGTTGGGGTCTCTGGGTGAGCAGTGTTAGTGTCGGGTCTTGTGTGACTTGACTGTGCCTCATACCCATATCCTCTCTTAGCTAAAAATCATCTCCCTCACAGAGGAAAACTGTCTGGCCTTCTGACAAATTATGTGTGACAGACAGCTTTAGATGTGAAATTTAATATTTTATGCACAAAATCCTAATTCCATGGGGCAGAGTTGCCCCAACTCAGGCACTGGCTTTCTGGGTCCTGGGGAATTAGGTGACTGAGAGTGTGTCCCAGGACAGGTTTGGGGAGTGGTGGGCAGCCAGGTCCTGATAGGTGGGCTGGTTCTATAGGGAAGTGCCTCTCCCACAGGAGACTGGCCTTGGCTTTGGCCGTGGGGCCAAGGCCTGTGGAAGAGAGTAGGGGAGTGGAAGGCACTGTTAGCTCTGCAGCCTTGTCTGTTGAGCATTCGCTGCAGACTCCCAGCGTGCTAGGCAGTACGCTAGGTGCTGGAGATACAGGAGTGAGCACAGGAAACCAGACCCTTGGAAATTACCTACTGAGGTCATCAGTGTTAGCCGGATGAGCACAGTGCCATTGGTCTTAACAGTGGTGGCAAGACAGGGCATTGGGACAACTGTCATTTGCTAATCACTTCGGGCTGCTGGGCGCAGTACCAAGCCCTTCACTAAGCCCTTCACGTGTGAGTCCCACAGGCCTCCACGCCCAGAGCAGGTGGTGCTGGTCTGATCCTCAGATGTGGCACAAGCCTTTGGTCTCTTACCTTCCTTGGGCAACATGGGACATGGTACCTGAATCTAGCTAACCAGATGACAGGAAGGGCCAGAGGCACACCCCACACACGTGACTTGCGATATCTAGTCAACTCTTCCAGCTCAAAGTCTCCTGTCCTGACTGTAACCCAGAGAAGTTAGCATGGCAGCAGAATGCTTTTCTCCTTCCATTTTGGAAAACACTGATTCTTGGTGAGGGATTCCCCTTCTGTCATCCTGACTAGAGAGACTGCTAGGGATCACTAGGAGCGTGATGTGTTAAGGATTATGCGGCCGAGCGTCTGGGACACGGGGGCCCTTCTCTTCCTGTTTCTCCTGCATGGGAGTTCCTGGTCAAGGCGGCCTTCAAGTAGGAGGGAGTAGAGGGGTCCACCTGAAGGAGGGACAGAGAGCAGAGTGGGAGTCCCTGGGGAGCCACTGAGCACAGTGGAGGAAAGCCTAGCCCTGTTAGTGGCAGGTGGCACGGTGGCAGGCACCAGGTCCATCCCCAAGCAGCACAGGCTCATAGGCACAGTCTTCCTTCCTGACAAGGCCTGGATCACAGGCCCCTCCTCCCTGTGCTCCGACCCCAGTGACGGCAGGAAGGAAGATGGACCCGACTCAGCCCGGACAAGCCAGGCAGCTGAGAAGGGGGTTCCCGGGAGCAGGCTGATGGGAATCTGGATGGAAGAAAGTGGCAGTGGGTCCTACCCTGTGGGAGGGGGACACCCAGGCCAGGAGGACTGCAGTGGCTTCTGGTGTGGAGAAGCCATTAGGAGCCAGAGCCCTGCCCTTTCCCTATGGCCAGGAGCTTCCCAGTGTACATGTTCAGACAAACAGGAGCCTCGCCTGCTAGTGATGCTGTGAAGAAAGTAGACAGGGTGATGTGGAAGGACCGATGGGGCAGGGGTGGGAGGAACACCTACCTTGCGTTCCACAGCCAGAAGGTTCCCAGCAAGTGCCACAGCCCTGAGGGAGGAGCGAGCCGGGCGTTCTGGGAGGAAGTAAAGCTATGTTTAGCCTGGGCTGCCTACAGCTGGCCAGAGATGGCCACCCAGTGCCCTGACCTCAGACTGTTGTCCCTCTCAGGTCCCCAGGGGCTTTACACCCCAGGGGAGCTGCCACTTGGATATTGGGGGACCATCCCACACAGTACGGACCCAGACTGGTTTTTGAACCCTGAAGGAAAGACACTGGTCCTTGTTCCTTCCTGTCCCCTGCCCCTCACCCCCATCCTGGGGTCTCTGGAGGAGGCAGCCCCATGCCTGCTGGGCCTGCCAGCTGCACACCCTCCCACAGAAGAGCTGCCTCAGTCCCAACCACGAGAACAGTGCTGCAGGCTTCTGGCCACTGACTCCCCACCTGCCCCCAGATAAAGGAGGACTGATTGGTTCCTCCCTTGTCCTCATGATTGTGCCTGTACCCGTATCTGAGCCTCCAGGGGTGGACATCAGTCTGTGGCTCCGTCCCCATTGGCCAGCCTCACAGACTACAGAGCCCTCCCCAAGATGCCATGTGCCCCCGTCTCTCCAGGCCTCTGCCAGGCCCTGCTCTCTGCCTCCCTTGATCGTGAGACTGCCCCCACTCAGTGAGGATCAGCCCAGCTCCATCTCTTCCATTCCCATTTCCCTTTCCGTCCCACAGCAGAGGAACAGCAAGTGCCTTCTCCCTAGTGAGTGCTTCCCCACGTGCTGGCATGGCGGCTGTGGGGCCATCTCTTGCCTCAGAGCAGGGGCCCTGCACTTGAGTGTGACCAGAACCCTGGAGCAGCTGATGAAAGTCCTCAGCCTTCTGCAGATCGGGGCACATGTGCGCATTTCTAGGAAATTATGCGTGCAACTTGGCAGGGTTCCGGGTCTCTTACAGCCCACCAATGGAGCCTAGAATAAGAACCTTCTGTACTTTAAGGTCTTATGATTAAGGCCTTTGTCGTTCATCACTGGGTCACCTCCTCACCCCCATGACCAGCACAGTCCTCAGAACATAGTAGGTCTTCAAAAAACATTCCTTGGACGGAAGAACATGTTTTGCTCTCTCAGTTCTCAGATTGAAAAAGGAAGGTGCGTGGAGTGTCATCTCCAAATTACCAGAGGGTGGTCCTTGAGCACCTCTCTTGTGTAGGCTCATGCGAAGCCCTGTGCAAAAAAGATTCAAAGGCATGTGGACAGGGCCTCTCAGAAGCTGGTCGTCTTCCTGGGAAGATGGTGCTCGCGGACTGAGTGACCGTGACTTCCCTGTGGTGGTCAGGGAGGGCTGCCTAGAGGAAAGGAGGCCGGAGCTGTCGTGAAGCATAGGTGTGGGTGAGGAAAGGCGGCTGACACAGCCAGTGGGCATGGGCTAACGGCTGTAGCTGGTTATGACCAAAGGAGATTTGACTGGCTGAGGCGGTCAGTGGCCAGTAGGGACACGTATGGGAAAGTCAGAAGACAGGTGGGTCCAGATTTGCTGTTGGGGGTCTGGGTTTTTTTCTGTTGGCAGTAGCAGGCACTGGTGGGTTTGGATTTGGGGAGGGACAGGATGAAAGTGACATTCTCAACTTCCTCTGATGGCCCGTGCAGTGTGGATGAGGTGGGAAGATGCTGAAGGTGAGGAGGCAGGTCAGGAAGCTGTAGCAGTAGACCATGCGTAGGCATGGGGGTATGGGTCGAGAAAGGAAAGGCAGCTCAGTGAGGTAGAGTGACAAAAGAAATAAGGGGACCTAGTGCTTGGTTGGTTACTGGACAAAAGAATAAAGACAAGAAACTGAGACACTAGTGTTACCAGCCTGGAAGGGTGGGAACAAGGAGCATCCTGGGCAGGAAGTCAGGAGCCACTATCCCAGGAGCACGCTTTCAAACCTTAGGGGTGCAGTGATCAGCAAGTGGGTGGATTCAGAGAACAGGAGCTCCGGACTCTAATGGCTCCAGCATAAAAGTGGCTTCCAATATTTATGACCCAGGGCCTATTTTAAACAATTTACATTATTAGTTAATAAGCATTATTCAGTGTTGGAATTTTTAATCCTAACAACCACCTGTGTAGTGGGTTCTACTGCTATAGCCATTTTGTAAGAAAAAAGGCACAAAGATGCTAAGTGACTTGCTGTCGTGCAGCACAGAATACCTAAGTACCTAACAGACTTAGGTCTGTAACCCTGACTGACACCACCAAGTCCCTGTGGCTCGGCCCACAGAAAGTCCCACAGTACACCCAGGCAAATCACATCCTTAAAGGAATCCCATTCTTATCCTAAGGCTTTCTGAGAGTATGAAAAGGGACCCCAAAGACAACGCCACTGCTTTTCTCATAGTCCTCTTCTGTGTTCCTGCCTGTCCCACTCCAGGCCCTTGAGCTGCTCGCCGGGCCTCTCTCTGCCCTACCTGCAGGGCTTTCCTTCTCTCCCCCAGCATTCCCCTCTCTTCCTCTTTCTCCCCCTCCTCCTTCTCACTCTCCTTCTCCTCTCCCCCTTCCTTCCCTTTCTCCCCCTTTCCTCCCAGGTCATTATCATGGAAATTGTCTCGACCTTTCCGCTGAGGTTTTCTCCACCATCTCCTCCCTTCTTAGCCCTGGGCCTGCACCACTATACAGAGGAAGTGTCTGCAGGACTGGCCTGAGCACAGACACGGGAAGACAGGGGAGACTGGACAATTGCAGGGTTGGAAGGTCCACTTTGGCCAGTTGGGGAGGGGAGGGGGGAGGTCTTTTAACAATCCCATGTTAACAAGGTCTATCTCACACATGTGTGTATAGAAACATATAAATTTATGTGTGTGTATGTATACTTGCATATGTAAATTATATAAACTAATGAAATAATAGTGATGGGGGAAAAAACCAATACCCCAAAGTGTGGTGCTTTGGCATGCTGAGTCCTTTGAGGGGCACTGGGAGAGTGCAGGAGCAGTCACTTTCCTGTCCTGTCCTGCCCTCCTGCAATCGCTCCCCACCCTGCAGGACCTCACAGAAACCTCTTCCGGAATGCAGGTCGCCTAGCCTGTTACTCTAACCTTCTCTTTCTGGGTAAGAACTGAGCATAAAGAAACCCTCTGGCCACCTTGTCTGATAGCAGATCATAAGACCCCCCATTCCAGAGGGGGAAGGAGAGCTGCGCAGAGGCTGAGGAGAACCCTTGGTCGTCTGCTACGTCACATCACTTCCTTCTGGTCCAGCCACATTTCTGTACAGCTGTCCATTCTTCATTGAATTTAGGCATAAAAGTAGACAGTTTTCCCTGGACCTTTGGTCCTTCATTTCTAAAGATTCCTTTGTCACCTGAAACTGTAGGTAAATAAATCTGCAGCACTTTTCTTGTTGACTGTCTGGTTGCAGACTGTGACCCTCATGTTGGGACAGGACAGCCATCATGCTTTTCTGCCCCCTTGGAAGCAAAGTAACACCTTGAACTTACATAAAGTGCTATTCAGTTAAGTACTTTTACTTCCTTCCTTCCTTTTTCCTATTTGTGCATATGCCTGTTTCTCTCAAATATAAACTCCGTTACATCTTAATCATCTAACACAATGCCTGACACAAGAAGTATTTGCTGGGTTCAAATCCAGCTCTGCCACCAGCTGTGTGGCCCTGGGTAAATGCTTTAACTTCTCCAGGCCTTGGTGCTTTTGACTGTAAAAGGGTCATAACCCTCCCAGCTTCCTCATTCAACTGCTTCTAGAGTATGTAATGTGCATAGGACAGTGTTGGGTGCAGAAAATTCTCAGCATATGCTAGCAATTGTTCTTTCCATCATTTGAAATTATTACTGTTATTTGTTACTGTTGGTAAAGTGTCGAGGAATCATCTCACAGGCCTGCAGTGAGAGTGGGCAAGGTGGTGTCTGCATTTTCAGGTTAGAAGCAGAGGAGCAGGCACTTCCTAATTGTCTGCCAAGGTCTCTGGCCTAATCAGGACAAGGGATGGAAGATGCGTGCTGGCTGGAATTGCTGCCCGGTGCTCCTCTGCCACCAAGGGGCTTCATTAGAAGGGCCCCCTAGAGGTAACAGCAGCTCTTTGGAGAGGCAGAATCGAATTTCACACTTAGTTTCCAGAATGTCATTGGATCTCCTCTGGTGAAAGAAATCTTGACATTTAAGTCACACAGTGGAGCTCGGAACACTGTCTTTTTCTAACCATGGGACTGTCGTGGTGCCATCTCCACCACACGGTGCTGTTCACCTTGTACGCATGAGTTCTGAAACAGGCAAAAACAAGGAGTTCTCTGGCCTGGGTCTGCTGAGTTCCCTGGGGCTTGCAGATAGTTCCGTGATAGTTGTCCGAGGCAATGGGGCTGGAGGAGGAGGCAGAGGGAGGCTTCTTACTCCCAAAGCTCAAACCTGAGGCCAAGAAGGGGCAAGTACACTGAGGCATGTCATGGACCAGGTACCCTCTGCCAAGCCCCACAGCCTGGCCCTGCCCGACCTTTTCCCTGCCCCAGTGGAGAGACCTTAAGACCCCTCCATTGAAGACCATCTCATCCTGCTGCTCCATTCTGCAGGTGGGCAAAGGGGCATCTGGCCCAGAGAAGAGACTTCTTCCAGGGATATGTGGCAGACCTAAGGCCAGAACTTGAGGTTTCCTAAATCACTGCTGAATTCTCTCATCCCACCAGGCTGCCACCAATCACCCTACCAACTCGGGACTTCATTCTTCCATTTTACCAGTCAATCATGCCACAGATATTTATTGAGCACATACTTCCTGGGAGATGGTGCACAAAATAGCAGGGATGGGTGCCAAGGCCAGGGCTCCCAGTCTTGTACAGAGAAGACATCTCTAAGACTAGTAGATGGGCACCTTGATTTCAGACTTCTGCTGGCTCTTATAGTCCAGCTCTCAGTGCAGCCAGATTAACCGGCTCCCTGGACTCTAAGACTGGCTCAGGTCCCCTGCCTGGGACTGCTGACTTCCACTGCTGAGGCCCCATCCTGACTGCTGTACCTTGGCTCAGGGTGGCAGTACCAGTCTCTTCCTGCTCTAGATGTCTCCCAGGTCATGGGTGTCCTCAGCTGAATGGGACCACTCCCTCCTCTGAACCCTTGTCACTCAAGCTGGCCCTGCTGCACCCAGCACTGTACTTCATGGCTGTCTCACCACCACAGCCAGGCATTGAATCTGGGGGGGTGGGATGGTCTCTATCTCCTGTGTGTGCCTAGCCGTGACCAGTGCTTCCGAGTCCGTGCGTGATCCCATTCATCCAACAGCTGTGTGCCTCTTCCAGGCTGCGGGCCAGGTGCTAAGGGTAGGCCTGAGGACAGGACAGACTGGCCCCTGTCCTGAAGCAACGTGTCCATTGTGGAAGGAATGAAAGATACTTCATGCTTTCCTGATCCCCTCCATGGCCAGAGCGAAGGTGATTGCAGTGGCCTCCTGTGTTCACCCAGCCATGTTTCTATTGGTTCATTCATTCGTGCAGGAGCAGGTTAGCCCCAGACTCTGCCCCTGCGAGGGCAGCCAGGGGCATAGGTCAGTGGACAGCATTGTTTCTTGTCATGATGTGCAGGGGCAGGAGCCCTAAAGCAGCACACTTCGAGCAGCACAGTGAGGCACGGTGGGGTGTGGGGCACAGGCTCTGGGGCTGGGCTGCCTGAGTGGAGTCCCTGTTCCTCTGTTTCCTGGTGTAGACAACAGAACAAGCTGTGTGTCCCTCACCTTCCTCGTGACACACTGGTGATGGATGTGAAGACAGTAACAATGTCCTATCTCGTGGGGGTTGTCCATTGAATGACCCAATAGGTGCAAGCTCTTAGCACACAGCACACAGTAGGTGCTCAGGAAAGGTTAGCTAATATTAGCCTTACATGCCTCAAAGCAAAGGGATACCTACCTTTAGGGTTTTTGGTTTTGGTTTTGGTTGTTTTAGTTGTAGGTGAACATAATACCTTATTTTATTATTTATTTTTATGTGGTGCTGAGGATGGAACCCAGTGCCTCACATGTGCTAGGCAAACTTTCTACCACTGAGCCACAACCCCAGCCCCCTACCTCTGGTTTTAAAAGGTTAATTGGATGATAGTAGAGGAAGCCCATCTTGGAAGAGGGCTGCCTGTGCTCAGTGAGGACTGGGCCAGGGCCTGACAGAACATAGGAGGAGCTCTGTTTTTGCCTGGGTTCAGTCCTGCTACCAACTGTCCATCCTAGAGAAGCAGCATGATTGGCCTTCAGTGAAGAGGCGCTAATGAGGGGAAGCTGAGAGTTACCAACAGTCTTGGGATTTACTGGGGCCTACTTCTGACTGAGTAGAAAACCTCTTTTCTAACCTGCACCCTTCTGAAACTTGGGAAAGCTATGCCATTCCCTACTTTAGTAAATTGAGTGTTGAGAACACTGGGCTATTCCCTTCTGGAAGGAAGCTCACACTGACCGCTGGATCCTCCCCATAGACATCAGACCAGGGTTTGTGATTCGTGTCCAGAGGTGAAGGAAGTTCCTGTAGGAGGCTGGGCTGAACATGCTACACACAGAATATTCCAAAGAAGAACATTCTGGAGACAACAGGCACCTAGGAGAAAGTCCATGCCCTCGCCTTGAGGCTTTTAACCCAGAGGCACAAGGACAGCTATGGATATGCTCCCTGGCCTGTTCTTCAGCACACAGGGGAGCATATCATACTGCCCTGAGAGTTGTGGAAGCACACCATGTGTTAGACGAGGCCTTAGCTGTAAGTGGTAAGTGCTTTTCCTCGAGAAAGTCACTTAACTCTTCTGAACTTTGCTGTCCACGCTAGGATGCAGGTAAAAATCACACAACCAGTAGTGGCCCCACGGGGACAGCCAGGACCTAGTGGATAGGGAGTCCCCAGCGTTGGCAGTCCCAGGGCTGCCTCTGTAGCTGTGCAGCATCAGAGTCTGGGTCAGCACTGGATGACTCTCTGGATACTCCTGGTTCCAAGATGGCAAGCATCACACCCTCCCACAAGGAGTCCAGAGGAGAAGGGAGACGTGGGGCAGCCCTGGACTTCTCCTTCCTCCACTTTGAATGAGGCTTTTTGGCCACTCTAGCTGTCACACAGGAAGGAGAAAAGGGGCTTCGGAATGGCTCCAGTCATCCATCGCCTGCCATGCTTCTGCAAAAGTGGACGTGCTAAGTCAATGGGAAGCTCTGCCCACAGGTCAGCATGGTGATGGCAAGGTGGGGCCTAGTTTCTTCTGAAGTTTTTGCCCTTTTTTCCTTCGTTCACTCAAAAACAAGAACGTTGTCCCAAGGGGCATCCAAGACAAGGGAACAGCTGGGTGACTGATGAATCCTGGCAGCACAAACTAGTGGGTGAAGCAACTGGGCAAATTGTCTATCCAGAGGAGCCCAGCCTCCTTCGCTCCCTGGCACCTGGCCTCACCCTTCTCCAGCAGGTCAGGCTCACTTGTCCCTGCAGAGGCTCCACCCAGCTCCTGGCCTCTGGGGGGCCTTGCCCATCTTCTTGCAGTGCCACGTGGACTGGAATGGGTGTCCAAGGCTGGGCCCCATCCGTCTCTGTGTGTTCATCACCTGCAAAAAGGGGCATGACATTTTAAAAAGAAGAAAAGTGAAAGGAAACTTAAATGAAAGGCTTCAAGAAATAGTGGATGAGGACACAGGCGGAGGTGCCTGGCCTTGCACTGCAGCCAAGTCTCTGTCCCTCCAAGCTTTCACTCCCCTCCTTCCTCCCCGGACCCCTAATCACTCTGCCCTGGTGGCAGAAAAATGCCTACAGCCATGCAAATGAACATTGCAGTCATCAAGACGAATGAGTCCTCACTGCTGGTCCTTCCTTGAGTGTATGAGACCCCAACTCCTGCTGCCTGGCTGCCCCCCAGAAGGACCTGAGAGCCTTGTCTTTGAGAAGGAGCACTATGGGTACATCCTTTGAGTCAGGAGTAGTCGTTTCAAGGTGAGACATAAGCTGCTGAGAGACTTACTGCCTTGGAACAGCTGAGAGAGACCTACCAGGCCAATGCCATATTTTCAGGCTCCTGGAATATTGAAAAGTGAAGAACCCTCAAAACAAGGTCACAAAATTGTGATCTATTTTAACTATGTTTCCTTGGCAAATTAATGCTCTGGACTTCCACAAATGTAATGGAATATGATGGTGCTCCCTAAAAAATAATTATAGGATTTGCAAAGATACTAATTCACAGAGCAGTGCTGGCCATGTAGTCCTATAATTGGATACAAATTAGAGCTTGTGATGGACACTGTCACCTTTTCTCCCAAGAAGTCTCCTCCCAACTCTACTACCTCATTTTGTCCATGCCCCGTATCTGAGCCCTTTGTACAGTCCCTTCCTGGCTGCCATGAAAAAGTCTAGGTGACCAATAAGCTAGAATTTAATGGGCCAATGGGTGTCACAGACTGAGAAAGGAATTAGGTTTGTTGTGGCAGTAACACCGTGTAGGTGAGGCTGTGAGTCACAGGCTGGTGGGGATGTCCAAGGTGGTATCTGTGTCTCCCCCAGCTTAGAGTCCCACTGAATAGGACCTCACATGAAGGGTGCTGGTGGATGTTAGTCAGCTGTCCATCACTATAATAAAATACCTGAGATAATTAACTTGTAAAAGAGAAGGTTTAATTCGGTTCGTAGTTTGGGAGTTTCTAGTCCAAGATTGGGTGGTCCCATTGCTCTGGGCCTGTGACGGGCATGCCAGATGGTGGCAGTGGGGAGTGCAGGACAGAACAAACCCACTTACGTCATGATCCAGGGGGCAAAAGAGGAAGAGGAAGGGGCTAAGGTCCCACTAAGAGCATGCCCCCAGTGGCCTAAGGGACCCCCCACTGGGCTCACCTCCTAAAGGTCTCACCATCTCCAAGCAGTGCCATCCTGCGATCAAGACTTTAGCACATGGACCTTTGAGACACACTTGCCAGACCAGGTGAGGAGGCTCCCCTAGGAAGACAGAGCTGGTCTTCATTCTCGCTGTGACACACAGCTGTTGGCACATTCACCTGCTCCTGCTTCACTCAATCTGCCCCCTCTCCTTCATCTGCCTGGCAGCCAGCAGTTGCCAGAGACCCCTTCTGAGTAAGTTAGGGTACTTTCAGTGCAAGAGATATAACCAAACTTGAAAACTGCCTTATTAAAACAGAACAAAACAGCTCTCTGACCCAGTGCTTAGGAAGTCCAGAGGTCGGCTACAGGTGAGGCTCGTTTTACCAGCTCAAGCCATGTCCCTGGCTTCCTCCGTCCTTTCACCCTCTCTGACTGTGTGGTCTTTACCCTCAGACTCCACAAAATCACTCCTCCACTGTGCAGGTAATGGCTCCAATGGCTGAGTCGTGGTTCCTAACCTGGGCACAAGGCACAAGGTGCAGTCTTCCTTCCCTGTGTCTCACCTGAGTCCCAGGAGTCTGTCTCTCTTCTTGGCCACAGCTGGATCACAGGCTCACCCCTGAACCAGCCCCTGTGACCAAGGAAAGTTGACGCTGTGAATGATGGGCTGAGGGGTTCCTGGGACAGGAGGTCAGGGCTGGAGTGTAACTCAGTGGCAGAACACTTGACCGGTATGCCTGAGGCTCTCCAAAATAAACAAACGAAACCAGGTGGTCATGAAAAAGAAAATAGAATCAGAAGAAACAGATGCTGGGCAGGCTACCCACCACAAGCCATCCCGACTCTCTCCTTGACTTGGGCCCTGCCTGCAGTTCTCTTTTGAGGAGGTGATTCATAGGCAGTGGTGCAGGCAGCCAGAGGATGCCAGCTGGCAGGGGACATGGACACACAGCCCCACATCACCCAGCTCATCTCGCCTTTCCCTGGGGACCTATGGGATAGCTGGGGATGAGGAGGGAGATGGGCCTGTGGCAAACGAAGTCTCCGCAAGGAGACTCTGGTCTTCCCCAGCTGCCTGAGCCAGCAGGGACCTTCGAGATGAGCCTGTAGTGACCTCGTTTCAGAGCTAGGGAGGCAGAACTCCAGAGGGCTGTACCCAGGGAGGTGAGGCTGTGCAGCAGTGGTGAGAGCCAGGCTTCAGGGTCGGGAGACATGACTTTGAACCCTGGCCCTGCCCTATGCCAGCCATTGCACTTCAGGCTAGTCAGTGGCTCAGCTTCCCCATCTCAAACGTGGCAGCAGTGATAATAATACCTATACACAGGGTTGTTAGGGCCAAAAGAAATCACACATGGTAACAGCCAAGCAAAGTGCCTGGTAAACAGCTCCTATTACCCACCTCTTGTCACCCACTCTACTGTGTGTGGTACAGGGTCAAGACTAGATTCCGGAGTGTGACCGTTTCCAAACCAGATAAAAGGTCAGTGTCAAGGCATCTTAGCTACTGCAGGTCAAAAATCATCTCCTCCCCAAAATCACCTGTGGTTTCTTGTTCCAGGCTGGGAGACAAGGTGCACCACAGCCTGCCCCTTTGCTGATTCTGTAGAGGTGGGCCGAAGGGAGCTCCCACTGAACCAGACCCAGCAAGGTCTGCAGGAGACTCCCAAAGAAGTAGAGATGAGGAGAGAACAGGATCACAGGAGAGGGAAGGGACAGGGAAAGGAGGAGAGCAGCAGACAAGGACACATGACTGTCTGGGAAAGTGGAGATGGTTCTGCCCAGGAAGGGTGTCCCAGTGTCCGGGTGGGGAGGGAGGCGCTTAGCACAGTGCGTGGCACAGAGCAGAGGCTCCCAAAATGTCAGCTGCTTTGTTCATTTTTATGAGGATCACCCATGGCTCTATAAGTATGGTTCCCTAGCCCTTCAGCTCAGATGTCTTCTCTCCTGACACCACAGCATCTGGCTTTCTCATTCATGCACTCAAGAAATGTGTGTCAAGCCTGGCATGGTGGTGTGTGCCTATAATCCTAGCTGCTCGGGAGGCTGAGGCAGGAGTATCAGGATTTCAAAGCCAGCCTCTGCAACATAGTGAGGGCCTAAGCAACTCAGTGAGATGCTACCTCTGAACAAAATACCAAGAAAGGCGGGTGGGGGGTGACAGGGGATGTGGCTCAGTTGTTAAGTGCCCCTGGGTTCAATCCCTAGTACCAAAAAAAAAAAAAAAAAAAAAGAAAGAAATATGTACTGAGCCCTTCTGTGTGCCAGCAGCATGGAAAGCACTGGGCAGCCTGGGAGCAAACGCCAGCAGGTGTGTGCCAGTCTGGAGCTCAGCTGGCGAGCAGGTGCACAGCCCTGCGTAGTTCCAGGGAGCTGAGTATCCTGCCATGGGCCTGGCTGGCCCGTGCGGAGGACAAGGCATCTGACAGAAAGCAGAAGGGCCTGGCATTAACGAGACAAACAAGGAGGGAAGGGAGGGAGAATGCTTCAGGTGGTGGAAGGACACATGCAAAGACCTTGATGTGGGGAGCCCCAACTGAGCATGAGGGTCTGAAGTAAGTCCAGTGTCACTGGAGCCTGAAGGTCAAGGAGGGACAGTGGCAAGAGATGACACAGAAAGAGAAGGCAGGGAGGAGAGCTTTGAGGCATGGAAGGCATTTGGCTTTGTTCCCAGCTCAGCAGGAAACCACTGGTGGTTTGAAGCTAGGCTGAAACACGACTGGCCTTTGGGAAGTCCCACTGTGGCTGTGGGGACAATGGATAGATGGACAGCCGGAGTGTGACAGAGAGATGAGCTGAGAGGCTACTGCAGGTGTCCAGGGATCTAGAGAGGTACTATCTGACCAGAGAGAACTGGGCCTCTCTTTGAGTGTGCCCATAGTCCACCAGACATGGAGCAGTCCTGTGCACACCCCGATGGACCAGGAAACCTGCAGGAGCATGCTAAACCCAGCAGATAGAGGCCTGCTGCCCACACCAGTGCAGATGGACCCCCAGACCCTAAGGACAGCAGCAGTCCTGGCACCTGCACCAGGTGTCCTCAGAGGAAGCCACCTCCAGACAGTGCCTCCACAGCCACTGTCCCCTCTCAGCCCTGACCTCTACCCTTTCTAGGCATGCTGACCTCTGTTCCCTCAGCCTCACCCCAGCCTCAGTTTCCTCATTTGTAAATCAGAGATAAATTATATATTTTCATGATCAAATAGCCATGGGTGGGAGTTCTTGCAATACAACATGCTCTGCCAAACATGGCATGAATGCGTTCCTGTCCATCGGTGCCCACAGACCTCTTGTGTCCCAGGCAGCAAGCTTATGTGGCCCAGTTTGCAGGCCACAGCCCAAAAGCAACCGAGGGCCTCTTGAGGAGATGCAGATTAGGATCATTTGCACAACCAAATTCACCTCCCCCAGTATTTCTGGTCTGAAGTCCCCAGGGCACAGTCCTGAACTAGCTCACTGCGGAATTCGGTCCAGCTCTTCCAGCTCTGCAGGAGCCTGCTGCTCCTCGCCCACCCTCTGCCTTCCTCTCTCCTTCCTGCCACACTTCCCATGGCAGCCTCACTCCCTGCCTAGTGCCAACAGCAGCTGGTTCCCAGGTGACCACTGGACAAGGAAAGGAAGGACAGCTCTCCTGGCCCAGGGTGCCTCTCTGGACAGTCTTGCAGGTCACCGTATGCACTAGAGGCTCCATCACTCTTTCCTGAGTCTGTGGTTGTGGACCTGAGTGATGACATCTTTGACTTCAGACTCTTCCCTCCCTGGGACCATGTCCAAGGGTTGCACTCTGCAGCAAGGAGCCTGGGCCGGTGCATCTTGTCATGGAGAACCACACTGCACATCCTTGAGTGAAGCCCAGTGTGTGGTAGGGCAAAGAGCTCCGGCCTTGGAGTCAGGCAGGCCCAAGGGCAAAGACTGGCTCTCTGCTTTCTAGTTTTGTGACATCAGGCAGGTTCCTCAACTATCCTGAACTTCAGTTTCTTCATTTGTAAAATGGAAATAATACCAATGTCTATCGATTAGAACATAGACTCCTCTGCTCTAACAGAGCCCCAAAATTACAACAGTGTAACAAAGTTTAGAATGCATTCCTGTCTTGCCTGAGCAGCCCAGATGTGACACAGGGTCAGGCCTCTCTGACCTCGCTCCGTCACACACTCAGGGTCTCTGCCTCCATTGCAGTCAAAGAGGCTGCTCCTGCTACCCCTTCCAGCCAGCAGCAAAGGGAGAAAGGGGAATGGAAGGCCGCAGTTTGCAGAAGGAGAACTGAATATAGAAGGCCTGTGTGCCAGGCCAAGGGGTGTAGATTCTCTGTGGCGTGGACCAGGAGGCATCTGAGTCAAGGGTAGGGCCAGTGACAAGCAGTTTGTCCTACTGGGCAGAGTAGTCAGAGGTCTCCTCTCTGGATCTGGTGGCACCAGGTCAGTTTGCCTCAGATTTACTTTTTATTCAAGGCCCAGTGATTCTCTTCCCCTGGCCCAGAACATCAGAATCTCATGTCCCCATCCCTCTGGCCACTGAGGGGACTTCCTCTTGCAGGACAGGAGTCCTGGTGGGCCTGTTCCTCAGTCCAGGTCACTTCACTAGAGGGCCTTTCCTCTGGCCACTCAGTCCTAGAAGCCAGCAGTCCTCCTGCCTCCTCAGGGAAGCCTCACTGGCTATCCCACACTTCCTTCATAAGGTGTCCCTGGCCCTCACAGTGTGTGGCCCCCCATAGAGCTTACTCACAGACACTTTCTCAGTAGGCACCTTGCTGTGGACCTGCATTTTTGCGCTGGGTTCCCATAGTCCAGTATTCCTCTAGCATGAGTCCCAGGATAGGTTACAGAAAAACTCATTTCTTGCTGAGCAAGTTTGGGGACACAGACTACTTCCTTGTGGAGAACCGCAGCACACTCCCTGTTAAAGGCACCCAGAGGCCGAGGCAGGGAGGCCTATTCACATGTCTCACCCGGTGTTCCCCACAAGTTCAGTGATCCTTACATAACCATTCACTGGGGCATCCTTCCTTTCACTGAAGAGGACACTGAGGCACAGTGTGAGGACACTTGCCCAAGGTGATACCATCCTGTGACAATAAAGCTGAGACAAGAGCCAGGTCTCCATTTCTAGGCCAGGGATTTCCTGACTGTGAGCCTTTCTCCTGCCCCCACCGGGAGCAAGAACCACCCTCTCCACCTCCAGTACCACAGTGGGTTTGTCTTCCTGTTGCAGAGTCCCGCTCAGCCCCCTGGCAGCTGGAGAGCAGGGTCACAGCCATCTGCCTCCCATGCTGCCATCTTTGGCCCAACAGAGCTGAGGCCCTGGGGTGGTAGGGGCAAGGCAGGTCAGCCTCCAGGTTTGGGCCAGTGATCTCCTGCTGTGTTAGTCAGCGTGGCGTTGCTGTGACCAAAATGCCTGACAAGAACATTGGAAGAGGGAAAATTTGTTTAGGCTCAGGGTCAGAGGTTTAGTCCATGGTGGGCCAGTTCCAGTGCTCTGGGCCCAAGGTGATCATGGAGGAAGGGCATGTTGGAGAGAAGCTGCCCAGGCAGAGAGGGAAAGAAGGACCACAGAGAAGCCTTCCAGGGCACCTCCTCAGTGGCCCACCTCCAACCAGGCCCCACCTGCCTGCAGTTGAACCAGGATGGACTGATGAGGTTGCAGCTCGTCATCCAGTCATTCCACCTCTAAAGGCACCAGCATCAACACAGGAGCTCATGCCCATCCAGACCACCGCCGTCATCCACAAGAATGGTGGCCCTCGCACTCCTTGCACTCTGTTTGCCCCCAGGAGTGGCAGGACGGGGCGATCCAGGCAGCCCTGTGCCCTGCGTTGTTCTGAGCACTCCTCACGTGTTACGCATTTGATCCTCTTCTCTTGCCCGTGTTTCTTGCAGGACCTGATGGGTCTGTGGATTCTACTATAGTCCTCTTTCTCCTGATGAGCAGGACTGGAGTTCAGAGAGTAGCAGCCCATGGCCACCCACTCGTGAGTGGTGGAGCCAGGGTCTGATCCAGCAACCTGGATCCAGAGTGTGTGCTTTTAGCCCATTAATGAGACGGAGGCCCCCATATCCATCTTGGCTTCCCCACCAGGAACATCACTGACCAGGCACCGAACTGGGCATGTAGTAGATAACCAACAAGTGCTGAGAAGCAGGGAAGAGGCCAGGCGGGGCCAGCTGGCACAGCAGCTCTGATGTCAGCTGTGCTTCAGCTGGCCGTGACTCACGGTCACGCCTGGCCCTGGGGCAGGTGAAGCTGAGGGCCCGCAGAGCAGCAAAAGCCTCATCTGCTCCTGTCAAGGCCTCATCTGGTTCTGGGGCCACAGCAGCCATGGGCAAGAGAACACCCCAGTGCCTGCCTCTGGGGCACGGAGTGTGAGAGCCCTGAACACATCCTTGAACTCCAGGACTGGAAGCTTCCAAGCTGTGTGGGGAGGAGAATAAGCCTAGCTCTGCAAGGGGAAGAGTTGAGGGAGGTGGGAAAAGGCAGTTACCTTATGCACCTCAAGCCACCAGTCCCGGGGCGTGAGTGACCAGCACGCGGGCTAGTGTGTCCCAAAGGGCAGGAGCACAGGCAACCTGGGTCCTCCAGGGACTCAACAGGCAGGGTTCGCTGTCAGGTGAGGGTTATTGCTGGGCAGTGAGAAGGCTGACCCTCGGTGTTCTCCTGTGTAACCACAGACAATGGTTCCATCCATTAAATCTGAGGAACCAGATCTAGGATCTCCCCTCCCATCCCCAACCCCCATTTCAGTTATTTACATTCTAAAAAGTTCTATAAATTCTCCTGGCAGAACTTAATTGCTAAGTTTAGGCAATTACTAGGCCTAGAGCTCTTCCAAGAGAAAGAAAACCCCAAGCTCCAGAGTTGGGACACATGTGAAGTTGAAGATGGACCCATGGAGGGAGTTTGCGCCAGACCATTAGCCACCCAGTCTGCAGGAGACAGAACCCTGGCCAGCTACGTGTGCCACCTGGAACCATGGCCCCAGACGGCACTGTGAAAAGTGGACACAGTCCCTGCCCAATGGGAAGTTTTAAACTCTCCCTCTGAAGTTTCGATCATTTTGATCCTTAAAATGAACAGAGAGTGGACAGGTAACAAGAGCAGACCAGTTTGACAACATGCCTAAATCATAGTGAGACACAAAGAGGTGCACCATGGCCAAGCCTCCTATACTCCCTCCAGGGACCCAGGCTTGGGCTCTGGGGAAAGGGATGTGGCACAGGAGGATGTGAACAGTAAGCAAGGGTTGTCTTGGGCTACAGAGAAGTCTTCCAGAAACAGCCAGCTGTGGCCATCAGTCTGGGCCAGGTGTGGGACCCCCAGTCTCTCCTTCCTGTGGAAAGTCCCTCCCAGGCAGAATGGGGCTACCCGATAGAAAGGCCTCTGTCTTTGAGTGCCATTTACTTACTGAGATAGACAGATGTAAATTTCTTTTACAAAAGGACAGCTTTTCAGAGCTACTTCTGTGACTGCAAATAAGCAGTTTGAAGAATGCCAAAGAAATATGTCTGGGGTGGTACATCTTACTCTCCCACAGCTGGCACACGTAGGCCATCGAGTTGAAGCCACTAAATCAGGCAGAAAAACACTGTCAAGTGTTTGAGTCATTTGTGTCAAGGGTAGCTGTGTCTCAGGGATGCACGGAGAGGAAGAGCCATGCGAAGCTGTCAGCAGCAGTCTGGTCAACCTGGAAGGCTCCGGGTAGGGAGAGAGCCGGAGGGCGGACTTCGAGAGCTCTTCGCTAGGCGAGGGTGAGACAGCGTGGCAAGCAGAGCAGGCTCGGAGCCGGGCTCGGAAGGCCAGGGAGGCCTTTGGGCAGCTGAGTGAGGGCACTGTCACAAAGAGTTTGTACACATGTTACTGACTGGCCTTCACTCCATCCCCAGAGCTTGTGTGCCATCAGGGCACTTGGGGCTCAGAGCAGGAGGAGATGATGCTGCTGAATATCCCTGCCCTGGTCAGGCCCCCAGTTGAAGCAACCTCTTCCCCAGCCTCCCCCAAACCCCCACCTGCCCCACACCCTGCAATCTGTGCTCCAGGTGACAGCCCAAGTAAGCTAGTGAATATGCACATCTGATCCTTTCTGCACAGCCATCCCTCAGTGGATAAGGCCCTACCCCATCTCCCAGAGCTCCCACCACAGGATCTGCTGCAGCTCAGCTCCAGGGCCTTTCTGTGAGCTGTCTCCACTCCTCCACCTGCTCCTCACTCCTGCAGACCTGGACTTTGCTGCCACCTCCTCTGGAGCCCTTCCCTGGCTCCTTGAGCCCAGGGAGCTATTTCAGGACCTTGTCACGCTCTGTAAATGTGTGTGTGAATATTTCGCCAATGCCTGTACTCCTGCTAGGCTGTAAAGGGCAGGTCCAGGGCCTCAATGACTCCAGCTGGAATCAATCCCCAGCACCCAGCACAGTCTGGCCCAGTGCAGGCAGGTGCTCTGAGGACAGTCATTGCCCATGGTGTGCCAAGTGGTCTCCTGGGGTTAGAATGCATGTGTCTCTTCCAAAACTGAGAGGTCCCTCCCTCCCCTGTAGCAATTCATCCCAGGAAACAGCTACTGGCAGTCCCTGCCCAGCCCTCCCAGCCTGCAGGTCTGGCTGTGTCTCAGGTACTCTGCCTCAGGAAGCAGCCATCGTGGAATTGGGTATCCCCACAGCGTGGTGCAGTCAGAGCCCCGACACGCAGCCAGGCCCAGGCCTGCTCCCACACCTGCACCTGGGAAGCAGTGTAGGGATGGATGAGGAAAGGCCGAACTGCAGAGGATATAGCCTACATGATCTGCCCCCTAACATGGGTCTTGACAGTTCTGTGGTGACCCCTGAGATCTGGGACCCTTTGTTTCCTAGATCGAAGTCCTGGTCTTGGCACATGAGTAAATCCCTTTGACATCTACCATCACAGTCTGATGTGAAAGCCCGGGTTAGGGCAATGGGGTAGGAAGGTCTGTGTCCCACAGCCAGCTCCTCTGTAGACAGTGGCTTTGCCAACCCCCTCGACCTCAACTCAGGGCCTTTTGCTGGACTCTTGACATCAGGCCAGTGAAAGAGGAGAGAACAACACTTGGGAGGTTGCAAGGGAAGTGTCTGGGGCTAGGCTGCATTCCTTTGGCCAGAACTTGGTCCGGGGTCAAACCTATTTGCAGAGGAGTCTGGGAAATGCCTGGCTATGCCCTCGGGAAGAAAAGACAAAATGGTTTTGTCAACAGGCAGCCCAGCTTTGGCAAAAGCTCAGGTGTGAATTTTAGCCACACTGCTGCCAGCTTGTTGAAGCACCGCCTTCAGCGCGACAAGAGGCCTATTTTCCTGGCACCTTTGTCGATTGCCTCCTTCTCACGTGGACCCGCCTAAGTTTCACTGACTAAGCAGTTAGGGTACCATTCACTCCTCTATGACGTGACAGAGTATCAGCACTGCTGTGGTGGATCGTCCCAGGATCTGTAGAAATAGGCTGGCCTTGTGACACCTACAGCAGACAGCTCTGGAGCTTTGTTCTGGGTGCTGTGTGCCAGGTGAGCTCTGAGACTTCTGTGGCTCTCAGGATTTCTCTGGCATGGCACATGTACTTTGACGATGCACACAAATAAACCTTTTAGTTCTACTTTTATGTAGTGTATCTATTCTAACATGTATTTGAAGAGAAAGAACCAACATATCAAACTCACAGTTTCACATACACTTAAGATGAGGCTAATTTGAGGGCTCCGTTGCTACACAGGGATAAAAGTGATATGTGAATGATAAGTCTGGGGATGCTGCCTGGGTCGAAAGGTTCAGATGCCAGACCACCTTGTTTGAGCTGTGGTTCCAGTGCTTTCTAGCCATGTGACGTCTCTGTACCTGTTTCCTCCTGTGTGCCATGTCCCCATGCTGCTGTATGCAGAATATAGCAGGTTGTATCCCATGCTTAACATAACACCTGGCATGTGCTTGGTACACATTAGATATTCATGTTGTTAGGAAATACTGCAGCATGTCATTTAGCTGTGTCAACAGTTTCCTGGTAGGTGTTATTACTGCCACTTTATAGACAAGCCAAGAAAGGTTAAGTCACTTGCCCAGCTAGTAGCAAGTCATGTCCTGACCCCAGCTATGCCTGACCACTGGGCCAGGTTCTTTAAACTCTGGCTCTGACACTAACTTAAGAGCCACTCTGAGCAGGCCCCATCCTGCTCTTGTCAAGCTTCCTGTGTGTTGGGAGGGGGTACCTGGTCTGTGCTTTGTGCAGGACAAGTCTTGCAGAACTTGCATCCTATGCTTCAACCACAACAAAAGATTTTGCTTTAAAAAACAAACAAAAAAAAAAAAAAAACAGTGAACTGGATGAATGTGGGGATCTGTGGGCTCTGCCCCACCCGATCCTCTGCCCACCTCTGGATTTTCAGTACCGTCTCTCTCCATCACGTCCAGCACTTCATCATAAGCCACTTCAAACCTGCGCCAATCATAGACTGTCCCTTATCCAGTCATCCGCGTGGACATTTGCATTGTTCAGTTCTGTTGCTACTCTGAGCTGCAGGACTAGAACATTCATGCGTGAGTTTTTGTGTGGACGTGTGTTTCCATTTGTCTCAGTAGCCACCTAGAAATGGAGCTGCTGGGTTGTATGGTAAGAGTGTGAGAGTGTGCCAACTGCGTAGAACACTTGCAGGTGCCATCCAGAGCGGTGTGCCTCTCAGCTCCACCTGCAGTGTGTAAAGTTCCCGTTGTCCTACACTCCCTTCGACATTGGATTGTCGTCCCTCTTCATTTTAGTTATTCTAGTGTGTACGTAGCAGCATTTCACTGAGGTTTTAATTTGCATTTCCCCAATGACTCATGATATTTAGCACCTTTTAATCTGTCTTTTGGGCATCTGTGTGTATTCTTTTGTGAAATATCTGTTTAAACCTTTTATTCTCTCCTTCTATTGGGTTGTAGCTCTTCTTATTGTTGAATTGTAAGTTTTTTTTTTTTAATATCCTGGATCCAGGTATATGTACCATGAATATTTTCTTTTGGTCTGTGGCTTGTCTTTTTAGAATTGACATTTATAAGAGGATTAATTAACGAATGTTGACTTGTCAGCTCCCAAGCAGCCACCACTATCCCACACCTCCCATTTTAATGTTGGGGATCCTTTCTAACTATTTGTGTTTGGCTGTGAGACATCATCATCTGCAGGCGGGAGGTGTCTGGCACTAGAGGTTGAACTTGCAGCCTCAGAGGTCAGACCGTCCTGAGTCCTAGTCGCAGCTCCATGGCTCACCTGTGGGCAGGCCCTTCACCTCTGCCCCCTGAACCTTGTTTTTCTGGGGTGTGAAATGGGAATAGTAAACCACTTTCCCCCTTGGGCTGTTGTGAGGATGAAATGAGCTGAGGATAGCAGAGCTTGCCTCGGGGCCTGCCACCTAGCCAGGATACTCTGCTGCACCTGCTGACACTCTTGTCGCCGAGGCCACCAGCACCCAGCCCCAGCCTATAAAAAGCCAGGCTGCACACAGTGGGCCTCTCCTGCCTTCCTCTGGATTTGGGACGCACCACCTTCCTCCTGATCATGCAGGCTGAAACCCTGGGCTCCTCCTTTACCCTCTGTATTCCACTTCCTGTTCCAAAAAGGCTCTCAAATCAGCCCTTCCTCTCTCTGCCCAGGCCACTGCCCCAGTCTACCTTACCTGTCCCCAGTGCTCTGAAATAGCTCCTGTTACCTGCATGGCTCCCAGCCTCTGCTCCACCATCTCCCACTCCACCGTCTCCCACCCCATGTGCTGCTGCTACAACTACCAAAGTCTTCTTTGCTCAATCAGAAACCTGGGGCTCCTGGGGTGGGTACTTGGGGGAGACCACTCTGTAGGGGCAGGGCTAGGCTTCCACTGGCTCATCTCTGGTTATAAATAACAGGCTCTATTCTTAGCTGACCAGCAATTGTTCTCCTCCCCTACCTCCCAGAGCTCCATTAGGGACTTTGGCTGTCCTTACTGGAGACAGGCCATTGCTGGCCTTTGGCAGGACCCATTCCTTTGATACGTGATCAGAAAATTCAATTATAAGACCAATTACTGATTTCCTGAGCTTTACAAGGGAGACATGAAAGTTTGATTAAGTTTGAATTCCTCTCTGGCTGATTGCCAGCAGAGGCCAAATAGGCTTGTGGGAGATTTTTGTTGTTGTTGATTCTGGTTTTTGTTCTGTGGCAGCACTCTTGGGGTGGGGGTCACACTGGTTTTGTGTTGTGGGGTTTTTGTACCCCCATTACTCGCTGAATGGCTTTCCCCTGTTGTGATGCATGAGATGTAAATCCCCCAAAGACTCGTTGCCAGGGTGACAGGCTCCGGAATTGAGCTCAGCTAAACAAAGTCCTTCAGCTTTGAAGGGAGAAGCATTTGTTTCCCATACAGAGTGGAGTTATAGCAGCCACAAGGCTGTTTTCAAGGACGCCTGCGTGAACAGGGGCACAGAAGTGTTCACCAACCTCACCAGAGTATCCGAAGCAGTGTTACTGCACTCCAACTGCTTCCGTCCCTACCCACAGGGACATACAGACACTGAGGTCATGAAGCAGGGCTCCTGAAGGCACCTCCGCCCAGGCCATCATCCCTCCCCAGAACACAGGACTCTGGCCTTCAAGCAGTGACAACCTGCTAGGCCTCAACAGCAAGGCTCAGGGCTGGTGGAGACTGGAAAGCAATCCTCTACCTCTAGCAAAGCACCGTGCTTTCCAGATCATCCTGGCCTGTGGTGGAGCAGGCTGGGCTCCAAGTTAGAGTCCAGGTTGGCCCTGGGAATCCCAGTTCTCCAGAAGCTGTAGCCATCCCAGACCTCTTCCTACAAAGGGCACATTATGTAAGAGTGGTCATGGGACCCCACTCAAAAGTGTGCCCTGCTCCGTGCCTAAAATTCCCTAATTACAGATAGAGCCCTTCACAAGATCTCCAGGATCCTGATAAGAGGGCTAGGCCCCTGGTAGGAGAGGCATCTACCGCTAGGGATCAGTCCCCAGCTGAGGAAGCCACACATGGGCTCCCTATACCTCCCAAAGGATTTGCCTGGCCCTGTGCCTCACCTACACAGCCCCCTCTTGACCCAGGAGCTGACACAGAGGGCTGGGTTCACAGAGGTCAAAGGCCTTCCCAGCATCCCACAGCCAGGAAGGGCAGACCCTGGACTTGAACCAAGTCTGTCTGCACACATGGCCCCCAACTGCGTGGATGCCCCCATTGGCACACACCTGGCTTCTGGTTAGCTTGTTTGCTTGTGTGTTTGCTTTCACAAGGTAAGGATTTTTTGTAAGGTTTGAATTTGGGTTTTTTTTTTTTTTTTTTTTTTTTTCTTTTTTAAATGAAACTGTACAGCCTGCTGGTTGAGTTGTAATTAGGAAATGCTGTGTTAGTCAGCAAGGCAGAATTGAAAAATAACCAGGCAGTGCCGGATGGATGCTTTTTCCCCTGCTTAGAAATTCCAGTTTTGCCACACTGGGGGAGAGGGGGTTGTGGAGAGGGGGAAGGGGCACAGCTGGGCTGGGCATTCCCTCCTTTATGCAGAGCTGGACAATTTTTAAAAGTAAGTTGTCTTTGTGTGGGATGCTATTGTCCCTGAGCAGGTATGAGGTGGGGTGGGAATGGTGGGGAGGAAGCAGGTGAGGGAGAAACCCAGGTGGGCCTGGGCTTTGTGGGGAGGGAGTAGGTCAGGTCACTCCCCACCTGCAATGGTCAGTGACAGTGGTGGCACCAGCAAGGACGATAACAACTGCACCCACGCACTGAGAACACAAGTCCCAGGATCTGTGCCAGATGCCCCGTTTCTGGTGTTACCCTAACTGGTGGGCTTCATTTTAATAGTGATAAGTCTGTTTTGATATGAATTAAAAAAATAAATTTGGAACTAGTGATTGCTAAGATAAGAAGACTGAGGCCAAAGTACAGACTCAACATTTCTTAAAGTGAATCAAGTATTAAACACATAGGGGCCACGGTATCCCACAGGGTGAGCAGAAATTATGAAAACAGCAGAAGTTTGGGGACGTCCACCCTGTCCACATGAGTTAAGTCATATCCGATCAGCCTCCTTTTACAGGAAACTGAGGCATAGGAAGGTTGAGTGGCTTGCCCATAGCCACAGAGCAGGTAGTTGGCAGAGCCAGCACCTGACTGCAAAGGCAAGGCCCAGGGCCCTCGGCCCGATGAACATTCTTGCCTCCCTCTCCAGGTGAAGCCCTGACCCTGGCGCCAGGTTAGCCAGCCTTCCTGGGACTATCCACTGAAGGGGAGAGCCTTTCTTGCTCCTTACTAAAGCCTGGATGGAGGCAAATCCCCCTCTGAGGCCTTCTTCCTCTGATCTGCTGCATGGAATTTTCTCAAATAAAAGCCTTTTCAGAAGGGCCTGGCGTGATGCTGCATGTGACTGGCAGAGCTGCAGTTGCCAAGGGCTCGCTGTGCCGCCTTGCCCCTGCCCTGCCTCCACCCCGCCCTGAAGGGTTTCCATTTCTCCCTTCCTTTCTCCCTGCCTCTCAAGCCCATGCGTTTATCTCTCTCTCTCTTGTCTCTGAATACTTTTCCCAATAAACGGTTGCCTCAGTATATCGAGTAACTGCACAATCCTGGAAGCCTCCGAGAGCTGAAGCCCCAGAGTTGCCCACACTTCCACTCAGAGCGTCTGAGCTCTCCGACCGCCAGTGGATCTGCGTGGGGAGAGCAGCCTGTCCCAAGCAAGCAGAGCGGATTTTGTGGCTTACGAACCTTCTAGATGCCTAGGTTTTATAATCGTCCAGAGTGGTCCTAACCTGGGATTATGGGGCTACAAGCCCAGAAATGGAAAGCAAATTGATGTGTGTGTGTGTGTGTGTGTGTGTGTGTGTGTGTGTGTGTGCGCCTGTGTAGTCCCTGTGTGTGGTTTTGTGTGAGTGACCACGTGTCTTCTCCAGGGAGAGGGACTTTTGTCACATCCCAGAGGCCTCCTCTAATCCTAAAAAGGTTTATCCAGGACCTACTGTGTCCCAGGCTGGTCAGCTACTAGCTGCAGCCTCCAGGAGTAATTCTCACAGAACCCAGAGTGGAGAGAAGAAAAGCAAGCAAACAGGAAGAAGCCAGCGTGGTCGTGCCCTGCGGGGAGCGTGAGTGTACAGGCGGCTGCTCCAAGTCAAGGTGCTGCCCATCTGGCTCCTGGCCACAGCTCAGCCTCAGCCGACTGGGTGTCACAGTCACAGCTGACACCTACCGACTGCTCCCTGTGCTGCAGGCTATGTCCTGAATGGCTTGTATCCATTCCCTTAATCTTCGTAACTCCCTGAGACACTGGCGTATCTAACAGGTTGGAGTGCTAAGGTTTGGGGAAGGTCACACAGTCAGTGGCAGAGTTGGGACTAAAACCTAGGGTTACCCACCTCCATCTGCCTCACTGGCTGAAATACTTGCCTCCCTGGACTTCATGCTTCTCATCTGTAAAATGGATTGGTTCCCGTTGGGTTTATTCCTGAGGAGCAAATAGGAATTCTCTAGCTCTCTGGAGGCTAAGGGGGGAGGAGTTTGACAACAGCCTGGGTCACATGGCCAGACCCCATTTCAAAAAAAAAAAAAAAGATAAAAAATTTAAAATTAAAAAATACGTACATAAGCTTTTATACAAATAGACCTGAATGTCAGACTCCTGCCCCCGGCAGCCCAGGAGCCCTTGATGGAGTGTGCTGGTGCCTGTGATTTCCAGGACGCCTCCAGGGCTGCCAGTGAGCTGCCAGTGTAAGGAGTCTTCCTTAAAACTCATTTTACAGATGAGAGAGTTCGACTCATTGCCACTAACTGGTCAGCATTCCAGAGAACCGCAGCCTCACCTGGAGGAGACTCGCCACCACTCGCTCCCTGACGCCCTCGCTCTCATCTGCCCACTTAGGTCAAGCATTCTCGGCGTGTCTCTCTCGCCCAGTGCAAGGCCACAGTCCCTCGCCTCCCAGAACTCGGACGCCAGCCAGGAGGGTCGAGCGCGGGCCACTGGTGCTGACGGCGGCACTGTGAGCCGCGAACCCTGCACAGGGCCACTGTGGTCAAGGAAGCAGGGTTGGAGCTCCTGAGCTGTGCAGTTGGTGGAGGGGGTTTGGCTCTTTGTGCTCCCAGCTGCTGCCCCCCCTCGCAGGTATCGGTGGACCACATAACTCACCTCGTGGGTTCCTGGCCGCGGCTCAGATCTGCTTCTGAAGCCATCCTCTTCCAGAAGCAGCGTGGGGAGCTACCAGGGTCAGAAAGGTCCAGACTCAAACCCTAGCCCTAGCTTCTGACTCCGGCCCATGGACGTGGCTCTCTGCCTTGCTCTCAGTCGGGCCCTGAGGGATGATGAGGCTGTTGACTGAGCTGGCTATGTGTGTGTGTGTGTATGCACGTGCACGCGCGCTCAGGGAGATTGTCTTCTTTAATTTTTTTGGTTGTACTTTCTCGCTTTGTTTTGGTAAGTTATTTTTACCCAAACCCTGGCTTATATTTGCTCTGTTGTTCTTTTCTTCCAAGTGCAACGCAGCTAAAACCATGCTGCTTGTTTGAGAGGTTCGGCCATCAAGTTCCAGATGTATGTGATTAGTAAGCCTCAGTGGCCATTGTACTGAACCCACACTACAAGTCACTTAGTGCATTAAGCAATAGCCTGCACTTAAAACTCAAAGCCACGCTAAGAGGTGCTGGTACTGTGCCTTTCTCATAGGGGAAGAAACTGAGACAGAGAGGCCAACAGACCTGGTTCGTAAGCCCTGTCTCTGCTCACAGAGACTGTTGCTATGTTGACACGGAGGTGTGGATAGGAGGCCCTGAGTGCCTCCAACCATGGGTCCTGCTGGCAGGTGATCTGACAGTGACACCTGTGTCCAGTCTCACTGTTGTGAACAGTCTTCTCTGATCTGCAGCTGAGACACCCCTTGGACACCCCCTCCTCACCTATAGTGTTGAATTCTCAAGGATCCCAGTGCCAGCCCAAATGACTGAGGGTCCTTGGGCCCCAGACCCCTTCTGTCCCCAGCCTCTGCTTCCTGGCCAGTCTGAGCTTGTTCCCACCTCTTTGCTATGAGCCAAACCACAGCGATCCAGGAACCTTAAGCTAACCACGCCCCTTCTCAGCCTCAGTTTCCCAACTTATATGATGAGAGAGCACAGACAGCACCATCTCTAAGTGCCCTTCCAGGTCCGGCGTCCTCTAACCTCCACCATCTCTCTTCCGATGACTATAGTAGTCTGGTGTCTTCAGGGCCACTCCGCCAGCTCTCCCAGCCCCAGTCTGGCTGCACATAGCAGTCAGCATGAGCTCTCTGTTCCCTTGTTCAAAATCTTCCATGACTTTCCACCACACTGGGAGTAAAAGCCAAACTCCTCTCCGTGGCCAACAGTGCCCTGTGTTTGGGGTCAGGTGCTGACCACTGCTCAGCAGGCACTTGGGCACAGCCAGCCATCACCTTACCAGCTGTGAGGGCACTTTACCTGAGTCCCCAATATCCCCACCTGGTCTTATGTCTTCAACTTTACACTTAAGACTTACCCTGACATTTCCCTTTCCTTACATCTTCCAAATTATTAAAAACAGCTGCTTTATAATTAATTGAATGATTCATGGAAAAACATTTTTTTCTGTCTATAAATAATTCTACCTAAAATTTTCTGGGGAGATAAAATCCTGTGGCAAGGACCCAGCACACACCGGGTACAAGCCGTCTTTCTCCCCAGCCTGGACTGAGGTCCATCTGTGTCATCTCTGGAACTCCCTCTGGCCTGAAATAGGACCTCCAAGGTCCCTCGAGGCAGGATCCGTGGAAGAGGCCACGGGAGCCCTTCTCAGCCTGCAGCTGCTCATTCTGCCCGCTTCTGAACAGTTCCTGTGAATTCACCACTGCTTTTGGCGTGCCCAGCTCTGTGCCCTGTCCCATGACTGGGTGGGGTATGTCAGAGGTGTGCAGCTCCTGCTCCAGCATTGTTTTCAGGAGTGACTCATGGAAACCTGTCGTCAACCAGTTAGCATAGTTCAGAGCCCAGTGGGGAATTCAGAGGAGAGCCAAGGTCCAAGTGGACAGGAAGCATTCTCGAAGCAGGCTCTACCAGTGGGTCCTGGCACACAAAGTGAGTCACGGTTGTGTCCCAGCATTCACCTTTCTGTGTTGACCTGGAATGGGAAGGATGGGGATGCACTGTCCTAGAGGGCAGAGCTTAGCTGGCATCTTGGGTAGCCTCGTATAGGCTTCCCCTGGAAGCAGAAGAGGCCCTTCCAACCACAGACCGCTTGCATGCTGCTGCCGCATGCCAAAGTGATGGTTGACACCACCTCAGAGACCGTCACACTCAAAGAGTAGCACAGGTGTGGCTTGTGCACAGCCATTAACCACCAACTCTTGTCCCTGGCTGTCACCATTAACCAGTCACAGCTCTGAACCTGGCCTCAGTCCTTTTTGTCAAGCCAGTGCCACAGGCAAACACTGCCAAGCTATTGCGTGACTGGAGCTGGCCCTCAGGTTGAAGCCAGTTCCCCATCTCTGATCCGCCCAGCCCGTTGCCCTCATTTTACAGAGCCTAGTAAGGGGGAGGGGCATGAAAAGCCACTGAGAATAGAATCCTGTATTACACTCCAGATTTTCTCACTTCAGTGCATCTTGGATCTTTCCCTACCAACTTCATTCAGCAAATGTTTACTGAGCACCTACTGTATGCCTAGCCTATTAGTAGATTCTGGATACAAGAGGGAGGCTAGCATAGGAGCCCAGGGTCCAGGAGAGAGACCTGGACATGCAAATCACAGAAGAGAATGGGAGCCACCCCATGCCATACTTCCAGGAGAGCAGAATGCGGGAGTCCCCTTGTCTCTGCATTTCCTTGGTGCTCAGCGACTTTGTGGCCCTAGATGCCCGAGTCCTCTCTGCCTGCCCCAGATCCCTGTCATGTCTCTGGGGCTGATCTGGACCTGGGGCCATCCCAAGCAGGCAGATTACTGGCCCCTCAAGCTGGTGATATTGAAATATTGTTTACCATTCATTTCATTCAGTGAGTTCAGGAAGGCATGGCTATTAATGAAAAATTTCCCCTTATTGTTCAAGGTAAGGGATATATTAGACATTCTAAGCTTACATCGTTTTTTTTTGTTGTTGTTGTTGTTTTGTTTTGTTTTTTGGTACTGGGGATTGAACCCAGGGGCACTTTACCACTCAGCCATATCCCCAGCCCTTTTTTATATTTTATATAGAGACAGAGTCTTGATGAGTTACTTAGGACCTCACTAAATTGCTGAGGCTAGTTTGAACTAACGATGCTCCTTCCTCAGCCTCCCAAACTGCTGGGATTACAGGCGTGTGCCACCACACCCAGCTTTACATCCATCCTAACTTTGTGTGGAGTTGGCTCTGAGGCCATCATCTGTAACAAGACTGGTTTCTCTTAGTCCTTGAAGGGAGAAAGGACCAGTGTGGACATAATTACACAATTAGGCTCAAAGGTCACTTTATAATTTCCTTTCCCCTCCTTTTGATATAGGCAAACATTGTCTGTGTGTGTTGCTGTACTTTCTTCAGTTTTCATTTGTAATATTCCGAACCAGACGACCCCTTAGGAGAAACGCTAGAGGGCTGGAGATTTAGCTTCGGCCTACAGAACAGCCCTGTGCTGTGTGACTCAGTTGCACAGCTTCACTGACCACCCACCTAGGGCTGGCTGAGAGCGGGTGACCCGCTCTGTGCCTACACATCATGCTGCGCCCACGTGGCTGTGTCAGCGTTCAGCTGACAGGTAGGTGTCGAGGGAGGACACTTCTACCTCTGCTGGAGTAGAGCCAGCGCGCTTCCTCCCACTGCTCTGCTCAGGGCTAACTGGTGTCCTATTTCTTCTCCACCTGTGACCTCAGCTTCTCTCCCGGCTGGCCTCCCCCACAACCCCGCTCTCCTGGGTTTCCTGTCCAGGCAAGTGGGGACCTGAGAACAAGCTCTGGGCTGTCCCTCTGCTTCCTGACTCGCCTTCCGCTCACCCTTCTCTGCTAGGCCTTCTGAGGACAAGGGGATGGCCCCTGACACCCCTCAGCTTATGGCCTGTAATTAATCCGTTCCACAAGCAGAGCCTTGTAACTGAGCAGCATGATCGGCAAAGCCCTCGTGGGCCCCGACTTCACAGGACTCGCCATGCCCTAGGAAGAGAAAGCGCCAACAGGAAACAAACCTGTCCAGTCACATGTGTGATAAGTGCTAGGAAGGAAAGAAGAGCAGCTCGGGCAAGAGTCGCAGAAAATGCCTGGTTTCCGTGGGGTGGGGTGGGGGTGCGAGGAAAGCCTTCTCTCGGGGGTTATATTTAGACAGAGCCAAAAAATAAGGAGTCCATCTCATAGACAGAGGACCCAGGAGGAGCCAGTATAAAGGCCCAGGTTGTCTCGGGAACTGTTTTAGGGAAAGAGGTCAGCAGGCAGAGGAGGGACGGGGGGGGGGGCGGGGGGGGGGGGCGGCAAAAGTGTGCAGTGGGGCAGGACCCCGGCCCTACGTGGCCCTGTGGCTAGATGGCAGTCATCTTCAGAGGACCAAGCTCCACAGACCAGATGTGTAAATAACAGAGATTCATTTTCACACAGTCATGTGGGCTGGAGGTCTGTCAAGGTGGCAGCGTTGGCTTCTTCTGAGGACTCGCCTTTGAATTGTAGACAGCTGTCTTCTCCCTGTATCTTCACTTGATCTTGGCGCTATAGGGATCTGTGTCCTAATCTCTTCTTGTAAGGACATCAGTCGTATTGGATCAAGGCCTAGCCTGATGACCTCGCTTTAACTTAATCACTTTTTTAAAGACCCTATCTCTGATTTCGTGCCTGTGTGGTACTGAGGGTCAGGACCCCAACTTATGAAGTGGGGGAGGGGGAGCATGATTCAGCCATAACCAAAGCCCTCGGTGGCCACAGTGGATTGACATATTCAGAATGTCTCTGGAGGCCAGAGGTAATCAGCCCCAATGCTACCTGCTCCTTCTTTGTCCCAAGAGATAATTAGCAGGGAAAGCGAGTGGCAAGCCAAGTAAGGAAGGTAGGTGGGCTGGAGAGGGAGCAGGAGAGCTGACCAGTCCACCCCAGCTTCTTCAGTCTCTCCTCCCAACCCCCATCAAAGTCACTTGCCCAGGGAAGAGGCCTGGAAAGTGCTGTACTGGACTCAGCGGAGTGGACCTCAGGGTCATGCCTCTCCCACCTCTCAGGTGCTTCTCCAGCCTCCAGAGCCCTGGGCAGCTGGCCCCAACCGCTGACCACAGTTGGACCTCCAGTCACTCCCTTCCCCTTATGCTGAAGATAAGAGAAACTACAAGGAGGGAATGGGTCCTGGAGAAGTTACCTTGAAATTCAGAAAACACAGAGCCAGGCTCCGTCTAATTAAGATGACATTTGAAAAGGGGGTGCTGGGGGAGCCTGGGTGGCATTTTAAATTACAGGCTGATTGTGCAGCCTCTCTAATTTTGGTACTGCAAAGTTTCCAATTGGAACAGAAAACAGGACTTCAAAGGCACTGCCTACTGCTGGCCAGGCAAAGGGAGTGAAAGGAGTAGCAGGGGGTCCAGGCACAATGTGGCCTGGGGACTGAGCAAAGGCAGGCCCAGGCCAGCAGCCACAGGGGTCCACAGCCCTGCGAGCTTGCTGGGCCTTTCCTTTACGGGATCAGTGGAGCTGCTCCGGGAGGAGAGCTAATTGAAGCATGCCTTGTCCTTGGAGAGCAAGCTTTGTCCAGCCAGGGCCATCACTGGCAGAGCCCTGGCCTCTGCCCCTGCCCTCCATGGTTCCATAGAAACAGGCCTGGTTCTTGTATATGGTGCCCAATGTGCCCTCTTGGGGAGCAGGGGGCTTCCTCAAAGGGATATTTCCCAGCCAGCTCCAAGCCTCATCAAGTGGAGATGGCCAGCTCCCTCCTTCCAGAATTCTGAGAGGAGCAATGCAGCCCCTTCTGAAGTTGGTTTGGAGGTAGAGTGGCCAGCTGGCTCCAAGAGACGCTGAGGCTCACCTGTTCACCTGCTCTCTGAACAAAGCAGGAGCCCAGGAGAGAGCAGCCATCTGCCCTTGGTAGCTCCTGCACATCCCTCCTTTGTCCAATTCCAGTGTATCACTCACATAAAGACGCTTAGCACAACAGGCTTTGCTGTTACCTATATTTTGATGCTGCTAACATTGATTTGCACATGTGTGCATACACACGCATGCACACACCCAGAGGATTTAAGAGTTGCAGTTCAGAGAGCGCATTCCCAGACCCTGGTTCCCACAGAGGCCCCCGTCGGAGAGTGTGACATGGATAACAGTGATTTACAGCAGAGGAAACCAAGCCTCAAAGAGCTGCGGGCACCTGCCCAGACCTGGAGCTCCCACAAGCCTACCAACCCTACTGAGGCCCCACGCCCCATATGCGTCCAGGAGGGTCTGTCCCGTGCTTCCCCTCACCACCATCTCATTGTCTCTCAGCAAAGGTCTGTCCCAGCTTCTCCACAGGAAAGGAGGCTGATGATGAAGTGTCAGTTGAACACGGACACACCTGAGCAAGGAGTTGTGTGGTGTGGCCAATGAGGTGACTTGGTCCATGGCCAGCAGTGGGAAGCTGTGGCCAGTTCCCACCTTTCTTGGGACAAGTGACAGTTCCTGGGGATCAGCTGACTGCAGGAACAGAGGAAGGGAAGAGAGTGGAGCCACCTTTGGGGCCCCCAGCCTATGGGACGGAAGCACAGAAATGCTGGTAGGAAGGATCTTTGTGTCCCCAGAGTGGTGTGGGCACTCCTGGAGGCACACAAAGGACCTGAAGCTTCATGCAGACCAACTCCTCTTGTTTTAGTGGTTTTACATATTTTAGTGTATGTAGAAAAACGAGCACACAAACCTGATTTCGTGGATATTGTTGATTAGGAAAAGTGAATTTTTTTAAAGAAACAGTCAATTTAATGTCATTTTTTAAAATATGAGTCCACAGAAGCAGTGCTGTGCTGAATGCAGAAAGCAGGGGAGACAGGAAGCAGTGTGTCTGGAAAGCCAGGAGCAGCGGGTTGAGTCTGAAGGGCCACTGACCCAGAGGGGCCAGGTGGGGCCACTTAGGCCTCCCTGTACAGAGGAGGATCAGGCAAGATCTGGCCGAGAGAGAAGGTGGCTTGAGATAGCAAGAAGGGTGGGGGAACGTGAGCCTCTGATATGGGGTGGGGGGATGTCCACAATGAAAACAGGAGGGCTCACGGGGGGACCAAGAAGGTGCAGAAGAGAGTATGCTGCTGGGAACGGGGCATGGCACCATGGGTCAGGCCCAGACAGAGGGAAAGAAGGAGCAGAACAAGAGGAGGAAGAGGACGACAGCTTGAGTGGGAAGCAGGGTCGGAGGAAGGGGTTGGGATGGGAGGCCAGAGGCAGCCTGCCCTGTTTTTACAGCAGGGCAAGTAAATGTGGGATGAAAGGCACAGAGGAGGAGTCCTGGGGGTTTCTCTGAAGTTCATCTGGTGACTGGGAGGGGGTCTTCAAAGCTTGGGAGGAGACTGGATTTGGTTTCTGGGACTTCCAGGAATCAGTAGTTTCAGCCTCTCCAGACACTGTCCTGTGCAGGGGAGACAGCCCACCCTGGAGCTCCAGGGCCTTCTCAGCCACAGGGCTGCTGGGGACAGGCAAGGACAGGGGATCCCTCCCACTTTCCTTCCTTCCTTCTGACCACCCTGTTCCTTCCCAACTCCCTTCTAAGACATGTTGGCTGCTAGGAGACCCAAAGTCACCAAAACAAGAGATCCTTGGTAGGCCAGTGTCCCTAGGTCCCAGCACATGAGTCCAAGCAATTTGGGGTAAACTGACATCAAAGACAAGGCTTCACGTTGGCTGCTAAGGTGGTGAGATAATGGGGAGGTGGGAACGGACTTCCTACCAAGGGAGGCATCGACGCCCCTGTCTTCCCATGAGGACGCCACATACTCCGTGGGGGCCAGACCCACCGGGAGTTTGTCCATCTCAAAAGAAGGCCAGGAACGGAGCAGGCAGACGAGGACAGAGAAGGAAGCAGGTTCTCTGCAACCTGAAGGCGGGGTCAGTGGCATGACCTATCCCTGTGCTGTCCCCCACCGAGCCCACTCCAGCAAATCAGGGTTGTTGCCAGGCTTCACAGAACCAAACTGAGGCTGTGCTCTGGCTCAGGAAGAAGAGGAAGGTGAAGTACTTGTTCCCAGTGCCCTGCCCAGGGGCTGTCCAAATCTGTGCTCCCACACATGCTCCTTGAGCGCCAGGGACACTCTTGGGGTACCTGCTTATGCTGGGTGCTGGGGCAGTGCTCCCCAAAGTGGGGAAGCAGTTGACTTTAGTGTGATGGTGAACATGTTGGCTTTTATCTAATAGTTATTAATTTGCTTTAATGGATATTAGAAAAAGATAAAAACACATAACAAGCAGCCTTTTAGGGCTGGGGTGTAGCTCAGTGGTAGAGCACTTGCCCAGAATATGCAAGGCCCTGGGTTCAACCCCAGCATCACACACACACAAAATCCCTTTGTAGGTATTGTTTATTGTGCTAAATTTCCTTTCACTTAAAATAAGTTTAAGTAGAAAAAAGCTAAATGAAAAAATAGTAAGTAAATTATAGTTGAGGTGGTATGCAACACAGCAGGAAATTAAGTCACTTAATGAGAGCCACCGAGGTGCCATGAAGCCTTCTGTGGATAGAGTGTTTGGTGGCATGTGAGTAGCCAAGTCTTGGGAGGTACTGTGTGGGGCATGACTTGTTCCATTCTGAGGGGAAGGCAGATGGCATGGCACAGATTCTCTTTGAGTCTCCAGAAAACTTTGCCTCTGCCCTTCTCCAGCTCACTATCTTATTGAGAGAGTACTCCATTGTTCATTGAAGCAACAGAAGAGGGACAGTGCCTGAAAATCCATAATCTGGGTCTTGGCCAAGGTTAGATGTTACATAGGAAACAAGAAGAAGAAGGACTCTAGCAGGATGAACTAGTAAAGATACCATTAGCTGCTATAACAAATACTCCAAAAATGTCTTCTCACTCAAATGCAACAGAAGGTTACTTCTTGCTCATCTAATAGTCCAGGGCAGGTGATCTTGGTGGGTGGGTGGCTCTCCTCCACATAGTGACTCATGGACCAGCTCCTTCCATCTAATGGCACTACCACCTCCTAGGACTTTGTCACTGTCTGCCTTCAGGGGACACATACATCTTAAGAATCTTGGCCCAGAGGTAGCAAACTTTAGATTCACCTTCCATTGACTTTACCTGGGTTACACAGCAAGTTGTGGCTGCAGAAGTTCCTAACCGTGGAGCCAGGAGAAGGAAGAAATCCAACCTGCCTTTCGCTTGCTAAGCCACACAACCCAGAGGAAGGAGCTGCTGTTCTCTAACTCCAACACAGGTGCTGTGTGGGCTGACTGCCGTAGCAGGGTAGGGGCAGGAGGAGATGGAGGAGAGATGTGGAAGGAGTAAGAGGAGAGAGGACATAAAGGAAAACAAGGAGGGTGGTGGAACCTGAGCCCAGGGGGCACCTCATGGCCTCCTTGGTGGCCCTGCAGTTTCAGAGGCAAGGCATAGCATCCCCCTAAATTGGGAAGGGGAGCGCCATTGCTGCCACCCCCACCCCCAGCAAGCCCTGAGCACTCTTTCCCAGTAGAAGGCAGAGTTGACCTCAGGCTCTGCCCACCACCCTTTCCCAACAGGTCATCACTCGGGGGCAGTGCAGGGATGAGGAGGATGGCAGAGGCCAGGTGGGGAGGGAGGCCCTTGCCCTCCAATCCCAGGCCTTGGAGAAAGCTGCCGGCTGGAGCAGCTCCCATCTGCCTGTTCCTGAGCTGGACTCGCTCTGCAGGGTGCAGCCTCTCCCTCCTCCCTCCCTGCCTACGTGACAAGCAGACAGGCTCCCAGAGGCTTTTGTGGCCCTGAGCTTCCCCTACCCCATGATCTTCTCTCATGGCCAGGCACCAAGAGCCCCAGGAGCTGGCATCCAGCCCTGGTCCCCCTGTGCTGTGCTTTCTCCCTCCCACCCTGCCCAGGTGACACACTGGGGCTGCCTGGCCCAGCTGGTGCACAGCCTTGGGCGCCACCCTGCCTTGCCTGTGTTGTTGCTGATGGGAGAATTTGTCACGCTTATTTTTTACACCTGTCGCCATCCCACCTGCCTCATGTAAACACTGCCAGCATTGAAGGGCTCTAACTCCAAGTCCCCAAGGAGGGCACTAGCCAGGCCCTCTGGGAGCTCCATCCCCCTGGGGCAGGACTGAGGAGAGCAGGTGGTGGCAGCAAGAAAGCCTCCCAGGTGCCAGCCGTGCCCCCACCCCTCCTGCAGGGAAACGGCTGGCACGCTCCTGTCCAGCTCCACCCCTGGCTTGCTGGATGGCCTGGGTCGAGCCCCACCTCCTCCACCCAAGCCTCACTAGAGAGGATGCAGGGCTGCAGAGCTCTGGAGCAGAGGCTGGAGGTCCCAGACCTCCCACTGAGCGAGCACCAGCAAGTCTCACATGACTCAGTTTCTCTGATTATAAATTGAAGGAAATGGTAGTACTTGTGAACTACCATATATGAGAAATAAAGCCATAATAAGTGCTCACTAGATCCTGGCCTCTGTTCTCTCTCAGGACTCCTCCTTGACCACCAGACTTCTGAGTGCATGTGCCTGTGTGCATCTGTTTGTCTTGCCAAATCCAAGGCTTACAGTAGGCCTTGAGGAAGCCTGGCTCTCTGGCCCTCTGGGCTGGTCCACTTAGCCTGCCCTGACCACAGAACCCAGAGGCCCTCCTCACCCATCCTGATGGCCCTCCCCCACCACTAACCTTGGGCCAGACAGAAGTTCTAGTTCTTGGTTTTATAACTGAGAGGTGTTGGCTACAGCTTAAACCCTGCCCCCCAGCCCCTGAGGTCTACTAGGGATCCATCACACTTCAGCAGCTGGAGGCCTCACGGGCCAAACAGAACTTCCATTACTGGCCAGAAGGCCCTGCAAGACAGTCTGCCCATGGCCCCTCCAATGGGGCACAGGCCACCAGAATAGGAGACGGGCAGAGCGGGATCACAGCACTTTAATAGCATGGTTCTCTAAGTCAGAGTGATTCCTTCCTCTCTTTCAACCTGTCTCAGGCTGGTGCTGGCACATCCTTAAAACCTTAGAACTTGTCTCCCTTATGGAAGAGAAAGGGCCTCAGCCTGAGAGTCTGCAGTCACTAAAAATAGTGCTCTATGTCCATTATAGCCATGTCAAGGTCATCTTTATCTACAGATTCTGATATAGGGGTATGACATATCTAGGAAAAATAGTGTTAGTCAACAGCAGGTCAGGACTTTGGGAATTAAGCAGCACCAGGGAAAGATGTTGGAGAAAGAATGGTCTGTCAGCTGCTTCTCAAACATTTTGGCTTGTGCTCCTAAAAATTATCACAGACCCCAACAGACATTTTGTTTATGTAGCAATTATACATAATTGCATTAGAAATTAAAACTAAGAAAATTTTAACTATTTCTTCATTTAAAAATGACTATAATAATAATTGCTGGGCACAGTGGTGTGTGCCTATAGTCCCAACTACTTGGGAGATTGAGGAAGGAGGGTCACTTGAACCTGGGAGTTGAAGAACAGCATGGGCAATGTAAGGGAGACCCTATCTCAAAAAGGGTGAAGGAGGGCTGGGGAGATAGCTCAGTTGGTAGAGTGCTTGCCTTGCAAGCACAAGGCCCTGGGTTCAATCCCTGGTACCACAAAAAAAAAAAAAAAAAGGGGTGAGGGAGCAGAGGCTATAGCCCAAAGCACGTGCACGAGGTCAAGTTCAATCCTAGCACCACATAAGAGGAAAAAACTGAAATAAGCCTACTGAACATCAATATAAATAACTTTTATGAAAAATTACTATATTTTCCAAAAATATTGTTTAGAAGAATGTCATTGTTTATTTCTTTGCAAATCTCTTTGAAGTCTCACCTGGTACTAGAGCTTGATTCTCCAGTGTTTCTTCTGCACTCAGTCCGTTGTGATGTGTTGCTGTGGTTCTAGAAAAACATGACCCCTCACCAATACATGGTTAAAAAAGGAAGTATTTTACTAAACTTTTCTGTTAATGACTCTTTAATATTCACCAAAACTGGACCATGTTGTTTGAGAGAAGCCTTTAGGTATTGGGATGTTGTCAGCTTATGGTATGAAGTATGCAGTTTTCAAATATTTTTTTGACTTGAAAGCTGGAATGTTGTCATTTTGGTAACAAGTATGTCAGTTGATTTCCGGAATGATAGGCTCATTTGGTTCATTTTTGAGGAAAATGACTGCCAAAGATCCAAATCTGATCCCCATTGTTTGTCTTTCAAGCATTCTTTCAAGTAAAAGTGGTGTCCCATGAGAAAAGGGGTCACTCAGCAGCTCCCTGGCCACTTATCGCCTCTCCAGACCCAGAAGTGTCTTGCTTCCCATTTCTTCCTACAGATGCTAGGCACGTACTCCAGGGTGGACACAAAGATTCATCATTTCTTTTACTTCATCAAGGACATTCTTCAGTAAGACTCATACTTGTTTCAATATTTTATTTTTTTTAGATGTTGATAGACCTTTATTTTACTCATTTATTTACATGTGGTGCTGAGAATCAAACCCAGTGCCTCACACTTGCTAGGCAAGTGCTCCACCACTGAGCCACAACCCCAGCCCTTTTTTATTTTTTTATTTTTTGAGACAGGTTCTCACTAAGTTGCTTAGGGCTGGGTTGCCCAGGTTGACTTTGAACCTGCAGTCCTCCTGCCTCAGCCTCCCAAGCTGCTAGGATTACAGGCCTGTGACCCTGCGCCTGGCTCACTTCACTCTTTCTGTGGCACGGGTAGTTTGGTGGGTTGCCTCGCTTCCTGCTGAGGGGCCCACTTTTTAACTAGTGGGCTGCTGCAAATATTTGCACTGTTATAGAAAGGCAAACCACACTTTAGAATTATAGTGAAAGTGGTTTTCAGCTCAGGGACTCGCCTAGAGAGCCTCAGAGACCTCCACACAGCACCACCCTTTGAAAATCACTAATCTAGCTAACCCCTTTCTCGTGCGCTTGGTCCATGGAGACTCCGGGTTCCAAGAGCCAGCCAGAGACAGAGCATGGCCAGAAGCCCAAGTCTTCTGCAATCCGGGAAGCAAGGTGATCTCCTTTTCCAACAGAAACAGTATCTGATCACCCAGAGGAATGGCACGGGAACTGACATTCTCAGTGGGGGCGAGGGGTGTCAGTGAATGATCGGCCAGAGACACGGGACAGCCCCACCCGTCAGCCCTGGCCTCACTGCGCTGCGGGTGTGGGCTTCGGCAGCCATCCTTTCTCCTCCGTAATTGGGCTGCTAATCTCTCCCAGCCGAGGCAGCCCTAATTAAACTATTCACCATCGTCACTCTGTGTTCTGAAGAGATGAGGTTGGCCATTATCACTTTTCTTTCCCTTTGACTAAGCTCTCTGTGGGTAATTTCATTCTGTCCTTGTTCATTTCTTAGAAATTTAGTCTATCCAATTTTAGTTCCTTTCTCCTATCTTAGCACACTGGGCTCGAGAGTGAGGAGGGTGAGGGCACCATGAATTTGGAAATTCTGTCCCATCACTTCAGAGCTTATTGGTGTCCTCATAATGCCTGCTTGATGGCTCAGCTGTTCACTGAGCCTCCATCTAGGTGCCCAGGAGGACTGACCGGCAGGTCTGGACCAACCAGGGAAGAGGACGCCAAGAGAAGAGGCACCTCAGGAGGCTGTCCCAAAAGGGTGATGACGGGAGCTTTGGACCTGCGGTACCCCAGTCCCTGCTTAGGGACCTGAGTATGCTGACAGAAGAGCACCACTGCCCCAAGGGCGCAGGGCAGTCTAATGTTGCTGACAGAACTGGGCGGCACCTCTAGCCTGCAGCTCTGCCCTGCTGTCTCCGCAGGAGCCTCCCCTGCACTGGTGCACCCTGGCGCCTCCTCCCAGGCCTTCACGGCTGCTCCGCACAGATACTAGTGGTGTCAGAGTGCTTCTCATGAGCTGCGACCTGCCAGCCGCCACCGGGCGCCCTGAGCGGGCAGGAAGCCCTGGGAACACAGGGAGACTGCATGTCCTGGGCAGTTTGCTCTGCGAGGCTCCACGGGGACGATGTCACATGGTCAAAGTTGCTGCACGACAGAACACCAAGCTGCCTCACAAGGGCACAGTGCTCGAGCGCACACTCACGATCAGCAGCCTGGTGGAGATGTGGTCTGTGTGACAGCCCCGGGACATTTGTGTGTAGGCAGGATGTCTGCTCTCAGTCTATTGTCCAAGAGACACTGGACTCCAAGCCCCACCATTGGCCTTGGCCCCACTGATGACTGGGAGAGCATCTGGCAGCCTCCAGGGCCCACTCCTGCCCAGCCAGGCCCTCAGCTTGGCTTGGGTCTCTGTCCATCCCCTTCAGTTCCCTCCTTACCTCCTCAAGAGCTCTGGGGAAGACCCGTGTCTGAGTTGTGCCCTGGCCTCTGGGCTCAGCTGACCTGTGGCCACCCGTCTCTCACGTATACTCTCACATCCCCAGCCCTGACACATACTTCCTCCCGAGGCCCAGACCTGAGAGCCTCCCTGAGGAGCCCTCCCAGACTCCCCAGTTTATGGTTGATATGCCTGTTGCCTCCAGTGGACCACAGACTTGGACAGGGCACTGCCTACTGGCTGCCCTGTCCCCAGCACCGAGCCCTGGGCCTCCCACAGGTTGATGCTCAGCTGACCTAGGGTGAAGATCTAGCCCTGGCTCCCGCCACTGAATTCAGGCCAGGGGCAGGGCCTGAGGTGGGAAGCCACACCAACTGCAGAAACTGACAGGTGGTTTCTGAGGGGAACTTTTAGGCACTAAGTTAGGAACCAATGACGGCCTCAGAGGGCTCAGTCCACGGTCACCCCAGCCCTTGTTCTGGAAGAGATAGTAAGTCAGGGGAAAAGCTTCTCTGTAGGGAAAAGCTGCTTCCAGGCAATTGGAGGTTCCCAGGGTTCTGACCATTCAGAAAGGTAAGACCATAAATCCCAGGCTTTGCCTCCCCAGGAGGCAGCCTGGTCCAGAGCAGGGAATGCTCTTGAAGGCCTTAGGACAAACCCCAGGCTGGAGACCTCAGGGAAGCCTTCCATAACAAGGCCACAGTCCCCTGTCAGAGACTGGCCCATGGGTAGAGGCAGGGGAAGCGGAAGGAACAGCTCCTCTCCACTATGTTCAAGAAGCAGACTGATGGGCTGGGGAGCTTTGGACAGTGTGTTCCCTTTAGGCCCAAACTGAACATTCTAAAGACCAAGACCCTACCCTAGGCCTGCCACATGGTAGGGGGACAATTGGATAAATGAGTAGGCGGGGGAGGTGAGTGGTGGGAGTCTAGAGAGAGAAGAGATCCCAGAGGGGCCTGGAGGAGTGATCAGGGGTCGAGGGAAGGCAGCGGGCAAGGACGGCGCGGGCCGTGTGGCAGCCAGTGCAGGAGTGAGCCAGGCTGGCTGGGAGAGGATGGCCGGCTGGGGCTCAGTGTGTGGGGCTGAGACTGGACAGGTGGTGACCTGGGTGGCTTGTGCAGGCTGAGTGGAGAGCTGGCCAAGGCAGGGTGGCCGGGCTTGAACGGAGGGAGTGGGGAGCGAGGTGAGCAGGGGCGTCCAGTCCTCAGTTCTGCCGCAGGGCCTCTCAGGGGAACCAGAAAGTCTTCCGTCCTTACAGCAGGTGCCGGGCCCACAATCCCACAGCCCCAGAGGCCCTGTGACAGCCTGCTGTATGCACCAGCCTTGCTCTGACTCTTCAACCCCAGTAAGCAGTGAGCCCCAAGCATGCTGGGGGCCTGGCCGTGGAACACCTTCCTGCAACATCCGGTTTGGCACCACCAAAGACAAAGACAGTGGCACAAGTGGCCACATCCAGTACTACCACTGCCCCCCCGTCACTGTTCTGAAGCCCAAAGGCAGAGTAGAAGAGAAGGGGCTCTCCTGTGTGTGGGGGAGAGCGTGACCACGTTTCTGCAGAAGTACAGGTCTGGGCCTAGGGGGTCTGGCAATTCCTAAGGGCCCAGACTGTCCTTCCTGCCCTTATCCATCTACTGGGTTTGCAGTGCCCAGATGGGGCCTTCAGCAGTGGGATCCCTCTGCCCCTTCCCCCTGAGAAGCTGGTCAACAGCCCAAGGACCATGGCCATGGCCATGGCCACTGTGCCTGGCGCTGCCCTGCCTGGTCTTCAGCTCTGCTTGTCCCTCTCTGGTCAGCCTGTGCTTTCCTGCCCTCTGCTGGGTTCAAGGGACAACTGCAGCACAGGGGTCGAGGTGTGGCCAACGGAGTGTTCCCTGCAAGGGAGAAGGGTGTGTGTGTGTGTGTGTGTGTGTGTGTGTGTGTGTGCGCGCGCGCGCGCGCGCCTCTCACTCTTTACTTGGCCACAAAGATTAGAGATGGAGGAAAACTCTGCACAATCCAAAGCAGCTCCTCAGATGAAGGGGTTATTATCATAATTACTGTGATTATTGTTATCAAGATTATCATGCTTGCCTGGAAAGTCCTGGACAAAGCAGGCTTATTTTCTGTCAGCTTGTTGTTTGTGTCTGAGGCACTTCATCTTTGCTCATAATAACTAACATTTGCAAGCCTCTTTCATGTCGCAAAGCTGTGTCACATCCTCAGCCCATTTCATCTGCACCAGCAGCCCTGTGCAGTGGGGGCTGAGAGAGAGAGGCTCTGAGTGGCAAGTGGCCTGTCCTCCACCACCAGCTGAGCAGGTGCAGAGGCAGAGTTTGAACCTGGGACACTCAAGTGAAGATTGCCTTTGTTTCCCTTGCCATATCCTTTGCATCTAATCTCTTGAGAGGGAAATGGTCCTTTGTGGTCCTTTAACTCCAAGCTTCTTTGCTGCTGATGTTTGTGGAAAAGTCCATATTGCCCTAAAGAGAAGGGAAAGGTTTTGAAGACCAAGTATTAAAAATGCAGTTTGCCCTCCCAGTTTCAGAGAGCAAATACACGGGGCACTTCCAAGCCCCTGCAGTCTCTGGCGTGGAAGTGGAAAACAAGGCCACCTCCCCTTGGTCAGCACTCCCACCCTGTGGTATAGCACAGTCAGGCATCAGCGACATCTGAGCTGCTATAGCTGGGGCAGTGGTTGCAGGAGTCTGTCTGTGTTCAGACAGGTGGGAGCCAGGGTAGGGGGTGGGCAAGGCCTCCAGGGTCCAGCTGGCTGGCTGGAGACAGCTCTGTGCAGCAGCCCCCTCACTGCTGGATGCCAGTGGGGTGTCCCACTGGCTGTCACCTGGATCTTGGTGCTGCTTCCCATGCACACATGTGATCCGCCCCCAGAGGCACATGTTCTTGTGTCAGGAAGCCCTTAGCTTGTGTGCCATCATAAGGGACCCAGTGTATGCTGCCAGTTCAGGAGCACTGCTCCCCACAACCACCCTTGGCAGACTCTGCCCCCAGCAGTAGCCCAAGGCAGCCCATTTCTAGAGGGGTGCCCTAGGCTCAGCTGCACCTGCCCCTTCTTGCTGCTCACCACTTTCCTCAGCTGCTGGTGGGCAGAGACATGAGCTTGTAAAAGGGGTTCTGCAGTGTCTTGGGGTTCCCCCAAAGTTCCTCACCTCCACCAGAGCATGCCAGGTGTCCACATTATGGGGAACTTTTTTTAACCAAAAAAGTTATATTGGTCATAATGAAAAAGAATGCCAGTGCTGTTTTTCAGTAATTGATGTGGTACAAAGAATCCCACAAGTGACCTGGACAAGTCACAACTCCTCCTGGCCTCCTGACCCTAAACCCACAAGGACACAGCCTTCCAGCTGTTGACAATCAGTTGGCAATCCCAGCTGGCCTCTTTGCCCCGGTGGCCCCTGAAAGCTCGAGAGACAGCAAGGAGGTGCTTGTCCACCGGGCGGGCACAGCACAGCTGCATGCCTGTGCTGAGCACTCTGCTTACTCACAGGGACAGCCCTGTGAAGAGGAAAAGGCTGCTGTCATCCCTGGTGTGCAGCAAGGACGCAGTCTCAGAAAGGTTAAGGCCTTTGCTCACACAGAGCCCACCTGAGGCTGAACTGAGGCTCCTGAGTCTGTGTTCTGAAGCCTGCAGAAGGCCCCAGGGCCAAGGGGGAGGCCATTGGAAGAGACTCCTCAGACAGCGTGGGGTGACTGAGAGCTGGACATTAAAACATGAGCACAGCCAGCAGGTCGAGAATGATGGGGCGGGGGCCTCTGGCAGTAACCGCCAGACCTACCCTACCCAGGCCTGTACCCGGAAGAACAGTAGGGGGCAGTGGTGGAGAGCGGGGCCCACTCCCGCATGTCCCCAGTGGACATACATGTCCAGAAACTCCCTGCAGGACTATCTGCTGAGTCCTGCCTTATTCTAGCATCCAGCATGTGGCCAGAGCCCATGACGTGTCTGTGCCAGTCCTATGAGAAAGAGAGGGGCTGCTGACACACGAAGCAGCAGAGTGTAGGCATAACACCCAGGGCGTGGCACAGTAAGAGGGGGGACGCGGATGCCAGAGGAACTGCGTGGGCTGCGGTGATGTGAGGAGGCAGGCCTTAGCTCACCCTTGGCAGACCAGGAGGTGCAGTAGTCAGGAGTTTTGGGGGTGCAGTTACAAAACTGGACTAAACAAATGAATAGCATATCCTCAACTAGATTTTTTAAATTAGGGGACTGATCGACTAGGCGTAGCTGGGTCCAGGTGTTAGCATGACTCTGATGTCTCCCTCTCGCATTTCTGCTTTCCTCAGTGATGGCTCCACACAAGGTGGGCCCTCCCTTTGGGAATCCCTTTGCTGAGTTTTTACAAATGCCTTGAGGCTGCTTAGGATGGTAGAACTGATTGTTAGTCTACTTTGACAAATATGGCTTCCTTGTCTACCCAGAGTGTTCACAGCCCAGCGGGATGGATTGGCTAGCCCTAGAGTGTGTTATGTCTCCCACCCCTGCCAGGATCCAGGGACAGAGTCACGCCCCCCAGACCACTCACACTGGCTCAGGGAAGGGTGCTTTCCTTCAGGGAAGCTGGGGCTCTGCTGCCCGAACACCAGTGGCTGGAGCCTCCTAGGTGGAGAGGACAGTGCTCAGCATGAAGGGACTGGGCAGAGAGGAGGGGCTGAAGCTGAAGCTGGCCCCTGCCACGTTTCCTGCAGCCCTGCCAGGGTGGGAGCGTGCCCCTGGCTTTCTAGAATGCTAGCTGCAGGCCCCACACTGAACCTCCAGGGGTCAGACTTGGTGTCACTGTCTGCTCAGGATGCTATAACAGGTCACCACAGACTGGGTAGAAGAAACAACAGAAGTTTGTTTCTTGCAGTTGTAGAGGCTGGGAAGTCCAAGATGAAGGTGCTAGCAGATTCTCTGCCTGGGGAAGCCTGCTTCCTGCTTCTTGGACAGCTGTCTTCTTGCTGTGTCCTCACATGCGGAAGGGCTGAGGGGCTCTGGGGCCTCTTACAAGGTCCCATTCGTTAGGCTTCACCCTCATGCTCCACTCACGCCCAGAGGCCCGTCTCTTCATGCCATTACCCCCAGGAGTTAGGATTTCAATATGGATTTTGGGGAAACAAGCACTCAGGCCACAGTACCTGCTGAGCCTGCCCTGAGGACATTCAGGAGTTCATAACCCATTTATTGCCTGGTTAGCAGCAAGAGGTGGCAGAGCCATGGGGGCTGTCGCAGAGAGAAATGTGCTGGAAAATGCCCCACACCTCTGGCCCTGGAGGAGTCCTGGACGGGAAGGTCAGGCTCAGTGTGAGCCCCATGGCCCAGGACCCTGAAGGAAGACAGGCAGAGGTCAAGGGACTCCTCTGATGGTTAGTTGCTTGTCACACTCCCCATCCTTAGGGCACTTGGTGAAGCACACCCCCCACCCCACCACCCCTGAACCTGGCCTTCCATCTCAACTGTCTCTCTCCTCTTTGCTCAGGGGTCTAGGCTGGGCACCAGAGTGTCTGTCCCCAACTCTAGCTTCAGATGACCCAACTTTGGCTGCAGTGTAAGTCCAGGGCTCTTGGTGGTAACAGTACATGCTGGAGCCATGCTGGATATTAAAACTCCAAGAAGTCTTTCCCACAAGCTTTGCTGGGTACTAGCTATGTACAGAGCACCGTGTAAGACTCAAGGTACCATGGGAATCAGGAAAATAGCCCTTCCCTGGGGAATGGGCGCATAGCACCGTCTGTGACAGAGAATGGCAGGGCATGAAGGGAGAAGACCACCCAGGGAGGTGACATTTAAGATGGAACCAGGCAGGGAAAGGTGTTCTTCTCAAATGGAGAGCCTGAGGTGGCATTGCCAGTTTATTTGGGGAATGGAAAGAAGGGCTGTGTGGCTGGGAACCTACGGGAGGGAGAGGTGGTGCAGGGAGGTAGGTGGGAGCTTTGTAGGCCACAGTCAAAATGTGGAGTTGAGGGATGATGGGAAGCTATTCTAAGAGCTTCAACGGGGAGAGTTGTTGTATCCATTCAGGTTAGGTTGAACTATGAATATTGGAGACCCTGAAAATATGGTGAAAAAATAGTGGCTTAAATAAGACAGAATTTTATTTTTAAGTGTGTGGTTTTTTTAAACCAAACACTTAAAATAGTGTTAGCATGACTCCAGATGGTATGGAGTTTCCACAAGGCTTTCAAGGACCTAAGCTGTTTTTAGATCACTGTGTCACTATCCCTAGGGTGAGGACCTTGTCTTCATGATCTAAGTTGGCCGCTAGCCCTCCAGCCATCTCATAAGTTCTGGGCAGTTATAGTGGCTGGGAAGGAGGGAGGAAGTGAGAGGAAAAGGGTGTCCCTTCTCTTTAAAATGACATTTTCAGAGACCTTCCTATACTTCAGCTGACCTCACATGGCGCATAACTTATCCTGTGATCATACCTAACTGCAACAGAATTGGGAAATGCAGCCTTGTAGTTGGATGCAATTGTGCCCAGATGAAAAAATGTTGGGGCTGGGACTCAAGAGTGGCCTGGCAGGGTGGGGAGTGGAGGCACACCCCTATAGTCCCAGAGACACAGGAGGTTGAGGCAGAAGGATCACAAGTTCAAGGCCAGCCAGTCTCGGCAACTTTGCAAGGCCTTGAGCAACTTAGTGAGAACTTGTCTGAAAAAAAAAAAAACTGAGGGTATGGCTCAATGGTGAAGTGCCCCTGGGTTCAATCCCCAGTACTTAAAAAAAGAAAGACTATTAGGTCCTTTTTCTAAAGGAGAAGGGGAGACCTGACGTTAGGAGGAAACTAACAGCCTCCCGCTGTGTGGTGCGCATACTGAGGCAACCAGGCCATGCGGGAGGAGGTGAGATCCACCAAGCTCCTGGTCTTCAGGTTTGAGCAGTTGGGGCGATGGCACTGCCATCTGTGTACTGAGCTGGTGAGGACACAGAGAGAGCAGGAAAGGTGGCAGGGGTGGGGTCTGCCAATACTAGGCCCCTCCTGCCCCAGCACGCACCCCGAAGTGGAAGAGCTGGGAGGCAGACTCCACCCTGGGCTGCCCTCTGGAGGGCCACAGGAAATGGCTTGGCCAGTGTTCTCTGAGCTGGAGAGCACACCCCACTGCAGCGAGGGTCACGGAGTTCCAGGTCAGACCTGGAGGAACAAATGTGGAAGGACAAAGGCTTCGTGGGAGAGCCACAGTTCATTTGTCACTTTTGGAATGTCCCATGAGGCCTTGACATAGGGGTGGTGTGGCTCTCAGCATTCAGATTGCAACAGGACCTTCTCACCCAGCAGAGGTCTTGCCTGGCCTGCCCTGACCTGTTCCCACTCACTCACTGTACTCGTCTGGCGAAACTCACCCCTCACTGAGGTGTGGGTGCCTGCCAGGGGCACCCAGGGCCCAGACCCCAGGCCCAGGTCTCCAGGCCACTGCCCCTGGGGAGGTTTCTCGCCCAGTCCTGATCCTAGGAGGCCAGGCTTCCTTGTGGGCAGCCCTGGTGTCAGGGCCAGGTGTTCGGAACACTGCATCTGGATTAGCACTGTGGTCTGACCTTCCAGGCTCACTCCAGTGGTACCTTCCTTCCCCGGGCCAAGCCGCCAGAGCTTTCCCACCACCCCTCCGCCGTGCACAGGTTCTGACATGGAAATAGCTACTTAGCCAGACAGCTCCATTCTGGAAGTCTCCAAGAAGGCTTCGGCCCCACCAACCTTTGTGCAGAATCTTTTGTTGGCCACCAACCTTCCAGGTGCTGACCTCGTTTTCTTTGTTTCTCCCACTCCAAAGGACACCTTCTGAGCCATGATGGGCTGGGCTGCCTCTCTCCTCTGGCTTCACTAGAGGGTTGGGTTGGAAGGGGCATTAGAGGGTTGGGTTGGAAGGGGCTGCAGCGGGTAATTGCCTAATGACCACAGTGCACCCATGGACAGAACACTCCAACTCTTGAGGGCGTGAGGTCAGGGAGATGTTGGCCTGCCATTCCCCACTCCCAGCCCAGCAGGGGCTCAGTCTCACTTTGAGTTCCAGGGTGTGTGCAGGCTGAAACGGGGAAAGGTGGCTGGATTAGGGGTCCAGCGAGCACTGGGCACTGACCCCAGCCCAGATGAACTCACCTGGGCTCACTCTGGCCCTGCACCCACCCCTGAATTTGTCCCCAAGTGCTGTGCATCAAACTTGGCAGGCAAGGCAGTGCCTGCCTGTAATCCCAACAGCTTGGGAGGCTAAGGCAGGAGGATCACAGGTTCAAAGCCAGCCTCAGCAATTTAGCAAGGCCCTGAGCAATTCAGTGAGATCCTGTCTCAAAATAAAAAATATAAAAAAGGGCTGGGGATGTGGCTCAGTGGTTCAAACCAAAAAAAAAAAAAAAAAAAAAAAAAAGGTTAAACTTAAGTGGGTGTGTCCCCAGAGTCACTGGTATCCCTGAGACCTGTGTTCCCCAACCCATGGAAAATGCTCTAAGAATACAGCAGAAAGAAAGCAGGAAAATGTCAAGGTATTTAGGCCCCCAGGGCTGGGCCCCCTCCCCCTCTCTGTGGCCCCTTAGGATTAGTTTCTGCCACTTGCACACAAAAGGCTTGACTTTGCTGCCAGTGACTGCTGTGCTCATTAGCCAACTACAGCAATGCCATGGGACAAGGCTCTCCCAAACTCAGCTGCTTCGCCTGGTCAGGGACCAGAAATCCAGGACGACTCAGCCATGCCCTGAGCAGCCCAAGTGCTCTTCCTGGGAGGAATGACAACAGAGGAATGTCCATGGTGTTATGATCTGACTCCCAAATGTGCCCAAAAGCTCCTGTGTTGAGGGTTTGGTCTCAAGCCGATGGCTCCAGTGGGCCGTGGTGGTGCAGCCTCAGAAGGCGGGAAGCAACTGAGTGGCTTTGCTCCACCACTGTCCTGCCTACCATGTGCTGCCTCACCACAGGCCCAAAGTGACTCGGCCAAGCGACCATGTACTAAAGCCTCTGAAACCGTGAACCAAAATCAGTCTTTCCTCCTTTTGAATTATCTATCCCAGGTATTTTGTCACAGTGATGGAAAGCTCAGTAATGCATGTGATGGCAGAGGCCAGGGGAGCCTCAGAAGCGCGCAAGACTTCTTTAGGAATTTACACACCCTCACTGTATTCAGTGGGCCACAGCAAGTCCTATAGCCACCAAGTTCAGAAGGCAGGAAATACACTCTGCCTCCAGGAGAGGAGGAGGCGGCACAGACAGGGGCGCTTGAAGAATCAGCCCCTTCACAGGGCTCCCACATCTCCCTCGAGGCCAAGTTTCAAGGAAGCAGCGCATGTGCACACAAACACCCTTTGCAAACTGTAGTGGTGGTGACAGTGCTGTCCTGTGACTTCTCCAAGAGCCTTCTGAGTCCTCCGAGACCACTGCACTCCTGGTTTTGATGTTACACGTACTTGATTGTAGTCTTTGAAAATGGGTGACCCATTTGGTCTCGTAACCAAAGGGGAAGAAACCTGTGAATTATGCAGTACTTTTCCTGCAGTTCCGTGGAGTCTCAGCCCACTCGATGGTGGGTGCCTTAAGCAAACTCAACTCACCCCCTCAGACGAGGAGGGGAGGAGGCAGAGAGCGAGGGATCCCAAGCTCCCAACTCCTCTCAGTACCTTCCCCGGTGTAAGCAGACCTGGGCCTCCCCTGGTGACCACAGGTCATTAGACATAAAGAAAGATTAATAACATTACGTTTTAACTAAGAGCCTACATTCTTGAGATGTAATTGGCATGAGGACTCTCCCCCGGTCTGGACTAACTTAAAACCAACCCCTCCTGTCCCCACCACTAAGGTGCAGCTCCCCTGGGGCCAGTCCCTTGGCCAACAAGAACACCCCTCTCCTGAAAAGACCGTGCTCCCACCTGGGGTAAGAAATAAAGGAAATTATAACTGTAGCCAAGGGCACTGTTTTTTAAACTTTTCCTTCCAAATAAATGTTGTGCAAAAGCCCAGTTTTTCAAAGCACAGCTGCTCCAGTTGAGCAGCAGGGTAGAGCAGAGCCCTGCCCCCTCTTCCTGCCCACAGCCTGGCTTGCTGCATTAGAACCAGACTGTGACTCCGAGTGGCCCACTGCCCTGAGCTGGCTGGAGCCCTGGGCAGGGCAGAATCCCACCGAGGACTCAGAGCCCTGTGTCCCTCTCTCCTCGCAGGCTGATGCCAAAATGGTGTGCGACGTGGTGAGTCGTATGGAAGACACTGAGCCCTTCTCCGCAGAGCTGCTTTCCGCCATGATGCGACTCTGGGGTGACTCAGGGATCCAAGAGTGCTTCAACCGGTCTCGGGAGTATCAGCTCAATGATTCTGCCAAATAGTGAGTATCCTGGGCTGGTGGGAGGCCTGGAGCAGGCCTAAGGCCCGAGGGTGGGGACCAGTAGGCAAGGATTCAGACTGAGGTCCACCTCACTGTGGTGAGATGCTCTCCACAAGTGAAGGGGCTTCTCTTCCTGGGCCCCAGATGAGGAAGGGGTCAAGAGACAGCCAAACAGGAAATGCCCCCAAGGGCTGGGACCTTGACCCCTGCTGGCCCTGGACAAGTGCTTGCACTCCAGAATGAAGGTTCCAGGGTTACAGGGATGAGCCTCTGACCTCATAAATAACAGCCACAATCCATGTAGGCAGAAGAAAACTCAAGTGGTGCCATTTTGTTTCATTTTAAAGAAAACAATAGATTTTCAAGTCTGGGGAGGTAGCTCAGCATGCATGTTCAATCCCCAGAACCACAAAACGAAACAAAAAATAATGAACTTTCCATTCCTCTAACTTTAAAATTAAAAATAAGGACGAAGTAACTCCTTCCAATAAATAGAAAAAGCAATCAACCGTATCCTTTAATATTGTGTTACAGAGAATGAGGGGCAGAACAGGAGGGAGGTGGGGAGGGGCAGAGAAGAGGAAGTCGAATGTGGGCACTGGTGCAGGCCAGAGCGGGGGAGAAGGGATAGAGGCCTGGCCACTGAGTTGAGTCACTCTGGAGATGTCCTTGCTGGTCATGTGCCCTTGGCCTCTAGATGGAAGCACAAAAGCCCTGGGGGACATTGGGGCGCACTTACTTTTGCAGCCTGGTGCTCAGGCTTTCAGTAGGAGCTGACAACAAAGCCCTGTCTGGGGACATGTGTGCTGTCACCTGACCTGACTTGGTCATTGTCACCAATGCTTCACAGCTGGGACCAGTGCTCCCAGGGGACACTCAGCAATATCTGGAGGCATTGTTTATTGTATCATGTGGGTGGTGCCCCCAGCATCCAAAGGAACACCCTTCAGTGCACAGGACAGCCCACAGCAGAGAATTATCTGACTTGAAATACCAGTGGTACCGAGATTAAGAAACCCCGATCTCCACCGCAGATGGGACAGGACAGGGCCAGTGGAACAGCTTGCTCCAGTGGGCACCAGCTACTTCCACTGGTGCAATGGCAGCTGGCAGGCCAGGGACTCGAGTGGGGCCAGACCATCTTCCTACTTGTGCACACCTAGATTGTCCACAGGGAAAATGCTGAAACCCTGCAAGACCCAGGCTGGGGCCACCAAGGCAGGCAGGCATCTGAGCTTGACCCCCAGACCCAGAGCCTCCCAGAGCCCCACACAGGTCAGGAGAGGGTGTTTTCAGCCACACCCCCTCAGGCCAGAGAGACCCGTCTTCCTTCCCTGCTGCCAGCCAGACCCAGACCCCAGGGGCCCTCGGGGACAGCTGACCCTATTCTGTCTTCTGATGGCTCATTGAATCCTGCTCATCACTTAAATTTTTGCCCATTCCATTAATTGTAAAATGAATCCAAGCCGGGTGTAGTGGCGCACTCCTGTGATCCCAGGAACTTGAGAGGCTGAGGCAGGAGGATCACAAGTTCAAAGCCAACCTCAGCAACTTAGCAAAGCCCTCAGCAATTTACCGAGACCCTGTCTCAAAAAATAAAAAGGGCTAGGGGTGTGTCTCAGTGGTTAAGCTCCCTGGGTTCAATTCCCAGTACAAAAAAAAAAAGCTGGAAATATTGGTCAATGGTAGTTCTCCACTGAGTTCAACCCCAGTACAAATAGATAGATAGATAGATAGATAGATAGATAGATAGATAGATAGATAGATAGATAGATAGATAGATAAACAAATCCATTGCAAAATATTTTTTAACCATAAGGATGTAGAATGAAAATAATCTCCCCTTCCCAGTCCTGTCCCCTCCTGCTTTTAACCGTTTCCATTTTACTTGTCCTCATGGTGTCCATGAAATCTTGATACTCCAACTTTAAATAGTATTTCCTGACTATGAAATCTGGCAAATTCAGCTCACCTTCCTTCCTTCCACCTCTCTCCATCTCCGCCTCCAGTTTTTTGCTAGTTAAAGGATTATTTTTAGTTCTTCTGGTGGTTACCATTATAACTTTAGATAAGAAAATCAAGTCAGTATTTGTCAACTCCTCACCAAGTAAGCCAAGGAAATTCCGCTTCTCTCTTCTCTTTCTCTCCTCTGTCTTCTCTCTCTCATCCCTACCTCTTTCCAAATTTTCCACTGCCAAGGTTTATGGCATTGATGTTCTCCTGCTTAGCTCCTCTGTGCTTCCTCTCTGGGAGAAGGCCCCACAGCAGAAAAGAAAGGGGACAAACTTCCAGATCAGAAGGACTTTAAATACCTCTTGGTCCAGGGTCGTGTTCAGTCTTGTCTTTTGAGAAAATCTTGGGTCCAATATGTAAAACAAAGCAATTTGTTGAGACAGAAAAGAGAGGGAAGCCAGCCAACGCTTCACACTGCACACTCCAGAAGGCGCCTTTGACGGCCTGAAGCCCCAGGCACCGTGCCTCCCAAGCCCTTCCCTGCACAAGTCAAGCCAGGGCTCAGAGGGGAAGGACGAGGTCTAGGGTCACTTGGCTCCTGAGCTGGCCCTTGCTCTCTCAGTGTGGCCCAAGCCTCTGAGTAAGCAGGCAGATCCCGGAAACTCAGAAACCTGCCCGGACCCAGCCAGGGCCTGGGAAGAGTGCTGCAGCTTAGTCGGCTTCGCTTTTCCCGAATCTGTTTCCTGCTGAATCGCCCACGTGCTCTGATGCTCCCCCCGGCATTCTCTCCTGGGCCCCCTTCGCTGTTCTCCTCCAGCTTCACCCCAGACCGCTCACAGCCAGGACAGGACTCTCGGCTTCCCCTGCCCTGTGCCCAGGCCGCTCTGCTGGCACTCCGCTCCCAGCCTTAGCCTCCTCGCTGGCCGTCCCCTCGGACCCTAACTCCTGCCCACCTCTCCTGGATGCCCAGGCTCCCATCTTGAACTACTTCCTGCCAAGCTCCAGTGTCCAGGTGACTTCTTCAGTGTTTTAAATTCCCCTATACCTGGACAGCTCTCAGATGGCGATCTCCGGGTCATCCCTCCCTTCTGACTCCTGCCTCTTCAGTGTCTGTCTGAACTCAGATTAGAGTGGCGGGTGGGGCTCCTGGCTCCACCACCCCCAAAGGCCAGTTGGCCTCCTTTCCCTCCCATTGGCTGCATCCTCTCGCCACCACAGGGAGCCATTGTTGGCTCTTCCTGTCTCCTCCCACATGTCCAGAAGGTACCTGGCCACTTCCCACCCCTCCGCAGCCTCCTCCAAGGCGTGAGCTGCCATCACCTGACACCTGGATGCTCCCAGCAGGCCTCCCACTTCACCTGCACAAACCAGCACTCCAGCATCCTTTCGGGGGCTCTCCTTTCACTCGGAGTAAAACCCCAAGGCCTCACCACAACCCAAGGGCCCGCACACTGTGCCCCACCCAACTCCGACTCCGCCTCTGCCGTCCGCTCACCTAGGCTCACCAGCCACCTGCTCCCACCACTCCTGGCCCTGAAGCCTTCCCAGCCTGCACCCGGTTCCTGCTGTACCCCAGGCATAGGCCCCTGTGCCCCCTGGTCCCTCTGCTGGGCCACTTGAGGCACCCTCCCTCATTCTCTGTCTCCATTCTCAAGACACCTTCCCCAGCCATCCTGCAGGCCTCCCCTAACAGGTCACCTGATTGTTCTGATTCTCTCCTCCCCCTCCTCTTCCCCCACCCCTCCACATACACGGTAGAGCACAGGCTTCAGGCAGGTGGGGACTGTGTCAGTGTTGGTCTCCGTCACCATTCCCACACACACCGATCTCAGGGCAGTGGTAGGTAGGACACATGGCAGGTGCACACTCAGTGGGGTCCCCACCATCCTTGGCCCTCTCCCCTCCTGAGACCTGCCAGCAGAGAGAAACCAGGGAGCAGGCTGTGTGGTTGTGTCCAAAGGTTTGCCTGGTTTGGGTAAGAAGGGCAAGACCAGGGGCTTTCTGGCCTGGTGCCCAGCTGCAGATGACAGCAGGGTCACCAAGACTAGCACAGCCTTTAAGCAAAGGCCATGGGACTGGGGACGGGGAGGGACAGGCACTGATGGTTGAGAGGAGCTTTCCAGATACCTGCCAGCCTGGCAAGGAAGGCATGGGGCCAGAGCTCAGCGACCAGACTTCTGCCCTGCTCAGCCTTCCACAGAGAGCCAGGTTGGCTTAAGGGAGGAGGCAAGGGGGAGAGCCCGAAGGCCAAAGACCCGGTCCCAGGAAGGCCCACCATCCTCTGGTCCTGAGGACCCTGAGCAGCCCCCTTCCAGGATCCTCAAATGGGAAGTACACACAGACCCCTGGGAAGATGAGGAGGTGTGGAAGGGCAGGCGACACTGGGGCCTCCTGCAGCACACTGCGTACTGAGAATGAACCGTGGAGGCAGGTGACTGGCCCAGCCCTGTGTCAGGCTCAACCTGTTGAGTTTTCTCATCTATGAGACAGTACCTTTGACTCAGGAAAATTCAGGGTGAATCATGATCACACGTAAAGAGTAGAAGGGTGCTGAACGCTAGCGTGCCTCTTGCATGCCAAGGAAGCCTGGACCCGAGCTACATCGCCAGCCCCTGGACTTTTCAGCTTGAGACAGAGTCTCACTATGTCGTCCAGGCCGCACTCAAACTTGCAATCCTTCTGCCTCAGCCTCTCGAGTAACTGGTATCGCAGGCGTACACCACCACACCTGAAGCCTTCATTATTTTTTAAATTAAGAGTGACAAGATGGTACCATAAACCTCGCCACAAGTCTTGTCATTGTGCCTGGAGCTGCGTGCACAATGCTCTTGGGTCTGAATGCGAGGCTCATTGAGATTGTGAGCCCAGGACCATAGGTTCCTTCTTCCTTGGTTGTCCCCACATCCCCAACTGCCCCCCATAGTTACCTTCAAGGGGCCCAGGCTGATACTGGACTGTGAAAGTGGGTGACCCGATGAGCCCCGAGCATGCCCAGGGGGAGGGTCCATGGTGCCTTGTGTGTTGCCGTCCCCAGCTACCTAGACAGCCTGGATCGGATTGGGGCCGGCGACTACCAGCCCACCGAGCAGGACATCCTCCGAACCAGGGTCAAAACCACCGGCATCGTAGAAACCCACTTCACATTCAAGAACCTCCACTTCAGGTGAGGCCCAGGAGACAGCCAGGCCCTGGTGAGGGTGGCGGAGTGGCAGGAGACACCCAGGCTCTCACCCTCATCCCACCTGGTACGGCCAGAGAGCTCCTGCCTGGGGACGCTTTCACACTGGGACAGGCACTTAGACACTAGAAGGGCATGCCTGTGTGCTCATTTTTGCCAGGTTCAGAGGCTGGGTTGAGCAGGGTGGCTTCCTGGGAGGGGGGTCCTGAGCTGGGCTATGAAGAAAGGGAGGATTTGGATGGAAAAGGAGGGGAAAGCTGTCCTGAGCCGATTAGCAGATGGCCAGGTGGTGGGTATACAGGTAGGTAAACCCAAGGGATGTCTGTGAGATCCAAGGACTCACATGACCTCAGAGATAGAAGGATTTTAGAGAGCAATTGACCCCCTCTACCGGGGGACTGAGGCCTGAGAGAAGCAAGTTTTCCCCAAGGCACAGAATGTAGCTGAGACCCCGGGGCTCTGAGTACCTCAGAACATGAGCCCTGAGGTTTAAGACCTGCTGGAGGGTCCTTTCCCCTGGGTAACCTTGGTGCACTGAGGACTGGCAGCCCTCCTCCCACCCTACCTTCCAGGTGTGGTTTCTGGGTGTCACATAGAATAGGAGGAGAGGCCAGGAGGGGACGGAGGGCAGGGACCTCAGGCTGGTGCGCAGGCGTAAGGCCCTGTTTCCTGGCCCCCTGCCAGTCCCATGCAGCCAGCAAGATTGAGGCTCTGGGCCCACAGGCAGCCATTCTGCAAGACTGTGGGGGCCATGCTGGGCACCCACTGCCCTGGTACACAGCGATGCCCTCTGAGATGCCTCCTTGCCCTCCAATCTCCTCAGTGTCTCCTGCTCACCCCTGGATATGCCGCAAGGGCACCTCAGCTCAGCCCTGGCCAGCAGTTACGCTCTGGAGGAGCTACAGAGCCCTCAGCCAGCCTCCCTATAATTTCCAGTGGGGAGGCAGGGTCCACAGGAGGCAGGAGGAGATCGAGACCCACACTCACTTCTTTGTTCTCCGCAAGCACTGGTCTGTGCCTGCAGCTGCCGTCTTCTGTCTGGACGGTTCCTGTCCCTGCAGGTCCGGGTCACCCCCCTGCAGCTGTGTGCCAGCCAGCTTCTAGGTCCGGGAGGCTGCAGGGCTCCTTGCTCAGGGGTTAGCATGTGACTCTGACTTCTGACTTCTAACTTCCAAGACCTGTCCCACCAGCCTGCAGCCTCCTCCCACGGCAGCCTCCTCCCCGAGGATGGAGTCTGAGGGGGAGAGGCCAGGCTCCACCTGCTGCAGAGGGACAGTGCAGAGCAGGGGAGGAGCAGCTGTGTCCACAGACAGGCCCGTCGGGCCCCAGCTGCTCCACCCTTGCACTCACCGCAGGGGCTGGGGCACCTCCTTATGCTCTTGGCGCTCCACTTTCCCACGATTCCTGCCTGCCTCCCTTCTGGGCAGGCTTCAGTTTGTCCACAGCATACATGCAGAAAGGGACAGAAAGCCCGTGTTCCCATGAGAGGAGGCCTCTCAGGCGTTTCCTGGGCCCTTAGTAAGATTCTTCAGTTGCAAGGACAGGTCTGTAGGCTACTCCATGTGAGCACAGCTTGGTCCTGGGACAGGCTCACGGAGCAGTGATGGCTGCCACCAGCCCCAGGGATGGCTGTGGTCTGTCTGTCAGTCAGTTGGTCATCACCTGGAGTGAGGAACCCTTGTGAGGCCCGGGCACCATGCCCACTCCTGAGAGGACACTGGGCTGGACCACTGGGCACCCCTGCCCACCTGGACCTTACCATCCATCAGCTCCCGTCTTCCTGGCAGGCTGTTCGACGTCGGGGGCCAGCGATCTGAACGCAAGAAGTGGATCCACTGCTTCGAGGACGTCACGGCCATCATTTTCTGCGTCGCACTCAGCGGCTATGACCAGGTGCTCCACGAAGACGAAACCACGGTGAGTCACCCTGGGCCCACCGGGCAGCACGGAGGGGCTGGCCACGCAGCCCAAGGGAGCACTGCAAGGGCTGCGGCAGAACAGCCCAGCCCTGGAGCACTCAGGCCTCAGGTCCCCACCCTGGCTCTGGGGTCCTCTTGTGGGTGGGCCCTGCTGGCTTGCTCTCGCTCTGTGTGGCCAGGGACGATGCCTCGGGATGACGGTGCCGCAAAGGGAGCATGGACCCCCGGGACAGAGCCTGTGTGCAAACTGATTACGAACAACTCAGCAGAATTTGCATCTTGGGCAGTAAAGTGCGCCTTCAGTAAACTCAGCGGAGTCACAGAGGCCATCAGGCCAGAGCAAAATTAAGCAAATCCTAAAAGTCCAGGATACAGCCAAGCCGGAATGCATACCCAGCGGAAATAGTCGTGCACCCTTCCAGGGCTGTGAGCAGGGTGCTGCACAGAGGGTCGTGGGGCTCCAGGCTGCGCAGAGCAGCGGGATGAGGCACGCTGGTGGGTGACGGGTGCGGCTCCGGCTCCGTCTGCGTCGCTGGGGTGCCAGCCAGGCTCCCGCCTTCCGTCCATGCCCCACATTGATCCTGGACCTCTGGCTGTGACCTGTGAGAACTGCCAGACCGGCTGCAGAGGGACACTCGCCTGGAGAGTGTCTGCAGCCCTCCCCTGGCCTAGGCCGGTGTGCTGGCCTCGCGTTGCCGCTGAATTTAGGCAGGACCTTCTCTGCCTGTTACTATTTCCTGTAAAGGGGATACTGATAGACCTACCTCGTGGGGGCTGCGAGACGTGGAAGGAAGTAATCCACGTGCAGCACTGGGAACCGTTCTGGGCACAGCAGCTCGTGGTCATGTTGTTGTTGGTGACGGCCTTGGGTCACCTGGGCCCGTTGAGCAGTTCCCATGGGGCTACAGCCACAGGACCTGGGCCCTCCAGACTCTTCTGTGCCGGGAACCCAGCATGGCCTTGGAGCAGGGCTCGTGGGCTGTGGCTCACACCCTGGCCTCTGTCCTTCACTCTGAGTCTTTCAAGGACAGCAGTGAAGGTTTGAGGAGGGTTTGTCAGGCTGGGCCTTGAGCAAGGTCTATCTTGCCGCCATGTCCCTGTTTCCCCGTCACACCCAGCCCTGCTGGTCCCACAGGGCTGCCATGAAACCGGGATGAGCTTTGGGGTGTGGCCCTATGGCAGGGGGTGCCACCTTGAGACACCACATGGAATGATGGAGCCAAAGCCACCAGCTGGGTGGGTGATCTGGACCCGAACCTTGTGTCACTTGCCCTGGGCTGGGTTTTAGCTCTTGTCATTCTGAGTGACTTTTGTAGGCAGGGATGTTGAGGAGACATCAGCCTAGTCCTGACCCTGAATGTGGGGCAGGGGCAGACATGCCCTGGGCCACACTTGGGTCCCAGACTCAGTGACCACCCAAAGCCCAAGACAGCCCCTGGCAATGTATGCCTCAGTCGCTGCCCCAGCACATCCTTGCTGCTCCATGGGTGGACCCTGTGCTATCAGAGCCACCGTTCACTGTCCCCTTGGCTAGCCCATGGTCTAAGCTTGGCTCAGTTCATCTTTTCTCCTGGCCGCCCCTGGGCATGAATGCTGCCTCCAGCCATGGGAGAGTGAAAGAGCCAGAGGCTGGAGGACCCGTGGGCTCCGGGTGGGCCTTTCTCCCTGGAGTATGACCCCTCCCTTGGGCCTGCCCTGCTGGACTTTGGACAGCACAGGCTCAAGGCCCAGGCCCGTCAGCCGTGGGGCTGGACTCCTGCTGACCTCTGGAGCACAGTACAGACGCAAAGGAGGTTGGGCGGTGCTGGCAGCCACAGGCACCAGGCTCCATGGCCCTCGGGTCCCCAGGAATAGGGGAGATGAGGGTGATGCCCAGCCAGCCTCCCCTGTGAACTCCTCAGCAGCCCTGGTGGCAGAGCAGGCCCATGTCCTGGAGCACGTCCCCCAGGTTCCTCTTTCCCTCCTCACTGTTCCTCGCTCACCCTTCCCTCTTGTCTCCTGCCCTTCTGCACAAGCCTGGAGCAAAGGATCTTGGGGAAGCAAAAGCATAGGAGCCAAAGTCAGGAAGGGGCTCTTCTGGGGTCCCTCCCTCTCCCAGGCCGGCATCTACACAGCCCAGGGAAGAGCAGCTACTCCTGGGGAATGGGATTGGCTTTACGGCTCAAAAGCAGCACATGGGGGCAGCTCGTTGCCATGGCAGCACCAGGAGGAATGCCGTTGCTGTGGGACCTGGGAGTCTGGTGCGTCCCGGGCTCACACGAGCAGAGGTGGGCAGCTTGGGTGTCCAGCGGATCTGGTCCAGGGTCTGGCACCGCCGTCCACTGTGTGATCAGGGCCTTGCGACAGCCTCCCTGGGCCTCCTCTGAAAGTGGTGGTGGTGTAGGACTGGCATCGTGGGGAGCTGTGGGGACCCCAGGTCGAGAGCGGGGGCTGGCACCCAGAGTCATCTCTCAGGGACGACCGTTGCAGCTCCTGCACCGACGCTGGGCTAGAGGGCAAGTTGTAGCGCGTGGGTGCTCCACCCAAGGAGGCGGGATGCAGGCGCTGGTGACCAGTCCTTGGTCTTCAGCCTTCCTCTCTGGTCATCCCTGTGCTTCCCTCTCTGGCCTGGGGCGAGAGTTGGGGCTGCCCAAGACAGAGGTGCCTGGAGGCAGCTCCTGGAGCAAGGCCAGGAGGACCCTGGGGCAAGTAGCTGCCACCCACCGGACTGTCACCCTGCCCGCTGCACCCCGGGACCCTGAGGGCTCATCCTGTCCTCGTACCTGCTCTCAACACCACCCGGCCAGGCCGTGGGCTGCCACAACCTCTCCACCACCACTACTGTCACCTCCGCCTACCAGGGCCTTATCTTGCCAAACCAAGGCCAAAACCATGAGCTGATTCTGAGAGACCCTCCGAGCCCGGCAGGTATGAAGCGCCTCCCTCCAATCGAAACCATCGGCTAAGAGTTGAAAGCAGCAATTTGTCAGGGAACCGCGGGGTGACTTTGCTGTGAACGCCTCCCGGCCTGCTCCCTCGCCCGCACCCCTCACCGGCCACTTGGCCTAGGTTCATCATTCTGCCCCAGACCTCCCTCTGCAGACACGCTGTCCCCACCCCATGCAGGCTTCTGTGAGCCTGCGTGGGGCCTCAGCACGGACTGGCCTGATGGCCAGGCTCTGAGACTGGCCAAATTTTTCACTTCCCCCTTTCTGTCATTTTGCTGCTGGGATTTCCTCTTCTGCTCGGTTGTAATCTGTTTTACTGTTTCTTCTGGGGTTCCTCTGGCCCCTCTGCTGAGAAACCAGTCCCAACAACCTGTTCTCCCAGAGCCTCCCCAGCCTAGCCATGGCCCACCAACCACTCAAATCACCAGCAACCAAGGCCACAGCAAGATCACCCCCAAGATGCTGTACCCCTGGTGTCTGCTTCCAACTCTGGATTAATTCGAGGCTACCTTGGTCCTCGGTTAATGTTACCCAACTGAATGCGTGCACCCTCCCGACCTCGCTGGCGAAGCCGAATGAAACCCCAGTAGAGAAGTCTGCATGACCCGCGGTTCCTTGTGGGCGTCTGCCGTGGTGGTTGCGGCCCGACCCTCTACGTGCATGGTGCATGTCCTCTCTAGGACTGGAGTCTCTCCAGTGACCTCACCACCCCACCCCAGGCCAGCTCCCCATGGAAGGGGACAGCGTTCCCTATGAGCCCACCCCTGCTCTACCCCACCCTGCCTGTGCGTGGAATGAAGCAGGGACACGTCCTGTTTGTCCTTGTGGGCCCTCCTGTCTCTGTCCCCAGTGGTGCGTTCAGCCGCGTTGGTGGACCTTCCCTTTGCTTGTCGCGCTGTGTTGTGCCCGTGGTGGGTCAGGGTCCTGGATGCCACCACCCCTCACCAGCTCTCTGCTCTGTTGCAGAACCGCATGCACGAGTCGCTGAAGCTGTTTGACAGCATCTGCAACAACAAGTGGTTCACAGACACATCCATCATCCTGTTTCTCAACAAGAAGGACATATTCGAAGAGAAAATCAAGAAGTCCCCACTGACCATCTGCTTTCCTGAATATACAGGTGAAGACCCCTCCCCAGGACCGTGGGGGCCCATAAGCTACAGGGAGTGCCAAGGGAGCAGGCCCGGCCACTCCCGCTGCTGTGCGGGCACACTGGGTTCTACTGCGGAGAACCTGGCCCTGTACCAGCCCTCCCACCAAGCAGCCCTCGGGGCCAGGGTCCTGGCTGGCACGTCCAGCCCTGTGATCTCCACAGCCTCAGGAAAACCAATCCCCTCAACCATAAACGGAGGTCGTGTACAGAGTGGGAACAGTGAGGTGACCGAAGTGTGACAAGCCAGGGGTTGGACTCAAGCAGCCTGAGGTTCAGCTGCAGCTCAGCTGTTCAGTCCTGTGACCTCGCTGAGCCTCAGTCTCCACATCAATGAGATGGGACTGAGCACCGATTGTGCTTGCTCCCGCCTCGCACTCTGTGAGCATGCAACAAGCTCCCAGCACGTGGAGCCTGGCCTGGCGGGGCACTCGCTGGGGGTACACTCTCACTTTGCTTGGACCATCAGGTTATCCTGGTGACAAGCATTCTAACAGCACCTCCCACACAGGGTAGCTACAAGGTTCAAATGGCCTAGTGGGTGTGACAGAGCCTGGCAAGCAGCAGGGCACTGGCCACTCTGCAGAGGGTGCTGGGGACAAGAAGACGGCCATCAGTGCTGTGATGGACTTAGCTGACCCTCAGCAAGAGGTCAGTCTGACCAAAGCCCCTGGGCTGCTGTGAGGTTGGCAGCCCCAGTCAGGTGGCAGTAGGACTTCAGCAGGTCCCCAGGATACCCCAGTGCTCATAAACTCCTCCCAGATGGCCAGGCCAGGGAGGTGAGTCGGAGGAGAAGTGGTGAACCCTTAGCTGGGCCAGCCCTTGGGCCTGGAGGGCACAGAGCCAGGGCAGACAGGTCCAGCAGGGCGGGTCTGTGGGCCATGCCTGGGGCTGGGCAGGAAGTGCAGCTACTACTTCCTGCTCCCCCACTGGCTCCCCAGCCCCTTTTCTTAACCAGGCTGACTACCCCATAGGTCAGGAGCATGCAGCCAGAGGTGGGCGGGGCTTAGCAACTCCTACACACCTGCCCACCAGCTTCCTGGCTAGCCATAAGTTGGGAGCCCGTGGACCCTGCCCTAAGTGACTGGGGCTAGTGCCCTGCGGGGCAATAGAAGCAGGTAGGCTGGCTACCAAGACCAGGTTGGAGCTGGGGCAAGGAAGGAGGGAGCACGCCCCTACCTGCGGGTGTCCGGGAGTTGCCTGCTGTCCAAAGGACCCTCTCCTCACCTTGAGCCCAAGTCTGGCAGACCCTGTAGGACAGGCCTTGGGACCTGCATGCCTGGGCCTGAGTGACGAGGACCCTTCCCCCAGGCATGCCACTCCAGCTTTACACCGTGACTCCAATTCCATTTTCCTCCCCACTCATTTTGCCAGAGGTCACAACCTGGCCTGTGGTAGGCCCACATTCCCACATTCTAAGAAGTTGTGGGGGTTTCAGTACAAAGATAGGGTTTTACATTCCTTTTCCTCCCCAAGCCTGTGTGTCCCTCCCTGGGCACCCCTCTCGCTGGGCTCACCTGGGAGCCAGATCAATATGGCTCCTCCTGAAGAAGACAGCAAGAGGGAGCCAGGGTTTCTTAATCCCCCGAGAATGAACACCAGAAGGGGGGATGGGCAAGGAGAAAGGGGAGCAGGCCAGGGAGGATCGCAGTCACCAAGAGACCACAGGCCCACCTTGTGCAGCCTCCTGGTGTATGCACTGCAGGTTCACAGAGAGGGCGCACCTGCAGAAGACGGGAGCTTTCAAACCTCTTGTACATGACCCAGGGCAAGATGGGAAGTGGGCCTCAGGATCCAGTAGGAGCATATGTGAAAGGAAAGCGAAGGTTCCATGGGACAGGACCCACTCTTAGAGCAGGCAATCGCTGGAGACCTTATCCTTTTGTTTCTTTCGTGACCTACACTGGATTTGAACCACTGAGCCCTGTTGATGGAGCCGAGTCCTCAGGATCCCCGTCCTGGCAGCCTTCTCCTTCCTGGTGTCTTTGAGAGGCTCCGGCCTGACAGACACGCCAGCCGACCCATGGCTGTCGGGCAGGGCAGTGCCTCCCCTCCTAGCCACGCCCGTTTCTTCCGCAGGCCCCAGCGCCTTCACGGAGGCGGTGGCATACATCCAGGCGCAGTACGAGAGCAAGAACAAGTCAGCCCACAAGGAGGTCTACACCCACGTCACCTGTGCCACAGACACCAACAACATCCAGTTTGTCTTCGACGCCGTGACGGACGTCATCATCGCCAAAAACCTGCGGGGCTGTGGACTCTACTGAGCCCCAGCCTCCCGCCAAATTGCCCACACCGCCCCCGCCCAGGCTGCCACCCACTCCTCCCCTGGAGCCAGAGCTCTGCCATCTCAGACCACTCTGCACTGAGGAAGAAGAACCCAGACGCTGGCACCAGGGGTGGAGGCGGGAGCACCCTCTCAGCCACATGGCCACCACTCCCCTGGGACAGGTGGTGACAGGGCTATGGGGGCACTGAGTGCTGCCAGGCAGGCGACCACCAGGCCACGGCCTGAGTGCTGCCCACTGGCCTCCGCTTCATCTGTTTCATTCAGAGGCGGGCGGGGTGGGAGGGTGGACTAAGCTGCCATTTGGCCCAGAAGGGGCACGTCCTGCACTCACAGTCATGCTCCAAGTCCTGGGGTCTCCTCTCATCATCTGGGGTGCAGATGGAGGATGGTCCCGAGGCAGAGTGCTGGCCGGCGTGTGGGGATAACAGAAGCCATCCCTCAGCTTTGCCTGGGGTTTCTTTGTCAGGGCTGCTCCGCCACAAGAAGCCAGGGTGGGGCCAGGCTGACTGCATGTGGGTGGAGGGCAGGCTGGCGAGGGCCTCGCTTCCCACAGGCCTCACTCTCTTCCTCCGGTTCTCCTGCCTTGCCCTTTGCCCTCCCCAGAATCCCCAGTCCAACCTCCACCCAGGGCTTGGATGTGCTGGAGACTGACCACCTGTAGTGACGGATGGTGGGAGGGGCCAGGCCTACACCTGGCAGGAGTTAGGGAAGGTATGGGGAGGGGGAGGGCAGCAGCCGGGGACAGCCACCTGCTTGGTCCCACTCCCCACTCAGCTGCTCTCAGGCGAGTGGATGTGCCTTCCCTGGTCCGAGTTGCCGTGAGTCCTACTCAAGCTGGCAGGGACAGGCTGAGACCCTTAGACTGGGGTTTTTGTAGGTGGGGCGACCCAGAGAAAGTCTGGGCTGGCCAGTGTAGCCAGTGCCCACTTTGCTTCACCTGGTCAAGAAGTCAGGGAGCCCTTGGTCACCTCCCATCCTCAGGGGCAGAGGAGAGAGCAGGTGGGTGGGACCAGCACCCTGGAAGGAGCTCTGAGGGACCCAGGCCAGCTCCGACACACACCTTGCCTCCCCTAGGAGGACCTTGGAGTGACTTTGCTACAGAGAACCCTGAGCAGAAAGCGATGGGGGGCTTCTGGTGACCTGGCCCTGTTTAGGGCAGTCTGCACCCCTCCCTCTCCCGGCACCTCCAGTCAGCTGATGCCACGGCCCGCAGTCTAGGAGGCCTGTCCCTTGTGTGGTAGACTGTGCCCAGGGACCCAGCCATACCCACAGGAGGGCAAGGGCTGCCTCTTGAGAGGCCTCTGCCTCCCTCCTTAAGCCGTGTGTCCTCCCAGCCTCACTCAGCACGGCTCAGCCCGGCTCAGCCCAGGCAGGTCCGATGAGGGCAAGTCCTGCTCCTACCTGCAGCCAGGCTCATGGCTCTGGGCTCATTGGTTTCACGGCACAGAGCTGCAGGTGGAGCCGGACTTGCCCTCGTGCCCAAAGCCGACAGGGACGCCAGGCTGCAGGAACTGCCCCACCAGCTCAAATCCACTTCCATTTGTCCACCTCCAGCATGTTCTGGACCTTGTACCAGGTGCTGGCACGTGGCTGAGGGCAGGCCCTTGCAGCCAGCAGCCTTAAGATCTTGCCATGGACAGTTAAGGCCACTTAAGTCATTTTGTCCCACACTGATGACACAGCTGTTCCTTTAGCGTCACCACCCTGGGTGGCCCAGCTGTGCTCCTAACTGCCCCAGACTGTGACTGCAGATCAAAAGCATCTGGCAAGAGGTGTGATGTTGGCCCAACCCCATGGTGTCGGGCCATCATCCTGGTAGTGGAAGTCACTGACCCTGCAGCCCCAGGGTTTGCTCGCTCTCCCGCAGCTGCCCCCATAAAAGTGCCACAGCACAGGGGACAGAGTCCAGGCTGGAGTCAAGACCTGGGTTCAGCCCTTCCCCGCCTGTGGTGCTGGGGAGGCGCCCGGCCTTCCAGAACGCCTCTTCTTCTGTAGCTGCTCAGTCCTGCTCAGTGTCTCGCCGTCTCAGCCCTCCCGCCCTGGCCTGCTCGGCGTGGGCAGTGGCGTGGGGCTGTGCCTCAGCCGTCTAGTGTAGACCAGAGGGAGTGGGTGTCCAGCAAGGGCAGCTCTCCACTCCACATCATCCGCTCCACCACGGGGGAACAACAGAGGGCGGCAGATGAGTTTTGGCTCCGTCGTGGGCGTGGTTGTTGGGGAGGTGTTGCAAGTGACCAGACAAGGATGGGTGTCTCGTGCACAGTGTCCCCGTGTGTCTGAGTAACTCTGATCCAACAGACCAAGGGAGACCGATGTCTAGGAACGGTGCCTTTGCCAAACTTATAACGATGTGCCTGTCACTGAGGTGCCTGTGAGCAAGTTCTGTGCCCCGCTCCCCAGCTGTCCCAAGAGCCAGGCCCCCGCCCTCCCTCTGAGCACTGAAAGGCCGCCCAAGGCTCTCGGGGCTGGCTCAGTGCTGTCCACCCGAGACTCAAGGAGGGACTCGGTTGGGCTCTGGCGGGAAGAGGGTACAGTCTGCACAGTCTGAGCAGAGAGCCCAGCCTGGGCCCCTCACCAGGGGCCCTGACCTACAGGGTCCCTGACCACCTACTGTGGAGAGCTCGGCTCCTGACACACTGTCCCTCCTCTCTCCACTGACCCAGCAGAGCCCAGGCAGAAGACCTCTGCCACATCAAGTGCCAGGAGGCAGCTCTCCTCCCAGCTCCACACCCCACTGTGGGCTCTGGAGGCTGAGTGTCCCCAGAGACAGGCAGGCTTAAGTCCCCCCACCCAGGCCCTATAAGTATACTGTCTGCAAACCCCCAACAGGAAAGGCCCTGGAGTCGCCTCTCCCAAGCCCTCCCCTCCCCTGCACAAGCCCCGCAGCTCCCTCCCACCTAACGGCATTCAGTTAGTACCCCAGCGGCAGACATTGGAAGTTCTACCTTACCTCTAGCCTGCATCCTTCCTAACTACCCCTTCCCACTCATTTTCTCCCTCTGACCCAGTGCACTGTTGTTGGCACGTGATCACCATCATCAGAGAGGAGCCCTGGGTCTCCTTCCGCCAGCCCCCGCAGCAGCCTGCGCACACCCTTTTGAGAAGCCTGGGCCAGAGCGTCTTCCGCCTGCCATTAGTCTTCTCCGAGCCTTCTGAAGCCTTTAGGCACAACTGGCAGCGCTCAGGAACTAGACATGAGGCTCTGGCTCCATGGTCACCAGAGGTACCGCCAGGTGCGGCCAGTTCCCCACGCGGTCCACAGGTCTATAGAGCAGCCCAGGGAACAGGGCCAGGTTGGGGCCACTGCCTTGGGCCTGCAGCAGGGTTCCCCAGGCCCACCCTCGGCGAGGAGTGTCTTGAACCTACCCAGCCCGGACAGCAGAGCTGGGGCCTCCAGACAGAGCCTGCTACAGCCAGATGAAGGCCCCTGTCGTGGAAGGGGCAGGCTGGGCAAAAGCAGAAAGTCCAAGGTCCTGGAAAGTCTGCATCAGAGAGGGCTCCCGCTGAAGGCAGCTCTCGCCCCAGGCCCTTCCCCACTGCCTGGCCTGCCGTCCCGCTCCGGGCCGGGCCGCAGCCTGCGCGCCTGGTCTTCCCCACCCGCTGCTTCTGAACGGTCCTGGCTGCACCTGCTCCGCCTCCCCTGCAGCCTGCCTGCGCCCTCCCAGTCCTAGGCGGGGAGGGCGGGCGCCCACGGCCTCAGCAGAGCCTCCCACCCGGCCGCCGCCTCCCACCCGTATTAACTATACTTTTGTAAGAAGAGTTGACTTGTTGGTTTAATAAATCTCTAGTTATTGTAATAATTTATTGGCTGCCGTAATGTATTTATTAGTCACCTACCGTTAATAAACAGTGCCAGCTCCTCCTAGCCTGAGTGTGATGTGTTGTCAGTGCCCAAGGAGCCTCCGCCAGGCACACCGCACAACACATGTGCTCATGCCACCCTGGTTCTGAGGCTGTGGGCAGCCTGGTGGAGTGAGCAAGGCCTGGAGACAGGACTCCAGGTGCCCAGCCACCCCGTCCACCTCAGGAGGCGGCGGAGGCAGGTCTGTCCTGGGCTGAGTTGCATCCTGGTCTTGGCGTCCTGGTGTCCTTATGTCTTGGTGCTGGTGTGACTTTCCTGCCACTATTAGACTCCACTGTAGCCTGCGCAGGTGGAGGACTTGGGGAGATAACCCTGGGGACAGCTCCCAGTGGCTTCACAGAAAGGTGACTGTTCCTACGTGACTCTCGACTCCTCTTTTCTTGAATGGTGATGTCTCTGATTTCAGTGTATTCTAGGAAGCTGGTAGGCACACTGTGCTCTCGGCCCCTTGGGGACAGGTTCTGGAGGGACGGCAGTCGGGCCTGGGGCGTGGATCGAGGGTCTCAGTGCCGCCGTCCTCGCTGCCCTTGCTGAGTTTCCAGGATCAGCCCTTGCCAGGAGCACTCCCGGCCCCGTGTCCCAGGCCAGGTCTGACTGTGTCCTCTGCTTCCCGGCCCCTCCCCTGCTTCCTGCTGCTCCGCGGACTCCAGACCTTCTTAATGTGCGTGCGTTTCTGCTCCCGCTAGATTGTAAGCTCTCCGAGGGCAGGAGCTGGCCTGGCGCCCCATGGCTGTGCAGCCAGCACAGGGCCTTGCACTCCAGGATTTCAGTCGGGATCCACCCGAGCCTCCGTGAGGAGCGCATCTGCACTGCGGGCGGGTGGGCGGGAGGCTTGGAGGCCCAGCCTCAGCAGGTGGGGCCCCAGGCAGCTGGCCTGGATTTCCCCGCCAAAGCTAAGCTTGGTGGCCTCCTGAGGAGGAGAACTGCAGCCCAGCGCGTAGTCCCTGGTCTCAGCTCAGGTCGCCCTGGCAGCCCGTCTATGGTTCCTTCTGGTCCTGGGAGTGCCACATCCCCAAGCACCTGTGGAGCAAGGCAGGGCTGGACACGGTGCTGTGGCTTCTCAGCCGTGTCGCGCAGCTGCGGGATGGGGTCTCAGATCAGGAGAGCTTTTCCCACTGAATCCTTGGTGGCCCAGAGAGCCTGGGCAGTCACAGCCCAGGGCCCGGAGCGAGGGTCCACTTGGCTCCTTAGCAATCGCTGCCTGTCCTCTCCAGAGCAGACGCCACCATATGGCAAATGAGTCTTCCTCCTCCTTGAACGTGATGGTGCAAATGAAGGGCGGGGAGAAATGAGAATGGAATTTATCATGGCGGCTCGAGGGCGAGGAAATGCTTAGCGGCCACTGGGTTTGTTTAGCAGAATGGAAGGATAATGCCATTTACTGCGGATCCTGGAGGGGAGGAAAACCATGCTGGCTGCCTAGGTGTCCCCGCCCGGCCACCTCTGACCGCAGCCCTGCTGTAATGGTGCGGCAGGAAGAGATGACTGGGGCTACGCGTGTTGACTGCAGAAACCCCTTGCCTAAGTTCTGATCCAGCCCAGAGCCTGAGCAGGTCTCCGTGGGGCTGGGTCCAACCTGGGCCTCATAGGCGTGCTCTGCCTCTGAGCTGTGCCACCAGCCTCTGCTCTCCAGGGTCCTCAAGGGTTGATGAGTTTACATGACACAAAGAAGGAGGAGGCTGGGCACAGTACTGGCAGAGTGGTCCTCAATGACCCATGGTGGCCACATCCCAGGGGAATGGCAGTGGCCACCGAGCCAGCTCCTATCGTTTGCTCATCCCGGAGGCCCAAACCTGACTCATCTCAGCTCACAGGGTCCACCGACGCCCACCAGGTCTCTTCTCTTTGCCATAACTTGTTTCAATCTAAACTACGGAGGTGGGGTTGGGCATAGCTTACCCGTGGGCCTAGGCTTTGGACCCATGGAGTCACGTTTGCAGTGACAAGTTCCCAGGGGTTCTTGGGGGAAATAAGAGAGACTGTCCCTTCCCCCGCCTCCCTGTGCAGAGAGAACGTGCTCCCTCCTCTGTACTGCAAGAAGCATCGCCTGAGTGAATACGCTTGGCACCCTAATGTAGAGTAGTCTACATTGCCCAGGGGAAAAGACTGTCCCCCTAGGACTTGGCTTTACTTAGGGTCCCATCACATTCATCCGTTGGCTGAGCAGACTTCTGTGTGTGACCCGACCCGGCCTCCCTTACAGCCCCCAGCAGTGAGGCATCGTGCAAGTCTGGCCCAACCAGAGGAGCTGTGGCCAGTCCCCTCACATCTCTGAAGGCGGCCCTGGGTGGGACCACCTCTCCTCAGTGATGGCCCCAAGCACGCTGACAGTCTGGTGCAGAGGGCCCGGGGTCCCTCACCACTCCCAGAGGACACCTCCCACCCCTGGATTGATCCAGACATGCAAAGCCGAACGAAGCCCAGCTCCCCAGCTCCAGTCCAGCACCTCCCCAAGACCTTCCAAGACTCGGGGCTCTGCAGGGAGAAGACCCTGGGTCAGCACCAGCCAGAACACTATGGTTGTTCCCAGTCTAGTGTCACCATGGGCCCTGAGATGATGGTGCTCTGGTGCTGAGTGCTCTGCAGATTGGAATGAGGACAGTGTCACATTCCAGCTCGTAGGTCTGTCTGTCAGTCTCCCGGAGGTGCCCAGGCAGAGGGGCCCCAGTGAGCTGCTGAGTATCCTGGGCCCTTTCCAAGCCTAATTCTGCTCTTCTCTTTCCCTGTCCCTGTGTCTCCCTGTCCTGTTTCCCTCTCTTCCTCGCTGCCGGGGCTGCAGAACCGCATGCACGAGTCTCTCATGCTCTTTGACTCCATCTGTAACAACAAGTTCTTCATCGATACCTCCATCATTCTCTTCCTCAACAAGAAAGATCTCTTTGGCGAGAAGATCAAGAAGTCACCTTTGACCATCTGCTTTCCTGAATATGCAGGTGGGTGTCCTGGAACCTTGTGTAGGAGAAAGCCCCAGCCCTAGTGGGACCCGGGTCTCCCCAGAAGGCGTGAGCTGACTACTGCGGACTGCTCAGCCAGGGCTCCTCAGGCCACCCGCCAGCAGGCCAGAGCAGGAGTCTGGCAGAGGTGTCGAGGAAAACACTCGGGGCAAAGTCCTAGGCAGGCAGTGACCTCTCCTGAGCCATATGGCCATGACATGTGACTCAGAGTGGCCTGCCAGGGCCAGGAGCTGAGGTACACACCTGCAATCCCAGTGGCTCAGGAGGCTGAGGCAGGAGGATTGCAAGTTCAAAGCCAGCCTCAGCAACTTGGCGAGGCCCTCAGAAATTTAGCAAGACTCTGTCGCTAAATAAATTTAAAAGTGGACTGGGGATGTGGCTCAGTGGTAAGTGCCCCTGGGTTCAATCCCAGGTACCTAGGGAAAAAAATGGCATGGCAGGGATCAGGACAGGTCCACAGGCATCCCCTCCCCTTTACTCCTAGTCAGGTAGGTCTCCGGACCTAACAGAACAGCCTCCCAAAAATCTGGCCAGCGGCCTCCCGTGCCCCCTTCCCAGGACACCCCTGGGCCACAGAACACCTTTCCACCAAATGAAAAGGTAGACTCACAGCCTGCGGGGCCTGGGCTCCATTCAGCCCCCACGTGCTTGCGTGTGGTGACCATGTCGTGTGTCATGGTCACCACAGTCCATGTGGCAGCCCAGGCTTAGCCAGAGCATCCCACCCCTGCCCAGCCCATGCTCTCTCCCCTCTTCCCCGTCCCCAGGTCTTTCCTCCAAATCAAACACTCCACCCACTGTGAGTCTCCTCCCTGCCATCCTGTCTTTTCCTGGCTTCTTTTCCAATCTGGCTCCCCGAGAAACTTATCGCAGCCCCCCACAATGCAGCTCCTTCCACGTGGGTGCGAGGGGAAGGTCCTGCTGCAGATGACCAACTCTGGGCTGCTGCAGAGGCAGGAGCAGTGCCCGTGAGATGCCAGAGCCTGGCCCAGCCCTCTGGGGCCAGAAAGTTTCTAGGGGCCACCTTTGCATGCCGAAGAGGACGAGGGCCAGAGCCCTGGAGGAAGGAGGCGCGCCCTGCGCTCCTGGGTTAAGGGCGCAGGTGGGCTCCGCCAGGAACCTCTCACCAGCGCCGCCCGAGTGGGTCACAGTCTGGAACAGGTCCCAGTTCTTGCTCTGAGCTCAGCCGTCTCCCCGCTGCCCTTCCGCATGCTGGTGAACCCCAGCCCGCTGGGGACCGTGCCCTGTGCTCTGGGCTGTTGGGTCTGCCCGACGTTGGAGCTCAAAGTCTCCCACAGAGCACACGGCCAAAGCCACCTCTGGGGCCAGACTGGCAACTCTGGGCAAGTGACTGAATCCCCGGGCCTCCTATTTACTGGGCTCCACAGTAGATCGCCCCTTGGGGTGGCCAAAGGGGTGGCGGGAGAGGAGGTGCTTGACACCAGGTCTCCATAACCTCAGCTGTCACTGTCATTGGGATTCAGAAGATGGAAGCCGAGGGAGGGGAACCAGCCATGGGGGAGGGGCCCTCTGCAGGGCTGCGGAGTCCAGGAAGGCAGGGCAGGCTCTGCCCGCGAGGCCGAGCGGGTCCTCCCACGCCCACTCTCTGGGCTGTCCCCACAAGGGCCTCCAGGTCTCCAGGCTTTAGAAAGCTGTGGCGACAGGATGGAGCCAGCAGCCCAGAGTCCTGGCAGTTCCCACAGACCAGTGCCACCCTCAGGGCAGACCCAACCTTGGGCTGCCCCGTGTAGTGTCCTACTGAGCCTGACTTGGGATGTGGCCTGAGGAGTGGTCAGTGGGTCTCACTGCTGGACAGTGTGGGCACTGGACGACCCCCTGTTGATGTCCCCAGTGAAAGTCAGTTGAGACTTGGCAGAGTCTGGGTTCTCTAGGGCCTTCCGCCGGATCCCAAGTTCAAACACGGATGGCAAACAGCCACCAATGCCATGGCCCCATGTGCCTGTTGGGACACAGAACAAGCTGGAGGGTGGGGATGGGAGATGGCTGGCTGTCTCAGGGCCGTGTGCCCTGCACTGGGCAGCAGCAGGACTATGTCCAAACACAGGACTCGGCTGATGGGCACAGCAGGGCGTCCCCCAATCCGCTCACTTTCTGCCAGTGTCTTTGTCCTGACTGGCTCTGGACAGGGTCCACCCTCGTCCCTTGGCCTAGTCTGGCAGTTCTGCTGAGCTCAGTGCTCAGCCTGCATCTGCTCTCAGCCTCTTCTTCCTTGGATCAGCCCTGATGCCACCCCAGGAAGGTCCCCACGTCTCGCCCCTCACCATGGCTTACCCCTGGCCTGGACTGAGGACGGGAGCTGCCTTTTGAGTGTCTTTAAAGGCGAGGAGAGAAACCCTTGCTGCGGACCTGAGGGCCTGACTCATTAGCCACCCACCCCCAGGACAGGACCGGCAGGGGAGGGGGCCACATTACACTGCTCCTGTCCTGGGCTGGATCCTCGGAGCACCAAGGAGACAGGATGTCTCTGTGCTGGTCCCTACACACCCGTGATGAAATCGAGAACTGTCCGTCCTCAGGGCAGAGCCGCAGGGTCCAACAGTAGCCGGTTGGAAATGCCTTGTGCCATGCGCAGCTGTGCCCTGATATCTGTGCCCAGCACCAGCCAGGGCCAAGGGGACACCGAAGGGATAGCCGGGGATTGGGAGGAGGCCCAGTGGTTATCACACACGTGGATACCCCCTTAAACTTCCTACCTAGGATTTCGGTGCTCCCACATCCTGGCCACTCTAAGTACCAAGAACTGGGACTGCTTAGCAATGTCCTCGCCCCACAGAGTGACCTCTCAGAGGACCCCACTAAGGACAGAGCCCAAGCCCAGTCAACGTCCACCATGCCTTGAGACACACAAACTCCTGCTCACCACGCTGCTGGGCGGCTCCCCCTTCAGACTTGACTTCCTGGCTTATGAGAAACAGCTGGACTGGCTTAGATCATGGAAGGCTCTTCAGTTTGTTCATTCAGAAAGGAAAGGGTGATGTGTGCTCGTCATTCCCGCAGAGCCCGTGCAGGTCCCGTGTGCAGACAGGGCAAAAGGACTCGGGCAGTCAGAAGCCAGGCCGTGCCAAGCCTCACAGAGTTTGTCATTTAAAATGGGATGAACAAGTAGCAGTTCCTGCTAGTCCCGTCCTCTGTCCCATCCCACTTGTGGAACCTGCCACAAACCTCTCCTCTCCTTGGTGCCCCCCGCCCCCACGTCCCCACAGCACTCACCAGGGCCTTGCCCCTGCCTCCGTCTCGTTACAGGCTCCAACACCTATGAAGATGCAGCTGCCTACATCCAAACACAGTTTGAAAGCAAAAACCGCTCACCCAACAAAGAAATTTATTGTCACATGACTTGTGCCACAGACACGAATAATATCCAGGTGGTATTCGACGCCGTCACCGACATCATCATTGCCAACAACCTCCGGGGCTGCGGCTTGTACTGACCTCTTGTCCTGTATAGCAACCTATTTGGTAATGATTCCAGCACTCAGAACAGCTTGTGCGCGCGCACACACACACACACACATACACACACACCCCACAAATGCAAGTTGGTAAATAAAATTTAAAGAGGCATAACAAGACCTTATCTATACACAAATATATATTAGACAAATCTTTTTAGTTTGTACTAGAAAGAGCTGTGGACAGAACTGACCGCTATCCCGTAGCTCACCAAGGCTTTCCTGAGCGCGCACCCCGTGTGCTGGGAGCCTGGCTGGCAGCCCGGAGTCTTCGTTTCTAAGACCCACTTCTGTGAGCGGGGGAGGGCAGAGGAAGGCCTGGCCTGGCCCAGCGTGGCCCAGCGTGGTCCCCTGCCCTCCACCCACCCAGGCAGCCGTCAGTTCTGTCCCTGCTCTTGTGCGAATTCCAAAACCCTTTAAGAAATGGCCAATGCCCTACACATCTCCCAACCCTAGACCCACAACAGAAACATTTGAGGTCACTTCTCTCGGGTGGTGGTGGTTGTTAATTTCAAGAATTTAGAAGAATCTTTGCTCTGATCAATCCACTGTCTCCTGAGTTTTCTTTTTTCATGTAAACAAGGCAAGAGTCAGAGAGCCGGAGACTTGATCCGCTTTCTAAAGGCGGCCGAGGGAGGGGCTTGCGAGCCCTGGCTCCAGTCCTCCCAGGAGTTGAAGCCCGCTCCCCGCCCAGAGTGCACTGGGGAAGAGGGGCCAGAAGGGATCCGGACCCAGGGGAGGGCTAGACTTGTAGAGAGACCAGAGCTGCGTCCGTGGGGCGAGGTTTCCCAGGGCACCTGGGACGGGCTTCACTCGAGCCCTGGATTCCGTGAGAGGCCATCCCATCTTGCCCACCCCAGCCTCAGTTAAAATGTTCCAGGGTGTTCTGGTTGGTTGGTTGGTTTTTAAAATGGAAGAAAATGGTCAGACTGGACCCCTTATCTCTCTCTCTACAGACTGCTTCACGGACTCTTTGCTGTTGACGTTGATCTCCTGGTAGCATGACCTTTTGGCCTTTGTAAGACACACAGCCTTTCTGTATCAAGCCCCTGTCTAACCTACAACCCCAGAGTGACTGACGGCTGTGTATTTCTGTAGAATGCTGTAGAATCCGGTTTTAGTTCAGTCTTTACATTTAGAATTTGAAAGAAAAAAAAAAAACATTTCTCATGTGCTTTGTAGTTTAAAAAAAGAGGACAAAGGAAAACGTAGCATTTCATCCATCTTTCTTTCTTTACCTTTTGAAATAAAGAGGCATACACATGAGCACCCACCCCTACCCAGCCGGGCGCGGCCTGGGCCGGTGGGTGCTGTGCTGGCAGGAGCACTCCTGGGCTGGGCCTTCCAGAGGCCACAGGCCACTGCAAACCCTGCTGCCTGTCTCCACCAAGGGTGGCACACTCCTGTCCCCAGCCCCGTGCTCCAGCCACACCCTGACTCCAGGTTTGTATAAATAAAGCACAGCTCTCACCGCCAGTGGCTGCCAAGAGGAAGCCCAGTCCTGTCCAAGGACAGCCCGAGCACCGGCTCCCAGCCCCTTCTCCAGATCCCTTTGAGATTTTTTTTTTCTTTGCTTTTCTTTTTGTCCCGAAGAGTACTTGGTTTCACACCAGATGGGCTCTCACGGTCTTCGGGAAAGGGGTTGTGGTTTCCCCCCTCGGCATTTCGGGCGAAGCTGTCCCCTCGTGTGTGCCCTCCCCCACTTTCCTTCGTTTCAACGTGACCCGTGTTCCCTCTCTCTCATGTGGGGATGTTTGTGCTGCAGACAAAAAGAAAAAAAAATTTTTTAACTACCACAAGATGGAAGAAAAACATTAAAAAAAAATTTTAAAAAAGATGGAATGTAGTGTTTACATGAAAGCCAGTTTTCATGATCAGCCCTGTGTCATTTCTACTCTGACCAGTACCAAACCCCAAACCTCTTCACAGTTTCACTTTTAAGACTTAATATTTGCTGAAGACCAGTCACAGCCATTTCAAATAAAGAGGCAAAAAGACAAAACACACAAAAAATCAAAAATATAGAAAAAAAACTTGAAAAAAAAAAAACAGAAAAAAGAAAAAAAAAAAAAAAAGCCCACGGGTCTTTCTAAGCCTTTCTATTCCCAGTCGGTGAGGTTTCTGTGATACTTACACACTGCCAGTCTACTTCTCTAATGGAAAATTCATGTGTAGCTCAATAAAGAGAATGTTTGTCTGTACCCCTGCGTCTCACCCTCTGCCTTCCACTCGGTATGGGTGCCTGGGGTGGGCTTCGCTCTGATGGAGCGGGAGGGAGGGATGGGACTCGGCCATAAGCTGACCTCCTGTGGCCCCCTCTGTGCTCTTACTGGGGTGCCAGTTCAGGGTGCAGAGAGTGGGGCAGCTGCCTGGTGTCCCCGGGAAGTCAGGCGGGGGAACGGGCATGTCCTGCTGTAGACCTCTTCCTCCTGGTCCAGCTGGTGTTGTCTCTGGTGGGACTGAGGATTAGGAAGGGAAGACGAGGAGGGCCCGTCTCCCGCCCCAGGGTTCCCAGCGCAGTGGAAGATGGGTCATCCCAAGGAGGCCAAATTGCCTGGGTCTCATTCACTCAAGGGCCAAGGACAAGCTTGGGATGTTAGAATGGCTAGGAAGGTCTCCTTAGGCTTTGCCTACAGGCCAAACACACAAGGGGAACGGGCAGCACAGCATGGCGCACCGTGGGACCCGCTCCTCCCTGCGCTTCCTACCATCTTTAGTGAGGCGGAAAGCTCCCAGGTGTGTTGGCTGGAATCCTCTCTGCATCCCCTCTGACAATGGGGATGACCGACTCAGAAAGGCCTCTCCCTGGCCACGCCACTGGTCGTTTAAAGAAGTATGGGTGATACCACTTCAGAGACTGGAGAGACCCAGAGGCACGTGACCGCCCTGCTGTTGGGAGCACCCATGACGTACCACCTAAACCTCGTCTTCCCTGCCCTCTGCCAGGCCACGCCTCCTCTCCAGTGCTCCCCCACCACCTCCCTCCACCCCCACCTGCCAGCTGCAGAGTGGGGCACCCAAACTACCATCTGTGTTGACAGAGGTTTGCAATCCAGGCTACACCTCCACTTCCAACGCCGATCAAGGCCCAAATGGAAGGCAGAAGGAAACCAGGCATTTTCTACCTGTGGTGCATCTGAATCAGAGAACCGGCCGGGTGCTAACAGGGCTCTTTCCTAAACTTCAATGAATTTTGTGGATAAAATCAACCTTTTCCCCCCCATTTCTGGACATGAGACCCAGGGCCTCATGCGTGCTAGAAAGTGCTCCATACCACTAGCCCTGCCTTATCTTTCTTATGAGGGAAGTCGGGAAGGCTTTTTTAGGAGAGAATGCAGGGAAAAGACCAATAGAATTAGGACAAGAACAATGGGGGCAGAGCTTACACCTTTTTTAAAATTACTTTTTATGCATCACAAGTGTTTTTAATGTGCGGCGAAGGTTAGAACCACTTCTAACAGAAAGCAGAAGCACTAAGGTGGTCAGCCCAAGGACAGAGGGCCTCGCAGGACAGGCATGTGCTACTCCTTGGCGAGCTCCCTGCGGGGACATGGCCCCCTTCATACTGGTGCCCTGCTTCTGCAGAGTTATCGGGTCCCTTTCCTGAGAAGAGGATCACGTCCACCGTGGCGGACCAGAGCAAGTGTCTATGCTAATTAAGTGGCAGGCAGGTCCAGGTGGCCGCCGAGCTCCTAAGACTCCCACCAACACTAGCAAAGCATCCACATGGACCATCGTTCTCTATGGTTTATAAATATCTCAAATTTCGGAAAAGAAGAAAACCCAAGAGGTCAATCAGGACCAATTAAGCAAATGGAGGAGGAACACAGACGGGTTCCCAGAGCCCAGAGACAGCAACTCCACACTCACAGAACCCCTGACCGCACACTGCCCCAGCTCAGCTTGCAACCCAGCAGACTGCTCCAGCTCTGCCACTCCGGGGCTGAGCTCAAGGGTGAGCTGTGACCCCGCGGCCAGCCTGGAGTGAAAGCGGGCACAGAGGGGCCCACCCAGTCTCACCTTCACTGCTCGGAGCACCTGCTCGGAGGGGGCCAGAAGCAATGAGCACCAGGGGCCTTTCGTAGCACCCAGAATCCTTTCCTGTCCAGGTACAGAAGCTGAGTGACCCTGGGATTTCCTTCTTGGACCCCGTAAGTTACTTAATTTAAGGCACTTCTGCCCTGACCACTTCTGCACTGCTATTTCCCAGGGTTTCAAGGTGGCTGTACACAATTTTCTCTTCTCATACATCTGAAACCTAACACATGGAATTAATGTCACCTTTAATGTGTGTAAAATGCAAAGTGTGACATGATTCAAGGAGGAAAATCTCCCCATTTACCTTAAAAGGATGAATACAAGAGAAACATTCAGTGCTGCCTTCTCCAAATAAAACACAATGTAAAATGCTCTCCTGCAGTTGGAAAGATGAAAAGGATCCCAAGCAAAACAGCAGACACACACCAAAATGGAACCGGTGCCCACACCATCAAAAACCGCTGCCTTGGAGTCCAGCCACACGACACGTTAGAAGAGCGTCCTTTTTATTATTATTGTTGTTTTACAATAAAAACAAATAGCTATGCTCTCAGCAAAAGAAAACAAATTTTTAAAAAATCACAGAAATTTACTAACAGCATTTCAAGGTAAGGCTTCTGAAAGATTTATTGAAATAAATTATCTCTGCCTACATATTTACCTATCACCCTTTTTTCAATTACGTGTCAACATTCTAAAAACTTTCAGTTATGTAAAATACATTTACCTTTACCAATAATTTTAGATAATACTGGATTCTTCCAAAAAGGACTACCATAAACTATGCTTTCAAACATTAAAAAAAAAAAAAAAAAAAAAAATTAATCCAATGGGACATAAAAGTGAACTATGTAACCTATGATTGCATGTTTCAAATCCTTAACCACTTGAAGGGGAGGCCTGCCTGGTCCGCTGCAGGCCACACTCCCCACCCTACCTTCTAAGTTGCACTACACCAACAGGAACGAAGTCAGGAGAAGGAAGGGCTCCAGGAAGAGACACAAAGGGATCTTTTATTTCTTGAATAATGCCCTCCAAAATTTACTCTTCCATCTTGCAAGGCCCACAGCTTCTCCAAGGACCAAGCCCACAGGTTCTAGCACTGCCTCATTTACTTGACCAAGGAATTAAAACCTCAAACCAAAGCTTGCTGCTTAACCTTCCCCATGTCCAGAGCAGGCAAGAAATGGGGAGGGGAGAAGAGAGGCCCAAGGGCAAGCTTATGTGATGCAGGAGCACCAGAGTGAACGGAAGTAGAGCCAGCTGTGGACTGGGGTGCAGGTCAGCCCTGGGTGTCAAGGGACGAAAAGGGGTCACAGCCTCACATTCTGCAGCCCTGGGCTTTCCCTTTCTGTTCCAGGAGCTCTTGTGACAAGATCCCCTGGCTAGCCCAGGGGCCCTGGGACCTGTGGGTCTGACCTCTGGAACATTCTGAATGCCTCCTCACTAAAGGACAGCAGTGACAACAGATCTCCTCCGCCGGTGTGGGGTCAGGCTTGGGCTGCATGTCTCCTTACTGAGTGTGTGCACCCTCCCCCAGCGCTCCTGCCAGACACAGAGCTCAGGACTCCAGCGCTGCCGTGACGCACGCATGAAGCCGTAACTGCAGCCTCCCGGCTCCAGGCAGGTGGTGCCCACTTCCCCTTGATCGTCCCCACAGCTAAGAAGTCCAGTCAACACCAGAAGAGATCACACCTAGAGTTAAAATGTGCAGTGTTTCTAAGGGGAAGAGAAATGTCACATAGAAAGTATTACAAACGAGATTAAATTTGTCAGCTGTCCAAACACTATTAAGACACGTGCTTTATACAGCGGCAATGCAGTCAGCCTGCTTCTTCACACGCAGGCAGCACTGGGCTAGGCCACTTCCGGTCGGGCGCAGGGCTCGGGAAGAGGTGGCTGAGGAAGATGAGGAGGTGCTAGGAGGTCTGCTGCTTCTGAAGCCTCCGCTCGGCAGCAGCAGCCAGCATCCTTCGACGCAGGGTCACAGGGTCAGAGGACGTGCCTTCCGAGGGGAGAAAGTTCTCGGAGGCTGAGCCATCTTCAGAACTTTTATTCAAGAATCGCCTACGAAAACAAGTCACATTAGAGAGACGGAAGCTCTGGAACGCGTATAAAATGTTGCTTTATTTTAAATTCCCTTTTCAGGCACCTTCATGAAACTGCCACTAAGGACTGTCACATGAAAAAGGCACCTGCTATCCTGTGGGCTAGAGATGGGCTCAGTGGCAGAGTGCTTGCCTCATGTGCATAAGGTCCTGGGCTCAACCCCCAGTGGGAGGGAGGGAGGGAAAGACCCCTGTCTGACAGATGGTCCAAGTTCACAGGGAGAAGCCTACCGAGTGGCCAGAAGCAGCCACTGTAGGGGACCCACAGTTTTGTGCAGAGCACAAAGTTCATCCAGATGAACATGACTGTCCTCAAGATCTGAAACAAAGAGCTCCTATCCATCCACAGGGACAGTATGTGCTCCAACCGTGTGGGAACATGGGGCACTCAGATGTGCACTTGCTCACACGGCTGGTCTGAGATGCAGATGCTCAAAAGGGAGGTGCTGGAAGCCCAGGCCTCGATTTCCTAGCTGTCCATCTGTCAGATGGCATAACGGTGCTCCTTCCTAGAGCCGCTAAGAGAACTAAGGTAACGAAGATGACGGCTCAGCACACCCAGCAGCCTGTGCGAGTGTGGCTGCTATGTTCGCTGGAAGCGACCGCCTTGAGTTACCAGCTGGCTACAGTGTGGCCTGATCCTCTGCTGTTCCCAGGGGGGCTTGAAATCTGAGTTTTTAGGTGACATGTAATGGTTTTTCAATGCTGTTACCAGTTTAAAGGGGGAAAATGTGAGCTGGCCTGACAGGGCCAGCAGCCCCTGGTTTCTGACTGGGATGACGGTAGAGCGTGGTGGCAACTTACTTCCGAGCCTGCTGCAGGAGGTCGTCCTTGCGCTGGACCAACATGCGCTGTCTCTCGTCCGCAGACTTGGAGAAGCGGCTCCCCCGGGCCTCGAAGTCTTCCACCTCGCTGGGCTCCACATCCACTTCACTGAAGTCCAAGGTCTCCTCCAGGCGAGGACTGAGGTCCAATGGCACACGCTCAGTCTGGACAGAGGGAGGAGCTGTGAGCACAGGCCGCCCCCTCCCTAGCCAGGGCACCCCTGATCAGGTGCCATCTGGACTGGCAGCAAGGGGGCAGAGCCTGGGGCACAGGTATACTGGAAACTCAGGCTCCTTGAGGGCAGGGCCACGTAGGTGGCTCGTGCGCTAGCGAGACACACCCTGTTCAGTATCATAAGGAAATGACGGCTGGTAAGAAAAACAAGCCCTGCCAAACTGGACCCTTGGAATATGGCAACAGCTAACTGCTAGCTCGCATTCTGGAATTTTGTTCAATTCTACTCAAGAACTCAAGTTTTACCACAGCCACTACAGGAAGTTTACACCTTCCCTCAGAAAATAGTTGGAATAGTTGGAACAGGTAAAGGGGAAAGCGAAGGACCTTTCCTTAAATAACCAGAGAGAGCAGATTACATGGTTCCTATGTAATGGGCCTTAAAATGGGACATTTTCTTGGTTTGGGCTGAAGCTCCAGAGGCCAAGATGGGCCTCGATATCCTTAAGCAGATTACACCCCCTGCGCGGCCCTGCTCCAGGTGCAGACCCAGGCAGGCCAGTACCCGCCCATCCCCACTTCCAGGCAGATCTTCCAGTTCTCAGTTGCTGGTGTGCTCCCGTCACCCATCCTCACCACCTCTTCCTGCCCTCAGCCAGTCCCAAAAGGGGACTTCAAGAGAGCCAAGTGGTGTAGAGCCTGACTCGTATCTCCTGGAGCTCAAGTGACCACGCACACCTGGGAAATCTTAAGGAAGGAAACTGGACGTAGGAGACGACAAAAATGGGTGGGGGCTGTGATGGGAGCAAGTTCTATGTCCACTGACTACTGGCAGACACTGTCCTAGGCTCGGGGGTCCTGCAGGAGGGAACCAGACTGAGGTTGTGAAAAAGAGACTCTCCCCAAAAGGACCACCTGGAGGGGAGATACAATCCCCAGGAAGGTAGGGCTGTATCACCCCTCCATAAAGGGTACCTTAAGTTCAAGGAGAATATTACTGTCTGAAGAGGCTTCAGGTGCAAGCTGGGGCAGGGAGACAGTCCAGAGGTAAATCTACACGGCATGCCCCATATTCTGGGATTACACTGCCCCATCCTAAACCTCCCTTGAGCCAGACCCCAGAGGAGATGAGGCAGGACCACTAAGTGAGTAGAGGCGGGGGAGAGAGAAAAACCAAGCCAGCCTCAGCCTCGCCCTGCACAGGCTGCCAGGTCAGACTAGCAGGCTGAGTTGGGGCAGGAAGACTGAACCGAGGGAAGCGAGGTACAGATGCGACCACTGCCAGACTGAGGCTTGAATGAACTGTCATCCAAGGACTTTGCACTTCCTGTGAAAGACCAAACATGTCACACAGCAATTTTCTTCTGAAATAAGTGTTTTTCCTCCACGGTATTTTTAAAAATTCAGAAATCTTCCTGCTAACTCTGAAAACAAAGTTGGGGAGTAGGGACTGAAATTAAATATGCTGTACCCGTAAGTGCCAGCAAGCCATTCCGGAGTTTTCATTTCTGTTAAGCTAGCTATACAAAAACAGAAAATGCATAAACAATCCCCTTTTTCAGAAGGCACATGCCAATTTTCAAATGATGCACAAATTATGGATTTGGATGTGAACACTTTGTCCTAGTAGCATATCTGAGAAAGTCTTAGCAGTTTTGAATTTCCTATTTGCAGGGAAAGCCCCTAGAGGTACAAGCAGCCTCCCTGTGGCTTGTCAGTGAAAAGTCACTGCTTTGAGAAAGCCCTGGTCATACCAGGAAGCAGCAGCAGCATCCATGGCCAGAGTTCCATGTGCAGGACCCCTGCACCCTGCCTCGCCCCACGTGTGTACATGAGCAGATAAAGACAAAGGTGCTTGGCTATTATTTTGGTCTCTGGAGAAAGTGTTCTGCAAGTATGGTAACAACTGGCATGGTGGTACCTGTAGCCCCAGTGACTCAGGAGGCTGAGGCAGAAGGATTGCCAAGTTCAAGGCTGGCCTGGGCAACTTAGCAAGACCCTATCTCAAAAAATAAGCAGGGTTGGGGAGCAGATGTAGCTCAGTGTTAAGACTGTCTCTGAAAAATGGAAAAAAGCATGGTTCCTGAGGGAGGAAATGGGAACTGAGTGGAAGGTGCAGGCTAAGGGCAGGAGGGGTGCTTCTGTCACAAGCAGGTGGCTGCTTTCCCAAGTAGATGTCTACATAGATTTGGTTCCCAGACAGCCATGCCTCCCCCACCCCACCTGGCTCAAGAACCTTGTTTCAGCAAAATCCCTGGAAGTTCCTGGAAATCTGAGTTGAATAGATGAGATGTGGAGGAGAGCACCTCAGTGGCTCAGCTCCCCAGGGAGAGTGTGCCCTGGTCCATCCCCCGCAGAGTCCAGGACCTGGTGCCCTCACTCAAGCTCAGGGAGGGAGGGCCAGCCCAAAGCCTAGGGAGCGGGCTGCAGCCCCGGGTGGAAAAGGGCCACCCACGGGGACAGCTTGGTCTTGACCTTCAACACAGAGATGAACATGGTACCCCTGCCCCACTTCAGCGATGTCAGGGCTGAAGGTGATCCTCATCTCTAGTGGGCCACTCCTACCTGAGGTGAGGCTTCTCCCTCCTCCAGGTCAGGGCTGGGCCTTTCCACAGGACTGTTCAATGCAGGTCTGATGCCTTCTGCCCGCTGCAAGACAAACAGGACAGTGCCATTCGGAATGGAAGAACAGGTACAGGGAAAACCTGGGTCCACAGGGAGCCAGGGTCCCCAGACACAGCCTGCAGCTTTAGCAAAGCCTACAGAACCAAAGAAATTGAAAAGCTATGAAGGTAGGGCAAAGGGCCCGAGGCCGACTGGAGCTCTCAGTGTGAGTAATTGGCCCCACATTCAGTTTAGCTTTCACTAACAGTAAATGCACAACAATAACAACAATGACACAGTAGGTAACACTGAATAAACACTTAACCTTGTGCATGGCACCAAGGAAAACCCTGATGAGACTGTCTCATTAAGTTAACATCCTCAGGAACAGGCTCTGCCGTTTCTCTCTTCAGCCATGTCCCTTCAGGTCTCAGAACCTCAGTGCAGACTGGCCAGTGTCTGTTTCACTACCTGAGGTCACTGTGACCACATGGAGTTAATTCTGCCACCTCCAGAGGTAGCCAACAGCCAAGTCAATAGGTGAGAAGTGGGAGACTCCGAACAGCCTTTTTGACTCCAAAGTTCGTGCTCTTCACCTCTTCAAAGAGTTTCAACTTTCTGAATTTTATTAATATATTTTTATATAATTCTGTACACTGAAATAAAATCAATTTTTGGTAGATTATTCCTTATATATTCCTGGGTTTTACCAAAAAGTCTGTCCATGTTAGTACTTTTTGGAACCATCAACGAAGTTATGTGATAGGCCAGGAGATCTGACCTTTTATAAAAAGTCAGAAGTACAAGTGTAACGTCCAAGGCCAACCAGGTCAGAGGGCCTCATCTCCTGGAGCAGGGTCTGTGAACCACAGGCCCAGGGTCATGTTTACCCCCTCTGTCTATTTTTATAAAGAAAGTTTTTCTGGATCACAGTCTTGCTTGTTCCAAACAGAAACTATATGTCTGAAATATTATCTGCCCTTTACGCAAAAAGATGTCCACCCTGTCAGACAGGAGCCGATGCAAGGACTCCTGGACTGGCAAAGGTAAGCTTGCCTGGGAGGTGCATCTGTATAAAAATTTACCCACAGACCTCTGTCTTTATCTTTAATGGGTCTGTTCTCATTCATAATTTGAAAAAAGTGAAGGAGTTTTTAGAAACTCTTCATCAAATTCCAAAAAAATATTCAATTGTTAAGTAACCGAAAAAATGATTCTAGAGAAATTGATCTTTGTGAAGACAGAATCCACCTGTCATGCTTAAAACCCCAGTTTTACCTGTGTGGGAAAAGGCACTTGGATCCGTCCTTCTAAGATGTTGTCTGTGGTTATTTCCACTGAGCGCGTCAGCTGGAGGTCCTGCAGCACCAGGTGGTACGGAACCTGGGGGAACATCTCCTGAATCTGGTGAGCCTGCGGGAACACACAGAGCCTCAGCAAGGCTTCCCCAAGGCGACCCCTGCAGGCAGGCTCACGGCAGGCTCTGGCACAGAATCCGACATCGTGCCTTGAAAGCACAAGTAAGGAGGCCACTTCCTCACGTAGACCACCTTCACACTGCGGTCCCTTTAGTGACGCTCCAGGACACCAGCAGCTGGAGACAGTATCAATTTCAAAATAGAGATAGAGAGCGACAGAAATCCAGCTGGATCCCAGGGCAGCCTCAAGTAGAATCTTTAAAAGCTCAGTATTCCTTGGGTATGAAAAGGTACTTTCCTTTAAGATGTAATTCCTAAAAGGAATAAACTTCTGATACACACAAGGTGGATGAAATTCAAATGTGTATCATGTTAAGTGAAGGAAGCCTGACTCAAACATGACTGCACGGTTCCCTCGATATGACACCTGGGGACAGGCACAATCACAGGGAAAGAAAACTGGTGAGCAACTGCCAGGGAGCCAGGGAGGAGGAATGGAATGCGCTGCTCTCGAGGGCCCTGATGGTTACACACCTGCCCGAGGGAACTGGATGCTGCACAGGGGAAACGTTTACTGTGTGTAAATTACATTGCAATTAGGAAAAATATGATTATAAAAGAATGTAAATTCCTAATATTGCCCTGGTGCTAGTCTTCAAACTGTATTCTAGAAACATTTCAGCATCTAGTTAGGGTTCAAGGCTGGGCATGTGTCGTAGGGACAAAGGTCTGGGCGTACTACTGCCATGCATCCAGCCAAGCTGCTCTAATTTTTTAAATATGCATATATGTGCTTCACAAATGCTTACATTCAAGATTTTTATTCATGGAAAAGTTTCATTGATTAAAAGAAAAAAAAAATGAGGGGGGAAATTCGCTTAGGAGCACAATAACCTGTTGCTGGGACACCAGCCCCAAAGGAACACACTGCAGTAACTACAGCAAGGGAGGAGCTCAGCACCAAGGCCTTGAAGGGAAAGATGAGGCAAATTCTGCTCAGAGTCACCTGGCAGTGGGTGCTGGCAAGACAAGGAGTGCCACCACACCACTGTGGGCCTCCTTCTTAGAGTCGATGCAGTTTGGGGGTAACATTTCCCCCAGATCCAGTCAAAGCCAATTGGGGATGAGCTCATGAGACCCTTTATGATCAAATAAAATTTCTCTCAATCTCCAACAGCTTTCTCCTCATTCCCCAGATTAAAAATGCCTCGGAGTCATTTTTCTACACTAAAGCTTTTCTACCACAAGATCCAGTAAGCTAAATATTGGATCTGAATATAAAATGCATGGTTCCAGTAAATTCGTTGTGCTAAAATTAGTTTATTTCAAATAATCAAAGAACTGGAGAAAGAACAGCCGCCCTGCTTGAGATCTCTGAACACACCAACTCCAAAAAGGCACTGCTCACCGGAGGGAGGCACACAGCCATGAAACCGAGCAGTCCCCTGCAGAGCTTCCTCAGCTGCCCGACCCAAGGCACGACGCTCCAAACCACTAAGCACGCCATGGTGCTACCCTCACACTCCACTGGCTGACTGCAGGGGTCATGGGGAGCCATGTCTCCTCTTCTTTGTTAACTGTGGTCAAAACCATTTATCAATGGACACAGTGGCACACACCTGCAATCCCAGCTACTTAGGAAGCTAAGGCACACTTGAGGTCAGCCTGTGCAACTTAGTGAGCTTCTGCCTCAAAATAAAAGGGTCAGGGATATAGCGCAGAAGCAAAGCACTTACCAAGCATGCGTGAAGCTTTAGGTTCAATTCCCAGGTACAACCAAAAATATAAAACATATTTTAAAAATTACTTTTCTGGGGCACTTTACCAAAGAGCCACAATTAATAAAGAAAAGGAGACATGACTCCTGATGACTCCTTTCTGAGACAAAATGAGATGGGGTCTCACTAAGTGACTGAGGTTGGCCTGGAACTTGGAATCCTCCTGCCTCAGTCTCCCGAGTTGCTGGGATTACGGACAGGTGTGTTCCACTGTAAAATGGTAAAAATGCCTGGTAAAAATGACCGTCCTTAGGTGTATAGTATTAACAATATGCATACTGTTGTATAACAGAGCTGGAGAGCTTTTTCATCTTGCAAAACTGAAACACTATCCACTGTACGGCAACTCATTTCCTCAGTCTAGCCCCTGACAACCCCATTCTACTGTCTGAACTTACCTTATATAAGTACAATCATACAACAACTACCTGTATTTTTGTGACTGTCTTATTTTACTTAACCTCAAGATTTCTGCAAGTCATAGCAAGTGCCAAAAATTTCTTCTTTTTTAAAGGCTGAACAATATTCCACTGAATGGCATGCCACCTTTGACCCATTCAGCTTTAAGAAACATTTAGGGTGCTTCTGCCTCTTGTCTAGTGAAAGCCAATTCATTCTTTCTTTATTTTAATTAGATTTTTATTTGTTTAAATTTGCTCTAATTAGTTATACATGACAGGAGAATGCATTGAGACATATTGTACATAAATGAAGCACAACTTCTCCTTCCTCTGGATGAACATCAGCTCAATTCACAATAGCTAAACTATGGAACCAACCTAGATGCCCTTCAACAGATGAATGGATAAAGAAAATGTGGTTCATATATACAATGGAATATTACTCAGTCTTAAAGAAGAATGAAGTTATGGTATTTGCAGGTAAACAGATGGAGCTGGAGAATAGCATGCTAAGTGAAATAAGTTAATTATTTCTTTTTAAAACAAAGCTCCATGCCCTGCCTGCAGCTACTTCCATCCCTCCTCCCAATAGCGAAGCCCTCTCCTGGTCTGGCCCCACAACCCCAGCCTCCATTTTCAAAGGCTTTGCTTTCAACCAACTCTTCTATCTGTTCTGTACATCAATTTCTGTCCCTTATTCACACATGCTTCAGAATCTAGCATTAAAAAAGATGCTGGGAAGAAAACTGCAACTGAAACAAAGTGCTTGCTACAGGCTCAATGGGAACAACTGAGCATTTAAAAACCTGGAGATTGGGACCCCCTACAACACACACACACACACACACACACACACACACACACTATTGTGAGATTTACCTCCTGGAGCTCTGCCAGGTTCCCACCATAGGGAGCTAAGAAACATGCTCCAGCGTCCATCTGGGGTGGGTAAAGCAACCTCTATAAACTCATTAGAGCACCCACTTCTCAGCAGGGTTCACTCTCAGGAGAAGCTAGTTAACCAGAGTTCAGCCTGCTGTAGTTATCAGAGCCCAGTCGACCTGGGGGTACTTCCCCAACGCCACGTGACTCTAACTTCCATGTGGGAGAAGAAAAACACCTGCCTCCAGGCCTCTCCAGCCATCCTGTGTCTTCTAAGGCCCCTTCTAAAGTGGATGGGAGGACAATGACTGAGAGGCACTTGAGACACTCAGCCCAGAGGTGCAGGCTCACCAAGACTGGGACCTGCAGGACTAGATCTGCTCCCCTCCCTCACCCACCATTAACCATGCTTCTCTGAAATTAAAAGCTCCAAATGGCTTTAACTTCTGAACTTCCTCCTCCTGAGAATGGAGGCTGAGGGGCTGCCCCTGGCCTAGTGCCCCAGGAGCCTGAGGTTGGGATGTACTTCTGATTAACAACCTAGCTGAACCTACATCCCTGTCTCCTGTCTTGTGTCCCTTCAAGCTTCCTCTCATCTTTTCTGCATCCTTGAATCCCCAAAGATGGAGATTTGAAAGGAAAAGGTCACTTCCATCTTTCTCAAGCCAGCTTTGAATAAAACCTGTTCCTTGTCAGTCTGTCTCCCAAATTTGAGTAGAGCACGTGGAGCAGAAGTCTCCTCCTGAGTTTCACCTTCTGCATGGCCATTATGTTTGGCTATGAAGAAGAAATACTCGGTTTACTAAAGACAGAAAGCAATCTGAAGAGACACAGAAGACATGGCAGGGATGCTGGAATTATCAGAGTGAGAACTGAATTGATTGATTAATCTCTACACTAAATGCCACATCTATCAGAGCCCCGATGCATATGCTAAGTAGACAGCATGAAAGAACAGATGGGCAATGTAAGCAGGGAGAGCCGGAAATCCTGAAGGAGAGCCAAGAAGAAATGCTCAGGATCAAAAAGTAACAGGAACGAAGAACGCCTTCATAGGCTGACAGGTGCAGGAAGCCCCTCCGAGCTTGAGGAGATATCGACAGAAGCCGAAAATGGAAAACCAGAATCGAAACTGAAAATATCAGTTATAGCAGAATATCTGAGGACTGTGGGGCAACTACAAAGAGAAAGTTTGCATAATGGGGACACTAGAAGAAGAAAAAGAGAAAGGAACAGAAAAAGTATATGAAACAATGTCTGAAATCTTCCCCAAGTTAATGTCAGAACCAAATCGCAGCTCCCAGGAAGTTCAGAGAACACCAAGGAAAAATGCCAAAAAAACCAACAACTTAGGCATATCATTAGCAAACTACAGAAAATCAAAGGTAGAAGAGAAGCCAGAAGGGAAAATCAGCTTATGTATAGAGAAGCAAAGAACTACATTCAACACAGCTCAGAAACCACACAAGCCAAAGTGAAGTGAAATATTTGAGAGAAAAAAATCCAACCTATAATTCTGTACCCTGAGAAGAAGAAATAAAGACATTCTCAGACAAACAAATCAAGAATGTGTGGCAACAGACCTGCCTTGCCATGAGTGCTGTAAGAAGTTCGTTAAAGCGAAAGGAACTGGCAGGGGTTAGAAACTCGAACCTATATAAAGGGAGGAGGAGCAATAAGTGAAGGTAAAATAAAAACTTGCACTTTTCTTACTCTTCCGTTGATCGAATAGATAAATAATAATTCAAAATAATAATAGCAACAATATATTTAATTATGGATGTTTCCAGTGCATGTATATGATCATACATAGGTAAAATCAATGACAGCAATAAATGACAGAGGGAAGGGAGAAATTAGAATTTTTTTGCTATAATGAGGTGCTTACACTGCCCATGGTGTTGTTTTAAAATGAACTTGGTTAACTGTAAACATATACTGTAAATTCTAAGACAACCACTAACAAGGTAAAATAAAATAACAAAAGTATGACTGATAAGAGAGAAAATGAAATCATATGAAATGTTCAATTAAACCACAAAAAAGTGAAAAAGTAGGAACCAAAGAACCAGAGCAACAAACAGAAAACAATAGCAAATATGGCAAATATTAATTCAATTAATCACTAATTGCTTTGGACATCAATTATTTAAATGCACCAACTGAAACACAGAGAAAGCCAGACATAGTGGCATAGGTTGCAATCCCAGCTACTCAGAAGGCTGAGGCAGAAGGATCAGATGGTACGAGGCCAGTCTTGTGAGATCCTGCCTTAAAATAAAATATAAAAAGGGCAGGGAACATGGCTAAGTGGTAAAGGAACCCTGGGTTAAATCCCCAGTACCAGCGACAGAGAGAGAGGGAGGGAGGGAAGGAGGGAGGGAGGGAAGGAGAGAGGGAGAGACAGACACGGTGGGGTGGGAGTCAGGGAATGTTGCTCAGTGGTAGAGCACATACTTAATATGCAAAAGGCCCTGGGTTTAATGGAGGGGGCGGAGAAGGCAAAGTGAATCAAAACATAAGATCTAGCTGTATGCCATCTAAAATAAATCCATTTAAAATATAAACATACCAATGAAAGGAAATGAATGAAGAAAATATACCATGTTAATACTAATCAAAGTAAAGCAGGGTCAGCTATGGGAATTTCACAGAGCAGGTTTGGAAGCAAGAAAACTTACCAGGGATAAAGGGCATAATATAATGATAAAGGGACAGTTATCAAAGAAGACATATTCCTTAACATGTATACTAACTACATGAGACAAAAATTGTAAGGATTGCAAGGAGAAATAGATGATTCCATCAGAGCTGGAAACTGATTTCCTCTATCAGAAATGGACTCATCCAGCAGGCAGAAAATCAGTAAGGACAGTTGAGCTCAAAAACACCATCACTCAACCAGATATAATCCAACAGCTACGCATGACTTGATCCCAGCTACAGAATATACCTTCCTCTCAAACTCACATGCCATACATTCACCTAAACAGACCAATCATAAGGCATAACACATAGCTTAACAAATTTCAAAGAATGGAAATCATACAATATCTACTCTTAGACTACAATGGAATTAAACTAGAAATCAATAACAGAAAGAAAACTGGAAAATACCAAAATACATGAAGATTAAACAGCACACTTCTAAATAACGCATGAGTCAGAGAAGAAATCTCTTTAGAAATTTTTAAAATATTCTAAACTAAATGAAAACACAATTTGTTAAAATCTGTGAGAAGCAGAGAATGCATTTATTAAAATATTTTAAAACAAATGATCGAAATTTCTACCTTCAAAAACTAGGGGGAATAACAAATAAAATCCAAACAAAGCACAAAAAGAAGAAATAAAAACAATGACAGCAAGCTGGGTGCAGAGGTTGCTACTCAGGGGGCTGAGGCAGGAGGATCCCAAGTTCCAGGCCAGCCTTAGCAACTTAAGAGAGTCCTTAAGCAACTTAGCAAGACCTTGTCTCAAAATAAAAAGGGCTAAAGATGTGGCTCAGAGGTTAAGCACCCCTGGGTTCAATCCCAGTACAAAACAAAACTAGTGAGAGTAGACGTCAATGAAAGTGAAAATAAAGAAGTCAAAAGGCTGAGCCTAGCAACTTGGGAAGCTGGGGCAGAAATGCAAGTTCAGGGCTAGTCTGGGCAACTTAGACACTGTCTCAAAATAAAATTTAAAAAAGAGCTAGAGATGTAGCTCAGGGGTGAAATACCCTGGACTCAATCCCCAGTACCAAAAACAAAATCAAAACCAAAAGAACCAAAAACAAACAAAACAAAACAAATCAAAAGGAAGGCACAGAGGCACACACTTTTATCTCAGTCACTTGGGAAGCTAAGATGGGAGGATCACAAATTCAAGTCCAGCCTTGACAATTTAGTGAGTCTCTGTCTCAAAATTAAAAAAAAAAAAAAAAATTTGATTTTTAAAAAGAACTGGAGATATAGCTCTGTGGTAAAACTGAGTTGGTTCAATCCCCAGTACCACAAAAAAAAAAAAAAAAAAAAAAATCAATAAACCAAAAGCTGGTTCTTTGAAAGATCAACAAAATCAATAAGCCTCTAAGTCAAGCTAAGAAAAAAAGAGGAACCAAATTACTAATACAGGGTGAATATGCCTTGGCCAAAATGTTTGGAACATTTTGAGATCTGGGGTTTATTTGATTTTAGAATATTTGCACACACATAATGAGATATTTTAGGGATGGGACCCAGCACATGAATTCATTTATGGTTCACATATACTTTATACACCTAGCCTGAATATAGTTTTTTTTTTTTTTTTTTTTCAAAATTTTTTGTTGATGGACTGCATGCCTTTATTTATTTTTATGTGGTGCTAAGGATCAAACCCAGTGCCTCATACCTGCTAAGCAAGACTTCTGCCACTGAGCTATAGCCCCAGCCCCTGAATATTATTTTATACAATACTGTATCCATGCTATGACTGCCAAATGAGGTCAAATGAGGAATTTTCTACTTGTGGGGCCATATTGATGCACAAAAAGTTTCAAATTTTGGCCACTTTGGATTTCGAGTTTTTGGATTAGGGATGTTCAACCTATAATAGAAATATCAGTACATCCACAAAAAAAGGAAAACAAATTTAAAGAAATTATCTCTTTAGACTACTTTCTATAATTGCCAAAATGCATACAAGAGGTACACATTCTGAACAGGCCAACATCTACTAAAGAAACTGTTATAGTTTGGATATGAGGTGTCCCCGGAAGGCTCATGTGTGAGACAATTCGAGAAGGTTCAGAGGAGAAATGATTGGTCTTGGAGAGTCTTAACTGAATCAGCAAATAAATCCCTGATGGGATTAACTGAATGATAACTGGAGGCAAGTGGAGTGACACTGGAGGAAGTGGCTAATTGGGTGCGTGGCTACGCACGCACCCAATATTTTGTATCTGGAGAGTGGAGTCTCTCTCTGCTTCCTGATGATGTGAGCTTTGGAGCCCGCCTTCTATAGAGTAGGACCTCTGAAACCGTAACCCCTCAAATAAACTTTTTCTCCTCTATAATTGTTCTGGTTAGATCTTTTACACAACAGCGAAACAGCTGACTAAAACAGAAATGGAATTAATAATTAATAACCTTCTATAATGAAAGTCATCAGAACTAGATAACAAATTCTGCCAAAAATTTTTGTTTTGTTTTGTTTTCGCAGTACTGGTGATTAAATCCACCGCATTACATACCTAGCCCTTTTTATTGTCTTGAGATAGGGTCATGATAAAATTGCCGAAGTTGGCATCAAACTTGCCAGGATTAAAGGCACATGCCACCACATCTGGCTCCAAAAACATAAGGAAGAAATTGTATCAATTCTCTACAGTTTTCTCAGAGACTGAAAGCAGTGGGAATAAGTCTTGACTCAGTCTATGAGGCCATATTAGCACAGCCCTAAACTAAAAGTAGACAGAGACACTATGAGAAAATACCAGTATCTCTCATGAACAAAGATGCAAAAGTTCTCAACAAAAAATTAGCAAACTGAATCCAATGTATAAAAAAAGTTTGCACCACAATCAAGTGGGATTCATCCCAGATATGTAAGTCTGGTCCAATATTTGAATCAGTTAATATAAACCATCACATCAAAAGGCAGAAAAAGTACTTGACAAATCTAATATCCATTCACAAAGGAAACTCTGAGGGGAATTTTTTCACCTTAATAAGGAATATCTACAAAAACCTATAAGCCTCATACTTAATGTTGGGAAACTGAAAGCTTTCCCCACTCAGATCAGGAATAAACAAAGGATATTCCCTGTAACCATGGCTTTTCAATGTCATACTGGAAGTCCTAGGCTAATGTAATAAGACGAGAAGAATAAGTAAAAGTATAAAGACTGAGAAGAAGAAATTATAGAACTGTTATTTGCAGGTGGCATAATTATCTACATAGAATATCTGAAAGAATTGACAAAGGAAAAAAAAAACTTCCTGGAATTTATAAGCAATTATAGCAAGGTTTCAGGATACAAGATTAATACACAAAAGTCAGATGTGGAATAAGAGGAATTTAAAATTAAAAACACAATGCTATTTACATTAGCATCCTCCAAGATAAAATTATTAGGTGTTATGTAACAAAACATGTATAAGATCTAGACAAGAAAAACTTCAAAGTGCTAATCAATGAAATAAAAAAACAATGAAATAAAAGAAGAGATACTCCATATTCAAGGATAGGAAGACTCAGTACTGTTGAGATGTCAGTTCTTCCCAACTTGAACTACAGAATCAATGTACTCCCAATCAAAATCCCAGCAAGTTATGTTGTGGGTACTGACAAATTGATTCTTGGTCATCTGGACAGGCAAAAGACCCAGGACAGATGATACCAAGTTAGAGAAGAAAAAGTAGGACCCGACTACTCAACTTGAACACTTACTATAAGACTACAGAATTCGAGATGATATGGTATGTGTGAAAGAACAAATAATGGTACAGAACAGAGAGACTAGAAATAAATCTACATAAACAAAGTCAACTACCTTTGGAAAAAAAGAGCAAAGGCGATACAACAGAGCAAAGACAGCTTTTTCAACAAATAATGCTGGAATAATTGGACATTCAAGGGAAAAATGTGAACCTAGACACATACCTTGTACCCCACTTCCCAAAATATAAACCTAAAATGTACCAAAGACCTAAATGTAAAATGCAAAACTATAATGTTCCTAAAAATAACATAGTTTTTGAGAAAAACTAGATGACCTTGGGTATGGCTACAATTTTTTAATTACAACACCAAAGGTACAATCCATGAAAGAAATAATAGATAAAATGGACTTCATTAGAATTAAAAAGTTCTGCCAAAGACAATGTCAAGCAAATAAGAAAACAAGCACAAATTGGGAGAAAATATTCGCAAAAGACATCTGATTAAAAATTGTTATTCAAAATACACAAAGAATATAACACTCAACAAGAACAGAACACAACCTGACTAAAAAAAGGGTCAAAGACCTTATCAGACACCCCACCAAAGAAGATATACAGATGGCAGATAAATATGAAAAGTTGCTCCACGTTGTATGTCATCAGGAAAACACAAATCAGAACAGTGGGGTACTGCTACACACCCAGGAGAATAACCAAATCTGGAACACTGATAGCAAATGCTGACAAGAGGACGGAGCCACAGGAGCAGGCTCTCACTGCCAGCAAGAACACAGAAGGGTACAGTCACTTTGGAACAGTTTGGCATCTTCTAACAAAACTAAACATACTTTTACCATTGGATGAAGCAACCACCCTCTATGGTATTTATCCTAAGGGGCTAAAAACTTATGTCTATATAAAAACCTGCTGCACAAAGGTGTTTATAGCAATTTATTTATAATTACCAAAACCTGGAAGCACCAAGGTGACTTTAGGTGAATGGATTAATGACTGACTGTACATCCAGATAATGGCATATTATTCAATGCTAAAAAGTGATGTGCTATCAATCCGTGAACAGATGAGGAGAACCTTAAGTCAATCTGAAAAGTCCTCAAGCCTGTTCCTCCCCAAGGCTTACCCATCTCACTACAAGGTACCACCACCTACTTGGCTACTAACCAAACCCAACACTTGCGCTTTCTTCCTTCCGCTTCCCCAGTCACCATTCCCATGAATAAATCAAGCAGCAAGAGCTGTCAGTTTATCTAACAGAAGACCTTAAATCTGCTTTTCATCTTCATTGGTAGCACCCCTGTCCAAGACATCACAACAACCCCCTAATTGGTCTTGATGCTTCCACTTTTGACCCTCTGTAATTCATTTTCCTCCTTGAGGCTAAATCATTTCTGCTAAATATCTTCTCAGTCCTTGGGAAGAACGGGGTTACATAAAAAGCTCTCAACAGCCTTCTAATGTTTTCATTATAAAAATCTAAACTTAACTGTGGCCTACAAAAGCCTCATGACCTGGCTCTGCAATCTCAATTTTCATCAGAACCTCAGTCTCCTAACTGCTCCACTCTAAGCGCAGTGATCTCTCAGTTAATGGGCACTCCTCACCTTTGCCTACTGTTTCCACTGCCTGCTTCCCCCTGATCTGCTGCCATCTTGTCCCTTATTATCTCCTCAGAGAGAACTTTGGCAATTGCCTCCTTCAAAACAGTCTTCACTCACCCACTGACAACACTGCCTGCCTTACTGTCTCCAGAGCACTGATCACTACAACCAATTATCTTACTTATTTGTGTTTATAATCTTCTCCCCTACTAGAATTTACCCTTCTTGCAAGTGGAACACCTGTCGACTTTGGTGACACTGCAGGTGCTATGCTCAGCACAACCTGTTCCAAGGACAGGTTTTAGTACACATTACTTTGGTAAAGAAATTAAGACTAATAAACAAATGAACCAGTGACTTTCTGAAGTACTGGGCTCAGACCCTAACCCAAGCAGGCTAAGGTGGTTTGCATTTTCTTTTTTTTTCGGTACTGAGGACTGAATCCAGAGCTTTCACACGTGCTAGGCAAGTGCCATAAGGCAGTTTGCATTTTTAGATTCCTGCACATACTCTTAACAATGAATGCTAGACTTCAACAATAGTGACACACATTTCTCCATCATTCTAAAACAAAAGCACAGCTTTGGAAAATACAAAGAAATGTGAAGCATCTGAACAATCTTCTTGAACCAGAAGTACATCTCATTATCAAAGGCATGTACATCCATGTGTATGTGTACATACACACTTATTTTGGGAGTTGGGGGACAGGGTACAAAAAACATAGTTGGTAAGCCTCACAAATTCTTAGTAAAAGGTTCATTGTGCCTATAATCCCAACAACTCGGGAAGCTGAGGCAGGAGGATTGCAAGTTCAAGCCTAGTCCTAGCAACTTATGGAGACCCTGTCTCAAAAAAAAAAAAAAAGAACCGGGGATGTAGTTCAGTGGCAAAATGCCCCTGGTTCAATCCCTAGTACCAAATAAATAAACAGATTCCCTGGGAATCTTGCTCTCCTACAAAGCAGAATAAGATCAACAAGGTCTCTATAAACTCTGCAAAAACATTCCAAAGCTTTTCCCTCCCCCATTACCGGCTATCTTCTTAAAGCAGCTAGCAGTCCTACCATTGCATTCAGCTGAGAGTTGCTCGCCTGCGTGATGCCAAGAATGTTGGTGGTGTGCATTACTTCCACTGAAAAACTCGGCAGCCAGCTTGCAATCCGGGACCCTAAAACAAAGCAGAGTGCAACACGAGTTTTAAAGCACTGGGTCTTTTCCAGTGGTGTCTCCTCCAGGTGACCGCTCCGTGACAGCTGGTACTCACTCAGGGCTGACTACACCAGGGCTTCTGGGCCAAGCATTTCACATGGATTAGTTCACTTAGTCCTCAGACTGCACAGTATCTTCCATTCTTCTCACTCTATTCACCAAAGACCCACTTGGTCTTTGGTGCCTAAGGCACTTAGAAGTTAATGAGTGCATTTTACTTTGTGTCCAAGATCGCTGAGTTTAATGAAAATGGCCAGGATGTGAAATAAACAGACAGGTTCAAGAACCACTTACTAATCTTTCCTGCTTTCCAGTGGCCCTTGAACCATTCAACCCCCAATCCAATCTCTTGGCCAAGAATCCAAGGAAGGATTCCATAGCTGTACAGCTGCCACAACAGATGAGCTTCTTCCCCATATCCACACTTACTAATTATTATTTAGTATTATAAAATACTAACCATTTGAAGACATCATTCACAATTACCTTCATATTGCATTTTCTCCTTAATAATCTGATTTAAGAGGGCTTGTGAACTGACAGCAACAGGAAGGCCACCATTTCTGTTATTTCCCTAATGAAAGGGAGCCCAGGATATGACGCCATCCAGCAATGGCTATGAAACAACCCTGTTAGCAAGCTGTACTTGTTTTTTTGTTTGTTTGTTTGTTTTTTGCAGTGCTGGGGATTGAACCCAGGGCCTTGTGCTTGCAGGGCAAGCACTCTACCAACTGAGCTATATCCCCAGCCCAGCAAGCTGTACTTGTAAGGGTGCAACTTCATTCCTTCACAAAGCAGTACTGAGGCACAGAATACAAAACCAACTTAAACAGACATCTCCAAGGTCTTGCCAAATAAAATGCACTCATTATAAAAACAGATATTTCATATAATTAACAGGGACAAACAAAGTTGACTATCTATTTTGGCAATTTTTTTTTTTAGGGAAAATCATTCATAATAATGGCTTGCAGAGCCAGGATCCATCTCTAAGATCTGCTTTTTAGAAGTTTCTTAGAAGTTGTACCTAGTAGAGGCCTTAATTAACAGTGACCAAACCAGCCCTTGAAACCCCTCCAGCACCGAGGCCCAGCCAGCCTCATTTACTCTTGGAGGCTCAATTCCACTCTCCCTGAGCCCTTCAAGGATTGCACCCATGTGCCACCATGCCCACTATATCCACCCTTGCAGATTCAAATCACAGATCCCAACAGGACCATTACCCCCAGCACAAACCCAAGGATGTCTGTTTTATATTAATATCAGTAATGTGAACTCAGAAGGTGGTCCCATAGCTGATGGAAATCAACAACAGCTCAATGTACATCAGTAAGGAAGGATGTTTGATGAGCACCCGACACAGTGCCATGGCCTTAGAATTTTAAGCCTGGTTTTTATTACAACTCTTTTCAACAGTGTTGGAAGCAGAATGTTCCTATTTTTTTTAAAGTAAGTGTTCTAGCTCCGATTCTGCTTCCAGTTCTCACTGGAAATCTACTCTTTGATCCTTCATTATATGCTTAAGGAACATACTAATGCAAAAAAAAATTATTAACAAAGGTTTACTACTGAACTGGCTAAGTGGGTTCCTTGAAAGCGTGGTTGGTTCAATCTTGCTACCTCCCCCCAACTTCCACCCCACCAAGGATGACATAGAATCTAGCAAAATGCTTGGCACAGAAAAATTCTTTAGTTTTCTCTCTCCATCCATCCATCCTCAACACTTTCAATTAAATTGAAAGAGTATATTAAACTGATCTGTACAGAGCAATTTTGAATTCAAATAGCATCCCCAAGGGGATAAAACCCTACGAGCATAGAGATTGAAACCAACTAACCATCAAAGTGAAAGAAGTGATTGTGTTGGTTTAAGCGAGGTCTGCCTTCAGTGGCTGCTACGGGAACCAGATTCTCATCCAAGTTCTCTCCCTGATGGTCTTCTCTGGCACGATTATTGTCAGCAATATTAAGAGACATTCTGCATGTTGGACAGGAGGTATCTTGTTCTAGCCAGGAACGAAGACAGGAACTACCAAAAAGTACAAAATAAGACAGGTCAACCCTCAGTTTTTCCCCTACTATATTTTGTGAGAATTCCCCAGAAGTACTTTGAATTATCAAATGCATTCCAATTTTATTCTCTATCATTAGCAAAATCAAAAAGTTGAAAAACATTTGTGGACACTACTCTTTGCCCTACTTCGCTATTACATCTCTAGCATATCCTACTGTGGACATTAGTTCTTTACCATGTTCTAAGCTCTATCTACCAAGTTCCTGGTGCTGACCCCTCTTCAATGAATCTTCACAACATGGTCTGCCATCTTCCTTTCCAACTCAATTTAGCTGTTTCACAATCCATGTTTTTTTTTTTTTTTTTTTTTTGGTACTATAAAATACTTTTATTAAATCCATGTTGTTGAAGTCCAACATCCTGGCCTCTTAAGTCCTTGAGTCATCTGCTTGTCATTTTTTCTTTCACTCTGCTTTGGCTATTCACCAATGTGGTCATAACCTTGGCCCTGTTTTCAAAATCTTGACTTTGGGGATCTCACTCACTCACTCACTAAAGCTCCTCTTCTTCCAGATCACTTGTGACAGGACCTGACTTGCTGAGACCACCCATCCAACTTCATTAGCATCAAGACCACCTCTCAGGTCTTTTCCTTGCTCATCCTCCTCCCCAGCTCATCTGTAGCCACGTCCTTGCATTTAGCACCTCTGTCCCTGTCCTCTCCTCTTCACATTCTGCTTTTCCAGAAAGCCTGAAAGCTTCTTTCCCCCTCTCTCAGGAGATGATAATGCCCTAATTATAGCAAATACTCAATAAAATCTTATAGTGCCCATTAAAAAGAAAGATACTAGAATATGAAGTAGGAAATATAAGATCTGATCCCAGCTCAGCCACTCCCTTTGGTGTGACCCAGGCAAACCTTCCAACCTCTCTAGACTAGTCCTCTCCAATTAGAAATGAGAAGGTCAGATGAAGTGCTCCTCAATCCCTTCCTGTTTTATTTACAGAATTTGTTCTCTAAAAGTTCAAATAGACATTGAACAAAAATGCTGTCTTTTTTCTCAAAAATATCTGTCATATATACACAAAATTACAAAGGATAAGCCTTACTATAATGTGATGATCCCCAGAGAAAACATATTTTTCATCATAACTACAATACTATTCCACTGAAGAACTATTCCTTCTCATTCTATATATGATACTTCAATGTAATTAAATATTCATTGGACTCTGAAATCCACCAAAAAAATATCTTTTACAAGCAACAAATTATCTGACTATTTCTGCTGGAATGTAGGCAGTTAGTTTTATCACAAATTAAAATGAATTTGCCTAAGTCTGTCATCCCACCATCCTTCTCCCACTCAATGAAGGCCACGAGGGTGTCCCAACAGTAGTTTGTCATTCAACCAAAGGCAGCAAAGTGTTTTACAATTAAATTCTAATTTTAAATCACCATTGTTTCCTGGGTCAACCAATGACCTTCTTGGGTCAAACAAGAAATTACTTAGAAAATACTTTGAGACGAATGAAAACAAAAACGGAACATTTCAAAACTTTTGAGATATAGCGAAAACAATGCTCAATATTAATTCAATAGCTAAAAATGCTTAAAGAAATAAAAGAAAGCTCTCAAATCAATAATCTAATGGAAACAAAAAAGAACAAAATAAACCCAAAGCTGACAGACGTACCTAGTGTAGTTAATTTGACAGAGAGAAAACAGAATGATGACTCACAAGGGCAGGGGGGCAGGTAGTTTCAATTTGGGAAGACAAGAAAGTTTTGGAGATAGATGGTTAGTGAAGTTTTGTATGATAATAAGATTGCACTTAACGCCACTGAACTATACACATAAAGTAGTTAAAATGATAAATTTTGTTACATATATTTTGCCACAAAAATTACAATAATAATCACTAAAAAACAAAACAGAACCTATCACAATGAGGTTTCACTTCACACCCATTAAGATGGTTATAATTAGAGAAATATCAAGCATTGGTGAGAATATGAAGAACAGGAACCCCCATACATAGGTGGTGAAAATATAAATAGGTGCAGCTGCTGTGGAAACAGCTTGGCAGCTATTCAAGAAGGTAAGCGTAGGATTACAATATGACCCAGCAATTTCACTCTAGGTATATAGCAGAAAGAGTTGAAAACAGGTTCTCAAATGTTCATTGCAGCATTATTCACAAAACGGCCAAAAGGTGGAAAGAAACCATCAGTGGCAATTGTTTATTACAGAATTATTTAAAGCTAACCATAAAAAGGGATGAAGTATTGCTACAACTTTAGTGACCTCAAGTGTTATGCTAAGGGAAAGAAGTCAGTTACTAAAGGCAACATACTGTACCTATGATTCACTTTATATGAAATGTCCACAAGAGGAAAATCTATGAGGACAGAAAGCAGATTGGTGATCGGCAGTCAGGGGACAGGAAGGAAAGAATAGAGGATGGTTACCCTGGGAGTATGGGTGTTATTCTGAGGTGATGAGAAGTTCTGAACTTAGAAGAGGTGGTGGCACAACACCATGAACGCACTGAATAGCACTGAACTGAACACCCAAAAAATGGCCAACTGCATGTTATCTGAACTGTACCTCCATCAAAGCAGCTGTAGTCCCAGCTGCTCACTTGAACCCAGGAGTTCAAAGCCAGCCTGGGCAACACAGGTAAGATCTGTTCTCAAAAAACCAACAAAAAATTTCTTCCGGGCTGAAATACACTCTCACTCTTCACTACCAGTTTCAGAGCTCCTTTGGAACTATAAAGTTTCTGAGAAATGTGTGCAAATTCTCAGGTCTTTCCAATCTCAATGAAGTCAACTATTCAGTAACTCTATGGTAACTGCACAAGTTGCAAAACTAAGAGAATCTTGACCCCTTTCTTTCTTTCTCCCTGACAGCCCATCTAGCCTGCATCCTCCTGATCCTTCTCAGATGGGTCCTCAGTACTCCGACTGCACTTCTCACACTGAGTTCAAGCTCGCGATGTACCCTGAACCACCGCAGCAATCCTGAACTTGTCCCTGACCTCTTCAGGCTGCACATCTCATGCACCACCCCCAATTAAAGTCTTCAACGGCATCTGCCCCCCACTTCCAATGCCCCACCATTCCCTGCTTCTCTTGCCTCAGTGAATACTCCTCCCTCTTTCACTCTGAGTGCCAGGTGCCAGGTTCTCTGAGTCCTTCAACACACCACCTTCTCTCCTGTTAGAGATGCTCTCTGACTCACGTCTCTCCCACTGAATCCAATTCCCAGACTGACTGCTGCTCATCCTCAAAAGTTAGCCCTCCCGGTTTGAGTCAGATTCCTTTATTACTAGCTCCAAAGAACTATGTTTCTTTTCTACATAGCACATGTGTCAATTTATACATTCACAACTATATCCAGTTAATTAATCCATGATTGTCTGCTCCATTAGACTGCAAGCTAACAAAAACAAAGACCATACCTGTCACTTCTGTTTTATCCCAGAGACCAACACAATACCCAGTACATAAAAAGCTGGTCACTACGCTTATTGAGTAGGACACTCCAGTTCCAAAGCTCTACTACTATTAAAAAGGAACATAAAAACTACTTGAAAATAGAAAACAAGGAATATTAAAGATCAAAAATTTCAATCAGAAGGGACAAAGGAGGACATTTCATACTGCTTAAGAGAATTATACATCAACATAACATAAAAACCATAAATATTTATGCCCCAAGCAATGGAGCATCTACACACATCAAACAAACCCTTCTCAACTTCAAGAATCAAACAGACCACAACACAATAACACTGGGCGACCTAACACACTACTGGATAGATCTCCCAAACAAACTAAACAAAGAAACTCCAGATCTAAATAATACAATCAATAATTTAGACTCCACAGACATATACAGAATATTTCATCCAATGAGCGAATACACTTTCTTCTCAGCAGCATATGGATCCTTCTCTAAAGTAGACCATATCTTATGCCATAAAGCAACACTTAGCAAATAAAAAAAAAAAAAGTAGAGATAATACCTGCTTCCTATCCAATGGAATAAAAGTAGAAATCAGTGATAGAATAAATAGAAGCTACTAGACTAAAAAATACACTTCTGAATGATGAATGAACAACAGAAGAAATCAGAGATGAAATAAAAAAATACTTAGAGGTAAATGAGAATAGTGATATAACATCAAAATCTCTGGCACACCATGAAGGCATTTAAAGAATTAAAAGTCAACAAATGACCTAACATTACAACTCAGAGTCCTAGAAAAAGAAGAAAAAATCAATACCAAAAGCAGCAGAAGGCTGGGGAGATAGCTCAGTCGGTAGAGTGCTGGACTTACAAGCATAAGGCCCTGGGTTTGATCCCCAGCACCCAAAAAAAAAAAAAAAAAAAAAAAAAAGCAGCAGAAGACAGGGAATAATCAAAATCAGAGCTGAAATCAATGAAATTGAAACAAAAGAAACAAATGAAAAAATTAACAAAGCAAAAAGTTGGTTGTTTGAAAAAATAAATAACATTGATAAACCCTAGCCATGCTAACGAAAAAAGAAAACTCAAATTACTAAAATATATGATGAAAAAGGAAATATCACAACAGACACATCTGAAACACAGAAGATAATTAGAAACTATTTTGAAAATTTATACTCCATAAAATAGAAAACCTTGAAGACATCGACAAATTTCTAGACATATAACCTACCCAAACTGAATCAGGAGGACATACACAATTTAAACAGATCAATTTCAAGCAATGAAATAGAAGAAGCCATCAAAAGCCTACAAAACAAGAAAAGCCTGGGTCTCAGTCAAGTTCTAAAAGACCTTCAAGAAAAAAAACTAATACCAATACTCCTCAAAGTATTCCAGGAAATAGAAAAGGAGGGAACCCTTCCAAACTCATTCTATGAAGCAAGTATCACTCTGACACCAAAACCAGACAAAGACATATCGAGGAAAAAAAAGTTCAGACCAGTATCCCTGATGAACACAGATGCAAAAATCCTTAACAAAATACTGGCAAATCACATACAAAAACATAATAAAAAGACAGTGCGTCATAATCAAGTGTGGTTCATCCCAGGGATGTAAGGTTGGTTCAACATCTGGAAATCAATAAATGTAATTCATCACATTAATAGACTTAAAGTTAAGAATCATGATCATTTCAATAGATTCAGAAAAAGCATTTCATTAAATACAGCGCGCCTTCACATTCAAAGCACTAGAAAAAATAGGGATAGTAGGAACATACCTCAACACTGCAAAGACCATCTATACTAAGCCCAAGGCCAACATCATTTTAAACGGAGAAAAACTGAAAGCATTCCCTCTAAAAACTAGAACAAGACAGGGATGCCCCTCTTTCACCACTTTCATTCAACATCATCCTTGAAACTCTAGCCAGAGCAATTAGACAGATAAAAAAAAAATTAAAGGACAAGACCAGAAAAAGAAGAACTCAAACTATCACTGTTTGTCAATGACATGATTCTATATTTAGAGGATCCAAAAAATTCCACCGGAAAACTTCTAAAACTCATAAGTGAATTCAGCAAAGTAGCAGGTGATAAAATCAATACCCATAAATCAAACATGTTCCTACACATCAGTGACGAATTTACTGAAAGAGAAATTAGGAAAACAAACCCATTCACATTAGCTTTAAAAAAAAAAAAAAAAAAAAAAAAACTTGGAAATCAATCTAACAAAAGAGGTAAAAGACCTCTACAAAGAAAACTACAGAATACTGAAGAAAGAAATTGAAGAAGACCTAAGAAGATGGAAAAACCTGCCATACTCCTAGATAGGCAGAATTAATATTGTCAAAATAACAATAATACCTAAAGCGCTATACAGAGTCAATGTAATTCCAATTAAAATCCCTACGACATTCTTCATGGAACTAGAAAAAGCAATCATGAAATTCATTTAGAAAAATAAAAAACCCAGAATAGCCAAAGCAATTCTTACTAAGGTGAAGCAGGAGGCATCACAATACCAGACCTTAAACTATACTACAGAGCCATAGTAACAAAAATGGCACCAAAACAGACATGTAGACCAATGGTACAAAATAGAAGACACAGAGACAAACTCACATAAATACGGTTATCTCATACTAGACAAAGGTGCTAATAATATACATTGGAGAAGACAGTCTATTCAATAAGTGATGCTGGGAAAATTGGAAATCCATATGTAATGAAATGAAATTAAACGCCTATCCCTCACCCTGATGAAATTCAACTCAAAGTGGACCAAAGACCCACATGTAACAAAATGAAATTAAACTCCTATCCCTCACCCTTCATGAAACTCAGCTCAAAGTGGATCAAAGACTTATGCATTAGACCAGAGACCCTGCGCCTAACAGAATAAAGTAGGCCCAAATCTTCACCATGTCAGCTTAGGATCTGACTTCCTTTAACAAGACTCCCAAAGCGCGCAAGAAGTAAAATCAAGAATCAATAAATGGCTGGGGCTGGGGAGATAGTGCAGTTGGTAAAGTGCTTGCCTTACAAGCACAGGGCCCTGGGTTTGATCTCCAGCACTGCAAAAAAAAAAAAAAAAAAAAAAAAGAATCAATAAATGGGATTGATTCAAACTAAAAAGCTTCTTCTCAGCAAAGGAAACAATCAATAATGTGAAGAAAGCCTACAGAATGGGAGAAAATCTTTACCACATGCACCTCATATAGAGCATTAATCTCCATGATACATAAAGAACTCAAAAAACTTAACACACAAAAAAAAACCCCAATCAATAAATGGGCCAAAGAACTGAACAGAAACTTCACAGAAGAAATACAATTGATCAACAAATAATATAAGAAAAAATGTACAACATCTTTAGTGATTAGAAAAATGCAAACCAAAACTAAGATTTCATCTCACTCCAGTCAGAATGGCAATTATCAAGAATACAAACAACAATAAATGTTGGCAAGCATGTGGGGAAAAAGGTACACTGCTCGTGGGAATGCATAATGATGGAACCACTCTAGAAAGCAGTATGGCAATTCCTCAGAAAACTTGGAATGGAACCACCATTTGACCCAGTTATCCTACTTCTTGGTTTATACCCAAAGGACTTAGAATCAGCACATTACAGTGATGGAGCCACATCAATGTTAACAGCAGCTCAATTCACAATAGCTACACTATGTATGGAACCAACCTAGGTGCCCTTCCACAGATGAATGGATTTAAAAAAAATGTATACCATGAAATATTACTCAGTCTTTAAGAAAAATGAAATAATGGCATTTGCTGGTAAATGGATGGAGCTGGAGAATATTATGCTAAGTGAAATAAGTCTATCCCAAAAAACCAAAAGCTGAATGTTTTTTCTGACATATGGATGCTAACTCACAGTGGTACGGGGGAGCTAGGGAAGAACAGAGATACTTTAGATTAGGTAGAAGGGATTGAAGAGAGGGGAATGGGTATGGGGATAGGAAAGATAGTAGAATGAATCAGACATTATTACCCTATGTACTTATATAACTATATGACTGGTAGGATTCTACATCATGTATAACCAGAAGAATGAGAAATTATACTCTATCATATATGATGTATCAAAGTGCATTCTACTGTCATACATAACTAATTAAAACAAATTTAAAAAATAAAATAAATTTAAAGCACTCTGAAAAAAAAGAGACAAAAAATTTCTCAATATGCAAAACTGATTGCAAAGGGCCTAAAGATACCTCAAGACTCACTACCAATATCAAAGCAGCAAATCCATCAACAAAGCCCTGATAGAGAGCTCTGAAAGTGAGTAACAGACTACTTCAATCTCGCAGGTTTACAGAAGAGCCTGTTTTGCAACCCTCGCTAACAGTCACCGTTCTGCAGGTCATTAGTGGTCCTGGTCTGGTCCCCCTCAGTTCATTTCTCTGGGGTGCATTTTATGCTGCTTTGGGACATATGCAAAACATAAAAATACATACTCTTTCCCCTCAGTTAAGAAATAAGCTGAAATCGCATACAAAAATATATTAAAAAGATAGTGCACCACGATCAAGTGGGTTTTATCCCAGGAATGCAAGGTTGGTTCAACATTCGGAAATCAATAAATGTAATTCACCATATCAACAGACTTAAAGTTAAGAATCACATGATTATTTTGATAGGTGCAGAAAAAGCACTTGATAAAACATAACACCCCTTCATGCTCAAAACACTAGAAAAAATTGGGGTAGTGGGAACATTCCTTAACATTTTAAAGGTCATCTATGCTAAGCCCATGGCCAATATCATTCTAAATAGTGAAAAACTGAAAGCATTCCCCCTAAAAACTGGAACAAGGCAGGGATGCCCTCTTTCACCACTTCTATTCAACATTGTCCTCGAAACTCTAGCCAGAGCAATTAGACAGACCAAGGAAATTAAAGGGATATGAATAGGAAAAGAAGAACTCAGACTATCCCTATTTGCTGATGACATGATTATATATTTAGAGGAACCGGGAAATTCCACCAGAAAACTTTTAGAACTCGTAAGTGAATTCAGTAAAGTAGCAGGTTACAAGATCAATGCTCATAAATCCAATGCTTTTTTATACATAAGTGATGAATCCTCAGAAAGAGAAGTTAGGAAAACTACCCCATTCACAATAGCCTCGAAAAAAAGTAAAATACTTGGGAATCAATCTCACAAAAGAGGTGAAAGACTTCTACAATGAAAACTATAGAACACTAAAGAAAGAAATTAAAGAAAACCTTAGAAGATGGAAAGCTCTCCCATGTTCTTGGATAGGAAGAATTAATATTGTCAAAATGGTCATACTACCAAAAGTGCTCTACAGATTCAATGCAATTCCAATTAAAATCCCAATTACATACCTCACAGAAATAGAGCAAGCAATCATGAAATTCATTTGGAAGAATAAGAGACCCAGAATAGCTAAAGCAATCCTCAGCAGGAAGAGTGAAGCAGGGGTTATCACAATACCAGAACTTCAACTACACTACAAAGCAATAGTAACAAAAACGGCATGGTATTGGTACCAAAATAGACAGGTAGATCAATGGTACACAATAGAGAACACAAACACAAACTCAAATAAATACAATTTTCTCATACTAGACAAAGGTGCCAAAAATATGCAATGGAGAAAGATAGCCTCTTCGACAAATGGTGCTGGGGAAACTGGAAATCCATATGCAGCAGAATGAAACTAAACCCCTATCTCTCACCCTGCACAAAACTCAATTCAAAATGGATCAAGGACCTTGGAATCAGACCAGAGACCCTGCACCTTGTAGAAGAAAAAGTAGGTCCAAATCTTCAACATGTCAGCTTAGGATTAGACTTCCTTAACAGAACTCCCAAAGCATAAGAAATAAAAGCAAGAATCAATAACTGGGATAGATTCAAACTAAAAAGCTTTCTCTCAGCAAAGGAAACTATCAGCAATGCGAAAAGAAAGCCTACAGAGTGGGAGAAAATCTTTGCCACTCATACTTCAGATAGAGCACTAATTTCCAGAATATATAAAGAACTCAAAAAAACTACACCAAGAATACAAATAACCCAATCAACAAATGGATTAAGGAAATGAACAGACACTCACAGAAGATCTACAAGCAATCAACAGATATATGAAAAAATGTTCAACATCTCTAGTAATAAGAGAAATGCAAATCAAAACTACCTTAAGATTCCATCTCACCCCAATTAGAATGGCGATTATCAAGAATACAAGCAACAGTAGGTGTTGGAGAAGATGTGGGAAAAAAGGTACACTCACACATTGCTGGTGGGGCTGCAAATTAGTGTAGCCACTCTGGAAAGGAATGTGGAAATTCCTTAGAAAACTTGGAATGGAACCACCATTTGACCCAGCTACCCCACTCCTTGGCCTATACCCAAAGGACTTGAAATCAGCACACTACAGTGATGCAGCCACATCAATGTTCAGAGCTGCTCAATGCACAATAACCAGATTGTGGAACCAACCTAGATGCCCTTCAATTGATCAATGGATAAAGTAACTGTGGTGTATATATATACAATGGAATATTACTCAGCCATAAAGAAGAATAAAATCATGGCATTTGCAGGCAAATGGATGAAATTGGAGAATATCATGCTAAGTGAGATAAGCCAATCTCAAAAAACCAAGGATGAATGATCTTGCTGGTAAGAGGATGATGATACATAATGGGAGGTGGGAGGGAGGCAAGAATGGAGGAAGAAGGGACTATATAGAGGGTAAAGAGGGGTGGGAGGGGTGGGGGGGGAGGAAAAAATAACAATGAATCAAATACCATTACCCTATGTAAATGTATGATTACACAAATGGTATGCCTCTAACTTCATGTACAAACAGAGAAACAAGATGTACCCCATTTGGGGAAAAAAAAAAAAGAAATAAGCTGTTTGAAAACAAGGCTCCCCTTGCCCAATCTTTTCTTTTTTATTTTACAGGTATATTTCTTCTAACCCAGAGTTTACACAGCAAAAAATGTATGAAGATATTAAACTATCTAGAAATTAAGATGGCAAAATATGGGTGAAGTACAGTTGTAGAGGGCACAAGGAAGAGGATGAGAGACAAAGGACCCCCAAAGACTCCACATAACATCAGTATCAGCCACATGGCCAATGTGAGGTAATATCCCTGCTTCTCTGCTGGGATTATCCTTGAGCCCAGGGACAAAAAGCATCCTCAAGTCCTGGGCAGAACACCAGTACCAAGAGCCCCTTAATGAAGCCCCTACTTGTGGAAAAGATGTCCGCAGGGCAGTTTCCTTGCAGCCTGCATGGAGTCCCAGCAGATTGCACAGTCGTCATTGTTGACAGCCAGTTCCTCTGGAGTTGCAACTGCAAACCTATAAGGAACAAAAGAGACCCTATGGGAACTGCTGTCAGGCTCACACACACGCAACAGTGTACAGCACTTTGCAGACCTCATCTTTACAATGGCACAATTACAGAGGATCAGTAAAAAAAAATCGGTTCATCTTCACAGGCCTTCAAAGAGTAGTCGTTCTAATAACGGCTCTTGTTAATGATCCCTTCAGGACACATTCCTGGGCAAATGAGAGAAATAAGAGCCCAGAGACCCAAACTATTCCTCAGAAAAAAAAAGGATGACCATTAGTCTTGTACCTTCATAGTTGGTTTAATCTCAGGCTAGGAGTAATTTCTTCAACGTGTGTGAGGGTGTGTGTGTAAACCCACCTTCACAAAATAAAGAGGGCAGAGAATCTTCCATTTAATACCGATGACAATAAAATAATGATGTAATAATATGAACCTAATATCTCATGGAATCCTCCCAACAACTCTAGAAAGAAAATTCTGCTATCCTCTATTTTAGGGATGAAGTATCTGGGGCACAAGGAGTTAGTAAACTGCCCCAAATCACCCAGGAGCTAAGTGGGACCCACATGAAGGCAGTCTGACTCCAGAGCCTAACACTCTGCATCATTCAGTAAGCAGTTTATAACAGCAAGTTCCGACAGTCTAGGACTTATTATTCTTACAGAGCTAAAATGAGCAGACTTGGACAACATCAATTTGCACTTACTTACCTGGCTTCCATGTTCCCAACCACACGCAAATAGTTCTTGTGCCGACGGATTCGACGCTGTACCTCATGGAACAGGTAACGCAGTTGCATAAAGATGACCAGGCTGGCCATGGATAACCAGATGTTGCCAAATAACTTAAACAGAGAGGGAACAATAAAATGCACAATAAAAATGCACATGAAGGGCTGGAGATATAGCTCAGTTAGAGTGCTTGCCTGTCAAGCACAAGGTGCTGGGTTCAATCCCCAGCACCGCAAAAAAAAAAAAAAAAAAAAAAAAAAAGCACATGAAGTTGCTATTGATGAAGGTGCAGTGTGCAATAGAAACCCTTAATGATTAGTGAATTAGTGAAGGTGAACTGGAACAATCTTTCAGGAAATTATTGCATATATCTATTTCGTTACCCTAAACAATGTACATGCCCTTCTGCCAGCAATCTTTTCTGAGCAACTAATCAGAAACTTAAAAGCTTTATGCAAAAAGATGTCTATTCATAAAATTATTTTTAAAATGTGAAAATGGACAAAATGCCCAGCAGGGGAACAGTTAGGCTGTAAATTCATACAATGCAATATTATATAGTCACTAATTTTGTTTATTATAATAAACAATTACATAATAATAGTTTTAAACATCAATTACTTGATAAAATAACATTTGTTGACAAAAAAAACAGGATATACCTTGAAGAAACTAATATATGTGATTTTTTAAAAATTATGCAAGGTTGTAAAATAGCAAACAACAAAAATAATCTAAATAGCCCATTATGGAGTTTGGATGATTGAAATTGATAAACCTATATGATGAAATTTTATCCAGAAGGCATTAAAATGGTTTAGAATGATTGTTCCTGGCACAGGAAAATATGCATGATATATCAATTTACCAAAACAAAACTCTCTCAGTGACACAGTGCTTGCCTAGCATGCATGAGACCCTGGGCTCCATCCCAGCACAACCATCCCATTGATAAAACTATGAACAGAACGGGATCAGTCAGCTGGGCATGGTGGCTCATGCCTATCATCTCAGTCACGTGGGAGACTGAGGCACAAGGAGGATCACAAGTTCAAGGCCAGTCTCAACAACTTAGCAAGGTCCTAAGCAATTTAGGCCTTTTCTCAAATAAAAAATATGAAATAATCCCTGGTACCAAAAAACAAACAAACAAAAAATAGGATCTCAATTTATGAATACACATACTTTGAATATATAAAGTAACATACACAAAGTTAAATACAACAAAATGTTAACAGTTGTATCTGGGAATTTTCACACTTTTTTGGTGTGGTTTGGGAAAGAAAGTTTTTAGACAAAAGAATTTTTTTAAAAAAATATGTTCTCAAAGTTACTTTCAAAATGTACAGTTAGAAAGGTGCTACATGTAACCCAATAATTTTTTTTTTTTTAACCACTGAGCTATATCCCCAGTCCTTTAAATTTTTTATCTTGAGACAGGTCTCACTAATTTGTCCAGATTAGCCTCAAGCTTGCAATTCTCTTCTCTCAACCTCCCAAGTCATTGGGATTACAGGTGTGCACCATTGCACCCAATAATTTTTAAATGTTACTTTGACAGTCTTATAAATTGCCCATCAACTAGGTTGAGTCTTACCTTTATTAGCTCACTGAAATGCCTACTAATGAAGCAGCAGATTTACAGCATTACAATTTTTTCTCACCAAATCAAGAATTAAGTAAGGAATTAAGTATAAGGACTTTGTTTTTAACAAAGATACAAAATTTATGAATTCATGAAGTTAGCAAACATAGCAGAAATTCCCAATGCCATCTACAAAGTAACTGCTAAATAGGAGAAGCCACAGAAATTACAGGGAGAGGCATCCCCTTTAATTTCATTCCAAAAGAATGATTTATTGACTTGGTCAGCAGAGTTAACTAAGTCTCCTAGGACAGCGATCATCTCCTGTGCCAGGACCAAGCCAAAGCAATTCAACAACACTGCTTTACACTCAAAGGCAAAAAGAGGAGAGTGCATGGCTATATTCACTTTTAAGTGGTTCATCATACCTCATTCCAAATATTTCATTTTTTAATAAGCAGACCTGGTTCCTGATTCTGAAAGTCCAGGCCTTCAGTCAGAGCTCTTCACCAAGGAGCTTACCAACATGTGAATGTGGTGCATGAGGTCCAGGGACAGGAGTGCGAGCTCCATGACAAAATCGGTGTAATAGACGTAGGTTCCCTTTCCTTCCCAGGTCCCTTCATGGTTGAGGTCCCACAGGTGGATCACATACCTGTAATACACAAACAGGAAAAGGGGAAAGCACCTGAAGTTCACCAACTGAATTCAGCTTAAGAACGTTATAATTTGGTCACATTTTGATGTATCCTGCCTCTATTACAACTTAAAGCTAACCAAATGAGTAGACCTTTATCATCTCTCCCAAATTTCTACTCACCGTAAAATCACATGGGCTGTCCTCACTGTCACAAGAAGAGACTGTAAAAGATAAGCATTTCCAGTTCAGTTAAAAAGCATCAAGTTCATCGACATTTATTTTCTCTGCCTCCAATATTTATGAAAAGTCTTCATAATCTAGAAACCCAAATTTTACTGAACATTTTCTTGTTAACAGGTGACAACCAACTACAGCCTCTCCTGGGGATGCCTTCTGTAATCTTGAGGTTTGTCCGAGTACTATGACAATCACTTCTATTTGTTATAACAATAAGTCACTATAACTGATTACCCAAAAAGGTGTCTGATTGCTTGGGGACACTGCAACTCAAAATACAGTTTAAGACGCTGCTGTCCTAGACAGGAGCACCTGCTCACCCCTATGTGCTTTGTGTACACCCTTTGTCTAACAGAAGAAAAGAGAATAAAGTATATCAAAATATGAGGCTTCACAGTAATTTTTTGGGGGGAGGTACTGGGGACTGAACCCAGGGTTACTTAACCACTGAGCTGCATCCCCAGCTCTTTTTCATTTTGTATTTGCTAAGTTACTGAGACTGGCCTCAAACTTGTAATACTCCTGCCTCAGCCTCCCAACCCACTGGGATTACAGGCATGTACAACTGTACCCAGCTCTCATTATTTTTTATTATGGAAACTTGATATAAGAAGAAATTTCCTCTTAACTTATCAGAATGGAATTGTTTTTGTGTTTGAGATTAAACTCCCATTTATAAATGTAAATATTTTACATGAAGGCAAAACACTATATAAAGAATATAACTCAATTCAAAACATCGAATCTATAGCATGCTAAATTTTCTTAAAAGAATTCACAGCAACAAGCTGAAATAAAAGTATGTATTATACTATTACAATATGACCCAACAAGCCTTAATTTAAATCTACTTATTTAGGAGTGGGTCATTTTCAAAGTCTGACCTAATATTAACAAGTTAAATAACAACAACAAAAAAGGCCAACATGAAAATCAAATAGTGCTTTATAATAAAATATTTCTAAAGCTAACTAGTTAATGAAAGTCAGTGTAAATAAAGTTTTAGGCAGATCTTTTTCAAGAGAAAATATAACTGCAATATCTTTCTATGTAGAAAGTATTCAACTAGGATTGCAAATGTTTTTATTTGGTATCTAAATGTTCCTTTTCTATTTTTTGCACTACATGTTACTCTGAAATGAACACTACTATGCAAAAGTAATCTTAACCCTGCTCTAACAAATTCCCAATTAGTAGTTCACATTGAACTTGTTTCAGTATTAGCTAATTAGCTTCAATGTATCTAATATAGTGATCCTTTCTTATCCACAGGAGATATGCTCCAAGACCCCAGTGGAAACTAAAACCATAGACAGCATGAATCCTACATCTAAATGCCCTAAGCCTTGCAGCACTGCCATATAGTACAATAATTCATCTGTCCTTCCTTTTTTTATGCCTGGTGCCTCCTTTGCATCACTATCACTCTTGCAGTCATTATTAAGTAAAGTAAGGGTTATGTGAAGAACTTCGACAGTTTATCTGACAAATGAGAGGGCTGGTAAGTGACTAACAGGTGAAAAGCATGAAAAGCACACGCAATGTGGATATACTGGACAAAGAGATGACTCATGCTCCAAGAGGCATGACAAGAGATTTCATCATGCTACTCGGAAGGGCACGCAGTTTACAGCTTATAAGTGGGACAGCATGTGCAGTCCTGGGTTCAGTCCCCAGCACCAAGAAAAAAAAGCTTAAGAATTGCTTATTTCTGGAATTAGCCATTAGTCATATTTTCAGACTGGTTGACTGCAGATAATAGAAACTATAGAAAAGCAAAATCACAAATAAGGGGAAACCACTATGTTTTATTGCTTTTAAATAAGCAATTAAAAGTAAAATAAAAGTAGTTCGTCTTTGGGCTAAGGAAAAAGCAAATATAGCCACATGAATATAAGGACATATTAAAATTTAGGTTCCCACTGGACAGAAATTGGTATCTCCTGGAAAGTTTAAAACACTAAATTTTGTTTTGAATTTTAAAATATTCATGGAGGGCTAGGGGTTTGGCTCGGCGGTACAGCACTTGCCTAGTGTGTACAAGGCCCAGCACAACAAAAAAGAAATTTTTTTCTTCAAAATAATGACTATAGTTTACATATTCTGTAAAATTTTAATTTATACTACCATTTTTTAAAAAATTAAATATTGCTGGGAATGGCAGCACAAGCCTACAATCCTAGTGAGACACAAAGCTCAGACAGGAAGTTCAAGGCCAGTCTCAGCAACTTAGTGAGATCCTGTCTCAAAATAAAAAATAAAAAGGGCTAGAGACACAGCTCAGTGTAAAATGCTCCCTGGGTTCATTTCCTAGTACCAAAACAAACAAGCAGAAACATAGTTTATAATATCTTAAGATATATAAACAATAGCTGGTAGGGTGATGAATGAAATATCTATGCCTCAGGGTTCCCACCATAAACAGGAATAGTAAAATTAGTCAGTACATATCAAGCACTTAGAAAAACCCCTGGCATGTAGTAAGCACAATATAATTGTGGGGAAAAATAATTATTATTTTGTTAGGATGCAGCAAGGATTACATGAAATACCACAAATAAAAGCATTTAGTACCAGTACTCAACACAAAAAAGGAATTCAATAAACTCTGGTTAAAATGAAAGACCAAGCCAGACTCAGTGACCCCCGCTGCTTCAGAGGCCAAGGCAGGAGGATGGGAAGTTCAAGGCCAGTCTTAGCAACTTAGTGAGACCTTATTTCAAAATGAAAAAATAAAAAGGGCTTGAGATGTAGCTCAGTGGCAAACACTCCTGGGTTCAATCCCCAATACCAAAAAATAAATAAAATATCGAACCCATCTTTTCATGGATGAAAATAATCTATCAATAACCCCATGGCTTCCTTGAAAATGCAAATACAATCAGAGCAACCCTGTGTTCAGCATCTTACCTCTGCAGCCATGAAAGCCAAGGTGTGCATTCCATGGGTGTAGCCTGTGACACAGCAGACAACTGCTAGCCCACAGCAGGAAAGCAGCATGGCAATCAACAGAGACAGAACGCGCCCATGGCTGCTCATCGGTGTAGTGGGAGAAAAGGAAAGCTGAAAGGGACAGAACAGAAAGGCAGTTCACTCTTCTTCATGGCACTGGTAACTGCCCAGAGAAACTCAAGGTCAAGTCTGGCATCTTTGCGTGTGGACACACAAAGTATCCCACTATCATACAGTCAAAATTCTCTGGAGACTTCAATATGAGTATGAGCCGCTGACACTTACAGGTCTTTGTAATTTACCAAATGTAATAATATGCATTATATTTTCATCTTATATCCTCCTACTACCAAGATAAGCCTCTAGAAGCAATTTTCCAAGGATACACAATTATCTCTTGTAACATTTACAGGACTCAAAACAGTGTCCTATTCTGTTGTTTCTTTCTCAATCTTGCTCCAATCTTCAGCACCCCCACCCCCAAGTTCACTTGGAGGAATAATGTGTTAGGGCTAAGACACCTGAAATGTAACCAGGTGCAGATTTACCACTATTACAAAGCTATGCTAATATTATGCAAGGAAAGGCAACAGCCTGAAAAGAAGGCCTGGAGCTGTGACTCCTGAGGTAGCAGGTGTAGATAACAAACCAGTTTGGGAGGTTAGGAGCTTCTATTTGTGACAGGGAATGAGGTTGATTGTAAAAGAAGTAAAGCCTTTGAGAGTGCAATTAACTCCAACAGAAGTGGAAGGGCGCTTCCTCAGTAAAGACTGGGTAAAGACAGGCGAAGGAGGCTCTGGACTGGCTCGAGAGGCAGAAGCAGGTGCAGAAGCCCTGGTGAGGGAAGTGCCCTTGCACAGCTCTGCCCTGGAGCCAAGACGGCCCTGCCCACACAGGAAAGGATTCACTTCTCTCATCAGGGAAGCTGAGGGAGCCAGGATGGCCCTGGCCTGAGGGAGAAACAGTACAAACCAGTCAGGAAGAAGCACTCCAAGAGCTGGCTGGTGAGGCACACCTGTCATCTTAATTACTCGGGAGTCTAAGCAGTAAGGATCCTAAGTGTGAGGCCAGTCTGGGCAACACAGTGAAATTCTGTTTGAAAAAGTAAAAAAAAAAGGGCTGGGGATGTAGCTCAGTGGTAGAGCACCCCTAGGTTCAATCCATAGAACCTCAAAAAACAAACCATGAATCAGGGTAAGGGGGGCACAATGGGAAGGAATGAGTACAGAAAATACACAGAAGAGATCAAATTTTATTCTGTGTATATTCCAAGGTTTCCTTGCACTGTGTGTGCAGTTTTGATTAGGTAAACTAACCAGGATAGTTCACCCAGTAATAACATAACACACTACCTCCAAGGCTGGGGAGGAAACCTCCCTGGGGAGACGTTGATTCTGCATCCCTCGGCAGCTGCAGATGTTCCTCAAGAAACAGGTAATGGGAACCTGTCCCAGAGATCTTCCCCTTAAGAGCTACCCCAAACATGCCCACAGTGGCTCCTTCATATTACACAATTCACACCTGGCAAATGGGTGACTAAGCCAGCAAAAACCTGGCTAAAAACTCACGTATTCAAATCGGTCCTTGCAGAGCTGAACCATCAGATGCAGAAAAACAAGTCCAGCAAACCACAGGCACCACATGACCACCTCTTCCACCGTCTGGACATTCAGCACACCAAAAATGAAAATGAACTTGTAGAAAATAAAATTCCAAAACTTGTCTTTGAGGTGCTAAAGAGAGAAAGGTTTATAATCGTGAATATCAATACACTGAACCCAAGTTCTGCACTTTGCTGTCAAACACTACTGCACAAGAAAACAGAAGGCAAAGAGTAAAAGAACTCTGAAGAATAGAAGTGAGATAACCAGAAAGCAATTTGTAAACTGTAGATTGTTACCCTGATTTTAGCCATTAAAAAGGTAGTAATATCAGCCTACTATCTTGTGTATTAAAAAATAAAAATATTTTATACACACAACAAAGAACAGTAAGGGCAATAAGTATCATTTTTCATAATTCTGCTCTCTGGATTCTGAAACAATTGAAGATTAGACTTTCTTTTAAAAAACATTCTTTGGATTAAAAAATAATACATGATCATTTGCTAGCCCGTAAAGAAATAAAAGCACCCAGAAAATTAAAATACAAGTAATGTCTTAACATTCTTATGCATTTACTTTCCTCCAAAGCGCAAAATACATCAATTTTTGGACACTGCTTTGGTTTACCTATCGTATTTTGAAAACTTCATCACTGTCAGTGAATATTCTCAGAATATACCAATATATCATTTTAATGTTTCCACCATTCAGAAAACATTATAATGAATAGCTATATATATATCTTTGCAGGCATTTCTACTGCATTACTAAATCAAAGATTACTAATATTTTTATGATTTCTGATAAGTAGTAATCACTTGGTTCCCAATATTCACTTCTCTATACTCTCTTCTGAACTAAAGACTTCCAGTTTAGAATATCTTCATTGCTAGTGGCTAGAGTTGTGGCTCAGTGGTAGAGCACTTGCCCGGCATATGTGAGGCCCTGGGTTTTATACTCGGCACCACATATAAATAAATTTGAAAAAAAGAGAGATCCACTGACAATTTAAAAAAAATTTTTTTTTAAAACTTCATTGTCCTAAAAAAGGGGGGGAGATATTAAAGGAGAAATAGTCCTATAAGATATTAAAATATACAATCACCCAATTATATATACTTATATAAAACATACAGCTATCTATGGGGCTGGGAGCAAACTGGGTGAAAGAAGATAGTGAAGCATGACTTGTAAGTATATTTTCATATATAATTTTGAATCATGTAAATGTTTTACAAATTTAAAAATGTTAAAACAGAAAAAAGCGAAACTGAAAACAAATAACTGAGCCTAATTGTATGACAAACTGACAACATGACTACTAAAAGCTAAGAATTGTTATACCTCACATAGAGAGGGAAAAAATGAACTGGAGAGAAAAATCAAAGCACATCCCCGAACTCTGTCCACCAAAAAGACAGACAAACCAGCAACAATGAGCACAAATATAGATTTTGGCTTCCAAATACCATTCCCTAATAAAATAAGCTAGGAATCCCGGTGAATGTCTATTTCCAGATCTGGAGCAGGAAAAGTACAAAATGAACCTAGACACTTTGTGTCCTTGTTTTGAACTTTGGCTCTGCCACCTAACAGCTGTGTGACCTTGGGGTAGTCATTTAACATTCCTGTGCTTTGACTTTTCCATCTATAAAATGAGTCTTATAAATAACAGCATATATCTCATAGATTGTTGGGGAGTTAAATAAGTTACTATATGTAAAGTACTCTAAAAAGTACCATAAAATTGGCATTAAGTGCTCAAAAAATTATTTTTAAATAACTTATTCCTCTAAACTTTCACTTAAAAAATCTTAATATTTGAGCAGGGCATACTGGTAGGTGCCCACCTGTAATCCCAACAACTCAGGAGGCTGAGGAAGGTTTGCAAGTTCAAGATCAGCCTCAGCAACTTAGTGAGACTGTCTCAAAATAAAAAATAAAAGGGGTTGGGGATGTACCTCAGTAGTATAGAGTCCTTGGGTTCAATCCCCAGTACTGGGGGAGAAAATACTTTAATATTTATTGCATTTTACATTTTAGGTATTCAATGTCTTTGTCTTTAAAATCACTTCTTGAACCTAAAGCATGCACAGAGCACATCTTTATTAATTCCATAGAGTTCTAACTCAAAATGGTTCTTTTTTTCTTTTTTTCTCTTTTTCGGTCTTCCAGGGATCAAACCAGAACCTTCCACATGCCAAGCAAGTATTCCACCATCAAGCTACTCTCTCCAGCCCTTCAAAATATTTCTTAATATGCTACTGAAAGACATTAATCACAAAATAAGCCAACCCAGAACAGTATGAAAGATGCATTCTATACTGAAGAATACGAAAGCCCTGGGTAACAAATATGCCCATTGTGATCACCTCCACAGAGAGCAGCAATCACTGAAACACTCTAAGGTATGTTTCCTGTTCATTTCCACCTGATAGCTACCATTTTAGGGAAAACAAAATATTTAAGGCCTATTGGGGCCAGATCTTTCCGCCAGCAATTAGGTGACTTGCCTCTAGCCTGACCAATTTCTGGCCCACAAAAAAAGAAATTGGAAAAAGAAGAAAATTTTAAGGAAAATTTGAACAAAGAAGTATCAAAGAGAGCTTTTGAATTTAGAAAAACCTTTTCTGTTCTACTGAACCCCTCTGGGAAAGCTGTGAAGTTGATATTTTGGAGAAAGTGTTGAATATTCACTATGAATGAAAAATCTCTGGGAAAACAAAATAGTCCTGTTCACCACAGCGTACAAGGACTCAACCACAGTAATCACATTGCAGCTCTAAACTAGGCCCCACTGACTTTACAAAAGGAGAACTGGGACAGTTCAGTGGCATAAGACAGCTACCTGGGAGGCTGAGGCAGGAGGAACTCAAGTTTGAGGTCAGCCTGGGCAACGTAAGCAAGACCCTGTCTCAAAATTTGAAATGGGCTGAGGATGTAGCTCAGTGGTAGAGAACCACTGGGTTCAATCCCCAGTACAGGGGGTGGGTGAGGGGAGGAGAGTGGGGTTGAAAAGGGTAAGGAGACTAGAACATTATCCTTTGAAAACTCAGAGAAGCCAGCCGTTGCTATACTTCTAGTGCAGGAGGTTCCTTTGTCTTATCACCAGGATGAGGTAAAGTGAAATACAGTTTTGTTCTTACATTGTTTTGATAGCCAGGTCTAAAGTCTTTAAAACACACCATTCTACACTCTATCCACTAAAATCCTTGGAGAACTGCCAATCTGTGTGGTACACTTGTAGCGTAATTCCTTATTGGAAGTGTTCCCTGCCACATGTACATTCTGAGAGTCATGTTCAGATGTTTGACAATCTCACCTACAAGGGCAAGTCACCTAATTTTTTGCTTGTAGAACAATGAATCTTAATTTAGTTTTCCACAGGGGAAAAATGAGCAAATTCATTTAGGAAAGAAGCCATATTATAAAGAGTGGTATTTATGATGAGTCAAACTAAACAAATCAATACTTCTTTAAAACTTACACTCAAAAAATTTTAAAAAGAAATAGCTATAAAGGACAATATTGAGACAACCTAGCTATACATGGAGTTTGGTCTGTGGGTTAGAAAAAGTATTTCATCAATGCTAAACTTCCTAATTTTGATCATTGCACTGTGGTTATTTTAAGAAAGCGCCCCTGCTCTTAGGAACTGTATACTGAAGTATTGGGGGTAAAGGCGTATGAGGTCCACTACTTATTCTCAAATAGATCAGAAACAAGTATGTACTATAAATAAGAAGTAAATTATGAAAGTAAAAGGAGAAAACAATAGTATTTGGTGAATCTGGATAAAGTGTTTATAGGAATCCTCTCTAGTACGTGTGGGATTTTTCTATGTTTTAAATTATACCAGATACAAAGGGCTTGGTTGGTTTGTTTAATCTGGTCACAAGGATCTATGTGCTGTCTGGACTTACCTGTCTCTCACTCACTCGAAGAGGGCCAAACACAATACACTGGATGAGCTTAGCCACCAACATCAAAACACAGCAAGCAGTGTTTACCAGAACCTGTACACAAATCAAAGATAATAAGTTAATTCATACTGTTGCAAAATAAAAGCAGCTCTAAAATTTTCATGTTAGTAATTCAGTCATCATTTCCAGTGACTGAGCCTTTCCAGTTCTCTACTGCAGGAAGGTCAATAATATCTGAAGGGGTACTTTCAAGGGCAGAGCAGTAGGGATGAGAAGAGTGGAGGAGAGGCACAGTTAATTCACTGTTCCTTGCCCCAATGTGCAACCTCTAGCAGGCATCTTCCTTTCAGTTTTAACTAAACTTCACATAAACACTGTACTGTATGCATCAAACTGTATGCAACTCATAAACTGCAGGTACACCATTTCCTACATTAAGATTATGATAGCTTTAAGAAAACTGTTCTAGAAACTAAAGTTATCACATTATTAGTAAAATCCAGCACCCAAATAGCCTGCCCTGTCAAACAAATAAGAGACATGAGCAAGAGGATTTATGGTCACAAAAAAGTCACAAGATCATACAGAATTGATAATCAAAATATCCATACTACACACACACACACACACCACCACCACCACCACTCTGACATGTATTGCCTCTGGGAGAGTCTAACAACCAAAAAATGTTCTCCATGCTTGGTGTTGGCTTTGAAGCAAAGGGTTTGGAGGAGTACAGGGGAGTAGGGTGGGGAAAACAAAGAGAGAAGAAAACTGGTGAGAAGGGCCGAGCAACAAAAAACTAAGGCCTTCTTCCACACTCAGGACAAAATCTTCTTAAAATAATTAAGAGACAGATATTCTCATATTTAAACAACAGTCTTAATGCTTACAGAATGGAAGAGTATGCTGTCCTTGATCGAGAGGTCAGGGTGGTAAATCACATTACTGATGCTGAAATGATTTTGAAAACTCTAAATGACCCTAAAAAGCCAAGAGGGTCTTGAGAACACAAGTAAACATGATTTTTATTGAGAGCAAATAAACAGGGGCACCAACTCAGTGTAAAGGCTACATCAACTTTTGATCCCTGGTAGGTGGCCATATTCCTCTTCCCAAGTCATTCTTCCCTCTACTTTTAAAAGCAAATGGCAAAAAAAAAAAAAAAAAGAAAAGAAAAGAAAAAGAAAGAAAGGAGTGGGGGGGGGGTAGATAGTTATGAAAGAGAGCTATTTAAGAAAGCAATCTCTATGACATCTCTCTGGGCCTCCCTTAGTACCTCACATCATCCGCCCCTTTGGTAGAACACATAATGGCAACCCTGATTGGTTACAAAAAGATTAAATTATGTTTGGTACTATTCTGCTGCCTAACAGAGTCAAAAATATGTAATACATTTTTAAAGAATTAAAAATAGTTCCTCCTAAAAAAGGGGAAATTTTGGTACTTAAATTCCTTAATAACCAGGAAAAAAGACCTAAACTAATTAACCAAAACATCCTTTACCCCTTATTTGTGATTCCCTGTGCTAACAACCCAATCAAAATGTTCCAGATAACTGACAAAGCTGACTTTCAAGGTAATGAAATCGATGTTATAAAAGGTTCGTCTTCATTGTACTCTGCCAGTCAATCAGAACCTCGGCCATGTTAACTAGGAGAAATGTCATAACACAAAACCTCAACCCTCATGCTACATGCCTCAGGTAAGCAGAGTATTTCTCATCAACCAAACATTCCCCAGCTTAATCACAACACAAATTTTAAAAAATTCTTCCAGATTGCATGTACATGTACTAGTTTGTTGGGGTTTTGTTTGTTTAATGCCACACATTTAGTACTTGTTGCTCAAGGCCGAGGTTAGAAAAATGAGGGAGATCTGGGCCCTGAACTCAGAGCTTTGAGAACTTCCAGGACACAGAAAACACGGCAAGCCCTCTCAGAAGCTCAAGCAGACTGCTATGAGGGTAATGAAAAAGAAATCAAATGTAGGATCACTCAGTTATTTTTCTATCCAAAACAGCATCACTGCATATCTTCGGTTCCAAATAAAAGAAAATAAAGCACTATTTACTACTTCTCAGTTAAGCTTTAAAAAAATAAAACTTAAGTTACAAAATAAGGTATAAAAAGATTGATTTAACCCCCACAAAAGGTACAAGTCTTCAATAATCCTATCAACCTTTAGATAACCATTTCCTATTTATATTTAATTGGAAGATTTGAGGGGCTTGGGTTGTGGCTCAGTGGCAGAGCACTTGCCTTGCATGTGTGAGGCACCAGGATAGATTCTCAGCATCACGTGCAAATAAATAAATAAAGGTTCATCAACAACTAAAAACAATTTTTAAAAAACAGAAATAAATGGAAGATTTGAAAATCAGATGGCTAAGAAGGAAAAAGAGATTTCAGAAAGTATATGGATAAAAGAAAAGGAATTTATACAAAAAGTGATCATTTTTGTGATCTTTATATGAAAATCAAAGTCGCAAAGGATTGGAAGCAACTAAAAATTGTTTTAAGATTATGAACAAAGTATTTTTCATAACAGCTTAATGATTATTAATAACTACTCTATTTACAAAAAAAGTCTTCATTTTACAATTATGTTTTTCCATAAGAATACTTTAACTTAGCCTCAGTTGACAAAGCCTTGAAGAACTGAAAATATTAAAAGAAACATTAAGTGTAACATTTCTCATTTAAAAGCAAATCCAAATCAGAATCCTGTAGATACCCATGATACCTACACTTCAGCTCAGATTTAAATCCACGGAAATCCTTGTGTCTGATCCCCAGTACCACAATAACAACAATAATAATAATAATAAACTACTGTGGAACAAATGTTCTGGCCCTGATAATCATATTGAGGAAAAACTGATGTGAACAACCATTTTATTGACTTAGACGACAGGAAAAAAACCTAATCATTTTATCCTCTCTATACACAGCTAACTAATTTTTCTTGTGGGCAGAATCCAGACTTAACCTCTGATGGGTTTGCTGTTTGTGAAAAAAAAAAAAAAAAGGGGGGGGGGGGACAAATTTCCATCACGAAACACTTAGCTGAATAAACTGTAGAACAAGCATTCCATATATCCAGACCCTGCCAGTAAAACCAACCTAGCACCTCTATCTGTATTACTGGCATTATATGGAATCTTCAAGATAACAAAAATTCAAGATAACTTCTGGATCACTGAAAAAAAGCAAGATGCAGAAATGCTGATAAAAGTGTAAAAAGGGATGTACACATGTGTCTGTATAACGTGCAGATGTGAACTGTTGAGGACTTGGAGCAGTCTTGGTACTTAGTCCAGAATTTAACAGCACTCTTATGAGAACCCAGTAATGGCTACCTCTGTCAGAGGGAGGCAGGTAGCAGGGGGAGAGGGAGATCTGCTTTTCACTATCACTTCTGTACCTTTCACTGTCATACCATGAACTTGCATTATCTATTTATTTTTTTTTTTAATTTTAGAACCTATAAAACTCATGTGATCAGTTCTGCAATTTTATATTATTTTTCTCACTTTAGGAGAAAGAGATGAGTAACAACCATAACAAGGTGGCCTAAGACAGTTAGCCTGGGTGCCACACTTGGAGAAACCTACCTTCTGAGGGGCTGCCTGCCTACTTTCTTACACAGCAGAGCCACTTCCTCCACTTCTTGTTACAGGTGGGTCTCCTCTTCACCCTCTCAACCTCCCTCTCAAATCAAAGATCCAGTGGATTTTTAATCTAACTGTGGTTTCAGGGCCACTGTACAGATGACAGGTGCTCCCCATGCTGTTTTCTCTCCCCAGTGTCCCCTCCACTACTTGGGGTCCCTCCCATTTTCCAAGGCTCGGTTCACATGCCACCTTACCGGAGTCCTTCCCTAGGAAGAATTAATTTCTCCTTCCTCCAAATTCCACCATATTTTGTTTGTACATCTATCATAGCTTGTTATATTTTGCCTTATTTACATGTGAGTCACTTTGAGGGCAGGGAAAGGGCTCAAAGATATGCCCTCCTTGTGCCCAATACAGCACCTCTGAAAGCCTCTGAATTTTGGAAAAAAAAAAAAAAAAACCCTCCCCAGATGCTTATCATTCTAAACTGCGCTCTACAAAGATAAATTTTAGAGATTCTAATATGGCTAGCAAAATTTGCAAACTGGCAGAAGGACCAGTTTTTATTCTGTCTTGCTTGGCCTTAGTAGGCCATGTTTTGTTGTTGTTGTTGTTGTTTTGTTTTGTTTTGCCAGCCATGTTTTTGAAAAAAATTTTATCTGAAGGCCTATGAGCAGGGTTCAAGGAGCGCCTACTTTGACAAAGGCTCCAACATATATCCACTCAATAAAATTACCCATCAGGGCACTGGGGAAGGTTTTTGAGACATGACCTCTACTCTGCTGCTAAAGCACAAATATCATGGGCGATGAAGAAAAATGACAGTGCACACGGAGGGCCCGAGAAACTATGGAAGGCCAAAACGTGAAAATCCAGAGGAAGAATGGAAGAAACTCAGCGGAAAGGCCAACTGAGAAATAAAACTATCAACAGACAGGAAGAAATCATAAACTTTCCATGAGGTAATAAGACTTCTGGGAAGAAAAGGAAAGTTTCTTAAAAATCACAATTTTCAAAGAAAAATCAATAGGATTTAGGTAAAGTATTAGGGAGAGGTATCAACTTTAGATTTCAACATGAACTTTGTAAAACGAAACTTCTAGGGGAAGAAATCATTAAAGTTAGCAGTTAAATACGAGAGTGCTTCCTTCTCAAAGACATTTTTGTATCTTAAAGACATCAAAGACTACACTATAATCTCCACATTTGACAGAAGTACTCTTCACAAGTTGTTCAACAAGTAATTCAAAAGCAAAAACAGCCTTGAAGTTAAAGAGATGCAGGTGAAGTCTCCCTCTCCTAGGGGCTTTGGCTCTGGTAAGGTTCAGCCTCACACAGGGGTAGAGAAACAGGAACTTGGCCCCTCACCGCCTTCTGTTACACTCTGTCGCAAGGGCCAGGGGACTTAATCCACAGCCCACAGAGTTCATAAATCCCGCTGCTTCCTGATGAAGCACAGTGGGAATAATTATAAGAGAAGAGTTGCATATCATTCTATAAACATGGAATATTAATCTCTCCGTCATTTACAGCCTACTCTCAACCCCAAGTGAGAACCTGCCGGAGGAGGAGGAGGAGGAGGCAAGATCCAAGACGCCACAGGAAATCCAAGTGACAGGCTTTAAGTCCTGGAGCAACTTTCCTGATCACTGTGGGGGTGAGAGATGAGGCGCTCAGAGGCAAGGAGAGAGCAGAAGTCTTCAGCCCAAACACCAGGCTCGGCCCGCCCGAGGTGACCTGTCTAAGAAACCCGGCGGCCTGGAGGCCACGTGCGAGCCCTTCTGCCGCCCGGGCAGGCTGAAAGCTGGTGGCACAACGGACCGCTAGCAGGAGGCCGAGTGCTCGCCAGGCGCTGCCGCCCTCGGCCGCAGGGAGAAGCCGCAGGGGAGGAAGCACGGTCTGAGGCTGATTGAACAGGGCACTCCCACACTAAATGGCAAAAACAAGTGAAGAAACCAAAAAGTTGTGGGGCTGCCTCCCGGGACGCGAGCGCCGCACCAGCGTCCCGGCTCTCCCCTGCCGGCCGCCGCCGCTCCCGGGGCCGCCAACACCGCGCTCGACCCGGCAGGGAGCGCGCCGGCCTCCCGCGGCCCGCCCGGCCCCACCTGCCCCGGCCCCCTCGCCGCCGCCGCCGCGGCGCCCCCACGCCCGAGCCGCCTCCTCGCCAGCCCCGGGGCGCCGCGCCTCACCCTCTGGGCCGCCGCGGAGGGGCCGCGCCCCGCGGCCGGGCGCTCGGGGGTCCCGGGGGGAGGGGACCCCCGGCCAGCCACGCCCCCACGGATAATGGGTGACATGGCGGCCCCCGCCCCGCCCCCGCCCGCCGGCGCCGCGGCCCGGGCGGCCTCGCTCACCCACACGAAGAGGCTGTCCGAGAGCAGGTACTGGGCCACGTCGCGGGCCCGGGGTCCCCCCGCGCCCGGCCGGGCGGGCACGGGCGCCTCGGGCTGCAGCGGGGCCGTTAGCGGCTCCGGCTCGCCGGGCCCGGCCTCGGACTGGCTGAGGGCGCGGTAGGCGCTGACGATGGTGCCGAGCAGGGCCAGGCCGCTCAGGCCCGTGTAGGTGCGGAGGCTGGGCCACGGGAAGCGCTCGAGGAAGAGCAGCGGCATGGCGGCGACGGCGGCCTCAAGCCCCCGGGCCTCCCCGCGCTGCGGCCAGGCGCCTGCGGCGGCCTCGCGAACGGCGCCCACGGGCTCTGGCGTCGCTGCCGCTGCCGCCGCCGCCGCGCCGGGCCGGGCCGGGCCGCTCCTGGCTGCTCGCGCCGCTCCGCCCCGCGCCGCTCCCGCTGCTGCCCCTGCCGGCGCGGAAGAGCCTCGGCGGGCTCGGGGCGGGCCGCCGCCCCCAGCGGGGCGCGGGCGGGACAGGCGCGGGGGCGCGGCCTTCGTCCCCCGCCCCCAGCGGTCGCGCGGTCGCCAGGCGGGCGCAGGCCCGGGCCCGGGGCCCCGGGGAGCGACACCCCGCAGCATCCTCCGCGACGCCGGCGCCGCTGGGCCGGCCGGAGCCCAGGCGTGACACGGCCCCGCTGGCTCTGACGGGCGGCTCTGGCCGGCCCGGTGGACCGGCCGCAGGGTCTGGGGACCCAGGTTTCGGGCCCCTGGGTCTCCTCTTACCCCAAAGAGTAGGTTACTCCCGAGCACCCTTGTAGTCCTTCCCTGGTGTCCGAGAGGACATGGTGCTTGGGGAATTAACAGAGACTTAGACGCCCCCCAGCCCCGCCAAAAAAGAGCACTAATGGACAGTATTGTTTCTGTTTACTAGTAGCCTAGAGCAGAATCTTAAGGAACCTAATTAGCAGGAAATACAAATGTGTTCCCTCATACTCTTCAAAGAAGGTAAAATGGTGCAAAATTATCTGTCACTTCCTCAGAGGCAAACATGAGTGACCATTTGACCTAGCAGTTACAACCCTAGTTATATACCCAAGGGAAATGATAACAGAGATCCAAACAAAACTTGTACACAAACCTGGATAACAGCATTTCTCATACTCCAACGTGGGTAACAACCCTAACGTCCATCAAGTGATGAGTGAGTGATTTATACAGTGGAATATTATTTGGCCATCAAAATGAAGTACTGATACACGACACAATATGAATGAACCTTGAAAACTGCGTAAATCAAATAAGTCAAAATCAAAAATCAAAAAATTGTGGTTCCACTGAAATGAAACGTCCAGAACAGGCAAAAACACTACAGGACACCAAGTAGATTTGTGGTTGCTTAGGGATAGGAGGATAAAAGAACTACGGTGATAGCTGAAAGGTACTCGTTTCTTTTTGAAGTGATGAACATTTCTAAAATTGAAATGGTTGCAAAACGCTGATACACGAAAAATTATTGAACTGTACATGTGAAACAGTGAGTTGCATTCCAATGTGAACTATACTTCAAAGCACTTAACAAAACTACCTAAAAAAATGTTACCTTAAGGGTCTTATTCCTCATTGTATCCTAAGACCTGTAATAGTGCCTAGTCCAGAGCAGTTGTAGAATCTTCCAAACTTTTTTAAAAGAAAGACTAAAATTACTTTTAAGTCTTTTTCATGCCAGTATTCCAATTCTGAAAGTCTATTAATTAGAAACAAAAAAGTGCCTTAGAGGTTTAACTGCCACTTTGGAATTTTTAGAAACGTTAAACAGGGTCTTCAATGAAACAAGTTTGGTTTTACTGGAGGGAGCGGTGTTCACATGCATTTTTAAAAAGTGTTTATGAATATAAGACTTCAATTCCCTTTGGTTCTTTGCCAAGAGCCATTTGATTAAAATAAGGAACTTAAACTTTATTGGTAAAATAAAATAAGGCTTCATTTTGGGGAGCGGGGGTACAAAGTGGTAATTTTCCAGGGAACTGTTCTACTTTAGAGGTTAAAAGGGGAGTCACCATACTGTGACTAAGTCAACACACTTTTTAAGCCACATTAATTTGCAGTCCATATTCAATCCAAGCCACAATTTGGTTACATTACACACTGTCCTTGTACTGTTACCATAAGAGGGGGCCCTTGCTAACAGATCTGCCCTTATTAATCTTTACTCCCAACTTTTAGAAGTTTGAGCTTTCTAAAAACCCAACACGTAGGACAGGTGAAAGTAACCCAAATATGTAAGGTTATTTTTCATGTTTAAATAATTTAAAACTTAAGTAATTTTTCTTTGAACATTAACCCTGTTTTGTTTGTTTTGTCTTGTTTTGTTTTGCTTTGCTTTAAGGTGCAGTTCTGTTGGCCAGGCTGGCCTGCAACTCCTTGGGCTCAAGCAATCCTCCTGCCTCAGCCTCCAGAGTAGCTGGGACATGTGGGCACCATAGAGCACACATCACCAGCCTCAGGATTCCTTTATTTACATGCTACTCTATGAGAGGACTGGGGAGAAGGCAGGACCCAGAAGGGAGGAATGCTTTGTGCCCCCAGAGAGGTTGGACCACAGACAGAGGGAGGACTACCTAAATCACCAATGTAGCAGAGAGGCAAGAGCACCAGACTTTAAGAGGTTGTCCTGCTTGGAAAAGAAAGCCTATGGAATCCATGATGAAAGCTAGGGTTCCCCTCGCCCTCATTTCACAGTACTGTTTATGCCTTCTTGAGTTGAGACTTTGAGTAGGCCCTTCACCCCTGAAGACTATTAATAAGACAGAATTTCCTATCATCTCTGTGGGATGGTGACTCTGATTTGGCTTGACTTAAAGGAAATGTGTCATTTCAAATAGTTTGTGCAAAGATTCATATCTAGATAATTATTGCTATTTTCATATTTTAAAATACCTGAAGTCCTTTCATATGCATGACCTCATCTGATTTTCAGCATCCTGTGAGAAAGCCTGAGTAGCTTTGTTGCTTAAAGATTCTCAAAATCCTAGGAGCTAAATATCACTCTCTAATCCAGTAGCCTTACCTGTATTCCCATGGAACAGTTTCATGAGCCGGACCAATGTGTTCCACTGCTAAACCTAGCAGAGGGGAAATAACCAAGCCTAAATTTATAGGGGAAGCCAGGCATGGTGGTGCATGCCTATAACCCCAGCAACCTGGGTGGCTGAGGCAGGATTACAAATTCTCAGTCTCAACAATTTAATGAGATCCTGTCTTTATGAAATTAAAAAAAAAAAAAAAAAAAAAAAAAAAGGCAAGCTGGGGATGCAGCTCAGGGTAGAGTGCCCCTGGGTTTGATAATCAGATAAGATCTTACAGATCACATGGTGGTAGCTCGTGTCTTCACACGGGAGGATTTCAAGACTCAGACTTGGTAAAGTATAGCAAAGTTTTAGAAGAGAAAAAAGGAAGGAACACCCTCAAGGAAGAGAGTGGGTCCCTTTGGAGAAGAGCAACAACTCATGTCCAGGTTTTATTGGGGTAGGAGGGAGACTGTTAAATCCCACCTCAGTATCACCTCTGGGCTTTGGATTGTCAGACTGCATTAGCTAACAACCTAGGGGCAGCTCTTGGTCATGCTGGCCTGGCTGACAGGACCCAATTCGCACTGGTTTTATAGAATTCATGGTTGTACTCTGTTCTTATCCTGCTTTCCTAGGTCTGGGAATCTCTGGTCTGTTTTTTGTTAGGGTCTTGCTGAAGATGTTTTGACAAATTACACCCTTTTGAGCAAACATTCTGTTTTTCCTCTGAATTTATCTATCTTCCTGCTGTTTTAAGAGGAATCTTATACAGCTGACATTAAGCAAGGATACGGAAACAGCTATCTTGTCAGATCTTGGGGCACTACTGAGGCAGCACTGTTGATAATTTGCTCTGTACTATTATTTTTTGGAGGTGGTGGGGATTGAGCTCAGGGAAGGTGCTCTACCACTGAGCTACAGCCCCAACCTGTACTTATTTTCTTAAACTCCTGAGCCATTGCTCATGTCTAACTGCTATCTAACAGGTTCAACCCCAGTATCAGGATAAAAAGTATTACATATGCCAGCAAGCATGTGTCACACAACTTCCATGCAAATTGAAGAGGTTAAAGGAGTCAACTCTTTGCCCATGAAAAAAGTGAGTCCCCAATAACATGAACAAGGTGCAGTTAATCACATCTCAGTCTTCAGGCTCAACATCTAGTGCCCCCTTCCTTTATAGGAAATGGAATTGGCTAAAAACTCACTCACACACAATGGGGGAGCAAGGGAAGTGCAGTGTCAATGGCCCAGGCCAATAGGATCTCACTATGCTGACAGCTGTCTTACCAACAGCCCTCAGCCAATGACTGGAAAAAAAGTGTTAAGATTTCTACTGGCACACTAAGGTTAGCAACCCCACACACAGGACTATCCCAAACAGTAGTTCTGTTTTAAATGTTTTTATTGAAATGACAATGAAATAAAAAAGAACAGTGACCATTTTAATCAAACTCTTGCTTTACAAATATAAAAATATAACCAAAACTTCAAACCATTTCTTTTATACATTTCCTATAAACAATATCAGAAAAATTCTCAAAGCCAACCTATAAATGGTACTTGTATACCATGACATGAATACAGTAAACAAAAGTTCTTGTCCTTTGTTATGTTTTGTGGTGCTGGGGATTGAACTGAGGGCCTCACGCATGCTGGGCAAGTGCTCTACAACCAAGCTCCATTCCCAGCCAAAGGTTTGTTTTTAAACACATTGATTCTTCCCTCAATAGAACAGTATAACACAACATTTTATTTTTGGATACTGGGGATTGAAACCAAGGATGCTTTGCTACTGAGCTACATACCCAGTTTTTTATTTTTTTAATTTCAAAACAGGGTCTCACTAAGTTGCTCACTATATTGCTGAAGCTGGCTTCAAACCTTTGATCCTTCTGCCTCGGCCTTCCAAGTCACTGAGATTACAGGTGTGAATTTACACCTGGCTGTTAACACACTTTCCCAATTTACCTCTATTCTTAACAATTCCTAGGATTAAAAAGTATACCTAAGCTGGCTTAATTTAGACTTGTAGGTCTTAGTTTCTTTTCACAAAACAGGATTGATAATTATGAGCTAATATTAAAATGCATCTTATGGGGTTGGTAATATAACTCAGTGTTACAGTGCTTGGTTGAGGCCCTGGGTTCAAACCCCAGCATTTTGCAAGACAAAACAAAACAAAAAAAATGATAGAAATTTAGGGCTAGGGATGTAGCTCAGTAATAGAGCACTTGCATAACATGAGCAAAGCCCTGGGTTCAGTCCCCAGCACAGAAAGGGTAAAAAAATAAAAGCATGGCTCAAGTCAAATCACAGTATTATTCATTGGTTCTCATTACACATATCTTTTCTTTTTCTTTCTTTTTCTTTTTTTGGTACTAGGGATTGAATGCAGGGGTGTTTCACCATTGAGTTGTATCTCTGATCCTTTCAATTTTTTATTTTGTGACAGGGTCTTGCTAAGTTGCTGAGGCTAGCCTTGAACTTGCAAACCTGCTTCAGCCTCCAGATTGACTGGGAATCTGCGTGGCTCATTATATAATTAAATAACAAAAACAAACCCCTTGAAATGAGTCTTACCCAAACAATAAGTGATGTGAAAACAAGTGAAATAAGTATGGGAACATCAAATCTTACATTACAGAAGCTGACTTATATTATAGTCAAAACCCACTAAGTCATTTTTGGCAATGCAACCAATTCTCTGCAGCAGTCTTAGCAATCAGCACACATTGTTCCAAACATACTAGTAAAAACATTAAGTTTGAGGAACTAAAATATGGAAAAGCTACTCCAAGAATTTTATCTCAAGTGACTGAGTAGGTAGCTGAAAAAGCTGAGGACATAAGTGTCACATCATTTAAGAAAGGAAACTGTAAGCTGACGGTTATAATGTAGAAATTGTAATTAAAATCTTTGAAATATACTGTTAATAGTACAAATTATGGACAGAATTGTGCCATTTTAAGCATTGCCTACTTTTTTTTAAAGAGGAAAAAAATGTAAATGCTTAAAATGGCATAATTTCCTCCTCACTGAAGTGGAAAAAGGAAATTTCACTTTCCTCCAAAGGGATGTCAATACTAAATAAGACTTCAAACAAAAACTAAAACTAAACTAAAAAGTTCCTCCCCTCTACATCTTGGATTACTCATTAAAAATAAGATGGCATAAATTGTGGTTATACAATTGCAAACCTGGGACATAGTAAGCACTCAAAAATATGCCTGTTAATCAAGAGCTTAAAACCTATCCAGTATTTAGTATGAAGATCATTGGAATGCAATGAAGGAGTGTGGTAAGAAATTATGTATCAGAAGATCTTAATCAGTGCCCACATCCTCTTCTAAGGCTTAAGAGGAACAAACCAAATTTTAATCCCCCTAGTTCTAGGTCCACCAGGATCCAAGTTTTAGTTGGTGTTTGTGCCGTATGAACTAGATCTCTTACATCCCGAGGTCAATAACACAGCCAATTTAAATCAAAGGTTTTGCTCACTAGATTCTGGTGCACAGATGACTGGCTCAGGCATTTGTATTGGGAAAAAGTGACCAAGACTTTCTAGGTCGAAGTTTGAGTTACAAAGTACAGTAACTGGCCTTGAATCAGATGACTTTAATTCAAACACTCCTTAAAACTGACAGCATGTTTCAATCACCACCCTCCTGGTATTGCAATAGCTAACATCTGAAATGTTGTCTTTTAGATGCCAAAGTAATCATGGAAAGTGAGCTGGGTCAACCCATCTGCATCCCTCAACGTGAAGGATCAACTGAAGGACTCTTAACCAGTAAAACTATACTACATTAGAAATAGGCTAACATAAATCAGAGGGACAAGACTGTTAACTCCTGAGGGAAGAGGACTATTCACAAGATTAGTGGCTTTTTCAAAGGAAATGACTTGTCACTCTTGGTCAGGGAGACTGGTGCTCTCCTATTACAAAGCATGAGCACAGGTATAGTCACTACTTCACAACCATGTGAAGATTTGAAATGACTCCAATTAAATAAATGTGAATATTTACAATTCCTCAGCCACTCTTGGCCCAATCAGGTCTAAATAGGGAAGAATATGACATATCTTTGACCACTCCATATTCAGAAGACCAGCCTTGTGATCAGTACCATAAAAATATAGGAACTAATCAGAAGTTCATTTCTACCTATCAAAAACTTACCAAACCTTTTAAAATTTGGTACTTTTCTCTTATCCTGACAAAATTTTTCTTCTACCCTGCCCCTAGAGTTCAGCTGATTTCAATTATTCAAAAAAAAATTTTTTTTTAAAGGCTTTTGTCACTTGCTAAAACCAAGTTTCCATCTCTATGGATACAAACTCAAGTTAGTTGAGATAACTTTGCAAACTAAGACTTCATAACCTAATAGTATTACCATGGCTCTAAGGATAATTAAAAAACAATTTCACAATACTACAAATAATCAATAATCCCACTGTATGAAGAAACAATACTACATGAGCTCTATCTAAAAGGGTCCTATGACTTTGCTAACCTAGCTAATTTTAATGGTTTCCCATATGTTTAAAGTCTGTTGTTACTAAGACCTAGATGGCTGTAAAGCATACTGGTGAGTTAATATCCTAAGAGTCCTCAGTAAGAGAACTCAGTAAAATGTGGTACAGGAATTGCACCCTGGACTCAGACAAATATAGTTCCCAAAAGTAATGAAACATCCTCATCACAAATATCCTAATGGGTTTGGAGTATGTGCCCCAAAATGGTATTGGAACAAGGGTCCCATAAACCCAACTGATCTAAACTGCCACTGTTTTAACATTCACCAGCCTAAAGGAGGGAAAGAACAATCCTCAACTTAAGAGATTTTGAAAGTTTAATGAGAAATTAAAAAAAGAATACAAATAGAAGTTTGCTTTCTTTAATGTTGTACAAAAATGCATGAGTAGAATCAAAAGTAAATAAACACTATCACATTTGTTTACACCACTCTCTAGTTCCTCATATGAACTTTACTATTCAAACAATAGAAAGTAGGCGACAATTTAGGGATTGGGAAAGGGATAAAACCAAAAAAAAACTTTACTAAGACATTTATTCTTCTACACTGTGTATAGCTGTGCTCACAGAGACGGCTTCTTTTTCTTCTCCTCTGCTGCAGATATTCAGTTGTATATAAAATTGAACCTGAATTTTAAAAAGAATAATACCTTTATTAAAAACAGTATTAGTTACATCGTTCCCACTTTAGATGATAAGGGAATGTATCAGGATGTTTCTACCCTCCCTTGACATGTTTACCATTTTGTACACCAAGACACATTTCCCCTCACCAGTCATAGCTTCTACATTAAGTGTTGCTGGATATTTATAATGGAAAAAAAAAATTTAAGACTGTATTTGATTATCAAGTTCCTTGGAGGCAGAAAAAGTTTTTCCATGTCCTATATGTCTCTGTATTTGATCACTCAGCACAGTTCCTGCACCTGACAGTAGGATTTTAAATGAACATTTTTCTTTTTTCCATATATCATACTTCAACTTATAACTCATCAAGAGGTCAAAGTGAAGGAACAAAAGGTCAAGTTTGATTAGTGACAAAGTAGACTGATTTCATATTCAGTAAGCTTTCATACAAGGATACAATCACTACTTAAGTTGTTTTTAAACTAACATTTATTCAGTACTTACCTGGCACTGTTCTAAATATCTTATGTATTGCTTCACTTGTTCCTCTCACAACTATGAAGAAGAGACCACCATTCCCATATTCAGATGAAGAAACAGGCAAATAGGTATAAAAGTTTGTCTAAGATCACATTACCAATATTGAGGGTGGAATTCAAATCTAAACACTGATGTAGATTCTATACCCATAATCACAATGGTATTATGCAATTCTTATCTATGATTCTAAAGACTGCAACCAATATAACCTTTTAAAAAATCCATTTCTTTAACAAAATCAACTTATCTGTCTAAAAATTCAAATTCAATGTAAAAAGTTGGAAATGAATCTCATATGCCCCAATTTAAGCCAAATACAGTAAATTCCAAAAAGGAAAGAGATCATACCAAGAGATTCAATTTCCAGTTTTATACAGACAACTCCCTTAATTTACACAGTTGACTTATTTCACCAACTCTTTTTTGAATGAAGCCCTCAAGCTTAACTGTAGAGACTATCAGGTCTCAGGAAGGACAATTACACAAATGTCAGAACATCATGCCAATTGGCTTACGCTTAACACGTGTCCATCTACTGTCTTCGTTTCCTTACACACTAGATTTTGTGAACTGCCCCTTCTCAAGTGGCTCTGAATATTTTAAATTTAACAATTTATATGGATGAATCAAAAATGTTCAACTTTCCATACCTGCTCAACAGCTGAGGGAGACTAGAAATGATGGGTCCATATCCTGGTGCATTGTCATATAACTCAAACAATGGTGCAGCTACCAGTTTATAATTTTTAGGGACTGCAAACAATGCTAAAATAAACAAAACAGGATTCATTTTCTGTAACTTCTCATATAATCGCTGATTCTTTTTCATTTCAAATTAATACACAATTTTAAATCTGAAAAACACTTCTAATTTCTCATTAATACATTTTTGGTTGTGTCTTTTAAGCTAGAGATCAGTCACACATTTCAAAATGATTCTCTTAAGAGATCCATAATATTAACAACACGCACACCTTGATTATAAGTACTGCTCTGGGAGAAAGGAGAAAACAGCCTTAGGGTTATAATTCATTCTGAATCCCATTATAAAACTATTTTAAGAAATGGAATCATTCCTTGTTAAATCACATGACAGGCCTAAAAAAAATTTTTTTTTTTCCTGCGGTGCTGGGGATTGAACCCAGGGACTTCTACCAACTGAGCTATAGACCCAAGATTTTTTGTTTTTTGATAGAACCTCTCTCAATGTTTTCACAATAGGAAAATCAATAACAAGAGCTGAATAATTATTAAAAATACCATAATCTGCAGGGTACAGTGATGCTGACCTTAAACCCAAAGGCTTTGGTGGCTGAGATCAGAAGTTCAAGGTGAATCTCAGCAATTTAGTGAGGACCTAAGCAACTTAGTGAGACCATATCTCAAAATAAAAAATAAAAATGGCTGGGGATGTGGCTCAGTAGTAAATTGTCCCTGGGTTAAATCTTTAGCACCCACCACCCAAAGAAAAATACTACTAAAACCTGGCATATTAGGCTCTAAATTTACATTTCCCTCAGTACCATGACTGGCATAATTAAGAGAAAGTAAAGTCTGCATGAACATCATGCTACGTGTTTTTGGTTTTACAATAAATCAGAAAAACCCAACTAAACACAAATAGAAATCTTGAAAACATTCTGCAAGTGTTTAGATACATGCCTTCAAAAACAAAATAATTTACCTTTCTCTTGAAGTTGAACCAGAAACAACTTCTTATGTTCCTTAGGCTTCGTAATGTGTGCTGGAATATATGGATACTAAAATAACAAATGAGAGTAATTTGTAGTTTTCAAGACTGACAATTCTTTCTACCTCCCTGCCTTTCATTATCAATTTCTCACATTTCAGACACTAAGGTCAACTATGAACCCTTCTCAGACTAAGTTCCTTGCATTCTGAACACATTTTTAATTTAACATGTCTCCATTATTTGCATTTATTCCTTTATGTTTACTTCCCAATACAGTGTAAACTGATGATAGAATACTACTTTCTAGTTTTCCATTCACTGGGACCAATACCTAACAGATGTACTAGTAAATGTTTTCATACATATAAAATAACAAGTTGTAAATCAGTCAACCATTCAAGGCAACTAAATATGTAGTCACAGAATTTATGGCCGTGAGAAATTTACAATATGATGAAGTTATTTTAGTGTCATTACTGTTTTAAAATATCATTACAAGGTTAAATGCTCTAGAATCTTACATGGAACATGTTTACTATGGTAAAAGTTTAAATATAGCCTGTGAGGTATTTGATGAGATGCTGTGTGTTCCTTCCCACAACAACCCTCCCAGCTACACATACATAGCACATGAGCACATGCTTCAGAATCACTAGATTACCAGGTAAGTAAAGGTCTGCCCGTTGGACAAAGTATAATTGCCTGGTAAAATGGAGACAATATTTTAGATGATTTAAAGGGATAAAAAGAATCAGAGAAGGAAACTACTATTCAAGAATGAGTAATTTTAGGGATGGGGGCATAGCCCAGTGGTAGACTGCCTGACCAGCATATGCGAGGGCCTAGGTTCAATCCATTAAAAAAAAAAAAAAAAAAAAATCCGACATAAAGAACCAAAAAAAAAGATGGGATTTCCTCCCCCAACCCTACGATGTATATTTTATTAAAACCTCTGCTATGTCTTCCCACAATACATTCAGAAATCTATTTTGCTTCTGGAGTTGTATTTGAAGGCAAGAGAATGAAAAGTGCTCAAAATAGACCTAAAGGGAAGGTGGGATAAAAGCAGAAGCTGCCAAAAGGAGGTATTATCATCATCTACATTTTATATAGGAACTTCTACTAAAAAAGACCAAGAACTTTCCCAAGATTACTCTGCTAAATAGTGAACCAAAATTCAACAGCATCTGTTCAACCCTTATCTAATTATAAAAGTCTATGTTGCTTCTCATTGTGTCACTCACTGGCACCTAACCAGAATTCAGGTTAGGTTCGTTATACATCACAGCCATCCCTAAAGTAAATGATTTGAGGCAATGCCCAAGGCTTTGGAGGTCCGCTACACTATCATGAAAACTAGACACATTAGCAGCAGAAGGACAAACACATTAGCAAAGAGCTGAGAAGTAACTTAAATAGCACATACTGGGGCAGAGGGGAACACCAGTGGTTTACATAGAACAAAATCTCCCAAACCATGACCAAACTAAAGTGAGTGCCATTACCTTAATTTTGCCCCTTAGATGCTGCAAGTTTAAGTCTTTCTTCTATAGTCCTAGATTTAATATCTAATCCAATTACACTCTACATGAAAAGACTGTAGGGAGCAGATGTTATAACTTCTTCCCACTGAGGCCTAACTAAAATTCCAGGTTCACGAAATAGTCATACAATCCTGTTGTATCTGATACTGCCAGGGTTTCAGCAGAGGGAATGTTCTAGGACAAGGGTAGGGGAGATGGATGAGGGTATTCAGAAAGCAGCCTAGAAAGCACTTTCAATTAGATCAAAGAATGTTCAGAAAACAAAAAAAACCAGTGAAGAATAATTGCTCTACACATTTTATTCTTTCCACATTTTTCATTGGTGCATTACAGTTGTACATAATGATGGGATTAGTTTGCTCTATGTATTTTTGAACCAGAAACTTTGCTATTTCTGTATGGAATTATAGCCAGGACACAGATGTATTCATGGCAATTCTCAGGCAATGTGCACAAGCACTGGCTCCATGCTCTGTGACCTCCTATCCCTCTGCTACACAAGGCAGTCAAATGGAAGAGGACAGACTCATTTTTCATTTGGCCAATGTTTTGTATAATACTTGACCTAGAACATTCTGTCATGCAAAGAAGCTATCTGCCAAAAGAAATCAAGATCCAACTTAAGATGTTCCCTCCCTAGCCAAAGTAGGAAAATCTAAGCATCAATAACAGTATCAATCATTACAATAGATCAAAATACATCAAATATATTAAAATCTTAAGGTCATACTGACACTTCAAAAGGTTGCTGAAACACATTTAAAAAAAATTTTTTTTTAGTTGTAGATGGACACAATATCTTTATTTTTTTAATGTGGTGCTGAGAATCAAACCCAGTGCCTTACGTATGCTAGGCAAGCACCACTGAGTCACAACCCCAGCCCCTGAAACATGCTTTCTGTGCCCAATATGACAGTATCTCATTCTTCCTTAGATTTCAGGAAAGCTGTGTTTGGAAGTGTTGGAAAATTCCCTGCTTGCTGCTATTGTTCTGCTCCCTGTTTTTCAGTGTCTGAGCTCTTCCAAAGCCTGGAACATCTCTCAACTCATGCCAAGACCCAACATGAATGTGCAAGGGAAGGGAGTTAACGTTAACTCTCACCCAATGGGGAGAGAGATCTCTGGCCTTTTATCTTTCTTTTCCTTCTTTCTTTGTGTGTAAACCAAAACTTTATTTGCTCATTTCTTGCATTTGAAGTACTCTTTAAAGACATCCTTGACCTGAGATTCTTTGCCATAGTCCTTAACCACTACAAAACTGCAATCAGCCACTTTAAGAGATTTGCCTTCTCAGTCAATTTGACAGAAGCCTACCTATTCCCCTAGTTTCTTGTTCTCATTTACCTTTATCAGGCTGACATTACGCTCAGCACAAAGGGCCTCCGAGAATTTGACATACATAGGCTCATTACAGTTGGATGCAAGCACACAAAGATGGGCTTGTGGCTTGTCTAAGGCTCTGGCAGCTTTGCAAATTCCATGTGAAAGGCCTTCATGGATGAAGGCAGTATTCAGTATTGATGTCCATTATACCTCCAGCTATAATGCCTTCCCCGACCATGGAAGTAGGTTATGGGTAAAGCCAATCTTGAATGTGCCTGAGTCTCTATAGGACTCATCAGCAGCAGGGAAAGTGTCTACCCTCCATATTTCTGATGGGCAATTATGAAGTACATTCCACATGGCTGCTGATAGTCCTTAGCAGGATTCATTTGGCTGCCCTCAGTTGTAATAAAATCAATAATGTTGGGTCAACAGCCAGCAAAAACTGACGGCTTTAGTCCCCTCCCCCCCCTTTTTTTTTAAAAAAACTTCTGCAGTTGCTACTCTCCCTCTCCTCATTTCTGCTTCCTATGATCACTTCCCAGAACTATTTGCACCCAAGTCTATATCTTTATTTTGAAGAAAGTCATCTTTGGAGGATGCTAAATAATGAACTCATTCTTCTGAAAACTGGTAAGTAAAAGCAGCAACTATTCTTTCTTATACAAATTATAGACCTCTTTATAAATAAAAAGAAATTTCTCTTTACATAAGCATTACAACCCTAATGAATTCACAGATCCAGGAAATTATCAATGAGCTAAACTTATTTACCAGCCTCTAAGATGACACCCAGTGATCTCTGTCTCCTGACAGTGACACCTTGGGGAGTCCTCTCCCAATATGTAGAGTGTGCTCAATAACATACATCAGAATCAGTGGAATTCCACTGTAAAATAAGGTATAACAAACTGTAAGCTTCCTCTGTGGGCACTTTCACTGTCACTCACCATCTCTTGAATTACAAGCTCTGAGGAAGCCAGTTGCCGTACTGGCAGTTATCCTTTGGAGATGTTCTTAAACAGGGAACTGAGGGAAGCCTTGGGTCAACAGCCAGCAAAAACTGAAGTCTTTAGTCTAAAAGCCCAGAAGGAACTGAGCAGTCAATTACATGAGAGCTTGGGATCAGAGCCTATCTCAGTTTAATCTTGTGATGCAGTTCCGGTTGCCAATTTAACTTCATGAGACCCTGAGCCAGAACTACCCAGTAAGACCCAGATGCATAATCCTGGGAAACTGAGATAATACGTTTCTATTGTTAAGTCCACTAAATTTTGAGGTATAGGTTGAGTATGCCTTATCAGAAATGCTTAGATCAAAAGTACTTCAGATTTTTCAGATTTTTGGAATACCATTAAAGACTTTACCAGTTGAATATACCTATTTAAAAAATCCAAACTTCGGGGCTGGGGAGATAGCTCAGTTGGTAGAGTGCTTTGCCTTGCAAGCACAAGGCCCTGGGTTTGATCCCCAGCACCACAAAAAAAAAAAAAAAAAAAAATCCAAAATTCTAAAATCTAAAACGTTTTGAGTGTCATGTCAACCATAGCATCCTGGACTTAAATGTTTGGATCAGGAATGCTCAACCTGTAATCTGTTAAACAGCAATAAATAAATAATAATTTATCACCAGTGATAAGCCTTGTTGCTACCTCTTCTCCCCACAATAAGCCTGAATTCAATCTTTTGATCAAATTATCAATTTATAGGACATATAGGAGAAAGAATTACATGCTCAATGATAAAAGGTGGATGCAATGAGCAAAGGAAACATTAAGACTTTAAATAGCCTGTTTTCATTAACGAATTACAAGGAAAAGAGATGAACAACCTGCAGGTGTTAAAAAAGAAAAAACTATGCTAATTGGAACAAATATAAAATAAAATAGAAATAATCAGAAGAAGTAAAAATAGTGTCTACATATTTGATATTATAAAACTATTTCTCATTTTTTAGTATAATAATGGTAGTATCATGGTTATATTTAACAGGTCCTTACCTTTTATGATTCAAACCGAAATATTTACAAGTGAATTAGCTAGGATTTGCCTCATAATTATCTAGGTGAGGGCAGGGGGACTGGGGCAACAGGAGGAGAGAGCTGATGAAAATATGTTTGACCATGAGTTGCTGGTAAAGGTGAATGGCAGTAACAGAATTCATGTATTACTAGTCTCTGTACTTTTGTAAACTTAAAATTTCTTCCTATAAAAGAAAAAAATATGTGGCTTTGTCCTTTGTTAACTAAATAAAGGAGGGGAGAAAAGAAATTTCAAGTCAAATAGTACTTTGATAATTTTTTAGATGTCTAGAATTTAATCAGCTTTTTTGTTTCTCCAAATGCCCAGCAAATATAACTGAACACTGACCTGAGGAGGTTCAAAATTTGGCCTCCACCAGTTACCAATGCAGTCATCAATGACCCAATCTTGCAGGACTCCATCTTGACGACCCAGTATCTGTCAAAAGAAATGATACAGCTAGTAAACTAAATATACGTACTCATGAACACCCTTCTTTGATGAAGAGACTATTTCTGGCAGCAATCCTAGTAGAGACATACAGCTAGTTAATGTGTCTTCCTTATGTACTTCCTCTCTATAATTCCTTGTTTATTATTAACCATGTCACTCTGCCCAAGGTATACACTGTTAGTTCAGAATTAGCATTCTAGTATCAACATAATGTTATAGGCCAACAAACCTGTTGCTGTGCCCTGGCTATACACAGAAAACCCAAGGTCATCAATGACATCAACCAGTAATAGAACAGTTTCTCTAGAATCAACAGAGCTTCTATAAATCTCTACCTAACCAAGTTACAGAAATATTTTCAAAATACACAATTTTCATTTTTATTATTCTGTAACATTAAACTTAATTTGATCGAAATTGTAATCTCCACATTTTCAATGGTCAAAAATGGTTCTAGGGCTGCGGATATAGCTCAGTTGGTAGAGTGCTTGCCTAGTTGCCTAGCTATATTCCCAGCACCACCAAAAAAAAAAAAAAAAAAAAAAAAAAAAAAAAAAAGGTTCTATAAGGGTTCTATAAGATTTATAGTAAGAAAGGGAAGTACCTGTCCCGCTTCACCTATTCCCACTGGCTACAACATTCAACTCAGCTGTTTTTTTTCTCTGTTGCCTGTATATTTTAAATATACTGTTTAGACTTATAGGAAACTTGCAAAGATAGTTCAGAGACTTCCCATGTGCTCTATACCCAGTTTCTCCTATTGTTAACTAATAAACCAATACCAATACATAATTACCAAGTGAAATCCATACTTCATTCAGAAATCCTTAGTTTTTTCATCTAATGTCCTTTCTGAGTCCTAAGATCCCATTTAAGATATCACAGTATATTTGGTTCATCATTTCTCCTAAGGCTCCTTCTAGACTTTGCCAGATTTTCAGACTTTCCTTGTTTTTGATGATCCTGACAATTCTGAAGTGTACTGGTCAGCTTATGTAGAATGTCTCTCAATTAGACTAAGGTTATGGATCTTTGGGAGAAGACCACAGAGGCAAAGTGCCACTCTTAACCACCACATCACGGGTACGTGCTATTAACACCACTTATCACTAATGCTAACCTTGATCATCTGGTTGAGGTAGTGTCTGTCAGAGTTCTCCAATGTAAAGTTAAATTTTTAAAAACATTCTTTTATGACCATTTCTTCATTACTTTTCATTTTTATTTTATTTGGGTGAAGGGGCTAGAGATTGAACCCAGGGGTGCTTAACCAATGAGCTACATCCCCAGCCCTTTTTATTTCTGTTTTGAAATAGGGTCTCACTAAGTTGCCGAGACTGGCTTTGAACTTGTGATTTTCCTGCCTCAGCCTCCAGAGCTGCTAGGATTATAGGCATACACCACCACATGGGGCTTACTTTTCAATTTTAAAAACCTAAAAGAACCCTATTATCTCCCTCCATTATACAAGAGAATTTAGGTATTAAAACCATATCACCCACTCATACTTTTCCTCCCTACATCCTATCCTCTCATTATCAATAAATTAATATACCTAGGTAGATCAATCACAAGAGTGATTAGTAAAAGACAATTATAGTTCCTTACTTGTACAACTATTTTTATCAGAGTTGATAACTGACTTCATTTACTATCGCTACATTCATTCCCACATTAAGAGCTCAAATTTCTTTTCAATTTAAGCATCAAATTACACTATCAACTGCACTTTTTCAGAGATGATCTGTTCCAATCTGTACTAGATGCACTCAGCCCTGCTTCACAGCAGGAGTTTTAGGGCTTCCCTTGGCCTTTCTCCTACAAAGCTGGATGTTCTCTAATATTCTGAATCCTATATCTTCAGTCTTAGTTTCTCTTTCATTTTGGTAGTAAAAACCCTCTGTAGTTTCCTAAGCAAAGGTAAACAGAATAGCTTTTGAAACTCTGCATGTCTGGAAATAACTATTTACCCACACCCTTGACTTATAATAGTTAAGACAGGAAATTCTAGGATGGAAATAACATTCTCTCAGAACTATGAAAGCATGCTCTAGTATCTTTTGGCTTCCAGTATTCTTTGTGGGCAGTCTGATGCCATTTCTGATTTTGATGCTTGTACTTAATGTGTCTGGCTGTCCAGCCACTCCCCTCCATTTTTGGAAGCTTTGAGAACCTTCTGTCATCATTGATCTAAATTTTCAAAATGATGTACCTTTGGATGATTTTTATAAATACTCCTCATAGAGGGCAGCCAGGAGGTCTTTTCAGACTCAAAACTTACGTGCTTTGGGCTTGGGACACTGTCTCAAATTATGCTTTGCTAATTCTTATTTCTCAGTTCTATATATCTATTGTTATATTGGTCACTTTAGAATGAACCCAAATTTTATTTTTTTCTCATCTACATCCTTTTTATCTTTTTTCTTTCACTTTCCAATAGCATGAACTAACTTTTAATGAACCACTGAGCTTTTCTGTCCTAACATTTTTAAAAATATTCATGAGGTTTTATTTGGGGTTGATTAAAGTCTTTTTTTAAACAACCTTTGTCTCATAGATGCAACATCTCTTATTGCACCACAAAAACTAATCAGTTTTGTCACAATTTTCCACTTGAATTCCATTTTTTTAAAAAATGTATGTATGTAAGTAGTTTTGTAGTACTAGAGATGAAGTCCAGGGCCCTGCTCATGCCAAGCAAGCACTCTGCCAATGAGCTACAGCTCCAAACCCCCTTTTGCTTCTTTTTTTCTCTCTTTCTTGTTAAAAATCTTTTCCCACAAGCCTCGCATACTTGGTTATCTGCTCACAAATAAGGGTAAAGCATTAAGAGGTTTAATTGACACCTCTGGGTGAAGGAATGGCAGGGCTATGCTATTTCTTTAGGAAGACCCCCAAACAGCATCACTTGGAAATTTTCCTTGGAATGGTCACTCTCTCTAGAAACAAAATCTTCAGCCTTCTGCCTGGGTTTATAAGCCTAATTATTAACATTCCATCAGCTGGCAGAAGACTTTTTGTATAGTTCTCTGATCCAATCTATACTAGATGCTCTGAGCCCTGCTTCAGTGTTGGAGACCAGAGTCACATTATTCAACATGGAAACTTCTCCTTATCTCCTAAATCTTTTTATTGATAGGCATTCTCTGATTCAATTGCTACACAGAATCAATCCCCAGCCACACTGCCTAATTGTACAGAGAGAGAAAGACCATCTAGGTATATAAATACATCTTATATAAACTTTCAACCTGTCTAGCTTTCAACCCATTAAGGTATCCACCTTGAAAAATAACCTGACACCTCTAACTCCTCAGACTGGTGTTCTTCAGTCCTGGATTCTACTCTGCCCTCCTTCTGGGCTGAGGATTCTGCTAAGTCAATTATGATTTGCCCTTCTGCTCTCCAGCTTCTCCAAAGATGTTGTAATCTTACATTGTCTCATTTTGCATTCCTTCAATTCTATTGGATTTATATATTTTTAAAGATATCCCTTTCCTATCTTTTTGGTGGGGTTTTCAGAAGAAGCAGAGGTACACAGACAGATTCAATCTACCATATATAGATAAGTTCAAGCACAGGAAATTAAGTTATAATGCCCTTAAAAACTACTAGGAAAAACAAACCAGTAAGTTGATCGTGACAAAGTAAAGTTCTCCTTTACTTTTCTGTGCATCAAAGGTTTTGCAGAAGGTATGGATTGATTTTGCTATTTAGAGGAAGACTGAATGTTAAAAATAAAAAAAATTAATAATGAAAACAATCTACAGTCTCAAAATTCTTCAGTATCTACATATGTGAATTCAACTATGAAGAGGCAGACATTAGAATGATTTTAAAAAGCACAATTTGGGGAAAATTTAAAAGATATATACACACACATACTATATAAAATTATTCAAATTTTAAAGACTTATTTTGGAACAAAACTATGTCCATTCAAATCTCCAGCTCCACTACACACTAGTTGTACAATAGCAAGTAAACTATTCAAACTATCTGTATCCCAGTATCCTTAAAATAGGATTAGTAATAATAGTACCTACTTCCCAGAGCTGCTGAGATGATTAAAGGAGCTACTGCATGTAAAGCATCTAGAACACTGTTCAGCACAGTTAGTTCTAGGTAAATGCTGGGATTTTATTTATCATTATTGTTACATCAACACCTCAATTTTTAAAATATTAAGATAAACTTTAGGTGTAAGTTCAACTTTCAGAAAATAAACATATACTAACACTCGGGTTTAAGCTGTATTTATTGAGAACTATGTATTCAAAATAAACATCCTTCTCATAAGACAAGACAAAACCTAATTATATGTAAGTTGATGGTATTCAGATGGACAATTAAACTGTCAAAGTGGTTAAACAGAAAAATACCTCTGTCATTAAGCGTTTCAGTCCTTCAACTTCATCTTCTCCTGGGTTAAGTTCACCACCTGGTCTGTATAAAGGTTAAGAATTTCAGCTTTCAACTTAATACAATTTGGGGATAACAAGAATATAATAGTAATTATTTATCTCTGTGTCACATAAGGCACTCGGAACAAACAAATGTCAAAAGCAGAGGTAAGAACATTCTGGAAAGTCGAATTCGTAATGTTAATTCACTTAACTCACCAGAATAACAGTATATAGTGCTGGTTTTAAACAGAAAAAAATATAGAAAACAGTATAAACATAAAGGTAACTACTGAACACCAATTCATCCCAATATTCTCTCTAAAACCTATTTCATAATGGAGTCTAGAAATGCCCAGAAAGCAATAGATCACATTCTTTTGATCTGGACATTTTTCAAGAATTTCAATCTAAATTTCTAAGAACTCTCTTTTTGGTATAATCAATCAAAAAGCTGTGGGCCAAGTAAACATCAAAAGATTTATGAGATCAAATGACTGTATTAAAATGAGACTAGAAAACATCATTCTAAGAAAGAAATAACATCAATTGCTCTTAGTAATGCTATAGTGACATCTGGAAACTGAGCTTGAACTAGTCTGTTTCATGGGGTTTCCATCATTAACATCAACAATATATAGAAATGTGCAGATTTCTGGTTAGAAAAATAAATGAACACTGCCCTGGAGAAAGCACATGTGGTTATTTTCTTTCAAAAGACTACACTAAACAGTGTTTATTGAAATGAATAAATGACTAAGGATTAAAACTGTTGCATAAAACATCCAACCTATTAAAAGTTATCTTGCTGTTAATTCAAACACCACTTACAATTTGAAGAAAGTTGTTCCCAGCTGTAGCAGTAACACATGGGGTAGCCGGTGCTCATGTACAATCAAAACCCCTTCTACAGTCCTTCTCATTCCAATTTTATCAAATTCCTCCCTCATGCGCTGAAATCTGGCTGCAACAGAGCTGTCCTTCTCATAGAGAGGCTCTTTTGTACCAAAAGTATAATTGGTAAGAGGGTACCTGCAATCCAAAAATAAACATCTAGTTCGAGAACTGATAACCATAATTTGCCATAACAGATACCAACTACATCATAATAAAACATGATCAAAAGTATATCTACTGTGCTCAGAGACATAGGTTTTGTCCAAAGTTACATAACCAACTAATGAAACAGCAGAGAATAGAATATTGCTCTTTGAAGTTTTGAAGTCAGAGAACCATTATGATCAAGTGGCTACTCCACATATGAACTTTCAAGCATAGATAATGCTATTCTAAGATCCTTAAATGCTCAGAGAGTAGTTATCAGAAATTGATAATACTTTGGTTTCAGATCATGGCTGCTATACCAATAATTGCCATTCCTCTAATGCTCTAATCATAAATTTTATTAATTATAGAATTTTTCCTAGATACTGAGCATTTCTCTAATTATTTTCCATTTCTCCCAGTCAACTATCCTCAGATTTTTCTAGCACCAAAACCTTTTCCATATCAATTTCCCTATGTTCTTTTCTTTCCTCTCTAAACCTACTGAGAAGTCTTCTTAGCCTTCTGCAATTATACTGTTCAGTCTCCTTATTCTTTCCCTCTTTGAATCTTCTACCCATTGTATCTAATCTGAAAACGCTCTTCCTTTATCAAGAACTCAAAATATGGCTTATACTGTTGAAGACAGCTGTCATCTTACCTAGTACAGACCAAATTTTTCCTTAAAGAGTTAAAACTCCACATGTATATCTTATCACAAACCACCTTGGAATACCTTGATTATAAAATACGTTTTTTATAAAAATGTCTTGGCCACATTTGACTATTCCCAAGTTTATTCATTCTATCAAAAATCCTTGACATTAATAGTCAACTATAAACCCAATCCACTCAGCTGTCCTTTTAGTTTTTTGGGTTTTTTTTGTTTTGTTTTGTTTTTGTTTTTTGTTTTTTAAGGGAAATGAGCCCAGGGGCACTTTATCACTGAGCTCCATCCCCAGCTTTTTTTTATTATTATTTTGAGACAGGGTCTCACTAAGTTGGTGAGGTTGGCCTCAAATTTGTGATCCTCTTACCCTCTAGGGTAACTAGGATTATGGGCATGTGCCAATGGGCCTAGCCACTCAGCTATTCTTGAAAAGGAAAATCAAATTTACCAAAACAAAAAGTTACCTTAATTCCAGAAGCCAAATTCTAGGCAAAAATGAAGTAGCTTTAAAATATCAAAAATATGCCACTCCCAGTTTGCACTAAAGATTATAAGGAACTTTTTCCAGTAGACCCAATGATAAATCTAACACTGTCAATATTATCAGGAACAGTTATCTCACACAGCTCCATGTCAGGTAATTTTTTTTAAAAATACTTCACATTTAGTTCTCACAAGCTGAATTAGAAGAATAACACATCTCTATTGAAAGAGCCAGCTCCCATATCAAGAAGGAGATGTCATCTAGATGAAATGTTAGAATTTTCAGCTATAAAATCAAAGTGCAGCCCAGATACACACTATCTACTATAAGCATCATAAAACAGGAGCTGGCTACATCTTCCTTAACACTCTTTATTCTGTATTAGGCACACTGTCTGGTACAAAGTAAGCATTCACACAGTATTTCATAAATGAAAATATCCTGGGGAGAGGGGATGTTTTCAATTGAATAGATCTTTACTCAGCCAGGAGAATTGATGTTTAAAACACAAGGATTCTTTCTAAATATAGCATTTTTACAAAAGGAAAAGTATTGTAAATCAATCCATAACCTTTTTTTTTAAAAAATATACTGAGGATTTAACCCAGGGGCACTTTACCACTGGGCTACATCCTCAGTCCTTTTTATTTTTTGAGACAGGGTCTTTCAATCTACTCATAACTCTACTGGAGCAAAAATTAAAACATTCTGTTCAAAGCACCAATTCTACATAATGGTCTGTTGCAAACTGATCCAGTAATCAAGTAATCAATGCAAAAAAAACCAAAACCCCAAGTGGGTCCTAGTTCACATGACTGAAAGTAACCCAGAAGCTGTGCCTTCGTACTTTTTTAAAAGAACACTTGTCTTCTCCATTTCATAGGAATCTTATGAGAACTTTTAACGTGTCATCCAATTAAAGTGTCACTACATGTTAATGTAAGAGCTAAGAAGGTTTTAACTTGTATACACAACTATCAACTAATTCCAAATTTTACTAACTTTTTTTTTTGGGTGCTGGGGATCGAACCCAGGGCCTTGTGCTTGCAAGGCAAGCACTCTACCGACTGAGCTATCTCCTCAGCCCTAAACCTAACATTTTTATTATCTAAATTTCCAAACCAGCAACTGTTTTGCCAAACAATAAAAAACATCTTTTCCATTTCAAGACACTTGTTTTTAGGAGGCAGAGGTTCTCTCACAGAGAAACACCTATATTGTTTGGTAAGAAAATCAGCAAATCCTTGCACTTTTAAAACACAAGCCAGCATAAACTGGTTACTTTCCTCCATTTCGGTCAGCACCACACTGCCTCAAAACCAAACTCTAAAAATCAACCATAAAAAGCATACTGACCGCTGGGCATGGCACATGCTTGTAATCACAGCAGCTGGAGAGGCTGAGGCAAGAGAATCTTGAGTTCAAAGTCAGCCTCAGCAACTTATCAAGGTCCTAAGTAACTTAGTGAGACCCTGTCTCTAAATGAAATATAAAAAGGGTCGGGAGGTGGCTCAGTGGTTAAGAGCCCCTGGGTTCAATTCCTTACACCAAAAAAAAAAAAAAAACATACAATTTCTTGAGCAAGACACACCTCAAATGCCAATTACTTGTACAGCAAGATTATTTTTGAAAATGATCTTGAAATGCAAATGTTTGCTTAAAGAGAAGAGTGTGCTAAAAATAAAACAGCCCACCATGTGTTCTCTGGGGCAACACTCTGATTCCTTCCACTATCTAAAAGTCCACAACCGCACCAGCGACTCACAAACTGAGGCCTACTGGTGCCGAGGATGCTGTTGCTGGGTTAGACAAGACATGGGAATGCACAGGGCAGGCCAGGTATCCCGAGCAGATAAATAAAAGGAGGTGTATTCGTAAGGCGAAATACTATACAGCACTTAGAAGGAAAAAAAAAAAAAATTAGACTTTTGCATACAGGTCCATCTCGAAATCTTACTATGTTAAAGTGAAAACTGCAACAAGGATGCTGTTACACCATTCGTTTCCAATAAAACATACAAAGCAATACCCTGCACGTGATGTGAAAGTATAAACACTGAACCGGAAGGATAAAAGCCACATTTGAAGCTGGTTACTTCTGGAGAGGTGAGGGGAAAAAAATGAGTTCAAAGCAAACTTCGATTTCACCCAGAATGACTGCATACAGAGGAAAGGGAACAAGCCCTGTTTTCAAATGAAGGAAAACTCTTCTAAGTAGGGCTCTAAGCACCTGGAACGCTGAGCCCAGGAAGGGGCCTGAGGGTAGAGGAAAGTGGCATCCCCGAGCGGGCGTCCGGGCGGTGGGGAGGCGTGGAGCCCGCCGACCCGCTGAAGGCGCGCGGGAAGGAGAAACGTCTTTCCGAGCGCTCCCAAGGGCAGGGATGCCGGCCAAGGCCGCGCCGCACTTACAGGTTGATGGTGCGCTCCAGGGTGAGGGGCTTCGTCTGCTGGATATACTTGTTGCCGAACTGGGTAACCCCCCGGGGCCAGCCCGTCTGTGAACGATTGGGTGGAACCACCGACATGCTGGCGAGCTCCGGAAATGGCGGGGAGAAGAAAGCAGGAGTCAGGGGAGACTTTCCCCGTGAGGGCAGCGGTTATCGGAGTCCCGCTCAGCAGCCGCCGCCCGCCATTAACAAATGAGCGCAATAGAAGGCGAACGCACGCCGGAAGTGAATCCGGGCTCTCTGGCGGAGGGAAGTAGAGAGGCGGAGACCTTCCAGGCCGAGTGCCACTGAGCCAATCGCTGACGAGATAGTCGCAGTATCTGAAGCTCCCATTGGCAAATTAGATTGTGGGTTCCACCTCCTCATATTTTGGTGCCTCCCATTGGGTAGCGCTGGGGATCGCGGGGGCATTCTGGGAATTGTAGTTTCCGGAACGAAGTAGCTACTTCATCGATGTGGCGTGGTTCTTAAGCCGTGTGAGATGAATGGAAAGCGGCCTGCGGAGTCCGGCCCGGCTCGGGTGGGGAAGAAGGGAAAGAAGGAGGTGATAGCAGAGTTTTCCGACGCTGTCACCGAGGAAACCTTGAAGAAGCAGGTGGCTGAGGCCTGGAGCCGTAGGACGCCGTTCAGTCACGGTAACCGGTTCTGGGCGGGGGGGAATCGCCGCGCAGGGGTCCGGAAGCCTCTGTAAAGGTGCCGGGCCACCGGGAAAGAGGTATGCGGAGGACTTCGGTCACCTCCGACCCTCCTGCCTCAGCTGCTGCTCCTTGTCATTTTAAATGTAGTGTGAAGTGAGAATCTGAAAAGAAAAAGCGTAGGCCGGAGAGTGTCGGGAAGTAGACACGCCAATTGATAGTTGAGTTCTGGAATCCGAGATTTCCGAGTTAGGAGCCTCCCTGACGGTGCGTCGTTGGGCAGTGGATCTTTTTTTAAGCTTTAGTGCCTTTTCTTTCTTTCTTTCTTTCTTTCTTTCTTTCTTTCTTTCTTTCTTTCTTTCTTTCTTCTTTTTTAATAAAAAGGAGCGATTAATAGTATTTCTTTATAATAGTATTTATTATACTATCAGTAATAAATAGTATTTATTAATAGTATTTATTTCGGGAAGATGTCGAATGGCAATAATAGACCAATGCATGCTCGCATCATAAATGTTTCCCCAAGGACCAGTAAACATGTGGACAGATGTTCTAATGGCTTCCGTGATGTTTCCTGCAAGGGCTATGCTCGATCGTCCCTTGATAATTTAGCCAGAGCATGTGCTGTGAGCTGCCAGAGAGGGGACACCTGAGCTCACTTGTTTTGACGAGTTGGGATACTGAGAAGAAAATGATAGCTTAGTATTTAAAGTGCAGGGTTTGGACACTGACAGACTTCGCAATCCCCCTCATCTGTAAGATCGGGATCGGGATACTTTCCCCAGACATGTCGAGGTTAAATGAGATAATAATGCATGAGCAGCCCCACCGAGCCAGGCACCTGTAGGAGGAGGTGGTGGTGGTTAGGGTTGGAGGAACAGTCATCTAGCCTGCCAGAGATAGTGGGTACAATGTTGGAATAGAAATCAAGAAATCAGAAGTTATGCCTGAACTGATTGGTTTTTAAAAAGTAACTTCCTACCACAGTAACTTGGGGAAGGGATGGCAGGATTGAAGAGAAATTACCAGCCAGTGTTGCTCTCATTGTTCTATTGTAATTTTAGATTTTGGGGGAGAGAATCAGGAATCTAAAATATGTTCAATAATCATTATACTGAAAAACTAAAATTTTAAAAAGCAGGAACTTTGATTTAATGACATCACCTATGTTTATCTTAAGGACTAGTATTTTAAGCATTGTCTTTAAAAGGTATCATTGAGACAGGCATAGTGGCACAGACCTGTAATCCCAGCAACCTGGGAGGCTGAGGAAGGAGGATTGAAAGTTTCGGACCAGCCTCAGCAACTTTGGGAGACCCTCTCTCAAAGTAAAAACTAAACAAGGGCTGGGATGTGCCTCAGTTGTTAAGCACCCCTGGATTTAATTCCTGGCACCCAAAAAAAGGGAAGGAAGAAAAGAAAGGACAGAGCTTATAATCTTCCTTCCATCCCCCATCTTAGATATTAAGAATCAGGTCCCCTAAAAATTCATGACCCACCCCCTTTTATATTCTCCCTGCTATGTTACTTGGGGGTCAAAAATACAAAAGAAAAGAAAGCCATGGAAAATATTTTCCTTCCAACAGAAGCCATTGCCATGGACATGGACCCCTTTCTACATTGTGTGATACCAAACTTCATCCAAAATCAAGACTTCTTGGAAGGGCTTCAGAAGGAACTTTTGAATTTGGACTTCCATGAAAAGTATAACGATTTATATAAGTTCCAGCAGGTATTTATTCTTTGCTCACATTAGCTCTTCCACCTCAGAAATTTATTATCTGTAAAATCATTCAATACCCTTTAAGACTTGAGGTTAGATTGGATTTGCCTTGATAGGGGTGGAGTGGGGAGCAGTCCTTACCTTCCTGTCGTTAAAAGGCATCCCTTTATTTAACATAGTCTTACTTAGTGTTAATACCTGGGTGTCAGGTGCTATAATCATAACGGAGATTTTGACATTGTCTGCTGTGTAAAACATTTTAGTCTAAAATAATAGGGGTGATAGTGACAGAGATCTTGACAGAGATCTTGACAGAGTCAAGAATAGTCTAAATACATGCCAGTATAAATACATATGCCAGTAAGTTCATTATAAGCAAAAGCATGAATTATATATTTGGGATTGGTATAGTAAAGGGAGTTGTGCATTAAAAGTTAATAACCATTTAAGATTTTGCATTCATGTCTTTGTTTTAGGTGTGCTTTTTGTGTTGCAGTATACCCTGCATTATACTCTGTCCAGTTAAATCCATTCCTTTTTGGTGGGCAATTTAATTTGACAGAAAAGAGTATCTCAAAATCAAGACTGTTTTTTCTACTCTTAGAAGTTACAGCCCAGACTAGTATAGAAATATGCCATTGGTTTCCCCAGTTTGGGAGATATCTTTCATTACAGGGAATGTATCACTGTTGGTATCCTTTAGGAAAGCCTCAATGTCATCAGGGCCAAAGTGTTCAAAAAATAGATGAGAAAGATGAAAAATAACTTTGTTTTCTTTGCAAATTCCTTTTGATTTTATCTGGGATAAGAATAAATAATGGCTTTCTGTTGTTTTTATTATTTTACACTAGAAGTGTCTGGTCAGTCAGCTGGCAGTATTCTGCCCCACCTCAGTCTGCCTTTGGACCTCATACATATGATTGAATTAACCAGGATAAATACATGAATGATCAGACTCTTAAATCAGAAAATCTAATGAAAATTAAACTTTTTTTCTATACTAAGATTACTCAGATTAATGAAAAACCAGTTGTCTTCCTTTATAAGGCCTCATACTTCTGTCCAAAACTGAACTTCTGATCTTCTCTGCCTACATCTCCATTTCCCCATCTCAGTTGATCTGCAGTTTGATCTTTCTAATAGTTAAAACCAAAAATGAGTCATCTTTGATTCCTTTCTCACCCTTCATTTCCATTCCATCAGGGAAATTTTTCTGTCTTTACCATCAAACTATATTCAGAAGAAAAAACACTTCTTACCACTTGCACTGCAAGTAGCCAACCCTGATCCAACTTCTTTGTCTCTTACCAGGATCTTTCTATTAATGTGTAAACCAGCCTTCTGCCTCATTTACTTATACATACCAGCTATTGTGTTCTTTTGAAATGTAAACTGGCCCAAGAGATTGAAAAATATATGTTCACAAAAACTTGTTCACAGATGTTCATAAGCAGCATTATTTATAAAAAAATTATTTATAAAAAAAGCCAAAAAGTGGAAAAAACTCAGATGTTCATCAACTGATGAATGGATAAACAGTAGTTTGTTCATTCCATGGAATATTATTCAACTATAAAAAGGGATCCACTGCTGCAACATGGTTGAACCTTGAAAACATTTTATTAAAAGAAGCCAGACAAATTCCTCTTACATGTGGTATCCAGAATAGGAAAATATATCTACAGAGACAGGTACAAGATTTCATTTTTGAGTGTTAAATTCTGGACCTTGATTGATGGTTACTCCACATCTTTAATACATATGCTGAAACCATTTGATTTACACACTTTCAAATGGTTAAAATGGTAAGTTTTATGTGAATTTTATCTAAAAATGAATAATGTAAGTGGAATCATGTTACTCCTTTGCTTTAAAACTCCAGTGGTTCCTCATTTCTTTGAATAAAAACCAAATGACATAAATTGGCTCCAAGGCCCCCATTATGTTTTTTGCCTCATCTACTACTGCTCCCCTCCCACTCTGTTTTAATCCACAGTATCCTTGCAGCATCTTGCTTTGCCTCACTAAAACCTACCCTGGTCCCCTTATTTATAATCGCAAACCTTTCCTCATTCAGCACTCCCCACTCCTCTTTCCCACCTTTATACCAATGATGTGCCCTTTATTTACCTTGTCTGTCTACCTCAACAAACATATGAACTTCTCTGTGATAACTACTTGTTTATTGAATGAATGAGATACAGACAGGCCAAAGTAACTTGCCCAAGTTAGAACTGCCAGATGGAAGGGCCACGTCGCCAAGCCTAGGCAGTCTGGTTTCCGAGTCCAGGCTCTTAGCCACAATGCTCTGCTGCCAGATCCTCACTAAACTGCTCTTCTCTTTGTGTCTAATAACAAAGAAATCCTTGTTTTCTTCTTTCATGATCAAGTCTGATGATTTGAAGAAGAGAAAAGAGCCTCATATCTCAGCAGTAAGGTAAACAAATAATCATGTTTGTTGGATGCCAATTATGTGTGAGGCAGAGTAGTAAGTGCTTTAAATGTTGTGTTGGATAATCTTTGTTTACATTATTATCCCATTTTGTACAGGAGGAAACAGACTGAGTAATTAAACAACTTCTTCAAAGCTCCCCAGCTAAAACAGCTAGAATACAAACACAAGCCTGTGATTGATTCTTAAGCCCAAATTCTTGGGCATGCACAAAGGTGTGGAAGGGCCACTGGGGATCAAACTCAAGGCTTTCTATATGCTAGAAAAACATTCCACCATTGAGCCCAAGGCCCAAATTCTTAATGATAAAATGTTTAACTTTGTTAGTAACTGGAGATACCATTTTTCCACACTGTAGCTTTTGAAATACTGAAAACAAAACCCCATTGTTGACAGTGTAGATACCTTTGTACACTGCTGCAATCTTTTTTTAGAAGATGATTTGGAAAGTTGTATCAAAACCTTTAAAAGTATTCAGATCTTTTTGTAGAGTAATTCTATTTATAAGAATTTATTGCAGAATAATTAAGGATATGCTCAAAGACTACATATAAGATTATTATATTATTCATTATAGTAAAAACTCAGATTTAAGTAGTTACTTGCGGAGATAAGGGTACAAAACATACCTTATACAGATATAAGAATGTGTGTGTGTTTATTTATTTTTTACATTTTAACATCTCAGATCCAATGTCTCACATAATCACTGTTTTGTCCTAGTTTAATTGGCAACATATTTTCTTAGGGATATATAAAATAATACTTCTTAAAATCAAAGGCATCTTAGATTCACAGAAATACACTTTCTTTTCCTTGGCATACTAGGGCTTGAACCCAGGGGTTCTCTACCATTGAGCTGCATCCTTGGTCCCATTTGTTTTTTATTTCGAGATAGGATCTTCCTGAGCTGCCTAGGCTGACCTTGAATGTACAATTCTTCTACCTCAGTCTTCTGAGGAGCTGGGATTATAGGCATGTACCACTCCACCCAGCTGAGATACACTTGTGTCAAGAAGAAAAAAAAAAAAAAAAAGTATATATTGGAGTCTTGTATTTTTAAAAAAGATGCACACATATACTTGGATATCCACGTGTACAGAATTAAGAGAAGAATGGAGTGTTTAACTAGTGAGATTAGGTTGTTTTGGGCTAGTACTTTACCCCTGAGCTATATCCCCAGACCTTTTTTATTGTTTGTTGTCTTCCTAAATTGCTGAGACTGGCCTTGATCTTGCGATACTCCTGCGTCAGCCTCCGGAATCACTGGGATTAATGGCATGTACCATGATACCCAACTAGATTTTTTTAAATAGGTTTTTGGGGGTTGTTTTGTTTTGTTTTGTTTTACTTCTATAGGATTTTTTCCTATATCAAGCACATGTTGCTTTGGGATAGCTGTTTATGATCTATCTGGTATGAACTATTTTTTTCTCCTCTACTCTGAAACACTTTCAAATATGGTGCCAACCTATATAGGTTATTTCTTCTGAATCTCCCCCCCCTTTTGCAGTACTGGGGATTGAACCCAAGGGTGCTCTCACTGAGCTACATCCACAGCCCTGTTTTATTTTTTATTTTGAGACAGGGTCTTGCTCAATTGCTGAGGCTTGACCTCAAGTGTGATGTTTCTGCTTCAGCCTCCTGGTTCCCTGGGATCACAGATGTACATCACCATGCCCAGCCTGTTTCTTCTAAATCTTAAACACAATGTTTCATATTTGTGTAGACTTTTTTCCACCCAAAGAGAGACTGTCTCATCTCATTAGTTCATAGCACCTGTCTGGTAATTATTTAAACTGAGACTTAGTTATATTCCATACCTAAAGGTTAACAGCCAAAGAGTGTGAGAGCCAGAATTCCTTGATCATTACTAAGAGTTGATCTTTTCATTTCCCATTTGAGTTCTAGGACTTCTCTCATCAGTACTATTGACAAATGCTAATGATGACCATGACATAAACATGTCCCTATGACAAATCATAGAGTAGAAAAGCCTTTTATGGAATAAATTGGTGGAAATGTATGTTATCAGTAAAAAAAAAAGTTTTAAAGCTTTAATGATTTTAATTGTTTAAAGTATCAAGACTTTGCAGAAATGTTTATCACACAGATTGCCTGAATCATAGTTCAACAGCTTGTGATCTTGACCTGCCCATTTTTTATAATGCAGGTACATTAAAATTTACAGAACACTTGTGACTGAACTAACCAAGCACAATATTATATAGAATATTTTTGTTTAAGTAATATATAATATAAAATGGTATTTAATAATGAAATCTTAACTAAATATCTACCTGGAGACTTGATATTTAGTTGTGAACATTTGTGCATTTGAACCAGGATAATCCAAAAAATATTTATCAAGTATCTTTCTATGCCTATTCAAACTAATGTAAATCCTTTAAAAATGTTTTGGGGCTGGGGTTGTGGCTCACAGGTAGAGTGCTTGCCTAGCACATGTGAAGCACTGGGTTCCCCCCTCAGCACCACATAAAAATAAATAAATAAAATAAAGGTATTGTGAAAAACTAAAAACTTTTTCAAAAAATGTTTTTAACTCATTAAAGTTAACATAATTTCACAGCCAAATGAGTTATAAATTGTATTAAAGAAATTTCTTTAGAGAACCAATTTAGCCAGTAAATGAAAGTGTGCACCATCTTATATTGGTATCCTGTTAGCATCAGAACTTCAATGAAGAACTTTATTTATTATTATATAGTTAGTGTAGTACTCATTGTTAATTTGACTTAAAGTCATGATCTACAACAGTATTACCCAAGGGTTCATTAAATGGTGGTGCTAGTATTAGTGTTTGTGATATTGCTGTTATAACAGGAAATTATATATATATATGTGTCTGTGTGTATATATATATACACACAAATTATATATATACATATATATATATATATATGTACATATATTTGGTACTGGGGACTGAACCACAGGCCTTGTGTATGATAGGAAATATATATTTGATCTTAGTCCCCATTCCGGGCACCAAGCTCCTAATGGAGCTTCTTTTTTTTTTTTTTTTTAAACAAATCCCTTTCAACCATATTTGAGTTTATGTTGATAAGGTGACCTTTGAAAAGCCCAAAAGCTGGGGAGGAACCTAGTTATCAAGGAAGCCAACTGTGTGATTGGGCAATTGAAACTTTTAGCCTAATCATCCCTCTTTTCTTGAAAGGAAGAAGGGATGGCACTTTGTTGTGTTAATCAGCAAAGTCTTCACAAAATTTTCCAACTTGAAGGGGTTTCAGTACTAAAAACATGGAGGTACTGCAAAGGTAGTATCCTGGGGAGGACGTGGAACTTTCTGCTCCTTCCCCAGTCCTTTGCTCTATGGTTCGCTTCCATCTGGCTGTTCTGAGTTGCTTGCTTTATAATGAATTAGTAATACAGTAAGTAAACTGTAGCAAATGGTCAATATTGAGGAGAGTTGTAGGGACCTCTGATTTATAGCTAGCTACAGGCACTTGGAATTGGTATCTGAAGTTGTGTGTCAGTCCTGTGGGACTCAGTCCTTAACCTGTGCTAACCTCTTATAGATAATATCAGAATTGAACTGAATTGTAGGTCACCCAGCTGGTTTCAGAGAATCAGTCAGTATGGGGAGAAAACCAAACGTGTTTGGTGTTGGCAGTAAAATGTATGAAGAAAAACTGTTGAGGACAGGTGTGTACCAAAAAAAGAAAAACAGTTGAGTTTTTCATTTTATTGCTGAAAAACATGTCTGAAAATCAGTAATTAGAATGGAGCAGTGCTGTGATAAGTTGATATGACAAAGGTCCAAGTGCTGCCATTGAAGGACATACTTTAAGAGGAGGAAATTTTGGGAAGAAAGAAATGAGACTTTAGAGCAAAAATGTGCTATAGTAGGTAGAGATTTACATTTATTTCTCTGGGAATATTAAACTGTACAAGTTTAAACTGAGAAACATTTCTCAGAATGTCTTCAGCGAAATAAGAACGGATCTATTTAAAATCTGACCTCCAGGAAAGGAGTTGTGGCATGGATCCTCTTCAAGTCCACACTCTGGCATAACAAGTTATTTTTGTTTATACTTCTAGGAAACTTCTGTTTGAAGATTTCCGGACCTGGCTTTCTGACATTTCTAAAATTGACCTGGAATCAACTATTGACATGTCCTGTGCTAAATATGAATTTACTGGTAAGGAAGATAAAGTCCTGATGTCTGTAAGATTTAAAGGCTTTAATTCCACCTGGATGGAAGGATAGCAGAATACTAACCTAAAATGCCCCTGTATAACGTCAGGATCTTCCTGAATAAGGACCCGGCCCACATACAGAAATAGCCACCATGTTGGAGGGGGTAAAGCTGTTGTTCTCTTTGGAAATATGATGAAAGCTATTGACCATATTTTCAGGAAGAAAAAAATTCTCATAATGCACATATACACACAAACCTTGCTGGCAGTTTCATGAAATTCAAAGGTAATAGTATAAATTCTGTTCTTAGACTTCCTAAGAAACAACTCTCTCCCTCAGTGCTCTTTCTCCTCTTTATTTTCAAAATAAAAGGTGAATGCCATGATAGTCCCTGTCACCTCCCTGCCCCCTCTTCTGTTCAGAGGCATTCATTATCACCAGTTTGAGGTACATTCTTTCAGTTCTCTTTGAGGGCATATAAATGTACTTTTGAATACAAGTTTAGCTTTTAATGGTATTTTCTTTTTTTAACTTAGTAATACATATGAAGAGACAGGTCATATACCATTATTTTATTAATTAATTAATATATTTTTTTATGGTACTAGCAATTAAACACAGGACCTCACATATGCTAAACAAGTGCTCTGCAACTGAGCTATAGCCCCAGCCCTTTTCATTTTGAGATAGGGTTTTGCTATGTTGCCTGTGCTGGCCTTAAACTTTATGATCCTCCTATCTTGGCCTCCCAAGTAGATAGTATTACCAGTGTGTGCCACTCCGCCTGGCCATTGATATTAATATTTTTTTCCTTTTTTTTTTTTTTTTTTTTTTTGTGGTGCTAGGGATTGAACCCAGAGCCTTGTGATTGCAAAACAAGCACTCTACTAACTGAGCTGTATTCCCAGCCCTTCCTTTTTATTTTCAGGTAATTTTGAAATTAAAGAAAAATGGCAAGCACAGTTCAAATAATTTTTTTCTTGTTTTACTTGAAAGTAGGTCATAGTCATAATGGTCCATAACCCCTGAATACTCAGTAATTCCTATAACAAATATGTTCTCCAACATGATAGTAATAAATCATCAAAATCAGGAAATGAACATTTGTACATTGTTCCCATCTAATCCATAGGCCCTGTTCACATTTCATCATTTGTTCCTTGATAGCAAAAGAATCCAGTCAGGGGTTGCACATTGTACTTCCTTGTTGTGTCTTTTTAGGCTCTATCAGTCTAGAACAGAAGTTCTCAGTCTTTCCTGGACTTTCCAAATCTTGAAGCTTTTGAAGATTTACAGATGAGTTATTTTGTTAACACTTTCCTCAGTTCGGATTTGTCTGAAGTTTTCTCAGGATTGGATTCAGTACTGAATTCAGTCCGTACAGCTTAGGCAGGAATATTATTAATGCTGTGTTCTTGTCACTGTATCCTATGGTAGTACACAGTTTCTGAGTGTCACATTATTAGTGATATTAACTTTGATTACTTGATTAAAGTTTCTTTTTTTTGGGGGGGGGGGTACTGGGAATTGAACCCAGGGCCTTGTCCTTGTGAGGCTAGCACTGTACCAACTGAGCTATATCCCCAGCCCCAAGGTTTCTTAAGAATAGGTTTGGCCACAGTTGTTTTTCTCTTCAACAGTGTATGTTTTGAGGAGAGATACTTTAAGATTAGGTTATTATCTCTTTTCTCACCAAACTTTGATTCGCTCTTTTAGTAGTGTCTTGCTAAATTAGTGCTGTGAAGGTTGCCAAATGTTCATTTTATGATACAATCATTTCTTCTATGTTTATAGTTGTCATTTTACTGTAAAGAAAATCTTTCTCCCTATTTTTAATGGTTTACTTATTTATATTGGTATGGATTATGTAATGGGTTATTATCAATTACCGTTATTGTGTTGATGCTTATATCATCCTTGATCAAGGAAAGTATCTTCAGACTGACTTCCATCTCCTTTCCTTAGTCCCCATCATTCTTTCATTTCTTACTTTCTGCAAAGTAAGATTTTCCATGCTAATATTACTGATGCCCAAGTCCTAAAACAACCTAGGGTCAACCATTCTTCCAAAGAGCCTTGGTTCCTTTTAGTGAAGAATGATACTTAAAAATCAAGATCTGGACTGTAGGTGTCCTTGCCACTATGGTGCATTGTTCCCAATCCCTTCCATTGCAAAGAATAGCCCATACATGTATGCATATCAGGACACACATGGATGCATACACGTACATTTATTTACATTTGTATGTCTTTCTATACTTATGTGTCTATATAGATAGAGGAGACTGAATTCACATTGATTCCTCCAGTTTCAGTGGAACATCCCAGTGTTTCTTCTAGATTTCTTCTTTCCCATATTTATAATTCCCTTCTTACACAGTGAGAAGCCAGGTTCTCATTATCTTCAATTTATTTATTTATTGGAACAATCACTTCCTGTTTATATGATCTCATCCCCTGAAGCCTTTTCTTCCCTTCTCATCCCACATAGATACCTCGCTAACGCTAAAAGCCCATCAAATGGCAAATTTAGATTAAGGAGTTAATGTGAACCAGTACCAAAAGATCTGTATATAGTTTTTAAAAATCTTTTAGGTGTTGATAGACGTTTATTTATATGTGGTGGTGAGAGTTGAACCCAGTGCCCCACACATACTAGGCAAGCCTCTACCACTGAGCCATGACCCCAGCCCTCATATAGTGTTTTATTAAAGTGTTCTTCATAATAGCCAAGAAGAAGAAACAGCTTAATTAACAAATAGGAAACTAATTAAAAGTGGAAGAAGAGGACCTGGGGTTGTGGCTCAGTGGTAGAGCACTTGCCTGTCATGTGTGAGGCACTGGGTTCGATTCTCAGCACCACATAAAAAAAATGATGAAACAAAGGTCCATAACATCTAAAAAAAAAAAAAAAAAAAAAAAGTGGAAGAAGGTAAATCCTATGTAGATTATGTGCAGCCATTAGAAGTGATATCAGATGTATGTGTTGATGTGGAAAAATTCTTGCCATGTAATAAAAAATGTAGGCCACACACAACCACTGTAGGATACCATTTTTTTAAAAAAAGTAAATTGCACACATTTAAGAAAAATACTGGAAGAATACATATAAAAATACTGTGTGTGCACTTTTCAGTGTTTATAGAGTTTCTATACTGTCAGTTTTATTTTTATACTTACAAAAGGGAAGAAATATCATTTTAAAGGCAGAGGACATTTAAAACTGCAGCTAGCATTAAAGATGAATGTCAGGTGGACTGATAGTCAATACATAGTAAAATGGCAGCTGCTCATTGTCTACAGGGATCTGAAGTGTGCATTCAACTATTGCAGATGCCCTACTCTGCCATGATGATGAGTTGGAGGGGCGTCGAATTGCCTTCATTTTGTACCTCGTTCCTTCCTGGGACAGGAGCTTGGGGGGCACCCTGGACCTGTACAATATTGATGGTAAGATAAGTACTTGCTCATCACTACCAGTGACCACTTCTAAATTGAACCCAGTTGATTCAGCACCAGCATTCTTACATACAATGTGTGTCTTCCCTAAAGGGCATGGAAGCCATTCATTACAGTGACTGCCTCAGGAGGAATTAATGCCAGCCCTGACAACCTCCTCTTGAAATTATACTTAAAATGATCATTACTCTGAAAGAAAATTAGAATTAATTTAAGGTGAGAAATAGATCCTGCTTCTGATACTATGGAAGGATAGAAAGCACACACAGCCACCTGTGGCTGGTCTATGTGATAGGTCATCAGGGATTTTTTTTGAATGATCGTCACCATAGGTTGACACCAGGAAATTTTCAGAACCTTCCCCAGCCCTTATCAATAGCAGATGGGTGATGCAGTAAGAATACATGTCACATAGCAGAACTAGCAAGCATGAGTGAAACAGATGGAGGGGGTAATCTTTCAAAATCTGAAAGATTTATAAATGTAGCTACTTTTAGAAATTTGAGGACGAGGCAGCCTGGGGATGGTTGATGATAATGAACCACCTTTGTGGATGTGTTCTCTCCTGGTGCAGAACACTTTCAGCCGAAGCAGATTGTCAAGTCTCTTATCCCTTCATGGAACAAACTGGTTTTCTTTGAAGTGTCTCCAGTGTCCTTTCACCAGGTAAAGATCGTAAGCCACAAACTACATAGAGTACTAAGGATCATGCTTTTTCGTCACCTGTTATCTAAATGTGACAGCTTCCTGTTGGACTTAATAGCTGACCAGGTTGTTTCAGTACCTAGCTTGAAGGATCCTCAGATGAATATGCCTTAGCTGGTGCCCTCTTTCCTCATCCTTTGCCCTGATGTGCTGCTGGTCTTTTCCTTTCAGGTGTCTGAAGTTCTCTCTGAAGAAAAGTCGCGTTTGTCTATAAGTGGCTGGTTTCATGGCCCTTCATTGACCAGGCCTCCCAACTACTTTGAACCACTCATTCCTCGAAACCCTCACATCCCACAAGACGTAAGGATAAATTATTGGAATTCTAATCTTGGAGCTATAGTATATGATTGGTCTTTCTGATTTTAAAATGAGCTCCTCCTGATTTTGAAACTAGGTTTTAGGCTTGCCCCTTCCACTTTTTTAAAATAGCGTGTATATGTGTGCATATAGTGTGGTGGATTGAACCCAGGGCATTGTACATGCTAGGCAAGCAGTCTTATCACTGAACTATATCTCCAGCCCTTTGTACTTAATGTTCAGACAGTGTCTCACTAATTTGCCCAAGTTGGCTTTGAACTTGGGATCCTCCTGCCTTAGCCTCCTAAGTAGCTGGGATTGCATGTGTGTGCCACTGTGCCTCACTGTTTAATGGGAGAAACTTATAAAGTGAAGATTTGCATGTATCTTACTAATGTGAAATAATGTGAAAACAAATGCTGCAGGAATAATTAACTCATCTTTTGCACCTGTGACTTCTCTGAAAGCATGAAATTTTATACGAGTGGATCAACCCTACTTACCTTGACATGGATTACCAAGCTCAGATTCAAGAAGAATTTGAAGAACGATCTGAAATTCTCCTGAAGGAGTTTCTTAAGGTAGGTCAGCCACTGAGCTACATCCCTCACCCTTTTTTGATCTTGAGACAAGATATTGCTAAGTTGCCCAGGCTGGCCTCAAATTTGTGATCCTTCTGCCTCGGCCTCCCAAGTAGTTGGGATTGTAGGCATATACCATTGCACTCAGTCCTGTTTTGTATATCTTGTTTGGTATACAGTCTTACTTGAATGGGTAAATAGACAAAATACCAAAACAGTGATGTTGAACATTGGTATAAGTCATAGGTCTAGTGGGTTGAATCTCCCCAGTTCCCTAACCTTAATGATCCAGACGCACAAAAAACTTCTGCCCTGAAAAGGAGTTGTATCTAGTTGCCTTTCTATTCAGTTGATGAATATGGTGCTTATTATTATTTTGATAACAGATTACTAATTATAGTTGATAAACACTTACTAATGAATGTTCAACAATGATGAGGCAGCTTCTAATAGTGGAAGGAGATCTGAAGTTAGAAAACTATAATCATGTCCTGGTTCTAGTTTTACTAACCTGAGCAAATCACTAAATCTGTCTGTATATCTATTTTATCTTTAATTATACTGGGATAATACCTGCCTTGCATTTCTTGCAGAGTTATTGTGAGGGCCCATGAGATAATGTGTTGATAAGGTGCTTCACAGTTGACATGGGTCCTATAGAGCTGTACTCCCCAAAGGAGCTTCTCCTCCATGACAAGGGGAAGAAGGATTTTACATTCTCTTGCACATAGCTTTCTCTCATTTCTCTCTCTCTCTTTCTTCCTTCTCTCTCTGTCAGATTCTAATAGATGACTTTAGAAGATTATGGAATTTGAGAAGAATTATAGTAAATAAATTTGTTTAACCCTATTTAATTGAGCTTACTTAAACATGCTGTCCTTTATCTTTTATATGTTTACAGCTGATAGGATTCCCTGGGAAATTGCATTAAACAAAGAAATTTAAAGTTTCTCATGGATATTTTAGTATATTAATGAACTTTTTGTATTGTACTTGTTTTTTTAAAATTTAGAAAGCTTATTGAATGAGGCAATAGCTGAGCCTGTATTATGATCTTCATTTTATAAATCTAGGAATTTGAGAGGTTTAGCAATTTGACATAGATATGGGAAATGGCCCAAATTGGCACTCTAGTTGTTTAGCTAAAACAAATGATAATTTATCCAGTTTTGGCCCTGTCTTTACCACAGTAGTAGGGGATCTTGTGTGAAAAAGGTGATTCAGATGGACCCCTTAGGAATACACCAGGCCAATGTTCTGCAGACCTGTGACACCTGCCACAGACTAGTGCAGGATCACAGGAAGAATTGCTAACTACTGCTTTATTACTTATTTTCCAGACAGAGAAATTTGCAAAGGTCTGTGAGGCCTTGGAGAAAGGAGATGTGGAATGGAGTAGCCGTGGTCCCCCTAACAAAAGGTAGAACCCATCCTCTGGGATATTTGCATCTGCATTCAGCACCTACTTTTCTTTTGTCTGCACAGCTCACTTCCAACAATAGGACCTTTGCTCTAACAACCTTTTGTTCCAAGGAGTATCCATTTTGTTAGGGCCATCCAGACCTTAACAAAATGTCGCCATTGTAATAACTTTGTTTTAGTATGCTTTGCGAAGGTTTGGGGGAGAGATTAAAAAGCCGATGATCAACTTTTATTCCATGAGTAATTTTACAAGTGGAACTTGATGAACTTACCATTGCTGCTTTTCAGGTTTTATGAGAAAGCTGAGGAGAGTAAGCTCCCTGATATACTGAAGGATTGTATGGGGTTATTTCGCTCCGAGGCTCTGTTCTTGCTGCTCTCCAACTTCACAGGCCTGAAGCTTCACTTCTTGGCCCCTTCAGAAGAAGAGACTGAGGACAAAAAAGAGGAAGAAGCAAGCTGTGCTGCTGATAGCACTGAAGAAGGGACGAGCCAGAGCTCCTCAGAGCCTGAAAACAATCAGGCAGCCATCAAGAGCAGCAGCCAACAGAGCAGTGGACAGACAGACCCAGTGCCAGCAGAAGATGAAGCAAAGAAAGGTGAGCTGCTGTTAGGATTTGTGTAGGAATGATTGGCATGTGGGATAGTGAACTGGAGACCCTCCCTAAGTGTGGGCAGCATCGCCCAATAGGATGGTGGCTTGGATGGAATAAAAGTTGGAAGAACAAGGAAGCAGATGCAGATAGAAGCTCCTCTCTTCTTGAACGGATTCTTGATTGAAACAGGTTCTTGATTGCTACTTCGATCTCTGAGGATATTGAATTCTCGCTTCTTTATTCTTCCAAAGCAGACTCTGCCAGTGATTCTCCAAGGAGCTTCCAAAATCCTTGGTCTCAGACTAGGGTAGCACTGTTGATCCTTCTTCTTCTGGGGCTTCTGGGCTGCTGGTTCTTCCAGCTCTTCAGCTGCAGACAGCCCTTTTGAACTATCCAGCTTCTGGTTGTGTAAGCCATTCTAATAAATCCCCTCTTATAATCATACATCCTATTGATTCTGTTCCTCTAGAGAACCCTGAATAATACAAGCCTAAAAGGATTTTGGGTGAATGTCAGTGAAGCATCAAGGATTAAAACAACAATAACAACAACAACAAAACTTTTCTTCTGTTCCTTTTTGGTTTCATTTTTATGGGGACCTGCAACTTGGAAGAAAATCTGTATGAGGAACAAAAAGATACTTTATTTTGTTATTGAGCACCTACTGTATGTAGGACCTTAGGCTAAAACTTGAGTAGGGAATATAAAAATGAGTGAGAAAGATCAGTTTATAGAGTTTACCTGAACAAAGCTAGTTTGTTTTTAAGTAAAAGGTATAAAATTGCTTTTTATATAATGGCAGTATTTTTGGCATAGTTAGGGCATGACTAGTCAGATAACTAAAACCAATAAAAACCTGATAATTTTAAGGGCATTTTATTTCCGTAATCTGACAGTGCTGGGGACTTGAACCCGGGCCTCCAGCATGCGAGGCAGGCACTCTACGAGATGGGCTACATCGCCAGCACAAAGGGCATTTTAAATATAAAACACATGTCAATTTCAGAATGTTGAAAATAATAATCACCTAAAGGTGGCCACTGTTAACATTCATAATATGTTCCAGTCTTTTTTTTCCTTTGTAGGTATATACACATGTATTGGGGATGTGTATAATGGGATTATACCATATATATTGTAATCTTTTTTCACTCATAGTATTTCATAAACCTATTTCTTATATTACATCTTTATTTATTTTATTTTTGGGGAGGTACTGGAGATTGAACCTAGGGGCACTTTACCACTGAGCTACACCACCATTCTTTTTTATTTTTTATTTTCAGAAAGGGTCTCACTGAGTTGCTGAGGGTCTCACTAAATTGCAGAGGCTGGCCTCAAACTCGAGATCTTCCTGACTTAGCCTCCCCAGTCAGTGATCACAAGTGTGCACCTGGCTTGTTACATCCTTTATAGCAATATAATTGGTGTGCTCATTCCCATTAGGAGACTTCACCTCCCCCAACCAAAGCAACTTTACATACAAATATCTACTATCCAGCACTGCATGTCTGTTATTGTATTTCATTTTAAGAATGCACAGCTAAAAGATTTGAAAATCACTGCTATATAATTAATGACTGCAAGGAATTTCATCACCTGAATTAACCAGTCCTACATAGGCATGTAAATTGTTTCCAGTTCTTCACTATTGTTATTTCTTAAAACAGCTTCTTAAAAGTACAAGTTGTTGGTTGCAGTGGTGCATGACTTGTGAAACTGAGGCAGGAGGATTGCAGGTTCAAGGACAGCTTCAGTAACTTAGTGAAATCCTGACTCAAAATAAAAAATTAGGACGGACTAGAGATGGACCTCAGTGGTAGAGCACCCCTGGATTCAATCCCTAGTACCAACAAAAAAAAAACAAGTGCTACATCAAAAGCTGCTCAAAGTTTTAAATCAACTGGCAAATTGCCCTCCCCCAAACTTTAATCAATCTGCCCTCTTACCAGCATGATACTTTCCTTCTTTCTGGAAAACTAATTATGTGTTTTCTTTTTCAACTCTACTTATTATGTTGGTGAAATGGAATATGCCTTTCATTGATTGATGGCATATTTGTAAATTTTCCTTATAGTTATTATTTGATTTTCTTTTATGATTAGGGCTTTTCGTCATTTTCTTACGTTGTGAAAAAATGTCATGCATAGGAGCATTGACCCTCTGTCCTGTTGTAATAGTTTGCTTTTTTAAGTTTTGTTCAACTTGTTTTAAACTTTTTTCCTCCATGCTGGGGCTTGAACCTAGGGCTTTCTTGTGTACTAGGCAAGCAAGCACTATACCTCTGAACTCCATTCCCAGCCCACAAGCTTTATGAGATGTGTTAGTAATCAGATCCGTCTCTACCTTTCATGGCTTCTGCTTTTTGTGGTGACAGGCTGAGAAATCTCTTCCCTACTTCAAGATTAGATAAAATAATACCCAGGCTTTATTTACTTATTTATTTAACATGTAAATCTTTACTCTGTCTGAAATTTATTATTGAGAAATTGAAATTCAATCACCTTGTAATTTCTGACAGTCGTTTGTAGGACTAGATGGTGAAACACAGCATTGGTGGCTCATGCCCAGAATCCCAGCTACTCAGAAGGCTGAGGCAATAGAATCACAAGTTTAAGGCCAGCCTGGGCAACTTAGCAAGACCCTATTTCAAAATTTTAGTCAATTTTTTCAAAACCAATTTTAGTCACTGGGAAGATAACTAGTGGTAGAGCACTCTGGGTTTCAATTCCCAGTGCCCCCAAAAAAGGTTTTTGAATAAATAAAAATAAAAGAACTGGGGGCATAGCGCAATGATAGAGCACTTGCTTAGTGTATACAAGGCTGTGGGCTCAATCCCCAGTACTGCGTAAATTTTTTTTTAATTAAAAAAAAAAAAAAACTGGTGGAGCAGTATATCAGCTGAAGGTTTATGGGAATGGTTTCCTCTTAGTACCATACATAATTTTCATTGCCTTGCAATCTAACATATCAGAGTTATTTAAAAAATGTCCTGGCCCTTCTTTTGTTTTTTTCTTAGAATCAAGTGTCCCCACATGCCAGGGAGAACTGAGGCGTTGGAAGACTGGTCATTACACTTTAATCCATGACAACAGCAAGACAGAATTTGCCTTGGACTTACTTTTCTACTGTGGCTGTGAAGGTAAGAGGGAGGAAGGAAAGCAATGAACTGTTTATTAGAGGAACAGTCTCTCCTGAGTGACCCTCTCTGGCTGAACAAATTCGGATGATTTACTGTGGCCAAGATCTTAGATCACAGGATCTTAACAGTTCAAAGGGTTGTTGGAGGTCATGAATTTCCCGTCTCCCATGTCAAAGTAGATTCTACCTGTGACTAGAGAATGGGGAGATGGACCGTACCATAATTTTACTCCAAAGCTCCCTGCCTTGCTTCACAGATTGAATTGCCCTTCAGTTATATTTAATTTAATTCTCTCTTAATTTTCTTACTCAATGTTGATCAAAGTAGGCCTTCATTCCAGTTCAACTGACTTGGGAAAGTAGGCATGTAGAGGAAAAGGAACCCCTGAAAAGTGGATGATAAACTCAAGCTTCGGGGTCTTGAGCCGGTGACTGCTAAGTCCCAGACTCCTCACTTTTCAGCAGGTGATGTGACTCTTGTAACCAGAGCTCTCTGAGTGTTGTTTTCCCCTTCTCAGGCTGGGAACCAGAATATGGTGGCTTTACCTCCTACATTGCCAAAGGTGAAGATGAAGAGGTAAGTTGTTTCTAATAGCAGACTCATTTTCAGTTCTTGAGAACACTTTCATTCTCCATAGACCTAATCTTTATGACCTCTGCAGTGTCTTTAGCTGATAAATCCATGTTGACCTGCCTGGCAGTGGTTCTAAATTCTATAAGCAAATATTCAGCACACAATAAAGATGCTAAGCATTTCTTCTACCCAAGAAATTCCAAATTAAGACGTTGTCCTGCTTTCCCCTAAGTCTTTCAGTGTATTAGGTACAAATGCATTAGGTATATTCTTTCTGGGTCTGTACTAGGGAATAGAGCTTCTTGGAAAATGCCTTGACAACCAGAGAAAAGTTCACCTCCTGGAAAGGATCTTTCAAAGGGCCCCCTATCCCCAGCTTAGGTTCTTGACGTGGAAACCATGTATTCCATGGTGAACTGTAATGAGAATGTGCTCTGTGTTCTGATGTGACTTTGTATTTGCCTATTTCAGCTGCTAACGGTGAATCCAGAAAACAATTCTTTGGCATTGGTCTACAGAGATAGAGAGACTCTGAAATTTGTCAAGCATATTAACCACCGAAGCCTAGAACAAAAGAAAACCTTCCCAAACAGAACTGGTTTCTGGGACTTTTCATTTGTCTATTATGAATAACAGGAGTGGGCAAGGCCAAACAAAAAAGTGACCATCGATACTGGGAAAGTTAGGCACGGAATGAGGGAGAGGTACATGGTGGCCTGTTTGCTAGTGGGTGTTCTTTGGGGGATTGTTTTTGGCAGTGCTGAGGCTCAAATCTGGGACCTCTTACATGCCAGGCAAGTGCTCCACCACCAAGCCACATCCCTAGCCCATCTGCTAGCATTTTAGAACTATTTTTCCTTTAATAGGACTCATGATTTGTCCTCAACCTAGACCTTGAGCTTGGAGCTATGTACATATCTTTTAATTTCAAAAAGGGTTTTTAATTTTGTTTCACATTGAATTCTCAATTTCCACAGTGACTGCTTCAATAATTTTTTTTCTAACTTGTGATTTTCATTATTTTTATTGTAAAATTATGTAACCAATTTTAGTCACTTAACCATTTTTAATTGTACAGCTCAGTGGGATTAAGTGCATCACTGCCATCCGTATCCAAAACTCTTCCATCTTCCCAAACTGAAATGCTATACCATTGAACAGTAGCTCCTCACTCTTCCCTACCCCATGCCCTGCCATCCTACTTTCTATTAATATACTCATGTCCCTCAGATGAGGAATCATGGAGCATTTGTCCTCTTGTGATTGGCTTATTCACTTAGTGTAGAGTCCTTGATACATTAGTGTTTCTTTTTTACTCGTGATTGCAGATCCCAAGCTTCCCAGTTACACTGGCCTAGAAAATCACAGAAGCTTATTTCATGTTAAGTCTTAGAGTTCTGATAGCGTGAGTCATTATACTCTCCACTGTCTGTGGGCTGTTCCACTGTGATTCACAGACCAGGTGGACTTAGGTGTGTAGTGCTGCTTCCTTGGAAAAGGTTCAACCTAAAACCACAGAGCTGCAAGAAACATGTGACTGGTAAAGAGGACAGGGTGCTTACTGCCAGATGTAGTTATTTCCAGGTACCCTTTGCCTTCCCACCTTGACGTTGTGGCTTCTGTATAATTATAATCTAGCTTCACAGGTGGCTTTCATTTTCCTACAGTATTTAGGTACCATAGAACTAGTTGCCTGTTTTTCCTTTAAGAGAATCAGAGCTAAAAGCTACATGGGAATGTCAGGAGGCTGTCCATTTCACATTTTCTCCTCAGCTGCTCCGGAGGGTTCTATTGTGTGTGTGTGTGTGTGCATGCACACGCGCACACAGGTGGATGAATGATGCTGTTCTCCATCTCTAGTGTTTCCCTCTGTTTCCTTTTCTTTTTCACCTATTTCTTACTATTGCAATAGTTTTTAGTGTGGGTTTTGCTAACTAGTAGGAAAAGCATTGGACCCTTATGTCTCAACCACTTCTCTTTCATTTCCTGAGTACTGATTCTTTTCTGAAGTTTGCAATTAAATAAAGAAAATGAGTTTCACTTTCTTTTAGGTTGATGGTTTCTATTTTTTACACATCCCAATCAGTAAAGCACATTTTATTGTGTTTCTATTAAATGGGTATTTAAGTTTTATACATGTAGTAGTATTAGTTTTAAAACAATATTATGTTATAAAACAAATGCTAGTTTTTAAATGATAAAAGTATCTAGGGTTTTAGTATTGTCTTCCCACACCCACATGCTGAATGAACCATTTTACACACATACCATTTTATTTTTTACTTTTTTTTTTTAATTCATTGTACACAAATGGGGTACAACTTTTCATTTCTCTGGTTGTACACAACGTAAAGTCACACTGTTTGTGTAATCATACACATACATAAGGTAAGATGTTTGTCTCATTCCATTATCTTTCCGTCCACACGCCCTCTCCTCACCCCTCATTTCCCTCTACACAATCCAACGTTCCTCCAATCTTCCCTTAGACCTGCTGCCCCACCGTTACACACATACTATTTTAGAGACCACAATCTTTTAACCACAGTGTAGTGATGTTCAAGTGGGATTGAAAATACTTTGGTACTAATGGCTAATTTTGAAGCTTGCCTTTTCTAAGTTCCTGGGGCCTGAAGGTCATCTGTACTATTACTACTTTCACTCACTTGCTTTCTGAAGTGCTTTCACGAGCAGGCAGGGTAAGGTTATAGTTAACAGCTTCACTCAGGGGCTTAAGCAAGACCCAGGGAAAGGTGCTGGGTAGGTGAGACCATCTGTGTGCCACACTTTGGAAATGGTGTGAGACTCCTGGCTTTCGTTGCTGTCTAAGGCCACCCAACTTTTCCAGTTCTGAAAACTGGATCTAAATCTCAGATAATACTCACATGAAAATGTGCTTATTTCTCTTTTATCTCATTGTGCTTATAGTCAACATAACAGACTCTTTAACACTACAAAACTACAAAAACAAATTTGGGTGTCTTAAGGGAAGAGAATCCCTAAGGGCCTAACCCTGACATTGCTGTCAGTTCCTATGTCTACAGTGTACAGGACTGTCAAGGAGAAGGTAATTTGCAGGTTGCTTTTCTGTCCTGATGATGCGGTGATTAAGAAGCTGCTTTCCTCAACAGTCAGGCACCAAATGGTGATGTTTCAGGACAGATTGCATATACGATGGTGGTCCCCTAGATTACCATAGACATGACAGATTGCTGTCGCCTAGGGAAACCATGGCTTCTGTTGCAAAGCCTTGCTCACGTCTGGTGATGCTGCTGTAAACATGCCCATGTTGCCAGTTGTATAAAAGCGTACAGCACATATGTACAGTATAGTATGTAATATTTGATGATAAATAAATGACTATTTTTACTGGTGTATTTATTACTCTTTTTATCATTAGGATGTGCTTCTATTTAAAAAAAAAAAAAAAAAGAATTCACTATAATTCTCAGGTGGATCCCTGAGAAGGTATTCCAGAAGACATTGCTGTCCTTGAGTGTTAGTGCACCTGGACACTTCACAGATGCGCAGGTGGAGGAGAGTGACTGATGATCATGACCGTGTGGAGGTCTAAGCTAATGTGTTTATGTCTTAGAAGTAAAAAATAAGTAGAAACTAATAGAAAAAAATCTTATAGAATAAGGATATAAGGAAAGTATTTTGCTGGATGTGGTGGCATAGGTTTGTAATCTCAGTTTCTCAGGAGAATGAGGCAGGGGTATCACAGGTTCAAGGCGAGCATCAGCAACTTAGATCTTGTCTCTAAATAAAAAAAAATTTTAAAGGGCTCAAGATGTAGCTCAGTGATAAGAGTACTCCTGGGTTCAATCCCCTGCTCCACGAAAAGAAAAATATTGTTTACATCTATACAATGTTTGTATTTGCAGCTAAGACCAAAAGTTAAAATCAAAAGCTTATGAAGGGAAAAAAATTATAGTAAGCTAAGATTAAGTTATTAAGGAAAAATAAAAAGTATTTTTAACATGCTATTCAAGTTTACAGCCTAGAAGCACTGTGGGTTATACCATATAGCATAGGTGTATTGTAGACTAGATCATCTAGGTTTGTGCATGATATTTGTACAATGAAGAAATTGCCTCAACTTATGACTGTACTTCTTTCTGGTTCCCTATTATGTTTTAGGGCCTGGAACCAATGTTGACAACTATTAAATAGCAAAAGAATTAAAACTGGACACTTCATCCCCCCGCCCAAGTATGGGGGATTGACCTCAGCGCCTCACACATGCTAGGCAAGCACTCTGGCGCTGAGCTACATCTCCAGCCCTTTTTTAAATTTCAAGACAGGCTCTCACTTAGTTGCCCAGGCTGGCTTTGAACTTGTGATCCTCCTGCCTGAGCCTCCCAAGTAACTGGGATTACAGACCTGCACCACCATGCCCAGAAAGCAGGTGGGGTATCTTTTTCTTACCTCTTTCAGGTAAATCTGTGATGTTCATCCCTATGATATATGGCATTTTTTTGTTAACTCTAATAGTGAACCTCCAATTCTTAGAATTCCCTTTAGTATAAAGGAAGATTTTTTTTTTCCCCAAGAGAATAGCCTTATATTTTTTTCAGATTATATAATGATGTTCATTGTAAAGAATTAAAACCACATGTAAAAATATAAACTCAAGGTCACCTGAAATCCTCCCAGCTTATGACAGCCACTGGTAGCTTTGTAAGATACCAGCAAGGCCACGCTGAACCACATTTCCCAGAAGTCCCTTCCCTATTTTCAGTTAGTGAGAGCCACAAACTGCAAGTCTGCAGGTCAAATGACAGCCTTTTAGCAGCTCACACACATTGTTGCTCCCCTTGTTGGCATGAATCAGCATCCTTCAGCTTCTGACAAAGGGTCTGTTTCTGGAAGATGCCCCTCAACACCAGGGTCTGAGGCAACAAGAACTGACAGGCTTCAGCCTGTCCTCATAGGCTCCAGCTCATGTCTGGGGGATCTAGCTTGTTCTCCCCAACTTTACGTCCTGACTACCTGCTCTGTGGGCTTCAGGCAGCAGCATCTGATGGGCAGAGAGCAGCAACAGATTACATCACTACCTCCCGCAGTTAAGGTCGAATCCCTTTTATATGTTAACTGTCCTTGAAACTGGGAATATTTTTATGAAGCTATTATTGTGAACATACTCAAATTTCTTTTAACAGGAAGAAAAATGTTTAAGGATAACCCTATAAATAATCTAATAATGGTCCCTAATTTTAAGGATGTGGAAATAAAGCCTGGAAGAAAAAAAAAAAGACCATTAAATTTTGAATGATATGTCTGCTACTCAAAGTGCACCTCTCAAACTCCACTGAATGTTGGTATTTCCCACAGAATACAAGAAAAAAGTCCAACCTGGGGCTACCTCTCCTAGACCTGTACCTCGTTAACACCATTACAACTTAATACCACTAAAACTAAGTGAGAAAATACAAACCGTGTTTAAAAGGTCCTTCTGATAGCAGATCCAGGGATGGGATATCACAGGGATAGCCTGCCTGGACAAGGACAGCCCAGTCTCATGAAAACCCCGTCCACACAGACAGTGGAAAAACTACTTGAGGATTATCCGTGTGACATCATTTTTAGGAAAAAACAGAGCTCTGTACCATACAAATAAAAAGACAACTCTGGAGCCAGAGCATGTAGTATGGCAGACACAAAATGCCAAACATCAGACAGCAACAGGTGCTTGCACTTCAATTTCAAAGTGAAATCAAATTTAGTTCTGTGATCACAGATCTCTGCACTGGCAGATCTGAAACATAACAATCTGAAGATCATTTTTGTAAAGTATCTCTAAGGCTGCATAATAATGGTAAAGTTCCTGGTGTGGTTTCCGAGGCTTGTGACAGACTTCCTAAGCACAGACAAGCCCATGGACAGCAGCAGCCGCATCTCTGCTCAGCTTTGGCTAAACACTGGTGAGGAGGAAGCTGATTAAGATGCAGGCCCTGTTCTTACTTAATAGGGGCTTAAGATTTTACATGCAATGTAATAAGAGCTAAAGAATAGACAGTGGGACAGGCAAGGTCTCCTGAGCAAATAACACGTGAGCTGAGCCTTGCTGTATGAGATAGGCAGGTATGGGGGCAACACTAAAAGCCCACGCTCTGCTTAAAATATGGAGCACTGGAGCTTGGGGGAGAGGTGATTCTTTTTAAAGGGATGCTTGCAAAAGACTAAAAACTTCTCCCAGATACCAGAATCCTCAAAATCAGTTTTTAAATGAAGGTTCTGTTCACTTAGAGCTTCGATGAAATTCGGCACTCAGATGCTGTCATGATGGGAAGAAGGGCAACAAGCAGTAACCAGTTAACTCCTTTCTAATAGTTAATGTTCTCTAAGCTGAACAGGGTGATTTCTAAGAAGAAAAAGGTAATTGAGTGTTTCATGAATGTTTTCATCTTACCCAGTCTTCACTTGCTTGGGAAGTTCAGAGTACTAGAAAGGACCATGACTGTAGTCTCAAAACTCCATACCATGACTTACCCAGCTGTGGGACCCCATAGGGGCATTCTACCTTCTGAGGCTTCAAGGCTTTGGCATGAAATAGAAGCATTTGTAACCTACCAAGGACCTGGCATGTCTTGCTGCAGGCCACCCTCTTCAAGCCTTGTCACAAATATTTTTAGGTCTCAGAAAGTTTTTTGGCTAAGAATGACCTTTGATGAGGTTATCCTATTAGATTCATAAAATAGGAATGATACCACATAATTTAACACTAGCACTAATTAAAGATTTTACCCTCCAACAGTTTAAGGTAGGGCTGGGGATGTAGCTCAGTGGTAGAGTGCTTGCCTAGCATGCATGAAGCCCTGGGTTCAATCCCCAGTACTGCACAAACAAAAACAAAAAAGTATGTTAGACTATGATTAGAAGAGAAAACAGACTCAGTGTAACTTTAGTATGGCTACTAATTCTGTGACCCTGGCAAGTAATTAATCTCTGCTGCTCAGATTCCTTATCTTTGAGGCAGACGCTACTTTACTACTTAAGGGATATTGAAAATAAGATAGTATGAGTGGAAATTTCTAGCTTATAAAATTGAAAATGCAAAACAAAGTGATTATAGGGCATAGTCTCATAAAATCGGGACTTTATAAAGCCTACATTTCAGATAGAGGAGAGAGAATCCTAAGGGCCAAATGAAGAAAACTAGTAAAATTAGCTTACACCAACCTCAAGGAGAAGATCCAATTCCCCTCCTCACTTATAAATGCTATTAAGATGTGAAAACTGATTATTGTTACAAGAATTAAGCCAGTCCAGAAATTACCTCGGGCCAAAATTTTACCTCCTGGGAAGGGACTGTCCCTTGGCACATGGACTTTCTCCTCATAAGCTGAACTGCACTTCCTGGCCTCCTTGCAGCTGTGGCCAAGTTACCCAGCAGAATGTGAGTGCAATGCTGCTGTTTCCAGACCAAAGCTTCTAACAGGAGGAGGCATGTCTCCTCCTCACTCTCCCTTTTCTACTGGTGTGATGGGCTGACAGATCTGGCTCCATGAGAATGTTGTAGGCCAGACTCTAAGGGAAATGACTAAACAGACTCCATTTTGCTCTGAGACTCCATGTTATGCAGGAAATAAGCTTCTCCCATGGGAACACCCTGCCTCTGTGTCCATCATCAGTTACTTGATGTGACATGTTAATAATATACAATGGTAACTCCTATGTAGTAAAGAATTGCTCTCTTTTGATTCCTATTGCTCTTAACCAATGTACCATGTACACAGTAATTGTGTGGATGTTAGCAACCATTCTTTAGTTTGTACCTAGGTAAGGGTCATTTTGACCCACTTCCCCTTCTGTTGATGATCTCATGATATTAGTTTGTAATTTTGAATCATAGCAACAGACACTTATGATTGATGTGATTTTTGGTATAAGAACCCCTACAACCCTGTGGTCGGGGCTGTTCTCCCAATAGCCATGGTTTTGGGGCATTGTGTGAGACAGTCAGCTGGCCAGCTTAATAAAGACTCTCAAATTTGGACTTCTCAGTGGTGATCGGTCTGTTATTAAATTGTGCCCCATAACACTGGCTTGGATAGAAAACACTACAAGGTCCTAGGACAGCCCTTGTCAAATATGGCTCCACACGAGAGAAGGAAGCCTCTGAAGCCCAAGGGCCTCCATTGTGAACAAGAAAAGTGACCTAAATCAGTTTCCTTTGGTTTCTATACAGAAATCCCCAAATAATGAGTCATAAATTTTGAGATCTGTTAGAGTAGCATTAACCCAACTAACAGATCACCCAAAATTGATTCTTCTTTAATACAGATTTGTTCTTTATTTTCACCTTTGTGTGATTAAAAAGAAGGCCCACAAATTGAATATCTACATTTTTTCTTTTTCTCCACAAAATACAAGTGATTTAAGAAATTCTGATATTATTTTACACTCAGTCAACAACCAAGTCCACTACCTTTTAATTTTAATGAAAAAGTAGATAATCTATTTGAAAATTACAAATTCAATTACAATTTCAAGGGGAAAAAAAACATGTATTTATACACTGACTTAACATGAACAAAAACTGGGACTTTCAAGTCCTGACATTTAAAATGTACTCACAATTCTTCATAGTTCTAACAAGTAACGCTAATCTAAAAACAGAAAGGAGGTACAGTTCTCAAGATCAGTGCCTTTTCTTAGCCTGTATAACTCACCAAGGCTGTTTTCATCATTAGCACCCTGGTTCACCAGGATGTGATCCAAAGCATACCCGCCTAGATTTTTAGAGAAAAACCTTTGTCCAGAAACTTCTTCCCTGTTTCCTCCTCTCTATGAGGGAGCTGTCCCCACCCGCATGATTCTGAACAGTGTGTTGATATTGTTGCTTCGAATAGCATCCCGACAAGCAGAGATCACCTGGTTCTTTGGTTTTCCAACTGTATGAAAAGAAATAATGTCAGTATGTCCCAAGAATAGTAAAAGTGAAATTATCAAGTACAGGTTAGTTTTAAAACAACATAAAATTAGGGTAGAAAAGAGCTACATATGCAAATTTTACTAATTTATGCTTACTACTCCCTAAAAAAGTAATCTTGGCGAGGGAATTTACCACAAAACAAACTTAAGAGACCATCTCAAATCTACAAACCAAAAGTACATTTTATAGAAATGAATCTAAGCTCACATCCATCCAGCAAAGATTATAAAGGTGTCAAAGCACTGGCCCCAAATAGAATTCAGATATAAATCTAGCTATATTTCTGCTTCCTTTGGTATGCCCTATTGTTCTTTCTAAACTTTTAAGTTGGATGTGTAACTCATTAATTTTCAGTCTCTCTGTTTCCAATTGGGCCTTTGAGTCTCCATGGTCCTCTGAGGTATAAATGCTAGGTTTTTCCTTAGAGGAAGCAGCAAGACCTTTGAAAAGGAGTTGAAGGATTCTTTCCCTTTGGACGACCGAGGCAAACAGTAGACTGACTGACAGAAGCTCAAGAGATGAGGTCACCTTTGGAGCATTAAAGGTATACTACTTCAGGCCCCAAAATGAGTTAGGGAAAGCTACCAGCATCTTTACTGATCCTCGCCCCCCAAATTACAAATTACAGTGCTAGGAGAAAAGACTTACCACGCAGACGCCCTGCTCTTTGAATCGCTTGATTTACTGCTTTAAGATTTCCTAGCAGTTCTGTGTGATTATTACAGCGAATTTTATATCCATTTAACAAGTCTTTATTAAGATCATAGAGTTCCATATACCGATTCTTCATTGTTTTCCTGTAAAAATCAAGACAGTTTAATATCTTTGTATCTTAATAAGCCAGGCCTAGGAAACCCCTACAGGGCTGGGGATGCAGCTGCAGCTCAGTGGTAGAGGCCCCCAGCATGCTTGAGGCCTCAGTGTTTGAGCCCCAATACCACAAAAAAAAGGAACACTTGTAAATGTCTTAGTTACATTTAAAAAAGAGAGAAGACACATTTCTGGCTATATTTTCATTAAAATGAGGTAGCTAATAAAGTTTGCTATGAAAACATTGAGAAGTTTCCATCAAAATATCCTATTTCTTTCAAATAAACAGAAGACAAGTGGTCTTTCTTGGTGACTGGTCCATGGTTGTTTTGGATTTAGAAATTTAAGAATTACTGAGCCCACTGTGTTGGGGAGTAGGGAAAAGGGTCTAGGTGATAGGCTGTCTTTCAGGATCTGATTAATATTCATTAGATACAAGTGACCTACTCTTAATATTGTTAGGTAGCAGATTCAGCTTCATATTTTATCAACATTTTATAAAAACATCAAAACCACAATGAAATATTACCATATAAAAATTATGAAAATATAAAAATTTTAAAATATGAAATGTTGGCAAAAATGTGCAGCAACTAGAATTCTGATGCACTGCTAATAGAGTTAAGTCTGGAAACTTATTTGGCACTTTCTTATGAACGTAAACATATGCTTATTACATAACCTATCGATCTGCCCCAAAAAAGTGAAAATACATGTTTGCGAAAACCTGGATGCTGATGTGTTACAGCAGCTTTCCTGACAGTTAGTCTGGAAAGAACCCAAATGTCCAGGGGCTGGTGAATGGATGAACACATTTCCACACACCCATAAAAAGGAAAGGACTGTTGTGTGATTTTTTTTTTTTTTTTTTTTTAATACTGGGGATTGAAGCCAAAGGTGCTTTACCACTGAGCCACCTACCAGCCCTTTTTGCTGTTCTGAGACAGCGTCTTTTGGGGTTGCTCAGGGCCTCTAGAAATCACTGAGGCAGGCCTCGAATTTACAATCCCCCGCCCGGGGATGTGGTTCAGTGGTTAAGTTGCACTGGATTCACTTCCTGGTACCAAAAAAAAGATAGTGTTCATAAATACACAAAGAAAATCATAATAGAAAATACAACATTCAAGAAAGATGGGTATTACAATTACAAGAAAGGAGGAGAAAATAGTTAGGCTTAGCACAACATGGGGAAAATATGCCACAAGAATTTTTTAAATGAAGAAAAAAATGTAATAGGAAATATCCAATATCTGCATAAAAAAAAAAAAAAGAAAAGAAAAGAAAAACAAAGCACTCTGAAAGACAAGAAACTTGATCTGAACAAATATAAAGACAAACTATTGGACCACCGGGCTGGGCTGTGGCTCAGTGGTAGAGCGCTTGCCTAGCATGTGTGAGGCACTGGGTTCAATCCTCAGCACCACATAAAAATAAATAAAAAACAAAGGCCCACTGACAACTAAAGAAATCTTTAAAAAAAGACAAACTACCATACATTTGTACCTAACAAGACCTCACTGTAATGATGTCAGTTCTTCCTAAATTACTAAATGTAATTTTAAAAATACCTACTTTTTCCTCTGGTACCTCAAAAATTGAAGTTAGTTGGAAATAATAAACAAATGAAGTAGCTGGGAGAACCGTGAAAAAGAACAGGAGGAGTAAAAGGGGAGGTGAGGGCTACCTTGCTAATCCAGGTCAAAAGTCACAAAACATCCATAAATAAAAGAACGGTACTGTCCTGATGGTTGCCAAGAAATGGAGCGAGAGGCGAATGGGAAGTTACTGTTTAATGGGAATGGCAGAGATAGATGGTGGTGGTGCTCACACAACATTATGACTACATTTAACACCGGTAATGTACATTTAAAATTGCTTAATATGATAAATCTTATATTGTATATTTTACCACCATCAAATATTGTTTTAAATACAAGAATGGTACTGTCAAGCAGGGAAAACGTACACTCATACATTGCTGGTGGGGTTGCAAATTAGTGCAGCCACTGTGGAAAGCAGCATGGAGATTCCTTAGAAAACCTGGAATGGACCCACCATTTGACCCAGCTATCCCACTCCTTGGCCCTATACCCAAAGGACTTAAAATCAGCATACTACAGTAATGCAGTGGCATCAATGTTTATAGCAGCTCAATTCACAATAGCTAGATTGTGGAACAAACCTAGATGTCCTTCAATAGATGAATGGATAAAGAAAGTGTGGTATAGATACACAGTGGAATATTATTCAGTCATAAAGAAGAATAATATTATGGCATTTGCAGGTATATGGATGGAGCTGGAGAATATCTTGCCAAGTGAAATAAGCCAATCCCAAAAAACCAAAGGCTGAATGATTTCTCTAATTAGTGGCTGATGATACATAACGGGGGCAGGGGGAGGTAAGGGAAGAATGGAAGAAGGATGTTGTATAGACAGAAATGAGGGATGGGGAAGGTGGGGGAAGGAGAAATAATAGAATCAGACAAACATCATTACCCTATGTACATGTATGAAGACACAAATGGTGTGCCTCTACTTCGTGTACATCCAGAGAAATGATAGTTATACTCCATTTGTGTACAATGAATTAAAAAAAGAATGGTACTGTCCAATGAAGAGCCAAGATAGACCAATGAAATAGTACAAAAAATCCAGAAACAGAGCAAACTGCATACATAAATAACAACTCAATAAAATACAGCATCTCAAGTCAGTGAGAAAACAATGGACTTAAAGAAGTGGTGCTGGGCTGGGGACACAGCTCAGGGCAGAGTGCTGGTCCAGCGTGCTGGAGGTCCTGGTTTGATCCCCCCAGCACTGTTAAAAACATTTTTTTAAAAAGTGGTACTGACAAAATATAATAGTCATTTGGAAAGAGAGAACTGGATGTATTACTTAAATTGAACACCAGGATAAACTCCAGCTGGAAGAGAGACTCAAATATAGAAAAAAGAAAACAGAAATAATAAAAGAAAACAAGAACTACTCTGTAACTTGGGAGTGAAGAAAACTTTTCTAACTACAATTCAAAATGTAGATGGATTAAGGAAACGACTGACTACATTAAATTTTTTAAAAGCTTAATGTGGAGCTGGGTCTGGTGACCACACATGTAATGCCAGTGGCTCAGGAGGCTGAGGCGGGAGGATCCTGAGTTCAAAGCCAGCCTCAGCAACTTAGTGAGTCGCTAAGCACCTCAGTGAGAATCTATCTCTAAATAAAATACAAAAAAGGGCTGGGGATGTGGCTGAGTGGTCAAGTGCCCCTGAGTTCAATCCCCAATACTGAAAAAAATAAAATAAAAAAGCTTAATGTGGCAAAACCAAAAATAAAACAAAAAATTTTAAAATCTACATAAATGAAAAATACAAATGACAAAATAGGGAAAATATATGTAACTCATATCACAGATAAAGAATAAATATACTTAATATATAAATAGGCCCTTAAAACACTTAAGAGATGATTAATAGTGCTCATAATGTAGGACTCTCACAAATCAATAGTAAAAAAAAAAAAAATCCCTAATAACCACATTTTTTTTAAATGGGGCTACTCAGGAGACTGAGGCAGAAAGATCACAAGTTTGAGGCCAGGCTAAGAGACCTGTCTCTCAATTTAGCGAGACCCTATCTCAAAATAAAATGAGATGGGCTGAAGTGTAGTTCAATGGTAGAGCACTTGCCTAGCATGTCTGAGGTCCTGGGTTCAATAACACCAAAAAAAAAAAAAAAAAAAAAGAAAAGAAAAAAAGTTAGGGATTTGAATAGACATTTATCCAAAACAAACCAACAAATACAGTGTATGAAAAGATTATCAACATCATTAGTCATCATTGAAAAATACAAATTAAAACCACAATGAGATATCACTTCACATCTTTCAGGATGACAATTACTAAAAAGCAAAAGTGAAGCTGGGTGCAGTTCAATGGTAGAGCACCTTCCTAGCATGTGCAAATCCGGGTTTGATCCAGAGCATTGTGCCCGTGTGTGCTCATGGGCACGCGTGCGTGTACATACACACAAAGTGAGGACGTGGAGAATCTGAAAACCCTTGCACACACTGCTGGGGGGTGAGTGATGCAAAATGGTGCAGCTGCTATGGAAAACAGTGGAAGTTCCCAAAAATTAAAAATGGAAACAATATGATCTACTGCCCCCTCCCATGTTCACTGCAGTACCAATCACAATAGCAGAAGCGGAAACAACCTGGATGCTCCTGGGTGGATGAGTAAACAATGGACTATGATTAGGCCTTTAAAAAGAAGAGAAGTCTGTATTATGCAACAATGTGACTGGAATCTTGAGGACACAAGACACAGTCACAGAAAGACAAAAGCTACAAGAATCCACTTATATGAGGGATCTATAACGTAGTCAAATCCATAGAATCAAAGAGAGGAATGGTTTTGCCACTAAGAGGAGGAAAGGGGGTTACTGAGCAATGTGCATAGTTTCAGTTAAGCGGATGAATAAGTCCTGGGGATCTGCTGTGCACGCCTGCACCTAGGGTCAGCAATAATGTACTGAACACTTAAAACTGTGTTGAGGGTAGATCTCATTTTAGCTATTCTTACTACAATAAGTCAAAATTTTTAAATAAAAACTAAAATTAAGAGGCCATTTCTTACCCACTGGATTGGTAAAAAACCTATGAGTTTACCAAAAATACTCCACTGGCAAGACTGAAGAGAAACAGGCAATCTTGAATGCTATTGGTTGGAATGCAAAATGATATAACACCTATGCAGGAGAACTGGGCGTATCTTGCAAAATTCTGTATATATTTACCACAACTATGCTGCCCCCACCCCCAGTACCGGGGATTGAACCCAGAGGCACTTTACCACCAAGCCACATTCCTTGTCCTTTTTACTTTTTACTCAGCCTCCTGAGTAGCTGGTATTATAAGCATGTACCACAGCACCTAGCTATTCCCATTTTTGTAGGACTTTTCCCCTAAGATACATTAACAAAAATATGAAAAGATTTATGTAATAAAGCTATTATTTACAGCATTGTCTATAGCAGCACAAGAACAATTCAACTATATAGGGAATTGACTAAAAAAATTCACAGAATGAAATACTGTACAGTTATTAAAAATGAAGTATTCTTTATACACTGTTTTGGAGAGATATCAAGATATATCATGAAATATAAAAAGAAAGGTGGAAAAAGAGTATGTAACATGTTGATTTATCTAAGAAATAAAGTGATGTGTGTTTGTACATCTACATATTTATGTATTTAAGTTTCTAATTGGCCATACAGAAAAGGAGGGAATGAATTGAAGGTCACAGGAATAAAAAGCTAGACTTTTCTGCATGTGCTTTCTTTTAGATCTGACTGTGAAAGTATATGAAGGTTTTAATGAATATGTAATAAAAATAAACCAAAAAGGAAAGAAATGTCAATTCCCTAAAACTGAAATCAAAACAAAACAAAGGAAACTAACTGTATATCAAGTTTGTAGTATGACTAAACATACAGGAATTATTTCAAATCTTTTTTTTTTTTTTTTTTTTTTTTTTTTTTTGCGGTGCTGGGGATTGAACCCAGGGCCTTGTGCTTGTGAGGCAAGCACTCTACCAACTGAGCTATATCCCCAGCCCTTCAAATCATTTTAAAGTACAATAACTTGACTGAAACTCCCCACTGGGATACACCCTAAAGACCACAGAACTACCAAAAGGCTGGGGATTGAACTCGGGGCAAGCACATGTTCGATCACTGAGCTACACCACCATCCTCAAAAAAAAGTCTTGAACTGTTTTCAGCAATTACGTTGTTGATGATGATAATCATATTCTTAAATGTGTGTGTGCTATAAGACTAAGCAAACAGGGCTGGAGTTGTGGTTCAGTGGTAGAGCGCTTGCCTTGCAGGTGTGAGGTGCTGGGTTCGATTCTCAGCACCACATGTAAATAAATGAATAAAATAAAGGTCTATCAATATCTAAAAAATATTTTAAAAAAAGATTAAGCAAATTAACAGTTGATACTGACTGGAGCCATGATCTTCAATTTAAGAGAGAAGAGATACAATTACAAAGTCAAAGTTAAGTAAAAGCCTGGATTCATAAATCTGAAATGGAAACAGTATGAACTCGCACATATATTCCTTGCTCTACTGAAAAGGCCCAATAACCAACCCATCAGCAATGAGTACTTCTTGTGCTCAAACTATCATCTCTTAATACAATTTCCCACTAAAAAGCAATAAAAACCCTTACAGAAATGGCTGATTTTAGATTTAGATAAGGAAATGTACCAAACAAGCCAAAAACATCTTGCCCTACATGAAAACAAAGAACTAACAAAACTAATGGGACTATGTTCAAAGAAGACTGCAACCAACCCACAGAGGCTTCTCCTGGCCAGAGAGAAGGTAATTCAGCCATCAAAAAGAATAATAACTAGCAGGGTGTGGTGGCCCACGCCTGCAATCCCAGTGGTTCCGGTGCCAAGGTAGGAGGATCACAAGTTCAAAGCCGATCTCAGAGATTCAGGGAGATGCTAAACAACTCAGTGAGACTCTGTCTCTAAATAAAATACAAAACAGGGCTGGGGATGTGACTCAGTGGTCAAATTCAATCCCTGAATTCAATCCCCAAAAAGAATAATGACTGAAATACATAAAATATGTTACAACAATAAGTTCATAAGGATTTAAAATCTCATTGATCACCTTAGAGGATGCTGAGGAACTGACTCACGAAAGTTGATAAATTACCTGTCTGACCTAACTAGACTGACACTATTTTGCTAACCCCAAAAGAAATAATGGATCTAGGCCATGATCATCAATGGCTGATAACATCACAAAAAGAGACAACCAGAACTTTGGTGCTTCCTCATGAAGTACGAAGCACCACTCAGGAATTACCTCGACAAAAACAACCTGAATCTGATTGAACCTCTAGCTCTTACTACAGTTCTAACCAACAGGGGACAGAAGAAAACACCAAACGTTACCATGAGGATACAACCAGCAAAGTCCAAAATGGGGAACTACAGGAGGGGTAGAAAGAAAGAGAAAGCATGAGCAATCAGATGTGGAACATCTGGATTTGAACAAACCAACTTAAAACACAAACACTTATGAAACTAGAGAAATTTAAACACTGGATATTTTGTAACATTAAGAAATTGTTTTATATTTTTCCAAGTAAGCTAATGGTATTGGGGATTTTTTATACATTTTTCAAGGCTCACTGTCTGACATGTTTGTTACTGAAATTATACAAGGTCCAGAAGTGAGTTTTAGAGATTGAAAAAAAGAACAGCCATGAGTTGGTAACTACTGAGGTGAGGTGGGGGTATGAAGGAAACAATCATTCAACCTACTTTTGTGTGTTGGAGATTTCAACTCAATACAATTATTTAAAAAATCATTTACTTCTGAACAAGACCATTTTAATTATTTGCTAATAATTCGGGCCTTTCAGGAAAGAAGCACAAGTAATATCCTGGTTGAACTCTCTAAAACAGACACACAAACCTCATCTATTACTCATTAGCTATTCTATTGAATTTGCTTCAATATATTTCATTGCCAAGATGAATTTTACATCTTAGCAAGCAAGAAGCTAAACCTGCATGGTTGGTTTTTTTTTTAACTCTTTAATTGTACAATGTTACACATTCAGAAAAATTTAGAGAACAAAAGCTTGTTAACCAGATCAAGAAACAGGATGTTGCCAGCATCCCAAAAGCTTCCCAATTTTGTTCTTTCCAAACAGTTTCTCCTCCCCTAGAAGAAAATACTATATTATACAATAAGATAGAGCTACCTCTCTCTTTCTCCCCTCCTTCTCCAGCTTCCTTTGTTTTCACAGTGCTGGGGATCAACCCAGGGACCTCATGGCATGCTAGGCAAGCGCTCTACCTCTCAGCTGCATCCCCGAGTCCCTCGTGATCATCCTATCACATATGCTTCCCAAGAAATACAGTTTAGTTTTGTCCTTTTCCAAATAATGTAAATGGAAGCACCAGGCATGGTGCTCTATACCTGTAATCCCTGTGACTCAGAAGAATAAGCAGGAGAATCATTAAGTTCAAGGCCAACTTCAGTGGCTTTGCAAGACCCTATCTCAAAAATTCTTTAAAAATTTCAGAAAGGGGGCTGACGATGCAGCTCAATGGTAGAATTGCCCCTGGGTTAAATCCCCATTATCCCCTGCTTTAAAAAAACAGCACTTTGTACATGTTCTTTAAGCCGCCTTTCAATCTTCATGTCTATAAGATCTGTCCATGTTCTGTATCAGGGACATTCACAAATTCTCACCCCTCTACTGTATCAATATATCATATTCATCCATTGTATTGTTAAGGCTGGTTTGGACTGTTTCCACGTTGGGATTTGCTATAGTTGGATAATTTGTGTCCCCAAAAGGTTTGTGCTGGAAGTTTTAGTGCCCAGTATGGCGATGTTAAGAGCTGATGACCTTCACTGAGTGATACAAGGTCATTAGGTCATTAGAGGTGCTACCCTCAGAAGGGTCTAGTGGCTCTCGTGGAACCCTGGTTAGCTCTCTTGAGAGGGTTGTTATAAAACAGCAACACTGGCCCCTCCCTGGTCTCTCTGGCTTCCTGTCCCTCCACGTGATCACTCATTCCTGCAGGCACTCCTGCCCTGGTGCCATCTGCCATTAGGTGACATAGCCAGGGAGGCTCTCCTCAGAATCACTGCAATACTAAGTGGACTTTTAGCCTCCAAAACTGTGAACTAAATCAACCTCTTTTCTTTATACACTACCCAGCCTCAGGTGTTTTTTGAAAGCAATGGAAAATGGACTAATATAGGATTCTCAAACCTTTATGAATAGCCTTGTACAAATATCCTAGTTTACATGTGCACGAGTTTCTCTAGGCTATGTACTAGAAGCAGAATTGCTGACTCACAGGGCTTACTCATTTTCAACTTTACCAATAATGCCAAGTTATTTTCTAAAGGCACTGTATCAATTTAGACTCCCCCAGTAGCATCTGAGAGCTGCTATTCCATTTGCACATTTATCTTGCACCTGTTCCAGCCAAGGTGAATACCCACATGTTCCTCATCAGACGAGCATCCTCAGCTCGGACCAGCAAACTTCGGATCAGATTGGAATTATCAGCCATGTCAGCACTGAGCTTCTGGTGTACTGAATGATATTCATCCACCTGGAGACATGAAATTAAAAAGGCATCACAGACTCCTTGAAAACTAGGCATGCTGAGAACACCTTACCCACGTGCAGAGGGTCTTTTCTTTCCCCTGTTAACTCATATCATTTTCAAATACTATTTATAAAAAATACTTCCTATTACTTCATCTCTTCTCCAACAAAAGAATTAGTCTTTGCAGCCTCCAGTATGACACTCCAGGTTGGTCCTTACCATGTTTTAGCACTGAGGTCTAGCAACATACACGTTAACATTTAAGGGATTTAAAGTGAAAATGGTTTTATACTTTGGGGCCAATCACAAGCCTCCTTAATTTGCTTTTTTTTTTTTTCTTTTTTTTTTTTAGTTGGCAATGGACATTTATTTTATTTATTTGTATGCAGTGCTGAGAATTGAACCCAGTGCCTCACACATGCTAGGCAAGCACTCTGCCACTGAGCCACAACCCAGCAGTGCTTTTTGGGGTTTTGTAAAGCAATAAACTGAAGACCAAAGAAGATACAACCAGATAAGATGAAGGGCTAGCAGAAGAGGATGTTAATATAATGTATATTTTTAAAAGTATCCCCCTAAACCAAAGAAAAAAAGTGGGGGAGTCGAGAGATAACCACCTACTTTTATAAAAGAAATCCTTTAAAGTCTACAATACTAGTTCAAGTTTTTACAGAAGTTATTTAGAACATGATTATCACATAAGCACATCTGTAGTCTCATTCATCTCCTAAGAGAAACATTTCAAACCAGGAGACACCACATTATCTCAGATGCAGCCACCAGGCACCCTCACCTTAACCAGCACTTTTCGTAATTCCTCAAAGTAGGCAGGAAAATCTGCTTCTACCTGAAGGTCTTCAACAGCAAAAAATGAAGCCATGGACTGGATGATATCACCAGCTAAGTCAATATCGTCAGTATTTACTGTGATCTATCCGGGAAAGAAACAGGCCAGGTTAGCATCCTCAGACATCGGTACCTGAATTTCTCCATATTTAACACAATTACTCAATTAATGTATGTATATTGAGCAACGAATGAAATAAGGTTTATTAACCCTCCAGGAAATTATGAACATTTTTTATTTCCTGTGGGTAACTAAAAGGTTGATCCTCTAGCCTTATAAAGTAAGTGACAAAACTATACAAAGACTGAAAAATGCTTTTATGTACCTCCATAATCCTAACCCTGCCCAAATTGTACATGGAAAGGGTGAAGGAAAGGAAAGGAAAGGAGACAGAGAACCACTCCTAGATTATACCCCAGTGTCTACAATGATACTAACAGACTATGTTGCAACACTAGGTTTTGTGATCTTGGCACTGATATCACCCACCGTGCTTTGCACCAAAGAGTTAAACAGCACATGAGAAATCTATGGACATCCTTGACATTAAACAGTACCTCTCCACTAGGTTTTATTTTTATGTAGAGATGGCCACCATTTCTTAATGATGTGAAACACACTTGAAATGGAGCATTCTGAATGTTAGTGTCTTCTGGTAACAGAAAGTTCTGGTTGAGCCATATAGCAATCTGAAAAATGAACAAAATGAAATAAACTTCAATTTTTACAGTCATTACACAGAAGGAAGATGTCTCCCTCAGTTAAAAAAAAAAAAAAGTTATACCTCACCCTCACCGAGAGAACACTAACCACAATTCCTTTTCCCTCCTCATACGTGTTCGTTCTCTCTCTCCCTCTCGCCCCCTCTCCCTCTCTCCCTCTCGCCCCCTCTCCCTCCCTCCCCCTCCCTCCCTCTCGCCCCCCCTCCCTCCCCCCCTCCCTCCCCCTCTTCCCCTCTCTCCCTCCCTCGCTCTCTCCCTCCCCCTTTCTCTCTCTCGCTACCAGGGATTGAATCCAGGGGTACTTAACCACTGAGCCACATCCCCAGCCCTTTATATTTTATTTAGAGACAGGGTCTCACTCAGTTGCTTAGGGCCTCACTAAGTTGCTGAGGCTGGCTTTGAACTCACAAGAGTGCTTCAGTCTCCCGAGCCGTTGGGATTACAGGCGTGCACCCCTGCATCCAGCTCTCACACGTTCTTAAGTAACATTCATGATTTTGTCTGACCCCACAGAAGACATGATTTTACAATATTTTCTACTTAGACAAAATCTTACATCCAATGTACAAATGACTAAAGTACAATGTTAATTCTGTTTACACAACAGCTCTTCTGTAGGTGTAACTTTGACAATCTAATCAGCCTAAAATCATTCCATTGTATTCTTTTCTATTTTGTGTGTGTGGTGCTGGGGATCAAACCCAGGGCCTTGTGCTTACAAGGCAAGCACTCTACCAACTGAGTTATCTCCCCAGCCCCCATTGCATTCTTAAAAAAAAAAAAAAAAACTTTAAATGAAGTATAGACACGCACATGCCACAGACACAAGGAAACTGCCAAAAAAAAACCAGCCTCAGCAACATGGAGGTGCTAAGCAACTCAGTGAGACCCCGTCTCTAAATAAAATACAAAATGGAGATGTGGCTCAGTGGTCAAATGCCCCTGAGTTCAATCCCCAGCACCAACACCACCCCCTGAAAAGAAAAGAGGCCTCTCAAAAAAAAAAAAAAAAAAGAAAGTATCCCTGTTTGGTGTGGGAGGGGTGGGGGGGAATAACAGAACAAATCAAAAACTATTACCCTAGGTAAATGTATGATTACAAAAACGGTATGCCTCTACTTCATGTACAAACAGAGAAACAAGATGTATCCCATTTGTTTACAATAAAAACGAATTAAAAAAAATACTTTACAGTGGTTTGCAACACAGGTTCCATGTCAGAACCCCTTGATGCCTTTGGAGGGGGTCCACCTATAGAGTTTTTGATTCCACAGGCAAGGCAGGGACCTGAGAATCCATGTAATTAAAAAGCCTCCCCAAGAATTCCAGCCAAGGTTAAAGTCCACTGATTATTAGTCCTTTCAAGTTAATGAGGCACTGCCCTACCAATCATGAACCCTCAGGGGTTCACCTATAGATAAGGAACTTGAGGCTCAGGTTGGTGAGGGGAACTTCCCAAGATCGTTTAAAATTTAATTAGTAAGGTGGCATTAAACCCAAAAAACGCTCCCAGTTCCAAGTCCCACTCTCCATCTTCTGTTGTTATTTGTTTTATTTTATCTTTTGTTTGTTTGAAGATACAGGGTCTCACTATGTTGCCCAGGCTGGCCCCGAACTCGTGGGCTCAAGTGATCCTCCTGCCTCAGCCTCCCTCAGCCTCCCCAGTAGCTGGGACTACAGGCGCACACCACCACATCCAGTTTGTCCCTTTCCAACTTGGTATAGGTTCCTCTTGAAACCCTAAGTCAAGACAAACACACTAAGACCATAACAAAAGAAAGGCAGAAATTAAGAACTGGTAAGAATTCACTTATAATTAAGGATGACTCAAATAATATATTTTTTCCAAGTGAAAGAAGATATTTTAGCAATATTTTTATTACAGGTTATAAGCCAAACTACACTGCATAATTCTTTCAAGTCATGTTTGCTGCTACCAACATAATATATTCATATAATTTTTCCCTTTCTACAAAGTAATACCTAAGGGATTCTAAAGTGCAAAGGTATTTGAAGAAAAGCACAAGTTACTTACCCTCTGTGCCCGTTCGGCAATGATAAAGTTAACGTAACTGAGGGGTTCACTGGCATTGTCCGGGCTGGTTAGCGCATACATAGAGAATCGAGGGAGCTGTCTTGTCAATTCAAATACATGGAACTGGGTGCTATGGCCAACCAAAGGAACACAAGAGAAGTGTTTACTGCAGTGTTATTCAAAGCACAAAGTCCAGAAAGTAAGGTCACCACATTACTGAGCCACACAACCAGCCACAATTGAATATATGTATAAAATGTTAGGGGTTGCAGATGTAGCTCAGGGGTAAAGTGCTTCCTTAGCATGCGTAAGGCCCTGGGTTCAGTTCCCAGCACTTTCCTGATTTGGAAAGATTGTAAATTAGGGAAATAAAAGGTTGTGGGAAACACTAACTGGCGGTTGGAACCACCAAATGTCTTCTCTGGCCCCAGAGAACCCCTGCATAATGGAAAACCTTGCCCTCCTCTAAGCGCACCATGGAAATGAACTATGATTTGTAAAGGGTCACCTGCTTCTGTAACCCACAAAGGTTTTCAAGTGCAGATCCACAGGGACATCCTTGGGAGGTGTAACTGGGACACGGATGGAGCTGGAAAGGTTGTGAACACTGGGATGTACCACATGGCTTTCACCTACAAAAATTCCCTCTGCAAAAATCAATACTGCTCGGACGATGGTGTCTGCAGGGAAGAGAGAGAACAGCAGCTCAAGCACTATCCCACAATGGCACCAGCACCTACAAGCACAGCTGCCAATACTGCCTCACCATTTGAAGTGGAAATGCACAATTCCACATGAGCAGCTTGCTTCTCAGTCCCCAGCTTGACGGACAGGGCAGTGTGGAGCTTGGTGTTGGCGGGGATTATGCCTCTTTGCCCATCAGACTCATTCAGTGGACTGCTCAGTTCAGCCTGGAAAACACCCACCTGCTCATTCACTAAAACAGTGAACTAATGTCCATTAAATAATATGGCTACTCGGTTTCAAAAGACAGACTCCCCATCATCTTACTCATCTGAGTCTGCAGGATCAGAGAACTCATCTCATTAGCATGCGTCTTGCTCCACCTGGCCCCATGGGACAATACCCATGCCCCTCCCCCTTTCTGTGGTTATGGTCCCCTGCATCTCACTGTATCTTCTACATTCTTTTCATGTCTTTAAAATTGACAGGGGCTGGTAGTGTAGCTCAGTGGTAGAGCACATGCATATACAAAGCTCTAGGTTCAACCCCCAGCACCCCTGCTGCAAAAACAAAAAAAACAAAAAAAACAAAAAAAAACTGACTTGATATACCAAATTCAAATAAAATAATACATGACAGAACAAACTGAAGTCCCACTCCCCAGCTCATCTTCCAAGTTAGTCTGGTGTATACACACACACACATATTTTTTAGTTGTCAATTTCTGTATTGCTTTATAAAATGATAAAAGAAACACTCTATACATATTGTTTTTGCTTTTTTTCACTTACTAATACCACAGATACCCTTCCATATCAGTCCAGATATATTTACTTCATTTTTTGAGCAGCTATTAATTGCCCAACATATACTTCCTATCATTGATGAGCATTTAAGTTGCTTCCAGCTATTCATCATGACAACTAGTGTTACAGTAAATGTCTCTAAACACTCAAGCAAATGTTTCTACAGTTTAGCTGCCTGAAAGTAGAATTTCTAGATCAACATACTTGGCCTCCTTATTCTGGCCTTGGCAGAGAGGCTGACGCAATCTGCACTTCTGCAGACAGGCAGGGGAGAGCACATCTTGGCCAGCGCTGACTCATCATTCTCCACACCTGCCAATCCACCTGGTCAGTCTCATGGCTTCAGACTGTTTCCCCTGCACAGCAGGCCCTACCTTGGTGTTTTCCTCGTAGTTTCGGAGTTCCAGCAAAAGATTCTGCTTTTTTTGACTCAGCTCTCGGATCAGGTCCTGCTCTACACTGGTGTCCATGAGGTTTCCCCTCATCTCAGCTGTGCCTGGCAGGTAGCCACGGACTGAAGAGAGGGAAAAACACTAACTAGACTGAGGACCACCCCAGGTAGGGCCACATCTACTTTGAGATCATCAGTTGGTTGTTCTTAAAAACCAAAACCCATCTCACCCCAATTAGAATGGCGATTATGAAGAACACAAGCAACAATAGATGTTGGCAAGGATGTGGGGAAAAAGGTACACTCACATGTTGCTGGTGGGGTTGCAAATTAGTGCAGCCACTCTGGAAAGCAGTGTGGAGATTCCTCAGAAAGCTTAGAATGGAACCACCATTTGACCCAGCTATCCCACTCCTTGGCCTATACCCAAAGGACTTAAAATCAGCATACTACAGAGATACAGCCACATCAATGTTCATAGTTGCTCAATTCACTGTAGCCAGATTGTGGAACCAACCTAGATGCCCTTCAGTTGATGAATGGATAAAGAAACTGTGGCATATATACAATGGAATATTACTCCGCCATGAAGAATGATAAAATTATGGCATTTACAGGCAAATGGATGAAATTGGAGAATATCATGCTAAGTGAGATAAGCCAATCTCAAAAAACTGAAGGACGAATGATCTCGCTTTTAAGCGGATGAGGACATATAAGCGGGGGTAGGAGGGGTAAGCGTTAGGGTTAGGGTTAGGTTTAGGGTTAGGGATAATGAGGGTGGTAAGAATGGAGGAAGGAAGGACTTTATAGAGGGAAAAGAGGGGTGGGGGAAGGGAAAAAAACCAGAATGAATCAAACAATATTGCCCTATGTAAATTTATGATTTTTAATTAAAATAAATAAATAATAAAAAAAATAGAAAAAAAAAACCCCAGGGCTGGGGTTGTAGTTCAGTGGGAGAGTGCTTGCCACCAAGTATGAGGGACTGGGTTTGATCCTTAGAATCACATATAAATAAATAAATTTAATTTAAAAACATGTGTCCATCTAAAACTAAAAAAAATAAAATAAAATAAAAAAACGAAAATTTCATCTTCCCAACTGATGTGAATTTATAACTCAGCATAAATACTTTAGGATGGAATTTCCTGGCATTTTGACCCAAGCAAATTGAAAAACTGACTCTTCAAGAATTTTTCTCATCCCAACGTACTTTCCCCTTCCACTGAGCAGCAGATTAACTGTACGTGGCCATCCATCCGGTAGTCCCCCTCCACCACACCAGCAATGGCAGAAGAGAAGTTGTCCTTAAAGATGACCTCCCCAGTTCGGTCACTTCGAGCATCAACCTAAAAATAAAACAGGAACTTTAAAAGTCACTTATGCTATAGTTTGAAAATACCACCATCGGCAGCAGGAATTTTTTTAAATAAAACCAAGCTTTAGAGGTCATTCAGTCAAGAGGTCTTTAAAGTGCTCCACAAAGCTATGACTTCTCCACAACAGCAGGGGCCAGTTTTGCAGCCATTCTGTGCTGGGTCTCGTGTGAAGATCAATAACCAGAACACGAGGAGAAGAGGACCTATACCTCACAGGGTCGTAGGGGCCTGAAAGAACCAGCACACGTAAGCACCTGAACAGGGCCTGGCAGACAGAGGTACGTGAGAAATGTTAACTTGCTATAAAAATTCTACCTTCGTGAATGTGAGTGTATAAAACACAGTTGGATCCGAAGTGTAAACAGCACCAAACTTGCCCGATCTTTCACCAAACCACCTTTTGCAGTATCTGTGAAGCGTCCCTTTCCACACACGAACTGCTCAGACCACTCTATCCTGAGTCTCCATTTCCCAGAAACACAACAAATAAATAACTGACTGATCAGAAGCAAAGGCATCTCAAGAACAATAAGAACTCGCTTGAAATGATGACTGAAGCCCAGGTAAGGACACAGCGGTCACCAACAAAAGGCTAGTACAAAATCGGGCAGAGCAACCATTTCAATGACAATGCCATTCGCTATTTTTGTCTTTTAATATGCATCCTTCTGGGGAAAACTGTGCAATCAAAAAATTATTTAGTTCACAGGCTATCACTTGCCTAGGGTATATATCCATTTACTTCTTTTTCTTTATTTCCTTTTTTTTTTTTTTTTTTTTTTTAGTGGTACCTGGAACTGAACCCAGGGACTTGCACACATGCTAGGCAAGGGACACATGCTAGGTGCTCTACCTACAGTCCTTTGTACCGTATTTTGAGACAAGGTCTAGCAAAGTTTCTGAAGCTGACCTTGAACTTGTGAACCTCTTGCCTCAGTCTCCCAAATAGCTGGGATCACACGTGTGTGCCACCGTGTCCAGCTTACCTGTGTCATTTCTAACAACATCATGTAAGCCGGAAGATCATGATCACCAAAGCCTGGGAGGAAGCTTTACCAAAGCTCTGCACACATTAACATACCCTCCAACGGGCTGAACTGAACTTCTTTCCTGTGAAGCTTATCTAACAGCCCCTGGCACTGCATCTCCACAGTACTGAGCAAACAAGAGGGTTTGGGACTGAGAAGGACAACAAATAAGTATTTCTGAGGACAGTCTCCTCTTCTGCTTATCCAACATGGAAGTTTTCCCCTGAAGGAGAGGACAGACCTCCAACTCAACAAATGACCTACTAAAGACAAAGTTAACTGGCTAGTAACGCTTATTTAGTATCTTTACACCTACATTCATAAGTTGCAACTGTATATTTTCCTTTTCAAGCCTATTTGTGTTAAGTGTAGATAATCAGTTTTGCCTCTTACATAATGATTTCATAATTATCTTTTTCTTATGCTCTGGAACAGGTTATATAATAGAAAATCCTTAAAATCTGAAAGCACTTAACTATAAAACTCTAGGTTCAGAGTTGTATTTAGAAGTAACTTCTATTAATTCTCAAGTCTAATTAGTTCTGTAATTCTTGAATCAACCATAATAATTCATATTCTCCCAGAATATAGTACATTTCTATGGTCTTAATGTTTCTGTCTCCCCAAAATTTGCCTGCCCTCATGCCTGGGATCAGTGCCTTCATGAGTCCCTTAAAAGACCCCTACCCCTTCCACCAAGTGAGGCTACAGTAAGAAGATAAGCAACCATGAGGAAACAGCCCTGCCAGACACCAGATCTGCCAGAACCCTGACCTTGGACATCCAGCATCCTCAGTTGTGTGAAATAAGCTTCCGATTTTTACAAGCCACCCAGTCTATAGAATTTTAGTGTAACAGCCCAAATGAACTAAGACATCCATTTTGTGGACTTTCAAATTTCTTAATAAACAACTACACAGTCTTCGCTTATAATTTTGAATACCCACACCAAATACAAACCCAAGAAGAGGAGCAGGATCCAACCTAATAACGTTTTAGAACCTGTTCTTTATAAAACACAAAAGGAAGGCTAGAGGTGCTTGCCAAAAGTAAAGAGAAAGCGTAGAAAAAAAAGACAGGAATTAACTGATCCCCTCCAAGCAATCCAACACTGACAGAGAAGAAAGCAAGGGCAAGCCGTATCCATGGAGACCTGGCAGCTACTGAGACAGTTTCCAACAAGACAATCTTGATTTGCCAAAAGACTAAGAAATTCTGATTTGAAGTTAAAAAAAGGGAAGAAAGAAAAGAGATTTTGCTTTGAAGTTGTTATAGCTGGGAAAACATTATGCTAACCTGATTCTTCCCATTATTTCTAAATTTTCAGAGAGTTTTAAAGATTTATTAGGAAAGAGCTATTCAGACAGTTTATTACTTCATTATTAAAATTCCTGCCCCACCCCCCCACACACACACTGGTCTATATCTACAAGCAACCTGATTGATGGATTCTCATTCCTTCAAAAAAGATATTTAGAAAGAGTCCCCCTGGAAATATTTTTCTCAAGCAGGGCTTACAAGGCTAAAAGGATACTCACTCTATAGCAGAAAGAAAAGTGTGAAAAGATTAGGGGATTAAATCTGAAAACACAGCTAAGGAACTCAGGGTTGTTTCCACGATACAGTTCTAAGTCACGTAGCTATTATCACAAACAATTATTACTCTGAACTACACACAAACTCATTTATACTCACCTTCCCATTGGACCAACCAGTTATCAGTTCACACACTCCATCAGAATTAAGATCAAAAGCATGAATACTCATGGCATGATTTTTGGACTGAAAGAGAATTCCAATAATTAGTACAGAAGTCTCTCAATACTGAAAGCATGAGTGTATGAACAGCAGAAGATGAATTTACTTTTATTCTCCAGTATCGAGCTGTTTTGTCATAAACTCCAACTGTGCCATTGGAAAGGGCATAACCAAATCGACTGCCATACATGGGACACAGAGAGGTGATTATCTGCAAAAATAACACATAAAAACACATCTTTTGTTAAGGTTCAATTTAATACTAAGTATAGTTTTTGAAACTGTATGCCACTGGGTGCAGTGGTGCACACCTGTAACCCAAGAGGCTGAGGCAGGAGGATCCAAGTTCAAAGTCAGCCTCAGCAATTTAGTGTGGTCCTAAGAAACTTATCAAGATCCTGTCCCAAAAGTATACAAGATCTAGAATACAAGCCAGGTGTGGTAGTGCACATCTGTAACCCAAGCTACCTAGGAGGCTGACGCAAATCACAAGTTGGATGCCAGCCTCAACAACTTAGCAAGACCCTATCTCAAAATAAAAAATAAAAAGGCCTGGAAGAGTAGCCTCAGTGCCCTGGGTTCAATCCCTAGTACCAAAAAATAAAAAAAGACTATGTACAATAGATATGCTGGTTCAAAATATTTTAATGATTATGCCAGTTTTCTTATACTATCCTATAGTCTAAATTTTAAAAATAATCATAATCAATGATTGACTAATTTTTATGTTTATACTTTTCTTTCCATGGCATAATTTATTGTTTGCTTGCTGTAAAATAAAGCATGATCCTTTCAAAACAGAAAACCTAAGTGGGTTTGTATAGTATGTAACAATATAGAGAATGCATAGATTATACAGAAATAGTTATAGGACTATAACAAGGATTTAACACCCTTAAAAGGATAAAATTTTAGATACTAGACAAAATTATCCTTGAAAGTTAAAGCCAAAGACTAATGATATCTATGATCCTGCAGATCTATTTTCTAATTCTGGCCCTAATACAAGAGATATTAAGAAATAAACTGTACAAAGGGGAGAATAGTTATGTAATTTCCTTTACACCTACAGCTTTTCTACAAAACCACCCACTCCACTTAGCTCTGAATATAAAGTGCTGTGTAGGATTCCAGAATTACTTAGCTCAAGGCATTCTCCTGGCAATACTCAGTTCTGTTCAACTGCCAAATGAATCATGATTTTGCTGATCTGGGAAAAGATATTTGAACTACAAGCAAAATCAAACCAAGAGGACAGGAAATTGGCTATGCAAATGAACAATTTTATAAAGTCCATATTTTCATAAATTTAGCCCCAGATTGCACAGATCCTTTAGTCTTTCCTTGGTTCATTTGCTTCTTTTTTCTGTGGACTACAGGACAACAAGTGCCCCCTAATCCCTAGCTGTTTCATGGTTTCCTCTCCTAGGATTTAGGGAAAAGGTGTTTCGAAGAATTATACCCTCCTCACATCTAATATGGGCAAACAACAGAAACCCTAAAGGAAAAAAAAAAAAAAATCTGATTTCTACCAAGTGGGAAAAGATTTACTATAAATTAGAATGAAAAAGACACAAAAATGTAGGACACGGCACCTTCAGGGCAACGATTCTCAAGCTGTTTTCTCCGAGGCTCAGGGAGGGTGGAAGGCTGAGAATTCCTTCAGAGCCTAATGATCACTAAGGACCCGCCCTCTGGAAAAGCACAGTGAGCACATGTTCATACCCCAGGAGCCCTGCGCTGGCACACCTGTCCACACCACTGCTTGAAGCACTCTTTTCTCTCCTTCATTCCTTCTCTGTCCACAGCTATCAGTTTATATTTTAATAACTGTGATTATATAAAAAATATATAGTAAGACTAAGTAAGTTTTTATCCTAAACCCCTCTGGATTGTCAGAAGATGCCCCAGCACCCACTTCTGATGTTATGTTTGATTGTGCTGCTCTATCTGGCCCAAAATTAGCATGGCACCTCTTACCTCTGTTTCTGTCATTTCTGCCACAATCTCATCTTCTTTAAATACTCGGATGTCAAAATCCTCAGATCCAACAAGAAGCTGAAGTGAGGGGAAATCATATACATTTAGCTCAGTCAATGAACACAGCAAAATTTCCATAAATAAAACAAAAATTGTGTGATACTTTGCTACTACCACCACCCACGAGTTCCAATCCTCTAATAATCTAATGCTCAAAAGATCCCCTCTAACGGGAGGGTTGAGAATCAACAGATTCAGTCAATGAAGAAATGTGGCTTTCTAGATTTTATCTTATGTGTGGGATGCACACCTTGCAAGACGTGTTCTTTCACTGTGTACTTCAAGATGCTCCCTAGTCCAGAAACCTTCCCTGCTCGCAGAAGGAGGGCCTGTTTCAAACACCAGAGCCTGGTGTCCATGGACAAGAGGACCAAGTTAGTGCCCCAAACAGCTCTCCACAGATACTGACTGCTCGAGAAGCTAATTTTGAGTAATTATTAGAATAATTTCAAAAGTTAAGAGACAATCTCTAAAACTTTTAGATTACTGAAAGAGTGGGCCAAAATTGAAAACTACTTATTAATATGATTTCAGAATATCAGAAGCAATTTACAAGATTATACATATGACAGATATCCCTTCAACTGTTTTGCTTTCTCTCCTCTCTCCTGTGTTTTTGAAACTCCCTTGATCAACTGCCTTGATCTTTGTATTAGATGTACTGTTCAATCTAATTGACAAGTGATTTATTGTTCAAAAGAGAGGAAAGAGACAAATGAGGCCATAAGCTCATCACTCAGGTAAGAGAGCTGCAAAATCAGCCACGGGAACTAATACTTCTCTTGACATTAATGTCACTGTTAGGGGCAGCTTACTGAGCGTAACATACAAAATGGCATCTTCGTCCCCACATACCTCTTTCTTCCCATCACCATCAAAGTCACACAAGGCCAAGGAATGAACGTTATCTCCAGTAACCTGAAAATTAAACCAAAAATCATTAAACCATCTTTATAAAAATTCAACCAAATATATTAGCAAGATGAAGAAGAGGATTATACAAAACACCAATGAATAATTCAAATTACTCGGACCCTTTTTTTAAGGTACAGAATTATAAATATTACTCTATTTTGTTTTATTACTCAGTACAGTCGGTGGTTAAATAAAATTAAAACTAAAAATACTTAAGAATGCCAAAAAAAATGTTTAGTTCTTCATACCGTCCAAAAGAGATCATTTCCTTCATGATCAAAACCCTGCAGAGCACAGTTTCCACCAATAATGGCAAGAGGAGAGGAAATGTCTCCCAATGTCCCCAGCACAATGGCATTTGCCCCATCTGCTACCTAAGAAGATAAGAAAAGAAATATAATCTTAGATACAATGGCGTATAGGTACACTGGAGGTAATGTAGGTAATGTACACCTGTTTTTATTTGGATACTCAAATTCCTATGTCATCATTTGTGAGACTCCATAGAGAATCCACACAAAGATTGAATCCCCCAAGGAAAAAGGGATTCTGCCAGCTGACTGCCTTCAGACTTGAGCTTCAACATCAGCTCTTTTTTGGGTCTCTAGCCTGCTGGCCCACCCTGCAGATTTTGGACTTGCCAGCCTCCATATCAGTCAAGCCAATTTCTTAAAATACCCCCACCCCCTTATGCATACATCCTCTGGGTTCTGTTTCTCTGAAGAACCTGATGTATAGTCCTAAACTCCATTTCAGTCCTGAACAAAAAGGTGTTTGTGCCCTTAAAACAGGTAAGGATTCTTACAAAGACAAATAAAGCATTATGTATTAAAGAAAAAAATCGATTGGCTGGATTTTATCAAAATTGAAAACTTTTGCTCATCAAAAGACACCAACCTACTAGAATGAACCACAGGCTGAGAGAAAATGTTTCTTATATGTAAATCTGACAAGGAATTTATATCCAGTATATTCAAAGAATATTTACAAATCAATAATAAAGTGGAAAACTACCAATAAGAAATAGGTACAAGACTTCCACCCTTGATAAAAGACAAATAAATAGGAATGAGCACAAGGAAAGCTACTGTGCATCCCTGGTCACCAGGGACATGCAAAATAAAACTACGGGAAGACACCACCTCACACCTACAGAAATGACGAGAATTAGAAAGCGTGGTAACACCAAATGTTGACAAAGAGCATGGAGCAGCTGGAACTCGAAGCTGCTGGAGGAGTGTTGAACGTACAGCCTCTCTGGAAAAGAGCTTGGCAGCTTCTTATAAAACTATTCACACATCTACCATACAGCCACGCAGCAATTCTACTCTGAGGTATCCAGCCAAGACAAACTAAGACATGAATACAAAACAGATCTATATGAGAACATTTATAGCAATTTTACTCAAAATTTTCCCGCCCAAAACAACTCAAATGTTCATCACACTTTATCACCAAGAGAATGGATGAACAAACTGAGATGTTCCCACAAAACAATACACCATCGTTACTGGGCAATAAAAAAGAACTGCTATCTTATGTAATAGTATGGACAACTCTCATAGGTATGTTGAGTGAAGAAGACAGAGACCAGAGCACATTCTATATATTCCATGTGTATGAGTTCAAAACAGGGAAGTCTAACCTAAGCTGAAAGAAATCAAAACAGTGATTTTCTAGGAGAAACAGGAATTGACCGGAATGGGGCACAACAATATTTTCTAAGTGATAGAATGTTCTATATTTTTATCAGGGATGTTGGTTCCAGGGATCAAAATTCATTGAACTTAAGGATTATGCATTTCACTGTATGTACAGCTTACCTTCATAAAAAATATTAAAAAGGCATTTGCATTTCGAGGAACTTATCCTTAGAAAACAATCATAAAAGTGACAATATATATGCTTATCTTGGTAATATTTATAACAGAGAAACAATGAAAATAACATAAATGTTCAGTAATAATATACTGGTGAAATAAATTATATATATTAACATAATTAAATACTTTAGAATCAATAAGAATGATATATAGACATATAGTTAACTTCATATAAAGATGTTTCTAATATATCAGTGAAAGAAAAGACTACTTGTCAAAAAAAAAAAAAAAAGGTTACATGTGATAGCCAGGGAGTGGACTGCCTATTAACTCATGAATGGATCAAATATGGCATATACAGAAATACCAGGAAAAGCATGATTTCAAGATAAATATGGTATATACATACAATGAAATATTATTCTTCCATAAAAAGGAATGAAGTACTGAGAGATGGTACAATGTGTATCAACCTGGAAAACAGCATACTAAGATAAAGAGGCCAATCATAAAAGACCACATCTTATATGATTTCATATTTATGAAATGTGTAGAATAGGTAAATCTCCAGAGTCAGAAAACATTATTGGTTGCCTAAGGTTAGCAAGTCAAAGGAAAATGGGGAGTACCTACTAATGGGTATGGAGTTTCTTTTGGAGGCAATAAAAATGTATAAAATTGCTGGGCATGGTGGCACACACATGGAATCTCATATATTCAGGAGTCTGAGGCAGGAGGATTGTAAGTTCAAGGCCAACCTGAGTGACTGAGCAAGACCCTGTCTCAAAATAAAATTTAAAAAAGGAGTCAGGAGCTAGTTCAGTGATAGAGCACTTACTAGCATGTACAAGGCCTGGGTTCGATCTCCAGATGACAACTGATTGTGGTGATGGAGTAAAACTCTCCATAAACTAAAAACCAATTAATTTTACGTATTAAATAGGTAAATTATCTGGTATGTGAATTACATTTTAATAAAGTTGTTATAGGAAAAATAGAGTAAAAGGCTGCACGTATATAGTATAATCCCATTTTGTAAAAAAAAAAAGTTTACTTACATAAACTTAGCAAAAATATCTGGATAAACAAAGCTAAATGCTATTTCTAGATGAAAAAACTATGGGGATTTTTTTCTTTTGGTTTCCCTATATTTCCTATAACAATTAGAATTATTTGGGTATTGAAATCGTAGCAGCCTGTAGATGGCAGACTACAGCCAGGGTTTCTCCTACAAACTACTGTACTAAAACTTCAATGCAAGGCCACCAGGAAACCCACTGGATGGGTTCTACTCCTGGCTGAATTCTCAATGGATCTTGACAGATAGTGCTGCCACCAATGTACCTCTAGAGAACACTGAGTGTCACCAAGTGATTCCAGCCATGACCAAACAGGTAAGTTCCAAGTACAGAAAGATGTAAGCGGGAAACTCCCTGTGTTGTTAACTACACTAAAACAGTCACATCATAAACACACCAAAATAAATGTGTGATCTCCTTCAAGCATAAAAAAATGTTGGGCATTAATGGGTAATTGGAATTTTATGGTTGTAAAGGGCATACTTGCCTCTCTGTAGAACAAATCTGAATTATTATAGACATCGTAAGCCAAAAGATTCGTCTGCGTCCCCACCAAAAGAGCATCACAGCCAAGCTCAGGGCTCAGCAGTCCTGCAGTCAGGCAGCTGACTGCCTGGTTAATGTTGAGAAGAGAAACATCAGACTCCTGGGGGCTCTGGAGGGCTCGGGACGCACTGAAGTTCTGGCTCCGTGTATGAGGATTGTGAATAAAAACCTAAAACACCAAAATCACCAAATTAATGTCATACCTTTAAAAAACTAGGTTATTAACAGATATCACAAAACTTAAGACACTTGTACACAGTTCCGCACATGGCCAACCTTGGGTCATTAAGAACTATGGAAATGGAGGTTCTGGGTCTTGTAAAGAATAAGGTAAGGCGAGGCTCACACCGCTCACAGGGCAGGACCCACAGCACTCTCACAATCCAGCCCTTCCTCATCCACCCAGGCAGCTGCATCCAGCGTCCCAAAAAAATCACAGACAGCAGAATGAACACTTCCTTTAGTATATTTTTTCCGAACACCTAATAACTTTACTTTCTAGTCCTTGCAACAATCTAATAGTTTGAAAATGTTTTACAAACTTAAATTGTCAAAGAAATCAAACTTCTTGAAGACTTTTCATTGTCTATACTAGCAAGTCAGAATTAATTTGCCCAAAGATATTAAATCTGACAGTTTCAATTGTCATAAATATAATCATTTGAGTGACTATATAAGTCATTCAACTTCCTTGGGTTTCATCTCTGAAAAGGAGTTTTGGGGTAGGAAAAAAAATGCATCATCAGGAGGGGTAATACTGCTCTCAACTGGGTTTGGGATGGAAGGGTGTTAAGTATTAGAATGTCTTGTCACCAGGCATGGTGGCACATGCCTATAAGCCCAGCAACTCAGAAGTCAGAGACAGGAGAATCACAAGTTCAAGGCCAGCCTCCGCAACTTAGTGAGATCCTGTTTCAAAATAAAAAATACTGAGGATGTAGCTCAATGGTAAAGTGCTCCTGGGTTCATGTCCCAGTACCAACACAAAACAAAACAAATCAAAAAACAACTGTGGCCTCCAAAGGGCCACAAACAAAAATAGATAAACCGTATGAATGTAGTATTAAAATTTCATTGGAGAGCTGGCTGAGGTGGCACACATCTGAAATCCCAGCAGCTTGGAAGGCTAAAGGAGGATCAAAGCCAACCTCAACAATGGCGAGGCGCTTAGCAACTCAGTGAGACCCTGTCTCTGAATAAAACAAAAAATAGGGCTGGGATGTGGCTCAGTGGTAGAGTGTCCCTGAGTTCAATCCCCTGTACTCACCCCCTAAAAAAATTTTTAAAAATTCATTGAGGAAATTTTCAATGTGTTACAAAAGCTACACGTGGGCCAATACAACAAAAGGATGGGAACCACTGCACTAGAAACCTTTAGGCTTTTCTGGTTGTCCAATCCATTAATTTAAAATGAATATTTAATTCCTTTGATATAAATTTAAACAATATTAATTTTAAATTATTATCTATACCTAGTAGCACATTCAACAAAAAATAATTCTCAAAAGAATTACTAGAAACATGTAGAAAACACATGCAGCTACTGAATAGTACCTTCATGTTCTCATTTGGGTGATTCTTTACAATATGCTTTTGTAAACACTAACGGAACCTGATCCTCACACCAACCCCTAATTTACAGACAAGGTCAGAGGGGAGAAGGCCCTTCCCAAGGTCTCAAGACTGTAAGTGACAGTGAAAACACGAAGCCTGGTGCACTCCAGACCCCAAGCTCCAGCCACATCGCACTTCCTTTTATAAGAGTTCTGAACACAAGAATCCATGCAGGTTTCTAGTGACTAGAGATGCTGAAAAAGAATTTATGGGCTCCACAGTCTTTGGGGTTGTTGTTGTTGTCCACAGTCTTTGGGGTTGTTGTTGTTGTTGTTGTTGTTGTTGTTTTGGTAGTAGAAACTAAACCCAGGGGTGCTTCACCACTGAGCCACATCCCCAAGCCTTTTTTATATTTTATTTAGAGACAGGGTCTCGCTGAGTTGCTTAGGGCCTTGCTCAGTTGCTGAGGCTGGCTTTGAACTCATGATCCTCCTACCTCAACCTCCCAAGCAGCTGGGGTTACAGGCATACACCACCACGCCCAACTCCCTCATTCTTTTTTTTTTTTTTTTTTAGAAGTTGATACACCTTTATTTTATTCATTTATTTATATGTGGTGCTGAGAATCGAACCCAGTGCCTCCCACATGCTAGGCAAGCACTCTACCACTGAGCCATAACGCCAGCTCCCCTCATTCATTATTAACCAGAAATGGAAGGAGTGGGATTTTTGCCAAGAGTCAACAGGAATCCCAGGAGTCAGACTCCTTTCCTGTTCCCCTCTTGCTGTTCTCTGCACACACAAATAAGAATATCCAGGGAGACCTACTTGTCCCTTCGAACAGGAAAAAGCCAAGCTCAGTCACATGACAAATGGACAAGAGTCCAAAAGGACTGGCTGAAGTTCATCATTTGTTCTAGCTGAGGGGTTTAGAAAGGTAAATTAACTGATCCTCCGTACCACCACCACCAGCTCCATGGTAAGGGAAAATATATTCCCAGAGGAAAAACACTAAGTTCATATTGCAAAAAACCCATCCTTAAAATATCCCTGGTCAGGTGTCATGGCACATGCCTATAATCCCAGCTACTAGGGAGGCTAAAACAGGAGGAGCTTAAGTTCAAGGCCAGGCTAGATAACATAGTGAGACTCTGTCTCATAAAAACAAACATTTTTTTAAAATAAATAAATAAAATATACTTGCTTGGGCCAAGATATGACAAAGTTCTGTTTCTAGAGATGAAGGCCCTACTACTCAGAGTAGGCCTTAGTCTTACCAGGAATGTTTGTTTTTAAAGAATATATTTACATGTTATGTGAATCACAAGATATCACCAATTATTTTTTAAGTCTCAAGATAAAAGACTAGAACTATTCCGATTTGTTCTAAAAACAAAGTATTTAATTACACAGAGCACCAGATCCTCTGTTTGCCATCCTCAGAAACAGTCCTAGAATCAAGCGTTCCTGCCTCCCACTCTAGGTCACAGTTTAATGTGAGGGCTTCCACAGAACCTCTGCCTGGTTCCCTGCTCCCACTCCTACGCCCACCTCCCTGCATCCCCCCATACATCCTCCACACACCAGTCAGAGTCCCTTCATCTAAAACATAAAGCAAATGCTATCGCCTGCTTTACTGAAACCCTCAGTGGCTTCCCCACATACTCAGTTAAAAACCTAAGTGTTTACAGTGCCCTGGAGGCTGACCCTACATGATCTGGACCCCAGCTGCCTCATGGCCCCATCATTCCTTCCCATGCCCTCAACCTCCTTGCATTCTGGAACACACCAAAGCCGCTGCACTTGCTACTCCCTCTGCCTGCAAGGCACTTGCTCCACATATGCAGAGCCTGTCTCCTTATCTCCTTCAAATCTCTGATCGAATGTTATGAGAGGCCTGACTGACCACTCCTTTTTCCTCCTGTGGACACACATGCACACACATAATTTCTAGTAAAGGGCTCCAAAGGCATGAAACTTGTCTGTCACATTAACCACTGCATCTGAAAAGCTAAAAACAGTGCCAGGCATGACAAGTCTTCAAATTCAGGGTTGTGCACCTATAGCACGATCAATATACATTTCTTTTGGGGATCTGTCTGTGCCTTCTAACAACTAACATTGTCATGTACAGACCCTGCACTAAGTACTTTACTCCATTATACTACTTAATGGAAGTGAATTGCTACTCTTCATGATATCCAAAGGCATATCATATGACATAACAAAACATATGTGTTGTGAAAACTATAAATCATTACATGAATGTTAGCTGTAAAATGCACGCTGGGTCAGAGAACAGGCACTGTAATCTCATTTCACCAATTTTCAGTTGAGTGGCTTCAGGCGCTGCTTTGAACCTCTCTGAACTATTTCTAATCAGCAAGGTAGAAATCACAATAAGAAAATAACAGCTAACAATTAGTGACCACTTCCTGTATGACAAGTGCTTTACATGTATTAACTTCTCTACTACTCATGACCCTAAATTACTACAAAGTACCTTGCCAAAGGTCAGGAAATAGTTAATGGAGCCAGGATCCACACCTGTGCTATGCTACTGCCCTTGACCTTGTAGCAAAGAAGATGAAGTAATTAATGTAATAAGGTTTTGTTCTTGTGAGAAGTTATTACCCCTGGTGACACTGTATTTCATGCATTTGATCTCTGTCTGCAGTCCTTCTACATTTTAAGCTTTCTTAAAGTAAGGATTCCAATTTCATCTCTCAATCTAGCATAACAGAGGTGTTCAGAAGTCTGATGAATGTTAACTGACCATGTCTATTTTGTACAACATCTGGCACATAATCAAGCACATACTGCTTAGTGAATATATGATGGGGGAATCCCTGGCTGTACCTGGTCAAGGATCAAAAGTGCAATTTGAGGGTTGGAGATAAAGTTCAATGGTAGAGAGCCTGCCAATGACAAGAGAGGCCCTGAGTTCCATCTCCAGGGCCACACACACACAAAGAGCAATTAGATCTAATTCAGGGATACCTATAGGCTTTTCTCTTTCTTCTCCTACCACCGCCTGTAAAGAGGCAGTGTGAGAGTGCAAGGAGTTCGAGCGACCGGCAGAGGCTCTGGGCTGGATTCCGGGGTGAGGTAACACAGCTTATCCTGGCCAAGCCCCTTTCCTTCTGGAGACTTCCTTTCCCTAAGCTCCTTTTCCGACCAGGGACGCCCCAAAGTCCTGGCAATCAGAAAACGCTCAGAACACCCTACTCCTCTTGGCAGGATGGACAAGCACCCTAGGACTACGACAGGTTGCCAGGCAACCCGGGGCGGGGCCGGCGCGAGGGGCGGGTCGCAGGGGCGCGGCCTCGGAGGTCGTGGGGCGCCGGCCCGGGGCTCGGAGCGGGTGGGAGCCGTTACCTTGCCCGCTTGGGTGGCGGCCGCCAGGCACGGGTGAGTCCCGTCGAAGCGCCCTACGGCCACCATGCGGGGGCTGATTTTGTGGCGCAGTTTCAGGGTGAACACGGGCAGCAGCATGATGGCGGTGGCGGCTCGGGGACGTGGGGCGCGGGGACAAGAGCCGCCCGGCCCCGGTTGCCTGGGGCCGGACACGAAAGGGCCCCGGAACCCACCTCGCACGCCCCGCCGCCCGCTCCTGCGGCTGCGCGCACCCGCCCCGCTGCTTCTGCGCCTGTGCAGGCACCGCCCCGCCCCGTGTGCGGCTGCGCGGTGGTTCGCGCGGGGACGGCCGAGAGCGGTTCTGGCAGGGGAGCTGTCACGTCTTCTGCGGCTGTAACTTGTCTGCGTCACCCAGGTGCCTGCGGTGGCCGCGTCTGAGCCAGTGCACCCCCGCAGGCGTCCCCGTCCAGCATCACCAGGCTGTACCCCTGCAGACCCTGCACATTGCCGCCCTGTCCAAAGGGCCTTCGCTTAGCTGTGGCATCAGACCAGAGCAGTTGTCTGCACTAAGTCTTCCAGTCCTCTCAAAAAGAGAAAACAGTTTTAAACTCTCACATTAAATAGTCCCTGACAGTGGATATAACCTTATTTAGAAAAACGATCTTTGCAGATGTAATTAAGTTGAAGAGCTGGATTCGAATGAGCCCTGAACTCAATGATGTGTGTCCTTACAGAAACAAGAGGAAACACCCAGGTGCGGTGTTGCACACCTGGAATCACAGCGACTAGGAAGGCTGAGGCAGGAGGATAGCAAGTCTGAGGCCAGCCTCAGCAACTTAGGCCCTAAGCAACTTAATGAGACCCTACCTCAAAACAAAACAAAAAAAAAAAAAAAAAAAAAAAAAAAAAAAACAAGTACAATAAAATAAAAAGGGCTGGGGGTGTGATTTAGTGGTAGAGTGCCCCTGGGTCAAATTTTTTAAAAGGGGTTGAGGGGCAAAGGCAAAGCTTGGCATTATGCTATTAGAAACCAATGAATTAAGCCAGAGGGTACCCTAGCGACTCAGGAGGCTTAGGTAGGAGGATGGTTTGTTCAAGGTCAGCCTCAGCAACTTAGGGAGACCCTGTCTCAATAGAAAAAAATAAAAATAAGAACAGGTGGGAATGTAGCTCAGTGGTAGAGTACCCTCTGGTTAAATCCTCAGGACCACCAAAGAAAGAGAGAAACCAAAGCATAAAGGTACCAGAAGCTTTGAAGAGAGGAGGGAGTATTCTTCATGGCCCAATTGACATCCTGATTTCAGATTTCTGGTCTACAGAACTGGAGAGAATAATTTTCTGTTCTGTCAAGGGGTGGGAGAACTTTTAAGACTTTTTTAAATGCAAACATGCAAAATTGGAAAGTTGTGGCCATTCATTCAACAACTATTTTTTTTCTGGCACTCTTCCAGACAATAAATAACAGTAAACCAAAGACAAATCTGCTATCCTGAAACTGACATACTAGTCAGGGGAGACCAGCACAAAACAAGAAATACACAGTACATCATTTGGCAGTAAGTACCATTGAGAACTTTAGGAAGAGGGAATACAGGTTCATGGAGAATGCAATTTTAAATAACGTGGCAGGGAGAGACTTCACTGAGAAGGTGACATTTTGGCAAGGACTTAAAGGAAACAACAGCCTCAATGGAGCATGTTCCAGCAGGGAAAGTTCAGGTGCAAACGCCCTGAAAGCTCACTCTAGCTGCCTCTAGAAATAGGCAGAAGGGGAGATTGATGAGAAGAGCAGCCACCACCAGAGGACCTACGAAGGAGCAGCCAACAAGGAAGCGGAACCTGAAGCGTTGTGTCTGAGCAGCTGAGTGAAGAGCAGTCAGCCAGAAGAAGGGAAATAACAAACTGGCAGGTGCAGTCCTTAAAGATGCAGGTAAGTCTTTAAAGATGAGTCCTTAAATATTCTTGTATTTTATATTTGTATTTTATAATTGTAGTTATACAATGAACATCTTTTTTAAAGCCTGTTGGTATGTCTGTGGTTAGTTGCAACCTCTCTTGGAGATAATGTAAAAGGACCAAATTTGAGGGTCATGATGAAATGCAAGTCCTGAAACAGTGGCCTCTGAGTTCACTCAGCCCCTTATGGCCCCAATGCTACTCCCTCATCTGTCCAGACCCCACTCTCCTGTGGCTGCTCCCTGACCAGCCCTGTAATGCACATTGCCTTGGGTTTGTCTACCTGTCCTGGGCCATCAGATCTTAATGCTTTCTGACTATTTTTCTCTTCAGTCCATAAGCTTTACCTCCAAAAAGTGGTCAGGTCACTGAACCCACTCCACTGTGCTAACTGCTTATCACAGGTTGATTGATCACCACCTCTGCCAGGAATAGCTTGAAAGAATTGAATCTCTACGAGAGATCATTTTAGACGGTTCATTTTTCCTGGCAAACATTTATTGGGGGTTTCCTTGTTCTAGACAGTGATCAAGGCCCAGGGATACAGTGGTGAGCAAGAAAAACAAATCCATCCCCTCATGGAGTCTGGATCCTGTAGGAGATAGGGAGCAACAGACATTAAACATGAAAGCAAATAAGGTCATTTCATCTGGCCATGAGACAGATGTGATGGGGTTCACAAAGATTGCTCAAAAATGTGATGTTTGAACTAAGAGCTTTATGATACAAAAGGGGCAACTGTTACAAGAGTGGCAGAAGACATTCCAGACAGAAGACACAGGGCCAAGGGCCAGGGCGGGCGTGTTTAAAGATGAGAAGAAAAGCAGGAACCCAGTGTGGGAGAAAGAGGTTAGCAGGGCCCAGATCACCCAGCCCTGGTGGACCAGCCCACGCAGCCCGGGTTTACTCTTTGGCAGGCAGACAAGTGCATAACCACTGGCTTTCCATATAAGGCTGGTCTTGGCCTCCATCCAGCTGGAAACCTCGCTTGCTCCACGTACTGCCCTGGTGGTCTGTGACTTTGCGATTGCTCTTTCTAACAGGACGGTACCTTCATTAGCATCAGCATCGCTAACACTTACCAACCATTTTCTAGCTGCCATTCTAAGTGCTTTATGTGGATCATTTCACTTAATTCTACCACAACCCTTTGAGGTAGGTACTGTTGTTAGTCCATTTTATAGATGATGAAACTTTAGCACCATCCCCTCCTCTTGCTCTCTTCCTCTCACATTCTCTTGCTCATTCTCCCTCTCATTCCAGTATTGGGGATTGAACCCAAGGGCACTTTACCACTGAACTATATTCTCTTTCCTATTTATTTAGAGACAGGGGCTTACTAAGTTGTTGAGGCTGGCCTCAGACTTGCAATCCTCCTGCCTCAGCCTCGTAAGTCACTGGGATTACTGGTGTGCACCACTGTGCCTGGAATCAACTTCTCTATACGTCTTCACTGGGTTCCTATTTTCTTTTTTTTTTTTTTTTCAATTTATTTTTATTTTAAACAAATGGGATATGTCTTATTTCTCTGTACATGAAGTAGAGGCGTACCATTTGTGTAATCATACATTTACATAGGGTAATAATTTTTTATTCATTCTGTTATTTTTTTCCTTCCCCCCTCCCCTCCCACCCCTCTTTTCCCTCTACACAGTCCCTCCTTCCTCCATTCTTTCTAGCCTCCCACCCCCCCATTATGTATCATCATCCGCTTATCAGCGAGATCATTTGTCCTTTGGTTTTTTTTAGATTGGCTTATCTCACTTAGCATGATATTCTCCAGTTTCATCCATTTGCCTGCAAATGCCATAATTTTATTATTCTTTATGGCTGAGTAATATTCCATTGTATATATACCACAGTTTCTTTATCCATTCATCAATTAAAGGGCATCTAGGTTGGTTCCACAATCTGGCTATTGTGAATCGAGCAGCTATGAACATTGATGTGGCTATATCTCTGTAGTATGCTGATTTTAAGTCCTTTGGGTATAGGCCAAGGAGTGGGATAGCTGGGTCAAATGGAGGGTCCATTCCAGGTTTTCTAAGGAATCTCCACACTGCTTTCCAGAGTGGCTGCACTAATTTGCAACCCCATCAGCAATGTATGAGTGTGCCTTTTCCCCAAATCCTCGCATTGGCTTTATTTTCAACCAAAGAAATCCAAGCTCTTTAACAGATTATACAAGGGTCTCCAAAATATTCTGACCACCTTGAATCTCTGCAACCTCATCTTTTGCTTTTTCCCTCAAATCCTGTCCCTCAGATGCTGTTTCTAGACTCTGCTCCCATCGTGTCTTCTGCCTCGAATGGCTTTCCCCATCCCTTCCTCTTTGAAGCTTGGTTTGGCCATCACCATTCCAGGGAGCCATGTCTGGCGGCCTGTCACTGCCATTCCTGTACTTAGGAGGCAGCCCCACCTCCTGTGTGGCTCCATCAGATCTCCAGCAGTCACATCGTCTGTTACACTGATCAGATTTGAGTTTTTGGAGCACAACTCCAATTAGGATCAGGAAGTCTCCCAGAAGGACAGGGAAACTCCCAGCCTCTCTGCCAAACACCGATCCAGGCAGGGGACTTAGAGGTTTTCCTTCAAGGAGAAGGACCCAGAGTTGACCCTCTCCTGCCAGGAGTCCTGGAGTCTTCTCTGCCTCCCATGGCCCACCAGGAATTACTGGCTCTTCAGAGGGGACACCAGTCAACCTTGGGACAGTGCGAGCTGGGGCTCTTGAGGACACAGGACTTGCAGGGGGAACAGAGCTGGCAGTGGGCCCTGGGGGAAGGTGGTGTTGTTGAAGAGCAGCACACAACCTGGGGGCCCCGTGGCACGCAGACGTGCACACATTCATGCTCCCTCAGTCACCAGTGGAAACTTAGGTCCACCATTGAACCCTGACACTCATGTTTATTGAGCACCTTCTCTGTACTAGCGACTGGGCACAAGCCAACTCACTAATCCTCATAGCTGCTCTCAGAGGAAGACACCTTACCATCCTCATTTTACAAGAGAGGAAACTGAATCACAAGAGGCTCTATAACCTAAACCCAAAGTCATACAGCTGGCAAGTGGCAGGACCAGGATGGCAAACCCAGGCAGCTGGACTCCAGAGTCGGAGCCCCTGACCACTGCACCACACTGCCCAGTAGTGAACTTCCCTGAGCTCTTGGGTCCTTGTCTAGAAAAGAGAAATATCAGCTGCACCACTTCTGAGGAGCAGTGTGGGGAGAACTAGGTGCACTAATGAAAGGGCTGAAAGCAATGCCTGGCCCTTAATAACGGCCCCCATGAGTGGGGCTGCCTGGGGCTGGGTGGGGTCACTGGGGTGGGACACTTGATGTCTTTTTTCTTTTTTTAGCAGGTGGAATTGGCCCAGTTTTCTTTCAGTCCTGGGATTGGAAAACCAGACTAGCTAGTCAAGTTCTAATGGGTTGGGTCAGGACCAAACTTTTGAATCCTGATTTGCTGGGAAGGGGAGGGACCTAGCTGGCCTGTGGCGTGGTGGACACGCCCTCTCCTCACCTGAGTTTACAAAGCAGCCCCGCTAGAGGGTGTGCAGGTGTTAAGAACAGACCTGCTCAGGACTTGCCATAAAGGCCTGGTCTTGATTCTGTCTTGGAGGGAGGTTGGGCGGGATGCCCGCAGGACTGGAGGTCTCCAACAGTCACAGGCGCACTGGGGCTTGAGAAGGGCTCCTTTAAGTCACAGGCTTACTTCTGAGGGAAGACAGCTGGAGAAGGACTTTGTTGTTGTTGTTCTTTTTAGATATATAGGACAGTGGAGTGTATTTTGACCCATTATACATATGTGGAGTGTGACTTATTCTAATTAGGATCCCATTTTTGTGGTTGTACAGGATATGGAGTGGCACTAGTTGTGTATTCACACGAGAGCATAGTAAAGTTACGTCCAATTCACTCTACCGTCTTTCCCATTCCCTTTCCTCCTTCTTCCCTTTTGTCTAATCCAATGAACTTCTCTTCTCCTCTCACCCACCCCTTATTTTGTGTTAGCATCCATCTATCAGACAGAACATTCAGCCTTTGGTTTTGGGGATTGGTTTATTTCACTTAGCATGATAGTCTCCAGATCCTTCCATTTACTGGCAAATGCCATAATTTCATTCTTCTTTATGGCTGAGTAATATTCCATTGTGTATACATACCACTTTTTCTTTATCCATCCGTCCATTGAAGGACACCTAGGTTGGTTCCATAGCTTGGCTATTGTGAGTTGAGCTGTTATAAACATTGATGTGACCGTGTCACTCTAATATGCTGATCTTAAGTCCTTTGGGTATATGACAAGGAGCCGGGTAGCTAGATCAAATGGTGGTTGCATTCCAAGTTTTCTGAGGAATTGGAGAAGGACTTTTGCCTTTCTCTTTATGCACTGTAGCACTTGCTGTTTTCACAGCAGACTTGTCTCACTTTTATGAAGAAGAGGGGGGAAAAAAAAGAAACAGTAAAATAACAGCTTCAGGGCGGAGGCTGTCTGTGGATGATTTTAGGATCCAGAGCTGCATCCTCTTTCCATCTGCATGGCTCCAGAGCCTGCCTATGAAAGACTGCAGTTTTGGGTTCCCCCGACTCTTTAAGGGACGTGGCCATGAGGACCCCTCCCCAATCCATGGAGGAATGATGGGGGGACCGCCCAATCAGAGCAGGCTGCACAGGGCCAGGCTGAGAGGATGTTTTGTCTGACTGCCTGCAGGAGCAGCCCTCCTGGGCAGCCCGCCCATCCATCTTCCATTGCCTGCCTCCTTCTAGAACTCCTGGTAGCTCTGCGATTGGCTGCTGTGGCCGTGGGCTGAGGCTGACTATGTCAACGTCTTCTCTCAGCTCGTTTCACGCATGTCCAAAATTAGGATAAAGTATCGCGTGTCAGAGTCACTTGGCAGCATGTCATATGTAAAAATATAGAGAGAGACAATAGACGGGGGCAGGGGGGCTACCTACAATAATAATAAGTGACATTTGTTGAGTGCTTACTATGTGCCAGTCTGTGAAATTCTTAATTTGAATTATTATCTCATTTAACCCTCAACCCTTGAGGTGGGTAATATTGTCCCCACCACAGATGCAGAAACTAGTTTCAACCCCAAGCTCTCTCTAGTCCCTGTGTTATAGTCAGGGTGTCCAGTTGGGGTCCAGGTCCTTGGTGTCCCAAAGACTTGAGCAAGACACACACAAGTAAGAGGCAAAGTACATATTTATTGACAGTGAAGGTGAAGGTTGGGTAGAGCCAAGTGGGCCCACAAGAGAGAGGAGCTCAAGCCTTCATGTCTGGAAATCAGTGACTTAAATGCTGAGCTGTGAGGCTTTTCTTCCCTATATGCACCTGATTGAAGACCCTGCCCCATTTCCCCCACTGGTTCCCTTGTGATATCTGATTAAACTATTGCCCACTTTTCCCCCATTGGTCATTTTGAAATACCAAAACTGGTGGGGGTTGTCATGGTAACCATAGGACTTATCATAAATAAGGACATGATTGTCACCCTACCTCCGCCATCTTGGTATCCCCGAACACCTAACACCTGCACATCCCATGAAACTGGTAGGAAATGCCATCAAAGTCAGTGTTGGATATTCCCATACCCCACTCCAGAGACCCATCAGAACCAGAAAGGCCTACTGGTTCCCGAAAAGGCAGGTGGCCTCTGACCCCAGTCTCTTAGTGATGGCTGCTGATATCCTGGTTCATGCTCCCAGTGGCCTCTTGTTATGGAAGATTCTCTGATGCTTCATGGGCTTGGAGCTCCTTGGAGGGCCATACATCCAGCATCCAGGGCCCCATCCCTTGAAGCATCAGGTGGCCCTCCTCTAACGATTCTTGCCACATTCCCAGGTGTTAAGACATTAGGGCTGGGGATGTAGCTTAATGGTGGAGCACTTGCCTTGTGTGCATGAGGCTCTGGGTTCAATTCAACCCCAGCACAAAAAAACAAAAAAATTCTTGCAGCTTAAGTCTGAATGATCTCTCTTAGGAAGAGATGCTGAAAGTTATACTCCTCATTTTCAATACCTTTTTGTATGATAAAGGGTTACTAAAGCTCCCTAGAGGACCAAAGAGCTGTAGTTTTGAACTTGCATTTTTTTTTTTAATTTGCTGGTTGTATATTCTCCATTCGCCTCTCCAGATCCATTTCTCCTTCCTCTGTCCTGGTCTGTGCAGGCAGATCAACTCTAAAGGGGTATGAGGGAATTTGGGGGAGGTGATAAAAATGTTAGATAATTTGATTGTGGTGATTATTATGTAGATGTATACCTTTATGATATCTAAACTCATCAAACTGGGCTCAGGGTGTAGCACAGTGGTAGAACCCTTTCCTACAAAAATTCACCAAACTAAATACTTAAAATAAGTGTATTTTTATTATACATAAGTTAAGACTCAGAAAAAGTTGATTTTTTAGATTTTTTTTAAATCAACAAGTGTAGAGAGCAGTGACAGAGGATGGGAGAACAGTGACTGAGATGATGGTCACTGATGACCTCATGGCTGTGGCATGCCTGGTGCCTGGGAATGTTTCTGTGCAAGGGCACAGGATGCCCAGTTGCTGTGGCAATGCCCTGCCTAAGGAGGCTCTGTCCAAAAGTCTTACTTTGACATTGATCTCAGGCACATAGCTCCCAGGGACAGAGGAATTCTCATGTTAGACAACCAGAATGTTTCACCAGCTCTGCTGCTCCTGAGCCTGTCCACTTAACAGTAACTTTAAATAATGAACTTTCTTGAGAGCAACATAAACCTCTAAATATTGCACTTTGCAGTTGTGGATTGCAACTGTGGAAAAGCTGCATAGATGTTTCTCACTTTCCTGAATACAAAGAATACTGCTTGCATAGTCTTTAACCTGATAATGAGACATATATAAATAAAGATTATGATCTCGCTGATAAGCGAATGATGACACATAATGGGGGGTGGGAGGGGTTAGGGTTAGGGTTAGGGTTAGGGAGGGGGGCAAGAATGGAGGAAGGAAGGACTGTATAGAGTGAAAAGAGGGGCGGGAGGGGTGGGGGGAAGGGAAAAAATAACAGAATGAATCAAACAACGTTACCCTATGTAAATTTATGATTACACAAATGGTATGCCTTGACTCCATGTTCAGAGAAACAACATGTATCCCATTTGTTTACAATAAAAAAAAATGGGAAGATGGTAAAAAAAAAAAAAAAGGTTGCTGACATAATTGTTTAGATCTGCTTCTCTCATCGAGAGCAGGACCCCACCTGATCCCAGAGGTATATTCACAGTGTGCATGTACGAGTCTTTATTTTTCCAAACCCCCACTGCCCCTGGCCAGAACCGCAAGTTTGACTGCGCTGAACATGGCAAACTAGAATATGTCAGTCCCATATATTTAATCTTCCAATGGCTTCCTGTTATATATGGAATAAAATTCAAACTTCTAAATTGGCCTGTGGAGCTCTCGTGTCTGTGAACCATCCCTACACATCATTGGCTCTCTCACCCCTGGGCCTTTGCACTTACGGTTCTGTCCACCTGGAAGACCCTGCCTCAGGTCTCTCCAAGCCTGGCTGCTGTGTGTCAGGACATAACAAAATTGTTACAGAGTGGAGCTCCCTCTGCAAGAAATGCTCAGGTGTAATCAGAACCCGGCACCTTCCACAGTCCCTCGCACTTTGTGGGTGCTCTGTAAGTACTTGGTGAAGGAATGATTGCCTCTTCAAATAAATCAATATTTGTATCTTGAATGACTCACCTGACAGGAGCTGCTACTCCTGTCCACCTAGCATCCAAGTTCTGTCCACCTGGCATCTTCTGCCACCAGATTTTTTTTCAAGTCTGACTCCTTTGTCAGTCGGACCTCAGCTCAAGCCACCCCTTCTCAGAGAGGCCTGCCCTGCACTCCCCGTCCAGTCACATCACCCTGCCTCATGGACCCCAGCCTGTAGCATTGGCCTCCCTGACTTCTCACTGAAACTTGCAAGCTACGTGGGTTTGTTCTAATGAGACTTGAGCAGTGGTACCTCTTTCTTCCTCTTGTTTTGCACCATTTACCACCCAGTAAGTGACATGACGGCCACGAGACCACAGTGGAGATCCTGGGCGACATGGCTGACCAGAGACTCCCAAACAAAGAAGGGAAGGCACTGAAGAGTGGGACGCTGCCTGGCCAAGGATTGTTGCCACATGGTTCACTCAGCAAAGACATGTTTTGATTAATTTTTTGTCCATGCTGTTATTCTTCCCATTATTTCCTGCCATTTGGCAGGAGTTTCTGATTTTGAAATGCCCATATGATTTATGTAAGTTGTGATTTTTTTTTTTTTTTTGAATTTACAAACCTACTCTCCTTAATCTTTTTGTTATGATCTATGAAAAACTCCTGCTTTCATCTGCACCGGCCAAACCCACAGTAGTAAACGGTATTGGTGGGAGGTGTGACCAAGGTGTGCTGACAATGACGAATCTGCTCTGCCAGGACAACGAGTTGCCAAGGACTCTTCAAATGATTTTGAAATGAGAGGAGGCCACAGTGAGATGCAGCTAGCCCAGAGGAGGAGCGAGGAACCAGCCTCTGGCCCACCCCACCCCCAGCTGAGATCAAAGGGGCTCGCTGGAATCCGCTCCAGTTTCCAAGGAGGGTGCTCTTTATAAACCCCTGGAGCCACTGGGTGTGGCCAGCATCAGACGCTGGCTAAGACCTGACTCAGCTTTACTAACTATCTGCTTGGGTGCGAAGCCAACCTCTGGGGCACCTGCTCTGGAAGGTCTGAGTTTTTCTACTTTGGTCTGAATTCCCATAACAGAGCAGTAGATGGCTTTGTGGACCCGAGCATCATATCTCTAGGGACATGGAAGACTAGGGGAAGTTCCAAGTTCTATCTCTGCATTCATGACCTTCCCAAGTAGGACGGGGCGGGAGAGATCCCCAGCCCAGGCTCCTGCCCAAGGCAAGCATCACCATCTAACTTCCATCTGAGTACTTCCTGTGACTGGGTGGCTTAATTCACAGGGAGGCTGTTCCGAGGAATCATAGTTCTCAAAACTCTCAAATTCATATTGAGCCACACATCAGCTCTCTGTAGAAATAAATGGACTTTATCACTCTTCCATGTTAGCTCTTCAGGAATTCAGAGATGTCTCATCTTCCCTCCAAGTCCCCGTTAGGCTGAACACCTCCAAGCCACCCCTTCAGGGATTCCTGAGGTGGATGGAATTCCTATTCGTTTACCCTTTTTTCTTTTTTTGCAGTACTGATTGAACCCAGGGATGCTCTACCTCCGAGCTACATCCTCAGACCTTTTTATTTGTTTATTTTATTTTGAGACAGGGTCTTACTGAATTGCCTGGGCTGGCCTCAAACGTCTGATCTTCCTGCCTCAGCCTCTCAAGTAGCTGGGATTATAGGTGTGTGCCACCATGTCAGGCTTAGTGTTTTTTTTGTTTGTTTTGGTTTGGTTTTTGGGTGCTGCTTTAAGGGGTCTGCTCTGAGAAGAACGGAACTGAGAGGCAGATATGAACAGATTGCAAATCTCGCCCCTCTTCTCCCTTCTGCCTGTCTCACACTCCCCCAAAGTGCGCGTGAGATGAAGACACCTGCGTAACACAAAGAACGAGGGCGCACGGCAGCCATGGAACTCTCCACCCAAGGACACCCAGGAACAAAGATGGGTGGGGCAGGCGCTGGGGACTGAACCCACGGCTTTGCAAGATCGGCACATGTGCCACACTGAGCCACACTCCCCGCCTAGTGCTCCTTTTTAAAAGAATAGACAAAACCAACTGGCTGAGGTGCTTGTGGGTCTTTGCAGGACCCAAGAGACTTGCTTACCAGGGACTGTAAAAAAACAAGAATAAGAAAGGATAAGACTTAGAATAGCAACGCAGAGCAAGGCGGCCACAAGCGAGAGCCATGATCATTTATTATGAGCTGAATTATGTCTCCCTCCTTCCCCTGGGGGGGGGGGAGGTAAGTGTGTTGAAGTCCTGAGTCTCAGTCCCTCTCAGTGTGAGCTTGTGTGGAGATAGGGTCTTTACATAGATAGCCAAGGTAAAAGTGGTCTTGCCAGGTACAGTGGCACACGCCTGCAATCCCAGCAACTTGGGAGGCTGAGGCAGGAGAATCACAAGTTTGAGGCCAACCTCAGCAACATAGGGAGGCCCTAAGCAACTTAGCAAGACCCTATCTCAAGATAAGAAATAAAAAGGGCTAGGAATGTGGCTCAGTGATAGAGTGCCTCTGGGTTCAATCCCTAGTACCAAAAAGATAAAAAAATAAAAGAGGTCTTTATGCATCATAATCAAATTCACAGTCCCATATGACCTGTGTCCTTATGAAAGGGAGAAGTGGGGACACACACAGGGAGAACATCTCTTGAAGATGGAGGCAGAGATCAGAGCTATGCTTCTACACGTCATGGAACGCCAAAGATTGCCAGCAAACCAGGAGAAACTGGGGAGGAGACGTGGAGCAGATTCCCACAGCTGTGGGCAGGAACCAGCCCCGCACACACTTTGAGCCTGCACGTGTAGCCTCCAGAACTGAGAAAGTAGTTTCCGTGTTGAAGCCACTCAGCCTGTGCTTTGCTATGGTGGCCCTGGAGAATTGACACACTGCCCCTAAGCCTACAGGCAAATGGGAGGTTTGTCTCCGGAGCCCAGTGAGGTGGGGCCTGGCTGGGGCTGTACTCACAGTGGCCGCTGTGCAAGGAGGGAACTGGGCAGTAAAGACCTCGACCTCCTGTCCTCCAGCCCTCCAGCTTCCCGCACTGCCTAAGCCAGTGGGCAAGAGAGGCAGGTGATGCCGGCAGAGAATGTGCCTCACCTGGGGCTGATGGCCCCACTTCTCTCATCTATCTATGGGAGTCCCTGGCTGATAGAGGAGGAAGAGAACGCAGAAGCTCCTGATCCAACCTTTTTATTGGGCCCCTGGGGAAACCGAGTCCCATAGAGGGATGTGGCAATGTGGCCCATCAAGCACAGAATCCAGACTAAAATTCAGCACTCTTGACTCCAGAACACTCTGAACGTCAGGGCTGCTGTGCCTTACATCGTTGCCTCCTCTTGTCACTCACCCGCACTCACCTCTTTGGCACAGTGCCTTTAAAAAGTATTTAATTATTATTTGAATAGGGAATGCTTTGTATGAGATTAAAAGGTATAAAGTTACATATATAAAGACGTGGAGAAATAGGAACCCTCCTGCATTGCTGGCGGGACTGTAAAGTGTTACAGTCACTGAGAGATGAGCCTTAAAAAAATTAAACAGAATTACCATATGATCCAGAAATTTCATTCCTAGGTATATTTATCCAAGAGAATTGAAAGCAGGGACTCACATGCTATTGTCGATAGTCATAACAGCATTACTTACAATAGCCAAAAAGTGTCAGCAACACTGTCCATCAACAGGTGGAGAAATGAAATGCGGTATGTGCATATGATGAAATATTATTCAGCCATAAATAACGAAAGAAGTACTGACACATACTACAACCTTGAAGACATGTTGCTAAGTGAAATATGTCAGGTGCAAAAAGAACAAATATGTATGACTTTACTTATGTATGATACCTAGTCAAATTTATAGAGACATACAATAACAATCATCAAGGGACAGGGTGTGGGAGAGGAATGGAGAGTTATTGCTTAATGGGTTCAAAAATTCTGTTCGGAGCTGAGTGTGGTGGTACAAGCCTGTAATCTCAGCGACTTGGGAGGCTGAGGCAGGAGGATCACAAGTTCGAAGCCAGCCTCAGCAACGGCAAGGTGCTAAGCAACTCAGTGAGACCCTGTCTCTAAATAAAATACAAAAAATAGGGCTGGGGATGTGATTCAGTGGCCGAGTGACCCTGAGTTCAATCCCTGGTACCAAAAAAAAAGATTCTGGTTTGGGATGGTGAAAAAGTTCTAAAAATAGGGGTGTTGCTCACACAAATGTGTGGGTTAATGCCACGGAATTGAGTACTTTAAAATGGCTAAAAGGATAAAATTCATGACAACGTATATTCTATCAGAATTTTTTAAAAGGTGTATTTTCTGAAAAATCAAATAATAAAAGGAAGGAAACCACCCTCCCATCTCCTGTCCTTGATACCAACATCCCCTCCCTGTGGATCCCTCTGGGGCCGATTCCACAGTCTCCTTCCCCAGAGGCTGTTTTTCTTCCTGGGAGTGGTTTTCTTCTCACTGACTTGCAGGTAGTCCATAAACGGAGGCACGCAAGACACCCAGTGCTGTGTTTCACTTTTTTTCACTTAATATGCTTTAGGGAGTATCTCGCTTTCTTATACTCCCTCCCTGGGATTCCTGCACCAAGCCTTGAACTGTTCCACAACATTGGAGGGTGACAACATCTGCATTGTAATAAGACGTAACATCTTAACCCCAAGAGTGAAGCGGGAATGGGAGAATTCTAGACCCCTGCCTAGGGTGTACCACACGAGGAAAGACTCGGGAGGAATGCAGTCTCTTCAGCCGGAAGGATCAAAATGTATGGAGTCCACACATGGAGACGGACCTGGGGTAGATGCGGGTATAACAATGGCCAACAGCTGTATCACTCTCATCCGGGGTAGCCAGTGTCTAAGCACTACAGGCGTATTAATTTTTTTACTCTTCACAACCGCTTGCTGATGTAGGTGCTGTTATTAATTGCCCCCATTTTACAGGCCAGGCTGCAGGGCATGAAGAGTTAAGTAATTTGCCTGAGATCTAATGAATGACAGAACTGGGATGGAGCCCACACAGTGGGGCTCTAGGGCCTTGCTCCTGCTCGCCATACGGTGCTGCCTCTGGGGCACACAAACATTCACGGAAGGTCCTGCCAGGAGGGCTTCCTACGATAGGGATATAATGAGGCCTGTAGACAAGGAGGAGTTTATAGCAGCAACAGGAGCACAATTCACCCTGGGACAAAGCGGAGACGTGATCCATGTTATAAGGGGAACATATAGAATGTTTTGGAAATCAGAGGAGGAATGGCACAGAATGCTGGAATGTCATGCAGAGGAAGTGACATTTAAGTGTGAAGGGAACCTATGTTTAGGGAGCAGCAATCCCATGTATGCTGCCTGAGATGCCGAATCCTCCCAACAGCCTTGCTTTATCCCCAACTCACAGATGTAAGAGATTCACTGAGGCTTCCAAGGATGCATTAAAGTGGTGGAGCTAGGCTCCCTCCTCCCTGGCTCCTCCAGCTCAGGGCCAGGGCCTCCCAGAGGTGAGATCCAGCCGCAGGCCTGGTGGGGTCCTCCCCATGCTGGTGGCATCAGCCTTCCTCCAGCAGGAAGCCTGGGATCCTCAGCTGGCTTGGTGGGAATCGCCATCCTTGGCAGGAGCACCCAAGCCAATTAACAAGCAGAAGCTCTTTGAAGATGAAATTGTCCATAAAAAGGGCTGGTTCCCACAGTCCAGCAGCCAGGCAGGGACGGTTTGGGGAGAGGATTGTGGTGACAGTAATGAAGGAGCAGGTAGGCGTTCCTGGGCGGAGAATCCTTGACCAAGGATGCTTAGCTTCCAGGCCCTTCCAGAAATGTCTTTCTTTAGTCCAGAGCAGGCCACAACCAAGGGCAAAACTTTGTAAACTTCAGTGTGAATGAATCTCTCCTGAATTTTGCTATGATTACATTCTGTCTGTTCCAAAATTTACATTGTCTCTTCCTTAAAGTGACTCACTTAAAAATGATTCATCCTGCCTCTCAGCGCCTCGGGAGGATCACAAGTTTGAGGCACACCTGGGCAACATGGCGAGACCCTGTCTCAAGGTCTAACACAAAGGGCTGGGGGTGCAGCACAGCGGTAGAACATTACTGGGTTAACACCAGGACTGCAGATTTTAATTAGTTTATTTACCCTAAGCACAAAATTTCTGAAAATTATAACTTCAATGTTCTGTGTATTTCTTTCTCATAAACATTAGAATAAACTAAAACTACTAAAACCATGAAAATGGAAGTTTTTCTGTGGACCATCTACAAGTCTCTTCCTTTTGGAACTCCAGGCTGAAACCGGTCTGAAAATCTGGATGGGGTCCTCCTTCCCCCAGTGTTGAAGATTAAACACCCGAGAAATGCCGAGGCAAGAGCAAAAAGTAAATTTTATTTAAGAAAAGAGAGAGAGAGAGAGAGAGAGAGAGAGAGAGAGAGAGAGACCTCCAGAGAGGAGGGCGTCCATAGCAGGTGCCTGAGGAAGAGAGAGGAGTGTCTTGCCCCTTTGTAGATTTTAGGTTTCCTTTCTTCTCATGTCCCCTCCTCTTATCTTGCCTACATGACCAAAAGTGACCAAAAGAGCAGGAAGAGAGCTGCCGAGGGGGTGATTGCTTGTGTTGGAAAGTGTGATCCCTCCCTCCCCAGAAGTCGTTAGCACCCAGGTGATGGGGATACAATCTATCCACTTGCCTTTCTTTGACAATCAGCTCCCTGTCCTTTGCCCTGGTCTAGCTTCTCTTCACCTTGCCCCATGACCTTGGGCACCTCCCTTTTCTTTCTCTGGCCTCAGTTTCCCCATCCCTGGTTCCTTGCAGCTCTTCACAGCAGGTTGGTGAAATGCAGATACAAGCCTGCTGCAATCCCAGCCCTGCCTTTCCCTGCAGGAGACCTCAGGCAAGTTACTTTGGCCCATCTCTGCGTCACTTGCACCATCTATAACTGGAGCCGACGTGGCGGGGCTGCTGGGGGGCGTACCGTCTTCTCTAAGGGCTTTCCTGGCCGTTCGACTACGTCTACCACTGATCGCCTGCTCCCACAACTCTGTGTCCTTTTCTGCAGAGCATTTATTACCTTCTAAGAAGCTATACCATCAGTTCGTTGATTATGTCTACTCTCTTTCCTCCTGCCCTCCCTCAGAATGCACGAGAGCAAGGATATTCACCAGCTTTGTTCACTGATGGAGCCCAAGCGCTTGGGTAGAAGGTTGCCCTGGTCTGAAGGGGGTTGGAAATTAACATATTCATAAGCTATGTTGTAGTGTTATTTCTGCACCTGCCAGATGTGTTTTGTTTTTGTTGTGTTTGTTTTGTTTTTGATAATAGGTGTTTAACCCAGGGGGCACTTAACCACCAAGCCACATCCCCAGCCCTTTTTATTTTTTATTTTGAGACAGGGTCTCACTGAGTGGTTGAAGCTGGCTCTCAACTTGCAATCCTCCCATCTCAGACAGGCGTGGTCCACCGAGCCTGGCTAGTGCTGTATTTTGAAGTATCGGGTCTATTGGGGAATAGTCTCTGATTTACAGGGAAGCTGGTCTTTTGGGCTTCTTAGAAGTACTAATGGCACATCAAAGGAAATGAAATTATCATAAAAATCGATGCCTTTCAGCAAGTCAGGAATGTGGGTGGGGATGCTGCCTTGTGGGCTTTGAAAGCCAGGCGTGGGGTCTGGGGAGTGTCCCAAATGTCACCTGCAGGCTGGGATTTCCCCTGTCCTGCTAGGTTGGGAACGGATAGCTGCTTTTACTGAACACCTGCTAAGTACTAGGGGCATGCTACAGATTAGCTCATTTATTCCTCAAAACAGCTACGTACAGTGGGCAGAATTTTGCCTTTTTTCTGATGAGAAGAGACGGATGGAAAGTGACTTTCCAGTGGTCACCCAGTGACTGATTAATAGCAGTGTCTGGGCTGCAGCCCTGACTTGTTGGGCCCTAGGTTTCCCCCTCTACCCTCTACGTCCCTACATACCCTAGTCTTGCTGCTCTCAGACTCTTTCTCCCACACCTTAAGTTTAGGCTTCCCCGAAACAGGGCAGAAATGGGCTTCTTCAGATGATAATTATATATATTTATTCACCACAGAGAGATGCTCAGGGCACCACTTGAAAGCCAGACTTTATTTTCTTACCCCAAAAGGATGTCCTACCTCATCTACTGGGCTGGCCTCCAGGAAACGTTGACTCTTTCCAGAGGGATCAAAGGAGTCTCCCGAGGGATCCTAGGAAGCTGCAGGTCCACAGGCCTCCCTCCCACAGCAGCTGTGCAGCTGCGGTTCTCCCCGCATGCCACTCAGTAGAAGGTCATCACACTCTGGACTCTCGTGTGATGCTTATATAAAATATTCAGCAAGTACCACCAGCCCAGTGGATCCATTAGCTCATGCAGGACAGAAATCAGCCATGGCTAGCAAGAGAGGGTTAAGAAGAATTATTTTTTGCATTGATTAACATAGCAGGGTGCCTGCTCCACAGGAAGAGTGGCAAGGAAATCAAGGGGTAAACACCCTACATACATTGGGGGCTAGAAAGTAACATATTCATAACATGTTGCAGTGTTATTACTGCACCTGCCCAAAACGTTGTATATGGTTTGAAATGTGCCTAAGGTGCACACCCCCCAACCTGTAGCATGCAAATGCATGCTAATGAGGGTCAGAGTTACTCTGGGGCAAGGAGTTGGGGTCAGATGTGCTTGCTCTGGCTTGATGCTTTTTTGTTGTTTGTCTTAAACAAGGGACACAGTGAGGGAAGGTGCTCCTGCCATTTATCTCAAGCACAGAGATGCAGATCTTTTCTTTCAACAGTCACCAATTTAAACTTAACCCTGTCCTTCTGCCTCACAAGGAGACACAGAAAGGAAATAGTGGGCTGGGCTGAAACTCACTGCAGAGCGCTTGCCTAACATGTGTGAGGCACTGGGTTTGATCCTTAGCACCACATAAAAATAAGCAAATAAAATGAAGGCATTTGTCCATCTACAACAGCAAAAAATAAATAAAAATAAAAATAACTAGAATAGTTGCCTCTGGGAAGAGGAGTGCCTAACTGGGTCAGGGAAAGCGGGAGATCATTTTTTGACCCTCCCTTTTAGTTCTCTTTGAATTTTGAAACCTATGACTATAGTGTCTATTCAAAAATAAATAGAAAAAAAATTTTGGTGGTGCTGGGGATTGCTAGTAGGCCTTATGCATACTAGTTTGGTGGTAGTTTGCCCTACCACCAAACTCCACCCTTAACCCCTTAGAAAGTAATGTTGGTTCAAAGCCAGCCTCAGCAACTTAGCCAGACCCTGAGCAACTAAGACAGACCCTGTCTGAAAATGAAAAAATAAAAATTGACTGGGGATGTGACTCAGGGATCAAAGACCCCTGGGTTCAATCCGAGTACAAAAAAAAAAAAAAATTCATGTTAAAAAAATAAAGATGATCCCAATGTATGTTTGGGGAGAGGGGAAGGTTACACAGTAATTTGTTTACTATAAGCTAGTTTTTATGTTTTTACAAATGTATGTGTGTATGTCACTGATAATAGGACACATTCCAACATCATGGGCCTCCTGACCAGAAGCCATAAGAAAACAACATCATTTCTGTTGTATCACTGCCAAAACTGCAGAACCTGCGTGAGGACACATTGTGTGATCATGAGGACACAGGGGACAAACCTCGAGCGGCACTCTGCAAAATAATTAGTCTCTTCAAAATGCCAAGAAGATGAAGAAAAAGAAGGATGGGGAAATTTCAGATGAAAAGAAAAAAGAATCACATGACAGCTGAATGTAATTGTGTGGTCCTGGATTCCATCCTGGGTCAGGAAAAAAATTGGTAGGCAGGACATTAGTAAGACAGTTGTTGAAATTTGAATAACATCTGTAGACTAGATAAAAGTTAAATATCAACGTTAAATATCTGGGTATTGTGAATTTTATTGTGGCTGTGTAAATAATATCCTCATTTGCAGGAAATACATAATGAAATATGTATTGAAATAATAATGAAATACATAATTTAGTAGTAAAGGAGCAACTTACTCTCAAATAGTTCAAAGGGAAAATAGATTTATATATATAAATATGCATCAAAACCAATATAGAGATATATCTCTCTCTATATATGTATGTATGCATTATATGTGTGTGTGCATATATCCACATATACATGCTGAGCATCCTTAATCCAGTATCTAAAATCCAAACTACTCCAAAATCTGAAACTTTTTGAGTGCCAGCCTGACCCCACAGTGGAAAACCCCACACTTTGGCCTCTCGGGATGGTTCATCATCAAGATGCAGGTACGCTAAGAATATTTCATACAGTTGCCTTCAGACTGTGTATGAGGTTTCGAGTTTAGTCTTGGATCCCATCCCCCAAACAGTTCGTTACAAAAGTATTTCCCCAAAACCCAAAATCAGAGGTACTTCGGTCCCAGGCATTTCAGGTAAGGGATACTCAGTCTGCACAAAGACAGCAACAGGAGAGAAAAGAGAGAAGGGGAAAGCAGACCGGCACATTGCACATCCAAGTAAAGGGTGTGTTCCGTTTCTTTCCACTATTGCTGCAACTTTTCTTTAAGTTCGAAATTAATTAAAAAACAGTAGAAAGGCATCAGGCAAAATGTTACTTGTGCTTATTTCTACACTTAATTATCATCAAGTTTTGTTTTGTTTTGTTTTGTTTTTTGCTTCTGTATCTTCCTCTTAATTTTCTTCCTAATTTTCCTTTTATAAAAGCAATACAAATATATGATAAAATAATAATAATCCAGATGCTGGACTGGGGGTATAACTCAGTAGGGGAGCTCATGCTTAGCATGGAAGGAGCCCTAGGTTCAGTCCTCTGCACCAAAAATAATGATAATAATAACAATCCCAATGCTAAAAATGTTTCTCCATAGCTGAATGCTGTGGCATGCACCTGTAGCTCCAGCTATTCCAGAGGCTGAGGTGGGATCACTTGAGGCCAGAAGTGTGAGGCCAGCCTGGGCAACAGAGAAAGACCCTGGCTCAAAAACCAGAATAAGGCTGGCTGGGGATATAGCTCAGTTGGTAGGATGCTTGCCTTGCAAGCACAAGGCCCTGGGTTCAATCCCCAGCACCGCAAAAAAAAAAAAAAAAAAAAACAAAAACAGAAGTTCCTACAGATCAAGTCTTCCTCCCAGCTCAGCCCAACTACAAGTGCCTGGGCCTGTAGAGCTAAGTAACAGCATCTGGTCCCGGGCCTCCTGGCAGACGGTGGCAAGACTGTCCTCCCCAGTCCCCTTCCACATATGTTGGCTTCCTGATACACACGATCTGTACCTTGTTTTTCTCCAGTTAACATGCTACCTTCATGATCCTTCTATAAAGCGACCTCGTGTTTTTATGAGCATTGAGTTGACATGTTGTGATACATTGATTCCATTCCTATTGTCGTGAACATGTAGCACTCTTCCAAGATCACAGTGAATGCCACCCACTTCTTGGTGCACAATGATCATACATCAACATACAGGATCATTCCCCACAGGCAGAGCTGCTTGGTGAAGGCATGAGCACCTCTCCCCTTCGGGAGCATCTGTCTGAGCATGCCCGCTTCCCCACAGCCTACCCACGTGGCGCCAGTCACACTTTTGGACCTCTGCCTATCTCACAGATTTTTTAAATGCTCTCTGTTTGTCATTTTAATTTGCATTTATATTATTGTAAGTGTAGACCAGTATCTTATCATGTGCTCTGAAAGGCATTGGTGTAAGTTTTCCCCGCTCTGTGATCCCTTCCTGCTCTGACATGAACCCAGCTCTCCCCAGGAGAGATCCTCGGCATTCACCCCTCCCTGGGCCCCTGTGGGTGCAGAAGGAAAGAATTCGTGTCTTCTGGTACCTTTGGACCACCATGGGTCTCATCACAGCGAGGACTCCAGCCTTCTTTCAGGTTTTCTAGCTATAAACTCAAACATGATCATTAACCACAGTTGCTGGGTCGGTGACTCAGCCCAGGCCCAGACAGCCTCCCTATCCCATGACAGGCCTATCCTCAGACTTTACAGGGTGCCTGCCTGCCCACCCCTAGGAATCAGAACTTCTTAGTTCCTCCACATTTCTGTTTTGATGGGAACAGAATGTTTCATTCATCAGGAGGCCCTGAAAGGCTCTTTTGTGCTTCCTGGAATCTGCTCAATCTTCTCTGAAAGATTGAACAAAAGCTGGAGTCCGAGAACCCTGGAGGTCAGGCCCTGGCTGATGAGCTGTGGGCTCCTTGCTCATTAGTGTGCAAATGCATGCAGCTCGGGCTCGGGCTCCTCCCACACAGCTCTGTGCAGATGGTGACCTGACTATTAATTTTACGGCGGGATGTTTTTACCCCTCCAGCATCTGCAAGGAGAGCTCTACAGCCATGAGGTTTTCGTACTTGGCCTTGTGGCTGAGATAGATCACTTCTTGGCTGCCAGTCATTGTCTTGAGCATCCTTACATAAGCACAGAGTCCGGGCTTTGGAACCAGATAAAATGAGGTCCAAACCCTCGGTCTGCACTTGCCTGGCTGGGTGATCGTGGCAGATGACCTATGTTAGCCAGTCCTCTCATCCCAAAATATGAATTTACAATAGTACCCACTTTGCAAGTGAGGTGCTGGTGTCTTGGAGTGCAGAAGAAGTACAGAGAGGATATTTTGTGACCACAAAAAAGCAGAATTGGAAATGATTCACTAGCCAGACTTTTCCTCTAAGAAGCCAAGAAAATAACCACTGAACTTGGAGAAAACAAAAATGCAGTTGAATCCAAACCTTTGCTTTTGGGTTGAAACTCAGAAATTTCTCATTGTGTTGTTACCCTCAAGGTAAAAACAAAACAAAACAAAATCAAAACTCTAGCCCTGCTCCTCAGGCTCTGTGTGATTTGGCTCCTATCCAGCTCCTGACCGCTAATCCACCCCTTGGCCTTGGGCTCTGGGCCCTGGCCAGCGTGGACATTGCTCAGGTCTGTGAACACTTAGACCTCCCTCGCCGCCCCCTCCAGCCTCTGACCCTGGAAGCTTCCTCTTACCTGGAACGCCCTCCCATCCAACCCCACCCTGACTAACCCCTGCTCTGTGTACAAGTGTCAGCTTAAAGAGGACTCTTAGAATGAGAGAGGGGCTCCAGAAGGCCTGTGCGGGGACTCCCTGCAAGTTCCATCTTGTGAAGACACACTGCCTGTGTCGTTTCTGACTCCCTGTCCATTTTCCTTGATGGACCCCAAGCACTACGAGGCTATGTCCCTGAGCTGGCACGATGACTGGCACATAGAAGGGTCTCGCTGAGCACCTGAGGTGGGAAGGAAGGAGGCCAGAAGGGAGGAAGGAGAAGGCAGGCAGATAGGGAAGCAATGGTGGCAGATGTTTCATAAGCTCCCTGGATCCCCACAGCACAGGTCAGACACCTGTTCGTAACTCCCCTGGGTCAGGCCCCCTGGACATAAGGATAGGATGGGGCATATCCGATGGTGGCACTTTAAAGAACAACTTCTTAGCAATCCCCTTCTGAGCTTCCTGGGTTCTTAGCTCTTCTGCTTTAGGAAGTTTCAAAGTCATTTTCAAACCCTGATTACTCCCCACACTATGGACCCAGGCAGCAGCAGACTTGGCTCCAACAAGTTGCAAATTAGGAAACTGAGCCCCACAGTTAGAAGCTTGTCTGAGCCTGCACGAAAAATCAGACTGGAAGTCTCTTTCTTCCTCAGGAAGCCACCACAGGGAGCAAGAACTGAAAGCTGACAATACTTTGGGCCTCAGTTTATCTACATGAGTGAGCGATTCCCTGCTGTGGGGTCACCTGATTCTCTATTGTGCATTTACTCAGCAATTTTTTTTTAAATTGGGGATTTTTACATAAAAATTCAGATTTAGGGACTCTCTTGAAATATCAAAAACTGGCAATGCTGGACTCAGTTTCCATTTCCATAAGTCTAAGACCGGCTGGAGTGGAATAGTAGTTGCCTCTTTTACACATTTTATCCCGCTTCCCACAGTCCCCACTGCTCCATTTAGACCTGTTAAACTCGTAGGCATTCCACCACAACTCTGTAAGTACCTCTTCACCTCTTCTCCTATAGTTACTAAACCTGATCACCTACACGGGTTTCTCAAAAAAAAAAAAAAAAAAAATGCTGTTTCCAGCCACAGGGTCCTTGCATATGCTGTTTGTGCCATCTGAAAGGGTCCCTTCCATTTTCTAAGTCAGGTTCCCCTTCCTATGCTTGTAGTTATCTTCCACGTCTCCCACACAGTTTGAAACTATTCATGAACGTGGGCGAGGACTAGCTGGTTTTGATTGTTGTATCTGCAGCATGCATCCCAGAACCTGGCACATCTTAGGAAACTGGTGAACACTGTGGAATGAACACATGACAGGGTCTCTGCCAGGCTTGTGGGCATCCATTCAAGGAGGCGTGCCCAGCACCCGATCTTTCTCAGTTTGGTTAGAGGATGCCACTTTCCCAGCCTCCTGGTGGGATTCCTCCTGCACGTGTCCGTAGGCATATTTCCCTTTCCCAGGGGCCTAGGATGAAAGGTGAGTAAAGACGCTAGGGCATTTGCATTCAGACCTGGTCCCCGTGTTGGGCAACTGCAGGCAACAACGAGGGTCAAAGCTACAGTGAGATGACAGGTCACAAAAGGAGGCCTCTTCCACACGGAGAAAAGGCAGCTTGGCTGGACTTCAGTCCACAAGGTCCCAGAGCAGATCAGAGCCAGGGATGCCAGTCACCTATCCTCAAGAGAAGGAGAGCTTGTCCTTGAAGTGGAGAAGAGTTCAAGGCAAAGCGATGCCCTTTCCCCAGCCTACTCTGCTCAAAAGGGTCTAGAGCGTGTTCTACCCCACAGGTTAGGGCAGGCTACGAACAAAAACAGGGCGAGGAAGACTTCAAATTCTAGGTGACAGATCTGAGGTTAGTGACAGGTAGTGGGTCGGAGATCCATTTGTGGAAGTGTGATCGATGTTTGGCGGAAATTCAACGCCTAAGTGAGAACTTCTGAGGCCCTCGAGCGGGCCAGGCTGAAGGTCTGGTCACCAGAGGCCTGATGGGTTGTAAGAGGCTCCGTGCCCCTGAAGCTTTAGGTTTCCAAGGCAGACTCCAAACACAGGACTCTGGGGGCTGCTCTGCCTGATGGGCTTGTTCATGAGGAGATATTTAAAAATAATAAACAATTTGATAAATGTTTAAAAACTATAATTTTCTCTGTACACACACACACACATACACACACAATCCAAATTTCCAATTTCTCTGTAAAATCAGAAGAGGTGGTGATATTTAACCTTATTCCCAAATTCCAATATTCATTGGAGCTTAAGCAACCCACAGTCCCTACCAGCCCCAGTTACCTACAGTGTGGCTACTGACTCTTCTGCTTTTGGGACATGGAACCTGAGACCTAGTGAAAGCTAAGCAGGTGCTCTACAGCTGAGCTACACCCCCAGCCCCAACTCCACTCTTCTGTATTGACCACCTAGCTCCTAAATGTAATTCAGTTTGGGATTCCTGAAGTTTCCCCAGAAATCCACCATCTCCAGAGACTGCTGCTTCTAAGGTAATTCCTGAACTGCGATAGGAGCCATCTGCTCCTGGCTGAACTGGAAACCAACTCTCCCCAGTCCCACCACCCCACCCCCATATCCCACCCTGCAGACAACTAACACTTGTCTACTTGTCTGTACCTCCACTGGGCCAGGACTTCAAAGCCAAGCAAGATCCAAATTTAGTTGGCACTAACCCTCTCTGGCCTCAACCTGTTTTCTTCTGCCAGGCTGAGCCTTCCCACCTCTGCTCACTTCCTATTAAAATTAACAAGCGTTGCAGCAGGCATCAAAGGCAGGGCTGTGCCTTTAATATTCCAGGCAGGCCCAGGCTGGGATGAAGCTACGTCCCCCTGTGTACCCACCCCCCCCCCCCCGCCCGCCCCCGCCTTCCCTTCCAACTGAACTGGGGGAAGTGGTGCGGCTGGGAATGCCAGCATTAGAAGAGCACTCTCCTTCTCTGTTTGATATCTGTACCAAGGAAAATTCCAGGGCCATCTTCATGGTCATTTTCTTCAAAGTGCCCTGCAAAAAAAAAAAAAAAAGAAAAAACCTAACCAATTATCCTTAAGAGGCACCCACAGAGGAGCGTATTATTATCTCCATTTTATTGGCAGGGAAACTGAGGTCAAGCAGCTTGCCCAAGGCCAGACAAAGAGAGAGAGAGAAATTATATCAAAGCAGCGGCAGCAGAAATCTGCATCCATCCAGGGCTCTCCAAGACCTGGATCTGGCTGCCCCCAGCCAGGGGGTCCTGACCACCCCTCCTTGTTCTCACGCTGGGCTTCTGAGAACCAACCTTTGTGAAGACATTGGGGCAGTGACCCTGCAGGCGCAGAAAGAGACGACAAGCTCCATCATCAAGTCCTTTACAACACAGGAAGTGGGTGCTGCATTAATTAATCCCCTTCTGCTCAGCCATCAAGCTGCCGTCTTTGTTTTTTTTCCTCCCTAACATTAATAGGCGATAATCTGACCCGAGGAGACATGTTTACACTAGAAAAACCAACAGATAACCAGGGCCCAGTGGTTCTGGGTTACTGGTGAAATTCATCCCTGGTGAATGGGTAAGGGCTTCAGGTGGGAGCCCCAGAGCCTCCACCTGGGAGCTGTTCAAACAAGTTCTGCAGACCCCCAGAATTTCAGGGGTGGTTGGGAGTTGGCCATCTGGCAAGCTCACCCAGGGGAAGCGCACTGTGAAGGCCGAAGGCCGCAGGCCTGAGCTGCTGAATCCATGCCCACCGCCTCGGTGGGGAAACTGCTCAAAAGTGCCTGCGGACAGGGAGCAGCGAGTGAGATTTCCCCACAAGCAGCCTTTGATCCCACTGCTTTAAATACAGGCTGCTTTGGGGGGATGCTGATGCCCCTCCAGAAATCTTGGAGACAGGTATCCCCCAAACAGTTGTCTCCTTACTGCCAGCAGGAACAGAGCTGGGCTGAAGGGAAACAGAGGTCAGTGAGGAGTGCAGAGGACTCAAGTTCTTGTACTAAGGGAGAAAAGAAGGAACCAGAGGTGGGAGGTAAAAGAGTCATGAGAGGAAAAGAGGAAGAATGAGGAAGAGAAAGAGAAGGGGGAGAGAGAGAGAGAGAGAGAGAGAGAGAGAGAGAGAGAGAGAGAGAGAGAGAGAGAGAGGTGAACGCCTGTAATCCCAGCCGCTTGGGAGGCTGAGGCAGGAGGATGGTGAGTTCAAGGTCAGCCTCAGCAATTTAGCAAGGCCCTAAGCAACTCAGGGAGACCCTGTCTCTAAATGAAATATTTTAAAAAGAGCTAGGGATGTAGTTCAGTGGTAAAGTGCCCCTGGGTTCAATAAGAATAACAATAAGATTTTGAGATGCTCGTGAGCACACAGTTGTTCCATGAAGCTCATGAGTGGTTTCTGGGCGCCTGAACTCCCCAGCTACACCATAGAACCCCTTTGCACCCCTGGGTGAGGTGTGTGGCACCCCATGGGTCCTTTGGGGCTGCTCAATCCATGCAGGCAGTTCTGGGAATGAACGACCACGGTCCACAATGCCGAAGAGCTTTCCCAGGCACTGGGAGCTTTTCCTCCCCAGTCACCGCCCTCAGCGGATCCGCAGTGACCAGCAGCCACGTCCCCCTTGGAGCCTCAGACCCCCACTCTGAGTGAGGTCCGATGGGGAGGTTTGGGCACCGTCACTGCCCTTGGAGCTCTGGCGTCCTAGACTTGTCACTTCCAAGCTGGTCTGTGTCCCTCCGCCCAGCGGCACGAGTGGCGTTCCAGGCCACGTTCAGGACTCCTTGCTGGGAGTGAACAGCCCCTGAGGAAGTGGAAGCCCGGCCCTCCTCCTGCGTGGCGCCTGCTTGGGGAGTACTTAGCAGCTGAGGTGCTGCCACCTCCACGCCCTGGGCCCCGAGTGTCCTTCCTGGGGATACACCAGATCACTCATCTTCTTCATCTCCCAAGGCCATTTTTAAGTCTCCTCAACTGGAAAATTATTAAAAAACAAGAGCGTGGGAAGACAGAGAGATGCAGTGTATCTGGAACGCACAGTGTTAGGGAGAGCAGTGGACCACCCAGAGGGGACCGGAGTAGTCCCCGCTCCCATGTTGGCGGGCTCCAGCTCAGCAATCAGCAAGTCGACAACCAAGGAAGTGGCACTTCTTATCTGTCATATCCGTCTCATCCAGAGGGTAGCCCAAAGCCGAGTGCAATTTATTTTTGTTTGTGTTGCATTACTGGGGATTAAGCCCAGGAGGGTTCTACCTCTGAGCTACCTCCTCAGCCCCTTTATAAAAAAAATTGCTTAGAGGGTCTTGCTCAGTTGCTCAGTCTGGCTTCAAACTTGTGACCCTCCTGCCTCAGCCTCCCAAATCAACTGGCATTCTAGACGTGCACCCAGCAAGGATAAAAACAGTTTAACTGGCAAAAATGTAAAAGTCTGACAATACAAAGTGTTGGTAGGATCGGAGAATGGGTACTCTGGTGCGTTCCTTATGGGAGTGTGACCCTCTGCTGAGAGCCATCTGTGGATATCTAGGAAGGACGCATCTGCGGATCTCTCCAATGCGCATGCTCCCTTCTACAGCAAGGCTCCTAAGCATCTCCCCTAGAGATTTCACCTATGCAGGTTTCGCCTACGGAAATGCGTATTCATGGTACTCCTTGCAGCGGTGTTCTCGACAATGAAAACGTGGGAACAGTTAAATGCCCATCCACAGGGAAAAGAATAAGCTGGAATAGTAACATAACATCATACTACAAAAGCAGTTAAAATCATAGGTAAATAGAATGCTGAGCCAAAAAAAAAAGGCCAAAAAGTGTAAAAATCTGTATAGAGAATGATGCAATTTTATGTTTTACAAACCTATAAAATAAGACACTATAATTTTGATAGATATCTACATATATAGTAAAAATAGAAAAACATGTGTAGACTTGATAAACATTTAATTTGTGAAATTGGTTCCCTGGTAAGGTGGTGGGGGAGAATGAGATCAGAAACAATGATGCAGGGGTTTCTACTCTGAGTGTTTCGATCCTTTTAAAAATTGAAATGAAGGTGGGCGTGGTGTCTCATGCTGTTGATCCCAGTTACTTGGGAGGCTGAGGGAGGAGGATAGCAAGTTCGAGGCCAGCCTCAGGAATTTAGTGAGATCCTACACCAAAATAAAATTAAAAAGGCAGGGCGGGCACAGTGGTTCACACATGTAATCTCAGTGACTCGGAAGGCTGAGACAGGAGGACCACAAGTTTGAGGCCAGACTCTACAATTTAGGTAGAACTTGTCTTAAAATGAAAAGGGCTGGAGAGGCAGCTCAGGAGTAGAGCACTTGTCCAGCATGTGCCAGGCCCTGAGTTACTGGGAGAAGAAACTGTAAGGAATAGCTGTCGATGTTAGTATTTGAGAATGCTAAAAGATCCCATATTTAATGTTCTATTCTTATGTGTTTTAAAAATGTTTAAGACTCAAAGTAGTTTTTAAAAAGAGAAAACAAGGGGCTGGGGAGATAGCGAGTTGGTAAAGTGCTTTAGGGTTCATCCCTAGCACCGCAAAAAAAAAAAAAAAGAGAGAGAGAGAGAGAGAGAGAGAAAACGAGGAAGAACCTTGGACAACGAGCTGTGGCCACCTGGACTGCAGGTACGGGTTGGCCACAGGTTCTGCGGTCATCTTGGGCAGGTCCCTGGCTACCTGGCTAGGCAGGGCTCGTGTTCACCAACTTTCTAACAAGGGCCCAGTTGCCACGCTATCTGCTACCCCCGCTGTCCCCAGCCCACCCCCACCTTTAAAAATAAACACGATGTGCTTGTGGGGACAGGGGTGGGATGCGAAGGATAAAGCAGGTTTTGAAAAGAGGAGCTGCTGTTTGAATCCGGCATATGGGAGACGGAACCACCATCCCTCCCACAGCCCTACCAGGCACCTCTAGGCGCCCCCAGGGCGCTGAGCAGCTGCAACATGAAAGTCCCTAGCCCAGCCCCAGCCTCCCATGAGGAGCCCAGAAGTCACCTCGATGGGACAAAAGGAGGTGAAGGTCCAGGACCAGCGAGGGGAGTGGGGCACCCAGCACACGATGAACTGCTCTGTCTCAAGCCACCTCAAATGCCTTCCTGCCCTGTGTGCCCTGGTACACAAACTCAGCTTGCTGTCTCCTGTTTGTTTTCTTTTCTTGCAGTACTAGGGACTAGACCCAGGGGCACTTTACGGTTGAGCTACATCCCTGGCCCTTTTTTTATTTTTTATTCAGGGTCTCACTAAATTTGCCCAGGCTGGCCTCAAACTTGTGATCCTCCTGCCTCAGCCTCCCAGGTGCTGGGATTACAGGTGTGCACCACCACATGTGGCTGCTCTCCCCTTTTCTGATAGCGACCAGTGTGCCTATCACCCCTGTTGGAAAGCAAGCCCCTGAGCACCCATCCAGAGGGCTACCCAAAGACTGGCACACAGTAGTCCCTAAACATGGTTGCTAAACGACTGATTAAAGGTTGGGGGGGGGGGGACAGTGAGGAAAGGAAAGAGAGGAAGGAGAGGAGGGCCCGAGCCTCCTTCCCTCTGTGGAACTCTGGTCTGGGCCGCCTGCCAACCTGGACCAACCTCTTTGCTGCTGGGGGCACTGACTGTGGGTAATTGTCGGTTTTGGCCTTACTCATCTTTCCTCGGGGCCGTGTGCAAAGCAGAGGGTTTCACTTGCCCAGTGGGTACTGAATTATAGTTGTGGAGCTGAGTCCCGGGTAATTACCCGGTAGCCGCAAGCCCTGGAGAGTCTGTGAAGCTTGCCGGGTGCACAGGTGCTTTGGGCACCGGTGGAGGTAGCTCCTAATTAACCTTGGCCTGGTTTCTACACTTCTCAGCGCTGGGACGCGCCTCCTGGAGGCTGGTTACCAACCGGCCAGGGGGCTCTCTACGGGGGCCCCTTGAGTAGAATTGGGGTGAGGGCAAGAGAAGTAGCATTTTTGTGTGTTCAGGAGGGAAAAGAATTTGTGGTTGGAGGGAAAGAACAGGCCCAGCTTTCTCAGGCTCTGTATTTCCGTCTGTCTCTCTCATGCACACCCAAACACAGACACATGCGCAGACACACGGACACACAAGCACTTACAGATGTGCCCTGCGTGTCCCCCCTTAGCTGGTGGAACAAATCTCTAGAAAAATGAATGTATTTAAAGGAAATATGAAGAACATCACAGGTTATGAAGACCCATGAGCCCCTCCCTGGGGAGAAAGTGTTTAGACCCCTCGGCCCTGCTGGCAGAACTGGGCTCGGAGGGCACGCGCCCCGGAACCCTCCAGGGAGGGGAAAGAGGATGTGGCCTAGGGTGGGGTGGGGGCTGCGCGCCATCCCCTCAGTCGGCTCTCTTCCCGAGGCCCAGCGCTGGCGTTTAGAGGCCTCCACTTCATGTTCCAGGATGCACTGCTTCCTGGCCCAGGATGGATCTGCAGCAAAGGCATTTTTATGTTCTCCCTGGTTTCCTGCATCTCCCTCAAGCTTTCTACCCTCGGATCTCCTCTCCTGCTCTTTCCACCCATTCTCATCTCTCTCTTTTTTATTTTTGGCAGGGTGGGGAGATAGGTACCAGCAATTGAATTCAGGGGCACTCAACCCTTGAGCCACATCCCCAGCCCTATTTTGTGTTTTATTTAGAGACAGGGTCTCACTGAGTTGCTTAGTGCCTCACTTTTGCTGAGGCTGGCTTTGAACTAGAGATCCTCCTGCCTCAGCCTCCCTAGCCGCTGGAATTACAGTCATGTGCTACTGTGCCTAGCTTCTCATCTTTCTTTTAAAGATGACAAACTGATGCCTGGAATGGGGCATCAGTTGCAAAGCCCTAGGGCTGAACTGCAGGCATCCCTGACTCCATATCAGGTTGCCATTAGCCATCCGCTCCGCACCTGAAATCTTAGCAAAGGCTGCCATTCTTGGAGCACTCAGTGTGTTGAATGCCTGATTCTCTCCCGTGAGCAGGCCCACCTGACAGCAGAGACAGGGAGCTTATCGGAGTTGACGCAGCAAACAGATGGAGGATCCAGGGTCCTAACCAAGTGTGAAGGACAGCAGCCCCTGGTCTTCACTGTGCTCTCTCTTGCTAGGGTGTGAAAGGCTAACCAAATGTGCACACTCAGTGTAAAGAAGACTGAACATCCAACTGTTGAAGCTGGGAGGTGGGGACGTGCAGATCATGCCTCAGTGAGATACCACTCATCAGATGGGCAAGCACTTCACAGTCTGAATATAGGAAGTACTAGGGGAGCTGGCGGGGAAATGGGGACTCCCAGAAACTGCTAGAGGGCATGCAAATTGGCATAGGGTCTTTGGAGAGTGATTGCCGGCCACAGCCTCGTCATCCTCCTTCTAGGGATGAGGGAATCTTGCGCACACGTGTACGTGACCTGAGTGGAGATGCCCCACCCCTGAATTTCCGCACTAGCAAACACTCGAGCCGCACTACGTATCTGTTAGTAAGAGAACAGAGGCGCACAATGTGACGTCTCCATTCAGTATGATGTGGCCGGTTAGGTTCCAGCCTGGGTAGGTCTCAAAACATACTTCCACTATGGTGCCCCGCACGTATTTTTTTAAAAAACACGCAAAGCAATACTAGGTACAGATTTAGGCGTGTAACCTCTATTTTCATAAGATCACACTTGTTTAAAAAAAAGTGTAAAAACAAAAACTTGGAGGATACACATGAACCCATGTCTTCTTCACGAGAGAGAGGGAGGGAGATCAAGGGGACTTAGATAGATTAATTCAACAAACTGAGCACCCACTATGTGTGAGGTGCTTTACTGTAGATACACAAAGCATCCCAATGCAGAACTCACGTTTTGGAAAAGAGTCAGACAATAAGATAAATAAGCAAAATAGTATATTTAATGGGAATAAGTACCAAGGAAGAAGCAGAAAGCAAAGAGGCTCATAAAGAAGTATTAAAAGAAGAAGCAGGCATCTAAATAAGAGGGCAGAGAAGACCTCACTTGAGGGAGGTGAAAGTAAGCAGAGAAGATGGGAAGATCCTTTGGAGATATGCAAAGGCCCTGGGGCTGAAGCATGCCTGGGGTGTTCAAATAGCGAGGAAGCAGGGAGGCCCGAGTGGAATGAGGCTGGAAAGAGCTGTCAAAAGTAGAGAAGTAACAGGAGCCGACCCTGGGTGACCAAGAGGTTTGTTGTCTTCTCAGTGAGATGGAAATCCTCTAAAGGATTCAGAGAAGAACAGTGACATGTAACTTCTGTTTTAATAAGATCACTTTGCATGTTGTGTGGCGAATAGAGAGGGTGGTTCAGGTCAAGAGGACAGCCATAAAGGGAGGTGCCAGGAGACTGGTGAGGAGACAAGTGTTGAAAGTAGGTGGAGATGATGGTGGCTTAACCCAGGTGGCAGCTGTGGAGGCGGACCAGCCCACGGAGGATCTGGTGGCAGATGAGGCAGGAGCCAGATCTTGGGAGGAAGCCCAGGTTTCTGGTGATCTTTGACCTCCACATGGAGCGGTTGAGTAGCAGCCAGAAACATGAGACTGAGTTAGAAGAGAGGCCTGGGTGGATGTTGAAGTCGGGAGTGACCAGCACGTAGATGATGTTTAAAGCCAAGAGCCTGTTAATTTTTTTTTATTTCTTCTAATTAAAAGAGCTGAAGCAAATACGACCGTGTTGACATCTACTAATTCTGGGTGGTAGACACAGTGGTGTTCACAATACTAAGCTTTGTACTTTTTAGTATGTTTGAACTTTTTTCTAATAAAAAATTAATTAATAAACAGTTTATAAAGCCACAGAGGCTCCAAACTGCCGAAGGAGCCAGTCACAGGGCTTCAGATCTAAAGCACGGGTGGTGGCCTACGAGGCGAGGAGCCACGATCAAGTTCCTCCGCCCGCCAACCTGAGCTCAGTGACTGGAGGCCTGGTCCCATCTCTCTGGGCTCCTGAGCTGCCATTTGTTCGACAAGCAGCTGGCCTCTCAGTGTTCTTATAAGGTGCCCGCGTAGGATTCAGGTGGTGGCCATGGGACCCCAACTTGCTCTGGCTTTTGCCCCCTATATCTCATGCCTGGTCCTGTGTATAAGACCAGGTCCTGTGACAGAGCCCGTGAAAGGGCTCTGTCAGCGGAAGGCCAATTTTCCCTCCAAACAGGTGGAAACACACTCCAGCAACCTGTGGTCCCCAGTCCCTAGGACTCCAAGGGACTTAAGTCCAAAGATTAAAATTCTACAATATTTAGAGCCAAGGACTGTATCCTGCTCAGGACCTCGGGGCCTCCTGAGGAATCTATGAGCCTGAAACAGAAATATGTGGGCAGCTGAATCAAGTTGTCAAGTCATTCTAGGCACTGGTAATAATAATGATAGTAGCCATAATGTTAAATGATCATGACATTGTGACAAGTTGTTTGACATGCATTTTTAAAAAATTTGTCATTGTAGATGGACATGCTACCTTTGTTTTATTTATTTATTTTGATGGGGTGCCTCACACGCGCCAGGCAAGTGCTCTGCCACTGAGCCCCTGCCCCAGGCTGCATCTTCTCGTTTAACCTTCACAAGGACAGTGCTGTCATGTGCATGACCCAGATTTTGCAGATGGGGAAAGGGAGGTTCAGAGAAGTCAAATAACTTGCCCCAAAGCAAAAAAGCAGCAGGACTGGGATTTGATCCCAAGTAGTGAGACTCCAAATCTCAAGCTCTGAACTGCTCTTTTTGAGCAACGAGTTCCCTTAAATCTCTTCAACAAGAGCCAGAGAAGATGACCAGGAAGTGACTCTGTTCATCCAGTCCTTTATTCATCTTCAGCTCTTGAATATTGATGGAGCACCTACTGTATGGCAGCACTCAGTGTGCCTGGCCCTGGGGGTGGAGATTTAGTGCCCCTGTTCCTGAGAAGTTCTGTGGTCTAGAGAAGCTGGTTGTGTTCTAGAGAAGCAGGCGGCTCCAGCCTGCTCCAGCGGAGAGGTGCGTCAGGAGGGTCCTGCATGGATGAGGGGGTGATCCCAAGAGCAAAACATGGGCAGAGAGTAGTGACAGGGAGTTGGACCTTTCTCTGCCAGCATGGCATGGTGCCACCAGCTCCCAAGGCCATGAGTACCAGAAACTTCTTTGTGCAGAAAGTGCTGGGTACAGAACAGCCTGAGTTTTGCTTCTGCCTTTTTGGGGAGTGGGAAGACAAACACCTTGTTTCTTTATGTTGTGTAAGAGGTGGGGCAATAGATGCCCTTTGGGGCAACCTGTTTCATTGTTCGAGAAAAACCACTTGAATATACTTATGCACAAATAGAGGTCACATGCGGGGAAGGAGATATTTAGGTTTTGGTGGCTCAAAGGAGCAAAATTGTTGTGTGATAAAAGAAGAGCTGCTTCTTTGCAGAATTACTTCTTTGCAGAGGAATTGAGAGATTCCCCAAACCCTTGAACTTGTGGGAAACTGTTGTGCATTCGTGCTCGCCTCCAATGTCCCCTCAAGACAGTCCGGAGCTTTCACCAAACTTTCAAAGAGCTCCTGGAATCTCTCAAGAAGACGAAAGGATCACTTCTCCAAAGAAATACTGCTTTTTTGTTTGTTTGTTTGTTTGTTTGTTTGTTTGAATAGGAATTGAATGCAGGGGCATTTAACCACTGAGCCTCATCCTCAGTCCTTTCTATTTTTTACTTTGAGATAGGGTCTCTCTAAGTTTCTCAGAGCCTCACGAAATTGCTGGGGTTGGCCTCAAACTTGCAATCCTCCTGCCTCAGCCTCCTGAGCTGCCAGGATTACGGGTGTGCCTAACCCCACCCAGCAAAATACTGGTTTTTCTAAGTGTGGATTTAAGCAGGCCTGCCAGTCATTGCATGTTCTTGGAGTGGCATGTATGTTCTTGATTTTCTACTGCCATCCAGAGACCAGGAACTGAGACTCAGAAAATGGCCAGAATAGCCAAATGGGCCTGTGAATACTCTTTCCCAGGCTCTGAAAGAAGGATTATGTAAAAGAATTGGACCAGCCTGGGCATAGTTCCACCTAGACCAGAACATTCGATGTTGCACATGATTGTTTCAATCTATACAGTCCAGAAATTGGAAAATATGTAAATGTAGAGATTTGAATTTTGGCACTATCATTCCATTGAGGCCTTAAGCAACAAGACACTATTGATACACGAAGAGGAAGCAATTCCTGGCGCAGGTAATGAGGAGGGAGGAGAGATGGCCTGATAAGATGAAGGAAAACCCTCTCCTGTCTTTGGGCTCACTTGGTTGGGCTGGGCATCCAGGGCATTAATACCCTCTAGCAGGCATGCGCAGGAGGTCAGGGGAGGCTGGTCCTGTCACACGGGTGGGCCAGGCTGAGCCGGTAGTGCAGGCCCCGGGAGACGGCTCCAGCCTCTGGACTCTGCAAGCAGCTGCGCCCGACGTGGGTTTCCCGGGCTGAGGTTCGCTGCCGCCCTTCTGAACCATGAGCTCTTTTCCCTCACGGCTGGCTCTCCGGGGCACAGTGTCTGGCCCTGGTGTCGTCGAATCTGCAGGTTCTTTTCCTCCTCTGTGCCATTTGCAAATGACCAGACAGTTCTGGGAGCAGCAGGAAGCTTTACTCAATGGCCAATGAATGGAAAAGGGTCTCACACTCCAAAGGCGCCTTCCTTCTGAACAGGGCTGGGGTCTGGTGACGAGGCGTGTGGCACTCCTGCCACCCTCAGAGCGCTTCATGGAAAGGGCAGATTTCCAGAGATCAGGGCCACCCATTTTTCTTTCCTAATGTGGGCTCGGGCGATCCGTCATCCTGTCAGTGGATGTGATTTCTATCATTATAATGAGATTATAATGAGCCCAAGTTCATCCGGGGTGCAAACGTGGTTGAACCCAGATGGAGCCCGGTCTGGAGCCCTCCTCGTGCTTGGGGTTATGTGAGAACTTGATGTTCCACGGCTGGGAGCAGGTGGTGGTCAGTGTTCAGGATTTGGCTTCCGCAAGCAAGTGGCCTCTGACCGACAGGACAACAGCGGCTGTCTGTAATTTTAGGGTTCGTGCTGGCGACACTCGGAAGGTAAGCAGTGAAGGAATGTCCCCCACTAGGCACCCAGTGCCTTCAGGTCAGGGAGCATTCCTGAACCACGACGTCTTGCCCCTACTTCTCCTTCCCAGTGTCTGCCCAGAGCTCTTCTGGTGACAGGGGCACCTCATCCCTTTCTCCTCACTAGAGGTTCCCAGTTCCCAGCCACAAGTCCATGGATCAGACTGGGCCCGGGGACCCCGTGGATGACCGATGGAGAACTGCCATTCCAGAATGGTGCCATCACTCCTCAGCAGGGCTCCCAGTGTGGCCACTCGCGAGAGATCTGTGCATTTGTGCTTCATCGTCCACTCACTCGTCCATTCTCTTACTCATGTGACCCCTTACCCACTCGCTCCTTCAGTCGTTCAACCATTCATCGGTCGCACTCACTCGCTCGTTCATTCCGCACCTGCTAGCCGTGACGTTATATTGTGTGCGTGTTCAAATACATTCCAACAGGTCCCACAATAGGTACAACTCTAACACACCAACTCACCAACGCGCAGATCAGTAAGCAGAGGGAGAGAGGCTTCGGCCGCTGGTCTCTCCCCTGAGAGCTCCCAGTTTGGACAGCGGGAGATCACAGCCCGCCTACCTGCTCGGCCTGCAGTATAGATATTAAAATACAAATAAAATATTTGAACAAAAATAATCATACAGCAGAGTAGAAAGTAGCAAAAGGCAAGAGAAAGGCACAACACATGACCCAGGAACACAGAGGGGGAGATATCTTCCAGCCTAGAGAGGGAGAGATCAGAGGAGGCCTCTTAAAGAAGCCCCATCAGCAGCTGCTCCAGAACTTCTGTTCAGGCTTGGGTGAAGTGACGGCTTGTGGGGGGACACTTGGAGCTGTGTCACCTGTGGGGCACTTTGTATAAGACTGAAAGGTAAGTAGCCGTTGCCTTTATCGAAGAATGGAGTCATGATGGGGGTTGGGTGGACCCCAGGTCCTCTCTGGATTCTGCCACCCCATGTGTGGGCTTGAAGGACAGGCTGCGAGCTTCAGGTGGAAGACTGCCCCTGATTGCCACCTTCTCCATGAAGAGGGTCAACCCAGGGAAAGAAAAAGAGGCTCGAGTCAGGGCAGGAGCAGCCCCAGCGCAGCAGGGAATGGACATGGCAGATCCTACAGCAGGTAGGACGTGGAGGCTGGGTGCTTGCAACGGCCAGCTGGAACCTGAGCCTGTTTCTGCGACGCCTTGGCAGGTGGGCAGGTGGAGTAGATGCAGCCACCTGTACCCTTTGTGGAAAACCTCCCAAATGACTGTACCGCTCTGCCTGCTTTGCCCAGCCCCCAGCCTGCAGCGTCTGGCTGGGCCGTGTGCAGGGCGTCTGGCCCCAGGGAGAGGTGGAGTGAGCTGCAGGCCACACCTACACGGCTTTAAATAGGGAGCCTCCAGCCACTGCTCACTCAGCCTCCCTTCCTCAGCCACGACAGCACCAGAGCCACCTGCACGCCTGGACCATGGACCCCGGGGATTGCACCTGCATGTCTGGTAAGTAAGGAGGCCCACCTGGGGTCCTGGAGCCTAGCACCAGCGCCCTGTCCGGAGCATGCAGGACTCCAATCAGAAGTCACCAATCAGGTCTGTCCTGGACTGGCCACCTCTGGGGCAGCTCCCATACATTGGTCCTAGTCTGATTTGCTGGAATTGATAGTCCTGGCACAGGGAATGGCCGAGAAGGAAACCCGAAAACCTTGGTCTTCCTACTTGCAGAGCCTGGGGGCGGCCACCAGGTCCAGGGAAAGAACTCTGGCACAGAACCTGGCCCCTTGGTTTAGGTTCATTGCTGCTGCCATTCACTCATCCACACTTACAATTTCTGGGCCTTGGTTTCCTCATCGGTAAACTGAGATTACTCATTCCCAGCTGCTCACATCCCAGGGTTTCTATGAAAATGCTAAAACCATTGAGCACTTGCAGATGTCAGGGTAGTTGTAAGCAGCCTATGTCTTTAAAACTAAAGACCCCTAAGTCTTTAAAACTGCTTATTTCCACAGAAGTATGTTGATCAGAAGGAGGGAGGTCTGGTTCAAAACCATCCTGGGATTTCACAACCTTGGAAAATTGTTTCTAGAAGTCCCATAGCATCTCTCATTCTTTACAGCACATATCCGTACCAAAAATATGTTAAAGAGACAGATGCTTCCAGCATTTGGAAACTGAAAGAATAGATGGGATGAGTTAAAAAAAAAAAGGGGGGGGGGGGCTGGGCATGGTGGCATGTGTAATCCAAGGGACTCAGGAGGCTGAATCAGGAGGATCACAAATTTGAGGCCAGTCTCAGTAACTTAGCAAGATCATAAGCAACTTAGACCCTGTCTCAAAATAAAAAATAAAAAAGATCTTGGGATGTAGCTCAGTGGTGAAGCACCCCTGGGTTCAATCATTCCTGGTATTGCCAAAGGGGGGGGGGAAGTATGGGTGATTTTTAGGTATGAAAACCAGGTATGGCTCTCTTTTCTCATTTTGGGCTTTTGTCACTTGCCCTTTGTCCTCCGCACTCAGGGTTTTCATCTTGCCTCAGTGAGAGTGTAAAAGGCTTCGGTAGTTACCAGGAACGCTGGGCTTGCTGGTGTTGGTCCAGTCCAGAGGTTCTGAAGTCTGATCAGACACCCAACCATCTGGTTGTGCTTTTGAAAAATACTAATTGCTTTTCCCACTCGATTCAGGAATCAGACAATCTTAGGGTTTGGTCCCAGGAATGTGCCTTTTAACGAATATCCCTGGCGGGGCTGGTGGCCTGTGACGGGAACCACGGGACAGTCCCCAACACAGGGGGATCCTCAGCAGCGCCCCCTCAAGGACGGTGCTGGGACCCGCCTCTGTGAGAGCCTGCCGCAGGCTGCGGCCCGCCACGCCCGTCCTTGTGTTCAGGTGGCTCTGTCCTCTCTTCTAGGAGGAATCTGCATCTGTGGAGACAACTGCAAATGTACAAGTTGCAGCTGCAAAACATGTCGTAAAAGTGAGTATGGGGCAAGGGACACCCACGGCCGGGAGCTGGAAAGGTCCCATCCTTCATCCTCAAGCATCCAGTCTTGGTGCCATGGAGGGGCCTTGTGCTCATTTGGAAGGGATCTGAAATGAGACCTGAGGCAGCGCTCCCCAGGGCTGCAGCCCCGCCGGGCATCCATGGGGTTTGGAGTAGGAAGGGGACTGTGGGAAGGCTCTGTCCTGTTCAGTGGCAAAGAGGCTAAGGCACCAGCCTGGAGCCATGAGCCCTGGGTTCCAGTCTTGTATCTGCCACTATCCACGGCCATGGCAAACCCCTTCCCCTCTCTGGGACTCTGGTGGACTCTGGATGACCCCTGAAGTCCCCTTCCAGCTCTGATGTCCCACGGTCTCCTGCCCCATGATTTCTCATGTGGATTGAAGGCTTGTCCTCACACTCCTGCTTCCTCTAAGTGATGGGAGGGACAGAGGAAAGATGGAAGAGTGGACCCAGAGCTGACTCATTCATCTGCTCACCCTTGCAGGTTGCTGTCCCTGCTGTCCCCCAGGCTGTGCCAAGTGTGCCCGGGGCTGCATCTGCAAAGGGGGCTCGGACAAGTGCAGCTGTTGTGCCTGAGACCCATCCTTTTGTGCTGGGAGAGATCCTGGAAGTGTCTGTACAGTGCATGAGTCCAGAGGTTGAAATGATTGTACCATAAGTTGTGCTTTTTATATATTTGCCCAATGTGGTGTTGGTGACATTCATGTAAAGTGGTTGGAGCAATAAAGTTTTCACTCGTGGTCGTCTGGTGACTCAGAACATTGTTTTACCCATGCCCAGCAAGACCAAGAAGGGCTGGCTCCCTGGCAGATCTTGTTGCTGGCCCCAGGACCCCTCCTGCAAGTGACTGCTCACTGCAAGGTGCTGTGACCCTGCTCGGGGCTTTCTCCTGTTGCACAGGTGTGCTGGGGCCCTGCACAGGGCCAGTCATGAGCACTGGGAAGCTAATGCCCCTTGGAATAGCCCTTAACCCATGAGAAATGGGTTGGTGGATAAGTACCCAGCACTTCTCTGAGACTTGTTCTGTGCTGCCTCCTAAAAGTCTCCAGCAGCACATAGTCCACAGCGATCACCCGCTCATTAACCCCTGTGGCGCTTCCCCATAGCCTTATGAGTGCTTCCTGTATCCCCTCTGGAACACACAGCTATGGGTACAGAGTCTGCTTCGGGAGTAACCCACTCTTAGCCTGAACTTCCTGGCCTAGCGCTGGTCCAGAATGCCTCATCATGCAAAAGTAGATGTTCAGTGAACTTGAGCAGCGAATGAGTCATGAGCAGAGTTTGTGTGTAGCTAGAACAGACCCCAAGGCCATCAGCACACAGCGGGTACTAACGGCCCTGGTTTGGTTATTTGCCTGGTGACCAGGCAGATGTGGACAGGAAGGAGAAGCTGGTAGAGGTGCAAGAACAAGGAAGCCCAGGCAGACTTCCTAAGAAATGATTCCTAGCTGGGCAACTGAGCAGGCTGAAGTCCCTGGAGGCTGGCAGAGGGACGGGGATGGTCTCTGCCTCTCAACTATACCATGACCCTCCGGCAGAGAGGACACCCCGAGCTCTGAGAGGCACCCACAAAGGGCCTGAACCAGCGTCTTCTCCTCTGCCGGCCTCTCTCCAGCAGCCTTCAGATACAGAGTGAGTGAGAATGGAGTGCTTTCCAAGGTCACAGGGCAGCTCCAGGGTATCCCATGGGGACAGGCTCAGTGTCAGCAAAAGGAGGAGCAGGATTAACAGCGTGCTTCCTCCTACCCAGCACTTTCTCAACCTACTCAGTCATTACCCCTGTGTGGAAATCAACTGGGTCTCCCTGGGCTGGTTGTGCTTTAGACACATCACAGTGCAAGGGAAAGGCCTTGGCCCCCAACCCTCCCTGCCAGATGACCTTGACCAAATCACTTAACCTCTTGAGGTTCAGTTTCCTCAACTGAGAAGTGTGCCTTTTTGGCAAGGGTGTCGGGAGGAACTGTAGTTAAGCATCTACACAAATAGTAGGGATTTTAGTGGGCTTCTGTTTATTGGTCTCTAAGAAGGCTCTTGCCAAGTCACTCTGGCAACTGCAAACTTCGTGGGTGTCTTGGGAAGAACAAGGGCCTCCTGCCTTGGTCAAGCGGGCTGGCTGCTTTCCCTGCAACCTCACGACCACAGGATGCCATCCCGTGTCATCCCAAAGCCCTTAGAGGAGCCGCACCAAGCACTGTGCTAGGCAGTCCATAAACTGCATAATCAGGACTACTTTGGAGCCAGACAGCGTGGGACCCGGCCTCAGCGGGTCTCTCGGGTCGTCCTCCTCACAGGTCCAGTCCCCCGGCCCCGCTCAAGCTCCTATCGTTCTGGATAACGCTCTGAAACCCTAGACCCAATTCCAGAATCCGCGTATGACCCTTTCCCATTTCTTCCTTCTGAGAAGGGACCATGCCATGAGTCTGTTCACTCCTAAACCTGAAAATGGCCAAAGGCACTGCTCTCAGGAGGGACCACGTGTGGATGATGAGTAGGGCCGGACAGGTTTTGAAGTCTACTAGAGTGGAACCAGCCAGGTGGGAAGAGAAGGGGGTGAGTTGCAGGCCAGTCTTCTGTTTTGCTTTGGCCTCAGGCCTTGCGAATGTTAGGGGCTGGCCTGCTCTAACCGCCCTGGAGGAGAAACCTGTTACAACTCCACCTCACAGATGCCAGAGCTAAGGCTCAGACACATTCAATGGCTTTTTTCAAGTCACGGGCAGGACTGGGACCTGAGTCTGCCTGACTCAGAGGCTAACTCTTGCCTATGCTGTGCGGGTGGGGCAGAGAGAAGGCTCCAGGCCATACCACCCAGACCCAGGCCAGAAGGGTCCGTGCCAATGCTTTGGAGAGCCCACAGTACACCACCCTCAAACCCCAAATTTATTACAAAACACACTGGAGCCTCCATAACTCAGGAGCTGGTATTGTCTGGCACTGTTAATCAAGTAATTCTAAACATTTGCTCCTGGTACTAACATCTCTCAGGCCCCAGGAAAACACTTCTCCATATCTTGCCTTAAGTCCTCAAAACAAAAACTGACTATATTTGAGTGCAGGAGAATTTATGAATTGTCCTAAGGCCAATATCAGAGATGGACACAAAGTCTTTTCAAAGCGCAGGGAGCTTTCAAAAGGGAAGAGGGAGAGAAAATGCAAATGAGCCGCCCCATCTGATTCTTTTTCTCCAAGAGCCTAGGTGTTGAAGAGTCGCACACCATCACTTCCCATTAGGGTGCTACATGCATGTTTTTGCCTTTCTTTGCATTTCAGTTTGTGTTTCCAGGATATTCATGGTTTCATGCTAACTATAGAAGTTGCGCAAGGCAATGAGCAATATTTTATAATACTCAGCAATTAACATCACTCATATAAATTCATATTCTCAAATGTGTGTGTATGCGCGCACATGTGTGCACACGTGCTTTGGACTAAATTGTGCACTCCCCAAATTCCTATGTCGAGACCTGAATCCCCAATGTGATTTTTTTTTTTTTTTTTTTTTGCAGGTGGAAACTTTAGAAGGTAACTAAAAAGGAAGTCCTCATGAATGAGATTAGTGCCTTTATAAGGGGAGACTCAAGAGTTGGTGTCTCTCCAGTCACCCGGAAACAAAAAAGAAAGCCCCCAACAGACACTAGATCTGTCACTTGGATCTTGGCCTTTTGTAACCCTTTCATTGATTTTTTAAAATTTTGTCAAATTGGGCTTGGGGGTGGGTAGCTAAGTGATACAGTGCTTGCCTAGCATTTGTAAGACTCTGGGTTCCATTCCTAGCAGCACACACACACACACACACACACACACACACACACACAAAATAATTAAAATGTCAAGCACATGTAAACACTTAAGAACTTTTTTGAATGTTTATTATATTTTGCTTTTTATTTTGTAAATGAAGTAATTTCCTGAATCTCTGATGAGTTAAAAGGGTTTCATTGTTAAGCTTGTTTTCTTGAATGATTTCTGCTGCTTTCGGCTGAAAGCAAGCTCTGTGGGGGCAGGCGGGGTTTGTTGACCCTCCGACTTGGATTTGGCATGCATAGGTGGCACGCAAGCCTGGCCAGACCTTAGGGTCAAAAGGCGGGGAGCTGTGCTCTGGGGTTGAGCTCTATCTGAAGGCCCAGAGCTTCCTACACTGATTACCCCACTTCCTCAGGGAAACCTGGGCATCTCAGAGTGGAGGAAATAATGGAGCTGTACACACCCAGCCGAAAGAGGCCTCGTGACCACCCACGTGGCAGCTCTACAGTCGGACCTGTCCACTGAGGCCCTGGCTTCTGCTCCCTCCCAACTCTGCTCTTCTATCTTGACCTCGATCCACCAGAACAACACAAAACACAAGAAAATCATTTTCAGACATCTCTACGACTTGATTGGAGCTATGACTTTCTCTGTGCCCCTTTACCCTCCATGCGATTTGACCCATTCTTGCATTCCAGAAATATGTTAAAATCCCTGATCCACCGACGTACTGTCCCAAGTAAACCTTCCTGGCGGCAATTTTATGGTTTTTCTTTCTTTCTTTTTTCTTTTTTTTTCTTAACCTGCCCTTCTTTAAGTTTCTTTCAATGGATGTTCAGGAAGGAGAGGTAAATCCACGGGTTCAGTCTACGTCTTGAGCTGAAAGTCTGAACTAGGCTTTTTATTGGTAATATTTTTAATCTTTGCAACAGCCCCACACGATAGGGATTATTATCTCCATTCTACAGATGAAGAAACAGGGAAGCAAAGGACCTCAAGCTCTGGCGGTACCAGCTGATAGAGTAGCCTGAAGACCCTGAGGAAAAACGAGCTGGTTGGAGAGCAATAGGGAAGCAGGTTGGCTGCACGTGACCCTGAACACTGGAGTTGGAAGAAGAAACTCCAAGGCAACAGAGTTCAGGTCAAGAAAAGGAGGGGCACGAGGAAGGTCTCAGAGGCCAACGTGCTCTGCACATAGTCAGGCCAAACCTGGACGGGACGGAGACCAGATGAGGGTGTGACAGGAGAGCAGGCGGCAGGACTGGGAGCGCAATCCCTCACGCCGGCTGCAGGGGGCGCACTGGGCCCGGTAGCAGGTGCAGCCGATGTAACCCGAGTCCTGCGGAGTGGCACGAGGGTTGAGAGCACGGTGCGCTCGATCTTGTAGGCTTGGGGACTGCTGGAGCCCAGAAAGAGCCTAGGACCCTCGAACACGGCGGCCGCTGGGAGGTCAACTCGCCATAAGCTCTCCAAAGGCCAACTTAAGGCGACGGCTGAAAACCTCCCAGATTCACAAAGCACAAAAATTTTAAATAATTTGACGATATTCATGAAAGAACCACAAAAATGTTCTTCCGATTTGGCCCCATAGGTTCACTTCTGGAAATATAAGGAATTTAGGGCAAGGGATGTAGCTCAATGGCAGAGGGCTTGCCTGGCTTGTGGGAGGCCCTGCATTTGATCCCCAGCACTAGGGGGAAAAGAATTTACCACAAATTCAGGGAAAAACAAAAAGAAAGAAAGAAACCTCACTCACAAAAAATGTTCATTGCAGTGATATTTACAATTATGGAAAACTGGAAACAAACTAAAGTCTAAATCTATTAAAATATTCAAATAGGCTAGGGTCCATGCACCCAATTTGATATGATACAACCATTAAAAATGCAAAAACAAAACAAAACAAAAACAAAAACAGGAAGTGGTTATGGTAACATTCTAAACAGAGAATGGGCTTCAATTAGTTATGCAATGGTTTTTCTTTTTCTTTTTTTATTTTAGACACAGTATCTTACTATGTTGCTCAGGCTGTTCTCAAACTCCTGGGCTCAAGCCGTCCTCCTGTCCCAATCTCCTCCTTTGCTGCGACTACAAGCCTGTGCCGCATGCCTGACTCTGAGGGGGTTTTTTTGCACTGGAATTGAACCCACGAGTGCTTTACATCCCAGGCTTTCTTTCTTTTTTCTTTTTGGATACAGGGTCTTTCTAAGTTGCTGAGGCGGGCCTAAAACTTGTGATCCTCCTACTTTAGCCTCTCCAGTCACTGGGATTACAAATGGGGCTCTGAGCAAATTTGAAATAAATAAATAAACTGCATAGACTACAAAGTGGAGAAATGAACTATACTAAAATATCAATAGTGGTTGTGTTGAAATCACAGATAAGAGATAATGTTTTTCTTTCTCCCTATATTTGTCAGAATTTTCCAAAAGTTATTCAAGTAGCATGTTTCAAAATAAATAAGTACATTTGAAAAGGGAAAAATATGTATCCTTTGAGACAGAAAATCTATCTTAAGGAATGTTATATCCTAAGGCAAAAAAGTCATGAATTTACACATACACATGCTATCAAAATGCTTATCACAGCATAAATTATAATAGTGAAGATTTGGAAACAGTAAAAATGTCTCAAAGTAGAGGGTCCACTAAATCAGTTTTGGAATGGGTCTATTAAAATAAAATTGTAGAAGTGAAATTAATGTCATGGACCGATGTTTATAATATACTGAGGAGCAATGAAAAATCACTGTAAATAAGTGTCTAGTGTAGGATTCTATCTTTATATTTGAAACATTACCTGTATTTTTTAAGTTTCCCAAAGTTTTCTACAATAGGGAAGAAAGAGAAGGGGGTTGGGGAGCAAGACCAAGCTGGAAAGAGAGAGGTGTTTTTTAAAATCTGGGTACAAGTGACCTGATTGTCAGTTTTACTTCTGAAGACAAGGAAAGGACAAAGTCTTTGAAACTGAAACCGTCTCAGAAAGTCTGGGCCATTTGACTGCAATAGATGCAGGTTAGAAAGAACTCCCGTCCCTTTCTGAGTTCAGTCTCACTGCCTACCTGCCTTTGAGGAAAAAAAAAAAAATCCCTGGGGCTGGGGTTGCAGCTCAGTGGCAGAGCACCTGCCTAGCACATGTGAGGCACTGGGTTCCATCCTCAGCACCACATGTAAATAAAATAAAGGTCCATTGACAACTAAAAAATATTTTAAAAAAGAATCCCCAATGAGTTCTCATATTTGAGCCTCATCAGGGAGGCAGGGTAGCATGGCCATCTACATTCGGTTGACTCCAAAGTCGCAAGCTGAGGCTGAGTCAGAACTTGCAAAGCAAGGCTTCTGAGTCCCCTGAACCCCTTCCCTACATGTTTGGGCTGTTAAGAATCATAGCAGGTTTGTTACAGGATAGAGTAAAGCAGGGGGGTTGTTTCAACCTTGGTCCTATTGGCATTTGGGATTCTGTGCACTGTAGGAAGTTTAGCGGCATCCCCTGCCCCTATCCATCAGATGCCAAAGGTATCGAACCATAAGCCCACCACTAGCACCACCAGCACTAAGCGTGACAACTCTTGGTTCCAGACATTACCAAATGTCCCTGGGGGGCAAAAATCACCCAGAGCTGAGAAACACTGAAGTAAGTTAAGGTGTGAGAGAACTTCAATTCTAGGTCAAGCTGCTGCCCCATCCCCATATCTGGGAAGCTAATAATTAGGAAAGGACAGAGGAAAGATTGGTTTATGCAAAAAGCTCTGGGTTCTCCCATGCTCTGCACTCTTAGTAGCATTTATCTTACCACATGTTGATTTTTTATGTTTTTGGTACTGGGGATTGAATCCAGGGGCACTTTACCACTAAGCCACATCCCCATACCCAACCCTTTTTTTTTTTTTTTTTTTTTTTTTGAGATGCCAAGTTGCTGAGACTGTCCTCAAACTTGGGATCCTCCTGCCTGAGCCTCCTGAGTTGCTGGGATTGCAGCCACCATGCCCGGCGCTTGTGTCAATTTTTATTAAACAGCTTTCTCCCCACCCAGATGTGGACTCCTGGACAAAATGGACATTATCTTACTCTACTTTGTGCCTCTCGTGTCTGGATTAAGGCACTGCTCAATACATATTTGTGATATGAAATCCATCACCATGTTATTCATTTAGGCAAAGCAGAGCAATAGAAGCTTCAAGGTAGCTTTGTTAATAGATTAAACTCAGCCTGACTCCTTTCAAGGTCCAGCCTTCAAGGGGACCCAAATGAGATTTGTTCCATTCTCACGTAGATTCATTCACTCGATGTTTAAAGGACATTTCAGGTGTGCAGGGAACTTTGCTATGCACACAGATAGGAGAGGAGGGAACTATCCCTCTCAGTTCCCACCTTCAGGAACCTGAGTCTATTGGAGAGAAGTCCCCTTTCCTACAAGTAGGAGATAATCTGAACAAGATCCAAGAGTTCCAAGGAGGGTCAGTTCCAAGGAGAGAATGTCTGGCTGCCGACAGGAGTGGAGACTTCCTCAAGGGGTGGCATTTGAGCAGGATGTGTAAGATGGTAAATAGAGGGAAATTATGTGCAGAATATCCCCAGAAGAGGTGACAGGGAGCAGAAGCACAGAGACAGGACACCTTGGGATGTATTTCTGAATTAGCATGATCACATTTGATTGGCTCAGGTGAGTGGGAGCCAGAGTATGGAGAGTTATAAAGGTAAGCTAAGGGGAACTGGGGTGTTATCTGCTAATCTCAGATCCTTGGAGATTTCTAAACAGGTGAGTGACGGTAGGGTTACTCTTACCTGAGCATCCGTCATGTCTTGAACAGTCTGCGTGAAGAATTTCATGGAACATTCATCATAACCCAACAGTTAAGCGTATTAGTATCACCATCGAATAACTGACAAAACTGGGGGATGCAAACTCTGCTCTGACACCACAGTGATTCCTTTTGAGGAATGCCAGTCTTCCAGCCACATCCTTACAGCCATCTGACACTTTACAGAAGTGTCAAAAATGTAAGTTGAAGAAAAGACAGCTGTTATAACCAATGGTGCTGAGAAAACTGGGTATCTAGGTGGGGAAGAATGAAATGAGCTTCCTGTTTTCCACCCTGCACAAAAATCGAACCAAAATGGACCAAAGGTTATGAATGAGACCAGGAACCTTGCAACGGCCAGGAGAAAGCATAGGCTGACACTCCAACGTATTGGCACAGGCACTGGCTTCCTTCACAAGACTCCAAAATCTCAAGATATAAAACCAAAAAATCAGTAAGTATGATGGCATCAAATTAGAAAGCTTCTGCACAGCAAAGAAAATGAGTAAGAGCATGAAGAGAGAGCCTGCAGAATGGGAGAAAGTCTTGGTCAGCTGCTCCTCTGACAGGCGGTTAAATCCAGAATATATAAAGAACTTAGCCAGGAACGGTGGCGCGTGCCTGTAATCCCAGTGGTACAGGAGGCTGAGGCAGGAGGATCACGAGTTCAAAGCCAGCCTCAGCAAAGAGAGGTGATAAGCAACTCAGTGAGACCCTGTCCCTAAATAAAATACAAAACAGGGCTGGGGATGTGGCTCAGAGGTGGAGTGTCCTTGAGTTCAATCCCAGGTACCCCGCCCCCAAAGAAAGAACTCCAAAAATTCAGTACCCAAAAAACAAATAATCCAATCAATAAATGGGCAAAAGAACTAAACAGACATTTCTCAAAAGGAAGAAACACAGGGCTGGGGAGATAGCTCAGCTGGTAGAGTGCTTGCCTCACAAGCACAAGGCCCTGGGTTCAATCCCCAGCACCACAAAAAAAAAAAGAAGAAACACAAATGACCAAGAAACATGAAAAAAATGTTCAAAATCTCTAACAATCAGGGAAACGCAAATCAAACCTATGCTTTCATCTCACTCCAGGCAGAGTAGCAATTATGAAGAATATGAGTAATAATAAATTCCAGTAAGGATGTGGGGGGGAACATTGTTGGTGGGACGCAAATGAGTACAACTAACCTGGAAAGCAGTTGGAACTCCTCAAAAACCTAGGAAGGGGGCTGGGGTTGTGGCTCACCGGCACTTGCCTAGCACGTGTGAGGCACTGGGTTTGAGCCTCAGCAACACATAAACATAAATAAATAATGTCTAAAAAAAACTTTAAAAAAAACCCCACTAGGAATGGAGCCACCATATGACCCGGCCATCCCACTTCCCACTTCTCCGACGTATTCAAAAGAACTAAGATCGGCATGCTACAGGGACATAGTCATCGCGGTGCATTCACTGATAAGACTGGCTGACAGGAGCCTGGGCTTTTATGACGTCAGCCTCCCAGTTGTCACTGCTTTATGGATGCACCTGAGCAAAGAGCCCTGCCCCTCCCTGCCCTGTCCTTGCCCCGCTGACCCCAGGGCGTCAGCAGTGATCCTCAGACTCCTGAAAAGTGTGCCATGGCCCCATCTGCCTGGCTTTAACAGGTGAGGAGGCCAGAGACAGCATGGATGTTGGCCAAAGTCACAAAGTCAGAGATCGCAGGCCACCTCTGTCCTTGTGACCTTAGAAGGAGGTTCAGTGCCTTCGGGAGCACCTGTGTTGCAGACCTTAGAGCCAGGGACATCAGGAACCCGGCCACCTTAGTGGCTCTGAAAGATGGAGGCAGCTCTCCCTGCCTCCCTCCCCGTGGGGCACCCCGTCCCACCCATGACCAACCTGGAGTAGAATCTCCCGTGTCCACACAGTGTCCACACAGTGGTCCCCAGCTAGGAGGATGCAGGAAGGGAGAGGAAAGAGAACCAGCAGTGGACATGGATTTGTGCGCTCAGGGCGCCAGCCCGATGGGGGGCAGGGCTTCCCTGACTGCCGTCCTTTGAGAACCACCTAATTTTAGTCATAATTACATATCAGCTGGCCTAGTATTATACTGAAATCTATTTTAAAAGGAAATCTTGTATCACTACTGTTGGGGAGACACTGGATCATTTGCCATAAACAGGAGGTAACCATGGTGATAAATACAGAGAAAATACAGCAAAACCATAACATTTATAGCTAGGTACTGAGGCTCCTCCCCTGTCCTTTCCCTGACTCCTCTGCCCTCACTCTGCTAAAAAAAAAAAAGTGTGGGGGCTGCTAGAGCAGCACTGGAGACGGTGCTGACATCTCAGCACCGAGCAAAGTCTCCTTGAGGTCATCAGGAAGATTGATGAGAGAACTGAAAGAGGAATCGCCTTGTTATTATGTGATTCAAGGTTAACTGGTAAAATCATCTCACTCTGGGAAGCTGGACCGGGGAATCCAACTTGAAGTCAGCAGACACAACTCAAATTCTAGTTTCAAAATAACAGAATGAATCAAACAACATTACCCTATGTAAATTTATGATTACACAAATGGTATGCCTTTACTCCATGTACAAACAGAGAAACAACATGCATCCCATTTGTTTACAATAAAAAAAAAAAAAAGAAAAAGAAAAAAAAAATTCTAGCTTCATTACAACCTTGCTGCGTGACTTTGGCCAAGACCCATGCAGTCTGTTTTCCTAGTCTGTTAAAATAAGGCAGTTTTCAGAAGGAGACTCTGGATCATTGCTCAAACCCTGGGGTGAGTGGGGTCAGGATAGGACAGAAAGGGGCAGGGCATTTTGCCAACTCAAGGGTAAAACTCCTGGGGCATCAATAGCATGGTGACATTGGGAAATCAACTTAGAAAGATTAGAATTTAGGCATCCAGAATGTAGTTGTTGCCACTCACAATGACTGCTTCGGACTCAGAGACTTGGGTCTCCAGCCGATGAGAGTGCGCCCTGACACATTGGAAAGAAGCCTGGTATAGGCTAGGTCTGCTTGGAGTGGACAGTCTGTTCTTACAGGTAGCATGAGGTCAGAGTTTTGACACCCTCCGATGTAGGAAAGCATGCACAGCACCATGGGCCAGGCTGTGGGTTGACTCAGGGCTGTTGCAGGTCATGGAGGGTCTGAGTGGAGCATTTCCAGGGTCTGTGGGACTACCTAGTAGGTGGACTTTCTTAGTTGCACACCTGAGAGTTTTGCAATTCCATGAAGTTTGCACATAAGGTATCAAAGTATAATCAACTGTCTGAGAGTGCCTAAAAACTGGAATTCATGAATTGAATTAAAGATACCAGGGCAGGCTGCATACCACGGTACTTAGATTTCAGGTGCCAGGACGAGTCACTTAATCTCTCTGAGCCTCAGTTTTCTCTCCTACAAAAATTGTATCAACAATGCTTAACATTTATATCATGTGTATGTTTAAATAGATAACAAATATCACTATTATGTATAATTATAATGCACCAATAAAAATATGAACAAGCAATATCTAACGTAAGCCAATTAGATAATGTGTAAAATTCTTAGCTCCACACAGTGTTCAACATGGCACCCGGTGCACAGAAAACTCCCAGCAAGTGAAGCCACTAGCAATTATCTGGTCAACCCATGTGAAAACTTGAGTACAGACTAGAGAAGGTCTTCTTTGAGACCACAAAGTTACTTCTAGGCAAGTTCAAACTGGAAAGCTTGAGCCTGCTAGACCAGTGCCCCTCCCCAGCTTCATCTGCCCTGTGGACAAAATTGTTTATGCAACATTCATTCATTGGAGATTGCTCCAAGAAAAGGCTTTATTTGCAGATAAGCATATTTGCAAATTCCTTTTTGCATTCCATTGTTTACCCAGGTTCCTAAAATCCTGGTCAATGGTTCAGTCCCAGGATAGTAAATTGAGAAATTCTTTGAGAAGAAGCAGTCTTAATCCTGCATTGGGATCAATTTCAACTAGGGTGTGGGACTTGCTGGGCTCTTTGTTTTTTTCTGAGACCGTCTGGGGATTTTCCATCCCTTAGTCAGTGTGAACCTGAGGGATCTCCACCCCTCAGCTACTTGTTCCTGCCCATTGGCCTTAAACTAAGTGAAAAGATACAAGTCTCAGCGAACTCCTCCCGCAAAGCATGAGAATTGCAGGCAGGGCCTGGAGTGTGGACCATGTGTGTGAGACTCAGGTGGCCCAAGCCGACACCCATAGAACTGCCATCAAGTGGAAACACAGAGCCAAGGTTGACCTTAAGGCTGAGTGTCACCCAGGAGCTCTGAGAATCAAGGCTCCCTGCAGAGTCCTCACCTGACCCCCTCATTTTTAAAAAGATGAGAACCAAAGCGACTAAAGTCCCCACTGCGTTCCAAGCACCATCCCATTTAAAGCCCGATGAATCTACAAAGCAAGAACTAACATTCTCATTTTTCCCTCGAGTGACACAAGGCACAGATACATACATTAAGTAACTTGGTAGTAATTGGTTACATTACTAGTAAGTGGTAGAATCACCGTGGGAACTCGACCAGCATGTCTTCATTCATTCATTCATCACTCATGTCATTCACGAAGCGAGTCCTGTATGACAGGCACTCTCAGGCACTTCAATACATCAGTGAACACCAGCCGCTCCCGGCCCTCCTGTGCTTAGGTTCTAGCAGGAGGAGACAGACAATATGGAAGCATTTCAAATAAATGTCATTTAATTGGTTAGAAGATGTTAAAAAAAAAAAAAAAAAAAAAAAAAGGAAAGGCTAAGCAAAGTAGAGGGGACCAGGAGGACCCAGAAGTTGAGGTGTGTGTTACAGTTTTAAATAGGCTGATCATGGTGGGCTTCAGAGGGAAAGCAAGATTGGAGTCAAGACAAGAAGCAAAGAAAGAAGCAAATCCAGGAGTTGCCTGGGTATTTTGGGGAGGAGGAGGACAGGCACCCGGGTCTGGATGACAAGATTTCACATTGTGAGAATGTTCAAGGGGTGCAAGGGGGTTGAGGGGACATGAAAGGCCTCTCAGGGGTCACGGAGGTTGAGGCCTGAGGGGTGAGGAGTTCAAGAATGAGGGGCAGGGTGTTCAGAAAGACGTTGTGTTTCTCAATATCTCGGCCATCGCTGGGGAGAAGGGAGTTTGCCATCCCAGCTCAGCAATCTGCGAGGCCACAGGGGATGAAGAGGAGGTGCCTAGATACAGAAACCCCGAGGGCCAGGGCCTCGGGAAGAGGAATGTGAGGCCAGAGTCCCCTCAGGAAAAATGAAAACAGGTACAGACACAAGTCTGGTGCCAGGGTTGGGGGCTGGGAACCACTGAACCACCCTGGGCTTTAGGCTCAAAACGCTGAGATGATAAAGGACCTCATCTCCTCCTCTGCCTCCTCCATATTCTCCTCCTTGTTCTTCTCATTTTTTTTCCCTCTTTATTCCACTTTACATAGACCAATACATGTTGGTCCTGCAAAGAAAGGTTTAAAGAAACTAGCTAGCTGGGGCCCTCTGTGGAGGCCGTTTAGAGGCCTCCAGGCCGCTAACATTCGGGGAGAGGGATTTCCGGCTCATATTTTTTAGAACTTGTCCAGCTCCTATGGGGATCCGAGGCTCAGCTTTACGAAGGGGACAGCTGGAGCTGTGCTAAGTCTCTCCTTGGAGTCCCAGTATCCCCTTCCTGCAAAACCAAAGTCCGAAGCCTTCCCTAGGGAGCAGCCTCAGAACCCCTACGAAGAGGGAGAGATGGGGCTCCCAGGATGTCTCTAAAGGGAAATGAAATTTAGGGTGAGAGAGGTATTCAGAGCCTTTGAGAGGACTTGTGGAGGAACTTCCACTCTGGGGAGGGAAATGGATGTTCCAGCCACTTAAGGATGCTGACCCCTCTGCCCTCTGGCCTCCAGTTTTCAAACACGGTACTACAAGAACTTGGGATTATCTTTTTTTTTTTTTTTTTTTTTTTTTTTTTTGTAAACTCCTTTCCTAAGCAAGCCTTGTCTCTCAGGTGAAGTCTAAGACAATTACGTGAAAGGCCTCTGCACCACAGGCAGGAAAAGTGAGTGCTCCCTGTGGGAGTCACCATATGGCCATCATGTCTGGACCCCAGCCTCCTCTCTCTGAAGACTGTGACCCATTGTCTCTTGCTTTTCCTTTGTTCCCCTGCTTCCTGGGGATCGAATGTCTTTATTTTCCCTGTGAGGACACTGGGATTTCCAGCAAGGACATGAATGGCTAACCAGTGTCAGAAATAACATTTCCACAGGCACAGCCTCTGACTCTCAATGTAACATTTCGGACTCTATTTTTGGCTTTGGAGGACAGCTGCCTGCCCTCTCTGGGCCCAGGGCTGTGCTTTAAATTTTTTTCATCTTGGGGCAGATTTCTTCACCATGTTTCCCACTGTGACTGGTTCTTCACCTAAAACTGGCCCTGTCCTTCCTTTGGGACCATCCTAATGCTTTTCCCCTACCCCACAACCCTGTCTCCAACTCTGTGAAAATGTTGGCAAGCAAGGCAGATTTTTGGAAAGTCTCAGAGGGACCAAGGAGACAGACCATAGACCACACAATGGCATTTTAAGATGCCCTTCACAGAGCGCCTCTTCTAGCCCTGTCCCCTCCTCCCCTCTCCCCAACTTCCTGTCCCCGAGGACCCTGTCTGTTGAAGAGCAGTTTTCTCTCACTCTTTGCTTCTGTAGGGATCACCCTCAGTAACCTGCTCAGCTGCAAGGATCTTCCTGGTGGGCACCCTTGGAAGACGTCAGAGATGGAGTGCACGGTGCCTGTCCTTGTCCCAGCTTAGTCCTTGGCATATGATGTCAGAACACCAGCAATAGGTGGGGGAAGTGGGGGAGTTATTCCACAGAGCTGTATCTGGGTCTGGACTTGGGGTAGAAGGTAACTGTTCCCCGTTACCTGCAAAGTAAATTTCTTCTCACTTTGCATCTAAATCTGCTATCTAAGCATTTGGCGACATCATTGTACCTAGGCTTCCTTTTGGAAATAGATGCATCTTACTGGTCTCCTCTGATTTTGATATGCCCTTTTCCTGAATGAATGAGAGAAGGAGGGTTAGGGACCGGCCCCCACTAACACCCGCCCTGAGCTCTGGATTCCAGGCCTGGTTCTAGCTCAGGCTCATTCTGGGACCTATGCGGGTCTTCTTCTCAGGCCTTCTTTTCCTAATTTGTATAACGGAGGAATAGGAGTCAAAGATCTCAAGGTGCTGGGCAGGGTGGAGGCGGAAAGGAAAGCGACCCTCGTTGGTGCACGCCAGGCTTGATGTGACGGATTTCTTTCTCAGCACCCCATTTGGACGAAACTGCCGCCCAAAATTCTAGGATACCGGGGATTCGAGGCAGGAAAGGGTTGAAAAATGCACAAAACACCTTTGTCTCCCTCCACTTCCAGAGATGGTACGTGCGGGCTTGCTCTGGTGGTGGCTGCAGCCGCGGCCGCATCCCGGGTCCCCAGAGCCGGGAGCGGCTGAGCGCACGGCTGCCGGGCGGGTACGGGGAGATCCGGCACGGGCGCAGCGTCCCAGCAGCGCGCGCGGCGAGGACGGGGACAGCTGCCGCAGTGCGCCGGGACCCGTGCGCACAGACGGAAAGCGGGCGTTGTGCGCAGGGGCGGGCGCCCAGCGGGCTTGGCATGCGCGCCCCCGCCTGGGGCTATAAAAGCTTTGCCACCTGCTGCCACTAGCCACGCAGTGCGTCCACTTACTGCAGGAGCCAAGTCACCGTCTCCCGTGGCTGCTTGCCCCGACATGGACCCTGAGACCTGCCCCTGCCCGACCGGTGAGCCCCTGCCTCCCTCCTGCGACACAGCGCACCCCTTTGCTGGCAAAGAACCCCACACCCCACGCCTTCGCTCAAGGACACTTGGGGGAGGGGCCCCTTAGTTCCCATTTTGAACCTCGTGAAGGATGAGGATGCCTATGTCGCGAAGAGCACGGGGATTCGGCGCATCTCCTCCTAGGCCTGGGGCCACCGGGGTCTTACTGCATTAACCCTTCCTGTGGCCTCGCCCACTCCAGGTGGTTCCTGCACCTGCACTGACTCCTGCAAGTGCGAGGGATGCAAATGCACCAACTGCAAGAAGAGTGAGTGCACCCCCGCCGCCAGCCCCTTCCCCCCTCGGCGTCTGGCTGGATACCGAGGGACCCCCAGGCCCCGCATCCACAAGCCCCAGGACAGACATTAAAATACAGAAGCGTAGAGACTGATACAGTGGGGAGGCGGTGAGATGTTTTTGTTAATTTCCAGAAGATTTGAGCGGGCAGCTGGGGATGGAGAACAGCTCCTCCGGTCCAGCCTCTCCCCGGAGCCCCACTCTTCCAAACCCCCAGTGCCTGGGGAGGCGATGAGCCAGGCTGGGGGTAGCTTGGGGGTTTCAGTCCTTGGCCCATCTCAGGCCTGTGGGTTCCTCTCAATCTGACCCCCCACCTCGCAGCAGTATAAAATGCATGGAGAGAATCGGAGCGGGGAGGAAGGCTGCCTTCTTCCCTCGGGTGTAAGACCGGGCACACATCCCCCTGGATTCCCTGACCTTCCACATCTGCACCATCTCAGCTCCTCCGAGTTGAGCCTGCAAGGCCCCTTCCAAGGCCATTTGCCCTGCAAGCTTTCTCCTTAAGGCCTAGCACTCCCCGAGCTGGGACCTAAGCTCACCATGCCTGAGGGCTCCTGGCACCCACCAAAGGAGCCATGAGCGAGTACCAGGGGGCGCCCCCGTGAGAGCCCTGCATGCAGGTGGAGCACCATAGATGCTGAGTCAGACCAGGTGTGAGATTAAGAAGGCGGCAGCGACTGCCAGGCTAAACGGGATGACTCCCCGCCTCCCAGCGCCCTTCCTCTCTCCCCTCCCCTCTGATGGGGACAGGTGGGGGACTTCAGGAGGCGCCCCCATTTTGTCTGCAGGCTGCTGCTCCTGCTGCCCTGCGGAGTGCGAGAAGTGCGCCAAGGACTGTGTGTGCAAGGGCGGCGAGGGGGCCGAGGCCGAGGCCGAGAAGTGCAGCTGCTGCCAGTGAGGATGTGTCCCTCCGGGTGGCGTTGGGTGTAAATAGTGCCCGGCGGTGGTGGCCAGTGTCTGCCACGGTGGGGTCCTGTTCCCCTGCTGCCCACTGCAAGTGACAATAAACCTGATGAACAGCATGAACCAAGCCCTGGTCTCTTCTTAAAGTGGGGAAGGTGTAGAGGGGTGGGGGCCCACTCCGAGGGACCGAGGGACGGGCCAGTTCAAAGTGAAATCCTGAGCCTGGCCAGTGGTGTGGGTGGGGCGCGGATGGAGCCCTGAGGACAGTACATTCTCTTCTACCAGCAGGTAGCACTTGATCCTCCTGCTCTGCTCTGGGGAGAGAGGAGAGACCAGATCCACCAAGGTTTGTCTCTCCAGCCTGCAAACTCGCTCGCTCCATCTGTACAGTGGGAAGGGGGGAGTCAGAGCCAACCCCCAGACACAAGGGCTTGTGAGTGTGGAACTCTCTAGTTGTTCCCCTGAAAATGCCTGTTTTCAGAGTCCTTGGAGGAGAATCCAGGAGGCCCAGGACTTGTCCTGGCACACTGTCAGCTGTGTTGCCAAGGCCACCTCTGAGTGACCGGTCTCTCCAAGGCAGATTGTCCAGCTCCTTTTCAAATGTCACTTGGCAATTTGTTGCCTTCTTTGTTCCAGGGGAAGTAGGATCACAAGGCCTTTATCCACAGTGGTTCTGGTGTGATCCATTAGAAAAAGCTCTCAGACCTACCTGGGAGTAGGAGAGAAGGGAGAAATGTATCCTGGGAGACAGAAGTTTCCCCGCAAAAGGATAAAAGGCATCAAACACATCGGTTTTCCCCCAGGTTAGTTTCTCAGGATATTGCGTTCCAGAACTTGCCACAATTACTATTATTTTATCTAACAGGCTGAGTTTAGAAAAGGCGAGTGTAAGAAGAGCCAAGCCAGTTTCCAAAAGGAACAAAAGGGACTTCCTCTAACTGGCCAGCCCTACTTCTTCCAAAGCTCTAGGGAGTGGGTTTGGCTCAGGAATAGATCAGTTGACAGAGAGGAGGGTCCAAAAACAGACCCTCTGCAGCCAAAAGTAAGAGATGAACAAATCAGTGTGTGTGTGGTGAGAACACACTCATCACCTTGGCAAATCATGTAGAAAATAAATTTCAATTCACTTACATACCTAGGGGTGAAAGCCAAAGCTATGAAAGAATTTAGAAGGGGGAAGATAGGAGTTTCTTTACTTTGGGGTAGAAAGGACCTTTGAAGACGCATTAAGATTGCTAAATCTGAGATCACCTGTGCTAGGTCTGTCTACACCTTATCTTACTGAACTTTACAACTCTAGAAGAGCAGCAGTACTTAGAACTTAGAACTTAGATTGGGCAAAGAGATCTGGGGTAATTTGCACAGCTAGAACTTGGTGGAGACGAGTCCTGGACATAAGCTGCCTGGCTAAAGTTGAGGCCCTTAAACTCAACTACGATTAGTTCTCTGACTTCTGGCTTGCCTATGTCACAAAAAGCATCAAAAACAAAGTCAAATCATCTCTTACCTGTTCAGATGGCTGGTATTAAGAAGAAAGGAAGGAAAGAGAGAGAAAAGAAAGGAAAAAGTGTTGACCAGGATATGGAGAAATTGGAGCCTTTGCTGGTGGGACTATAAAATTGGGCAGCCAATATGGAAAACAGCAGGTCAGTTCCTCAAAGATTAAAAATAGAACTAGCATATGATCCAGCAATTCCACTTCTGGGTTTGCCCAAAAGAATTAAAATAGGGTCTTAAACAAGATATTTGTATGCTCTTATTCATAGCAGCCTTTACTCAAAATAGCCAGAAAGTACTGAGGAAGTAACTCGTGTCCACTGACGAATAAATGAATGGATTAATAAAATGTGGTTTGTACGTGCAACGGAATGTTAGGCAAGCTAAAAAAGCGCTGCAGTTTCAGCACACGCTACAACGTGAGTGTGCCTTGAGGATGTGAAGCGGGTGAGAGGCGTCCATCACGAAAGGGTGAGTCTTGTTTGGCTCCATTTGTACCAGGAGCTGTGGTTGGGGGAGTGAACATTGTTTCATGGGCCTTGAGTTTCAGTTTTACAAGATGAAGAGTTCTAGAAATTGGTTGTACAACCGCTTCACTGTGCCTAACATCATTGAATTGTACACTCGAAAAAACTTAAGATGCCAGGCGTGGTGGTGACTCAGGAGATTGAGGCAGGAGGACTGAGTTCAAAGACAGCTTTAGCAACTTAGAAAGGCCCGAAGCAACTTTGTGAGACCCAGTCTCAAAATAAAAAATAGTGGGCTGGGGATATAGCTCAGTTGGTAGTGTGCTTGCCTTGCAAGCACAAGGCCCTGGGTTCAATCCCCAGCACTGCAAAAATAAATAAATAAGTAAAAAATAAAAAGGGCTGGGGAGGTGGCTCAGTGGTTAAGCACCCCTGGGTTCAATACCTGGTACCCCCTCCCCCAAAAAAATCTGAAGATGGTACATTTTGGGCTGGGGTTGTGGCTCAGTGGTAGAGTACTTGCTTAGCATGTGCAAGGCACTGGGTTCGATTGTCAGCACTGCATATAAATAAATAAAATAAAGGTCTATCAACATCTAAAAAATTTAAAAAAAAAAGATGGTACATTTTGTGTTATGTGTATTTCACCACCACTATTAAAACAATAAAGTGCTGGGCACTGGTGTACACCTGTAATCCCAGCCACTAGGGAGGCTGAGGCAGTAGGATCACAAGTTCAATGCCAGCCTCAGCAACTTAGTGAGACCCTGTCTCAATATACAAATAAAAGTAGCTCAATGGTTAAGCACCCCTGAGATCAATCCCCAGTACCAAACAAAAGCAAAATCCCAAAAGCTAACTGCAATAGAAAATATTTGCTGTATGTGTGTGCTGTGGACTGAACTGTGTCCCCCAACTCCTGTTGACATAGGACCTCTGATGGGTTAGTCGGGAGCCAATGACTACAGGACTGACTCAGTGGCTCAGTGTTAAGTGCCCCTGGGTTCAATCCCCAGTAACCCCCCAAAAAAATAGATGATCATAATAAGCACCTAATAAAAACAGTGAGGTAAGTCTGTGGACATTTCCACGGGAAGGAAAGACCTCCCCAACCCATCATCAAGCCAAAAAAACCAACTGTAGAAGAGTGCATTCAGGGTAATGCTAACCACATTTCTTTTTTAAAAAAAATGAAAATTCTACATTTATATAAATGTACAGAAAGAAAGTGGGAGACTCCAGCGGGGTGTTCCAGGAGCATCAGGGAGCCTGTGGCTTTATCCACACTCACATTTCCCCTCTGTTTGACTGAGTTTTAAGGATGCAAGTAAGCCCTCCAACTCGCCTCTCTTTTCACTCAACAATCTGTGTAGGTTCTTTCCACCCTGCGAGGTAGAACTGTCATGAGACTGCTGCAGAGACTGTCATGCAAGGGTCATTGTGGTTCCTGTTCAAACCCTCGTCCGGGCTGGTGGATGAACATTTAGGTGGCTTCCACCTTCCCATCAGGCAGACAGTGGTTCCATCTCGCAAACTGGTGTCAGAATTCCCTGGGTTCTGAGCCGACATGTGTAACTGCCGGAATGCAGGAAACGGCCCTTTCTACGTTTAGTCCTTGCCGCTCGGCAGTCCCCGGAGGCGTTCCAATACACACCCCGCCAGCAGTGTCCAACAGTTTTTAATGCTCCATTATCAGTCCGAGGCGATAACCTTGCATTTTTGTCAACCTAATGGGTAAAAACATGACATCCCAGTTAAATCGCACCTGCTCTCTTAGCAGTGAGGCTGAACATCTTTCTGTTGGTTGGTTTATTGGCCGTGTTGTTGTCATTTCTGTGAACTTGTGGTTCATGTCTTTTGTTCTTTTTTCTACTTGGTTAGTCATCATTTTATTGATCTGTAGAAGCTCTTTATATATTTTGACCACGGGTCCTTTGTCTTCCATTTACTTTTGGTTTTCCAGAAAGTTCTCAAAGTTTCTAGCCCATTAGAGGCATTCTTTTTTAAAGACATTTTTTGAATCGAGTTTAGATGCCATAAAACTCACGCATTATAAGTATACTATTCAATGGTATTAGCAAATTTTTAGAGTTATGCAACCATCACAAAATCCAGCTTTAGAACATTCCATCATCCAGGTTCCCCTGTGTCTGTTTGCAGTTCATCCCACCCACGTCACTAGGTCCCTAGGTAACCACTGTTTTTCTGTTTCTGTGTTTGCCTTCTCTTGACAGTTCTTTTACCTGAACTCATACAATATATGGCCCTTTACATCTGATTTCTTTCACGTAGTCTTGTACTTTTGAGATTCATTCCTTGTCATTTCGTGTGTGAGTCATTTGTTAGTTTTTCATTGCTGAGTAGTGTTTGGATGAACATTTTGCTTACCCGTTTACCAACTGGTGGACATTTGAACTGCTTTTATATTTTGATCTTTTGAATGACAGCTATGTTTGTAAGTGCTTTTGAACATTCGTGCATACGTCTTTGGGTGGACATGTATTTTCACTTATCCTGGCATTAGATATCTAGGCGTAGCATTGCCGGGATATATGGCAACTCTGTGTATAACTTTGGAAGAAAATGCCAAATTGCTTTCCAAAGTGGCTGTCTCACTTCCATCAGGAGGCATAAAGGTTTCAATTTCTCCACATCCTCACTAACACTTCTTGGTCTGTCTTTTTTATTACACCTGTTCTAGGCAAGTGTGATTTTAAACTGCATTTCCTAATGACCAAAGAAGTTGGGCAGCCTTCCGTGTGCTAATCAGCTGTTCATGCACTTTCTTTGGTGACACATCTCTCTGAATATTTTGCCCATTTTTTTTTCTTTTTCATTGTTGTGAAATGTATCTAGCGAAAGTACTGCTTTGAGGTGGGTAGGACAAGGCAGAGACACGAACTTCTTTCACATTGTGGGAAACCATCAACATCTTTCATCTCTAGAACTTTTCCATCTTCCCGAACTCCGCATCTATTCACACTGCCCCCCACTGCAGTCCCTGGTACCACCGGTCTTCTTTCCGTCTCTCTGACTCTAGGGATCTCGTGTAAGTGGAACCGTACAGTATCTGTCCTGGTGTGTTGGGCTTATTTCATTTAGCATGATGTCTGTCAGGCTCACCCATGTTGTAACATGTTAGGACTTGATTCCTATTTAAGGCTCATTCTATATGCATAGATCAGATTTTATCCATCTATTCAATAAACACTTGAGTTACTTCCACTTTGGCTGTTATGAACAAAGCTGCTGTGAACACTGTTGGTCACCTACCACCACTTTCAAGTACATTCTGGAGGCTAGTCTATCCTTATCAGGTAGATGTTTTGTCAGTAGTCCCTCCCCGTCTGTGGCTTAGTTTCTTATTTCTTAGAATATCTTTTTTTGTCATTCTTGTGCAGTGCTGGGGATGTGAGCCCAGGACCTCACGCATGCCAGGCAAATGCTCTATTACAGAGCCACATCTCCAGCCCCTTAGGAGTGTATTTTGAAGCACGAAAGTCTTTAATTTTGAGGAAGTCCAATTTATCAATTTTTTTTTCTTCAATGCAATGTGCCTACATGTATCTAAAAACTCTTGCCTAACATAAGGTCATGAAGATTTTTCTCCTATGTTTTCTTCTAAGTGTTCTATAATTTTAGCTCTTAAATATAAGTCTAGGATCCATCTGGGGTTAGTTGTTGTGTATGGTGTGAGGTGAAGTTCTAATTTTTGTTTTTCTCACATGCCATTTTCTCAATATTTTGTTGAAAACTCTATCCTTTCTCCGTTGAATTGTCTTAGCACCTTTGTCAAAAATCAGTTGACCTTATCTGCGATTTCATTTCAGACATATGTTTCTATCCTGTTCATCTGTATGCCTATCCTTGCGCCAATGCCACACAGTCTTGGTAACTCTGGCTTTCTTGTGGCTTTTGAAATTGGACAGTATGAGAGCCAGGCACAATGGTGAATTCCTGTATACCCAGTAACTCAGGAGGCTGAGGCAGGAGGATTGCAAGTTTGAAGCCAGTCTGGGCAACGTAGCGAGACCCTGTCTCAAAATAAAAAATAACACCAGCAGCTTGCAGGGCTGAGGCAGGAGGATTGTGAGTTCAAAGGCAGCCTCAGCAACAGCAAGTTGCTAAGCAACTCAGTGAGACCCTGTCTCTAAATAAAATACAAAATAGGGCTGGGGATGTGGCTCAGCAGTCGAGCGCCCCTGAGTTCAATCCCTGGTACCAAAATAAATAAATAATTGATTAAATTTAAAATAACAAAGGACTGGAGTGTGGCTCCGGGCGGTAAAGCGCCCTTGGGTTCAATTGAATAGTATGAGTCCTCCAATTTTGTCCTTTCCCTGGTGATTGTCTTCCATCATTCAGCCTGGTAGTGAGTTTCTGGTCCTCCACAGGATTTTGAGCTGGTGCAGGAGACTTAAAATATCTGCTGAGGGCTGGGGTGTGGCTCAGTGGAGAGCATTCACTTGACACATGTGAGGTACTGGGTTCCATCGTCAGCACCACATAAAAATAAATAAAAAAGTAAAGGCATTGTGTCCACCTACACCTAAAAGAATAAAATAAAATTTAAAAATTTTTAAATGTATTCCTGCTGAGTCTTAACCCAGCCTCCCTCCCTTACCTCACACACATTATGGACGCCTGAACGTTGCCTCTCTGAGCCTCGGTTTCTTCCTCTGGAAAATGTGGGTGGTCCCAGCCCCTGTCTTGTTGGGTGGATGGAGCTCCCCAGGGGAAAGCGCTGCCCGTGGTGGCCTGGATGGGGGCTGTGCAGGCGTCAGCTGCCGTGTCCCTGCTAACAGTGGTGCATGACAGAGAGTCTGTGTTTGTGGTGACAAGGGGACCTGGCCTGTTTCAGAGCCCAGGAAGACCTCTCTGAGGACCTCTCTGATCCTTTTCTAGGATCCAAACCTTCATCTGAGTTGACTTCAGGTTGCTTCTCTCCACTCCAGCCCCCCATGAGGTGGGGTGGGGGAATGTGTCCTGCTGGGGTGGCTGGTTTTTGTTTAGTTTTGTTTCTTTTCTTGTGGTTGATGGAACTTTGTTCTACTTACATGCGGTGCAGGGAATCAAACCCTATGCCTCGCACATGCTAGGCAAGCGCTCTGCCACTGAGCTACAGCCCCGGCCTCTGTCATTTTTTTTTTTTTTTTTTTTTTCAACTGGGACTTGAATCCAGATTTTAAACCACTGAGCCACCTCCCCCAGACCCCTTTTATTATTTTTATTTTGAGACAGGTTCTCACTAAGTTGCTTAGAGCCTGGCTAAGTTGCTGAGGCTGACCTTGAACCTGTGATCCTCCTGCCTCAGCCTCCCAAGTCGCTGGGATTACAGGTGTGGCCACCTTACTATTTGGAGCCCTGCAGTTCAGACCCCATGCCTTGGACGCTTCCTGAATAAATGCAGTGTCCTTACCTCTCACTAAAGATGAGTGAATACAAGACCGTCCCTTCTGTCCCACTCACCTTCTTTTGTGGGCACTCTGCCCCGCGTGACGCTCTACACAGGGGCCGAGCTGGCCCAGAGCAGATGCAGAACCGCAGCCCACAAGAGCCAAGTCCTGCCGACGGCCACAGGAGGGCGCTGCAGGCAGGTCCTGCCAACCCGGCGATGACTGCCGCCTGTGACGCCCGGATCTGGATCGGTGAGGCGCCTGGGGCCAGCAGGCCCTCCGCGCCTGGATCAGGGGGTGATTTGTTTTGCAGCAGCAGATAATAATGCACCCCAAAATGAAGGCAGGGTCAGCGGGAGGAGGAAGAACCGAGCGCAGGCGATTGGAGTCTGGGACGGGCCCCAGGGAGTCACAGAGTCTGCCTAGAGGATGGGGCCTTACCGCTCTGTGCCCGTCACCACTGCTGGCATCTGCCAGCCTTTCTACCGCCGCAGTGACAGGCAACTGTCTCTCAAGGCGGTCCCCGGACTCGGGGCCAACTCTGATTGCGAGAAAGGCCTTTCCCACCTGGAACAGAATCTGCATCCTCATAACGCCTTCCCATTGTCCTGGTTTTGCTCTGAGGACCACAGAAAGCAAACCTGACTTCTTTTCAGCAAGGCACAAACATGCAGGGGTGGGGTCACCCCTCCGGGATTCGTCCCACTCTGCTGCTTACAAGTTGGATGTGACCCTGCTACTTGGGAGTCTCAAACAGGAGGATCACAAGCTGGAGGCCAGCCTGGGCAACTGAGCGAGGCCCTGTCTCAAAAAATAGATATATATTAAAGGGATGGGGCTGTCGCTCAGTGATAAAGCACCCCAGTTTCAATCCCCAGTACTAAAAAACAGACCCCCCAAACCAGCATGTGCCTTAGAGGGCTGTGCCGGGTCTTGTTACTGGTTTTATTGGGGGTGGGGCAGTGCTGGGATGAACCCAGGGCCTTTGCATGTGAAGCGTGTGTTCTTCCACCAGCTGGGCCGCAGCCCCCCCTTGGCATTTAGGTAAGACAAACTCTCAATATCCTCAGCACAAGTGCTGAGAGGTACGGTCTGTTCCCGACTACCCTGGCAGATGAGAGATGCCACAGAGCCACTGACCGCCCATCCAGGCCTGGAGTCTGGGTCCCTTGTCCTTGAATCTGGGCCGGCGCTCTGCTTGTCCACTAGAATGTGGCACAAGTGACGGGTGCCAGGCCCGGGGCTCAGGTCTGAAAGGACTCACAGCTACTCTGCCTGCACCCTCACCCTCGCACCCTTGGGTCCTGGCCACCATAAAGACAGCCTGGTCGTCTGAATTTGCCACGCTGAAGAGGCCAGCCGAGCCCCTCTGGTCCCTCAGGGCCGGCCCACCCTCCACCAAGTGACCTGGCACTGCAGGAGTGAGAACAACCACCCAAATGAACTCTGCTCCTGTTCCCCACCTGCAAAGCCAGGAAAGATGGACGGTAAGAGAACTGCTGCTCGATTCTGGGGAATTGGGTTGCGTCACTAGATCCTCAGAGCGACCCGGTCAGATATTTAATGATGACTGCTCCCTTCAAGACTGGACCTGCCTCCTCTGGCCTCTCAGCTGCCGCTCACGTCCGTCTTTTGATCTCCGCGATCAGCTCTCTTCTGGACAGAAGCTCGCCAATCAGCGCAGCCTTCCGAGAGGTCTGCCCGGGCATCTGTGACTCTACCCAGAATGACGGAAGCAGCGGGCTTGGAGGTACACGCCTGTAGTCCCAGCTACTCGGGAAACGGAGGCAAGAGGATCTCAAGTTTGAGGCCAGCCTGGGCAGTTTGATAATACCCTGTTCCAAAATAAAAAGGGCTGGGCATGTAGCTCAGTGGTAGAGTGCCCTTGAATTTATTCACCACCACCACCACAGAAGCAAAACAAACGAACAAAAACCCAGAATGACTTAAGCAAAAAGGAGATGAATGCGTTCCAGTGGCTTCAGGCACGGCTGGATCCAGGTGCTCCCACGATGTTGTCAAGCTCCATTTCCTTTGTGAAGACTTTATTGTTAGACTCATCACATGACAACAAATGACTTTAGAGACTCAGCTTTTTGTCCTCTCAGGTTCAAGTCCAGATGGAAAGAGTATCTGCTGTTCTCACAACATTCCCAGCAAAACTTTCATTGATTCTCTTTGATGCAGAGTTGTGTAGCCCAATCTGAGCCAATCACACAGGCAAGGTAGGTGGAAATATCTGGGAGGTAGGTGGAAATCCCTGGACACTGCAGGAATAAAGAGTGGGGAGGGCAACTCTCTAAAGGAAAACCAAGGACACCCTTACAGGGGAAGAATGAAAGATGGCGGTGGCAGAATTATATATAGCTTTCTCAGCTGTTAAAACCAGAGTGAAAAATCACCTCCCTCACTGTGGCTGACATACTTCTATTAATAAAATCCAGGGTGACATCATCACCTCACAGTGATGACTCACATCAGATATTCAAGGGGATGTTTTTCACATCCGGTGCTGCTCAGAATCATCTCTCTCGTCCCCTACAGTGTCAGGAATGCAAGCATTTGAAAGTCCTCCCTCTCCATTTCTGTCTCAAGCCCAGCAAGCCTTTTGGGGACATGGAGATGCATGGTCATAACTAGACCTGTGTGCCTCCCCCTTCCCTGAATGAGCATCCCCCTCTCCTCCCACCGTCAAAGGGGCTCCTGGGAGAAAGCTTTGACCCAGAAGAAAATTTTACTATCAAGATGGATGTCATGAACCCAGGGCAGACTCAACACTCTGCGGGCCAAGCTGGCACTGGCACATTTCCACAGAGCTGGGTGGTGGTCTGGCTGCAAGGCGGGGGTGGGGGGTGTGGTACATAAGTAACAAAGACGATGAATCTGGCCAACACAGAAGAGCTCGCAGGGCACAGGGCTGCCAGACACAGGGATTTCTGAGACGCCGGCTCTAAAATCACAGCATGTTTGAAGATGACCCTGGAATTCAGGTGCAGCTGGATCATTTCACAGGCGAGCACAGAGCCGCTCAGAAGGCACATGTGCACTGGAGGTCTGAGTGACAGAGCGCCCTCCAGAATCCCCGACAGCTCACCTGTCCCAGGTGCATGGAGCAGCCAGAGCCCTAAACCAGGTGGGAGTTGGGGAGGGGGCAGTCAGGGGAGCCCTCCATTCACCCACTTGAAATCGACGGAGAACCCCCCCAAGTTCTCAGGCACAACAGGATGCTCACCGGCCCCTTCCGCGGGCAACCACCGCCCCGGTTGGGAGTGCTCGCTGGTGGGACTTCCACAGGCGCTTGCTCACTTTGAGGCTGCAGGGACAGCCGCCCCCCAGCACCCACCACCTCACTGAACCCCCGCTGCAGCCACCAGCATCCCTAAGCTGCCAGGAAGCTCCCGGGAGCCCCGCATGACACCCTCTGGCATTCCAAGGGTGATGATCTGCAGCCTTGGCACAGCGGCCAGATGTGGGCTGGCAGGAAGCAGGATGTGGTTCCCCAGGGAGGAATCTGGACACCATCTGGCGCTTCCCCTCAGCGTTCACCGGGAAGAGAGCTCTGGTGGGGTTTTCCCTTCTGAGTGTCCCAGGGCAGTGCCAGCTGGCAGCCTTCCCGCCTGCCAAGACCTTCTCACCCCCAGGCCAAGGAGCTGACCCACCTTCTCCTGCTCTTCCTGCCCCTGAGCTCCCTCCATCCTCAAAGGGGCCCCAGGTCCCTTTTCCCTACTCTCTCCTGGGGCTGCCCGCCTCACTGAACTTACTAGTGGTGGGAAATGAGTTTCCCCAGCACCAGGCTGGCTTGGGACTTCTTGATCCTTATGCCCCTTTATTGGAGGTACCGACCCCTAGATTATCTTTAGCATGGGCTGGGACCTCCCTACACTCTGCCACTCTAGCTCTGTGACTTTGGGCAAGTTAATTAACCTCTCTGGGCTCCATCTTCTTCTGTCAAAAATGAGAATAATAGATCGTCCTCACCCATGGGTTGTTACAGGATTAACTCCCTACATGAAGTCCCAGTTGTGCACTAAAGGAGTCAATACAGAGCGGGAGTGAATCGCCATCCCACAGTTTAATACGAGGCTACAGAATGACTAGCTTTGACTGGTACAAAGATTTGGGGACCTGTCCGCACTTGCAACCGATTTTTCCCGCCATCGGAATCCCCACCACCAGCTTTCACCGGCTCCCTAATCGCTTAGGTTCAGACACCGGACAGGCGGTGGGGAGCTGTGCACACGGCGGCCGGAAGGAGCAGGGGCCCGGGGCGGGGGCGGGAGCGGGGCGCACGGCCAGGAGTCGGCACACGGTGTTCCTCTGCCCCCAGCCCCTGACGCGCAGCACCGACCGGAACGCGCACGTGGGCCACCTTCCCGGAACTGGCGCCCTGAGGTCCGTGTGCACAGCCGGGTGCGCTCGGCCCCGGGCGCCGCGCGGAGCGGTGCGTGACTCAGCGCGCGTGGCGAGTGCAGACTGCGCCCGGCCCGGGCGGAGTTTTGCACTCGCCCCGCTCGATCCAGCTATAAAGGCGGTGCTCGCGCGCTCCGCTCCACCACGCCTCCTCCAGGTTCCTGCCATCCCGCCGTTTCTGTCTGCGGACTCCAGCCACCGCTTGACTCGCCATGGACCCCAACTGCTCCTGCGCCACCGGTAACTGAGCGGGACCCCGGTGGGGCTGGGGAGGCAATTTCTGGTCTCTCTCTAATCACCTAACTTCAGGGTACTAACCCCACCTTCCCAAAGCGGTTGGGGGTATTTGTCTATTCTAGATCATTCGAACCCCCCTTTTACCAGCGAGCCACTGAGCTAACGGCTTGCCAGGCTCCCACGAGCTGGACTCGAGCCTTCGCACCCGGACTCCTAGCGCGCAGTCCCGCGCTCAGGTGTCCGAGAACCGCCCTCACCTCCGCCCTTCTTCTTCCAGGTGGTTCCTGCACCTGCGCCGGCTCCTGCAAATGCAAAGAGTGCAAATGCACCTCCTGCAAGAAGAGTAAGTGGAGCCTCTCTGCCTCTGACCCGCCCCCAGCGCCCCCAGCCCTCGCACGGCCCGCTCTTCCCTCCGCGAGATGATCGGAGGCGCCCGGGTTCTCATTCTGTCCCAAGCCGGCGCCTCCGCAGGGAGCCCCGCGGGGAGGGCGGATCCTGGAGCCCTTTCTCTCCCGCGCTCATCGCCGCCTCCTCTCGCCCGCAGGCTGCTGCTCCTGCTGCCCCGTGGGCTGTGCCAAGTGTGCCCAGGGATGCGTCTGCAAAGGGGCAGCGGACAAGTGCAGCTGCTGCGCTTGATGTGGGGAGAGCCCCGCTTCCACGTGTAAATAGAACAACATGAAGAAACCTGGATTTCTTTTTCTTTTTCTTTTTTTTTTACGACCCTGACCCATTTCCTACATATGCTTTTTCTATAAAATATGACCGACAATAAATGTTGTTGACTTGATTCTGATTCAGGTTTCCTTTGTGTGCTTAGGAATAAGGACGGGGCGGGGGGTGAGGGACTGAATGGGGAACGCAGACCTGTGTCTGGACTCTAATGTGAGCCCCTTAGGAACTGGCAGCTTTCAGGCAAATCAGGTGACATTACTGAGCCTCAACTTGGGGAAAACACCCAGGTGTGCCTCAGGAAAACACTCTGCTGTGGGTCAGGCAGAGTCGGAATTCCCTCGGGTGCCGAAATCTTCATTCCCTGATCTCTGCCCAACTTCAGTTACCCATTGGGTTTTAGGCTTAAAGGCTGTAGGATCCAACTCCAGTTGCTTGAATCTTAACGCGGAGCTTCTTAAACTTGTGTAAACAACAGGATTTTATCTTCTATCAATCACAGATCTAAGCTTTGGTTAAAAAATGAGTTAATAAGAAAATGAAATACATCTGAGCACTGGTGCACTCCCTGTCATTTGGGAGGCTGAGGCCCAGGCCCGCGGATTGAAGATCAAGGCCATCTTAGTGAGACCCTATCTCAAAATTAAACAAAGGGTTGGGGAGGTAGCTCATAGTAAAGCACCCCTAGGTTCAGTCCCCAGTACTGCCACAAAAAATAAAATACAAATCCCATTTCTTGAGACAACAGGAAAGTTTACATAAATATGTGAACAAAATAAGAAAAAATAGAATCACAAATGCATTCAAGGGTGTGCATTGCAGACTGGAAGTGATCAGGCATCTTGCTTGCCTGCTCCTCCCCACAAGGGACCTTAGTCTTGGCTTGGACAGGACACTAACAGGACTCTAAGGACTACCCCTGAGGGCTCCCTGTCGTGACTTGGCTGTGAATCTTTGGATATTCCTCTCAAAGTTGAAATCCTGGTCCCTGGCTACTTCAAACTGGCCAAAGTGAAGCCAGAATTGGGGACAGGCAGTTATAGAAATAGGGGTTGGGTCAAATCGAGGAAATGGAGGCCATGAAAACCATCTGCCTCTGGAAGTTGGAGACTGCCCCTGGGAGAATGGAATATCAAGGGTCTCCGGAGCCCATTGATTACCAACTTTACCTGCTTTTATCAAGGATTGCAAGCAAGGAGCTGCTGATTAATGCCCCGCCCTTGCCAGGCTGAATCACTTTGGCCCTCCCCCTGCCCCTTCTCACTTTATGCATCTCACCTGCAAAACCTGGCCTAGTCACTTAGGCAGGAAGGTGAGATAAGGGGGAGAGAACTGGAGAACAAAAGAGCCCTTAGCCTATAAAAGATGTAGGGTGCGCTCACTTCTGGGGACTTTAGAACATCAGCCATGGCCCCCTTCTCTTTCCCCGGAGAAGTCTGTATTATTACCTTTAAATAAAACCTGCTGAATATGCTTGCCTTGGCGTGCTTCTCTAGTGTTCAGACTTCATTAGAGGGAACAGAACTTGTCACTGGTAAATGGCAGTATCAAAAGGACTAGGAGTTTGGAGAGAATCGCCCAGCAATTTCCTGGGAAGATGAAGTGAACTTGAGCTTCAGGACCGGATGAAGCACCTCATGTCTGCCCACGCAGGGGTGAGGGTGGATTCTGCCCTGTGGAGGGTGTGGTGATATCCATCCGGGTGACTTGTAATTAAAATCAACGGTTAGTGCCCCCAGCTATTTGTTAAGCCAGTGCTATTTAATGTTCAAAGAGGAAGCCTCTTGGCCAGAAGTGAAGACCAAGCCTGTGCTCTGGTTCCTGAAGGAGAGGCAATGTCAGAAGGCTGCCCGCACCAAGGGCGTGGGATTTGGTGTCAGGCAGCCTTGGTTCACACCCTTGCCAGCTGTGTGGCCTGGGTAAGTCACTGAACCTCTCTGAACCTCCAGTTCTGTCACGAGAGTGGAACCTGAAATTACTGTTAGCTTGTTATCCTGTAGTCAGAGGCCTCTGACCGGAAGTGAAGGCCTGGTTGATGATCACCTGCTCCAGAAGTAGAGGAGTTTACACATCCCTAACCACGAGGGGCTTTGCAGGGTTCCATCTAGCTAACACACCGTGTTGACATTTCACATGACCTTGGTTCATTATAATCTCATTATAATAATAAACAGCACACTCACCAGCAGGACAGATCTAACCCTGCCCAAATTAGAGAAAAGACATGGTGCCCAGATCTCTGGAAATCGCTCCTTTCCCAAGATGGCAGCACACTGCCACACCCCTCAACACCCAGTCCCAGGGAAGCCCAGACCCCAGTCCTACTGGGGTACAGGTTCCCTTCTCCAGTCGCTGGCCATGGAATAAAGTTTCCTGCCTGCCCCCAGAACAGTTGACTTATTTACAAATAGCACAAAGTAGGAAAAAAAAAAAACCTGCAGATTCCCTAAGAGCTCCTCATTTGCAGACAGATTACATCTCAATGTAGAGGTTAACTGAGACAATCTCCTGATTCCTGACTTGGGCTTAAAAAACAGTGACAGTTATGATCATTCTGTCCACATGGACTTTCTGGAGAGAGAATCCTGTCTCAACAAACCCTGGGGAAAGATCTGCCTGGGAAGGAGTACTCTGGGTTGCAGGCTGGCAGGAGAGGGAGCCTGGGTACACAGGAAGTGTGGATGACCTGCACCAGGCCTTCTGTGATACAGCAATACTGTGGATTTCAACAAACACAAAGCCCTGCCATCTCATATTATATGAACTTCACTCCGGAGAGAATGGACGTGAGGGAACTGGCGTAATGGTGTCCTTTCAGAGTGGCTAAGCAACTTGCCCAAGGTTATATAACTCAGACATCAGAGGTTTGGCCTCTTGCCCTGATCATAGCTGCCAGATCAAGATGTCATAGGATGGCAAATCCTGTCTCTCACAGTTCAGGGCAGGAAGGTACAAGATGGTCTGGTCCACGAGTCACATGCTAAGGTATTAGAAGAGAACAATACAGGTACTCCACGGGCCTGGCTTATTTGTCTGAAGGTAGGACAATGTTCTCTACATTTATTTCTGCCAGTGAGAAAAGATTATTATACTCCTTTTACCATGGAGGAGATTCAGCCACAGATCATGGTGCCCAGGTAAAAGCGACTCAGCTGCCATGTGATTTGCTCTCCAGCAGTCGCCACTAACACGAGCAGGTCAGTTGGCGACTCTGTGGCACATACGGATAGTTGCCTGCCAGCTCTGTTACACACCGATATTTCATGCAACATTTTTCCTTTAAATGACTCATATTTTCTCAGATATATTTGTATTACTACTGGCACACCAGAGGAAAGAACTAAGAGGATGTATGCAGGTTGAAATAGAAGGAAAAAGATATTTGTTTTAAGAAACTGGCCCATGTGTTTGTGGGTACAGGCTAATCTGAGACCTGCAGGGCAAGCCAGCAGCCTGGAAACTGTGTCAGGAGTTAGTGTTGTGCTCTTTACGCAGAAGACAAGACGGTCAGGAGGGAGAATCTGGAGGGAGAATTCCTTTCTCATTATGTCAGGCTGACAGCAGAGTGAACCGGATATTCCTTTTTCGCCTGGGGCCTCTGTCTTTTCTCCTAAGGTCTTCCACTAATTGAATGAGGTTCAAAGATACTGTGGATGAGAATCTGCTTCACTCAAAGTCTACTGACTTAAATGTTAATCACATCTAGAAAATGGCATCACAGTGACATTAAACTGATGCTTGAGCAAAGAATTGGGCCTAGTCAAATGAACATGAAACATTAACTGTCACAAAGGAATTTTTTTTTTTTTTTTTGGTGGTGCTGGGGATTGAACCCAGGGCCTCATGCTTGAGAGGCAAGCACTTTACCAACTGAGCTATATCCTCAGCCTTCAAAGGAAAATTTTGTTAACTCTACCAAAACTGAGTATCAATCAGTCTTACTTCCAGGCAGAGATTATGCTAGTAATGTATATAGTGATTGATATATAAAACATGCGTAATATATCCTGTGATACCAATCATACATAATGTATGCTAATGATATGTAGTGATTATGCTTAATAAAGCAATTGATATATATAGAGTATGTAATACATAGGTACATTGATGTATATATTTCATATATCTCACATGTGATGTCCACTTTCACATGGATTAAAAGTCTTTTTTTTTAAGTTTTTTTAGTTGTAGATGGACACAATGCCTTTAATTAATTAATTAATTTAATGTGGTGCTGAGGATTGAATCCAGTGCCTCACATGTGCTAGGCAAGTGCTCTACCACGGAGGCACAACCCCAGTCCTGAAAGTCTAGATTTAAAGATCACTTTCAAATACTCTGGTCACACACAACACTATTAAATCAATTATTAGACCTCATCTTACATAACTTTTTTTCCCCAACCTGGACCTAAAATAAAAACAGGTCGGAGAAAGCCTTTGCTCAACAAGTAGGTAATAGTGATTTATATTTCTAGAATGGGGTTACTGAACCGTGAGTCATACTCTCCAGCAAAGCCTCAATGTTCCACCAGGGTAACTGTTTAAGTTCACAAAGCAGAACCTGGAAACCCCTGGTGGCGAAATGATCAGTGATTTTTCATCAAAGAAAATGACCCCTAGTAGGTAATGTCCAGTCACCAAACCAAAGGACGACTTAAAATAAATAGCCTCTTAGGTCATGTCTTTGTACTACAGATATATTTGTAAGATTTATTTGATTTTTTATTGGTGCATTATAAACATACATATTAGTGGGACTTGTCACAGGTTTTACGTATATATAAATAAGCCTAGCTAAGCTGTGTGTGGCTAGCGTGTTCCTCTTCAAGGCCTGCTGTTGGGAACACGCTACCCTGTCTCACTCTGTGCACTTCTATTTTCTCCATAAAAATCAATCTGTGCCTCACTTTGACAGGTCCCTAAATTTCTTTCTGCGACAAAGTCAAGGAAATTAAGGGTCTGAGTTGAGATCCACCTCTTTCTCTTGGGGAACCGGTCCCAGTGACACTTCCTTCTTATTTAGAAAGTATTTATACAGGGTGTGCACATCACCTCCAGTGACCGTTCCTTTGGGTGCATCCATCGTGGAGTGGCCTGGACCTGCCAGGCTGTGGGTAGCCCCGCGAAAACTTTTTGCAAAGTCGGACCCAGACCACGTGGCCGTACAGTTTCCAGACGAGAAACAAAGGAAGCGACCCGGGTTGACCCTGTATGTGTAGAGGATGAACCGCGGCCAGAGGCTGGCCACGCGGGGGAGGGGAAGTCACGCCACCGGCGCATGTCCTTTGCTCACAACCCCCTCCTTGCGCCCGGCCAAGCGATGCAGGGACAGGCACACCAGCCTGGGCTGCACACGGACCCCGGGAATGACTAAGCAGACGACAGCGCCGGAGCGGGGGCCGGGACACCAGCGAGGTCCCCGGGCCCAGTTCCGGGAACAATTAGGGGTGGTGGGGTGGGGGCAGCCATCTCGGGGAAATTGGGAAAGGGCTGCGGGGCGGCAGGAACATCGCGTACGGAAAAACACACAGTCCTTCGGGCCAAAGGGACAGTTCCAGGCGTGTGCACCGAGCGGAACTGCAGGATCCTGCCGCGGGCGGTAAAGCGCACTCAGCCCGGCCGGGAGCAAGAACCTGGGCGGGGCCTTTGTTCTCCGCGGTCACCCGACTGTGCAGGAAGCAGGCCGCCTCCGGGGCTCTTGTGCTTCTTGGCCTCTCTGCACTTGCATCCTCCCCAGGTCTCCAAAATGACCCCGACTGCTTCTGCGCCTCTGGGAAGAGACGCCGAATTTTTATTAGTCCCTTCCCAGCTACAGACCCATGTCCCCAGCAGTGTTGGACGCATTTTGAGTATTGGCTGGGAAGGACCCATTTCCTTCCTAGTTCTAAGGCTTTCTCTTTTGCCAAACACCTTCATTGTCCCTTGGAGCATTAGCACCCTTCCAATAAATCTCATTTCACAGACCAGAGTATTTATGCTCATAACCCCGCCTGCTCCATGTCACACTGTCATTGGAATCTGCTAGGCTGAGGCCCAGTGCTTGGTCCAGTGTCATAAAGTAGTAACTCTTATGTACAACTGTAATGCACCAATTTAAAAAATGTGGAAAAAAAATAACGACTCTGCTTTAAAGGAAATAAGAAAAGAGTTTATTCTGAGCCAAATACCAGTGGTCATGGCCCCAGAGCCCCAATTCAAGTGACCCTGAATGACATGGAAGATGTTGCAATTCAAGTGACCCTGAATGGCCCATGGAAGACATTACATGAACTTTTGTAGTCACACAACAAAAGAAAGTCATAAGTCAATGTTTACCAATTGCATGGGTGAGGGTATATGAAGCAGGTGGGCTATAGCAAGGAAGGAAAATCCCTTTTGTAGGTTTCAGGTGTTATTTTCAAGCGTCTTAGCTTTAGGGTTGGTGGAGGTTAGAGGTCAGCTGAGCTTAGGGATGCATTCTGGGAGTTTTACCAATAGTCACAAAAAATGTTAGGTCAGATACGAAAGTTAAGGTAAATGACTATCAATGGTCTAAAGTCGCCCAAGATGACTTTGGCCCGCGACCTACAAAATACCCTCTTTCAACGATCACAGTGTTCTAGTCCACCAGCATCAAGCAGTCTGCAGGATCTTTAATATAGATGCAGCTGTTTCAGAAGACTTCAGTTCACACCAGCATCTGAGTTGCCTGAACTGAAGAGGAAGTGGACAGATGAAGGACAAAAGGCCCATGCCATCCTGTGGGGAGCTGTAACTAACCATGCCCTGAGCGGGACCGGTGTAGCCTTGCACTAGGCTGGTAGCATGTCCTCTGAGTGCTGCGTTTCCTGCATCTCGTTCCTTGCCCACTGCAAGCCCTTCTCATGCTCACAGGTGGTCCTGCCAATGCCAGGAGTGAAGGCGCACCTCCTGCAAGAGGAGTGAGTGTGGGGTCTTTCCTGGGAAACCAAGGGCCGGCCAGGAGGCAGGAGCAGGTCAAGGTCCAGCTTCCCACTTCCTTCCCCTGCACCATTCGTTTCAGCAGCAGAGCAGGAAGAAGTTCAGAGATGGTGGAGTCTCAACCTTTTCTCTAATGGGAAATCTGAGGCCCAGAGGGTGTGACCTGCAGAAGGACACAGGTGCGATGCTTGAGGAATTTCATCTCCTAAATATTCTGGGGGTCTGGCCTTCCTTTGTCCCTGTAGACCCTGTCGCTGACTCTCCAGTCTCTGCTCTGTTCTGGATTCAGATGAGTCTTAGCAGATTTATTATAGGAAGAACTTGACCACACAGATCCACCAAATGCCTCCTGACAGCATGCCATTCACAACTAAGGGTCCTGTGGGCTGGGGACGGAGCTCCAGCCAGGCCTGCTGTTGGGCCAAGTCTGCTCTCACCTCTCACTCGCCCCTTTCTTCCCCAGGCTGCTGCTCCTGCTGCCCAGCGGGCGGTGCCAAGTGTGCCCAGGGCTGTGTCTGTAAAGGGACATCAGGCAAGTACAGCTGCTGCCGCCTGAGATGGGGAAAACCCATGGAGTGACCTGTGCAGACCTGCATTTCTTGTCATATGACCCTGACCCATTTGTTACCTTCCTTTTTCTATGAAATATGTGAGTGATAGTAAAATTCAGTTACTTTATTCTGTTTCCTTCCTGTGCTTTGGAAATAAAAGAACTCCATGTCCAACAGCCGAGGTGGGGGAGGACACTGGGCACCCAGAGATCTGAGGGCAGGATGGGCACTTAGCCCTTCCACACTGAGGGCCTTGAAACCAGGCAAGTGACCTGTCACAGTATCAGTTTCTCAGTTAAAAATGTTACATATTGGGCTGGGGCTGGGGTTCAGTGACAGAGCACTTGCCTAGAATGTGTGAGGGCACTGGGTTCAATACTTAGCACCACATAAAAATAAAACAAATAAAGGCATTCCGTCCATCTACAACTACAAAAAAAAAAAAAAAGTTACACATTGTGTCAGGTGATAGAAAGACACAGACATCCATCACAGACCTCAGCCTGAGGAACATAAGATAACATAAACCCAATTAGTATTAAGTAATAAATACTTCATCTGGAACAAATCTTACCTATACTATATGCTGTCTGGATAACACTGAGCAATTCTCTTCAAATCCGCAGTCACTTTACTGGTTCTAAGTGGCCCAGGACTGGAATTTGAAAGAGTTCAGGCTGTCTTGGGGAGAAATTTCCAAGGATTCAGAGTCAAGACACAATAGAGGGCTCTAGGTGGGGGGTCAGTGCCAGGCAGGTCATTGGCCCTGGGGTGGCCAGGACTCCTGCTATGGGTAGGTTGTCTGGGCCGGTGCTATTCTAGGTGTGTGTGTGGTTCACACACTGGGGCTGGCCTGGGAACTTTTTTGTGATGCATGCCTAGTACAAGTGTGTAGTTTTATAATTTTTTCTGTTTTTCTTTCTGGTTTGTTTGTTTGTTTTGGTACTGGGGATTGAACCCAGTACTTTGCCTCTGAGCTACATCCCCAGTCCTTTTTATTTTTTATTTTGAGACAGGGTTTCACTAAGTTGCTTGAGAGTGTCAGTAAGTTGGTGAGGCTGGTCTTGAACTTGTGATTCTCCTGCCTCAGCTTCCCAAGTCACTAGAGTTATAGATGTGCACTATTGCACCCAGCTGTAATTCTTCTATTTTTCCTGTTTTTTTTTCCCATATATTTATTGCAAAATATAATGAAATGGATTTCACATTTTTATGGTTTTATTTTGTAATACTAATTCATTTTATTTATTTTATTTACATACACAAAGCAGCCTGGCCTGGTGTGTTTAGCCTTGTATCCCCTTCATTACCATCTATCACATGAATATGTGACCTGTGGTCCAAAAAGAGTCATTCATTCTTGCCACAAAATTGTGATCCACACTAGGGAGGGATATAAAGCTAGGAGAAAATTCTGTTCTCATGTCAGATACAGAATTATGGCTATGATTTCTGCAACCACCTGGGCCATGGTACTTAACATCTCATGTTGAAATAATTCATGTTTCTGTAATTTATATGAAAAATAAACTCTCTACCTATGCAGAAAATGAGCATCATTCTCATTCCAGATAGAAAAAAAAAAAAAAAAAAAAAAGGAAGTCTGTAAAGATACAGACCAATATATAGATCCCACTTACAGATGGCTCTTGTCACTGGCCATGGTGGGGCAGGGGGCTCACTCCTGTGGGAAAGGTTCCCAGCTGTGCAGAAGGGTGGAGGATACACCTGGGCCTAAGGGAGGTTTCATTACAGACACCCCTTTCCCCAAAGAGACTGATGGGCTTCCAGTCACTGACCCACTTCCTAGCTCTGGGACTTCGAGCTCTTTCCTTGAATTCTTTGTGTGGTAGTTGTTTGACTCATAAATAGTATTTCCCTTTTTGTGAGGTTCAGAATGTAAGGGATTAAATAGGGCCTGACCTCAGAGACTAAATGTTGTGCAAAGGTCAGGAATATTGAAAGGGAAATACTCGCTTCTCCTGCTATTTAATGCAGGGTCTGCATATCATCTAAAATAATCCCTCTTTGTGGGCAGTCCCAGGAGAATATTGAGCAAAGGAGAATCGGGCAAGGGCGCCCATGCATCCCCTCAGGCGCGCAGAAGGGAAGGAAGAGAGACCTGGAACAGTACTGGCCTCAGGGCCGTGCACACAGGAAGGGTCCAAAGGACTGAGACAGAGACACGGACCACGCGGAGGAGAGGAAGTTCATAGAAAGGGCTAGTCCTTTGCACAAAAAGTCCTCGTCCAGCTGTCCAGGGGCTTGACGAGTCTGGGGTTGCGCACGGACTCCAGGAAAGGCGCTGCAGAGGACAACAGCGCTGCGCCAGAGTTTAGGGACACAGGGCGGGGATTGAGTTCCTGGAACGCACAGGGCAGAGATGGCCTGTAATCTCGGGGAAGTAGGGACCAGGGAACAGGGCGACAGGGTGGCAAGGACTCCGCTTACAACACGTTGCTGGGGGTCCCTCCGGCGCAAGCCGGCGCCAAAGGGACGGCCCAGCAGTGCGCACGGAACGCGCCGGGTGCTAGGGTAGTCGCGGGGTGCGCTCAGCTTCGCCCCGCGGGGGCAAGGGCCGGGGCGGGGCTTTGCGCCCGGGTCAGTCACCTGACTGCAAAGTCAGCGGGCCGCCTGCAGGGCTCTGGAGTGCCTCCCAGCAGCCCGACTACCTTTGTGTCGCTCGCTTGGCATCTCCAGTCTCACCGGAGCTGATGAGTTTGTGGTCCTTAGAGTACCCATTTCTCGACCACAGAATAGATGTCCCTGGGAGTGCAGGGTGCATTTTGAGTCCTGGCTGCAAGAGACTCTGGCACCTTCATTAGCTCTAAGAGCATTTCCATCCTTCCACGATTCCCCTTTCAGAGGCCAGACTGCTCAGACTCCTAACTGCCCTACTTCTTGTCACCCAGGAGTGGGGGATACTAGGCTGAAACCCATGGCACTGGCCCAGCATTTGAATTGCGTGGACCTAAGCGGAGGCAGGGAATGCTGATTCTTCTGGATCAAGGACATTAGGCACATCATAGCCTACAGGAAGAGAAGGATTAGGCGTCCTTGAGGTCTTAGTGGGACAGAGCTAGCAGGTCTGGCATCGCGCTAAACTGGGCACATTTGTGGACCAATTGCTTTTATCTCCCACAACCCACTCTTTTGCCTGCTGCCTGCCTTTCTCCTCTTCGCAGGCAGCTCCTGCACCTGCCCCAGTTCCTGAAAATGCTTAGAATGCAGGTGCACCTCCTGCAAAAAGAATGAGTATGGGGCCTTCCCTGGGAATTTGGGAACTGGACTGAGTCAGTGGTAGGATCCAGAGCGCAGTAAGTAGGAACAGACCAATGACCAGCTCCCCCCACAACCTCTTCCCACAGCACCTGATGCAGGAGCAAAGCAGGAAGAACTTTAGAGGTGGTTCATTTCCAACCTTTATTTCTTAGAACGGGAAACTCACACCCAGGAAGTACACCAGGCAGACAAGCACAGACCTCACACTTGAGGAATGGCTTTCTTTAGCATGCCATTCTGGGGAGTTCTGGTTTTCCTTTGTCCCCATGGGACCTATCACTGCCTTTCCAGGATTCTGGACCCGTCCTGGGCTTAGGTGAGTCTGATAGAGTATGTTGAGGGTCCTCAACTGAGGGTCCAGAGGGGCTGGAGGCAGAGCTCCAACCAGGCCTGCTGGTGGAGAGGGAGGTGCCTTTTAAGTCTGCTCTGACCTCTTGCTCTCCCCCTTCTTCCCCAGGCTGCTGCTTCCCGGGGCTGTGAGAAGTGTACCCAAGGCTGTGTCTGCAAAGGGGGCTTCAGAGAAGCCACCTGATATGGGGTATGCCCTGCTTCCACATCTAAATAGAGTGATGTGTGCAAACCTGGACTTTTTCATGCATTCCTGACCCTTTGTTACATTTCTTCCTCTATGAAATATCTGAATGATAATAAAAAGTTGCAGAATGATTCTGACTGGTTTTCTTTGTGAGTCCTGCACCATATCCAGCATAGATGAGGTCCTGGACATTGCATTGGGAGTGCAGAAATCTGGGTGCTGCAACCATATCCTATCAACATCAACACTGGTGCTTTAGGCAGATCCGTTTACCTGTCTAGGTTTCAGTTTCTCAGCTGAAAACATTAAGAACATTATGCTAGCTGGGGATATAGCTCAGTTGGTAGAGTGCTTGCACAAGGCCCTGGGTTCAGTCCCCAGCATGGGGAAAAAGGAAGAAGAAGAAGAAGAAGAAGAAGGAGGAGGAGGAGGAGGAGGGGGAGGGGGAGGGGGAGGGGGAGGGGGAGGGGGAGGGGGAGGAGGAGGAGGAGAAGGAGAAGGAGAAGGAGAAGGAGAAGGAGAAGGAGAAGGAGAAGAAGAAGAAGCAGCAGCAGCGGCAGCAGCTAGATGATATGAGGGCACTGGAATCAGTGACAGACATCAGCTTTGGTAAGATAAAATGAACGTGCACAAAATCCAGTAGGCAACTTTCAATGAGTACATGAACAATAGGAAAATAAACATTACACATTTATTCAAGAGTGTGCATTGCAGATTGGAGACAGTTTGCAGACCGTCCTCAGTGCACCCTGCAGCACTGACCTGGACATCCCCATGAGAAATCATCAATCTTGGCTTGCACAGAGACACAGGATGCTCAGTGACACCTGAGAGGTCCCTGCTGTGATGTGGCTCTGAATCTTTGGAAGTTCCTTGTAAGGTCAGGCTGAAGTCTGCTCCTACTTCTAATTTTAGCTGTTGTGTGCTTAAAATTAACAAAATGACTAGGGATTTGGAGGGAATTCAGGTAAGAACTTTTTCCAGATAAAGTACCTTGGGTCTGCCTATGCAGGACTGATGTCAGATCCTGCAGTTTCCAAGCTACAGTGGCATTCAGTAGAATGCAGGGAGGCCCTAGGTGACTAATTAATAGAAGCGGTTATTTCCCTTGGCTTCTCGTTGAAGGAATTGCTGTTTGATGTTCAAAGAAAATGATGAGTCATGTGATCCAGAAGGCAGGACCATGATTGCCTATAGGTGTCCTGTGAGAGTTTCAGAAGGCACCTTGTGCCATGTGCATGGGTCTTGGTGTCAGACAGTTCTGGTTAACAGTTGACACCACCTCTTACTGCCCATGTAAAGGCTCTTTTACTCATGTGAAGAGAAAATATTATATCTCTATGGAGGGGTAAAATGTGATAGTGGCCTGGCTTCTGGATAAAGCTTTCTTTATATGTGCATAGTTCAACCACTGAGCTATATCCCCAGATCTTTTTATTTTACCTTGAGAAAGGGTCTGGCTAACTTGCCAATGTAGGCCTTTAACTTGCAATTCTCCTGCCTCAGCCTCCCTAGTTGCTGGGATTGCAGGTGGATGCTACTGCCCCAGACTAAACTGTGGCATTTAAATCATTAGGTCTCCAGCTCTTTCTGGAGACAGAATCCTGTTAGCTCCTGTCAAGGTTCTTGGAAAGGGCCCAAATACTTGGGAAGCATTACTGTGGATTTCGATTGCTGATGGTATTTGAACTCCATTGATCGATTCAAAATCCATGAGTATACGCAGGTCAGGTGGCCCACAAATGTAATCCCAGCTATTCTGGAGGCTGAGGCTAGAGAATCCAAGTTTAAAGTCACCCTCCCTAGCTGACCCAGATGGAAAATAAAGTAAAAGTATTGGGATGTAGCTCAGTGGTAAAGTGCTTGCCTGGCATGTGTAAGGCCCTGGGTTCAATTCCCAGTCCCTCAAAAACAAATGAGCAGCTATGTAGATGGTCTTGTGAACAAAGGTTTGTAGTTCCTAGATATTAAGGCTTTCTCAAGCTGTTGACCTTTACTTCCGTGGGGCCAATGAGAATGAATGTGCAGGGTTGGCAAGATGATCCTGAACTCCAGAGGAGTAAGGAAACCTGCCCAAGGTCCCACAGCTCAGCAGGAAAGGCGTGAATGAATTAGTGCTACAGCTGCCCTTATGCAGTAGACACAGCTGGACCACAGCTGGACGGATGTCAATGGATGCTATTCTCTGCCCCTCACATCGCTGAGCTGGAAGGATCCTTGGTTCACAAGTCCAGTTGTGCTTTTGACTTGAGAGAAGGTACATGGAGAACAGAGAGGTCAGAGCTCCGTAGGGGCATCTGATTGTCAGCTCAGATGTCTTCCCAGCCCAGATTTCAGTGTCCTGGTCTTTCACGAGACAGGGTGACCTAGGGTGGAGGGTGAGGATGATGCAGTCCACCTCCCTGGGTATAAATCTCAACAGTGTCACTTCAACCTCTCTGGGCTCAGTCTCCTCCACTGTAAATGGGGTATAATAAGAGGATGGGGCATTTAGGACTAAATGACAATGTACAAGAAGAACATAGCACGGTGCTGGTCAAGTGATGATTGCTCCAAAACTTATTTATTTATTTTCTCATTAGTTGTGGTACTGGTGATTGGACCCAGAGCTTACTCCCCAATGCTGAGTAATAGCTCTACCACTGAGCTATGTCCTCACCTCTTTTTAAAATTTTATTTGGAGACATGGTCTCCCTAAGTTGCCCAGGCTGGCCTTGAACTTGTGATCCTTCCCGCAGCCTCTTCACTAGCTGCAGTTACAGGCATGCACCACAACATGTGGCTCTTTGTGTTTTTTCACAGCACAGAAGACATTTTTACTCACAGCAATAAGCCATGCCCTGCAGGCCTAGCTCTTGTGTCCTCGGTCCTTCTCATAAGCCACATGAGTATGTGACCAGCAAGCCCCTCTGCTCTTCCCACCACTCAGAAATCCACACTGGGTAATAAGCAGTGCCCAAGACAGTTAGCATCCTTCATGAGAGGTGTCCCAGGGCACCTGCCACTTGTGGACCATCTGCACCAAATGTCACTTCACATTTTTCTTTGACAGAACTCGTATTTCATTAAAGTCACTCCTATAAAGAGCAACCCTTCTCCTCTACTGGGCATGAGAATAAGGCTCACCTCCAGACACAGGAAGTAGCTATGAAATGACACCTAGCCCTTCTGTGCCTCTCTTGTGGCTTCCTTGACTGAGTTGCAGCTTGATCTTGCCTTGCATTTCAAGCAGCAGAGAGGTGTGGAGGGCACACTTAGGCCAAAGGGAAGTGACTTCCCTGACCACTTCCCCTTCGAATTTGGATTCAGATTCAGCAATCCACATCCTGACCCTGAAAACCTGTGCTGGGAACTTCAACTCCTCATCTTGTAGATGTCTTCTTAGGAAAACAGTTCCATAAATAGTACTCACCAAGCACAAGGCCCTGGGTTCAATCCCAAGCACCGCAAAAAAAAAAAAAAAAAAAAAGTATTCACTGAAGGCTCTGTGAGTTTAAAGATCAAAAGTGATCAAACAGGGCTTGGCACAATTAAAAACTATGGGTTTATCAAAGATATCAAAAGGGAGTGGGCAAGCGTTGGTGCATGCCTGTTGAGACAGGAGGATGGCAAGTTAAAAGCCAGCCTCAGCAACTTAGCAAGGCCCTATAAGCAACTTAGTGAGACCCTGTCTCAAAAAAAAAAAAAAAAAAAAAAAAAAAAAGTAAATAAATAAAAAGTGCTGGGGATGTGGCAAAGCGCCCCTGGGTTCAATCTCCAGTACCAATAAAATAAAATAAAATAAATTTCAAAAAGGAGGTAAGCATTATCTTGCTTCTGTACTTAACTCAGGGTCTGCGCATCACCTAACAAGTGGCCCTCCTTGGGAGCCCCAGGCTTTGGGATTCCCCATTTATGTGTGTGTTCTGGCTAGGCTCTGGGAAGCCACAGGGAGTTTAAGCAGCAGAGGAACCAGACAAACGAATCCACACATCTCTGAAGTGCAGAAGGGAAGGAAGGAGGTAAAACCCGGTGTCCCTGTGCGGCTGTGCAAAAGAGAAACATGACATAAAGCACTAAGGGGACAGGGACAGGCAACGCAGGGGGGGTGGACAGGGAATCGATGGCCATTGTTCGGTCCACATTTCCCTGGTTCCACACCTGGAATGGAACGGATCTGGGTCAGTGAGCACGCGGCTGGGGTTGCACAGAGATCAGAGAAAGGAGAAACTGAGGAAAAGGGCGGCAGGGCTGGGCTGCAGGATGGGTTCCCGGAATGCGCGGGAGCAGTGGGGGCTGGGACCCTCGAGAAAGGTGGGAAGGGGCAGCAGGGACGCCGCGTGGGGCCGGGTGCACAGCCCCTGTAGCACTGGCCCGCAGTATGGGGGCGGCCCCAAGGTGCACGCTGACCCTTGCACGCAGCTCGCAGGGTGCGCTCAGCTCATGGTCTGCGGGCTGTGCGAACTCTGCAGGGACGAGTGCAGGGCGGGGGCGTGGCCTTTTCGCCCGGCCTGCCCCCGACTATAAAGGGAGTAGGCGGCTTCCCAGGCTCCAGCTCGCGTTCCAGCAGCTGCCTTTCCCGCTCGCCCTGTACTGGGACCTCGACTCACTTCCATTCAAAATGGACCCCAACTGCTCCTGCGCCACTGGTAAGGCACACCGGCTTTCTGGGACTTCGGACTCCATTTCTCAGCCCGGGGAACGATCGTCCCTTTGGATGGGGGAGGGCACACCTTTAGTTTTGAGTGAAATGGGTTCTTTACTTTCCACTCCAGATTTTCCATTTCTTTTTCTCTGGCTAAGCGCTTACAACACCCTTTTGGACTTACGATGTATCACCCACTCTACCCCCAAAAGCTGGCTCCCATTTCAGGTGATCCATTATCACCTCCCTGAGCTGGGCCTGGAATCCGAGGGCCTCTTTCCCTGTGGGGAAAACACAGAGGGTGCCTGCCCTATGCTTCCCAGCAGCAGTGTGGAGAAGATGGAGTGACACTTCAAACGGTTCCCTGTGAGATGGGAGCTGCCAGGGCTGGGCCAGTGTGGCCACGGGTGCAGGATGTCAGTGACCCTCTGCTGTGTCTCCTGCATCACACCCATGGCTCCCTGCCTGTCTTTGATCCTTTGCAGGTGACTCCTGCACCTGTGCTGGCTCCTGCAAATGCAAAGAGTGCAGATGCACCTCCTGCAAGAAGAGTGAGTGTGGGGCCTTCCCTGGGAGGCTGGGCTGAGGCTGGGAGGAAACCCAGAGCTTGCTCTGAGTGTAAGCCTCTGGGGAACTGGTCTTCTTTTGCCTCCAAAGGTCATTCCACTCCCTCTCCAGACTTCTTCAACTGTTCTGAGCTCAGATGGGTCAGAGCAGACTTTTTCTATTGGGACAGAAACCCCAAAGTTATCTTTTGTTGTCCCAGAATGGAGCCCAGCTGCCTTATAATAAGGGTCCTGTGGGCTGGGGGCAGAGCTGGAGCCAGGCCTGCTGTTGGGATAAGTCTACTCTGGCTTCTCATTCTCCCCTTTCTTCCCCAGGCTGCTGCTCCTGCTGCCCTGTGGGCTGTGCCAAGTGTGCCCGGGGCTGTGTCTGCAAAGGGGCATCGGACAAGTGCAGCTGCTGCACCTGAGGTGGGGTGAACCCTGCTCCCGTGTGTGCACACCTGAATTTCTTGTCCTTGTCTCCAGACCCGTTTGAATCATTTCTTTTTTCACGAAGCATGTGAATGATAATAAAAGCTGTCTACTTCATTTTGACTCTGGGTTTCTTTGTGTGCTATGAAATTAAGGAACTGAGGCAGGCAAGTCTCTGCACTCCAGTATTAGACTGCAAATACTGTGTTCCTGCAAGCCAGGTGAGCTTACTGAGCTTCATCTTCTGTAAAATAGAAAAGTGTTGTGCCAAATCCATTTGAAGTGTCTGTGAGTGCAATGGGGGACACATGGTCCCCTTCATTCTCATGTGAAGTGTTGAAGGCATGGAAACTTCTTGATTTTTTAAAAATTTGTCTGATTAACTTCACTTCCTTATTGGATTCTAGACTTGAAAGTGATCATAGGGTCTGAAAACCAACTCCCCAATTCCTTTTGTCCTCAGTGGTTCCCAAACCCCATGGTGAAGAAAGTTTTTATTTTCCTTTCATGTCATGCCTAAGCTTCAGTAAATTAAAATTAATTATAGAGAAAATGAAAACCAAGAATGAAAAGAACAAAACCCATTTATTTTACATTCAATAGGAAAATTTTAGTGAATGCATAAAGATGGAAGAAACTAATAATCTACACACTCTGCACATATGTTCATTGGCAACATGCATTGCAGACAGGAAACAGTGTGCAGACTGTCCCTAGGGTGTGGCCTACACCCTCAGCCACACTGGTGGAGACATTTTTACTGGGAACCCTTAGTCCTAGTTCACCCAGAGCTGCTGGCAGTACATTCACTGAGCCCTCAGAGTACAGAATACTCTGTTTTCTTTTCTTTGTTAAAGGAGATTGAATCCAGGGACACTTAACCACCGAGTCACATCCCCAACCCTTTTATATATTTTATTCAGAGACAGAGTCTCACTGAGTTGCTAAGACTGGCTTTGAACTAGTGATCTTCCTGCCTCAGCCTCTCAGTTACCCTGTTTTCATTTGGCAGTGATTTTTTTTTTTTTTTTTTTTGGGTACAGGGATTATTGATCCCAGGGTGCTATGTTGTTCTCATGAACCACCACTTATGTATTGAGCTAAGTAGTCCCCAGGTCCCCCCTGCCACTTTTTCTTTTCTTTTCTTTTTTTTTTTTTTTCAGAAAGGATCTTGCTAAATTGCTTATGGACTTGCTAAGTTGCTGAGGCTGGCTTGCAATCCTCCTGCCTCAGCCTCCTGAGCCACTGGGATTACAGGCATGTGCCACTGTGCTGGGCTTGCTCCTCTTTCAATCTCAGCCTTCAGCTACTTCTAATGAGCTTAATGTCTGGGGACCCGGGAAGGAATGGTCTAGCATTTTTCTGGCAATATAACTTAGGAGCTCCTGCTAAACTACTCTGTATGCAGTGGTAAAATTGGAGTCTACATTCTGAGGGTGTGGTGCTGTTCTCTAGGAAGGATGGAGGTCCTATTATAGGAACCAGTGGGACAATGAACCTGAAGTTTCATCAAGATATGTCCTTTTGCTGGGCATGGTGGCCTGTAATCCCAGTGTCTTGGAAGGTTGAGGCAGGAGGATCAGAAGTTTAAAGTTAACCTCAGCAAAAATCGAGGCCCTGAGCAACTCAGTGAGGCGTTTTCTAATAAAATATAAAAAGGGGCTGGGGATGTGGCCCACTGGGTAAGCGCCCCTGGATTCGATCCTCAGTGCCAAAAAAAAAAAAAAAAAAAAAAGAATCTTGTCTTCTAGAGTAGTAGGCAACCTAGACAACCTGCCCAAGGTCCCACAAACTCAGCAGTAAAGGTGTGAATGAATTAGCACTACAGCTGTCCTTGTGCTTTGGACACAGCTGGCACAACAGGATGTCACTGGTTGCTCCACTCTGCCTCTCAGCAGTTCTGAGCTGGAAGGGCCCTCAGGCAGCAAGTCGAACTGTGCCCATGATTGGAGAAGGTACATGAAGGGTAGAGAGATCTCTGCAGGGGGATCTGACTGCCAGCTCAGTGGTCTTCCAGCTGTCGCCTCTATACCAGATTTGAATGTTCCGGCCTTTCACAAGATAAGGTGACCTAGGGTGGAGGGTGAGGCAGGATGTTGCAGTTGGCCTGGCTGAGTGCAAATCTTACCAGTGTCCCTTCAACCTGCATGATGCAGCCTCTCTGGGCTCAGGCTCCTCCACTGTATAATGGGCATTAATCACATTGGTTTGTGTGAGCAAAGGACTTTTTCTGAAAAGGAGTGGATACATAGGAAAAACTTAGAATAGGGCCAGGCACATATGAGGGTGTATGACATTAGGCATTCCTTCATCATCCTTAAGCCACCTGGTGTTGCCCCGCGTCCTGAGCTGTTCTCTTCAATCACTTACGCATATGTCTCCGACCCAGTCCTTCAGTCTTCCCGCGTAATAGGGATCCCCACCCAGTTCTTACATTCAGAGTAAAACAGCCAGCACCCTCATAACAGATACAAAAGGATTCTGCCACAGTTGTCCCTACATGCAGGGTTCTTTTCACTTAATTTTGTTGTTTTAAGTGATCATATTTCTTTATATGTATTTATGTGAAAAGCAAATTCTTTACCACTACTGTAAATGATAATCTCACCTTCCAGACAGAGATTGCCCTGAAATCAAGTATCTATATCTACACCCTTCTGCCTCTCTCCTTGCTCTCACAGCTAAACTTAACCTTGTTCTTGTCTTAAAGATCCCAGGCAGTAGAGGTGTGGAGGACATATCTAGACCAAAGGAAAGCTGTGTCACTGACCATTTCCCATGCAGCTGGCTGGAGTAGCAGCCACCCTACTTCCTAGGCCTGAGTCTGAGCTAGTGACTTCAACTCCCGGGTCGAGCTTATCCAGTTTTAAAGTCAGTTTATGAACAGTATTTCCTTTTGGGATTATTATGATTTTAAATATGGAAAGTGATTAAAGAGAGCTGGCGAGGCTCTGGGGAGTGCCTGGAGAGGTTTTCTTTTATTTCTTTCTCCCCCGCCCCCTTGTTTTTTGTTTGTCTCCAGTGCTGGGAATTAAATGGAGGCCCTCGCAAGGCAAGGCAAGGCCAGACTCTACCGCTGAGCTACACCCTCAGCACCCCCAAGAAGTACCGGTGCACATGTGCCCTTTGGTGGTTTCAGCCCTGGAGAACTGAGTCCTGTACCCGCCCTCCCATGCCCCTGCTGTGGCAAAGGACTGCTGTGGGGACAGGGACAAGCAATGTGGGGGGGGGGGGGGGGGCAAAGGCGACACCTGCATATTATGCACACAACACCCTCACTGCTCTCCGGATCTCAGAGATGCGCAAATATAGGCACGAGGCTACCGGGAAAGGCTAAGGTGGCATCGCAGTGCGGGGCTGCGGGTGAGGGACGGCTACGCCCGGTTTCCTGGAACGATCGGGGGCGAAGGTGACCTGCAAACTTGCAGGAACTGGTAAGGGGCAGCGGAGCGGCAGGGACGCCGCTGGGGCCGGGCGCAGAGCCTTGCTGCCTTCCGAGCGGGGGTCAAAGGGGCAGCCCGGCCGGGAGCACCTCGAGGCCCGAGTGGGCGGGGAAGGGGCGGGGACTGTGCGCCCGGCGCGCGGGGTGCGCTCAGCTCCGAGGGGGCGGGCGGTGCCGACTCGCAAGCGCGCGTGCAAAGGCCGGGCGGGCCTCTGCGCCCGGCCCCCTGACCCGGCTATAAAAAGAACTCGCGGGCCCGCGGCTCCAGCGCGCCTTCTAGCAGCTCACCTTTCTCTGCATCTGTTGCTTCGGACCTCCTGCTTCATCAGGACTCGAAATGGACCCCAACTGCTCCTGCGCCACTGGTAAGGGTCCCTGACTTGATTCTCAACCACAGGATAAAGCGTCCCTGGGTTTGAGGAAGTCGTACTTTGAGTTCTGAGCTAAGTGGATTCTTCATTTGCCCTCCGTGTTCCTTTTCACTGAGCTCCAGGCAGTATTTCCATCTTCCCTGTGGCTGCGTGAGGAGTTCAAGGCACTCAGGCTCAATGGTGTTCTGCCTGATGCCACTCAACTGGTCAGGGAGGCTGCTGGCTCTAGGCCTTGGGGCAGTCAGGGTAATGGAAGGCAGAGGAGGTTGCTTCTTTGCAACTCACGACATAAGGTCTTGGCCTCCAGTCCCAGTCATCCTGGACTGGGTCTGGAATCTAGGATCTTCTTTGTGGGGAAAAACCAAGGGGTGGCACTTCCCCATCCCAGACAAGGGGAAAGAAGACCCTACTTCTCTACCTCCCGCTTGAAGGGAAAATCCTGCTTCTCTGCCTCCCCTTGAGTTGGGAAGTAACTGCCCGGCGGCGGCCGGCCGCGCTGGAGAAGCAGCTGTGGAGGTTAACGGCCATCCAGTTATCTGCATCTCCTGGCTCACTGCCTTTCTCCTTCCAGGCGACTCCTGCACCTGTGCTGGTTCCTGCAAATGCAAAGAGTGCAGGTGCACCTCCTGCAAGAAGAGTAAGTGTGGGCCCTTCCCTGGGAGGCTGGGCTCCTCCGGGTTCGAGGAGGCAGGAGGGGGCCAATGACCAGCTTCCCCATCCCCTGCCCTCAGCTCCTGATTCAGAAGCAGAGCTGAAAGAGCCATAGAGAAGGGGAGTCCCAACTGCTCATAGAACAAGGATACTGAGCCCTGGACACACCAACTTGTGTCCAGTCTGAGTCAGAACTTGAACGTAGGTCTTGCTTCCTGAAGCAGCTTTCTCCGTATGCCCGGGTCCTGACATACTCAGTGCACAGGATCTTGGGGACCACATGTGGTTTCTGACCTGCTGGGTCAGACTTTTCCAGTACTTCCCTGGCCCTCTCCAGAGCTGCTTTGTCAGGTGTTCGAGTTTTCTCGTTTCATTATAGTTTGGGGGCCTGACCTTCCTTTACCTCCAGAGACCCACGCCCTGCCTCTCCAGACTCTCTGTCATGCTGTCCTGAACTAAGGGTCCTGTGGGCTGGGGGCAGAGCTCCAGCCAGGCCTGCTATTGGGCCAAGTCTGCTCTCACCTCTCACTCGCCCCTTTCTTCCCCAGGCTGCTGCTCCTGCTGCCCAGCGGGCTGTGCCAAGTGTGCCCAGGGCTGTGTTTGTAAAGGGGCAGTGGACAAGTGCAGCTGCTGCGCCTGATGTGAGGAGAGTCTCCCTTCCACATGTACATAGAGTGACCTGTGAAAACCTGGGTTTTTTTTTCATACAACCCTCACCCATTTATATAAAATATTTCATTCATTTAAATATATATGAACTTTGACAATAAACTCATCCAGACTATTTTGACTCCATCTGCCTCATGGTGTGTGGGACTATGGATCTTGGTTCTCACTGGGCTGTAGGGGGGTGTAGGTTGAAGGAAGGAGGAACAGCAGGATCCGGTTAAAAGTGCATGCACCCGGGGCTGGGGATATAGCTCAGTTGGTAGAGTGCTTGCCTCACAAGCACAAGGCCTTGGGTTCAATCCCCCGCACCGCAAAAGTGCATGCACCCAATCTTTGTTTTCTTTCCTGTACCAAGGACGGAACCCAGGGGTGCCCTACCACTAAGTTACATCTCTAGCCCTTTTTATTTTTTCATTTTGAGTCGGGGTCTCACTAAGTCACGCAGACTGGCCTTGCAACTTACAATCCTCCTGCCTCAGCCTCCGATTCACTAGGATTACAGGTGTGCACCATGGGCCAGTTCATGCACTCTATTTTAGATTTGGCTGTCCTTTGTGAGCTATGGAAGGGGGTTTCCTCCACAATCTTCTAGAAATAGTCCATTGGTGGCTGGTGCCCTTTTTGCATGTTATCTGTTACCGCCTAAACTCAATAGCCACTTATGGTACACCTACTGCATACACAGTTAGACATGCCATTGTTGATGAGAGGAACATGGTGCTTATAGACTGTTGGAGAGACAGGTAATTATGGAAGAGGAAGTCTTGCAAAAAACAGTGACTGTGCCTGAGAGTGCACTCAGCCTGTTGCACAGTTGCTTGGGGTCTCTCTTCCTGCCAGAGATCATGGCTTAGGTGAAGTCCTAAAAGTAGGGAAGAGTTTGGTGTCTTTAGAAAAACAGAAGTCTGGCAGTGTGTGAGGGTGTCGCCTGTATTCCTTTGGAGAAGTGGGGACAGAGAATGTACCTCATTCATCTGAACAATTCCCCCGCTCCTGCCACTTGGATTGCACAGCTGGATCAGTTGCACAGCTGGATTGCTGTGCTCAAGTCAGCATCCCACTCCCCACCCGCTTCGCCCCTTCTGATTTCTTAGGTCTGAGAGGGACCTGGAGACCCTGTATTTTTAACGAGTGCCCAAGGTTGCAACTCACTGAAGTGGTTGTATAAAATCTTCTGGTGAAATAAAATGACCTGTCATTTCCTCTCCAATCTCAAGCCCAGGAAATATCTCTACCCCAGTCAGTACTGGAAGCAACTCTCTGACACTTGGCTGCCTATTCTGTTGGCTGGGAACCTGGAAAAGTCCGGCGGGCCTCACTCTGCAGGGTGCAAGTGTTCTCATGGAGACCAAACCAGGCTCAGAGGGCAGGTCGAGTCTCTGCGGGGGTCACATGCCACCACGGTGGGAGGGAGAGGCCTGGTGTCTGAGCCACCATTTCCTGAATGAACCTCATGGGACCTGGCAGGGGTGTGATGTGTTTATTTCAGACTCGGCCTGAAGCCCTGGTGCCAAGTCACACGTGTACCCAGCTACTGCTCTTTCATAACTGTTTTGGGGAATTACAATTGCCAAACTTTCCAAGGCCCGGTACACAGTGTTTTCACAGGGTCTGACTAACAGGATCATTCAACTGCAGCTTTTTGCCTCTTTTGCCTAATTTAGGTGTGAAGTGGCATCCCTGATGTACCCCTGACCCCTGGCTGGGCTCTGTCTCCCCTGGGGATGGGTGGGCATGACAATTGTGGATGTCTATTGGAGAAATCAACTTACATTAAAAAAAAAAAAGTGACTATTATTGGAATGCCCTATTTAATTTCAGAAGTTTCAATGCCAAGTGTACCATTGTGAGCAGTCTGGTAGAGCAGGGACAAGCCAGCCTGCCTGGCTAGAACAGCAGCTCCTCTACTTAGGCAAGTAGTGTGCCCTGCTGAGCCTCAAGTTTCTCATTGTAAAGTGGGGACAACATAACAGCCTACCCCATAGGGTTGTTGTAAGGTTGCATGTTTCCAGAATAGTCCCCGGCATGGATCAGGGGTTTGGTAAGTGCTACTTCCCTCGGTCAAGCATGGTCTCTTGCAAACAGTAGGTAGGTGATCTGAAACTGCTCTCTACTTAATCCAGTGAGCACTTATTGGACTCCTTCTGTATGTTAATCATTGTACTGGGCAGAGAGGGAAGATAATATATAAATATGATCTAAATCCTTTGCTGGAAATCTTAAGTCCCCATTGTTCCAGAACAGCCTAGTCCTAGCATATGAGGACTGTCTACAAGGCACTCTGAGTCTGAAGAAAGAGGCAGACAAAGCCAGAATTGCAGAGTGCAATGAATTGGGGGCCTTAGTGACAGAAGCACGCTCCTGAGTGGCAGCAAACCCAGTTGGATCCCTGCAATTTGATCAGAAAGAGGGGCATATCCAGAGAGTACAAAAGTGACTTCATCCTGGCTAGAACCTATCTGGTTTGTCTTAAAATGATATTCAAGAGTCAGGTACATTCCAGCAGCCAGGGACTGGTTGTAAAGCCTCACATGTGTCTTTAATGGTTTTATCTGCTTATGGTCTGCTCTGAACTATTAGGATTACTTCCGGGGCAATCATGGCAGTTCTCACACAATATGACTATAGTCACGTCAAACTGCGTCCAAAAGACTGTTGGATTCAGGGAGAGATTCTCAACCACTTCAAGAGGCAGCTGCTGACCTGGGGTGAAGATATATGCAGTCTGAACATTTCCACCTTCAGAAGAAAGGATCCATTCTACCCTGAATCTAGGACGGGCTGAGCATGGCAAGCTAAGGCAGAGGCATGAGAGCTTTGGAGAAGGGTGTGCTTTGCCCCTTCTGATCAGAAGACCATGTGAAAACCCATTCACTCGTTCACTCTTCCCATGGCCACATCGTGCAGAGAGATGGGGGGGCATTGAAGGAGCAGGAGGCTGACCCTTCGTGATGGGCTGGCATGACACTGCCCATTGCAGATGATCAATGAGAGATGAAAGGAAACCAAACCAATCAGATTCTTCTGAGAAGTATAAGTTCAGGGTTCGGGGGTGGGATGAGGGTAAAAGGGCACCTCAGGTCAGTACAACTGGAGCAACATCATGAGCAGTAAAGAGCCTGCCCTCGACGGTAGCCATGAGGACACTAGGTCAGGCTTCGCGTCTGTCTTTCTCCCAGAGCTAATGCACTTCTGTCTTCAACAACCCAGAGAGGCTGAACCTCTGCCCAGAGGGGTCCCAATCACCTCGCCTCCCTTTAAATTCTGTATTCGTCACAATTCCTTGGATGCAAGCAACAGAAATGGACTCCAGCTAAATTAGGCAAAACAAATGAATTGAAAGGATATTGGGGGTCCATGGAATCGACCGGTGGAATGGAAAACAAGGCTCAGAAAATGGACAGGAGCAGGTTGCATCCCATGTACAGTCTGACTGGGCTAGAGCAGTTGACACAGCTGTCCCTGCTGCTGCTACTGTCCCCAAATACCCACACCAGTGCCATTGACCCCCGCTACAGAGAATGAAATCAAAACTGTCCAATGAGTTTTCCACCCTTTGCCTAAACTCCAAAGTCTCAGGAGGTTGGCAGTGGTGGTGAGGAATGCCGACCACCTTCGTACCTCTGAGACTCACCCCGAGTTTCTCCCTGTACCAGTAAGAGTCCTTAGCAGGAAATCAAAGTAGTCAGGGGAAAGTTGAATAAAGAGACTGTTTACAAAGGAGTAGGCGGTCTCCAGAGAAATGAGCAAGACTGCCACGGTGGGGATCAATTACCAGGCCCAGGCCCCGCAGCACTGGGATCCAGAGAGTTGCTGCAGGAGAGGAGTCCCCAAGAGCCGTGACCTTCAGGTTGCCACTCCTCCTGGCCCTGGAACCCAGGAAGGACCTTCTGTGAAGTGTCCTCCCTCTCCCATCCTGCCAGCATGCTCCTGGCCAACCAGCCAGATGCTGTCCCTGCAGACCCTCCCAGAATCAAGAGTATGAAGTGGGGAGCAGGGGGGTGGGGATGAGGTGGGAGCCTTGTATTGCTGGGTGCGGGGACAGGAGGCAGGGCAAGCCCTCAGGCCTCTCAGACGCCTGTCTGCAGCTGAGTCCCACAGGGAAGGGGGTGGGGGAGAACTTGAATCACACACCTGTGGCGGTAAAATACCTGCCCAGCCCTGCTTTCAGGGTGATCCCTGGGGCTGCCCCGGGCTGGCTAACAACCCACATCCATCTCCGCCCTGGGCAAAACCGTGAAGTCAGCAAGGCTTCCCTGGGGTCCCCTCACACCTCACCGCCCCAACACAGCTCCTTCCCGGCCCCTCCCTCCGCTCAGCGGCCTCCTGCAGACACCAGGCCACTGCCTCCACTTATCTACTTAGCAGGGAGGGGGACCCTCCCCCCCGGGCCTGCAGTAGAGGATGGCTGGGTTTTTTGCTTTCTCAGGGGTAGAGATCCCAGCTCTGAGCCTCTGCCTGTCCCTGGACAGACCTGGGGATCCTTGAGTCCTCACAGGAGAAAGCCAAGGCGAGGCCAAGGTGGGGCTGTCAGCAAACCCTGGCAACACGCAGGTCTCCAGGGACAGCCCACTGGGATTCCAGGCCAGCAGCTCCACTGCTCCCAGATGCCACTCTTTTTAATTGACTGAGTCCGGGCTTCATTCAGATTTCCCCTGCTTCTCATCTGAAGTCCCTTTTCTGTTCCAGGATCCCATCTAAAATATCACAGCACATTCGTCACGTCTCCTTAGACTCCTCTCTGCTGTGACGGTTTCAACGGATGTCCCTGTTTTATTGACCTCAACGGCGTGGGGATCACCGTTCCAGGTGTATCGGAGGACACTCTTCTATTGGAATTAGTCTGATGTTCTTCTCTGGGTTTACAGGTTTTTGAGAGGAAGACACAAAGTCCAGTACCAAGGGTATAGTGATATCCACTTGAACCACTGATGCTGACCTCTATCACCTGGTCCAGGTGGATTTTTTTGTTTTGGTACCAGGGATCGACCTCAGGGCACTGGACCACATCCCCACATCCCCAGCCCTATTTTGTATTTTATTTAGAGACAGGGTCTCACTGAGTTGCTTAGAGCCTCACTTTCGCTGAGGCTGGCTTTGAACTTGATCCTCCTGCCTCAGCCTCCGGAGCCCCTGGGATTACAGGCGTGCACCACCTTGCCGGGCTGGATTTTCTTTTTAAATACTGGGGATTGAACCCAGTGGCTCTGCCACTGATTTACACACTCCCCCTTTTTACTTTTCATCTTGAGACAGGTTCTTGCTAAATGGCTGAGGGTGGCCTTGAACTCTCCTATCTCAGCCCCGGAGTCACTGGGATTCCAGGCCTGGCCCACCGCCTGGCCCGGGGGTAGTTGCTTTGTGCATCCACTGTGAGATCTCTTTCTTTGCCGCCTTCCCCACTGTACTCTCTGAAGGAAGTCACTGAGTGCAACTCTGCCTTATGGCGTGGGGAGCCAGGCTCCTTGAGGACAAGTGTCTGCATACGCTATTTGGAATTCTGTACAGGAGATTTTATTTTGTGAGTATGGATTCATGGCTGTTTTTTATTTTTAAAAATATTTTTAGTTGTAGAGGGATACAATGCCTTTATTTTGTGTAGGTTTTTTTTTTTTTTTTTTTTTTTTTTTTTATGTGGTGCTGAGGATCTAACCCAGTGCCTCCCACATGCTAGGCAAACGCTCCACCACTGAGCCACAACCCCAGCCCTCATGGCCATTTATTTTAGGGTTATCATCCTATTCTACTTTTGTTGTTGTTGCTTAAATTGTCCCAGCTTTGGCCATAGAGCTCTCTTGCAGCTGGCTCCGATGTTCCTTTGACACATCTTGACATTGTGGATAATCTTTTATCTTCCCTCTCCTTTGGAGTATAACACTTCATTACTTTCTGTCCATGCCCATTTTTCTTTTTTCTTTTCTATTTTTAGTTATTTTTTGTTCTTTTTAGATATACATGACAGTAGAGTGTATTTTGACATATCATACATACACGGAGTATAACTTTCCATTTTCGTGTTTGAACATGATGTGGAGTGACACTGGTCGTGTATTCATATGTGAACATAGGAAAGTTATGTGCTGTTCATTCTACTGTTTTTCCTATTTCCATCCCCCCCTTCCCTTCATTCCCCTTTGTCTGATCTCCCTGCCCATTATTGTGAGGCAGCATCCTCAGCATATCAGAGAGAACATTCAGCCTTTGGTTTTTTGGGATTGGCTTATTTCACTTAGCATGATAGTCTCCAGTTCCATTCACTTACTGGCGAATGCCATAATTTCATTCTTCTTTATGACTGAGTAATGTTCCATTGTGTATATATACTACATTTTCCTTATCCATTCATCCATTGAAGGGCATCTAGGTTGGTTCCACAATCTAGCTATTGTGAATTGAGCAGCTATGAACATTGATGTGGCTGTATCTCTGTAGTTTGCTGATTTAAGTCCTTTGGGTATAAACTGAGGAGTGGGATAGCTGGGTCAAATGGTGGTTCCATTCCAAGTTTTCTGAGGAATTTCCATACTTCTTTCCAGAGTTGCACCAATTTGCAGCTCTACCAGCAACGTATGAGTGTACCTTTCCCCCCGACATCCTTGCCAAAACTTATTATTTCTTGTATTCTTAATAACTGCCATTCTGACTAGAGTGAGATGAAATCTTAGTTTTTTTTCTTTTCTTGAAATCTTAGTTTTGATTTGCTTTTCTCTAATTGCTAGAGATTTTGAACATACTTTTAAAGCAGCTCTTACTTTTAAAGATCTTTTGATGAGCAAAAAATCTTACTCTCAAATGTATCAAATTGTATTACATAATTCAGTTCTTTTGTGACTTGTTTTGCTATTCCAAGGGCTAAAAGATATTTGAATATCTAAAACTAATGTGTGTGTGTGTATTTTAATTTAATTTTTGTTATCAGGAATTGAACCCAGGGCCACAACCTCAGCCCTTTTTATTTTGAGACAGGGTCTCTCTAAGTTGCTCAGGTCCTTGCTAAATTGCTCAGGATGATCCTCCGGCCTCAGCCTCCCACATATGAAACCAGCCCAATTTCAAGAGGTTTTTCTTTTTTTTTTCAAAGGAGGAGGTGGGGGTGGGGAGATGGAGCAGAGAATGTGCATGTCCCATAAAGCCTAAAATAATTACTATCTGGTCCTTTAAAGAAAGACTTTAAAGAAAGATTTTGCAGTTCCTTGGCATGCATGATAACAAAATACAGTATAGCTGGGAACAGTGGCCCATGCCTGTAATCCCAGTAAAGAGGCTGAGGCAGGAGGATCACAAGTTCAAAGCCAATCTTAGCAACTTAGTGAGACTCTGTCTCAAAATAAAGGAAAAATCTAAAAATGACTGTGGATGTGGTTCAGTGAGAAAGTACCTCTGGGTTCAAACCACAGTACCAAAAGAAGTGTGTGTGTGTGTGTGTGTGTGTGTGTGTGTGTGTGTGTATTACAATTTAGAACTGATGAGACACGTGTGGAAATAGTACACTGAACCCCTTAATATGGACAAATAATACATGCTAGTAAAGATTTTAAAAAAGAGATGGCTTTTGAATATTTGTCATCTTCACTTGAAATATGTTATTTGATTTTAAGTTTAAATGATTTTTAATGACAGAGTTTAAGAGTGGCTTGCAAAATTCCTGAAAATTTAACAACTGACTCTCATAAGTCAGTGCCTATTGGCTTCAGAATCCACTGTTCATCTTTCATTTGTTTAGAATTCTTTAATGTCTCTTAAAGCTTTTGATTTCCCCTGTGATAAATTTGAACATAACTTGTTATATTCCTGGGTACTTGGTATTTTCTGATAATACTGTAAGTGATATTTACTTTTGCATTTTTGCTTGTTTGTTCCTGCCATATAGAAAAACAGCTAAAGAGAGTGTAGTCATTTTATTAATTCTTCTAATATTTCTATCTCAATTGTATATCTTTTGTATTTCAATGTAAATGAACACATTACCTGCAAATGATTATTTTTTATTTCTTTTGAGTCTTTATGTGCACAACCTCTTTTTCTTTTTTTGTTCGCCTGGCTAGGATTTTTAATAGAATGTGAAGAGGTGATAAATGGTAATTTTTGTCCCCTTCCTGACTTTAAAGAAACTGACTCTAGCAGGGATCCTAAATAGGTTGATATGTGGATACATTAAATTAAAAAAAAAAAAAAAACTCAGTTGCATAATGTTGCCATGGTTACCCAGAATTCTAAGTACCTTTCCTCCCACATCACAGACCCAGTTCTTCAGTTCCCATCTGCAAACCTTGTGCGACTTGAATGTCGAGCAGGATAGACTTTGTTTGTTGGACATTTGCTGCCATCTGGTGGACATTCTTCTTCATCGCAACTTGGGGGAAAATTCCAGTTCAGAGTCAAAAGGTTAAGATAACTATTCTTCAGAACCTTAAAAGCAATTCCAAGACTCATAGCTCTGTTGTGGGAGGTGTGGAGGCAGGTAGGCAGGAAGGTAGGTAGGCATCAGGAGCAGAGGTAAACTGTACCCTTCCTTCCGGCCTATCTAAGGAATTTTTAGGACATCCTCTCTGCCTCCAAATTCCTACTGCTTACATTTCTATTTGGAATGCATTTATCATTTGCAATCAAGTGCATCAGAACTTGCTTTGTGAGGACATTTTCGAGAATTTCATAGCATATGACTTGAAGATGTGGTCAGACAGGTTCAGGAAGCCACACATTGGAGACATCTTATATTAAAGTGATGTTTTCCAAGTTTGTCTGATTATGAGAGCCAGAAAAATGGATGTAATAAGCCTAAGGTGGACTCCTCTGGCAGACTGTTAGGAGTGAGGCCATGGGGGCCTGTGTTGTAGGGTGTTGGAGCTGTCACTATGGCAACTGTGTGCTGGTTGACATTGAGGATGATAAGTTTTCTGGAGACTTTTTTCCAGGCTTGGGTGCCTCCCTATCCATCTGGGCCCTGCTAAACTGGTTGTTCAGGGCTCAGTTCCACGGCTGTTATTTAAGTGAATAATATTTAATAGTGACAATGAAATTTTAAGAGGCCTGGAGATGATTCAGGTGAATACAGTTAAAATTTTGGTCTGGTTTCAACGCAGTAGCCAATCTCATCAAGTTCACGTCACTCCTGGCCTTCAAACCCATCAGTGGTTTGCCACTTCTCTTAGAGTAGAAGTCAGTGTCCTCACGTTGGCCTTCAAGGGTCAATGACTCCCTGCCACCAGTCACATCCCCATCCTTTCAAGATTACCAAAAGTGTCCTGCCTCAGAGCCTTTGCTTTTCCTGTCCCAGTACCTGGGATACTTGCCTGGCTTCCTCCTAGTCTCCCTCAAGTCTTGGCTCACCTCATTGCCTGGCTTTAGCATTTTCCCTTTGCTATCATCTAACCTTCTGCATTTTTCTTCAGGGCTTTCTCTACCTCCCCTGACAAAACACATGCTCTTTCAGGGCAATGATTTTTTTAAATGAAAAAAAAATCTTTCTTACTGCAGATATTAAACAGCAGGGTGTAGACATTAGACATAAGACAATGCAGGCGAGTAGGAAAAAAAGTGGGCACATGCCTGTAATCCCAGCGGCTTGGGAGGCTGAGGCAGGAGGATCAAGAGTTCAAAGCCAGCCTCAGCAAAAGTGAGGCAATAAGCAACTCAGTGAGACCCTGTCTAAATAAAATACGAAAGAGGGATGTGCCCGAATGCCCCCGAGTTCAATCCCTGGTACCAAAAAACCCCCCAAACAAACAAAAAAAACATACCAAAGAAAGCAAACAAAAAATCTTACCAGAGAAAGATTTCTCTTTGGAAACAAAGATATCATTCAAAGAAAACAATATAAAAGGCATGTAGTTATGGTAAAAGGTGCTTTATCATTATGGTTAAAAACGTTCAACCTTTTTGGCTTAGCACATGAAACTGTGTAATAATCTCATATCTTGCTTCCCAGCAAGCTGAGTGTATTCCCGGATTGTGACCTTGCTGATTCAGTCAAGGAAGAAGCAAAATCACCAAGGACAGTGGAGAAGTCACGGCCCTGGACTCCAGAACAACCACACAGGGGAATGAGGGCCAGAAAGGACACACAGACACTGCTGTGGCTCCAGTGGAACAAGAACCTAACCTCTGGTGGTTCTGGGGTCAGTGCCAGATGGGGCACCAGCAGGTCTGGGTAAAGAGCTGTCTCTGCCACTTCCCAGGCTCATCCTGGGAGGTGATCACTTATTTTGTTCTAGCTCAGTGCTCAGAATAGTGCCTGGCACACACCAGGTGCTCAGTCAAAAAGGACAAGTTACAAAGAAGCCTGTGCTGCTGACCGCATCCCGGAGGTGCCAGAGGTGGCAGGGGTGGTCCAGAGATCCCTGGGACACACGAAGAGCCCCAGGTGGGGAAGGAAGGGTGCGGGGGTGGGGGGACTCTTCCTATTCTGGTTTTGGCACTGGGGATTGAACCTGGGGGCACGACCACGGAGCCATGTCCCCAGCCTTTGTTTATTTTTTATTTGAGATAGGGTCTGGATAACTTGCTGAGGCTGGCCTTGAACTTGAGATCCTCCTGCCTCAGCCTCCTGAGTAGCTGGGATCATAGGTATGCACTGCTGTACCTGGCTCTCCTCTTCTGTTTGAAGGACTCAGAACAGTGAATATGGACGCCCAGGTATGGGATGGGAAGTGGCTGGGAGTACAGTGTGGCACAGAGGGCCTGCCCCAGAGAAGGTCACTACCAAGTCCAGGGTGAGTATCCACTCTCCAGCCCCATGGGCCAGCATGATCTGTGCCTATCGGGGATCTCAGAGCAGGAGAAGGGAGCTGTCTGTGCTTGGAGGATGGGGGATGGGCAGGAAATGGGGCCTGGGGAAATGAACCGACTGCAACAGGGGTGGGTGATTATATTTTGGGACCATAATGAGATTTAGTTTCTTTCTTTCTTTCCTTTTTTTTTAGCAGCAAAAGTTTTAGCTTAATATAGCACCTAAGAGATAATAAGCACATTTACAAAGTTTTGCTACAGAAAATAAGCTTTTTTCTTTTACATCCCATGTGATGTTATTAAACCTGCCTTCTGAATCACAAATTTGGTTTTCTGCAACAGTATCTTTGGTATATTTAGTTTCTAATGTCCTATAACACTTATAAGAATCATTGGCAGGGCTGGGGTTGTGGCTCAGTGGTAGAGTGCTTGCCTGGTATGCATGGGGCACTGGGTTCGATCCTCAGCAGCACATATAAATAAGTGAATAAAATAAAGGTCTATCAACATCTAAATGTTTAAAAAAAAAAGAATCATTGGCATGCATAAATCACTATTACTAATGGTTTCATCTCTTGTTATAGATTCAGACAGTACATACACAAAATACCATATTTTCTTAGAGAAAATGATACAAAATATGGCATGTGTATTATATATTAATTTTATATAATATGTAAAAACATAATATACTATGTTAATGTAACATTATGTAATAACAATATTATAATACGTGATAACAGAATATTATGTAATAACATAATATGTGATAACATCTGCTAAATAATATATGGTATATAACATATACATATAAATTTGGAAGACAAGGTCATTTAGGGACTAAAGAATATCTATATTTTAGATGATATGAGATCAACATACAGTAGAAATGTTAGACTGGGTTCCCCCAAACTGAGGACTCTGAGTCAAAGCCTAATGTGCTGCATTATAAAAATGGGAAATCCCAGGAAACAGGAGTGAGACTGATAAAGAGAAAGAGCGTACATGGGGAAGAGTTATTGATTTTGGGGGGGGGGGGGGGCTGGGGATCGAACCCAGAGGCCTTGTGCTTGCAACTGAGCTATCTCCCCAGCCCAGTTATTGATTTTTTGCCCACTAAACGCTCCATTGAGTGGAACCATCCTCTGACAAACTATCTAACCTTTTTCACTTCAGCCTATCCAGAAGAAAATGTAGAATTTACACATAAGATTTTGATGCTCATTGCTTAAAAATTTGCACTGAAGTTTATTAATTCTCCAGCATTTCTGGGAGGTCTTGTGAAATTGTGAGGACTCATTAAGATTGTGGGAGCCCACATCTTAATGAATAAAAAAAAAGGGAGGGCGAGGAAATCTAGAATATTTTATAAGAAATGTTTGATGCCATAGGCAAAATTAATAAATAAGAAATAATATGTGTCTGGGTCCATTTATTGAAGGTACAGAGAAAACAGCATCTTAGATGAATCTAGAAAAAAGCAATTAATCAGCAAAACCAAGAAAATGGATTAGATTCCATGGCACCTTACAGATGGTTAAGAGAAAGAACTTTTCCTAGTTCCTATCAAGGAACTTCTACCACCACTTCCTGCCAAGCCCTTTAGAATTTCAAGGAGAATCTTGGATATTACAAACTACCTTAGATAATAGGATTGAGCCCTGGAACAGATTCTTGTCTTTCTCTAATGGGTTTATGGTGGACAAGGCTGCCATCTAGTCAAAAGGCTGCTCATTACAAGAGGTAGAATGAAGGTCAGACAAATTGTCCTAAATTATCTTTTGCCTCTCCTTTTCTTTCTTTGAGACAACTGTTGCCTGCCCATTGAGATTTAGTTTCTTTCTTCTTTCTTCTTTCTTCCTTCCTTCCCCAACCCTGTTGACTTAAGTAGAAAATTCATAAATTATAGAAAAGAACTAAAATCGTGCTCTCCAGAGATAGTCCCTGCTAACGTTTTAGAATGTATTCATGTGATGTATTTTTGGCATTATTAATTTTTAATTGTGCATAATACATGAACATATTCTTGTAAAACACGGAAACATTCCAGGGGAGTCTCCACTCCTCTTAGGCAGCCAGACCCACTCCTGATCCCTCTTCCAGCTTTTGCCTCTCAGAGCAACAAATATCCTTCCAGACTGTTCCCTGTGTATACAGAGATGTAGAAAACTTCTTTATTAGTTAGAACTCTATATCAAATTCAGCTTTGTGCTAGTTTTTCTCTGTCTCTCATGTAAGTACTTTTTCTGTTGGCTTGCACATAGAAATGCTTTATTTGGCAAATTTTTTAATTCCTTTGAGCTCTGCTGCTTATATGGGTGTGCAGCTTGTGTGATGTAGTGACTTGGGGTAAAGGGACTAAGGGTGCAGGCTCTGGAGACTGGTTACAGAGATTTGTATGCTCTGTGACATGGGCAGGTTACTTAGCTCTGTGCTGCATTCGTCTCCTTTGTAAGAGGGGGTTCTCAATAGTCAGGGTCTTCCTTCCTCAAAGAGCTGCCATGAGAACAAAATGAGATAATACATGTCGACTCTGAAAAACAATGCTTGCCTCATTGAGTGCTGCAAATATAGGTCAGGTTGCCTGATTTTGTTAATATTGACAGGATACTCCCATGTTGGGTGGGGAAATAGTCAAGACCCAAGAGAAGAGGCTGGATGGCAGGATCCATTGCAGCCTGGCTTCAGACCCCAAGGTCCCCACTGGCCCTGTGGTCTTGGGCAAGTTTCTCAGCATCTCTACTCTTGATCTATAAAATGGCTTAATGGTAGCACCCATTTCATAGACTGAGAATTATATCAATATGTCTAGAGTATCTAGAAGAATTCATGAACCTATGTATTAACTGTAAGTTCCCTTTTTAAAGATGGCTAATGTCTGCAGGATACAGGGGTGCATGCCCGTACTCCCAGCAGCTCCGGAGGCTGAGGCAGGAGGATCGTGAGTTTGAGGCCAGCCTCAGCAACTTAGTAAGGCCTTAAGCAATTTAGCAAGAACTCATCCCTAAATAAAATATAAAAAAGGGCTGGAGATGTGGCTCAGTGGTTGAGCGCCCCTGGGTTCAATCCCTGGTAACAAGAAAAAAAAAAAAAAAAAAAAAGCTAACATCTCAAAGAATCAATATAATACAGTCTTTAAAACTTTTTCTAGTAATAAACATTAAGGCTATTTACTCACTTCCTTTCTCATGCTGGTTTTTCTGCCTAGAAGTGGAATTGCTGGGATGATGGGAATGTACATTCCAACTTCTGAATATTTAAAACAAATCCACATAGAGACTTATTAGTTAGTGTACCTGGGTGAGTAGCTTTAGCTTGACAACTTAGTATAATTTCTTTCTTTTAAAATATTTTTTAGTTGTCAATGGACCTTTATTTTAGTTATTAGTATGTGGTGCTGAGAATCTAACCCAGTGCCTCACGCATGCGAAGCAAGCACCCTACCCCTGAGTCACAACTCCAGCCCAACTTAGCGTAATTTGTAAACCTCACTAAATAGTGTGCAGCACATTCTTCATCCGTATAAATACGTATACGTATAGAGTTTTGAGACCACGTCTCCTTGTGTTGTCCAGGCTGGCCCCAATCTCCTGGGTTCAAGTATCTGGGACTACAAGCACAGGCCACCATACCTGGTTATTTCATCTGTCTTTTAATAAACATCTTATTATGCAAAAATTCAAACATATACAGAAGTGGAGGGACTATCTAATGACCCTCCATTGTTCAGCCCCAGCCTCAACAAATACAAGCATTTTGCCAGATGTGGTGTAGCAGGGTCGGTGACAGGCTATTGTGCATTATAAGCACATGGGTTGGAAAAAATATGAATATTTTGTCACTGTAGCCACAGGATTCCGTGTTCTGCCGTTAGTAACAGGACAGGAGGACATTCTTCGTGAGGTTTTGCCCTATACCCCGCTTAGCCCATCACAGACACCCCCTCAGCCCCTGCAGTGTGGTCGGAAGTTGTCTAACCTCTGAGATTCTCAGGTGCAGAGCCAGAGACACGTGAATGCGACCTAGGGGAGGAAGGAGGCGAACAGGATGCAGAAGGGCAGAAGGAACCTCTGAACAGAGTGCAGAGGGACACGCCTGCAGTCCCAGCTATTCTGGAGGCTGAGACGGGAGGAACACAAGTTCAAGGTCAGCCTGGGCAATGTAGTGAGACATGTCTCAAAATAAAAGAGCCAGGGGCATAGCTCAGTGTTAGAGTACCCCTTGGGGTGGGTTCAATCCCTGGTGCAGAAAAAAATCAAATAAATAAATAAATAGGAGCCTCCAGCTGTTCCCTGATCTCCCTAGGTCTCTGGAGCCAAACTCAGGCCTTAGCATCATCCTCCCACCCATCAGTCACTGCCTGGCACGCTAGCAGAGGAGAGTCTCGGGGTGAGGTGGCAACTGCAGCCCTCCCAGCAGCTGAGGGGACAGTGACAGCCTGGGGAGGGATCAGGGACACCAAACGCCCACGTCCTGCCTGGTGAGATCCTCGCTGACACCCACTTGTGAGGGAGGTTTCCAGGGAAGCATCTGTGAGGTGAAGGCGAAGCGTCAGAGCTCTTGAATTAAACTGGAAGGTTCCGGGCTGGTGAGGCAGGAGGCAGGAAATGAATCTCTTTTCTTTCCATATCTTGTTGCAAAGCCCACAAATGCCCAAGCTCAGGCTGCAGCTGATATGAAATGAGATGAGGGATGGGCCACATGATAGACCAAATGGAATTTTAAAAAGAAATGCGTTCATGCGCGCGCGCGCACAGACACACACACACACACACACACACACACACACACACACACACACAGTCATTAGAAAGACATCTGGAGACAAAGGGGAGACGGAGGAAGAGATGATCTCAAGCTTCAGCAGATGAATGAGCCATTGGAAAAAGCTCAGGAGTTTCTGAGGAGGCCCTAGTTGGTCTGGGCTGATGCTGTTGCTCAGGGTGGACAGAGTATGCAGGAGGTAGCCTCGGAGAGGTCAGGTTCAGTGCTCAGGGGAGAGAGGCTTCTCTCAGGGCGGAACATCCTCGTCCTTGGAAGGCCAAGGCCTGGCCTTCTAAAGCTCACTGGATTGCTGCCTGTCCTGCTGCAAAACACTTGGAAGTGAGAGGTGAGCGAGTGTTGAGATCCACACCCTGGACCATACTGACCCCCGGACATGTTTTATTTGACTAGAACGTTGGTTATGAGAATGCAGATGTTCAAAAATCTAGACTTCTGAGAGCATTCGGTCAGCATCCCTGCATGACCTCTATGGAACCATCTCAGAAATGGCTGCCCCAAGGGTTCTGCCCCAGTCCCCACCATTCCCTAGTGCCGCACACCTGCTAGTCACTCGTTTTCAATTATCTGCCAGTGTGACTTGGAGAAGTCCAACCTCGATTCTTTCTCTCTCTCTCTCTCTCTTCCTCTCAGTTATCTTTTGAGCGTCATTCTCTACTGACAGCTACAACAATTTGTCTAACAGGGAAGTTGAGATGGCAGTGGTAGGGTGAGTGGGAGAGGGAAGACTGGCGGGGTAAAGATGTAAGCCCTGGAATCTGGCTGGCTGGGTTCAGATCCTGGCTCCCTATGGCCGGGGTGAGCTGGGTAAGTTGCATTAGCCCTTACCCTGGGGATATCAGAATGAATAAAAGCATGTCAAACCGACTACTTATGAGGTGCTCAGTCTGTGTTGTCCGTTTCTGTGATCGCTAGCCCTGGACAGCAGTGTCATAGGCCTCCTGCTGCACAGGGCCCCTCCCAGGGCTGTGCTTCCCCTGGCCATCAGCTACAACTGCCCTTATTAGTGACATGGATGCTCTCCCAGGCGAGAGTGGTACAGCGGCAAGACCTGGGCTGCAGCATTTGCTCAATTTGGGTTCAAATCCCGCTTTCTTCTTTAGCTACCTGACCTTGGGCACCTTCCTCAGCTGAGTCCCCTTTCCTCTGAAAAGTGGGGATCCTCTGAAGGGCTGTTGAAAGGACTAAATTAAATAGCATCAATAAAGGACCTGGCCCCTGAACTCCTTCCCCCTAACTTTCTTTTCATTATAATAAAGATCCTGTGATAATGGAATCCTCCAGTGTTCGTTGTTCCAGAGTAGCAAGAAAAGGTGTTCATTCAACACATGCTACTTGTGCACTTTCTGGGGGTAAAGTGTGCAGCAAAGATTTTTTTGTTAGATAAGGAGCGATTTGGGGGATGCCAATTCCTGGGCTCTCTGCTTGATGAATGGAAGGTTAGGAGCAAAGAGCCCTTGGCCAAAGGAGATAGCAATACATGGTTTTGGCAAATGTCACTGTTGTTCGTTGTTGGCAGGGGAATGAACCAATAGACTAGTCTTCCTCAAACCCACAGCACAAAAGTTAATGCTTTTCTTCTCATGTTATTGTGGGGTTCCCCCCCCCCATTCATTAGCCACACTTAGTAAGTGCTTATTGTGCACAAGTCTTTGCTTATAATATTCTTTTTTATTAAACATTTTTAAAATTAGTTGTAGGACACACTACCTTTATTTTATTTATTTATATGCAGTGCTGAGGATTGAACTCAGTGTCTCACATGTGCTAGGCAAGCACTCTGCCACTGAGCCACAACTCCAGCCCCTTAACATACTTTTCATTGATTTCTGGTCATTAATTTCAGAAAAAAAGAAAATAGAAAAGTTGACTCTTGTTAGTATAGATTTACCTCTGTAGTCCTGCCATTGAATTCAGGAGTGTGCTACCACTGAGCTACATCCCCAGTCCTTTTTCTTTTTTTATTATTTTTATTTTTTTAAATAAAAAAATTAGTTGTAAATGGACACAATACCTTTATCTTATATATTTATTTTTATGTGGTACTGAGGATTGAATCCAGTGCCTCACACATGCTAGGCAAGTGCTCTGCCACTGAGATACAACTCCAGCCCCATTTTTAAATTTTGAGGCAGAATCTTACTGAGTGGCCCAGGCTGACATTGAACTTGTGATCTTCCTGCCTCAGCCTCCTGAGACTCTGGAATTATAGGTATGCACCATTGTGCCAGCTCATTAGTATAGATTTTTAAAAAACATCAGAGAAATTTATTATTTAAAAATTGAGCCAGGTGTGGTGGCTCATATCTGTAATCCCAGTGGCTCGGGAGGCTGAAGCAGGAGGATCTCAAGTTCAAAGCCAGTCTCAGCAACAGCGAGGCACTAAACAATTCAGTGAGACCCTGTCTCTAAATAGGATACAAAATAGGGCTGAGGATGTGGCTCAGTGGTTGAATGCCCCTGAGTTCAATCCCTGGTACAAAAAAGAAAGAAAGAAACTATATTAGAATGAAATTCTCCCTCACACCTTTCAGTTCTAACAGCTATGAAACCAAAGATCAGATTCCCCAAATGCAAAATCAAATATGTTACAAAAAGTAAATGCTGGGAAAACCCATATGGATTTTTTAAAAAGTGAATAAATATACCTTTCCATTAAAAAAAAAAAAAAAATCACATCATCAGCCGGATGGATAAAGAGAGTTGGGTTCTCAACCAAGTGCCTTGACTCTTTCCTAACTTTTTGCCTGACATTTTCAGGACTACTTTTCATTATCTAAGAAAGAACAAAACATCTCTACTTCATGTACAAACAGAGAAACAAGATGTATCCCATTGTTTACAATAAAAATGAATTTTAAAAAATTTAAAAAAAGAACAAGACATTTAAGACAGCCACAAGCAGCCTGGGAGTGTTGATTCTGGTGTTGGTCCACTGACGTCTGCTCTACCTTGCAGCCAGGACTTGGCATGTCTCATCTCTTGGGGTGGTAAGGTCGCAACACTACAGTTCCAGGAAGGACCACCCAGATGGGGCCACAAAGAAGTGCTGGTTGTCCCCTGCTAGGCCACACTTGACACTCAGCCCCAGTCTGGGTCCAATGCTGGGGCTGTCGGTTCTACTGAGGAACCCAGGCTCTGCCTTCCAGCCCTTTGATAGCTTGAGGGGAAGGGTTTGGAGTAACCATTCTGAGAGTCCCCTGAAGGGTCATTCAGCTTGCATTCCTTGAGCACCCCCTACTGGGCACAAAGTTTAATGTGACCCGCCACTGCCTTCAAGAGCTTCCAGTCCAGTGACATTTGTGGACAATTTCAAAGTCCTTCCATGCATGTAGGGTGCTTGGCAGTTCTGAGCTGGTGGGGCAGGGAAGCCTCCACTCAATTCTAGAGTTTGGTGGCAACAGGTTTGCCAAAATAAAAACAGTTAACACTCGGGGCTGGGACTGTGGCTCAGTGATAGAGCGCTTGCCTTGTGCCTATGAGGCACCGGATTCGATCCTCAGCACCACATAAAAATAAATAAAATAAAGGTATAGGGTCCATGTACAACTAAAAAAAAATATTAAAAAAAGATTAAAAAAAAAAAAAAACAGTTAACACTTACCAAACACTATTTGCAAGGGTCTTTTCTAGTCTTTCATTAGTTCAATCCTTTTAACAACCCTTCGTGGTAGGTTATTAGTATTCCTATGAGAATACCTTCAGTGCCCTGAGCATGGTGGCACATGCCTGTAATACCAGCAACTTGGGAGGCTTAGGTAGGAGGATCTCAAGTTCAAGGCCAGCCTCAGCAACACCTGTCTCAAAATATATAACAAGGACTGGGAATGTAGGTGGGAGGACCAAGACATCCTGGTTTACTACTTTAAATCCTCTGAATTCCAAGCGTGGTTAATGGCTACAAGTCTGTTTCTGTTTTCTACTTTCACTCTTGGGGACACTTTTCTTTTGTCATTTAAGTTTTTTTCTTCTTCTTGAAACTCCAGCTGCAAATACATTTAATAACCACAACAGAGCCCTTGACAGATGGGCCTTGGAACAGATGGCGCCATTGAAAGGCAGCCATTAAAAATGGAGGGTAATTTGAACCAATCAAGAAGATGAGGTCTCTAGGAGGCAAAGTTGCTACAAAAACTGGAACCATATCCCACAAGCTCCCTTGGTACATTTTTCACTCACAGATGAGCCTTCCTAGGGGTGGATCCAACTTTTTTAAACATCTGGAATGTTGAAAAGGAAGTGAGAGAGAAGCCCTGGGGACTTGTCAATCAAATGTACTTTTCTTTTGGCAAATTCAGCATCAGTGACAAATTGCCCAATTTGACATAAACAAAGTTGATAGATGTCGGCAAAGCTGTTTCTAAACAGCAGCAATGGAAAGATGTGTAGGATGGGTTTTTTTCTTTTCACTCAACAGTCAATATGTTTAATAACAAATAAAACAACCAGATGTTTGAAAAAACCTACCACCTTCACAATGTCATCTGATTGTCAGCTGCTGCTGATTAATGAGAGTGTGGGATTCATTCCAATCTCAGTTCAGAAAGTTGGCAGTCAAGTCCATTTAAGAACGTTGAAACCAGACACAGTGGTGCATGACTGTAATCCCAGGGACTTGGGAGGCTGAGGCAGGAGGTATGCAAGTTCAAGGCCAACCTGAGCAATTTAGTGAGACCCTCAGCAACTTTGTGAGACACTGTCTCAAAAGAAAAAGAGAGATTGGGGATGTAAGAAGAAAAAAAAAAAAAAAAAGAGAGAGAGAGAGAGAGAGAGAGAGAGAGAGAGAGAGAGAGAGAGAACTTTGGGTAGCTCTTTATGAATTCCAGGGTTCTAAATTCACCTCTGAGGCTTTCTTAGATTAGACAAGCAGAAGGCTCTAGAGCAGGTGCTGCTCTACACAGTCCCTTTGGGAGCTTAGATTCCCTGGGGATACAGGATGAGCATACACCCTGCCCTTCCTACCCCTTGCAGTGTTCAAGAGGAATAGCAGCTGTGAATTATTTTTTTTTTTAATATTATCATTCAGTTTATTGAGAAATAATTCCATCTGATGAAACACACACACATCCTAAGTGTACAACTCAGTAAGTTTTGGCACAGAACTCCTGTGTTGACACTCAGCTCAAGATGTAGACTATTCTGGCCCTGCACTTCCTAAAGTTCCCTGGGCCCTCTCCTGGTTAATACAGCTGAGGCATACTTCTCACCTCTATCACCATAGATTAATTTTGCCTATTCTTGAACTTGATATAAATAGAGTCGCACAGTATTTGTTGTTTTATGTCTGGCTTTCGGTTGACATAGTGTTTATGAGATCCTTTTAAGTCGATGCAGCAATTAGCAGCTCATTCCCTTTCACTGCCGAATGCTTCTAAATTGTCTGGTCATAACAGTTCTCTTGTCCATTCATCCCCTGCTGATAGACACCTGGGTCATTTCCAGTTTTGAGATTTTGTGCTTTGTTGTTGCTGCTGCTGATTTGTGAGATGGGGTCTTGCTATATTGCCCAGGCTGATCTCAAACTCCTGGGCTCAAGGAATCCTCCTGCTTCTGTCTCCCAAGAACCCAGGACTATGGGTATGCGCCACTGTTCCTGGCTTGAGTTATTACACACGAAGTTGCTATGAACATTTTTGTATGAGTGTTTGTGTATAAGTGTGTTTTCATTTCTCTTTGCTAATAAATACCTGCTGGGTCGGGTCCTAGGGTAGGTGTGTGTTTCACTTTCTTAGAAATTATCAGTTTTCCAAAGTGGTTGCGTAATTTTCTATTCCTTCCAGAAAAGTAGAACTAGTTCCTCCACATCTTCCCTGTTTGCCACTTTTAAAGTGTGGCGCCCCCTACAGTGTAGGAGATGTTACTATCACTATGGGGGAAAAGGGGAAGGGTTGCAGTTAATCTAGAGCGTGGGGCTGGAGTCCTGTGTGGATCCTCATTCTATCCCGGGCTCAACAAATGACCTTGAGAAAACTCCTTGATCCCTCTAATCTCATTTTCTGCACCTGTAAAATGGGACTATTAATAGAACCTCTGTCAGAGAGTTGTTGGGAGGGTTAAATGAGGAAAATTTTATAAAGACCTTAGCACAGGACATTGTGCATGGTTAGAGTCAATGAATGATTGCTGTGGTCTTTTATTTATTTGCACTGCTCTTTAACAGATGCCAGTTGGAAAGAACATCTTTACAGTCTCACATCTGTCAGGGTGCTGACAGAGCCCAAGGATTATGAACTGTTTTGCAGGGCAGGAAAATCTACTCTCTTTGACCAGAAACATCTTTATTGGCCCGAGTTGGGGTTCACATGGAGAATGGAAAGCAGAGAGAGGGGAACATGAGCCCTTGGTATCAATGAGAACATGAGGTGGGTATCAATGAACCTGGCGCTCACCTTGCTCCTGGACCTGATTAGGTGAGCAAATACACTTCCTTATTGTTATCTGCAGCTCAAATATCCTGACCTATACACCAACCTCTCCACACATCCCTCCATTGAGCCTAGACTTGCTCTCTGCATCCTTAACACCAGGCCTGCAGCATACCCAACCCATCTCCTGGAGCTGGTGTTTTAGTAAAAGCCTACTTGCTACCTTTGATAATGTCAAGTCACCTTCTGTGCCGCTGAACTTAAACCCATCTGAAGGGCAAAGTAAAAGGCTTCCTTTTAAACTTTTAATGACTTTTGAAGAATATTGCTGACCACTAAGCCACAGATCACAAAGCTTTATGTAATTGGCTGCTGCCCACTGAAAAATCGTCTCTGGCAGCAGCTGAAGATAGGGGGCAGTTAGAGGAGCTGAATTCTGTCTTTTGTTTAAGAAATATTTCTTGATTTCCCCCCCGTACCACATATCAGATATGATGGAGGATACCAAACCAGGAAAACATGTTTCCAGACTGAACCAGGAGGGGAAGTGCTGTGAATTCTGGGCTACAGAGATATTTCATGTTCCACAATGAAGGTGACTTTATTTTTTACTTTTTATTGTCGTGTAATGAATAATATATGTATGGCAAAGTGCACAAATCTTAAATATGCAGCTCAATGAATTTTTAAAAAGCGAGTACACCCATGCACTCGGCATTTAGATTCAGAAACAGAACATTAACAGATCTCAGAAGGTTCTTTCATTCCCCTTCCCAGCCAGCAACCCCTCTGGCTTTAAAGCAACCGTTATGCTGCTATCTGTCTCTGTGGATGAGCGTTGCCTGATTTGAACTCTATAAGAATGGAATTGCACTTTTGGATCTGGCTTATTTGGCCCACCCATCATCTGTGAGATTGATTCTTGTTGTTGGTGGACGTACTTCATCCCAGTTGTGACTGCAAAATCGTGTCATATGACCACAACATAATTTATTTATCCCTTCTTCTGTTAATGGACTTTTGGGGGTACAAATAATGGTGGTAGGATCATTGTTGTACACGGCTTTTGGTGAAAATAAGTACACAGTGACAGATAGCAAATCAGTGGTTTCCTAGGATGTGTGTCATAGGAGTAGGATGGTGGAAATATTTGGCGTCTTGATGTGGCAATGGTTATGCATATGTATACATGTCCTAAACATGCATAGTGTATTCTATTTATTGGTTTATTTTGAGACAAGGTCTCACTAAGTTGCAGAGAGTGGCCTCAAATTTGCAATCCTCCTGCCTCAGTCTATCAAGTTGCTGGGATTACAGGCATTCCTCATTGTGCTGTTGGTGCATTCTTAAAACAAGTGCATTTTTGTTGTATGTCAAGGAAAAATATATATTTCATTTGGTCTTGTGGATATAGAGTTGTTTTTCATTGTGGATTTAATTTTCATCATCCTGATGACTAATTACATTATGTATAGCACCTTCTGTATACTTATTGGCTTTTTGAACATTGTATTATAGACCTCTGGAGACGATGTATATAAAAGACTTATTATAAGGACTTTGCTCATGCAATTATGAAGGCCACAGGTGCCAAGATCTGTAGTCAGCAAGCTGTAAACCCAGAAGAACTGATTGTGTTGTCCAGGTCAACCCTGCCAGGCTCAAGACGTGGGTAGACCAAGGCTTCAGTTCAAATCTGATGGCAGGAAAAACTGATGTCCCCATTTGAGGTCAGGAAGAATAAATTTTCTTTTATTTTTACATTCTCTTCAGGTCTTCAACTGATTGAATGAGGCCCACACTCATTAGGGAAGACAGTCTTCTCTATTCGCTCTAATAATTCACTGCTAATCTCATCCGGAAATGTTCTTAAGGAAATTCTCAGGATGATGTTTGATCAAATGTCTAGGTGCCCCAGTCCAGTTGACAGATAAAATTAATGAGACCCATTGTCTGGTAAAATAGTCTAGCAACATAGCTCTTCAAGTCTTTAGCTCATTTCTGATTGCGTTATGTGGAATTTTTTTTGTTCTTGATTTTTAGGAATTCTTTATATGTTTTGGATATGAGTCTTAGCTAGATACCTGTGTGGCAGATTTCTTCCAGTGACTGACCTTTTCAATGGTACCTAATCTTTTTGTCTTTTCTTTATGGTCAGTGATTATTGATTCTTGTTTAAGAAATGTTTGCCAGTCCCAGAATCTGCAAGTCCCCAATTCTACTGTTTTCTTTGAGACATTTTGTTGTGCTCTCTTTTCACATTGAGATCACATTCGGATCTATAATCCATTTGGAATTCATTTTCAGTATACAGTGTGAGGTGGGGATTTTTTTTTTAAACAGTCAGCAGACTCAACACAATTTACAGAAAATATCATCCTTTCTCTCCCGAGTTTTCCTGATGTAATTGTATGAGTCTGTCTATGGATTCTCCATTCCATTTCATTGATCTGCGTATCTATCCTTGTGTTGATGTGATCATTTTTAATTACTATAGCTTTAAATCAATCTTGAAAGGGGGTAATAAGTCCCCTTTGTTTTTAAAATATTTTTTAGATTTTGATAGACCTTTATTTTATTCATTTATTTATATATGGTGCTGAGAATCAAATCCAGTGCCTCACACATGCTAGGCAAGTGCTCTACTACTGAGCCACAACCCCAGCCCCTATAAATCCCCCTTCTATATTGTTTTTCTTCTTTAGGAATGCCTACAAGGGATATTCTTGGCCTTTTGCACTTTCTTTTTACTGGGATTGAACTCAGGGGTACACAATCACTGAGCCACATCCCCAGCCCTATTTTGTATTTTATTTAGAGACAGGGTCTCATTGAGTTGCTTAATGCCTCACTGTTGCTGAGACTTGGCTTTGAACTCACAATCCTCCTGTTTCAGCCTTCCGAGCCATGGGGATTACAGGTGTGTGCCACCATGCCCAGCTTCCATTTATTATTTAAAATATTTTTTGACACATATGAAATGATTTATATGTAATAATGAATAATAATTTAGTGAACAACTGTGAACAACCACCTGCCCCTAAGAACTATAACATTTCAATACCTTCACCTTTCCCTGTGTGGTCCTCCTATATCCCTTCATATCTCCAGATATAACTACAATCTGGAATTTCCTACTCATTATTGCAATGTTTTACAGTTTTATCACAAATGTGTTTGTGCATAAGCAATATATTATTTGGCTTTACTTGTTTTTCAAAGCTTTGTTAGAAATTTTGAGCTCTACCATACTGTGTATTCTCTGGTACTTCTCTTTTGCGGTTAAATTATATTTCCAAGATTTGTTTGCAGTGTAGTCCACTCATTTTCACTGCTGTGAGATGTTTCATTGCAAAATATTCCAAAATTTATTTATCCCTTTTTTGGGGCATCGTTAATAGACATAAGACTTGTTTCTAGTTTTCTGCTATTATGAGCTGTGCTCCAATGAAGATTCTTCATCATATTTCCTGAGGTATGTATGCGAGTTTCTCTTGGGCATGTATGGAGGAGTGGCATGTCTAGGTTTTACAACCTAGGAAACATTCAACTTTAAAAAGTAAATATCCTGATTTTTCATTTGGCAATGTTCATGAGCATTTGGCTGTCATTAAACATTATCCAGCATGGTGGTACTTGCCTGCTAACCCAGGTACTTGGGGGACTGGGGCAGGAGAATCCCAAGTTTGGGTCCAGCCTGGGTATCTTAGTGGGACCCTGCCTTCAATTAAAAATAAAAAGGTCTGGACTGTAGCTCAGTGGAGGAGCATTTGTGTAGCATGTGCAAGGCCCTCGATTTGATTCCAGCACCACAAAATAAACAAACAAACACACAAAACAAAAAAACCTCTTCATAAAGAGAACAAGCAAGGTGAAAATAGAAAACATTATTCAGATGCAAGACACTATTATCTTTGTGGATATTTTCAGACCTCAGTGGAATCTAGATACATATTTAATAGCTGAGAACAAGGTCACCTCCTACATGTTGTCAATTAGCATTGATCATTTCTAAAGGAACCACACTAAATGCTGGTGTTAGGGATTAAAAGTAAATAAGGCTGGATAATAGTTGCTATGGACTGAATGTGTCCCCTCAAAATTTATACGTTGAGTCAGGTGAGGTGGCCCATGCCTGTAATTTCAGTGACTCAGGAGACTGAGGGAGGACGATTGAAAGGTCAAGGTCAACCTCAACAACTTAGTGAGTCCTGTCTCAAAATAAAAAATAAAAAGGACTGGGGATGTAGATGAAGCTTAGTGGTAAAGCATCCCTAGGTTCAATCCCTAGTAGCAAAAAAAAAAAAAAAAAAAAAAAAAAAAAAAAAAAAAAAAAAAAAGAAAAAGAAAAAAAGGAAGAAATATATATGTATATGTTGAAATTCTAATCTCCAAGATGATAGTATTAGGAGGTGGGAATTCTAGTAGGTGATTAAGTCACAAGAGTGGAGGCCTTATGAACAGTATGAGTCCCCTTATAAAAGAGATACTGGAAGCAAAGAAAGGGACAGAGAGATAGAGATACTGGAGAGCTCTCTTACCTCTTCTGTCATTAAAGGTTATGGCAAGAAGATTGCTGTCTGTGAACCAGGAAGCAGGTTCTCACCAGACACAGAATGTACCAGCACTGTGATCTAGGACTTCACAGGCCTAGAGCTGTGAGAAATAAAATTCTATTGTGTATAAGCCTCCAGGTCTATGGTAGTTGGTTATGGAAGTTCCAAACAAAGTAACACATGTTTCTTTGGTACTGGGGATGGCATCCAGGGGTGCTTTATCACGAGCTACATACTCATTCTTTTTATTTTTTGTTTTGGGACAGGGTCTTGCTAAATTGCTGAGGCTGACTTCAAACTTGTCTCAGTCTCCCAAGCCCCTCTGGGATTACAGGCATAAGCCATCACGCCCAACAGACTGGTACTCTTAAAGTGACAAGGATAGATGATGATGATGATGATGATGATGATGATGATGATGATGATGATTATTTCGGTACTGGGAATTGAATCCAGGGTTTTCCACAAAGTAGTCAAGCACTGAGCTACATCCCCGCCCTTTTCATTTTTTATTTTGAGATAGGGTCTCGCTAATTTGCCCACGATGGCCTTGAATCCGCCATCCTCGGCCTCCTTCGTAGTGGGATTACAGGAGTGTTCCGCTGGTCCTAGTCATGGACTGCTCTTTCTATTCTCCAAACACCAAGCCTGTTTTCCCTTCCTTAGCCTTTACTCTTGTTCCTCTGCTTGGAATGCTCTGCAGCCAGTAATTTGCAGGCGCGACCCTTCCCATCCTTCATGTTTCAGCGGAGCTGTCACCTCCTCAGTGAGGCCTCGCCTGGTCACCCTTTCTCCCGGCACTGTTTTTTTCTTCACAACCCTTCTTATAAGCTGCAGTTACTTATTAGAGTTTGTTTCCCTCTCTAGCCGGAGACCTCCATGAGGGCCGTGGACGCGACTGTGTCCCCAGCGTCTAGAACAGGGCATGACATTTCGATGGCACTCAATAAAATAAGGGGTAGGAAACCTCTTAGGCCCCTGGAATTGTTGAATCGCTTTCTCCAGGACAAGCCGACTCCTAACACGTGGGAGCGGTGAGGGCGGCGACCTCGGGTGTGCGGGAGTGACAGCCCGGCCTGGCCCCGCCCCCGCCCTGCCCCCGCCCCGCCCCCAGCCCCGCCTGTGTCCTTGTCCTCCGCCGCGGGTCTCCATAAAGTTCCGTCGGCGGCTTGCCGCGCGGGGCCTTCTGGGAGCGGCCGCGCCGGCCAATCAGGAAGTGCGGGCGGGCGGCGCGAGTAGCGGCGGCCGCGTTCTCAAGCCGGACCAGGTGGCAGGGACGGCTGCAGTGCTAGGTAAGCGTGTCACCGCGGCGGCTTTGTGCCCGGGACTTGTCCTTGGACCCAGGACCGCAGGCTGGGCGGAGCTCTGCCCCCGCGCTGGGAGCCAGGCCGCTCGCTCTTGGCCTCACGGCAGTCGGCACGCCGGAGCCGGCGGCGACGCCTCGTCCAACCGCCCCATCCTGGCGCCGGGCTGCCTTGTGGCCGTCCTGTTTCTGTGCTCAGGGCCCCGGCCCCGGGACCTCCTCCAGCGTGGCGCTCTGCCGCGGCGCGCCACACCCCCGCCACCTTCCGCGCGAGCCCGCCGGGCGCCAGTCCTCGGTACGAGGGCCTGGTTACCCGCTGACCGCGCCCGCTCGCATACCTCACACCCTGTAGCCCTCGAGGGAGGGGGTCGCGGGGAGGCGACTCCCTGAGCTTCTGTCAACCCTTGGCTTGTCTCCTGTACTGACATCCCGGGGGATGCTAATGATTGGAACCTGTGGCTGGTGACTCCCCTTTCCCTGGGCTCACTGCTTCCTACCTTCTGCAAAGGCGATGCCAAGTTTAATGAGTCTGTTTTTAAAAAATTACGCGACTGACCCTATGGATCTTTGGTCCAAGTTTGGACGACCCTCTGCTCCGAATTTACCCTTCTGCTAGGGAAAGGAGGTTTCGCTGCTGCTGCTTCTTCTTTTTTTTTTCCCCCAAGATGTCTTTCAACTCAAGCAGAGGTCACCTTTTACCTTATGTGTCCGGGGAGTAAGGGAGGGTATCCTCAGGCATGAAGCTTTTTTTATGTCTTTCAACTCGTCTCCGATGTGCGTTTGTATTTTCCACGTTTTCATTTTTCACTCGTGTTGATCTTATCCTGCTTTAACATAGGCTAGCACCCACGTTTATGTCTCCAGCTCAGGCTTCTGCCTGAGCTTTACCTTGCTGCTTATTTAATGTCTCCACTGAGATGGATGATAGTCGACTCAAACTGAGCATAGAGCTAGCAAGCTCCTCACCATCTCCTTCTCCAAACTACTACCCATGCCATCTTTTTTCTTATACCAGTCATAGAAAAAAGGATGACCATTGTGTCATCCTTGGCTTTCTCTCTCTTACTCTCATTTCACATCCATTACTTACAGCCCTGGGCCTAGTCACAACCACCTCTTACCTGAATTATTGAAATAGCTTCCTGTTTGGTCTTCTTTCTTCTGTATTCTGTAGAGCAGAAAGTGATCTTTTTAATAAACTCTCCATTGTGTCCCCATCTCAATAATAGACAAACTCCTTACAGTGAACTGTTCAGCTTTATATAATCTGATCCAATGTGACTTTCCATGTCAAATTCTGCTACCTTCTCCTTTCACTATGTGAAGTGCTTTGACCTCAGGGCCCTTGTACTGGCAGTTCAGTATCCATGTGGCTTACTCTCCCACCTTCAGGTCTTCATTAGGGATGAAGGTTACTTAATGAGTGAGGCTTTCCTCACTTCTTGTCTTTCTTTGTTGCTTTTGTTATTCTTGGCATTTGTATTTTACTTATTTATCTTGTGTATGGTTTGTCTTTCCCCTCTAGAATATGAGTGTGGGTAGGTTTATGTTTTATTCTGTGATGTGTGCCTTGCACAAAGGCTTGACACACAATAATATGCTCAATAAATAAGAAATACATCAATGTTCCAGGCACTGTTGTAGGTTTGGAGATACAGTGGTGAATGCAACAGACCTGCTGACATTGGACTGATGTTCCTATGGAGGACACCACAGTAGCAAACATACAAATATAAAATGTGATCTCTGAGCTTTTTTTTTTTTTTTAAAGGAGAAAGGGATGTTTGAACAGAGAGAGACCGACTGAAATAAGAGAGCGAGTCCTGGGAATATCTGAGAGCATTTCTGGCAAGGGGAACAGCAAGTACAAAGACTTGATGAAGAAAGAAGTTTATTTAGTTTTAGAGGCAAAGTCCAAGACTAGGTGGCCCCATCAAGTTGGAACTCATGGACTATGGCATAGTGGTGGAACTCCTGGAAGAGGGAGAGATCACTTGGCAAGACCGAAATCCATAGAGTGGGGTGTGGCCTCCCACCAGGCCCTACCTCTTAAAGGTCCCACTACCTCATAATAGCACCACCCTGGGACCAAGCTTCCAACACATGAACTCTTGGGGGACATATTTTAATCATGTTCAATCCATAACAGTAGGTAAGACTGGAATAATAATAATTGCTAATGTTTATTGAGTGGTTACTATGTGGCAGGTGAGGGAAGCCCAGTTATTTTTCCATTTCACAGATGAGGCTTGTAGGGAGTAATTACTTTGCCCAAAGTCACTCACTAATGAGTGGAGTTGCTGGCTGGAGCTTAGGGGTGCAGTGCAAGGTTGGGAGAAATAGCATGGGCAAGGATACAGAGCAGTGCATGGACAGGAATTTTCAGGACAGAGTAAATCAGATGACTATACAAAGGGTTTATCCTGGGAGTTAGAAAGTCAAAAGCAGTGTTTCATCTGAATCCCTCTTAGTGGGAACCAGCGAGGACTTTTGGCAAGAGATGATGTTGAAAAGATTGAGGTGGCCACCAGGAGCAGGGTGATGTGAGATGGGAGGGGTTAGAATGAGGGAGTCCCTGTTCTAGCATCTCAACAAGGACTTCGGTTTAAAGGAAAGGAAATTAGGCCACATGATAAGGGGGATGGAAGCAACAGTTACAGGACATTGCCAGGACATAAGTACCTTTTCCAAGTCGGTTCAGGTAATAAGAGCTTGGATTGTGAACGTAGTGAGAAATGTTTTCTGAATGTACAGAATTTGATTTCATAGTTTTAGGGAGAAGCACTAGTTTGGATAATGAGGAATCCTGTTTGCTTTCTTTTATCTATGTGTGTTTGGTTTCTGAGCCTGGAGAGTGAGGGATATTTTTAAGTGTACAGTCTGAGTTATGTTCTGATGCAAAGGAGAAAGGTGAATGAGAACCTGAGAGAAGCAGCTCGGGCCAGAGTTGGGAAGAGGGGAAGGGTAGCCAGTGGTAGTGGTGGTCATGGACAGATAACTGCATGGTGAGATGTGTGTGGGGTGTGTGTGTGTGTGTGTGTGTGTGTGTGTGTATGTATGTGTATGAGTATGAGCGTATGAGAGAGAGGGACAAAGACATAGACATACATATTAAAAAATGCACAGGTGGTGCCTGGAAACTCTGGTTTGGAGTTTCAGTGCAAGGGGCAGGTGTGGATGTGACTGTCGTTGCCATTGGGGATTCGGGAGCAGTGGTAATATACTCTGAAGTAGGGAATTTAGAGCAGTTTAAAAATGGACAAATTATTAAAAATTGTATTAGATCATATATATAATTGAAAAAAATTCAGACTAACAGGTATAAAATGAAAAGTAAAAATCTCTGAGCTCTGCTTTGTGGTGGTAATGCTAATTGTTTTCTTCAATGTTGTTTCTTGGTTTTCTCCTAAAAAATATTAACCTTAAGGGTGTGGTTCCATGATTTTTTTGTGTATTCATTTATGTGACAGTTGTTGATATTGAGATAAAGAATCTTTCCAGTACTCAAAGCACCTTTGTCAGCTAAGGTACCATACTGTAGATTGAGTGACTTAAACAACAGAAATTTATTTTCTCACCATTTTGGAGTCTGGAGGTCTGAGCATGGTTGGATTCTGGTGAGGACTCCTCCTGCTTGTAGATGGCTGTCATCTTGCTGCTTATTGTCCTTACATGGCCTTTCCGTGTTCATGTGCATGAGGAGGAGTGCGTTGGGGGAGGCAGGCTCTCTGGCGGCTCTCCTTTCTATTTAAGGGCATTGATTGCATTCTGAGGACTCTCATCACCTTATCTAAATCTCATTACCTCCAAAGGCACCATGTTCAGGTACCATCCCATTGCAGGTTAGGATTTCAAAAGGATTTTGAGGAGCACAGTTGAGTCCAATGCTTCTGGTAAGCATTTCTCCATGCCCCTAAGGATAACCTGTGTTCTGATTTCTAGCACCATAAATTAGTTTTTCCTGTTTTTAAGAACCATATGAATAGAATCATACTGTGTTCTATTTCTGCCTTTGGCTTCTTTAGTTCTCCATTATGTCTGTGAAGTTTATCTGTTGATCCACAGAGCTGTAGTTTGATCTTTTCCATTGCTGTGTGGTACCTCAGGGTGTGCATATAACACTATAAAAAACTCAGATGGGATAATTTTGTGAGGGGGAAGGATCTAAGCTTTTTTTAGAACCTGACAAAAGGTTTAGTACTTTTCTTATATTAAAAAATGCCTGTATATCCAGGGTTTCCTAGTGGTTCTAATCTTGGTGTCGTGGCCCTCAGGACAAGAAGCCTTCTTTGGTTTATAGCAGATGTTCTCAAGCTGAGACTATTAATATTTGGGACTGAATATGTTGAAGGCTGTGCTGTGTGTTATAGGATGCTTAACAGAATCCCTGGCCTCTTAACTAGATGCCTATAATGTGTGTCTTCTGCCTCCATGTTTTGATAACCAAAAATGTCTCCAGATATTTTCAAATGTCCCCTTTGGGACAGTTACCCCCAGTGGAGAATCACTGGTTTAGCGAGATCCAGTGCCAAAGGCCTTTTGGGGCAGACTTGATGATCTACTTCTTTAATGCCAGTTGTAAGGTGGAACCAGTGTCATTTCTAAGGCTCTGTGTGTAGATGATTTCTGTGACCATGAGAGTGAGACTGTTTCTTCTGAGCAATAAAGTGAGTTTAAAGGTTTCACAAAATATCCTACTTTTGTGGCTTTTTTTTTTTTTTTTTTTTTTTTTTTTTGCTGTGCTGGGGATTGAATGCAGGGCCTTGTGCTTGCAAGGCAAACACTACCAACTGAGCTATCTCCCCAGCCCCAGATGGGCCTTCTTTATAAGAAAGTTTCTTATGTGGATTATTTATGTTTCTATGTGCTATGAGGTTACTTCTCTTTTCTAACTGCAGATCAGTTAATACAAGTGTGTCATTCAGGTCATTATTGTTATTAAATTACCTGAGTTTTTCTTTTCTGTCTAGGTTAATTTATTTTATTTTATTCAGTTCTTTATTTTCTCCATAAGTCTGTCTTCTGAATTAAAATGAGGTCTTACTGTACTGTCTTTTACTTAATCTCGTGGGACTATAAAGAATTACTTTTTTTTGTTGTTGTTGTTGTGGGGATTGAACCCAGGGCTTTGTGCATGCTAGGCAAGCACTCTACCAACTGAGCTACAACCTCAGTCCCTCAACAACCTTTGTGTGTGTATGTGTATGTCTGCTGTGAATGGAACCCAAGGATACTTTACCACTGAGCCACATCCGCAGCCCTTTGTGTTTTTTATTTTGAGACAGAGTCTCAGTAAGTTGCTGAGGGTCTCCTTAAGTTGCTGGCTGGCCTTGAACATGTGGTCTTCATGCCTCAGGCTCTGGAGTCATTGGAATTATAGGTTTGCACCATGGCACCTGGCCAGTGACAACTGTTTTATTTTATCATCCTTTTACTCCTTTTCTTGGCACTCAGGACAGTAGTATCTATTAAGATGTGTTCTTTTTTGATTGTTGTAATTGACAGCTGGTAGGTACAGTGAAAAGTGGACTGATGTCTTCTAACCATAAAGAAGAGAGACGATCTGAACCAGTACAGGTTGAGTATCCCTAATCCAAAATCCAAAATACTTCAAAATCAAACTCACTGAGCAAAAACATGATGCCATAGAAGAAACTTTGTTTTGTGCACAGAATTATTAAAAATATTATATAAAATTAACTTCAGCCTCTGTTTAAAAGGTGTACATGAAACAAATGAATTTTGTGTCTAGATTTGGGTCCTATTCCCAATATATCCATTATATATATGCAAATATTCCAAAATCTGAAGGAAAAAAATCCAAAATTTGAAACACTTTTAGCCTCAAGCATTTTTGTTGTTGTTGTTGTTGCAAACCCCTATAGGGTATCTGAGCTGAACCTACTATATAGATCCTGCTTCAGTGCTTACTACCTATCATCCTGGCAAAATTAGCTTCATTAGACTGGGTAGTAAAAATATTTATAAAGATCAAAGGTGTGACATATATGCCTTTCCTCTTCTCTCTTTAAACTGTTTATTTGAAGAGTATATTTGGGGAAGAAATCTATTCTGTATATGATGAAATCTGTCCTGTATATGTGCTTCTAACAATACACAGGATGCTGGAGGGAACTGATGTCCTTTTCAAATACAGTGCAGCATATTAAAAAACCCATATGAATTTTTTCTCTTCTTTATTACCCACAATCCAAACAATCCAGTTGTCTAAGAAATACAAAGGGCCAAGATAGATAAAAGAGTAAAGACAAGGGCATTTTTCTTTTCTTTGGTATTAAAGGAATCTCTCTTGAATCAATGACTTGCAAGGGGAGATATGCCAGCTACTTTCCCTGCAGAATTTCAATATGGATGGTTCCCCACTTAATGATGGTTTGATGATTTTTTGACTTTACAATGGTATGAAATTAGTATACATTCAATAAAAATCACATTTTGAACTTTGATATTTTTTATAGACTACCAATATGACATATTATACTGTCTTGAGAGGCTGGGTAGTGACAGAGCCAAAACTCTTAATCAGTGGTACAATCACAAGGGGAAACAACAGATTCCACATGTACTGTGTTGCTAGACCATGTGTTCAGTAGGTTAAGTGTATGAAGTAAATTTTTGACATAATATTTTCAACTTACAATAGGCTTATTGGACATGACTCCATTGTAAATTGAGGAGCATGATATAATCAAATAATACTTATTGCCACTAATTGAGCAACTCTAATTTTATTATCCCCCAAAATTGCCCCTTTCCACTACACAGATCCTGCAACCTACCAAAAGTAGCTCTGTTGTACTTTTTTTGATGTTGTCAAAGGGAGAGATTTCATTTTTAGAAGTAATAGCCAATATTGCTAGTTGTACATTTTTTTCTTCAAAATCTGCAACTAACACTGCTCTTCCTATTTAGGATTATTTTAAACTTTTAATTTATAATACAATAAGTTTTTAAAAAAATACTTTAAACAGAATGGGTAAGTAGAAGACTGGACCTTGAACCCAAACCACTGGTTCAAATATAGACTGTTCACTTACTAGCAGAACAAAAAGTGGATCAGTTTATCTCTGAGATAAAATCCAAATCTCTCCAACTTCCATTTCTTCATCTATAAAAAGGAGGTGATAAAATCTGCCTACTTCAAGGGGTTGCTCTACACAAAGTATGTTGTAAAAACTGCTGATTTATACCAATGTAAAGTGCTATTTTAGTTTTTTCCAAAGTTGCCAACTTGGCAACATCTTATCATTTAATTACAAACATCTCGGCTTCAAAAAATCTTCTAGTAAATATTTGACATTAAATTATAATTTATTTAATCACAACTTTATATCATTAAGAACTTCTGGAAGACAGTTTTTTTTTTAATGTGTATCTATCACCCATTACAAACATGGGTTTTTGTTTTGTTTCATTACTGGGTATTGAACCAGGGTGTTCTACCACTGAACTATGTCCCCAGTTCTTCTTATTTTAATTTTGAGATAGGGTCTCACTAAATTGCTAAGTCCGACCTTAAACTTGGAATCCTCCTGCCAAATCAAATAAGCTAAGCAGGATTTTTATACCTTTAAGTCATGGAGGCAGAGTTGGGGTTTGGGGGTGGCAGGGAGAAAAAGAAAAAGTATCCAAAGAAGGATATTTCATGATGTGTCCAAAGTACATGAAATTCAAATTTTAACATCATGATTAAGTTTTTCTAGAGGACAGATAGTATTATTATTATTATTTTTACCTACTATCTATGGCTGCTTTCAGGCTACAGTGGCAGAGTTGAGTAGTTGTGAAAGAGATGGCCCACAAAACCTAAAATATCCACTGTTTGCCCTAGGAGACTAGAAACTTGGCAAAAGTTTGGCTGTCAGGTCTAGGATGGATAGTCCTGAGGCCTTTCATATGATCCTTTGTCCCTGTCAGCTTTGAGGTTCTGAGGTCTCCACTGTTCTGGGGTATGTCCTAGAAGTAGCATAGCCCTGGGTCAAGAGAACTTTAGTGTGCATCCCTAGTCGTTTCTGGGTGACCCAGTGGTCTTTAGAGTACTCAGTGGTTCCGCAGCATGGGAGTTCACAAGCCCAGGGTAAATCTAAAGAGATATTCTACTTGTGGCTGATGCTTTAAAAGAAACTAATGAACCGATAATCACAGAAAACAGATATGTAGACATTTTAATATAATAAGCATGTATAGCATCAGACACTGAGATTCTGATCACTTGCAGAATCCTGGAGGGGCCACTGTTTTAGAATACTGATTTTAAATGGTTAAGAAGGACTTAGCAGTTTGAATGTTTAAGTATCTATTCTTTTCTGACTTGATTAAATAATATGATTATATTGAGATGTAGAAATGATCATGTTTTTCATAATTAAGACTCACTTGTTAACAGCAAGTGAACTGCAATTATTTTTGCTTGGCCTTTATATTTCATTTATTTCAACTTATATGATGTTTGGGGATCCCTCCCCCCCATTTAAGAATGTTTATGTACCCCAAAAAGTTATGTTTTTTGGATATTGAGTGACAGGTAAATGCAAACCAGTGTGAATGAAGAGATGGAAGTCTGGCCACCCCTTGCTTTATCTCTGGGTAGGAACTATCTCTCTAAAGCTATGGACTTCTTTTTTTTTTTCTTTCTTTAATTTCCTCAGCATCCTCTAGGTGTGGTGAAGAGATCTAGATCATGGGAACTTTCCACTAAGAGCATTCCTCATTTTTAGCAGAGCAGAGTGTCCTACTGCAGCGTCTGAAAAACAGTGGGTCACTGTCCTTTGTTTTAGAAAGGACTTTTTTACTGAAGTGTGATGCATGATCAGAAAAGCACACAGATCATGTCTAGGTTGATGAATTTTATAAGTGAACACACTGTTAATTAGCACTCAGATAGAAAACCTGAAAATTTTCAGCCCCCTAGAAGCCTCCTTCATGACTCTCTTCCCCCCCACCCCCCACATCCCGACCCCAAGGGTAACCAACCCATCTTCTAACAGCAAAGATAAATTTGCCTTCATTTTAAAGCTCAGTATCCTGGATGGTTGGCAGTTTGTTTCTCTGGACCCTGTACCTACTGCGATGCTCTGCAAAGCACCTCTCAGTGTTGCCAAAGGCCTCTCATAATCGCACAGATGTCTATCACTGCTGACCTAGAGGAGTCCTAGTGCTGTCAGCCTGTCCTTGCTGACCCTTCCCTGTCCAGCCCCAGCTTTGCTGCAGTTTTAGATCCCACTTTGAGGGTTCTTACTGTGACTTCTTCCTGGCTCCCTTCTCCATAGTTCCCCAAAAGTGTTGATTTTCCCAACACCAAACTTAGATTTTGGATTTTTTTTCTCTCCCAGATTATTTAAATTCTTTATTGGACAAATCTGGGAGGTTGGTTTTTTTTTTTCTTCTTCTTCTTCTTCTTCACTACCTTGGGTTAGAATTGATTAAGTGGCTTAGTCTTTATTTTATGGATAAATGGATATTTATTTTGTGGAGGGGATAAAAACTATGCTTATGAAATCAACCATTAATTGAAAACTTTTTTAATGAAATGGAATGATGTCTATATCAAAGTATAGATTTGAAAATTTTAATAAAACTTTTTTTGTGAAATTTCTGCTATTTGAGTTATAATACAGGATAGGTCCATTTTTCCCCCAGATGTGGTATTATAAGCCAACTGTGGCAGTACTCACCTGTAATCCCAGCCATTCAGGAGTCCGACAGGAGAATCCTAAGTTTGAGGCCAGTCTCAGCAATTTGATGAGACCCTGTCTTGAAATAAAAAGGTCTGGGTATGTGGCTCAGTGGTAAAGTGCCCCTGGTATCAATCTCTAGTATCAAAAAAGCCCAAACTAACAAAAAAGCAAAAATGAACAAACAAAATGTGATATTATATATCTCTTTCTTTTCTCCCAAGCAGATGTGGAACAAACTCATTTTCTTTGTATTCCTAACCTGAGTTATATAGGAAATTCTTTCTATTTATTCTTTTGGTTTGGAGTTTGCTTACCTGAAAACTTGGCTATTCTAAAATACCACTGATTTTCATCTGGATATTTAGAGGGAAAGCACTTGTCTGGACCAAATGTGATCTAAATTCATGCCACTTATCCTATTAGTGCCTTATGCTCTGCAGCACCCAAAATGTTAAGTATCAGTTGGTAGTCAGAAGGGAATGTTTTTGCTCAGGTCTCTGTGTGCCAGGGGTTGCTGATTTGGCAGGGGAGGGCAGGAAACCTTTGAGAAGGACATATTTCCAATGAGTAGAAGAGTAAAAACTCTCCAACTCATTCGACAGATGAGCACCAGGCATTGGTGCCAGGCACTGTTCCAGGAGCTTGGGGTACATGAGTGGCCAAAATTCTGTCCTTGTGCAGTTTGTCTTCTAGCAGAGGTGATAAAAGGGAGATGGGGAAGGGCTGGCCTGGGTTCAGTTGCATTTTTTTTTTTTTTTTTTAAGTTGTAGATGGGCAGAATGTCTTTATTTGTTTATTTTATGTGGTGCTAGAATCAAACCCAGTGCCTCACACATGCTAGGTAAGCGCCTCTGCCACTAAGCTATAGCCTCAGACCCTTTAGTCGCATTTTTAAATAGAGTGTTCTGAGTTTGCTTCAAAGGCAAGGTGACACTTGAGCTGAAACAGGGACTCAGCCATGAGACTTTAGGTTAGAATGTGCTTGATCCATGGGGACCAGCAAGGAGGACCCAGTGCAGCCAGAGTCTAGGGAAGGAGTGGCACTGGAGCTGGAGATGGATATGGGTAGTAAAGGGAGCTGGGGCCCCATCTGCTGCACACTCTTCTGTTCATGAGGTTGAAGCAGAGGAGGGGTATCATCTGACTGAATTTAGAAGGAACACTGATTGTTGGGTTGGGAATGGGCATGGTCTGAAGAATACTTTCCTGTCTACCATCCCCATTCTCCCACAGGCAGAGATGGCCTGTTATATCCTGATTCTATTAGGTCAAAAAATTTATAATCATTTTCTAGAAACTTTAGTTTTAAGAGGGATGGTGTATTTGTTAAAATCAGCTTGAAACTTCATGAGGAGTACCAAAGTGTTTTCATGTTTACTCTAGCTAAGCTATTTTTGCTCTAACCTTATGCCCTTGCATTTAAAGTTAATGTCCTTTAATGCTCATTTTAAAAAGTCCTTATCTTCCTGCTGTGGATTTATGGTGGTAATGGTGCCCTTTTAACATTAACCTGTACTCCATAGCTGAGATATAATTATATATTACATTAACATTATAACGATAATGCTAGACCAGTAGGAATAAGTGATAGAAGCCAGGGATTTAAAACAAAGAAGGAAAGAATAAGCAACAAGAGCTTCTGTTTAAAGAAATTTCTTCTTCCTTTAAAGAATAATGGTGATACATTTATCTCGTATTGACTTAATTGGTTGTAGGAGTTAAGAACATTCTCTTGGTCAAGGAGAATGCTTTTATACTGGACCATCTGTAAATTATGGTATGGTATAATTAAGAATTATAAATGTTTGTTAAATAGCAACACTATTCATAGGGCTTTTCTGTATCATTTTGGAGAAACAGCTGGTCTTGCTAATAATGTTCATGATCTAACAGCTAGTTGCTATTTGTATTAGTATAATTAGTAGTAGTAATGGTATTTCTAAAAGTAGGTATAGTAACAATTAAGTCTAATGTCCTGAAGGTTGTGCATAATGAACAGACACTGCCCTTAGTAATCTTGTAAGCTAAAGAATGTGTGAATGGGGCTGGGGATATAGCTCAGTTGGCAATGGGTTCAAGCCCCAGCACCATAAAAAAAAAAAGTATGAATGGAGACCTGGGCAATAAAAAAAGTCTTTTGTGTTATTGAAGACAACTGTGTGCATGTGAACAGTTGTCTTCAATAACACAAATAATATATATAATAACACAAATTAATGGGGGTGGGGTTAGTCAGAAGAAGACCTGTGTTCTGGTTTCAGTTTAGTCAAATTGAAGTATTCTGGGCCCAGAACTAAGCTTCCATGGACCTGGGTTGCTTTTGTCTACTTGGGAGCCTCGGGGTTATTGCGAGTATCATATGAGGTAAGGCCCTGTACATTGGGTGGCATCATTTGGGTCGTGGTATTTTTCTTAGACAATTGAAGGAAGAGGAGATGTGGGGTGATTGTTCTCTTATTCTCCCAGAGGTGGCTTCCATTTCTATCTGCCTTGGGGTGTGGAAGGAGGCAGGAATTCTGGTCTGTAGCTTAATATCTTTGCATTTGTTCTGGTGGCAGAAATCAATCTTGGGGCTGCCAATATGCACAGAAATGATCTGTTTCTTCACAGCCTGACTCATTTTCTGTGTCTGGCCTGTTCTTGGGCTATGTTCAGGAACAAATCTGCTTGTTGATGAGCTGTATCCTTTTCTGTTTACAAAAAGTCCTAGTGTTTCATTAAGCTTGTAACATATTCAGGCAGTATTTGAAGCTTATCTCTCTCTTGATTTAGGTCTCTTCTTTTTTCTCCTCCACCTAGGATCTGTATTTCCAATGGATACTGAGGGATTTGGTGAGCTCCTTCAGCAAGCTGAACAGCTTGCTGCTGAGACTGAGGGCATCTCAGAGCTTCCCCATGTGGAACGGAACTTACAGGAGATCCAGCAAGCCGGTGAGCGCCTGCGTTCCCGTACCCTCACACGCACGTCCCAGGAGACAGCAGATGTCAAGGCGTGAGTACTGGTGGGGAGGCAGTGCTGGTACTGAGTGGTTCGGGGGCAGAATCTGTTTCTTCTTTCCTGCCTTTAATTTGGATGCAGTCTGTGAATGACAGTCACAAGCCACATTCTCAGGAACTCAAGAGAGGTTTTGTAAGCAGGTTGGCAACCTTTATCTCCCTGATTCTCTGGGGTTTTCCTGCCTATCTGCCTGACTAAGCTCTGAGCCCATATCATGGTCAGAGATGATCAGGGTGGGAGGGGACTGAAAGAGCTCCATCGTGCAGAAACTGGTCATTGTTGTTCCTGTTTGGATTTGCTGGCTGTTGACTCATAAGTGGCCTGTAATGTGTTAGTAGATGTGGGCCCTGCAGATAAGTTGTACCTTCTAAGCCAGATAGCCCTTAGCAATGAGCAGAGTTTTTAAGGGTATTTGGAAAAAAATCGATGAGTACTCAGTGATGAGAAACCATCTAATTGAGGAGTGATTCTGTCTGCTTATTGTCAGTGACTCCAGAGCTGCCTTTGAAAAGCCTTGAAATATAGTGCCTTCTAGCTGATTGTAAAACAGCAAAGTGGGTGAGCCCCAAGAGACTGCCACTCAGGGAAAATGCTGAGTAACTGGGGCAGCAGCTACAGCTTCTATGCAGCATCGATTGGGTTGTCAGTTTCTCAGTTGTGTTTCGAATCTCCAGTGTGCCAAGCCTGGACCATATCTGGGGCTGCAATCATGAATTAGGGAGGCATGGTCCTTGCCCTCAAGGAGTTTATGATGTGGGGGTGGGGCAGGAAGAAAACCTTGCTGCTTTCTGTAAGAAGTATGATTTATTGGTTACTTACTGTTTGTCAGAAACTTGATTTGACTTAAGATTTTGCCTGATCCTCATATAACAGTGGGACAGCAAAGACTAAGAGAGGGCAAGTAACTCTCTCAGATTACTCAGTTGTCGAGTGGTGAGACGAGACTCAAACCCAGAGTACACGTTCCTGTAGTCCTGATGGAAGGGCCATGGTAGGCTGAAAGGGGAGCTGCTACTGTGATGTTAGTGGGCCTGTAACTAAGTCACTGAGATTTCTGTGCAGGAAATGCAGGAAATTTTCTGACATTGCCTTAGTCTTCATTTCTTGACTTTGAGAAAGACTTAAGTGCTGGTGGGCATACTGTCTGTTTTAGGTACATAGTACATGTTACAGGAGTGAATATGAGGCCTACATTATTTTTTGCAACTAATCTTGAGAGCTGAATGTTTTGGCCAGCCACAGTGGCACAAAGCTGTAATACCAGTGGCTCAGAAGGCTGAGGCAGGAGGATGCAAGTTCAAAAGCAGCCTCAGCAACTTACTGAGACCCTAAGAGACCCTAAGCAACTCAGCGGGACCCTGTCTCTAAATAAAATATAAAAAAGAGCTGGATATGTGGTCGAATGTCCCAGTGTTCAATCCCTGGTACCAAAAAAAAAAAAAAAAAAAGGGAGAGAGATAGAGAACTCAGTGTTTTGGCTGCAATGTCATGAGGATGTTGTGGAAATTTTTCAGTGGGCCTCCCCAGATTGTTGTTTTTTAAAATACTAGTTGATTCTGGTTCTGTTGACATTTGTAAAGGCAAGTCAGAGGAACCCTGGCATGGTTTTTTTTTTTTTTTAAACTATCTATCCTTGGAGCGAAATACAGCCAACTGTTCGCCCACACTGTCCTCCAAAGCTCCAACCAGCCTTAAGACATTTCTGCTAAGCTCTCCTCCCTGCAGGCCCCTTACCGCTGCTCCTGGCTGCCTGCAGTTCCCCCCAGCCTCAAGTGTGTAGGCTCTGCTGTGCGCAGAGATGCTGCTAGAGCTCAAGGCCCGTGCTGCCAGCTGAGTTGCTATAGTTATAATTTAATTGCATCAGCTTTACAGCCTATTAAGAGCAAAAAAGGAAAATGTTTTCTTGTAACAATTATCAGTCATACTCTTTCTTGTAAATTTCCATTCTTCTTCATCTCTTTCTACCTTAAATTCATTATTTTAGGGAGGAGGAAGTTGGAACATTGAAAGAATGGGCTTAGGGTGGGGCAAGTGTTTAAAAAGAAACCAAAGGGCTGATGACTGTATTTTTCCATTTTCTTGATAAGCAGAGACAGAAAGTATGATGTGAATATTTTAGTACATGATGAGGACAGAAGAAAGAACAGAGTAGGAAAAAACATTTTTAAATTAAAATCTGAAAGAAAATTCTGTCTTTCAGATGTTAGTTTGGATTGCAGATTTAAGACGGAATTGTTTTGTGTAGAATTCTCTTATTTTATACTGTGTTGGATTTTGCATTTTGGGGAATGGATTTGATAGCTTTTTTTTTTTTGCTTGTGTGTGTTTGATCTTTAAAAATTATTCAGTTTTTTCACACATAAAAAAGAGTATGTATAACATTTAAAGGTGTAAATCAGGGGTTTGCAGATTCTAGCCAATGAGCCACATCCAACCTGTTAAAAGTTTTATTGGAACATAGCCATGTTTATTTGTTTACATATTATCATCTGTGCTGCTTTTGTACTACAATAACAGAGTTGTTTTGACAGATTATATGATCTTCAGAGCCTGAAATATTTATTGTCTTTTTCAGAATAAGTTTAGTGACTCCTGCTATAACTAATAAATTGAATAAATATCCACGTGCATATCGCACAATTAAAATATATAATATCAGTATCTCTGAAGCCCTCTCTGAGTGCTACCATCCGTTGCATCCTCCACTTTTCCTATCAGATATGGTGTTTTAGTCAGCTATTTTGCTGCTGTGACTAAAAGATCTGACCAGAAAATTTTAATGGAGGAAAAGTTTATTTGAGGGCTGACGGTTTCAGAGGTTTTAGTCCATAGGAGGACGGCTCCATTCCTTGGAGCTCAAGGTGAGGCAGAACATCATAGTGGAAGAGCATAGCAGAGCGAAGCAGCTTTCTTCATCAGGAAGCAGAGACTGCACTCTCCAGATACAAAATATATACCCCAAAGCCACGCCCCACTTCCCACCTCCTCCAGCCACACCCTACTACTTCAATTAATCCCATCAGGTATTAATTCACTGATTGGGTTAAGACTCTTACAACCCAATCATTTCTTCTCTGAACCTTCCTGCACTGTCTCACATGTGAGCTTTTAGGGGACACCTCACATCCAAACCATAATAGATGGCTTGCTGGATTTTTCCATTCAAATTCTGAAGCCAGACAACCTAGAGGTGTACAAGAAAAAGCCAGCAGTCATTCTCTCCCTCTAACTTTATCTTCTAAGGTTACTAATGTATATTAATTTTATTATTTTACAGTTTTATTTTCCTGGTCATGCAAAGCATAAGCAAACATTTGACCAAAGTTACATGCAAATTGTGACTTCACTTGTGATACTACTACTAAGCTGTCTTTTTAGGCACTTAATATTTGTTAGGCACTGTGCCATGCACTTAATATGTGTTATATAATTTTCTTCTAAACTAACCATGTGAAATAAAGGTTACCTCCTTTTTATAAATGAGGAAGATCAGATACCGAGAGGACAACCAGAATTCAAATTCAGCTTGATCAGTAAGAACCTTTTGACTTTTACCATATGGCAAATTCCTGAAGGATTTTCAGTTCCCAAAGGATAGGTATTCTCTTGAATGGTCTGCAAAACTTGAGAGGTTGGAGAGGCAGAGATTGTTCTTCACATTTAACAGAGAAAAAAATTGAAGCTTGAAAAGGTGATGTACATAAGATTTTCAATAGTAAATTACAGGTGAGACTTGAACCCAGGCCTCCTGACTTTTTCTTTACCCCATGTAAACTGGGAACAGCCTTTGTCCTCCAGCTGTCCTAGGACTGGAGTGTTTGACCCTAGTTCCCATGGTTTTCTCATGGGGGGTATTAAGCTCATAGGAATGGGGCAGGTGGAAGGCAGGGAACCTTTGGAATTTTCCATCCTTAAAAATTGAAAGTTTGTGGTACACCTTTATTTATAAAACTATCTCTACCCTAGGTTTCCTACCTCCTTCATCAACACTCCCTTGTCTCCTTCTTCCTTCTTTCCCATCATCAGGGTTTCTGCACATGCTGAGTATAAGCCATACTGCACATATGCCACCCATTTAGATGACCATTCTCTCCTAGTAATTCTAAGAGTTAATTTTTAAATTCTGAGAGTTACAGCTTTACAGAATTAAATAATTCGGGCACATATCACTGGTGGACATAAGTACCATGGGACAGAATTTGGAAATAGCTAGGAAAGTTGACCCCACAATTTCATTTCTAGGGATCTATCCCAAAGACATATTGATAAAACATGAAAAGTCTCGTGCAGAGAGATAGTCTTTGTAGCATTATTTGTAATAGTAAAAACAGAAACAACTAAAATGTCCATTGTTAGGGCACTGTTTGAATAAATGTGGTATATCTATATACTGGAAAACTTGGTTAATAGTACAAGGAACATACACTATCATGAGAAAATACAATACCATGGAGTGATTACAGGACATATTATTAAGTAAAAACTGCAAGGTAGAGGAAAGTATATAAAAGCTCTACCATTTATTTTAAAAAGCAGGTAAAGGACATCCATGTTTGTGGATCAGACACTTAAGTTGTTAAAACTCTTCAAAAACAATTTTTTTTTTTTTTTTTTTTTTTTGGCACCAAGGATTGAACCCATGGGTACTTAACCAGTGAGCCACATCCCCAGCTTTTTACCTTTTTTTTTTATTTTGAGGCAAAGTCTTGCTAAGTTGCTGAAGCTGGCCTTGAACTTGTGATCTTCCTACCTCAGCCTCCTGAGCCATTGGGATTATTACAGGTGTGCACCACCATGTCTGGTAGTACTCCTTAAATTTACCTACAGATTCAACAAAAACTCTTTATCAAAATCTCACTTGGCCCTTTTTTCAGAAATTGACAAGTTGCTCCTAAATATAAGGGACTTATAATATCCAAAACAATCTTTCAAATGCAGAAGAAAGTTGGAAGACTCACACTTCCTATTCAAAACTTTCTAGAGCTGGATGTGGTGGCACATGCCTGGCATCCCAGGACTCAGATGACTGAGGCAAGGGGAGTGCATGTTCAAAACCAGCCTCATCAACTTAGCAACTTAGTGAGACCCTGTCTCAAAATAAAGATCTAAAAAGGACTGGCAATGTGGTTCAGCGGTTTAGAGCCCCTGGGTTCAATCTCTGGTACCAAAACAAAACCCCCTAAAAACCTCTAGAAAGCTGCAGTAATCAAGATTGTGTGATATTGGCATAAGGATGTGATCCTGACATGCAGATTGATGGAATAGAATTATGAGTCCAGAAATTAATCCATGTGTCTGTGATCAGCTGATTTTCAACAAGGATACCAGGACCATTCAGTGTGGAAAGATGTCTTTTCAACTAGTAGTGCTGGGACAACTGGATCAATTGAACTTCATCAAAATTAAAAACTTGTGTGCTTCAAAGGACACTCTTAAGGAAGTGAAAAAACAAAACAAAACACCTACAGAATGAGAAAATATTTGCAAATTATATATCTGCTACAAGACTTGTATGCAGAATGTGTTTAAAAAAAGAAACTCTTAGAATTGATTAATAGAAGACAGACAACCTAATTTAAAAATGGGCAAAAAGATCTTTGGTCCAGTATAACAATTAGCTATTAGGGAAATGTAAGTCAAAAAACAGTGAAATATTACCTCATACTACCAGGGTGGTTGTAATCAAAGATACAACAAATGTTGACAAGATGTGGAAAAAATTGAAACCTTCATGTGTTGTTGGTGGGAATATAAAACAGTTCAGTCTCATTAGAAAACAAATCTTCAGTTCCTCAAAAGGGTAAATGTAGTTGCCATATATACTGCAGTTCTGTGCTTAGGTGTCTACTAAAGAGATGAAAACATTTGTCCCCACAAAAACTTGTACATGAATGTTCATGGATGAATTTTCTAATAGCTAAAAAACAGAAATTACCCCAAATATCCTCCAGCTGGTAAATGGATACATAAAGTGGACATGGCTATATGATGGGATGTAATAAAAAAGAATGAGATACTAATACGTGCTGTAACATAGGTGAACCTTGAAAGTCTTACATTAAGTGAGAGAAACCAGCACAAAAGATTGCATATTGTATGATTCTGTTTATGTTTGGTGTCCAGAATGGGCAAATCTAAAGGGACAGAAAAATAGGTTAGTGGTTGCCATGAGGTGAGGAGATGGGGAAGTGGGAAGTGATTACTGATGGATAGAGGCTTTCTTTTTGAGAGAGAAAATGTTCTGAAATTGACTGTGGTGGTGGTTGTGCAAATCTGATAATACTTAAACACTTGGGTTGGATTATTTAGTATGTGAGTTTTATCTTTATAATCTGTTTTTAGAAAGCAGATGATGCAAATGTACATACACATTGCTGATAAAAAAAGAAGGAAAGTATTTAAAAAGTACCAAGATTTGTTTTAATCAAGTATGGTAAGGCACACAGACAGGGAAATGACTGTCATGAAGGGAGTTTTTACTCACAGATCCCTAGAAACAGGAGGCATGGCACACCACACAGGGCCATACAGGAAGTGCTGTGATTGATCAGGAGAGGGACAGTCAGGATTTTGAAAGATCCAGGCCCGAATGCCATAATCCTGATGTTGAAATCCTGAGCATCAAAATCTCTAAACGCAGTTCCCTTGGGGGAAAGAAAAGGCTATACAGGCGGGATAGAAAGTCATGTTCTGAAGATGGGATTGACCATGCAATACAGCAACAATGAAACCTCAGTTTAAAGATCCATCATCTGTCTGCATTGGCATTCCTTCCAGCTTATGAGATTCCAGGTGCTTTTAATGAATTAAAGCGGCATTTGCCTGAAGAAGCCAGCAGTTACTGAGTAGTTTGAAAGTGATTATGTGCGTGGTAGGATAAGAGGATATTTATACAGTGGTGTGGCTTGTTGGTCACTGTTGTTTCTACCAAACTTGTGGTCTGAGTGTCTACAGAGTGGACTTACTATGTTGTTACCCAAAACAACCTAGAAGCATAGTGCAGAGGATAGGAAGACATAGTAGGGAATGATTATGTCAGCATGTATCAGATCATGGAAGAATTTAAATAGAGCAGCATCACAAAGAAAATGAATGTGAATGAATTCTTAAGGAGAGGCATTCCTAAAAGAAAAATAGCAGCTATCCATCTTGGTGCAAGACTTCAAAATGAGGTTAATGGGCTGAATAAGTGACTCAGCCTGTCTGAGGCCCTGGGTTCTATCCCCAGCAACACATACACTGTATATGTGTGTGTATTATACATATAATGTATATTATAATATGTAATATAAACATATATAGTATATGATGTATATAGTATATATTATTATTATTATTATTATTATTTTTGGTAATGATCCTGAAATTTGACCAGCAGTAATGGAGTGTGAGAAATAGTAAATCCGGTGGTCCATTTTCAGAATCTAGTATTTAACCTTAAATGTAAAATTACTGAGGAAAAGAAAACCAGCCAAAGACGAAATAGAACAAATGGTTACTAGCAGTTAACACTTGAGTGTGACAGATTCACAGCCCCTTGATAAATAGGAGCTGAGGGAGAAGGGGCCAGCCTAATCAATAAAGATAAACTTCATATGGACTAAAACATACTTAGTCCCAGAAAGACCTTTCTGCCTGCAAGAGAACAATGGGAGGTGGGACCAACTGAAGGTATATTTCTGTAAAACCTGTGTGAGGGGTTGGGAAGATTATGTAACCCATAGTACTCAGCAGTGAGGAACTGGGGGAGAAACCTGTGCTTTGGGGAATCAACGCTGACTGTAAGTCCTCTGGGGTTGCCTGCTCCTCCAGATACCTGATCTTGCAAGACTGACATTAAAGTCTCACTTTGTCTACCTTTTGTCTCAGTCCATTCTCTGGGTTTGGACAGGTGAGCATGTTTCTCACATGGACTACTTTCATGTAATTGCCCATAATCTGTTTCTATAATATACTTTTTCATATGTCAAATTGTCTTTTTAATTTTCTTAAATTTTCCCCCACACTTTTAAATCATAAGCATTGTATTTTTTTCAATTTACTATGCTGTGTATTTCATTTTCACATCCTTTCCAATACTGGAAGTGTAAATTGTTTAAGAACTTTTTAGAGAGTTCTCATTTGTTTTTTGACTTTTTTCTTACAAATTTGACTTCATGCAAGTACATTATCATAACATTGATTTTTATGTATAAGCATTATGCATATATGTAAAACCATTAAAACTTACTCAGTAAAAGAAAGAATGTCTGCATTTGTGAAAGATAAATTTCTCAATTACCCAGCTCTTTGGACAGCTGTGTATTTGGTGGGACCCCATCCTGATTTTTGATCAGTTTCAGTAAAAGACAGATTGTTCATCATGGTATTTCAAGATAACTGTAAGTGGAAAGCTGGGTGTACACAATTACCAGCCATAATGATAAGCTTTTATCATTTTGCTTCTTGACCTGTTTCTTTTTGAATATGGGTTTGTCTGCTTCTGTTATATCCATGTGCTTGTCATCAGTATATTTGTTTATGCTTGCAAAAATACGTTAATATCGCCTATTTTATTGTGTAAAGTGACCTATGAAGTGTTTTGTTTATACGTTTCTCAAATAAATTTCCTTTTAAAAATGCAAATAGTTGAGTGAAGTGGCATGTGCCTCCTGCAATCATAATTTCTAAGAGTCTGAAGCAGGAGGATCACAGAGGCCTGGGCAATTTAGCAAGATCCTTTCTCACCAAAAAAGACTGGGGATGTAATGTAGCTCACAGGTAGAGCACTTGCCTTGCCTGTGTACAAGGCCCTGGGTTCAATCCCAAGTACCTGAAAAATAAATAAATAAATAAAGTGTCTGTTAAAGAATTCTTAAAATTGTTTTCTTCCCCCCAGAGTTATGTTTTTAGGAATTTGATCTTTTGAGATTTCAACATCTGGGATTATGAGTCTATGGCATTGTATCTCTTGGTATTACATCCCAAACCTGATCAGGACCCAGAGGGAGCAAGGGAGAAACGAGGGCAAGAACCCTTCCTGTGAATTCTGTAGGAAAGCAAGGCAAGGCAAGGCAGTGCGGATGTATTTAGGATTGACTAGTTTGAATGATTTCTAGAGATAGGAGTTGCCTTTAGTTGTGCAGTACCTGGTTTGGGGATGAGTAGGATGGGGATGGTGGTCCAGTGTGAGAATCCTGTGAGAACCTGATAAAGGAAGTGGGTGGAGTTTTAGGCTCTGGATTGATGAGTTTGCATTGAAGATGTGCTTGCAGCGAATTATTTGATACCTCTAGGAATTAGCTGTCCCAGGAGGGGAGTCCCTTTAGTGTCGACAGTGCCCCACGTCACAGCATCAAATACAGAAAATAAGAAAATATGATTCATATAGAAGATAATCAAAAGGTCACCTCTGCGAAAGGGGAGGAATAGGTGGAGAAGATAGGGACCTTTAAAAAATAAAATTGACTTTGGAACTGTGCAAATATTTAACATAATTATAAAACAGTTAAGCATTTAAAAGTTCCTAAAAATTGAAAATAAAACAATGAACCCAAATGCTTATCCTTTTGATGACTAACCATAGGGGAGAAACATTATCAAGTAATGTTTTAATCTGTCTTCAATGGTTTTATTGTTGGGAAAAGGTTGTTGGAGACTGTTGTGGTATAGTGTAGGATAAAGCATGTTGGTAGTCATGACGGTGAGATTTCTGGTGTGGGAAAAAGGAGATACAAATGCAAATCTATGAAGTTAACCTGAAACCCTGTGTTTTAAATTTTGAATTGGAAATATCAATATGAACACGTGATGTAATTTGTCTTAAGAAAACTCCATTTTTAGCTCTGACTGTTGAAAAGACCTAGAAATAACTTGGCAAATCTAGTGAACCAGATAATTGTCTCTAAAGTCCATTACTTAATAGAAGCAATTAGAATTCTTGGAGAGTTGGGTAATTCAAAGTTTGAGGCAGGACTGTATAAAATGAACATGAACTATGTCTTGTCATATCAGATAGCAAAGAAGTTATTAAGACCTTGAGTCATTTAAAAGAACTGAGAAACCTTCGGGTCTGGGAGTATAGCCCATGAGACCCTGGGTTTGGTCCTCAGTACTACGTGCCAAAAAGAAAGAAAAAGAGAAAACAAAACAACAAAAAACTCCTGAGAAATGAATTTGCAGAGACTTTTACTGATCAAAGATAAGACAGCTTGAGCATCAGTAAGATGCCATGCACTGTCTTGAAACACATCAGATGTGTTTAAATGCATGATTTCATAATGATACTAAAACAAAACTCATTGGTTATCTTTGGAAGATGCTAGAGAACCAACTCATTGTTCAGGACAATCGCATAGTTGATGAAAGGAATTTTCCTGAATGGACATATTCTAGTTAATAAAGATAGAATTATAATACCACCATTTTATAAACCCTAAGGAATTAATAGACCTAAGCAATGGACATCAATGGCACACACATTCCAAATAGAGATAACCAGGCATACATGCCTCTTGCCTGGTGATGAAAGTATGAAGTAATCTAACAACAACAACAGTGGCTCCTGAATCTGATCAGACCTGTAGAGCTTTCTTCCAATTTACAGGCAATATAGAGGACAGAAGAACATGCTCGACAGCATCATGGGTATTCATTCAGTCAATCTGTAGGAGCTTACCTACCTCCTTGTTACGTTGAGTGTAGGCCATGTATCAGTAACATCATTATCTTCTGTGAGCTTTTTAGAAATGTAGAATTTGAGCTCCATTCCAGACCTCTTGAATCAGAACCTGCATTTAACAAATTTCTCTGGTGATTTTCACAGGTTTTTTTTTTTTTTTTTTGTATTGTAAAAGGTAAATAATCAGAACCTTCAAAGACATTAAAAGGGGAAAAATGATGGGCTGGGGCTGTAGCTCAGTGGTGTGGAGCACTTGATTGCATGTATGAGACGCTGAGTTCAATCCTCAGCACCACATAAAAATAAATAAAAGTATTGTGTCCATCTACAACTAAGAATGAAACGGGGGTGGGGGGGTGAATGAGATGCAGGGGTGTTAAAATGAGATGGAGGGGCTGTAGATGGAAAGAGACTTAGGACTATCAGTCCATTCACTAGTAACAACCTTATTTGAATCTCATTTAGAAAAGCAGATTTAAGACATGAAATAATTGGGGAATAACCTTGATTCTACTTCAAAATAAGCTGAGTGATAGGAAAGTAGGTAGGGATATAGACAAAACATGTGAATTGTTGAAAATGAGCTATGAGTACAAAGAGGTTCACTATTTTTATTTTGTATTTAAACACTTTTTTCCACAGCAGAAAAAGGGAGACCCACCAGGATGACTAAATCTCTAATAAAAAAGATATAACAAGTGTTGGTGAGGATGTGGGCAAAAATTGGAACCTGTGTACATTGCTTGTGATGATGTAAAATGATGTGTCTACTTTGGAACAGTCTGGCAGTTCCTCAAAAGATTAAACATAGAGTTGTTAACTATTTGACCCAGCAGTTCTGCTCCTGGGTATATGCCCAAGAGAAGTGAAAACATATTCATACAAAAACTTGTGCAGAAATGTTCATAGCAGCATTTTTCATCATAACCAAAAATATGGCAACAACCCAAAATGTCTATCAACTGATGGGTGGATACATAAAATGTATATGTCTGTACAGTGGAATACCATTTGGCAGTGAAAAGGAATGAAATTCTAATACATGATCCACCATGGTTGTGCCTTGAAGCATTATGCCAAGTAAAAGAGCCCGCTCACAGAAGATTATATATTATATTACTTATTCCATTTATGTGCAGTGTTCAGAGTAGGCAAATCTGTGGAAACAGAAAGTAGTTTAGTGAATGCCAGGAACTCAGGATGATTTTGGGGGAAATGGGAATACACTACTCATGATAGAAGTTTCTACTGGAGCAAAGAAAATTGTGGTGATGGTTGTTGTGATTCTATGAATATACAATAATCTCTGAATTGTACACTTTAATTGGCAAATTGTGTGGTATGTGAATTAATATCTTAGTGAAACTGTTTTGTGAAAAAGGAGGACGTTAGGTGCTCCAGGCTTCACCCAGGAGTATTCTGAATATTGGGAGGAAAATTACATAGATTATTCATTCCACTGTGTGCCAGAGCTGAGAACCACTGTATCAGAAAAGTAACTTGTAAGGATTGTTAGAAGAGGTGAGTTTGTCTTATCTGATACCCTGGAGGGCATGCGGCAGGGATAGCATCCTAGTTGACCAAAAGGAGACCGAAATCTACAGGATGAACCCTCTGAGTGAACATAATTCATGCTGCAGTGTTCATTAGATTGGAACTAAATACAGGAAATCCTTTTTCTGGTAAGGACTGAAACTCTTGGGTTCTGCTCACAACTGTTAAATGTGCTACTGAATGCTTTAGCTTCTGGGTTGTTCAAAGTGGACATATACTTTCTCAATGAGATTTTTTAGTACTAAGTCAGTCCCAAAATAACAATCTAAAAAATCTATTCCCCCAAATTTCTTCCAGAGATTGTTCTAGATATTAGTGAGAATTTGTTGCTGTTGCTATTGTTTTAAGCTTAAACATTGTTATGTTGCTCAGATGATTAGAAATAAAGCCAGCTGTATTATTCCCATTTCTCTTAAAAGCATTTAAATAGTCAGATAAGTCTGCTGTGTTCCTGTACTGGGCAGTGGAGAGGGAACTTGTAGGTATGCTGGCATAGTGTTTGGTTTTGTGAAGAGAGGCCATGCAGAACTGGCCTTGGATTCGAGTTTGACTGCTCTTGAGCAAATCATTGACTGCCCTGGACTTTAGTTTTCTCACCCAGTGAATGAAGTTTAGATTAGGTTACTCGCAAAACTTCTAAAATTTTATTGTTCAGTCTGTCTTTTTAGAGGCTGTATGTATAGAGTGATGGTTAAGAGTTTGTGTTCTAGAACTCTGTGACCTGTCTCTGCCACTTCCTTGCTCTGTGACTTTGGACAAATTGGTTAATTTCTTTGTACCTTAGTTCAAATGTATAAAATGGGGATGAATAATAATATCTACCTCCTGGGTTTCTTTACTGTAAAGTGTTTGGAGCTGTTAGCTGATGGTGGTATTATCTTCTTATTCTAGAAAAGGCCCTCCATCTAATTCTGGCATGATCAGAACTCAGATCTCTCTTAATACTAAATGCAGTGTTTTGTCTGTTTAGCCACACATGATGGATCTTTATAGAGTAGGTATAAAACATCCATATGAAAGTATCTGGACAGTAGATAAGAAGTTTTGAGTAAAAACATACTCTGCAGTATGGCATGAAGCATATTGTTTTCCTAATCTGACTTTTTCCTTACTCTTGTCTCCCTGCCCTATATCCAAATATAGGTCAGTTCTCCTTGGGTCTCGGGGACTTGACATATCCCACATCTCCCAGCGACTGGAGAGTCTAAGTGCAGCCACCACTTTTGAGCCTCTTGAGCCTGTGAAGGACACAGATATTCAGGTAAGGCTACCAGATACAGGTAGAGTCCTGAGCCTATAACCCAGGCTGAAGGTCCTGTGCTGTTTGTTTACTGACTGATTTAGGTAGTCCATTGTCTTTGTTAATTTTCTTCTTCCCCAGATTTTCAAAGAATGGGAGACTCTGCTTTGGGGTTATAATGGAGAACTCTTGGTTATTTTCAGAGTGCTCCGTGTGACTGAATTTAAGAAAGCGATTCCAACCTGCACTCTAGATAACTCTATGAGAACAGATTTCTTTTCCTTCCTTGGGCTTAATCCAAGGCACAGAGACATTTAGTTCTAAGTTTCTCTTGCTTTCTTTACTACATCTCAAATAATTTTGCTATTCGTCTTTCACATTTGTTTTCTACATCTTGCTTGTATTGGTTGGCAAAAAACTTGGGAAAACTTAGAGTACTATTTACTGAAACCTATTCAGTGATTTCCAGGATGTATTTGGCTACATTAGTGGCGCTAGGAAATGGTCTAATAGAGCACTGAAGTCTCATAAAGCCAAACATGCCACTAAGAGTTGATAGTTGTTTTAATCTAATCTAATAGAAAATTATGAAGGAAAAACGTAGTGGACCATGATGTTTGACAAATTTGAAACACTACATTTGTGTGTTGATGTGACAGTGGAATTGATTTACCTTTATGTTCTTGAGTTAGGTTTCGCTGTGTTACCCAGGCTGGCCTCCAGCTCCTGGGCACAAGCAATCAATCCTCCTGCCTCAGCCTCCTGAGTAGTTGGGACTACAGGCATGGGCTACCTTGCCTGGTCTTTATTTACTTTGAAATGAAAAGAACTCAGGCTCTGCAAAGGCAAATCTTAGTAGTAATGGGTACTAGTTGTGTTGTTCTTTGGGCTTAATTTGAATTAATACTCTACCCCACTAGCCTTCCCAAGAACCATTTAGTGTCTGTTTTGATTGTATTTATACTAATTTAGAGACCTCCCTTTTATTTTTTATTTTTATTTTTTAAAAAGTAAGAGTTTCCTTTTTTAAAAAAAATTGTTTTAAGTTGTCAGTGGACCTTTATTTTATTTATTTATTTATATGTCGTGTTGAGAATCAAACCCAGTGCCTCATACATGTCAGGTAAGTGCTCTACCACGGAGCCACAACCCAGCCGTAGAAACCTACACTTTTAGTTGAGAGTTGAGTAGCTATAGACATTCATAAAATTTCCACTTGTTGATATGTTCCCAAAGTATGAAAATCCAATTTTTTTCTGGTTTTATATGCTAAGTCTTATTTGTCTGTCAACTTATAGATACCTTCTCATTTCCATGTAATCTTAAAATGGCATGCAAACTCAAAAAAAATTTTTTTTTTAGCTACTCCTTTGTACCTCCTGTGCAATTGCTTGGTTTTCTATAAACAAATACAAGAAATAGGGATGAGATGAACTGAATGGGATAGAGCTCAAAGAATTTGAAAAGTCACATGTATTTTAGGAACAATACTAATAGTGCAGAAGAAATGGCACTGGCTGAAAAGTTGGCTTCTTTTTGTTTGGGTGTTTTTATTGTTAAAAGTATCAAAGAAGTTGTTTATTTGAAAAAAGAGCTGCCTTTAAGTTTTTCTTTGGCATTCTCGGAATACCAGTATTGGCATTGTTTGGAATACTGAGTAGCATTTATCAGTGCACTTCCTGCATTCTACTGATGTGGTACTCCACTGAGATATTGGCAGGTTTATAAATGTATCAAGTAGTAATGATCATCTCTTCTAACTTTGTGCTTAATGTAAGAACACCCTCCTACAACACCCCCAATGAGAGAGCTTCCTCGTAATGCATGCTTGTCCCATCAAAAAGAATGTCTTAATTTGGAAACAGCATGGCTATGAAATTTGGTCCTGTGTGGGGAATCTCTGAACTTTGAGATTAAAGATGTTTCCATTTCAGAATTTCAACTCTTTGGCGGGGAGTATAGCTCAGTGGTAGAGTGCTGGCCTAGCATGCACAAGACCCTGGGTTGGATCTTCGATACCATTAAAAAATATTTTTCACCTCTGTCTTGAACTTTCTCCAGTAACTTCAGAAATGCAAATGGTCAATCCAAGATAATTTTTGGTTAATTAAGAGTGTATCATCTAGACCTGAAGTAAAGGTCTAGACTTAGTAGTTAGGAAGTAAGTCCTCTGTTGATTTCATCTTCTTGCCAGCAAAGATTTACAGGAAGAAAATGTAGCTTTGATCTAATAGTCTGGGGCTTTGGACTGAGCTAAACTGTTCAAGTTTACCAATAGGGCTTGGAGGTTTTCAGTTTTTGTAGGGCTTAACCAGTGTTTAAACTTCACATACACAAGGGAGTATCATGCCTGCACGTGAGTTTTATAGTAGTCAAATGTGAGAGATAAGCCACCTTGCATCTTTAGCATGGAGTGGTCCTCTTTTTAATTCTTCTCTTTTAATTCTCCTATTTTTAATTCTTAGATAACGTGTTGGTTATCTAAGAAAAATAAAATTGGACAGTTTCAGTAACTGAAACGTGTGTAAAAAAGCCAGCTATCCTATCTGATAATCTTTTCTTCCTATTTATTTTAATAGTCTTATTGAATTCACATACCATAAATGTGATGGACTTTTGTATATGAATTTAGCTTTTCTAACCAGTGCATTTTTTTGAGATGAGAATGTTAATCCCATGTGCCATATATCAGAGTGAAATTATTAGATCCTTTTATAAGATCCTTAAAGTACTGTTTATGAAAGGAAATGCTGATGCATCTTTTGACAGATGCTGTTCAGGACTTTATACTGCCTGCTGTTTGCATTTCTTAAAAGCTTGAAAGGGCATTTTCCCATGTATAGATTGTTCTTTTCAGTTTGGTAACTATTGATTATATTTCCTTCTGTTTCTAATGGAGCTTGAAATTAATATGGGTTTTTTTGTTGCCGTTTTGTTGTTCGTCATAATCAGTGATGTTGGCATGCATTGAGAGTGCATTTTTTAAAAAATTGCTGTGGCAAGCAACGGTAATATATTTTTAAAAACCCACTTAAATATACATATGGATGAGAGTAGTAGAATTTCTTAAAATGTTTATTGATTCTGTTTTTTGGAAATGATCATAAAGAGGCCTACAAATTTGTGTAATAGAGGTAAAGAGCAGTAATGTAATTGGACATGCTGCTAAAATGACTGTACTGATCTATTCAAAGTGACTTTGTGGTACTTGGTTACAAGTCCTCTTTCAGAAATCCACTGGCTTACTCCTGTCCTTGGAGAAAAAATATTGAGGGCAGATTACTTGTCTTTTCTATGATCTGAACAGACCTAATGTACTTTGGATGAAATGTATTATACAATAATAAAGTACAAATTTATATAGCTCAGTAATATTTTGGACTTTTTACCTTGAATGCATGTATATTTCAAGAAGACTGAGTAGAAATAGCCTGAGTAGGCCATTGAAACAGGAGCTGCAGTTTCCCAACATTAAGAAATATTTCCAAATGGCATTAGACCAAAGCAGTGATATTATTGCTAAATTTGCTATATTCCTAGGGATGCTGCAACGAATTATCACAAACTTAGTGGCATAAAACAATAGAAATTTATTTCACAATTTCGTAGTCCAGATACTTAAAATCAAGCAGTACCACACTCCCTCCATCAACTCTAGGAGAGAGTCCTTTTCCACTTTTGGTGTCTTTTAGCATTCCTTGGCATGTGGTAGTGTAAGTTCAGTCTCTTCCTCCATACCCGCAGGTTCTCCCTTGTGTCAAGTCTATCTTTCCTTTTTGTTGTAAGGATGCCAGTCATTGGATTTAGGGCCCATTCTAAATCCAGAATGATCTCAAGATCATTCGCAAAGACCCTATGTCCAAATAAGATCACACATACCAGTATTAAGGGTTAGAACTTGGACATATCTTTTTTTGGGGGACACACTTCATTCCATTACACATCCAGAATGGATTGTGCCAAAAATTTTAAAACTGTGTAAATAATAAAATGTTTTAAAATATAACTATATTTCACAGCCATATGGAGTATGAAGCATTAGAATAAGGCATCTATTGTTAGTTGTTCCACTGATTGCAAGTTCCAAGTATCTGATCTTATCCTTAGTATTCTCTTTTGAGACTTGGGGACGTGAGACTGACTACCCCTATTTGAGTCCACAGTTCAGTAGTATTTACTTTCTCAAAACAGGTCACCAAACAATCTGTATTGTGCTTGAGAGACTTCCATAGAGACTTTTTTTTTCTCAACTAGAAATAGTCTTTTTATAAAGTATTAAACAGAGATTTTAGGATTAGTATAGATAAGATTAAATAGTGGCATGTTCCCAATGTAGGAGGAGCTGTCTTGTATATATACATTCTGTGTTTCAACCAACCAGGTTGCTTTTTTCTTTAATACTTTAGTTTTTTTTTTTTTTTTTTCTTTTTTTTTGCAGTACTGGGGATTGAACCCAGGGCCTTGTGCTTCCGCGGCAAACACTTTACCAACTGAGCTATATCCCCAGCCCATACTTTAGGTTTTTGCTTGTCATCTTCCCTTAGCCTGGAGTAGCCCCTGTGAGATATGCAAACTTTAATTTCAGTCTAAGACTCTCAGATTTTCCTTAGATGCCTCCTCTTCCATAACCTTCTTGGATCTGTCTTCTCCATGGCCTCCAAATATAATAGGTTGGCTTTACCACTTAGGAAAAGGGAGCTTTCTGAGTGCCCCCTTAGGAAGTAGATGGAAATCTAGATTACATTGTTGGACTTTACTTAGTGGCCAATTCTAATCTTATATTAGTGAAAATTCAGCCCTTGATACCAAAAATAAAACAAAAAACTTAGTTTCAAAGACCCTCATAATCTGCCTAAATCTCTAGATGAATATCAGTCTTATATAAGTAAAGAGAAAAAGAAGTCTTAAACATAGGATAAAATGCCATGAGAAAATTAGTCAGGAAAATTGATCTGTCACATCTAAGATTAATGATGCAAAGATGATTAACTTGTCAAAAACTTATTTTACTTATCACACTCTATAATATTTACTTCTTTTTTTCTGTCTTTGGAAAAATAGAAGGTCTTCAAAACAATTTTTTTAGTTTATCTTTTAAAAAGAGAAGAAACTAAATGGCTTTTTAAGTATGAAAATGAATCAATGGTATTGTAACCCTTCATTATCTCAATTGTTATTTTGATATTTACCTTTTAATTTTCTATCTTGAGACTTAAGATACTGCTGCTTAAATTCAGCTACATATGACAGTGAAGAGGAAAAGTAGTTGTGCTGCTCACTGTATTTAATTGTGTATCTGTAGTATTGGCAAGTTGCTTGGGAGCAGGTTGCAGAAATCCTGTGGCAGTTCGTTGGAAAGGTCAGACTTGCCTAGAATGATTGGTGTGCTAATAGTAGCTCTTTAGGAATATTACTGGGTAACTATTAATATTGAGGAAAAAATGCAATAAATTTCCCTAGTTCAAATCAGTTGAGGGAAAGAAAGTGCAGTCAGAATGGGTAAGCAGTGTTCCAATTCCAGGACTAGTTTGAAAGAAATGCAGTTGTCATTTCATCTGTTCATAGAAATGGCTAATAATGTGTGGCAAGGAGAGTTATTACAGAGCTGCTGTAGTAAATCTAAGAAAGAGATAAGATTCATTCACAAAGATTTGCATCTGTTTGTATACGATACTTTGTATGATAATTCTGAGACATGATTTAAGTAATCTAAACACACCTGTCTTCCATCTTGTTTTTGTACTTGATGTGCTAGAGCAGGCTCCTCTGTGCAAAATGGTAACTGGTCTAAATCAAAGGATGAGAAATTTTGAATTATAGACTATGAATTTCCAAGGAATAAGATTTTGCTCTTTAATGTTTTCACATAATATAAAACTATGAGACTATTCCCTGCCTCTTATAGTCCAGATTTTTAGTTAGCATTTGTTTATTGATCTCTTTTATACATTCCCCTTGCCGCAAAGAGAATCTGCGGGAAGTTTATGGCAGCTTTCCTTTGCATTTGTAGACATCTTTAATGGGAATTTGTATTTTGTCCTTTTCCAGCTTATAACAGCTACCTACCCTGGACTTCACATAGCCTGTAGTTAGTGCTCTTGAACTCACTAGCAAATTCTCATGAATCCACACTGTTAGTTGGACAGGAGTCTCTTCTTGGGAGATCAGGTATATTTTAGCCCAGGATTCAGGTGTAGAGGCTGAACTGCTTGTAGAAAAGACACATAGTGATTGTATTTCAGGGACAGTCACACAAGGTTTTGTTCCATGTATGAACACAATGGTGTCTACACTATCTTGCTTAAAACTGATGAATATTTGCTGTTCTTTGTCATAAATAAATGACCTAGTGTAAGTCTCAGAGCTGGTAAAAACTAGTAAACTTGTAAAAAATAAAATGGGGTGTTCCCAGAGGCAGGCTAATGTGTCGTCTTGTTTTGTGTTTATTATCAGGTAGCCTAATGCTGATTACTGTACTGACAGAAATACTTTAATTTTTCTTCCTGTTCCTGATAAGGGAAAAGGTAAGCATTGTGGTCTGGTGGCAAATTATGCAATTCATTAAAGTATTCTGTGAATGGAATTAAAAATGGTAACTTTGGAATAAAAATGTGTTTGTATAAAATGTGAAAAAGCTGCTTTTATGTGAGCCAGGCACATAAGATTTCAGTCCTTTTATTTGTCCATTCACACTTACTCTTGAATGCAGGGCTTTCAGAACAAGCAAGTAAATGGATGCTGAATGCATTCTGGGCAAGCAGGAAATGACAGGCTTTTTTGTCTTCTCAGAGGTTTCTTATATCCTGTAGTGAGCAAGAGAATATCAATTACCAACTAGAAGAAGAAAGAAGTTGGAATGGTTCTGTAAGAGTATTTTGGAACAAGCCCATGGCTAAAATATTTATCTAACATTTTAATAGAGCACTTCAGTATTGGCCAGGCTCTGGTGCCTTTGAACTAGAGTTGAGTCCTCCCCACCCTCCTTCCCTTGCTCTCTCTTAACCTGCCGATATCTATTGATGCCCCAGCACTCTGGAGATGAGGAACGTATATTGTCATCTTCAGTCCAGGATCTTTCTTTAAATTACTTGGTTTCAGGAACCAGAAATGGGCAAGGCTTTTTATCTGCTGAACTATTTGATGCTGGAGTGGATGTGATTTAAATGGCAGTTAAAACCTCGTCGAATATTGAATGCATTACTGTAGACCAGTCTGTCATTCTCAGATGGCAGCCCCTGATCTGGTGCAACGCTTTGATCTGCTTGCCACAGCGCTTTGTGATCTCTTATTTCTGTTTCAGAATATCCGATTCCGAGCTCTCCAGGCCAGCATCCTGACATGGCTCTTTTGATTGGTGGTAGTTGCAAAGTGTGGCTCCCCAGTTAAAAAACTTTGGGGCTCAGTTTGCTAGTGTCTCCTTACAAATCCACATTCTGCGAAGAAACGTAGAGGGGTTCAGATGGGGGAAACTTAGATTTGCTTCCTTTTGTTTGTCATTTGTTTGTTTAGTGAGGACCAGGAAAAAAAGACACTAGGAGCTGAGGGGCAGCATCCTCTGACTACAAGACCTATTCTTAGAACCAGTGTTTATCACTTTTGTTTAAAGCTTTTTTTTTTTTTTTTTCCTGATTTATAAACGCTCAGCTTCCATCTTGCACTTTAGATATGGAGAGGCTGAGTGCGTTCCCTGAGCCCAGGTTGCTGCAGCCGCAAGGATGAAGGCCGTTGACTGTGAAAGCTGCTGGTCTGCAAGGTCAGCTGTGGTGCACTTGGCACTTTAATTATCGTAGAGGACAGAGGGCCAGACCCCTCTTCTCACTGTAGAGTGGCCATGAGGCTGAGGTGTCCTCCCCAAACCTGCCTGCACTTCTCAGAGAACGCAGTGCTTGGAGCAGTGCAGCAGAGGCTTCGAGCAGGGCTGGGCGTGACACAGCTGCAGAGCAATTGCTCAGAAAGAGCTCTTGTCTTGTAAGGCATCTTTACAACTAGGACGGGGCTATTTGTTTAATTTATAAAACAAAGGGGAGGATCAGGTCAGCAGAATATAAGTGGGAGCGTGGATTTGTAGGCTGCTTTTTATTATTCCTTCCTAATTTGGTTTATTTCTTTGACATGAGCAAAAAGATATGGGAAAGACTTTCCTCTACTCCTCCCCACCCCACATTTTTTTAGTGTTTTACCGTTTAGTGTTTGCCGTTGCTATCTTAGGAACAGGTAGAGACAGCCATGGAAAATTATGATACACTTAATTTCAGAAAACACTGGCGTGGTATTTTCTAGGAGTATTTAGTTCTCTCTTGTTGGTTCTCTTATTCATAGTGCATATCAGTCTGTCTCAGCAGGACTCATCTCTAAATGAGCAGGTTTACCTGCATTTACAGAAACACTTGGTTCTGTGATGAAGCTCTAAACTGCCCCGAATGTCTTAGTGTTGAAGAAATACAGTGATGGGTGTTATTCATTCAAGGTGCTTTTACCAAATCAGTGCTTTTTAACTAATCCTCCCTGCAACCCCAACCACCTGGTTTGTCTAAGAATGAGAGATACTTTTATAAAATGCAGTAAAAATAAATTACTAGAAAAAAGTGAAATAAAGACAAATACAAGCCCTGATTTTAAAAATTAGATTTGATAGACATAAAATTACTCTGTCAGATTGCTATAAAAGTTTGTAACTGCTTGTTCTCAGTTTTGGTACTTAATCTGATGCAGACTGGGAGTAAACCATTTCCAGACTGGGTACTCCTTTGATCATACTTCAGTACTGTGAGTTTAAATAATTCTGCCTGCCTGCCTCTTTCCCTCCCTCTCTGACTCTGTCTGTCCTTCCTTCTCTCCCTGCCTCCTTCCCTGTGCAGGGAAACACCATTCAAAGACAAGTTTAAATTCCTGTCTTCTCTTTTATCCCACCTAACACCAGGGAGGCAAAACTGAGATTTAATGAGCATTTATTATATGTAGACACTGCACTGTGCACTTTCTGGACTTCCTCATCTAATCTTCATAGCAGTTATCTGAGGTGGATACTTACCATTAATCCCATTTCACAGAAGGGGAATCTAAGGCCTTCAGAGGCTGGGTAAACCAGGCTTGAGGTATAAAGTGTAATTGATTGCAAATTTAGAGCAAAATAAAGAACAGAAAGCCCACAATGCCAGAGAAAGATGAACTGTCTTTCAAATGGATATGGTAGGCATTGGTCTCATTTACATGAATGTAGTGAAATAATGTTTATTGAGAAAAAAACTGGAGCATACTTTCTAATCCTTAGTACAACTCCTGCTGGGTTTTAGGGGGAGGCGAATTTCACAGGAAGCCAAACCTGCTTCATCTGTTTATCTCCAGATGCTTGCTTTTTTGCCACAGTTTTCTGCTTGCTGAGCTGTCAGTTTAATTTACTGTCTAAAGCTCAGCCTATTCTTTCTCAGGTTTCCTGCCCTACAGGTATACTGAAAGGATTTCTGTGAAATCTTGGAGCAGCGTTGTGCTTGTGAAAATAGGTTGTGTTCAACTTCTTGCTTGACCTTCTTTGTTTTGTTTCAGAAGCTGAGCTTAGGTTAGAAGGATGATGCTAGAAGCAATTTTTAAAGGGCACATCAAATTTTTACTGTAATACTGAACTATTGATTGTCATCTTATTTGTAGGTTTAATGCAGACTCATTTCCTTACTTAGTGTCTAACTGGCCATTAAACTCTGGCAGTGTGCCGGAATGTTGATATCTTGTATCATGTAATATGATTTGGCTGTCTGAAGATATTATGTGTATTTGGTTTTTAAAGACACAAAGCTCTCAACTTTATGTATACTCCAGAATATAGGAATTTATCTACACCAAAATGATTCACTTCTAGGAGACAGCATGAACTTGTGTTCCACAGAACATGAACGCTTGACTTAAGCAAATTCTTCCTCTCTGGACTAACTGGCCCTTGTAAATAAATGTGAACTAACCTAGCAGACTCAGGAAGAGAAGACTAAGCAGGAAACTGAAAAGGTTTGGCTTTGAGTGTGCAGTTAGGTCTCACTTAAGCACCCTGCATAAGTGACCTTGGCATTCACCTAGTACCACCCTCTGGGTGTGGAGTTGAAATTAGAATCCAGCTGAGGACTGTGTGGTGTCCTGCTTTGTGGTGGAAGCTGGCAGGGGCTCAGAAGCGATCATCGGTTATAAAGAACTGCTGCCCTTTTCTTTCACAGCCTGGGCACTCTTAACTGGAACTAGAGGGTATGCCCTCACCTTGGAGTTAAGACTGCGGGAGTGAGATGGCAAGGAAACATTAAATCTGGGATTTTGAGAATATAAATGAGAACCAGATAGAAACTCACTTCCCCGCCTAATTACAAAAGTAGGACATGCTTAATTCAGAAAACTTAGAAAATGGCTCCACAGCACACTTTCTTGGCTGTTACACTGCCCTGTGAAGTTATTGGAACAGCCACTATGTTAAGAGTGTTGAGCTTTTTGACCAGATACTTGAGCTTATTTAAGCATCTTCTGTTTGAAATGACAAGGAAAATTGATGAGTTTAAGCATTAGCACGTGAAGTGTGTTAGACTGTAAAAATGGCTTCACAGCTTGGAGTTGATCAATTCCTATAGAATGCTGTGCAGTCTTTTCCTTTATTCTGTAATGAAAAAGCTTCCTATTGTGTGAAAAGTGATCTGAGGTTTGTAGATTTCACAACTATTACATCATTTAATTATCCCCAGAAACCATTTTGAAGACTGGTTAGTGAGGGAAGGTCTGTGACTGTCCTAATTCAGAAGATTTAGGGGAGAAGTAACAGGCCAGGAATTTTGTGTGAACTTGGAGGAGTCCATCCTGATAATCCTGCTGTTTATATAGTCCTCTTCAGTGGACTTTGTCCATCACTCATGTGTTTGTCACTGCAGTGTTTGAGATGAATCCAAAAGGTGTTGGCATCATCTTTGTTTAGAAGGAGAAGAAATCGAGACCAAAATAAAGAGATTAGTTATTATCAAAGGTGGAACTTGAAAGCAGATGATTCTTTATGCATTGCTCTGTACTCTTCTCAGGAAGGTGTCGAGGGGTGGGCTGGTGGGGTAACTTCTATAGTATTCTTTTCTGCAAAGACATTCAGCCAGTTCTTTCACCACTGGTCGCATTTCTTAAAGTTCTGTCCCTGTTTCCTCTTGGACATTTTCTTACCTGTTTTTTTGAATTTATATTTCCATAGTTCCTAGGTGAAACACTAGCTGGTTAACTAAACCAGTTGTGAGGACAAAACTCTTCCTAGAAGAGCCTGTGGACTCCGCTGAGTGGGGACAAACCTCGTGTTGCTCTCCTTCATGTGAAGGGGCTCAGGGGTTTGAGCTGCCCCACACTGGAGCCTGTCAGCTGGCCTTGTGCTGTCTGAGTAGGTCATTGCTGCCAGGAGAAATGCATGGTGGCAAACTGGAACAGGTGCCATATTGGAACTGTAGGTAGACTAGAATGTCAGTGTGTAGGGCAGATTGCATTTTTTTGCCATTTTTTTGCTTTCTATTTTACTCTTGATCTCTCCTCCTCTGCTGCTTTCTCCCTCCCTCTCTCCCTTCCTTCTCTGGCCTTTCTTCTTCATCCTTTCATTCTTTTTGTCTGTCTTTTCTTGCCTCTTCCTTCATGTCCCTCCTTTCTCTGCCACCTTCCCCCCTTGTCTCAGCCTTTTAATTGTCCTCAGGAACTGCCATTGCTAATAGAAGTGTGTACCAGACCCTTAGAGGTCCTAGGGGGTGGAAGGAAGTGGAGAATATTGTTCAGTAGGGTTTTCTTCTTTTTTTTTTTCTGATCAAGGACTAGTAGGGAAATACTGTTAGAATGGCTGCTGGAGCCGGGCACTGCCCCATCATGGCTGCCCTGCCTGTGCAGTGAGTGTGTCTGGGTATGAGGGCGTGGGGTCGGTGGGACTGTGGAAGCCTGGCCTTGTGCCTTCCACAGGTGGGTCTCTTTCTTGTTTTTCCACTGCAGTGCCTGCTTGCATTTTCTGCATTTGCACACGCCACCCTCCCCCACACCAAAAAAAAAAAAAAACACCCGGAATTTATTTACCCATCTAGCTATTTGCTCATGTTTCACTCACTCTTTTAATAGGTACACTAAAGTGCATTTCTTTGTTTTGGCCCTTGCCTAAAGCCTCTGCTAATTTTCTACTTTTGATGTTTTAGAGTCTTACTCAGCTAGGTATTGAAGGTCTGCAAGAGTTTTCTGTTATAGTACATGGTCAACTGAGGTTTGAGTGAGACTGTTAGGATTTATTTATTTTTTGAGGATAGATTATACATTAAAGCCAAATCCTAAGCAGAGGGGAGAAAATGGCCATGGAAAAGAAGACTTCGGTTGTGTTTCTTATGTTTTGGGAATGAAGTTGTAAGTTAGTCTACCTCCCAATCTCATGTGCATCGCTTATTAACTGTTCAGCTTCCTGTTGCAGAGCCCTCTTGGCTTGTAACTGGAGTGAGGAAGGAATGGAGCCACAGGTCTCATCTCTGTCTTTTGAGTTAACCTTCCGTCTACCTTAGGTTAGTTTTAATTTCCTTCTGTTTTCTTCTCATGCCCTGCACACCTTTAGCAACTAGAAGCAAGCTTTTGGTTAGTTGGTTAGTGGTAGTAAAGTATGGTACCCAGACCAGCAGCATCAACACCCTGTGGGAACTTGTTAGAAATATACATTCACAGACCCAGAGATTGATGTTGTCCCTGGGGGTGGGACTGGAATCTATTTTAACAGGTGCTCCAGTGTGAGACCCACTGGATTACCCCAAGCACAGAAGTCTAGGAAAACCCTACTTCTTTGGATGACTGCTGATTTTCAGCTCCGTGCACTTGTGACTACCCTGGGTTTTTCATCAGCCTGTAGAGCAGTTTATCTTTCAAGATTTTGAGTCCATAAAGTATTTGTAACCACCTTTATTTTTCTGTACTTCATCAAAATCATCGTGATCAATAACATGTATATTTAAAACATGTATATAATTTTTCTTTAAACCAATGGTTTATAATTTTGTCAATTACAGTTCTTTCACTCTGGAGGTATTGAGTTTGATAATAAGGTTGTAGCCCAAAATGCACTGCCCAAAAAGCAGTCAGACCCAGAGGAGAATGAAAATAGAGAGGGAGACACATAGAGAGGAAAAGCGATGTGGGAGATTAATAATCCCATCTTGATTGATCATCATTATCCTCTCTGATTGCTGTGGGCGGATGTGCTTTTGCTTCTGCAAACGTTAATAATTCATGGATGGACTATGCCAAAAGGAGGTCTCAAATCTGGTCTCTCAGCAGATTAAATACACCGTCTGCCATCAGTAGGAGCCAGGAGAGGAGAAAGATGGACTTGCCGTTTTTATTCGGCCACCTGATTTCCTCTGTCTTCCTCCCTGGCTTCTCATCCTCTTTCTGTTTATCTTTGCATTTGCTTCTCTCTGTCCAGGCCCACCCCCCACCATTAAATGAATGCTCTAGATCTTGGGTTTAGTGTTAATGACATTAGATTTTACTTTTCTTTAGCTGCTAGTAACAACAGATGCATGAGAGAAAGTAGAGAGACAGAATAAAGTATTTCCTTGGAAATGTCTAAATCAGTCTGCATATTTGAAAAATGTATTAAAATGTGCAGGCTGTGTTTTAGAAGTCATTTGAAATGGCTTCTTCGCTTCAAAGAATAATCCTCTTGCATAGGCAGTTGAAGATCCATGTGGCCTTCTTCAGATACTGGGGTATTTTCTCATTTTACAGATGAGGCAAATGACTTGTGTGTAGTTAGAATCTAGTTTTTCTGGCTTCAGCTTCAATATACTTTCCATAAGACTTAATTGTCTTTTGATTTTAGAAATCATATGTAGTTACCTTTATGGGGTACTTTACCAGATTAAGTTCTAGTACGATACAGGTAGTTTTACAGGAATACTTCACTGGATTAATTTTAATTGGAAATTTGCCAAGAAGTACTACAGTCTGAAATGACTGTTTGACAGTGTGTAGTTGTGTAGACATTTCTAAACCTTCTGAATAACAACCTTCAACAACTTAACAGGCTAATCACTTCATTGAACACTTTTCCTGTGTATAATGTTTTGTTAAATACTCTGCATGGATAGAATATAGACTTCATCCTGATTGCATTTTCAGTTTTATAGGCTTATTGAGGGAATTTGAATATTTGAAATGCCCCTGTGTTGACTGAGGATGTGAGATGGCAAAGTAGTAGAACTGGAAATGTTTTGCTGGAAGACTTACTGTTAAGAAGCATGTTAAAAAAAAAAAAAAAGAAGCAAGTTAATAAAATGAGACCATTGTTTTTAAAGCCATTTCCGTGTGTCCTAGCAGGAAGACTGGTAGAGAACAGTGCAGGAAAGGCAGATTATAAAATCATTTTTATATTTAAAAAAATGTTTTAGAATTGCAGATCCATGTCCCTATTTTAGAGATGAGAAGGGCACAGTACAGGGATGAAAACCTGACAACAGTATTTTATAGGGTGGTGTAAATTCCTGGGGCCTAAACAAAGCTGTGTCCTCCCCTGCTGTGGCTGTCCTGCCTGACTTGGTGGGTGAAAAAGCAAGGGGCTCCTCTCCCCTCTTCCATGAGCATCCCACATGTCATCACTGTTTTCTGTTTCAAATTCATTTTATTTCTCATGTACATTTTTACTCTGGTTATTATCTCTTACAGTTCTTTTTTTCTTAAGACTTATATCCCTGAATATAATTTTATCATATTTCAGTGCCAGATTTTACTTATAGCTTTGAGAATGCCATATTTAATTTTACTGTATGAATTAATGAGAAACTAAAAGGATATTTACAAATTTTCATCATAGAAAATATTTGGGGACCTATAGTTTGTGTATTAGTGAATGTGAAATGCTGACCCCAAAGTGAAATATTTTTTCCCTTATTTAAATTGTTGAGGACTAAGTAGTTGTAATAACCTTGTTCTTTTATTGGGGAGTTACTTATTATTTATTTATTTTTAACCAGTATCTAGCCTAATCAGTGGTTTTCAGTTATAGCAGAAATAAGAAATATGTGCAGCAAATATTTACATGAAAATTAAGATTTTAGTGTTTTCCTCTAAAATAATAGTAATAAGGTAGACTCTGCTTTTTATTGTTTTGTTTTTGCTTTTGTTTTCAGTGATACTGGGAATTGAACCCAAGGCCTCATGCATGCTAGTCAGGCACTCTACCAATGGAACTACCTTCCCAGCAGTAAGCTGCTGTGTTAAGCAAATCCAATCTGAGTATCTGGATTTATAAAAGAAATCTTGGGACAATGTTTAGCTTTCGTATTCCTTCATATAACAGCTTCCCTACTGAATTTAAAATAGATTTTGTTTAAAAAAATTCTGTTTACAATCAACCTGGTGAGAAATACATCTGTTGTGTAAAGTACATTGCTAACAAGAACTTGCAAGCTAGAAGCTATTCTTTTGCAACCACCATCACCCCCATGTAGTAACTTAAAGTTCCATGAAATCCAGGCTCAGGATGCATCCAGGCAACTCTTAAGTGCAGTACCACATAGGCTGTGCAGAGAGCTCTGTGAGAAAGCAAAAACGCCGGGTTCTGGGCTGAAGCCAGACCTGGGCCAGGTCACTTCATGACCTTGGCCAGACTCTGAGTTTCTCTGCACCTTATTTTCTTAATTTGTCTCCCTGAAATTTTATGTTTATGAATTTGATGAGTCTTCATATGTTTTATTATTTCTTTTTTCTTTCTTTCTTTTTTTTTTTTTTTTGCAGAACATCTTTATATATTCTGCCTGTTTTTCCCAAAATCTCATTTGTTCCTTCTCTCTGAATACTGAGGACTGCTAGATAATGTGAGAGAGAGATAGACAGACAGACAGATTGGCTGGCTGGCTGGCTGGCTGGCTGACAGGAAAAGAGCTGTCGTTCTGAAACCTGGAATGCTGCTTACAACTGCAGTGAATTGCGCTGGAGGAATATTTGTGGTGCCTGCTTCCTCTCATTTTAGGCCCATTAGTAACTGGTTTACTGGGGAACTTCTGTAAAACATTTTAAAGTGGAAATCTTACTTTTAAAGTTCCTTTCACCCAGGTGCATTAAGTATCCGGCACACTTACAAACCCTTCTACCATTTTTTGCTTGATGGTCTTGCAGAGGCAGAAAGAATACTGCTCTGGGGCAGCAGGAACTCACTAGCTTCTCCAGTAGGGAGAGCTTCCTTTCCCCTGTTGTTTCCTGACCCCTGGGCAGTCTAGCTTTCATATAAGCAAGAGAGAATGAACTTTTAAATTTGTTTTAGTGCAAAGTAAAGACATAAAGAAATTGTCTTTTTTTATTGACTGCCTAAATCTAGTGTTCCTCACTTAAAACAACATCCAAGATGAAGTATCTGCTATAAATTAGCAGATTCCTTTTTCATTCTTAGCTGATTTGTAAGGACAGATGAACTGCGAATACCACAGCACTGACTTTGGGCCAGGGCCAGGACCTTCTGGAAGCTGACTTTGGGAAGTAAATACTGTCGGTAATGATGCTTTGTCACAAAGAAGAGTTTGATGCTTCTGGTGTTGACCAAGAACCATCTCAGCATCTGTCTTACCACCTGAGGCTGGAATTATTTCAGGAAGCTGAAGAGATTTGAAAGAACAGTCAATGAGCAAATGTAATATTTAGCTTCCCTTTAAGTAGTCGTCTGCATCTGCCTGGGTGGGGCCTAGAGAACACTAATAAAAATCAGTGAAGTGGTTTGTCAAGTGCCCATTAAGGGTAGGTACTGAAGATAATTAGAATAAATATAAATTCCGGATACTGCTTTCTAGAAGCTCCTTTTCTTCAAATGAGAGAGTCAAGACTAACCTTCCAGCAGGATCAAGTGCCCGAAACAGTGTAAAGTGACAGGCAAAACTGAATGGGAGAGATGTGGATTCTGAATGTCAGGGGACTTCAAAGGAGAAGAGGGGGATGGTGAATCCATTGGAGAAGAACCCCTGAAACAGTTGAAAGATAGGATGAGTTTAGCTTGCAGATAGAAAAAGAGGAGGATGCCAGAGTAATGACCTGCCCGAGGCCAGGGAGGGAGCTCAGAAGGTCTGTGCTAAGTCAGCCTGTCAGGAGGTGGGGGCAGGTACAGATGGAATGACTGCCACGCAGCAAAGTGTAGGTGGCAGGTGCTGTCAAAGATGTGGGAGCAGGCAAGTGTCACAAGGAAAGGAGGGAGGGTGAGGGGATGCCTGTGGGAGTTGGCTTGGCCAGGGGAGAGGTTCCTGTCGACCTGTTGTTCCCAGGCAGTTGTAATAATGCAGCCAAGGGTGGTGACCAATAAAACTCAGAGCAAAAGATGTGTGAGAGACATTTAGAATAAAACATCTACTAGGTGTTTGATGGGCTTAAGAAGGATGTTTAGAAATAACATGAGGTTTGAGCAAGAAGAATTGGTGCTTTTGGTCCAGGCTGAGAAATTGGGAAGCATAACTAAGATTCGAGATCTCATTTCAACTTTTGATGTTTTGGCAGAAACATCAAAGTGGAAATGTCCCCAAAGCATTTAGAGGCAGGGAATCATTGTCTTATCAGAAAATAGCTCTGACAGAATTTTCTAGAGCCATTGGCCTAGAGGTAAGAGTTGTGGCGGTGAAATGAATACATGGAACAGGAAATGCGTGCCATGGGGCACCGGGCCACAAGATCTTAGTGAGAACAGAGGAGCCAAGAGGAGGTGGTGGGGGGCTTGGAAGGTAACTGGTTCCAGCTGTGCCTCAGAAAGCTGGGGAGTTGGTGGGTAGTCCTTGCCCAATGTCACATGGCCTGTCATTCTTTACCCTTGTAACACTCACTAATTGACCTTCCCAGCAGCCCAGTGAACCTGGAGAACAGTGCCCACTACAGATTTGTAGAAGTTTGATTTCTAACTGAAGTCCTGCATATGTATAGCTTTACATTTGTTTGCTTGAATATGACTTTACCTGGCGATTATTATAATTTTATTTGAAATATAGAATTGCATTGACTTCCCTTTTCTAGTCTGTATCTCTGCATTTGTGTTATTCATTTTATTAATACATGTGGGCCCATGAAGTTCTATCTGTTTCTCTTTGCTTTAGTTTTTGGTGCTTCGGGATATGTAAGGTCAAACACAAAATTAAATAATGCACTATCTGATAGACATGTTGCAGTGGATCACTTCATGGTCATTTGGTGACAAAACAAGTAGAGGAGCACCTTCTTGATAAGGTGGCATCTTCTCAGCGTTTTTATGGCCTCCACATTTAGCCATCAGGTCTGAAGGCATGTTAGTCACCATTTCCAGTCCCTTCTGCTCCGAGGTCCTTTGCATCCAGAATATTCTGCATCTTGAAGCCCTGCCCCTTGCCTGGTTTCTTGGGATACTTAGAGATTGGAGGAAGAAAGGATCTGAGCTAGTTTAGAATTATTCCAGCATAATGAAATAGCCTCTTTATTTGTTGGAAGTTTACTAAAGAGAAAAACAGTCTTAACAGACTCAGTGAGGTGGTGGTTTTTGCTTTTTTTTTTAAGTAAATAAAAAAGGGGTTTTTCTCACTCCTCTATAATGAACCTCAGATGTGTCCCTCAGGAACATATTTATATCAGCAAAGTGGTTTACTTTAACCACACTTGGGTCTTTGGGTTCTTTTTTCTTGCCCCTTCAATCCCCAGGCAGAGACTCCTATTGCTGCACATCCACCATGTTCCAATACAGTATTTATTTGATCAGAAACAAAAGAGTTTGCTTCTTGCACTGTTTCAGAGAGGTCCCCCAGGATTGTCTTTTGTTCAGTAATTGGAGCATAAGCTGAGCCTGGTTAATTTCAAAGCTACCCCAACACCCGTTCCCTCCCTTCCTCCTTGTGCAGTTTCTGAGATGTTAGTGGTACCTTGTATTGGGTCTGGAACAAAAAAGCTTAAATTGTTGAATGTTAGTGACAACTACTGTGACATCTGCTATGGCACCGAATAGCACTGTTGGTGCAGTTAATTTTAAGTTAGGGTAAGAAACAAAACTAGAAAGCTCTTCAGCTTTACAGTGCTTGTTAACACATGCACCTCCAGATTATGCATTTGGTGCTATCACAATGAATAAAACAAAGGAAATCATGGGTTGATTTTTATGTTAGTAACGTAAGTTCTTTTCATTGTTATTCACTGCTCAGACACCAGTGTGTTCCTATGTTCTTTCTTTTTAGTTTACTTGAGATTATTTTGTTTGTTTTCATAAGGCAGAAATGTTGGAAACATCTCTTCCGGGCATTTAATTGGCCAAAGTTCTAATGTAAGAAAATAAGTCAGTTATATTTTTTTTATTTTAAAACAACAAAGTCTATAAGTTGGTTCTGCTTCTTAAAAGACAAAAACGATGATAATAGAGGAAGCAACCTTAAGTAGCTAAACTGAATATGTTAAATAGCCAAGTTAATATACAAAAATCTGAAATCTGACCGGTAGCACACATCTTTCAGGTTCTGCAGTATAGGTGTTGGTTTTGCAACAAACATATTGCGGTCTTAGGCTTTGTGGGTTTTGCTTGTGAAGAGGGAATGGTCTTTCTCTCGATTTCTTCCTTTTACAATCTGTATCATAATGGTGGCCTCACTACCTGACCAATCTGACTTTAATCATCCGGTACTGGGATCTTAGTGCAGTTTCATCTTTGCTTTTTTATAAGCTTGCCTGTAATTGCCAGTTGCTTGCTGTATTGAATTTCCTTTCATTGCAATGAAAAACAGGTTAGTATTTTAGTGTAATCTTTAATTTTCAGGTTATACAGTAAAACATGGAGGAAAAATAAATCCCTTTCTGAGGACCACTTTTAAAAATCATGGTAGTAGAATGGGAATATTCATTACTTACACATCATATATTTCCCCCAAATGTTGTACAAAGAAGTGACAGTTGAGCTGAGCATATGTTAATAAAAGGTCTGCATTTTCCTGTGTCACTGACAGTTTCCTTGGCTGTATATTCCTGAAATGCAAATAACCTCTGTTCTGTTCAAAGCTATAATTAATCTGAATAGTTATTTAAATAGTATCAAAATCTTTTAACTACTAAGAGGCCAAACATTTATGATGGTAAATTTACTGTTTCGTTTGAAGGGCAGTGCAACTGACAAGGGCACAGTGATCTGAGGTGCTTCTGTGTGTCGGATCTACACTTTCTGTAGATTAAAATGGCAGAATCTGTCTGCTGCTGTATAAAATCTTTTAACTACCATTTATTTTAGCATCGTGGCATGTGCAAATTCCTGCTGCTCAGTTAAGGGACCAGCTTCACAACTGGTGTTACAATCTGTGGTCACAGCACTGCATCACAATGCAGCAAATGCATTTTCCACATTAACCAAACATGACAGCTGAAGCGATTATTAACCATGCAAGATGTCGGAAGTCATCAAAAATTCACATCAGAGTAATTGCAGTGGCTTGGGTGTGGGGGTAGTATCATAGCATTCCTTGCCTACATGTTGTCTCTCCCCCTCTTAAATCTTAACTTGGTACAGTCCGTTAACAATAAAATACCCTTCTGTAACCTATAAACTGTTACTCCCATCAGTTTGTGCCTTCAAACTGATAGCTCCCTTCCCTGAATCTGTGCAGAGCACCTTGGATGGCAGTGCTCTGCTCCGGGGGCTGCAGCGCACCCTTTTTCAGGGAGCCCTGCAGTCTCATTGTCTAATTGGATTCTTTAGTGCTTCAGTCATATCAGCACTTGCAGAGGGTCGTTCTTTTCCTTTTTCTTCTTTTTCCTCTCTCTTCCTCTTTCTCTTCCTCTCCCACCCTCCACCCCTAACCCTCAATTCAGGCATTTCGGGATGGGAAAAACTTCAGCAGTGCTTCTCAGAGCTCATCCCACCTAGGAGGTATGGGAGAGCTGCAGCGACCAGCAGCATCGACCAGTCTGCAACTCCTTAAATTGAACAGCTGCAGGTAGGATTGCTATGTTTGCAAAGAAATTAAGATGAATGCACCCTGATAAATGCAGTGACAGCATGTTGCAGTACCTCTGAAAGACAAGGTCTTGTGTGTTTAAAAATTTGAGATGAATCTGGAAGCAGTTAATTCATTTGATAGAAAAGTACTTGATTCTTTTGAGAATTGTTCAGCTTTCTGTCTTGCCATTCTAATACCTTTCTTAAAAAATTTTATTGGGTGGGGCAGAGGGGTAGGTCCCTAAGGATTTAAATAGTTAATTATTTAGGATTTTTTTTTGTCGACTTCATCTTTAAGTGGCAAGTAGTGTGGACTTTCTTTCGAATTTTTAAGAGACATGTGAAGTGCAAAATTCTTGTATGATATGAAATATGGAAATGGAATTTCTTTGCTAAAACCAGATCCTTCTTTAAAATTGTAGGTGAGTGTGAGTGTGTACGCATTTTGTGTGTGTATGTGTAGGATACCTTGCCAACGAATCCAGTCATTTTTATTCAGTAATTAGGGAAAAATTACCATTAGAGATATTTGGAATTCTCTTGGAGGAAGTATTTTAGCATAAAGCTTTACTGAGAAGAATTAAATAATAATAACACCTATGATATGGACTCAGTTCTTGGTAATTTAGATTAAAATAGTTACTTTTTATTTCTGAAGTTTAACCTCAAAAGAGTATAAGTCTTTTAAATATATATCACATCTTTGTGATTTGTGAAAGTGAAATTAAACTTCCTAAAGCATGTAAACATTATCCACAGAGTAGTAGGATTATAATGTTGCCTGTAACACTTTTAATACCTAGATTAATTTCAAAGTTAAAATGCATTTGAGCCAACATTAAAAAGCAGCTTGTTTGTTGCCTTTCCTTAAAAATAACAACAAAAATGACCATGTATACAATTTTTTTTTTTTATCCCAAGAAATGTGTTTGTATTGTGGGACCTGACCTGTAGGGTCCAGACCTCTTTCTGAATCTCAGACCTGGAAATTGCTTACCTGCTTGAAGGTTTTAGGTCCCTTCAGAGGTGTGGGACTTCTCTTTACTCTTAACAATAGGAAGGCTGAGGACTATCAAGTCTGGGTTATGGAGGAGAGCTGCTAGGGAAGGGAGGGAACTGTGAGAATTTGGCTCCCCTCAGCACTGGAGGTCTGGATTTACCCATGACTAAGATTCCTGTAAAACTCTGACCCAGCGCAGCACTGCAAGAATTGATTTCTGAGATGAGACAATAAGCTGTGGTTTGCATTTTGTAAAGATGGAGGAAACCTCTATAACACTGACCCTGTATGGGAGATGACTCAATTATCCATGCCTTGGTACAGTTGCAAATTATTTTCCTTTGTCTGAAGTGGGTGGATGCCAGCGCCTTCATCAGAGCTCCTTAATTTAATGTATGGAAAATGTCTCAGCCACCATTTTTAACAATTAGCTGTATCATGGTCGAGGTGAACTGGATTCTGAAGGCAACTGCAGGGCATTTCATTTACATTAGGTTCTTTGGCACAGGAGCTTTGTTACTATAAAACTAAGAAAATGAATTTGCACACTGTGTTGAAGAGTACTTTAGGAGGGTGGAGAACATTCCCAGAAAGAAAATGGAATCCTTTTGTCTACAGTAAGTATTTCTTATATAGTGGTAAAAGGTCGAGAATTTGTCTTTGGTTGAACGAGCAAAATAGAGTTTTAAAGAAATGCTGCAAATAGGAAAGGTACAACACAGAAATTCTTGGATGTATTTTTTTAGGTATGTGTTAAAAAGCAGGTGTGCTATGTATTCTTGAAATATGGGTTTAATGAGTGATTTTAGCAAATGATTTTAGTTAATTATTCATTAATAATTTAGGTTGTTGAGATGTCTGAGTTTATTACTAGTCTGAGATGGAGATGACACTTGAGAGAAAAAAAAAAGAAATCTATTTATGGTAAATTTAAGAGTTTAGGCTTCTTTTCACTGTCTTTTTAAAAGAGTATGTTTTCCATTCCTGAAAAGACTTGCTGGATTCTAGTGCTTTTTGTTTTTGTTGTTAAGAAAGTGCTTCCATATTAATGACCTATAATAGCTGATCAAAATACATAAGAGAAAAAAATATTTTGACAAAACAAGATTTTGTCCTCAAAGATCAATAGATTGAGGCTTTCACTCTCGGGATAATTTCTAGTGCCTTCTGTTTAATTAATAGTTGTGACTTCAAAGCTACTCATATAAAACTCTTGTTTGTAATTGTAAGCTTCTAACTCTTGATTCTTAAAATTAATTGGATTTGACCTGGCTTATTTCTTTGTTCCTTTATGCTGTTCCTAAGAGGGAACAAGTAGATCTTAACTTTGATTTGTGTCTTTATCTTTTAAAGGCTGAAGAATTTTTATCTTTTAAACCCTGAAGAATTTATAGTAAGTGTATTTTATAGTAAACTATACCATGAAGAATTTGCTCGGAATGCTTTAGTAGGTGTTTTTAGGAGTTGAATTCTCACAGAATTGGGTATCTGAGAATCCTTTTAACTTGATATCAAATTTACAAAGCCAACTGTTGTAGGTTGACTTTATAGGTCTTTTTGCATTAGCTGCTGTTCATTTTGGTCACTGAATGGTCTTTTCTCTAATTTCTAGATGTTTGAAACTAGAAACAGTTTTCTTCACATTAGCCTTTTCATTGATAAAGATTCATTTGTCGTAAGCCCTGGTTAGAATCCTACAAAGATTCTGTAAATCTGTGGTCCTAATATTAGCTTGCAGCATAAGAGCCTCCAGCTCAATGTAATTTCTTGTCTTGGGGGGGTGTGCTGCATCTAACATAATAATTATAAATAACATGGTAGAATGCAAAGGGATTCTTTCCCCCTCGATTTTTATAAAAGACTGGCACCTTGAAATAAAAGAATTTTAAGGCAGCAAATTAGAACTCCATTTTAACTGTAGCTTTGCTCGCATGAAATGTTTGGATGACAGGAGGGTTGCTTCAAAGACTTCCTTGGAAATTTTTAAAGCAATACTTGGTTGAAGAGTCTGATCTTATTTTCTGTTGCTGGTTTTTACTGTGTACTGAGTGCCTGGGGAGGTGGCAGAGACCCAGTTACTTCCTGTATTCTTTACCTCCACCATGGTCCACTTAGGTTTGGCTACTGCGAGAGGCTCTTCTCTCTGATATTTGTAGGGGATTCCTGAATCTCTTCAGTATGGAAGCTTTTCAGTTTTCTCTTCAAATTTTAGCCTGCCTGGTGGAAAAGAGTCTGGGGCTGGTTCTTTTGGGACAAACAATATATTCCTATCACCCTTTGACTGCTCTGGCAGCACCATAATGTAGATGAGCAAGCACTCCAGCCAGCCCGCTAGGAGTCATTCTGTGGCACTAAGATGGCAGTGAGCAAGGAGTAAAATGGCGTCACCAGGAGCTCTGTGAGAAGAGGTGGACCGCAGGAGTTATTTCCCTTCAGTCGGGTTTGAAGACGTCTCTAGTAGCACTGCTTTGCCAATTTACAATTACTTTTTATTGTTAGAAGATAGAAGTTTTGATATTTTCTTGAAGTGAAGACTCAATTAGCACTTTTATCTAGATGGCTTTGAATGTCGCTTTTGAGAAATTGTATTAACACTTATGAAATTTCTTGCTTGGTGCTCTTCTTTTTTAGTATAGAAACTTAACTCCTTCCAATATAGGACGAAGTTTTAGAAAATATACTCCTCCTTTATGGCAAGGTGAAACTAAGCATTCCTATGAAAATGTGTTATTTGTCTCTGGTCTTCATTCCAGCTCTTTATGGGTTTTTGCTGTTATAGAGTATACATGGCGCTGCCCTCAAAAACAAGGTTTATTGTATTTCTTTTGTGGTTGAAGTTGTGGATTATTTTGCAAGTGAACTGTAGCCATAGTAGTAATGACGATGCTAATTTCTCATCTACTCCCATCTCTTAGGGAGTTAGTATTTCTGGAGATGGTCTTAGAGTTTATGTAGCAAAAGCAGCTCATCTTACAGTTGAGTAAAACAAGATTTTTCTGTAGTTAAATAACTTTCTCAAGGTCACACATTGAAAAGCTGTTGATTTCACTCTAAATCCAGCTCACCTGACTCCTAATCTGTGTCGTGTTGTGCTGTCTGCATCTGACTCCATTTCTTTCTCTTTGTGGGCTTGCTGGTGACTGATGTATTTAGCTTTCAGGAAAGTCTGTTTTTGCCCTAGCAACCTAACTCAGAAGTGTTCCTTTTCAGCTGTGCCAGAAATGACACTAAGCTGTGCTTGGAGTCTTTGTGGGCTTCTTTTGAAGATAATATGCATTTATAAATTTATTGTTTATAAATAAACATTTAAAAATAAGATCTGTCCTGCAAGTCAAGCTTTTAGGTCTATTGTGTTGGCTTGGCTTGAAGGGTGAGGTACTCATCAAGAGCTGGGGTGGAGCTGGTCATTCTGAAGTGTCTCCTAGCAGATCATGGTGTGAGGGGTCCCACAGTAGAGGGGCAGGGTTGTACTTTCTCCTGCATAAGAATGGACTGAGTGAAAGGATTCAGTTCCTTCTCCTCAGTTTCCACTATTTGTATTTGGAAAATGGTTTTGCCCTGTCTCCTTCTGTTGCTCTGTTTGCCACTTCAGCTAAACAATGTCTCACGTCTTCTGTACCTGCGGTGACTATGGTGAGTGCTGCATTCTGCAGTATTCCCTAGCTCTGTCAGGGCAAAGTCAATCGTCCTCAAACTTGATTAAGGTTTTAGAGAGTGTGTGAAATCACAAGTACTGTTAGCAAAGACGTGCCTTGACACATTCCCTGTAAGACAATGTGAAGTTATAAAAAGAAAGATCTCTTGTTTTAAGTGGTCTCCAAACAAATAAATTTTTGAAAAAAGAATTTCTGTGTGGAAAGAAACTGCAGGAAAACCGAAGCTCCCTTTTTGGTGACAGCCATGTGATTGGCCTCCAATCCCATCAGCGTAAGCATTGCTGCACAGCAGGAGGAACTGTGATTTTCAACTGCAGTGTAAATGACTGACACCATGTACCAGCAGGGAATTAATATGAGATGCGGCTCCCAAACATTGTCCTAACAGCACTCCTTGTGCTTGCTAAGTAGAACTCAAGGCTTAACCCCGGTGCTGCAGAAATCAGCCTGGCGAAAGCTGCTGGCTTTCACTGACTGACTCTGAGACTCACCCTCTGCTATCCTTTCCCTCTCCAAGCCCCCAGATTTGCTCTTATTTTCTTTTAAAGGCCATTATTAATACGTTCCCATTCTATACTGCAGTGCAGTTTTGGTGCTCAAAGTTCTTTCGATGTGGACTGATCCATCTCCAAGATGGACATATTGCAACGGTTTTGTCATCCCTTAGTGAATCTTCCTTATCTTTCCCTCACTTAGAGTGACTGTAGGATTCATATTTTTTAGATATGTTCATACCTTTAGGTTAGGAGAGGGCTCTGCTGCTGTTTTTGAAGCTAGACATAATTTGGTACACTTATTCATTCTATTTGCAAAAACTGGGAAAAAGTTTGCGCTTGAGAATCCCTCCCTTCTTGTGTCTCCAGAGTTTAGTTTTAGCAAGTGTGCCAGGCTTTTGGGGGCAAGTGGAGGAAGGAGATAAAATGCTTAGTTGTCCTTGCTTTCTCCCTGAGGGCCACCTCCGCAGTCTGAGAGCATTGGCTGACTGCCTTCCTCCCCTGACACCCAGTACTCCCGCTCCCCTCTCCCTCCAGTGACTGGAGAGAAACCTGCCACCCAGCTTGGCACATCCTGCTGCATCATGGGCCCTCTCACTAGGATGGCTTGTTTTTCTGGAAGTGGTGAGACAGCAGCTCTGAGCAAGTCACTTTCCTCTCCCCAGCCCTCCTGGACCTGCAAAGAAAAGTGGTTTATACAACCCTGAAAGGATACTGTCTGTCTGAGGGGAGGCTTCACCCAGTGCTGTGTGTTCTTGAGTTAAAATCTCCTCATGTGGGACAATTTCTTTTATAACTGTGAAAATTTGTATACCATCCTCAAAACCAATTCTAATCATGGGGGCAAGTAATTTGTTTTGCCTTAATGGATTCAAAATCATCCCATAATTGCATGACCTTTTTTTTTTTTTTTAAGCCCAGTTGTGGGAACCATATATAAAATGGGACCTGCCTTCCTGGTAGTGACAGATGACCTGGTGCCCACAGTGCCAAGTTATGTTGTCAGGGTTCCCACCTGTGGCTCTAGAGCTGCCTTGCAGTGCCTGTGGATCTGCTGAGCCTACAAATGGTGGACCTCACAGCCACTCTTGCGTGTCTGCTGCCACCTGCTGAATGAGAGCAGCCAGGCTTTCCTAAACGCACAAGAAGTCATTCAGAAACACTGACACTTGGCATGGCTCGCCTCAGGATGGTTTTCCTGTGTTTGCAGTACTAGGTGTTGAACCCAGGGTTTCATGCAGGCTAGGCTGGCGCTCTACCACTGAGCTCTGTCCCCAGCCCTCGTCAGGGGTGTTTTTTGAAGATACAGTTTGTGAACAGATGAGTTAGATTGTTAACATTTTTGCAGAAAACGAGTACTGGAACTTATAGTGAACATTTGAGTTGAAGAAAAAAGCCTGGACTTCACTCCTCAGTCAATATTTTGAGCATAAAGAGATTCAGCCTTTCCTGGGCCTTGTAAACTGATTGTTTATGTATTCTTATTTTTATTGAAATAAAAGTAGTCTGATAAAATAACCAAACATTCTATGAAACCTTATTGAAGTTCCCCAAATTTAGAAATCTGTCCGTCTGTTCACACCGTGATCACAGCGCTACCGGACGCGTTTCTCCGGGCCTTCTCAGTGCTGGCACCACAGTGCAGAGCCACAAAACCGCCCTCACCGTGGATAAGCCCAGCCCCTCCGGGTGCCACAGGACTTAGGGGTTGTGCGCATCTGAATAGTACTTTACTCCATTTTTTCTGATTTTCTCCATAAATAGGAATTTTATCTTTGTAAAAAATGCACCCAAGAGAAAGTTTCAGAAGAGATCATTTGTTCAGAAATTGGGAAGAAGGTTTGGGAAGAGGTTAAGGAAGCAGATATTTTACTTTGAGTAAGCAGAAGCAAAATAGGGGGTATCATTTCCACTTGAGTCTTTGTAGCATTCCGACCCTTCTCCATTGCACTAATCAGAGTCTAATGCATACTTGATGTGCTTATTGTAATTCTTGTTTCATCTTGGAGCAAACCTGTTATTGATTATTCTGTTTTTTCAGCTTAGTTTTTGCTTCACTTATTTTTCTTTTCTTTCTTTGCTGTTGCTTGTGTCTTGACAGTTTTTTCAGCCACAGTGATCTTTCCTAATGCCACTGCTCATTTTGTGTTAATATCATTTTGATTCTGAATGCTGGTTAAAGACTTCCTGTTAATTAATATATATTGTACATATTAAATGAAAGACGGCACAGAAGTCTTATGGCACCTGCCATATATTTTTATGCTGTGTCAGTACCTTCTGGAAGATGTTCACCCTGCCGACAGGGTGATTGGTCTGGAAGGGGAAAGAGGTGGAATAGTTGTGTCTTGAGGGCCAAGCAATATATGGCTACTGCTTTGTGGGGCCAATTCAGACTCTAATTATTTTATTTACTTATGTTAACAGCCAGGAAATTTATATGTTCTTTACTGTTTTTGAAACTGTCCAGCAGATCACTTATTTGTTGTAGACAGGAAGCACAGAACTGTGAAAGAATCAGTGTAATTTGTTGTTGTTTGGGGGGCTCTCTTTCTTTTCCTAACTAAAATGAACACTGAAGTTTTTTTCACAGAGACCTTTATTTCTTATAGTTTTCACTTTGGGAAAGCAAATAAAATAAGAGAATATGTCCATTTGGCAAAAATAAACACCCTTTGACTTTCTACAGTAGGATTTAACTGCCACTTGTGTTCTGAGACTTAGAATTTGCATGTTAATTAAAAATAAAGCAGTGTCATGGTTGTCTTCCTGGGCCTGAGACATTTAAGAGTCACTTCGACTGCCAGGTCCTTGAGATATGGTAAGAGCATCATCTTACCTTGAGGTCACATTTTGGGTTGTTCTTGGCCAGTGTACATTGTAAGACAATCCACTTCCTATGTCAAGGTGGAACACCTGGCCGAGCAGATGTGTGGTATTTATTGTTCTACAACAATAGTAGTGATAATATTCTGGAATACTGTGGAGTTGACTTCTGGAGCAGTGATTTCAATCTTTTGAACTGTGACCTCTAGTAAGAAGTGTATTTTACATTATGACCCACTTCATTCATGTGTGTGCACACGCACTCACACAAACACTCCAATAAATGTATGGAATTGAAACAAAGGTTTCACAAAACAGCCCTTACCCATACCACATATCTATGTTGCATTTTATTTTATTAAAAAGTGCTGGTTGATTTCATGACCCAGTTATGGATTCTCATCCCTATTTTGAAAACCACTCTTCTAAAGTAATGCTGGAACTTTGATATTTGTTCTCATTCCTCCCCCATGTGAGATAGGGAGAAAAAAGGAATAAATATGCAAGCATACAGTACCCTGACATGCTCCCATCTTGATTTGCTCTGGTCAGAGACAGCGTGGTAGAGTGGAAGAGGGTAAATAAGGAGTGAGCAAATTTGGTTTCTGAATGGCAGTTATCAAGAATACAAGCAATAATTGTTGGCAAGAATAAAGGTACATTCATGCATTGCTGGTGAGACTGCAAATCTGTGCAAACACTCTGGAAAGCAGTATGGAGATTCCTCAGAATCTTGGAACGGAGCCACCATATGATCCAGCTATCCCTATACCCGAAGGACTTAAAATCAGCATACTACAGTGACACAGCCACATCAATGTTTATGGAAGCTCAATTCAATAGCTAAACTATGGAACCAACCTAGGTGCCCTTCAACAGAAGAATGGATAAAGAAAATGTGGTACATATACACAGTGAAATATTACTCAGCCTTAAAGAAGAATGAAATTACGACATTTGCAGGTAAATGGATGGAACTAGAGAATGTCATGCTAAGTGAAATAAGCCAATCCCAAAAAACCAAAGGCTGAATATTTTCTCTGATAAATGGATGCTGATCCATAGTAGGGGCGGGTAGGGAAGAATGAAGGAACTCTGGATTGTACAGAGGGGGTGAGGGGAGGGGTGGGGTGGTGGGGATGGGAAGGACGGTGGAATGAGACAGGCATTATTGCCCTGTATACATGTATGATTGCACCACTGGTGTGACTCAGCACCGTGGACAGCCAGAGGGAAGAGAAGTCATGCTCCATTTGTGTGCAGTGTGTCGAAATTCATTCTACTGTCATATCCAACTAGAAAAAATACATTAATACAAAAAATGTGGTTTCTGAGTCTGAACTTTGTTGCTTATGCACTGGGTCATCTTAATTGCAACAGCATTTTAGAGTTGATAGAAGCTCTAGAAACCATCTCACATAGGCTCTCAGCTTTTAAACTTATATTGAGGATGTTTTAAAGTATGATCTAGTTAGAGAATTTTGAGAGATGGTGTAGCATCAGGTTTAGTGAGGGCCACAACCAGATGCATAAGCGAGTACCACACTGATGCCTGGCACAAAGCAATCACCATATGTGTGCTAGCTATTCTTAGTACAGGGTGAGCATCCCTAATCCAAAAATCTGAAATCTGGACTCTTCCAATGTTGGAAACTTTTTGAGCACTGACATGATGCCACAAGTGGAAAATTATATACCTGACTTCATGTGACAGGTTGCAGTCGAAACACAGGCCCACTGAAAGTATTGTATAAAATTCTAGTCAGACTGTGTATAGAAGGGATATGCAAAACGTAAGTGAATTTTGTGTTTCGACTTGAGTCCCATCCCCAAGATATCTCACCATGTTCATGCAGTTATTCCAAAGTCTGAATAAAAAGTTGGGAATCCCAGGCATTTCAGATTAAGTATACTCAGCCTGTATTGCCTCATTAAGAATTATTATTCTTCAGGCCTCAGACTTATCATTTATAATGCAGATTATGAGCAATTAAAAAATGCTTGTTGGCGAAATGAGGGGAACTCTGGATTGTACAGAGGGGAGTGAGGTGAGGGGTGGGGCGGTGGAAATGGGGAGCTCTGAGGGTCACCGTTAGATGTTGGCCTCTCAGAGGGAGAAGTGAGGTATGGGGTCTTCTCTGTGCCCAGGGGGCTTCTGGTGTCAGGGAGCCAGTTCACCCTCCACTCCCTAGCCGCCCCCTCTGGAGAACTGATTTTCAGGGAAGCTGTAAGAGTACATCTCGAGGGTGAGGACATGAGAGGGGCCTCACAGGAAGAGCTGGAAAGAAAAGAAATGCATAGGCAGAGGGGAGTCAGGGAGGAGATCCCTGGGAAGTGGGCCCGGCAGGTTATGTTTCTGCCTTACTTTTTAGTCCTTTAATTGCTGTTGGCTGTTATTTTTCCTCACGGTATATGTTCTTTAAAAGAAACTAGCCACCACTAGGTGGCACACATATCCCGGCATTACTCTGTACATGTTATTTTGAACATTCTTTGAAAAGGCCACTGATGTGTCATTTTAAAAAATATGATGTGTAATCTCTTTTAGCATTTTGTTTTAGAAAGAATGAAAGTAAAAATTCAGAATCTACATAGAGTTGGACCCTCCATATTGGTGGTTTCTGCATTTTTGGATTCAACTAAATGCTAAACAGAAGTATTTGAGAAAAAAAAAATGCCTCTGTACTGAACACACATAGACTTTATTTTCTTGCCATTATTCCCTAAACAATACAATTTAACAACTATTTACATGGTAGTTACTTTGTAAATGTGTAAGTAATCCAGAGATGATTTAAAATATACAGAGGTTATATGCAAACACTATGCTCAGATATGCTCAAGATTAGGCACACTTGAGCATTGGTGTCAGCATCTTGTGTGTCTGTGTGTGTGTGTATAGAAGGGCGTCCTGGAACCAGTCTCCATGGATACTAAGGGACAACTGTATTTTGTGGGCTCAGTGTATGCTATAGAGAAAGCCCAGTTTTTGAGGTACATAATGGTTAGTGGTCTTTCTTCATATGTCAGTTAAATGCTCAATTTAATATATTGAGATTTTTAAACTATAACTTGATAATAAATATTTTGAAGATGAGTAATCTACCCCCAAAGCAATAATGGCTTTTTTTTCTTCTTTTTCTTTGTAAATGCTACTTGAAATTTCACCTCTTAGAAATTTGGGAGTTGTGTTTCTTGTAGAATAATAAAATTTTAAAAGCAAAATAATATCATTGCAGAATATTATTTTACTTTTAAATAAATGTCTGATCATTTTTGCTTTTGTGTTTTGTATGTACGGGAGAGAGATTTGGATGTAGGTACAGTTGAAAGAGTGTAAAGTGCTGGTCATTTGACTCGGAAGAGCATAGGAAGTGTAGAGAAGGGCAGGGAGGCAAAGTATCAGCTTACCCCAGGCACTGCCCGCTCCCTGTCAGCCAAAGAGAGAACGAAAGAGATAAGGCCTTGTCAAACAGTGGCTAACCCCCTCTACACTCAGACACCACTACCAGAAAGGGGACTGGTTTAGGCAGTCAGCTCCCTGTAGCCTCTGCCAGGGAAAGGTGCAGCAGAGCAGCCTAAACCTGCCCTTTATTCGGCCACATCAGTCAGTGATAAAAGTTGGCTTGACTTTGTTTATACACTGTGGCCCTAGAGCTTTTTGCTTTTGCCATTTGAAGAACCTTCACGGAAGGAAATTCATAGTAAAGGTCTGTTAACTTGACATCATCATTTGCGATGAATGTTATAAGCAAGACTCATTAAAATCTTTGTCATTTCATGTTTGGCTCCCCTGTGAGAGCAGAAACACCCACTTGGTGACTAGCTGCCCCCCTTCTGAATGGACCACATGGGTTCCACACTTCCTGTGCTCTGGTTTATTGATGCCCTTACATTATTAGGCAAGTAACTGATGCTCTCCCTATCCTCCTCCCACCCCAATTAGCAGTATAGAGAATTGGAGCAGTCTTGGAGTTGTGTCCTCAAGCTGCCTCAGACTGACTGCACAGGAAGAGTCGTCGTGAGGAAAATGTTTTCTGCGTGCTGGTCACTGTTTATCCTGTCTATCCTCATTCACTGCCCAGTTTGGGTTTGATAGTAGGTCAGGGGAATCATGGACTAATATATAAGGATTTGGGGAAATCTATGAAGATTAGTAATATTTAATTTAAAATATATTCCCTATCTTGTTCCCACCCTTCCCCCTCCCTTTTTTTAAAATAAACCAGCACCCTTATATCTATGACTGTTTGAACAAAATATACTAAAGCACTAATAGTTGTTAAAATAAAAGTAGTCAAAAATCAGTTAATTAAATTTCAAATACAAGAAAAGTATCAAATGTGTTCTTATTTTTTTGAAAACTTTTTTTGTTCTTTTTAGTTACACATGTCAATAGAATATATTTTGGCATATGTACAATGAAGTATAACTTCCCATTCTTTTTTTTGAATGATTTTTTTTTAAGTTGGAGATGAACCCAATACCTTTATTTTGTTTATTTTTTTTTGTGGTGCCGAGGATCAAACCTAGTATCTCACACGTGCTAGGCAAGTGCTCTGCCCCTGAGCCACAACCCGAGCTCCTAACTTCCTGTTCTTGTGGTCGTACATGATATGGAGTTACACTGGTCGTGTATTCGTATATAAACATAGGAAAGTTATGTCTGGTTCATTCCACTGTCTTTCCCATTCCTGTTCCCCTTCCCCTTCCTTTTTTTCCACTCCTCCCTATCCAGTCAGTGAACCTCTTCTCCCCCAAACACACCTATTGTGAATCAGCATCTGCATATCAGAGAGAACATTGAATCTTTGGTTTTTTGGGATTGGCTTATTTCACTTACCACGATATTCTCTAGTTCTATCCATTTACCTGCAAATGCCATAATTTCATTCTTCTTTAAGGCTGAGTAATATTCCATTGTGTATATACCACATTTTCTTTATCCATTCATCTGTTGAAGGGCATCCAGGTTGGTTCCATAGTTTAGCTATTATGAATTGAGCTGCTATAAACATTGATGTGGCTGCATCACTATAGTATGCTGATTTTAAGTCCTTTGAGTATAAACCGAGGAGTGGGATAGCTGAGTCAAATGTGGTTCTGTTCCAAGTTTTCTGAGGAATCTCCATACTGCTTTCCATATTGGTTTCACCAATTTGCAGTCCCACCAGCAATGCATGAGTATACCTTTTCCCCCACATCCTTGCCAACTTTAAATGTATTTTAATGTAGCTTGTCATTCTAAAAACTTTTTCTTAATTCTGTTTTGTATTATATTTCCCCAAAGTTCCTTGGGGGTGGGGGACACAGCAAAAAAACATGATTTTGAAAAAACAGGTCATTTCATTATTTCATTTCAGGCACATATAAATGTAACAGTAGTGTGCTTGACATGCATATACCTTGCCTTGCAGAGTATGTAGGTTGATCTGATGTGGGGGTAACTTGAATTCTTCCATCTTACAACTAATACTTTGATCTCCACATATTGATGGATCATCTTCCTCTTTCCTACTTAGTCCCCACTCCCCAGGCTGTGGAAAAGAAACTTCACCCTTTGGTGTGAGGATGTTGGCATGGAAGCCCAGTTTATCTTTGTGTTTCTTTGTCTTCCTACCTGCCGCCATAGCTGTTCACAGTGTCCTGTCCCCCACCAGACCTCAACTCAGCTGAGGACAGTGAACAGCAACAGGGAAGTACCCTGGGCATCTCTTCTTTTAATATCACTTGAGGATCTAGACCTAATTGATGGTAATAGTAGAGCTATGCATACCAAGCCTTGGGCCAAGAACTTGATTACAGTATTTCATTATTACTTGAGTAAACTGAAGTGTAGACAGTTTGAATGACTTGACTAAGTCCTGCCATTCACAAATGGAGGCACCAGTTTTGAAACTATTCCAAAGCCTGGCTGCTTGGCCATTTAACTTATGCATGTTAAATGAGACTTGTAAACAGTCTCTTCTTCACCCCACCAATAGTAAATAAGCAATAGATACCACCAGACCTAAAGTAGAAAGCGCCACATGGTAAAAATCCAGAAGAAACCTGTCAATAAATATAAATAAGTGATTTTTATCTTTTCCCAGTTGTGTTTTTCAGCTTTTCACTGTTGGGACAAAATATCTGAGAAAATAAACTTAGGGGATGAAACAATTATTTTGGCTCATGGTTTCAGAGGTTTTAGTATGCGGTTGGCGGGCTTCCTTGCATTGAGCCTGAGGTGAGGCTGCACCTTGTGGCAGAAGCACATGGTGAAGCAAAGCTGCTCACCTCATGGCAGCCAGGGATCAGAGAGGGCAGGAGGGGCCAGGGACGGACATACCCTCGTAGGGTATGGGACCTTCTTCTTCCAACTAGGTCCCAGCTCTTACAGTTTCCACCCCCCCCCCCCCCAGTAATGCCATCAGATTATTAATCCATCAATGCATTAATCCACTGATGAAATCACAGCTCTCGTGACCCAGTCACTTCCCAAGAGCCCCACTCCTGAACACTGCTGCCCTGGGACCAAGCCTTCATCACACGAGCCTTTGGGGGACATTCTAGACCAAACCAGAACTCCAGCCACTGGCAAGTAAGTGAAAAGCACAACGACAAGTGGACAGTGATGGCCTCCTCAGTGTTAGAAAGAAATGGGAGGACGAGTCGAAAGCAGCAGGGAAGAGAGGGACTGTGACCGGCTGCATCGCCAAAGCATCCTCAGAGGAATCTTGAAGGGCAGTCTTGACTGTTCACTTTTTACATGGTATAGGACATAGAATGCCACACTGCTGCCATGGAGACTTTACTTCTGACAATCATCATATTCTCCCAGAAGGAAACTGGAAGACGTCTCTTAACTACTCCGCGATGTTTTCAAGTTAACAGCGTTCTGTGAGGCTGGAGGAGGGCAGGGTAGCAGATGCCCTCACTGTGGTCTTTTGTCCTGCAGTAGACTTGGTTATTTGAAGGTTGATTTTAACCTAAGTTGCATCATTTTCCCCCACTCACAGGGCTTCCTGAAGAATGAGAAGGACAATGCGCTGCTGTCTGCCATTGAGGAATCCCGGAAGCGGGTAAGAAAACAAACCAGAGTGTAGATGTGTAGAGTCAAGAGCAGCATGTTCAGCAGTGGGTGCAGTCTAGAGCTGGGGTCTGTGCCCAGGCCCAGCTGTCAATTACACAGAGGTAGCTCACCAGACAGAATGCTACAGAAGTTGTTTTTTGTAATACCATGCTTGTAACTATCCATGTATTTGGTGACTGAAATGCATGCGAAACACTGGATTAGACAATTATTAAATCAGCCTTAAATTGGAGGGGCCAGATAATTCTTCAGTTCACTGTTATTGTATAAATGGTATTTTTTTCTACTGAATCAATAGTTTAGAAAGGCATTTATGATCATTGATAATTTCCTTCAGCTTTTTCCTTTATCATACAACATGACCATACCACTTTTTATATTAACAATTTCTACAGCTCTCTTTTTAAAGAAAATAGTTTGGTGCTCCAAAAGATGGTCATGAGTCAGCCAGAGCAGCCATTATATGTCAGCAGGAGTTTGCACAATTGTGCCTTCAAGACATCCAAACACCCTTTACTCTACTAATGTATTAATTCTCTCCATTTGTTTCTGACAAGGATCAAAACCTTCTCAGAGCGTCCCATTACAGAGTAAGAGATTTTCAGGCCACAGGAGTCTTTGGGGAGCAGGGGAAAAGGCTATCAAGTGGATCTGGTTCTAAGCCAGCAGCTTCCCAGGAAGTTAGTGCCAGTCTGCCAGCAGTGGCTCTCTGCAGAGGGAGGGGGAGAAGGGAGAGTTCTGCTGTTTGCTTCTTTAACCCTAATATCTAATGAAATGTATTTTTGTATTAATTTGTGTGATTTAAAAAATAAGAAGTTGAAAAATGCTGCTTCTTTGTGTGCTTTATTAAAATATTCTACGAGGGTGCAAGCAACAGGGCTGTGGAGGAGCCGCCAGCTACTGTTTAGGAGAACACGGTCCCAAGGCACTGTTCCAATGACTGATGTGTTTAATTGTCAGCAAAAACTTCCCTAAAATTTCATTAATTAGATTGTTGGCAGTCCTAGAAATAGAGAAATACACTTGATTCAGATTTGAAAATATTAAGAAAGGGATTTTTTTGTTGTTATTCACACTCTGAGTTACTCACCAATGTTGATTGTCCTCCTGTAAAGGACCAGTGAAATTAAATTAGGATTGTCGAATGCCACCAAGCCTTATTAATCCATTTACCCTGCAGAATGTGTTTCTGGAATTGGCAGTCTCTGAATATTGTATCATACTGAGACTAAATGTGCAGCCAGCCAAAACATTTAGGTGACATACCACAGTGCAAAATGCGCGCATATGTGTTTGGAGGGAGGCATTCCAGTGTTGAGAGCCTGCCTGTGGGGAGGCCTCTGACCTGTCTGGACACTGGGAAACGGCTATAGGGCAAGAATCATTTTCAAAATGATTTGAAAATCAGTAGCTTCCTGGCATTTTGGTGGCTTTTTCATGTGTGAATAACTTGCCAATGTCCTGCTGAAATGCCAAGAAAACAAGCTACAAAACCACAAATGTGTCCTATCTTTTCCCATTTGGTGCATCCCAGCAAAAACAGAACAACATTACCAGAGCATATGCGATGTTTCTAAAAGCCAGCAACAGCTCAGTAACAAATGGGTGTGAAGTCAAAGCATATTGCCCTCTTCCCTTTATGAAAATGGGGTTCAGGTGCTCCCTACTGTTCTTAACTGTTTCCCAGTTCTCTCCTTGCCATCCTTTAATGTGTTCCAAGGGAAACGTTTTCCACACTTAACAACTTGAAAGGTTCATCTTTAGTTGATAATAGTTTCTCCACTGCTTTGCTACTGTCAGTGTTTTGTTTTGTCTTCCTTCTAATATTTTGGTCTCTGCACACCCTTCTATTTTATCTCTTTTCTCTTCCTTTGGTTTTCGTTCCTTATCTCTGCTAGTCTGCCTCTCCTGACTTCTCCTGCCTCCCTTTCTCTTAGTTCTTAGTTGAGAAGCACTGTTGAGTCTCCCGCAGGAGCTCCTCTGCTAGCATTCTTTTTTGCACCTAATCCAGTGGTTCAGACATGGGCATAAATGGAATAGGCTGGAATCATTTGGGTTGGGCAGATGGGTGGCTGATCATCCCTGATTAGCTCACAAATTGGGTGTTCCATCATCTCTAAACTAGATGGGTGTGGTCAAGGGAGGAGAATGTTAAGGTTGGGCCATTTATTTTTATTTGATGCTCCTTATCACACTGATGGTGAATGGAATTACAGTTATGTTCCTTCAGGTCTGGGGACTGTTTCTAAAATGAGTAGCCTAGCGTACTTCTTAGATATATCTGAGGATTCGAGCACAGAAATGTCCACTTTTCAAAACTGCTTAATACTTCTAAAGTACTAAGGAGGAGTCCTTGCACACAAGTGGGCATCTGATAGACAGGGGATAGTGAATTCCACCGTTGTCATCCTGACCCTTCCCTGATGCTGGAAGTCTGCCCCCTCTGTCTCATCTGTAGTTTCTGTGAGTGGTTTACTGTTTGTTTTCTTCAATCACCTTTACTACTCTACCATTCTTTATGAAGACTTGTCCTTAAGAGGATCTCTGGCACTTTTGAAGTGTCCTGAGTTGGTGCTGTGACTTTGTGTCTTTCTTCCTGTTCCGAGCTCAGAAAGCAGTATGACTCACAGCCTTCTGCCTCCTTATTTCTACCTACCCTGGTCCTTGAGGCTTGAAGCCCTTTGGTTTTCTAGGGAGAGGTTCTAGGCTGAGGAGGTGGTTGGTTTGACTATTGACTAGAAAGAGTTTTAGAAGTGTCACTTACATACTCTTTGTGAACAACTACTAGAGGAATTATCTCTTCCCTTCACTTCTAGCCCACCTTTCTGTTCCATTATACTTTCATGTTCAAACTGCACAGCTTTTGTGTCTAAGCTTCACTTATGTGAACAAGAGGTAAAGGTTTTTCTCTGGGTGTTTTTCAACTCATGCTAACTGATTGGAAAGATCCATTCTGCCTGATTCTCAGTGACAAGGACAAAACCAGATGGAAGGCCATTAAAGTCAGTGACAGTCATCTCTCCTGTGTCTTCAGAATACCTGCTAGAAAAGAGTGTGAGGTGTGCCAGCTTTCTTCCTAATTTTTTGTGGCTGGTGTCCCTTTTCCAATTTTAATATATTGTGGTCCAAATATAAATATCCCATTTGTAGGAAGAGTATATTTGATTTTTATAGCAGTTCCTCAACACTCTTGTATATGAACATTATCAGTATAAATTATCTGCATTGCCAAAAATAAAGCAGGCATTACTAATACTCCCTTGGTGCTGCCTAATTAGATGCCAATCTGATTGTAAATGAAATGGCTTTTTGAAAAGTGAGCTTAAGTTGATAGGAAACCTGGTCTGCCAATTAAAGAATAATAGGCTAAGAACAATCATAATTCAAAATATCTCTATAAATATTTTTCCTTTGTATTTTTTCCTTCTTAGTGTGTTTCTCATGTCAGCTACCTGCAGCGTCACCAGTCAGTGGTAGTGAGATTTATCAGGCTTCAGTGATTTTGAGTAAACTGGTAGGAAATTTAATAACAGGATGGTTTTCTTTTACTAGTTTGATTTCTGCTCTACAAGTATTAGTGATTATTATTGTTATTATTATTTGGGGGGCATACTGAAATTTAACTCAGTGGTGTTTTACCACTGAGTTACATCCTCAGCCCTTTTAATTTTGAGACAGAGTAGAGTATTACTAAGTTTCCCAGACTGTCCTTGAACTTGCAGTCTTCCTGCCTCTGCTCTCAAGTAGCTGGGATTACAGGTGTGTGCCACTGTATGCAGAAATATTAGTGATTTTTAAAAATTTATTTCGATTCATTGTACACAAATGAGGCACAACTGTTGTTTCTTTGGTGGTACTATTAGTGATTTTTTAAAAAGTAAATAAAGTCACTGGAAGAGTCTTTTATCTTAGATTCTTGGTAAATCTTAAGATTCCACTGATCTTATAATCTATTATTTTTGTATGTACTAGAAGAAAAAAAAAACTCTTGTGACATGCAATAAATTGTAATATGCAGCCTCATTTCAGAAGTTTTAAAAAGATGTTTGTTTTAATAAGCATTGGAGAGGTGCTCAACATTACTATCAGCCAGGTGTGGTGGTCGTACGCCTGTAATCCCAGCCACTGCAGAGGTGAGGCAGGAGGATGTCAAATTTGAGGCTAGCCTAGGCAACTTAGTGAGACCCTGTCTCAAAATACAATTTTAAAAAAGTTCTGGGGATGCAGTTCAGTGGTAGAGCACTTGCATGGCATGTACAAAACTCTTGGTTCCATCTTTAGTACTAGGAAAACAACAAAAATTAATCCTTACGGAAATGCACATGTGAACTATAGTGAGGTACCAATTTGCACTCATTAGGGTGGCTCCTATCAAAAAACCAGAAAATAATATTAGAGAGGATGTAGAGAAATTGAAACCTTTGGGCACTTTTGGTAGAAATGTAAAATGGGATAGTCTTTTGAATGCAGTAGAGTACTAAAAGTAGAATTAACACATACCAGAAATTCCACTTATTAACATGTGCTGAGGAGAATTTGAAGCAGGGACTTCAAGAGCTAGTTTTCACCCATGTTCATAGCAACATTTTTCACAAAAGGAAGGAAATTCTGGCACATGTTACAACATGGACAAACCTTGAGCGTATTACGCTAAATGAAATAAGCCAATCAGAAAAGACCGATCTGTATAATTTCTTTCATATGAGATAAGAGTAGTCAAATTCAGGGGCTGGGGTTGTGGCTCAGTGGTAGAGGACTTGCCTAGCACATGTGAGGCACTGGGTTTGATCCTCAGTACCATATGAAAACAAAAAAATTAAATAAAGGTATTGTGTTCATCTACAACTAAAATTAAAAAAAGAGTAGTTAAATTCAGAGACAGATGTAGAATGGTGGTTGCCAGGGTTTGCGGGGAGAGAGAAATGGGAGTTACTGTTTAATGGGTATATTTTCAGTCGTGCAAGACCAAGAAGTTCAAGAATTCACAAGATGGACAGTGGTGGTGAATGTGTTTAATGCCCCTGAACTGTACACTTAAAAATGGCTAATCTTGTGTGTATTTTAGTAAGTTCAAAAGCTTTTAAATGCCTTAGAATCAATGAATAGGGTAAGTCACAAAGAGTTGTCAGTAAATTCTTTGAAGGATAATTTTTGAAGTCCATTGCTTTTACTCTACTCATGGAGGAGTGGTAGTTTGGGGAAGGCCTTAGCATTTCTGCTGCGCTTTAAGGGCAACCATGTTCTCTATTTCTCACTTGGGTTGTGACCCTCTGCTCCTTCCCTGCAGACCTTTGGCATGGCTGAGGAGTACCATCGGGAGTCAATGCTGGTCGAGTGGGAACAAGTGAAACAGCGGATTCTGCACACACTGCTGGCCTCAGGAGAGGATGCCCTTGACTTCACCCAAGAGAGTGAGGTAGATGGATCAAAAGATGAATCATTATTAATAAACATGTGAAGCCAGAGGACACCTGCCTACTTCATTAGTGGAGTTCTGGCACAGGTGGTTGCTTTCTTCTCATGGATTTTGGGATGCCTCATTCACCTGGACTTCTTCCAGCATGCCTGGTTGCTTCTGCTCAGTCTCCTTTGCTGAGTTCACAGACTGACCTCAAGATGTTTGAGTGTCCCGGGCTCAGTCCTTGACCTGTTTTCTCTCTTAGTTACTGTGCTGATCTTACCTAGACTGTGGCTTCTAGTACCAATCATTTGCTGAAGGTTCTCAAATTTGCATCTGCAACCCTGAACCCTACATTAATTTATCTGGTTGCCTTCTTGTCTGTCTTATAAGCATTCAGGCCCAGAATTGACCCAATAATTGCTGCCCACTAACCCACCTTCTCACAGAAGTCCCCATTTTTATAAATAGCAATTTCAGTTTTTCCCTTGCTCATAGCAAAGATAACCTCAAATTCATTTTTGTCTTTTCCTTGCCCTTCTCATACCTGGTCTGGACAAATCCAGTTAACCCTACCCCTAAAATATACCCAGAGTCCACCACTTCTCCCACCCTCACTGTTAATAGTCCAGACCCTAATCATCTCTCACTTGGATCACTGAGCCAGCCTCGTGACCGCTGTTTTAGTTATCCGTTGCTGTGTAACAAATACTTGAGACCTTACTGACTGAAGCAAGCTTTTGGTTGTCTGGTTCTTTCTTTCTGACTCAGGGTCTCTTGAAGCTGCACTCATCCAAGGTATGACTTGGGAAGCCCTGCTCCCCAGGTCTTTCATGTGGCTCTTGACAAGCCTTAGGTCTTCTCTGGCTCTTGGCTAGAGATATGACTTCCTTGCCAATGGGCCTGTCCACGTGCTGTTCACAGCATGACAGTGTGCTTCTCCTAGGGTAGGAGGAAGTGATCCAAAGTAGGGCTAGAGCCCTGAGACAGAAATCACAGTCTTTCTGTTACATAATTTGAAAAGCAATATCCTGTCTCTTGTCTAGGTTAGAATCCATCACTAAATCCAGCCTATCCTACAGGGCAGAGGACCATAGGAGGGCTTGAATACCAGGAGGTGGGGATCGTTGATACCGCGTTACAGGCTGCTGAGCACGCTGATCTCCTGCTTGTCCCTTGTACCCTGCTAGAATTTCAACTCAGCAGCCACAGTGATTCCTGTCACTGCTTTGCTTAGAGCTCTTTGGTGATGCCCGCCTCACTTGGCGTGAAAGCCAAAGTCCTTACAATCACCCGGCGTTGTTGCCTGTCTAAATCCGTCTTATTCCGCTCTCCCCATTGTTCTTGCTGCTCCCGCCAGACGGTTCCTTACAAGTTCCTTGAACAACCTGAAAGGCTCACTGCTGCTTCTACCTAGAATGTTCTTCCCAGAATAACTGTATGGCTGTCTCCCTCATAGTGCCATCCTAGGCCTTGGTAGGTGAAATCCAAACCAGCCCCTTCTCTGCCAGCACTTCGTGTCTCCTTTGCGTGCTGTTTGTCTTCGTAGCCCTTCCTCCCCTGGGCTGTTGTGTGTGCTTCATGCTAGTATATGGTAGATTGTCTGTTTCTCACAGATTATAGGTTACCTGAAGGTAAGGATTTTTATTTTCTTTGTTTTCTATACATGCAGTGCCTAGAAGAATCCCTTGAAACATAATAGGTGCTCAAGAAATACCTGTTGAATGAATCATTTGGCTTTAGTTAACTTCATACTAAGGGATATGTTTTAAAGAATATAGTTTAGGGTGGGAAATTAAATAAGCTCAGTTACCAGTGTTAATTGATTGATAGTAGTGCCAAGTTTAGGATTTTCTCCTCTTTTTAAAATTTAATTTAAAAGAACAAAGGCAATGTAGTTATATGATTCAAGAATTAGAGCACACTGTTTGCAGATACCCTCTTCCCTTTTCCCTCTTGTCTTCCCCATCAGTAATTACCATTATTGCTTTCTTATGTATATTTCTAGCATTTACTCATACAGATACAAATATATAAGACTATATATTCTTTTTTTAAAATGTTTTTAGTTGTAGATGGACACAATACCTGTATTTATTTATTTTTATGTGGTGCTGAGGATGGAACCCAATGCCTCACACGTGCTGGGCGAGCACTCTACCACTGAGCTGTAATCCCAGCCCCAAGACTATATATTCTTATCTCTGCACCTTCTCACCCAAAAGCTAGCTAGCTGTGTGTTCTGTTCTACATGTTTCTTTTTTCCCTTACTGTATCCAGGAAATCTTTCCTGCGAGAAATTTTGAGGCTGCATCTGGGACCAGCAGGCAAATGTGTCTTGCTTAGTGATGCCCTTGTGCGTGCCGCACATTTGTCTTCCTGTGTAGGGAAAGGGACAGCCCTCTACTTAAGATCCTGGCTTCAGCAGTAACTGTTCCTGAGGCCTTATCCAAAGCTCTTTTTCAAACTCTGCAGGGTCTTCACCAGTGAAATGGGTTTGGGGGCAGATTAGTGATAATGGAAAGAAACTGATCCATGATGACCATTCTTTACTGCTGTCTTTTAAAATAGGTTCAGATCATTTAGAGGTAGAGATCAAAAATTGTAGTGTTGTAAAATTGAATAGTATTAGACATTTTTAGGCTTTTTAAACAAAGCTTCCTGATAAGACCTTTCCCAAAAACTTGTTTCATGGATAGCTCATGTTCTTTTATACATAGAGATAGGAAAACTGAGACCCAGAGAGATGGGTAATATGCTAACAAGACCCAGACTGTTGGCTTCTAGGTCATCACTCTATTGAAGTCTGGGTCAAGGATGGGTAGGTTGGCAATTAATGGGACCTACAAGGTAACTGCACATCCTCCATCTGCATATTTGCCCCTGATTTAAAAACCAGTTTATTTTTAAATTAAATTGTCCCCAAGTAAATAAATGCCAAGTCTTTAGTCTTGGGAAATTGTTCTTTAAGGACTATGTCCCATATTTCTTTGACTCGAAGACTTCACAATCAAATCAGAGTCTTTGGGAAAGAAGAACTTAATATATATGATCCTTGCACAGCCTAATGTTTCTTTTTCAGTTCTTTATGAATCTGGGCAAATAACTAGGAACAACTCATGGTTTTATAAACTTCATTTTTTAAAAAATGGTGTTAATAGGTTGTGTTCTGTATAGGGATTTGAAAGTAATTATAAATTGCAAATGAGATGTTCTTTCTTGATTGCTCATCTCTTCAAAATAGGCTATCTATTTAATAGACTCTTATTCTTTGACCTCTAGTCCCCTTGGAAAGGAGTTACCTGTGCTTCTCTGTTCTCTGTTGACACCTAGCAGCATGAATAGAACTGCTGTAAAATTGATAGATGATGCAGACAAGTCTCTCTTAAGGTTAGCCAGGGAATTGCCATTTTCTGGAAACTTGTTAAGTTTTGCTGTTTTGAACATTTTCCCTGAAGTATAACATGTATATACAGAAAAGTGCACAAATGATAAATATATAACTCAATGAATTTTCACAAATGGAAAACACTTAGATGAAGAAACAGAATCTGACCAGCATCCCAGCGAATTACCTGTGTGCCTCTTTCTGATCTCTGTCCTCTCTCCCCATCAACAATGGAACCACTGTCCAGCTTCTGACATCACAGATTCACTTTGCTTGTTTTTGAACCTTGTGTAAATGCAGTCATAAAATACATACTTTCATTTCTGTCTTCTTTTGTGTAACAGTCTGTATATTATTACATGTAGTTATGAGCTATTCTTCTCAGGGCTGAACAGTATACCTGCAATTTGTTTATCCATTCTAGCGTTGATGGACATTTGGGTAGTTTCCAGTTCTTGGCTCTTATAAATAGTTCTGTTATGAATGTTATTTTGTATGTCTTTTGGTGAACACATATTTGCATCTCTGTTAGGTATACCCAAGAGGGAAATTGCCAGGTCAGAGGGTTTGCATGTGTTCAGCTTTACTAGATATTGCCAGATCATTTTCCAAAATGGCTTTACCACCAACAGTATGTGAAAATGCCATTTTGTTCCATATCCTGGCCACACTTGGTGTTTCTTTTTTAATATAACCATTCTGATGGTTACATGGAACCCTGTGTTGTTACAGACTTTTGCCTTGTAATTTCCTTCAAAAAATGATGAGAAAGCAGTATCATTTCTAGTTGACTCACCTCCATATAGGAGAATACACAGGATGCCACAGCAGGCTTAGGATCATCAGACCTTGACTTCCTGAGCCTGGGATTCCTATTTAGGAAAAGCCTATCCTGAAAAACTGTTGTAAGGAATATAACACATAGGAAACCCCTAGCCCAGCATCCATCTTAGGTACATTGTGTATATCCTAGCAATATTAGGGTGGCTGTTAGGATTTGGTAAGCAACACATCCTTCAGTTTACTCCTTAATCATTTTAGTATGGATTTTTTTAAGTGTTTGTCTTAATTTATGAAGTTTAGCTATTTATTCAGCATAAGTAGAAGAAATAATTGAAGAAGTATGGCTTGATGTATACAACATTCTTTTTTGGACACCTTATTGTCAGGCAGGAATAAGGTTGTTAAAACCCATCATTAGGAAGGAGGCTTCACATAATTTTGATCTGACCTTACATTTGAAGGGAATTGTCCACATTTGAGTAATTTAAATAAAGAAAAGATCAAGTCTTTTTTAAAAAAGTTTTTAAAGCAAAACTGGACTAGGATATGGTGGTTCCTGGAACCCCCCCCCCCCCCAGGCTTCTAATAACAGAAGAGCAGGGAGACATTATTAATATCTGTTCCTGGCAAGTTTAAATAAAGGAAATGATGCTTCAGTGGCATAGTCAATTTGGAAAATTAATTTCCTTAGGATATCATTGAAGAAAGATAACTTTTAAACAAAAGTGAGAATGGAAAGATTGTTAATAACTTTTTAAGTTATGGTTTGAGTGAAACTGTTGTACTTCGAAGCAAGAAAGAGCCTTGTGGCTATGAACTTGTGCCCTAGTTCTTGCACCCGGTCAGTGTGAAGAAGAACTCTCCTGGCAGATTCTGTGACAGGATGAGGGAATCCTTATGTATCTTAGCCAACTTTCAAAACAGCATCTGAAGACAAATTTATCTAACCTCAGTGTAGTCCAGTGGCTGTACTGGTATTGGATGTCATCAATGGGTGATCGCCTCCTATATTGTCTAGAGAATGACTTAGCAAGCAGCAGGCTGCCTAGAGAAGCTGAACTGGAGCTTAATAATTATAGATAATGATGGTGACATTCTAAGCTGTGATATATGAAATGTTCAGTGTATGTTGAACAGCTCCTGATTTTGGTAATGGATGTAATATCATATTTTCATCAATTCCCAATCATACACCTTTTCTGCATTTTAACATCTCTGAAATCAAGATATGTCTTAAATTCAGTGGTGTCATAGTTTGACAACATTTTTTCCTTTCCTAATGACACATCAAGTGACAATGTCTTACAATAAATGATGTATTAGATTTGATGAAATATAGTAAAATATACACTGCCAAGAATTTGAATTTGAAAAGCCAGACTAGATGATTCTAGGCTATATTTTATGTCTCTGGTGATTTTCTAGGGTGTGGACCTGGTTCTCATGTTGGGAGTTGAGCAGAATTTCAAGAACAGAAGTATTCTGCTACTCTTTTACAAAGAAGATTAAAGAAAAAAAAAAAAATCCCAATTTGCCAGATTGTCACAATGTATCACACGAACACCTGATCTTGTGCACCACTGGATGGTAGAGGGGTGTAGATGCACTTGGGAAAACTGCCGCTCTCACCCACCTTCATCCAGACCACCTCCATTAGAGGTGCACATCCTTCCAGGCCCCTCTCTGGTCCTCATGTGCATGTTTGTAGGAATGTCCATCTTACCACTTATCAACCACAAATGGTACCATTGGATATATTGGGTTGTACAACTTGGCATTGGTTTTGTTTTACTTCTTTTAGAGCTTTCTCTTAAGCTTTGTGTGGGGCTGTTGTTCATTAGTGGTTATAATAGTGTTTTGTTGTGATGGCTCAAACATTCTACTCATTTTGTCCACGGAGAGCAAGGTCACACTGGCATTATTTGTGTTGCATTTAGAACCCTGGCTTTCTAGTCCCTAGTTGTTTTTTTTCCAATAGCATTGGGCTTTTATAACCAGATATGGTAAATTAATCACTTAGATCCATTTGGCTTACATAATTTCCCACTTGGAAGTTAAACTCCCTTCCTTCTGTGGTACCATCTTGTCCTTTCCTCCATGTTTGTCTTGCTAAGAACACTCCTTACACTCTGCTGCCAAACGGCAGTGTGCCCTCCATGGGAAGAATGTTATGCATCCCTGGATACATTTTGTACAATAATAGGTGATAAATAAAAGTTTGCAGTGCTCTTCTGTCACATTCCTGTCCTAGAATGGCTGTTTTGGGAACACCATGTACTCTGAGAAGGCCTTTCCGAGTCTGTCTCTGTGAGACTACTATTTCTCTACATCTCTCCAGGCTCCTGGTGAGTCCTCTTTTTTATTTGGCCCTGCTTTCCTGTCTTTACTGCCTTTCTGTCTCTGATTCCCTGTTCCTATTGTCTACTCCTGCTGCCCTATCCTACCTGCTGTCCTCTGGCCACAGCCATACCCTGCTGTGGCTCTGTCAAGCCCTGGTGCAGAAAAACCCAGCGGCCGGAGCCTTTTGGAATGCTGTCCCACACAGCATACTGGCACCCACTCTTCCCAGCCCTCGGGCAGTCCCAGGTGTGGAATCACGCCATTTGCCAGGTCCTTTGCTCAGGAATGTTCACGTACGCATCTTGTTGATGGAAATTGACTTGATGTGTGGTAAAATAGCAGCTTGACCAAGGGCAGCTGAAGGAGAAGTACTTTTGAAAACAAGAGCATTAGGCAAAATTAATTTACATGGAAATTCAAAGGCTGAAACCAACTACTTTTTAAATGGATAATTTTAAAAATTAGGTCTTTAGTACTAGAAATTTTTCTCAAGGCTGTTTGAGATAGCTGAACCAACTGTGTGCTTGCAGAAATGCCTTCATCCTGTTCTGCTTTTCCTCCTGTTGCTGGACTTAACAGGCATGCTGCTCTGTTCTTTGAAAGGACTGTGGACCTTCAGCTTTACCTTGGTTCTGGGAGGTGGCCATCTTACAGAACACCCTCAATGCGGTGTTATGGAGACACTCAGAATTAGTGTAGAAGTAGACTGTGTGCTGGTGGGGGGTCTCTTCCATCAAGGAGTGTGTGTTCATTGTAGAAAAATTGGATGAGATTTTCTAGCCAGCACAAGTTAAAAAAAAAAAAAAAAAAAAAAAAAAGTCTTTTAGGTGGCGATTCTGCAGTGTCCATACTTAGCCATATCAGATGTTTTGTTCACGTGTTCATTATGGTTGCTTGTTTTTTGTTTATAAAATGACAACAGCTAGCATTTGTTTGCCATGGGTTGGGCCCTGTGCTGAGTTTGTTCGACTTATTCCTCACAACAGTACTGTGAGTAAGCACAGTTGGCCATTAACATCTATGGGTTCCATCAGTGGATTCAACCAGCCGCACATCAAAAATAACCAGGAAAAAAATTATGCTGTACTGAACACATGTAGATATTTGTCTTGTCATTATTCCCTAAATAATACAATATGGCTGTGCACATAGCATGTACATTGTATTGGGAAATGCAAGTAATCTAGACATGATTTAGAGTATATAGGAGGATATGCATAGGTTACAGGTAAACATTGTGCCATTTTATTTAAAAGACTCGAGAATCTGTAGATTTGGTGTCTGCAGTAAGTTCTAGAACCAGTCCTCCATGGATACCAGAAATAACTATTATTATTCTCCCAATTTAATCTTCATTGGGAACCTATGGGGTAGGTACCATTTCTACCTCCATTTTATAGCTAAAGAACCTGAGACTTAAAAGAAGCAATATGCTCAAGGTCACATAGCTAGTAAGTAGTGGAGTCAGGGTTTCTAACCACTGTTTCTTGCCCTGCAGTGGTGGTCCTGGGGAATTTGCCCCTGCTGCTCTGGTGGGCAGGACAGAGGAGTGCTGAAGAGTTCAGAGTGCCAGACTGTGGGTTCAGACCTTGGCTCCCCTGCCTCCTACTGGAGTGAACTTGTGCTTTTTTGTCTTCGTCTGTAAAATCATATCTATTTCATAGGGCTGTGGGGTTAATACATGGAAGTTTAGTACAGACGGTGCTTGGCACAGTGAGTGCTGGATTAACGAAGTGCTTGTTATTGTCTTTGTATGCCACTGTCCCTCGTATGTCTACTTACTCTCAGCTCACAAGATGGCTGCCATAGCTGTAGACATCAAATCTGTATTCAAGGTTGAAAGAAGGAAAACTGAAAGGTCATCCTGGGTTCTTTCCCCCTCTTTATCAAGAAAAGCAGAGGCTGTTTGCACACTTGTGTTTCCTTCTCGTTGGTTAGAACTAGAGTGCATGACCATCCCTACCTGTAGTAGAGGCTAGGAAAAAGGTACTTTCAGTGATGTGTAGGCGTCACCTCTGTGGGCCAACAGTTACATTTCCAGAGTTGCAATCTAGTAGATACCTCCTTGGGTGATGTGAAACCTGCCACAGTGGGAATAAATTATACTCCAGAAACCAGTAAATGCTGTACATCATCCCCTTACCAAGAATCGGTTGTTAGACCCTGATCGACTCTGTTTGCCGGCCTGAAAGGCAGCAGGGAGAGGGGTGAGGAGTAGGGTTAGGAATGTCCCTGGGTCAGCCAGCCACAGCATCTACCAAGATCAGTAAACTGTTTATGCTCTTCTAATACCAGTGATTGCTGGAGGTCAGAGCTGAGGCAGACTCTCAAGGTCATCTAGGACAGCCCCTTCATTTGACTGATGGGAACCTGAGGCTTCAGGGCCTCAAAGCCAGGGAGTGAAGCAGCCTTCCTGGAACCCAGAAGTCCTTGACAGTCCAGTGTTCATTCTCTAGAACAGAGGGTTTAAAATCCACCTTTCTGCCCCTGCCTTGCTTCTCTCTAGCCTACTCCAGTCGTACCCACTCTAGTACTGCTTTTATCAGCTCTCATGACGTGGGGAAATGTGGCTGTCATCTGTTGGCTTCCTAGGAAGCTTACTTTAAACTGCTTTGATTTGGATTTTAGAGAATAGAGCATTAATTGTTTTTTTTTTTTTAAATGAGACAAAGAATTTGATCTCTGCTATAGTATAGTACAGGCTAATGTATTAAAAATTGGAGAATGTACCTAAATCCATATTTGTTTTTAGTAAGAAGTCAGCTTAGCTAAAGATGAGCTTTAGTCTTTCTTTAGAAAAGACTAATGCATATCTATAACTCCTCCATCAGACAGTAGGCTCTGGGGGGCAGGCTCTGAGGGCTGGCTCCTTTCCATCCATCTGAGGGTGAATACATACAGTGCATCTGGCACTTTGCGTGTATTTGATGTGTGAATGAATGAATGATGCCCAGCTAAGACTGGCTTCACATCTTCAGATACAGAAAATTAATCGGCAGGTATTGTTTTAGTGTGGACTTGAGATTAGAGAATCTGAACCTGGTGTTGTGACCCTGTGGAGTCTATTCCCTCAGCCGCTGGAGATGACGCATGGAGACAGGAGGCCCACTGACAGAAGTGTGACCTCACTGATGCGAAGACGAGGTGGTGGCGGGGATTGGGGCAGACTGAATATCAGAAGGTGCATCCTTCCAGAAATAGTCCCCGAGGCCTCAGTAGGGCTTATCTGGCCTCCCTTTACATTTATCCACCCAGTCCCATGCCCACTCTCTTGCCATGTGTCCATGGTAAGAGAACTGTGTTCTGTTGAAACCCTAAAGCCATCATTTTGAGGAAGTTTTAACTAGGAAATAGGCTCCTCACAGCTTTATGGACAGAGATCTGTTTATGTGATTTTTATTTCTTCACATGATTGAGTACTGTTCTTAACCAGCTCTGGATATGTCTTTATCTACAGCCCAGTTACATCAGTGATGTGGGGCCCCCTGGCCGGAGCTCTCTGGATAGCATTGAGATGGCCTACGCCCGGCAGGTGAGCATGCTCTCCAGGACTTAACCCAGAAAATGCACATGAGCCTCTGGGAGTCAAAGGGAACGATAACTTCATGTGAAAGTCAAACCCTAAAAGCAAGTTGGGTTTTCATGTAGAGCACTGGTTAATATTTCACCATATAGGCCACTGGAAAATTCTATCAAACAGGGTAATTGAATGACTCAGATTTGATGTGGGGAGATTGAAGTCTGACCAGGCATCCCATTTTGCACTGTTGGCAGTGGCTCTGTGTACAGTAAAGCCTTGAGAAACTACCCTGCGTAGCAAATGGAGTTCAGTATTAACTGAGTTACCTGGTGAGCCCGTAGTATGATCAGAGATCCTTCTTTCACCCCTTGCTGAGAGAAATGTCTCTCTGCCTTGGTAAGCATAGTGTACTGAGCTACTTAGTATCATTATCATCTTGCGGAAGCACCTGATATATTAGGGATCTTGCTTCTCATTGCTGCTCATGACCATGCAGTAGTAAGGGTATAGATCCAGCTGCTTCATGGTAAGCACAGACTCACCACTGGACTGAAGCTGTCCTGAGGACAGGCATACCTACGGTTGACTTTTTAAATAAAGCATTGCCAGCCAACTGTGTGTTTTATTATAATTTGCCACTTTCGTACATAAAGTATCAGAAAGGGGAAACATTCCTGTTTCTTGAATTGAAGGTGATGGGCTTCCACCGCCCTTAAGATCATCTTGCACCACTAGTAGCCAAGGGACACCTGTTCAGGCATTTCCAACTCCCATGACTTGTGGGGGAATACATTGGTGCCACTGGTAGCCCTCAGCATTATTTCCTTTCTTCCTTCCCTTCTTCATTCCCTCCAACCTGGAGTGGGGGTTAGAGGCAAAAACTTACAGGTAACAGCTATGGAAGGCAGCGAGGGGCCACAGAGACTCTTACCCTGTGCTCTTTGACAGAGGTCTCTGGTTTCAGTTGCCAATTAGTCAGTCACTGGAGTTCTACATTAACTGAATACCTGGTAGGCTTATGGCATTACCAGAAATCCTTCTTTTTCCCCTCATTGAAAGACATTTCTGAAATGCTTTGTAAGAAGTCTCTCTCCTTTAATGTGCCATGGTTATTTAAAACTGCAGGCAGCTGAAGCTTTATCAGCTTCCCACAGATGGGTTCCCCTTTCTTCCAAATCCATGTTTTACCACCATCCATCATTTCTTTCTTTCTGCTCCAATCTTTAGATCTCTCTTTTTCTTATTCCCCCTGTACATTGACATCCTTTAAATTTTACCTTCATTACATGGCTGAACCTGTCCATTGCCACGACCACCTCCAGGAATTCAGACCTAATGAAATTATAAGCTTCCAAGGAGAGAAACTATATATCTTCTATATCTGCAAAGACTAAAACTTCCTACAGTGTAACCTTTTCTAGCACTTAGAACACCAAGATGTCAAATATCTGTTTACATGGCTCTCCCCTCCCATGGAGAAGGACTCTTTAGATCCCATGTTGGACATAGTACCTTGCAAACGGAAAACCCCTAATCAGTGATAATTGAGTGAATAAACATACCTTATAGTTTAATCCATTTTATTTAATCTTTATAACAGAAGCTAAATGGCATTGTTGTCCTCCAATTTAAATCAGAGGAGACTCAGGTTCCTCAGGATCATTTTGTCTGACATCAGTGTTCTCAGTCCTTGGTAGAACAGTGACTTATAATACAAAGTGAAGTGGTCCACAAGAACAGAAGTTACTAGTTTTCACCATCATTATTTTAGTGCTATGAAAATAAAATCCGAAGTACCAGTAGCTTCCTTATACCTTAAACGTCACAGTTTTATTTTTTTGTTCATTCTTTTTTTTTTTTGAGAAAATTTTACTTAGGTAGCAGATTTTTCCCAGGAGAAATGGATATTCCAAGTGTGCTGTTCTAACGTGTGGTGGGATGCAACCTGATATTCCTTACTCAGTCCATGGACCTGGACCTGGGACCATTCTTCAGTCCTTAGGCCAGGATTTTACCAAGACTCTGACTTCTAGGAAGCAGCAGCCAAAACCTTTCCATTGTCCTGTCTGCCCATCTTCTTCCTTGGACCTTGCTACCTGCCTGTCCCCAGGACCACCTTACTCCCGTTCTTCAGGTGTTTGGAAGGCTGGGATAGCAGTTAGTCTTAGTGTGTTGCCTACAACCAAGGTATAGAACTGCTAGGTAGCTGGCTAGTGTGGCCACGGTGAGGAAGGGAAGGTCTATGGAAACTTCTGTTTGCTGGCTTCAGAGCTGCTTCAGGAAGTTTTAAAAAGAAATGAAAATAGAAACTGTGCCATTGACTTTGCTTTCCATCATTTCAGATTTATATCTATAATGAGAAGATTGTCAGTGGCCACCTGCAGCCTAACCTTGTGGACCTCTGTGCTTCCGTCGCAGAGATGGATGATAAGGTAGTGACCACAGCTAATCTGTGTCGAAAGGTGGGGGACCATATTCAAAGGGGATTAGCATTTTGCTGACTTGGCTGAAGTGCACTCAAGAGACACTCTGTTCCATGGAGTAAAATTTAACTGCTCTTCAGAGTGTTAAATTTTAGAGTGTGTGTGTTTTTTTTTTTTTTAATAATGATTTTTTTAATTTTAAATGCATCTTCATAAAACACAGCAATGTCAATTAATGGTTGCAAGAGTTCTCCTCAAGCTGTCATTGCTTTCAAGTTCTGTCCATCTGACTCTCCACTCACCACTTTACCTCCTCAGACAAACTATTGGGGCCCTTTAAGGAGAGCTGAATCATAAAGGTGATGTAGTCTTTAACACCTGCCAGCTCTTTGAACTTGACTCAGGTGGCTGAGCATTTTTCCTATGTCCCTCATTCCATTCCTCTCTGACCTCCTACCCCCAATTTTTATTCTCCCTCCACTCTTATTCCTAGCCAGTTTTCTCCTCTAGGGGAAAAATTAAAAAACAAAGAAGTGAAGCCATGAGGATCACAAGTTCAAGATCAGCCTGGGCAGCATAGCAAGACCTTGTCTCAGAATAGAAACTAAAAGGACTAGGAATGTAACTAAGTGGTAGAGCACTGCCTTCAATCCCTAGTACTGCAAAAACAAACAGATAACACCAGAGAAGCGGGTTGGTTGCTAGGTACTAGGAGGGAAAGATGTCATGGAGGTAAGCAGCCATATGCAGAGTTGTTTTCAGAAATAACTTTTTTTTTTTTTTAATAGTAAAATATAAGGCAACACAGATACATCTAGAGAAGAAAGCAGGAGCTCGCCAGTCACCCCACTGCTTATTAGAACAAGTCACATTTGGCTGGATATTTTACTTAATTAAGGAAGACCATGAAAACAGACTTTTGCCTCTTGCTTTGAAAAAGTGTAAGCCTGTGTTTCTCCAGCCAGACCTGTATTCTTTAGACTATTACCAGAGACTAAGGGAAGACATTTTTAAGGAGAGATTTATAGCCAGGAGGACTGGGGAACCCACTGTGTGATGGTAGCACAAAGAATGCCTGCTCCTTCCTGGGAGGAGCTCTGGAAGGGAGTGAGTGGGAAGGAAAATGGAGGCCAAGATGCTCCACGCAATGGGTAAGAGCGGTGGCCCCTGGAGAGTCTCTGGGAGGACTAAACCTGTATTATTTAAACTCTTGTTTTAAGCCTTAAGAAACTCAAATAACCTTGTAAGGACTAAAATGCAGCCCTGGAATTTAAACTCTTAGAACTCTGGGTGATTATAAGTGCATTCACTCTCTCTTAAGGGAGAACCCACTGAGATCCAGTGTTCTTTTTACTTTTATGGCGTTAATTATGTAGGTGGTTGTATCAGGCCTGGAGTGGTAATTGATGTGAAAGCCAGATCAGGGAAGGGATGGGGGTGCTCAGGTGGATAGAACTGGGGCTGCTGGCAGAGCAGCGGTGCATCTTCTGCACTTTGCTTGAGCCTGAGGGTCTCAGACAGAAGACATTAACTTCCCCTCAGCTTGCTTGTCGTTGAGGTCAGAGCTCTGTGAGAGCCAAATAATTTCGCCAGCCCTGCAGCATTATCACACACAGTCTCATTTACACCCAGAGCATTTCTGACATGTGGACCATGGTAAAACAAATGACAGATGTGTTGTTGGCACCAGCGACGGACGCCCTGAAGAGCCGAAGCAGCGTGGAAGTGCGCATGGAGTTCGTCAGGCAGGCTTTGGGGTACCTCGAGCAGAGGTAAGAGCCAGAGCACAGTGGGGCCATGTTCAGCTCCCCGAAGTTAGCTCTTCCTCGGGTCTTGTAATCTTTGGACCAGCTGTCCTGTGGCCCCTGTAACTGAAACCGTGAGCAGGGCTGAGGGACAATCCTGTTGTTAGAAGCAGGACTGTTCCTGCAGTGGCATAAAATCACACATGGAAGATCATGTGGGTGGGAGCGCTGTTAGATTTCTCTCTCTGTTCTGCTCTCTGTCCCTTAACACAGAGTCCTCACAATTATTAGGCTGGAATGCCTTAGATCTTGATTGCTTCCTGATGTGGTTCAGCCATCACTCCGTAGGTTCTTCTGTTTCCTCAGCATTTTAACGTTTAGTCCAGGCGGTGTTACCACTGTGAAGCCGTAAGAAGGGCCCTGTAACCTTGCTTTCTCCCCAGCTCTACTCGTCAATCTGGGTCTTTCCTAGATGCTGATGCCTGTGATTTGTCCCTGGGTTTCTTTGCCACTTCCTCACCAATCAGAGGTGACTACTGAGGGGTTTGTGGCTGTGCCCTTGTGCCCTCAGCATTGTCCCCTTCATTAGTGGGGCCCATGCCATTCATCTCTCCCTGTGGACTCTCCTTCTGCTCTGAATGGGCCAGCAGGGGTTGTCATGAGTGTGCAATAGACTCTCTTTATTTCAGAGACAAGGCACTGGGCCTCTGCCTGTTGGTACAAGAGAGAGAGCCCAGTTGAATATCTTGCTAAGCTGCAGCCTTTGCACTGAACCTCTGCATCTGCCTGCAGCCTTGTGTGTTTCCCTTTGTCAACAGAATCATGCTTCATTAGGAAGTCAGATTTCCTTATATGTAACTGAGGTGATTCAGAGTTGGTGTGCAGAGAACAGATTCGAACAAACAGCATTAGATGTACATTTGCTAGCTTCCATTTCCTGGTTAAGAAAGATCTGAAACTCCAAATGGTCTTTTATTCCTCTCGCCTAGGCAGAAAGGGTTTATAAAATAATTCATGAGACTTTAGCTAAATTTTTGTGATTATTTTGGGTATATTTGATTTTCAGCCATAAAACCTAATGCATAAATAGTGTTTATTCATTACAACTCAACAAAATATGAGCCATGATTTTTTACACCTTGTAAAAACGTAAGGAATTTTTTTTAAAGGGATGTAAATATACATTGCTCTTGACTGTTCTTTCTCAGTCAACCTAATCCTTCACTTGGTGCTCTACTTGAACAAGGGAGCCAGACTGCATGTCTTTGTTTTTTATCTCTGGTAAACCATCCATTTTATTACTGATCATTTTATTATTTCATTTTGTTTTAAAAATTATCTCGTTCCCCTAATTCCCTCAACAGCACTTCTCAGAGCTATTTTGGAGTATCCTACCCAAAATTGTCGTGACATTATTTTCTCTTTCACTCTAGTATGGCATTGCTCTCTGATGGCATCCTTTTGAAGGATTCATTATCACCTTTTTGTAAATGGGATATTCTAGAATAATTATACTCAGTTTTAAAGTGTTTTTGTTGTTGCTTTTCTGCTGACAGTATACCTATAGTATTTCAAATGAGTAGACCCAGTCCCAAATAATTTTTTACGTATCAGGCCAAAAATGTTGAGAAAATATGGGCTTGATCCACCTCTTCCCTGCCACAGTCCCAGGTTTGAGGCAGGATATATATTCCTTAGTCCTCTAGGAATTTAGCTGCTTTGTTCAACTTACCAGCACATGAGTCGTCTTAATTTAAGTTGGAAGAGACCATGGTGAGCATTTGTTTGTTCCAGCTGCTATAGGGCTCTTTATTCTCTTATCTAACCTCTGCTTTTAAATACTTCTAGTGGCGGGGAACTGATTACATTTGTTAAATTAAATTGTGTTTCTTTATCTTTATAAAAACAATACATGATTCTTTTAGAAATTTTGAGATACCAAAAAGAAGACCTGAAAAAAGAGAGGAGGTCCTCTACCTTACATCCAGAAGCTCCTGTTACCTTGTTATATTTTCTTTGTCCCCTGTTTTGATATATGAGTATTTTGTTTGATTTTATTTTTTACAGTTATGATACAAATGTTTACAGTATATGATTTTTATAGTTTGATTTTTAATTCTTATCAGTATCATTTTTGATATCTGCATCAAATTCCACTTAGTCTGTTTTCTGTAATTCACCTTTAGAATATCTTCCTCTCCCTTTCCTTATTCCTCTTTCTAGTTTGTGTTTAACCTGGGGTTGAGCATCTTTGTGCTTGTGGAATACATGACCTTTTGAGTCAGTCTGTTTTGTTTTGGATAAGAACATATTTAGAAAGTTTTAAAAAATTATATTAAAACCATATATTAGAATATCAGTAACTTAGACCATTTCATCTTGGTATGGAAGCACTTAAAAATAGTATAGAAGATTTTAAGAAGGATGCTAGCAAATAAAAGGGAGTGTAGAAAATTATCATTTTGCAATCACCGATGTCCTGAGTGGTTCAGCAAGGACTGCCACGGAAACTAAAACCAGTGGGTGAAAGATTGTTGGTGAATTTAGAAGAGTCACATGACCTCTCAAGTATTTCCCCACAGACTTACTAATTACAGAGGGGATAATATTAAATCGTAGTGGACAGATCTGGTGGACAACCTCTGGAAACCAAGTAACTAAGAATCAACGTAGAGGCTCATTGTGAGACCCATGTAGGGTCAATGGCAAAAAACTTGAACCTGAGTAGATCACAAAGAAATGATGCAGCTTTGTGAGCTTTGTGTGGGACATTCTACCAGACAGCTGGCCTGGGTTCTTTAAAAATGATCAGTGTCAAGAAAGACAGAACAGGAGGTAGAATTATGCTAGGGCAAGGGAGATGAAAGTGACGTGACAACTAGTTGCCATGTATTTCATCTAATAGAATCTGGATTTTAAAAGAAAGCAAACTGTTAAGGACATTAAGACTTGAATATAGGTCGTATTTGGATACTACTACTAGTTTGTTAATGGAAATTTCTTGGTGTCATGATGTTGAGGTTAAATAGGAAAATGTCCTAGTTCAAATAGAAAGTTTAAGGAGAACCCCCTGGAGTGCCAGGCCATGAATGGAGCGGTCACTCTGCACGTCAGCCTTGAAGCATTTGAGGCCCACAGTTGTGTTCCTCCAGGATTCTTCTGAGTATCTGCCATGATGAGCACTCTTTATAGTGATTGTTTCAGTCAACTCTTTCACTGCTGCAACTAAAAGACCTGACCAGCACAACTATAGAGGAGGAAAGGTTTATTTGAGGGCTCATGGTTTTAGAGGTCTTAGTCCATAGAAGGCTGGCTCCATTCCTCGGGGCTCAAGGTGAACCTGAACATCATGGCAGGAGGGTGTGGCAGAGGGAAGCAGCTCACATGGCGGTGATCAGGAAGCAGAGAGAGAGACTCTGCTTGCCAGATATAAATGTGTACTCCAAAGCCACACCCTAATTCCCACCTCCTCTGGCCACAACCTACCACTTCAGTTACCACTCAGTTAATCCCTATCAGGGGATTAATTCATTGATTGGGTTAACATTCTCACACCCCAATCATTTCTCCTCTGAACCCTTGCACTGTCTCACACATGAGCTTTTGGGGAATACCTCACATCCAAACCATAACAGTGATATTTTATTTCACGAAAAACATACTGTTTCTTCTTCTGTGTTGGGTTTGAAATCCAGGCCCTGCTCTGTAGAATCACAAACTTAACATCATGGGTGTGGACATAATTGTGTGTAATGTGTATTTTCAACCTCCCCTGGTTTTCCCTTTTACATTTTCCAGTTATAAGAATTACACACTTGTGACCGTGTTTGGAAATTTGCATCAGGCCCAGCTGGGTGGCGTGCCTGGGACTTACCAGTTGGTGCGAAGTTTCCTGAACATTAAACTTCCAGCTCCCTTACCTGGACTTCAGGTACTAACAACTTCTGTGGCGAGCAACTTCCTAGAGCAATCACTCTTAGGTGTTTATAGTTAAAACGAGGTTATGTGTGCGTGGAGAAAGGACCAGAGAGTTGAGGATGGAAGCTGAGAGGCTCCTGGGATGCTGGTTGTGTGGAGTCCAGGGTGGAGGAGCGGGAGAAGATGGTATCAGGTTCTGGACGTGCTTTGAAATTGAGCTGTGGGGACTCTTAGAGGAACTTCGATATGGGTGTGAGGGGCAAGTCAGAGATGACTTCTGAAGTTTTTGGCTAAAATAGTTGGAAGGATGGAGTTAGATATGGTTTCTGAAATAACCCTTCAGAGCTCACCATCCAGCTGAGAGAACAGCCCTAAACTGGGGGGCATAGAGGAGGCTGGCTTTGTAAAAGAAGTGGAGGTCACACTTGCTCTTAGAGAATGGGTGTTCCCCCGCCCAAGGCCTCAAAAAGGCTGTTCAGGTGGAGAGCAAAGAGCACCTGGAGTGTGGGCACAAGGCAGGGCTCAACAAGGTCAGCCGGCTGGAGAAGGCCTGGGTACACACTGATAAGCACTTTGGACTTGGCCCACAGAGGGGTTTAAGTGGACAAGAGACACGATGCTGGAAACATGGAAAGATGTTGCTAGGGGAAGGGAGAAGGGACTGAGATAGGAGGTAGGAAGTCCACCTCTCCAAAGCAGATGGGGAAAAGCAGGGGTGGGTGAGCATAGGCCTGCTGTGCAGATGTGGGCAAAGCAGCTGCAATGCTGGGGGAGTGGGGACAGAGCTGCCTTGGATTCCTGTGCCCTGAAGTGTGTGACGCCAAGATGCTCAGCACTTGAATAAAGGAGGAACAAATGGCTCGTGGTTGAGATTTTATAAACTCAAGTAGATAATGATGGTCAGTTATTGGTCAGTGATGTGTTTAGCCTTTGCTTTGTGGGGATAGTTGGAGTGCGTGTCTGTGAGTAACCTCGGAATAATGGCATCTGATGACTGCCAGCTGCTGGGATTCCTTGGAGAAAACAGGACTGGCTTTAGATCAGGGGCAAGTGCACTTCAGAGGACAGGCTCCAGAGCCACACTGCCACTTCCTTCTTACCCTGGACAAATTACTCAGCCTCCTCTGCCTGTTTTTTTGTGTGAAAAGGGGAGGAAGAGACTGTTAATGATTCTTACCTCATGGGTTGGCTGTGAAAATCAAATGAGTTGGCCCACAAGAGGGACTCAGCTGGGCATTGGCACACAGAAGGCAGTCAGTTAGCTTTGGTTTGTTCACCTTGAGTGCTGTCTTTCCTTTTAGGATGGAGAGGTGGAAGGCCATCCTGTCTGGGCATTGATTTATTACTGCATGCGCTGTGGAGACCTGCTTGCTGCTTCACAGGTGGTGAATCGAGCCCAGCACCAGCTGGGAGAGTTTAAGACCTGGTTCCAGGAGTACATGAACAGCAAGGACAGAAGGTACGCAGAGTGCGGTGGCCATCAAGAAGCCCCATGGAATCCAGGGATGGCCTTCACTGACACGGTTCCCTTTTCCTTCACATGCTTAAAGTAAATTTCTACTTGGGGAAGAAAGGAGCTTAGAAAGTGGGTAGAACTCTTGGGAATACTGGAAACAGTGAGGGAAAGTCTGTTCTAACATGGCTGCCTCGACGTGCACACGTCCATGTTGGGGAGTGTTCTGTTGCAGTGAGTGAAGGACTGTGCTTGGGCCTGTGATTCGCCTTTGAATAAACACCCACGGCGAGTTAGGATGCTTGATAAAATGGACTTTTCTGTGTTATACACAGCGCTTTCTTGGTCAGCCTGATGCAGAAATATGTCGTCATATACTTGATAACTCAAAAGCTATAATTAAAAAAGTTTATGATCTTGAAATATGATGTTAAATTAATAAGCTTTTTAAAAAAGTTCTGGCATTAAGGAACTAGCAGGCATTAGTTTTCCTCTGCATTTTGCTCAGGTAATTGGACACAAGCTCATACTCAAGCCCAGTTTATGTGTCTGTGTATAGAAGAAATAGTGGTGGTCACTCCAGCTGACTGTGACACATGAGGGCAGTGTTAATAGTGCCATGTCTCACAGTGCAAGTCCTTGCCTCGCTCCTATTAAAGTAGGCTTGACGTCTTGGGGTTCCCTCTGATGGAGGCCCCGAGGCAAGGATTTGTGTGCAAGAGTTCATTTGGGAGTCGACTCCCCATGAGTGAGGGGGTGGGAGTTCAGGGGGCTGAGACCGTTGAGGGAAGGACTCACTCTGTCCCTCACGCTCGAGAGCTGCTGTGGGTGGAGTGGAGCGCTGGTTCACCAGCACTTGTGACCTGCCCCTGAAGGCCTTAGCGACTAGAGGGCTGGCAGGCAGGGGGACGCAGAGCCTGAGGGGAAGTCAGGCTAGAGCAGCGTGCAGCCTCTGGGAGGTGGGCACTTTCACTTGCCTTGCGGCATCTTCACCAGTGCATCCGTCTGTTCCCTTATGTCTTTAGATTGTCCCCAACTACGGAAAACAAGCTCCGGCTTCATTACCGCAGAGCCCTCAGGAACAACACAGACCCCTACAAGCGGGCCGTGTACTGCATCATCGGCAGATGTGACGTCACTGACAACCAGAGTGAAGTGGCGGACAAAACTGAGGACTACCTGTGGCTGAAGGTCAGCAGTGCTTCCCTCACCTGAGCAGGGCTTCGCCCCTTTCCTCCTCTCCAGTTCCATTCACAGATTTTTACCTGCTTGATAATGGTGAGGTGATCAGGACGCATGGATTTCTTGTCTCCAGGGTCCATTTTTGAAATATCATAACTCCCTGCTGATAACCGCGGTCTTTAATGTAGCCTCCAGCTCACAGCGTTGGGTACGGCTCCTGAGCAGCTGCTCCCATGTGCCTGGCCAAGGTGTGGTGCACTAACGAGTTTCTTTTGACGGTTTAGTTGAACCAAGTGTGTTTTGATGACGATGGCACCAGCTCCCCACAGGACAGGCTCACTCTCTCCCAGTTCCAGAAACAGCTGTTGGAAGACTATGGTAAGCTCTCGGGCACGGCCACCTCCTCTCCTTGTCCACTGAAGGCAGCTACTTGGTTGCCTTCATCTTTGATCTCTGTCTTGAAATTGATCCAAATTTAAGTAGAGGCCATGTGGTCCTAAAACTGTGTCTGACTTATTGGTCATAAGCAGTAAACTGTTCCCTCTTAATTCTTCAAACTGTTCTGGTGGACATTTGCTTAGGGAGAGACATGAAGAGGACCTAGCTACTGCTTCCTCATAGATCTTGTCAGTGAGCACAAAGAAGAGAGCAATGTCTTTCTCTCGTTTTTGTTTTTTGTTTTTTTTGTTTTTTTTTTTTTTTTCTCCTCATTGTTTAAAAATCTGGGAGGAAAAGGATGGAAGATCCCAAATAGTGGCCAGTAGTTGTTGAATTCAGACCTCTGTGAATATAGTGAACTGGAGCTTCTTTGAAACCTTTCTTTTTCTCTGAATTGAGTGACTGTCATCAGGGTATAGGAGGTAACATTCCCTTTGTAGCTGCACTAAGATCTTTAACTGTTTCTCTCCCACCTAATGCAATTTTACAACCCAACCCTGCTTGCCAGTCTGTTGTGAGGTCCAGAGAAGGTGGAGGGATTGGGTCACGTTTCACATGGCAGTTCACTGTGTCCAGAGTCCCCTCTATTAATTCAGGCACATGCTGATGCTTTCTTCCCACCCAGGAAGGACAGAAGGCACCCAGGGATGCTGCCTGGGCTTGGGCTGCCATTGGCAGCTTCTCTGAGTGGGCTTTATTCCCCGCCCCTAGGCGAGTCCCACTTTACAGTGAACCAGCAGCCCTTCCTGTACTTCCAAGTACTGTTCCTGACAGCACAGTTTGAAGCCGCCATTGCCTTTCTCTTTCGTATGGAGCGACTGCGTTGTCATGCTGTCCATGTGGCCCTGGTGCTGTTTGAGCTGAAGCTGCTTTTAAAATCCTCAGGACAGAGTGCTCAGCTCCGTGAGTATTCGTGACTGAGGACAGTGACGTGACCACTACACTTCACCCCTATCTGTGTTAGTGGCCAAGGAATCACCACCGAGTCTTTGGGCAGATGTTATCAATCTTTTTAGAGCAAAGAGATGATTAGGATTGGGTCTTTGCTTTCTTCGCACATTAGTATTCCCCAGAGTGCTAAATATAGGAAGTGCTGGGCAGAGTACTGGCTTCACAGCTAGTCTAATTGCCTGGAGAATGGTGCAGGCATAGTAGCCCCTGGAGTCTGGTTCCCATTAGGGCTCTGACTGTGATGACCTTGGAAACCCCAGCCAGCCAGTCTTCTGTGCACCGCTATGTGGCACTCTGTCCAAGGAGAGAAGTTGCAGACAGGGTGGTGGAGGGACTGTGTAAAGTGTAATTGGGGGGGGGGGGGGGTGCTGGGTGGCAGGAATTGATGATCTGAGCCTAGGGATGGAGCTTCCATAGCTGCTTAGTGGTGTGGGTCAGAGGAGTAGTGTCCCTGTTGTCTCCCATTCGGTGCTCCCTCTTCTGTCCCCCATGGTACAGTCAGCCATGAGCCTGGTGACCCTCCTTGCATGCGACGGCTAAACTTTGTGCGACTACTCATGCTTTATACCAGGAAGTTTGAGTCCACAGACCCGAGGGAAGCCCTCCAGTACTTTTACTTCCTCAGGTAAGTTTACTTTTAACCCTTTACCTCAGCTAGTGTTGCGCTCTGCCATTCGGAGCATACCTACTGGGGGCTGTGGGGCCACATCAGACCCTGAGTTGCTCCTGTCCCTCTACAGGGAGGAGAAAGATAGTCAAGGAGAAAACATGTTTTTGCGCTGTGTGAGTGAACTGGTGATCGAAAGTCGAGAGGTATGTTGACCCTTTTCCCTCCTGGCCCAGTTCTCAGTTCCCAAGTCCTCTCCTAGTGATGCCGCAGGTCTCCTTCCACGTTTTGTGGTTGGTGTGGCCTGGGGAAGGAGTCTGTTTTCTTTGGTTTCTAATAATGAAAATACTGATTCCGCTCTCACTGTTTCCTTGTGTAAGATTCCCTGTCGCCCCCATTTTTCCCCCTCTTTGTCTCCAAAGAATTGTGTATTACATTTGTATCCTTGTCTGGTAAATTGAGTAAGCGTTTTTTCCTTCACAGTTCGATATGATACTTGGGAAACTAGAGAATGACGGAAGTAGAAAGGTGGGTCAGACACGTCCTTGAAGAAACGTCGACTGTCGTTGGGGATTTATAAATGTCCAAGGCTCCAAGTACTGATGATGCAGATCTGAAGTTGCTTAGTATAAAAAAAAAAAAAACAGAATGAGAATCATAGATCTAACTGATGACCTTGGTTTTACACATTTATATCTTTCCTTAAAATGTGTAAATGTGTGATTAGATAGCTTTTCTAGTGTGTTCAGAATGCCTGTCTGTTCATGCCTGCTGTTTCTGAGCTGAGAAGGCTGCATTCTTAACCATTCTTGGCTCAGAAAACACAATGAAAAAGGAAAGGATTATTCTACCTACTCTCCCCAGATGGAAAAGTTAGAAAGTGCACTTGACTTCCCTGAAAAGGCAACATCTGGGGTCTCAGAACACTACCCCAACCCTAGAAATGCAGCTACTCCTGGGACCTCAGCTGTTTCCTTGAGACTCATCTACCCATCGGGTGTCCTAGCAAAACGAGGGGCAGAGGCCCTGTTGTCAGAGGTCAGGCCTAACTCCCCTGTGACCTCAGGAATGTCCTTTGCCCCTGAGGGACTCACTTTCTTTGTTCATAAAAACAGGTGTGTTGGCCTGGAAATCTCGAGATGGGCTCACACCGTCCACCTCAGGAGAGAGGCCAGGTGTGCCGATGATGACAGCATATCGCCACCACCCACTGCTTTTTGGGCAGGGATGGCTGCCAGGCCCTGTGCTGATGCTTTGCATATAGTTTCTTATTTAATTGACACAGTAACCCAACAAGGTGGGAGCCATTATTATCTGTTTTCCAAGTGAAGAAATGGAGATGAGAGCAGTTAATTACCTTCCTCAAGATTCCCAGTTGCAGTTTGAACCTGGTCCTTTTGACCTCAGAGCTCATCTTTACTGATTTCCTGTGCTGCCTCCAAAGTGAGTGGGCAGGTTACCCCAACTTGGTTCAGCACTGATGGAGATTAGAAGGCACAGTCTGTTTTCCCTCTGCCTGGCTCCTGAGGCCTCTCCCATACTCTACTAACCATTTGGTTGCTCTTGAGTGGTGATAGTAATTTTGTTTTCTTAAATGTCCTGACACTTCATGCTATGCATTTTTCAGCACTGAGTTCCTTTTGCCATCTGTCTTAGAAAGCAAACCCAAAATCTTTCAAATATTTTCCAAGCGTCCTGATTTTTCTCTCTAGTTCCTGCTCATCAGCAAATTTAAAGTCATTGATAATTTCACCTACTCCCTGGGTTATTTTGGAAGTCAAAAAGCATGGAAGTCTTATTGCTGACTGTTCTGTGCCTCCATTGAGTCTGCTTCTTTTTGTATGTTTTCTTAATCCCTTCCATAATTTTAATAGGACCTTATATCTTCAAGAAAGTCAGGGTCTAGCCGAAGAAACACAGGCATTGCTCAGGGCAAGCATTTCTAGTTAAAGAAAGTATTTTTTCTTGACTCCTTTTTGCTTCTCTGTGTTTAAAATAATAGCTGTGTGCACCCATCTCTCTCTTCTTCCCCCTCCATAATTTCTCTTGTCAGCCTGGAGTCATAGATAAGTTTACTAGTGACACAAAGCCTATTATCAACAAAGTTGCTTCCGTGGCAGAAAATAAAGGACTGTTTGAAGAAGCAGCAAAGCTCTATGACCTTGCCAAGGTAAAATGTGCCCCTTTCCTTTTTCTGCACTTGATAGATATGTTGGCCTTTTGGCATTAAATGGATTACCATTTCAGCATCTCCATGGTAGTGCTCCCCAGCTGAAGCATCTCCTCCTACCCCTGAGACAGGTAATAGGCCAGTCGAGGCGAAATTCCCAGTGTACACAGTTACTTCTGCCCATGAAGTATTTCTGGCCAAACCAGAGCCACATGTCAGAGGGTGTCCTGCAGGCAGTGTGCCGTCATCTCACTTGGCAGCAGCACAAGCAGCCCTCATGTTTGCAGGTGAAGCTGCTGACAGACGTGCCCTCATGCTTACCCTCCAGAGCCCCAGACACACTGGTGACCAGTGTGTGCCAGAGAGCAATGGCACAGCTTGGCCCTTTCAAGAGAACTGGAATCATCCCCTGGGTAACATGACTGATGAGAATTGAGATGTCCTAAGAAACATCACATTCTCTCCTGTTGTCAGAGAAAAATAGGCAAAAAAGGTTATGATTCATGTTTTATTAATTTAAAAAAATGTTTAGGTCGAGGTATGACTGTGATCTAGAAAAGTGCACGCTATTAAGTATACAGCTGAGTGCGTTTTCTATAGCTCCGGACCTCTGTGGCCACGGCCCACGTCAAGGCAGGACCATCACCCCAGGAAGTTCCCTCTTTGTCTTGGTCATGTCACTTTTCCTTTTTATTGATTGTTTCCTAAATTTAAAAATCTTGAACAGAATGCTGACAAGGTGCTGGAGCTGATGAACAAACTGCTGAGCCCTGTCGTTCCTCAGATCAGTGCCCCCCAGTCCAACAAGGAACGGCTGAAGAACATGGCGCTCTCCATTGCTGAGCGGTAAGGCCCCTGCTGAGCCTTCGTGCCGCCCAGTGCATGTTTGGCTCTACTAGGCAGTCGCAGCACACAGCTCTGGGTGCTCTGCTCACCCTGCCACCAGCACTTCCCATATCCTAACTCTTGGTGTTGTCAGACTTGACATTTTTGCCACAGGGAGGGTGTGTCAGCGTTCACTCCTGCAGCTGGGTTTGATTCTAGGCATTCTGCTCCTTGCATGCTGTTACTTAGACCTTTACTAGCCATTTCAAAGGCATTTGGGAACTGAGCTAAGGTGGATAGAAGGGAATTCTCGTGGCCAGTGTTGTAGAATCCTGTCAGTTCACTGAGTTATCAGACGTCAGCTGATTAACTCCCTACTGAGGCAAAGGATGTTACTTTTTGTGCCTTTTACAGAGAATAATGGATTTGGGATGCTTTCCTGGGTAACACAAAAGAACATTCTTTGGCAAATGATATACTTCCACTTTGCAAATAACCCCTAGCCTTGGCCACTGGGCTTTTGCTCATCGGTACCTCCCTCCCTCACTAGAGTATTGGATGCCAGGATGATGGTTGCGGCTGTTTTGCTTCATGCAAAATATTTGTAAGTGGATTTGTACCAAGTGCGTGCTCTCAGAGCCTGGCCCCTCCTGTTCAGCACTGTCCCACTCCTCGCCCCTCACCCGCCGAGTTCAAGAGGCGCCAGAGCATTTGAAGTGCTGCCCACCATGCGCATTACATGAAGATCCAGCCCCTTTTTTCTTTCAGGTACAGGACTCAGGGAATAAGTGCAAATAAATTTGTGGACTCCACATTCTACCTTTTGTTGGACTTGATCACCTTTTTTGATGAGTATCACAACGGTCACATTGACAGAGCCTTTGATGTGAGTTTCAAGAGGGGTGTTTGAAGTACAGGTTGATGCATGCCCTTGAAAATTCAGATCGCCTCCTGGGATTCATTTAAAACAAAGAAAATGTCACCAGTATGCCTGTTAAATGAAGAGTGGCAAGTGTGGTCCTGGGGCCTGAAGGGAATTCCTGCATTGCTTTTTTGTTGTTGTTTTCTCCTTTTTGCTTTCTCCCTTTAATATGAAAAGAGGTTTCTCAAAGTTAACCTCTGAATTTTAAAATCACGGCAGAAAGTGAGAATCAAATTAGTCAGCACGTTAGAATCAAAGCTTTTGTGTGTATGAAGGGGAGTAGCGTTTTCTTTGAAAAAGCCCTTTGAACATGGTCTTTGCTGACAGTTTTATTTAGGAAGATGAAGGGACTGTGATGCTGTATCATATGAAGCTGGTGACTGTTTGTTTTAAACAGATAATTGATCGCTTGAAGCTGGTGCCCCTGAATCAGGAAAGCGTGGAAGAGAGAGTAGCTGCGTTCAGAAATTTCAGCGATGAAGTAAGTCCTTTTCTTTCTGAGTCATAGAAGTCTCTTCTCCTCGCTTCCACTGGAAGCTTTTTAAACATGTAGCTGGTAACTAAGAGTTCCAGTTCCAGTAACCATCCAAACTGAGTTTTCCAGAATAGGTTCAGTTTCAGATAGCCTAGTTTTTCTTTGAGTAAATGGAACATATTCTTGGGAGGAACAGGTTTCTGGTTGATCCTGTGAGGTCTGGTTTCATTTTTTTATGGTCCACTTATACTAGAGTGTGTTTTAATGCTCAACTCTGATCTTGAAGTATTTCTGTTGGATGCATGAAACATGTCATGATTTGCTGCCATCCTTCCCTTCCCAGAAATACCTTGTCCAGAAAAGCAAGTGCATGACCAGTGGACTAACTTGTCACCCCCAGAGCCCCAGAGTTAATGTCTCTGTGCAGAATTTTGTCACTGTCTGGCCCTGGGGTGCTTGCTGGGCTACACACTGGGGTAACCATTCTTGTGCAGGCCCTACCCCACCCAGAGTCCACTTTCCCTGGTGGGGGCTGTGGTCTGGATCCCCCATGATCATTTCTGTGTGCAGTCCAGGTAAGGCTTTTCTCTCAAGCACGGAGTAGACTCCAGCACCACCTGGTCCTGGGATGTCACTGGTGATGTTTTACTTTAAAATAGTTTCTCCTAAAACAGCTTTCCTCTTATTAAATGAAAGAGAGAGAGAGAGAGAGCGAGAGAAAGTTTCTGTTTTAGAGAAAGAAGGAAGCCAGCATCTGCACAGGAGGGCAAGGCTACTATGGCATAGAATTAGGTCTTGCCCCTTGCCAGCTGCCCCTTCCTCCTGCTGTGGATTCTAGCTTTGGCCTCGTGTTTCTCTGTTATTTCTTGCCTTCTCCTAGACACATTGTTCACTGCAATAATGACTAAAATAGTGACTAGGGCCTGCTGCATAGATGTTCCCATGACTCTGGTAGGGCTATGCATGTGCAGTGGAGGCTGCTAAGTGAGTCTGAGACTGAGTGGTGGGGACTGAGGAGAACTAGTGTGTGCAGCCTGACCTGTGGATATACAAATCAGCTGCCTTTGGTAATCACTGTGCGGCCAGTCCAAGCCTACATCCTGGCCACAGGTCGTCAGCATGCTTTTGTCTTGATACCCCTGCCAAGAGGATCATAGAGAGGGGAGCAGGAAGAGCGATCACCTGACCTTCTGAGTTGACACTCCAGTACCGTCAGCAGTTTGGGTGACTGCAGCTCCTTACTGGATGCTGTGGGATGTGGTGTGACAGGCAGTGCAGCCACCCCCCTCCACTTGCTGCTGGTTCTTTTTCCTTACTCCATGTGTTTCTCTCTGCATAGATCAGGCACAACCTCTCAGAAGTTCTTCTTGCCACCATGAACATCTTGTTCACACAGTTTAAGAGACTTAAGGGGACCAGTCCATCCTCGGCATCCAGGCCCCAGCGAGTCATCGAGGACCGTGACTCTGTAAGATCCCAGCGTTCGTGAGAAACGTTGCTGAGAGCCACCTTTCTGGTTTGGAAAGCCGTTGCACTCTTAGGAAACCCTAATCTGTGTTTTTCCCTTACAACCTGGCATCTGGGTAGATCTGGTAGAGTCAGGAGGATTGCTGCTCTTCTCAAGCTTAAATTTAAAAAAAAAAAACAAGAAAAAAACTAGGTCTATAAATATCACCTTTGAAAACAGAATGCTGATTTATAGTTGGTTCCACAGGATTTTCTGCTCATTTTAAGTCATAAGGTCATTTTGTAAGTCTCAGCTCATTGGTAAGCACTTTCATCAAAACAGTACTTTATTTTTTTTCAACATGTTAATTTAATGCAAACCCTTGCTTCTCTTCTCTTGTGAGTCTCACAGTGACTCAAGGGAGATGCCTAGGACAGCATTATTAGCCCATCTTAGATCAGGAAACAGGCCTGGAGTTGAGAAGCAACTTGCTTGTCCTGTGGGCCCCACAGGTGGTAGGTAGAAGCAGGGGCCATGTCTGGAAACTGGGTCTGTCTGACATATGAACCTGGGCCCTTTCTGTCACCTGTGGGACCGCCAGTAGAGTCGGGGGAGATAGAACACTGGGACTCACACAGCATCTATTGTCCAGTTGATTTAGCAAAAAAGCAGTGGTGATTAATGCCGTTAAGCCATAAAATCAGTTGATGTTTTTTAAAATTCTCTTTCCCTTAACTTTCCTACTTAATGTTTGAAGAGACAGTGTCCACGAGCTAAACCTGATTTTAGCAAGCCTGCTTTTGCCTCCAGGGATGTCTGTGACTCTTTCCACTACAACCCTCGCAGGCCCTGTCCTTGACAGAACTTCTGTGAGTGATGATGCTGGTAGAAATTTAGGAATGTTGGTAACTGTGCTCCGAGATGACCCACAGAAGTGGTCAGCAGGTCCGTGAGAGTACAGAGGCATCACTGGCCTGCCAGCTGCCCTTGGGCAGATGAGAACCCGCTTCTGGGCATACAGCGGTGAGCTCACTGTGTGTGCCCTTTGGCAGGAATCTGTATTTATGATGAAAGGACCCAGCGCAGGGACGTCTGTGGATGCGGGTATTGAAATGGTGGGCATTTCCTGGTGCTCTCAGCTGCTCGCAGGTCAGGGAGGACCTGCCTACAGACAGGAGCTGCACCTAGCAGCCATGGCTCTCTTCTGAAGGGAGCTGTCTCTGCAGCACCTTCTATGTTGGGTTCAGGCTCTTTTTAGGCACTTGGTTTTCATACGCCTTGAGCAGAACCATTCTATTTTCCTGCTGCCCGCCATTCTCCTTTTTCTTTCTGAAAGGGAAGGGTGGGTGGGATTGAGGAGAAGGTTATATATCAAAGCTGCCAGCCCAAGGGGTTTCCTGGTGTGAAATGAAATGCCGTCTAGCATGGGGTTGGTCCTTTTGCCTGAACACCACCCCTAGAGCTCATTTAAGGGAACCAAATCAGGCACAATATCACACACACTTTTACTGACTTTTAAAGGAAATCAGTGAGTTTTCTCATCACAAAGTAAGATTTATTAGGACATTAAGAAGAACATACAATTGCCAATTTGTGTCACATATTAGGTAAAAAGCATTTGCCTTTCAATTTTCTAAAATGGTCCTTAAGTTAGTCTAGGAAGACTCTCATTTTTCTTCAAAGTTTTGTTATTGATCCCAAAAGGTGTTTGTAGACTCTCCCTGTTTGGTCTAGATCCAGTTTCATTTCTTACTGATGAGTGTCCAGCACACCGCAGCATGGGGCAACCTGAGGCCCTACATTTTGGTTTGGCAGCAATCATCTGAAGCTGTTCTCCTGAGTTTCTTTACTCTGTATTCAATAATTTATCACTTGGGAAGGGGAGTGAAAGTTGACTTTTTTTCTGTTTTGAAAACACCTGAGTTTAAATTTATAGGGACCCCTTTTTCCCTCCTAGAATTGTCCAGGAATTCGGTAGTATTGTTGCCTGGGAATGGAGGGCTATGCACATGTCAAGAGGGAGAAAGGGAAGGAACGAGAGGAAGGACAGGGGGAGAAGGAGGGGAATTGGGGCTGCCGTCAGTCACAGCCCTCGCCTCTGGTGTTGCAGGTGCCTCATGGGGGCCTCAGAAGCTCAACCCTTGTAGAGGCAGATGGACAGAACCCATCCAGGAGGCAGAGAGGCTCAGAAAACGTGAGCAGGCAGTTTTGAAGCTCAGGGCTGTGTCAGAAATTAGTCATGTGTGGTGGGCGAGGTGGCTTTCCTGGCAGACCCATCAGCCTTTTGCTTAACAGAAGTCCTTCATACCCCATGGAACCAGGGCCCAGTGAAGAAGCTTTGCTAACCCTGCACCATGCTGGAGGAATCTGACAGTAGCTGGTGAAACTGTCATCTGCCCACTGGGCTCCATCCTTGGTAGCACAGGGTAGAGAATGGAAGAACATGAGGTGGTTCTCAGTCAGTATCTTGTCTTGAGCGTTGACCAGTTTCCTGTTCTTGCTCCCCTTTCTCTCAGCAACTCCGAAGTCAAGCCCGAGCCCTGATTACCTTTGCTGGAATGATACCCTACCGGACGTCTGGGGACACCAATGCAAGGCTGGTGCAGATGGAGGTCCTCATGAATTAAGTGCCGTGCTTGGGGCTTCTGGGATTGGACACTGCTGGTACATTAGGCACATGGGTCCACTGGGGTGGAGTTTCTGGTTTTGTTTCTGTTGTGTTGTTTTGTTTTGTTTTTTGTATTATGTATTTTTGTCAACACCAATAAATTTCTTTGATTTGTATTTTTTTTCAACATTCTTTTATTTTCATTGGGTTTTTTTCCTTTGAAATTTTGTTTAAATTTTTATTTGTCTATTGGAGGAAAATGCTGTCACTAGTTCTTGAGCCAGAGAATGAGTGGCTATTTAGGTGTCTATAAATTGACCTCAAATGATTAAAAAAATTCACCCCAAAAGAGCAAGGAGACAAAGGTTCAGGAGTTGCTTTTCTTTAGATACGATATTCCATCTAGTGGGGTTGCAGTTCATCTTCATGTTTCTATGTGAGTGTGAAAGCCAACCTTAGGCTTAGATGATCTGAGATTTGTGCATGATGTGCCAAGCACTGTTTGTCCTCCCACTTCTTGAGTGTGCCTTGAAATCCTGGTGGTCTAAGACCATCCCTCAAATCGTCTGCTCTGATTTCAGGATTAGTTAGTTTGCTGTTCTGTTGAAATCCCACTAGAAAAAAAAGCTCAGGCTTGGGAAAACCATAAGAAAATGGTCATAGGTGCTCTGCTCAACCTTGAGTAAGGCAGGCCCTTTCGCTTCACCTCTGTAGCTATTTCACTGAGAGGTGACTGATCGACCTTCTGCATGCCCCTCTGACAAGGGACTTTTAAGCCCCCCTTTTCCCCCTTGTGGTCAGTTCCTCTGCTTGGATGACCCCGCTTCCTTCCTTAGGAAGATGACTGGCCAGGCAAGCTTATGGATGACATTCTTAATGTGGGTATTTGGTCCCTGAGGAGTAGTTATCACCTGTCATTGGCTTTTTTCCCATCACCAAATCTCAAAGCCCTGAACTAAACTGGTTCGTACCAGGAGGACCAGGCCTCCCAAAGCAAACCCAGCACTTGTCCTGTAGTTGATTCTGCAGCCACACATGAACTTGGGCAGAGCTGGGGAGAAGCAAGTTGAGTTTGCAAGGTCATAGCATCCATAGGTCTCCTTGTGCAGCTTGGGCCCAAAAGCCCTGACCTGTGATGGGCTATTAGCTTCAAAAGACATCCTGGGACTGGAGATATACCTCAGTTGGTAGAGTGCTTGCCTTGCAAGCACAAGGCTCTGGGTTCAATTCCCAGCACCACATAAAAAAAAAAAAAAAAATAATAATAATAATAATAATAATAGAATTAAAGAAAAAAGTCAAAAAACATCCTTACCCGTTCCAAGACCTAAATCCCTTCCCTATATTGATCCATGATTTCACTGTCACCCAGAGAAACTAAAAGAAAATGGCATAGGGAGTCTTGTCTTCTAGGGATGACATTTCAATCTTTCTATCAAATCAGGGGCACTTGGAGTCTGACAGGGTTTGGGCCTATCTCAGAGTGGTACATAATTAACTCATTGAGACACGCAAAGGGAATTACTGATGTGATCCACATCCTTCAGAGACGTGGAGGTTTGATTTCACCAGTTTTGTTTCTTTGATTTTTTAAAAAAGAAGCTTGCCACCCAAATTCACAGGGAAGTAGAACTGGTGAACTCCATTAGAACCAGTTTCTTTGGCTTTACCACTTGTGAGCTGGAAGGCTCATTAAGGGTGGGAAGTGCCCATTTACCCTGGGTTTAGAATGCAAAGTCAGCTCCTGCCCTCCAAGTACTTAGAATCTATTTTATACTTAACCACAGTTTGGCAATCTCTGGGACTATTCTTGTGATGCATCAAGTTAAGTCCAGTCCTAGGGTTTAGGTTACCATAAGCCACAAATAACAAGCCCTTCCACAGTGGTCCTTCATTTACTGATTAAAAACAGAACAAGGCCTGGGGATATAGCTCAGTTGGCAGAGTGCTTGCCTCCCATGTACAAGGCCCTGGGTTCAATCCCCAGCACCATAAAAATCAAACAAAAATGGAGGACTATTCTATCGCTGGATTTGCACCTCACCTGCTCTGTTTGATTGAATGCTCCCGATCTGAACCCTTAAGTTTAACAATTATGTACACATGTGCCCACATCCTACTGCTCTAGACGGGAGCTTCACCATCCTCTTGTGTCCTTTCGGCACCTAATTTGTTAGGTGTCCCACAGCACATGCCACATTTCCATCCTGCCTCTGCAGCTGCCTGGAGCTTGCCAAGTGCTGAGTGACTGGACTCTTGCTGAGCCTGTCAGCTATCAGCGGAACTGTTACCTATAAAATTCCTGGTGGGACTGGGCATTTTTACATCTGCATTTCAGAACTATCAGGAAGAAGTCAGCAACTTATAAAACAGGAAAACAAGACTATTTTCAGGGTTCATCCTTAATTCTTTCAGTCTGAATTCAGACTCACCCTGCTTCCAGCCTATTATCTGACATTTCATGGTATGTATTGGTATCATCCCTCCTCCCACCCCACCCCTCTGCACCCTGCCCTGGGTAGGGGCAGGAGGGAGACAATTATGTCTTCCTGCCATTTGTTTCTAACTGAAAAGGGCAGTAACTGGAATGTTCCCAAAGAAATCCCAAGAGCTCTGTGTCTCCTCTTACCTCATTAGATATGCAAGTGCGTCTGGCTCAGGGGTCACAGGGTTGATGTATCAGCTGCAAAGTTCTGCAGACAGCTGCAGAGCACTGTAGGTCTGGGCCATGCCAAGTAGCTGGAGATGGCTATCCAAGGTCATTCAAGCCCTGTGCCCACCCCAGGGTTGTTCAAGCATCTAAGAAAGTAGTTCTTCTGTTCATCTTTTTGCTAGGATCACCTAAGTGGTAATACCTGTGGTTCCAAATCACCAATTTGGGAAGGAGGAAAATTTTTGTCCTAGCTTTGGTTTTTGAAATACTTGTCTATGTGCCCTCCCCTGGGTGTGCCTGTCCCACAGTGGATTGCTCTGCAGATGTTTGAGCAGATGCCATGCCTCAGCCTCTAGTGCCGCTCCCAACCCCTGTCCTCCAGACCAGCTCCAAGTGCCTGGATTCAGACTCTCAGCTTTGGGTCCTTAGTGGGTATTTGGTCTGAGAGAAGGTGGAGGAAAAACGTTTCCCTGTGTTGGACAGAGACAGGGCTGATCCTTCTGACAAGTTTGCAGAGCTGCATAAGCAGCAGGATGACTTTGTGAAGCAGAGGTCAGAAGTTTGATTTACTGTTAACAGTAATAAAGGCCAGATCTTTAACCAAAAGAAGAGTGGGTCCTGGCAGAAATCTGGCATTGCGCTGGCATGCTCTGAACTCCAGCTGCCTTTGCCCTCGTATAGGTGTTTCTTGGGGACAAGGATAGTGAAAAAGTTCACCCTGGATGTTGGCTTCTATTTGCGTAGGAAGAGGTAAAAAGCCGGTGATCCTAGAGAGGGCATCTAGCCTCAAAACAGGTGTGCTGCCGTCCCTTTGGTGACCTCAGCAGACCTGCCCGGTTAGGCTCTCAGGTGGTGTCCAGGGTTGCATGACCTGCAGACAAGGCCCCTCCAGCCAGGCCAAATTGAGCAAACAAATGGCACACAGGTAGCTGAATTCCAAGTAGATGGCAAGGCAGTTCTCATTGTCTCTGTGCTGGGTTTCCCATAGCATCTGGCTTTGCCTCTGCTGGCATTCGCAGCCTGGAGGTTTGGGGCCTGGCTCAGGCTGCGAGGAGCTCTCCAGCGAAATTGGATCACCCTGATTCGCCTGCGCTTCTGTGGGCTGCGGGAATGACAGTGAGCATGAAGACTGAAGAGGGCAGGAGCTGGAATTCTGCTTGGAAGAGCCAGGCAGGCAGGCTGGATGGGATAAATGTGGGCCCCGTTTAACCTTGGCTGCTGTCATCCGCCGGGTGCTTTTCCACCGGGGATTTCAAATGCCATGCCTCCTATAGAGGGAAGAGGCAAGGTATGGCGTTCTTCCTTGAGCATTCCTTGTTAGAAAGGCAGCGGGAGAAGGATGTGTTTTATGAACTGACTGATCATTTTCCTTTCTTTTGTCTTTGCTTTTCTGATGCTGTCACTGTGTGGTTCTTTGGGAAGACAGGATGGGGGGAAGTCTGTGTTCTGTGTGTTCCTCCTGTGTGGTAACTTCTGTATTCACTTTGTTTAGGATGGTTCACCCCCGTAAATTTCTGGAATATTTCCCCAAAGCGCCATGTTCTCCCTCTGTTCACTCTTTCAATGGAACAGAAAGCTCTTTCCTGGGAATGTCCTTAGCTGAGGCACAGCCTGGGGGATTCCTCGGAGGCAGTGGAAGTGCCCCTTTCCAGCCTCTGGGGGCGAATGAGCCAGGCCTTCTCTACTCCACTTGGGGAAGGTTCCCAAGGCCTACTTGGGCCCTGGTTCTGTGAAGTCCCAGGGCCTGTGTAGGACTCTGTCCAGCTCCAGAGTCTCCCTCTCCCCTGTCCGCCTCAGGCCTCAGATCCTGTCTAGGGAAGACCAGGTGCCAACGGGAGGTGTTGCAGATGAGGAAAGCGTGTTCATCATGGCTGGTAAGCCAGCATGTGGCCTCATTCTGGGGCTAGGAGCAGTTAGAATCTGTGACCCTCTAGTTTGGACCCTCAGTGGAAAGCATTTTAAATGGGGGTCGAGAGCCACTTATTGGCGTTAGGGGAGGGGAGGCAGGAGTAGGGGTCCTGTTTAGTTGGATGGTGAAAGAGGCTTGGGCCTGACCATGGGACAGGTGTCTCCTGTTCTCTTGGACAGTATCTACCTGTGTTTTGGACCAGGAAGGGCATTTTTAGGATCTGGGGCATGGAATTCTGCTTGGGGATATGCAAATGGCTGAGAAGGTGGGTCGTTCTCTCCTGGGGAAGCCCAGTGAGAAGCCCTAAAGTGACACAGCATCAGTTGCCCTGCGGTCGTGTGCGCCTCTTAAAGGGAGTGCACAGAGTGTTCAGCACATTCCTTTTGCAGGGGGCCCTCAGCTAGGATGGGGCCCCTGGGGTCTACATAGAGGTGGGCAGGCAGATGAAGAGGGGCTTCTGGGGCTAAGGGTGTTTGTTCATCCAGGTTTCTTACTACTGCAAGCTTTTCAGTTGGCTGAGAGTTCTTTCTAAGTCACGCAGTATGGAAATGCCACCCAGGGGCAAGAGAGGACAAAGGGCCATTGGTCTCCCCACCATGAGCGACCCCTTTGCTCTCCTCTGGAAATGACCAGGAGTTTGCAGAAGCCCCCGGAAGCGAGTAAGAAGACCCATGGGAGCAGGAGGTCAGGCCCCAGAGCCTGGAGAGCGTGTGCAGGCAGTGCCGGGGCCGGGAGTGACGTTTCTGTGGGGAGCCTGACTGGAAAGTCTTTTCTTAGTTGCCCCAAATGGCTGCTTCCCAGACAGTGCCAGCCTGGTGGCATCACCCTCCCACTCAGGACAGGACTCTGGCATTGAGCTTTCATGCTGACCAGCTTGACAGATCAGCTGGCCGGTATTTTTAGGAAAATTTAAGTCAAACTAAAAAGGGCCCTTTGTTTCCTCAAAAGCAGATCTTGGGATGTGGCCCTCTGGTGGTGGCCGCAGTCATGAACATCAGAAAGCTCTAACTGCCCAGGGGTCCAGAGCCTGAAAGCTGGCCTCTGAGAGTGAGGCGCTCAGCAATGCTGGGGCAGAGCCGGGGCCAGGGGCCCTGGGCAGCAGCCCAAGACGGGAGGCTCTGGAAGCACCAAGCCCCAGGCTGAATGGGCAGGTCCCAGCTGGGTAGCAGGTAGCAGGTGCCAGGAGGAAACGGCCCAGCTTCAGAGCTGGACTGGAAGTTGATTAAAATCCCTTCCTCAGCCCTTGTTAATGGTGCCAGGGATGGCAAGTCATTTAATTCCTCTGAACCAGCTTGCCCCAGGGAAAGCAGGGACCCCGACTCCATTCCCTCAGGCAACGGGGAAGGTTAAGGTGCTTTGTGCAAATCACCTGGCACCTTCGCGCAGCAGACCTCGAGCAAAAGGTAATTTTGGTCATCCTGCTCCCTGCTTCATTCAGATGGTCTCCAAGGCCATAAGTATGACCTCTGCCATTTGGCTTCTGACATTGGGACCCATTACCCCTGTCTCGGGGATGGCTTTTTTTGTGGAGAGATAAGATTACATAAAAGCAGGTGAGCCAGAATTTTGCTCTTGGGTGACATTGATGTGTCAAATTCAACTCGCGGTGCTTGCTTGTTCAGTGAGTGCTAAGTGGAGAATAATAGAAGGCCTACCCTGTGCCACACATTGTTCCAGAACCTGGGGACACAGTGGTGACCTGAGCCGAGAGCCCTGCCCTCAGGGTGAGCACAGTAAGGGCCCCTTCCTGTCTAATGGACTCTGCCCCTGGCTGACTGGAGGGCCTGCTCACTCATCCCCTCAGCACCCACCAGGGCCTGGGGTGGGAGACGTGATTTCCGAGACTGAGCTGAAGTCCCTGCTTTCTGAGGCCAGCTGCGTAGAGGGGAGGGGATGAGCACGTGCACACCGTCACAGTACAGGAAAATAGGAAGCCTGAAGAAATGCCACAAGGAAGGGACGTGCAAAGAGGAAAACGGATGGCAGGATCCCCGGAGGCTGGGGATGAGGAGCTGTCTGCAGGTGATCAGGATTCAGACCTGCAGACAAGGGACGGCATCGGGAGGGCGCAGCGAGCCCCAGGTCCCTTGTCGGCCTGGCCCCCGCTGACCTGCTTCTTATGCCCAGCCCTGTGGCACAGCTGTTAACCTCTCCTCTGACCTTGAAGCAGGACAGACAGCAGGACTCAGGTGAGTTGAGGGCCTGCCGGTGGTTGCAGACCTCGTGTTCAGCCCATCCTGGAAGGCTGACTAGGGCATCTGCCTTGCTCAAGAGGTGAGTATGTGGGGGTCAGGGAGCACCTGAGGAGAGAGATGGTTCAGGGGTGTCTGATTTGGGGTACACACTTGTCTGTCTGTGAAAAAGCAATCACGAGGCTGCCCTTTGCCCTGGGAGTGAATCCACCACAAAGGCTAGTGTCCAGCTTATGTACTCACGTATCTAACCAGGAGAAAAGAGCTCTTTAAAAGCCTTTACAACACGAAAGATTCAGGGAGGCAGGGAGGATTGAACCCAGAAGCACTTAGCCACTGAGCCACATCCCAGCCCTTTTTAATTTTTTAATTTGGAAGAGGTCTTGCTAAGTTACTTAGGGCCTTACTAAGTTGCTGAGGCTGGTCTTGAACTTGTGATCCTCTTGCCTCAGCTTCTCATATGCTGGGATTGCAGGTGTGCACCACTGTGCCTGATCAGATTTTTTTGTTTTTTAAATCAAATCACTATTCCTGGGATGAAGGTATAGCTCAGAGGTAAAGCACTTGCCTAATGTGTGTGAAGCCCTGGGTTCAATCCCCAGCACTGCAAAAAGAAAGAGAAAGAAAGAAAATGAGCATTTCCTTTATCCAGAGGAATGACTCTGGTCCACACACCTCCTTTCATTTGGCTTATAGCTCTAGCTCTGCAGTTATCAAACCAGGTGCCATCTTGGCACCACCTGGGAGCACTGAGAACTCCTGAGAGAAATTCTCATGCCCTGCCAGAGTCAGGAACCCCTGTTGACATGGGAAGTAGGAAGTGACGAGTAGGCCTGCTTGGAAAGCCTGTCCCCCTTCACCCTGCAACACACAGGTGCTCATAGGTGTCAGAGATGCCATGGGATGGTGTCCAATGTAGAGTGTCATTGTGCCTTGGGGGGTCAAGGGCACGTTCTCAAGAAACCACAAGGAAATGAGCACATGGCAGCTTGGGACGAATCCCTGCACCTGAATTAAAGGTGCGCTTTCCTGGAGCCTGCCTGTCTGCAGCTTCCCGTGTTCACATCAGCAGGCACGTGCTTTGGGGCTTGTCCAGCCTGTCAGTGCAGCGCCGCTGTGAACTGAGCGCTCCCCAGGGCAAGCGCCTACTTCTGCTCCGTGCGCACCTTCTCACGATTGCCGCAGGACTGGCACCCAGCCGGAGCCCAAGGCCCCGAGGCCCCTGTATGGAACAGAGACCCCTCCCTCCCCACTGTGGCGTATGCGCAGCTCCAGCACCAGTAACTTCTCGGGTGCTGGGCAACCACTGGCGATGATCCTGGGGACCCTGAGGGGGTGAGCAGCAGCTTTCAAGTGTTGGTCAAGGGGTGACATTCTCTGCTTTTACCTGTAGCTCCTTGTCAAAGCCTGGGCTCTGATGACTGCGGAGAACCAGAGCCAGCCCCTTTGGGTCCCTACTTTCTGATCCTGGGCAGCTCTTGCCCCCGACTCTTCCCCATGTCCCGCTTTAAAAGAGTTAAAAATAATAATAAATCTGAGCAGCTGCCCTTCCCGGAAAGGATCGTCTTAAACTAGCCAAACTAGTCAGGGATGAGCCAACTTCCTCCCGCCTTTCATTCCCCACCCCTGTTTGTTTAAAATTTGCCTTTGCAGAGCGCTCCTGCTGTCCTCCAAGATGCTTCTCTCACAGTCCCTGCTCGTGATGATCACAGCCCGTTGCCTGGTGGGCTGCTCCCCATTTGCTGGGCACTGAAACTGAAGCACACAGGTCACAGAGTAGGTGGTGCAGAGCCAGGCCAGGCTTCTTCATATTCTTCCCATCCCTCTGTGTCCAGGGTGAGGCCCAGCTTAGAGGACGGGAGGAGGGTGGTTCTGAGCTTTTAAAAGCAGCTCTGAGACTCTAGGCCTCAGTCCCCACTGTAGGAGCAGGACATAGCCTCCTAGTTTCTAAGAGTCTATTAGAAGAGTGTTCTGGAGAGAAATGCCCCTGTGGAATTCAACATTGGGCAGAACACCGTGTATGCCGTGTTGTGTTCAAGAAAAAAAATTTCCAATAAGGTCAGAAAAACCAAAGGCGTATTTTTAAAGGGAAGACTAGGGGAGGGGAGACAATGTACTTGACTTCTTGGTCTCTGGGGAAGCACATTGTCTTCCCAAGAGGTCATCAGGGTGCAGTAACATGGGTTCATATCTGTTATTACAGGACTGAATTTTTATTAAAATGACCATTTCAGTTTGTATTGATGCCGCAGAACTGAGCTTAGACCACCCCTGTATTGGAAATACTGATTAAGCCCAAATAGAGGTATAAAAGGTTGATGGAGATTTGTTTTCTTTATGAGAAGAAAAAGAAAAAAAATTAACTATCACTCACATCAGATAGAGACTACTGATCATGATTTCACTTTTTGCCGTGGCCACCAGGAAGCTTCAGGTTAACACTGGGCTCTGTCCCTCTTAAATAATTATCTTATTTTGTTTCATTGTAACTGTATTTCAAACATCTTCCTTCGCCCTTGCCCTAGCTAGAGGAAGTCACCCTTTCCTGAACCTGTGTAACATTCTATACAGGGATTATTAGCCTGGGGTTATGGCTACTGTTGGCTTTGCCTCCTCTAGCAAACTGTACAACCAAAGGACAGAGAGCATACCTTGTTTTTCTGCATGCTCCAAAATAGCCACGTTGTGTCTAATACATTAGTAATACCTATAATGACTTCTGGGATGAACATTGACTCAACAGGGTATTTTTTTTCCCTTAAGTCTATCAATGAAGAAAATGGAACCAGGAGTCCTTCCTTTAACGATGAAAATGTCTCAACTTACGTGTGTCTTCCTTTAGCTCTCCATCACTTCAAGGTACTTCCTGTAACCCTCTTAGACACAGCCATGCGCTCTGTGAGGCTCAGGAGAAGCCCCAGGGCGGGGGGGGCAGCCCAGCTCTGGCTTCCAGGCCCCAGCGCCTGGTACCTCCACTGCTCTCTGCTCCTCCGCGCCCCGTAGGTTTTGTGTCTGTCCCCAATTCCTGTAATCACCAAGTCTGTGAGCCCCTCGCGGGCAGACACCCCTTCCCACAGTGGCCCTGGTGCCACTCTGACCAGGAGCAGCCACTGGTTGGGATGATTTTGCATGGTCTTGTCACTGTCAAAACCCGAGGAGCCACGGCCCGGAGGAGGAAGCGGCGGAGCTCTGGTATTGTTGCTGCAGCTGGTGTTGTGAATCAGGCCGACGAGCAGCGCATCCTCTTACCCGGCTATTTCACGACACCAGGGTTGCATCATACCTATCCTCTCCAGGCGAGCCTCGTGGGACCCAGTCGCACGCAAGGACACAGGACGGGCGGGCGGGGTGCTTGTGTGCTCCTCAGAATCAGCTGGGGGCTTTAAGAACACCATGCCTGCCCCTCGCCCCTCCACTAGGTGCACAGGATCTCCAGGGTGGGGTCCCAAGTTCGTGCCTGATGAGCCTCTGCCTGCCTCCCTCCAGGGCCCGTTTACCAGGCCACTACTGCCCCCACCTGCTTTCCAGAAGCAGGTGGGGCCCGGTACCCCAGGGCGAACAGCCGAGCCCTTTACCCTGACAACCAAGGCCCTTCCCGGCTGGGAACACTTCCCCCATTTTCCTCCCGTTCTCTGCTCCCCACAAGCCCCAGACCCACTGGACTCCGTGAGCTGGTTCTGACCCTACCTCCAGAATACACCTCACCATCCTCCCCCTTGGCCGCCACCCGGCCCCCACCCCTGAGCAGCCCCTAACTGGTCTCTCTCGGTCCGTGGCTTCATTCCACAGCTGAAAAATAGAAATCTGGCCATGGCTCACCAGTGTGGAACTCCTCACCCCCTCCCACAGGCCTCTGTCCCCTCTTCTGAGTCTGAACCCCAGCTCCTGGGTCCCTTCTCCAGGCACAGGGGCCATGTTGCTCTCCCTGAAGTCCAACTCACACTCCAGTCCTAAGCCCTGTGACACCTGCCGTGCTTGGGTGGCTTCCTCACGGTTGGAGCTCAGCTCTCGTGCTCCATCCTCAGAGGGGCCTGGTGCTCCACCTAAGAAACGCTTTGTCTTAACAGCAGTTGTCACTGAATGTTCTATACCAGGCGTCTGTCTGTTGTCTCTTTCATACTAGAGTGTGAGCTCCCAGCGGGCAGGCTCTGTCTTGTTCCCTGTGGTGCCTCCTTTGCCTAGCATGGGGAGTGGTATGCAGTAGGCATTCAATAAATGTGGCAGAATGAAGAAACGACCAGACCCCTTTCAGCCTCGTATCCCACCATTTCTTCCCTCTTCCCCCATGGCACTGGGCGCCCAGTCCCAACCCTCTTTCCCTGCAGGACCACATCCAGCCCCAGCCTCCTTCCTCCTCGTGTCCCCCTGGCTTCCCTCCTCCTCCTGGGCAGCTTCCCTCTGCTGACCAACTGCATGATCTCCTTGCTGGTCTGTGCCAGGCTAGGCAGTGAGAGCCAGGGCCTGGTATACAGAAGGGGCGTGATAAATGCTGCGGTGCCCTTGTGGCTGCAGAGACAGGAGGCCAGGGTTGGGGGGCTGCAGCAGGTCCTGTGCTCACCCCACGCCTGCCTCTGGCTGTTCACTTCTAGGCAGTTTCCTCATCACTGGGTCTTTCGGGTCCCTGGTTGCCCTGTTCTTTTGAGAGACAAGGGGTCCCATGTCACTCAGCCAGGGGAAGGATGCTGGTGGGCAGAAGACGCCTGGTACTGGGCACAGGTGTCACTTCTGGTTTGCTGCTGCAGAAGCTCACTCAGATCAGGTGATTTGCTCAAAGTCACCCAGAAACCAGCAGAACTGAGACTCCCTGAGGCCAGATCCCAGGGCTTTGCTCAGAACTTGAGGAATTTCAGATCCGGAGGGCTCCAGGACCCACCTAGCCTGTACGGGCTCCTGGAAGCCGAATCCTGCAAGGCTGGCACTGTGTGTGACCCAGCACTGTGCCCCCGGCCCCTCTCCAGCAAGAAGAGCGGCTTTGTGAGCAATTCTCATATCAGTTAAATTCTATTCAAACATAAGAATCCCCTGGGCACTTTGGTGAAGCCTGTAATCCCAGCAGCTCCAGAGGCAGGAGGATTGCCGTTCAAAGCCAGCCTCAGCAACTCAGTGAGGCTCTAAGCAACTTAGACCCTGTCTCAAAATAAAAATAAAGAATGGGCTGGGATGGGGCTCAGTGGTTAAGCGGCTGTGGTACCAAAGAGAGAGAGAGGGAGAGGAAGAAGAGAATGCCCTTCCTCGGGGTCCTTATGATCCGGGACAAGGTGAGGTGTCAGACAGTTCCTTTAGATTTTCTATTGATAAGCCCCTTGAGGGTTCCTGCTTAAACCCCACCCCCCCAGGAAGATGCAGAGGGTCAAGAAAAGAGTCTCCCAGTGGTGCACGCCCCCCTCCAGGGCTGAGATTCCACACCGAGGTTTCTCCAAGGGAGGAGGAAGTGACTTGCCCAAGTCACTTCAGCAAGGTCACCCAGCAACTTCGTGGTCCCTTCCTCTGCCCATACCCCAGTGCTGCTGGAAACCAGCCTGGCCATATCCTGTCATGAGATCTTAATCAGGAATTTTCCACAGCTCCCAGGGACAGGCGTGTGGGAATGGTGTAGGGGGATGCTGGGCAGCTGTGATTTTTGCCAGTCAACTGGCAGTATAAGAGCCACAGGGTGATAAGATCTGCACGCCCACACGTCCTGCCGCCCCATGGGAGGGAAGGAGCAGGCAGGGCACCCACAAGTCCTCTCCCCGCACAGACCAGGGCGGAGCCTGCCGAGAAGGTGCGAGATTGACCCAGGCTGGGGTCCTTGGCCCGGAGTCCTTGCTTTCCAGCCTTTAGCCCGTCAGCTGCTGGCATGGGGCTGGGGACACAGTCCTGAAGAGGGAGGGACTGGAAGTCCAGGGAAAGAGGAGAAGCTGAGCCTCGGTGTTACAGAGAACCAAGAAGATCGGTCACAAACATTAACAAGTGGTAAATGAAATTTGCAAAAAGGCACACGGCGCTCACACCATGTTGGTGTCATGAGTTCTGGTTTTCCGTAGTTCACCTCGGAAGGTCCAACTCGAGGCAGGATCCTGGGGCCGGGGACCCGCCTTGGGGCCATTCCTCAGCCCTTGGTTTCCAGGCAGCTGCTCTTCACCTCCTTGGTTCTGGTCCCCTCACTGTACATTCAACAAGTGTTTATGGAGCTAGTCTAGTTGCTGGGGTTGTCACCAATCTAAAAGGCCAAATCCCTGCCTTTGTGGATTTCCTTCGGCTGAGCTGGATGAAAACTCGCTAGAAAATGCACTGAGGTCTGCGCACTCATCTGCGGGCCTGCTGCGTCCTCATCTTGCAGAGTGACCCCCTGACATAGTGACTCCGACACAGTCTGAGCACAGCCACCTGCCCTTCTGCCTGCCCCACGGCCAGGCACGCCTGTCCTGCACCTCTCTGGCCCGCGGCAGCCCAAGCCAGCCGGGCTCTCTAAGTTCCAGTCGATTTGTGGAGGTCATGGGGCTGGGGTCCCTGGGAGCAGGGCTAGTGAGGGAAGGAAGGCATGTACCTCCATCTTCCCTGGAGGATGAGTGGACGTGAGCTGAGCAGAGCTCAGGTGACAGAGTGGGCAGTGGCCTTCTGGCCTCCACCTGGCTCCTGTCTCTGGGAGGATCAACTCGTCCTCGGGCCAGGGCCCCCACTCTGTCTGTCCCCACCCTGACCCTCCTCTAGGGGCTTCTCTCATTGCTGCGCTGGTTGCACAGCTGGGCTGGGCTGTGTCCATGTCCAGGTCCCGTGCTAACTCCACTGCCCTGTGAGCATAGGACAGCGCCCTGTCCGTGTCCCAGGCCCCACCTCATGCGTGGTCAGTAAGGGTTCACTGAGAGGTGAAGGAAGACCAGCAGTTTCCTTGGGAGCAGTGAGGCCCCCACCCGTAGAAGCAGGCTGAGACCGGTGCGTGTTCAGGGCCTCCACGGGGGACGGCTCTTGGGGTCGATCCAGCACCTGTGGGCAGAGGGAGAAGCGGGCTGCAGTGTAGACGCCTCAGCTGACCTGGGGAAGCTGGATCTGGCCCTCCAGCCCAGGGCAGGGAACGAGGCCTTTCTGCCCCGCATCCGTCAGTCACTGGATGCCCTCCTCTTGGGGGAAAGTCAGCCATGGGTGGGGCCATGCAGTGGGGGGACAGTCTCCCCACGAAGGAGAAATAGGTCCTTCATTTCTGGGGACGCACCAGGCATCCACCCTTCTCATCTCCCAAACCCTGAGCACCTCTTTCAACCCCTGCAGCTCAGTTCAACCGCTGACCCTCTGCACTGGGCCTCAGGTGACCCTGGTGACCAGGACTTGCTTCCATTGCCAATGTGGCCTCAGGGGACTGGCAAACTGGACCCCACCTGGTCCAGCGGCCAGGCAGCCCCTGGGAGCTGGGGAGGGACTGGGAGGCTGGGGAGGGGTGGAGGCTCCCTGGGCTCCACCCCTGGCCCTGCAGGCGGCGCGGGAGGTGGCTTCTCTGCTCTGGGAGCCCTCAGGGCACATCTGTCCACTGGTGGCCACAGGCCTTGGGGCCGCTTGCACATAATGGCGTCTAGAAGCTGAGCTGTCTGTGGAAGGACCGTGGAGGCTGGCAGCCGGCTGTTGGAGCGGGAGGCTCCCATCTTACATACACATCTGTCTTCAATACACCGCGCATCCATTAAAGTATAATAAATCCAAACAACACCCTTCCCCAGTGAGAGGCCTCCAGCCTGCATCGGACGGGCTCCTCAGACCCCGGCCACCTCTCGGGTCCCTCCCTCACAGGATCCTCTCTGGTGACTGCTTGCTCCTTCCTCGGGTCCTGGCTGAGGATCTCCCTGCACCCCAGACTCAAAAGAGCTGTTCCAGGACCCAGCGGGCATCTGGGGGTTGCCCAGCCCTGCCGGTCTGAGGCGGGCCCCGCATCGGAGGTGGAATGGGGGCAGGACGGCAGGGCGCGTGCCCCACCTCCCACCCTGTCTGGGGACCCTGCTGGCCAGCTGAGGGCGGTTTGGGCCGACCTCCCTGCCTTCTCCCTGGGGCAGGCCCAGCCTATAAAACCACCCCGTGTGTCCTTGCCGACCCTGGACCCCTCTCGAGAGACCCAAAGCCACAATGGCAGAGCTGCCCACCACGGAGTCGCCCGGGAACCCTGCTCTGTGCAGAGGGCGCTTCACCATCAGCACACTACTGGGGGGCGACGAGCCCCTGCCACCAGCAGCCTATGACAGTAGCCACCCCAGCCACCTGACCCATGGCAGCACCTTCCACATGCGCACCTTTGGCTACAACACCATGGACGTGGTCCCTGCCTATGAGCACTACGCTAACAGCGCCCTGCCCGGGGAGCCCCGGAAGGTCCGGCCCACGCTGGCCGACCTGCACTCCTTCCTCAAGGTAAGGTCCACCTCTCAGAAGATGGGTCACTTCCCTGCTGTGTGACCTCAACCCAGTTACCTAACATCTCTGAGCCTAAGTTCTGTCACCTGTGCTGTGGGGATGGACAAGTGTCTTCCTCAAAGTCTGAGAGGCCCAAAGGAACTAGTGGAAGAGAGGGGGAGCCAAGAAGCTCTGGGTGCCTGTTGTGACCCTTGTCCCGTCACTGGCTACCTGAAGAAAGGGCAGGCTGCCCAAGAGGAAAGGCGCCTTCAGTCAGTGCACACTCCTGGAGAGGCAGGAGAGGACTTGCTGGCTGTGCAGCCTCGGAGGTGGGACAGAGAAGGGTGAGTGCTGGGTGCTGGGCTGTCATAGCCTGGTGTGGCCTCACTTTCCCCACCTGACAACTGGGCAGAATCCTCCTTGGTTCTGGGCCGAGACTTGCTGAACATACAGGACCCTTCTGTCCCTGGAGCAAACCTCCGCCCTGGCCCCCCAGGCAGGGGCCCCGGTTGTTCCAGACAGGGCTGCTGAGTGAGGGGTCGGAAAGAAAGGCCCCACAAGAGCTGTCAGTGGGGACACAGCTGGGGGGCCTACCACCCCTGGGCAGAGGCCCGGGCTGCCAGGGAGCCACCGTGCAGCCTTGGACGCGCTGCTTCACCTGCTGGGATGACAATACCCCGCCCACCCCTTCCCAGGCTGTGTGACAGCCGACTCAGCTCCAAGGCCACTGCTCTCCAGCAGAGAGGAGGTGCCGCGAACAGCAGCATCCAGAGCATCCAGCTCTGGTGGCGGCTCTTCCCGATGCGGAGTTTATAAAAGTCCCTTGAACAGCCTGCATCCCGTGAGCCTGCGTGGGGGCAGCTGGCCTGGGGGCGGCGGCGCAGCACCCTGCCACCTGACCTGTGGACTCGGCTCCCAGCAGGAAGGCAGCCACCTGCATGCCCTGGCCCTGGACAGCCGGCCCAGCCGTGAGATGACGGACGGGCTGGTGGAGGACGAGGCAGGCACCAGCAGTGACAAGAGCCCCGGGGAGCCCGTGCGCTTCGGCTGGGTCAAGGGGGTGATGGTGAGTGGGGTGCGGGTGACGGGGCCTCTGACTCTCAGGCCTCAGTGGCAGGGCAGGCCCAGGCCCAGCCTGGACCTCAGTCCCCCTATCTGACAGTGACCCAAACTTTTTCTGGTTGGGTTTTCCAACCTCCATGCATGTCCTAGGCTGAGACCCAGCCCTAGCACAGGTCTGGCCACACTAGTCGTGTGGCCTTGAACAGGTAACTTAACTGCCCTGCCTCAGTTTTCTCAGCTGTGAAATTAGCGGTACATGAGTCAAAGCCTAGGAGAAAAAACTCTTTCCCCAAGACGCCACCAGAGGGCAGCACGGACACGGCTAATTTCGTTTTGGTATCCGCTCCCCTTTATGATTTGCAGAGAAAGGTTTGCTGCCCTTTTCAGCACAAATAAATCTGCAGACATAAAATAATCAGGTGAACTCTGCTTTGTAAGACACTACGAGTTCTCCAGAGGGGACCACGCGGGGTCTATAGGAGAAAGCTCTAGCCTGGCTCTGGGGGGCAGAGGCCCAGTTTCTTTTAACTCTGCCAATTGTCCAGTGGCTGTTGACTGTTTCGCTATCTAAACCCCAAGCCCTTTTCTGACCCCCAGAGGGTCATTCAGGGCCTGGATCTCCTTCCTGAGCTGGGTTGGTCAGAGCCTGATGTGGTCCTATTTAGCATCTCAGAGCAGACGGAGTTGTGCAAACTGCATGTCCCTACCCACCCTGCCACTCAGTGGAAGCCAGGACCACACCAGGCCTTCCCACCTGGAACTTCAGACTCGTGGGGCCTCTGACTTGGCTTTGAATTTCGAAGCTGAGGTCACAGCGACCTGAGCTTTGGTTTCTGTTGTGAGTGGGACAGCCATTCAGTCGCATTTGCTGAGCTTGCCTGGAATGTCAGTCCTGGGCCAACAGCTGGCCGCTGGGGCCAAGGCCAGGCTGGTGGGCACAGGCTCCCAGGCTGGAAACAGGGCAAGTGGCAATTGTACTTACAGCCCAGCTCAGGCCTCCGTAGTGGGGACGGGCGGGAGTGGGCAGGAGGGGAGAGCAGAGGCAGCTCTCCCCCCTGCCCACTGAGCCTGCCGAATGGGGAAAGCACAGAAAGGATGCCGTGTTCATGCAGCCAAGCAGCCGGGAGCCATGCCATGACCAGGGACAGGGACTTGTGTGTTTGGCCTTGGGGCGCCTGCTCCCCGGGCGCCCTGACCTCACCCTCCTCTCAGATCCGCTGCATGCTCAACATCTGGGGTGTGATCCTCTACCTGCGTCTGCCCTGGATTACAGCGCAAGCGGGCATTGGTGAGTGTCCCTCGGGGAAGGGAGGGAGGGAGCAGTCCCTGGGAAACAGGCTTGCACTTGGCCTGCAGAGACCACAGGCCAGGCATGCTCCTCCCTGGCACAGCCTCCGACCCCCTCGGGGACCAGCGTGAGGGTGGCATGACTCAACAGACGTGCGGTTGGCAGTGCCAGGGCTCATCCTGTTTGCCTTCAGAAAGTCACATGAGCCAATTTCTCCAGCAGAGCGTGCAGATTAGGAGCTTGCCTTTGGAAGACAGAGAAGCTAGTTCTGTATCATGCCCTGTGGCCTTGGGCAAGTTTCTTAACCTCTCTGAGCCTCGGTCTGCTCATTAGTAAGATGGAGCTGGTAACAGTGCCGGTGGCAGAGCCACATGGGGTTTCTCGGATGTAGGAAGAGCAGCACAGGGTTTGCGCCCAGAGGTGCTCATCGGGTGGCACCGATCACTTCATTTTCATCACTGAAGGGAGCTCCCTTCCCTCCTCTGCTTAGCAATCCCCGCCGAGCAGACTCCCGAGCCCCCTGACTAGTCGGAACATGTCAGGAGGTAGAGACCCATTTTTCAGATGACGATAGCAAGACTCAGAAGGGAAGTGACTGGGGTGGCACTGAGCAGTAGGCAGATTCAGGTCCCTCTGGGGCTCCTCGCCTGGGAAACCCCCTGAGCCGGGGCTCCCCTCCCCCGCACAGTGCTGACCTGGGTCATCATCCTGCTCTCGGTCATGGTGACCTCCATCACAGGCCTCTCCATCTCGGCCATCTCCACCAACGGCAAGGTCAAGTCAGGTGGGTCCCAGGCTCCACCCTGGGAATGGGTCTCTGAACTGGTCCCCACCGGCAGGACACCCCAGGCTGCTCCTGGGGTTCCGGGGGGAACGGCCTGGGTCACCTCTGGTCCTGGGAGCCCCACATCACCTCTCCTCTGCCTGCCCCGGCACCCCCCCACCACCCACCACTGACTTCCGGTTTCCTGGCTCCTGGCTCCGGCCCTGCTAGGTGGCACCTACTTCCTCATCTCCCGGAGTCTGGGCCCTGAGCTGGGGGGCTCCATCGGCCTCATCTTTGCCTTCGCCAACGCTGTGGGCGTGGCCATGCACACAGTGGGCTTCGCAGAGACCGTGCGTGACCTGCTGCAGGTGAGGTGGGCTGGACCCTGCCGTCCCATCTGGGCCTGCCCTCCCTCCCCACCGCCCAGTCCACTCTTCAGGGACCGAGGCCACAATCTGGCCACTTTGGGTGACAATGATGAGCTCATCAAACAAAGACCATCCCCAAAAGTCCCCTCCTGGGGCAGTGCTGCCTTTGGGGCCACATTGTCCAGCCTATGCAGAGCCACCACCTTGGGGCCTGTTGGCTGGGAAGGTGTTGGAGGTGGACTTATCAGAGTGCACCCCAAATAAAGTGGGGGAGTCTGGAGGAGTGGGGTGTTCAGAGGACGCCTGCCTCCCTTCCGCAGGAGTACGGCACACCCATTGTGGACCCCATCAATGACATCCGCATCATCGGGGTGGTCACTGTCACTGTGCTGCTGGCCATCTCCCTGGCTGGCATGGAGTGGGAGTCCAAGGTAGGGAAGACCCCGGGGGGGAGGGCAGGGAAAGAAGCGAGCCCCAGGCCTTGGGTCTGGGCCCTGGTCCTGCCTCTTCTCACGTGTATTGGCTGGTCTTGAAGTTCTGCTGCTGTGACAGAGACCTGAGTGACACTGCCTTCCGCAAGAGAGACTTTGCTTCTCTCTCACGCGGCAGTCCAGGTGGACGTGGTGCAGGGCCAGCGTAGAGGCTTCCACGGGGTAGTTGGACGCCCAGACTCCTCCCATCTTGTAGCCTGTGTATCCCAGGGTTGTGGTCTGTGTCCTCCTGGTCCATGTGGCTGCCCTCATGCTTCCCACAGTCCCGGAGAGGGGCAGGGAAGAAGGGTGGGATGAGCGGGAGGAGCCCCTTCCCTTCCTCTGTGGCTCAGGCTGGGAACTGCGCCTGTTGCTCCTGCGTGGCCAGAACCTGATCTCAGGCCACGCACAGCTGAGAGGGCAGCTGGGAAGTGTGGTCCTTGTTCAAGTCACGCGTCCAGCCATGAGTCAGAGGCTTGGTGCTGTGACATGTAAGGAAGGGCTGGAACACAGCCCGTGACTCGGCCAGAAGGGGCCCACGGGTGAGGCCTGCCCAGCCTCGGCCTCCGCTCTGTGGCCCTCTGACCTGGCTCTGCTGGTCTCCGTGCTCTTCCATGGAACACGCTGGTCTGCCTCTTCACACGTCTGCTCAAGAGTCTCCTCCTCGATGTCACCTTCCCAGGCCACCTTGCTCCAGGAGCTCCAGCCCAGTCCCTCCACACCGCTGTCCCTGCTCTGAGTTCATCCCACTGATCAGCCAAGACAAGAGGCCAGGGCCCCTGGCTGGCTGCTGCGATCCCAGCCCCTCCAGCAGAGCCACTGCACGTGGCTGTGAATGACCAGAGCATCTACTGGGGCGGGGGCTGGGCACGCTCCGGGGGTGACCTGGAGACGTGCGGCTGGCTCATCTCAGGTCCTCGCTCCCCAGGCCCAGGTGTTGTTCTTCCTGGTCATCATGGTCTCCTTCGCCAACTACTTGGTGGGGACACTGATACCCCCATCAGAGGACAAGGCCTCCAAGGGCTTCTTCAGTTACCGGGGTATGTGAATTTTGGGGTCCCTGACCATATCTCTGGGGACAGGGACAGTTTGTCCATGGATCCGGCCCATTGAGGGGGCACCAGAGACTGGGTTCCCTTCCTCCCACAGCCAGCAGCTGCCGGGGAACCCGCGCCTGCCGGCTGCTCCCAGCGAGGGGCTGCAGTGTCCAGGCAGCCTGACGCAGGCCTGGTTTTCCAGGGGACGTCTTCGTTCAGAACTTGGTGCCTGACTGGCGGGGCCCTGAGGGCAGCTTCTTCGGGATGTTCTCCATCTTCTTCCCCTCAGCCACCGGCATCCTGGCAGGGGCCAACATCTCTGGGGACCTCAGGGTGAGCAGAGCGTCGAGACTGCAGGGCTGTGAGGACAGTCTTGCTCCCTGTCCTACCAGGATCTGCTGCTGGGCGTGGAGGTGGGCGAGAGCCGGGGGAGGGGTCAGAGCTGACATCCAGTCCAGTCCCACCCAAATCCATCCCATTCTCTTCTCCTCTGAGGCCGTTGGTCGAGGTCATTGTGCCTGAGACCAGTGGAGCCCCTGGTATGGGCTGGGCTCCCCGCTAGTTCCTGGGACCCTCGGCCTAAGGGAGGACGAGCCCAGCTGAGACGTCCCAAAACTCAGTCTCGACCCTGCACACCTGTGCTGGCCTGGTCTCCTGGATCTCCTCGGCCACTGTGGTGCCCTGTGGAGCCCCGTTCCCTAATGCTGTCCTTATTCCGTGATGACCGTCGCTCTGCCCCAGGCTTCGCCGCTGTTGGCCCCGCAGCCCTGGTGTTTACGACACTGCTGGGCCCGCTCCCTGGGAATTCCTGGCCTGTTTCTTGACCTCTCAAAGTGCTGTTCCTCTTTCAAACACCTCCTCCGACTTCCCTGGCAGGTCTTCCATGGATCATGGTTCTCCTATGTAACCAAGTCCACCCATCTCTATGTCTCCGTTCCCAGTTTTCAGTCTGACCCAAGCCAGGTGCTCCATACCTGTTTGTTGATTGAATAATGGTGAAAGTACTGTTGGAGGAAGTTTGAAGCTGTGCTATCGGGGAGAAGGACAGAGGGATGTTGGCAGAGGCTCCATCAAAACTTCTGGGTGGAGGTGGGGCTGGAGCAGGACTTTGAAGGCTGAGAAGCCAGGGTCTTTGCCAGTAGGAAATCCAAGGAGATGGCGTGTAAGAGGGGGTGACGGTGTGGAGACTAGCACCACGCTGGAAATCAGCTCACCCTCCCTGCCATCTCCAGCCCCCCTAAAGGTGTTCTTTTTTTGTGTGGCCGGGTGGGTACCAGGGATTGAACTTAGGGCACTCGACCACTGAGCCACATCCCCAGCCCTATTTTGATTTTATTTAGAGACAGGGTCTCACTGAGTTGCTTAGCACCTGGCTTTTGCTAAGGCTGGCTTTGAACTCGCTATCCTCCTGCCTCAGCCTCCAGAGCTGCTGGGATTACAGGCGTGCGCCACCGAGCCTGGCCCAAAGGCATTCTTAAGTGAATTAAGAACTGTGCCTTGGAGACAATCCTCAAGTCAGCCTGGCTCTAACTGGCTACGCCCCAGGCATGTACCACAGGGCCCAGATGTGGGATTGTTTGTCCAGTTCCTCTCCTTTCCTGGGACAGCACCAGCAGAGGCTGGTCCGCCTGCTCTGAGTTCCCTGCAGAGGTCCTGCATGTACTCAGACAGCCTGGGGCCCCTCAGAGCCCCAGTATAGATGGTTGCCTGGGAATTTACCTAGATGCTCCATCAAGCTGCAGGCACCAGGGCCAAGCAGCTGCCTTGAGCTGGTGAGAAGGGTACCTTCTGGCTCTCCCAAGTGTCACCAAGCCTGAAAGGGGCCTCTGGCTCCTGGTTCTGCTCATTCTGTGGGACAGTGAGTTCAGTGATTCCCATTTATGGAACCTCGCTGTGAGACTTTGGGCAAGTCTCCCTACAAGTTCTCTGGGTTCCAGCTTCCCTAGATGTACAACGGGGGAGGGCAGGGTGAGGATTCAAAGAACTCACTCCCTCGAGGGGCTTAGAACAGGGCCTGTCCTGAGGACGTGCTACGCGCTAGCTGCAAGCACCGTCAAGCCCAGCTCAGAGAGGAACAGCGGCTGGCCCAGGCCACACAGAGCACAGCCACCCAAGTGCAGGTCTGTAGAACAGAGGCCACAATCATCAACAATACGTCACTTGACAGACTCTTGTGTGGCTCCAAGACCTGTCCGTGTGTAGGATGCTGTGCCCACTCCCAGGATCTCCACGCAGGGGACTTGCTGAGTCAGGTTGTTTTCTTGCTTCATAGATGGGGAAACTGAGGCTCTGAGATGTGGAGAGGTCTCTCCCAGGCACACGGCTAGAACGAGTGGGCTGGGTTGTGGACCACCTCTGCCTGACCGCTGAGCCAGCTCCTGAGATCTCAAACCAAGACGTGGGGGTCAGGTTGGGGGTTGAGAATACAAAAATATCTCCTCTCATGGTCAGGAGTCTAGAAACTGAAAATCAAGGTAATGATGGGGCCACGCTCTGTCTGAAGGCCCCAGGGCCCTGCCTGTCCTCATCCCAGCTCTGGTGGCCCCTGACAATGTCACTCTTGATCTGGAGTTCCTCCCTCTAGGCTCTGCATCATTCCAGTTACGTGACCTTCTTTCCTCTGTGTCTCCGGGTCCTTTCCTCTTCTTATCATGACGCCAGCCGTTGCATTGGAGGCCCACCGTAATTCAGCATGACTTTGTCCCACTAATCTCATCTGCAAGGGGCTCGTTTCCAAATAAGGTCATATTCAGAGGTCCTGGGTGGATGTGAATTTGATTGCACAAGAGGTGGCATGGGAGGCTGGCCTGGCCTAGCTTTGGGACCAGGGACTCCCTGTGCATGACCTGGTCAAACCATCCGGAGAGCTGAGTAGGACCAGGGCAGAGACTCCAGATTAGAGGCCCAGCAGCCCTGGGGGCCCCTGAGGCTCCAGCCTTCCTCTGCTCCGGGCCTCTGCTCCCCTTTGCCCTGGCCTGCCACATCCTTCCTCCTCAGTGTGGTTTGTCTCTAGCCTCTGGTTCCCCTGTTGACAGGGTAAGCTGGGGACGTCCAAAGTGGACTTCTCACAGCAGACCTGACCCCTGCGCCCAACCGGGGTCTGCGTCTGGAGGGCGGAACTGGTTTTGAAGTTACCGTGAAAGCCCAGCCTGTTGCCATCCTGGTCTGTGGGCAGATCCCGAGGCTGTGGATCCCAGTGGGGTCAGGATGGAGGCCCTGTGAGCTGGGTCCCCTTCCAACCCTGCCCTCAGTTTCCCCAGGAGCTGGGGCAGGTGCAGGCCGCATCTCAGGGAGTTGTGTTTGGGAATGCGCCTGAAGTGTGGACGGAGACGTGCGTGTGGATTCCTGGTCGCTGTTAGGAGAGCCCGACAGGAGGAGGGGTTTGGGGCTTGTCTTCCACTCCCGTTCACTGTGGTGGAACCAGACAGATTAGTCACGCACGACGACCTCACAGGGTGGCAGCGGGCGGTGAGCTGGGCTGGGTCAGGAGCGTGATGTGGGTCACTTGTTTTCCCATGCTGTGGGTGCAGTGCCAGCCCACTTTCAGACGAGGCCAGATGTGGAACAACAGCCACTGCCCGGTTGGTCACCTGGAGTCCGGCAGGCTGACAAGGGCCCTGCCATCCTGGCCCTTCCTCCCATCCCCAGAGCCACCCTTGGCCCAGGGTCCTCCATGCCCAGGTCTGGAGCTGGGGGATCTTCTCTCCCACCCTGGGCTCCCTACACCTTGGATGTGGCCCCCGTGCCCTGATCTTGGTCATGTCCCTCCCGTGTGAGCCCTCAATCACAGGTGCCTCTCTGTGCCAGAACGGGCTCTGAAGGGCCAAGGTCAGGGGTTGACCTTGACAAGGGGCGGGGCCTGGAGGAGGCCCAGGGCTGCCTGATGCACCTTCCCTGCTGCAGGACCCTGCAGTGGCCATCCCCAAGGGCACACTCATGGCCATTTTCTGGACCACGGTCTCCTACCTGGCCATCTCAGCCACCATTGGTGAGTAGCCAGCCTAGCTGGTTGGGGCAGGGCAGGACCCTAGTGCCACCTGCAGGGTTGGTGAAGCCCAGACACTGGAGGGGGCCACAGGGTGGGGTTTGACCCTCGGAAGACCTGGATCGGGAAGACAGGGCGACCCTTGGAAGTGGGTCCTGGAATCCTACCTCTGAGGCATTGTCACCTTGGGGGTGACTAGAGCAAGTTCATAGCAAGTGGGCCCAGACCAGGTTCTTCTGGTCCCTTCAAACATCGAGGTTCCAGATTTGCAAGGGTGAAGATCCTGCAGGACGCACCATGCTCTGAGCCTGGGCGGGTGCTGGCGGCAATGATGTAGCAAACGACGTTCCACTGCCCAGCCCTTTACCTAGCACACCACATTTAATCTGGTCACTAAGGAGAAAATGGGGGCTCAGAGAGGTTGAGGGACTTGAGCCTCTGAGCACTGGAGCCAAACTTTGATCCAGGCCAGGCAATTCCTGACTTGAACGGAAACCCTCACAGGCACACCCATTCCCAGGGACACCTGTGAAGCAGGGAGTCCACAGTCCACCAAGGGATTTGGCCTACCTTAGGACCATTCAGGGCCTGAGATCCAAGACTCTGCTTTAGAGAGGTCATTGGGCAGGTTACTAAAGCTTTCTGTGGCCCACAAAATGGGAAGGACAGCAGCGTAGCCACACGGCCTGCCCCGGGGATGTTGTAAAGAGCTTCGCGCGGTGTCTGGCACATGGGCTGCTCACCTGTGTGTTAGCGGTTCCCCTCCCCTCCGCCCCTCCCCCTCCTCGTGATTTTCATGTGATAAAGGAAGAGCTGACCTGTCCACAGCTTCCCGCCCCCTGCAGCAGTGGCCAGCATGTTGGGGGCAGGACAGGAGGGAAGGGAGACCACCCCCACCCCTTGCCTCCTCTCAGGCTCCTGCGTGGTGCGCGATGCCTCCGGGGACCTGAATGACACGGTGACACCTGGCCCCGGTGCCTGTGAGGGGCTGGCCTGCGGCTACGGCTGGAACTTCACCCGGTGCTCCCAGCAGCACGGCTGCCGCTACGGCCTCATCAACTACTATCAGGTACCCGCTCTGGCTCTGCACTGGGAGCCCCGGGTCGGGGGTCGTGGTGGCCCCAGCTCAGTCCCCACCATCCCCGCAGACCATGAGCATGGTGTCAGGCTTTGCGCCCCTGATCACAGCCGGCATCTTCGGGGCCACCCTCTCCTCGGCCCTGGCCTGCCTCGTCTCTGCTGCCAAAGTCTTCCAGGTGAGGCTGCAGGAGGGGCCCAGGTGAGGGAGGGCTCCCTGGCGACGGCCCTAAAGAGCCTGAGGGGTCACGCGACAGGCGTCTAGAGGAAAGAGAAAGGGCCAGGCAAAGGGGCTCCTGGGGGAAGCAGCCCCTTCCGTGGGTGGCCCGAGGCTCACCTGCGCTTCCCCCCAGAACGCTGCCTGTGAGCCCACAGCCCCGGGAGGGCGGCACGCCCATTGAACAGGCCAGAAGTAGGGACCCAGGTGGGGAGGTGCCCGCTGATGTAACGGAGGGGACCACGCAGGAGCTAGAGCCCAGAGGGCCCTGGGAGGAGAGGGGCAAGTGCCAGCCAGGGAGTGGCCACAGTGTCCGGCGCCCGCAGTGCCTGTGTGAGGACCAGCTGTACCCACTGATCGGCTTCTTTGGCAAAGGCTACGGCAAGAACAAGGAGCCCGTGCGCGGCTACCTGCTGGCCTACGCCATCGCTGTGGCCTTCATCATCATTGGTAAGAGGCTGCCGGCCCGCCTCCTGCCCCAGCCCGGCTCCCCCTGCTTCTCCTCCAGCCAGGCCTGGTCCGAGTGCACCCAGAAAGTGACACTTTCTTCACTGCTGGGAGTCCGACTCAGGGACAGGCCTGTGCCACGCCTCTTAGCGGACTCTGCCCCGGACGATGGCTCTGAGTGGGCGAGGCCGCGCCTGGAAGGAGGCTTTGGGAGACACAGGTCCTCCCGCTGCCCTCCTCAGACGAGTGCTCCCAGCCACGCCGGCAGCGACTGGGTCGTCCGGTTGGGAGAAATCTTTCCTGCTCTCCCTGGCTCTGCATCCCTCCCCTGAATTCCCAGACCTAAGTGAGCCCCCAGGACACCTTCGGGGCACAGGCCACTCGATCTGGCCCCTGACTTGAGCTGATACGCAGGGCCGGGTCACTGTCTTTGGGGGTGCGAGCTAGCAAACCCACTTTCTCGGCCTTTGGGCTTCCTGGCAGGAATCAGTTTGTAGATTGACTTTCCACCCTGGCTGTGCCACGTGGTGGCTGTGGGACCTTGGGCTTCACTTCTCTGAGTCTCGATTTCCCCATCTGCAGAATGGGAGCAAGAGTGCATAACAGGTGAGCCAGAGGTGGGCAGGGAGAGCACAACACACACACTCGCACACTCACACAGGTGCACACGCCAGACACTTCCTGATTAACGCAGTAAGGAGGCACCAGGACAGAAGTGGCCCCACCGAGCAGGGGACGGCCATGCTGGGATGTCCATGGTCCTTCTCCCTGTGCTGCAGCTTCTGGGCCCCTTCCTGCCAGAGCCAGCCACTCAGCCTGGCCTCACCTGTTCCCAACCTGTGAGACTTGCCCTAAGGGTCTGGTCACCGCTACCCTAAAGGGAAGCTCTCCAGGATCCTGAACCAAATGGAGAGGTGGCAGGTGACCCCCAGGGCACAGAAAAGTCTAGGCAGGGCTGGCATTCCACAAACCCACTCTTGCTTCCTGCTCGCCCCCGCCTCTGGCTCGGAGCCCTTGCCCTGGGCTCTGGGGGTTCTGCTCTCAGGACTATGATCTCAGATGCTCTGGGGCCAGTTCTCGTGGGATTAGATGGAATCCTCTGCAGAAGCACCCGACACATAGGAGGCACTTGCCTTGTTTGGGGATCCCCAGAGAGACCCTGAGATAACGCTCCACGTGCACAGGTCTATCCGGGGGCTGCTGGGGGCCAGTGACAGGGAAGGAAGGGGCTGTCTTGAGTGGTTACGATATGTTCTCAGGGGTCCTGGGTCACATGGCAAAATGTATTCCTTACTGTAATCTGTGGTCCAAAATGTCCCGAGCCCTGCCCCTGGTCATCCCGTAGCCTGACAGGTGCACGCCCACGCTCCCTCGTCCTCTTAAAAGTTGGCAGCTTTCAAGCTGTAAGACACTGTCCCTTGGAGCTTCACAAGAGGAAGGACCCATTTCACAGATGAGAAGTTGAGACTGACAGAGCCTCGTGGCCTGCTGGGGTCCATCCTCTGGGGAGGGGCCGGGGTGGTAGGGGGGGTTGCCCGACAGGCCGTCCTTTCTCTCTGTCCCTGAAGCCGAGCTCAACACCATTGCTCCGATCATCTCCAACTTCTTCCTGTGCTCCTACGCCCTCATCAACTTCAGCTGCTTCCACGCCTCCATCACCAACTCGCCCGGTGAGCAATCCCTGCGCCCTCCACGGGGAGGCGCCCGAGGGCTGGGCTGGGGGTGGGGAGGAGGGCAGGCAGCCCCGGCTCCCCTCTTCAGGTGGAATGATGTGGAGAGAGGTTCCTCTGCTAACACCCGCGGCAGCATTTTAAAAGCCAGGCCCTTGCAGGGTGCATTTTACAAGGGTTCGTTGATTGCTTACAGAATGTAGAGGTTTTTCTAGTCCTTTCCTTCAAATTCCCCAGAGAGGGAAGAGAGAATTTCCCAAAGTCAGACAGGGCTGTCACATACAGTACTGCAGGTTGTGCACTGCACAGCTCTAAGGAGGCTGTTCAGATCCTAGCAATGGGATCTCATGGATTTCTATGTTTTTGATGAAAAACTGCTGGCAGATGGCAGTAAAGAGACTTGAGGAAGCCCAATTAGCCCCAGATTGTCACCTTTTACATCACTCACAAGGTGCATGGTGCCTTGGAGTTGTGCCCTGGGGCAGCTCTCACTAGCTGGTGGCCCTGGCCTGGCCTGGCACGCAGGGATGTGGAGCGGAATTGTCCCTGTCCCTCCCTCTTGCCATGGGAACCTGGGGAGCCAGAGCCATTGCTGATGCAGGACGTCCCATGGCCATAGCTGGCCAGAGTTGGATGCTTCCTCCCGGCGTGGCCTGTCACCAGGGGATCCACTGGCCAGTGCAGGCATGTGGTTCTCCCCAGAGCCTCCAGGCCCAGCCCTGGAGGAACGGCAGGCGGGGCCCCTTGGAGTCCCCGGCCAGCGGGCACAGTTGGGACCCTGACCCTGGCCCTGGGCACCGGGGCCACTGCTGCCCAGCACTGCCCCAGAGGAGATTCCTGAGTGCCGGGCATGCTGTTGACCCCGGTCCCCGCCCAGGGTGGAGACCCTCGTTCCGGTACTACAGCAAGTGGGCGGCGCTGTTCGGGGCGGCCGTCTCGGTGCTCATCATGTTCCTGCTCACCTGGTGGGCGGCCCTCATCGCCATCGGAGTGGTGCTCTTCCTCCTGCTCTACGTGATCTACAAAAAGCCAGGTGCCCTCTGCCCCGCGAGCCCAGAGCTCGACTTAGGGACCCAGGTCCGCCTCGCCAGCCCGAGGGCCCCCAGTGGGCCTGTAGGGCCTCCCACCTAGGCCAAGGGGTGGCCAAGGGTGACGTTGGAAGGCCAGGTGGACCACGCCTGGACTCTGCAGGCCTGTCGGCAGCCATCCTGGGTGACGGAGCCCTGAGACAGGAAACCCAGCTCAGGAGGGAATTCTGCACTTGACCCTGGGCTTTCGGACCCTTGGGAAGGTCTGCCTGGTGGGAGGCCCTTTCCTAGAGTTTGGTACCTTATTGCAGGTGGGGCCTCCAGCCTCGCATCATTAGGGACCCAGCAGTGGGCTGTCCACCTGCCGGGCAGCCGACACGCCCTCCCATCACAATTTGGAGTGGTTTCTAATCTTGCTGTCCCCCACGCTCCCACCCTCAGAGGTCAACTGGGGCTCCTCGGTGCAGGCCGGCTCCTACAACCTGGCCCTCAGCTATTCGGTGGGCCTCAACGAGGTGGAAGACCACATCAAGAACTACCGGTGAGCAGAGGTTCTGGGGCCCCCCAGGGCCTCGAGCCAGGTGGCTTGGCTCTGTCCACCTCCGTGGGCAGCTGGTCTGGGCAGGGCGAAGGAAGGACACCGGGCAGGGGTTGGCAGCCTGAGCAGCAGTGACAAGGGAGATCTAGGGCGGTGGCCTTCACAAAATCTGGAAGAGCTCTTGAGTCACAGCCAAGAAGATGAGTCGTGAGGCGTGCAGGGTCCTGCCTGGGGCCGCCTGGGTTCAGGGTGACCTAGGAGCGGGCAGAGCGGGGGCACCTGCCCTTGGCATCCCTGTGGGCTCCCTCCGGAACTCAGGCCCCTCCCTGCCCCTCCGCAGCCCCCAGTGCCTGGTGCTCACAGGTCCCCCCAACTTCCGCCCTGCCCTGGTGGACTTCGTGGGCACCTTCACCCAGAACCTGAGCCTCATGGTCTGCGGCCATGTGCTCATCGTGAGTGTCCCTGTGCTGCTGGGTGGGCTCAAGCAGAGGCTGGCCAGGGCGGCCCCTCTCCCCCACCGGCCTCTCCTCTTCCTTCCTTCCTCCTCTGCCTGCCTCCTTCCCTCCCCACTCTAATGGAAAACGGGCCTCTCCAGATGCTCCCAGTCCATGTGCCAGGAGGGGGACTGAGTCCTGGGCCAGAGGGCGAAGGCAGCCCCTGACATCACCCACCCCGCCACCCCAGGGTCCCCGCAAGCAGAGGATGCCCGAGCTCCGGCTCATTGCCAATGGGCACACCAAGTGGCTGAACAAGAGGCGGATCAAGGCCTTCTACTCCGATGTCATTGCCGAGGACCTCCGCAGTGGCGTCCAGATTCTTATGCAGGTGCTGTGGTCTGGGAGCCTCCCTGGGGGCTTCTCGCCTCAGGTGTGCCGGGAAGGCCGAGTCCTGGGGACCTGGCTTACGCCCCCGTTTGCTGCAACAGGAAGCCCCGCCCTCTCTTGCATCTCCAGATGTGCTCACAAGGGGCATGTTCTCAGCCTTGGGACCTGGGCTGAGATGTGGAGGCCTGCGGGGTTCTGTGACATTGGCCAGTTCTTGGTTTTGTTTTTCAGTTTTTTTTTTTTTTATATATATATAATTTACATACAGCAAAGTGAAAAAACACTAAGTGCAGAGTTCAATACATGTTTGTGGGTCTAGACGCCATCCAGTGGCATCTGACTGGCACTCAGCTCAAGAGCTAGAATATTTTTGCTCAGGATGCAGCTCAGTGGAAGAGCAGCACTTACCTAGCATGCATGAGACCCTAGGTTCAATCCCCAATACTGAAAAAAAAAAAATCTAGAACATTCCACGTGGCCGTTCATTTACTGCTCAGTTTTCTAATGTAAAATGAGGCCCATGGATAAAATAATCATGGTTGCTGATTCTAAATCAACATATGAGAATTCTCTTAAACAGTTGAAACTATTTCTCAAAACTAAAATATAAAATGCCTGGGTCTTTTTGTGGGGTTATGAAAAACATTTTGGAAGTCGAGGTGATGGTATTGTGAATTCACTAAACAGTGCTAAATGCCACTACATTGTATCTTTTGTGTTTTGTTTTGGAGTTTTTTAAATTCTTCGAATTTTATTTTTTTGAATTGTACACTTAAAAATGAGTTTGCTATGTGAATTTCACCTCAACATTTTCTAAAAAAAGAGGTGGGTGCAGTGGTACCTGCCTGTAATCCCAGCAGCTCAGGAGGCTGAGGCAGGAGGATCAGGAGTTCAAAGCCAGCCTCAGCAACAGTGAGGTGCTAAGCAATTCAGCGAGACCCTGTCTCTAAATAAAATACAAAATAGGGCTGGGGATGTGGCTCAGTGGTCGAGTGCCCCTGAGCTCAATCCCTGGTACCAAAAAAAATTTAATAGGGGAGAAATATAAAAGCTGTCTGGATTAGATGACCCAGGAGTACTCCAAATTTGATATGCAGATTCAAGTCTTGCACTGTGAGAAATAATTTTTTAGAGAAGCAGGAACTAGGCAATTCAGAACTCAAGAGACAGTGAAGCCTGACCCGGGCTTGGAGGAGCCCCTGGGCAACCCTGTCTGTAGTTCCACCTTCTTGTGGTGAGTCCAGGTGGACAGGCCCCCAAGCAGGGATGCATGGAGGGAGGGCGGCTGGGCTGAAGATAGCCCCACCCTGGTCACTGGCAAAGCCCCACCAGCTGGAAGCCTGATCTCCAGCCCCACCCCTTTGACCAACACCCCTCACCACAGGCCGCAGGTCTGGGGAGAATGAAGCCCAACATTCTGGTGGTTGGGTTCAAGAAGAACTGGCAGTCTGCTCACCCAGCCACGGTGGAGGACTACATCGACATCCTACAGTGAGCCAGGGCACAGGCGGTGGGGCCTGGGGTCTGTTGATTTGGGCCATTGGGGTTTCCTGGATCTGGGGAAGTGGACCAGAGCCAGTGGGGACTATAGAAGTTGAGTCCACTTGTTCAAGGTTCAGGGAGTGTGAAGTTTGGCAGGGACCAGGCAGGTGTAGGACAACAGGGAACAGTGGGGACTGTGGTGAAATGCACTAACCAATCCTCCCCATGCAGAAATATGGGCACCCCTGTTGCCAGATCTTTTAATATTTCAGAGTAGCTGCAAGTGTAGGTCTGAGCTCAACAGCCTCCGTGTGGGCTTCAGAAGGCCCCCAGGCAACCAGCTTAGAGAGCTCTGAGAGGGTGTCACTGAGCAGAGCAGTGAAACCAGGTCCCCAAGGACTGAACTCCCTGGGGACTTCAGAGCAGACTCCACACTCTGTTTCCTTCAACTCTTTGCTAAAAACTCCTGCCTGGGGTGCTTTTTTGTGCTGATGTTGCACGGAGGCCAAGTCTGGAGACCAAGGCCAGAGGCCGTGCGTGCAAGGCTGAGAGTTGACGCCCTGGGACCTGCTAACTGCTCACTGTTCGACCAGCTCAGAGCAACCCTCCCTCCCACTGCCTCTACTGAAACTGCATCAGGAGGTGGAGGAAAACTGTCGCTGGGCTCCCCCAGCTGCAGCGTCCTAAGACAACCGAGGGTGTACGTGGAGGAGTCCCAGGACACACGCTGGGCCCATGGCGTCGCATTGCAGCGGTGGCTGCTGTACACTGTGTCAATCAAGCAATAAGTAGGGGATGGCGGGCGTCTTCTAGACATTCGTTACAACAGCCTAGGGCACGAGTGAGTCCTGTCCTGTGGGCACACCCGCCCTTCCGTTCACGGTCTCCCCTGTTTAATCCCCAAACCAGCAGGTCGCTTCCTTTGTTATGTGGTGGAGGCAAATCGTCCCACTTGTGCATGTGTCAGGTGGCGATGATGCTGAGCATTCCCCGGCTGCGGGCAGAGCCGTGAGGGTTAACCCAGTCCTCCAGGAGGACAGGGTGTGACTGGAAGCCAGGCCCAACTGAGTGTCCTGAGGGGTCCCCTGGACGCTACAGTTCTGAGGCCCAGAGGGGAGGAGGGGCATGGTGGGAAGCAGGGCCAACTCTGGACATCGGACCTCCCGGGAGCCGGGTCACCTCCTGGGTGGAGCTGGGGCCGTGAGGAGCCTGATGCTGCCTCCTCTTTCCAGCGACGCCTTTGATTTCAACTTTGGCGTGTGCGTGTTGAGGATGCGCGAGGGGCTGAACATCTCCGAGACCATGCAGGCTCACAGTGAGTGCATGCCCTGTCCCAAACTGGAAGGGATTCCAAAAGTTCTGGAACTCGACGTCTTTTGAAGTAGGACAGAAGAGGCTGGACACCCAAGGAATTTTCAGGAAGCGGGTTTATGGGAGGCAGGGTTCAGATGTGACTCTCGCTGAAAAATTCTTCCTCTGAACAAAGATTTTGGAAATTCTTTGAACTTTATATCTAGTATAGAGGGGCTGGGGGCAGGACTTGGAGGGTCACAGGACAAGTGCTTTCCGTTCCATCCTCTAGACCGGAAGCAGGTTTCACAAGTTTTCACCCACAAAACAGAGATAATGTCTTTTTGTACAATAAGCTTGCAGACTAACTCTGTCACAGCTTTTGTGTGCAAACCTGCATTTACAAGACAGAGGAAACTGCCAACCACAATAACCGCTGCAGACATCCTGCTGATCTGTGACAAGAGAAGCTTAATTATGGCCAGGGTCTTTGGGATGGGGGTACCTCTGCTTCACCTGAAGTGGCGGAGGGAAGAGAGGGAAAATCCAGAAGGAATGAAAGGTCACAGACTCACAGAACATCAGCCCTTGATGGTCTCTAGATACCACTGGGTTTCCAAGGGGGGAAACTAAGGTCCCGGGAGGGGAAGTGACCAGCTCAAGGTGATGCTTCCAGCTGAGGAGCTTGTCCACGTGAAGACCTCAGAGTAGGAAAATACTCACCTCAAGGCTGTGGAATCTGGATGTTTTTGTTCTCCAAGGACATCTTTGGGGGCGCGGAACAGGGTTGTGTCTTACATTCGAAAGTCAAACATGCAGACTCTGAATTGCTACTATTTAGAAGTGTGAAAGGAGGAAAATCCGTGAGGAGAGATGGAGGGCAGACTGGGAGCCTGGCAGTGGGACTCCGCACTTCGTGCAGGCAGGGAACAGGTCACCGAGGCGAGGGTGCGCCTGGCCCAGGGAGCGAGGCAATTAACACTTCCGCAGCCAGCATTTGCCAAGTCGGTGACCGAGCTCACGCTGGGTACAGAGGGACCAAGCACAGCCTCTGTCCCCGGGGCAAAGCAGACACTCATGCCGACACAGGTCATCTGGCGTCTGGAGGAGACAATGGGGGTTCTGGGGAGGCCTTCGGCGTTGAGGGGCCTGGCTGGGGAAAGGCTGCTCCCAGCACAGGGGCATCCTGGCTCAGCCCTGAGGCGGGATGAGCTGAGCCTGTAGGAGGAGCGGGAGGAGCTAGGGGCGGGCCAGGCCGGAGGGAGCCGCCCGGGTGCTTGGGGACGTTCTTCCCAGTGTTCAGGGAGCCCTGATAGATGAAGAGCCCTGGGCGCCCCTGGGTGAGGAGAGCCTGCAAACCCAGCTGCCCCCGGTCTTTTGCAGTTAATCCCGTGTTCGACCCTGCGGAGGACGGCAAGGGAGCCAGCGCCCGCGGGGCCAGGCCATCTGTGTCGGGCACATGTCAGTCTCCACCCACTCGGAGGTTCAGGGTGTTCTGGCCCAGGCGGGCTGCTCCTGGCGGCCATCTGGGGACTCAGCCAAGGGCAGATGGTTTTTCCTTGGGAGAGCAGTGCCTGAGTAACTGGGTTGAGTAACCAGGTGGACTTGGCCCTGTTAAAGAGTGCTGGTCCTCGGGGAGAAGCAGGGCTCCAGGACCCAAGTCCCCTGCAAGGCCCCTCTTGAACGTGTTCAGGGGCAGAATGGCAATCTTCTTCCACCAATGCCCTGGGAGGCAGGGGAACCTGCAGTAGGCGCGGGGGCCCTGTGGCATTTGTGAAGAGGTGAGTGGGCAGCCCTGGGGGGCACTGGGTCTCCCTGGCCCCTAAGTGCCCACCAGAACCTGGGGAGAGAGAAGCTGGGAACCAGGGAGGGGCATGTGTCAGCCTGTGTGTCCAGGGCCACATGCCTGAGAATCTGAGTCTTGGCACCAGGAGAGAATGAGCTGGGCTCTGGCCAGGCCTGCCCAGATGGGTCTGCTGCTGCGGCCACATCCTGGGGTGAATGGCAGGCCCACCTTACCGGGCAGCGAGCTGTCTCCAGGCAGGCTGGCCTGCTCTGACCCAGCCCTCCTCTCCTGCAGTGGACCCTGAGGCCCTGGTGCGGGAAGAGCAGGCCAGCACCGTCTTCCAGTCGGAGCAGGGCAAGAAGACCGTGGACATATACTGGCTCTTTGATGATGGAGGTCAGGACTCCCCAGATACTGGCTCCCCCATGCCCTGGGACTGTCCTCTCTCCCTGTCCCTGCAATCTCTTGGCCTGTCCTTCCTGGCGGGCTCTCCTTAAGGCCTCTGCTTGGACCTGGAGTCCAGCAAAGTGGGCAGGGTCCCCAGACTAGGTTTAGTAACGGATGGGCTTGGCCAGGGAGCCCAACTGGGCCCCTGTCCCTGGCCTCCTGCCTTTTCAGCTGTGAAGTGGGGAGGTGAGCTGAGGTCGACAAGAGAAGAACCTTCTCACTGCATAGTCCCTGGCGTCCCAGCCACTGCCAGAGTCGGGGACATGGGACAGTGCACAGGAGAGTGATAGGAAGGCTCTTCACAGAAACACACCTCTCCTGTTTTCCTTAAAACAAGATTCTTGTCTTTATATTTCCCACCTTTGACAGAGTCATAGCTGGAGAGAAAATATCCCTGCTTCAAAAGAGTACAACCAAGCTTCAGTATTCCAGGTTCCCACATCCATACTTACAACCCAGCACAGGCCAAAAATATTCAGAACTGGGACAGACTTTTTTCTCACCATTATTTCGAACCAGTGAAGTACAACTACTATTTACGCAGATTTACAATAGAGCTGGTATTCTAGAGACAATTTAAAGTATACAGTAAGATGTGGGTAGGTGATGCAGGTACTATGCCCTTTCATATATGGGACTTGAGCACAGGTGGACTCAGCATGAAGGGGGTCCTGGACACAAACCCCTGCAGACCGGAGCGGACTGTATATTCTATTAATGACAGATAATTCAGGCTGAGCACTACCAACCTATGTCTGGCCCAGTTCTCTAACCTGACACAATCTCTTCTACAAACGAGGAGACCAGGGAATGGAGGACGAGGCCTTGAAACACGGGGACTGGTCCTTGGCCTTACTTGGATGACAGGGAGGATGAGGGCTCTGACCCATTGGTCAAATGTTCAATTTTCTGGAAATGCCATCAATATAGATCTCCATATGCAATCCCCCCATTATCCAGTGCCAGCTTGTTTATTTGAAAACACCAAAATAAATAAATAAATACGATAAAAATTTAAAAATAAAAATAAAAACACCACTGACCAAATAGGCACTGGGTACCATGGCCACTGGGGTTTAGTCTGGTGAGTTCTTAGGCAGGCAGGCAAGCTGAGGTCCAGAGACGGGAAGGGGTCTGCCCATGGTGGCACAATGGGACAGAAACCCACCAGGAGCTGTCCCCTGAGAATTTTCCTCTTGGTTTCTGGGGACCCTCCTTGCCAGGCCTCACCCTCCTCATCCCCTATCTCCTTCGCCGCAAGAAGAGGTGGAGCAAATGCAAGATCCGGGTGTTCGTTGGGGGCCAGGTCAACAGGATGGACCAGGAAAGGAAGGCGTAAGTTGGAGCCCCCACCTCCCCTGTCCTCCCCCACCACCCTCACGTGGGCCTTGGAATTGTCCCAAAGCTCAGGCAGGGTCTCTCCAGGCCACAGGGATGGTGATTGGGGCTCTGGTCAGGAGAGGCTTCTCTCCATTTCAGGAATTGTTAGGACTTCTTGTCCACCTTTAACCAGATACCAACACCCTATCTTTGCTATGATGGAGAAGGAATGTTGAGATTTAAAATCACAAACTGCTCAAGGAGAAGCCTATGTGAAATGAAGTCCCCTTCCTCCTGAGAAAGGAAACAGGAGTTAGAATCCTTCAGGGCAACGTCCCCAGAGTGCAGGACACAGGCTCAGAGACGAGAGAGACGCCCTGAGTGGTCAGGAGATAGGGCAACACCATACCACTGATTCTTTTGATGAGAAGTGATTTTTAACTCCCCTTCAATGCTGTGGCTGATTTGGTGGGAAAAGGTCTTTGTTTAGTGTTGGTTTGTCCTTCCCCTCAGTAGTCATGCTGAGCTCCCTGTCTAAGCAAGAGGAGTGGGCCTGGGCTCACAGGGTTGACCAGAATTTAGTGGCATTGGTTTATTTACATGGATTTTAATTATCACCTCTTTCTGCCACGACAGGCTAATTTCTGTTTAAATACGAAATGTACCTAAGTGTATTGGTTGGTTTTCATTACTATATTGAAATACTTGAGGCCATCTACTTTATAGAGAAAAGAGGTTTATTTTGGCTCATGCTCCTGGAGATGCAGGTCTAGGGGTTATATCTGGTGATAGCCTTCTTATTGGGCAGAGTCTCAAGATGGCACAGGGCATCACATAGCAAGAGGCAGGGAGGGCACAAGGGAGTGTGTGCTTCTGGTCTCTCTCCCTCTTCATATAAAGCGACAGGATTCAGTCAGGGATTCAGCTTCTAATTCAGTCCTAATCACCTCCCAAATTCACCTCCTCCCTGCAAACGCCACAGTCAGATTAAGTTCCACCCTCCTAATACCTCTTGCTGGGGAATAAATTTTCAACTTGAGCTCAGGGGACAAACCATATTCAAATCATGGCACTCATTCAGAACACATGTTGCTCTGTAAACGACAAGCAAGTGGATCGTGAGCAGGTGGCCCGCAGGCAGCAGCTGCAGGCAGGTGGAATCAGGCAACTGACGCTTTACAGCAAGGTCGAGGGAGGTCCAAGGTTGTGGGATGGCATCTGCGGTTCGCCCCATCATAGTTAACAGACCCTCGCACGGGGGCCTCTAGTGTCCTTTGCAGCTGTCCTGGCGGTGACACCACGGTCAGGACAAGCGGGGAGTCCTGGCCGCTGCCCTTGCCCTGTGCGTGGGTTGTGCCATGATCTCTTCCTCTGCTCACCCCAGCAGTCCCATCTCTCTGTTCTCGCCCTGCTGAGGACTTTGCCACCCAAAGTCCCTTCTCTACGAGACTGAGGACAGCATTGCTTGGGAACAGTAGCTCTGGGCCTCTGGGGTCTCTAGAAAGCGCAGAGGCCAAGGAGGCTGTGTCATGGCCTCAGCTTCCTGTCCAGGTTCTGGGCAGGAGGAGTTCAGTGCAGCTGGTCAAGCTCGAGGCTGTGGTGCGGCCTGTCCTTTGCACAGAGGTTAGGAACAGTCCTATGCCACCCAACTGTCTCTTCATGGGCCACATGACCTGCTCTCAGGGTGACCCCAGAGCAGGCCTATGCTGCCTCCTGCCCAGGTGCTGCCCAGGCCTGCTGGCCCCAACCACTGCCACACACCAAGATGGATCTGCCCAGCTCTGCTTTCAAAATCTTACTCTACTCCCCCAAGTTCAAGAACCAGCAGTCGCTTGACTGCTGGGTACAGCTGGTCATTCAGGCCGGTCTTCCCATCCCAGTCTCCTGGCATGCGCCAAGCTATCCCAGCTGGCTCTTCACTGTCCCTGCCCTATGCCATTGCTCCCCTCCAGTGTGTACAGCGGGCCCTAATGAAGGGGGCACATTGGAACCATGTGCTGCCTTACCAAGACCTGTCCTACCAGGGGAACTGTGACTGAAGGTCTGAAGGTTTCTTGGGTGGTTCCAAGATGGACTCTTGGGCTGGGATGTATCTCAGCAGTATAGCTCTCGCCCAGTGACTGCAGGCTCTGGACTTGATCCCCAGTACAGCAAAAAAAAAAAAAAAGGACATTCCCCCGCTTGACACCCGTGGCCCTTTAGCGTTCTTCCCCACAATGCGCCGCCCAGCCAGATGGCTACCCGCCCCGCGCCATCTTCCCTGACTGCTGCACACCACACTGGCTTCTCCTCTCCTGTTAGATCCAAAATCCATGCCTGTGGCCTGCCCCTCCTTCTTCGCTGCCCAGTTCTTTTGTTGCGTCTGGCACTTTTTAATTTCTCGTTTCCAACCTTCCTATTCCTGGAGGCCAGGAAACCTTGTGTCCCCTGGGAGCTGGTTAGAATTGCAGAACCCCAGGCCCCAGCCAGACCAGCTGAATCAGAACCACCGTCACCAGGTCTCAGCAGAGGTGTAGACACCTTAACGTTTGAAAGGCACTAACACAGAGGTGGCCACCAGATGCTTGGGCAATTCTGGTCAGGCTTTTCCATGTCACTTGTCATGAGCTGACCTGCTTTGTTGGTAATCCTTATCGTTGGTCCCTACTCCTCTGTCAGAATGTCAATGCCATCAGGCAGAGTGGGGTCTCTTTTGCTCACAAATCTAAACAGTAGGTGCTTAATACAAGTTGAAGAAATGAATACATTTTAAAAAATCTGCCTCTGTCCCCAGGATCATTTCCCTGTTGAGCAAGTTCCGACTGGGATTCCATGAAGTTCACATCCTCCCTGACATCAATCAGAAGCCACGGGCTGAGCAGTGAGTTCTCAGGGTCGGGGGATCCAGGCAGAAAGGCCAGCTGTGTGACCTGCAGACCCGCTGCCTCCCGCGCCCGTGCCACCCCACTGGCTCTTCGGCTGCTGCTCACTCAGGCCAAGCACCATATCCGGGGATCTTTGCTCGTCCACTTGCATTCAACCCACCCCCCGGCTGCATAGCTGGGTCCAGGACAGACGCATCAGGCCCTGGCAAGGCCTTCCCTGCCCGTTAGTCTCCGTCCCAGGATTCCGTGTAGACATTTACAAATCCTCCTCTTTATATTTATTTGCCTCTTATTGCAGCAGGGCAGGGTCCCAGGAGGGGGGCATAGTCTGACCCATAGGCTGTTGTGAGCCAGACACAGACTGTGCCCAGTGACCGCGTGCCAAGTGGAGGGGCGGGGGCAGGTAGAATCCAGGTCCATCACTGTGGACGGCTCGGAGAAGTCTGGCGGAATGCCAGGTATAAGTGTCAGAGCTGAATTCCACATGGAAGCCGCTTCCACGTAAAGGGCAGCATCTTTGGCTTCCACCCTGTGTCCCTGTGCACTACCTCCAGCTCCCTCCAGGAACCTGGTTTCTCTGGAGATGGGGCCATCTCACTGGCCTCTCCTGCTTTCTCTCCAGCATCAAGCGGTTTGAGGACATGATTGCTCCCTTCCGCCTGAATGATGGCTTCAAGGACGAGGCCACTGTGGCTGAGATGAGGCGGGACTGCCCGTGGAAGATCTCCGATGAAGAGATTAACAAGAACAGAATCAAGGTGTGAAAGAGAGGGAAGGGCTGTGCTGGGTGGGGGTGGGGCCCAAGGCATGCCACCAGCTCAGGCCATGTGTCCCTTGGATCAGAGCTTCCTGAGCCCAGCTGCCCTTGACTCCAGCCTCTGTGGTACCCTCAAGCCACAATGCTTGGGCTGAGGGGTGACCGGCTGTGAACTCAGTGCTGTCCTTGGCACGAGAGCCTGATCCTTCTGCCATTAATGCCCCCGGCAGTGGCAGGGAATAGAGATTAGGGACACTGCTAAACACCCTACAGTGCACAGTCTGGTTCCCACAACAAAAAATTGTCCATCCAAGCTGGGCACACTGGCATATGCCTGTAATCCCAGCGGCTCAGGAGGCTGAGGCAGGAGGATGGTGAGTTCAAAGCCAGCCTCAGCGAAAAGCAAGGTGCTAAGCAACTCAGTGAGACCCTGTCTCTAAATAAAATACAAAATAGGGCTGAGGGTGTGGCTCATGGTGGAGCATCCCTGAGTTCAATCCCGAGTACCAAAAAAAAAAAAAAAAAAAAAAAAACCTGTCCACCTGAAATGCACATAGTGAGAGGCCGAGAATCCCGGATGTGACTAACTCACCACCCTCAGTTTTCTGTTCTCTAAGATGGGGTGACCCCTTTGTTAGCACAAAAAGACTGGGCAGGACAGAAACGAAGTTCCACACAGGAAGGGGATGTAGGATGAAGTGGCGATGGTTGACCCACTTTCCTGGTGGAAAATGAGCCACTGAACACAGAAAGGGACTGGGTTTCTAGAGGTTACTTTGAGGAGTGGTCTAGTGAGTGTATCAGTTTGGGCACTCAGGAAACAGATTTGTGAGAATTTGAAATTTGTTTTTACTGGGCAGTTTTTTTACTTGGAGAAGAATGGAGGGCCTGGGGTCAGCGTTTATCTCCTTCCCTTCAGGGTCCCATTGTCCTGTCACGGGAGAGGATTTATTTGGGGAAGGATCAATGCTTTGGCTTCCTTTCTGGGACTGTTCTGTCATTGGGAAAGAATGCACTGGGAAAGCTACCAATGAATGTCTTGCTTCCTCACTCCCTTTTCTCAGGTCTCACCAAGTTGGGTTTTTTCCATTTTCAATATCTGATACCTGCCCCTTCTCTTGAGCATCAGTCCCTTCTAAACAATGTAAAGACAGGCCCCACACACTCTGGAGAAGCCCCTGACCCCAGGGCTTATGCAGCCAGTTGGCACTTTGGAAAATTCTGGATAAAGTGTAATGTCCACAGGAAGTTCCCCCATAATTTGTCACAGGGAGGACCCCTCCCTGCTCTGAGTTTCCTCGTCTTGAATGTGGAGTCTCTTCCAAGTATCAGGCCCTCTGCCTGGGGTTTCTCGTGGTTATCTCACATGACCCTCACATGACCCTCTCCTCATCCCCACTCCCAGGACATTTTCTTATCAGGGAGGCCTCGTGACTCACGCAGGCTCTCTCCGCTGTGAAAGGTCAGTGCTGAGTCTTGAACCCAGCCAAGGGCTCCCTCTCCTGCTGGTCATGGTCAGGCAAGGAAAAACGCCGGTGGCTTCTGGGAGCAGGTGAACTTGGTGCTCCATTGCTCTGAGGGTCCCCTTCTGGGGCAGGAGAGTCTGTAGTCATTTAGGAGGACTCAGTCAGGGTGTCAGCTGGACTTGGCAGGGGGACCACTGCTCTCAAGGATGCGGGAAGTGACTGCCTGGCTTTCCCTCGCCCCAGTCCCTCCGGCAGGTGAGACTGAATGAGATTCTGCTGGAGTACTCCCGAGAGGCTGCTCTGGTTGTCATGTAAGTGGAGCCTGACTGGTGGGAGGAGCCTTCGGTGGGAGGAGCCTGTCAGCGGGCAGGCGTGGTGGGAGAGGATCAGGAAGTGGGCGGAGTCTCAGCACGTGGCTGGCCTCTCCTGAGTGTCAGCTGGCAGAGATCTGGGCCCTCAGGTGTCCGAGGAGCTGCTGACTGCCTCTCCCTGTTGGGTTTGCTTTGTTGCCTTTTCCTGCCAAACCAGGTTTGGCAAAAGGGGGATCCAGCTCATTCCAGAAGCTGATCTATTCTTTTTTTGTGGGAATTGCCTAGTCCTCTTTGGCCATCAGTTAAACCTCTCCTGATGTTGGTGCCAAGTCTGGGCAGCAGAAACAGAGGCCTACCCCAGCCCCCACTGTCCCTATTGGATCTACATCCAGTTCCAAGCTGTCCCTGCTGGGTGTCAGCCCGGGCTGAGCAAGTGGAAGGTGATAGAGGCTCAGTGTGGCTCGGGCTGATCTGAGACCAAGAGGAACACTGCAGACAGCCAACCACTCTGAGCCTGCAGCTCAGAGGATGAGGGGGGGTTGACTTTCTTTTATTCCCTGGGGACAACCACTTGGAAATTCTGCAGGAAGGCCTAGAAGCCTGCAGAACCTGTTTGTTCCTACCTGGAAGCCGGAATCAACTACATAATTTGCAGGCCTCATAATACAAAATGAAAATGGATGGCCCTTCATCAGCATGCTGAGATGCAGGCCTCCTTTTCAAAGCAATGTCTCTTATATTCTCACATAGGATGTATGGACTCCCCCCCACCCCCACAGTACTGGGAATTGAACCCAGGAGCATCCTCCCACTGAGCTAGTCTTTTTATTATTTATTTTTAAAGTTAAATCTTTTTTTTTTTTACACAATACCTTTATTTTATTTATTTATTTATTTATTTATTATTTTTATGCAGTGCTGAGGATCGAACCCAGTGCCTCACACGTGCTAGATAAATGCTCTGCCACTGAGCTACGATCCCAGCCCTTTTTTATTTTGAGACAGGGTCTCACTGAGTGGCTCAGGCTAACCTTGAACTTGCAATCCTCCTGCCTCAGCCTCCTGAGTCACTGGGATTACAGGTGCGCACCACCACACCTGGCTAATAAGGTCTCTCTCTCTCTCTCTTTTTTTTTCCTAAAAAAATCTCATGGTGGTGGGAAGGAGGAGGCAGAGGTGGAACACAGTGATGGTAGGCTGATAGCTGTTGTAGATGGATGGTGTGGGCATTTGACTTTAGGGCAAATATTTCAACATTCACGTGTTTGAATATTCCCATAAATCTGCAAGGTACGGGCTGCCTTGGAGAGCAGTCATGATATCATGAGCAGAAAGTGCCCATGAAGACTCTTTTTCTCCATAGAGAAGGCCCCCAAAGCTAGCCCCACACACTGTGCTTGGAGTGTGTGCTCATGTAGAGGGGATCTGAGGCTCTGGGCCATGACCCACACCCACCCTTCGATATCCCAGGTACAGTGGTGTGCACCTGCAGCCCTAGCTACCTGGGAGGCTGAGGCAGGAGGATTGCTTGAGCCCAGGAGTTCAAGGCCAGCAATGTAGCAAGACCTGATCTCTTAAAACAAAAACAGAAGAAAAAAAGAATGAACAAACTCAATTAGTGTTTAGGAATCACATCTTAGTCCATTCAGGCTGCTAAAACAAAATACCACACACCAAGTGGCTTATAAACAACAGAAACTTATTTCTTATGGTTCTGGACACTGGGAAGCACAAGGTCAAGGTCCCAGCACATTCAGAGCCTGGGAAGGGCCAGCTTCCTGGTTCATAGATGGCGCCTTCTTACTGTGTCATCTCATGGTGGCAGGATCCAGGGAGCTTCCCGGGGCCTTTTTTGTAAGAGCACTGGTTCCCCTCAGGAGGGCTCCACTGGTGACCTACTCACCCCACAAAGGTCCTGCCTCCTAAAACCTAATACCTAACACCATAGCCCAGGTGGTAAGGATTTCAACATGGAGTTTTGCGGGGGCACCTGTATTCAGGCCATAGCAAACTGTTAGGACTTGCTAACTTTGGTCCCTCCCAGTCACTTCATATGTGCCCGGCCAGTGGGACCTGGAGAACTCCTAATACCCTATGTAGTATGGAAGTCACCGTTGGGGCAGATTAGCGGAGAGCATAGAAGTCTATACTGGGCCCTTGCGTCCTTCCCTGGGCCTCAGCACCCTGTCCCCCCAGATGTTATCACAGCTGCCTGGCCCTGCCCAGAGGGGAGCGCCCCGCACTCAGTTCTGGTGACCACTTGCGGCAGGATCTTCTGAGTTGACCTCTCACTTGTGGCACTTTTCTGGGCCACTTAAGGCATGTCCAGGTGATGGAAGCAGGACCCTAATCAATGCAAACCTTCCTGAGCCCAGACCCCATGTGACCACACAGGTTGTGTGCTCAAGAAACAGATTCTGCCCCAAAGAGTCGGTCCTGGAGAGTTTAGAGAGGTGATGATTTTCTAGGAAGAAAGTGCTCCACGTTTCCTTGCTCTGGGAACGGTGATAAGGAAAGGGACTGTGTTTATCTCAGGCCTTTGGCCTAGCAGAAACTGTTCCCAGGGCAGAGTTGACTCAAGGTGTGGACGGGGTCAGAAGGCAAGACAGCAGCTTCATCCTTCTGACGGCTGCCAGACGTTTCCTTGGGTGGGCGTGTGTGCCCTTCCTTGTGCACGGGTGTGCAAACCACAGCTTTGCAGAGCCTCCTCTTTTCAGAGGAGCAGGGCTGTATTTCATCTCTGCTACGAGCTCACTGTGTGGCTGTGGGTAAGTGGCCCCATTTCTCTCCAGCCTCAGTGTCTTCCCCTAATGATCCAAAGAAGAGTTATACTCAAGTATTTCCAAGATTCTCTTTCATGCTAACACGCTGTGAGTCCAGGGCTGTAAGATGAGAAATTTCATCATGAGAGGTGACCCAGGCTGGCACCTCTCCTTTCCTCTCCCCCCTGCACCTCAGGACTGCATAGGAAAAGCCCACTCCTCATGGGATTAGCTGATACAAAATGGCGATGTGTCCAGGCGCCTTGGAGAAGGGAGCTGTACCCCCACTGCCCGCGACTCAGCAGCAGTTGTTGCCTGAAGGGGCCCCCAGCTCTTGAGCCTTCTCCACAGGGAGAACAGACAGCTGCATCTGTGCTACTGATCTCCAAGTTGGAGGCAGGCCCGGGGTTTCTCAGAGTGCAGTCAGAGGTCAACTTCACCGGAACTGCAGGGCAACTGCAGAAAATGCAAATTCCTCAGTCCTACAAATCAGGATCTGGGATGGAGCCCAGGACCCTGCACTCCCCAGAAATTCTGTTGTTGTTGGATTTTTTTTTTTTTTTTTTTTTTTTTTTTTTGTACTGGGGATTGAATCCAGAGGAACTTGACCATTGAGCCACATCCCTAACAGCCCCCACCGCCCCCACTTTTAAAAATTTGCAATAGGATCTCACTAAATTGCTTAGGACCTTGCTAAATTGCTGAGACTGGGCTTGAACTTGTAATCCTCCTGTCTTAGCCTCCCAGATTGCTGGGATTACAGGTGTGTACCACCAAGCCTGGCTTCCCCTGGAATTGTGAAGATCATAAAAAAAAAAAAAAAAAAAAAAAAAAAACTCTCAAGCCTCAGTGCAATGACATTGGAAAAATCACATTACTGACATTTTGGAGAGCATGCTGGTAGCAATTTTGTACAGCCTGTTTCCGGCAGCCCTTGATTGTCAGCTTCTACTAATCAGCAGTTTATCCAGTTAACACCCCCGCCCGCCCCACCCCGCCAACACACATTGGTCTTTGAGCTCGGTTGTGCTTGCAGAGCTAACAAAGCAGCCTGGTCAAACGCCAGACAGCCTTTCACTATCCCAACAACGTGTTCCTGTTGGGACCAGATACCTCTTTCTTACATAATGACCTCCTCCAAGTCAGATAATGATAATCGACAGTGCATTTCATGAAGCCAGCCTCTGTGATACCCAAGGCCTCGGGTTTTACTAATGTCCTAAACTGTGTTTGAATCAACCTCCTTGAACTCATTTCAGAGAGGAGGAGCCGCCTCAGGGCTTAGGCAACTTTCTGGGGGCCTCATGGGCAGGGAATCCGTGTACCTGTCCCCAGGTCCCTAGCAGGGCAAGACTTTGGCATCCAGGTGAGCTCCAAGAGATGCAATCTGGAACACAAAGCTCCTTTGTGGTGGAGCGGCTTTGTCTGAAGATTAGTAGCCCGAGCCCGGACGGCATCTGTCCCTTGAACAGGTGGACAGGTCCTCTAGGGGAGGGAACCTCGTTCTGAAGCCTGAAAGGAACCTAGGAGTCATTGGTGTTCCCTGTCCCTCATCGTGCAGGGACCGGTTCCCTCATGGGCTTTGAAGTTTGTGAATTGTTCCCGGAAAACAATGTGGTGTTTCTGGAACTGCCTCTCTTCAGCTTGGGGCACATCTGTTAAATCTGGAGAGTCTGGCTTTACTATTCTCCTGTGTCTTTTTCCTGGAGAGTCCAATGAGGACGGCCGTAGCTTAATGAGATGCCCTCGTTCCCACCACCTCCCCAGTCCTCGGGACCTTGCTTTTCAGTGGAGGGTGGTGTGGTCCGAGTGAGGCTTTGGTGAGGAATCGTGAATACGAGGAGGCTGCCCCCTCAGCCTGCTCAGCGGGGCGTGGGGGTTGTGGTGAGCACAACCAGCTGACTGGGACCATCCCAAGGCCCTGGCTGAGTCCCTGCTCTGTCACCAATGGTCAGTCATCTTCTGCCGGTGAATCATGAGCGGGGACAGCAGCTGCTGACAAGACGGGGTACTTCCACTGTGCCAGGTGTGGCTCCCCACCCTGTGGGTGCTTGTCCTGGAGGGTGGGACCTGGGTTCTTTGGGGAAGAGAAAACTGAGGCTCAAGGGAAGTCAGGCACTTTGCCAAAGCCACGTGGCTGACGAACAGGCAAAGCCATGACTCAGGCAGCTTCTCTGAGGCCAGAGCCTGCCTGCCGCTTCCCCAGCGAGGAGGCCATGCTGTCCCCTGTGTCCAGGTTGATGAAATGGTGGCTGTGGATGGACGTCAGGGAATGCAGACACCTGCAAGGGCAGTCCCACCTAAGGACTGCCCCAGCCACACGTGGCGCCAGCTGGGGCTCCTCCAGGAGCCGTGCAGCCAGCTGTTGTGGCCATCCTGAAGCATTTTTGGAATTCCCAAGATGGAAGAAAAGTCACTTCCTGAAATAGCCATGAAAACATGAGTGAACTGCGTTCCAGGGGCATCTGGTATTTCACAGCTCTACGCGGCTCAGACGCAGGGCTCCAGAGGCAGTGGCGGAATCCGCTCCCAGGCTGACGCGGGGTGGGGGCAGGGCGAGGACACTGCCCATCCTGCGAACCCAACACGCTGGGTGGCCACAGGCAAGCACGGCCAAAAGCGAGCCTGGCTGATGCGAGTGGCCGATGGGTGGGACCTCTCCCTCAAATGCACGCCGAGCCAGAGGGCATCAGAGCACGTTCTAGCCCGGGGAAGGGGCTGGGAACAGGACAGCCGCAGCCTGCCTGCAGGCCAGCACACATTCCAGAGGGGAAGACGGACCACAGATAAATACATCCATGTATGCTTTTGAGATTGCAAAGGTCTATGAAGGCAGTAAAAGAGAGCGAGAGGGTGAAGAGGCATGGGCGGCCTCCGTAGGAGAGGATGACCAGAGGAGATGCACTTAAGCGGAGAGCTGAGGAGTTCAAGGAGCAGGCCCGGTGAAGAGTTGGGGGCACTGCCTTCCTGGTGGTCATCTGCAAAGGCCCTGAGGCAGGAACACACTCGGCACTTATTTGGGGAAGGAGAGAAAGCCTCTGTGACTAAAGAGGCTTGAGCGAGGCTGAGGATGGGAGGAGGCGAGTTGTGGGGTTTGGTGGGGACCAGGTCACAGGGGCTTTGTTTAGAAATGCCTCATGACTGAAGGTACATTTTCAGTAATGCCCTGAAGGGTAGCCAGGGAGGTCTTTCTCAGGGTGGGTGAGAAGAAGGGACTCCCAAGGGAGGGATAAACAGAGTTGTTCAGAAGCAGACGGCGGGCTGGGCTGTGGGGAAGACCCTGGGTGACTCCCCTCCTGTCCCCTCTTCCTGCCTTGCAGCACCTTGCCCATCGGAAGGAAGGGGAAGTGTCCCAGCTCGCTGTACATGGCCTGGCTGGAGACCCTGTCCCAGGACCTCAGGCCTCCCGTCGTCCTGATCCGAGGAAACCAGGAAAATGTGCTCACCTTCTACTGCCAGTGACTCCACACTTGGCCTTCCGTGCCCCAGCCGCAGGTGTGCGGGACAAGCTGGAACTCGGCCAGCTCCGTCTGGGGCCCCGCCTCGCGTCGAGTCATAGCATCTGATGATCTGACTGCAGAAGATGGTGGATTCCCAAACTTTGGCTGGACCTCACGTCCACCGGACACGTCCTTGGAGCCTCCTTTTTATGGACCGGAGAAGTAGCGGATGGGGTTGGGGGGAAAATTCCTTGGAAGAGTCTCTTTAAAATTTCTCCTTTGATCTCCATGATCATTAATCAAGATTTCTGTCTTTGATTGGTATGCAAATTGAGTCAGCATGCTGGGTGTGCATCTGGGGGTCTCCAGGCACCTTCCTTGGGAACCTCCTGCCTCCCAACAGTCAGGAGCGTGGGAGCCCACCCGTAGGACCTCTGGGAGCTCTGAGCGAGACAGGGCCTGCACAATATGCAGATGTCCTCAGCCACCTCTCCCTCTGAAGTCTGACACCGAGACTTAGAACGCACACAGAACCGACCCAAACAGCAGAACTGCAAAAGCAGCGCTTCTTACTGTGGGCGATGGCCTCCGATATTTTCTGTTCTGTCCTTCTCTTTTCAATATTGGTTGTGATCCACTAAAATGGTTTTTAGTGACCCACGATTTGAAAAACAGGCTAGACCCTCCTCCGGGCCCTGAGCTTGCTCCTGCATGGGGAGCCTGGCTGGCTGGGGAAGGGCCACTGCTGGGCCTCCCTTCCACCTGCTTGCTCATGGTGCAGGGAAGGGATGGGGCCCAACCGGACCTGCGAGGCCGGGGTGCTGGCAAGGGGAAGAGCCTGGAACCCAGGGACAGCTGAGGGGTCTGCAGGCGTGGGGAGCCGGGAGGACAGAGGAGGGAGGCATCTGGGGGGAGCAGGGAGGGGTGTGAGGGGCAAAGGGTCGGAAAGGAAGGGGCAGATCAAACCCCGGAGGGGAAGAGATGGAAGAAGAGCCAGGCAGGAGGGAGGCAGGAGGCGGAGGTGGAGGTGGAGGCTGGTTCACAGAAGGGCTTTCCCATCAGCGCGGACTGAACCCTGGAGCCCTGGCACCCACAAAGCTAGGGTACCAGAGTGGACCGTGCGCTGACACCCACCGAGGGCCAGCGGGGGGCAACTAACCCTAACCACCTCGGTGGCGTGGCTGGCTGGCCTTCTTCCAGGGCCACCAGGGTGGCTGAAGGGCTGGGGCATCTTGGTGTTTTGTCTAGTCTTTTGAGGTCGCTCCAAGGCTACTGAGCCACAGAGGCTGCCTCCTTCTTGGGGTTGGAATCCGCAGCAGCCCTTTCAGCATTTCTGACTTCCCTGCTACAAAGCCAAGGCCGGGCTCCCTGCAGCTGCTGAGCCCGGGCTGTCCTTGAGCTGCCTCTGTCTTGCCAAGCTGGACAGAGGACTGGCTGAACTCCCCAGGGACCTGGCTTTGAGCTTGCAGCAGGCCCCTGGCCCAACCCCAGCTCTGGGTAAGGCCAGGGCTCTGTCAGGGGACACTTGCTTTCTGGAGCCACATGGAGAACAGTTCCCTGGCAAATGGGCCTCTCTTCAGACCTCAGGGAGTCTCTGGTCCAAGGACAGAGAATACTTTGGCTTTGGGCATCTACAACAACTTTCTTCACTATGTTGGAAGCAGTAAATTTTTAGCAATGAGAATAGCTGTTTGAAAAAAAAAAAAAAAAAAAAAGTCTTTTTACAAGTGAGGCCCAGAACAATGAAATGAATAAAAATATGTTTGCTCAGTCAACAGAACTTACTTGTTTTGGAACACACTGTTTTTTCAACTCTGCTGAGCGTTTTGAAAAAATTAACTCTTGCTTCTTCGACACTGAACTGAACTTCTCTCCTGGTTCTATAGGTCACGTTGCCAGATTTCTACATGTATATTTACAGTGGCCATTTATTTTCCCTTTGTGTCTCATACATGCATTTTCAAGCTCATGGGAATCTGTTTTCCTCAGCCTTTATGGAAGTCTCCAGGCATTTGGGGTCTTATCTCAAAAAGAGAGGTAGAGAGGTTGGGTAGAAAGGCCATGGAGAATTGCATTTGAGTTTCTGTCTTGTTCCAAAATGGCTGTGTTACCTCAGATACATCCCTTGACCTCTCTGGGCCTTGGTCTATGCAGTAAGAGAATTGGATGGGAACAGGTGTTGCTAGCCAGTTGGCCTGTCTGATGGTGCTTTGGTCCAGGCAGTGTTGAGCAAAATTGCGGATGTAGCCGGGAACGGGCATGGGGTGGGGAAAGGGGTCCACACTCTTCAGTCCCCTCCTAGCTCCCCTCCTCCTGCAGCAGGGGATCTCCAAGGTGCTCCAGAGTGTGGTTGGGCCAATGGGCAACCATGCTGTAGGAGATTTCCGTCCAGACTGCGTTCTCCCTCCCTGCCTTCGGATGACAAAACGCTTCACACTATTGAGTTCTGATGGGGGAAGTGTCAGCCCCGAAGCCTTCCTTTTGCTGTGTGTGGAAAACCTGACCCACAGAGACGGGTCCTCAGAGCCCAGGCCCTGCCCAGCCCACAGCCACCCAGCCCCTGAGGCAGGGGCTTTAGCTTCTCTCCCTTGCACCCACTGCCCAGATGGTTAGCTCCCAATCTCCCCTTGGCGGTTCAGCCTCGGCTGTGGTGTCCTCCTTCGGCCCCCACCCAGACCTCCTGTGACTTTGAGGTGACCACACTGTGGCCCATTTCCCACCCAGAGGGCTTGCTGAGTCCCCCTTCCCTGGGCAGAAAGCTGTGGGCCTCCTTAGCACATAGAGAGTCCCAGTTTGTACTGAATTCCCTTTTAGACACCTGCCTGGCCTTTCTAGTGTGGGCAAGGGAAAGAGGAGGGCGTTTCAACAGGAAGGAGACCAGCTGGAATGTTCCAGAAGAACCACCTGGCTGAGAGGGCCCCAGACACATGCAAAACAGCCAGGTTTCACTTGTGACTGTGTACAGCCCAGGTTGTCAGAAAGGAGAGAAATGCTGCGGATCTCTAGAACGTTCACAGACACGCGGCCAGGAAAGCCCAGACATGGCTTCATGGGTGATTCCCCACTCGGGAGAGTTTAATCCTAGGACTGAAAGTGTGAGCACCACCCAAGTAGCTGCTTCCTGAGAGGCAACCAGAAGACATGCCGTGTCTAAAAATACCCGAGAAGAGCCACCTGGCTGAGGTCAGAGAGCAGAATGTCTCAGGGATGAAAGAGTGGCGAGGCAGGACTAGTAAGACTCCTTAGAGTCACAAATACAGCACTGGCAGGCTGCTGGAGAGGGAGCCAACCCCCAGTCAGGGAGATTTGGAAGGTCTGTACTTAGAAAATGGTATTTAAGAGAGGTTTCAAAGAACCAGGTGAAGTGGCACACGACTGTAATCACTGGCTCAGGAGGCTGAGGCAGGAGGATCACAAGTTTGAGACCAGCCTCAGCAATTTAGCAAGACTCTAAGCAACTTAGTGAGACCCTGTCTCTAAATAAATAGAAAAAAGGCTGGGGATGTGGCTCATTGGTTAAGCATCCTTGGGTTCAATTCCTGGGGTTTGAAAAAGATAAAAAATATAAAATAAAATAAGAGATTTTGAAGATTAGTAAGATTCAACAGAGAGACAGAAATGAGGGCTGGGATTGGGAGAAGCATTCCAGGTGGAAGGAATGACTTGAGGCAGGGCCAGCATAAGGACAGCCCTCGGCAGGAGGGGGACCAGACTCCAGCCAGTTCTTCAGCCAGGGAGAGCAAGACCGAGGCAGTCCTATGGACAAGCCTGGGCTCCCAGGCTCCCAGGAAATCCAGAGGTGTCAGCTACTAAACGTGAAGGGCAGAGCCAAGCCTCGGGAAGCAGGCTGACAGGGGATGGAGGAAGGGGAAAGAGAAAAGGCAGGAGGCCCCGGGAAGAGGCTGTGCAGAGTTCTAAAGGTCCTGCAAGGAGACTCAGCACTCCAAGGGAGGTGGATGGAATAGAGAGGTGGGGAGATGGGTAGAGAGGAGAATCAGAAGAAACAGAATCTTCCAGAGCTGGGAACCGCCCAGATAGATGCATGGACGGAGACCAGGGCCCCAGAAGTTGAGCCTGGGCAGTTATGAGAATAAAGGAACCATGTAACAGCGGGGGCAGGGTTGCCGCCTCATGCGGCGGGGAGAGGGAAAGTAGGCCTGGGCGTGGAGGGTTAAAGGCGCGTCCCTGGAGGTGGTCAGAGTCGTGGTCCTGGAGCTGGGGCATGCCATCGCCAGCCTGAAGCCCTGCGAGAGCAGTGACCATGCCTGATGTGAGGGTCACACGCACGTCAGGAGCACTGAAGCCACGCTTAGGGCCGCCGGAGTGAGGATGCACAAAGGATGGAGAGCCGAGCGAGGCTTCGGGAGGGCTCTGGTTAAGGGGCAGTGGGAAGGAGAGGCAGCCATCAGAGAAGCCTCAGAGCCCCAAGCGGCAGGAGGAAAACTCGAATAGCAAGAGGGTGCCAGAGAAGGGCGGAGAGGACGGAGCAGGCCCCGTGTAGCTGCAAAGAGCTGAAGCCACAGCACGCGCTGCTGAGTTTGGGGTTCTGGGCATCCCTGGGACCTGGCAGGGAATAATTTGGTAAAATAGTGTGTCCGGGGCCAGGCGGTGAGGGACAGAGGTGTGGAGAGGAGAGGAAAGCAGAAAGCTTGCTCGCAGGCTTCGAGCTTAAACCAGCAATGAAGAGAGGTAGGGAGAAGGGGGACCTGGAGGGGGTCTCTGTTGTCAAGGGCAGGTGCTTTGTCTGTGGTCTTCACGGGGCCCTGTTGGTCTCGATGAAGTTAGGCTGTGCTGCAGTAACAAATGACCCTCTGAGGGTTAGTGACTTGCAGGACAAAGATCTGTTTCTCTTTTACAAATATTCCTACGATGGTCAGCCGCTCTTCAGGGCCCTCCATGTCAAGACTAAGTGAGCAAAACTACTTCCATTTTACAAGGCGACCCCCTCAGCCAGCAGCTTCCAGCTCCTGGAAAAAGGGAAAGGAGAGCTAGAGGGGCATGCTCTGGCTTTTAAACAGTCGGCCCAGAAGTGAAACACCTCCTCTCAAAGCCCACGCGAGCCAGGCAGTGCTATGGCTGCACCTCGTGGTGCTGCAAAGGATGCTGGGAAAGTCAGGAGGAACCTAGGAATCCTTACCCATCAGTCAATACTGTCCCTGTCATGGGGTGGGGATGAGTTAATAGAGACCAGAGAGGACTTATAGGTCGGATGGGGGAGATTTAAGATGCAAGGAAGAGAACACAGAGGAGGGAGGAGGCCGAGCGAAGCAAAGATGTAGGCAGGAAAAGCACAGGTGCCGTCGGTGGCACATGGCTGAAAACCCCTCGGGGACGTCTGGAGGGCTCCTGAGCACCAGGTCAGAGAGCAAATGTGGAGAGAGAGGGTGACATGTTCTCCAACAGTGGAGCCAGCCAAGCGAGAGAAATGGAAGGGCAAGGCACAAGGGAAGGACGGGGACACAAACCTGGACGTGGCCCCCATGAGCTCCAAGCAGATGGCGGGGCAGGAAGCAGAGCTGAAGGGCTGGGTTGCGCCCTGGGTTTGGGAAAGAGCAGGACGGAGAATAAAGGACCAGTGGCCGGTGTGCGTGCATTTGAGTCTGACGTTCTGGAGGGGGCGACCATTTTTGAACACTATCAACCTCTAGGAGGATCACCATCTGACTACCCATCTGACTATGAGCTCCTCAAAGGCGGCAACTGGGTTGGGCCTTTTAGTGAGTGGACAGTAGGGAGGCCTGAAGGTCCCTGGTGGGCAGGCAGCTGGATGGTCCTTGGAGCACAGGGGCATCGCAATCTCTTAACCACTGGATTGGCAGGTGGCTGCAGGTCAGCTCTGCTGGTGAGCAAACCAGGGTCACCTTTAAGCCCTAGTATGCAGCACAAGGTAGGCACTCGATAAATGTTTAGGCAGTGAATGAAGGAAGGACAAACGGATGGATTCTACACATAGGAGTGGGAACAGAAGCAGACGAGAGGAAGGTCGGGGGAGCTGAGCATTGTGGGAGCAAGGGTGAGCGAGTGGGACGCTGGAGTCGTGAAGAGGGGCGGGAGTGGAACGAGGCCTGGGGGCCAGTTTCCAGAGCTGCTGAGTAGGTCTGGGTTCAGAGACCGCTGCGAGCTGTCGACGACATCAGTCTCCAGGCACCAGAGGGGAGTGGGGTGGGTGTGGAGCCTCCTTGAATGGGGTGATGTTCAGGGGTCCTTTCCTGGAGAAAGGTGGGATTGGCTGAGGTGAGGAGGTTTGGGGTAGTGGGGCAAGATACAGGGGAGGAGGCTGTGAATTCTTTTCACAAAGAGCTAGACCCAGGGGTTAATTTCTACGACCAGGACGACTGACGCCTGGCAGGCAAGGGCTGACCTGACCAGGTCAGAGATCAGAGAGCTGGAGGAATGATTGGAGGGGTGTGCTTGGGCTGAGAAGGACAGGAGGGAAAGAGCAGGGTAGAATGGGGAGACTGAGCAAGCAGAAATAAACTCGTGGAAGAGACTGAAAAATCCCACCATTTTAGCAAGAAGATTGCTGCAAGCTCTTTCTGTGGTCTCCAGCACCTCTGCGGAATTGCCAGGTCTGGTCTGAAAGCAGTTTGGGGAAGGTGGTTTTGTTTTTGTTTCTTCATGGGGCTGAACCCAGAGCATCACGCGGGTTAAGCACGTGCTACACCCCAGAGCTACACCCCAGCCAGGGTGGGAGTTTTGCTGGAAGTGGAGGGGGTGTGGGAAGAAACTAACACAATCAAAATTCCACTCCAGGTACCGAAAAGGCTGTACTAGAAAATATACATGAAATTCAAAAAGAAAAAATTTTCCTCTTTAGTAAAATGTTGGATTGCAACCAGAATACTCACAACTTAGCAAGACCCTGCCTCCTAAAAATGGGGGTTCTGGGGATGTAGTTCAGTGGTTAAGTGCCCCTGAGTTTAATCCCTGGTAACAAAACAAAACAAAACAACAGAATGCTCAGTAAGGGCTGGACAGGGTGGGAGGCTGTTATGGGAGAAAAAGAATGTGGGTTTCTAAGGTTACCTGGGGCCTCAGTGCTCAGCTATGACCCTGCCCTCAGTGCTGGCCAGGAGGACACCTGATTCTTAATTGCTCCGAAGTCAAACCTAAGCAGCACCAGGGAGCCATAAACCTCGGCTGGATACACAGAAACCCAGACAGAGCCAGGCTTTTCCTCTAGAGACTATTTAATCAGGGAAACCCGCCCACCTACAGCCTAAGTTCCTTTTGTGGGAAATTGGTAAGGATTTTTGTTGTGTGGTAGTGGTTAGTTTATGGGGGTTCCCTCCCTCCATTGGAGGAAAGTCTTGGACATAACATTCAACAGAACAGAACCACCTAAATAGTTGGGTTTTGTTGTTGTTGTTGTTTGTTTTTGGATCTGGGGGTTGAACCCAGGGGCACTATACTGTTGAGCCACCTTCTCAGTTCTTTTTATTTATTTTAAATTTTGAGACAGGGTCTAAATTGCTTAGGGTTTTGCTAAGTTGCTGAGGCTGGCCTTGAACTTGCAACCCTCATGCCTCAGCCTCCCAGTCACTGGGATTACAGGCGTGTGCAACCATGCCTGACTTTGTTTTTTCAATTGTGGTAAATGACATAACATAATAGTCACCATTTTAACTACTTTGAGGTGTACAATCTGGTGGATTTAGCACAATCGCAATGTTTGTGCAACAAATTGCCACTATGTAACTCCAAATATTTTTATTGACCCGCAAGGAAATCCCAGATCCATTAATCAATTGTTCCCCAAATGGCTCCCTAGCAACCATTAATCTGCTCTCCGTCTCTCCGGATCTGCCTGTTCTGGAGATTTCATATAGAAGATACGGCATACAGTCTGACTTTCACCTGACACACTGTTTTCGAGGCTGGACCTGTTTTGTGCGTATCCGTCCTTCGTTCTGACCCCAGCTAGCTGACATTGCATCGTGTGGATGCATCATACTGTGTTTGACCATCATCAGCTGATGGATGTTTGGGTTGTTTCCGCCTTGGGGACTGTTGTATATAATGCTGCAATGCATATTCATACACAAATTTTTGTTTAAACTCCTGTTTTCCAATCTTTGGACATATACCAAGGAGTAGAATTGCTGGGTCATAGCTTAGGTCTGTGTTTGACACACTAGAGAACCCCGAGTACGTTTTAAAACCTTGTGAGAACCAAGTTTAAAAGTGCATTTTGCAATAAACTGTCAGCCCCTTTATTCCGCATGTGTAGCTTAGCACCAATTGTCAATCCTGACCAGCCACGCCCCTTGGGGTCTCCTATTTGAGATACATGCTGAGGTTTTCAAAAAACAATTCAGTTTTGATTTCCTGTGATTGAAAAAAAATGTATGTAAAACGCATTGTTAAGAGACAAGTAGTTGGATCATGAACTAACAGGGAAGTGAGGGTCACAGGTCCTCAAAGATGTCACAGAACCTCAGTGCCAGATTCCCCCTCCTTATAGTCTAAAACACTTCCCTACCACTGGCCACAATTGATAAGCAGTGTTTGCCTCCAGAGCTACTTCTGGTAAGGAAAGAAAGCTGCTTCTGGCTCAGCGTGGGCTGGAGAGTTGCAGTGGGATGGATTTCCCGAGTACAGGAAGGAGGTCCACTTCCGGGGCTAACGAAGATGGCCTCTGTGCGTGGCCACACTAGGACTTCAGAACTGGCCATAAAAGGCAAAGTTTCTGGCTTGACATTTAAATTATTTAGGGGATCTCTAGAAACCAGATAAAAACAAGAGTTCCAAAAACAAAATGCAGAAGTTCAGCTGGGCCTAAGATACCAGTTTGTTTTAAGTAAAAACGGGCAAGGTTGAGGACCTTCAATCTGCTGTGATTTTGGAAAGGCTCCTTCGAGATCCTCAAGGCCTGACTTAAAATAAGACAGGCCTTTGGCTCCTTGGTCCCTCTCCCCTTCTCAGAACGTGAGACAGCACGGCCACAGCGCTAGAACAAGCAAGTTAACCAAGTCTTCCCAGCCAGCGCTTCCATGCCCACATTTTCAGAAATCCTGTGTAAGAACACAGATCTCCCTGCCACTCACAGTCTTTGTTTTCCTGGTCTGCGGGAATGTCTATCTTGGAGAGCCACAAAAGAATATATGCTCTGTGATTTCATTTACACAGGATCGACTGAAATGGCAGGAAGCCGATCAGTGAGGCAGGAGTGGTGGAGGCCAAGGAGGTGACGGCGAAGGGGCACTCGGGAAGTTTTAGGGGCTGGGAACGTTCCATATGGTGACAGAGGCCTGGGTTACACAGGCGAACACACCTCCAGAACTTTTTAAACCCTACCCTCCAGATTATGTAAATGACACCTCAGTATTAGTTAAATACCAATTTCAAAAATGTTACCAGCTCCTGTAGGACTTACTTAAATACTTGGTGCCTCAGTTTCCCCAGATGTAAGGTGGAAATGGTAACAGCATTTCCAGCCCATGAAGTGGCTGTGGGGACTGGATGAAGCCATGCAAGGTCCTTGAAGCTGTGTGTGGCACTGGCGAGCCCTCTGTGCCGCTAGCTTTGATTTCTATTCACGAGCCAGTCTCCATGACAGGCCTCCTTCCCTCTGCTTTACTTCTGGGAGGGCGTTTATCCCCATTTCTTCTACTTTTCCTGTTTGGTCCATCGCGGTGCTGATCCACCTTTCCTCTTGGATGACCTCCTCAGGCCTGCTGGCCCCAAGTCTCTCCCCTTCTTTAATGACTTGGATCCCTGTCCCTTCTTCTATCCCCACCCTCTATTGCTTACCAAGCAAGGCCCAAACTTCAGTCTTTCTGAGCTGATCCCAAAACTCCTTTCCAGTCTGACCTCTCACTGACATTAACCTTATTACTACGATCTAAAAACATACCCTGTACTTGTCACGCTTCACTAGTGGCTCCCAAACCCAGCCCTTGAGCTAGTACCCAGTTGGGTTAATCAGAGCTTGTTTGATGAGCTTGAAATGGTACACACCATCTGTCCTTTTTTTTTTTTTTTTTTTTTTCTTTATTACATTCTTTAATGGAAGCAGCATATAAATGCAGTAAAATGCAAGAATTCTAAGTGTACAATTTGATCACTTTTGACCATGCTGATGCTGATGTTACCCCAGCTATCTCCAAGACAGAGAACATTTTTTCATCACCCCAGAAATTTCCTTCATGTCCAGTGGCAGTTGGTAAAAACTTAACACTGGCTCCCTGGGGCAAATGTTCTGATTTTTAATGTCTTTTATCTCCCCTGGTATAAATATTCCCATCCTGGTCATCTGGAACTGTCAGGGTGATGTCACTGAAGGCAGAGTTGGGCAGAGAGGCTCACAGTGAGTCAGCAATGAACCAGGATAAGCCAGCTTCAGCACACCATCCCCATGCCCCAGCCAAGCCCATCCCCAGTCAACCACTGTTTTCTGTCACCCAAGAATATTTTTGCTTGCTCTTAGAGTGTCATGTAAATGGAATGATATAATATATACAGTTGTCTCTTGGTACCCACAGGGAATGTGTTCCAGGACCTCCCTCCATACCAAAATCTTCAAATGCTCCAGGGCTTCTATAAAATGACATAGTATTTGCATAGCACATATGCATATCCTCCTGAATACTTTAAATCACCTCTGGATTACTTAGAATACCTTATACAATGTAATGCTATGTAAATAGATGTTATAACTGTATGAACAAGGAAAATGGTTTGTAGCTGTTCAGTACAGATGCAACATTTTAAAAATATTTTCCATCTGAAGTTGGTCAAATCCATGTATATTGAAAGCTGTGGATGCAAAGGACTGGCCGTGCTCATTTTGCCCAGTTCTTTTGTTCAACATGGTTTTCAGGTTCATTCACATTGTTACTTGTGTCTGTGGTTTGTTCCTTTTTATTACTAAGTGTATTCCACTGTACAGAAACATTATAATTTATCTAGTTTCCTGTTGATAGACACTTGCACTATCCCCAGGGTTGGTTACTATTATGAAACAAGCTGCTGTGAACATTCTAGTGGAAGTCTTTGATGTGTTTTTTCTTTCTCTTGAGTCCATTCCTTTTAGTGCACTAACTGGGTTTGTGTGTTCAGTATTATGGGATTTGACCCTGGGGGCGGGGGGTTTGTGTATGTGTGTGTGTGTTACTTGGAGTTGAACCTAGGGGTGCTCTGTCACTGAGATAGCCCTAAATTTTCTTTTCTTCTGTTTTTGAGACAGGATCTGGCTAAGTTGCCTAGGTTAGTCTTGAACTTGAGATCCTCCTGTCTCAGTCTTCAAATTGCTGGATTATAAATGCACACCACACCTGGGTTAAATTTCATTTCTTTCATGGACTTTTCTCTAACTTCTTCACCAGTTCTTGGTTCAGTGTGATCATAAGTCCCTTAGAAGTGTTTGAGACTTTTGGATTTTCTTTTGTTTCTGTATTTTTCTTATTGCCCCACTAGATTTGTAGGGTCATGGAGAACAGGGTCATGCTGTTTTTATCTTTCTATTCCTGGCACATTTGTTGGCTTGAATTTAATATTTTTCTAAATGTACTATAAGCAGAATCACCAAAGTCATATCTAGCTATCTCTTTGAGAGATAACCCAAGAGGGAAACAAATGGATGGCCTTTTCCCTAGGAAAAACAACAGCAGCTACTACTACTGAGCAGAAATGGATGACCTGCCTTAGCATCCCTGAGCTTTGTCACAACAGGGCAGAGGAAAGCATACTATTGGCAGTCTTACTTTGGCAAAGAAGTCCTTCTCCCCTGCCTGGCTGCCTCCCCAAAAGCCTCTGTTTGTCTTGCCCCATTGGCTAACTTCTAGCTAGTAGCAAGACTACCAGATCATAGGCAGTCATTTTCCCTCATCCTGATGTATGAAAAGCTACATCATCTTCAGAACTCCGTGTAAAATGAAAATGCAGAGCTTCTGTTAAAAAATGTGTTAAGAATTTTAAGTTGAGAACTGCAGGGCATTAAACCAAGCACAGGGCCTACGGACCAACTGCACAGGTCCCTCGCCCTTGAAGACGACCTTGATGAAAGGGGACAGAGCTGCCCTCAGCAGAGGAAAAGCAATCGGACAAGGTTGAGAAGAGGGACAATTTATCTCCGAAGTTCTCAACTTCCCTTCTTAATATAAGGATAGCTGAGAAAGACCTCATTTTCTGTGATATACTGCTGGCCAATTGCCAGCAAACTCCCAAAAGTTGTGGGATGAGTTGTGTCTTTCAAATAGATGTTGAAGTACTAAGTTCCAGTACCTATGAATGTAATGGTATCTGCAAACAGTCTTTGTAGATGGTCAAGTGAAGATGAGGTCATTAGGTTGGGCTCTAATCCCATATGACTGGTGTCCTTATAAAAGGGGACACCGTGGACACAGAGACAGATGTGTATACTGCAAAGATGATGTGAAGCCACACACACAGACTGCCATGTGAACAGGAAGCAGTAATATACTTACAAGCTAAGGAATGCCAAGGATTGCCAGCCAACCACCAGAAGCTAGGAGGTAGCTGGGAACAGATTCTCCCTCACAGTTCTCTGAAGGAACCAACCCTGCCAAAACCTCGATCTCAGACTTGCAACTTCCAGAACTGTGAGACAATCGATTTCTGTTGCTTAAGCCACTAGGTTTGTGCTACTTCCTTATGGCAGTCGAACCAACCCCTGCCCCTCAACCAGAACAGGCTCCTCCTGCCTTGGATGGGCTCCTGACACACCTGGAAAAACAGCACCGGGACAGCACGTTCCAGCATCGGACAAGGACGGGACCAGGGCAATGCCACTTTTGTTTTTCAAGTCTTTTTTCCTACAGAGGGAGGGAGGAAATGCCTCCTAGGCCTTTGTGGCCGTGGTTCAGCAATCAAAGGATGCGCCCTGCCTGTCTGAGCCCCAACTTAAAGGAAGCACTCGCTGATGTCCTATAAAGTGACGCCCCTTGAGGAGCGTCTCCCAGTGTAAGCTGGGCTGTGGCCGGCTTGTCGCACACCTGAGGGTGCAGCATGCAAGTCTTAGCCATGGGAAACCTGGAGGAGGTGCCTCATCCCGCTCAGCCCAGGAATTCCAGGGCTGCTGCTTCCAGGCCCTTCTAAGGCGAAGGAGCGTCGGGGGCCCTCGGGCAGAGGCTCGCACGGGCCTGGCAGGGTCCAGCCCGGCGGTTTTTTGAGCCGAGGCCGCTCGGGGTCGGGTGGGGAGGTTTCGGGGTAGAGCGGCTGTGGGGCGGCGGGTGCCGTGGGGAGGAAGTGGGCCTGGCACCTGGGGTCAAAAGGGGCGGGGTGCAGCTTTGTGAGGAAACAATTTGCAGAGACTGCTAAACTGGGAGTCGGCCCGGATGGTCCCGGCTCAGGGCCTTAAAGCACCGCAGCTGGGAAGCCCCGTTTCCTCAGGGCCGAGTCCAGCTGGCGCTGCAGCGCACCCAAACATGGCCACCGAACCCCGGCTCCCCGGCCGCAGCCGCGACTCGGGATGACGCAACGGCGGCGGGTTGCATCACCCCGCGCCTACGTGCTCAGCCCGCCCCTCTGCCGCCCCGATTCGGGCGCTGATTGGGCCACTTTGGGCAGTGACCTCTACCTCAGCCAATGGAGAGCAGCCACAGAGAGGTCCGGCCGCAGAGCCCGGACGCGGGGCACCTATAAAAGGTGCCCGAGGCTGGGGCGCGAGCCCTGGAGAAGCGAACCGTCGTTGCAGAGCCTTAGGCGGTGGCGACGCCGTCTGCTTGGCTTCTCGGACCGCAGCCGAGTCTACAGCGCCGCCGACATGGAGCCGGAGCCGGAGCCCGAGCCGGTCACGCTCCTGGTGAAGAGCCCCAACCAGCGCCACCGCGACTTGGAGCTGAGCGGCGACCGCAGCTGGAGCGTGGGCCGCCTCAAGGCCCACCTGAGCCTCGTCTACCCCGAGCGTCCGGTGAGAGGAGTCCCTGGGGATGCCACGTCTGCCTTCCCCTTCCGGTAGCCGCTCCCTTCGCCGGCGGGTACTCGCCCGGTCACCTACCGCAGGGCTGTCCCACCCCTCTTACTGTCCTGCCGCCCTCGGCGCCCCCACTCCTTACCCAGAGGCTGTCATCTCTTCTTTCCTGGCCGCCATCACCCCGCCTTCCTGACTGGCTGCCTACTCCTGTCACTTCCCCTTTCCAGGTCCCCAAACCCCCACCGCTGTCACTGTCCTGCCCCACTCCCTAGACCCCTTCCTTGTTCTCCACGTGTGGCCTTCGGCTTTAGCCAAAGCAGGGAAACAGCAATATGACCTTGGTGAATCATTTCACCCTCCAAGCCTCAGTTCCCCCCAAACAACTGGCGACGAATAGGGTGTTCCTAATTAGGCTTGTATCTAATGGATAAAAATAAGGGGAAAAAATACTGAAAACGAGTGTTCTCAGTGGGGAGAGGGGCGAAGAGATGCCAACCCCAGTTCAGCGACTGGAGAGTCGGGGTGAGCACCCAGTCACAGTGTACTTAAGGTCCCACGCCCAGAAGCAAGACGTGGCTCTGCCCCTCCCTGTCCACCTTCCCCTAGCTGCCCCTCCCCGACGCGGGACACGGGAGTCCTTGCTTAGTCCCCGGGAGAAGCCCATGCGCTTTATAGCAAAGGGTGATTTAGAAGGGAAACAGGCAGGAGTTGCCTCCAAGTCTGGTTTTAAGACTTTGGTCTTTCAATTAGACTTGCTTGCTTTGTTTTGGTGGACACATTTGTCAACAGCACCCTTAGCACCGCCCGCCCTCCTTCCCTCCCACCACGTGATGGAGGCTGTGCGCTGGACCTTCCTGTATTTACTTTGTACTCTGATATTATGTAAGAGTCAGCAGTGTTCTTTGCAGCCCAGGAGTGTAATTCTTGGTCAAACAGGAAAGGGCATCCAGTGGCAAAGTGAGGCGGGCGAATGTCATCTGAAGAGTGCCAACCTGTAGTAGCACATGTGTAGGTTTGTTTTTGGTTCATATTGTCAAGAATTGTAGATAGGAGTTTTCCTTCTGAGTTGTTACTATGAAGTCTTCTTATTTATTCAGTAAGCTTCCATTCCGGTGTCCTTTAGAATTCACCTTGGCACTCTGCCATTTCACCATAGGTGTTTCCAAGAAACTAGGTGGCCTTGTTGCTGGGAGAAGGGCTGATAGATACACAGATAGGCACAGCGGGTGTAGTCTAGTTGCATCATTTGTAAAAGGCCCTATTTTGAGAAGTGTTTTCCTTGGGTGAGCAACATCACTCCTGTTTGTTGAACCTGAAGACCCAATTGTAAATGAAAGGTCTCTCAGGAATGAAAATCTGTGATTAAAAATTATAGGGGTGGAAGCATACTTATCATCTGTTTTCTGAAGTATAAAATGGCATATTCCTTTATAATAGTTGTTAACTTTTTTTTTTTTTTCCTTCTAATCAACCCTCTGGGTGAGGACATAATGCCAGTTCATGTCTTTAAAAGGGAAAACAATTAAAATCACAGGCAGCTGTGATTTTCAAGTCTTTTCTGATGACTGACCCACATTTACAATAGTATTTTGCAAATTCATGTGGATAGCATTTACCTGTTAAGTCAGTGGTGAGAATAACAACATAGCATTTTTTTTAGGTAAAGTGTCAAAAGTCTGAAAGTATGTTGATAAGTAGATGCAAATTTTGCTGTTTTGTTTTAAACAGCTTACTTTATAATCTCAGATTTCTTGGCAGGAATAACTTTATTCCGTTTTACATAATTGGTTATTCTGGCAAGAGCAGGTTGACAAGTTGGTGACCTCCAACGTAATGACTTGGATGTACATTATTTATTTGAGGCCATTATTTTAAAGTTAAGTTTAAAATTAATTAGAAATAGATTTTTAAGGGCTGCGTTTGTGGCTCAGTGGTGGAGCACTTGCCTGACACATGTGAGGCACTGAATTTGATCATCAGTGCCACATAAAAATAAAGATACTGTGTTCATCAACAACTAAAAAATTTTTTTTTTTTTTTTTAAATACACTTTAAAAGTGAGATTTGTGGGGCTAGGGCTTGCCTAGCATGTGTGAGGCACTGGGTTTGATCCTAAGCACTGCATAAAAATAAAATAAAGACATTCTATCCATATACAACTACAGAAAAGAAAAAAAAAGTGAGATTTGTATAAGTGTGTGGAGTCCCAATGAATGTAAAGTCACTAGTGTGTAGGGGAGTAGGAGTTAAAATCTTGACTCTTTTGCAGCAGGTGCCCTTAGATTAGTTAGTTTCTCAGACTTTCCTAAAATAGGGATAACAGCTCTGGCAGGGTCATGGAGTATTTTTTCCTCTTCCTCCCTTCCCACTCATTCCACTCCACTTTTTCCTGCACTGGGCCTTGAGAGTGTTAGGCAAGCACTCTACCATTGCACTCCACCAGGCCCCTAACAGTCAGGTGACTCATACATCATTTCTCTAACTGCATTTGTAAGTCAAGAAATCCTCTGTGGGGCTTAGGTTTAGAATTGCTTAATGTTATTTTGAGGCAGTGCTTAGGTAGTTTTGATGAAGGCTGGCTGACCTTGGGAGTCTTGAGTTTTCCCTAAGGCCAAACAAGGTTTTAGAGTTAGTTGCTGTAGGAGCCCCCCAAAAGAGTTAGTGTTTTTAGTGGCAGCTGTTTCCCTGGGGGTTGAAAGGTCAAGTATGTTGCCATAGTTTTTGTGGACTGGAGATAATTTACCCATCCTAACTTTATTTGCATGTTCTAGATCAGTTTAAAGTTAAGCACTTTCTAAATAAAAGTTTTGTATATGAGACTGTTCAGAAAGTGTTTTCCTGTGATGCTGGGGAAAATGCACATATTCTGATAATTTGTATGAAACAGTTTCTCCTGTTGGGGGAACTGGTGGGGCTTCAATGCTGACCTGTGTTACTCTTTCCACAATCAGCGTCCAGAGGACCAGAGATTAATTTATTCTGGGAAGCTGTTGTTGGATCATCAGTGTCTCAGGGACTTGCTTCCAAAGGTACTTTGTGTCACTTAATCATTTACTTTGGAATGTTTTTAAGCACTTACCAGGTTGAATTCAGATCCTGAGGTACCTCTTTCTTAATTTTAGCAGGAAAAACGGCATGTTCTGCATCTGGTATGCAACGTGAAGAGTCCCTCAAAAATGGCAGAAACCAGCACAAAGGTATACTTCCCCATGATTATATTTGTGTCCTTCAGTTTCTCAAGGAAAGAATAAAAGTCTGGTTTTAAAAAAAAACAAAGTCTGGTAAAGACTTTGTAGCCTTTTTACCAAAGTCATATTTCGTTTCTTCCCCAGAGTGTATTGGGAATTAGGAACTGTGTTATCAACACATGTGAGAGTTTGCCCTAGTAGTAGTATAGTCACACTGTCTGCAGGGATGTCATCTACCTATAACTACTGTGTACCCAGAAGCCTCAACTAGCAAGGCTTTTGAAAAAAAAAAAAAATTTTTTTTTTTTTTTTTTTCAAATTTAGCACATAGCAAGTTTCTTCTAAGGAATCATTAATTTTTATAAAGAGAAAAAAAGCAAACACATTTCCTTTGGAAATTTTTATCATGATTTTTTATTTGAATAGGAAAAGGCCATAGTTTTTATTTACTTGATCTCTAAAGAGTTGTTTGACTGTCAAAAGCATTTATTTTACCTTTCACAATGTTTATTTGAATACATAGTTTAAATATTCTACACTTTTAGAATGGTGGTGTAGTCTAAATGTGTATTACAACTGGAATTCCTAAAACATCTAAATATAACAGGAAATTCCCTTTCCTTTAGGTTGCTTGTATTTATAAGTCTCATTGGTCAAATTTAATTTCTAGAATTAGTGAGTTTAGCACCATAAGATGTACAGCATTGTCAGAAAACTTTTCTCACCAACTTCATTCATTGGAATGAATCTTATTCATTGGAAGATTTTAGTGAAACTGAAACATAGTTATTCAAAGGAAAAATTCTGAATCTTTAAAATTTTTAAAAAATTTCCAGTATATTCTTATCTATCTATATATACCAGGGACTTGTGCATGCTAGGCAACTGCTATACCACTGACCCACATCCCCAGCCCCCATTATATATGTTACCAGTAACCTAACTCAGGGACCCTACCTGGGTCTTAAGTAGCTGGATTCAGCTGCCTGCCTGCATAAGGAATAGGCCAAAGATGAAAAAGGAAAAATGAATTTTATGCAGTTTGACCAAACTGTGGAGAAGCAGATAGATTGTATCTCTTCAGGTTCTATAGAAGCTGTTACAATGTGTAGAAAGGAAAGCCAGGTGTTATCGCTTCGTAAATTTAACAGCCTGTGCTAGACCTGCTCTGGGTTAGGGAGCAGTGTCCATTCTCAGTTTCCTTGATATCCCTCAGGTCAGGGTGGGCAGCCCTTCAGCCTTTATTCTGAGCATGAGGAAGTTGTCCTCAATTTCCGAGGGACCCTTAATTTTAGTATGCTTCACCTCTAAAAGTTGTGTTGAACAAATTTCAAATTTTTTACCAAACACTGGCTTTTAATTTTTTCAAGTTCAGAGGTGGAGATGGGACATATGCCATTCACAACAAAATAATTCTTTTAACTAGGTTTCACAGAGTTGCATCAGATCCTTTGTTCTTGTGTTCATCTTGCACTTAGGTTGCTGAATCCTCAGAGCAGCCCGATGGTCCTAATCAGGGACAGTATCTTGGGGATTCCTCAAGTGATGGTTTAAGGCAAAGGGAAGTTCTTCGGAACCTTTCTCCCTCTGGATGGGAGAACATCTCAAGGTAAGTGTTAATAAAGAGCCAGTTTTACATAACATGAATGTATGTCGCTTATTTGCATCAATTTAAGAATATAGTGTGGTTATACTGTATAGTCAGAGAACTTTTAAGATATGTATGAAATTTTGCTTTATAAAGATCTTCACATTAAAGATCTCTTGTTTTTCTTAATACACAGCCTTGTAGGAACTTTAAAAAAATAGGAGAATCATGTACTGAGAATGGAGGCATGTTAGCCTCCCACTTGAGCGTGCTTGTCATTATGCTGACCACTTGGTTGCACTCCTGGTGGGAAATTAGTGCTGTTGCAGAAGAAACAGTTGTTCTAAGCATTGTGCAACCTGCTTTGCTGCGTGGCAAAGGTGAAGAGACTAAGAAGTGCTTTGCCAAGGATGGTGTTGGAGGCGCTAGGGGAAAGGGCCATTTCTTTAGGGCAATTAGAACTTTTCTTTGGAGCAAAGACAGAAGTGATTACATGCCCTAACATTTGGATTTTATAGCTCTTGGAACACCTTATTATAAAAGTGATTTTCATAGCAAAGTCTGATAACTACAAATTGAAATTTTGTAATTCGAGTTCCGCTGTCTTCCTTCTCCTAGTAGTTTTTATATTTAATTTTTGATAAAGCAGGTGTTTGAGGAAGTGTACTATTTTTCTTTAATGGAAATATCAAATGCAAAAGTAGGAGCGATTATATAATGAATCTCTACCCCATTATCCAGTTCAATAATGATCAAAGTTTTGCCATTTTATCTCTCCCACACTTCACAATATACCTGTAAAAACAGTTATCTTGCATAACAATGTCGTCATCATCAGATCTAACAAACTTTAGAAGATTTTGTCATCTTATTTTCATGAATTGTAACTTTTTAAATGATCAAAAACAGTATTATACCAAGACTTACTTATATTGGAATACTATTAGAAATATTCTGGATTTGGAACTTGTTTAGAAGACTGTCAGAATATACATTGGATAATTGGGAAAATTATTGAATAAAAAAACTTAAAACTGTTTATTCTGGTTGTATAACTTGAGAATTGGCTTACATCTGACTGCTTGAATGTTACCATATTTAAACTTGATTTCATTCAACAAATATTTGTTGAACAGCTAGTGCATACAACTTTGCTTAATCATATTAACTGACCTGCAGGAATGACCACATAACCTGTAATCTTGCCACAGTTCATTCTGATTTCAATTTTGTGATGTGCTGCCAAGAATTCACTGTATAAGAAGCACAAAGCCCACAGTGACTCCCCAAACCTGTACTGCAAAGCTGTTGCATGATTGAAGAAGTTTGGGTCAAACAGACATGTCTTAAGTTCAGCCCTGCTCCTTACCTACCTCATGATCTTGTACAGATTTCTCATCTTTCCTGAGCTCCCCTCTAACATGGGGTGTGGTCTCTCCCCATTAGGCTGTTGGGGATCCATCAACCTACATAGGATGCCAACAATTAGTAAATGTGCAAACAATGCCACCTGCGCACATAACTGCTCCAGGATAGATTCAGATATAGGAGTTTGGGGGGAAGTGGGCATCAGGAGGAGGGGAGAGATTTTTTTCCCAGGAATGACTAGGGGAAATGTGACTTTTGAGCTGCTCTCTAAAGGGTGACCAGTGAATTTAGGTCTGCTGTGAGACTCAGTCAAAATGGGCTGTGGGGACCTACTTAACCCAAAAAGGTTCAGCTTATTTGCATGTCTATGCACAAAACATGGGGCAGTATCCCTTCTCCCCCACCCAGTTGATGACATGATGAGAACCAAGCCCAGGACAAGGGCTCTTGTTTTACATGGGATGCGGATCATGATAGGAAGGCTTATCACTCAGCACTTTCTGCGCTTGTGTTATGTAGGCGCACCACACGGCCATCTTCTGTGTAACTACTTAGGACCCATTCTTCTGTTTCTCTGATTTGACTTCCTGATTGTAATTTATTTTTATCTATTGATAACCAGCTCAAACTGAGTATTTTGTTTCCATCTGTGTAGGTCTGAAGCTGTCCAGCAGGCATTCCAAGGCCTTGGGCCTGGTTTCTCTGGCTACACAACCTACGGGTGGCTGCAGCTCTCCTGGTTCCAGCAGATCTATGCACGACAGTACTACATGCAATAGTGAGTCCTTCCCACCTTGTTGGGGTGACCTTAGTCCCCTGGGAGCTGAGGGAACCCCATCTGTGTTATAAGCTCACAATGGAGGGATGAGTGTGTTTTCATCAGTGCTTGCAGAGCCTGCTCCTTGTGGTTCTGAGGATGGAGCACAGTATGAACAATAGCTGCTGCCTGGTTTAATGCCTTTATTTAGAATGTTACCTCCTTTTAAATTAGCAGTATTGTTAAAGTTTTTTGAAAATTTTAATTTGCTAATACACCATGTTTTATAGTGGTCTTGATATTTAATTCCAGATGAAATTTACCCTGGGGCCTTTCTTAGGAAAGGCATTTATAGTTAAACTGTTAGTGAAGAAGTTCTTCACTAAGTTGAAGAGAAACCAAGTATGTATATGCCTACTTATAATTCTTAACAATGACTCCTAAATAAATAAATTCATGAGACCACAGTCTTCAAAGGACTTCGCTCTCAGCAGTGTCTGCCTCTCTTTATTTTAGTTTAGCTGCCACTGCTGCGTCGGGAGCTTTTGTCCCATCCCCAAGTGCACAAGAGATACCTGTGGTTGCTACACCTGCTCCAGCCCCTATTCACAACCAGTTTCCAGTGGAAAACCAGCCAGCCAATCAGAATGCAGCTCCTCAAGTGGTTGTTAATCCTGGAGCCAATCAAAATTTGCGGATGAACGCACAAGGAGGCCCTATTGTGGAAGAAGATGATGAGATAAATCGAGACTGGTTGGACTGGACCTATTCAGCAGCCACATTTTCTGTTTTTCTCAGTATCCTGTACTTCTACTCCTCCCTGAGCAGATTCCTTATGGTCATGGGGGCCACCGTCGTTATGTACCTGTAAGCAGATGATTTCTCTCTCCTTTTTTTATTTTTCTTTACTGCAAATTACACGTGTTGGACTCATCAAGTCCATATTTTCTCTTTCAAGTAGTTTCAGTCATTATTGAAGGAGATGCATTTAAACAGTAGGCCATTGTGGCACTTTCAATTCAGGGAGTTCACAGTTTGGTTGTATATCATTCAGAACACATTAATTATATGTACTAATACAAGAAGAACAATATTATCTTCCAGACCACAGACCACAATAACACAGCCATAGTATGGTATGGAAAAGAAAATTGTATTTATTTTGAATAAGGTTGTATTTTTCTTTATCAAGCTACAACTGCCTTCCAGGATAAAAGTCAGGCACTGGCTGTTAGCATAGCCCTGAAGGGCCAGGGGCCCTCACAGACCTGATGTTTGGCTTTAGTTGTGGTCTAGAGTAGTAGTTCCTGTTTGGGGGTAACTTTGTTTCTCCTCCATCCCCAGGGGACATATGTCAATGTCTGGAGGCATTTTTGATTTTCATAACTCTAGCGGGTGATCCTGCTGGCATCTAGTAGGTAGAGCAAGGGATGCTGCTAAATGTCCTGTAATGTACAGGACAGTTCCTGATGGTATGTGCAACTCAGTATGTCATTAGTGCCAGAGCTGAGGAAGCCTGGCCTACAGTGATAGGACTTTGTGGTCGAAATTGAAAGAAGTTTTTCCTTTATAATTAAAATGGATTTTTATTTTAGTTTTTAAAAATTGAACAAGGAAACATTTAGAATAATGTAATAGAAACTCATATGTCCATGTTGTTAATATTTCATCACGTGTGTTTCAAGACTTAATTTGATTTTCCAAATAAAACTTCAGAAAATCATATATTAAAGTGACCTAAATCATAGTCCCTAAAATCACATATTAAAGTGACCAATGTAGGTAATTATTTTATATATATATATATACACATAATAATTTGTGTGTATATATGTATATATATGTATAAAACATCTCTGGGTGAGTACATCATCTGTTCAGATTTTGAGTGGAAGGTTTAGTTTATAAACAAGCATCTAGTGAGTGCATTCTGTGTGCCAGCTGCTGTTTTGTTGTTGATGAACAAAACAGCACCTGCTTCAAGGACCTGACAGGCCCGCATGAAGCCTAGGGGCCAGTGCCGTGTGAGACGGCCCTGCAGTTTTTCTTGCCATAGCCTTAAAATCAGGGTGCCATCATGATTAGGGGAGCAGAGACTTAGATTTTGGATAGGTCCCACTGTGATGTTAGCTAAGATTGACGTTTTTATGTGCTTCCTTTGAAGGCATCACGTTGGATGGTTTCCATTTAGACAGAGGCCGGTTCAAAACTTCCCGAATGACGGTCCTCAAGAAGCTATGAATCAGGATCCCAACAATAACTTACAGGTACGGCAGCTGCACATGCTGCACCAGGCTTTCCAGTCCTCAGCCTGGAGATCTCTGGCTCTGTGGTTCACCATTTTATTAGGCCAAGTGTTTCATGTTGTTGGTTTTTTGTTTTTGTTTTTTAAATTAATTCTTAGACTAGTAACTGTTTTTAAAATGTTGAATATGCCTTAAAATCAATTTGGCATTTTTGTATATGTAAGTAATGTTTTTTTAGACCCACATTTTGAAATTCAGTGTTTTATAGCTATTATACAATGGTCTATAGCTATTATACAATGGAAATTGCTAATGGATCATGGGCACAAGCACATCTCACAGAATAGATTTCCTGAAAATAGAATTTTTAAAAGGTGGGTTAATGCATGATCCTAAAGGATATACTTTAATCAGAAAAATTATCTCAGAAGCCTGTTTTCAGTTTCTATAGTCAGTTTCTAAACCCAGAGTACTGCCAAAAGTAGAAGAATATCTATATTTAATGAAGTGGTTAATTGCTACTTAAATAATGGTTCGTTCATTTGCTCTGACACATGCTGCCAAGAATATTCAAAACCACGAAAGGTCATCAGTGCAGTTGTGTCATAGAAGCCCGGAGGAGCCTTGGGCAGCCAAAGATGTCATTCTGGGTTCTGGCCTCTCCTCACCCCATGTTGCTCTGCTCTCTCCTGACATTACTTGGTGTTCATCATGAGCCTAATTGTTCTTGTGTTCCATCACCTGTAGGAAGGCGCAGATCCTGAAACAGAAGACCCCAACCGCCTCCCTCCAGACCGGGATGTGCTAGATGCTCAGCAGACCAGCCCTTCATTTATGAGCACGGCCTGGCTTGTCTTCAAGACTTTCTTTGCCTCTCTTCTTCCGGAAGGCCCTCCAGCCATAGCAAACTGATGGGGCTTGTGCTCTAGCAGCCAGAGGCATTGACAGGCCTGGACTGGATCAGCTGATTCCAGCTAGACTTCCTCACCTGGACACAACGTGACACAGTTGTTAAAAATCCACAAGGATGATGATAGGCTTTTGCGCTCAAGCAAAAGCAGAAAGTAAGACATGAAGCCATGATACAATTTGATGAACAAAAAAATGCCCAGGGCTTCTCATGTCTTTATTCTGAAGAGCTTTAATATATTCTGTATGTAGTTTAATAGGCATTGTAAGTAGAAGGCATTAGGTGTCGCATGTTATGCCTGAGGAACTTTCCCAGATGTGCGTGTCTGCATGTGTGTTTGTACATAGAAGTCATAGATGCAGAAATGGTTCTGCTGGTACGATTTGATTCCTGTTGGAATGTTTAAATTACACTAAGTGTACTACTTTATATAATCAATGAAATTGCTAGACGTGTTAGCAGGACTTTTCTAGGAAAGAAGTCTGTATAATTGCTTTTTAAAATGCAGTGCTTTACTTTAAACCACAGGGAACTTTGCAGAGGTGGAAACCTTTGCTGGGTTTTCTGTTCAATAAAGTTTTACTATAAATGGCGGTGGCAGAGACTCCTGTTATCCTTGCAGTTTACTGTGTCCATTGTGGTTGGATGGTCAATAGTTGAGTTGCTGATTTTTAAGTAGCCTGAGTGTTTCACAAAAGGATTATTTGTACCATGAAGAAAGATGAGGTAAGACCATGAAAGTTTTAATTTACTAAGACTCTACCTGTGTCTGCCCCCATTTCCTGATTTAGATATTACTGGCTTATATAGGAACCTATCAAGGTTAAATTCCCATACTTGAAAGTCAGTGGTCTTTAGTACCTTCCACTATGACAATTCTGTAGTAGTTTCACCTCAGATAGCAGCTTTTGTAAAATGACCTTACTTTTATGATTTTAATCATTTATTAATTTGTGACTAATCTCAAAAGCATAGTTCTACATATTGCCACAGGAGTAATGTTACAGGTAGATGCTAAAGGCCTAGTCATATTCTTTTGGGCAAAGTCAGGTGGCCTTTGGTATGGTCATGATCACTTAGTCTTTACTGGGAATATCATATGCATCAAATAGACATCCCCTAAACAACCCATTGCAGGATGCTGCTGGATGCAGATGTTTTATGTATGGTTGTGCTTGCAAATGCCAACTAAATAATGTAGAATTAAGTGGCAAAAAGTTTCAAATCATAGGGTGCCTTGGGAACAGGAGCTATCAGGATGCAGTAATGATATTGATAACTTGTGCAAGATGGTATTTGCTTGAAGGAAGAAAAGGCTCAAGACTGGAGTTTTTATTTAAAGAATTTTATAGGTGAGGAGGTGGGTGTGAAATGAGGGAAAGAGTTTGCTGAGTGCTAGAGAAAAGTCACAGCAAGCTCAAAGGGCAGCTATGGGACTTGCCCATCTTGCCAAAAACCTGAATTTGGGCATGTTTGGGAGTTAGGTTTTGGTGATTGAAGAAGGCAGTTGTTAAGAATTCGTAAAGTCTCAGGTGGAAAAGCCTGTTGCTTCACCTTGACCAAGGGCCTGAGGCCCCAGGCAGCTGGTGCCCATCTCCTGTCTCTGTAGGAGCAGGGCCACGCCTCTGTGGTCTCTGGGAGCTAAACTCCACATTGCACGGCCCCAGATCAATAGTGCCAACCAATTTCATACAGCTTAGTTTGACTAAAAATATTCTGAGGCATCAAATATATGGTCACATCATACTATGATCTACTGGTGTCCTCAACTCCTGGAAAGAGTCACCAATGGCATTATATCTAATCAGATAGAGAAACAATTTTGAAACCCCAGACTAATTCAGAATATTCAAGATTCTTTCCTCTAGGACTACTGTTAGCATCAAATCTCTTATCAACCACAGTTCTAGAGAAAACAATGGTTTCTATGAATCCATAAGGCGTATTTTTAAGGCCCAGTAGACTGAGCACAGTGGCGCACACCTGCAATCCTAGCTACTCAAAAGGCTGAGGCAGGAGGATTAGAAGTTTGAGACTAGCCTCAGCCACTTAGACTGTCTCAAAATAAAAAGGAGTGAGGCTGTAGTTCAGTGGGAGAGTGCTTGTCCTGAGCTGTGGTTCAATCCCCAGAACCATACACACAAAGTTGCCCAGTAATATGAAAGCAATCTGAACCAAAATGACTACAGGTGACTAATGGAAAGGTAGTGCACCGAGAGTGCAGGCATGGGACAGAGGGGTGATCCACATCCCACTGAGGTACCGTGAGCTTCCATCATGCTACTCAGATGGGTATGCAATTTTTATTTCTAGAATTTCCCATATGATCATCTTGGACCATGATTAGCTATGGGTACCTGGAACCTAGGGATAAAGGGAATAACTGGACTTCTATTGATTGCAGAGTTGACTTACATGATTGTGGGGGCCAGGAGGGCAAGTCTGAAATCGTGGGCAGGAGCTAGTGATGCAGTCCCCAGGCCTAATTTCTTCCTCAGGGGAACCTCAATTTTAATTTCAAGGACTTTCAGTTGAGAAAGAAAAGAATAAGCCCAGGCTTCAAATTACCAACTCGAGTCTGTGTAAGTAACTCGAAAGCTTCAATGTCTGCCCTGGAAGAAGCCCTTGCGTTCTGTGTAGCTGCAGGACTGAGATGTCTGAAACCAAGTCCAAAGTCTCATCTTGGAAGTGACTGAAGTACAAAGCAAACTGAATTACCAACCTTGCAGAAAATAAGGACAACAATAATAAGAAGAAGAATGTAGGGTAATGGTGGAAGGAACATAAAGTTGGTTCCGGTTGAATTTATTGATAAGGGCTCACTAAGCAGAGATCCCGATTCAATGCTTTTGGTGTGAGGGGTTAAGAAGGGCTCTAATGGCCTGGTTGACTGACCCCAGGATCAAAAGGTGGCCTCCACTAAAAGAAGTTGGAATTCCAGAACTACTTTGGTATACTAAAGCAAGGGCCTCAAAGATGGAGACTGCAGTGTTAAAGGGAACTTACCAAGTATTGTCTGCTTCTCCACCCTGGGGCACCTCACTACAGCTGTGAGGGAGCCCCAGTACTGCTGAAGAGCTCTGTGGTAATTTTTTTTTGTAGGTCAAAATCACAGTGAGAATTTCTGCCACTGAACTGTTATATCTGAATACAGTGGGAATGATTGGGGGCCAGAGGGGCAGGGACCAGATGGCAGTGCTTGGCAACCAAATACCTGATAGGTGTGATTATCCCATGGGACAGTAGAGTGGAGACAGTAATCCAAATGATCCAACTTGCAGAGACCTGTGGCAGTGGCCGATGGATTCATATGGTGTCCATATGAAGGGAGAGATGGACAGTCTACTAATTCTTACTTCATATAGTAGAAAATTCTAGGTCAAGTGAACAAAGTTGAACCTGATTCATAAAACCAGTCACAGCCCCTCAACCAATTCCCAGGCTTGAACCAGTTTTAGGCCCAGAACCCAGGTGAGGGCGAGTCTGGATCCCCTTGAGGAAGGACCCGGCTACAGTGGCAGAATTGTATGCCGTTGATCTTTCAGCATCCCCACTAAAGGAGCCGACAGCTTCTTACCAGGGTGAATCTGCATTGGGCAAAAGGAAACAATTACAATTTGGGGAATTACTGGGCACAGACTTTAAACTGGCACTAATTCTAGGAGCTCCACAACATCACTGGCCCACTGGCAGCATGACGGTGCTTGAAGTGGCAGAGGCAGGCGGGGCTGCTGTCTGGAGCCTCCGGCTGGCCCCGCAGTGAGGCACAGCACAGGTGTGAAGCGAAGCCCCCTCCTCTACAGACCTCCTTTTGAAAAAAGTAACTTGCTGCCCCATAGTAGGAACTGAGCTCTTCACCTTGAACCACACGTGACCGTGATCACAGCTGCCTCTCACGATCCATGGCGCCATGAGATTGGGCACGCACAGCAGCTCCAGTCAGCAGAAGTGGGACGAATATATGTGATCAGATCCTAAAGGCACAGGTAAGTCACAAGAAGTGGCCCAAATGCCGTTGACACACTCCCTCCTCATTCCCAGTCTGTACCTATGGCCGCGTCGGGAGTTCCCTACAATTAGTTGACAGAAAAGACTCGGGCCTGATTCTGGGCACCACCTTAAAGTGGACATGGGTAGCACGATGGCCCCTTTCCAGGCCTCCCTGTGTTAGATTTTCATCATGTGACAAAAGACCTGAGAAAAACAAAGGAAGGAGGGGTTTATTTTGGCCCACAGTTTCAGAGGTGACAGTCTAAGGTCAGCCGGCCCCTTTGCTTTTAGGCCATGGTGGTGGAGGAAAGCTGTCACCTCACGGCCACCAGGAAGTAGAGAGGTGGTGGGCTGGGGTAAGACAGACCCTTCAAGGACACGCCTCCAGTGCCATCTCCTGGTGTTTCCACCTCCTTCCAATAGCGCCATCAGCTGGAGATCAAGCCTTTGACACACCGCCTTTGGGGGACATGTAAGACTCAAACCCTAACATCCACAAGGAAGTGGTGAAGGGGAATTTCCCTGTGGGCTGAACTTTGAGCAGGGCATGGCTCACTTTGCTTGAAAGGAGAAATAGCAGAGGCACAAGCGTATACTGACGCATGGGCTGTGGCTGGAGATTTGGTTAACTGGTCGGGGACTTGGAAGGCACACGATTGAGAACTGGTGGCAAGTGGACTGGGAAAGAGGCATATAGATAGACCTGAATAGGCGAAGAACATGAAGATATTTGTGTCCCACGTAAATTCTCACTAAAGGGTGCTCAGCAGAGGGGGATTTTAATAATCAAGTGCATGGGATGACCTGCTTATGGATACTAGTCAGTGTCTTTCCCCAGCCACTCCTGTCATTGCCCAATGGGCTCACGAATGAAGTGACCATGGCGGGGGATGTAGGTGGTGCACAGGCCCAGCAATTCAGCAAGGCTGACCTGGCACAGCCAGTCTGCCAGTAGCTGAGATGGATGCCAAGTCCCTGATCTAGCTCCATCCCCAGGTGTTCAGCTGGCCACTTGGTGGCAGGCTTACTACACTGGACCTCTTCTGTGGCAGAAGGGTCAGCAGTGGCTTTTTGCCAGTGTAAAGCTTCTCTAGACTTGGGTTTGCCTTCCCTGCCTGCAGTGCTTCTGATAAGCCTGTCACCTGTTGACGTGGCCAAGCGTCTTACCCACCGTCATGGTGCTCCACACAACACTCTGATCAAGGAACTTACTTCACAGCAAATGAAGTGTGACAATGAGCCCATGTGTGTGGAATTTGCTGGCCTGTCATCTTCCCATGGTACTGGACTGAACAGTGTCTACCAAAACATATGTTCTCCTGGAACCTGTGCATGTGACCCCACTTGAGAACAGGGTGTTCACAGAGATAATCAAGTTGAGATGAGGTCCCACTGGATGGCCTGCAAAGAAGGGTGGAATCTGGACACAGACATAGAGGGACAGTAGCCCAGGAAGACAGAGGCAGAGGCTGGGCTTATGCTGCCTGCAGTTAATCAGTGAAAGGACTGCCGACAGCCATCGGAAAGCGGAAGAGGCGAGGAAGCTTCTCCCCCAGCCACCTCAGAAGGAGCATGGCCCTGATTACACCCAGTTTCCACTCAGCTCCTAGAACGTGGGAAAGCAAGTCTGGGTCCTATCAAGCCACCCGGTTTGTGATAATTTGTTATGGAAGCCCAAAGAAACTGATAGGCTCAATATCCTGAAAGAGGGACTTCATAGAGCAGCAGAATGAGCTTTTGAAGACTCAGTGACAGTGCCAGCCAAGTGGCAGGCCTGGACTCTGTCCACCAGCAGACTGTGGAGGACATATCGGACTCTGAACCAGAATCCCATATATGGCATGGTTTCTGCCAAGGCCAGGATCAGTTCTGGTGGCCCTCGAGCAGGATGTTGGCTTCTTTCTCTTCTGTTCTGTTGGCCTAGAGGTCTTAGTTGGTATAGAGGATGTTAGATTTTCAGGGCTGCCCTAAGAAGTTCCCACAAGCTTCAAACGGTCGAAGTTGATTCTCCCTCAGTTCCGCAGGCCTGATGTCTGGCATTAGGTGTGGGCAGGGGTGCTTCCTTCTCAGGTCTCTGGAGGAGAACCTGCCCCGTGCCTTCCCCTAGCTTGGCGCTCTCCAGCCTGTAGCTGCACTAGCTTCAGTTTTGGCCCCCTTACCTCCTGGCCTTAGTCCCTTTCTGTGCCTCTGCGCCTTCACGTGGCTTCTTAGAAGGGCAGAGTCTTCGCTTCCCAGTCATTGGATTTAGATCTGCTGAGACCTCAATTTCCAGATAAGGACACATTATGAGGTTCTGGGTGGATGTGAGTTTGGGGGGCACTAGGGTCTGACTGTGTCCCCCAAAAGTTCTAGGTTGAAAACTAAATCTTCTAATTCGTATATTGACGGCATTTGGAGGTGGGGCCTTGGGAAGGTCATTAGAGTTAGATGAAGTCATGAGGGTGGGGCCCTCAGGATTCGTTTCTTTATATGAAGAGGAAGAGAGACAGGAGCTTACAGTTCCCGTGCTCTTGCCATGTGATGCTCTCTTCCATGTTATGACACAGCAAGGAGGGCCCCTCGTCCAGATGCTGGTATCTTGACACTGGTCCCCCAACTTGCAGAACCATGAACTAAATAAACCTCTATTCTTTATAAAAACACCCAGCCTCTGGCATTCAGTTAGAGCAACAGAAAACGGATCAAGATAGGGAAACCTAACTGACCCATGACAGGAAGGAACATCTCCACCTGAAGGTCCAAAAATGGCTCCATGGAACTGGGAGCTAAGACTGCAGCCGGCTGCTTGTGCGCCTCATCCTCTGAATCGACAGCCCGAGGAGGGAGTGACTGCGTAGGCTGTGTTGACGGATCCTGATTACCGAGAGGAAATCCGGCTGCGGCTGTGCAGTGGAGATAAGCAAGAGGATGTGGAGACCCCTCGGCAGATCGGACAGTGGGGCCGCACTGTCCTTCTTATCCACAGGGAATCTAGCGGCCCGGTTGAGCCAGGAGGCTAATGGCCCAGACCCATAAGGAATAATGATTTGGGTCACCCGGACAGACAGAGGCACCCCTGCCTGGGATGCTGGCTAAGGGCAAAAGGGATGCAGAATAGGCAGTGGAAGGGACAGGCTCTGGATACCACGCCTCTGACCCGCCTCGGAAAGGAGACCCGCAGCTGTCATGACCCTGCCTTCCTGATTTTGTTATGAAAGTTACAAACCACTTGTTTACAGACATGTGTACATGCATATAATCTCTCTCATGCCCTTATCATCTAACACAAAATGCATTAATAATAGTTAACTCTACCTTGCAGGATTTAAGCTACAGGATATCAGGGAGAAGAGTGACCATCACCCAGGGACTTTGCATCCTCTTCTCGGGAGAGGACTGGCGTGTTTTCCACCACATGCAGGACAGGCGGATCATGTTAGATGGCAGTAGGACTTTTAAAAAAAATTTTAAATTGATGTGGGTAAGACCACTCTACTTTTATTGATTGACTGATACTAGGGATTAGACCCAGGGGTGCTTAACCACTGAGCCGCATCCCCAGTCCTTCTTTATATGTTATTTAGAAACGATCTTGCTGAGTTGCTGAGGCTGGCTTAAAGTCATGGTCCTCCTGCCTCAGCCTCCCAGGCCGCTGGTATTACAGGTGTGAGCTGCGTGCCTTGTGGGAGCAGGACTCCGTGACTGTCTTTCTCTGGAGATGACGTAGGGTTGGAGTGTTGGTGGCTAGGTATTTTGGGGTTCCAGGGATCGAACCCTGGAGTGCTTAACCACTGAGCCACATCCTAGCTGGTCTTATATTTTGAGACAGGTCTCACTAAGTGCTTAGGGCCTTGCCAAGTTGCCAAGGCTGGCTTTGAACTTGTGATCCTCCTGCCTCAGCCTCCTGAGCTGTGGGGATTATAGGCGTGCGCCACAGCACGGTGGCTGGGCCCAGCTGCCCAGGGCTCCCCAGCTGTTGTGGCAGTGGTGTTCTGCATTGGTGAGCAACACCTCCACCCAGCTGTCAGTCGAGAGGCCAGTCTTTGATTACCTGGGGCTCCTCATCCAGTTAGCTCCTCCTTAGTCGTACCGCTGAGGCTTCGTGGAGGAGGAGCACTGGAGCCCCTGCCCAGGGTCCCAGCCTTCCCCTGTGGTTCCCAGTCGGCTCCCATGATGCTCTGAGCCAGTTTCAACAGCACACACGCACACAGCCTTCTGCGCTTCCGCTTCTCTGGCAGAACACTGCCAGACGCCGGTCCCAGCCCCAGAGGTCACGGTGTGCAGCTCCTGGCCCTCGTGTGCATGCTCCTAGTGCAGTTGCTCTGGGCGGGCTGTGTCACCTGTTCAGAGCCGGGGCCTCTCCTACCTGTGCTGAGGCCAAAGGCCCATGGGTTGGCTCCAGGGAAGGCCCGCTTCCACTGCCGGAGGGGCAGCTGGGCCAACTGGAGGCAGGGCAGGCCTCGTGGGGAGCGGGCCACCAGGTGGAGCGGTGGGAGTTAGGTGGGGAGGGTAATGAAGGTGGAGAACAAGAAGTTCCCAAAAGAATGAGGCCCGAGAAAAGGACAAGGGAGTAAGGACGAAGGTCGTGCATTGACAGCCTTCATCTCCGAGCCAGATGTTTCCCAGATGCTGGCCGCAGGGGGGCGAGGACGTTCATCATCCTCAGAAGAAAACAGTCTCCAGGAGGCGTCATCTCCTCCAAAGCAAGATCCTTTTCAGGCACCGTCCACAGACCTTGACCGAAGGGCCCACATTCCTGACTAAGCAAAACTGACATACGCTCACGAGACCACCGCTCAGAATAACCTGCCTAGACCGGGGCCCTTTCTCTGTTCAGTGGCTCACTTTCCACCAGGGAAGCGGGTCCGCGGCACCATTCAGCCCCCTGAATGAAGAGCTGAGATGACGCGTGAGGTTTGCATCCTGCCGGGTCTTTTTCTACTAGCAGAGGGGCCCAGGGTGGGGTGCAGGTGGCTGCCTCCAACCTGGTGACGTCTGACAGCTGGCTGTGGGGCTGGACACCCGAAGGCCCACTGCATCCACGTGAGCATGTGCGCCTGCGTGCACACGCGCTCACACACGTCGGCACACGCACAACATAACAACAGTCAGTGCCGAGCACTCCCTGGGCGCCAGGTGTCCCCACCCCCGTGGAGTTTACATCCTGGTGGGCCTTTGGGGTCAGGAAGGTGACTGGGGCCCTGGGGGGTGGGTCCGTGGTGAGGTGCCACCTCCCGGTGGGGCTGAATGCCAACAGGGTGGGGAAGGTAGTGGTCTGGTCCGACAACAGCCTTCTGGCTGGGGCTGGCTTGACAGGGAAGGGTCTGTCCCCAGCGAAGGGCAATGGGGGTGGGGAGGAGGGCCCTGGCGGTGAGGAGGGGGCAAAGTCACAGCACCGCTGGCTCCTGCTTCCTCGCCTGTGTCCTGGATCCCTACGACAGGTAAAACCTGCTCTGCGGCTGCACAGGGCTCACGGGCTCCAAGGAGACGGTGGTGTGCCTTTCAAAAGCGACAGAGGCGCCCCAGCCACAGGACCACGCTGGGGGAGGAACGCTTCAGCACCTGCGTCATGTTTAGATGTGTTAGATAAATGTATTTTTTCATTTAAAGTGAGAACATCAAGTTCCACTTAAAGTACATTTAAGTAAAAAGGCGAGTCGTTTTAACAGGGTCAGGGAATGAGTCCCCCGCGTATGACCGTAGTTCCGGAAGGGTGGACATGCGGAAGCACTAACCACCAAACGCTCTGTGAGTACAGACCCCAGGGAAAGGTTTCTAGAAGCGAGGTTGACAGCAACGTGTCTGTGCCTTTGGGGTGGAGGCCCTGGGCACCTGTGTGCGTGCAGGGCAGAGGTAACCGGGCTTTGTGTCCAGGTGGCCTGTGCCCATCTGCACATGTGAATGCACACACACATGTGCACGTGGCTTTCTGCATGCCAGAGTGCAGACTCTCCTTCTTCCAGCACTTTCCAGAGTGACTGGGCTGGGCAGGAAGCCTGGGGCTGCCTGGTCACCAGCCACCAGGGGGCAGAACGTGGCTGGGTGGAGGCTGCTTCTGCCAGCCCTGGGCTCCTCCCAGGCAGCCTCAGACTCTCCTGAGTCCCGGAAATGGGTGGGGCAGGGTCTGCTCTGAGCCTGACACCAAGGCTTTCTGAGTCTCCCTCCACCCTGTCTGCATCTCCCCATCCTCCAGGGCTCTGCATGAGCTAGTAGCTCCCGCTTGAGGCTTTCTGGAAGGCTGGGGTTCAGGAAGCAGACCTGTTGTTATAGGGTGTGCTGGGGCCCCAGGGGGCAACTCCAGTTGGTCTCCTGGGCTCTTGGGAGATGGGGTCCTCCTTGCCCAAGTGGTCTGGGCTCCCAGATGCTGATACTTGGGAGGAGGGTTGACTTAGCCTCTGCTGGTCCCTCTACAGTCTCGGCTCCGTTGGGTCCCTCTCTGTGGCTGCCTGTCTTCTCTTCGCAGCCCTAAGTCTGCTCAGACACTGATAGTCTCCCAGGCGCTTTCTGGCCTCGTGGAAAGTCGCCCCCTGCAAGGCTCCAGGGTGGACAGCTGAAGTCAAAAGACTTTCACTTTCTTTTTCTTTTTCTTTTTTTTTTTTTTTTTAATTTGTAGCAGAGATTGAACCCAGTGGCACTTAACCACTGAGCCACACGCTGAGCCCAATTTATTATTATTATTATTTTTTTTATTTTGAAACAGAATCTAAATTGCTTAGGACCTTGCTGAGGCCGGCTTTGAACTTGCCATCCTCCTGCCTCAGCCTCCGGAGCCGCTGGGATTACAGCCATGTGCCGCCTCGCCAGGCTAGCCTAAGCCTTTCTGATTGGATGTCCTCATGTCCAGGACTGCCACTGCCTCCTGCCAGCACGAAGGGGCCGTAGTGCAGCCTGGTGGTGGCAGCAGGACTCTCTGGTCGTCCTTCCTTCTAGCTGCAAAGACTTACTGAAGCCCTGCTCGGTGTGGGCACCGTCCAGGAGTGCAGCTTCCAGGATGGGCTGTCCCCTCTGCTGCCAGCCTCAGAGGACCAAAGCCTCACTGGGGCACACAGTGTTGGTGGGCAGCAGCTTCCTGCCAGGCCAGCGAAGGTGGTGACAAGCTCCCGGGAAGAGGCAGAGGAGTGTGGGCCAGGCGCAGTGCTACGCTCTTCCCAGGTGCTGGGTTCTCTCTTCCTCACACCACCCTGGGAGTTGGGGACCGCTCACCCCGTTTCAGAGCAGGAGATGCTGGGGCTCAGGGGTTCAGGAACTCCCCTCTTTAGAGGAGGCACAGTGGCCTCCCTGTCCCTGTGCCCAAATGTGGAGGAGCCAGGCAACCCCAGGGGCCTCAGGCTGACTCGTCTCCCCATGGCTGCCCCTCTTCAGGACCAAGTGAACCGAGGGTCTGTCCCTCCGATGATCCTCTAGAGAACAACGCACACACGACGGGGCTGGGGCTCCGCCGTCATTGTCTGCGTTACAGAAACAGAGCCGTGCTGAGGCGCCCGCCTTACGTGTGCAGTTTGCACCTGCAGGTTCAGCCAGCCTCAGGTGAAGAAAATCCACGCGTTTTTAAACATTGCGTTCTTCCAGACCCATGCCACGGAGGCGCCCCACTGACTGCGAGTCCACTCCTTTCCCTGGCTGTTAGTCCTTGACCCACAGCCGGCCTCTCACGTACACAGGATTGGCATTGGCTTCTGTATTCTCATAACTTCAAGTAGGCGGGAGGTTGGGTCCAATTTACAGGTGAATACTGCCCTGAGGATTTTAGTATCCACAGGGGCCTGGGACCAAACCCCTGTGGTGACTGAGGGACACCTCCTTATCCTTTTCTCCTTCAATGACACTGTGGCCTGCTGAATAATTTCTTCTAAAAAATAAAAAAAAAAAAAAGATAGCCTTCCCTAATTCCTGGAACCTGTGAATTTACCTTACGGGGGGAGGAAGATTTCACAGATGGGATACAGTTAAGGAGGTTGGGATGGGAGATTACCTTACAGAAAGGGGAAGAGGGAGGTTTGACACAGAAGAGTGCAAGTCAAAGGGACCAGGTACAGACTGAGTGATGTGGCCATGGCCATGGGGTTCTGCAGCCACCAGAAGCTGGGAGAGGCAAGGTTCACCTCAGAGCTTCCAGAGGAAGCTAACCCTGACCTAAGCCTAAGCTAACCCTAACCTAACCCTAACCTAAGCCTAACCTAACCCTAACCTAACCCTAAGCTAACCATGATGCTAATCTTAACCTAACCCTAACCTAAGCCTAACCTAACCCTAACCTAACCCTAACCTAAGCCTAAGCTAACCCTGATGCTAACCCTAACCTAAGCCTAAGCTAACCCTGATGCTAACCCTAACCTAAGCCTAAGCTAACTCTGATGCTAACCCTAACATAAGCCTAAGCTAACCCTGATGCTAACCCTAACCTAAGCCTAAGCTAACTCTGATGCTAACCCTAACATAAGCCTAAGCTAACCCTAAGCTAACCCTAACCTAAGCCTAACCTAAGCCTAAGCTAACTCTGATGCTAACCCTAACATAAGCCTAAGCTAACCCTAAGCTAACCCTAACCTAAGCCTAACCTAAGCCTAAGCTAACCCTGATGCTAACCCTAACCTAACCCTAACCTAACCCTGATGCTAACCCTAACCTAACCCTAACCTAAGCCTAACCCTAACCTAAGCCTAACCCTAACCTAAGCCTAACCCTAACCCTAACCCTGCAGGCACCCTGATCTCAGACCAGGGCTCTCAGTTTCAGACTTTTTAATACTTTTAAGAATATATATTCTGCACTCTGGAACTGTGTGAGATCAAATTTCTGTGGTTTTAAATAGTCAAGTGATTTGTTACAGCAGCCACAGGAAACTCATACAGGCTTCGGATGACTGGAACAGGCATAGGAGCAAATAACAACAATAATAAAACCATAACTCTAAACTAGCAGGACATGGAACAGCACTTTTGTAAAAGGTAGGACAGGATGTGAGCGCCTGTTCCCACACTCAGAAAGAAATCAGATACTGGGGTGGAAAACCCCGACCTGCAATTCCCAGCAAGCCGACCGAGCAGTTCACCCGAGGAACGAGGAGCCCAGGCTGTGGGCCAAGGCACATGCAGAGGCAGGCACGCAGCCAGGACCACTCGCGGGGCACACGGCTGAAAGCAAGAGATACTTAACGTTGCAGTTTGGATCAAGGAATCATGGTGCGGCCGCCGAGTGGAGTTCAATGCGAATTACTGAAGATCTTGTAAATAGGACTGATTTCGGTAAAGGGAGTGTCATGAGATAGTAGGTAAAAAGGCACTTACAGAAAATCTGCATGGTGAGATCCTGTTTAAAAGTAGTCACCCCACGTAAGTGCAAAGAGAAGGGACCACCGGGGAGTAAAGAGCAGCTGTCACCGGTGGGGACGATCATTGGATTGGTATTTTTAGTTTTTTTTTTGCTTTTTTGAATTTTTTTTTTTTTTTTTTTTTTTTTTTTTTTTTTTTTTTTTGTGGGAGGTACCAGGGATTGAACCCAGGGGCAATTAGCCACTGAGCCACATCCCCAGCCTTATTTTGTTTTTTATTTAGAGTCAGGGTCTCACTGAATTCTGAGGCTGGCTCTGGACTCGCGATCCTCCTGCCTCAGCCTCCCCACTGCTGGGAGCACAGGCGTGCACTACCGCAGGCAGGTTATCTAAATTTTTTTTCAGTTCAGCCACTACGATTTTATTTTTACAGACTGCATTTTAATTCACTGTACACAAATGGGGTACAACTTTTCATTCCTATGGTTGTACACGATGTAGATTCACACCGTTCGCGTAATCATACGTGTACATAGGGTAATGATGTGTCTCATTCCACCATCTTTCCTCCTCCCTCCCTCTCCCCTCCCCTCATTTCCCTCTACACATTCCAGATTTCCTCCGTTCGTCTCTTACCACCTCTCCCCATTATGTATCGTCATCCACTGATCAGGGGAAACATTCGGCTTTTGGTGTTTGGGGACTGTAAGGGAATTTCCACAGAACTACGCCGGACTCGGGAAATCACATAAGGGAATTTATTAAGCAAACAGTGTCTCCCTGCAGGGTAAGAGGGAAAATGAGAGGAAAAGAAAGGGCGCGCGCTAGAGAGAGTGGAAAGCCAGGAGGATAGAGAAAAGTGTGTAGGACAGACAGAAGGATGGGAAAAGATGGCGGGGAAGCTGCAGTAAAACAGTTGAATTCCGATGGGCTAACAGGGGACCAATATCGGAGAAGGATACTTGCAAACTGACTGATGAACCAATAGCTAGCTAGGATGTTCACAGATTGACAAGTGGTTGGGAGGCGGGGAAAATTACTGCACCTGATGGGCGGGGGAGCAGCTTTATACATTACAGGGACTGTCTTATTTCACTTAGCATGAATTTCTCCAATTCCATCCATTTACCTGCAAATGCTATAATATTATTCTTTATGGCTAAATAATATTCCATTGTGTTTATATACCACAGTTTCTTTATCCATTCATCTATTGAAGGGCTTCTAGGTTGGTTCCACAATCTAGCTATTGTGAACTGAACTGCTATAAACATTGATGTGGCTAAGTCACTGTAGTATGCTGATTTTTAGTCCTTTGAGTATAAACTGAGGAGTGGGATAGCTGGGTCAAATGGTGGCTCCATTCCAAGTTTTCTGAAGAATCTCCATACTGTTTTCCATAGTGGCTGCACCAATTTGCAACTCCACCAGCAAAGAATGAGTGTACCTTTCCCCACACTCATGCCAACGCATATTATTGCTTGTATTCAAAAAATTATGCCCTTCAGATAAAGCTCCAAAATTTATAAAGAACTTAAAAAACTTTACACCAAAAATACAAAGAACCCAATCAATATTTGGACTAAGGAACTGGGCAGACACTTCACAGAAGACATACAGGCAATTAATAAATATTTGAAAAAGTGCTCAACATCTCTAGTAATTAGATAAATGCAAATTAAAACCACCCGAAGATTTCATCTCACTCCAATTAGAATGGCTATTATCAAGAATACAAGCAATAATAAGTGTTGGCGTGGATGTGGGGGAAAAGGCACATTCATCCACTGCTGGTGGCATTGAATTTTTTCTATAAATGATTTTGAATTATATTTGCAATAAATCAATTAACTGGAGGAAAAAATCTACAAGGTGGTGGACGGGGAGACAGGCCAAAATACAAGGTAAACTGTGTGAATATAAACAGAAAAGGCCAGAAAGAGTTTAGAAGTCCAGGCAAAGTAGCCAGGGCAAGCTTCCTGGAAGACTGTCCTGCCGGCTAGTGGCAGGGGAGGCTCCGCCCGCGGAAGGAGCCAGGGCCCTGAGGGCGGAGCTGGGCCCTGGGGGCGGAGCTGGGCCCTGAGGGCGGAGCTCAGCCCTGAGCGCTGGTTGGGTGGCGGGTCAGAGGTTGGTTTCCTGACTCCTGGGTGGTGTGCTGGGAAAGGTCAACAGCTGGTTCTTTGGGGGCGGGCGGGGCGAGCAGCCTGATTTGCAGCCTTCCATCATTTCTGGGGGGTAATTTCCAGCTACCAATGTGACATTATTGAATGCAGAACTAATAAGAGGTCCACAGTCGCACACCATCTTACAGGTACCCCCACCATACAGATAAGACCCCCAGAGCACTAACAATAGTAAACTGTAATAACATCATAAATTAGAAGAGATAAGATTTGAGTACTGGCTTGTTTTTAATATAATGTGTCTCATTGTAATTTGTATAATTCAATTTTTTATTTTTATTTTTTAACTTGAGGTGGAGCCCAAGGGTGTGCTACCCCTGAATTATACTCCTAGCCCTTTTTTTTTTGAGACAGGGTCTTGCTAAGTTGCTGAGGCTGGCCTTGAACTTGCAATCCTCCCCCCTCAGCCTCCCCCATCACTGGGATTACAGATGTGCGCCACACATTGAGTTTGGATGATCTGATTTGAATAAGCCTTATGTTTAATAATTGCCCTGCAGAATTCCTGAGCATTTGACAGCTGACTCACAGGTAGGCCGGCTCCTCCAGCGCTCCTGGGGCTGAAGGAGCTGCCTCGGGTGCTGGAGCCCCTGGTCTGAGACCCCACCTGCGTTTGAGGGTAACGATGGCTGAGCTCTGTCCTCAGTCCTGGGCTTCTCCAGGTCACTGACCTGCCCCAGGAATGCCCGGCCCCACCCTCAGTCCCTGGCGACAAGCCAGTCAAAGGCGAGTGTCTCCCTGCAGCCTGGGGCCCGGCCTTCCTGTCCCAGCTGGCTGACCCCTTGTTCTGCCTCTCTAGAGGCCTGTGGGTGTCCACTTTCTCTTGCTAAGGACACACGGCCGGGCTGGGGAAGTGAGACAGAAACCAGGTTTGTTTGGGCTCACATTCGGGATCAAAGGAGGGGGCAGAGGGAGAGAGAGGGCGGGCGGGCGGGGCTCTCCTCATAAACCTGCCAGCGCCGGCCGCGGGCCACCTGAGGATCTGACCTGGCCCTGGTCAGCTCTCCAAAGCCCCCGGGGAAGCACCGGATCAGAGGAAGTCTCCAGTCTCCGCCTTCTCCATACTTCCCGCTGGGGACTGAACTCCCAGTCCAGCTTCAGAGGGAACAAGCCACATGGACACCACAGGAGGGGCCCCTGGGCTGACCCTCTGGAGGCAGATTCAGGATTTCTGGGAGGGGCACGGTACCGTCCCCTGTCCCCTAGGGCGGGACTCTCAGCGGGCTCTGGTCCACTTTGGGCCACAGCTGCTTTCAACCCAAGCCCCCTCCTGCCTGGAGGTGTAGGGCCAGCACCCCAAATCACTAGACACAAGTCCTCGTCCGGGGCCAAAGGCCAGTCGGATCTTCTCTCCCAGCCCCGCACTAGGTCCATTTCCTCCTTGATGGCACCTGTCCCTCCTGCCACCTGCTTCTCTTCTCCATAACCACACCTGCTCCCGGGAAGTCACCATCTGGTCCTTCTCTGGTGTTCCCTGGCAACGTCGGGCTGATTCTTGGGTCACAGGAAGTCCCCCTTGGTGGGATGGGATCTTCCTCCTGGGTTCTGGGTCCGGCTGTGCCACAAATTCCTCTCTGGATCTCTCCTCCAATGCTGCGAACGTGGCTTCACTGGGTAGGTGGAGGAGGACCTTGGGGTCAGTGGGCCTTCACCCTGCCCTGCCACCCAGCTGGGACCAGCCTGATGGGAGCCTAAGGCCAGAAGAAAACTCAGCAGTGACCCTTTAGTGATTTAGTCTTTACAAACGTCGCTTCGGTCGTTGTGCATATTTTGCATCACTCTGATTTTTATGGTGATAGAATGTACATAACATCGTCTCGCTCCTCGTGAAGCGTGCCAGCTTGTGGCCTTAATGACTTTCACCTCGTCTCCGTTCACCCTGCAGAACTGAAACTCCACTCCCATTCCACGACTCCTGCTCCCCTCTCCCAGCCTCCAGCCCTGTCGACAATCTCATTTCAACTCCTGACTGTCAGCTCTCCATTCCTCGGTAAGGGGAGCTGTCTTTTTGTGTCTGGCTTATTTCACTTAGTGTAAGTTTTCAAGGTCCAGCCATGTGACAGCCTGAGTCAGGATTCCCTTCCTTTTCACATCTGTGTAATATTCCACTGTGCATCCGTCCACTCTTGGTTACCTTCTCCTCCAGAAAGGAGTGGAGGCTGGTGCGTGCCACAAGGTGGAGGCCCCTCAAAAGCATGCTAGTGAAAAGAGCCAGTCACGTGTCCTAAGACTCCATTACATGATGATCCCGAAGAGACAAATCCACAGAGGCGGAAGCAGATTGGAGAAAGAGACAGAATGCGAGCCACTGCCAACTGAGCATGAGATTTCATTTCCAGCTGGTGAGAATGTTCTGGAACCATATCAGTCACTGCCCAGCACGGTGAAGGTACTAAATGCCTCAGAACTGCACTCTTCAAGATAACTAACATGGTCGCTTTAATTAAATGGTTAATTTAAGTTCACCACAGTAAAAAATGGAATAAAAACAAAAGGGATTAAAGTAGGTGATACCCCAAAACACCCGGCTGGAAAGAGAGCTGATACTAGCAGGACTGTCGCTAAGAGTCCCAGGCCCAGGGTGCCCGGCTGCGCTGGCTGGAGGGGGTTGGGCTTTATTTTTAATCCATTCTCTATGGGGGACCCAGGGCTGGTGCCAGGGCCCCGCCCAGGCTGCACGGGAGGGTGGGGCCGCCTCCTCGCTCCCGCTGACCACCAGCGCTGCCCAGGGCACTCTCGGTCACTGCCCTTCCCTGCCCTGGGAGTGGACATAAACAACGGCCAGGACAATAGCCGCCAGGAAGTCCTCCTGGGCCTGGCGCAATGGGCGTCCCCCAGCTCGGCCTGGGTGGGGGTGCCGGCAGGCCTGGCTGGACCGTCACCCCAGTACTCACCCCGTGAGACCGGTGGACACCCGACCTCTCGGCTGCGGGGATCTCTCGTCACTTTTCTGGGTATAAACCTCAGAGGCTGGATGTCCCGGTGAAGTAGACTGACCTCTCTGAGCTTTTGGAAACGTGGGGCTCGGCCCTGCTCTGTGCTGCTTCTGAGCAGTTTTGGGCCCCAATTAGGAGCCAACGCGGGGCGGGGGATGGGGGGACCCCTGAGAAGGAGCTGAGTCCACCCCGCCCACCGTGCCCCCTGCCTGGGGCGGGGCACCCTGCACGAGGCAGCAGTCACTTGGCCCCAGTCACCACAGGGGACTTCACGGCCCAGATGTGGGTGAAACACCGTGTAGTGCGACGTGTGGAAAGAGAAGACATCCAGGTGACAAATTCAACCACACAGGAAGCCCCGCCCTGTCTTCCAGAAACCCGGCTCTGCCCAGAGAAGGCCGGTGTGCTCAGAGCCTGTGCCCCACCCCAGGCTGTGAACCCCTCCAGCCAGGCTCGCCGTGGCCCCCTCCCTTTATCTCCCGGGACAGAAAAGGCAGACATGGACATTTCCCCCTTTTACAGATGAGGAAGCCCAGGCTCAGTGGGCCAGGGACTGCTGCGGACGGTGTGGAGACCACCTGCTCTAGCGGGCTCTTGGCAGGTGTGGGGGCGACTGCTCAGAGCACTTTATAGACTGTCGCAGAACACAGGCTTTGTAATTTATGCCCTGACTCTAACATCCATCTGCTGTTCTACCTAGGGATAGTTACCAAACCTCTCTGAGCTCAGACCCTTTGCCCGTAAAATGGAGAAACAGAGATAATAGCTACTTACAGCCTTGCAGAGAGGATGGGATAAAGTGAGTGCTGGGCATTTCCTCCTCCAGTCAACAGGCACTTATTAAGCACCTACTGTGTGCCAAGAACCGAGGACACATGGCAGCCACCGTCCTGTGGTGGCTCAGTGACAGTGGGGATCCTGCTGGGTCTGGGAGGAGGGCCTCTGCCCGGGCCATGCGTGCGTCCCCGCGGGAATGTGGGCCAGCAGGGACAGGCTGCCATGTTCCCCTCCTGACTCCTGCCCGGCATGCAGCAGGTGCTCAGGAGAAGCGTGTGGGTTGAACGATCACGCACGAGCCAGAGCCTTGCTCACCGCCCCAGCTAAGGCGGCTTCAGAGCGGAAGGACCGCCGCCTCTGGTTTCCCTCTCTCCACGTCGGGTGAGCAGGTGCCTGTTTCATAGTTTTGAAGTCAGTCCAACTCGTATGAAAAACTGGCAGCACGAGAAACTTCGAGCACCAGACTGTGGCCAGGGGCCCGGCAGGGCTGAGGGCAGAGGGAGGCCGCGGAGCCCGGGCCTCGGCACTGAGGCCGTGGCGTGGCAGGCGAGCCCCGCACAGGTGGGGCCAGGCGCAGGGGCAGGTCTGCTCCAACCTGTCCCCAGGCTCCTGTGTCCGGGGGGCAGGTGCCCAGGCCTCAGGATGGCACCCCGGGGCCCCCCACCTGTGTGTCACCTGTCACTGGGACTCCTGACCCCCTCGCAGGGGTCCAGGGGCTGCTGTGCTGCTCAGCAAGCAGCGAGACCGACGGCAGGTGCTTCCCAGCGCCGCTCCTCCTCCTCCTCCTCTCCGTCCTCTGAAGCCCGGGACAGGGGAGCCCAGGTAAGCCGAGGGTCCAGACACCAGGAAATTCTGATTCCAGGCGACCGCGATCACACACACAGCCTGGGCACCCAGGGGCGCGCTCCCGGGGAGCCCCTCAGACAGGATCCGAGAACCCCCAAGGAGGGGCAGAGGCCTGGAAGTCCCGGTTGGGGCTGAAGAGAGCGCCCAGGCCAGAGACGCTCTCCCACCCCTTGCTGTGTGACCACAGCGGCTCTCCTGCCTTCTCTGTGCCTTGGACTCTTGCTTAAGATAGTAGAGGGGGGCTACATGCAGTGCTCAGCCAGAACATTCTGAAGAGTGAGACAGGGGCCCCGGGGCTGCAGATGGAGGCTGGTGTTCTAGTTCAGTCTTTGAATCACATCGAGAGAGGTTAGTGCCGCCTTCTCTGCCTCCCGCCTCGCTCCCTCCTTTCCAGCCGAGTCCTGGTCGACAGGAGAGGGGGCCCCCGGCTTGGGTCACCCCGGGGCACAGGTGTCCAGCAAGAACTGAGCGTCTTGTTTGATGGCCATTGTACTCTGGCCTCTTTCTGTTGGTGACACATGGGAGGTGACATTTGCTCTTAGAGACACTGAAGTCCAAAGAAAGACTTCCAGGAAGCCGTCACGGCCGTCGGACGGCATGATGACAGGATCCTGGTGGCAGGAGGGCCACAGACCCAGTGCGGGCGGCCAGGGGACTCGCCAGAGGAGGGCCACTCCCGCCCAACGTCCAGCTGGACCCGGGGAGGCTGAGGGGCTGGACAGGAAAAGGTTGATCCCGGGGGCCAGAAAGACCCTGCTGCCCGGAAGTGCCTCACGTCCCGTGGGGGCTGGGCAGGCGCACAGAGGAGCTGGCGGCCCCGCCAGCGCCACTTGCCCAGCTGCCCAGAGCCATGTTGGCCGCTGTCCTGCTGACCCTGGCCCTGCTGGGCAGTGCCCATGCCTGCTCCAGAGGCAGCTCGTGCCCGGCGGGCATTGCCTGCCGCATCACCAAGCCCGCCCTCCTGGTGTGTAAGTACGGCACCCGCCTCCCGCCCCGGCCTCCTCTGTGCAGCCCGGGGCCTTTGCAAGGACACCCACCGTGGTCGGGAGCAGGGCCGCCTGCCAGAGCGAGGAGCCCAGCGGCCAGGGGGCTGAGCGGGGCTCTCCTGTCCCTGCTGACTGCCCCTTCCAGCTCCCTGATGAGGAGGAGCAGCCTCCCCTTCTGCAAAGTGAGAAGACCCTCCTGGACCTTTGTCACAAGGGGTCGGAGACGCAGAAGTGTTGAAGGAGGTCCTAGTCCAATAAACCAGGAATGACTCAGAGGCCAGACTGCCCTAGGACAGGTCCACGTGGGCCATTAGCCAGCAGGGACATGGCTGGGGAAGAGCCAACAGCCAGGCGCGGGATTCGTTTCTGGGGCTGGGACCCACAGTTCTCTGGAGTTCAGAGGAAAGCCTCTTTGGAAGGACAGATGTGGGGGCAAGGTTTGGGTTAGTGTGTCATTGGTATTGAAAGTCATTCTATGGCCAGAGTCAGGTATCAGTATGAGTCCAAGCAAGTGAGGATCTGTCACCTAATGCTGTGTGGCCTTGGTTGACTTCATTGCCCTCTCTGAGCCTCAGCCTCTTGCTCAATACAATAAAAGCACAGGGAATTTCAGTGATACGACCTCTAACAGACTCTCTCCTGTGAGACCCAGGATCCTAGACTCAATTGTTTTGGGGAGGGGTCTCCCAGCACAGTCTGAGTGTGGCTGGGGTCAGTATGAAGCTGGGGCTGGGGCTGTCATTTTGACTAGGATCGTGGGGTGCCTGTGCGTAGCATCCAGAGGCTAGGTTGTGAGCAAGATCTCTGGGTGGGCTCAGGGGTCAGGGCTCTCTGTGTCCCCTGGGCGTTGCCACCCGACTTCTACCCTTCTGAGCCCTGTTGGCAGGTGGGGTCATCCCAGAGAGGCCGAGCCATGGCCAAGGCTGGGCTGGGGCTGAGCGGGCGGCCAGCCTGGGTCTCCACTTCCCCTCTAGTGAACCAGGAGACGGCCAAGGTGATCCAGACGGCCTTCCAGCAGGCCAGCTACCCGGACATCACGGGCGAGAAGGCCTTGATGCTCCTCGGCCGCATCAAGTACGGTCTGCACAGGTGAGTGGCCCAGCAGCGGGCAGCAGGAGCTCCCCGCGGACCCCGCCCGGCCCAGGGCCCCGTGGGGGCTGACTGGAGGGCTCCGGCCCCTCTAACAGGTCCAGGCCTTGGGAGGCCCTTTCCCGCTGCCCTGGGAAGATGGTGTCTTCCCTGGGGCACCTTACTTGAGGCAGGGGACAGAGACTCCTTGGGAGATTGTCTCCTGACTTGACATGGCGTGGTGGGAACAGTCAAGGGCAGGCGATGGACCAGCTGCCCTTACGTGCAAAACCTGCTCCGCCTCTCTCGCCCCCGATGGCCCTGCTCAACAAGCGGGCAAGGGGCTCCGAGGGTCAGGCTGCTTGGAGGTCACACAGCGAGGCCGCGACCTGAACACGAAGCTCAGGAACACGGCCCGCTTCCTGGCACTTCAGAGCCGGTCCGTCTTTCCGTGTGTCTGAAGTCCCACGATGGGGCAGACACTGATCAGGGGCCTCCTCCCCAGCCGGGCAGAACACGCTGGACCTGGTGGACCTGCTTCAGGCCTGTGCCTTGGTCCGGGAGCCGTGCGCGCCTAGGACCACCAGGGGGCGCTGGCGACGCGGCTGGTTCTGTTCTGGGCGGCGCTCAGGTGGAGCCCAGGTCTCGGGCGCCGGCAAGCGCTCCGCTACTAAGCTACAGCCGGTCTGGCTTCGCCTCCTGTTAGAAAGGCTTCTGCAGCCGGGCCAGGGCGGGAGGAGGTGAAGGTGTCCGCAGGGCTCTCGGTGCGTCCCCTTCTGTAACACGAGGAGAATACCGCCCTGGACCCTTCCGCCGAGCTCAGAGATAGACAGCCAAATGCCCGGGAGCTGTTCAAAGAGGGACTGTCCTAAGACCAGACTGCCCTAGAATAGACCCACGTGGACTGCTGGCAGCAGGCCTGGTGGGGAAGAGCCAACCTGTGATGGCTGAGCTTGATGTGGATATTGGTTGGAGCTGGAGAACGGGTACCCTGAGAACGCTTTTCTCTTTCTCTCTTTCTCTCTCTTTTATTTTTTATTTTTATTTTTTAAATTTTTTTTTTGTACTGGGGATTGAACTCAGGAGCCCTGGACCACTGAGCCACATCCCCAGCCCTATTTTGTATGTTATTTAGAGTCAGGGTTTCACTGAGTTGCTTAGCACCTCACTTTTGCTGAGGCTGGCTTTGATCTCTGATCCTCCTGCCTCAGCTTCCCGAGCTGCTGGGACTACAGACGTGTGCCATGGCACCCTGCACAGTGGGAATCCTGTATGCCATCCTGTCTCAGAGGAATAGAATGGAAAGGAGCAGAACTGAGCAGAGGACAGGATGCCTGGCCTCTGGTTGCTGGTCACAGTGTATCACTGTGGTCATAACACAGGATTTGGGTGGACAGACCCAGGACCAAATTCCAGAGGCCTCATGAAGCCACACTTCCATCTCTGCTCAGTGGAGATAGCACGGTGATCACATCAGGGGCTGTGATGGGGACAGAGCAGGGAAGTGGCCCCTCAGGACCTGCTCCAGGCATGATGCTGCTCTCAGCCTGTCCACATCGCACAGCAGAGCAGGGTGGACATCGCACGCAGGCCCCAAGGTGTCCCCCTGGCTCCTCATTCCTTCCCTGCTCCCTCCCTAAGGGTCCCCACTGAGCCCCCACCTCTGACCACATCCTGCCCACCGAGACCCCCAAGGCTGGGCTCCGCTTTTCCAGGCCTGCCGAGGCCCATTCCCAGCGGGGCCTCCACTCTCACCCCTGCCCCTGAGGGATCCTGAAGCCCACTCTACCCATTTCCTATTTGCAGCTAACAAATCCCCAGCATGCAGGGGGTCTGAACAGCGCCCACTTATCATCCTCAAGTGGAACGGTTAAAATCCAACAAGGGGCTAAAATCCAGGTGTCCACAGGGCTGGGCTCCCTCTTGGCGACTCTTTCCTTGCCTTTTTGAGGCTGCCCCCAGCCTTGGTCTGGGCCCTCCTTCTCCAACGCCGGCAAGGTGGTATATCTGGCCATTCTCCCTGGTTGCATGTCCCATCTCTCCTCCCGCCTCTCTTCTGTGTCCCAGCACCCTGCGATGACAGAGCAGCCACCCAGGTGGCCGGGGGTCCCGCCCCACCTGCCTTGAGGATTTTCACTTTATCGTGCTACAGTGTCCCCTTTGCCCCTCCCTGACCTCGCGATGCCCTTTCTTCCTCCCCCGGGTTCTCCCAGCATCCAGGTCAGTCACCTGTCCATCGCCAGCAGCCAGGTGGAGTTGGTGGAAGCCCAGTCCATCGACATCTCCATCCAGAACGCGTCCGTGATCTTCCAGGGGACCCTGAACTACGGGTACACGAGCGCCTGGGGGTAAGCACTCCTGTCAGCTGACGTGCCCCTCTCCAGCCCCTCTGCGCCATAGGGCAGGATGAAGGTCCCGGGTCCTTGGCTTTTTGCAGGTTGAACATTGATCACGCTGTTGACTTCAAGATCGACTCCGCCACCGACCTCCGGATCAGCACCCAGCTGAGTAGGTGTCCAGCTCCCTCTGGGGAGGCAGGGAGGCCAAGTTCCAGGGGTTGGCCTCAGCAGAGCAGGAAGGTAGGGCAGGCAGGAAGTTCTGAGGTGGTCAAGGAGGCCCGACCTGGGAAGTTTGCAGGGTGGGGGAGCTCCCGGCTGGGCAGGCCATCCGTGGGTGCTGCTCAGCAGCCCAGGCTGCCCTGATAGGACCTGGGGTCTCTCTGCAGCCTCTGACTCTGGCAGAGTGCGGACCAATGCCGCCAGCTGCCACCTGTCTTTCCATAAGCTGCTCCTGCACCTCCAAGGGGAGCGCGAGTAAGTCCACGCCCCGTTCCCCCTCCCTGCCCCTGCGCCCCAGCCCCGCCTCTCGCCCCGCCCCTGCGCCCCAGCCCCGCCTCTAGCCCCGCCTCTGCTCCCCCGCCCCGCCCCTGCGCTCCCATCTTTGCCTGCATCCCATCCTGTTGCTGCTCGCACACCCGCTCCAGGGTCCCCCAGTACGTTCGGTGGGGTTCGCTCCCTCCCCATCAGAACAACCTCAAAGAATGGAAAAGTAGCAGCTATTGAAAACATACAATGGGCCAAGGGTGATTCTAAAAGCTTGGCGTAGATGAGTGACTTGGTTCTCACACAATCCGGGGCTAGGAGATAGATTCTGTTATCATCCCCATTTTCACATGTGGGTAAACCGAGGCCTGCGTTAGGAAGGAAAGGAACGCTCTGCATCCACTCCTCACCTCCTGCATCCCAGGCATCCTATTGAATCAAGATGAACCTGCAGCCGAGCTGAGTAGAGCTTAGTAACTCGCTGCAGACGCACAACTTGCCACAGGCGGGTGGGAGCACATTTTGAAACCAGCATCCTCTGATCCAGGGCCTGAGCTCCTGTTTCCGGGGTGTGGTTCTTTGCCCTGACCAATCTCCTCTGTCAAGGAGCTGTGAATAGTCTCGTTGCACAGAGGAGGACTGAGGGTCAGAGAGGGCCCAGTCTCACACCAGTGGCAAACTTGGAAGGCGGGAGGAGGATGGTGGCTGGGGAGCAGACACATGCATGAATCTGGACCCGGCCCATGACATGGGCCTCCTGAGGGATTCCGAGGTGACCATGTGTTTGATGCTCATGTCCGAGGCTCTGTCTGGGGCTCAGTGTTCTCAGTGTGGATTGGGGATGATAATTCCCACCTCCTAAGCGACCTGAGGATTCCGAGGCCAGCAGAGCCCCAAAGGTGTGCACACAGGAAGTGCTCGGCGGATGCTCGGGACTGGCTGGAGGCTCACTAGCTCTTGCTACCTCAGGCCCGGGTGGATCCAGCAGCTGTTCACAAGCGTCATCTCCTTGACCCTGAAGCTGGTCCTGAAGGGGCAGGTGAGTGAGGCCAGCCGTGGTACCTGGGTCTGGAGTCAGGGCTGGGAGCCAGACCCACCTCCTCTCCCTGCCCTTCCCTGAGAAGGTGCCCCCTCCTCCCTCCCCAATGTAGCTAGTCCCCTGTGCCCATTCCCAGCACTGCCACCCCACACAGCTGGAGGGAGGCACCACCCTGCCTCCTCTCTGGTCTTCTTTCCTGCCTGGTAAGCTGCTTGCCCTATCCACCCCAGATCTGCAAAGAGATCGACGTCATCTCCAATATCATGGCCGACTTTGTCCAGACAAGGGCGGGTGAGTTCTGCCTGCAGGCCTCAGAAGGCAGTGATGGGAACAGAAAACGACCCACAGGCACTGTGATCTTGGGACTGTTCCCCTCCGCTCTGGGCCTCTTGGTCCCTATCTGGTTGTGACACTTGGTGATTAGTTATGGCAGGTTGCTTCCCCTTGAAGCTACAGCCTCATGAGCTGTGTGACCTTGAGCCAGTGACTTAACCTCTCTGAACCTCAGTTTCCTCATTAGTAAAAGGAGTAATAGCACCTGCCTCACCAGAGTAGCTGTGAGAGTCGAGTGAAAAAAATGTAAGGATGAAGTATAAGACAGTACCTGGGCCATTGCTGTTCCTAATTATCAGCACCCAAAACCTTTATCACCAAGCTTAGTGTCAAGTGCATTTCAGGCAACATGGATAGAAGACAAGGAAGAAGGCAGTATGGCGACGGAGCACTCCACCACTCTGGGTGTCTCTTCCCTCCGGTTCTGATGGGGCTCTGGTTAAGGGGCAGCTTCCCCTAAGGCTGTGCAGTGTAGAAGAAAAGACTGGCTGAGCACTGTGGCCCACGCCTGTAATCCCAGCCACAGGGAGGCTGAGGCAGGAGGATCGCAATTTCAAGGCCAACTTCGTGAGAACCTGTCTCAAAACAAAAAGTAAATTAAAAAGGCTGAGAATGTAGCTCAGTGGTTGAGTGCCCCTGCGTTCAATCCCCAGAACCAAGAAAGGGAAGGACGGACTCAGGACTCAGTTTTTTCCTCTGTCCGATGGGAACATTCCTGGGACACTGGAAGGAACCAAAGACAGGACGAGAAGGTGCTTAAGAGCAGGAGAAACTGTCCTGTCCAGTGACACTAATGGCACGGTGGCTGGTTGAACTCGCTGTCCTAGGAGCTTGACTTGCTTTTGCTATGGACTTTTCCCGGTGACCCCTTGACCCCCATCTTACTGATCTGTGGGCCTAAGAGGACCCCCAATCTGGGAAGTAGGGGAGAGGCATCCGAACGGGGCCCTGCAGTGATTTCCCAAGCCCCGCTCCAGCCACTGAGTCACACTGGGACCTCCCCTGCCAGGCCAAGGGCACATGCCTGGTCCTGAGTCCCTGGCACAGAGCAGGTGCTCAGCCAATGGGGAAACTGAGTCACAGTGAAACCCCCCCCCCCGAGATCGGGAGACCCTCTGGGTCGCTGCAGGGTGGTGGGAGGGGAGACCTCAGGCAGTGCCAGGTAAGCGTGGGCATCCAGGTTCCTGGGACCACCGGGAGCAGATTGAGAGGTGACTAGAACCGCATCCCCCTCCTGGCCTGGGGACCCTGGAGTGTGGGGAGCTAGGGAGAGGGACAGGGCCTCCGACTGCCCAGGCTGCCCAGGGACTTTCATCAGGGGCGGGAGCACAGCGTCACCCACGCGGCCCTCCATCCCTCCGGGTCTGTTCCAGGGCTTTGAACTACATACAGCCCAAGGACAAATCACTGCTGCCGTCTGCTTTTGTAAATAAAGTTTTATTGGCACACAGCCACGCCCATGCACCTGTACGCTGCTGCAGCAGAACGTACCACAGCCGGGACCTAGCTGCTGCAGAGCCTCGTGCGCTACCATCTGGTGGTTTATAGAAAAGTCTGCTGACCCCTGTCACCATAAGGACACAGCCCTGGGGCAGATGGTGCCATTGGAGGGGAGGACGAGGATCAGCTCGGTCAGCCCCCTGCCCTTGCCACCCAGCAGCTGAGGGCAGGGCTGGGGCTCCAGCCTGGACCCCTGAGCTGAGCCAGTGCTGCAGGACTCCTGCGTGTGGCGCCAGCCAGCCAGACAGGAGCTGAGAAAAGAGACTGAAAAAGTGCACCCGATGCCCCAGGACCCACTTTACCCAGGAGCGCAGGGTCAGGAGGCGGGGCCTGTGCGCGAGGGGGACAGGGCACCAGGCCAGCTCCCCGTCCTGCCGCTCCCCCTGCCCCTCCTCTCCCACAGCCAGCATCCTCTCAGATGGAGACATCGGGGTGGACATCTCCCTGACAGGCCCGCCTGACGTCACAGCCACCCACCTGGAGTCCCACCACAAGGTGGGTGTGCGTGAGGCGGGGACGGGACTCCCCTCCCTGGGTGCTCCTCACGCTCTGTCCTCACCTGTGTCCTGTGGCCTGCCCCCAGCCCACGGAAGGCACAGGTGTTCTGCAGGTGTTCCCTGGTGTGGCAAAGAGGCGAGTAGCTTCCCTGTCTGAGCCCCTGTGCTGGCACCAGGCTCCTGGCTCCAGGGTCCTTGCAAAGCACCAGCTCCTTCTGGAAAGCTTGTTTGGCTTCCCATCTCCACTGGATGTGGAGAGCGGGCTCCCTGGGGCATCTAGGGAAGCTCTGCCCCTGCTCCTCGGGACTGGGCTCTGCTGCTGTAGCAGAGCTGCCCAGAGCAACGGCAGTGAACCCTCAGACATTCACTTCCTGCTCAGGTCCAGGAGGGTTTGCACCTCTGTGGTGCTGGGCATGCAGGCTCCGTGGTCTTGCTGGCCTGGCCACCACACTACTCTGCTCACATCCAGTGATCTGACCTCGGTCACACCTAGCTGCAAGGGAAACGGAAAGCGTACTCCAGGCAGCTGTGAGCCTGGCTAGAGACCCGGTGTCGCGGACTCTGCAGCGGAGTGGATCCTAGGGAACAAACAGCCGTGTCTCTGAGGGCGCCTGACCCCAGAAAAGAACACTGCAGGGAGTTCGTGGCTGCCCACGAGGCCCGTTGGCCACTGGCGGGCTGGCTGAGTCCGAGGAGCCGGGCCGGCGGGCTGACAGTCTGCAGCTGGTCCCAGAAGGTGCAGGGCTGGTGCGCAGGCTGGCCGGGTGGGAGCGAAGAGGCCCAGGGCCACCACTCTGCCCGTGGTCCTTCCTGAACCTCGGCTTTGAGGGTGGTGACCACGTCTGTCGGACCACCTCACCCTGTGCTGCTGGGAACGCAGTAGGCCCTCGAGATGGATGAAGGCCGAGCTGGAAGAATCCCGGGCAGCTCTTCCTCAGTTCCCCGCGGTCCTCTGGGCTGGATGTTCCCTGTGGCTCCTCTCAGTCCCCTGGAGCTGCCTCCAGCGGAGACATCAGAGGGGCAGCCAGCATCCCTGCTTCCTCCAGGGTCATTTGGTCTACAAGAATGTCTCCGAGGACCGACCGCTCCCCGCCTTCGCGCCCCGCCTGCTGGGGGCCTCCCGCATGCTCTACTTCTGGTTCTCTGAGCAAGTCCTTGACTCCCTGGCCAAGGCCGCCTTCCAGGATGGCCGCCTCATGCTCCGCCTGACGGGGGACGAGTTCAAGGTGAGGGGCTGGTGGGCTGCTGGAACACCCACCCCCATGTGTGTGTGTATGTGTGTGTGTGTGTGTGTGTGTGTGTGTGGTGTTGTGCGTGCACACGCATGAGGAGCACAGAGGAGGTTCTGGGTGATGCCCGAGGAGCTAGGAACCATCTAAGCTGCAGCCATCACGCTCAGGTCCAGCACTGATTAGGGCCTACTCTGTGTTGGGCGAATGGATCGATTAGTTGGAGGATCAATAGATAAAAAGGCAGATGCAGGCATTGATATAGCTTGTCACGTAGGAACTGTGCAACAAACGTGAGGTGCCGTTACTATCAGTGATGAGTGCATTTTTCTTGCACTCACTCTGTGGGGTAGGTACTCTCAATACCTCCACTTTGCAATAACAAAAACACACCGAGGCTCAGAGAGGGCAGGTAACTTGTCCAAGATCACACAGCGTGGAAGAGATGACTCCAAAGTCTGTACTCTTTGATACTAGAAATGCTTATATGGTTTCCAGCCTGTGACTGTCATTGAATTCAGGGGAAAACTGAAGCCCTAGAAGGGAAGAGACTTCCCCAAGGTGACATAGACTGGGTGTGGCCTCTAGTCAGGTCAAGGGTCCTCTGTACCACGCCCTGCCCAGAGTGTGTCAGATCATGTCTGGGGGGTTGGGCATTGGTTTGGGGGTGTGTCCAGCGCCTGACACCCCACCCCATTCCTGCAGTTTCCTTCAGAGGCCTGACCCTCTCGCCCGTCTCTGCCCCTTCCCTCTCTTAGGCAGTGCTGGAGACCCATGGCTTCAACACCGACCAGGAAATGTTTCTGGAGGTAACTGCCCCGCTGCCTTTTCTCCTGCACCCCAGTCCTACTTTTGCTTCAGGAGTCCCCATTCAGTCACTGCAGCAGCAGTGGCCATCAGGACAGCCAGGCCTGAGCGTGTCCAGGGCCCTGGGACCGCACTGGACCCCTCCTCCCGTGCTCTCGGCAGCCTGAGTGCGAGGCACCGTCGCGGTCCCCGTCTGCACACGGGGAAACCCCGTGAGTGGCAGGGCTGGGTTAGAGCCAGCTGCCCTGGCCCTGGGACCTTGCTCCACGCCCCTGCCCTGTTACCCAGCCCAGGTTCTTGCAGGAGGCTGGCGCCCAGGGTCACCCCAGGCTCAGCAGGCCCTGGCGAGAGGGCGAGGCCTCTGACTACTCCCCCTCCCTTCCTTGGGGGCCACGGCCTCTGCCCGCTCTGCTGACTGGCCATGCATCCTAACCCCTCTCCTCGGTGGGGGGTTCCACCATGAATTCACAGTCCCCAGCCCTGAAGGGACCCTCGCCAGCCCTGGGAAAACTCCTGCAGCCTCTGGTCTCCCTCGCCCGCCCCCTGCAGTGACTTCCATCCTCCCCCACGGTCCTCCAGCTGAATCTCCAGCTGCCCCAGCCTTCCCGCCGCCTCCTCACAGACTCAGTAACTACCCGGTAACTCCTACTACGCTACTTGCCCCACGGCTGGACAGTGGCACCAGTGAAACTGGTCCCTCAGTTCCTGCTCCCAGCTTCCTGCTCACTCCCCCGCTCCTTCCTGTGGTCCTCCCGCTGGACTGGCTGTCCCGCTGGGAATGGCTGTCCGCCTTCCCAGTGTTCCCAGCCCTGCAGACGCCTCTCCCTCCTTCCAAGCACGAACCTTCTGCGTTCCCTCACCCTCCCTTCGCTCCCATCCCCCTTACGAGTCCCGCCTGACGCATGTCCTCACTGTCATAGACTCTGTCCACTTCTCTGCTCCACCTCCACCCCAGGCCTGGCCGCCATTAAGTCCTGTGGGGTTCCAATTGCAGGAGGTCCTGCATCCCGATACCCTGCCAGTCTGTTCTCCACGGCACGCAGAACAACCTTTTCTAGAAGTAAAACTGTTCACTCACCTGCCAGCTTAAAATGCATCAAAGAGAAAGGATCGGAGTCTTGGGATAGGGCAAGATGCCCTGTCCTGGCCTCGAGGAGTCCATGCTGCCTGGCCCCTGTCTGCTCTCCATCTAGTGGTCTTAAGCACAGCGTCGTTGTTCAGCTCTAGAACGTCTCCCTCCCTTCAACTCTTGCCCCTCCTCTGTTTTCTTTATTCTTGCCTCTTTGAGTTAGATGTATGTTGGACCCTCTCTCCATCTTCTGTGTCTGTTGGTTACTTTGTCATATTTTTTCATCTTTTGATATCTCCATTGCTAAATTCTGGATAGTTTCTTCAAATAGCTCTTCCGATTCACTAATTCTTCTTACAGCTAGGTCGTATCCATTCATGCATCCACTGAGTTTCCCATTTTGACATCGATAACTTATTTATAATAACATTTTAGTCATTTTAAAAATCTCTCTTCTCTCCCACCCCAGAGCACCACCATTTCATTGCGGCTCTATTCCTTTAATCACTTTTTAAAATGTTCACTTTGTACTTTCTGCCAGGAGGTCCAGTTCTTGGGGTCCTCACCCTGCTGGTTGGGTTTGCTCGCGACCCCTCACGGTGGGTTTCCTTGTGTGGTTTGTCCTTCCTGTCCATCCACAAGCTCATCTTTGGTGGAATCTGGTTTTTCTGTGGGCAGCTCTGCCCTGGGGTCCTCACCTCTTTGAGTTAGATGTAAGAGGACAGTCTGGTATTTACTTCTGCCAGGGACCCCAAAGACGACATCATGTGTTAGTCGTGGATGTGTTACCTGATAGCTCCACCCGGGAAGCCCTGCTCCACGCTGATGGTACAGATCATCCTTCAGTCCTGCCTGAGTGCGGCTTGGGTTTTGATCAACCCCCTGTTCCCTGACCCCAGCACTCCCGGGACATTCTTTGACAAGGGAGGATTTTTAGTGTCCTTTTCACTGAGAGGAAATGGTTTAGTTCCACTTCTACATCTCTCTCTGAGGACATAAAACCCCTGGACGGTGTGGTCTGAAGCCACATCCTCCTCCCTGTCTCTCGGGGCCACGTTGCTTATGGTTTCACCTTATCATATTCCTTCCTCTCCAGGACCAGGGATGGCCCCTTTCTTTCAAGCTCAGCTATGTATTAAATAAAGTCCTTTGTTGTAAAGTATCACTGGTTCAGTGATGTCCTGGTTGAGGCCCCCTTGAGCCCAGTCCCACAGGCTGCTGATCCTGTGGGCAGATGCAGCTGACTGCAGGCCACACTCCCAGCCTCACTCGCCACCTCTCCATTCCTTGTTTTGACCGGCCCCAGGGCCTTTGCGTGTACTGATCCCTCTGCCTATAAGGTTTCCCTCCCCCTGTCCCATCTGACTCCTCCTTGTCCTCAGAGAAGTCCTCTCCCCACTTCTTGAATACCAATCGGATCCCCTCTTGAGGGCCTTTGGGCCACAGCCTGGTCTACCTCTCCTTTAAACTGCCTACCAGTTGAAAATGTACATTTAGCTGATCAGCGTTGAGCTTTGCAGGTCTATTTGGTTCTCTGCTGTGCTTGTACTTCTGGCCCAAGGTTGAAACCTAGTGGGATCCGGGGACATTTCAGAAGGGAGGTCAGTATGCAGCGCTTTCTTGGATGATCTCATATAATCCTCACGCACACCCTGCGAGGCAGGTGCCATTCTCCCCACTGTGCAGGTGAAGCCGGGAGCACGGAGGCCAAGCCAAGGCATCCTTCCCGCACGCCAGAGGTGGACAGGAAGGAGCAGCCTCACTAGCACACAGAAAAGAAACCGAGGGTCAGGAAGGGAGCGCGTCTGGCTGTCGAGTCCCCCTGGCAAATGTGTGAAGTGCTACAGCCTAGGGTTCCTGGAGTTGGAACCGGCCTGGGGCTGCTTCCTCTTCTCCCCGTGCTGGGACCCCCGGTCAGCTTCATCCCTCTCCTCTCTGAGGGCAGCGGCGACAGCTGTTCTGATGGACCCCTGTCTCCCCGTAGCTGTTCAGCAACACCCCCATCAGCCAGACCCAAGTGACCGTCTACTGCCTGAAGAGGCCCAAGATTGCTTGTCAAAACAAGGGCGTCGTGGTCACTTCTTCCGTGGTGGTGAAATTCCTCTTCCCCCACCCAGATGGCCAGAGTGCTGTGGCTCACACATTTGAAGAGGTGAGGAGGGCGCAGGGGGAGGGAGCAGGGACCTGTCCATCCAGGGCAGGGGGACAGGGGCTCTGCGGTCTTCTCGCCCCCTCGCGAACAAGACCCGGCGGAGTGTGGCTCAGTGGTAGGGCACCTGCCGGCACACACCGCCCGGCAAAGAAAAGGTCATATGACACAGGCAGGGTGTCACCGGCCTGGGTGCTGTTCTCTTCCTCCAGGGGCGGGACGCAGGCGTTTGCCACATTAGGTTCTCAGCCCTCCTCCCAGATCCACTAGGCCATGTGGGTTTCCAAATGCAAAATGTTGTGCGTCGCAGAAAAGGAGCGCAGCGTGTCTGTACGCTGAACACGGGCGGGCGGGGACCCCACGACCCACACATGGACATTCAGGGGAGCAAGGGAAACACGACACAAGGCCCCCCGTGGGGATGGCCAGGCTTTGCAGGCAAACTTAAAAAAAAACAACTTTCAGGTTTCGGAGCTTGCTTGATTGTGTGATGGTAACTAAGGAATCGCGGCTCGGCTGATCCTGATGCTCTTTCGTATGCCCTTAACGCTTCGATTCTTCTTTCTTCTTTGTTTTCCTGTCTGGTGCTGGGGTTGCTCTCCAACCCCGAGCCACGCCCCAGCTCCTTTTTATTTTTTATTTAAGACAGGTCGTCACCTGCCTCAGCCTCCCCGTTGCTGGGGTGGCAGGCGTGCGTCACCACGCCCGGCTGCTCCATATTCCTTAATGCACTAGAGACTAAAGACAAAGGTAACACGGGCACATGGTGGGACATAGAGAAATCTGAAGACACCACACTCCCTGACAGGAGAGAACGGGGCACAGTTCACGGTGGCATTTTACTTTATATCAACTTCTTATTTTGGAAGAATTTCAGATTCGAATGAAAGTTGTAAAGAATGTATGGGTAATGGCGGGGACACCTGCCATCCACCTGGCTTCCCTACGGTTGACGTCTCTCAGATGCCCCGTGTGTTGTGACTCAGCCAGAACACTGGAACACAACCAGGAGCCCAGCTCCAGAAGGGCGCCCGCCAGTTTTTCCACTGGTCTCCTTTTTCGGTGCCAAGATCCAATCCAAGAGAGCAGGCGGTATTCAGCTTTTTGGAAATCTCTTAAAATTTCTCTAATTATTTGTCTGTTATTTAAGAATCTGAAAAGTTGAGAGTATTCGAGAAAAATGTATTTGATAATACTTGAGAAAGCTAAGGTGGATTTTGGTCAGCACCATGGGGACAATATGGACAAGACCACCGCAGGGGGTCTTGCAGTGTCCTGAGAGGGTCAGGGATAGGAAAGGGACAAACAGGATTCTTGCTGAAGGTGGTCCGATATAACCTGGGAGATGTGGAAGATCAGAAACCAGATCAAATAGGAGGCCGATCAGATATTGGGGGTGGGGATTCTTGCTAGACTGGTTGAGCAGAGTTCTTGCAACAACTGGGTTTACAGGCAACACACTTCGGTCCTAGGGGAAGGTTCTGGAGCCTCACTGGATTTTGATCCAGCAGAGAATCTTTGCAGATCACAACAAACACCTCCTCCCCGGGCATCCTGTTTCACCCCCGCCCAGCATTTCCAGTAATCCTCTCCCATCTTTGCCCCCACCCCAAACTTCTCTTCTTACTTGTGAATCTGGTGGTGGACGGCAGCCATCTGAAGGAGCCTGTGTCCACCAGGGGGTGTTTCCAGAAGGCAGTGTTGGCTAGATGTCCAGGGGCCAGGAGAGAGCAGGGGGCCTGCTGGGGGCCTGCGGAGGGGAATCCCGGTGTGGCTGTTGAGGGGTGAAGGAGTCGCAGGTCAGGGAGGTATGCTAGGAGACGTCGTGAGGCTGGCAGGCCAGGAGGGGAGTCCACGTCATGACGGCTGTGGGGGCAGAGAGAGGGCACGAGGCTGGTGTGGACCAACGGAACCCAAGCCCTGCAGGGAGCGGCCCCCAAGGATGGGCCACTCGTCCACCAAACAGAGGTGTCTCCAGAGGGCCAGGTCCAGTAGCTCATTTGTTCAAGGTCACACATCGCATTTATAGGGAGTTGACAGTTTCTGCACCCCCGGAACACTCATCCATTCTTTGATTTTTAACCACGTCTGTTGAGTTCTTCCTCTGGGCCAGGCCCTGTGGTTCTCAGGAAGCTTACAATGTGACGGGCAGAGACAGTCAACGAGCTAGCCAAACAAGAGGCTGCATGACCTCGACTTTAGTGGCTCTTTCTTTTTAGGCACACAGGACAGTAGAGTGCATTTAGACATATTATACCTACATGGAGTCTACCTTACTCTAATTAGGACCCCATTCTTGCGGTTGTGCATGATGTGGAGTCTCACTGGCCGTGTACTCATACATAAGCGTAGGAGAGTTATGTCCGACTCATCCCACTGTCTTTCCTAACCCCTCCCCCTCCCTCCCCTTCCTTTCCTTTTGTCTAATTCAATGAACTTCTATCCACCCCGCACCCTACTCCCGTTTATTGTGTAGTAGCATCTGCATATCAGAGAAAACGTTCAGTCTTTGGTTTGGGGGGATTGGCTTAGCAATGATAGTCTCCAGTTCCATCCATTATCACAAATGCCGTCATTTCAATCTTCTTTATGGCTAAGTAATATTCCGTTGTATACATGCACCACATTTTCTTTATCCATTCATCTGTTGAAGGGCATCTAGGTTGGTTTCACAATCTAGCTATTGTGAATCGAGCAGCTATGAACACTGATCTGGCTGCGTCACTGTAGTACGCTGATTTTAAGTCCTTTGGGTATATACTGAGGAGTGGGATAGCTGGATCAAATGGCGATCACCTCTACTTTTGCCCCGGACCATGGTTGAGGAAGTGCTAGTGCAAATTCAACTGAAAATCAGTTTACTTGAGAATCACCTGGAGCCACAGGTCTCCTGCTTTGGTGTGGGCATCCCCCGGGAAGTTAGGAAAGCACAGATTCCCGGGTCCCCCAGGGTCTCCAGCTTATAGGTCTGGGGCAGGGCCTGAGAATCTGCACTTCCAGCACATTCCTCCCTCCTGGTGCTGACAATGCTGGTCAAAGGACCACACGTGGAGCAGCAGCAACCTGGTGGGTTTGAAGCCCAGAGTGTGAAAATGCAGGTAAATCCAGCCTCAGGCAGAGGAAGCCTCTCGCGCCCAGGCACTGCCTCGTTCTGGAGGTGGAAGAGTGAGCCCTGGGGAAGCCCTGGTCCACAGTGGCTCCTGACTAACCAGAGGAGACTGGGAACGTGGGACAACCAGAAGCCAGGAGAGGAAGTGCTGTCGAGGCTCTGGGTCCCGAGCCAGTGCGGCCGGTGGGGGACTTCCTAGGTTGGCCTGGTTTTACGTGCTGGGGAAGAAGCAGAGGCCGGGAGCCTGCTAGGCAAGCACTTGGCCACCACGTCGCACCCACCTTCCTTCTCTTTTCAGAAGACCAGGAGCTCAGCTGGATCCCAAGACTCCCTGGACCCACAGCTCTCCACACCCCTCTAACTGGCCCCCAGCGCAGTGGAGGCCTGGGGCCCGAGGGCCGCTCTCTGCTTCAGGGAGGCCCCTGGCACACTGCAGATCTGTTTCTCTCCCCAGGAGATCGTCACTACAGTCCAGGCCTCCTACGCCAAGAAGAAGCTGTCCTTACGCCTCCTGGATGTCCAGTATGAGCAGCAGAGAGGGGAGGGGGGCCAGTCAACTCAGCAAACCTGTTCCCCGCCCTCTGCCGTCAGGTGTGGGACTGGGACCTGGTGGGGAAGTGCAGATTTCTGGCTTGACCATAGGGAGAGACCTTCCCTAGAGTCTAGATTAGGAGGAAGAGACACCACAGGAACGAGGGAGGGCCTCGCGGTGGGAGGGGACCTGAGCTGGGGCCTGGCATCTGGAATGGCAAATCTTTTTTTTTTTTTGATACCAGGGGCTCTTAACCACTGAGCCACATCCCCAGCCCTTTTTTGTATTTTATTTAGGGACAGTTGCTTAGTGCCTTGCTAAGTTGCTGAGACTGGCTTTGAACTTGAGATCCTCCTGCCTCAGCCTCCAGAGCCACTGGGATTCTAGGCCTGTGCCACCACGCCCAGCTGAAAGGGCAGATCTTGAGAGTGCTCCAAAGGCCTCTCGTACCCAGGGCCTTAACTGTTAGACAGAAGCACTTAGATTCTGAGGGTGTCTTTTCTGGGGGGTGTTCTGGGGAGGAGCCCAACCAGGGTCCAATTCTCTCTCACCTCTTTTTCATTTCAGGACTCAACCAAAGGCTGCTTCCAGCACCACTGAGGTAGGTGGGCTTGGGAGACAAGCCCTGTAGGGCTCAGAGAGAGGGTCCTAAATGAAACCAGGCCATCGAATCCAAAGAAATGGGCCAGATGCTCCCTCCTGGTGGCGGTGACCCTCCTCTCTGCTGTGTCTGTGGGGAGCGCTCTCACAGTGCAGGAATGGGATCGTGGTAGTGTGGGCTGAGGAGGCAGGAGAGTGCTGGCATGTGGCCTCTCCCTGGACTTCACTGTCCTCTCCGTGGAATGGGGTCACAGCCCCAGCCCTCCCTGGGCCAGGAAGGACCCGCAGGAAGGGCGTTTCTGAGAGGCGGGAGGCGAGGGCTGGGATGTCGTTTTTCACGGGCACCTGGATGAATGCTCCCCCAGACTGTGTGGCCATCTGCTTGTGGATCACGGCTGTGCTCCCAGGGAGCACTCACCGTGGGCCTCTGATTGGCAGAGCAGTTCCAAGTCGGTCCAGAGCTTCCTGCGGTCGATGGTCCCCACGGTGGGCATCCCTGAGGTCATGACTCGTAAGTGTGGACACTTCACCCTGTCCCCACACCTCTCAGATGGCTGAGTGCAGAGGTTCCGCCCCCTCCCAGCAGCCCCAAGGGCCTCTCATTCTCCAGCCATGGACACTTAGAGGTCCTGGATCCCTTCCCTCACAGCGCTCCCCTCCCTGCTGGTGGCAACTCAGGCCACTGACTTGGCCAGACACATGGACCCCTGATTCTGGCTCACCTTGAGAGTATTACCTCTGCCACCCACATGGTGGCCGAAACCACTCCTAACAGCAACCCAGTGTGGCAGAGAGAAGGCTGTGCTTGGCTCCCGGGAGGCTGCGACCTTGTCATAGCCCAGCCTCAGTTTACCTTTCTATATAATGAGAAGATCAGCCTCATGGTCCCCAGATTCCCTTTGGACCCTGACATGGTAGGATGTTTGTCCCTCTGCAGTGACTCTAATAGCAGCACCTGAGACACCAGCACAGAAGTAAGGTTTGCATGTTGGACAAGGCCTGCCAAGAGCTCTGTGCCCCCTCCCCATGGGTGTACGAGGCAAGCTGGCCTTCATTGTTAATATCTGCTTGTCCACGAGGAAAAGAATGGAAGCAGGAATCATGCCGGCTGACTGTCTCGGTCTTCCTCAGCCTTAGTTTCCCCATCTGTAGCATGGAGCTAAAATGGGGGATGGACTGAACTGGTTGTTGGGGAGACCGCTCTGTGTGGTTGCAGAGAGCACCTAGCAGCTCCGTGGGGGAGGCCTGACGTCCAGGGCTGGCCTAGGGAGTGGCAGCTGCTCCCCAGGGGTCGGCTAAGCAGGGCAGATCCAGAGAACTGGTCCCAAGGTCACCCACTGCCACAAGCCTGGGGCTGGCCCTGCTCCCCAAGGAGGGCCGACTGGGGCTCCCTCCCCTGCCCCAGGGCTGGAGGAGACACTTACAGCGCTCATGAACAGCAAAGGCCTGGACCTCTTTGATATCATCAACCCGGAGATCATCCCTCGCGATGTGAGTACACGCTCCCCGTCAGCTCCCAGCTCCCGGGACACAGCCCCAGGCAGCTTCCTTGGGGTGACTGTTGGCTGTTGGGGAGATGGGCAGAGGGGTCTCCCCAGCTCCTCCTGGTGGCCTGGGAGCCAGCCCAACCTGCCGCTCTCTCCAGGGCTTTCTGCTGCTGCAAATGGACTTTGGCTTCCCAGAGCACCTGCTGGTGGACTTCCTCCAGAGTCTGAGCTAGCGGCCTCCAACCAGAGCCTTGAGCCCAGCTCACTGGAATCCTGGCGTCCCTGTCCATCAGAGCCGGGGCTGCGAGGGAGATGGAGTCCTGCTGTCATTAAAATACTGTGTCCAGGAGCTATGAGGTCCTCCTTCAGGGGATTGGGGACCCTGGGGCAGGGTGGGGACGGGACGTTCACCCTTTGCTAGACGGATCTGACAAGCCCAGCCCAGGCTGTCCACCCTTCCGTCAGCCTTCCACAGCTGTTGTTCCCAAACCCTGCTCAGTCCCCAGCCTGGAGGGAGAAATCCAAACCTCCCACTTTGGATTCAAGCTTCTCCCTGACCCGGTCCCTGCGTATCTGCCAAACCCACCCTGGAATCCACCACTCTCAGCAGACCCTCTGTCCCTGTCACAACAGTGCTGCCCCCTTTGCTGGACAGTCCTGACAAGCCAGTTCCCTGGAAGGTGCCCCTCCTTGAAGTCCTCCCACCCTTCCAGGGCTGGATCAAGGCCCCCTCTCAGGCGTCAGTGACCCACACATCCCCCAGTGACTCCTTCCCACGTTCAGACAGCAGTCGGCCATGCGTACCACCATGGCCTGAACCTGGCAGGCCTGAGGCTCTGAGGTGGCCAAGACACAGACGATGTGTCCATCAGGGGCCACAGGAGCAAGCCAAAGAATGTCGTAATCATGCAGCCTGGAAACAGACGGGTCGTGATCTGGGTCGTGAGCGGCTCACAGACTGAGCGGGAGGCTGCGGTGCCAGGCTTGGATCTGGAGCATGACCTGGGCAGGGGGCCCAGGCACAGAGACCCTCTAGGGAACACCTCATCCCGGCTGGGTCGCCACCCTGCACTGCCCACCCTCCAGAATCCAAAGTCCTGGGTGCCGGAGCCTGGGCGGCGTGCTCAGCCCTGGCTGGGGCACCTCGGTGAACTCCTCACTGGGGAAGCTCACAATCGCCTGGGCACACAAACACACCCTCGCCTCTTCCGGTGACCAGGGGAGGAGGGGACACTGGAGATGCAGCTTGAAGCCTGAGGAGGATTTGCAAAGAGTGCTAGAGCCAGAGGGGACAGTGACAGGTCCTGAGACATTTATCTGGTCACCGATGCACTCATTGACTCCCTGATTAACGCATGTCACTCATGGAGCAGATATCCCAGGCAACCGTGACTGTCCCTGAGTTCTCTCCAGAATCCTGGATAAGAGCCCTAGAAACGGATAGCAGGAAGCCCCTCTCAGGCCCTGTCGTCTCCTGCCCCACAGAGCCCGGGACCTTCCGGTCCTTTGGTCACCCACCAAAGGTCCCAGCTCCTCTTCCAACCAGTTTCCCATGTGGGCCTGAAGTGAGGGTCTCAAGCAGTCTCTGTCCCCTGGGATGCTGGACAGGAAGTGGGGAGGGCGGGAGGCTCCGGACCCCCAGGATAGGGAGAGGGAGGGGCACACAGAGGTCTGGCGTTTGGTCCAGGAGGAGGAGGATGGAATCTCAAAAAGGAAAATAAATCCGACTTTAATGAGGAGGAGAAACATCTTCCGAGTGTGTTTCCAGCCGGCTTATAATGCTCTTCCTCTTCCCATCCCAGGCTAGAGTCCTAAAGGCTTCCCGCGGCCACCTCGACCCGGGTGTGTGAAGGGAACCCCCGACACACTGTTGGAGTGGGATGGGATGGCTGGAATGTGGTCTGCCCCCTCTGGAAAGCCACGTTGCTGGGCTGTTAAGAGTGACCAGGCCGTGAGAGGGCTCACCGCGCAGAGAGTTCTCCAGACCAGGGCGCAGACTCTTGCAAGCAAGGCTCTCATGTTTGCCCCGTCACATGTCCACTTGCACTTCTCTTTCCTCCAAGCACTGAAGCAGCAGGAGACCCTCTCCTGTGCCACGCTCCTGAACTCCCAGCCTCCAGAACTGTGAGCCGAATCAACTTTTCTTTCTAAAGCACCCTGTCTCAGGTATTCTGTTACAGCAACAGGGGATGGACTAAGACACAGAGCAAGATGCTGGCATGTGCAAAGTCCCTCAAGTAGAGGGAACCGTGACAGATTGAAGAAACACAGAGGCCAGAGAAACATACAGAGAAAGCCGGGCACAGTGGCCCTCACATAATCCCAGGGACTCAGCGGGCTGAGGCAGGAGGATCACAAGTTTGAGGCCAGCCTCAGCAACCGAGTGAGAATCTGTTTCAAAATAAAAAAAGGCTGGGGCTGTAGCTCAATGGTAAATTGCCCCTGAGTTCAATCCCAGGTACCACAAAAATAAATAATTAATTAATAATAGATAAATGAATAAAAGAAAAGGCTGGCAGATGAGGCCAGGGCAGCGGGCAGGGTCCACACTGCAGAGGTGGCAAAGGGGCCTGGTCTTATTTTAACAGCCAGCATGCAAGGACTTGGCAGGCGGTGCTTGGCAGGGGGATGGCCGTCAGGTTTAAGAGCTCTTGAGGGGAAGGGGCTAGCCTCTGAACCAGGATTCTTCCAATGCCTCCCCTGTCCCCAGCCAGGGCTCTTGGGCCTACTTTTCTTCCTCCCTCAGGACCCAGAGCAAGGGTCTGACTCACAGCCAGCCAGGACAGCACACAGGGTAGGACTCCTGGCCGAAAGAGCCCACCAGCCCCTGGGGGCCACTCTGGGAATTCCAGGCCTTGCACTGTTAGCCTTTAGGCAATGACACAAGTCAGCGGCCACATTCTTCCTGGAAGCGCTTCCTGAGGGTGCTGGGAAGACCCAAAGCCTTCCCTGGGTGCTACAAAAACAACAGGAGAACTTGGCAACTCCTTCCCTGGACAGAAAATTTTACCATCGCCAGGGACACACAGAGAAGTCCTATGGAGCGTCACCTTCACAAATCCCAGTCCAGCTGGGGCCCAGGGAGACCGCGGGGCTCATCCCGGTTCCTGAAAGGAACGCAGTTATTTCTCCAGCTTCCTTCTCCATCCTTGGTGTCTCCCCAGGTCCAAGGGGAATAAGTGGCAGAGGAGCTGTGGGTCCCAGAGCATCTTGCCAGAACAGGACAAACCTGCTACCTCCCCCAACCCTAGAAGTTCTGACCCAGACCTGTCTCAAAACACCAGGACGTCTTCCTGGCCCCGACCCAGGGGACGTCTGTATCTGCTGCTTGCTCCAGGGAGCTGAGAGGGGCTTCCCAAGGCCAGGGCCCAGGGGAAGCCCATCCTGCTATCTGGGCAAGGTGGGACCGAGGGCTTTGGGACCAGGCCTTGGACAAATGGGAAATGTGTGGGCCTACCAGCTGACCCTGGCATGCATCCAAGCCTTAGAGGACAAACAAGTCATTCAGGCAGCCAGCTGAGTGGTTTGTGTTGGCCACCGACACCAAAATGCGTTTAAATATGCAAATCGTTTGCAAGATGCCAGGTCCATTCCAGTGGTCACCTCCCACCTTCGCCTGGCACGGGCCGCCTCCTGCTTGGGTGCGGGGCCCCACCTATCTTGCTGACGGCAGGGAACGCTTTCGTCAGCAGCGCCCTGTGAGTGGCACTCTACAGGCCCTGCCCTCCCTTCAGTCCCACTGCGCCTTGAGCTGGTTCTCATACACAGGCTGGGCCTTTCCTAAACAGACGGCCATTTAATTAACACCAGAGGACTGTTGTACACTGTCAACCCCAGGAACCGTGCGCCAGGCTGAGCGCAGGGAGGGTTTAGGAAAGCATCTTTCCCAGAACTCTTCTTGACAGGCCCGATGTCCCTAAGGTGGGAAAGACCCAGCTCTGATCCTGATTGCTATGTGACCGTCAGTAACTAACTTGACCTATCTGGACTTCATTTCTTCATCTGCCTCATGGGTTGGAAATCTTTGTCTTACCCTCCTTATGGGGCTGTTCAAGATGAAAAGTGTCTAAAAATGGTCTACATTTGTCTTTCTAGATGGTGGTTATCTGTCCATGTGTCCATTTGCCTATCCTACCTGCATGGGAAGCAGGCCAGAGTCTTTCCTTGGACTTCGAGTGGGGCTGATCAGATCTTGGGTGCTCAATGAACAGGAGCTGAGCCCTGATCTTGGGTCTCAGTCAATCACTTCCATGCACACCACTGACAGCCCCACATTCCCATCCAGTCCACACACCAACCACAGTGGCCTGGGAGGCTGGAAACACCCCATCTGACAGATGAGGAAACCGAGGCGGGGAGCTGTCAAGGCTTCTGTCTGAGGTTACACAACCAGGAGGGTCAGATCTGGGAGACACACACAAGCAATCAACAGCAAAATCCACGCCCTGCCCACTCCCAGCTGCAGTGCAATTTCTGGCGGTCTGGTTTGGTCCCTGGAAGGCGGAGGTTCAAGTGTGATGGGGATGCAGGGCTTGCAGAGGAGACAGAAATACAAGGACGGCTATGGGCTTCAGGCACATACTGCACCGGTCCCAATTTTAGGTTGGCTGGGTCAGATTCTCACAGCCAGTCTGTGGGGAGGGATTTTATCATCATTCCCATTTTACAGGGGGTACAACTGAGGTTGGGAGAGTCAGGCATTAGCCAGGGTGTCTGATGCCAATGGTCCTGCTTCTGACCCCTGTCTTGGAGTGCCCCCCTCAACCCCCGGACGCATGCCTGGCCTGGGGCACTGAGCGGACTGGGAGTGGAGGCTGCTTCACCCTGGGGCTGTCACTAAAGGTGGGTGAGTGGCCTTCCGAGCAGGCAGAGCCTTCCACAGGATGAGCATGTCCTCTGCAGGGCGAGGGGAGTGCCCCATCTCCGGACAAGAGTCAAAGGCCTTTCGGGACTGGCCCCTGACCCCACTCACCTTCTCTCAGCCCCTTCCGCGCCCCCCTTTTCCTCTCTCCCTGCACCCCTTCTTTCCATTTCTCCCTCATCTCTGCCAGTGGTTCCTCTGTGACTTGGTCAGGGTCCTTCACCTCTGTCCTCTCTGAGCCTCAGTTGTTCATCTGTAAAACAGGCTAACACTCTCATCTGTGTTTTGGTGCTACTTTGAGGATTAGATGAGATACGCACATAGATGAAGTTTATCCTGGGTCAACCGGCTCCGCTAAGACCAGTTGCTATTCCCTTCTTTGCTAGGCTCATCCAGGCGCACACCCCTGGCCAGCGCTCAGGACCCCTGTACTCTAAGTGCCCCTTCATTAAGTGCCCCTTCCGGCGCAGTAACATCTCCTCCCTTTGCTCCACTCCCCAAAGTCGCACGGGGAAGGGACTCCTGCGCACGCTTACTCCCCTGCCCGCCGCGCAGGTGAGCCGCCTTCACCTGCACCTGGGTTTCACATCCTGGACCCTCCTTCTGCTGAGGCGGTCTGGGGGCCGGGTGCTGAGCGCGGCAGGAGCCTGGGGTGCCGCGGAGAGCTCCCGCCCCCAGCACCCGCCTCAGGGATGGCACTTCGGACCACGTGATTTCTCGGCAGCAGCCGCGGGTTCCAAGCACTAGCCCGCTGCGCCCGGCGTCTGCTTTCAGTTTCCTGCAGAGCGCGGACGAGCCGGGAGCGCGGCGGTGAGTGCAGGGGCTGCGGTCCCGGGCGAGGGCGCTGGGCGCCGGGCGGTTGGGGCTCCCAGGTCTGCAGGGCGGAGAGGGCAAGAGCGGATGCCGGAGATCTGGGGATGGGGATGCGCCGATGCCGATGGCCAGGTAGTGTCCGGTGGCAGATGGACAGAAGGGGTGTCGCTAACCCTGCGCTGTGCAGCCCGCTGTCCCACAGCTTGGGGGATGGCAGGTCGGGCGCCCCGCTTGGGGGACATGGCCTGCGGCTGTGCAGTCCCGCTCCGGGGGGGTGGGGGTGGGGGGACCTGTTGCCTCCCAGAGCCACCGTTTTCTCTTCTCGAACTTGTCATGGCTTCATGCAGAGTTACATGGTCGCACTGTTCATTATGCACAATTCATACTTTTGGGCCTAAGAAAAGAAAACTTTCCATTGCAGAAAATTCCAGACTTAAAAATAGCAGAAGGAATAGGATGAGGAAGGGCCATATGGTTTTGCTGGTTTTGATGTAAGGAAGCCCCTGGATCCATTGCTCGTGGTCCAGGCTCAACAGCCCTAGGCTGTGCTTTCCTCTCTATCACCCCTTATTTGGAAACAAATGGCAGACATCATAGCATTTCAACGGAAATATCTGAGAATGTACTAAAACATAAGGAGTCTTTTAAACACAGCTTCTATACCGTGAGTGTACTCTCAAGGTTTTGACCATTCCTTAAGGTCGGGTCTCCCCTATTTCTAATGACTGTTTTAACTCAGAGGTGACAGGGAATGCACTTGGCTGTCGTTTTGGTGACTCGCTTTTCCATGTGGTTTCCAACTGCTTTTCTCCCTCAGAAAGTCAGGACCTGGAGTTAGCTGGGGTAGCCATTGGCGAAGGTTCTAGATAGGCCCCACCCACCCCACCTGCATTGCTGTTTGCATGCATTTTATAAATTGGGGTTTTTGCATTTTCTTTTTTAAAGATTGGGAGTTCTATAGGCATAAAAAGCAGTTTGAAACATGGAAGTTCCCAGCCTCTCACAGCTGGGAGGAAGATGGAGTGGACCCCAATCAGTACCTGAAACTTCATCTCCCTCTGAATGACTCTCCTTCTCTCTAGAGAAGAAATAAGCCCGGAAATGCACCAGGCTTAGGCTGGGCTGTAGCCCAGTGGCCTGGAGTTTGATTCCCATACTGCTAACTAGCTAGCTAACTAACTAACTAGCTAGCTAGCTAGGCACGAACTCCAGCTGAGAGCACAGAGGAGGGAAGGCTGATATGGAAGTGAATATGAATTCCCCACACAGCACGCTTTCCGCCAGCCTACTGGCCCGTAGCCTGGACTGGCCATTCGTTATGTCTACCTGTGCTGCCTACAGAAACAGCACCAGGTGGGCAGGCACCTGGCCTGGGAGGCTGACAGACTAAATCTCTCGATACCTTGCATTTCATCGCTCCGAAACTTGGTTTCTCATCTGTGGATGGGTATAATAGATCCTTCAAAGTTGGCTCCATGGATTGAATGAGACGAGGTACACCAGTTCTTGGTCCATTTTAAAGTACTGTTTCATATGATGGTGACTCTCGTTCCTGGACGGGACACACCTGTCTCCCCGCACCTCAACACCCATATCCCCACCCTTCTGAGGAGAGTCCAGAAAAGCTTCCTAGTATGTCTTCTCCCTCTGTTGTGGCTTGAGTTGTGTCGCCTGAGAAAGGCGAAGTCCTGACCCCCAGGACCTCAGAGTGTGACCTTATTTGGAAAGAGGGTTGTTGTAGATATAACGAGTTGAAACGAGGTTATACTGGAATCGGCTGGCCTTAAGCAAATATGACTAGTACCCCGGTAAGACAGAAGATCAGCATGTTAAGACACACCTGGGCAAGACAGCCATGTGGTGGAGGAAGAGATCGGATGATGTACCCACAAGTCAGGAATTTCCGGCAACCACCGGAAGTGGAAGAGGCATGGAAGGATCCTTCTGTAGACCCTTCAGAAGGAGCCTGACCCTGTCCATACCCAGATTTCGGATTCCTAGCTTTCAGAACTGTGAGAGAACAAACTTCTTTTTCTTTTTCCTTTGGTACTGGAGATTGAAGTCGGGGTGCTCTCACCTTGAGCTACATCCCCAGTTTTGTCTCATTTTTTTTTACTTTTTCATTTTGAGACAGGGTCTTACTAAATTGCTAAGGGTCCTGCTAAACTGTCAAGGCTGGTCTTAAACTTGGCAATCCTCCTGCCTCGGCCTCCCAAGTCCCTGAATTATAGCATGCGCCACTGCTGGGTTTCTGCCGTTTGAGCCCACTCACTTCCTGGCACCTTGCTACCCACCTCTAATGCCTTGCCCTAGTTTCTCTTCTCTACCTGCCACATGCAGTTGGACTAAGGATCATGCAAACCAATGCCAGCACAGACACTGTAAGACTTTTGGGGGCTGGGAATGTAGCTCAGGGATGGAGGGCTTGCCTGGCATGTTTGCAGCCCAGGGTTCTATCCCCAGCCCTGCAAAAAACAAGAAGAGAAAATTCTGTAGGTGTTCTGAGAATGTAAGCGGTTTTCTTTCTTTGTTGGACTTGTTTTTTTGAATGTTGATTGGGGACCTAAAACCTATTGAACTGAAACTGAGTCTACAGCACGATTTGAAAGAAAATAATTCAGGAAAATTGCTCATCCTGCGTGCTAATGCAGGCTGTCTGGAGAAGGAAGGCTTTGGCCCTTTAGACTACCCTGGAAAATCATCCAATGTGCCCCAAACCAGGCAGAAGAGGTGAAGAAGGCAACATTGGCTGTTCATGGGACATGTTACCCACAAAACAGGCAAGATTATGTAACCCACGTGCTGCCTCGGGTTTCCTGGGTCCTTGAGAACTGGGCAAAGTTGGCATGACCCTCATTTGGCTCTGTAAGGAAGCCCTCGGTGAGCCCAGGCTTCCTGTATCTAGAGGTGGGGATGGAGTTAACTTAGCTCTCACGCCACCTGATCGTGGGCACCTCTTCTGCTCTGCCATCAGCCTCTCACCCTGGTTAACTGTGGTGTAAAACCAGCCAGTTTCCTGGGGCAGGGAGCCGGGCAGCCAAGGGAAGCACAAGTCCACTCATTCTTCCTGCCTGTCCCAAACCTGACCACAGTTGGGCTCCAGCTCCATCCCAGGCGCTGCCCCAAAGTCTTTCAACTTATCCCAGATATGGGACACTTCTCCAGAAAGGTTTTTAGCGGCTCTTCTGCCATGTGGCAAAGGAACTCCAAAGAGACTGAGGTAACACGAAGCTGATACTCTGCGGCATTGTTACTGCTGTATGAGTCATTTCCAGTTTTGTTCTGTGTGTGCTTGATCAAATTTTTAACGGACTCGTGCATAAAAACAAAAATGAAATCTCACTTTTTAGAGTAAATATTATGGACTGAGCCCTGTGGTGCACATCTGTGATCCCAGAGGCTCAGGAGTCTGAAGCAGGAGGATACTAAGTTCAAAGCCAGCCTCAGCAACTTAGCCCTAAGCCCGAAGCTTGGTGAGACCCTGTCTCTAAATAAAATATTACAAAGGGCTGGGAATGTGTCTCTGTGGTTAAGCACTCCTGAGTTTATTCCCTGGAACCAGAAGAAACAAATGAGTAATATAGGATTACATGTTAAAGGAAAATTAAATCCCATGATATCACTTAACTTAAAAAAATCAATAGCTAACATTTGTATAGAAAAAAAATGAAAAATGTATGTAAGTATATAATAAAAATATGCTTCCCTCCCGCTCCTGTTTCCCAGCCACACCGTTACCCTCTCTAAAGGCTGGCAGTGTTATCACGTTCTTGTGTCTTCTTCCAAAGATGCTCAGACACACACGCATACACATCTGTGTGCATACATGTACACATCTATACATAACACAAACACACACCCGTAGATTTCTCCCCTTCTCATAAATGGTGGTATAGAGGGTTCACTTTTTTTTCCTAATGCAATTTGGACATCTTTCTATACAAACACAATCCTGCCATTTTTCTTCACGGCTCAGAACAGATCCCAAGACCTGGCACATGCTAGGTGGTTGCTCTGCCACTGACCAAAACTTCCAGCCCTCTCTTTCTAACAACTACATAGCCTTTCCCCACATGACTGAGGTGTCATTGACCTAACATTTAGATTTTTTCCTGTCTTTTGCAATTCCAAACAGTATTGTGATCAACATCATTGGTCAAACTTCATTTTTCATATGTGGGAGTCAATCTTGAAGGAAATCCAGGAGCAGGCTTGCAGCTTGGAGAGGGCGTACGGTTTGAACTTGGATGAATGGGACCAGCTATCCTCCTTAAGGGTAGTGCTCACTTTCTCTCCCACCAGCTCAGTGTGAGGGTGCCCGCAGCCCATGCCCTCAGAGCATGTATGTTATCAAACTTTTCTATATTTGCAAATCTAGGAGATGAATAATGGCGGTTTTCCTCATATCTCATCTTGAAACCCAAGAAACTCTTGCTGGCGGGTGGCCCTGTGGCCGGGAAGCGTGCTGCACTCTTAATGGTGGGCTGTGCTCCCAGCGTTGAGCAGACCCCAGCAACCCACTGCGAGCTTCTTCTTTCTGGGCTAGTGTTTTGTGAATTCGAAGAATGGAGTACCCAGGCGAGGTGACCAAGTGTAGGAGTACGATTTGCTCAAGTGTGAATAAAACAGCTCTGGCTCAGAGAGAGGACCCAAGAGGAGCTGCCCTCCGGGTGTGCTAATCTAGGGGTTTATGTAGCACTTGGGTCAACACCATTGGTCCAAATTTATGCTAATGAGGAAAGGTATTAGCCCTATTGGTTAACTCTCCTTCCTTCCTTCCTTCCTTCCTTCCTTCCTTCCTTCCTTCCTTCCTTCCTTCCTTCCTTTCTCTCTCTCTTTCTTCCTTCCTTTCTCTCTCTTTCTTTCTTTCTCTCTCTCTCCTCCTTCCTTCCTTCCTTCCTTCCTTCCTTCCTTCCTTCCTTCCTTCCTTCCTTCCTTCCTTCCTTCCTTCCTTTCTTTCTTTCTTTTCTTGGTACTGGAGATTGAACCCAGGGGCACTTAACCACTAAGCCACATCCCCAGCCCCTTTTTTATATTTTATTTACAGACAGGGTTTCGCTGAGTTGCTAAGTCCCTTGCTAAGTTGCTGAGGCTGGCTTTGAACTCACATACTCTTGCCTCAGCCTCCCAAGCCTCTGGGATTACAGGCGTGTGCCACTGCCCCCAGCCACTGGTTAACTCTTGAGCACAAACTTCCATCAGGTCTGCCCCACTTCCATTTTCTTGCTGCTCATCTGCAGGTGCTGCTTCCCAGGAGGTTGAGGTAGGCAGACTGTGCCAATGGTGCGTGCATGGGGTTCCAGAGCAGTGGCGCTGCATGGAATGGGCTTCTGCAGTAGGTTTCTGCACTGTGCCCAGGCCTGGCCATAGGTCAGCTCTCTCTGGCTCACCTTGGTGCTGCCTGCCACGCCTCTGGCCTGAGCTGACTTGGCAGGTTCCCTGTGGCCAGGACTGGTATGTGCCACTTGGGCTCCCGCCTGACCCGGTGCCCCGCCCCCACCTCTCTGCTGCTGCTTCTCAGCAAGGACCAGGCTGCGTGGCTTGGTGGCCCTTTTCCATAATCGTCTGTTCACGTCCTTGCCCACTCTTCTATTAGGTTGTCGATCTTTTTCCTATCGAGCCCTATGAGTTCTTTGTACATTAAGGAAATTAGCTCTTCGTCTACAGTAGTGTTACACTATCGTTTTAAATGGAGGCATGGTGGTCCACAGAATGGCTGAGTGTAGTCATCATTGTTAGATATTTTAGATTTGGTCTCATTTTCTTCCTTTGCATGTGGAATATTTTCTGTTTTATGTAAAAAGTAAGATATGGGATATTCCTCTTAGGGCAGGAAGTGCAGGAAGCAGGGAATACCTTGACTTTGTAGTGTTTGGGGTAGGTGGGACCCGAGTGCAAGGTGGCAGCAGGGACCAGAACGTAGTGGGGAGACTGTTTTGCATGCAGCCTGTGTCTTGGGGGCTACATTTGCTCCAAAAGGAAGGGAGGAGGAGAGGAGAGAGAAGCAAGGAGGGGAAGGCAGGGCCACACAGAAAACTTCCTGGAAGTACGAGGACAGAAGGGTGTTTCCAGCCTGAGTTTGCCCCCTGCTCCGGGTGAGGTGGGAGCCAGCAGCCCAGACACCAGCTCTGGCTCCGCCCTGAAGGCTTAAATCCATTCACATATGTCTGCCCAGTCCCACAACATGGCAGGTGCCACTCCAGGTGCTGGGCTAGCTGGGAGCACAGCAAAGTGCCACTCGGTGGAGCCAAGGCTGATAGAAACTTGGTAAACAAGTAGATAAATATGTATGACCGGGGCGTGTGGTGACTGCAGCGCAAGACCAGATATGTGAGGGGCGGGGGTGGGGCGTGTTTGGGAGACACCAGGTGTGGCCTTCTCGTAAGGAACACTTGGGACATTGGAGAGAAGACTCAGTGGGGTGACACAGGGAATCATGAACCATGAATACTGAAGAAAGAGGGAACCAGGCAGAGCGGGTGGAAAAAAGAAGGAGGAGGAGGAAGAGAAGGCAGTGGAGAGCAGGGAGGGATAAGGTGAAGAGGGGTGAAGTCTGCTTTTGAGCTCAGCGTGCTTCCTGCGGGTGCATTTTGTGCATGTGATTTCACAAAGTTCTGGAACAGGAGTCCTGACGGGAGGAGGCCAGGGTATTGCAACACCCCAGGAATTCCAGGGCCGGTGGGGAGGCCAGAACTTGATGTCTGAATTGGTTTTGTCCATCTGAGGAAAGAAAGAGCCGTCCTGCTGACATCCACTGTAGACAATGTCCTGGGGAACACCCTTGGAGCCAGAGCTCAGGTCACATTCCAGACTGTTTCCTGAGGCTAGGTTCTCAAGGTGGACTTCTCAAGGGATGTGTGGATCTTTAGTAAAGTGATTGAGATCGCATTGCCAGATCCTAAAAGACTGTGTCCATGTATAGGAGCTTCAGTCGCCGGGAACTACTGGATCCCGACATCCATCTTCTGGGGGAGGGATGGAGCCTGTATCACAACCACCCTGTCACCAGCTTTGGAGGGGTCTCTTCTGCTCGGGACATGGAACAGAAGGGTGTTGGTACCGTCAGGAGCTGGTTCTCTGAGGCACTCAGATCTTATCACAGTATCTTGTTCAAAGAAATGAATAGCTTGCAGTTCATGTGCTCCTGGTTCTTGAAGGTGTCTGGTACCTTTCTGGACGTCAAGATACTCTCAATGAAATGGACAGGACATTTCCCCTCTCAGGACTCACCCAGTAGGAGTCAAGGTGGCCTCAGGAGGTGCATGGCTGGCCCTTGGCCTGAACTGAATCTTAAAGTGGGAAAGCTGTTCTCTTTTCCGTTCTTGTTAATCCTTCCTGATTAGTCAGGGAGGAAGTCTCAGAGGGGTGGCGGGCATCCGTAAAACCTCTCAGACCTACAGGCAGCCGCACCAGCTGCAGGGCCAGAGCCCTGTATTGGTTTTTTGTTTTCTGTGGGTGTCTTTTTGGAGGTTCCCTCAGCTCAGGGCAAATGATACTTCAAAAAATGAAGTTAAAAGTGAAGCAGTTTCCAGACTGACTTTAAGGAAGTGATGATCTGATTGAAATTTAGGGGAGAGAGGAGAGAGAGAAAGAAGAGAAGAAAAGGAAAGGAAAGAAGACAGTCCTCGGGCACAGATAAGAGTCGTAAACTTTGCACACCCGTCCCCAAAGGGTGAGATCGCCAGAAAACTTCACGCTGTATGTCTCCATGGAAGATACATTTGGCTGTATTTTTAAGCAGAAAAAGAATAAAGATATGCTGAAATGGCCATTTTGTTTTAGAAGATGCCGTTGCAAGGATTCGGTTAAGCGGCAGCCTGGCTTTTGAATCTGCTCTGGGCTTCTTCACTTGACAGAGCCTGTTTCTTCGGTGCACGAGGGGGTCACATCGGCAGGGGCAGGTGGGCCTGGGGGACAGTGAGCAGATGCAGGTGGGATGCCACAGTGTGGTGCCGCCTGTGCTGGAAGCCGGGGCTGTGGCCTGGGCGTGGCCTTCACTGTGCTTTGCATACATTCATGTCTCCAGCCCTCAGTGCCGCCGTGAGGTATGTGTATAATTGTCACCCTGTTAGCAGATGAGGAAACTGTGGCACAAGGAGGTTAAGAAACCTGCCTGAGGTTGCCCAATGCCAAGTGTTGAAATCAGAACCCAGGCCTTCTGACCCCAGAGACTCTTGCCAACTCCACAGACCCCTGGGAGATAGCTGGGTAGAAAGCCTTGACCTACAAGCATGCAAACCCCACATGACCAGGCAAATTGGTCAGGATAGTGGGGCCCAGCATCAAGTCTCCATGCGCCAACCCCTCAAGCCTTTCTTCTGCCCCACGCACCTGGCACTGGTGGTCAGGGTGGGAGAGAGTGTTCAAGGGTCCACCCTGGAAGCAAAAAAATTCGCTCTTCTAACTCTGCAGGGCCCTGTTTCCCATTCACTGCTCAGCTCCGTCTGCTTCACTTTCAATAAACTGCCTCCATCTTCACCACACAGATCATGCATGATTCCGCCTTCTTGCAAAAAGCCAAACTCTTGCCCGCTAGGTGGAAATCTCCTTTGCTGGCTGCTCCCAGCCCACCTCTGTTGTCTCCCAGAGGTAGCCACGATTTGCTGTGTTCCTTCTCGAACTTTCTCTAAGCCTTCACATCATAAAAATGATTCTTCTGTCAGCCTTGCTAACTACCAGGTGCTTTTAAGTACTTTACACATATTAACTCATTTAAGCCCTCCGGCAACCTCAAGGGGTAGGTACTGTTATTATTCCTGCTTTGCAGATGGGGAACGTCAAGGCCCAGAGAGGCTACTTCAGACTCAAGTCCAGGACAAGGGTGCCAGCTTGGCAGGGTTCTGGAGAGTGCCCTCTTTGGGTTTCACAGGCTCCTCACTGTGTCTTCCTGTAATGGAAAGAGGGCCAGAGAGTGTTCTGGGAACTTTGATGGAGGCGTGGATCTGGTTCACCAGGACTCCACCCTGTCTCCTCCCACAGACCTACCCCGACCCTGAAAATCATCACATCGGCAGTTAGAATTTCAACACATGCATTTGAGGGAAATGCAGACATTCAATTTATAGGGCCCTGTGTCCCAGCTGTGTGGCTCTTCATGTGACTTTCTGCCAAGAAGTTTATTCACAGAGTCAAAGGGTGGACGGAAGTCACTGACAGCATGTCCTGCACAATGGAAAGCCAATTTCCAGGCTGTCAGCCTGAACCTGGGGATCTGGGACTTCTCTCATTTATATTTCGAGCTTTCTTTGTCCCCTGCCTCAACTTCCAAGCCAGCACAAGATGCTTCTGGAACCCCCGTGCCAGGCCGGTGTGTGGCGCTGAGGAGGGGATTCCCAAACCTCAGTTTTATTTTCACTTTTGTGTGGAAGTGCTGAGCCCTCAGCTGCAAGAGAGGAACTGGCAGAGCCACTGAGCTGGGGCCTGATGTGCCAAGGAACAGCAGAGAGGCCAAGGTGGGCACCGCCTTTGGGTCTCCATCCAGATATGTCTGCCTTGGTGGCCTTGTCCCCGGGGCCTTTGGGGCTGCTCAGGGCAGGAACTGCAGGGTCTGGTTTGCTGGAGAATCAGGACACCAATGCAAGGGAACCAGGAGAGTGAAAAGTGGCGTCACTCCAAGCCTAGGAAGTGGTCCCGGGGCTTGTCAGCACAGCAGAGGCACGTGGGGTGCATGTTCCACCCCCGAGATTGTGCTGCATTGGGTCTATAATGAGGTGTGTTGGGATTTCTATAAGACTTCCCCCCACCCCAACCTGTAAATGGGAAATGCAGACAAGTTTGGGAACCACTGGTTGCAGGATCCAGGAGGAGCATCAGGGGACTCCACACTGAGTTGGCAGAAGCCCCCTCCTTAGACCTCACCAGCACCAGCTGCTTCCTGTGCGTGCGGGACCTGAGGGGCCAGGGCTGAACGGGAGAGACAAGGCCACCCTGGCTGCCTGCTGTGCCGGTCAGGTTGGGGTCCCTGTCCTGCAGGAGGCAGCATGTGGACCCCCTGGGGAACCTTCTGTGGGAAGCCTCGGCCTCTGAGTAGGAAGGTGCTGGAGGACGGAGGTGGTCCAAAGGCATTACGTCGTGGTCTGGGACCCAGAATTGGGGTTTCCTGTAATGGGAAGAGAGAGGCCTTCTTGTATTGGGAGGAAGGGCCTGTGGGCCAGGACCCAGACCCCTGGACACCCCATTCTACATCCGAGGACTGCAAGGAAGCATTAACTCCTGCTCTGGGACACTAGCTGGTGACCCAAGCAGGTCCCTTCTCATCAGGAGCCTCCTCTGTAAAGTACTGTGACCATGCATCTGAAGTCCTGCAGGCCCCGTCACTGTGAGGGACAATAGATGCAAGGGCTTTAAAAGAGACACTCATCCCCCGCCCACGGCATCGTCGCCCCCATGGAAATGTATGCACGTGTCAAGGACGCCTTACCTGCGCTCTAGCTTCCTGGGTGAGGGGGGACCATGGCTGGTACCTCTCCAGATGCCTCCCTGAGGTGAGGAAGGTGCCCTGCAGCAGCTCTGCCCTCTTTGCTTCCGTCTGCGGGGAGTGCCAAGGCCTCCTCTCGGGCCTCAGTGCCCACCTTTAAAATGGGTCTGGCAGGCACTTTCAGCTCCGTCCTTTGCTTCTAGGCAAAGCCTGTCATCAGCCTGTCCTGGGTTTTCTGTCACCACTCCTTGCAGAGTTTGTCATGGGGGATTCCAGAGGACCTGATGACGCTGGGCTAGAGTTTATCCAAGGGTCCACAGGCCCTGACCTGTTGACCCCATCCCCAGAAACCAACTTCAGCAGTGCTTTCTCTTTTTTGAGGCAATTCTGCCCAAGTGTCCCCAGCCATGACCAGGGTGCCTTTCATGTCAACCCGGTGAGCCGCATCCTTTCTCCCCCAAGGCTAGTGCTTACGCCTCTTAGTTCTGTCCCTTCCTGCCCACTGTGTGTTCTCCACCTTGTCTCTTCTGCCAGCTCTGCAAGGACGGGGCTTCTTGACCCGACCCTTGCAAACAGCCCCAGGGGAGCAGGGGAGGCAGGTAGAGATCCCCACCCAGGAGAGGAGGCAGAGGTCCTGCCTCTCCCCTGCCACAGCCTCACTAAGGCCAGAGGAGGACAAGAGCCAGAGGGACCGCAGCTCCGGACTGTGACTCACATCCTCTCTTCCCTCCCTTTGGGGCCCGGGAGGCAGAGGAAACATGAACAATGATGCTAAGGCTAAGAATAGCCAAGGGCCGCTGAGCTGCTCTCATTTGCCGGACATCATGGACGGCCTTCTGGTCCCATCTCACACCTTGCCAGGTACAGCCCAGAACCTTGCCCCTTGGTAGGACCCACCTGAGATCATCCACATTCCAGATCTCCCCAAGGTCAGACAGAAGCAAGGCACCTCCTGAACCGCTCTTGATTAGCTTCTGCCGGCACACCCTGCCTCCCCGATCCGCCTCAGAAAAGAACTTCCAGAAGAACCCCCAATTTGGAATGTGGCCCAGAGGATCCCCGTTTTACAGATGGGGACATTGAGGGTACCAAGAAGCTAAGGAGCCTATAAAAGTTCATGCAGCTGGTGACTAGCAGACACTCAAATCCAGGGCCCTCGGGCTGAAGCCTTTACTCTTAACTGGGACCAGGCACTGCATCTGCCCCCCTGGAGGCACCGCCAGCCTGCTGAGGGACGCGGCCAGCCCCAGAGGAACGACTTGCAGAGTGGCAAGACCTCCAACAGAGGAGACGGGGAGGCTGAGGAATGAAACCAGGATGGGAACTGAATTTGGCCTGGGGAGGAGGGTTGCAGGAAGACCCTCCTGAGAAGGCAGCAAGAGTTCAAGGCTGGATGGGGAAAGAGAAGGGCATGGGGTGTGAGCCGCGTCCCTTGGGCAGGACCACAGGCACACAGGAGGGCCAGGAGGGCCAGGGCCAGGGAAGAGGGTGGAAGGGCCGTTTGGCCCTTCATCCTGAACCTTCCCGGTGCCCAGTGTGCTCCAGCTTTTGGGGGTCACAGTAACATGTCATACCTCTGTTCTGGAGGGGATGGGGGAACACGGAGGGTGAGGCACAAATAATACCAGACTGGAGTTTGAGAGGAAGTGCATGATTAGACAGCGCCCGGGTCTAGTATGAAATTCCCAGGATTCTCCTCCTTGGGAACAACTCCTATTTTAAGTTTTTAATGTAGTATAATGTCATAAACATGCACATTTATTTCTTCTTCACACAAGTGCAGCATATCTACGCCCTGTTCTGAACTTTGTCCCTTTTTTATTTTCAATATGTCTTGGGTACTGTTTTATATCATCTCATATAGTTCTGCCTCTGTCTTTTCAATGGCTACACAGGATTCCCTTGTATGGATTTATCATAATTTAAATATAGCATGTCCTCTTTGGTGGATATTAACTTTTCCCCTCCAATTTTTTGCCACTATAAACAAGGTCATATATCTCTGAGCATATGTTATTTTGCACATTCTGGATATATCTGAAGGTAAAATATTTGGATACGAAATTGTTAATTGTGGTTATATGGCATTTGCCATTTGGGTAGATGAGATACTGATTAATAGGCCCATTAGTAGTGCATCAGGGTACCTGCTAATTTGCAACCTTGCAAATCTAAGAGCTAGGAAATGGCATATCTTTTTTAGTTCTAGTATGTATTTCTTTCATGTTGTATGAGATGGAACATCTTTTTTATACATTTTTTTTTTTTTACCAATTGCATTTTGATTCATTGTACACAAATGGGTTACATCATTTCATTTCTGTGGCTGTGCATGATATAGATTCATGCCATTTATGTAATCATACATGTACATAGGGTAATGACATCTGTCTCATTCCACCATTTTTCATTTCTCTCTCATTTCCCTCTACATAATCTAAAGTTCCTCCATTCTTCTCTCACCCCCCCCCACCCCCCAATCCCCATTATATATCATCATCCACTTATCAAGGAAAATATTCGGCCTTTGGTTTTTTGGGATTGGCTTATTTCACTTAGCATGATATTCTCCAATTCCATCCATTTATATGCAAATGTCATAATATTGTTCTTTATTGTAGCTGAATAATATTCCATTGTGTATATATACTACAGTTTCTTTATCCATTCATCTGTTGAAGGGCATCTAGGTTGGTTCCACAATCTAGCTATTGTGAACTGAGATGCTATAAACATTGATGTGGCTGTGTTTTTTTTATACATTTAAGAGCCATGGATATTTTCTTTTCTGGAAACTTTATCCTCTTTACTATCAGTCATTGGTCTTTTTATTATTGATTTGCATTAACTCTTAATATATTAAAACATTTAACTCTTAATAAATTAAAAACATTTGCATCTATGATATAACTAGTGGATTTTTTTTAGTTTATTTGTCATTTGTCATTTTATTTGTGGGTCTTTTTTTGGTACTACAAAAATTTTATGTCTGATTTCATCTCATTTTTCTTTTATGATTTCTGAGTTTTAACAGTGCTTAGCAAGAAACTCCTTGAATTTTTTATTATTTCATTTTATGTATGTATTTATTTATTTTGCTAAGATCAAACCCAAAGCCTCAGAGGTTATGCATGGGCCCTACCACTGTGCTACACTTTTAACCCTGAAATTATTTTTAAATACTTTTTCCTATGTTTTGAGAACTTAAATACCTTCAATTTTTTTGTTGTAAAATATATGAACCATATAGAAAAATATAAATGTCTATAGCTTTGTGAATTGTTATGTTAAACATTGTTTTTGATTCCATTCAGAGTTTAACTTTTTACTTTGTAAATTTTGACCCAGTGTAGGGTATTGTGGTATAAATATGAGATAGATATATAGATTGAAGTCCATCTTTATTAAGAAAAAATACTTTTGGGCTGGGGTTGTGGCTCAATGGTAGAACACTTTCCTCACTTGTATGAGGCACCGGGTTTGATTTTCAGCCCTATCATATAAATAAATGAATAAAATAAAGGTCCATCAACAACTGAAACTATTTTTAAATACTTTTAAAATGCTGTGAAATTTGAAAACATTTATCATATACCAAGGACAAAAGAAAAATCTATTTTTCATACAGTATAGTAAAACAAAAGATTAATGTTAAGTATTAAAAAACAACCCTCCATGAAATGACTCAGTTCCAAATTATAATTATTATCTACTTAACAATATAAACACTAGATATAAATTTGTGGAAATTAGCCCAATGTACTTTCTTTTATTACTTTTTAAAAGAAAAAGACTAGAAATGACCCAAGCAATAAAGTTCATAAATTTAAACAACTAAATAACAACAGGCGTAAGTTACGAAAGTAGAAAAAGGAAAATTCTAGAAGAATAAGTCAATAGAAAGAGAAGTTTAAGGAGATGGAACTGTTAACCACCCTGACTTGGTCATCACACATTCTATGCATATATTGAATTATCACACTATGCCACAAACATATACAATTAGAAGAATAATAAATCTTTTAAATTTATTTTTTTAGATGTAAGAGAGAGCAACTGCTGACAAATCTAATGAAAAGAAAAAGACAAAGTAAAATAAATTGCATTACATGTGAGGACATGAGGAGGTCGAATGAAAGTTAGGAGAAAGTGCCAGAGGGGAGATTCAAGATGGCAGAGCAGAGCAAGGCCGCCTTTCTGTCTCTGTGACTCAGGATTGGAGCAGCCAGAGGATGGCTTCTCAGAGAGGTGGGGCTTCACTAAAATTCAGTATTGGACAGTCAGAGCGTCTCAGAGGTTTGGGTGCCTTGAACAAAGAACAGGAAAGAGTGTGCTAGTGCCAAGCCAGGATGACCACAGCAGCCGCAGCTAGACAGCACAGAGGCGGGGAGGACATAGGGAGAAACACCATGGGCAGATCTGTCGCAGAAAAACCTGTCAATCAGAAGAGCAGCCTGAACTGAGCTGACCCAGTGGCTGTGTGAGGGGACAGGTGGATGAGAAGGGTGGGAACACGAGGTTAAGAGAATCATTCTATAAAATGAGCCCCCCCGTGCTGACCCCTCACATGCTTTCTTTGCCAAAAAGCCATCTGCCTGCAGCTGCGCCTGGCCCCAGTGGGCAGGATATGTCACATTCCTCCGTAAACCGAGGCAGGGGGTGGAGGTCAGGCAGTCATCGTAGGTAATGAGTGAGTGGGGTCAAGAGAGGACGGGGACTGGTTATCACTGGTGATCAGAACAATGGGCTGTCAACCTCTGTGGTCCTCCTCCTGGGCACTCCGAGGTGCTCACAGTTAACCTCTGTGTCCCTTCCCTTGGTCACAGCATGCGGGGAAGAAAGACAAGACCATAATTAAGAAGAGGGGATCTGAGGGCTATAGAAGAGCAAGACACACCCCCCATGGGCACCCAGCTCTGGGGCCCTTCTCTTTGGAGAAGTTTATCTCTGTCCTCTTCTTCAATAAAACTTGCTGTCTACGCTTGCCTCGGCATTTCTTCGACACGGAGGAACAAGGACCTGTTCCTGATCTCCGAGACTGGTATGAGCTGTACAGAGAACCGGTATTTAAAAAATGCTCTGTATTTCTCAGCTGGCAAAGTGGGAGCCACGGCGGAAGCCATCATGAGGTGGCCGTGCTGCAGCTGCTCCTGCCGGAGCTGGAGCCGGGAGAGCCCACCAAACACTGCCCCGCCGGCCCAGCCAGCGCCGCCTCTGTACCCAGCAGAACATGAGTGAAACGGGCACAGAGAGGGTTGCACCCAGGGAGAGTCAAGTCACAAGGGGAGTTCAGCTTGCTCTCCCTTTGAGTCCAGCTGAAGAGGGTCAGGAAACTGGACAGGTGGCATGAACACACCCAGGGACTAAGCTCAGGAAGGCTGTGTTCATGAGCAGCAGAGCCTGTGGAAGGTTGGCTCTCCTGTCCTGAGAGTAAAATTTCTGGGAGGCTCCTGAGAGTCAGAATCCCAGAAGACATAGGTATCTGCCAGCCCCAGGGGTGTGTTGATCTAATCTCTCTAGAGCAGATACCACCCAACAAAGCCCCTAGACCTGACTCAACCTGAGCTCCACCCACCAGAACTGCACTCACAGAACTCTGTAGCAGCCCCATCCTGGGCCCTGGACTGACCTTGTTTATGCCGACACAGTTCTGATCAACGGAACTTCCCACTCCAATCTACCTTATGCTGGTGAGAAGGGAAGCTGAGAGCTAGTTCAACCAGCCTCAGTTTTAGGCCCCTGCAACACAAAAAGAGGAAGGGGTCAGCAGCCCCCAGCCAGCCCCTCTCTGTACACAGCCCAAGAAGAAATGGGAAGACAGTTGGGCACAGGCAGTGACCTCCATCCTCCCTGGCTGTTTGATCACCTCAGTGGAGATAATTCTTTCATTTCTCACTAACAGTCATTTTTCTGTATGTGTGTATGTGTGTGCGTGCGCGCGCTTGCTGTGCTCATTGGTTTGTGGATATATAAATGTGTACTTATTTGTTTCTTTTTTCCCGTTTTTATAAACAGTTGTTTTTCCTTGCTTTTCCTTTTGAAGGTTAGGGTTTGGGGTCTGGTTTTTTAATTTTTTGTTTTGTTTTTGTTTGCTTCTCTCTCTCTCTCTCTCTCTCTCTCTCTCTCTCTCTCCTTTCCTCTTCTGCTAACAGTCAAATTCTCTTGTCTTTCTGTCTCCCTTTTTCATTTTTTCTCCTCCTTCTTTATAACCATCACTCACTATATCTCTTCTGCATTCTCTCTCTTCATTGTACATCTTCATCTCTCCTTCCTATTGCACTTTCTCTTTTCTCTTAATGAACTGTATTTTTACCATCTTGTAAAACTATTTGTTTTATCTAACTCCTGCCCAACCAGTCATCATGTTGCAATCATTGGTGCTGTGGATGACATATTTGACACCTACTGTTTAATGTCAGATTCAATTTGTGGTTACATATTGTTTTTGCTGTTGGCAATTGCTGACCCACCATTCCTGTTTTGGCGGTGTTAGTGTTGTGGATGTCATAACAGGCACTGGATACTTATGTTAATGCTGTATATTGTTTGTATTGGTTGTTGCTGTTGTTTGCTTCCCTTATCCTGTGAGGTGCTGGGAACCTTCAGGGAAACTACAAGTTCATAGAGTAAAGACTACTACTGAACTAAACTCGGCCAAAAGACAGTGCATCTTGCTCCACACATAAATTAATGACACTCGAATTTCAGCTATACTTCAATATAAAGAATAGAAGTGACAAAAACCCAAACTAATGACCAGACCCCAAATAGGAATGGCTAGGGGCGGGCCCTCAGGTCCCATTCATGGACATCTACTGCTTTAGCAAAACAGAGAATTAACATAATGTCTATGGACAGAACACCTATGGGTGAGTCTTGTCGCTGGCTCTTTGCGGTTCCAAAATCCATGGATATTTGTGACCGCTTGCAGCAACAACTTGCACGGGTCTTATGGGTGGTGGAGTGGAAACTGAGGCACTTCTATCTTTCTCTTTAGTGCACTGCTTTCTTGCTTGTTTATAGAGGATAAAGGAAACGAGGTTTACTTGCTTTGAGAGGAGAGAGAGAGAGAGAGCCCGCTTATCAGAGAGAAAGAGACTTTGCTTAAGAGAGAAACTTTGAGAGAAAGACAAGCTTTGCTTAGAGCTTAGAGGAAGAGACTTGCTACACCTTAAAGTCCTGCATCCTGTGAACTAAGGGTACGTCCACCCAAGGTGCCCTAGTGATGCGTCTCAGTTCTCCGTTCCGCGATCTGCTTTCCGCCCCTGCCCCTACTCGCTGCTGCGGCGTGTGTCTTCTTCTGCTGTTTTCCTGCTAATGGCTGCTGTGTCTCTGTCTCGCTCCGCCTACGCTTATATCACCTCCAGGAGGCGGAGAGCAGGGCCACGCCTCTTACGCAAAGATTAGGCGAGGCGCTCCGAGCAGGCAATTAGTGCTCGAGAACACATGCACATACATTGTGTGCGTGGACGAGAAAATCACCTGAGTGTGCTTATGTCAATTAACCTCCTCGCTGCCAATGTGATCAGGCGCCATCCCGGCGCCGCCAACATAACACAGCCCCCAACAGAGTCTCACTTTAGATTACTCTAGGCCACATTGGCAAGAGAAAGAGGGAGACAAATCCATCCTGACAGATGCATGAAACTCAACAGAGCAATACAAGAAATATGAAAAAAGGTAGCATGACACCTCCTAAAGTTCATAATCTACCAGCAACCAACTCCAAAGATGTCGAAGTGGATAAAATATCAGATAAAGAATTCCGATTTCTCACCTGCTTTAGCTCTCTTGATATAATAAATGTAAAATAATTATAATGTAGTAGTTTCTATGGGTGTTTAGAATTTTATAACCACAATAAATTTATAGCATCAAAAGAAAAAGAACTCCAAAGAATGATTGTAAATATTATCAATGAATTCCAAGAGAACACAGAAAAACAACTGAAGGAATCAAGGAAGTCGGTACAGGATATGAATGAGAAATCCAATAAGGATATAGAGATATTGAAAAAGACCCAAACAAAATCTTGAAAATGAAAAACACAATAAATCAAATAAAACATTTACTTGAAAGTCTCCCTAATAGAGTGAAAGAATCTCAGAGCTGGAAGACAAAGTGGCCAGCCTTGAACATTCAGACAGCATTAAAGAAAAGAAAAGAAGTAACCATGATCAGAATATACAAGAAGTCTGGGGCAACATTAAGAGACCAAATTTAAGAATCATTAGAATTGAAGAGGGTTGTGAGATGCAGGCTAATGAAATGGAAACCTCTTCAGGAAAAATAATAACAGAAAAATTTCCAAACCTTGAGACCGATATGGACATCCAGTTAGGAAGCATTCAGAACCCCACACAAACAAGATCAAAGGAGTACCTCTCCATGACACGTTGTAAGTAAAATTTCTAATGTATAGAACAAGGATAGAATTTTAAAAGCCTTAAGATAAAACCATCATGTCACATTTAGAGGCAAACCCATCAGAATTGCTTCTGATTTTTCAGCACAAACTCTAAAAGTCAGGAGGGCTTAGAATGATATGTTCCAAGTTCTGAAAGAATACAACTGTCAACCAAGATTGCTATATCCAGCAAAACTTTCCTTCAGAATCAAGGAAATAAGAACCTCCCATGTTAAGCAGAAACTAAAAGAATTCATGACTACTAAGCTGGCACTACAGAATTTACTTAAAGAAATACCCCACACAGAAGAAATCAAAAACAAACTGCAGAATTCACAAATGAACAAATATCATTTAAAGGGTAGCTAAGAAAATTAGAAACAGGACCAAATTAAACATTAGAAATAAATCAAAATGACAGAAATCAATAAATGGTCTCAAATCTCTAATTAAAAGATAAAGATTGACAGAAAGAATAAAAAAAAAACAAAAAAACCCAACCACATGTTGTTTGCAAGAGATCTCCAGACAAAGACAACCACAGGCTGAAAGTGATAATATTGAAATTGATATCCCATGCAAATGGAGCCTGGAAACAAGAAGGAGTTACTCTCATAGTGGACAAAGTAGACTTCAAGCCAAAATTAATCAGAAGAGACAGAGAGGGTCACTTATGCTAATAAAGGGAACAATCCAATAAGAAGATATTATGATAATAAATATTTATGCCCCAAACTTTGGTGCACATAATTATATAAAAGAGACACTAACTGAGCATGATAGCACACACCTGTAATCCCAGTGACTCAGGAGGCTGAGGCAGAAGGATCACAAGTTCAAGGCCAACCTCAGCAAATTAGTGAGACACTAAGAAACTTAGTGAGACTACATTTCAAAATTAAAAAATAAAATGGGCTGGGGATATGGTTTAGTGGTAAATCATCCCTGGGTTCAATCCTCAACAAGAGAGAAGAGAGAGAGAGAGAGAGAGAGAGAGAGAGAGAGACTGCTCAAATTAAGATCTCAGATAGATCTCAGTGCAATATTACTGAGTGATTTCAATATACCTCTCTCATTAACAGATAGGTCATCCAGACATAAACTCAGGAAAGACTCTTTGGACTTGGAAAAAATACATATCAAATGAATTTAACAGACATTTATAGGATATTTTACCCAATAATAGCTGAATGCACTTTCTTAGTAGCTCATGGAACCTCCTCCAAAATAGACCAATTTTAGGCCACAAAGCAACTCTTAGCAAATACTATATATATATATACAAATTCCTTGCATCTTATCAGATCATAATGGAATTAAATTAGAAACCAACAACAAAAAGCCCACAGAAACTATATAAACACATAGAGATTAAAAAATAACACTTCTGAATGATGAATGGGTGATAGAAGAAATGAAGGGAGACATTTTTAAATTCTTAGAATCAAGTGAGAATAGTGACACAACCTAGCAGAACCTCTGGAACAAGAAAAAGGCAGTTCTCAAAGGGACATTCACAGCAATGGGTGCTACTTAAGAAGATCAGAAAGATCCCAACTAAATGACCTAATGGTGCCTCTGAAGGCCCTTGAAAAAGAAGGACAAACTAAATCCAAAACCAGTGTAAGGAAGGGAATAATTAAGATCATAACCAAAATCAGTGAAATTGAGAATTAAGAAAAAAAAAAAGTACAAAGGATTAATGAATGAAAAGATAAATAAGATGGATAGGCCCTTATTCAAACTAACCAAAAGAGTGAAGACCAAAAGTAATGAGATTAGAGACGAAAAAGAATAAATCACCACAGACATCACAGAAATCCAGAGGATCATGAGGGACTATTTTGAAAACTTCTACTCCAATAAATTGAAAAACCTAGAAGAAATGGATGTATTTCTAGATATACAACCTGCAAAAATTAAATCAAGAGGACACAGAAAACCTAAATAGACTAATAACTAGCAATGCAATAGAAGCAGTAATAAAAAGCCTTCCAACAAAGAAAAGCCCAGAACCAGATGAATTCTCAGCTGAATTCTCTCAGACCTTTAAAGAAGAGCTAATATCTATGCCCCTCAAATTATTCCATGAAATAGAAAGGGGTGGAACACTTGCAAATTCATTTTATGAAGCCAGTATCGTACCCAGACCAGAACAAGGCAAGGATACATCAAGGAAAGAAAACTGCAGACCAATATCTCTGATGTACTTAGATGCAAAAAATCCTTAAAGAAAAACCAGCAAATCATATTCAACAATATGTTAAGAAGAATTCTTTTAAAAATATTTGTTTTTAGTTGTCAGTGAATCTTTTATTTTACTTATTTATATGTGGTACTGAGTATTGAACCTAGGGCCTCACACATGCCAGGCAAGTGCTTTACCACTGAGCCACAACTTCAGCCCCAAGAAGGTTTTACATTCATGACCAAGCTGGTGTTATCGCAGGGATGTAAGGATGGTTTGACATATGCAAATCAATAAATGTCATCTATCGCATAAGTGGAATTAAGGACAAAAATCACTTAATTCTCATATAAATAGGTGCAGAAAAAGACTGACCAAATTCAGTATCTTTTCATAATAAAAACACTGAAGAAACTAGGGATAGAATAAACCTATCTCAATATCATAAAGGCTATCTATGACAAACCCAAAGCCACCATCATAGTGATTGGGGAAAAACTGAAAGCATTTTCTTTAAATTCTGGAACAAGACAAGGATGCCCACTCCCACCACTCCTATTTAATATAGTATCAGAAATTCTAGACAGAGCAATTGACAAGAAAAGGAAATAAAAAGGATAAAAATAGGAAAGGAAGAGGCCAAATTATCACTGTTTGCAGATGATATGATCCTACACTTATAAGATTCAAAAAGTTCCATTAAAAAACTGCTAGAGCTAATAAACACACTTAGCAAAGTAGCAGGTTACAAAATCAACAACAAAAATCAATAGCTTTCCTATATACGAACAATCAATCCCCTGAGAAAGAAATCAGGAAAACAATTCCATTCATAATAGCCTAAATAAATAAATAAGTAATAAAAACAAAAAACCTAGGAAGAAATCTAACCAAGGAGGTGAAAGACCTGTAGAGTGAAAACCATAGAACACTGAAGAAAGAATTAAAGACACAAGAAGGTGGAAAGACCTCCCATGTTCATGAATAGGCAAAATTGATATTGTTAAAATGGTCATACTATGAAAAGCAATATACAGATTCAACATAATCTCCATCAAAGTACCAATGGCATTATTCACAGAACTAGGGGGGAAAAAAAGTCCTAAAATTCATTTGGAAGAATAAAAGAGCCAAATGAGGGGTGAGGGAGGGTGCAGGAGAAGGAAAGATGATGGAATGAGACAGACATCATTACCCTCTGTACACGTATGATTGCACGAATGGTGTGAATCTATATTGTGCACAACCAGAGAAATGAAAAGTTGTACCCCATTTGTGTATGATGAATCAAAATGCAGTCTGTAAAAATAAAATTTAAAAAATAAATTGAGTGTTTTGATAAAAATAAGCAATTCATTTCTCTTAAATTAAAAAAAAAAAAAGAATAAAAGATCCAGAATAGCCAAAGCAATTCTAAGCCCAAAAAAAGCAATGTTGGCGGCATCACAATACCTGACTTCCAATCATACTACAAAACTATAGTAACAAAAACTGCGTGGTACTGGCATAAAAACAGATTCAGAGACCAATAATACAGAATAGAAGGTACAGGGATAAATACTCAAATGTAGTCATCTGATCCTTAACAAAGGTGCCAAAAACATGCTTTGGAGAAAGGCAGCCCTTTTAACAAATGGTCCTGGAAACACTGGTTTTCCATATGTAAAAGAATGAGACTATACCCTTATCTCTCAGCCTGTACAAAATGAATCAAAGACCTAGAAATTAGACCAGAAACTCTGCAATTCATAGAAGAAAATGTACGGTCAACACTCCAGCATATAGGCACAGGCAACAACTTTCTCAATAGGACCCTAAAGCTCAGGAAATAATGCCAAGGGTTGACAAATGGGATGTTATCAAATTAAAAAGCTACTTCACAGCCAAGGGAACAATTAAGAATGGGAAGAGAGAACCTACAGAAGGGGAGAAAGTCTTCACTAGCTACTCTTCTGACTGATGATTAATTTCTAGAATATATAAAAAACTCAAAAAACATCAAAAAAGCAAATAACCCAACTAATAAACAATCAAGTGAACTAAAGACACTTTTCAAAAGAAGAAATACCAATGGCCAACAAATACATGAAAAAAAATGTTCACCATCATTAGCAATTAGGGAAAAACTAATCAAATCAAAACTACACTGAGATTTCATCTCACTCCAGACAGAATCGCAGTCATCAAGAATACAAACAAACAATAATAAATGTCGGAGAGGATGTGGAGGAAAAGGAACACTATTGCACTGCTGGCGGGCTTGTAAATGAGTGCAACCACTATGGAAATCACTTTTGAGCCTCCACAAAAGACTAGGCATGCAACCACCATATGACCCAGCTATATCACTCCTTGGTTTTTAGCCTAAAGAATTAAAGTTATCATACTACAGTGATACCTGCATGCCCATGTTTATAGCAGCACGATTCACTGTAGCCAAACTATGGAACTATGGAACCAGCCTAGATGTCCATCAATGGATGAATGGATAAAGAAAATGTGATATATATATATATATACACATATATATATATCATTTAACATTTGTGTGCGTATTACAAGGATAACACTATATTTCCACTGGGAAAGTCGTCACAAAGTTGAACAGACAACGTAATATGCCTTTGCTAAATGTGATATATATATATACACATATATACACAATTGAGTTTTGTTCAGCCATAAAGAAAAAAGAAATTGTAGCATTTGCAGGAAAATGGATGGAACTTGAGAATATTATGTTAAGTGAAATAATACAAACTCAGAAGGTCAAGGGTCATATGTTTTCTCTCATATGCGGAAGCTAGAGAGGAAAAAGGAAGAGAAAGGTGGGCTGGGGGAATCTCATGAAAATCAAAGGGAGATCAGAGAGTAGAGAAAAGGGACCAAGGGAGGGAGGGAAAGTAGGGAAAGGGGAAATACTAGGCAATCATATTAACCAAATTATATTGTTACATTATGAGCATGTACAAATATGTAACAACAAATCCCACCATTTTGTACAACTATAATGCACTAATAAAAAAATGGGAAAGATATTTTATGCAATTGTGAGCTATGCTATTTTTGAACATCTTGAGAAAATAAGCAAATTTTTTCAAAAACATTAATTGCTAAAAGTTAATAAAAATAATAAATGAATCAACATAATGGGGAAAAATTAAGTTATTAAGTTTGATTCTTGAAAGGGCATCTGGATTCCCACCTATGATGGAGGTTAAGGCAGGAGAACTGCTTGATCCCTGGAGTTTGAGGCCAGCCTGGACAACATAGTGAGACCCAGTCTCAAAACAACAACAACAAAACAAACCTTGGTCATGTCGGGAAGGACTTTGGTTTTGCTCTGTGTTAAGCTGTTGAGGACCGGCAGAAGGGAAAGCAGGTAGGAGGCTTGTGCAGGAATCCAGGTGAGAAGGTGTAGCCGGGGAGAGAGCAAGACTCTGGAATACTCTTGGAAAATCGAGCTGTTGTTGACCTGAATCAAGGAAGTGTGGTGCTGCCGGTCAGGGAAGCAGGGAAGGTGGCCTGGGCAGCTGTATGGGAGGAGAGATCAGGAGCTCAGTTTTGGACTTGAAATCCACATGAGGCATCAATGGAGCTGTGAGAATGAGGTCATCCCCAAAGCAGTTTAGCACAGGGCATTTAGCAAAGGCATATCACGTTGTCTGTTCAACTTTGTGACGACTTTCCCAGTGGAAATATAGTGTTATCCTTGTAATACGCACACAAATGTTAAATGAACAAGTAGGATAGCTGTGTCCTTGACAGGGATGAATTACTTTTCAATTCGAACATCAATCCACTGAGTGCTGGAATTGAACCCCGTCTGTGGTCTTCCTTTTTCGGTTTTAGTATTTTGCATTATGTAGGGGACTTTCATTTGTGCAAGCCATTACCGATCATTTCTTGTGCTCACTCATCGTATTTCTGTTCCATACCCATTTGAGGAAATGGCTATTCTAGGTCTTATTTTTAGTTTTTGGTACTGGGGATGGAAACGAGGGGTGCTTACCCACTGAGCCACATCCCCAGCCCTCAGGGTCTCTCACTGAGATGCTTAGGGTCTCGCTAAGTCACTGAGACTGGCCTTGGACTGTGATCCTCCTGCCTCAGCCTCCTGAGTCACTGGGATTAAGAAATGCACCACTGTATCTGGCTATTCTAGGTTTTAATGTAAATGTTTGTGTGGTTTTGGAAATCAAAATGGACATATTTTAAAATTCAAATGGTCCAAAAGAGGACAGCATGATAAAGGACTCTCCTCCCTCCTGTCCTCATCCCCCAGGTCTCCTCTGCGGTTACAGCCATCACCAGCTTCCTCTGTGACCTTCCAGAGGTGGTCCCTGTGTATGCAAATGTATACACACATTTAAAACATTTACATGCACATGAAATATATTTTGAATTTATTCATTAGAATACTTTGGAGTTCTTATCATATCATTATATTACCTAGCTATCTTTCTTTAAAGTGCCTTTTTAATAATGGTGTATCATAATTTATTTCCTATTGATTAATTTTTGCTTTTATTCCAGTCATCTGGGGCTAACACAAGAGAGTGGTCAATATCCTTGTCTTTGTATAAAGGAATTCTGACTACCTAGATTCGAATCCCAGTGACTTTGGGCAAGTTATTTAGCCTTGGTTTCCTCCCCTGTTAAATGGACATATTGTTAAGTACCCGCCTTGAAGGTCTGTGGCAAAGACTAAGTGAGATGGCATATGAAAGCATTTGGCACGGTTCCTCTGCACAGTGAGCACTTAAAGCATGTGTCACTCAGAGACCTTTTCTGTATGTCCAGTAGGTTCTAAGCATTTTACAGGAAAACCCATGAGTTCTACTGCCTCTCAAAAAATTTAAGTCATTATTGTTATTTTATTTATTTTGTTGCCACATATATAAGGATGTCTTGCAGTTACAGTTCTATGAATGCAAATGTTCATAAGGACATGTGCATTTGTAATTTTATACACATTGCCAAGTTTCCTTGATCTCAGTTGAATTCTTCCAAAAACAAACCCTGAAACCAGCACAACTAGTTTATTTGAGAGGTGATCCAAGAAAAAAAAAAACCTCTCAAAGTCAGGTTGTCCAGTAACTGAATGCTCTGGGCAGCCAGAGTCTCATGCTGCTGGGGAAGCCAGGGAATTGGTGCTGAATGCCCACATAACATGGAGTTGCCCTGCTTGAGAGGGGCTGGAGTTGGGTGTCAGTACATCAGCTCTTGTCAGTCATTGGCTGCGGGTACTAACTCCTAACCCCCAAGCAAAGGGGTGCGTGCTAGTGGTTAAGGTAAGCTTTGAGTGAAGCTGGGTGATCTGCCTAGGGCTCCAGGGCAGTTTTTGCACCCTCTGCAGGGTTTAAAACCCCAATACTCACCCCTCCAGCAGTAGAAAGAAGGATTTGCATCTCAACCAGCTCACCATTGGGGAGTGTGACGTTTGTGACTTTCCTTTTGTTCATTGCTATTTTTCCTACACAGAAAATACTTTTAGTAAATGATAAAAATATTTTTATTTTAGTATATTAATTTATATTGCTTTATTTTAGCAGCTTTATTGAGGGGTAACTTGTCCACCATAAAGCCCACCCCTTTTATGTGTATGGGTCAATGATTTCTAGTTAACTTCCTGAGCCTGTAGCCATCACCAGGGTGCCATTGGGGGGCATTTTTTCCTCAGTGCTGTAAGAGTCTTAGATTCTTACACTTAGACTAATTCCTACTCCTACCCTAGACCCTGGCAACCACTAATCAACTCATTGGCTCTGTCCTTGTCTTTGCCTTTTCTGGACACTTCACATTAATAGAATCATATGAGATTTTTCCGTCTGGCTCTTTTCACCTAGCATAACCGTTGTTTTTTTTTTTTTTTTTTTTTTTTTGGCTGAATAAACATGTCATTATACAGGTATGCTGTATTTTGTGCACCCACTCATGAGTTGGTGGGTGGTTGAGTTGATTTCACTTTTTGACTGTTACTCATAATACTTGTATGAACATTTAAGAACAAGTTTTTGTGGGGGTGATATTTTCCCATCTCTTGGGTATAGACCTAGGTGACTTTGGGTTTAGTCCTTTTAAAACACTGCCAAACTGCTTTCCAAGGTGACTATATCACTTTGCACTCCCACCAGCAATGTACAAGGTTCCTGTTTCCCCAGATCTTCATCCACATTTGTCTGTCTTTTTTCTCATAGCTGTCCTCTGTGGGTGTGAAAGGCGATGAGTTCATGTTTCTCATTTTGAAAAAAAAATTAACTATTTAATTAGAAATAATTCTTTAAGCCAGGCACAGTGGCGCACACCTGTAATCCCTGCAGTTCGGGAGGCTGAGGCAGGAGGATGGAGAGTTCAAAGCCAGCCTCAGCAAAAGCAAGGTGCTAAGGAACTAAATAAAATACAAAAAAACAAAACAACAACAAAAAAAAAAACAATATAAAATAGGGCTGGGGATGTGGCTCAGTGATTGAGCAACCCTAAGTTCAATTGCCAGTACCAAAAAAAAAAAAAAAAAAAAAAAAAAAAATTCTTTAAACTTAAAACGCTCATCTTACCATGAACTTTAATTTTTTTCACATTGCATTTTTTATTGTTTGCTCTATTTAGTTATACTTGACAGCAGAATGCATTTTGACTTACTGTACACAAATGGAGTATGACTTTTCATTTCCTTGGTTGTACGTGATGTAGAGTCACACCATTGTGTAATCCTACATGTACATAGGGTAATGATGTCAGTATCATTCCACCATCTTTTCCACCCCCATCCCCTCCCCTCATTTTCCTCTGCACAGTCCAAAGTTCATACAGTTTTCCCTTACTGGCTCCCATTATGTATTAGTATGCACTTATCAGAGAAAACATTTGCCCTTTGGTTTTGGGGGGGATTGACTTATCTCACTTAGCATGATGTTCTTCAACTCCATCCATTTACCTGCAAATGCCATAATTTTATTCTTTCATATGGATGAGGAATATTCCATTGTGTATATATACCATAGTTTCTTTATCCATTCATCTACTGAAGGGCATCTAGGTTGGTTCTATATTCTAGTTATTGTGAAACAAGCTGCTATGAACATTCATGTACCTGCATCACTGTAGTATGCTGATTTTAAGACCTTTGGGTATAGGTCAAGGAGTGGGATAGCTGGGTCAAATGGTGAGTCTATTCCAGTTTTCTGAGGAATCTCCATACTGCTTTCCAGAGTGGATGCATCAATTTGCAACCCCACCAGCAATGTATGAGTGTGCCTTTTTCCCTATTGTTGCTTGTATTCTTGATAATCATCGTTCTAATAGGAGTGAGATGAAATCTTAGGGTAGTTTTGATTTGCATTTTTCTAATTATGAAAGATGTTGAACATTTTTTCATATATCTGTTGATCGCTTGTATATCTTCTTCTGTGAAGTGTCTGCTCAGTTCCTTGGCCCATTTATTGATTGGGTTATTTGTATTTTTGATGTTAATTTGTTGTGTTCTTTATAAATTCTGGAGATTGGCGCTCTATCTGAAGTGCTCGTGGTAAAGATTTTCTCCTACTCTGCAGGGTCTCACCACATTACTGATTGTTTCCTTTGCTGAGAAAAAGCTTTTTAGTTTGAATCCATCCCATTTATTGAATCTTGATTTTATTTCTTGCACTTTGGGAGTCTTGTTAAGGAAGTCTGGTCCTAAGCCAATATGATGGAGATTCAGGCCTACTTTTTCTTCTATTTGGTGCAGGGTCTCTGGTCTAATTCCTAGGTCCTTGATCCATTTTGAGTTGAGTTTTGTGCAGGATGAGAGATAGGGGTTTAATTTCATTTTGCTGCATATGAATTTCCAGTTTTCCCAGCACTGTTGAAGAGGCTGTCTTTTATCCAATTTATGTTTTGGGCATCTTACTCAAGTTTGAGGTAACTGTATTTTTGTGGGTTTGCTTCTGTATCTTCTATTCTTTATTATTGATCTACCTGCCTATTTTGGTGCCAATACCATGCTGTTTTTGTTACTGTTGCTCTATAGTAGAGTTGAAGTTCTGGTATTGTGATACCTCCTGCTTCACTCTTCCTGCTCAGGATCGCTTTAGTTATTCTGGGTCTCTTATACTTCCAAATGAGTTTCATGAATTTGTATAGTGCTTTTGGTAGTATGGCCATTCTGACAATATTAATTCTGCCTATCCAAGAACACGGGAGATCTTTCCATCTTCTAAGGTTTTCTTTAATGTCTTTCTTTAGTGTTCTTTAGTTTTCATTGTAGAGGTCTTTCACCTCTTTTAGATTGATTCCCAGTATTTTTTTTTTTTTTTTGAGGCTATTGTGGAGAGGGTAGTTGATCTTTTAAATGTCACGTACTTTCCCCACTTTTTCTTTTAATGCCATTGCGTAAGTTGTATATTTTAGGTGAATGTGAGGCTCATGCCGACTCTATTCCATTCCTTTGTCAATTTTTAACCCAAGTACATTAAAGTGTTAATAATAGGAACATTATAATAGGCTTCATGATGTCTGGAAACCCCCCGCCAAGTCTTGATTGTCCTTCCCAGTAAGTAGTCTTTTGATAAAATTACCTTCAATCTGTGTGTGTGTGTGTGTGAGTCTGTGTGTGTTTGTGAGCACTCTGAGGATTGAATCCAGGGCCTTTTGTGTGCTCAACACATGCTCTACCATTGGTCTACACACCCAGTTTGCCCTTTTATGTCCAATCCTAACTTAAAATGTTTTATGATGAAATATTTAAGGCATATAAACGGGTCTCACCTGCCTTTTTTCTCTAAAAGACAGTTAATGTCATGTGATCGAGTTCTCTGTGAAGTGTCCTATTGTAATTCAAGTGGCATTGCCTTCAGTCGACACTGTACTTCCTGTGGTCACAAATAGATTTCTTAGTTCAGGTTGTTGTAACAGCACACCCTAGCCTGGGTGGCCGAGAGGGCAGAAATGCACTTCTCCCGGCTCCAGTGGCCGGGAAGCCCCAGGCCGGGTGCCAGCGCATGGTGAGGGGAGGGCCCTCTTCCTGGCTGGCTGACTCTGTTTTCTCATTGTGTCCTCACATGGCAGAGAGAAAGAGACAGAGGTGGAGAGAGAACACGGGGCGCTCACATGGCAGAGAGAAAGAGACAGAGGTGGAGACAGAACACGGGGCGCTCACATGGCAGAGAGAAAGAGACAGAGGTGGAGACAGAACACGGGGCGCTCACATGGCAGAGAGAAAGAGACAGAGGTGGAGACAGAACACGGGGCGCTCACATGGCAGAGAGAAAGAGACACAGGCGGAGACAGAGACACAGGGCGAGCTCTCCTGTCTCTTCTTGCAGGGCACTAAGCCCACCCTGAGGGTCCACCCTCATAACCCGGTCGCCTCCCAAAGGCCCGACCTCCAGATGCTGTCACAGTGGGATTTGGGTCTCTCTGTGGGGAGGACACAAGTCCACAGCAAGGTCAGATCTCCACTCGCTCATGCTCTTGGGTCCCTTCCTCAGTTAGAATTGGGCAACGTTGCATTAAAAAATATCCTGAGTACCCCAGGACCTCTCCAACGAGACCTCTTTTCTTATTTCTAATCACAGTGCTTATCTCTGTCATGTTAGAATGTGCCCTATTTATGTGGATTTCTCCAAAATCCTGGGACTTTCTAGTTGCATTCCTCACATTTCACAGGTGGATGGTAAGAAAGAAGATTGTAAATCCCAACCTTCTCGGGGGTGGGGTTGTTCTGTTTTTGTTACCAAGGATTGAATCCAAGAGTGCTTACCCACTGAGCCACAGACCCTTTTATTTTTTTATTTTGAGGAAGGGTCTCTCTAAGTCGTTTAGGGCCTCACTGAGTTGCTGAGGCCGGCTTTGAACTTGCAGTCCTCTTGCCTCCCAAGCTGCTGGGATTACAGGTGTGCGCCTCCATGCCCAACCTTCTGGGGGTTTGATGTGGGGGAAAAGTTAGCATATGAAATGGGGATTGTTCTATTTTCATGTGAATGAACACGAGTCAAGATAAATCTGCTGAAAACTCGGGCTCTGAGCTGGAGGGGGGAGAGCAGCATGCTCTACGCCAGGCGGGACAGGAAGTGACACCAGGGGGGGCTAGGGTTGAGGTGTGCGAACCCCGGAGACAGAGCTGTGGTTGGGGAAGAGTTCAACCTGCCCATGACGTCGAGGGGCCTTCCTGGGCCGCACGTCGCCAGGTACCTAGCACAGCAGGGGCAGGGCTCAGGCTGGCGTTCCACAGCGCTCTTTTTGGAGTTTGGAAGAGTGGACAGAGCAACCTGTCTCCCTCTCTCCTTAGGAACCTGCACCATGGAAACACCTGCAAGCCCAGCTCCAGGGACAAGACAGGGCCCAGACACCCATTGAGACCCTCTCCATGAGGACCTAGAACATCTATCATGAACCAAGAAGCCAGGTAGGTGGTTTTTTTTCTTCTCTTCCCCTCCTGTCCTTCTCCCTCCCATCTACTCCTTCATTCTCTTCCTGCTGCCAAAACCACTTCCTATCCAGACTCATCCTGGGCTCCCAAAACACCTCAAACCTGCTCCTAGCCACCATTCAGCATGACGGTGAAAATCATCAGACACAGCCAATCATGAAGAGCCTCAAGCATCTAATCTACCCATTTTGCAGATGCTGCGACTAAGGCACACACAAAAAAGAAACTCACACAAGGTCGCACTATGAGAGTATTAGCTAGGTTGTGCTGCAGTAACAAACACCCTCAAAGATCCCACACCAACGAAAGTTACTATCTCCTCTTCTTTGCTTCTTGTCCACTGTTAATGGACTGGGAGCTCCATTCTACATCATCCTGCCTTCCAGACCCAGGCTAAAAGAGCAGACATGAAATACTGCTGATCCCTGTAGCAGAGGAAAAGAGAGAACATGGTGAATCACATGCTGGCTCTTCCAGTGACTACACAGATGTGACATGAGTCAAAAAAAATATTTTTTTAAACATTTCATTAGTCAAAGCAAGTTTTGTAGCCATGCCCAAGTTCAAGGGAGTGAGGTAGTGTCATCCTATCAATGGCCCAGAAAGAGGTTGAGAGCAACTGTAAACAGCCTTGATGCCTACCATGGGGAATTAGTGACAGAGCTGGGCCAGGACCCCTTTTCCCCCAACTCTGGCCAAGGATCTTTGTGCTGCCGTCCTCCGTCTCAAGGCTATTTCCCATAAAAGTCACAATGGCAAATGGTTATCCTTAGACAACTGGATGTCTTATCCCAAGGAATGGGACATCAGCGATAGAAATGAAGGCTGGTTAGACTGGCGGAGGAGGAGTGGGAGGATGAGGAGCGCCCCCAGAGATCTGGCCATCCAGCACCCTCACTTTCACCCGGCACGATGCTGCTGGGTGACTTCTTTATGGCCAGCATGGACTTGGGTACCATAGCCCAGGAAAGAAGTTATGCCTGAGGCTGCGGCCACATCCTTGTTTCAAGACCCCCTGAAGTCCAGGGACTGGCCCTTGTCTGGTGCCCTGAGACCTTGGAAATGTACTGGCCCAAGAGGTGAGAAATCTTATTTGTGATCCTTCTCTGCTACATGCTTGACTGTGACCTTGGGCACCTCTTTTACCCTTCCTGAGTCTTTCCATCTGCTCAATTCAGACAGTGATCCCTGCCTGAGGATTATGGATATGAGCATGTTTCATGAGTTTGAAAGCCCCATGTCTGATCAGAGACCTGTTGCTGTTAGTCTAGTTGAGGAGGGATGACAGAAAGGGGATGGGGCACATGCCATGGGCCTCTACTGGGTGCCAGAGAACAGCTGAGGTCTAAACATCAGGACACACAGCAGGAGTTGGTAAGGCTGGCTCCTGAGTGGGCCTCTCTTTTCAGAGTTGGAAGTGTAATCTCTGGAGTTGTGAGGATTTGGTGAGATATAGAAAGCCCTTAGAGCCATGCCTGACAGTCAGTGCTTTCCCAGTGTGTGCCGATGTTGAGGAAATAATACCAGAAGTTTCTCTTGGAAATGTTACAGCATATTCCAAAGTAAGAGGTCTAACATTTAGTTAACGAATCCCCAACTGTTGGATTTTCAGTTGCTTCCAGTATTTCACTATTATAAAAAATCGTGCAACAAACATCTTTGTAGTTAAAATTTTTATATATACCCACAGTTGTTTCCTAAGGTTATGGAATTGCTGGATCAAAGGACCTGCACATTATTTAGGCTTTTGCTTGTCAAAGTGCCCCTTGGCCTCTACTGGCACGCCTACCAGCAGGTTACTGGAGAGTTCCAGTTCAGAAGGGGAGAATTAGCACAGAGAGAGAGGAAATGGCTTGTATTAGCTAACATTCGAGTTCACCGTGAGCAGCAGAAAGCCCTAAACAACAGTGGTTTAAACAGAATAGAAGTGTATTTTCCTGTCACGTAATGGAGGTCCGAGGTCAAAGTTCAGGGAAGTTGGGCAACTTTTACCCTACACCTTCCTTAGCACTGGCCTCTACTTCATGATCCACCACGACTACCCAAGGTCTAGCCACCACAATAACATTCCAACCATCAGGAAGAAGCAAAAGGAAAGAGACAGCATTTCACTTACATCCAATTGACCAAAACTCACATGGCTACATTTAACTAGGAGGGAGTTGGGGAAATCAAGTCTATTCTAGATCACCAGGGAATACCAGGGAGTTCTAGTACTAAAGAAAAAAGGAAGAACAAATTTGGGGAGATAACTATGTGTTTCCGTGCCATGAAGTTAGCTCAGACTAAGGGTAGCACAGTGGTTCATGGAAACAAGAATGATCCTCAGGGGCCCATCCACAGGGGAAGGACTCAACCATTCCAGAGAGCCAGGCTGCAGGCACAGGGGAAGGGGATATGGAAGAAGCAGATGAATGTCTGGAGCTGAGCCCTAAGCAGAAGCATCCCCCGGTCTCCATGGAGACCACTTACCTGCCTATTTCCTGCTGCTGAGAGACGGGGTTGGTTCTTCATGTCCCTTTGGCTTCTCCCACCTCACTTTCCCTTGGTTCTGCCCATCATATCAGCTCACCTGCACCACCTGACTCACCTGCCTTCTGTGTCCTCACAGGGCCAGCTCCTCATGGACCCCATTAGCCTCCAGCTGGGCACCAAAAACCTGTGTAGCTGGCTCATGAGGCTGCTGAGCACACAGCCAGAATGGCTGAGCACCAAGATGAAGTTTTTCCTCCCTAACGTGGACCTAGACTCCAGTGAAGAGGCCCCTGACCCTGAGCAGAGGGTCATCCTGCAGCTCAGAATGCTGCACACCCAGGGACCAGCCACCTGGCAGTCGTTCATCTACTGCGTGTGCATGGAGTTGGAGGTGCCTCTGGACCTGGAGGTGCTACTGATGAGCACTTGGGGCCAGAAAGATGGTAAGGGTGGACACAGGGGTGCAAAGCAGCCACCCTGCCCCATGTCCTGGGAAGCCACGGGAGGCCCAGGGAGGCCCAGGGAAGCCCCAGGAGCCACACAGGTCACACACAGAGGATGATCTGCAGAGCCAGGAACAAAATTCCTTATTTCCAGTCACTCCCCAGAACAAATCCCCAAAGGCCACAAAATCAGCTGGAGCCTGGAGCCTCCTCCTGCAACCTTACCCCTCCCCAGTCAGGCATGGAGAGGAAAGACCAAGAGACTCCTTCCAAGCCAGACATTCCATACCTCCCATGGTGCCTAGAGACTTTCTTCAGCAACATGGTCAGAAGCAGGGAGAAGCCTCTGAACTCTACCAATAGGCAAGGTTTAACTCTTAACAGGTTTAACTCTGTTCAGTTCAACATGTATTGCTAGGACATCTTCTGTGTGCACAACACTAAGGGAAACAGAAGCCATTGTGGGGTGTCCTTGGATATAAAATAGGAACCCCGTGGAGAACACCATCACAACTCCATAACTAGAGTTATGGCTCTCACCTGTAATCCCAGCAACTCCGGAGGCTGAGGCAGGAGGATGGCAAGTTCAAAGCCAACCTCAGCAACTTAGTGAGGTCTTGTCTCAAAATCAGATGAAAAGGACCGAGGATGGGGCTCAGTGGTAGAGCACTTGCTTAGCATGAGTGAGGTCCTGGATTCAATCCGAGTGCTGCAAAAATACAAACAAACAAATGAACAAACAAAAAACCCCAGCTTGACCACAGGATGGTGTGGGAAATCCAAGGGACACACACATGCTTGTGTGTAAATACGAATACACATATGCCCATGCACACAGTGGGCTGACACACATAAACACACCCAGGTCTGCACGCTCATGCAGAGGCCCACATTTCCACCCACGCCGCCCTCAGGTTCCCCCCAGCTGATCACTGAGTGTCAACCTTATTTCTCCCTTGCCGGGCACCCACCCTGTGGCACAGCCCTGAGCAGGCGCCAGGCCAGAGCTGGGCCACAGGCATCTCAGCACCCCACAGCATGTTCTGCTCTGCTCTCTTACAGAGCTGGGAGTGGACGAGAGGCACCGACTTGGACCTCAGCTCCAGCATGGTGAGGCCTGGGACGGGGCGGGGAGCACTCTCGGCCCCATCTTAACCTGGAGGAGACCCGTAGTGGCCGGTGACTGCCATTTCCCTCTGTTCTTGGGCCATGCCCCCACGGCAACTCCCAGCCCACCTCCTCCAGACCTGTGACTTTCCAGACCTGTCCTCAGGAGCCTATCCTGTGGCCACCAGGAGAGCCTGCTGGTGCTGGCCCTCAGCACCCCCACAATCCCCTGTCTGGCTTTATCTGGGGAAGGCCCATTCTCACCTCCCTGCCCCCTGCCTCAGGGGCCCATCTGCCAGCACCCCAGAGTCAAGCAGAGCCCCAGGGTCAGGCTCCACCGGGAAGCACTACCGCCCTCCCCACCCAGACCCTTCAGGCCTGACCCTTCAGTTGCCACCCCAGGTCACTCTGGCTTCCCTTCTGATAGAGCTGGGAGGGGTCAGCACCCCTCGCTGACTCACAGGCCCAGCACTGGCTTTGTTACAACTGGGCCCAGCAGTCACATCCCAGGGTCAGTGCTAACAGAAAGCACCTGCCTTGCAATCCCAGCCCCCCAACAATTCCAAACTGTGTGTCCAGGTCCCTGGTGCATTTGGACCCTTGTTACTAAACTAGCATGATCGTCACGACTGTGACCAGGATCATTAATAGATTCGGCCAGTGAGTCACTGGCGGATATGGGACTTGTTAAAATACTGAAACACTTTCAAGCCCGTTCCAGCCCCTCTGGGGAACCCCTGTGCCCCTCCGCAATTCAGCAGCTAAGAAGCTGACTCCCTGCAGGGCCAGGGGCCCGGGCCCTGCGCCAGGGGCTGCTCTGGTTAGTCGCGGGTGACTACTGTGTAGAATTGCACTTCCCTTCTTAAAGCTTTCTCCTTGGCCTCCCTCTCTTCTTGTTCCCTCATTTCTCTCCTCTTGTTTCCTTGCTTCCTTTCCCACACTCTTCTAAGAAGGCATTAGAGAGACCTTGGAAATCCACACAAGATAAGGGGAGCGAGGACCTTGGTGATGAGGAGAGGGACTAACGCAGGCGCAGGTCGTGGCCTGGCCAGGCCTGTGGGCCACCTCACTCCCTGCCAGGCCTCCCAGAGCTTGGCCCTTCCCTGGTGGGAGACAGTCGTGTAGTGCTTGGGGCTTAGAGCAGAGAGCTATAGGGCTGCTGTCTGTATCCCGGATGCCTGGAGCCTCCAGTCCTGCCCCTGAGGCCTGGAACCCCCTCCCCAAACCACCCCTCCCTCCTCTTACAGTCCCTGGGCACGGTGCTCTTGCCCACCTGTGTCTTTTTGCAGAATGGAACCCCCCAGATGTGCTGCCCAGGTCCCGGTTACCCCTTCACCCCTTCCTTTGCTCTTTCCAGGTCTCAAGCGCCCTCACCAGAGCTGTGGTTCCTCACCCCGTCGGAAGCACTGCAGGAAACAACAGCTAGGTGGGTATGGGGCAGGGAGGGACCCGGCATTAGGACTGGGTTGCCCAGGGGCCTGGACACAGGCCCTGGACCCTGTCCCTGGCTGGCAAGGGTCTAGGACCTTTTTTCTTCCAAGCTTCTAGGAGGGAAGAATTCAAGGTCATGTTGGGCAGAGAGGGCTGAGATGGCGGGGGGTGGGGGGGCATCCTTCAACAGGTGGAAGGGGGCTTCTCCAGATAGGGCTCCACTGAAGGGGCTAGAAGCACCCAGGGGTCACAGCCTTGTCAGCCAGCATCTTCCGGGGATACCTGGTGTCCCCAAGGTTGTGGGGGCCTGCCACAAAAGAAGAACCAGCATGACCTCAGGCCCAGGGCCTGCAGTGGCCAGTTGGGGTGAGCAGGGATGGGGAGTGGCGAGGATGCCTGGGAGGACCCCCCTGAGGGAGAGCCCTGGGGGAGATAGTGAGGGTCAGCCAAGCCGGAAAGAGACGAGAGGGAACTCATTCGCCCCCTGTTGCCCAGAATGGTCCCTGTTCCTAATCAGTTGTCCCACTAACTGGACATGCCCCCGCCCCCCCGCACATACCCAGCCACAGGCCAGAGCATTCACGTCCACACAGAACAGGCCATTACCTCAGGCCCCAGTGTCCTCCAACAGTGGCCCCAGTTCTTTCCTAGTCACCTGAGACCTCCCAGTGACTCCGAAATTAAAAGGTCAACACCTGGATGATAGAGTCCCAGCTCCCATGGCCCTACTGACCAGCGCCTGGGCCCACGGCTGTAGTGCCCACCCCTGGGCATCACAGAACCACGGTGCTGGGCAGGGGCACAGAGCACTCAGCTACCACCTGAAAAAGAGGCAGCTCCAATAAGTTGTGCAAAAAGTCCCTCCCACACTTATGTCATCACAGAATCAAGAAAGCCACGACCCACGCGTCCCCCTACCATCTCCCTGTGCCCGTGGCTTCCGGAGCCTGCTGCGGGTGGACTCCTGGGAATTGGGTGGTGTAAGAACCCCTCATGGTACCTTTGCCTTCTCACCACCCATTCCTACCCCACCGGGGCTAGAGGTTCCAAGCAGCCAAATTTGGGGGTAAAGGGACCTGGGGGAGCACCTGCACTCATCTGCATCTCTCTGCCCTCTACAGAGCTAGCCAGGAAGTACCTGCAGCTCCTGAGGGCCTCTGCCCAGCGGCAGTGTGGTGATGGACTCCCCAGGCCAGGGCAGACCCCTGCTGCCCAGCAAGCCTATGTCCCCCCAATCCTGCAGTGGAGCCGGGCCACAGCACCCTTAGACACTCGAGAGGGAGCCATTGTGGGGGACCCCAAGGCAGAAGATAGCACTAACATGAGCATCCAGGACCTCTTCAACTTCAAGGCCAAGGGCCCACAGGTGACAGTGCTCTTGGGTAAGGCTGGCATGGGCAAGACCACACTGGCCCGCCAGCTCTGCCGGAAGTGGGCTGATGGTCAGCTGGACCATTTCCAGGCCCTGTTCCTTTTTGAATTCCGCCAGCTGAACCTGCTCACGAGCTTCCTGACGCTGCCTCAGCTCCTCTTTGATCTCTACTTGAGCCCAGAGTCGGGCCCCGATGCTGTCTTCCAGTATCTGAAGGAGAATGCCAGCCGCGTCCTGCTGATCTTTGACGGGCTGGACGAGGCTGTCCACCCCTGCTCCAGCAAGGACACTGTGGCTGCTGGTGGCTCAAGCCCAGCCCTTACCCTCTTCTCTGACCTCTGCCGTGGTACCCTGCTTCCTGGCTGCTGGGTGATGGCCACCTCCCGTCCAGGGAAGCTGCCTGCCTGCCTGCCCACCGAGGCAGCCATGGTCCACATGTGGGGCTTTGACGGACTGCGGGTGGAGGAGTACGTGAGCCACTTCTTCAGTGAGCATCCAGCACAGGAGGTGGCCCTTGCAGAGCTGCGGGGAAATGGACATCTCCAGAGCATGTGTGCGGTGCCCGTTCTGTGCCAGATTGCCTGCCTCTGCCTCCGCCATCTGCTCTCTGGAAATCCCCCTGGCCAGTCTGCAGCACTCCTGCCCACGGTGACCCAGCTCTACATGCAGATGGTGCTTACCCTCAGCCCCCATGGGAGTCTGCCTGCTAAATCCCTGCTGGGCCTGGGAGAGGTGGCCCTGAGGGGACTGGAGACGGGGAAGGTCATCTTCTATGCAGGAGACATCCCCCCTGCCATCATGGCCTTTGGGGCCACTCACAGCCTGCTGACCTCCTTCTGCGTCCACACAAACCCTGGGCACCAGGTGACAGGCTATGCTTTTACCCACCTCACCCTGCAAGAGTTTTTTGCTGCCCTGCATCTGATGGCCAGCCCCACAGTGGACAAAGACACACTTGCTGGCCATGTCACTCTGAATTCCCACTGGGTTCTGCGAACCAAAGCCAGACTTAACCTCTCAGACCACCTCCCCACCTTCCTGGCGGGCCTGGCATCCCGCACCTGCCATCCTTTCCTCAAGCACATGGCTCAGAGGAATGAGGACTGGGTGGGGGCCAGGCAGGCCACTGTCATACAGGTGCTTAGGAAGTTGGCCACCCGCAAGCTCTCGGGACCAAAGGTGGTGGAGATGTGTCACTCTGTGGCTGAGACGCAGGAGGCTGAGCTGGCTGGTCTCACTGCCCAAAGCCTCCCCGATCAACTCCCCTTCCACAATTTCCCGCTGACCTACAGAGACCTGGCTGCCCTGACCAACATCCTAGAGCACAGAGCTGCCCCCATTCACCTGGATTTTGAGGGCTGCTCCCTGGAGCCCCACTGCCCTGAGGCTCTGATAGGCTGTGGGCAGGTAGAGACTCTCAGGTGAGTAAGGGCAGGACCAGGGAAGACCTGCAGGGAACTGGACTTGGTGACAGTGGAGGTCAACCAGTCTGGCAGACCCCTTCTAGAGAGACCGGATGTGAATGTCGAATATGGAAACAGAATGGTCCTTGTCTGCCCCTTACCCTCTGGTGCCGGTGGGGTAGCGCCACTGTGCCTTGACGGGACTCTAGAGTCCAGCTAGATCCTCCTCCTCACAGTGGTTTCTGGGCCCTCTGTCTCTCTCTGTCAGTCATGGCTGTAGCCTCTGATCTGGGCTGTGTTGGAGTGCAGCCGCTGACCTTGGGGCAGCTGGAGTTTCTTCATTTCTTAAATGAGTCTGTAATTACACCTCATTCAAGGGTCAGGGTGAGAATGAGATGGGGTTATGCATGACAAACACTTCTCAGCACAGCCCCTGGCCCAGAGCCCTCTATTTATATTAGCTAGAGAAAAGGCACAGAGGAAACCTCCCCTAGTGCAGGGGACTCCATCATGCAGAATTGCATTTCTCTCTCCTGGAAGAGGCAGAAGTAAGTGATCCCAGTTGGTAGGATGGCTTACTCCACATGGTCATGCAGGGCCCCAGGCCTTACCCTTGCTGCTCCATCGTCTTCCTATCTGCATGGGCAAAGCTGGGTCCTGGGCATACCTGTGCTCTGGCTTGAGGCAAGGGAAAGAGTGGGCGTGGAGGAGACATGCCCACTATGTTTAAGTTCAGCCCTAGAATTAGGCGTCACCTGCCACAGTCCATTGGAGAGAAGAGCCACGTGGCCACTTGAGCTGCAAGTCAGTTAGAAGTGTCATCTCCGCTGAGAAACCATATTCCTAGTTCTCTGTTTCCATGGATGAAGTGGAGGAGGGATTCCTTGATGAAGCAGCCTCTGCTGTCGTTGTCACCACCAAACTGCAATGGCAACACCGACTATTTCTACCAAATGTGGTCCCCTCACTGACAGAGGACAGGGTGGTGATGACCTCAAAACTCTTCCCGCACTGAACCTCTGCCACTTCGCTTCTTCCCACACAGCTTTAAGAGCAGGAAGTGCGGGGACGCGTTTGCAGAAGCCCTCTCTAGGAGCTTGCCGACGATGGGGAACCTGAAGAGGCTGGGGTGAGCCAGGGCTTGGAACCAAGAAAGACCTTCATCTGAGGGCTGCCTGGCACCCCCCGCACTTGTCCTACGCAGGGCAGAGTCCCAGGCTGCCCCCTCCCACAACCCCATCCTTCCTCACCATCTTCGCTTACTCTGTAGGTTAGCAGGAAGTAAGATCACTGCCCGAGGCATCGGCCACCTGGTGCAGGCCTTGCCCCTCTGCCCGCGGCTGGAAGAGGTCAGGTGAGTGACCTCCAGGAGGGCTCACTGGCTGGGGAGAGGAGTCACTCCCACGACGCCCCTGGGTTCTGGACCGGGTCCTGCATATTCCATCAAGGTCTGACCAAGATCTCATTTTTTAACAAGGTATCAGGTTCAGAATGGGTTGAGGCTGAATCCAAACACAAGATTTCAAGACTCCAGAGCAGGGCTTCTTGGAGAAGTATGAGTTTTGAGGCTCCCTCCCCTCTTTCTGTGAGCCTAGGAGAAGGGATGGCAGTGTGTGGGCAGAATGCAGGTACTGGTCTACACATAAGGGCCCGAAATACACTCCTTCACATGGGTGCACATATACACATAAGCATGCACAGAAGTACACACTCACCTACTGAAGTGTACATGCCCACTCGTAGATGTGCCCATGTGCAGCACATACATGCAACTCAGATGCATGCGCACATTTAGATACGGGCACACTCCAACTAATAAAGCACAGGTACACAAATTCACCCTCCCCTGTGTCTGTGACTGAGTTCTCTGGGGAGGGTGGTGCCAGTGCCAGTGGTGCTAGCAGTGGCACCTTTATGGTATTTAGAGAAGCTGCTGCTCATGCAGGCAGGCACATCCGGGCACCAGGATTCAGCACTGACTGAGTAGAACATAGGCTGGACCACAGTTCCTGTTGCCCCTCTGCTGGGGGCCTTCATGCAGGGGTCACTCTGGTGGGAACAAGGGTTAGGAATATTGATCTCTCGGGCGCTGGCTGATCATTGACAGTGACCTTCACCTTTTCTGCCATCATCCATTACTGCTTTCACTCATCTCATAGTCCCTCCAGCTAGGAACCCAAACAAGGCTGGGGTGCAAGCCCACTTAACGAGGGTAGAGTGAGGTCAGAGAGGAATAGCTTGTCTGGCGAGCCAAGGTCAGAGCTGAGGCCAGAAGCAGTACCTGCATGCAGCATCCCCATGGAGACCTTGCTAGACCTCACCTTGGAGGCCCTAGAGAAGCTGGGCCTCAGGCACATTCTAGACATAAGTCCTAGGGTTAGGATACTGAGACCCCCACAGCCTGTCATTTAGATGGTATGGGACACTAGCAAAAGCAAAAACAAAAACAAAAACCAGGGGGACAGAAGTGAGGCCGGTGGAGGACATTTCCTCCTAGCTGTGCCTATTGGCTGCTAGGGAACAGATCTCCCCCAATTCCTGAGCCCCTGTCTTGTGTCTCCCAAATGAGGGTAGCCTTGACTGTCACCTGCCGACTGGGAAGTCCAAGGACCCCAGCCCCAGGACTGAGGGACTGGGCCTTGGTCTCCCTACAGTTTCCAGGACAACCAGCTCAAGGATCAGGAGGTGCTCAGCATCACGGAGATACTTCCCCGCCTGCTGCGGCTCCGGAAGCTCGAGTAAGCAGTCTTCCTCTCCCTCTTCCGGCCAGCAACTCTCCTGGCATAAGTCCCCTTCCCTTACTCACCGGGGGGGACCCACTCCTGACACCTGTGCCACAACTGTGCAGCCTGAGCCGCAGCAGCTTCTCCGCAGCAACAGTACTGTCCTTGGTGAAGGTGGCAGTCATGTGCCCTACTGTTAGGGTGCTGCAGGTCAGGTGAGCCAAAGGAATGGGATCCTGGCCTTGAAGTCATTAGAAAAGGGGACGAGAAAGTGGGAAATGGGGAAAGGAGGAGGCCTTTAGTCTGGAGAGCTTTGTGTGCATGATTGTCTGACTCACTACTGCAGCTCCAGAGCCTAGTTCAGGCCTGGCACCTGAAACTCAAACAGTGGGTGGCTGCATGGGTGCATGGGTGGGTGGATGCATGGGTGGGTGGATGCATGGGTGGGTGCATGCATGATGGACAGGGGAATCAAAGTCTACAAAGCACAGGCATAGCCAATGGGATCCTTAGCTGCATGACACTCTCCATGGTGCTGAAGCAACTTTATCCATAGTCAGGATCACAGGCAAGACCCTCTGCCCAGCAGGTGTCATGCTTGCTAACCCGAAAGCCATTGTAACTCCTATTTTAGAAACTCTCTAGGCTGGGCACAGTGGCACACACCTGTAATCCCAGTGGCTCAGGAGGCTCAAGCAGGAGGATTGCAAGTGCAAAGCCAGCCTCAGCAACTTAGTGAGGCACTAAGCAACACCGCAAGACCCTGTCTTAAAAAAAAAAAAAAAAAAAAAAAAGAAAATGGAGTGGGGACTGGGGAAGTGACTCAGTGGTTCAGCATCCCTAGGTCCAAACCCTGGTACGAAAACAAAACAAACAAACAAAAAATATCTCTCAGAATCCCTCATTTTTTGTCATATTTCTTGTAAAAAATTGTTTCCCTGGCTTGTTTTGTTTTGTTTTGTTTTGTTTTCAGTACTGGGGATCGAACCTAGGACCTCACACATGCAAGGCAAGTTCTCTACCACTGAATCACATCCCGAATCCTTTTTATTTTTTACTTTATTTTGAAACAGGGTCTTGATAAGTTGAAGAGACGGGCCTCAAACTTGCAATCCTCCTGCCTCAGTCTCCCAAGTAGCTGGGATGACAGGCATGTGCTACCACACCAGGCTTTTTCTGGATGTTTGGAATAGGAAGGGATGTGCAGATGGGGGTGACGGGCTGGTTTCTAGTCTCTGGGTTTCATGACTTGGTATCTGACCCTCTAGGGAGACAGACCTCATCTTCCTTCTTTCCCCACTCGAAAGGACAGCTGCAGAGCTACAGAGGTAAGAAGCCAGAGAGGCATGGTCTGGGCCCATCCTAAGAGATCTGGGCTCAGGCAGTTGAGGGGAAGGTGGCCAAGGGAGTCTAGAAAGAGTTAGAATATGGAGATTCTTTGTGCTTCTGCTGCACTGAAGAATGAGTTACTGATTAGACTTGGAAAGGATTTTAACTTCCTCTAGCAAACCTGGGCTACATCTGGCCCCTTGTGCAGAGATAGCACCCCCAAAATCTGGGTGAGTCAGACCCTCAGGAAGGACATGAAGATACTATTAACCTGGCACCCCTAGGTGCTGAAAGTTCTAGGGAAACTCTTACAACTGGAAAAAAGAGGAGAGAGAAGTCACCTACATCTTAGAATCACCGTGAGAAATAAATGAGAAAAAGCGTTTAAGTGCTTGGGACGCTGCTGGCACACAGTTGGAGATTACGTGCTGACTGCTCCAGCTGTGCACAGGTGAAGAGAGGGCAGCAGCTTCCTCCCGAAAACACCCCTACGGAGCTCCCCAAACTCTTCCCTGGCTGAGATGAAGAGAGCGGTGGCATTATAAGTCCTCGAGCAAGTTCTTTCTCTGCTCCAAGCCTCAGTTTCCTCACCTGCACCATGACCGTCTCGAGCTGGGATGCCCAAGATGGCAGCCACCAGCTACCTGTGGCGATTTACATTTAGATTAAGTGGAATTAAGGAAAATGAAACTGTGAGCCCATCAGTCCCATTTGACACACTTCAAAAGCCCAGTCGCCCTGGGTGGCTAGTGGCTCCCGTGGCACGATGGCACAGTCACACCTCCATTGTCACTGTTAGAACAATCTAGAAGGCTTTGAAACCTGGCTCATCATGTCCTAGCTTCCCTGCAGCCCCCAGCCCTCCCCGGGTGCAGCAGCCGAGAGTCCGGAAGCCCTGTGGTCCCCACATCTGGGACCCACTTACATACAGCCCAGGCCCCCTGCCTCCTGGACCACAGATGTGTGTCTATGACAGAGATCACCATGTTCTGGACACTAGCAGCTTCTGCTTATGAAGCGTCATCCTGTGCCTCTGCTGGACATGTGAACATACGCTGTCTCATTCAGTCCTTTAAGAGCTCTGTATGTAACAGACTGTCACCCCACCATAAGAGAAAACCTGGGCTCCCATGGGTGAAGTGACTTGCCCGAGGCCACACACGACACTTGAATAAAGCTTTCCTTTGACCTCAAACCTTCTGCCTCTGCCGCTGTGCGGAGTCAGACCCTTAGCATGGTCCAGCGACTGTCCTTGTGTCTCACTCAAGGAGGGCAGTGCTGCAGGGTCCCCAGTCCCCGGAAGCCGGAGGGAAAGGCTTAGTCTGCTAGGCTCTGGGCTCCCAATCCCCAAGCAATGTGTGATTGGTTCTTTCCAGAACTTCAGACCTACAGGAAAAAGACGGCCAGAGGAAAGAGACCAAGGACAGAAGGCTGGCCCTCAGGTACCTCAGTGGGATCTGCGGCCTGAAGGAGAGGGTGGTGTTGGGGAGTAACTGTCCTTCCTGGCCAGGGAGCAGGGACGGGGCGTGCTTGAATCAGGAGGGTCTCTCCTAAGAGCAGCAACGGCTATAACTGAAAGTGCCTTTGATGTATGCTGGGCGCCATGCTCAGGAACCTCTGCCCATCACGCGGGGTGAGCCTTGGAAGCTCTAGGAAGCATGCATCATTGTTCCCACTCAAGGGAGAAGGAAACCGAGTCGTAGACAGGTGCACTTCCTTGCCCAAGATCCTTTGGTCACTAAGAGGTGTGCACACCCCACATCTGGAGTCAGAGCTAGAGGGGACATGGCTCCTTTCCTGAGGCCCTCTGTCCCCTTCCCCAGGCTCCAGAAGTGTCAGCTCAGGGTCCATAATGTGGAGGTCTTCATAGCCCTGCTCCTGGAAGGCCCGCCTCTGGAGGAAGTGGAGTGAGTATCTGGGAAGCCCAGGGCAAGAGCCAGGGGGAGGCTGGGGAGAGGGGACAGGGCTGCCTTTGGGCGGAGGGTGCAGGGGAGGGGCCAGCTGCCTCCTGAGGAACCTCAGGCATCAGATCATCACATCAGATGTGATCACATCAGATCAGGTCACAGCTACCACTATTTAGCCCTTGCCCTGCTGGGTGCCCGGCGAGGGGCTTCTCTGTGCCTATCTGTTTTAATCCTCTCATCACAATGATGAAAACCCTGCCACCGTCCACGTTTGGTAGAGGAGGAAATGAAGCCGCAGAGAGGGAGAGTTTTCTCAAGGTCACATGGAGAGGGAGCGTCCAGGAGAGGGTGCAAGCCAGACGGTCTGGCTCCGGGCCTCACCCCCATAACCCCTGCCGGCTCTGTTGCCGAGACCTGCAGAGCAGAGCTGCCCACTGCACCTGGGAGAATACACGCCCCTCAGGCCGGAGAGACTCCTGGTGGGGGGCTGATGAGGGCAGGGCTTGCAGGGATCCTGCCATGTCACTAGAAGGGACGCCCTGAAAGGATAGTCCTAGGACATCTTCGGGCACGAAGATGGATTGATGGGATTCCGTGGTGTTTTTGAGGACAGACGGACAGGGTGAGGGCTTTGTTTGGTGATCAGTTCTTGCTCCAGACCTTTCCCACGGGGAGAACCAGGGCAGGATTAGAAGGTATGGAGCACTTATACCCACCCTGTCACCAGGAGCCTGCCCCTGCCCTGGGATCTCACCTGCAGCAACCCCAGTCACCCAGAGAAGACTCCCCCAGCTCCCTTGCCCTGCCCCATAGCCAGGACATCCTGGGCCAACTTCAAGGGCTCTCAAGACCATCCCCCTTCCTCCAGCCTCTTCATCCAGCTTCCTGGCCCAAACCTCCCTCCCCTCTCACCTGGTGACTCCAACAGCTTCCCCACGGGCTTCCCTGCTTCCACCTAGGCCACCTCTTCCTGGCAGGGTGTCTGTGTCTCACTGCTGCCTCCCCTCACTGCCTCCAGCTGCTCAAAATGACACACAAATCCTAAAATCCCGTGGGTCCCAAACCCTGCCCCAGCCCCCAAGCTTCATCTTATCCTGCCGCTCTCACTCAGTCTCCCATCCATCCAGTTACGCTGGCTCCTTTCAGGTGTTCACAGGTACCGTGCCACAGGGCCTTTGAAAGTCCTGTTTCAACTACCAGGAAACTCCACCCCCATCTGTCCTCTACCCCTTACCTATTGAATTTCTTCTGGCTTTTCCAACAAGCAGTCCAAACCTTAGGAAAGCCTTTCCTGATCTACATTCTAGGTCAGATGTCCCTGTAATCAAGAACTGTACCACAAAAAGCAATTACGTAGGTTGCACAAAGGTATAGCTACTGATAGGGCCTTGAAGTCAGGCTGCCTGGGTTCAAATCCAGGTCCACCCTCGGGCAAGTGTGTTAACCACGCGGTGCCGCAGTTTACTCATCAGTGAAGAAGAGATCGAGATAATAATGGTGCCTGCTTCAGAGGACTGTTGTGAAGATGAAATGTGTCAGAGGTTGCAGGAGCCCCAGGCTATAGCTGGGCATGCAGGATGTGACCTGTCCCTTCCAGCTAGTGTTAAAATCCATTTAGAGCAGAGATGCTTTGCCTGGAGTCAGTGAGAGTCTGTGAGAGTGCAGGGGGCTCAAGGGTCTCCTGCCACACAGTGCAGGGCAGCAGGCCCCTCTGTTTCAGCCTCTCAGGGAATCAGCTGGAAGATGAAGGCTGCCGGCTCCTGGCTGAGGCTGCTTCCCAGCTGCACATCGCCAGGAAGCTAGAGTGAGTTGCCACCCACCCCTGGGTGACAGGAGGGCCCTGGAGAGCCACAGAAGGTCCCCCAACCCCTGGTCCCTGTGCCACAGTCAGCAGCAATGGTGCTGATGTGCCCACCATGGTTTGACGGTGCCTGGCCTGGCCTCTGCCCTGGGCCACTGTCTCCACTCCAGCTGCTCAACCTCTTCAGCTTGGAGAGCGTGCTCACATTCACGCTGGTATACCCGTTTGTCCTTTCAGCAGCACCAGAGTGGGGGGCAAAGGTTCCACTGGAGCAGAACTGAGGCTTTGGGTGGATGGGTGCCAGGGTGTCAGGGTGCTGAGATGAGAAGGAAGGGGACTGGGCTGCTGGGTTGCGGGGGTGGGGCAGGGTGGCGTGCGGCTGGGGCGCGGTGGGGTGTTAGGATCATGTGCAGCTTGGGGTAAGGCAGTGCTGGGGGGTAAAAGTGGTTGGCTTTCACCCAAGGCCTAGGCTTGGCCCTGTCACCTCGTAGCTTTGTGACACTGGGAAAGTCAAGGAGTGTCTCTGGGCTGCAGCTTCTCCATTTGTAAGATGGGATTCGTGAGATCGCGAGCACACCCAGAGCCTGGCGCACCGGCACTCCGAAGGTGCCTGCTTTACAGAGCAGGAGACTGGGTTCAGAGACCTGGGAGCACGGAGCCCGGTCTTCAGCTCGGGCTGGAGAACTTCGTTCTCTGAAGCAGGGGAGGCCTTGCATGCTTGGCTCACCTGCCTGGGCCAGAATCCTTTGAGGGCCCCTGGTTAGGATCTGAGAGTGACAGCCAGCTGCTCCTGAGTCGTGCGGGCGGGCTGGGGCCCTCTGGGGCTGGGGAACTTGGTGCTGCTAATGGCTGCCTCTGCGTCTCCACAGCCTTAGCGACAGTGGGCTCTCCGTGGACGGCGTGTCCTGTGTGCTGAGCACCCTGAGCACGTGCCAGACGCTGGAAACGCTGCATATCAGGTGGGAGCTCCCCGCCAGCCTCCCCCGCCAGCCTCTGTGCCTGCTCCCCCTCGCCCGAGGCTGGCCTGTGGTGTTGAGCCCTTGCAATTCTTCCTGGCCCCAGGCCACAAGGGTCCCTGGAACATGCTGCTGGTGCCCCTCAGACCCTCTTACAGCAGGCGCAGCAACATCCAGTTTCTGTCTGCTCACAGCCTGTGTCTCCTCAGTGCTGTCACCCAGGGCTGGTGGAAGCCAGGGGCGCCTGGGAGGTTATGTCCCCATCCCCACCAGGGGTGGCCAGTGGCAGGGGCAGCCCCTTGTCTCTAGTCCCTTGTAACTTTGGTGGCCCAGAGCTCCCCCTGGGACCTGGCTGAGGGCGTGCTCCATGAGCCTCCCTCAGTCCCTTACCAGCCTCTCCTGAGAGCAAGCTCCTAACAGCACATGCACCAGTGGCCAAGTGACATGGGGCCCCCTGCTTCCCAGGCCCAGCTCCGTTTCAAGGGAGCCCCGCCCAACCTTATTTCTGACAGTCTCACTGTCTAGTCTGGGGAGCGGAGGAGGCGCAAGCCAGCGTCAACGCAGTGACAGCGCCGAGGGAGACTCATGCGAGGCTCTCAGCTGAGCACAGCAGCCCCTGCCTGCACACCCTCGAAGAGAGGGAACCCTGACTCCCCCAGTGGAGGGTCAGGAACCCTGGTGCACTCTCTATGATGGTTCAGTAAAAGGTCTCCAAATGGTACTCCACCCACTTCCGGGAGCTTACACTGAAGATCATCATCATCATGAAACCAGGTGTGGTGACACACTCCTCGAATCCCAGCCACACGGGAGGCTGAGGCAGGAGGATCACAAGTTCAAAGCCAGCCTCAGCAATTTAGCAAGGCCCTGTCTCAAAATTAAAAGGGCTGGTTGTGCAGGCACTTTTAGCTGCAGGGATGTTCACCCCAGTATTGGTTCTAATAGGAAAAAATGGGAGTAACTTACCTGATTAATAGTAGGATATTAGTCAAATAAAACAAGTTACCTGCAAGGAAAAGAGCTCAATGGAACCATGAAAAACAAAAAAATGGCAACATAGATGTGGTTTTAATATGAAGGGAGGACTATGGGGTGTTAAAGAAACATGAAATTTTTAATTCATGATCTTTATGATAAAGTTTTCAAACGCACTCAAGGGTAGAAAGAATGGTACAATCTGTTCCCATGAGTAATGATTATTCATAATTATTGAATGGTTATTCGATAGTTATTCATAATTACAATTGGTGATCTATCCCTTAAAAACAAGCAAACAAAACAAAACAAAAACCAGCCAGGTGTGGTGGTGCATGCCTATAATCCCAACTATTCAGGAGACTGAGGCAGGAGGATCACATGTTTGAGGCCAGCCTCAGCAACTCAATAAGGCCCTGAGCAACTTAGTGAGACCCTGTCCCAAAATTTAAAACATTTTAAAAAGAACTGAGGATGTAGCTCAGTGATAAAGCACACGGGAACAACGCCCAGTTGTCCAGGCACATATGCCTATTATCCCAGTAACTTGGGAGACGGAGCCAGGAGGATCACAAGTTCAAGGCCAGTCTGGGCAACTTGGTAAAACCCTGCCTCGAAATAAAATAAAAAGGACTGGGGATGTAGTTCAGTGGTAGGGCACCCTTAGGTTTGATCCTCAGTACCCACCTCCTGAAAAAAAAAAAAAAGAAAAGAAAAGAAAGAGAAAAAGAAAAAAGGAAAGAGGAAGAGGAAGAGAGGAGGAGAGAGAATTTGTGATTCCCATTTTTGCAAGAAAAAATTAATTGCATTTAAAAAGCAAAAGATTTGAAGGACCCAATCCTAAAAGTTAACGAGGCTCATTGAGATATACTCCAGGGACAAGAGGCAGCACCCTCAGCCCAGAGTGGTCTGAGCACAGGAGGAACACCGGCTGGCAGAGGAGGAGGATTTCACTGAGGGCTGAGCCAGAGAGAAGGCAGAATTTCATTTTTCTTTCACAGTCTTGCCTGGAAACTGGCAGAGGAAGCCAGAGGAAGTGGTTCAGCTGGAGCCGGGGATCTTCCTAGAGGCCCCTCCAGAAGCCTCACCTCTCCCTCCCCAACCCCTCTCCTCTCTCCACAGCCTGCTGCACAGAACTGCGGTCCTCACGTTTACCCAAGAGCCCAAAGAGCAGGAGGGGACCCAGGAGAGGTAGGAGGCAACGTCCCCACAGCTCCGTCTGGTCAGGGCCACCCACCCCTCCCTGACCTCCACAGCAGATGGCAGGGAAGACCTCAACTAATGCACAAAGGGACAGGAAGTGAGCAAGCCTGGCAGGGGTGCAGCTCTCGAGGGAGAAGTTCAAAGGACAGACCGCCTCTCCATTCTCGGTGCTTGAAGAGAGCCCTGAGATGCAGGATGTGGACACACGCTGGGGAGAGACTGGGGTAGCCCGGACGATGCTCAGGAGTCTGAGGCCCTTCGACCTCCACCCAGAGGACGGTCTGGCCTGTAGATCTGATGCCGGTCAGAACTTCTGGCTCTCGGTGGCATGAGGCCCTGTTAGTGCATGTCCTCCTCCTAGCCTCGCACCCGAGCAGACTCAGCTCTTCCTCCCTGTGTCCACCACGGTCTCTTGTGCAGCGTCTGAGCTTTGAAGGCTTGGTCAGAGCAGGCACTACCGTCCATGATGTCACTGATGAGGATGATGAGATTAATGGTAATAGCAGTCGAGGTTGATGGAGCATTTACCACGTATGCAGCAAGTTCTGAACTAAGATGATTCACGGGTGCCATATTATCAAGGGATTTGTCCCAGGCTACACCCCAGGCCCACATCCCAGGCCAAACTGGATCCCAAGTCTCACTGACTCCAGGCCCAGTCTAGAGACCGAACGGTGGACACAATGCAGCTGGGGAGGGACTTTGAAGACAAGGGGTGAGATGTTTGCTTATCTGGCCTTGGTGTGTGTCCCTCCAGGGCTGCATTTCTTGACAGCCTCATGTCCCCTCTGTCATGTGAGCCACCCCTGGGCTCCGGAAGGATCAGGTATGCGACGACCTCCAGGCCCCTGTGGTTCTAACGTCCCTCTTCCTCTGCCTGAGGCCTGTCCCAAACCTCAAGCTCCAGTCCCCCATGCTCCCCAGAGGACCTGTGGCCTGGCTCCCCTACTTCTTACCCCACTGCGTAGCCCACCCAGACGGGGCTCACAAGGCAGCCCCCTCGGCCCCCTTCCACTGCCCAGGGACCAGCTCCCCAGCCCTCCAAGTCCCAGCAGATGAAGACTGGAACTCCGGCCAGGGAGGAGGGAGCACTGGGCCCCTCCTATCCGGATCCTGGGCCTCAGCCTGCGCAGGGTCCCTCCAGCGCTCTTGGCTTCTCTCGTTCTGCCTGTCCAGCTCTCCTCTTGTCTGTCTGTCTCATTCTTGCATCTTTCGTAGTCTTTCTTCCCCCACCACCCTTGGTCTTCTTGTCTGTGACCTGTCTTCCCCTGTCCCTCTGTCTCTGTCCCTGCCTGTGTGTGACGTCTTACAGATATGCGGTGCGCTGGGGGTGTGCAGTGGTCCCCTGGCCTGTCTGTCTGGGTATGAGATGCGTTCGGGTCTCTCCTCTCCTGCAAGCCTGGTTCTGTGGGCGTGGCCCCGTGGGCGTGGGGCGGGGCTATGGCCTCCGTCTGTGGCGGGCGTGCAGGGCTGTGATCTCCCCGCTGCAGGCTGACGCACTGTGGCTTCCAGACCAAGCATCTGGAGCAGCTCTGCAAGGCGCTGGGAGGAAACCGCCACCTGGGTCACCTCGAGTGAGTCCAAGGGTGGGAGTGTTGGCGTGGCCTTGTTCTTTCCCTGAAGTCAGAGAGTCCTATCAAAGCTGTGGCCCTTCTTTCCAAACACACATCCCCCACGTTCAATGCCCTCTGAAGCCCACCCCTGGGCCCCCCAGGAGTCCATGAACCTCTGGAGAGAACGTGGGGGAGACCCCAGCTGCCCCGTGTGAGATCTTCTGGGACCCGGCCTGGTAGCCCAGGCTGTGCCCCAACTTCAGGAGAAGCCAGTGACAGGGCAGAGGACCCATGCCATCACCTGCCCACCCCCACTAACCATTCCTCTCCCTTCCCCTCCAGCTTCTCAGGCAACTCCCTGGGAGATGAAGGGGTGACCCTGCTCACCCAGCTGCTCCCTGGGCTGGGCCCCCTGCAGTCCTTGAAGTAAGTAGCCAGCTAGGCAGAGCCTCTGGGGATGGTCCTCTGCAGGTTGGGGTGGGAACATTCTGTGTCCCACACCCACCCTCCTGGGGTTACAGTAAACTTAAAATCAGAAAATGCCTGTGAGTTCCCAGACCCAGTCGCCAATACAGAATAGGTGCTCATTTAAGGACCGTTGCTTCAGCTTTGATTAAGCAACAGCTTCTTTCACGAGGAGATTGGCCTCAGGACTTGGCAGTCCAGCTTCCGACTCAAGGTTTCACGTCCCAAGCCCATCTCTGTGGCTCTGCGTGATCTCCTGGGAGGGCAGGCATGGGTAGGGTGAGGGCCTGGGGGATCTTGGGAAGTACAGGGGAAGCTGGGGGAAGTGTTAGGTGATTAACGGCTGGACCACTTCTGGCCCTGAAGCAGCCAGGGACTGTTAGGGGGGACTTGGGCTGGGTAGGAAGAGGGCATTTATGTCAGAGAGGGCACTCAAGTGGGGTGACCAGGGCTCTCTTGAGTACCTGATGGAGACAGGGAGCTGTTCACTGTGGAAAGGAGCCCTGGACAGAGGTCAGGATCCCCAAACTTTGCCTGTGGCAAATCAAAGTTCCCGGACTCTGAAGGCCCCAGGCATTCTTGGCTCCTACAGCCCCCTCCTCCAAAGTGAGAGGAGCCTTGTGAGAGGACAGGTTCTGGGGTCCAGGCTGACTTTGCTACTATTTACTGTGTGACCTTGGGTGGGTTGCTACCTCTCTGAACTCTGGGTTCCCAGTCAGCAAACACATGAACTGTAGGCATGAGCACCGTTTGTCCAACCTCTGGGGTGCGCGCTGCAGCCTGGGTGCCCTTCTGGCTCAGACGCCGTGTCTTGGGACGTGCTTGGCAAGGAAAGGAGGTTGCTGCTGATCCTGCTGGGGCCTGCACCTCGGCAGGAAGGAAGGCCTCTGCTTTGCAGGCAAATGACACGCAGATTGAGCCTGCAGAGCCCATCCCTGTGTGACCTTCTAGCACAGGGCCTGAGTGGCCAGAACCCGGGAGGGCCCCACTCACCCTGCTGGGGTCCTCATGCCTGAGGACTGGGAAGTTCAATGGCAAATGAAAGGCCCCATGACAGGGACAAAGGGACAACGAAAGAAAGGAAGAGCCTGGTCCCCATGGTTCATTTTGCACTGGGTGCCCCTCATTCGCCAGGGGGAGGCCGAGCCCCATTCTGGTCAAAGAGCACTGCTTAGGTGGGTCACAGACAGAGGGAAGCACCGGGTTCCAACCTGGGCTCTGTCACCAGCATGTCTTGTCACTTCCGTCCAGACTGACCTCTGCCTGGCCGCTGCTCCCCTTTCTATCAGTGAAGTCGGGGGCGGATCTCCGAGCACCTGGGGCTGGGTGGATTCCATTATCTGAACCCAGGGGCAACACTCCAGCCCCCTGTCCTGTGCTCTGACCAAAGAAGGTGTGTCTGAGCCCTGGGTGGCCTCCGTCATTGTCACCCCTGTGATCTGCAGCCTCAGTGAGAATGGCATATCCCTGAGTGCCGTGTCCAGTTTGTCCCAGTGCCTGTCTACTCTGCAGTGGGCCTCCCGCCTGGACGTCAGGTGAGTGGCTGCTCTGCCCCTAGCCCTGTGTCATCCCTCATCCCGCAGGTGTCAGTTCCCAACTGGGTTCCTCATCTGGGTTCCTCACCGCCCCTCATCCTCAGAGCCTCCATGGGCCCAGGTCCAGTGAACTGGTTAGGTGTCCAGTTGATGGAGGGACGGAGGGAGGGATGGAGGGACAGACAGACAGATGGATGGACAGATAGATGGACGGAGGGGTGGATGGATGGAGGGATAGAGGGTTGGATGGAGGGACAGATAGATGGATGGACAGACAGACGGATGGACAGATGGATGGATGGATGGATGGAGGGGTGCATGGATGGAGGGAGGGATGGATGGATGGAGGGAGGGATGGAGGCAGGGAGGGAAGGATGGATGGACAGACAGACAGAGGAATGGATGGAGGGATGGGACCAATGAAGGGAGGGATGGACAGATGGACGAGTGAATGGGTAGGCAGATGGACAGATGATGAATGGATGGACAGATGGGTGGATGGAGGGATGGATGATGGACGGATGGAGGGATGAATAGGGTCCCAGAAACACCCAAGTTTCCCAAATTCACCGTGGGACAAAGTCCACCTGCCCGCCCTCACCCCCTCCCCCAGTTGTTCTCAGGGACTTACAAGAACACTGGGGGCTCTGTGGTGGCCATTAGGAGCCCAGGGACCTGAGGCCTCTGGAGCTGATGAGACCACAGAAGGGAAGACACCAGCCAGGGCGGCAGCCCTGTCCCTCAGTGCAAGCCCTCGGGGTCGGCAAGGAGCCTCAACCCCAGCACCCCTAGGAACGGGAGGTGCGTGGCAGACGGGCCAGGCTCCGTCGCCTCCCAGTTACGCATCTCTGGGCAGGTCCTTGAGCTTGTCCGCACCTCACCTTAGAGTGAAACTGGGAATAACCCCCACCTTCACGGTTTTACTGTGAGAATCCAGTAAGATGGCCATGTGCTCCCACGTGACCTACCGGTTGCTGGACTCACTGAGGAAGCAGGCTGTCCCCAAGCCCTCCTTTACCTGGTTGGCCTGGCCTCAGGGGGCCGGGAAGGAGGTTCTCTGCCCTTTCTCAGACAGCTGCCTCCTCTTTGCTTCCAGCTTGGAGAGCCAGCAGATCCTCCTGCAGGGTGACAGGAGAGGCAGGTGAGGAGGGGGTGTTCCAGGGGTGGGCTCCCCTCTTGCTCTGATCCCCATTTCCCCCAGGGGTCCCCACCCCCAGACCCATGCTGACCACTCAGCCTGAGTAAGCCTCCCCGGTCAGGTGCGCTGGAGTTCACCTGCTTCTGAAACGCCCTGCCCCGGGTCCTCCCAGGGCCCTGGTGGAGGGTGGTGTGCTCCTGGGAGGGCCTGACCACCACCAGAACTGAGCAGCTACCTGTGACAGCTGCCGTGTGGCAGTGACAGGGGCAGCTGTTGCTGATCTCAGGACTTCTGCCGACTGGGTGTCGTGTGCTCACTGCTCTCCCACACTCTGAGAATCGTTAGTGCTCTTGAAAACACTTTCCACCTCTTGGCGGTCAACCCGGACGGTCCTAGCACTTTGCAGGTGTCCATGGCTGCCCCCTAGTGGAGACGGGCGTCCTGGGCTCTGCTGGGAAGGGGCCAGCTGGGCAGTGACATCACAGCTTGCGAGCCGGGTGGGAAAAGCATCGCCCTGTCAGGTGGGCTGTCTGAAGGGGCAGCCATGTCAGCTGGCCTTGCTTCCCTAGCTAGGGTCTCTGTTTCTGAGGAACCTCTGGGGGCACATGGAGGCAGAAATCACATGAACTGCGAAGTCCATGAGCAGAGCGGGGCGGGGCTCTGTCCTGGCTCCCTGCACCTTCTGTGCTGCCCCCAGGCAGGTGTCAGAAGCCTGCTCTTCTCACCCTGGTTCCCCTGCCCTGGGCCTCAGTGTCCCGGTCTGTACAGTGAGAGGCTGGACCAGGACCGAGTGGCTGATTGCCTGTGGGACTCCCTGCAGCCCTGACTTCCCGGGTGTGGGGGTCCAATCTGGCTGCACCGAACTTTCCTTTCAGAGAGGCATCGATGGGTGGCTCTTCACCAGAGTGCCCGGTTGGAGCCCAGTCCCTGGGGTTTGGTGAGCGCAGCATCCGCAGGAGCTTCTGGTACTATCTCCCACTTCTTGTTTTGGGGGTAACCACAATGGGAGAGGGGGGTTAGGGAGTGGGTAGAAACAGGAGGGCCAAGCTGGGAATTGGGAAAGAGAGAGGAGAGTCTGAGAGAAGGTAACAGGGGCAGGGCGGCTTGGACCCTTAGAGACCAGATTGCACACTTCTCTGAAGCAGTCAGGGCAGCCCAGCCCTCCAGGGAAGTCCAGTCGCCAGTGCCTGGGGTTGCCATCTGCTTTGGGGACAGCTATTTACAGAAAGGGGCTACCTCTCTCCCCAAAGAAACTACCATGTACAAGAAAGGTGGGGTTGGAAAGAAAGGCAGAAGGCTTTTGCTGGAGCCTGGGAGTTCAAAGGCTTCCCATCTCTGTCCCCAGGCACTGAGACCCCAGCTGGGACTCAGCGTCCTTCCCTAAGAGAGATACTTAAGCCGAGGCCCCAACAGAGTTACTGAGAGGAGAGAGTGAGGGGTGCCCCAGGCAGGAGGGACGGAAGAAGGAACACCTGGCTCTCAGGAAGTCTTTCCCTGTGGCTGGAGTGTAAGAGGACAGGGAGGCTGTGGGAAAGGCATTCGCTCTTGGTCTAATGGTAATAGGGAGCCACAGAGGGTTTTAAGCAAGTGGAGAGGCCTGGTCAGATTTGCAGTGTTGAAAGATGAGACACTTTAAGGGTGGGGAGGAAGTCTAGGAGGCAAAAGGAGAATCCAGAGGGTGTTAGATGGTGCGGGTGAGTGAGGATGCTGGCCCAGGCTCAGGCAGGGCAGTGGAGCGATGGAGGGATGTGGGCCGGGCAGCTGGGCAATCAGAGGCCTTGGTTGTCCTGGTGGTGGAGCAGGAGTCTGTGGGGGTGGGGACCCCTGGGAGAGGAGGGAGGAAGAAGCCTGCAGCCTGCAGCTGGGGAGGAGGACAGGGACCCAGGCTGGACAGGGCCCTGGGCCCTCTGATCCCCTGCCCTGCCCTCTAACCCTTGTCAGCCTCAAGGAGTGTCAGTTGGAGCCTCTGAGCCTCGTCAGCCTCTGTGCCACTCTGGAGCAGTGTCCAGGGCCCCTGGGAGTCCAGTAAGTGGCAAGACGCAGCCCCAGAGGGCGCCATGTGACCGGGGTGGGGCTTCCCATTCAGGAGACAGAAGTCTCTCCCAGTCCCTCCCTGCAGACCCTGCTGGCCCTCACCCACGGGAGGTCCCTGGTCTGTTGATAGGAGCTGGTTGTCCTTAGCAGCCCCCAGCCCTTCCCACTGGGACCTGCCATCTGGACCTTCAGCTCCACACCACTCACCCAGGACACCTGGGAGCCCGTCTGTCCCCACCCAGGTACCCAGGTGGGCCCACCTATTGGCTGAAGACTGTCACCTCTAAAAACCCTTCCTCAGTGTCTGAGTCAGCTCTTTCGCCGCTGTGACTAAATGATCTGACCTGCACAACTATAGAGGAGGAAAGGTGTATTTGGGGGCTCACAGCTTCAGGGGTCTTAGTCCATAGAAGGCCGGCTCCATTCCTTGGGGCTCGAGGGGAGGCTGAACATGGCGGAGGAGTGTGGCAGAGGGAAGCAGCTCACATCAGGAAGGAGAGGGAGAGACTCCACTCAACAGATACAAATATACACCCAAAGCCACGCCCAGTCCTGCCTCCTCCAGCCACACCCACCACTTCAGGCCCCACTCAGTTAATCCCCATCAGGGATGAGTTTGCTGACTACATTAAGACTCTTCATCATTTCTCCTCTGCACCTTCTTGCATGGTCTCACACATGAGCTTTTGGGGGACACCTTACCTCCAAACCATAACACTCAGGGTACCACACCCCCAGGACTACCCCCTCCCTGACCCGGAACACCCAGGTTTGTGAGTGAGGACTTGCACCCAGGAATCTTGCTGAGCCACCTACAAGCCTGGTGACTTTAGGCAAATGACTTTAACACCCTGGGCCTCGGCTTCCTCACTTGCAAAGCCGGTGGCCAGCCGATAGTTGTCCTTGTCGCGGTATTACGATAATCACCTTGAAGTAAGGGACTCAAGACGGTCTGCCTCGCCCACACCACCCCTTTCTCTGACCAGATCCACGTTGCCGCTTGTCCACGACACCATCTCCTCCACGCCCATTTGCATATTCCATTTTTACCCAGAACTGAGTATCCAGTTACTGAACTGCTTGGGGACCAGACATGTCTGAGATTTGGGACTTTTCCAGATTTGGGGATATTTATGCAGAGACATAAGGAGATATCTTGGGGATGAGGGCCAAGGCAAACACGAGATTCATTAACGTTTCACATGCACCTGTGCCCATACCCTGGAGGTGATTCTAGACGTCGTTAGCGGGCCTGCGCTTTCGACTGCAGCCTCACGTGAGGTCAGATGTGGACTTTTCTACCAGTGGCATCATGTCAGTTAGCACTCAGAGAGCTTCCGATTTTGGAGCATTTGGGTTTGGGATTTTCGGATTAGGGGTGCTCACCCGTATCTGCAGTCCTGGGCCAGGACTTCCTTGCCATGTCTTGCTTTTGGCTTCATCTCAGATGCCCTTCCAGCCTTTCCAACGAGATAATCCATGTTGACTACCTGGCGTTAGTCCGTCCCAGACCCTTCTCTGTGTTCAGACATGTACAGGTACTGAGGCAGGGGGTTACTTCATTTGACAGACAGGGATCTTACCATGCAGGAAAGATCTCTCTGCAGCTAGTTTTTGACTCCTAACTTACAACATGGTTTTCCCTGAAGATCAAGACCTGTGAATCTAATTCTATTTATTTATTCTGTGCCAGAGATAAAACCATGGCCTCACATATGCTAGGCAAGTGCTCCACCACTGAGCTACATCCCCAGCCACCAGCTCATTTTTTAACAAGCTCTTTTAGAAGAGTTTCAGATTTTTTTTTTTTTTTTTAAGTACTAGCAATTGAACTCAGGGCACTCGACCACTGAGCCGCATCCCCAGCCTTATTTTGTATTTTATTTAGAGACAGGGTCTCACTGAGTTGTTCAGCACTTCACTAAGTTGCTGAGGCTGGCTTTGAACCCCCATCCTCTTGCCATTAACATCTCACAGGGCCACAGTGTGCCTGTCGCAGTGAAGAAACCAACCTCAGCAGGTGACCACTAACTCAACTTCGGCTCTTTTACTAATGCCTGTTCTTGCTCAGACCCAGGATCCCATTCGGGACCCCATATTGCATTGAGACTCCAAGCTCCTAGCCTCCTCTGGTCCCTGGCAGTTTCCTGTCCTGGCAGTTTTGAAGCAGACTGGTCAGCTACTTTGTGAAAGGATGTCTGGTTGAAGTTTGTCTGTTTTTCTCATAGTTAACCTGGGCTTGGGGGAAGAATGTCACGAAGGCAAATTCTCTTCTCAGCACACCCTCTCAGGGCCGGTGCCCTCGACTTCCTGCTGTTAATGTTGAACTTGATCACCTGGCCAAGGTTGTGTTAGTCAGATTCCCCGCTGCAAAGTCGCATTTTAATTTAAACAGCATTTTTATTGTAGAGACTTTGATGCACGTATGAAAATGCAAAGAATAGTGCCAAGGACACTTAGGTGGCCTACACCTACCTCAGCAAACCCACACACTCAGAGTTTGTGAGTGTGTGTGTGTGTGTGTGTGTTTGGTACTGGGGGGTGAAACCAGGGGCACTGAACCACTGAGCCACATCCCCAGCGCTCTTTGTTTTGTTTTTTATTTAACAACAGCACCTCGTTCAGTTACTTAGGGCCTCCCTGAGTTGCTGAGGCTGGATTTGAACTCGCGTCCTCCTGCCTCAGCCTCCTGAGCCGCTGGGATTACAGGCGTGCACCGCTGCACCGGGCTCATATTTTGAATCAGTTCCCAGTTACCTTATGCGCGCCTCTGTAGAGATTTCAGCATGCATAGCTTTGTTTTTAACATAACCACAAAACCATTATCAGACCTAAATATCAACAGTGATTCCTTAAAATCGTCAAACATCCCATAGATGTCCAGTTGCTCCCAATCGTCTCTTTTCAGAGCGTTTGTGTTTGTGTCTTTTGACACTGACCCTCTGCGGCGTGGCCGTGCTGCGGCTGCTCCGCCGGCCTCTGTAGAGTTCAGACTCCATCCAGGCTGCTTCCAGGCTCTTTTCTGCGCTGCAAGGACTCTTAGGTTATTTAACATTCAGGCATCAACTGTCTAGCATGCCCAGGACCAGGCTCTGGGGGACAGGGGCCTTGCCCACCAGGAGTCCCCATCTGCAGTCAGACCACTGGGACAACAGGGGAAGAGGCAGGAGAACACACAGCCCAAAGGCTTCTGGGGACAGCATTGAGGGCTAGGTGTAAATCCCAGGGTGCTCGGAGGGAGCGGAGGTCCACGGGCAGGTGTCAGGAGCTTCTCCCGAGTGCAGGGGGTCCTGCTGGATCATCTGGATGAGTGAAGAGCTGGAAGGTGGGTTTTGACGGGCTGGCTTCTAAGATGGCCTCGGGTGATGACCCCGCTGGTCCATTTAGGTAGAGGAAGGAGCCCCTGGACGTCCACAGTGCACAGCAGCGTATTAAAGGCTCGGGGAGTCCTGCTGCAATGGTGGTTGAATTTGGCCCTTCCCAGAATTTTCCAGATCTGTGCGAGCTTCCAGCCCCAGGGCCAACTCGAGGACCCAGCGTGGTGGGGAATGTGTCAAGCAACCCTGGTTCAGTCCCATCTCCAGAAGGTCCTGGTTGGGAGGCCACACTCCCTGCTTTTCTGGAAGCTTCCCCCTCCTCATTCGGATGCTCTCTTTTGTAGATTATCCTGCAAGAACCTGAGCGACCAGAGCCTGGAGACCTTGCTGTACTGCTTGCCCCGGCTCCCCCAGCTGCGCCTGCTGCAGTAAGACAACCGTTTCTGCTTCCCATCACTCAAGGGCCTTGCATTACAAAGCCGTCTCCTCTTCCTCCTCCCTCCTTCCCTTGGGCAGGTTCACAGTTTCATCTGGCACAACTGGGGACGCAAATTTGCTTCCAGTGTTATCCTAACTCTCTGTCGACCTGGGGCAGGGGAGCTATTTGTCCCCTGCACGGTCTCAGTTTCCTCATCTGACAAATGGGTCTAATATTCTCCAGTCCTTCCCCAAGGCTGGGGTTCAAACAAGCCAGTTGCTCCAGAAGCCCTTGAGGAATGGAACAGCATGGCCAAGAAACTACCATCTCCAACTCCTGAAAGGGCCTGAGGAGATGCAGGCCACGCGTGTGTCACGCCCCGCTGTGTAAAGGTCACGTCTAACTCCGTCAAAGGGGAGCAATTGAAGCAGCCTCTCCCAAAGTATTTAAAACTCTATTTTCTAATTTCAGCTGAGACTGGTTAGAATTTTTAAAGGATTTACTTTAAATATTCTTCCAGCAGAGGGGAAGACAGCTGCCGTTGAGATGGAAAAATACAACAGGAAATTAAATCATAATATTAATAACAGCACCCTGACTCCTAAGGCTGGGGGTCTGGGATGCCCAGGACGGCTCCCATCTGGGGTCTTGCTTATCTTCCAGTCCTATGGGCACAAGGAAGTCCTGGCACCAGCCCAGAGGTCCACAGCTGCACAACAGCTGGGGCCAACCCATGGCCCCTCTGTGGTCCCACCTGCCTGGACAGAATGGGTCAGGAAGGGCTTTTTTTAATCACATATCAGGTTAAAATGAACAGGTGGGAATCCTCACCCCAGACAGGGGCTTTTCTTTGCCTAAGTCACACAGCATCTGTCCCAGTTCCTCATCTGTCTTTGGCCAGCCTGCCCCTTACCAGGGCTTAAACTGTGTTTTGCTCAACTCACAGTGTTTGTGCATCTGCTGTGAGCCAAGCACCAATTGAGTCATAGCTAAGAAAAGAAAGAAAATGATCAGGTCGTTGATTCTTGGAGCTCAGGGAGCCGAGCCATCTGTAAATTGAAATCAAATAAGACAAGTGCAGCCAGTAATAAGGTATTTTTTCCTGATGGCAAATGAGTGGCTGAAGAACTGAGTTAGAAGAAGGCAGAAGTGACAGGGAACATCTCTGAGGGGGGATGCTGAGCTGCAGCTCCAAAGAAGAGAAGGAGCCAGCCTTGTTAAGAAGAGCAAGGAACTGCATCCTAGACAGGGGGAACAGCATGTGTGAAGCCCTGAGGCACGACAGAGTCAAGATAGAGCCCAGTGAGGCCAGCGCACAGTGGCCGTTGGGAGAATGCTAGGAGACAGATGGGGTTTATGGAGGGCTGAGGGGGCCCCCAAGGGCAAGGCGGACCGCACACTTTCTCTAAGGCAGTGGTTTAGAGCTGACCTGATTCTGCCCTCTTGGGAGACACTGGGCAGTGGAGATATTGAGTTTGTCATGCCTAGGGGTGGCAAGTGGCACTCTGGCCTCTGAGGAATAAAGCTCTCGATGCTGCTAAACATGCCACGGGGCACGGGACAGTCCCCACCACAAAGAAGTATTGAGCTTAGATGTCAGTAGTGTTCACGTAAAGAAGCTCCCCTCCAAGGGCCTGAAGCTGCTCCCTCTGTAAGGACTCACCTGTGCAGTCTGTGCTGTGGGCACCAACAACAGCCTTACAATAACAGTACACATGGGCAGTGTGCCAGGCGCGGGCCTGCTGGGCATAAGGAACCCCATACGCCAGAAAGGAAGCTAGACCACGACTGGGTCTCCTTTCCAAATAAGGAAGCCGAGGCTTGGAGAGGTTAAGTAACTGATTCAAGGTCACAGCAAATCCAAGCCTGCTTGCCTCCGAGCCCCTCTCGAGTCCCTGCCTCCCTCCCTGCTGTCCCGCAGGGCCCCCAGCCCTCCACTCCCCTCTTCCCCTGGCCTCCGCCTTCTCCGGTTTCTTGTCCATGATCTTGCTTCTGCTCCCATCCTTCTCAGGCTGAGCCCGACAGGGCTGTCCCCGAGAAGCCCCTTGCTGCTGGCCGATGTCTTCAGCCAGTGCCCACGCGTTCATAAGGTGGATCTCAGGTGAGCATCGTCCTGCAACAACCAGGATGGGGCTTAGAGGGTTGGTGGGTATGAGGGGCAGGGTGAAGGTGGTGGGAAGCATGTCACGGGCTGTGCTCTGGAGGAGGACGCCTGTCCCCTGGGAGCTCCCTGTGGCCACAGTGGCTGAGCCAGGTGCTGTCTGCTCCAGGTCCCTGTCTCACGCAGCCCTGTACTTCAGACCTGGCGAGGAGAAGGGAGGCGTGTGCTGTGGGTAAGACCCTTGAACCACGTGCCAGCACCCCATGGGCTTTGGGGACAGGTAGACTGGCTCTCGGATGGTCACACCAGAGTGCAGACCGGAAGGATCCTGCAGGGAGACTTGTTTCACCCAACACGAAGAAGTGGAGGTCCAGAGAGAGCTGGGATCGTCCGAAGGGAAACAAGGAGTCTGCTCGCTGGGCAGATCGCGGGGGCTGTACTGCTGGCGGGGCGTACCCACTTGCTCCCTGCTGTCCAAACCTGGCCCCACCTCCTTGTCCATCTCCTGAGCTGTCAAATGACCATCAGAGCCTGCACCCTGGGCAAGCAGCTTAGCTCCTGACCCTCAGAGTCTGCAGCTGCAGAAGGGAGCCACCGTGCTGCAGGCTTTTGCCAAGCTGCATGAAGCAGTGCCCAGGGCAGCTGCCCCCATAGACTTGAGGGTCCTTCCCCTGCTGAGCCCAGCCCAGGCTCCATGGGTGCCTCACGGGGGAGAGGGAGGAAGGTGTCAAACTGGAAGCAGAACCCTGGAGCAAGAGAGCAACCCCCAAATGCAGAGATGATATTTCTGGTACCTACTCGATATCACCAGCTCTCCTGTGAGACTGGAACCCGTCCGTTAAGGTTGTCCGTCTCCTGAGCTGTCAAGTGACCATCAGGAACAGCTCACATTTGCTGAGCACCTGCCAGGCACGGTCACTGGAGCCCTTGGGTGAAGGCCCTGGCCCCAGCAGACCAGGCTCTGCCACATCTCCCAATATGCCCATCAAAAAGATGGACAGCAGTGAAGGGCGAGAAAGGAATTTGAACCAGCGTGGGCATGCTGGGAAGAGCAGATATAGGGGTACAGTGACCAAAGATCTGTCTTCAAGGGACTTCCAGGAACTTTGAGGTTTTACAGAACAGGGGAGCTGGGGCAGTGGCTGGGGTTCACACAGCTGGTGGAGCTGGTCACCCTGGTCAGGCCAGTTTCTGGTTGCTCATCATCAGCAAGGTAGCTCTGGAGATGTCCTTGTCGCTTGAGGGCCAATCCAGTTCCCATGCGATGATTTCTCCTGCTTCCAGGGCGGCCTCGGTTACTGGTGTGAGATAATTGCTCCCATAGAGCAGGGTGATCTCATTATGGGGGGTAGCAATCTGCCCATGAGGCTCTGCTGTTCCTGGAATCCAAGGTGACTACAGATTTAGGACAATGACTGGAGACTTCTAGGTGCCACTCCAAGGGTCTGGCATTTGAATGTCCCTGCAAACCTTGAAAACACTTCAGTTACTCTTATCTCGCTGTCCTCAGCCTTGAAGGGAATGGGACAGGTATGTGAATGTAGGGCTAGAAAACCCATGGCATGCTCCTTGAGTGATTGACATGCTCATGTGCAGAGGTGAGCAGGGACCTGGCCCAACGTTTAACAAAAGAGACAGACACAAAATGAAGCAGAGATGTCTTTATTATTCCTTGGGCTCCGGCAGGCGCAAATGGAGAGTCAGTGCTTTTAGTAAAAGCAGTTTCTAATTCTCTGTTACTGAACCATTTTAAGAACCTCGTGGATATTCACTCTTGGCAGCTGCCAGCTGTGGTCACAGAGCAGTAAGGGACAGGGCCCAAGCCCACATGTGCTCCTAGCTCAGGGGCAGGCAGCTTTTTCTGCAAAGGGTTAGGAAGTGAAGAACCGGCTGGGGCGTGCAGCTTGGTGGTACAGCCCTGCCCAGCCTGCAGAGGCCCTGGGTTTGATCTCCAGCAACACAACTGGGGTGCCAGGTGGAACCTGGGTGGCAGTGGGAGCAGGGGGTGCTGGATATTGTCAGAAGATCCAGGGTGGAGCTGGGAGGCCTCACCGGGACCAGCCAGGATGGAGGGGATCTGAGCCGCTGAATACCTGGCCCCCGCGTGACGCCTGCCTCGCCCCACAGGTTTAGGAGCTGCGGCCTGAGCCTGGAGCACGTGGAGCCCCTGTGCTGCTTGCTGAGCAAGTGCGGAGACCTCAGCCAGCTGGAGTGCGTTGGCGGAGCTGGGCGGGAGCTGGCACCTGGGGCTGGGGGTGCCGGCGTGGGCGGGGCCGTGTGGGCGGGGTCGCTCGTGCGCCCACCTGCGCCTCTCAGGACGTGCTGTCAGGAGGGGCGTGAGATTCCGGGTCACGTCCCTAAGGCTTCCCTGGACACCGTCTCTCGCCCCTGCCCAATCCCAACGTGGTGCCCAGGAGCCTTTCAGAAGGGGACGCGGCTGGGCCCTGAGCCTGCGCCTGTTGCCCCAGCTGGTTGCACTGGTGCAGAGACGGTGGCTAAAGCCACGCAAGGCCACAGGAAGGGGAAGAGGAAGGGTGGCGGAGGTTTCCCAGGGTGCCAGGAGGAGAGAAGCAGCCCGCTGGGTCCCTGCGTTCCCTCCTTTGGAATTTACCCTCCTTTGGAGATGGTGGCTCCTGACACGGGCCAAGGGTGGGGAAACGGGGATTGGCTTCTCTCTAACTCCCGGGACTCCTGAGGTGCAGGCCCCGGCAGGGCCACTAGACACCGGGCAGCCTGGGGACGGGTGTGCTGGGACTGGGGAGGGGTGCAGTGGGACGTGGGAGTCGCTGGCTATTCCCGTGAGGGACCGCCGTGCTGAGCGGTGACAATGCCGGTGCTGGCGCCGGGGACGGTGTGGTGATGTTGGGTAGCAGTGACTGTGGACACAGTGGCCTGGGGACCGCGGGGAGCAGGCAGAGCCTCGGGCGGCACGAGGACCACCCTGACCACTCTGACCTCCTGCAGCCTCTCGGCAAACCTGCTGGGCGATGACGGGCTCAGATGCCTCCTGGAACACCTGCCGCAGGTGCCCCTCTCGGGGTCGCTTGAGTAAGTGGGGCAGCCTCGGGACAGCGGGAGGCGGACTCTCCCGGCCAAGGCTGAAGGGGCCTCTGTAGGGGGCGAGGCTGGGGAACCCCAGAGGACCAGGACGGGAAGGAAAGGGGTCCTTCTGTGGGACACAGATCCGGAGGGGTGGCCGCAGGAGGAAGAGGGTCCCCAGGAAGTCGCCCGCGCTCCTGCCCCGCCTCCTCGGTGACTTGACAACCAGAGCCCGCGCTGACCTGTTGCTAGGCAACCGAGCCCTGCGCTCTGGGAGCCCCGTCCCTGCCCCAGCGGGCGGGCGCTGCCTGTGGGGCTTCACAGCCCCCTCCTGGGCGCAGGGGCAGCGGCGGGAGGGCGCAGCTCCCAGGGACTCGCCTGTGTGGGGAGGTCCCGCCTGGTCCTCTCGCCTGAGTCTCCTTCCTCTCCTAGCCTGAGTCACAACGGCGTCTCCCGGGAAGGCGTGCTGCAGCTGCTGGAGACCCTGCCCGCCCACCCGCGGGTCCGCGAGGCCTCCGTGAAGTAAGGCCACGCCAGCACCCGGCGACGGGGACGCAGGACCCCGCACTGGGCAGCCTTCCCTCTGCGTCACTCGCCCCGACTCTCTCTGGACAGGGGATCATAGTTTCCCACCCCTGATGCCCAGGTGCAGGGGGTTCCTGGGGTCAGGGAAGGCTCTCCGTCCATCCCGAGGAGGACCATCTCCTGTGGTCGGCCAGGGCCCTTCCGCCTGTGGCTTCTCCACCTGGTCCCTGTGGGAGTGCCCCTTCCTTCTGTGTCCCTGTGTGCCCGGGGTGCCTAGGATGCTAGCTCAGGTGGCCCTGTGCTTCCCGGCCTCCTTTCTCTACAGCCTGGGCTCCACGCAGGACTTCTGGATTCACTTCTCCAAGCAGGAGGAGACCAAGCAGATGACACTTAGGTAATCCCTGGTGGGGGCCATGGGGGTGGGAGAGAGAAGGGGAAGGGGAGGCTGGCCTGTGGAGGCCTCCAGGCCTCCTCCACCGGGGCCTCTCCCCCTCAGTCTGCTGCAAGCTCTCTGCCTGGGTTTGGTCCCGTACATCTGCCCCAGGTGCCCTACACCTCCTGACTCAGGCAGGGCCTTTACATTGTCCTGAACCACGTAGCCACACCCTAACTGTGAGTCTTGAGGTTTCTTGGGGTTGAGATTCTGGAGTCATCTGAGAATACCTCCCAGTCTGGCCACTTCCCAGCTGTGTGAGCCTGGACAAGTCACTGAACCTCTCTGTTTTAGTTCCTCATCTGTACATTAGGGATCGTAGGACAACCTGCCCCTCAGGGTTATTGTATCAAATGAGTCAATGTGTATAAAGTGTTTGGAAAGGCCTGGCTCCCTGGAGAGGGGATCAGCTCTTATGATGATCCCTGGGGCCCTGGACTGTCTCTCTCAGCCTCACCAGCTTGTCCTTGGGCTCTAAACATGACCTCCAAACTGGTCCCCTGGCCTCTGGCCTGGCCTCCTCCAATCCATTCACCCCACAGCACCCAGAGAGACCTCCACAACACACACACACAGACACACACACACACACACACACACACACACACACACAGAGCCATGCCACTCTACTGCTCTAGACTCCTCGGTGGCTCCCCAGTGCCCCCAGGATAAATTTCAGATTCCTCTGCCTGATCACCTTCCTCAGTCTGAGCACCTCCCACCATGCTCTACCCCACCCCCACCCCCCCCCCCCCCCACAATCACACACACACACACACACACTCACACACTGCAGCCACAGGGCCTTTGCTCTGTCCGTGAGCACACCCTGCCACTGCTCACCCTGGGCCCTCCGTCTGCCAGTCTCCCCTGCTGCTTCTGAGAGAAGATTCTCAGAACCCCTGAAGACCAGCTTGCACGCCGGCCCTCCTGGAAGCCTCCCGGCGATATGGAGAGGTCCTGTCCCATCAGAGCGATGGCCCTGGCCTGCCCGCGCCAGCTGAGGGTCCCTGAGAGCACATCCCGGCCGCCTTCCTCCAGCCGGGGCCTCTGACCAAGCGGGGAGGGTGCAGACAGCTGGTGGCCTGGTCAGGCCATCCGTGACACAGCCCTGGGCACCGGGGGCTGGCACAGGTCCAGGGTTCCACAAGGGACTTACTTGTGGAACAAGTAACACCTTCTTGGGGGCAGGAGTCCCCCATAAAGAGACAGGAAGGTCCCAAAGCAGAAGCTGCCTCTAGCCTCCCACGGGCCCTGGCCCAGGCCTTTGCCTCAGTGGGGGCTCCCCTGGTAGGTCCTGGGAGGACTGGGTGGGAGCAAAGCCAGTGGCCCCGCAGGCCCACCAGGCCCTGCCCTTGCCTTCTGCCCTCAGGCTGAGCGAGTGCAGCTTTGGGTCAGAGCACGTGCCCAGACTGGCCACCAGCCTGAGCCAGGCCCACCAGCTGACAGATGTCACGTGAGTGACCGGGCCCAGCCGCCGGGACAGCTCAGAGGTGGGGCACCCTGCCTGATCCACACCAGTGACTGACCTCTGTCCCCAGGCTGAGCCGGTGCTGCCTGGACCTGAAGCAGCTGACCCTCCTTCTGCGTCTGCTGAGGCTACCGGCAGGGCTGCTCCGCCTCAGGTACCTTCCTCCCCGCCTTCCCCAGAGGGCCACCATGCCTGGGGCGGCGGGCACTGGAGTCCAGGCCCTGGAGCCACGGCCCTGGCCGTTTCCTGCACCCTAAACCCCACCACCTGGACCCAGAACAGACCCAGCCCATCTGTCCCAGGGTCGCCCCTGGGCACACAGAGAAGCTGTCCCTCCCCAGGGTGGGGCCCTGCTTTGGGGTTTAAGAAATCAAAGTTCCAAAGGATAGCCAACCAAGGGTTAAAATAACATAAAACAAACGCTTTTATAGTCACCGTAATTTTAAAACATTCAGAAAAAGAACGTACCAGAAAGCAGAGGTTTTGTCTTTGTTTGCAGTACTGGGGATTGACCCCAGGTGCTCGCACCTGCTAAGGAGGGGGTCGACCCCTGAGCCACACCCCCAGCCCCGTTTTGCATTTTATTTAGAGACAGAGCCTCACTGAGTTGCTTAGCACCTCGCTTTGCTGAAGCTGGCTTTGAACTCATTGATCCTCCTGCCTCAGCCTCCCGAGACTTTCATTTGTTTTGAGACAAGTTCTCACTAAGTTGCTGGGGATGGCCTCAAGTTTCTGATCCTCCGGCCTCAGCCTCCCTGAGTAGCTGGGATTGCAGCTGTGTGCCATTGTACCTGGCTAGAGAAAACAATTTTTAAGACTCAATCCCATTACCTAGGTGAGACAACCATTGATATTTTTCCATATTCACTTATATTTTTAATTTTAAATTACGGACCTCATGAACTCTCATTCCTAAATATTTCACCATGAATCTCTAAAAATCAAGGACGTTTTCTACATCATTACAGTTCAGCCAGGACACCTAAGAAACTCAACAGCAGTTCCTGGTCTAGTCTAAAATCGCCTCCATTCTCCCCCAGTTGGGACAGGATCCGGGACAGTCCACATTTGCACAGGGTGGCTCACTGTTCTGGTTTCTCCAGTCGTGGCCTCTGTGCCGCAGACTGCCACCTTCCGGCTCTGTCGGTCACCTTCTCAGGAGGCCGTGGAGTTGGTCCCGCTAACTCCTGACTGTCCTGTCGGCTAGAGGCTAGACCGAAAACTGCAGGGGATGAGGTCACATATCGACTTCCCGGACAGCACCGTCCTCACAGCCCATGACAAGGCACAGGAGATCCAGTTGTTTCCCAAACCACCGTTTTTAAAAAGTGTAATAAAATACACATCACAAAATTTGCCTCCCCGCGCCCCAGCAGTAGTGGGGATAGAACTCCGGGCTTCCTGCATATCAGGCAAGCTCTCTGCTACCAAGCCACCACCCCAGTCCCAAACGTACCCTCTCGCCCATTTTTAAGTGGACAGTTCAGGAATGTTAAGTACATCGAGCAATCAAGCTCCAGAACTTATTTCGCAAAACTGAAAGTCTGTACCCAATAAATAATTCCCACTTCCATTTCCTGCGATGCCTGGAAACCTCCATTCTGTTTTCTGTGAACACATATGATACTCTAGAGACCTCTGCTAAGTGGAATCAGACCATGTTTGACCTTAAGCACCTAACATCATGTGCTCAAGGTTCTGTCTTGGGGTTGCCTGTGTCAGAACACCTTCCTTTTTTAAGACTGCATACTATTCCACTATATGGGTAGACCACAATTTGTTCACCCATTCATCTACTGAGAGATGTTAGGTTTGCTGCTACCTATTGGCCATATGAATAATGCTGTTATGAACATGGGTGTTCAAAAATGTCTTCATGTCTTTTTTTTTTCAATCCTTTTGGGCATATGCTCAGAATTGTTGGATCACCCAAAAATAACATCTTAAAATAAAACTTTTCTAAGCCTAAAGATAGCATGCACTAGTTGTAGAAATTTGTGGAAAATCCAGAAGAGCATAAAGAAGAAAATAGTTTTTCAAAAAATGTAACGTAACTCTAAAGAAAGAATATTTAAATCATTCTCTTTTTCCTTCTAAATGAATGCACCTTGCAAAAAGTTTATAAAATATAGCCGGGCATGGTGGCACACACCTGTAATCCCAGTGACTTGGGAGGCTGAGGCAGGAGGATCACAAGTTTGAGGCCAGCCTTGGTGAATTGCTCAAAATAAAAATCAAAAGGGGTGGGGCACCCGGGGCTGTAGTTCAGCAGTACAGCACCCAGGGGTCACTCCCTAGTATTGAAAAAAATTATATAATACAGAAAACCAAAGAAAAATAAGATAAAAAACAGGTGAAGTCTACCATCTAAACAACTGCCACAAATATTGAATGTATCTTCCTCCTGCCTCCCTCTCCCTCCTTCTCTTGGTATACTTTTCCCTCTTTAAATATAAAATTAGGGTCACATTTTATATTCCGGGTGGTTTCCTTGTCTTTGCCATGTGAACATCATATGGATATTTTTTAAAATTTAACATTTTCGCCGGGCGTTGTTGTAGGAGGAGGGTGACGTTCATTTCCGTGTTATGCTTCTTCCTAATTGAGTGATCCTAGAGTTTTAAAATAAAACCCAAAAAAGTCCCCTGCTTGTCACCAGCACCAAGAGTGCAGGTGAGCTGCGGCCCGGGGGCCTTACCTGAGTGTCCCTCCGTGACAGGGTGGAGGAGCCGTGGGTGGGCAGCGCTGGGCTGCCGGCCCTGCTGGAGGTCTGCGCCCAGGCCTCGGGCCTCGTCACTGCGCTGCGGTGAGTCGGGAAGGTGGTCCCCCGGATTTCCTCGTCCCACGACACTCGGGACCCTCTTTTGACGATCCTCTCTCAGATGTTGATCTCTGGTCCCGAGTGGGTGACAGCGGGGTCCCTGGTGGAGCTCCCGGCCTGCCTGAGGGCCACACCCATTGTCAAGCCGCAGCGTGGGCTGCAGGGAGGCCGTCCCAGATACAAGGCTGCTGGGGACGGGCGGGGAGCCTGGGCGGGTAATGGAGAGCAGCCCTGGGTTGCTCTGTGACCAGAGGTGACAGGATGCAAGGCGGCTGAGAGCAAAGGCCCTGGCCGTGCCTCCTGGCCTCAGACCCCAGCTGGGTGTCCTCTGCTCTGAGCCCGTTGTGTGCCTCCCTGGCCTCAAGCTCCTGCTCCAGAAAGCGGGGTCCCGTGTCCCCCGTCAGGGCTGGAGGCCCGAGGGCTCTGTGAGCTGCTCGGACAGCTCTGCTCTCCTGGGAGGGACCAGGGACACTCAGGCACCTCCTGAGCCCTCTCCCCAGAGGCACCTCCCACCTGGCAAGCCTGACATTCAGGCAAAGCCTGCGAGTCAGAGTACAAATGTGGCCTGCGGACAGGTCCCTGCCCCAGGCTTCCTCCCCGCTGTGGCCCTGACCTGCCTTGGAAGGTTCTGGAACTGCCCTTGGATACCTGTAGGGGCTCTCTGTCATGGTCTGGAAAGCCTCTGCTTAGTCACTTAAAACCGATGACAAGGCTCACTCTTGGTGTGTCCCCCAGGGCAGGAACTGCTTTGTGCTCCTGATCCGGGTCCTGGCTGGGAGGAAGGGACCCGGGCAGAGGGCCCAGGAGCTCTGATGGAGGCCTGGCAGCCCCAGGCCCCGCTCAGCCTGCCAGGGAAGGCTGCGGACCTCACCTGGCTCCTCTTGCCCTCGGCAGCATCTCCGAGACCCAGCAGCAGCTCTGTGTCCAGCTGGACTTTCCTCGCCAGGAAGAGAAGCCAGAGGCTGTGGCCTTCAGGTGGGACCCGGCTGCTGGGGCCCCAAGCGAGCATCTGGTGGTAGGGACGGAGGATGTCTGGCCGCTTCTGACCAAGATTCCTCGTGCCTCTGCTCAGAGTCCTCTGATGCCCAGCCTTTCCAGGCCTCTGAGGTCTCCTGCCGTGTTCTCCATCGGCACCCAAACCTGTTCTCGGCTGCAATCACCTCCCCCAGCTTTGAGTTCCTTGAATGCCCCTGGGCTCTCTTTGACCTCGGGGTCTTTGCACAGACCGTTTCCTCTGCCCAAAGTGTTCTTTTCTCAACTACCTTCTGACTCCACCTGGCTGCACTTACTCACCCTTCCAGGTGCAGCTTCAATGCCACCCTCTCAAGGAGGCACTCGGATCCCCAAAAGAGTCACATTTTCCCATTATCTACTCTCACAGAGACCCAGATTCACAGCACCCCTAATCCATACAGCACATTTTTGGAAATTAAAACGCCACCACTTTTGAGTGGATGCAGCCTTGCATGGGTACCTTCTGGGGAATAGAGCATGACTGGATCTCAGCCCCAACTCACCTGCTTGGCTGGGTGCCCTCCCTTGTGCACTGAACAACCTGCACAGCCGTACCAGCTGGTCCATCTGGACCCCTGCTTCTTAGCACTTCTTATAACTGAATATCAAACTGCGGGCATTGATTTACCCCTATGCCATAAGCTCCGTGTAGATGGAGACTGAATCCTCCCTACTGGACCAGGTGTTATTACTGCCACCTCTCCATCTGCCTCCAGGTTGGCTCACTCTGACCTTGTCAGACAGCTGATAGAGACGTGTGCCAGGCTGCGGCAGCTCAGGTCAGTGCAGAAATGCAGGCGGAGGCCCTGAGGCCAACCAGAACCTGCCCCAGGCCACCTGCGACACTGGCCTCCTGGCTTCCCTGTGGCCAGGGCAGGAGGGCCTGAGCGGCCCCGGGTGCTCTCTTGGTCCTTCCCCTCTCCTGGCCTCCCGCTCTGTGTGTGATGACCCCGAGAGAGGTCGGCCTGCAACCCTGGAACGTTCTGGGTCTCTCCAGCTTATCCCAGGTTGACCTCCGTGACACCAGCAATGCCAGCTCCCTGCTGCAAAGCCTCCTGCTGTCCGTCTCAGAGCTGAGGAGCTTCCGGTGTGCAGATAAGACTTCCCCCAGGGTCCCGGCACTTCCCGCATCCCCCAGCCCTGGGCCCAGGGGACTCTGTCTCCCATCCAGTGGGCAGGTGGCCCAGGGTCTAGAGAAGACGCTGGGGGCCGGGGTCTTAGACAAGACCTTTCTGGCTGACCGAGTTATTCCCTTTCCAATGCTGTTTTTTATTTTTCTTTTTGAAATAATTGCAAACTAGTCAAAAGTGTCAAGATGGCCCATGCCTGTAATCCCAGCAGCTCAGGAGGCTGAGGCAGGAGGATCATGAGTTCAAGGCCAGCCTCAGCAATTAGCGAGGCCCTAAGCAAGTCACTGAGACCCTGTCTCAAAATAAAAAAATAAAATGGGGCTGAGGATGAGTTTCAGTGGTTAGGCACACCTGGTTTCAAGCCCCAGTACCAAAAAAAGAAAAAAAGAAGGCAAGATTAAGGAGACCCTTCATATACCATTTACCCAAATTCACCTTTTGTCAATATTTTTTCATGTTAACTCATCTCTTCTCTCTTCTCCTCTCTCCCCTCCCCCATTTTTTGAACAATCTGGAGGATAAAGTGCATCAGCATGCCCCTCCCCCAAAAATATTTCAGTGCTTTTCCTAAGAACAAGGCCCTCCCTCCCATAATAAGGTGAAAAGTGTAAAATCCAGGAAATTGAACACGGACATTCTGCTGTCCTCTAAGTTACAGTTTCCACTTCAGTTCCACCATTGCTCCATCATGTTCTTTATTTCTTCCTGCTCCCATCCTGGATCCAATCCAGGTCACACATGGCTCTTGGTGGCTTTCCTTTTTCAGTCTCTTTGGATCTGGAACAGATCTTCAGCCCTTCTGTGTCCACTGTGACATTGTCCCTGACATTTACAGGCCAGTTTTTCTGTAGAATATCCTGGACCTTGTGTGTCCCTGCTGAGTCCTGTGCTTAGAGGCAGAGTCTCACCTGGGGTGGGAATCACTCACAAGCGGTGCTGTGCTGTTCCCAGCGCCTAGCCTCGGGGGCACCATGTCTGTGTGTCCCCCCGGGGAGGCTGTGTCGCCTGCTGAAGGTGATGTCTCAGAGGTTTCTTCATGCGTAAAGTTACAGTTTCCCCTTTGCAAAAAAAATTTATAAAGGATCATGAGTTGAAAGCCAACCTCGTTCATTTAGTGAGACCCTGTGTCAAAATAAAAACTAAAAGGGCAGGGCTGTGGCTCATGGTTAAGCACCCCTGGGTTCGATCCCCAAACAAAACAAACAAGACCGTGAGTGCCTGCTTCCTCAGTCTGTCCCTCATCAGTACGAGGGTTGCAAAATGAAGCTTTTCTAAAGTCCACCCAGCTGATTTTCCTCATGAAGCAATGCTCCGGGGCCACAGGTCCTTGGCCCCCACCACATACTGGTTTAAAGATGCAGTGCAGTGATGGAGAAGAGCCCCGGCCGACCTTCCACGGTGCCTGCCACCCAAGCACTTGCCTCCAGCTAGATCCTGGCTTAATCGGTCCCCGTGGGAGAGACGTAGAAAGACAAGGAGGTCCCACCCCTGCACCTGAAGCCACGGCCCGCCCTCCAGAGCGCCTGAGACACAGGGCTCCCGCCTGACCCGCTGCCCTCTGATCCCCGTAGGCTGACCTCCAGCTGCGTGAGCCCCGAGAGCCTCAGCCACCTGGCATCTGGCCTGGGCCACTGCCACCACTTGGAGGAGCTGCAGTGAGTCCCAGGGTGACCCGGGAGGGGCTGGTCCAGGGGAGGCAGGGGGCGGGGAGGATGGTGGGTCTCCTGAGGCAGCCCAGCCATTCTGCTCATGCCCGGTGGGGCGGGGCCCTGTGTTCTGGGTCTCAGCGGAGTGTCGCTGGCCCAGTGGCTCTTCCTCCCTGGGCTGGGATTGCCGCGCGTTTAAATCAGGCTGATGACCTGGGCTCTGCCTCGGCTGGCCGTGGGCATCAGGGTGCAGAGGGCTAAGGTCAGGAGGATCGTCACGTGTGTGCACGCGTGTCCCTGGTCCCCGGCTTCCTCTTTGCAGCCCTGTTCATGGTGTCTTCACGGCAGGGCAAGCGGGGCTGCCCTGGGGACCCCAGAGCCAGGCCTTCGGGAACAGGAATGCCCCCAGGGAGCCCGGGCAGCGAGGCTGGCTGGGGTCTGCAGGAGCCTGCGGGCCGGGCGGTGGAGGTAGCTCAGCTCTGGGCTGGGCAGGCTCCCTAACTCCTACCTGTGCTACGTCCAGCTTCTCCAGCAACTGGCTCAGTGAGGAGGGCACCAGGGCACTGATGGGGGCTCTGCAGGGGATGTGCAGGCTGAAGAGACTCGAGTGAGTGGTCGTGGGTAATGGGGAGCGGGAGCAGGTGCGCAGAGGGGTCAGCAGGGAGGGGTGTGGGGAGCTAGGAACCCTGGTGGGCACAGACTGTCAAGTCGCAGGATGGACCCAGGTGAGCTAAATGCCTTCCCAAGACCTTTTACTAAATGCCTTTCCCAAGATGACTCTGTCATCAAGGTAATTGGTCTCAGGAAACTCAGACCAAGAGGTTATTGGCTTGTCATGGAAAATTACAAGGACATTGACTTCAGGTATGGCTGGATCCAGGTGCTGGCTGCTGGTCAGGTCCCTCTCCCCGTCCCCTGTCGGCTTGCTTCTCAGGCAGTCTGTCCCACAGCTACTGGCTCATTTTCTCCCACCTTAGTGGAAAGGGAGCACCTTTGTCCCTATGGGTATAACAAAAGGCCCTCGACTGAGTCTCATTGGACTAGCTTGGGTCACACACTCACCCCTAAACCAATCACTGTGGCTCTAAGTACAAAGTGTTCTCACTGGCCAGATGCAGATTACAAGCCAGCCTCAAAGAATCTCCACAGAGATTCCCACTTAGCATCGAGGGAAAAAAAAAAAAAAATGAGCAGCATTTCCTGCTTTTACTCTCTCAGAAGTTTTTCTGATGACCAAAAATATCTCCTGGTTATAAAAAGTTCCATCCTGACGGAAAGAAGTTACGAAGAACATCGAATCCCCTGGAGATGAGGCTCCCTTAAGAAACCTCCCGGGAACAATCCACTTGTGACTTTTTCTCTGGTTTCTTCTCAGCATATGTTTCAAATGCAGTTTAAAAGTCACCTTTGACTTTTTGTCACAGCAATGAAATCCTCTGCTTGGCTTCTCTCTGCTCATCCTGGGGGGTGGGGAGGATGGAGAAGCCTTGGGCCACAGGGCCACTGTCTTCACAGGGCTCTCTCTGCCCTCCTCCCACATGCCTGCTTCTCTGTGGCTTTCTGGAAATTTCTGTCTGGGAGTTAGAGGCCCCACGAGGTCATTCATTAACTCCCTGGCCCATTGACAGAGATTGACGGGCACCTGGGCCAGGACTAGCAGCTGGGGGCCCCAGAAGCACAGTCCCAGTGCCAGCACCAGTCTGCCTTTGAAGTGGGCATAATGATGTCCTTTGTTTGTTTGTGATTTCCACAGTCACACAGTGCTGGGGACTCGAACCCAGGCCTCCAGCATGAGAGGCAGGCACTCTACGAGGTGGGCTATATGGCCTGCACTTGTCCTTTCCCTTTTGAAAAAGAAGAATGACTCCTTAGTGATCAGGGGCCTCTTTGAATTCCAGATCTGTCATTTTCGAGAGTCTCTTCCCATGGGAAGCTCCCCCAAGTCCAGCTGGCTTCTTCCAGCTGTCCACCTGCAGCAGAATGGTTAGGAGCCAGGCCATCTGGGTCAGCTCTCGGTAGGGTGATCACCTCTTCTGAATTGCCAGGGCTGCCTCAGCCTCAGTGCTGAAAGTTGCTTGTCCTGGAAAACCCTAGTTCTAGACACACCAGGACAGTGGATCACCTCTTGGGTCCGACTCTTGCTGTGTGAGCTTGTGCAAATCCCTAAACCTCTCTGTGCTTTAGTGTGCTTCCTCAACTCTGGGGATAAAAACTGTCCCGTCTTCCTGGGGTTATTGGGAGGATTAAAAAATGCCTGGTAAGAGCTCCGAGCAGAGGCTGCGCAGTGTCATTAGCAGTGAATGTTGTGACTCTCCCTCTCCTGCCGAGGCTGGGTGAGCCCTGGGGCCCAGGAGAGTCTGCTCTGGGTGCTGCTGTGCTCTGGGTGGAGCCTGGAGAGAGTTCTGTCTCTGAGCCTCAGTGTTCCTCGTCTGTGAACCAGAGGTGACATAGACAACCTTTCCAGAAGGCCGGAGCCCAGGACTCGGTTCCATTATCTGTTTGAGGCACGATGGCCATTATTGCTTAACATCCATCTGGGTCTCGTGGGGTTCAGAACTCAGACCCGCTCCCTGTGGGACCCCAACAGTTCGTGCAGTTAGACTGCCCAGTGGGGGGCTTCACACTGCATGGGTGCAAGTGGCTGTCTTGCTGGTCCCTGGGCTTGCTAAGCCAGAGGCCTCAGCTGGCTGGACCGGACAGGGCCACCACCTGCCCCTCAGACCCCACACCAGTGCTCCAAGCTCATCTGGCCTCCTCCCTTCCAGCCTTAGTCACCTTCTGCTGGGTGACTCCATGCTGGACAAGCTCACGCAAGGACTCAGCCACATGACCCTCCTGCAGAGCCTCCGGTGAGTGGCCAAGTGACCCCACGGGAAGGAGCGGGAAGTCACACTGCCTGGCTCCACTGGGACATGGCCCAGGGAAGCACCAGGCACCTCCCTGAGGACCCTCTGTGGCTCCTCCTGAGGACATCGCTGTGCCCTCCCAGGTTGACGTCCACTGCTCTTGCCTCTTGGTGCCACCAGTTTCCTCCTGGTGACAGAAGTGACCTGGAGGGATTGGGTTCAAGTCCCCAAATAGCCCTTCCTGTGCACATGCTTCTCCTTGGGGTCTTATTAAAATGCAAATCCAGGCCCCACAGCACGAGCGCCCAGCTTCTTGTTTCTAGCACGTTCCTGGCGATGCCTGTCTGGGTGCTGTGGGCACACTTTGAGAAGTGAGGGTCTGAGCTCAGACTTGGCAGCCTCTCCCTGTGACTCCCACTCTGCTCGCTGTGATAAACAAATACCACCCTCTTTTTTTTGGGGGGGTGGGTACCGGGGATTGAACTCAGGGGCACTGGACCACTGAGCCACATCCCCAGCCCTATTCTGTGTTTTATTTAGAGACAGGGTCTCACTGAGTTGCTTAGCACCTCGCTTTTGCTGAGGCTGGCTTTGAGCTCTCGATCCTCCTGTCTCAGCTCCCTAGCTGCTGCGATTACAGGCGTGTGCCACCAAGCCTAGCTAGAGACCTGCCACGTTCTATGTAGAACTTCTTTATTGCCTTGGATGGGAAAGGCTTAATTATACCTCAGTTTCCAGAAGTCAGAAAGAAACCCTCAGTAACAACAACAGCCAAAAAAAAAAAAAACAAACAAACAAAAAAAAAAACACAACAACATAAAATGTGCATGGTAAAAAGTACCTAGGAGCAGATCAGGGTAAAAAAGTAGGAAAAATATATCTACAAATCTTCTAGAACTCCTGTCACCTGACAAGACACAGACCAACAACTTGGTAGAATACAGAGGCTGGGTCTCACTGAGCTGCTTAGCACCTCACTGCTGCTGAGGCTGGCTTTGAACCTGTGATCCTCCTGCCTCCGCCTCCCTCCCCAGCTGCTGGGATTACAGGCGTGCGCCCGGCTAAATACCACTCTCTTGATGTGGCTTTGCAAAATAGTAAATACGGGGCCTCAAATCAAAGCAGCAGCACGAAGTCCTGCCCCACTCCTGCTGTGGAGAGAAAGATCCCATGAGGGTGGGGTAGCTCCGGAGGGCGTGGCGGACAGGACCCCGTCATTCTGCCCCAAATTAATTCCCTGGCTCTTCAGTCAGCTTTAATTTGCAAAGGACAAGAAAACAAACAGCCTCCAGGCGGCTCCTGTGCAGGGGGCTAAGGCAGCTGGCCGGCCCTTTCGTTCTGGTCTGCTCTCCCCACACGCGCAAGAGCCAGGGCCAGGTCAGGCTGCAGGGAAGGAAAGCCCCCACCCGCCTGGGTGGGAGCACCGTTGACCTGGAGAGCCGACGGCCTGGTCTGGAGGACCCACGTGAAACCGGCCTCCCGCCGGCTGTCCAGAGACCCTGCCCGGCAAAGCCGAGCCACACAGAATCTGCTGCCAGGCGAGGCTCTGGGGTTCACGTCCGCCCTGCCTGCGAGTCACTGAGTCTGGCCAGTCGTGGCTCACCGCCAGGCCTCGGTCCTTACCTGGACCTTGGGGACATTCATTCCCGTCCCAGTTGCCACCCTCCTCAGATGCTGTGAGCGAGCTGTCCCGAGGCCCTGGGCGCACACAGGCAGTGCAGCACCTGCCAAGGCCTTGAGGCGCTTGTCTAAGGCCCCTGGGCCTGTCCCCTGCCTCTCCAGACTGAGCGGGAACAGCATTGGTGACGTCGGCTGCTGCCACCTTTCCAAAGCTCTCAGAGCTGCCACCAGCTTGGAGGAGCTGGGGTAAGTGGCTTGTCCTTTCCTCGGACCCTCGTCAACGTTGGCAAGGGAGACCGCACAAGGGCTGCTCCAGTAGGTTCTCCGCTTCTTAGTCACGTCCCCTTCTGGCGCCTCCACGCTGCCTGACCAATGGCCCGATCTGGAATTTTGAGACCCAAAGACAGAATGTGAGAGAGTAGATTGCAGCAAGAGGGATGTAGGTCAGACAACAAGGAGAAAAACATCTTAAACAGAAGCCCAAAGTTGGGAACCCTCACCTAACACGGGGTGACGGGGCTCTCCCAGGGTGAGCGGAGGCCTTTCTCTGGACGTCGGCCTCTGCTCCTGTTCTGGAGGTGGGTGCGGACGAGATGCGGGTGGAAGGCTGGTGTTTTGATCGTCATGTCATTCTCTCCCCAAGCTTGAGCCACAACAGGATTGGAGATGCCGGGGCCCAGCACTTGGCCGCCATCCTCCCAAAGTTGCCTGAGCTCAGGAAGATAGAGTGAGTGGCCAGCCCTACCAAGAGGAGAGGGGCCCACAGTGGCCACCCCTGCTCCCAGAGGACACCAGCCCCTGGTTCCAGGCAGCACTGGAAAATCTCCCCTCCCCCAGTCCCAGTATCTGGGCAGGGGGACACGTGACGTCCTGGCTCTGACTGTGTGACCTTAACCCCCCGCCTCGCTCCCTGTTCTGTGGGTCCTTCTGACCCGTAGAACCCACATGAAATTGGCATTCAACCAGGCTGAGGCTGGCCTGGCAGAGCAGGGACGGTGTGTGGCGGGGTCTCAGGGACCCTGCGCACAGGGCGGGCGGGCGTGGAGGGGAGTCAGGATCTGATGGCTTTCCCCTCCCACAGCCTCTCAGCGAATGGCATCGGCCTGGCGGGGGGAGCGCAGCTGGCCGAGTCCCTCCCTCTCTGCAGGAAGCTGGAGGAGCTGGTGTGAGTCTGCCCTGGTGGGATGTCCCTGGGGCAGGCGGGGCTCCCGACGGGTCAGCCAGGCCCAGCCCCCCCTTCTCTCTTCTTTCAGGCTTGGCTGCAATGCTCTGGGGGACCCCACTGCCCTGGGGCTGGCTCGGGGACTGCCCCAGCACCTGAGGGTCCTGCAGTAAGTGCTCCCTGCCCCAGGGCATGGTGGGTCACAGGGAGGGGACCCTGGGAGCAATGGGGGTCTCCTGCTGAGACCAAACCATGGCATGTTCTGGGGCTGCCTCTGGTGTCCAGGTGGGGAAGTCAGGAGGCCCAGCCCCGCTTGGTCCTGCCACCCGCCCCCTGCCCCTGTGAGCCCTGGCCCCTCTGAGCCTCAGTTTCCTCGTCTTCAAAAAGAGCGCAATGTCCCCAGCTCAGCCTGCCCTGTGAGCCAGTCTCCAAGGGGGGACGAGGGTGTCTGCCAAGCGCTGTGTGGGAGGGGCGCCCACCTCATGGGGGCCTGCAGCCCTCTGGGGCTGGGATGTCCCCGTGCTGCCCTTCCAGGAAGGGAGCTCAGGACTGGAGAGGCAGGGAGAGCTTGCCTTCCTAATGCGCAAAGGAGCAGGCCTTGAACTTGGGACCTCAGACCCCAGAGCCCGGGCACTTAAGGTGCCCGTGGAGAGGGGCTGGGACCGTGGTTAACCGGAGGCCCGAGGTCGGTGCTGCAGGGCGGGGGGCCGAGGGGAGGGGACTCTGGAAAGGCCCCAGTCTGCACAGCTGGACCCGGGCTCCTGACGCTCCCCGCTCCCGCCAGCCTGCCTTCCAGCCATCTGGGTCCGGAGGGGGCGCTGAGCCTCTGTCGGGCCCTGGACGGATGCCCATGCGTGGAAGAGATCAGGTGAGGGGCACCGTCCAGGCGGGGTGGGGAAGGCCAGCAGGGGCCTGGGGGCTCCTCACAGTCTCTCTCCCCTTCTCCCCAGCTTGGCGGAGAACAGCCTGGCTAAAGGGCTCCCACGCTTCTGCAAGGGGCTCCTGAAGCTCCAGAGGCTGGAGTGAGTAGCCTCCCTGGCTGCCCGGGCCCCGCGGGGGCCAGCGCCCCTCTGGAGCCTGGTGCCTGGAGGGCCTTTGAAGGGCAGGGACCTCTGGCACCGGCGAGGGAGGGACCGAGTGGGAGGGGCGCATTCTGGGGACCCCAACCTGCCCTGAGCCCAGGCAGTGGCTCCCTGGACTCCCATCGCACAGACGGGGTCCTGCTCCAGCTGTCCCCCACCTGGACGCCCCCTCATCCCACCCCCTTCTCCCCTCAGCCTGGTCTCCTGTGACCTTGACAACCAGGCCGCCAAGGGCCTCGTGGCCAGCTTCATGCTCTGTCCAGCCCTTGAGGAAATCCTGTGAGTGCCTGGAGGAGCCGAGCCGGGAAGCCAGGCGTCTGGGGGGGGACGCCGTGTGGCCCAGAGCCTGTCCCTCCTCTCGGCTGGCTGACGGTCCCACCTATGAATGGGAACGTCGCTCTTGCCCAGACCTCTTCTCGTGGAAGTTTCTCCGCGTGAGCCTCATGGTGTGGGGCACAGCCTTTGGCTTCCCCTGCCTGCAGGGTGGGAGGGGAGGAGGCTGGACTGTCGCTGAGGGGTCTTTACCTCCGAGCTTCCCTGTGGGAGGCGCCCCTCCTGGCTTATGGAGCCTCCCTTTATAAGCCACCATTGGCGGTGCAGAGCACCTAAGCCGATCCACGCCCTGGCCCCTCACCTTCCACACTGGCTGGACCCAGCTCCCCCTTGTCAGTCACACCGGCTTGGGACCAGGCAAGCCAGGCTGCCGGGAGTAGCCTGGGAACCTTCCAAGGTGTGGAAGAAAACACAGGCCACAGGCGATCCCAAGAGGATTCTGGTTTGCATCCTAAGGGTCTTAACTGCATTCACGGCACCAAAGAGAAGGTCTCAGCCGAGGCTAACGCATGCCCGCCAGCCTCCTGTGAACCAGAGCGTAGGGCCCAGCCCCAGCACCTGAGGCAGGACATGGGTCTCAGCCAGAAGCTGCCACTGTTGTTTGTCCTGTACTTACCCGTGTGGGCAGCCTTCCGCGTAGGGTCCTTCCCACGGGGCTCCCATTGACAGCAATCACATTTCCTGCTGAGATTGATTTCTTAGCCAGGCGCGGTGGCACACCTGTAATGCCAGTGGCTTGGGAGGCTGAGGCAGGAGGATCTGGAGTTCAAAGCCAGCCTCAGCAACTTTACTTACTGTCTCTAAGTAAAATCTTTTTAAAAAATTAATTTTTTAAGTATAAAAAAAGAGGATTGACTTAAAAGCATGACAGTGACATACATAATAATACAGAAGATGCACGGGGTGGCAAAATCACCAGGAGGCGCCTGCCTGGTGGGAGACGGCATGGTGGCTGAGCTCCAGACCACGCCTGCAATCTCAGGACAGCCAGCTCTTAAGATGTCTGGGTTCTTGAGGGCAGACCCTCTGGGGAGTCGGGATGCGTAGAGAGGAAGGAGCCACCTGTGCCCGGAGAAGTCCCCAAGGGAGGTGGCCTCGCCTGCGTCTGCACACACAGCCCTCCCCAGCCCCCGGCTCTCCCACTGCTGACCGCGGGCTCCTACCTTGCAGGCTGTCCTGGAATCTTCTTGGGGACGAGGCAGCGGCCGAGCTGGCCCAGGTTCTGCCCCAGATGGGCCGGCTGAAGAGAGTGGAGTATGAGAGACAAGCACTCTGGGGTGGGAGGGCTGCGGGGCGGGGGACCTGCGTCCCGGAAAAGCCCAGAGGCCACTGGGTCAGCCCCCTGCCTCCCAGGAAGCCCCCTTGGTTGCCTGCTTCCTACAAGCTTAGTTCTCCCTGGGATCTAGCCTGCAGCCTGCCTGCTACACCGGCCACTAGTCCTCTGTTGCATGTTGGTAGTGTGGGGAGGGGGTCCCATCTTGGCCTGAGACATAGGGAAGCCCCTCCCCCATCTCATGACTCTCTCTCTCCCCCCACCCTTCCCCTGTCCCCTGGGAAGCCTGGAGAAGAATCAGATCACAGCTTGTGGAGCCTGGCTTCTGGCAGAAGTCCTGGCCCAGGGGCCTGGCATCCAAGTCATCCGGTAACAGAGGCGCGGAGGGCAGGGCTGGCGGGTGGGAGGCCGCCATCAACCCCCACAATCCAAGGGGGCTTCCTGCAGGAGGAGGGCAGGGCATGGGGGGAGGGTTATGGAAGGAGACTTGGACCACTCCAGCAAGAATCTGGCCACAAGCAGACCTGGGTCCAATCCCAGCTGTGCTGTTTGCCAGTCCTGTTAACTCTGCATCCCTCACTCAACTTCTCTAAACCTCAATGTCCTCATCTGTGAACTGGGGATAATGGTAGTATCTACTTTGGAGTAGTCGTAAGGACTAAGTGAGCATGTAAAGCACCAAGACTGCCAGGCAGGAAGCACCTAGGTGGTAGCTGTCATCACTGCCACCTACAGTTGAGTAGGTTCCACACTGAGCAAGGGCACTGCATGTAAGCACCTCATTCACATCATAGCCACCTTAGATTTCTAGTAGGTGCAGGTAAAGTGTCACGTTCAGTCAGCGTCAGTCTATTAAGACAGATTCAGACAGTGGAAGTGAAGTATCTCGAAGAAGGGAGCCTTTTGCTTGTTTGCACAAACGTGTCATATGAGCTGGGACCACAGGGAAGAAGCGGCGGAGCAGTCAGAGGTGGGCGTGGGGGACAGTGTCTTCCCAAGGCAGCATGTGGGTCTTGACGGCCTCTGCTGGACAACTCGGTTCGGCTCTTCTGCTTGGGGTCCTTCATCCCCTGATCTGTCGGCAGGACAGAGCGGAGGCAGGAGGACAAGGGGCAGTTCTGAGCGCTGAGGCCCGTCTCTGCCCCGCAGCCTCTGGAATAACCCCGTCCCCCCTGACGTGGCCCAGCATCTGCAGAGCCAGGAGCCCAGGCTGGACTTCACCTTCTTTGACAAGCAGCCCCAGGCCCCTCAGGGTACTTGATGGCCCTCTGAAGACCCTCAGGGTCCAGCCAAGCAATGCCCACTTCAGCCTCCAGGAGAGAGGGCTTGGGAACGAGCCTCAGAGCCTGAGCCGGCTGTCCTGCGCCCGAGCCCCGCACCAGCGGGAGGGCTGGCTCGTCTTGCTGGCCCTCAGGGAGGACGTTTCTGGGGGACTGGGAGCCCTGCCTTAGGCACGACCTGCGTGAGCGGCGGGGACGTGTGGCACAGTGAGGGTGTCATGATGTTGCTGTGACACGGAAGGTCACACAAGGCAGGGACTCTTGACATGTGGTCCTGTGGGGAACTTGTCACATGTCACCTGGTGGGTGGCACAAGTCCTCACAGTACAAGTGGCAGGACACACGATTGGCCCTGCCGTAGACGGCACATGAGATGCATTCATGTCACCTGACACACGGCCTGCCAGATGACCTCCAGTGCAGGATCTAATTTATTACTTTTTAAAAAGCAAACATTTATTTATAGATTGTGTTTCCAGAGCAGCTGCTCCAGGAAGACTCCCCGCCTGAGCCGGGGAGAGACTATCTCAGTACTGTCTGGCCCTGTGGACCAACGTCCAGAGCTCTGGGCCACCCTGGGGACTTAGCATGAAGTCCCCTGCTGCCTCCATTCCCCATCTCCCATCTGTAAACGAGGCGACCTGCCCCCATTGGTGCTGGGTTTCTAAGGACTCTGGACCCAGGTCCAGGTAGAACCAACTGACCTTGGGAGAGATCAGGCCCATTCTGTCCTATTTAAGGAAAAAGCCCGGTCTAAGGGCACTAGGGTGGGCACTCGCAAAACATTAGGCAAAGCTGCTGCCTTTGTCCACTACCTCGGGGGTCCAGGCGAGTCTCTGGGGGCACCACAGTATTCTTGTGATTTCAAGCAGAGCCAAGGATGGTCAATCTGCGACTGTCTTCCAGCACCTAGCTTGAGTCTGATGTCCCCTGCTACCCCAGAGGGTGGAATGGTTCAGCCCTGAACCAGGGACTGCAGAACAGAGCGGACAACAGGTGTGCTGAGAGGGGTGCTGGCCCAGGAGTCGGGAGGCAGGGGTCCAAGTTCAGACTCTGCCTCTGGGTCCAAGTTCAGACTCTGCAACAGGAGGTGTTATGGAAGTGGGAAATGTTTAAAAACCTAACGTTTTTTATTTGACTTGCATCCTATTAAACCCTTTTTATAAATTAATTATATTTGAAATTTGGAACTGTGACGCACACATCCAGACTCTGACTTCTGCCAAGGGCTGGTCCAGCCTTCCCACTCAAGGGTGATGTGTGGGGCCACGTGGCTGTGCCCTCTGGATGGGGCCCACACCCCTCGGGTGCTGCAGTCCTGCCACTCCCCATTCTATCAACACCCATCACTCCACCCCTGCTTTTCACAGTTCACCTGGTCCTTGCTGCAGCCTGCAAATTCCTGGCCCGGAGGGTTTCCATGGGTGCGTGGCAGGTTAGGAACACGGTTTCGGTAGTCAGGTGGGCATGGAATGGAACGTGACCTGACTCCTTGCTGCCTATCTTGGAAGGCAGGAATTGTTTCTGCACATTGGGTAGAAACAGACAGACAGACAGAAACACACACACACACACACACACACACACACACACACACACACACACACACACACACTATTGACGAGGTCAGGGAGACCAGGTGTGCAAAGTCCCTGGTACAAGAAATAAGCACTGGTTCCATGACGGTTCCATTTCCCTATTAGGGCTGAATATCATATGGGGTGGAGAAATGCCCCAAATGACAGAATAACAGCACCCCCTCCCTGTGACCTGCCTGTGGCAGGGAGCAAGTGCTGCTTTGGGGGAGCCTTCTGGGCCAATGTGAGAAGCCAGGATGGGAGGGTGCAGTTACAGCTGAGCGCCACAGGAGGGCAGGAGAGCCCACTGGCAATCCCTGAGATCACTTCAGTGGATCCTGAAGGTGAGGGATGTGAGGGGCTGTTCCTACCTGGCCAGGAGGTGGGGATGTCCCAGCCTGCTTGTGGCTCACCAGGGTAGCTTGGTCCTGATCTTTGCCGACCTCCATGTTGTCCCCGGCCTCCCGCCAAGAATGAATGAGGAGAAAGTCCTCTGGCCAAGTGCCAAGCACCCACAGGTTGCACAGGGACATCCTTATCGGGCCAGGTCAGGGCACACCTGGCACCAAATGGCACCATCCATCAGCCTAGTCATGAGGGAGGCAGGCAGGAGGCAGAGGGTCCAAGAAGTGTACCTAAAAACCTTATGACCCAAATTCTGTCTCCCCTTCCTGGGACCGGATGCCCAGTTGGCCCCCACCCCGCTGGCGTGGAAGGGCCCTAATGGTTGTATTAAGAGGCATTTCTCCTGGACCTGCCTCATTTTCTGTCTGACACTAATGGGGTCCAATCTCCCTGCCCAAAGTGTGTTCAGTTTAAATATAGACATGAAAACAAAATTCAAAGAACAATAGAGCCATGGCCAGTAAGTGTCAATCAAAACGGTGGGTAAGCCAAGGAGACGATGGGGCTGGTAGCACCCAGGTCTGCCTGCCCAGCTGGAGAGGCTCGTGGTGCTACTCTGTCCTTGGCCTCCCTCCTGGGGTTTTACAGATTAAACATCCGTCTTTCTGACGGGAGCCACAGTGTCTCCCTTCCCATCTTCACGGGCCTCAAGGCTGCCTCTCAATCGCCTTCTCTCTCCTCCTCCCTCCCGCTGTTGCCTGAAACCCACCATCCAGGCCAGTGCTTCCCAAGCTATGAAGTTGCACTTACAGAAATTTGTAATGCGCATTGAATCGTTTTGACATGTGGATCCTGGTCCAGTGCTCTGGGGCAGAGCCTGGGAGTCTGCATTTCCCCCGAGGAATGTCAGGGGACGGCAACCCCAGCTGCACAGCAGAGTCACCTGGGGAGCTTTCTGTACGTGGATCGGGCTGGGGATGGAGCTCAGTGGTAGAGTGCTTGCCTGGCACGTCCCAGGGCTCTGTCCCAGCACCAGGGAAAAGATAAAAACAGCATTTAGCAAACTCCCTGAGTGCTTCTGATTTGCAGCCACGGGAGAGCCGCTGCTCCAGAGTAGGCTGTCCCTTGGAGGGTCGGCCATGCCTTTACACCTAGGCCTCTTGTTTTCTCCTGAGAATCCCGGTGACCCTCCCTCCCCAGATGAGGACACCGAGCCCTACGGGCTTTTTCTAACATTCTTGAAGGCACAAAGTCAGTAACTGGCAGCACCTGTCACTGAACCAGCCCTTGGTGACTCTGACGCCCTCAGTGCCTCAGTTTCCTCATCTGTATCATGAGCAGAAAGAGACAAGGCTCTGGACCTCTTTTCTTCAGCTGCAATGATGATCTTCTGGCTAATTTCTTGAGGCCCCCGGGGAGAGTTCTGGATTCCCTGGGTATTTCACAGAGAATCACCATCCCTGACCTCTAGACCTATCACTACAACCTCCGCAACGATCTCCCCACTTTACAGATGAGGGACAGAGAGAGTGTGGCACTTGCCCAAGGTCACCCTGGATGTATCTAGTGGGGCTCAGATTCCAACCCTGGATCCAAAAGGTAAAGAGGGCCTTGGGTGGTCCTGGACTGGGGATCAAAGTGGCCCGCAGGTCTGTGCGCTGCTGAGGGAGAGGGCTGCCGGGGATGAAAGGGCCGTGCGCCCTCCTGGGCCTGCTGCTGCCAGGCCCAAGGAATGGCAGCTCCAGCCGGACATGCCCTTTGGACACATCTGGAGCTCACAGCGAAGACCATTTGGTGGTTGGCTTGGTAAAGGTCCTCCCCGGGTGCGGCCCAGGAAGCCCCGACAGCTGGCAGCCCAGCCAGCCACCCCTGCCAAGAACCCCACCCCACCTGGTGTGTCTCCAGCCACCGGCACCCTCCTCCTCGGCCCTTGGAAGCCACATTGGTGAACTTATGCCCCCCACACCCCAACGCCACCCTGGCGTCAAGTCAGAGGGACCTTTGACTTGAGGAGGAGGGAGCAGAAGGGGTGCTGTCTCCAGAGAACCAAGGCAACTGAGGTCCCCGGATAGAGAAGGGGGCCAGCAGCAGTCCCCACACTACTCTATACTCCAGTGCAGACCTAGAACTGTCTGACAGAGGTCTTGAGATCGCTGGTGGGGCTGGAGAGGACTGCCATGCTGATCCTACAAGGGCATCACCCCGCATTGATCAGTGACCATAACCTTGGCCTTATAAATAGCAATAACACATGAGCCCCAGCGTCTGCACACCTGGTTCCATCTCACTGGATTCTCCCAGCCATCCCTTAAAGCAAGTGCTGAGTCCACCCGCCTCTTACAGAGCCGGGAACTGAGACCCAGAGTGTCGAGTAGCCTCACCAGGCAGCGGCTGAGATTCAAAGCCAGGACCACGGCGCCAGCCCGAGGTGTGACCAGTCAGTGGCACCTCTTCTCCCGAGACCCCTGAGGGCAGATCTGTGCCACAGGTTCATTCCACATCAATCCCCTGGGCAGATGGTATTTTCTAGGCTGCTGTCACCAGATCTCCCATCCCACATGCTCTTCCTACTATGTGACAGTGACACCCCTCAGTGACAATGTGTGACTTCCAAGGCCAGGGCCCATCGAAGATGATGAAGTTTCCACCCTGTTCGCTCAGCTCGCTCACTCTTGGAGCCCAGCACCAGGTTACAGGGAAGAAACAGTGGCCGGATTTTGTGTGAGAGACTTCTAGGTGACTCTGGTCCCCGCCACCGGCTGACCGTAGCTGTTGCAGAAACCTGGGAGTGAACTACAACTAGCGGAGCCCAGCTGACCCCAGAAGCCTGAGAGACAAGGTTTGGGGTGATTGGGGACACAGCTCACATGACCTCAACACCCAACCTCCCCAGGCGCAGCCGGGTCCTGGTGAACAGGTCTGCTCTCCAAGGTTTCTTTCATTCACAAGCACACTGAAGGCTGTTCTGGTTGTCCAAACAGCATGGACAATAAAATAAACACCCAGATGGCAGGTCTTGACCACACATGCCCTACCGGGACAGGGTCTCATTTAGGAGATGGCAGGCCTCCTGCTATGCACAGAGAACTCCCTGCCAGGCAAGGAAGATTTCATTCCACATTGTGCAGGCTTGCATGGTGCGTGGTGGGACAGTGCGTGGAATCAAGCCACGATGGACACTTGGCCTTCTACTGACCTCTGGGCTCTCCTGATGCCTGTTTTATTTTTTCTTAAGACAGCTCTATTGAGATACAATCCACACACCAAGACATTCACCCTTTAAAGTGTGTAAGTCAGTGGCGGGGATCGACGGTTATGCAGCCATCAGAGTAATCTAATTTTGGAAGCTTTTTATCAACCCCCAAGAAAGTCTGTATCAATAGCAAGCCCCACCCCTCCAGGTCCACACGGCTACAGATCTGCTTTCTGTCTCTATGGGTTTGTTTATTCTGGATATTTCATCTAAATGAAATCATGTCATGTGTGGTCTGGTCTCACTGCTTCCTTTCACTTGGTGTGTTTTCAAAGCCCGTCCCTATTGCAGCGTGTGGCAGAAGTTCACCCCTTCCGTGGTTAAATACTATGCCACCATCTGGCTATACATGCAGCGTTTCCTTTTCCATTCATCAGCTGATGCACATCGGGTTGTTTCCACTTTTTGGCTCTTGTGAATCGTGCATGAGCACAAGCTCATGTGTGGAGCTGTTTGCATTTCTCTGGAGTACACATCTAGGAGCAGAACTGCAGTGTGCCCTGGCCCTTGCCGACTCCCATGGCCACGCTGGGTGTTCCAGGTCACCTCCCTCTCTCTTTGCACTTTTCATTTAGTGCCTGGGCCCTGAACTTGCCCCCAGAAGTGAGCAACTTGAGAGGGACCATCTGGTTCACCACCGCCCACCCCAGTGCCTGGCTCTCTTGCTGCTGGAAGAAGCAAGGGATGCTGGTGGCCAGGGCGACCAGGAGAGCCTTCCTAGAGGAAGCTGGGCTGGAGCTGGCTCTAAGAAGCCCCAGGGGATGGTCAGCCCTAGATCTGGGCAAAGGGCCTCGATGACTTCATAAGCCAGAAGGTAAAGAGCGCTTCGAGAGAGGTAGGGCGCATGGAGGACAGGCAGGCAGAGAACAAAGCTCAGAGCCCTGGGGTGGTTTGGTGGCTGCCCCTCTAAGCCTGCTAAGTGCCAGTGACTCACACATGGAGGGAGGTTCACAGGCTGCAGCGTGAGGCTCTAGCATTAACCCTCACCAGCCCGGAATGGAAACCCACAACCCAAGCCCAGGCCTTCACCCTCAGCTGCCCAGTACTTGCTCCCCAGGGTCAGAGCATTGCACATGGCCTTGAGTTCCCCGGGACAGTTCCGCTTCCCCAATCTGACTACAAGAGGCTCAGTAGTATGCTCCCTGATGGTTAACTTGTCCAAAGGGCCCATAAATGCCACTGAGCAGTTATTAGTAGCTTGAGTGCTTAGCAGCAGACTCATTTTTAAAGAACCGGTGCCTTTTCTAGAAGGTAGCCTTCACAGAAGAGGAGGCCTCGGTTCCAGAGCCTTAGAAATGCCCAATTGCTTGCAGCTGACTAGCTCCAAGCCCCATTCCTATCGTCTTTATCTTATCGTTTGTGTCAGACATGTGTCATCTTACCAGTCTCTGGAGGCAAGAAAATGCTATTGAAAGGGAAAAAATTAAAATGGAAGAAAACACTGCGATCCTAGTGCTGCTCCAACAATCCAGAACCGAGCCAGTGCAGTCTCCCCTGAGGGCGCCGCGCCGCTCACGCCCGGGGGTCGAGGCCGCAGGCGGCGCCCTGGAGGCCCGCAGGCGCGGGGATCCCACCCCTCGGTTCGCGTGTCGGAGCCCGAGCACAGAGCGCGCAGAGCTCGGAGGTGCCTGACGCGAAGGCGAAGCAGGCCCGGGGCGGGCGCGAACTCGCGGCGTCCCGATCGGCCGGGCTCCCGCCGGAAGCGTCCAGACCCTCGGGTTCGGGCCTCGAGCGTTCGCGTCCCGCGACTGCCAGGGCGCGCTGGCCGCGGGCTCCGAGCGGACCGCGCCCCCGCTGCGCCCGGGGGGAGCGCTCGCCCCTCCAGGAAGCGCCCGCCTCGCCTCGCGCTCCCCTCCCCGCACCCGCCCTCGGCCGGAGGGAGGAGCCCGAGCCGCCGCCGCCGACGCCGCCGCCCGGCCCGGGAGGAGGACCGGACCCGAGCGGCCGGGAGCGCACGCGAGCGGGCCACGGCCGCGCGGGCAGCGCCCAGAGCCCGTCCGGCGCGCGCGGGCCCGGCGAGCAGCGCAGCGCCGGGGGATGCCCGGGCGGCCCGGGGCGCGGGCAGCGGCAGCCGCGTGCTGAGGCGGCGGCGCCCGCGGGACGCGCGGTGAGTGGGGCCCGGCGGGCGAGGGCGGGCGGGACAGCGTGGCGCGAGCGCTCAAGTTCGGCCTTGGGACTCGGCTCTGGCGCCCTGGGCCCGCCGGAAGGGAGCCGGTTCCCCTGGGGGGGCTGCGGCACCCGGACCCCCGGCCACCCGCGCGCGCCCGGACTCCGGTGTCCAGCGGCTCCGCTCCGACCCGGCCACGCGGGGGCGCTCCGCCTTCGCCCCCACTGCGGGGAAGGAAGCGCGGCCGGGTGCCAGAGGACCTTGGCGCCCCCGAGGCCCGAGCCCAGCTGTTTCGGGGACTCTCCTACCTACCCGCGAGGAGCTTGGAGGGAGTCCGGAGGTGGGGTCCCGCCACCAGCCACCACCGTAGCCGCCGAAGGCGCGTGAGGTCGGGCAGGCTGCGGGCGGCGCACCCCTCTACCCACTCCCAGCCCCACCCCACCCCTGCCCCGGGAACTGCCCCAGGGCCGGTCCCCAGCCCCCGGAAGGCGAGCGTAGAGGGGAAGTGGAGCTGGGCAGCTTCCCAGAAGTCGGAGTGTGTTTGCAAACTAGTTTTTGCGCAAAAGCTGTCTGGCACCTATGTGTTTAACGGGGTGGGGGAGGGAGAGAAAGAGGCCCTTGCTTCCTTCGCGTCCCTGCAGCGATGCTTCTTGGAATTTAGAGGGGTCTCACTCCCTTCTTCCTATCGCTTCCCATCCCTTTCTCCAGCGTCGCCCCTTCCGGTTGCGAAGCTCTCCCTTGGGTGGAGGCTCCAGCCCAGGGAGGCTGAGATCTGTCCAAGGCACAGGTGCAACAGGAACCCAGGCTCCTGTAGCTAGTTGGGGGTTCCTCTTGCTGTCTGACTTCCCTCGACCCATAGGTATTTGGGGGAAGGGGCTAGCGCAGGGGGCCAGGGGGAATTATCCTATCTGCCCTTTGTTTTATCTGCCCTCAGGTTTTGATTAGGTAGGAGTGTGGGCGTCACCTAGGGGTGGGGACTTTATTCTGCTTCTTGGGGCATCCACAGCTTCTGTGGTGGTGGCATTACTGCCGGACAAGCTCACCTGGAAAAAGTCCCCAGCCCAGGGTCAGGGTCCCACCTGCCTGATGGAGGACTCCCCACCTCTTTTCTCCTCTGTCCCTTACAGAGGGCACTGGGGCTGCGGACTCAAGAATCCAGCCCCTCCCCCTTGGAGAGTGTGGCCTGGGAGAGGACTCAGTGTGGGCTGCATGGGAGCCACCTGGAGACTGGGTCACCCTGATCTTGGCAGGCAGGCAGCAGACTGAGGGGTCGACCAGCTGATCATGTCCAGGAGGGACGTCGGGCTGTCCCCCAGTGCCTGAGGACTGAGCCGAGGTCAGTCCTGGATCCCAGCCCAGTGTCCTCTGCCCTCACAGAGCCTCTTGACTTTAGGAGGAGGGGACAAGGAGATTGCTGTACTGGGTAAATAGTGGGGAGCCCTTCGCCCATGGGAAAATAGGCGTTTGGCCAGGGTGGTAATCTCAGGCAGCTGGAGACTGCCTGTGGACAGCCCTAATGGACTCTGAACAGTGCCCTCTGACCAGCGCTAGGACCATGGCCCCAACCCTCTGCGTCCCTGCATCCTCATCTGCAAAATGGGCTCCTCACCCAGGGCCTGCCGGAGCCTGAGCAGGAACATAAAGGAGTGGTTTTATTGTAGTCCTTCTGGCAGGGGGCCCAGCCAGCTCTGGGATTGCCCCCAGGCAGGTGACACAGCCAGCTGGAGGGGGAGGGGTCACCAGACAGATTTCTCCAAGGAGAGAAGGTGGGGGCACACAGGATAAGGAGGCTTGGGTTCTCCCTGCCTCTGTGACTTCCTGTCTTCATGCTTTCCCCCTCTCCTGGGGCTCTGGGGTTTTTCCATCTGTAAAATGAGGCAAACGATGACATGACCGAATTCACAGGGCTGCTGGGAGGCTGGGGCACTTCGTGAGTGGCAAGTATGGTGTCTCTGGTGGTGTTTCAAGGACTCCCCAACCCGGAATGCGAGGAGATTTAAAATTGAGGTGCACAAGTGAAGAAGAGATCAGGTGGAGCCTCAGTTTCTCTACTCATCAATCAGCGAGGAACGGATGCCGGGTACCACCATTCTTTCAGAATGATGTTGTGCTTCTTTAAAGGCAGTTGTGAGGTGGAGTTGGATGAAGGGCCTGGGCACCAGCACTGTGACTGGCACGAGGCAGGCACTTGGTAACCGCTAGCTGTGGAGATCCTTGTTCCCGGAACGTCAGTGCGCCTGGTGTGTGGAACTGCATTCAGAATCCCCCTGGGGTTCTCTCAGGCCAGCCTGCTCCTCCCCAGCCCTCCCTGGAGAGAGGAACGTGCAATCCAGACATCGAGGAGATTGCTGTTTTGTGTCTTAAAACATTTCTCCACTTCCCCGTTGTTCCTTCTTCCTCTGGGGTCTGAGATGAGACTGAATAGGATGGCATCACTGTCCCTCCGTCACCTCACCTTGAGGCATTTGCCACTCTCTAAACTCACCCTATTTGTTTATTCGTTCCTCAGTTTATTATCTGCCCCCCTCACCAAAGAGCGTCAGCTCCATAAAAGGACAAGAACAGGGCTGTGTCCCTGCACTTAGAACAGTGCCCAGCATACAGTAGGTGCTCAGTAAACGTTCTTGTGAGGAATGACCAGATCTGCCCCTTGTTGTAGTCTCAGCTTAAAGAAGTCTGTGGTGGTGGGTGAAGGATCCTGGAAGAATTATGAGCTTGCACTCAAGTCCCTGGAGGGATCCCAGTCTTGTCATGCCGAGGCAGGGGTGGGGGCTGCCAAGAGCAGCAAGGACTGGGAGAGGGACAGGTGTGTGTCTGAGAGAAGGTGGGATTCACCCTGCTCTGAAAGAATGGGGATTAGAGGAGGTGGGGGAGGTGGAGCCCCTCAGTGGGCATTACCTGCTGCCATTGCCTGCTCGCCTGGGGGTCCAAGGTGTGCTAGGGAGAGTCACCCATTCCCTGTGTGACCTGGACTGTTTTTTTTTTTTTTTTTTGGACTGTTTCTTGGTTAACCTTTCTGACCTCAGTTTTGCATGTAGGAAATGGGCATCCTAAGAACAGGAAATGTCCTTTCTGCCTGCAGTCACCCATTTCCTGTGCAGCAGACCTAGGTCAGAGACCGTGCTGGGGGTCAAAAATGATCAAGGCACACTCAGCCCCTGAGCTCAGGAGCTCGGAGTTGGGGGTGTGGGACGGAGATGAGCAAATGACCAAGAGCAGGAAGACTTCAGCAAGGGAGAGTCGTAAGGACAGTGGTGGGGAGGGAGGTGGTGACCTTTGAGCTGAGATGTTAATGGACTGGAACCACAGGAGCCGGGCGTTGGTCTCTGTCATGGCGTATCCCAGCTGTACCTGGGCCGGGCAGGTGCTCAGTGGATGTTTTCCGATGAATGAACCAGGAACGAGGGCCTGGACAGAGGAGACAGCACAGGAGAGGCCCCGAGGTGGGACGTGGGGTATTCCAGCAGCCCATTCTCCCCACAATTCCTCTACCTCCCTCGATGGCTTTTGCAGCTCACCAGGAGCTGGGGACATCTGGCCTGCCCGATGTGTCCTGCTGTCCTCTCTCCAAGACACGGGAGAGCGTGCTCAGCCCCCTGCAGGTGGCTCCTCAACCGGCCTCTAGTCTTTCAGGCACTGCCCCTGAGGCCAGCCAGAGAAGGTGCAGCTTGCAGCGGACAGGGTCCCAGGGCCTGACTGCCTGGTTTCAAACTCTGGTTTGCACAGACTGGCGGAGCCCTGTGCACCATAGTGCTTGAACCAACAGAAGTCCGTTCCCTCCAATGCTGGAGGCTGCAAGCTGGACACCAAGCCACGCTCCCTGCCAAGCTCCAGGCCCTGGTCAGCTTGGGCATCCCTTGGCATGGGGCAGCAAAGCTCCAGCCTCTGCCTTCTTCTTTACATAGCCATCTTCCCTTGCATCTTCACATTGTCCTCTTCTAAAGACATGAGTCACATGGGATTAAGGGCCACCCTACTGGAGAATGACCTCATCTTCACTAATTACATCTGAAACTACGGTATTTCCACCACATTCACATTCTAGGGATGGGGTATCTTTTGGGGCCACAGATCAGCCTATAAGAAGTGGGTTACAGAACATCTGTGCCTTAGTTCTCTGAATTATAAAATGGGGTGATAGTGGCAGGGCCCATCTCCTGACGTAACGAGGAGACCTAAGCCCTTGGAACAGGACCAGGTGGGCAGAAGCATCGGTCAGTGCTGAATCCCATCTCCCTGGGGAGGACCTCCTGGGAATTGGGACCAGGAGCGGAAGAGAAGGTGGCAGTGGACTTGTCCACAAGGACTGACCGAGGAGGGGCTGGGCCTGCTTCCCTGGCTGGCGGCCTCTTGCCTGGGGTGCTGTGGCTCAGAACCCCACCACTGTCTGGGTGAGAAGGTGGGACTCTGCAGCATGGCAGGATGTGGGCTGTGCAGCCTGAGGGCACTGAGTACAAGGAGCCATTGAAAAGGTGGCCAGGGCCTCCTCTCCCAAGGGATGGACCCAGAGTTACACGGCTGTCCCAGGGGCCTGCAGAGGAATTCTGGGCCTGAACAGGTCCAGATGACTTTCCAGGCCCATGAGCTCAGAGATTCTGGGTAGAACTTGGGTCTTGAAGCCCAGAGCAGCCCACCAAGGACCAAGGGGCATTTGTCGCCCCACCCACAAGGCTGGAATGAGGCAGAGGGATTGAGACCCTGGGAGGGGAAGAGGCCTGCCTGGGTTCATCCAGAGAATTGGGAGCCTCCTGGCACCTAGCTGCCCCATGGCCCTACCCTGGGTGGGGGTGGTTACCACAGGGGAGGACTCTGAGCTGGTCCCAATCTCTGAGGCTCCCCAAGCCCCCTTTGAGTGAAGCTACGTTTGAATAACTTAGGCCCTGTGGTCGCTCAACCCTCCACTCACCTGGTCCTCCAGCTGGACCTGGCCAGACCTACTCCCCAGCTCCCTAAGTACTCCGTGTACTCTGCAGTGGGAAGACTGCAGGGTGCATCCCCTCAGGGCTTCCTGGGAAGCAGGAGGCCGGGGACCACAACCCCAGTGCTGGCGGGAGCAGCACTGACCCTAACCTCTGGTCTCCCTGAGCCGGGGGAGGCCGCCTTTCCACCCGCTGGGCCGGCCACTGTGGCGACAGCCTGCGAGACCCCAGGACAAGCGCTCCAGTGCAGCCCAAGCCGATCGTGGGGCCTGGGGCTCCCAGAGAGGTGGCCTCCCGCCCAGGCCAGCGCGTGGCGGCAGAGTGCTGCTTCCTTGAGTGTGGTCTGGCAGAAGCCAGGGGTCCCAGGGGGACATCAGGTCCGACCCCTGCTGCCTTCTCCTCGCCTTGCTGTCTGCATCTATATTTATCCCCATAATGGCCTGGCTGCCCGGCAGAGCGCGGTGTCTTCTGAGCATGGCCGCCGGTACCAGGGCTAAGGTGGAACGTGATCTGTGGGAGGCGCCGCCCCTGGTCTTGTCCAGAGTGCCCGCCGGCTCCCCTGGGGCTACATGCTTGCTGGCGGAAACCAGGAGCCACGGGCATGCAGGGAGGGTCCCAGGGAGCAGGGCCGCTTGGGGTGGACCACCCCTCCCCCCAGGATGCCCGGTGGTGGGCTGGGCCAGGTTCTCCTGTGGCTGGAAGATGAGGGCGGATAGACCATGATGCCTTTTAGCCCTGGGTCCAGAGCCCCAGAATTCTCAAGTCCAGGAATTTTGTGACTCCCCTGTAATTCCGGGATGCTGCAGGTCCTTTTCCTGTGGCCTTTTCGGCCTTCCTCACAACCCGCAGCATGTGTCCAGCTTGGCCTCTTGGTGTTGGGAACAACAGAGATGAAAAGAAGATGTGGCCCAGCGCGGTGGCCCACGTCTGTAATCCCAGCGGCTCAGGAGGCTGAGGCAGGAGTTCAGAGCCAGCCTCAGCAAAAAACGAGGCGCTAAGCAACTCAGTGAGAGCCTGTCTCTAAATAAAATACAAAATGGGGCTGGGGATGTGGCTCAGTGGTCGAGTGTCCCCAAGTTCAACCTCCGGTACATGCCGCCCCCCAAAAAAGGAAATCGGATGTGGTCCCCTCATTAGGCTCTAGCGAGGGTGGCATTTCCTAAGCTAGTGGTTACAATATGGCCATGGCGGGTGGTTGCCCCTCAGGGACCCAGGAAGCAGACGGGCTCTGTGGAGGGTCCCCTGAGTTGGTTTTCTTCCCTAAGCAGTGTGTTTTTGAATAGCAGAAGGCGGGCGGCCGTCCTGCCTGCACAGCTGGATGGCAGCCCCCGACCAGCACATCTGGGGTTTCCTGCACCCAGATCCAGCACCGAGGCCTCGCGTCAGTCACCCTGCCACCTGTCCTCTGGGGGTCCTCACCTTCAGTAGCGTAGACCCCCCTGGCCCCTGTGAACTTTCCACCAGGGGCGGCGTCTCCCTTCGGTCCTGCCCACCTCCCTCACCATGAGTGGAGACCTCCACGCTGTCCGTGCACCCGCGTGGCCGCAGGCTCATTACTTGTCTACCGTGTACCATTAAATCAAGCACCGTTTATTCCTCCCTTCTGATGGCGGGGTGGGCGGGGCTCCAGCCCAGGGCCATTAGGAAGAGTGCCGCCACCATGGATGTCCTGGTGCTCGCCTCCTGGTGGCCTTGCTGGGTCATCCTCGGGGCTGCACTTACGAGCTTGTGCAGGCACTGCCGAGTGGCTCTGCTGGGTGGTGGCGCCCTCTCCACTCCCTCCGGCAAGCCGTGAAGGCTCTGGTGGCTCTCCCGCGCCAATAGGCCCTTCGAGTCTGGTTCTACTGAGGGAGGAAGAGCAAGAGCGTCTGGGCAGATGGACGGCACCTGGGGAGTGGAGAGCATGAGGAAGCGTCGCCACCTCCTGCCGGGAGCCAGAGCCCAGGCGTGAGAGAAGGGCAGTCGTCCTGAGAATGGAGGGAGCCAGGGGGAGCTTTTTCTCATCTTTCTTTTTTTCTTTTTTTGTACTAGTAATTGAACCCAGGAGTGCTTCACCACTGAGCCACCTCCCCAGCCCTCTTTTGTATTTTATTTAGAGACAGGGTCACACTGAGTTGCTTAGCGCCTTGCTAAGTTGCCCAGGCTGGCTTTGAACTCTTGATCCTCCTGCCTCATCCTCGGGAGCTGTTGGGATCACAGATGTGGGCCACCGCGCCCAGCACTTTTCCTCCTCTGGAGCCTGTGCCTGCCGTGTGTGCAGCATTCTGTGATTTCCACTGGATGGATCCGATGTCAGTCCCAGTGTGGCTCCTTCCTGGGAGTGGTATTGGCCTGGGAGCCAGAGAGTGAACCCTTCCCCCACCAGGGCTTGATTCTTCACCTGGAGACCTGGGGTGGGGATGGTGCCTCCCTCAGGGATGCTGGGAAGGTACGGAAGTATCCTCAGCAAGAACCTGGGCCAGGCCTTATTATGACTCCTTTATGAGGGTCATTTCTCCATCAGCGTGGCCACACCCACCTTCCCTCTCTCCCAGCCTCTAGCTCCCACACTTAGGAAGGGCTAACCCAGAGCCCCACCCCACTGCCTTACTTTTCTGTTCCTGGGCGCTAAAGTTGCTGGGATGGCTGATTTTATGCATTGGACTTAGCTGGGCTACAGTGACCAATTGTTCGGTTGAATACCAGTCTGAATGTTGCTGCAAAGGTATTTTTTAAGATGCGATTAACATTTAAATCAGAAGAGTAAAGCGGATTACTCTCCATAATGTGTGGGCCTCATCCAACCAACTGACGGCCTTCAGCACAGAGAATGTGATTTCTCAAAAAAGGTACAGGCCTGGAGCGTGCAGCACAGGAACCCTGTCCGCCTTTCCAGCCTCCTGCCCTGCCCTGCCCTGCCCTGCCCTGCCCTGCAGATTCCCCACGTCCCGGCCCCACAATCACATGAGCCAATTCCTTAAAATAAGTCTCTCTCTGTACCACAGAAGCTGGTTCAGCTTCTCTGGAGAGCCCTGACTAATCAGTTGCCACTTGTCTTCCTGAGTCTTCTCATCTGGGAAATGGGGCAAGGGAGACAGTTTAGACCAGGAGACCCTTCCCAAACCCCTGCAAGCTCTGTGGACCCAGCCGCCCCGGGGGCTGGTGGGGACCTGGCGTCTGGTTAGTCGAGGGTTCTAGTTAGTGGCGCATCTAGCCCTGGGTTGGCAGGGCTTATATGGGGGCCGAGAATAGCATCTGCTTAACTAGGCCAAGGAGAGCCGCCCCTGGGTGGGGTCAGCCAGCAGCGCCCGCCCGTCGCAGCCTCAGGTCCAGGGCCTTCCTGCCCCCAGCATGGTCCCAGGTGGCAGGCTCAGCCCACCTGGGAGCTTGTTAGAGCCCCCACCTCTCCTCCCAACCCATGATTTGTGCACGCTTAGCCCACATCCAAGTCGCTGGAGAGCTTGTTCCCACACTCAGGCTGCCTCCAGAGCTTCTGGTGGCGTGACCGGGTCTCAGTGGTGCTGGGGGTGCGACGCTCCTGATGGGCTCCTGGAAGACACCAGGGCCCCCTGCCTGGGGACCACACTGCAGCCACTTCGGCAGCTCTGCTGTTAGAGAGGAGCACCCCTCCCCAGCAGGATCGTCTGGAGGCCCGAGAGTCCCGGGAGCCACACCCGAGTGGGTGGCCGCCTCGGCCGCCCCAGTCTGTTGTTCACTGCCTGGCCCCCGCCACCAGCTTGGCTGCTCCTGGCTTCTGTGCACGCGTCCCTCCACTGGCCAGGCCCTTGGAGAAAGGGAGCCTGGAACCAGTGTCTCAACCAGCCTTAGCCCCTTGCAGCTTCCTGTGAACCGCTCGCTCTCTGCTCCCTCCCCTCACAAGTGTGTTCCAAGTGCCTGTCTCTCTCAGTCTCAGACACCCTGGAAAGAACCTGAGACACCCTGGGAAGAACTGTAGACAGCCTGGAAGCACTTTTATTGTCCCAGTTTTACAGAAGGTGAAACAGAGAGGTTAAGTAATTTGCCTGAGATCACGCATCAGGGATTCAAATCCCTGGATCAGAGTCCAGGGTCTGCCCTTAGCTGCTGCATTATGCTGGCCCGAGGACCAAGCCCGGTCTTTGCTTCGGCACCAGCAGGACCCTAGAGCTTTGCTTCCCAGAGTTGACATGGAGAACAGAATCTTTTCCACTTTACAAATGCTGAGTTGAACGTGCTTTTTCCGATGGCGCCTGATGCTTCCCACTCGACGTCCTGGTGGCATTCCCACAGCCACCCAGACCCATGGTGCCCACTGGCTGAGACTCAGGAGTGGGGCCGCTGCTCGCCGGCCACCGTGACCTGCTGCTCATCTTCTAGCTGCCCTTCTCCCCATTTGAGCCTCCGGGTCTCCCCCTCAGCCATCTGCCCCACCGTGCCTGCCACTCTGGTTGTCTGCCCATCACTGTCCACCTCTAAGGCAGGGGTCCACCCAGCCAGTCCGCAGTGCCTCCCCTTTGGACCGCAGCCTGTTCTTGGGTCCTGACTTGGGTCCCAAGTCAGTGGAGCAACCACTGTGCAGAAGCCGCTCGTGCTGGAGGAATGTGCTGGTGCCTCCCTTGGGAACAGAGCCAGGCATGTAACGCGCTCATACGGCGCGGAGATCGCATGCGCTCGAGCGATCAGGCAAGGCCTCTGAGGATGTGACATTAAGCCGACTTTTTTTTTTGAGGGGGGGTACTGGCTGGTATGTGCCTGCAATCCTAGCATCTAAGGAGGTTGAGGCAGGAGGATTTTGAGTTCGAAGCCAGCCTCAACAATTTAGCAAGGCCTTAAGGTGACTTCTAAGACCCTTCATGAGAAGAAAAGCATTTCTGGCCCTGGGAACAGCAACTATAAAGGCCCTGAGGCAGGAGAGAGGTTGGCACCCTGAAGCAGAGAGGAGGCCAGTGTGGCCAGGACAGGGAGCCAGGGAAGATGGCGTGAGTTGGGCTTCAGTCAGCTCAGGCAGGACTCTTTTTGCCTAGAGAGGACTGGTTTTGCTTTGTTTTTCGGTGCTGGGGACAGAACTCGGGGGCACTTTACCTCTGAGCTACACCCTCAGCCCTTGTTATTTTTTAGTTTTGGACGAGATCTCACTAAGTTGCTGGGGGTCTTGCTGAGTTGCTCAGGCTGACCTCAGAACTTGTCACTCTTCAAAGTCGCTGGGATTCCAGGTACAAGCCACCACCCAGCCAGGGTTGGAATTTGTGCGACCTGAAAGTGGAAGACCGAAGGTTTCAGGCTGAGCTGTGGGAGCTTTTGACTTACATATTTAAAGACTCCCGCTGGCTCTGGTGTGGGGAGGAGAGAGGGTTGCCCAGGAGGCCTGGCCTGACTGGGGCATGGCCTGGCACAAGAGGACAGGGCCCAGCCAGGCCGAGACTGGAGGCTGCTTGGAGGTGGCATCAGATGCTCTGGTGGGATGGGGTGAAGCCAAGGGGTCAAGGACAGTTACTAGGTTTTTGGCCCTAGACCTGGGGCTCAGCACCAGAGTCACTGGTTCCTGCCCTTCTGCCTTAGGAAGAGAAGCCAGGTTGCTGGGACAGCAGGTTTCAGGGGTGCTGAGCTCCGGTGCCTGTTCATAGCCATGCTCCCAGGGTGCTCAGGGGATGGGTGAACGAGGAGCCTGTGCCCGGGGTGACCAGGCCCTGCCCCGGCCTTGCCTCAGCGAATCATCTCTGAAATTGTCTTCTTATCCCTCCCTCCAGGCTGCTTCCCGGAGGGTCTGGTCTCACAGAAGCCCGTAGCCATCCATGCCAGGAGTGGGAACCATCCTCTAACAGGCCCTGGCTCCCGTGCCCCCTTTTCCTGCCTGAAAACCTCAAATTACCTGTGGGGCGGTGCTGCTGGGGAGGCTTCCATCTTGCCCAGATGCGCATGGCAGACCCAGCCCTCCCTTAATGACACCTTCCCGCCTCCCGCTGGGGTAGGAGGGGAGGGGGCCTAGCCCAGCCTAAGCTGTGGTTTCTTTTTCCATTGCGTCAGGCCTCAGGGTCCGGCCGGCCTGCCCGCTGCCGGGCTGGCACAGAGGGCCACTCTAACCCCGCCTGCCCCAGCTTCGGCCATCATGTGCTCCCCCTTTCGGGGATCCAGAAGCTTCCTGCCAGAGGGTGAGTTACAGACAAGGGGCCTGCCCAGGGTGGAGGAGGAGTCCCTCCCCACCCATCGGGCATCCTCAGCTCTCTCCGGCTGGCAGTCAGGGGGCTGGGACCCCCGTGACCTGGCCCTCCTGACCATGCCCCCGCCAGGCAGTAGTGAGACTGGGGGCCAGTGTAGCAACCAAGGCAAGATGAGGTGCGTGATGGGGAGGGGGCTGCCCCCAGGGCTGGAAGGGCGTCCACACCAGCTCGTGTGTCTGTGACCAGACGCACGCTGTCTGGATGAGGGAGTGCGTGGAGCTGGGCATGTGTGGCTGACCCCATCCTCTCCTGGCAGCGGGGGCTGGGGCAGGGCAGCCCCTAACGTGACACAGAGGGCCGTGGCGAGGCAGGCAGGTGGGCGAGCTGGCTTCCGCCCTGGGCACTCGGGCCTGGGTACTGTTCAGCCCTTGGCTTCCCCAGGACCACAGTCCTGGTCACTGTGCTGCCCCTTTGCTTCAGGCTCCACTGGCCTGGCTGGTTCCCTGAAGGTTCCCACGATGCCAGCTGTCCCCACCCTGGTGGGAGACCGAGCATTACCCCGGGTCCAGAGGCCCGGCTCACACTCTGCCTCCGCCGGTGGCTGGCCCTGTGACCTTGGGCAGTTTCTTCCTCTTTCCGGGCCTCAGTTTCCTCATCTATAACACAGTGGTCCTCCTGCCCCACCCTCCACCCCCCAGGGCAGGGTTGAGCATAACAGGCGCCTTCAGCCACATGACAGGCATGCAGTTTGGACATCCCTGCCTGTCCCGCTCACCTGGCCGCACGTGGTGGGAGTGGGCTCCGTTGGCCCCTCCAGGCAACTCATTTCTACACGAGAATAAATCCTGCAGGCAAATTGTCCTGACGCTCTGGGCTCGTGTGACTGTGAGGAGGTTCTGGGGACAGACGGGGAGAGGAAGGGGACTGAGGACTGGCTTCTCACTGCCCAGATCCCCTCCTGCCAGGCGTGCCCTGGGAGGCACATCTCTGGAGGGAAGAGGGGGGCCTGGCCTTCTCCAGACCCAGCGAGAGACTGGTGCTTGTGGAGTGGACAGCCATGAGGGTAGACGGGGAGGAGCATCACAGCACGGTGACGTGACATGGCCCTTCCTGCAGGGATGACAGCAGCTGCTTCTCCTTAGCTTGACAGCCAGCTCGCCCCACAGGCTGGAGTGAGCTTTTAAATAGACCAATCAGATCATGTCACTTCCCTGCCTCCAAGTCTTCCTGTCACTCTCGGGCTACAACCCAGGGGACCTGGCTGCTCTGGGACAGTCACTGTGTCCCAGCCAGACTGGACCAGGGCTCCCCAGGAGTCTTCAACGGCACAGTCTCTTCCTGCAAGATCTTCGGCTCTGGTGCAATTCTTGGGACTGAGCAGTTGCTCAGTGAACCCTCTGGAGGAAACGAATGAGCTTGTTTCCTCCTCTGGAAAGAGCAACGTGACCACTTGCCTGAGACTGTGAAAGTGACCTGTGACCATGCTGCCAGGCACAGGGACGGGGCCTCGCGTTCCCTCCACCTCCCCCTTCGCCTCCTCTGGGGAAGTGCAGGGTCTTTTACCCTCTCAACCTGAGGGGTGACCTATTAGTGGAGGAGCTGGCAGCTGGCCCTTGTGGGGTGAGTGGGGACTGGACGTGTCCACACGGATGGCGGGCCTTGTTAAGCGGGCATCTGCCGGTGAGAGTAAAATCTGACCCTAGGCGTCTCAAAGACTATGCTGCCATGCCACAAGATGCCAGCGTGGTCCCTGCTCGGGAGAAGCCGGGTGTTGCTGGCACAGTGCGTGAGTGTCGGGCGGCCCTGTCCACTGCGGTTCCTTGCTGGTCTGTGGGCCTCACCAAAGGAGGAGAGCTTCAGAGATGAGCAGCCCACCAGTGCCGGCGCCGGCTCTCCCCACTCCCCGCAGGCTGGCGCATGGTGACCCCCTCTGGAGGGGCAGCATGTGATCTGCCACCTGCTGACCCTCTCTCCTCTCCCCCAGACTGCCAGGAACTGCTGCTGCCACCGCCAACCCCCATGGCCTACATACCTGGCGGCGGGGCTGCGGCCGCGGGGGCCACCCCCCTGGGCTCCCAGTACTGCGTGTGCAAGGTGGAGCTGTCGGTGAGCGGCCAGAACCTGCTGGACAGGGACGTCACCTCCAAGTCCGACCCCTTCTGTGTCCTCTTTACGGAGAACAACGGCAGGTGGATGGAGGTGAGGCCCCTCCGCGAGCGCTGGCTGTGGGCAGCAGGGCTGGGAGCTGGGGAGGGGCCTCCGACAGAGTCCTGGGCCTCAGGTTGGGAGGACGTGGGCAGTGCGAAGGGAGGTTACATGGAACACTGCTCTTCTTCCAACTAAGTTGTATTTTACCACTGGGTCACATCCCCAGCCCTTTTGGGTCTTTTTTATTTAGAGGCAGGGTCTCACTGTGTTGCTGAGGCTGACTTTGAACTGGAGATCCTCCTGCCTCAGCCTCCCGAGCCACTGGGATTACAGGAGCATGCCATCTCGCCTGGCTACTCCCTTTTGCTTTTAGGGATAACCCTCCTCGTGTCTCTAAATGAGTACATAGTCAGCGAGAAGCAGAGAAATGGGCTCAGGCTTTGGACCCTAGAGTTGGTTCCAGCCCTAGCAATGCTATTCCCTGCTGTGTGACCTCAGGCAAGTGGCTCTCGCTTTTTGAGCCTCTCTCCTCCTCTGTGGAATGGGAATTTTTTTTCTGTGCCTGCTATGCAGGGATGGGAACTGGGTTGGTGTCCTAGGTAAGGAGTGGTGAGCGGAAAGAATCTGACCTGAGGCCTGGGAGGGAGCAGCCCTAGGAAGGCCATGGAGCTGCTCAACCAGTGGAAAGTTACTTTGTTTCCTCACCTTAAAGGAAACTGTATTCATAGCAGCCAATCCAGAAAATTCATTGAAACCTAAAGACAATCAGAACCCACCTGTCAGTTGGTATCCAGCCTTCCAGATAGTTTTTTACGCGTGTACATTTTTCAAACTATATATTTTTGGGGGGTGTACTGGAGATTGAACCCAGAGGTGCTTTACCACTGAGCCCCCTCCCCAGCCCTTTTTATTTTTTATTTTGAGACAGTCTCACGCAGTTGCTTAAGGTCTCCTCAAATTGCAGAGGCTGGCCTCAAACTTGCAGTCCTCCTGCCTCAGCCTCCTGGGCCATGATGGGCCATGGTTTCCTAAGATGTTGCTGCTTATAATGAAAAAAAAAAAAATGGTGCTTGGGCTGTTGACCTCTATTGTTGGCAGAGGGGAAACAGGACCTGGAGGGTGGGGATTTTTCTGTGTCACCCAGTGTGCTGGTAGCAGCAGGAAGTGGGAGGTGGGCTCCCAGATCTCCAGGGGTAGCCCCAGGCATGTGGCAGGCAGTGCCCTGTGCCAGACCTCTGGAACCCCGCATCCCCTCAGGGAGTGGGGTCCCCCCCATGCATGTCATTCCCAGTGACCTTCCTTCCCACGCAGTCACCACTCTGGCTAAAAATAGGCCAAGGCCTCTTGGGTCACTGCTGCTCAGGCCTTAGAGGTAGACTGGGTGGGAGGAAAGTCAACACAGCCCAGGCCCCAAAATAGACGTCACCCAGACTCCGTGGTTTGGGGCCTCAGTGTTCAGAGGCCAGAGGCGGGTTCCTGTCCCACAGTGAACGCACAGTCCTCGCCAGCGGGGTGCTGGCCCCACGACTCTGTACCAAAACACACTTCTGAGCCCAGCGTAGTGGCACCACCTGTGTCCCAGGGACTCGGGAAACTTGGGCGGAGAAGCCTAAGTGCGAGGCCAGCCTGGGCCATTTAGCAAGACCCTGTCTCAAAATAAAGTAAAAGAGCATCCCTGGATTCAGTCTCCAAATGGGGGTGGGAGATGCAAGCACCTGCCCTCTGGGTGTGAATTCTATGACCCCCGACTTCCTTCTTTCTATTTCCTCTCAACTGCCACATAAAATGTGGTTTGAAAAAAAAGGTTCTTCCAAGGTAGAGTCTAAAAGCTACAGAGAGTCAAGTCCCTTTATTTTATAGAAGTGGAAACAGGCCCAGATGTGGAGGGGGTCTTGCCCTCTGTCACTCAGGCAGGGCCAGGGCCCAAGCTCTTACCCTGGTACCTGGGAATGGAGCCAGGGCTGAAGGGTTAAGAGCGTGGTTGGTAGCATCAGATCTAGGTTTTAAATCTCACTGGCTATTCAACCTTGGGTAATTCACTTAACCTCTCTGTGCTCCGGTGTCCTCATCTATGATCTGGCATAGTGACTCTTCAGCCTGGCCCTGAGTCAGTGCTCAGTGAGTTGGCAGATGCCTTCTGTCAGCCTGAGGGGGCAGAACAGCCACCCTGACTCTGACTCCCACCGCCCTGCCCCTCTGCCAGTATGACAGGACCGAAACGGCAGTCAACAACCTCAACCCTGCGTTCTCCAAGAAGTTCGTCCTCGACTACCACTTTGAGGAGGTGCAGAAGCTCAAGTTTGCCCTGTTTGACCAGGACAGGTCCAGCACGCAGCTCGAGGAGCATGACTTCCTGGGCCAGTTCTCCTGCAGCCTGGGCACGGTGAGCCGGGAGCCGGGCCCCTCCTGCGGGCAGAAGCGGGGCAGGCCCCAAGACTACACCGGCTTCCAGGGATGGGGTCGCCCCTTGGAAAGTCTGTCCCTGCACCTGCTCTCCCTGGCCCCATCCCCCAGCTGCCTCCCCAAGTGCAAGTGCAGTCTGCCTGGGAGCCAGCAGGTGCCAGAGCACATGGTCTTGGTGCCAGGCAGCAGAGCACCCATCTGAAGGGGTAGCCAGACACAGTGCCAGCCAACGGCTGCCACACCGTGGGTCCCACATGGCGGGAGCATCCCGTGGCTAGAGGTCAGCAGGTGTAGCCTTGACGCCCTCCTCTGGGGCATCCGACCTACCAGGACCCCCTGAGGGCAGTCCCACGTCTGCTGCCTGAGGACCCCAGGCACTGCTCCCTCTCGGGACCACATTTCCCCATCCAGCCAGGCGTTGGAGGCTGGAGAGGCCGTGTGCCCCCGGCAGGCTCCCGTCTGCTCCAGAACTGCAGTGCCCACAAATCCCACTTAAGGTTAGGGGCAACTGCGCTGGCCAGCCCATCGGGATGGTGAGACAGAGGTCCTCGTGGGGAATAAAATGGCCCGAGCCTTTCAGGAGTTGACGGTCATTAAAACAGCAGGGGCTGGACAGGAGGTGATGTCCCTTTTTGTGTAAGAACGGGGTGCAGTCAGGATCTGACCGGGTGTCCACACTCATAAGAGTAACTCAGGAACCAGCTTAAGGACAGGGGCAGAGGGGGCCAGCAGAGCAGCCCAGGACTTGGCCCTAGGGGAGCCCGACCATCTCTGGCCTGCAGGGGAGGCAGGGCCAGGCGCTGCCAGGGCTGGGAGAGAGCTGTGGCCAGGGGAGGGACCCTGGGACAGGGCAGTGATGAAGCTCCCGCCAGGCCAGCCTCAGCCTCAGCCCTCCTCCTCCCCTCCTAACTGCCAGTGGCCCCATTGGCTAAACCCCCAAAAACTAAGGACAGTGGAGGCAGGTGACAGTCCACAGGGCCCAGAGCAGGTGCGGAAGGGTGGAAGGGTGGAGAGTGGACGGTGTCAGGACAAGAGCTGCTCCTACTGGTGTGTCCTCAGACCTGCGGGCAGATACAACCTTTACCCAAGAAACCAGGGGAGAGGCCCCCGAAGCAGGCAGGGGGATGCAGGGACGGTTGGGACAGGGATGGGCTTTTTATGTGTTTCACTTTACCTTTCCGTATCATTGGCCCCTGCCCTGTGTTAGCGACTGAAACAATGAAATACCTCAAACAGGAGGAGGCGGGCCTCCCTCCAAGCTAGTAGAGAGGAGGGTCTCGGGGGCTTATGGGGAGACCTCCCTGCAGTTGTCTCTGGAACAGGAGCCCCGGGAACCTTTCCCTGGTGGGCCAACCAGGTGAGCGGCCGGCCGGACCGCAGGGACTCCACCCCCAGCAGGGGCACGCCTGGCTAGGGGTCTCAGTCTCCTGGCTGCCCTGATTGGCTGGTAATGGTGGCCGGCCGCCTCCCACGGTCAGACTCTGCAGGTAACGTTTACCAGCCCTGGCAGGAGGCAGCCTGCCGAATGGCGCCTGTGGAGGGTTTGTTCTCCTGGCCACCTCCCTGAATGCCTCTCTGCCTCTCCCGCTCCAGATCGTCTCCAGCAAGAAGATCACTCGGCCTCTGCTGCTGATGAATGACAAGCCCGCGGGGAAGGGCCTGATTACGGTACCAGCCCCCGCCCGGCTCGCCACATCCCCCACCGCCCGCTGCTGCCCTCCCCCATCAATGGGCCGCTTCTCTGGCAGATAATCACCAGCTTTGTTTGGAGTAAAAAGACCCAACTTACAACTTAGCAACAGGTTTCTTAGCAACGGGCTCCAGGCTGCCACCAACGATGCACTGGGGGTCCGCCAGGCTGGGGGGACTGTCAGAAGGCCCCAAAGGCGGGCCCCGGGCCTCCTGCTCCTCCCCGGAGGCCTCCAGCTCCCTCCCAGCAGCCCCTTCCCCATCGGTCCCTGCCCACCCGCCCTCCCTCGGGGCCCCTGGAAGCGCAGCCTCGCAGAGCCTGGGTCTCAGCAATGCGCAGCGGTTCCCTTGCCAGGCGATGCGATGCGCAAGGATACCTGCCACGCGCAGCCCCTTCTCGGGGGTGAGCTCCTGGGCGGTCACATAGTCCCAGAAGGCAGGCAACCCCGCTTAACAGATGAGGGGAAAGAGACCCAGAGAGGAAGTTCCCCGGGGCAGCCCGACTAGCCAGACTGCCCGTGTGTTAAGGAGGAGGAGCCGCGCGATCCCACGCGCCTGGCCGCTCCCACCACCTGTGGCCCCTTGGTTCCAAGCTGGGAGGGACCCCTCGGCCCCAGCCTTGCAGCCCTGCGCAACGATACTCATTGCCCTTCAGTCCAGTGTCTGAGCTCAAGGCAAGCTGGATTGACAGCACGCCCCGGGCGCTCCACAGACCCCCACCCGCTCTCTTTCTGCCCTGGAGTGCCCCGCCCAGGCCCCCAGATCTCCGGGTTCACCACGGCTCCCTCCCAGGGCTGCCACGCACCAGCCTCTTGCCCCCAGCTGGTTCAGCACTGGCCAGGCTGGAGTCCGAGCACCGTGGCGGGTGGTTGGGGGAGGCGTGGAGGACAGATGACCATCAGAGCTGACGGGAGTGCAGAGGGGACTCTGCGGGCTCTCCTCCCTTCCCTGGGCCTCAGTTTCCCTAGTGGCACAGCCAAGGTGCGGTAGTTGCTGAGCCTCAGTGTTCCGAGCTCCCTGGGGCTGCAGAGGGGCGGTGTCCTGCTGCAGAGGCCTGGCATGCTGTCCCTGGCCCGGAACCTGTACGGCAGCTCATGAGCACTCCCAGTCTAGTCCCTGCTTCATCCTGCCCTATGGCAGTGTCCCCTCTCCTGAGCCACATGGAGTCGCCTTCTGATTCCTTATGCCCAGATGATGGAAACTGCCTTTGGGGAAGACAAGAAAGTTGTCCAAGGTCACCTGGCTCCACCCCGCCCATTCCTCCCCCTCCTTGCCCCAGCGAATTGAGTCCTGGGCACTCTGTGCCCACCGTGCCTGGCAGGTGGGGGGAGTGGAAGGAGCAGACACCTGCTCATGACCCCCTGACCTTGCAGATCGCTGCCCAGGAGTTGTCAGACAACCGGGTCATCACGCTGAGTCTGGCGGGCAGGAAGCTGGACAAGAAGGTGAGGCAAGCAGAATGGATTTCATCAGGAGCAGGGTCCCTGCCCCCACCCGGGTCTGGTGGCTGAGCCACTCTGGCCATCACCCTGATTGTCCCCTGGGGACAGGCCTTGCAGAGGCCCCACTGGCCACTGCAGACTAAGACTTCCTCACCTCTGAGAGCAGGAGCTTCTTGTCACCTAGAGGCAGCACAGCGGGATCCGCTGGCGCAGCACCCATCCCACAGGGTCCTCACAGCACCCCAGGGCCCTACTTCATGCACCCCCAGTGCCCTGACGCTGACCCCACCTCTTCCTCTCCCCGCCTCCTTTATTCTGCTCCAACCCAACCAGCCTCCTTGCCGGCCCCAGATTTATTATTTGGCAGTGCTGGGATCAAACCCAGTGCCTGACACATGCTCTACCACTGAGCCACACTCCCAGCCCACTGTCCCCAGATTAAACCAGGCACACTCAGGCTTTTTTTTTTTATACCAGGGATTGAATCCAGGTGCACTCAACCACTGAGCCACATCCCCAGCCCTTTTTATTTTGATTTTAAGGCAGGGTCTCACTAAGTTGCTGGGGCCTGCTTTGAGCTTGCCATCCTCCTGTCTCAGCCTTCTGAGCCACTGGGATCACATTCCACTGTGCACCTTTGCTCTTGCTCTTCCTGCTGCCTGGGATACTATTCCTTGAACACTCATGGCTTCCTCCTTACATCAAACCTGTGCTTCCCCATCACCTCCTTGGGCAGTGGCTTTTGATGGCCTACCCTTTCCTTCTTTCCTTGTCTCCTTGATGCTGTTGTCTTACACATGTTCTCATTTGTTTTAGTTTTTGTTCCCTTCATTTGCTTATAACCTCTTTAGAGTGCTGCTTTTCTTTAACTTATATAAATTAATTTTTAGAGGCCACCGCATCCCTCCAGTACCCTAGGCGGGAGAGTTCTAGGTTTTCAGATGCTCACTAAAACAAAGGCCACGCCCCACGGGTGCCCGGCCCTGCGCTGGAGCCCCGCCCCCCTGCGGCCCCGCCCTGCGGCAGATGCAGATCCTGCCGGCTGCAGGGCGGGGGTCGCGGCCGGTCTCTGACAACCTCATGGGGGCGTGTTTTGGTTGGGCGGCCTCCAGCCGAACCTTGCTGAGGCCGAGGGGAGAGGGGGCAGGGGCTGTGACTGGGAGGACCGTGCCCCCTCACCCCCGTGCTCCTGCTCGCCCAGGACCTCTTTGGGAAGTCGGACCCCTTTCTGGAGTTCTACAAGCCAGGGGACGATGGCAAGTGGATGCTGGTCCACAGGACTGAGGTGGGTGCCGGGTCCAGTGGGTCTGCCGTCCAGCCGCCTCCCACGGCTCCGGGCAGGGCTGTGCCATCCCAGCCATGCCGGTGGTGCCTGAGAGACCATCCGAATGCCCACCTGCTTCCCCAGAGCCATGCCTGTGGGTGTCCCCACCGGCCAGCCTGACCCCAGAACTGTCCCCTCCTGCAGGTGATCAAGTACACGCTGGACCCTGTGTGGAAACCATTCACCGTGCCGCTGGTGTCCCTGTGTGATGGGGACATGGAGAAGCCCATCCAGGTGAGGGACCTGCCAACTCGGGCCTCCCGCCTGTGGGCGGCTCCAGTGCCTGGACAAAGTTCTTTCTTCCAAAGAACCCAGGACAGGAGCCTGGGGCCCTGAGTCCTTGTCCCTGGTCTGCCTATGGACCTGTGCAGGCTCCCCACCTCCATGAGCCCCTGCTCTCAACTGCCCCACCCGCTGCGATGAGATTGGGCCTCTCCTCACCCACCAGCAGGACGCGTGTGCTCCCTCCTGCCTTCCTCCCCAGGCTAGCGAGCACCCACGTGGAGACACCTGTGCGCCTCGTCTGAGAGGGCTCCAGGCGTGGCCCACAGGCACGGCCTCTGCTCCCGGGAGGCGCTTTCTCCTTGGCCAGCGGTCACGGTGGGCTTCCTGTAGGAGGCGGCAGGAGTTCCCACAGTCAGCTGGCAGAGTCCAGGGGAGGGACCACCCACAGAAGACCTGGGTGAGCGTCTCTTGGGGACGGCTCCCAGGTGACTGTGTGGACCCACCCAGGTCATGTGCTACGACTATGACAATGACGGCGGCCATGACTTCATTGGCGAGTTCCAGACGTCTGTTTCACAGATGTGCGCGGCTCACGATGGTGTCCCGGTGAGATGGGAGCCCAGGCAGGACCCCAAGACTCAGCAGGGGCCAGGGAAGGGGCTTGGAGTCAGGCACCTCTGGCTGTGCGACCTTGAACGAGACATTCAGTCCGCTGAGCCTCCGTTCTCCGTCTGTCCTTGGGGCAGAGGGTTTGGGTGGGGTGAAATGAGATGCCTCACTCCCGTGAGCACGGAGGCGCGGTCACCTGGCCCCCGCTGCGTGCGGTTGGGATGGGTCCCCTCGGCCCTCTTGCTGCTTCTGGTGCAGCCGCAAGGGCAGCTCCCTGGGGGAGCCAGCTGCCCCTCTAGGGAGACTGGAGGAGCCCTGGGGTGGGGGAGGGTCTGGCCTGAGAAGCCCCCCTCCTGCCCCTGGCGCAGCTGGAGCTGGAGTGCATCAACCCCAAGAAGCAGAGGAAGAAGAAGGGCTACAGGAACTCGGGCGTCATCATCCTGCGTTCCTGCAAGGTGAGCCGGCCAGGGAGGCCAGCACCGAGGCCGCCACCGAGGGGCCGTCAGGGCTGTGTCTGCCACCAGCGAGGCCTGGCTGCAGATCCCCCCGGGTCACATCCTGGCGCTGTGACCTCCACTGAACCTCGGTCTCCTCCTCTGTAGAATGGGCACGTTGACAAGGTAGGGTGTGTGGCGGATTCGTCTCCTCTCGCCTTCCTGTGTGGAGGCCGAGGTGGGCCTGAGGTGACCTCCTGGGGCTGCTCCTAGCTGGGGTCCCAGGGAGCCCCCACAGTCCCAGCTGGAGACTCACTTAGTGCATGTTGGGCATTTGAGGGCAGGGGATGTGGGAAAGCACTCTGTCCTCTGCCGCCTGGGTCCGCTGTGGCCAGAAGGCAGCGATGCTTACAGCAGCAGTGGTCTGGGACATCTGATGGCCACGGACAGGACATGGAGGAAGGCAGCCTGGGGCCCAGGGATAGCCCAGACTCAAGCCTGAGGTTGAAGGCCGGTCTGGGCTGCTGTCTGCCAGCATGAATCCCAGGCAGCTCTGAGCCCAGGGTCACATGACCCCTCAGTGACCCTGCAGCAGGAAAGGTCAAGCACAGTCTGGGCCTTATCACTGAAACCCCCGTCAGCCATGATACCCTCTTTTCCTGGTTTGGCACCTTCCTTACTCCTGTCTTATGATCGGCCTTTCTCCCTCCCCTCTGCATTCAAATTTCACTGAAAGACATGTATTTTGAAGAGAGTCTTGTAACACCACAGAACTGAAAGGCCAGTATTTGCCCAAGGAGCGGAAGATCATCAAAACAAACACGGTCTTTGGGTTGTTGTTGTTTTTTTGTTTTGTTTTGTTTTTTGGTTTGTTTTTCTGGTGCTGGAAATTGAACTCAGGGTCGCTGTACCACCGAGCCACATCTCCAGCCCTTTTTATTTATTTTGAGGCTGGGTCTTGCTCAGTTGCTGAGGCTGGCCTCGAACTTGAGATCCTCCTGCCTCTGCCTCCTGTGTTGCTGTGCACCAGCTAGAAAGTGGCTTAGCTGCTGCATTAACTTGCTGAGCCCTGGTCTCATTCTTTGTTAACAGGGGAGGTATCGAGGGTGGGAGGAGGTAAAGACCTGGTAGCAGTGGATGGACACTTGCTCTGTCGGGTAATTGGCAGTTATAATTGACGCTGGGCCCTGGGACCCTACCTGGGATCGTGTATCTGGGTATCTGTGTGTCCCTGAGGGTCCCCACCCACGGAGAGAACCGGTGCTCGGAGGGCTTTGTTATCCAGAGATTTGGGGTCGATTGTAGCCATATCAGGCCCATCTGCCTTTTGTGGCCTCCCTGTCCCCATCAAAGCCTCAGGACATAGAGCCACAACTCCCCCAGGCATTCATGGCCAAATCCAGGGGACCCACTGACTCCCTGATTCTTCCAGATACACCGAGACTATTCGTTCCTGGACTACATCCTGGGCGGCTGCCAGCTCATGTTCACCGTAAGCTTCCCCCACTCCTCCCTTGCCCCACCGCAGGGATGTCCTTCCCTGTGAGCTTACTGCAGCATGAGGGACTTGGGATAAACTTCAGGAAGGACTTCCCTAGGGCAAGAGGTGAACTGGCCCCGGTAGGGAGGACATAAGTGGTTTGTCCTGGTGAAGGGACTGAGGTGGGGCTCAGCTCAGGTTAGGGCACAGCTGAGGGAAGAAAAGTCAGTCCCTCCCCGTTGGCCAGGCCTCCCGTCACTGGGCGCCTGCCTTGCCTGCTGCCCTCCTGCCTGTCCACCTGCTCCAGCGCTCTCCCCGAGGGGAACCCGCCCGCATGCCCTGCCTCCGCCTCGCCTCTGCGGCTTATCTTCTCCAGGGCACTTGCCCTCTCTGAAGTTATCTTGGGCGTTTTGCTTGGTCCCTGTTTGTCCCGCCTGCTGGCGTGGGCACAGGGGACACGTGTCCCCTCCAGCCTCAGTATGTCACCGGCGCCTGGCGCAGAGCAGCTGCCAGGCCTGGGCGGAGTGTCCTGGCTCACTCTCCTCAGCTGAGGCCCAGGGCAGGCACCTGCTGGGTACCAGGCCCTGCCCACCTCCCACTGCCCCCGCTGTCCCTCAGCTTGCTGGACCCCGAAGCTGGAGGGCATTGCAGGACTGCTTGGAGCCCGTCACCAGCCCCGTGGACCCCAACCCCGCCAGCCTCCTCTCCTCTATCCCTGCAGAGAGGCCGGGCCTTCTCCCTGCCCTCCTGGATGGGTGGGTTCACTTGGCAAATGTCCACGGAGCTCCTCCTTCATGCCGGGCTCTTGGCCGTGCCCCTGTGAGGTCCCTCCAGGACTAAGGCCCCCTGGCCGCAGGGAGCTGAGCCTCCAGCAGGCTGGAGTGGTCACACCCCTTCTCCCCACGGTGGCTGAGTGCCAAGGGGCCCTCTCCCCGCTTCGGCCTCCTGTTCCTTCCTGGCTGGGCAGGGGCACTTTTGCCCACCCTCCACTGCTCCTCCAAGGGCTGGACTGGGGTCCCCTTGAGGCTGAGAGCGCAGCAAGAGCCCCGGTTCCTGTCCACCCCTTAGCCTCCAAGTTCCTGTTGGGCCCCTGCCCTGGGCACGGTTCCCAGCCCTGGACAGGGTCCTCGAGGGCAGGGTCTGCACCCGGCTGAGTGCAGAGATGGCTACTGCACTGCCGGGCAGTCCCAGGCCTGGGCCCCTTGGTGAGCTGGGGGCCAAGGCAGAGTGGCCTGGGTTGGAGTGAAGTGTCTGGGAAGCTTTCAGGGGGCAGAGGCATATGGGTGGGACCTGGAAGGGAACGGCACAGGGAGGAAAGGTGGCCCTGCTCTTCAGGAGGAAGGAGCCCACTGAATGAAGGGCTGGACATGGGACTAGATGAATGTGCAGGAAGAGTCTGGGGTGATAGGTTAGCCTGTCGGGGCAGTGGACTTGGGCAATAGGGAGCCACAGATGGCGTTAGAGCAGAGGAGTGGTGCAATCCCCCAGTTTCTGGGTTTCAGACCGTTTCATAGGGGAGGAGGGCTGGAAGATGAGTGGCTGGCCATGTCCACCAGCCTCTCCTACTCTCTGGGGTGGGAAAGGGAGCTGGGGTCTGTGGCCACACTAGTAGCCTTTCTTCCAACTCTGCAGGTTGGAATAGACTTCACAGCCTCCAACGGGAATCCTCTGGACCCTTCTTCTTTGCACTATATCAACCCCACGGGCACCAACGAATACCTGTCGGCCATCTGGGCAGTGGGGCAGATCATCCAGGACTACGACAGGTAAGCTTGGACTCTGAAGGCCAGCTGGGCTTCCAGCCAACCTGGGAAGCTCAGCTTGCCAAAGCTGGAAGGGACCCAGAGATCTGCAGAGGCAGCAATGTCCAGCACGCAGCACAGGTGGTTACTGCCATTTCTTCACCTGGGGCAGACATTGCTAACCGATGACCGATTGCATACTCTTACTGCAAACTGGGTCCTCTGGCACACAGCACACACGCGGCCACTCGGGAAGCCGGCTGGAATGCGTGAGGAACTTGTTCCCTCTGCTGAAGCCTCTCCTTTTGGGTCTGAGGAAACAGCAGCCTAGGTAGGAGCTGAGGATCTGTCTAGATCCACACAGATTGGAGGGCTGGACCCAGAGGTTCCCGTCCCTGGGCCTGGCACCTGCTGGCCTATGGGCTCGTTCCTGCTGGGAACGTCCACGGAGCAGCTGGCACGTGGACCCTCTTCCCACGATCATGCTTCCTGGGAACCTTTGGGTCCCCAAGTGGAAAGTCAGCAAAGGAAAGTTGGGTAGAGGGTTTGAGAGGAAGTGCAGAGGACAACACTGAGGACAGCAGAAGGACAGCAGCTCCGCCTGCCCGTAACAGGAGCTGGCCTCATTGTCACCGATGGTACTGACTAGGAGCTCCAAGTCAGGAGTGGAGTGGCCAGGAGGCTGGCTTCCTGGGAGCAGAGGAGCAGGGGCCATAGGCTCAGGAATCCTGAGGCCCTCAGGCTCCTAGAGAGAGCACCCAGCCACCCGGGGTCCAGGGCCTGAGAGGCAACTGCAATTCCAGGCCACATTAAGAGAAGTACAGCCTGCAGAGCAAGGGAGGTGGATGTCCCCATCTGCATGGTCCGGTGGAGCACTTGGCATCCGGGACCACTCAGCCCTTCCTGAGCTGTCTCAGGGGCGTTTGGACAGCAAGGCCCTGTGAGCTCTGGACACCAAGTTTGCCTCCTGCCTCCTCACTGTCCCGCTTCTGTCCCTGCCCCGGCTCCACAAGGCAGCCGGAGGATCCTAATATGTCGAATGAGTGAACCAATGAGACACATCCCTGCCTGCTGGGAGTTCCAGAAAAGGAAGAGAGAGGGGTCACTGGAATTCTGAGAGTCCAGTTCACCATGGGAGGCAGGAGCTCTGGGAGAGCAAAAGAGAGGCATTATGGGAGTCAGGGAAGCCCACAGAGGGGCCATTGTAACTGGGCCTTGAAGGATGAGTAGGAGTGTGCTGGGGGAGGTAGATTGGGGAAAGGCGTTTCAGGCCGGGGTGCGGCAAACTGACGCTGGGAGCTGAAGGGCTCTGTCTCTCTGAGGAACTGCGAGTGACCAGTGGCCAGGGCTGGGGGAGTGAGGGCCAGGCGGGTGACCAAAAGCCTGGAATGGCAAACCACGGTTCTGGTTTGGGGAGCGGCTTCCCCAGCCTTGAGCAGGTCGAGACTGGAGCCGGCCTGTTCTGCTTCCCGCCTTGCTTAGGCTCTGTGGCTGGCAGGGGGTCTTGGTTTGAGAGGGCGGGTGGGCTGGAGGCGCAGTTGATTGGCATGTCTGCCACAGGTGTGGCGAGGCGGGCGTGGCTGGGGCTGGTCGTTGGCGGCTCCAGCGGAGCTCTTCCTAAGTGACCAGCTCTGTCCCTCCAGCCCCTGAGAAGTGAGGGCAGAGCGGCACCCTGGGTGGGGGTCTGGCGGGCGGAGCTGCTGTCCTTCCCGCTGTCCTCAGTGCTGTCCTCTGCTCTCTCTGATTAGTGACAAGATGTTTCCAGCTCTGGGATTTGGAGCCCAGTTGCCCCCAGACTGGAAGGTGAGTGGAGCCGGCTTCGTGTCCTCTTGGCTGAGGTGGGACAGTGGGCCTCTCTGGGGTCTGCTGGGGAAGCCCTGGCAGACCACACGACTTTCTCAAGCTGTGAGGCGGGCAGCACATGTGGCCTCCGCTTCCCAAAGCCCACATCCAGCAGGGGAACGGGTGGCCGGGTTTAACGAATGGGAGCTCGGAGGCCCCGTTACGCCTTCACATACAGGACGTTGTTTTTGTAGGCGTGAGTATGTGCCAAATGTTGCCTGGGACCTACTTACACCAGAACACCACCCGGTCATCGAAACCCAGAGGTGGCCAGGCTCCCACATTCCACCTGGCAACCCTGACTACAGGCAGCGTCCTGGGTGCTGAGACAGGGGCAGCACGGGCTGGGGGCGCCCAGAGGAGAGCCCCGAGCCAGCCTGGGGTGTGGGGAAGGCACCCTGGAGGAGGCAGAGGGACTGGGGGTGGGTGCTGGGCAGGGGCAGAGAAGGCCCTTGGGGGACAGGGCTCAGAGGCTGAGCGGCAGGAGCGGGTGACGGGGCCTCTGCTGGAGACGCCCTGGATGAGGGGGTTGGGGCCACCTGGGAACACGGTCAGGTTGTCCGCTCAGGGGTGGGGCGGGGTGGAGAGAAGGCCATGGCAGGGAGACAGGCGTTCCACAGAGCTGCTGAGCGACCATGGGCTGCAGGCCCAGGAAGCCACCAGGTTGCCAGCTGGGCGCTGGGTGAGCTGGTGATGCCCACGGAGATGGTGAGGTGCAGACCCTGGGGCAGGAGGGGCTCGGTGAGGAGGGCGGAGGCTGAGCCGCCGGGACCCCCGACGCTGGGTCTGAATGAGGAGCAGCAGCCAGGGCAGCCGGGAAGGAGAGGGGGGCAGCGAGAAAGCTTCAGGGAGCAAACCAGGAAGCAGGAGCGTGGTGCCAGGCACGGTGGCGCACGCCTGTCATCCCAGCTGCTCGGGAGGCTGAGGCAGGAGGATCACAGGTTCAAGGCCAGTAGAGAGACCCTGTCTCAAAATAAAACAAAGAGGACCAGCTCCCAGGTAGAGCACCTCTGTGTTCATTCTAGTACGGGAAGAAAAAGAGAAAAAGAAAAGGCGTTTGTTGGCCCTGAGAATGTTCTGGACACAGCCCCAGCTGCTTTGTCAGCTTCATTTAATTCTGAGCAAAAGCCGATGGGACAGGCCCGCCTGTTGCACCCCATCTGATCAGAGAGGAGGCAGTGGTCAGCTGAGCTGAGGCTGCCTGCAGGCCGGGTGAGGGATGCCGCTTCCATGACCACAGAGCGCCGTCGCAAGGGGGGAGACACCTGGCAGGGGAGGGGTGCCAAGGCTGTGGGTACAGCCGCTGTCCGAGGAGAGGCAGCCAGTGGGTCCAGGTGCTGGAAAGGAGCCAGGAGAGGGGTGCAGGTGAACCGGGGTCCCTGGGGTGGGGGCAGGGCAAGTGAGGGCCTCACAGGACTCGGGGCAAGGGTGTTTGGTGGCCCAGAGTGCAAAGCCAGTGGGGTGGGCTCTCCAGTGAGACGTCGTCCACTTTACAGGTGAACACCCAGCGCTCAGAGCCTCAAGTGACTTTGCCCAAGGTCACCTTCACCACATGGGCCTGGGTTCCAAGGGGGCAGATAGACCTTTCCTGGATCATTCTCAGAACCTGTGGTCTCCTGGAGGGGCAGCCTGTGGGGCTGGGCACAGAGGGCTCCGGCATCCCTGCATCTGTCTGTCGGTGCCCCCTCTTGTCCGCTCTGGGGTGCCTTGTCCTGTTTCCAGAATGAGCTTCTGCTTCCTATCCTCTGTGGTCCTCAAGGACAGTTTCTACCCAGACCCTCAGGGAGTGGCTGAGGGGCCAGGGCAGGACAGGTGGCTGTCCCGGCCCCACCCAGTGTGAGGTGGGACCCCCTGGGACCCACGGACGCTGCGGGGGTGGGGGGCAGGGCAGGCTGGTGCAGCCAGGCCCAGCAGGAGCCTGTTGCTAGGACACCAGCCAGCTTTCAGAGAACTCGGCTGAAGGAGATGTTTTCTTGAGCAAAAGCCTTCTTGGAAATGTCACAGTGTGACTCTAGGGAGGCCGGGGCTTAGCCAGGCCAAGTGCTGGGCAGTAGCAAGAGAAACACTGGAATGGGACTAGGGAAGGGCAGATCCGCCTCCCCCTTGGCTGCCAGGTGCTGGCCCTTGGCCCCTCGCTCGCTCTCTTTCCATACTTACCTTGCTCCTGCCACATGAACCTTCCTTCCTACCCCAGGGCCTTTGCACATGGCCTTAGCTCACCTGGATTCCCCTGCTGCTTCTGAGCTTGGAGCTCCTGGCCCCTGGGAGCCCCTGCTTGAAGGCTCTCCCCTCAGCACCCTGTGTTCTACCATGATGTCCGGGGGCGGGAGGCACTTGGTTTCCTCTTTCTGTGTCCCAGCCCTGGCATTCAGTAAGCATGCAGTACTTGCACAGAGTGGATCTGGACTTGACCTAGTGGCCCAAGCAAACACAGGGGTTGGCTACGGAGTGTGAGAGGTCAGCCTTTGATGGTCCACCTAGGCTGGGGGTGCTGGGGCTGGCGGCAGAGACACCAGACCAGTCCCTGGGAGAAGCACCAGCTCGGTGTCCCCACCTGCTCCAGCCCCATCCCGCTGCCTGGTCCCCAGGGGTGCCTCGGCTGTTCCCAGTTGGCTAACTGGCAGGAGCCCAAGCTCGTCACTTACTGCTAAGATAGGGAAGACCTTCAAGTGGCACTCACCTTCTGTCACACACGGTGGCAGCGGTAACCAAGGGGCATTCCCAGTGTGCCCCCTGCCCCCAGGGGCACCGCTGTCCTACTGGGGCTCTGTCTCTGCAGTGTGTAGTGCACAGGAGCCTGCGCCCCAGAAGAGGTTGGGTGACCTGCAAAGTCTCAGCTGTCCCACATGGAGGGAGGGTGGTGAACCAGACCCGGCTGTGGAGGCGGAGGCTGATGTGAGGCTGGTGGGTCAGCAGCCTCCACTGGGGCCTGGAGGAACCTGGGCGGGGGCGGGCCCGCTCAGCACACTCTGCCTTGCAGGTCTCCCACGAGTTCGCCATCAACTTCAATCCCACCAACCCCTTCTGCTCAGGTGAGTGTGAACCCCACCTGTGCTGCCTCAGCATTGCCCCGCTGGCCATCCCAAGGCCAAGGGAGGCAGCAGGGTGCGGGTTTCCATCCCTTTCCTGTACCCCTTCCCCGTCACATTTGCTCGGGATGACAGGTCGGGAAGAACTAGAGTTTGGAGCCAGGTAGTCAGGGGTGCAAGCCGGCTGCTGCCCTTTCCTGCTGGGGTGCCTTGAGGAGGTCGCTGTACCTCTCTGGGCTTTTCCTGCTTACCCTGCTTAGTTCTTTTCCCTGGGTGGTGTGGTGAGACGTTACGGGAAGCAGTGGGCAGGGAGCCTGGGTAGAGTGGTAGGAGTGAGGGGTCTGCCAACCTCTGCTCTCCCTCCTGCCCTGGCTGGGAGGGCCCAGCCTGCTCTCCAGGCCTTCGGGACAAACTGGAGCCAAGGGCTGAGGGTGGCCTGGTGGAGACAGGCCGGCAGGGGCTGGTCAGCGAGGGCAGTGCCTGTACTCGCCCACCCCAGGCCTGCGAGGATTTCTGAGCCTCCAGGGACAGCTCCGGGTCTACCAGGAAGAGAAGGACCCAGGAGGCAGGGGTGGTCCTTACCGTCATGAGGGCTGGCCTAGGATTCGGTTTGGGCAGAGCATCTACCCTCCCTCGATGTCCCTGAACCCAGTCCCAGAAGGGCAACCCAGCTTGTCACCAACACTGTGTCTTAGAAGCCATGGGCGTCTGTTGGCCAGAGATGTGGCTCTGCGCTCCTCCCGGGCCCGTCTGGTTTGGGGTAGGATCCAGAGACATTTTGTGCAAGTTCAGGTTGGTCCAAGGCCTCCTAATGGCAGCTACTGACAGAGCACCTACTGTGTGCAGGGGCTGTGCGGCCTCCCCATTCCCCTACCCTGCGCAGATGCCCAACGATGTCCAGCATGGACCTCCAGGTGGCCATGCCTTCCGGGAGGAGCCTGCTGGACGCCCCCCGTGCCCTGCCCGAGAGCACAGATCATCAGCCTCAGGAACAGACAAGGGGACAGGCCCAGGCCCCACAGCCAAGAGGTAGCAGATTCAAACGTGGCCTGACCCTGTCCTTTCTCAGGACTCTTGCTCTGTGCCCACTGGCCCTGACCTCAGTGGGCCCACACTGGCCCCATAGGGCATTTTAGGTAGAACAATGCGGGCTCCTCGAGCGGGGGCGGGCCGGGCGCTGACCCGCTCCTTTCTGAAGCAGGCGTGGATGGCATCGCACAGGCGTACTCAGCCTGCCTGCCCCACATCCGCTTCTACGGCCCCACCAATTTCTCCCCCATCGTCAACCACGTGGCCAGGTTTGCAGCCCAGGCCACACAGCAGCAGACGGCCACGGTAAGTAGGCAGCCCCCGGCGTGTGCATGTCAGGCGGGGGCAGGTGCTGGCCGGGTGCCCGCTGGACACTGGGCAGACCAGGCTGGGGTTGGCACCTCCTCCCTCCCCAGCCCCTCGGGACGGGTCCCACCTTCAGCTCTGAATCCCAGGTGAGTGTGGCCTCTCGGAAAGCAGTCGCCCTTTGCTAAGCAGGAGGTTGGCTGTGGCCAGGGGTGAGGCCTCCCCCTGTAGGGGCTTGTTACTCCAAGACAAACAGTGACTAGGAGACTGGTCCGAAGGCCCAGCAGCTGACCTTCTGACCACCTGGGTCCACGCAGAGCATGGCGGCCTGCAGAACCCCACGCTGCTCCTGGCAGAGCCTTGATGTCTGGCCTGAGGTGGCCATGGCCACGTGCGGTGTGGCACCTGGATGTGTGGCAGATGCCACCCTGGGCGTCTGCATATCTGTCCCCCCAGGCTCAGACTCCAGGCTGACTCCCAGGCCTGCAGACTCCAGGAGACCATCTTGGCAGGGCCTGATGCCAGTGCTGGGGTTGCCCAGGGTCACCCTGCCTGGCCTGATGGACCCCAGGTTTGGAGGGGACCTGGGGCCCCAGGGAAGGCCAGAAGCAGCTGCTGCGGGCCCCCTGGAGAGAAGCGTTTGGCCTTTCCTTTGGCCAAAGGACTGGAGGTCCAGTACCTGGACCTGATCCCCGGCATTTCAACTCCTTTTTGGTGTCCCGGCCTCCTCTGGACTCCTTCGCCTTGGCAAACTGTCACCCACCCTGGCTGTGTGACCTCAGATGATCTCTACTCCTGTCTGGGCTGGAAGAGTGGGGCCAGGGGCCTCTACCTGTCCCTCCCACTCAGGCCCAGAGTGGACACAGCCATCACCACCTTCTGCCTCAGGTTCTCCCTGGTCACAGAGTGCACCAAAGGAGAGCTCGGCCACGGGCCTGGAGCCCACGGGCCTGGCTCGCATGCCATCTCCCCGCCACCTGGCCCGTGACCGGGGCGGCAGCTCTAGCCCTGGGAACTTGAGTGTTCTTACCGTACCGTAGGCCCTGCCCTGTAGAGGCATCGCGAGGACTCTGTTGGGCAAATCTGGGGACACCTCTGGGGCTAGCTTTCGGGATGCCACGCACAATCGAGCCCACAGCTAAAGAAAGTAGTTTGTGGCTTGTCTGGTGCTTTGGTTCAGCCGTTTCTCAGTTTGAGGGACTCTTGGGCGCGGCTTCGCCCTCCCTGTCCCCAGACCCACTTGCGCATGCGCTTGCCCACACAGAGGAGGCAGGTGGGGGCCGTCTCCAGGCAGGTCCTGCACCCATTCACTCCTGTCCTTACCCAGTGCCTCTGCACAGCACTGGGAGTCCGTGAGCCACGTCTGCAGGAGAGCGAGGGCCCAGACTGGGAGGAGCGGGGTGATGCGGTGCCACCTCGCCTGTGGTGACGCCGGTACAGGACCAGAGAGGCAGCAGCTAACCCAGACAGAGGGCTGGGCAAGCCTTAGAACAGTGTCATCCAAGTGAGACTTGGGGAGTGCTGGAGAGTCGGCCTCCTGGGGACCTGTGCGCTCGGAGTGTCCCAAGCAGAGGCCCGGGCCTGGTCCGTGGCTGTAACTGAAGGAACGGGTGGTGCGGGAGGCCGCGTGGCTGGTGAGCTGTGAAGAGGGCCTGCTCGCTCAGGGCCTCGGGAGCCCCGGTGGGTTTTAAGCAGGTTTGGGTGGGCTGGGGAAGGGACTCCTAGTGTGACTCCACATCCTTCCCCTGCCGCTAAGACCTGGGCCTCGTTGTTTATGGCCTGTTCCCATTTGGCGGCCTGGCATCTAGTGTCCCAGTGGAGCAGGGGCCAGGAAGAGCCAGCACCCTGGGAACTCCCCCACTCCCCTCCCCAGGGCCCCGGGCTGCCTGCTGCTCAGAAGTCAGCGAGAGAGCGAGCACAGGCCTCACCAGACCCTACCTGGGACTGCTGGGGTCGAGATTTGATTTTTTATAAATCAAATCAATCACATGTTAAGTGCATTAGGGGAAACGGCCCTTTCGAGCCCTAGAACCCTGAAGATCCCCCAGGAAAAAGCGAGAGATACTCCATCCTTGAGATGTGCTGGGTTTGGCGATTGGGCCTGGCGGTGAGTGGCTGTCTCTGGGACCAAGACAAAGCGCCAGGTCGGTGAGGTGCAGGGAGAGCCTGCAGGGCTGCCCAGAGAAGCACCCAGCATGTGGGGAGGGGCGTGCAGAGGACCCCGCCCATCCGGGGCCCCAGGTGGGTCTGGAGCTGTGTTGGAGGAGCGCAGAGGGAACTGACCGAGAAGGGCGCAGAGGTGACTGACTGAGGCAGTGGGGTGGCCCTGGGGACAGCAGCGCCCCTCCCACCCCCCTGCTGGGCTCCACCCACCCGTCACGCCCGTCCACAGCACCTCCGCCTCCCGTCCGTCCGTCCGTCCGTCCTGGGGTAGGGCTGTGAGCTCCTGGGGCTGTAATGGCTCTACAGGCTCCAGGACAGCCCTGGCCCTGTCTGGACTGGGTGAGAAACCAGGACCCACTGGCTGCACTTCACCACCAAAGCCAGCCCAGGCTGCCAACCCAGGCCCAGCCATACTGGCTGGGCACAGGGCGCAGGTGCTGTGGGGGTTGGCACGCAGGGGCGAGGGTGATACCCAGGACCGGGCTCTGGGCCCTGCTCCCTGCGAGCGGGAAGTGTCTGCCTGCCACCCTACAGTGGCAGACCACCGGTGCCAGCAGGCAGTAGAGGGGGACATCCTGGAGTCAGCCAGCTTTGGATGTGAACCTGGACGGTGCCAGTTCCTAGTCATGGGGCCTTAACAAGTCACTATCCTCCTGAGCTGGACCTCACGTCCCTGAAACAGGACTCACAGTGTGAGGGTGACAGGGAGTGTCTGCCATGCTGCCACTGTGCCTTCAGGGACTCCCCAGCCCTCTCTTGGTCCCCTGGCCCTGCAGGCCCCCAGGCCCTGTCTGTGCTCACCTCCCTGGGAGGAAGGCTGCAGGACTGAGGGAGGCCAGGCCTCCCGGAGGCACCGTCCTTACTGAAATGGGAGAGAGCGCCTCACAGGCCACCAGGGGTGGGCAGGTGTCTGAGCTGGGAGCAGCTGGGAGGTAGGTTCCACCCACTGACCACTGACTGGCTGATCAGACCAAGGGCAGCCTTCTTTTCTTCTCTTCTTGCCAAGCCTCTTGGTGCCCTCCCTCCCGCCAACCTAGGTACCCCAGAAATATCACCCTGAGTTACTTCTGGTGGGATTAAAGTGAGGTCAAGGGTCGCCTAGAGGAAGGGACTCTGGGACGACGGCGAGCTTGGGGAGATAGGGTCTGGATGGGTTCACGTCACCTCCCCAAAGCCAGGGGTGAGGGGCTGGCAGCAGCAGCCCTCCACTGCGGGATTCAGGCTGCCATCTCCATGGCAACAGGTATCCCCAGCCAAGGGATTGTTCTCTTAAAGGCACAGCGCTGGAGCTGGACTACAGCTGTGTGGAGTGGGGTGCGGGGTGAGAATGGTGGTCCCTGACTCCATCTCTCAGCCCGCTCCTCCCTCCACAGTTTGCCCTTGGGAGACAGGAAGGGGAAACAGGGCACCCTAGGGGGCTGAGCACAGAGAACAGACAGCTTTGCTGGATGAGAAGGTGGCCCAGTGCTAACCTGGGGTCACTTCTGCCCTCCTTGGCTCTGTCACCTTGACTAGTATGGGCCCCAGTTTCTCTTCCTGCAATCAAAAGAAACTAGAAGGCAGAGCCTCCACCCAAGAACATGAGGCCCCTAAGAGCTTACCTGCTTGCTTTATGGGCAGGGAACACAGTTCCCTTGAAAAGGGCAGAGGGTGCTAGGGACAGAGCTGGGTTGAAAAGTAGTTGCTGGCCAGGGCGGAATCCCGGGCCCACTTGCAGGATCATCTCATGAGGCTTCCTGAACATCACCCGCCCCACCGTCCAGCTAGTGCTTCCGTCTTGAATCACCCACACTCATTATTCGGGTTTTTTTAACTGAGATACATGGTAGAGAAACATTATATCTCACTGTATGGGAAAGATCGGTATCATTGGCCATAAATAGCGAACAGTAAAAAATAAAGGAAATTGTACGAGGAATTCCGAGTGGGGCTGGAGACACTGCCTCTGAGAGCTGGCTGCCTGCCCTCGCTGCCCAGGGGCTGTTAGAGAGAGTTAGACGCCCTCACCGAAGCGGGACGCCTCCTGGGCACAGTCCACGGTGTGGAAAGACCACTGCTGGCTGCGACTTCAACTCCAAGTCTGGGATGTGACTATGACCCACTCGCTTACAGCAGAGCCCCATGCTCCCAGAAGGGCTGGCCCAGATGCCCTGTGCTTAGCCCCCGCAGAGCGTCTCGCAGCTGGCTGAGCAGGGAACACAGCAGGTACAGGTCCTGCTACCCAGGACCAGCAGGAGGGGAGGCTGGTCCCAGAGTCTCCAGTCAGAATAAGTCTCCTGCCCCAGCAGAGCCTGGCAGCAGCAGCTGTGAGGGGGCCTCAGCCAAGTGCCAGGAGCATTCTTGCTTTGGGTGGCAACTCCTGCCTTGCAGACGCGCAAACAGGCTCAGCAGTCTGAGTCAGTCGTCCGCAGTCCCACCATAGAGCAAATGGCAGAGCCAACCTTGACCCTTGACCCGGGGCTCTCAGGCACCAGAGCAGGGGAATCTGAGCCCGGGGTTGGAGGAGAGGGGCCTGTGCTTATGCTGTGACCACCAGGGTGCAGCTGCACCAGGCCCCGAAGTGGGGGTGCCGGGGACTTGGCTGCCCCTCTGCAGGAAGCCCAGGGAGGGCTGAGGGAGGAGGGGTGCAGGGCCCCAGGGCTTTGCTGAGCGCCCGCTGGCCCCTCCCTGCAGCAGTACTTCATCCTCCTCATCATCACGGATGGTGTCATCAGCGACATGGAGGAGACCCGGCATGCGGTGGTGCAGGCTTCCAAGCTGCCCATGTCCATCATCATCGTGGGTGTGGGCAACGCTGACTTTGCTGCCATGGAGTTCCTGGACGGGGACAGCCGCAGGCTGCGCTCCCACACGGGCGAGGAGGCAGCCCGGGACATTGTGCAGTTCGTGCCCTTTCGGGAGTTCCGCCATGTGAGTGGGGGCCCAGGCGTGGCGGGGAGGCCACAGGGCCCCAGTGAGCACTGCAGTGCAGAGTGAACGCGTTGGGAACATTGGCCCACGGTAGACCCGCTCACCCAGCCTTGACTGTAGGACGGGGAGCCTTTCCCCCAGCCATGGACCACGGAGGGCTCGGCAGGGCTTCCTGAAGGGCCTGCCCTCTGACTGGGCCACTGCATGGGAACAGGAATCATTCTTGGGGTACAGGCCAGAAGGTGAGGGCTTCAGGGGCTTCCTGCTCACCATAGCCAGCCCCTCATTCTGCTCATGGAGAGAGGGAAGAGGCCCTTCTCATCCTAGGTGGCTGGAAGCCTGCCTTGTTTCTGGAGGTGGCTCTGGTCTTATCTGCAGTGCGTGAACCCAGGTCAGCCTGCAAGGAGGCTGGGGTCAGTAGCAGGGTCCATGGAGAGCCCCAAAGGAAGCAGTCTCTCAGATGCCACCTGCATGGCCAGCCTGGGCCCAGTCCTCACTTGACCAGAGGCTCACTGTGTGGTCCCGGGCCAGCCCTAACCTCCTGTGCTCAGTGCCATCCACCAAGAGGCATCTCTGAGGTGCTTGGCTCAGATCTGGCAGCCAGCCCCAGCATGAAGTGGCCCATTTGTCCTTACTTCTCTACCCTCTGTCCTCTGGGCTTGCCTGGGATGGTGTTCCTTCCTCTGGGGCATTAGTTTCCTGAGGACAAAGGTTGGACATCTGTCACCCACTTATGCACAGGACAGTGCCTGAGCACCCTCTCATGCCTGGTCAGGGTGGTGCTCGGGCCATGCTTGCCAGATGAGTGGGCTGCACCGCCCCTCTCCCCCAAAAAGCCTCCCGTGGGCACTGCCACCCTCAAATGCCATCCCCAGGCATCTCCACTGCTCACAGGAAGTTACACTTGTCACCACTGCAGGCACTGCAAATGGGGAGACCAGGCGGGCTGGGATGAGGGACACTAGCTTTTCTGACCGCCTTGGCCCCCAACCCTAGGTAGTCCTCCACGGACACCTGTCCTCACAGCTCCCAGGGCAGGGTGCCCCTCCAGAATCGTTCATTAATCCTGTTCTCTCTCCTCCCTCCCCCACCCTCCACCCTGCAGGCAGCAAAAGAGACTTTGGCCAAAGCTGTGCTGGCAGAACTGCCCCAGCAAGTTGTGCAGTATTTCAAGCATAAAAACCTGCCCCCCACCAACTCGGAGCCCGCCTGAGCCAGTGCCCCGCGCCCAGCAGCAGCATGCCGGCTGAGCCTCCCGCCCTCCCAGGAACGTGCACGCTCGCCCTGCTTCCTTGTGGGTGGTCTTTTTTTACAGATCCACATTTTTATTTTTTACAACCGGACCTCCACCCCCAGCTTCCCCAGCCCAGCTGGGCTTCCTCGTGGGAGTCGACAGATGATGCTTCCAGGCCAAACCGGCTTCCTCTCCCCTCCTCCCGCCACTCTTAAGTATTGAATGTACTTTGTATGATTTTAGTGGAATTATTATTGTTATTAAAGAGAATAAAATTTTTACAATTATAACTGGCTTTTTCCAAGTAACTAGCTGCAGAGAGGAATGTGTCCCTGGTGCACACTGTGTCGTGGCCTGCTGTTTTTACACTGTGACTGTGTCCTGTTTGTTACACTCAGGGTAATAAAGGAGTTTTAGATGTTCGTCCGTGTCAGTCAGCTCCTTCCTCTGCGGGGACCCAATGGGCTCCCTCCACTGGAAAATGACATATAATAGGAAAGTCCCCCCACCCCAACCAGAAAGCCTGTGAAGTCAGAGTGATGGTCTCGGGGGCACATGTGCCCCAGAACAGTGGTAATGCCTGAGAAGCGGGTACCCTGCATGTACCCTGACATGTGCACGCAGGCCCACCACCTTGCGGGGAGGCCCTGCCTGAGCCCAGCCAGCACCTGTGACCCTTCCCGCCTCCTTCCTTGTGGCCCACATTCTGTCCTGTGCTCATCCTGTCTCCCAGGTGGGGTGGTCTGCAGTGTGAGAGCCTCTTTGGCCTCAGGTCCCCAAACAGCTGCTCCTGCTGTTTCTGCATCCCTGTGCCTGGGTGCAGGCCCAGCCTCAGGAAATCAGCTGGAAGTCCCCTCTCTGGAACGGCCCTCCTCACAGGCCCTCCTCTCTTCCACCTCCGCTGGAGTTTGTCAGTCCCTTTGACACAAGGCTTCCCTTTCTATTAAGCACCATGCTCCCAGCTCCTGTAAACTGCTTTGCTGGTAATTTTTCCCCCTTTTGTACTGGGGATTGAACTTAGGAGTGCTTTACCACTGACTACATCCCAGTTCATTTTGAGATGGGGTCTAATTTCCCCAAGCTGGCCTTGAACTATCAGTCCTCCTGCCCCAGCCTCCCAACTCACTGGGATTAGCTATGTACCACCCTGCCTGGCCGTCGGAATGCTTCCCACAGCCCCTGTGAGCACTTCGGAGATGCAGACACACGCAGAGAAGTGCATCAGGTCTCTGGAGGCACAGCCAAAATGCCCAAGTCTGGCCGACTCTGGGTCCAGGCTGTTCTCCGTATCAATGCCGACCCTGGGCTCTGCCAGCTCTGCTCAAGCTGCTAATGAACTTGTCATTGTGCTCCTCTGAAACTGGGAGGCCCACTATCCCCACCTGTTCTCCCAGCTCAGCTATTCTGCCTGCCAGAACTGGGCAGTGCCAGGCAGGCGCCCACCTGCAGATGCCCAGCAAGTTTAAGAGCCAGTTTATCTGGTGGGGGTGAGGGAGGGACACCTTCGCCCTGTGCTTCCAATGATCCTGCTGATCTACCAGGACTTGGCTGAAGTATCCTTTAGGTACACCTTTGCTTCTCAAGATGACTGCAGGAACACCTGGGGGCCTGGTTTGTGGACAGTCCTTCAGGCAGGCCCAGCATGTTGGCTCCATGTCCGCAATGTGAGTGGACTATCAGTACTAGCACATCTGGTTCATTTTAGTTCATCTTTGTAGTCAGCTGCAAGACGGTGTCAACTGCGACCAGCACGTGAGTAATCACTCAGCCTCTGGTTTGGTGGCCACGAGGCTAGTGGACATCACATCCAGGTAGGTCTGTACTGCCCCACCCAGAGAATCTAAGCCCTGTGACGAGAGGCCTCTCTGGGAGAGCAACCTGGTCCTAGGCCCACAGTCCTGGCTTAGCCCTCAGGGGATGTATTGGGGTGGCCACTTGTCACACTCCTCACTTATGACTCCCCACACAAAATTGGGGAGACTGTGTCTATTGGGCTTTGGTAAGACAGAGTCCCCACCTTGCATTAGTCCATGCCCAGTGCACATGCTCTTACAGACCAGGTGTGGCATGGTATCTGCTTCTAGGCCTCATGTCGGGGCAGACTTGGCCTTCTGCTCAGTCTGCCCACTTCTTTGCTTGAGGCTGCACTGGTAAGTCAGACAGCTCCATGCTCCTAGATGGCTTCAGTTCAGAGGGAAAAGTATGCCTAAACCCTGAACAAGGGTGAAATGTTTTTGTTTTTTAAACCCAGGCCTTGCTGGGCATGGTGGTGCACACCTGTAATCCCAGCAACTTGGGAGGCTGAGGCAGGAGGATTACAAGTTTGAGGCCAGCCTCAGCAACTTAGCAAGACCCTCTCTCAAAATAAAAAATAGAACGGCCTGGGGATGAAGCCAGTGATAAAGTGCCCCTGGTTCAATTCCCAGTGCAAAAAAAAAAAAAAAAAAATCCAGGCCTTGGTGCTACTGCTAACTCTTCCACACGGATGCCCGGCTGTTCCAGGAGAACATGGAAACCTAACCTGAAAGACTCCACCTTTGAAACTCCTCCACTGAAAGCAAGAAAGCCAGATTTAAAAGGCCCAAATGAACATTCTGGTTCTGTCGCTGAGCTGTGCTAGTCAGCAAGTCACAGAGCTAGGGATTATGGTTTTCTCTAAAAATGTAGAGGGCTCTTCACAGAACATTTTTCAGGATGAAACAAACTGACATCCACTAAAGTACAGTGTAAACACCTCAAAATGCCTGGCACATACCTCGGAGGCCCCCAGTATGTACTGAAGGAGAGCAATCTGCAGAGGACAATGATGGAGGGGACTAGTCCTAAAACGGAGGGACCAGCCTGCATGAAGCTCAGGTGAAGTGTCGCCCCTCCCTGGGTTTTTCTACCTGTCTGATGCTAGGACCACTTGCTGCCAGTTATTGCTGAGATTCCCTGTTCCCTCAAACTGTTGCTCTGGCAGGTAAGGGAGCAGAATGGCAGCCCTTGCCAGTGTCACTAAGGCATGAGTGTGACCACAGTGTTGCCAACATTCCAACCTCCCCCTGCTTGAGCAGAACTTGCATTCCTTTCTGGCAGGCAGCGAGGCCAGGCAAGCCAGGGGATGGAGAAAACACCCAAGTCCAAGCGGCTGTGCACTGCCCCCGAGCTCTCCTTGTTTTTCTGGAGGGGCCTGAGATGACAGCTGAGCCACATACCCACGGCTAGGACACTCGCGCCAAGGAACCGGGTGTGCCTGAGCAATTAACATTTAGCCAAGAGGGAAGTGCACAGCAGAAGCTGGTGGTGGAGCTCCGACAACCAAATCTGACCCTCTTCATGTCCCTGTTCTGGCTGCAAGGGAGATGAAATGCCAGCGCAATGGATACCCCACGTGTCACACTGATGCACTCTGAGGCCCACGGTAGCAGGACTGATGAGGATGCCTACCATTTACTGGCGCTGTGAGGAACATGTCACACCGAGCACCGAGTCTCAAGTCCTTTGGGTGGGAAAGGAAGAACTCAGGAGCTGGGGAGTGAAAGAAACGCAGTGGATGGGACTAGCCGAAGTCACTGCCCGGTGGTGGTGCCTGATTCCCAGCCCTGAATGCTAAAAACAGTAGCCCTGACCCACTCTGGATTTCAGCAGACTGTTTTCTCTCTGCTGGATCCTGGGACCCAAAAATGGGTGTTTTGAATTTTATGTCTCTCCTCCCCACTCACGTGGGTAAGAGGGCCAGGGTAGATGGCTGACAGGAAGTGACAGGAAGGGCACGGGTGACACAGCTGGAGAGTCCTCCCCAGATGGAGCTGGCACAGCACTCCTATTAGCTCTCTCCCTGCATGGCTCGAGAGTTCTAAGAACAGGGCCACTCAGGACACGGAGCAGGATTAGAGAAACCCGTCCTGAGCTTTGGTCTTACCTCGTTACCTTGTTATGAAATCCCAATTATCAAGGCAGGAGCACAGCTGGTGGGATTTCAGGATTTTTCCCCCCTCAGATTCCAGAACCTACAGATGCTCAAGCCCCTTCTAAAGGGCAGAGCCTCCTGACACTCAGACCATCCCCATGTGACTCACAGCACCTAATACAATGTAAATGCTATGTAAAAAGTCACCCTCTTGGGGTGGGGATGCAGCTCAGTGGTAAAGCACTTGTCTAGCATGTGTGAGGCCCCATGTTCAATTCCTAGCCCCCCCCCAAAAAAAACAGTCATCCTCTACTATTTAGGGAATGATAAAAGTCTGTGCATGCTTAGTACAGATGTAACTCCGTTTTGAACTTTGAGCTGTGGTTGGTTGAATTCAGAGGCAGAACCCACCAATACCGGGGCTGACAGCACTGCATTCGAGGTGTAAAGCAGTGCTCCCTCCGCCCTGTTTATTCTCTTCTTCTTTGGGATGGAACCACAAGGTCCACCCTGTGTGCTTCTCAGGGCGCTTTCCCGGTGGTCAGCCCAGACCCTGCCTTGCTAGTGATGGTTAATACAGAAGCTAAGTGTCAGTTTTGGGATGCTACGCCCAAGGGCACGTGGACTATGATGAAATGCCCAACAGTGCCCTCCACCTCTCCTGAGACGCCAAAAGCAGAACTCAGTCTGAAGACTCAACTGCTCAGCACAATCCAGATGCAAGAGAGGGGAGCTGGAAGCACAAGATGCAGACAGAAAGCTTGTTCTCTGACAGGTTTACTGGCTTTGAAGTTAACGAACAATTTCAACCTCCGCAACCCTTTGACGACTTCTCCCAACGTCAACAGAGGCCATGAGGTATAGCAATGGCCTCTGAAGTCAAACCACATAAAGATAGTGACTGTGATTCCTTGGCCTGCCTCCTGGAAACGATGTGAGGATGCGTCAGGTACACACAGTAATAACAGCAGCACGATCGCAGGAACAATGAAGCCGAGGCAGAAGTTGCCTGCACAGTTTTACCTAAGTGTCTTGTTTGTTAGTAAGGAGCTAACGCGCCCGTTCTGACAGTCAGGAACAATTAGCACCAAGAGGTCCTGAAAAGGAGGCAGAATTCACAAGGCGTCAGTTACGGGCGGAGGGAAGCCACCATCTGCCAATGGGTGCCAGAGTGCTGCTTCCCTGGAAGGGGAAAGGAAGTGGGTTGGGCGAGACCCAGAGGCCTCTGCCCACGTTAAAACTGAGTAGCTCCTCTGCCTGCTGGCATCCCTGTGTCAACATGTTCTGCGTGTCTCACTGTCTCACACCCAGGGACGTTGAAACAACCAAGGCAGGAGCCAAGGGAAGGAAGGGAAAGAAGAACCGTACAGGTTCACAATCCTGAAGCGGAGGAGCCCACGGCATGTTTTTAAGGCTTCCCTGCCCTCTCTTCTCCCTCTCTCCCGAAGAGATGAGCCCCTCTCCTGCCATGAGATGAAGAGGGGCACAGTCCCTCTGTTCTTGGCTGCTGTGGTCTCGGAGCTGCTCCGTTCGGAAACAAAAAGAGCAGCAGGGCAAAGAATAAAGGGAAAGTTCTAGAGCAGCACCTTTAGGCTAGAAATAGCTTCCACAGTGAAAAGCCATAACTATGATAAATGCATCAGAGAAGGGCCCCAGTGGAGTAGAGTGCAGTCATAATATGCAGGTGGGTCCCACTACTCTGCAACCTTATGACGCCAGAAGCTGCTAGAAATAAGTCATCTCATTAACATAACCTACGAGCAGCCTGGTTTCTGGCCATGACTAAATAAGGCCTGTACATGTTTCTCTAAAGTTTAGAATCTTAAACTAAATCCTTTATTTCAAAAACAAACACAAAATAATTTGCCAGGCAGAGAAAAGGTCTGAGTAGAAGATGGAAGCTTTCTTATCACCAGCCCCTTCCTACAGGACTCGGATGGGATGGAGCAGAGAGGAACGGCCAAGAGTAAGGAAGAACTTCACGGTGAAGGCTGGGTGTGAACTGATATCCCTGCAGACATGGTTTATAATCTTTACTTCATCACACAACATCAAGGATGGGTTAGTTCCAGGGAAGTGCTCCATTCCATCCCGGTCAGCTCTCTTCCCCAGCATGCTCCACAATGTAGCAGAACCGAACAACACATTCATCTACAGAAAGCTTTAAATAACACCTGTCCAATAACTGCTCTCGCTTCCTTGTGCTACTGGGAAAGGAAAAAGAAAAACTGAGAAAGCAACAAGACCTCTGTAAGCCAGCTGGTGCCTATCCTCCCAGGTCACTGTCAGTGGAACCTCTGCTGGGACTGCCCCTGCCCCACTACTTCAGAAGAAAGAGGCAGCAGGACAGGTAAGTCACCTGCACTGGAGTGGAAGGAGAAACCAAACAGTTTGGGTCACAAGTGGATTCTGGCACATTTTCAGATTAGGTTAAAATTGTCACGGTGTGCACAGCAAAGAGACAAAGGAGTTTTTTGAGGGAGGTAATGCCTGGAGGCAGAACGGACGGACTGACCACGCTGGGGAGGAGCTCCCTGTGGTGAGGGATAGGAGCTAGGGTGCCTCGAGGAAAGTGTTGGTTCGGAAGATGGAGGAGACGATCTTCCCAGTAGCATTGATAGTGCCTTCGCTGTCTGAGCTGGACTCGGAGTCGCTGCTCCCAGAGTAGGCACCCAAGCCTGGGAGGATGCCAATGCAGACGGCGGCGGAAGGGCAGTGGATGGAGGGGCCGCTCAGGGAGGTGCTTCCAAGAGACACGCAGGATGGGGCCTCTGCAAAAAAAGAGGATGGACAACATGTTACTCATCACTTTTTTCCAAAGCTGAGAGGTCCCTACCATGTGCCAGGCACTGCACCAGAGCCTGCCCCAGAAGCCACACAGACCCAGTGGCCCTGTGCAGGCTGGACTCGTCTTCCTGTCTTAGACAGGAAACCATCAGGAAGTGCAGCTCCAAGAGGCCAAGTGACTTCTCAGGTAGAGCAGCAGCGCTGGCCTTGAGCCGAGGCCCCTGCAGCCCCAGCAGCTGACTCCACTCTCCTGTTCCCCACCAGCTCTGAGACGGAGGACGAACACCTTGCAGTGCTGTCCGCTGTGGTTTGATTCCTGTCCTTGCAGCAGGTGGGACTCTTGTCTAGTTTCAGTCCTCGATCACTCTTAGGGCAGAAATAGACATGGGCAGATAAAGGGCTTCACACACTCTCAACAGTGGGGACGAAGGCAGACTAACAGATGATCAATGTGCTGGCCAGCACAGACACACACTGAAGGCCACACATCACCTGCAGAATAACATTCTTTACCAAGAAAAGTCACTTTTCCCTGACAAGAGAGAGAGGAGCAATCTAGAAACGGATTTACTTTGCCTTGCCGTCACACTTCTCTTTTATGGAAAGAAAAAACTGAAGCCAGTCAGGATACAGTTTAAGACCAAGCATCTGGAGTTCTTTCCTTCCCAGGAAGCCCACAGTTACTTTGCCACTCCAATGACAGCACGTCTCAATGGAGGAAATGTAGGACTTGATGGCTGAAGAAGAGTTAAGAACTCTCCTCCATCCCTTCTTCCCTCTGGATGTTTCCAGACTTGCTTTATCACTCGACCAACCTGCTATGTAGGGACCAGCCCTGTTGATGGAGGAAGAAGTCAAATGATCTGGCAAGCTTATAGACTACTTAGAATAGAAAGTATTAAAGCCCGAATCAAAAGATACTATACTAAAGCTCACTGGAGAGCAAGAGCTGGAGTTCATTTGTCATTGCCCTGTGCTGGCAAGCAAAGAACTTTCTGGGTTTTGCCTCAGATCCATCAACATCTCACTTACATAGACGACTCAAGTAAAAAGAAAAAGGATAATTTCAGGGACATGAAACCAGTGGTCACTGAAAAACACCCAAGAAGCCAAAAGAGCTATCAAACAGCCAGTGCACAGAATTCAGGAGCTCAGTGCATCTGCTCATTTTTATAGGATGCTCCAAAATAAGGGAGAAAAAAAGCTGCTAGAGTCATGCAATGTTAAAGCACAGATATGTCAGAAAGTAAAATGAGAGCTGACAACGACTACAGAGACAGCAACAGCAAGGCTACAGCAGGCAGCCGCAAGTATGTGCAATAAATATCACAAAAGCCAGCGTCTTCAAGGAATAAAGAGTTCTTCTGATCTGTTAAAAAAACAACAACAAAAAAAAAAAAACCCAGCAATTGAATAGAAAAGCAGGTTGAAGATATGAATAGTTCACAGAAAAAGAAACAGATGAATTTTAAACATAGGAAGATAAACAATATATTAGGCAGTAATGTGTGAGGAGCAGCTAACTTCAATGGTGCTGAGGGAATATAGGGAATTTGGCAATGGCCTTCAAACTCAAATCATGTTCATAAGAGAACACTCACAGTAGCAAAAGGCTGGAGACAGGTGAACTGTCCATTAACAGGTGACTGATTAAGTAATGGACTTCTATTCAGCAGCAAAGAAAAAAGCATGTCAGGCTAGGGTGCAGCTCAGTGGAAGAGTGAGGCATGGATTCATCTGCAGCACTGCAAAAACCACCACAGTGATAAGAATAAAGCATCTCTGTACTAGAATTGAATGATTTCCAAGAGATTGTGCAAAATGAAAAGGGCAGAGAAAGAACAATGTGTAAAAGTTATAATTTGGAGGGTGGGGGACAGAGATGCCCATGCAAATGTATAATATCTGAAAAAAATACATAAAAAAATCATAGCAGTGGCTGCTCTGGGGAAAGAAACCAATGACTGGGGGAACAGGGAAGATCTACTTTTCACTCCACACTCTTATCCTTTTTAAGCTTTTTATTATGTGCATATATTACTGATTCAAATAATTTTTTAAAAAGGCTAATGCAAAAAATTCAAAGGGTATCCTGGGCCACTTAAATCAGGGAGATAAAGTTCCACTCATCACTGTAACCTCAAGGTCATCCTTATAGTAAAGATAAAAAAGCTGCACAAGAATGTACAGACCAAATGACAAGAGGGGCTGCTTGTCTGAGTTCTCACGCACTGTGACTCCTTGAAGGAAGGGCTCTTTCTTCACCACTCCCTCCCCAGGACATACAGCCTAGGTCTGGCACAAAACAGGCCAGAACACCTACTGTGTGAGAATGCAAGGAAACAGAAAAGAACTGGAGAGTTCCACGGCAAGAGGTGAGTCTGGGGATGGGTAGGGTAGGGGGAGTAGAAATTGGATGCTCTTAAAAATTGGGACATGACACCAAGCCATATGGTTCTTTACTTGAACATTCATTATTATTATCATACATCACATATAGAATGATACTTCCAGTATTCCGGCAGAAATATTTGATTGTTTTAAAAATATATACCTAATAAGGGTATTGAGTAATTACTTAGAAAACTTACTTATTTATGTGAACACTATTTAGTGAGGTATTTTGTTTTATCAAGTGTGAACTGAATTTAAGGGGCTGAGAAAAGAAGGCTCAAGTTCAGATTACCTAGGGAAGACAAGAGCTGGCTTAAAGGAATAATGGAAGCCAGCTGTGGAAATACAACCAAGGAATCTGGACCACTGTGGGATCACAAGAGTTTAAGTGAAAAGACCAAAACCTCTCATTATCTAGGAGGTTTCAAGAAAGAAAAGAGACTGCAACTCTGACAAATTTCATTCCAAAAGCAGCTAACTGTCCAAAGAGAACAAAATGGTGCCCTCTGATCTCACCCATTTGGTGAAGTTTCCTGCCAACTTCTGTATTTGCTGGACCACATTGTCATACCAAATTAACACAGAAAATTACTAACAGAGAATGTTCTTGGGATTCGGGCAGATGCGTGACTTGGGAGTAGATGGAGGCAACTTGTGCATTCACTGGCTCTGCTCAGGCTAAGTCCAGAGTCTTCAGTGGGGAAACAATCTATCTCCAGGCTCCAGTTATTTCTTAAGGGACCACGGGGCAAATCCTTCTCCTGTTGAGGACAAGACTCTGAAGCAAGTATAGGAGACATTCCTCTCAGGGGGCCTTAACTCCTAGCAAAGGAGGATACTTCTTGCCTAACTTCTGCTGCAAGGATGTGGGGGTTGAAAGAAGGTATTTAGAAAGACGAAAATGATGGCTCTGAAAAAAAGTACCTAAGAGAGTTCAGAGAAGTTAGTTTTCCGTCCCACTGACTCATTCCAGTAGGGAGACAAGCAACAGCAACAGGGAAAGTAGTTTACTAGCTGAAATGCGTTTAAGATTCCCACTGTGTGTGCATTACACATAACCATCAAGTATATGTATATCCCTGGTATTCTCGGGATTGGTTTCAGGACCCCCCTCCCCTTATCAAAAATGGCACCTCTGCATATAACCTATGTGCACACTTCCACATACTTTAATCATCTCTCCATTACTCAAAATACCTAATACAATGCGAACGTTACACACATAGTTGTTATTATGGGGAATAAGGAGAAAAACCTGTACGGCTTCAGTACAGATCCAATTTTTTTCCTTCAACTGTTCTCAATCCATGATCAATTAAATCCATAGATGTGTAACCTGTGGGTACAAGGGCCAGCTATATATATATACATTTATCTTATTAAAGCAGTTGTGTAAGTTCCTGTGTATTAAAAAGATATCAGTGAACAGGAATTCCTACATTGCAGATGAAAGCGTAAACTAGGATAAGTATTCTGAATGACAATTTGATACTATTTCTCTATATACAAATGTATATAGTCTCTCTGACCCAACAATTCATTTTAAGTATTCAATCTGAAATATTCATGCATGTGAAAAAAATTCTGCATGATAGGGTTATTATTAAAACACCAGAATAGGGAGAATGAAAATATTTATCAATAAAAAAATGGGATAAATATTCTATAAGAATATAATGGAATACTAAAAAGTAATGAAGCTCTTTATGTGTAGATATGCAATGATTCCCAAGGTAAAGCAGTGAATTGAACAATAAACACAAGAGTAAGGTAAAGTGAAATAAAACCTATAATGATCAGAAGCATGAAAACAATGTATAATATATTCTTGCCAAAGAATCAATGTGAATTGACCAAGCTTCTAGATCTAATTACAATTTTACAGGAAACACACAGAATAAAAGAACATCAGAGGCAAAAATTAGCAAAATCTAGAGTAGGGGAAGCCCCATAGGAAGAACTTAGTTTCTTCACACACACACACGCGCGCACGCACGCACGCACGCACACACACACACAAAATACAAAGGAAACAACAGAAAAATTTTTAAAGGCAGGACCAACCAATTAAATTTGAATTAAAGGATATATTAGTCTACTGTTAAGATGTCATAAAATAGCAATATTTCCAAATTATTCTACAGATTCCAACAATCTCTATCAAAATCTCAGCTCTTTTTCTGACACTGACAAGCTGATCCCAAAATTCAGACGGAAATGGAAGAGACCCTGAATAGCCCAAATAATCCTGAACTTCCCAATTTCAAAACTTACTAAAAAAACAAGAGTAACCAAAACTCTATGGCAATGGCATAAGGACAGTCATAAAGATTAAAGGAATAGAAAAGAGAACACAGTCATAAACCCATACATTTATGATCAACTGATTTTCAACAAGGATGCCTTGACAATGCCATGGAGGAAGGATAATCTTTTCAACAAGAGGTGCTGGGACAAATGGATATCACCAGAGAATGAAACTGGATCTCTATTTCACGCCATGTACAAAAATTAACTCAAAAGGTATCAAAGACTGGCCAGGCACAAGGATGCATGTCTGTGATTCCAATACCTCAGGAGGCTGAGGCAGGAGGCCTCACGAGTTTGAGGCCAGCCTCAGCAACTTAGTGAGATCCTGTCTCTAAAAGTAAAAAGGACTGGAAATGTAGCTCAGTGGTAAAGGACTTCTGGATTCAATTCCCAGTACCAAAACAAAAAAAAGGTATCAAAGACTGGATGTAAGAGCTAAAACTATAAAACTCATGCAAATCATGTATCTGGTATCAAGTAACCAGAATATATGAAACTTCACACCACTCAACAATGAAAAAACCAATAACCCAATTTAAAAACTAGGTTAGATAATTCTCCAAAGAAAATACACAAATGACCAACAAATACGTGGTGTTCAACATCATTAGCCATTAGGGAAATGCAAGTTGAATCTGCATGAGGTACTTACACGGATAGATTTTTAAAAAAAGAAGACAGGGCTGAGGATGTAGCTCAGTGCCAGAGTACCAGCACGCACAAGACCTGGGTTCCACCCCCAGCAAGGCCAGTAACAAGCATTGGCAGGGATGTGAAGAAACTGGAATCCTCACACACCACTGGTAAATGTAAAAATAGTGCAGCTGTTTTGGTCTAAATTTAAAAGTAAATTCAGCAGCTCCTTAAAAGGTAAACACTAAATTACCAATAACCCAGCAATTCTACTTGTAGGTATATACTGAAGAAATTGAAAAAGTTTTTTACACAAAAACTTGTACATGAATATTCACAACGGCATGATTCAAATTAGCCAAAAAGTGGAAACAACCCAAATACCATTCAACTAATAAATGAACAAAATGTGTTGTATTATGCAATGGATATTATCAGCCATTAGCAAAAAGTAACTCATACATGCTACAACATGGATGAACTTCAAAAAAATCATATTAAGAAGCCAGACACAAAAGGTCACAGGTTGTAGGATTCCATTTTTATGAAATCCCAAATCCATTGAGATAAAAAGTAGACTAGTGGCTGCCAGTGATTAAGAAGAGGAAGAGGGTACAGGGAGTAAATGCTCTTGGCATAGGGTTTCTTGGGTGTTCAAAGTGTTCTGAAATTAGATGAGGGTGATGGTTGCACAACTTTGTGGACATATTAAAAACCACTGAATTGTATTATTTGAAAGGGTGAATTTCATCATATACGAATTATATTTCAATATTTTCTAAAGGTTTATGATATTTGGTCCTTGTTTGCATCATGTTTTAAAACTGTCAAGAAAAAATTTTTAGGTAATTGGGGAAAATGAATACTAAGGCTATATGATATATGGCAATTACTGTGAAATGTTCATAGTATTATAATTTATTAAAATGAAACAACTTTTCAGAAATACATATTGAAGAAAATGTTCATATTGATGAAGAATACTGAAGAATTACTTTTCGGAAATAAATAATGTATAATTGAAGAACTGTAAATGAAATGATATGATGTCTAGGACTTATCACAAAATATTAGAGTTGGGAGGTATAAATGAAGACTGGATACATATTAAAACCTGTTAGAGGATGGGGGAGAAGCTCAGTGGTAGAGCAATTGCCTAGCACGGGCAAGGCCCAGGATTTCAACCCCCACACTGCAAAAATAATTTTTAAAAATGGTTGAAACTAGGTGATAGGGGTCAATATACCATTATATATGTTATTATAAATATACTATTGAGTCAAATCATAATAGTGTTTTAAATATATTAATAATTGTTTGTATATAAGTAACTTGGGATGGATATATAAGAAATATATAACACTGTTTCCCTGTGGAAAGGAGAGCTGAACAGAAGGGAATATGATAGAAGGGAGCCTCTACATTAAAGTTCTTTTTTTTGGTGCCAGGGATTGAACCCAAGGGCATTCAACTACTGAGCCACATCCTCAGCACTCCCTTTTTTTATTTTAAATTTTGAGACAGGGTCTCACTAAGTTAGGTAGGGCCTCATCAAGTTGCTGAGGCTGGCTTTGAACTTGTGATCCTCCTGCCTCAGCCTCCGAAACCACTGGAATTACAGGTGTGCACCACCACACCCAGTCATTAAAGGTCTTTTTAAAAGTAGGTCCTAGAGCAAAAGAGTAGTAACAGCAACAACCCACTATCACTGGTGCTCTACAAGAACATTTTTTAAAAGCATTCATTATTTTTCTGAAAAAGAAAGAAATGTAAGCCCCGTTTTATAGATGTTCAGAATCTCAATACCATAGGGAGTCAGGTGAAACTGAAACAGACTCTTGAATTTCTCATTCCAAATCCAGTCCCCAGAAACATCCCCCTCAACTACAACTCTGTGCCACTTAATACAGAAGCAAATTTCATTGCATAAAAGTAATCACCCAAAGAAAGTGTACTTCTGGAAACTGTATTAAGTATCTAGGTTCGATCCAATCTAACAATCAGTGGGAGCCAAGCATTCTACCTCCCACTGGTAGCAAGCCAGGTGAAATCAAGAAACTTGACATTTGAGGGAAACAGAGAAAAACCTTTTGTGAACAGAGGTCATCTGACCAGGGCTTTGTAAGCACTGCTCAGAGAGTGTAGCTGTCATTTATCAGTTCCACAGGTTTCCAACATACTACTTCTGCAGGGCAGATATAAATAGTTGGCAAATTAAATCTAGGTAGGCTTATTTTAAGAGACTGCCATGTATTCATTTACAGATGCAGTGCCTTCCAGCCCTTGACTGTGCTTCACATGTTTTATGAGAGAAAGAAAAAAATGAAGGCTGCCACCCACCTTGATTCTTGTCATCTGGGTCAGGGTCTGGTTTCAGTCTTTTCACACTGTTGCTACTCTCTGAGCTGTAACAAAAAACATGGAGATTTGAGATATGCCCAATCTTGGGGATCAGAGCTTAGGAAATCAGGAGCTCTAGAAACCATTTATATGGATCTTAAGCAGCCCCAAGGAGCTGGGATGATCTGAAATGAAAAGCCTTCATTTTAGGTTCTTAATCTCCTTCCAATTATAAAACTCATTATAAAAGACAACTTAAACTCCTGATAAATCCGAGAGGTAAAGTATATAAACTTTTAACTTTTTTTGTTATCTTTATCATTCAGCTTGGTTAGAACCACAGATGGAATTCAAGAATATTTGAACATGTTCACAAATGACAAAAACTTACTTAAGTTAGTAAGATTAAAGAAAATATCTTCTGTAACATGCTAGATGTTCTGAGAATCACTAAAAGACTGTCCCTAAAAGAATGACTAGAGTTTACTTCTTAACAAAGAAAAAAATTATCACAAAAGGAAGGCCTTAATCCTAGAAGGAAGAGGAGATAAAAAAGAAGGTGGTAAATACAAATATAAGTCTAAACAAGTGTTATCTATTTAAAAATTTTTTTAAAAGACATCTAAATTGTGGCATTAAACACAACCATACTGAAGACCCAGACACATAAAGTAGGAAGAGGGGGACTAACCACAGAGTCTAAGATCCACATATTTTTGCAGAGAAGTGAGATAGCTATTTACTTTAGGTTTTGCTAAGTATGCCTGATAAATTTCAGGCTTATTTCTATTACAGTAAATAAAACCAAACTAGTAGAAAGAAAAAAATAATGATTGCAATTTTAAGATTTCTCAGTCATGATTTTCCAGAACAAAAATGTAAGGAAAAGTATTTTAAATGAAAAGACAATGTTAAGATGGTAGAAATTATATATATATATTTTTTTGTTTGTTTGTTTGTTTTTTGTTTTTTTTTTTTTTTTGGCAGTGCTGGGGATTGAACCCAGGGCCTTATGCTTACGAGGCAAGCAGTCTACCAACTGAGCTACATCCCCAGCCCGATATATATATTAATAAATATAAATAAACCAAATCTACTAGTAAAAAGATTTTAAAAGCAGGTCCTGAGTGTGGTGGCTAGTAGTCTTAGAAATTTTAGAGGTTTAAACAGGAGTATGGCAAGTTCAATACCAGGCTTAGCAATTTAGTGAGAACTTGTCTCAAACTTAAAAAAATGAAAAGGAGTAAAGATGTAGCTTAGTAGTAGATTGGGTACCACTGGCACTGGGTTAAATCCCCAATACCACAAATGTAAAAAATATAACATAAAAGCAGAGACATAACTAGAGACTTAAAATCAAACCAAAATCAAACAATACTCAGAACGACTACAAGTAAAAGAACAGAGCCAGGTGTGGTGGTGCACGCCTGCAAACCCAGGTACTTGGGGAGACTGAAGCAAGAGGACCATAAACTTGAGGCCAGTCTCAGCAACTTAGCAAGACCCTGTCTCAAAATAAAAACCAAAAGGGTTGAGGATGCAGCTCAGTGACAGAGCAACCCTGGGTTCAATCCCCAGTACCTCAAAAAAAGCAAAAGAATGAAAAAAAGAGGTACCAAAGCAAATATTAGTATTAAAAAAATAGATTTACCCAAAAGCACTGATAAAATTTACTTTGTAATGAAGTAAGGTTTGATTCACCATGAAGAAATAACAATTTTGAACATGTATGCAACTACTCTAAAGAGTTTAAAAAAATGTATTTGACAGAACTACGACGGAAATCAAGAAATCATTATTAAAACAGGCTAGGCATACAGTTCAGTGGCAGAGGGCTTGCCTAGCATGCATGGGACTCTAGGTTTGATCCCCAGTCTTGCAAACACACACACACACACACACACACGCACAGTTAAATTATCTCAATATGGAAATTTTTAAATATTTGTAAATTATTCCTATGTCAAAGAAGAAATCATAATGAAAAGTTTAAAAAATTTAGAAGGAAATATAAAATTTGCATTCAATCAAAATTGAGGGAAAATTTTAACTTTAGAAGCCTCCAACTGCAAAGAAAGACTAAACATGAAAGTGCTAGTTATCTGACAGTTGTTTATAGCAATAAATAAACTTGAAGCAAAGAGTTATCTCTTTGGAGAAGATATGAAATGGGTCTCATTTTGTTTTTATGCTTACTACATACATACACTAATGGCTTCCACACTTTTACCAGGCATCGGAATTATCCATGAAATTCTAACAATTAAGATTCTCACACTTCACTCCAAACTTACTGAGCCAGAATTGGGGAAGCCTGGGAATACACACTATTTACAAACCCTTAGGTTACTCTAATAACCCAGAGCAGGGAAGATTAGGAACTCCTGCCCCAAGAGGTTAACTCATCACCTTGCTCTGCAAAACAACATTAAATAATGTATTTTCAAAACCTAAGAGGGATTTTATGCAGGTCACAGAGCCCTTTCTAAAGGTGATCTAAAGACTAAGTAAGGGAGAGTTACAACACCCATTCTGTACCAGCAAAAGCACTGGCCAAGAGGTAACTGCCTATCGGACAGTCTTTCCTTGGCAGAGTCCAAGAAGACTGACCCAGGTCTGAATCCTGAGAGACACGAGATCTTATGGAGAAGTTGTGCAAGGAATAATCTATAACTTATTAGCTCTTTTCAGGATACTAATATTCCCTCCCCTCAGCTGCTATACCATGATAACATTTTACATGTAGGCAATGCTCCTAGGAACATCTGCAGCAGATGGATGATGCGCCAAACCACAAGAATCCATCAATATACTCCCTCAAAATATGTGGCTGGTTGCCAACATACCATATTGATTTTCCTAATAGACTGCATTTAAACTAAACATCACTCTGCCCATGGTCTGGTTGGTCAAACTGACATGGCCCGATTCAATCAACACAGTGCCATTTCAGGATTTGGAAAGGGAAGAGCAAACTTGATAAAGAACCATCAAAATCTCTAGGTAGTGCTACGACTGCAGCGTCAAACAAACCAAGACACAACCAGATCCGTAACTGTCACAGCTGCTCTGTTCTTTCAGTGCCCTTGCAGCAGCTGTTCTCTTTGCCTGGAATGTTCTCCCCCTTATCTGCCTATCAAAGCCCTAGTGTCCTAACCTATCAGCATCTTTCTCATGCCTTCCCTTAACTTCCTGGACGAGCCCGTGAGCCTGCACACCACCAGGCAGCATCGTGTCCTTCCTCCTTTGTTCTCATTATCCAGTACACGGTTCTTTCACAAGACTTGCTACTTCACTTGCCGAGAAACATACAGCTCAAACACTGAACCTCCCTATTACTGTGTGACCTTGGACAAAAGTTCTTCAACCTCCCAAAATCTTGGTCTTCTCATTGTAAAACAGGGATTACAATAATCTGTACTTCAAAGAAAATGTTGAGAATAAAGGAGCTCACAGGAAGCACTTAACATGATGCCTGACGTATGGCAGGTGCTCAAGAAGAGCAGCTACTGTTTGTTAGTTGAACAAATAATAAGAGAGACAAGGGTCAGAGGCTAGAAGACACCATCTGGAAGCAGGGAGAGAGGGGAGCACATTGAAGGAACCCCTCAACGACTTATGCCCAGTCATCTTTTGCTCTGGTCCCACACAAGTGACACTTCAGATGACACAGCCAGGAGAAAATTTACACTGTGTGTGCTGGCTGACCTCTTATGCTTCACAGCGCCTGCCAACAGTTTTGCCTGGGAGAACTTGTTCTTGGTTTCTATGGGTTTCACAGTCAGTTTCTTCTCCACTTCCTTCTTGTTTTCTGCAGAAATTCCAACCTTGTTGAGATTACTGTGAGTTACAGGTTAAGGGTCGAACTAAACAAAAGCCACAGGACTATGGTAAATCAAGAGAAGGACAATAAATGTAACCCACTGGCCCTTTGGCTATATCATATAATGTTAGGCCTACTTATTAAAAAACAAAACAAAACAAAACAAAAAAAAGCCCCTTACCTCTTTATTCTGCCAGACATATCCAGCTGATTAAAAGAGAAATGAAGATGACCTCAAACGAAGACAGTATATCAAGTCCAAAATAATGCAGGCAAGCATCTTTTTTCTCTGATTCTCAATGAAAATATAAGCATAGCCAGAAAACCCAGTATTACCAAAGATAAGCTTGAGGAGAAAACAAAGATCTTAAGGAAGATGAAGCAAACAGGAAAAAAATGTGGTTTCCCTGAAAATATGTGCTTCTCCCTATCAAGGGTAAAATTGGATTTTGCAGATGTCTTTACAACTATCAGTGGCACTCAATCCTGGATCACAAAGACTAACTCCTACTCTGCTGGTGCAACTTCAGAATCCTCTCAAAGCTCATTAAAAACGATGAGTTCCTCCTCTGTCCCTGTCTACTGATGAGGCTCTCAGAGGTCGAAGAGTCTGTTTTAACATTCTCTTAAGGTGATTTTAATGAGAAACCCTGTGCACACAACCCAAGAACCAAAATGCTGATCATAAACACATAAGCAGAGTATTTGTCACATCACTGTTTCATGTCAACCTCGCACGCTCAAGATCTGTCATTTTTGCTTGTTCTGCCAGCCCCTTGTCTCCCTCCCTCTTATTTTATGCTTTCTCACAACATTTTAGACCACAGTGAAGTATTCTGCCACAGTGCAAGTTAAGATGTGGTAGTGACTTACTGGAACAATAGTGACATCTAGTGCCCAAGAATCTAAGCAGCAGCCCAAAGAGGTGGGCAGAGGTAGGGGACACATCTAGGTTATCTATCCTGGCATCTTTGAACTATAGAGAAAACTGGGTTCCAGAAACGAGGAAATTCTCGTTCTGATCATTCTTCAGGTACTAACTGTTCCTATAGTGTTAATTACCTGCAATATTTGTAGTATTAGATTAGGATTGTGTAAAATGCTCACTACTATACAGTTTCATTCAATTTAATGTTTTAAGGTCATAATAAAAACATAATGTTAATACTGAATGTTAATTTTATAGAAAAAAAAAGAAATGAGGATTTCAAAAAACACCTGCCTGATGAATTTTTATCTGTAACTTCACCAATAAGGGACAGAAACTCTCAAGAAAAACTCTCAATATTAAATATTGAAAAATTAGAACAAAAATAGAAAAATGAACACAACAAAACTATACATGTATGTATACCAAACACAAAGAACAACATTTAACCATTATTCTTTTAAAGTGACTAAAAGTCCCACCCTTTGTTTGGCAGGGAGAGGGTGGTAATCTTATTTTTGTTCCACAGCCAAAGCAAAGTCCTTTTCCCTCAAAAAGCTTTAAAAATAAACACATACCTCAAACATACCAAGCAATTCCTTAGATGAAGAATTTCTTAAAACTGCACAGTTTTCAATATACATAATATTGCTAACTACTAGTTTAACAACTAAAGTGCTATTATTTACCTGGCACAAAACATGGTTTATTTGCATTCAGAAGTATCATATGATAAACTGCATCATGCTAAAAGAAGCAAAGCGAAGAGCCAGCTCCTAGTTTAGAGCCTCAATAAACAAATGTCTAATTCTTCCATTCCTATTTCCATTCGTCTCTGGCTACTTGTATTCATGGGTTCAGTGCATTATACATCAATGAGGGAGGGCAGCTTTTCGTCAGTTTTTCTACACAGTCAGAACTTTCCAAGTTTCCAGTCAAATCCAACACCCCTCAAAGCCTCTTCAGTGCTGTACTGCAATGTTACCAGGACAGTAGAGTTTCTGTTCTTTTTTTTCCTTTTAGTTGAAAACTGAAGGGCATTTCACACAGCCCTACTCTCCAGAAAGCTCCCTTGGGAGACACTTGTTGCCAACCTAAGACAAGATGTAATTCAAACAAGAAGCGCTAAGTAATGTATTTCCTTGGAGGAAAAAGCTTGGTGTCTGAAGCAACACATCTGTCTGCCCATTGCTACGAGTATCAACACACTATATTATTTTGGGGTCATCAGGGTTGGGTGGGGGAGTTCAGAACAATCAATCTCAATCCTGCAGTTGGAACAGAGGAGTAACTTTCCATCAACTCCTATCCTCAAGTTGCACCTGGATGTCACTAACAGACTAAGAAGGGAAGCTAGGACGTTTGCTACCAGTTCATATCCAAACATAACCTCAGGGAATCTGTCCACATTTTCTCCCACATAACTCATAATGGAACTAACTGCGCACTTCCTGCAAGAAAAGACCAACTATCACATCCCTGTTCTTAGAGGTGAAGCCTATCTAAACACAGTAGTGAGGTTATTCAACACATTACTTTGAAATATTCAAATTAACTTCCTCACAGAAGGAAAAAAGTTAGGGTGGCCACATTAACATCTATGAGTCACTCATGATTTATTCACATGTTCACTGAGAATCTACTACATGTCAGGCACTGGAAAAAGTAGTGATCAAGTCCTTCTTTGTTGCTGTTGGCAGTGGTAATGGTTTTGTGGTACTGGAGACTGACTGAAGGCTGCCTTACCACTGAGCTACATTCCCAGTCCCTTTTTTATTTTTGTGGTGCTGGGGATTGAACCCAGGGCCTTGTGCTTGCAAGGCAAGCACTCTACCACCTGAGCTACATCCCCAGCCCTCCTTTTTACTTTTTGAGACAGGGTCTTGCTAAGTTGCCAAGCCTGGCCTTGAACTTGCAATCCTCCTGCCTCAGCCTCCCAGGTGACTAGGATCACAAGTGTGAGTCACTGCACCCAGCTTAAGTCCTGGTGATTATGGAGCTTACTTTGCATTTCAGTAGGAAAAAGGCAAAACAAACCAGTAAAAACAAATGACAAGTTTTAGATAGTGACGAGTACTATAAACAAATGGTACCAGAGGGCTGGGAATGTATCCCAGACAGCAAGCATATGCTTAGAATGCATGAGGCTCTGGGTTCAATCCCCAGCACTGCAAAAAATAAATTTTTTTTTAATCTTAGAAGCTCATTTTTCCTCTGCATGAAGCTCACTGTATTGCCCATCCATCTCAAGAGTCTCATTCCACAGGGCAGGAATACCCGGCTACCTACTTCTAGGACTTATTCCTACACTCAATCTAAAGAATGTGGACTTCCGATGACAACAGACTCTTATATCAAGACAGATTCTGCAGATCACTGCCAGTCATTCAGGGGCCCAGGAGTTCAAGGCACTAAAAGGGGCATAGAGTTGAAAAAGACTTTGAAGATCACTAGGTAGAAGACTCTTATTTATGAGAATACTGACACTGTACAGATTTCTCTCCAAGTACAAAGGATATTCTGTATTCCTTTAGTTCTTTCAGTTCTTCTTCTCTTCTCTGCTTTTCTATTAGTTCCTGCTGCCGAGAAACCTCATCAAGGAAGTTAGTCTCATCTTCATCTAAGCCTCTTACCATGTTTTCTGAGGAAATAATTAAAAAGGAACACAGAGTAAGCTAAAGGGAAAATATAGTCAAATAAGATTTCCTTTTTTTAATAAACAGCAGATTCTTCAGGGGATTAGGAAAAAGAGCTGTTAACGCTATGGCTTTTGGATGGATGATGTGGCATAAAATCAAGGCATTCCTCACGTTACTAGATATTAGTATAGTATTAAAGTTGGTATCTTGAGCTCTACACAAAAATGTTCAATGTGGCCTAGAAGGCAAAAGGCTGACTCTTCCCCCAAATGAGCACTGGAGATGAGATAACCAAGACAATTCCATTGCTAATTATAAAGAATGTTACATGAGGTAAAAGTGCATCAAGAACACCCTGTAAGTCCACTGGACTGTATTTTCTGAAGCTTACTGAATTTGAACTGCTCCTCATACTCCTGCTGCTTCCTGTCTTTCTGCTCCTGTAGCCTTTCATACAGAGATCGAGGGTCATAAACCTCCTCTGGACACTCTGAAAGAAAGATGAGTAGAGAGAGTGGGGAAGGGGGAGATATGCACTTTAGAATTTTTTCAGACTATTTGGCAATCATGAAGAATTTTTAATATAAAGCCAAGTTCTGCATTATCTGAGAGTGAGGATAACACCAAAAAAAGCACGAAATCCACTGCTTCCCTTGGGATCTCGAAGAAGGGCCCGCAGTTCTCAAAGGCTAACTATCAGTGTCAATAAGACCCATGTCCAGGGACATGTCCAGGTGGCTGAGGGGTCAGCCCACATCCTCCACAGCAGCAGCATTGTCAGCTGCTCAGACTATGGATCCACCTATGTTGATGGAACAGACTATCAGAATCTCCTGAAAGGCAGTGTGGTAGAGAGGAAAGGGTAAGGTGGTGAGTGAGCATCCTGGTTCTGCCACGAGACCTTACACGTTCACCCTCTGTGCCTCGGTTCTTCAACTCTTAAGCAAGGACAATCAATGTCTATTTGGCAGGTGTTGTAAGGATTAAAGATCACTACATTAAATGTCCAACTACAGGCCCATGTACCTTCTGGATCTTCAGGTTTTCGAACTTTCTCCCATTCTTCTTGCCTCCTTTTGCGTCGTTCATCTAGTTCTGCCTCAGACACAAACCGCTTTTTGATGACAAGGTTACCATCATCCCCTCCATCCATAATGAAACAATCAGTCTAACAAAAGAGAGAGAGAGAGAAATCTGCAATTAAAATTTCAAAGAGAAACAAGTTAGATGTTTCATCCAGTAATAGATTAAAATTTTTTCTTCTTCAAATGGTTTAATTTATGGGTCACTGATGAAAGCACACAATTACATTTTCCCTATTTATCAGGTTATCTACAGAGTTAGTGAGAGAATATGGAATAATTCTCATTACCTGTTTTTGCACAGTAAATCTCACATTGCAGATATTGCTGTCCCTCTATTCTAGACAAATTGGCCTCCTGGGCACCCCACCCTTTCCCCAGCTCTCATCTCCTTTATTTCTGTAACATTTAAAAAATGTTTTCACTAGTGAATTATAGTTAAATATAATAGTGGGGTTCACTTTGACATATTCATAAAAGCACATAAAATAATTTGCTCCATATTAGTCCCCAGTATTTTGACCTTGCCTCCCCCTCTTCTCCCTCCCCTTGATTCCCATTTCCATAACACTTGACATTATTCCTTCTTGAAATCCCTGTCTCAGGGACATGTCCCTGTCCTGATTCACCTGCTCTTGCTTCCAAGAAATTCAGACGGAGAATATCAGGTACTCAAAGAGCTTTAGTGACGGAGTCCAGTCTGTACAGCAGGAAAGTGATAGGCCTAGAGATACACAAACCAGGAATGGAGAGTGAGGAAAGAAGAATCCAGGTCTCCCAACTTCCAAGTCAATACACTTTCCAGAATATCAAGCTGAATCCTCTTACCCTTGTTCTCTTTAAACACTCTGTCTGCACCACTTAGGATACTACCTTCAATCCTTCTCTTATCTTGACCATCTTATGCATGTCCTGATGCAGAAGATTCCCAATCTCCAATCTATCTACTACTTCTACCTGGACCTTTCTTCAAAGAGGGGAGAAGGAAATAAAGATAAAACAGTGTATATTATTCCTTTTAAACTAAACCTCTTTCTGCTTTTCCTTGCTGGTTTCCTTCCTTTCAAAGAATTATGGCATTAACCCCCATATTCAGACATGTTAGGTATTATTCACATTACTCCATAACAAAAAGGCACATATTCAATCCAATGTCCATTTAAAGATGACTACTAATTAGAAAAATAATAAAGTTTCCTAAAAGTGATAAAGTCTGCTACCACAAAAATAAAGCAGATAGTCGAGTGTGATCAGCATGCCTATAACCCCACCTACTCAGGAGGTTGAGGCAGGAGGACACAAGTTCAAGGCCAGCCTCAACAACTTAGCAAGACCCTGTCCCAAAATAAAAAATAAAAAGGGCTGGGAATATAGCTCAGTGGTTAAAAAGTTCCTGGGTCTGATCTGTAGTGAAAAAATAAATAAATAAAATAAAATAAAATAGTATATACTAAGTTCATACAATATTCTACATCCTTTGTATATTATATTCGTATACACATTGATCCTATAAAAAATATTATCACTTAACAAATGAAAAAAAAGTTACAGAAGTTATATCACTTGTCTAAGGAAATACAGATGGTAAATGGTGGAGCCAAGAATCAAATCCAGGTCTGACATCAAAAATTCCTCTTAGCTGGGCATGATGACACACACCTGTAATCCCAGTGGCTTGGAAAGCTGAGGGGACTGCAAGTTCAAAGCCAGCCTTAGCAACTTAGCAAGGCCCTAAGCAACTTAGTGAGACCCTGCCTCAAAATTTAAAAACAATTTTTTTTTTTTTAAAGGGCTGGGGATGTCACTCAGTGTTAAGCACCTCTGGGTTCAATCCCTCATACCAAAAAAAAAAAAAAAAAAAAAAATTAACCCACTCACTCACTTCACCATATTCCACACCCAAAACCACCAATTATTGGTTGAAAGCAAGGGTATGTCTTCTTAAAGAATGAAATGGCATTCACTGATAAATGGATGGAGCTAGAGAATATTATGCTAAGGGAAATAACCCAATCCCAAAGAAACAAAGGCTGGATGTTTTCTCTGATATGCAGATGCTAATTCACAATGGGGGGGGGGGGTAGAGGTATTTCCAACTAGAAAGAGGGAACTGAAGGGAGGGGAGAGGGCTTAGGGGTAGTAATGACAGTGGAATGAATTGGACATTATTACCCTAAGTGCATATGATGATTACATGACCTGCGTAACTCTACATCATGAAGAATGAGAAGTTATACTCCATTTAGGAATGATGTATCAAAATGCATTCTACTGTCATGTATAATTAATTAGGACAAATTTTTTTAATTCATTTTTATTGTAAACAAATGGGATACATCTTGTTTCTCTGTACATGAAGTAGAGGCATACCATTTTTGTAATCATACATTTACCTAGGGTAATAGTTTTTGATTCATTCTGTTATTTTTTCTCTTCCCCAGGACAAATTTTTAAAAATAGAAAACAAGAATATGTCAATTTCAACTTTTCTTCCTACATCAAATTCTGGTGCTGAGAAAGTTCATGCAACATTTTTATTTAATAAAGCTAGAAATGGAAGTAGAGAAAACATACTCTAACATTCAGAACAAGAGAAACGGTAATTGTCTCAGCCCAAAAGCTACTATTTGAGGTTTAGTACAACTTACCAATGAAAGAGAATCGTGAAAATGACTACCAAAGCCCTAAACCAGCTGTCAGAAGCTGTTGTCCCCAGTGAGCCCCACAACCTGGACACCTCTCACCATCACCCATCACCATGTTGCAACCCAAGCTCATTACAAAAGCAGAACTGTTTGGTCTCTGCACCCACGCCCCAAACTCCTCAAGTTCTGCAGAACTACCTCCTTTGAACAACTCAACAATCTATTAAATATTTCTGGTAGAGGAAACGCAAACTGTCGGACACTAACAAGTGGGAGGGACATGCTGGACCTTCGAGTTCCCCTTTCTTATCCTGTTTGCTGTCGCTCTTTTCACCCTGTATTAGCTGTTTTTTATCCCCTCACCCCTATTTCTGGTAAATAATTCAGAAAAGACAGGTCCTTATAACTCCACCAGGCATCTGAATCCACCATATACTCCTAGAAGATGGGCACCTAACTCATGATTCAAAACCTCAAGATGGACAGACACTGCACTCTGTCCCCAGGCAGCCAACCCCTTCTCTGAGCGGACTCGACCTTCTTCCTTAGAGTAACTGAAATCTTTTTCCCTATGAACTCCACAAAGAGGCTCAATCCACTGGGACCAGACAAAAGGAGCCAGATCTTCTCCAAGATGACAATAGGACAGTTGTTTGAAGCCAACTCCTATGTTCCCCCTAACTTGTTTCTTTTCTGAGCCAAACATCCCTAGTTGCTTTAATCTTACAAAGTAAAGAAAATTAAGGGCTGGGGTTGTAGCTCACTGGTAGAGCACTTGCCTAGCACATTGAGGCAGTAGGTTGGATTCTCAGTACCGTATGTAAATAGGCAAATAAAATAAAGGTCCATCAACAACCAAAACAATATTTTTTAAAAAATTTGTCTCAAAGTATTGAACTTTCTAGAACCAAGATCGATGGTCACACAATTACTGTGAGTTTAAATGGGGCAAAACTAAACCAATGTTTTATCTGTCTTTCTTCAATGTGCATTTTCTTCCATAGGTCTTCACTCACTTGCTGGTACTTCAACTATTGTAGTTCCCTACTTGCCTCCAATGCCACCAGTGGTTCTATGAACAATTAATTTTGATTAACTTTAGACATTAAGAAAGGTCTAAGATATGGACAGAAAATTTTGATAAACAAATAGCCGTGGTTCTGGTTCTGAGTATTCAGAATATTTCTTCTCCAGAAATATTCGGGTCTTGCTGGGCACAATGGCTCATGCCTGTAATCCCACCAGTTCAGGAGGCTAAGGAAGGAGGATTTCAAGTTCAAAGCCAACCTCAGCAATTTAAGTGTGCAATTTAAGTTGCTCTAAGCAACTTATTTTGAGATTCTGTCCCAAAATAAAAAATAAAAAGGTCTGGGGATGTGGCACCATGGTTAAGCATCCCTGGGTACCAAAAAAGAAGAAATATTGAGGTCTTTTCAGGATTCAAATAAATACTGCCAATAAATAAGCTTAATTTTAGATACCTTTCAGTATAACCTACTTGAATTCAACTTATTTGTAGTCTCATTATCAAGAGGAGGAATGGGTAATGATAAAGACTATGTACTTGGCTTGAAATCAAGAGACTTGTGTTCAAACTCAGGTTCTGCCTCTTATCAGTACGACGGTGGGCAAGTCACTTAACTCCTCTGAGCCCTGGTGTCTACATCCACAGATTACACCTAACAGCAGGGATCAAAACAGCATCATACAACATAAAGCTTTTGTCTGGGTAAACAACATAATTCATGTAAAGCACTTAGCACATAAAGGATTTGGCACATACTTAAACAACTTTGAAAAGCTTTCCATTATTACAAAGAACTATGCTAAACTATGAGCAGGTTAGAGCAGCAAGAGAAATACCATTTGCACTCAAGAAGTGGGGGAGAAATTAAGCAGTGACATAAACAAACATGACACTTTAAGTGGGGAAGAGATTGCATAAAACTGAGAAATTAGGCCAAGCACTGTGATGCATGCCTAAAATCCCAGTAACTCAGGAAGATTGCAAGTTCAAAGTCAGCCTCAGCAACTTAGCAAGGCCCTAAGCAACTTAGTGAAACCCTGTCTCAAAATTAAAAAATAAAAAGGCCTGCGGATATTGCTCAGTGATAAAGCACCTCTGGGTTCAATACCACCCCCAAAATAAAATAAAATAATTCCAACTGATTAAAAATACTTATATTGAGAAGTATTGCTACACAGTGTATTTCTCTTTGAAAGGTTCAAGATTCACCGGCTGTTTACTCTGCGATAGTGAAGTAGTAAGTACCTCCAACTCACTGACCTCCTTTTGGAAGTAAACAGAAAAAGCTAGGAAATTGGCTTGCCTTGACTTATTCCTACTGCTTAGCTAAATTTTCACAAGTCTCTTCTTTTTTCCCTTTTGTTTGCTAGAATAATAAAAAATAAAACAAAAGACAAATAGCCCAGGATTATGAGGATCTATCAAGATTGATGTAGGGCCAAGACAGCAATCCCAACTACTCAGGAGGCTGATAAAGGAAGATAAATTCAAGGTCAACCTGGGCAACTGAGCAAGACCCTGTCTAAAAAACAAGATAAAAAAGGGATGGGAAGCAACAATAGGTGTTGGTGAGGATGTGGGGGAAAAAGTACAGTCATACATTGTTGGTGGGATTGCAAATTAGTGCAGCCACTCTGGAAAGCAGTGTGGAGATTACTTAGAAAACTTGGAATGGAACCACCATTTGACCCAGTTATACCACTCCTTAGCCTATATAAAATCAGCATACTACAGTGACGCAGCCATATCAATGCTCATAGCTGATCAATTCACAATAGCTAGATTGTGAAACCAACCTAGATGCCCTTCAATTGATGAATGGATAAAGAAACTGTGGTGTATATATACACACTGGAATATTACTCAGCCATGAAGAATAAAATTATGGCACCTGCAGGCAAATGGATGAAGTTGGAGAATATCATGCTAAATGAGATAAGTTAATCCCAAAAAACCAAAGGCTGAATGACCTCTGTGATAAACAGATGATGATACATAATGCAGAATGGGAGGGAGGCAAGAATGGAGGAAGGATGGATTGTATAGAGGAGGGTGGGGGGGAAAGAAAAATAACAAAATGAGACAAACATCATTACTCTATGTACAGGTATGATTACACAAATGGTACAACTCTACTTCATGTACAACCAGAGAAACAAGTTGTACCCCATTTGTTTACAATAAATCAAAATAAATAATTAAAAAAAAAAAAAACTGAAAATGCCATTAGTAGCTACTCTTAACACTCAAGGGAGAAACTTATTCTTTTTTAATGGTTATGTAATATTTCAATTTATGGCAATTATACCAATTTATTTCACCAATTCCCTGTTGACTTTGTACTGTTTACAATTAGGGGGCTGTTGTAAGTAATATTCCAATAAATATCCTTGTACATATATATAAAAAGGGGCTGAGGATGTAGCTCAGTGTTAGAGCACTTGCCGAGTGTGTGTGAAGCCCTGGGTTCAATCCTGAGGGTGGGAGGTGGGGGTGTGGGGGGTGTCAATATAGGAAAGCAGAGGATTTACGCTAGGAATGCTTATTTTGCTTTTATTGTGTTAAATTTGAGTAAATTTGGTAACTTTCCTTTACTCAGGTAGCATTTTTTCAAGGTGACACAAGTTTAATTATCAAACTAAACATTACTTTTGTGTGTGTGTGTGTGTGTGTGTGTGTGTGTATGGTACTGAGGATGGAACTCAGGGACTCATGCATGCTAGAGCACTCTACCACTGAGCTACACCCCCAACCTATTATTTTTAAAAAGGATTATTTAAGTTCTTCAAATAGGGGATTCATGGAAAACCAAAACCATACCAAAATCATTTTGTCCAAACTTAAAAGTTTCAAACAGGCACAAATAAAGAACATGGTTTTCAAATTTGCTTGACAGTCAAGAAAACAAAGTTCTTATATTTCAGGCCAAAGTAACTGTTGAACACTACACCACTGTATTTATGCTGGAGACTGTGGCACTTAATTTCCAAGTTGGTGGGATGAAATGGGCTCAGTGTCTTATATGGCACACCCTGCAAGTTTTAAAATACAAAACTTACATTGCTGCCCCCCAAATAATTGCTATCCCTGAATTGAAAATCATTCCACTTCACTAGTGCCATGATGTGAGTTAATGAGATCTGGTTTCCTAGGGAACTGAATTTTGTGATGGCAGACTTAATTCTCAAGTGTTTACATCACTGGCCACCATAACCTTCTAATTTTAAAATTAAACAGATTATACATGTAAAAATATACCAGAGGGAGTCAGATTTGTTATGTTGTTCTAAATCTTCACATACAGTAGCAAAAACAAGAGTTCAATACATTCCCTTGTCAGTACATACATAGTTTACTGCTTTCCAATGTTTTCACCCTGATGTTAAGTCTCCCTGTTCTTCAAAATGTAGGATGGCAACTAAGAGGATTTTGCCATCTAGCTAACTTTAACTATATTCCAAATAAAAAGACTACTTTCTGACCAAAAGTCACTTCTAAGAAATTAATTATGATCACGTCAACTTTTTTTTTTATAAAACTTCTTCAGAGAATAACAACTAATAACAGAAAACACTGTTAGTATTTATTGTTAAAATAATTACTAGGCGAAGTCAATCTTGTAACACTGAACTTATTTAATATACTCCAGTGCAATAGAGACTAAAAATGAAACTATAGCATAAGCAATTTAGTCATGTTTGTACATTTTTGGATACTGGGGATTAAACCCAGGGGTGCTTTACCACTGAGCTACATCCCAGATTTTTTTTTTTTTTTTTTCACCTTTTTTCTTAATTTGAGACAGGGTCTTGCTAAGTTGCTTAGGGCTTCTCTAAGTTGCTGACGACCTCAAACTTGAGATCCTCCTGCCTCAACCCCCAGTCAGTTACAGGTGTGCACCACCAAAACTGGCTTCAATCTATGTTTTAAATATTAAGAAGAGCAATTTGTAGTCACCTAGTAGGCATTTAAAAAAATGTGTTCGATTAGCTAAAATAATGTTTATCTTTCCATAGCATGAGAGAAGACTCATATGCACTGACTTTGAATTCATGTATATACATACTAAATTTAAATATTGGTTCTCTTAGCTGCTCCTCAATTTCCCAGCCCACATGTGCCTCTCAGAATATAAACACTACCCTCACTACATCTGTTTCTTCAAGTAACATACTTGAAGCTTTTACACATTGTGACTTGTACATCCAACTACTTCATCTGGAGCTCACAGGAGGAAAAACTGCAGGTTTTCCTAAACTGGAGGGAAATCTGACCAGGTCAAAACTTTCCTGCACTGATATTTCTACACCCAACGTGATGCCTCCCTGAGATTTTCAAGGACCTTTTGTGTGCAAGGCCCAGTGCTCGGTACTAAACAGACACTCAACTTTTTGGTGAGAGAACTTGCATTCAGTAAGAGATAAGCTTGGCATATGAGTAATTTAAAGAAAAGTAGACCATAGCTAAATGCTAACAACAGATGCTAAGCACTCAAGAGTTAAGAAAAGGAATAGAATAAGGCATCAAGGAAGCTGATTTTTTTTTGTTTTTGTTTTGGCAGTACAGTGGATTGAACCTAGGGGCACTTTACCATTGAGATATACCATATACCCTCGGACTTTTTTAATTTTGATTTTGAGACAGCATCTCTCTAAGTTGCCCAGGTTGGCCTTGAACTTGCAGTCCTGCCTCAGTCTCCTAGGTAGCTGGGATTACAGGCATGACCATCATGCCCTACAAGGAAGCTTAACAACTGTGACACTAAAATTGTGGAAGTTTAATGAAGAAAAATCATCTTTAACTTAAGATTAGTAGGCATTGCAAATTATATGATCCAAAATCAGAATGAAGGGGATCCTGAGTTCTGGAAAAAGTAGATTAGGTAATTAAGACCAATCCTCCACTATTATATTTAAAAAGATACATATTTGTTTTCTTTGTCTCTCTGTTTCACTTTTTTTTTCTTTTTTTAATTCTGGGATTGAACCCAGGGCTTTCCAAAAATGCTAGGCAAGTGCTGTACCACTGAGTTACATCCCCAATCCTAAAGCTTAAAAGTGCTTTAAAAATAATTCTGAAATAGAAAAGCTAACAAGATTGTAAATAATTTGGACAAAATCCAGGAGGATGTTAAAAATCAGAAATTAAGTCCAATATTTATAGTGGATTTCATCCTGATGATTTATCTGACCTGAAAGCTACAAGTTTCAGTGCCAGCATGTGGCAACATAGACAAAAGTCAGAACCAGGAGCCCACCAGAATGTGGTATCTGACAACCACCCCCACTTACCTAAATCAGCACCCCTAAGAACTATACCCTCAAGACAAAGGTGAACTGGGAAGTAAAACAGCAAGAATTGGCAGCATAAACAAACCCAAAGGGAATTCAGACCATGGAATTAACAACGACTATAAAACACTACCTTTACTACCTTTAAAGAAATAAAAATCAAAATCAGTAGTAGGGAATAAGAAACCGTAAAACAGTGACAAACCCAAATTTTCTAGTTCAGGAACTAAAAAATTCAAGAATAGGCTAGGAGTGTGGCTCCATGGTAGAGCACATGTCTAGCACATAAGGTACTGCTAATAATAAATATTTAAAGTGCAATAACTGAATTTAACACTTCAGTGGATGAGTTTAACCACAGGCTAAAAATAAGAGCATTTATGAAGAAATTATCCAGAATGTAGTGGAAAAACAGAAAGAGGCATAGAAAATAGAAAAGTTGATGTAACAGTAAAGAACAAACAATGGGGCAGAGCAATATGTGAATATAAAATGGATGAGGATTTTACAGAACTAATAAAAGACACTCATCCAGTCAAGAAGTCTAATAAATACTAGACAAAGTGAACAAAAACAAATCATAGATATATCAGTAAAAATACAAAAAAAATCACAGAAAAAAGATAAAACAATCTTAAAAACATTCCACAGTAAAGAGTGAAACATTATATTTAAGAATGAAGTCAAATACGTTGAAAGGGTGTGCCATACATGGATAGAGGACTGTTGAGAGTAAACACATTGAAAAAATTACATTTAGTTTCCACAAAGGTATATGACACCATGATTGAACCTATGGCCAAATGACACTCTTAAATTACTTCATTTACCAGATACGTGGTTTTCAATTTAGGAAGTAGCAGCTTGACCCTAGCCAAACATCGAGATTTTTAGAAGGTAAGCCTGGTCAGTGGTACACACCTGTAATCCTAGCTACTCAGGAGGCTGAGGTAGGAGGATCCAAGTTTGAGGCCAGTCTCAGCAACTTAGAGAAGCCCCAAGCAACTTGGTGAGACCCCGTCTCAAAATAAACAATAAAAAGGGCTGGGGATGTGGCTCAGTGGCAAAGTACCCCTGTGTTCAATACCCAGTACCCACCCCCCCAAAAAAATTCTTGGAAGGTAAAATTGAAGACTGATAACCAAGTAAATGGTCTTGACAGTATTCCTTCTTTATTTAAAAAAACATGACGAATTTCCCCCTACAATAAAGGCATTAAGACTTCAGTAAAGAAAGATAATTGGGCAGCCTCTACTTTCAGACATTCATAAACTGTTCACAGCTCATCTTGGGCTCTATTTGAAATATATAAAATTGCCTTTATCTCAGCTCAATTCCTTGTATCAAAAAGGAGTCTACCCACTGATTCCTTTCAAACATTTCAGCAGCTGTGTTCTCGAAACCACTTTATGGAGTCCCTGCGGTATATCAATATCAGCCAACTTTTTATAGACAAATCTTATCTCACGGCTGATACCCAAGAGGTCATTAGGAATTCTGACCACCAGGCTGAATTTGGCTTCGTGGGTCCCATTTAAGACCTTCTCAGTCAGACTACTTGCGGGTAAGGGTCCGAGAATATGCATTTTTTAAAATTGAGGGCCACGGATCCTGTTTTCCCCACGGCTATGAATGAATAGGTATCCCCTTTCTCCTATGTGGGCTGACAGTCCCAAGGGCCACCAACTCTCAAACGCGAAGTCTCAACTCTCGGTCTTGTTCTTCAGCGGTCTACAAAACGGGCACGCTGGCTTGTTTTCGGTTAGAAGAAAATGCACTTAGCACAGCAAATGGAACATAACAAACGTGTCTCCCATCCTGCACTTAAGAGTCTGGGATTCCACCATTTCCAACTGGGAGTTCCCCTATCTCCTGAGTAGCCTGGAGCTGTTTCAAGAGCTCTGGAACACAGCCGGCCCCTCACCGGAGGCCTGGGTGGCCACTCCTGCACAAAAGTGGAGAAAGCCGACGAGAGGCCCGGAGTCCTGGGCCCGCCTGAAACGCTCAGGGAACCTCCCCCGACCACACAGCTGCCTTCCCACAGGTTCCCTCTGCTCCGCTGCAGGTTGGGCCCTGTGAGTTCGAAGCCCCGGCGATTCAGGACACCCGGCGAGTTCCGGGACCAACAACAGCCCTGGCACTGACCCTAACACCAGCCGCAGCTCACCATCTCCTCAGCGCAGAAGTCCAGGTTTCGCCGCCTGGCCAGGACCCAGGCCGCACTCACCTACCAGCGCGCGGGAGGCGAGACTCCCTCCCCTCGGTGGCGCCCACCCCAAACCGCCACCTCAAAGGTCGCTCGCTCTTTAAAAAAAAAAAAAAAAGAAGAAGAAAAAGAAAAAGAGAGAAGAAATAAAGAAAATAGTCTTTGCTTTTGTATTCCTTTTGACCCTTCAAGGCTTCCTGTTCCTCACCGCCACAACAAAGCTCCGCCCCACTTCCGGCAGCGTAATCCAATCGACAGCTCTCTTCCTCCCCAGGAGCACAGTGGAAATCCGGTGTCTCAAAAGCGAGCCGGAGAGACTTGATTGGTCCAGTCACTCCTCAGCAAGGGGATTGGCCAGTTTACGCCTGAGGGGCGGGCCTAGTCGGAATCTCACGTGACACCATCCCTGAAAGATAATTGGCTGTTAGGGAGAGGGATTGCCACCGAGGAAGGGGCGTTTCCTAGGGGACTGAGGGAGGGTCAGGGCGGTACGAAGCGGGGGTGGGCCCTGCGCGTAATGGCAGCGCCGTGGCCTCGCGTCCATCTTTACCGCTCTCTTGGACCTGTCACAAAGGAGTCGTGCCGCTACCGCTGTCCCATTCCTCCTGTGGCCCCAGGAGCTAGAGAAAGTCAGTGCTGCAGCCGTACCGCGCTGCTCTGGGAACCCCCCTGGGGACGGGGACACGGAAGGGAAGGGAGTTCGAGGGCTGGGCACGTCTGTGAGGGAGGGAAACAGCCGCTCGAGTCTGGGGCGGAGAGACGGGACTGGGGCTCCGGCAGGCTCCTGAAAGGGACCTGGTAGTGGGTGGTGTTGGGCAGAACCCGGGAAGCAGCTTGGAGGTTCTCCACCAAGGCCCGCGCTGAAGGCGCCTGAAGAGGTTCCTGGAAGAGGGTGTTCCCCCTTTGTGGGGTGCGGGGGTCTTGACTGAAGGAGGTTTTGGGGGGGTCATCTTTCGGAGGACGCTGCGGCTTTCCGGACCCAGGTGAGAGGCAGGTATCTCCCGGGGAGGCTCCCGGTACTGAGTAGTGCTCCTTAGCGGTGCTTGGGGCCGAAGCGGTAGAGGGGAGGACGTTTGGGGAGGATTTCCCTTTGTGGAGTTTGCGGTTCCGGTGGGAGGCAGAACTCCCCCAGCGAGGTTTAGAAACGTCCTGGGGTCCAGAGACGCCACTGAGAGAGAGGCTAGTAGGTAAGAAGCCAGACCTAGCGGATTCTCCTGCTCCGGAGGCCCGAGCTAAAAACTGGGTAAGGACCTTGGGGAGAGGGGATTTCTGGGAGGTTCTGGGAAGGAGACACTCCCTTTCTTAGGAAAGTCCAAGTGGGGAATAGCGAGAAGAAATGGGAATGGCCTCAGGTCTGCCCTCTTTGGAGACCGACCAGGTGTCCCGGACACAGGATTCAGCTGCTTCTGGGCTTGGTGCCAGGATGGGATGGGGGGAGTCCATCCCAACACCAACAACATCCCCTGCATGTCTCCACGTTAGGCATTTGTCACTGCCTGTTGCCTCACTTTCCCTGTTTTGGGAGAGGGGGACCAAGACTGAGACAGAGATGTCTGAATGAGACTCTGATCTTCTATCTGGTAGAGTTGAGTGAGCTTGCTCCCCCTGGAGTGTTGTACTTTGTACTCTCAAGGGTTGGAAGTGTCTGTTATTGACTGAGTTGAGTCCCGTAGTTTCCAGGCCCCTCACCTACCATCTGCTTGCCTTAGTGAAGAGATTGAATGTCCTTGAGTTTCTAACGTAAAACAACGAACGCAGCGTGTGAAAGTATTTTACGAACTACGGGCTGTGTGTGAAAGTAAGGTACTGTAATCCTACCACCAAACAGGTTGCTCCAGAGGAATAAAAGTGAAGGCCCTTTCTAAACTGTAGAGCAGTGTGTAGATGTAAGAGATTAGCATTAATACAGAGGTCCATCACTTATAGAGTACTGGGAGCCCTATTGCACTGAAAACTCCTAGGTTCCCACCTTCTTAGGTCACATTATAATCTCAACTTTTGGTTTCAAACCCTGCTACCATGGGGGTGGAGGGATATCCAATTTTTGCTCTCTTGAGTTTTAATTTACTTTAAACTTATGAAGGTGCTGGCAGGAGTTAGTACTATAATACATTTTTTCCTACAGGAAGTTTTTCCCTGACAGCTGAAATTATCCTCCAAGTAATTTGATTTCAGTACTGTAAATCTCCCCATTTCATATATATATTTACAGCCTTAAGATATCTAGAGGTATTCACTACCATGCTTCCTCTCTCAGATGTTGTTTATATATGAGATTTATATATATATATAAATCAGATGTGATTTTCATAGGAGACCACCTTTTAAATTTCTCTTCCACAGAGGGTCTCTTAATTTTTCACTTTATGTAAAGTTTGCATTCCTGGGATGATATCTTGCTTTTAGATCCTTCTAAGAGGTTATAAGATATTTGTGTCCATGTGTGACACTTCATTAATGTTCAGTTAGTGGCATTCGTTAGAGCTGATTTTCCAAATATTGGGTAATTCATTTGTGATTTTTAAAGTAGGGTTTTTATTTTGCTTTTGTTTTTGTTTTTAAACTGATCCAGATTTCTTGCTTTTCTGATATTGTATTCCATTATCTTTAAATCATTTTCTTGATTTTGTGCACTTTTTCATTTTTTCTAGGATACCTGGTGTCCTGACTTACTGTTCAATGTCTCTATGTCCTGCTATTTTGCTCTTCTCACATCCCTTTCCTTTTTTTTTTTTTTTTTTTTTCTGTACTAAATGATATTTTTAAGTTATCGATTATAGGAAGTATTCCAGTGTATCCTATCTGGACTTTTTTCTGCTTTGTCAGCAAAATAATTATTTAGCAAGTATCAAGGGGAATTTAAAATTTAGCATACTGGTCAGGCACCATGGCCCACACCTTTAATCCCAGCAACTCAGGAAGCTGAGGCAGGAGGATCCAGAGTTCAAAGCTAACCTCAGCAAAAGCAAGACACTGAACAACTCAGTGAGACCCTGTCTCTAAATAAAATACAAAATAGGGCTCGGTATGTGGCTCAGTGGTTGAGTGCCTCTGAGTTCAATTCCCAGTACCAAAAAAATAAAAAATAAAAACATAGCATACTGTATAATAGAGTGTTATTCTGTAATAACTAGAGAAAAAAAAATCCAACAGCGCTAATCTGTTTTGGCAAGAGTTTAACAATGGAAATTGTTGTGTGTTCCTGAAGTGCATTTACTATAATCTGTATCAACTCAGGAGGTCAATCCACTCTGTCAAGAATTGTATATGTTTTCCCTAATAAGTCATTTGTTATAATAAGATGGGAAGTCACTTCATATCCTTTACAACAACTTTCTTTGATACTTTAAAGTCCATGTACTTTGGATAAAATTTTTAGGAATTTTTGAAATAATGACTATTATACAACTTTAAACTGGAAATTTTTGGTTTTGTTTTTTGGTTTTGTTTTGCAGTACTGGGGATAAACCCAGGGACACTCTACCACTGAGCTACATCCCCAGCACCTCCCCCCACTTTTTTTTTTTTTTTAATTTTGAGACACCGAGTTGCTGAGGCTGTCCTCAAAACTTGCAATCCTCCTGCCTCAGTTTCCTTAGTTGCTGGAATTACAGGCATGCACCACCACATCTGGCAAAATTTCGGTACTTTGTGGTGGGATCCTTATGAAGAAAAATGTGATAGTTTCACAGTTCCAGAAGTAAGTAGAAAGTCAGTGGGCATCACAGATGAGAAGCACAGTAAAACCAGCCATCTATTTCAGAAGAGCTATTTGAGGGTAGTAAACTGTGGATTTAGTGTCTCTTCAAGCTTTTGCTTTTTTTTCTTCCCCCTTCTCCCAACTCCTGGGGATTAAACTACCTTTCCAGCCCTTTATTATTTTTTTAAATTTTGAAATAGGGTCTCTTTGAATTTCTCAGGCTGGTCTCAAACTTGTGATTCCCCTGCCTTAGCTCCTCTAGTTGCTGGGATTACAGACATGTGCAAATGAACCTGATGCTTTTGGCATTTTTAAGACATTTACCATTTACTATTGAATTTGGATAATTTTCCTCCTGGTATTCAAATTAGAAATTTGGAAAACAAAAGAGTCGAGAAGTAGTGAATGCCAAAACTTAAGTCACACCTTTTAGAAGGAAATTTTTACAACTTTTAGTACAAAAGAATGAATTTTTTTCCTGTCATCTTATTCAATAAGTCAGTTTTGAAGTAGTTTTCTTGCTGACCCTTGTAACTAGAAAAAGTACAGATTTATTATATTTTGCTGTCAGTATCCATCCCCCAAGGGAGTGGTTGCTGGTTAAATATGTAAAACAGTAACTATAGATGTGTATGTGGTATATTCAAGTGGTATATTCAAGTGTGGTATATTCAAGGTTAAATCAGATAAAGTTACCTTTAATAGTGGTGAATTCTTAAAAAAGTATTTCCCCTTTCTGTGTTTCTGAGCTTTTGAGAATTAAGAATATATTTTAAATAACAAGGATTGAGATATACTCAAGTTTGTTCAAGAATGAACTCTATGTGTCGTTTTCCTATTGCTTAAAATTACAGCTTCCGGCATAATTTCATGAATCCTATACACCTCAAATAGGAGGTTTGAAAAACCTTACTCAGCAAGTATATCATTACCTCATACATAGTTTAATGTTTCAGTATTAGTTTTTTCTTACCCCACTAATTCTTCTTTTCTTTGTTCACGTAATGCAGTGATTTTCAAAATATGACTCCTACCCCTCCCCTCCTCTTGGGAAATGCAGCTCTTCCCCTGCTCCCCCCTAATTTTCTTTGGCAGTGCTAGAAATTGAATTCAGCCTTACACATGCTAGGCAAGTGCTCTACCACTTTGCTACATACCCTGCCTTGTTTTATTTTGACACAGGGTCTTGCTCAGTTGCCCAGGCTGACCTCTAATTTTCAGTCCTCCTGCCTCATCGTCTCAAGTACCTGGAATTACAGGTGTACATCACCACACCTGACTACAGCTCCTTTTTTTCTGTTCTTATTCATAATTGTTCACCCTTGCATATGCCTGAGAGCTGCTTATTAATAACATGCCAAGTGAATTACTAATGATTACTAAAACATAGTATTTATAACCCAAAACAAATTATTCAAATTTACTGTGGGCATTAATACCTTTTTATCCCAGGTAGACAGCCCTGGGAAACTTGGCACTGATACAAAGCTTCTCACATGTCATATGTGGAATGGAGATTTCTTCAGTATTCAGGAAGGGCACTTAGTTTGGGACACATCATCAATATTGTCTCAAAATGATTTCGGTTTTCCACTGTGATTCCTTACATTGTGTGTCCTTGTTTGTTTGTTTGTTTTTTCCCATTATAATTACTACTTAGCTTTAGTTTATCAAGTTAATTTATGGACTTTTGATTATCCTTTTACCATGTGAGTGGGGATATTTGTACAATAGTATCTTGGCATATAATTTAAGAAACAAGTGTTGCAATGCAAGTGTAAGTCTTCTATTCCCTTTGCTAGTGCTAATTTATAGGGTCATCTAAAAACTCACTTCTACAGAGATACTTCAATATGATCAAGTTCTTCTCACTGGAACATTTGTGGGTCCAGAGGCCTCCTCCTAGTGGACCCAATGCCTAATCCATAGGCTTTGTGTAGGAAGCTTCATGTATTGTCCATTGCTATCTTTTGCCCCTAATCACAGCTCACTTTGCCAAGAGCTTGAGGTATCTTTTTTCATCTTTGGTGTCTGGCAATTTGTTGGTGTGTCCATTTTATAAAAAGCAGTAGATATTTTGGAATCACTTTCTATTTTTTTAGAGATTTTAGGAGAAATTCACTTAAAATATTCATTGACTACCCATTAGATTCTAATAGGAATCCAATTGAGTATGCAGTTGGGTGTTTTGAGACACCATTTTAAGTAGGTATCATTAATGAAAGTGCTGTCCTTCCTACTACCTATGTATTTTGTTTGCTTTTCTTAATAGCATAGAGTTTTCTTGAATAGAAAAATCCTTTTCCTTCATTTGTGTGTATTTGAATAACATGGTTATATGGTTTCCTGTTATTCGGTCTCCTCATTGGGTGGAATCTCACAGTATGGAATATTACATGTGTTTTTCTCCCCTGTACTGCAGCCATCATTAGCACTTACCTCACTTCTTCCTTAGTATTTCCTTTTTGGGTCCAAGGCAGATCTTTCAATCCTTCAGACTTCAGCAGGGATTATTTACTACTTTTTTTTTCTAAGTGGCATTTGCTTCTGGAAATTCCTTACTCTATCCTAGGCCTGAATTTTATTTTTTAATACATGTTTTGAATGCTGAAATGATTTGTCTTTTCTGCTTTATACTGTTTCAGCTCAGGCTGTATTCTGTGATTCTTTCTGCCATAAGTCTCATGTGACCTTAAATTTCATTGCTACTGATTTTAAAAGCTGTCAACATTTTAGGGGAAGTTTTTGTTTTTGTTTTTTGTAGTACTCGGAATCAAACCCAGAGTTCTTGCATGTGTTAAGCATTCTACTATTTGAGCTATGTTCCCAGCCTTTTTTTAATTTTGAGACAGGATCTCCCTAAGTTGCCAGACTCACTTCAAACTTGCGTGTGATCCTCTTGCCTCAACCTCCCAAGTAGCTGGGATTACAGGTGTGCACTAGGTGAAGTTTTTTCCCAGATACTCTATTCTTAACTGTTCAACCAGGAAAATGCTCTAGTTTCTTCTCAAAGGTGTACTTTTAAAACCAACCTCAGGGCTTAAGAGTAATATCAGAATCATTCTGTGTTTCTCCCAGACTGCTTGAAAGTTAAAGTCCAGGAGATGATAGTGTCCTATGTAAACTGAAGCTTCAAGTGCTCAGTGCCACTGCACATAGCTTTGTGTTCCTGTGTGACAAATAGAAAGACCTTAGAAAGGTTGTCTTTCCTTTTGGGGGGGATAGTGGTGGAATTCCAACCAAATACAACAGTCCCACAATAATCAAGGAGGATTGGTTTCAGGACTCCTGCAGTACCAAAATCCATGGACGCTTCAGTCCCTTCTATAAAATAGTGTAATATTTGCATAGAACCTATATACATCATCCCCTATGCTTTAAATCATCTCTAAATTACTTACAATACCTAACAAAATGTGTTATGCAAATAGTTTTTATTTCGTGTTTGTTTACAGAATAATGAACAAAAATAAGTTTAAAAAGAAGTCTGTGCATGCTGTAATCACAGTGGCTGGGGAGGCTGAGGCAGGAGGATCAAGTTCAAAGCCAGCCTCAGCAAAAGCGAGGCACTAAGCAACTCAGTGAGACTCTGTCTCTAAATAAAATACAAAATAGGGCTGTGGATGTGGCTCAGTGGTCAAGTGCCCCTCAGATCAGTCCCCAGTACACAACCCCCCTCCCCCCCCCCAAAAAAAAAACCTGCATGTTTTTGTTTGTTTGTTTTTTCAAATACTTTCAGTCTGAAATTAGGGACATGGAGGGCTGACTATTTCATTCTTGCCCTTCTCCCTCAACAAAAGACTAGATACTTTAGAGTCTAGAGACAGAAACACTCTAATTAAAACCTCTATAGATAGATTGTTTCAACTGGCAAGTGTACTATTGAAATATGTCTACTTATCTACATATTGCAGTAGCAAATGATCTGTTTTTTGACTTCTGTGTTTTCCTCCATTTAAACTAAATCTTCAGTAAGAAAATTATGGTCTTTGAGGTATCCCGCAAGATATTATAAAAGAAAATATATTCTCTATCTTGATGGAGTTTGAAGGCACAGATGTGTGCATTTGACAAAACTCAGCATATATGTTTAAAATTTGCACAAATGTAAATTTAACTCCTAAAAACATTGAAGTCCAGCTATGAATATGCATGCTGAATCACTTAGGAGGAAGGATATGGAAGCCTTTAGTTTACTTTGAAGTACATCAAAAAATTTAAATAGATTGATGATGAATATAGAGATGGATAGATATGTAATGTTAAGCAAGTATAATTAAATTTTAATGATAACATCTAGGTGGTAGGTATATAGATGTTCACTGTTCAAGGTTTATGTATGTATTTATTTATTTATTTTTGCAGTATTAGGGATTGAACCCAGCAGTTTCCACTGAGCTACATCCCCTTCCCCCAATTTGTTTGTATTTTTGAGACAGGTTCTTGCTAAGCTGACGGTGCTGACCTCAAACTTGCAGTCCTTCTGCCTCAACCTCCCAAGTAGCTGGAATGATGGGTGTTTGGGCCACTACATCTGGCTAGGGAGTGAATTTTATTTGACTTACCTATATGTTTAAATTTTTTCATAATTAAATTTCGAGGGGGGCAGTAAATATGACACTAGAAGCGATTACTTTTAATATACCATCTTAGGGAAAATTCTGAAAATATTTTCTAATGAGAAAATCATTAAAATTTCCAGCATATAATATATTGTTGCCATTCATACTATTTGATTTAGCTTCAGTGAGTAGAAGGAATTAGAAAAAAACACTACATCCCTTAACACTATTTTGAAATGAGGTGAAGATTATAGCAATAGTAATTTTATGCCCACCGTCTGTTTTTTTCTTCCTTATGATCATTCATTTAACCAACTTCTCCCTTCTTGGGCATAATCCTGAAGGATTATTTCTTCAGGAAAAAGAAAATTCTTTGTCATTCTGCTTAACAACTGAATATAAGCAAATATTTGAAGAGATGAATCACTGATTCCTGGACCATTTGTGAGAGAGGGTTAGACCAGTTGGCCTGATGCCTCCTTGGTGAGCTGGCTCTGATGGTAGAGGTCTGTTTTGTACTGACAGTGAGTACCAGAGCCTTACTGCTTTAATACTAAATTTACTGACACTCCCAAGGTTTTTTTCTTCTATCAGAGGAGCTTTAAAAAAATACAAAATATTGGAAGAATATGCTGGATATGGTGATGTACGCCTGTAATCCTCCCAGCAACTCAGGAGGCTGAGGCAGGAGAATCTCAAGTTCAAGACCAGCAACTTAGTAACCCTGTCTCAAAATAAAAAAGACTGGGGTGTAGCTCAGTGGTAGAACACCCCTAGGTTCAATCCCTAGCACCACAAAAATAAATATGGACATACGTACTTTTAGATCTAATAAGTCATATGATAGAGAAATGGAGAGAATAGTCTTTTTTTCCCTCTCTCTGCCTCTCAAAAAGGGTGGGTGTATAGCTCCGAAGAGGAATACTTGCCTAGCATGCTCAAGGCCATGAGGTCGAGCCCCAGGCCTACCAAAGAAAGGAGGGGGAATCAAAATTAATACTGTTACATTTCAGAGAAACATATTTGCAAATGAAATGGTTGACTTTGATTTTGCTCTCACAGGAAAATTGTTATCAAGGGTCTGCTGATTGAAAGCATTTATGTAAGTCTTTCTATTAAGCAATAATATCCAGTGGTAAAGACTGTCATTAAATTAGTTGATGATTATCCTAGCAACAGATGTGATAATTCTGTGTATTTAAATTATGTGACCAATTTTTTTTTTCCTTCTCAAAATCAACTTCATGAATTAATGCTGAGTAGTATTCAAAGTTAAGGTAAAATGTTTAGGTAGTATGTTGCTTTTCCATAATCTCTAGTCTTACTAATTTTCAGTCTGTCAACCCTGGATGCTGTTACCTGTAAGGAGGACACTATGTATGTCACTGGGTTGCTTCATAGGGTGAATCTGATGGAAAATATGTGAAACTATTTTTTTCATTTTGTTGATATGAATTGTACATCTCACTAATAGATGTAACTTTTTTTTTTTTTTGGTACCAGGAATTGAATTCAGGGGCACTTAACCACTTGGCCACATTCCTAGCCCTTTTTTTTTTTTTTTTTTTTTTTTTTTAATTTTGAGACAGGGTTCACTAAGTTAGTTGTCTAGGGCCTCATTAAGTTGCTGAGGCTGGCTTTGAACTTTGCGATCCTCCTGCCTCAGCCTCCCAAGCCTCTGGAATTACAGGCATGGGCCACTGAGTCCATATTCTAACCATTATTTTGACTGATATCTCCAAGGGACTACATACTAGGATAGTCTTAATTCATTTATATGAAAGGGAGGTCAACATTTTTTAATCCCATAAGAATCGTCTTTAATACTTCAGTTTGTTCCTTCATTCAGTCAGTAGGTTCTACTTACTGTGCCAGATGCTATTGTAAATACTACAACAGTAATTTCCAGTCCTGGCTGCCATCAGAATCACCTGGGGAGCTTTTTAAAAGACACAGGCTTGGGCCACATCCTAGAAATTTGGGATTCTGGCTATTTGGAGTTGTATTGTGAGGTAAGATTATTACTTTTTCTGTTTTGTAAAGTATATTAACAGTCAGGTTAATCAGGATGCATAGCAATAAATATTGTAGGGCCAATACTAGTGCCCAGGTCTTTCAGACAGCAAAGCTCATGTACTATGTTGTAGGTGGCCCCTGGCCACCTGTGCTAAAGTTATAAACTGAGTGTTACTGTCTTAAGACAATGGTCCTTGGAAACTGGGACACATAATGCTTTGTTGTTGTTGTTGTTGTAAACGAGTTAAAAAAATTATAGTTGTTTAGCTTTATCACCCAATCAGTAGTCACAACTTTTTTTCCTATGAAAAGTATAATGAATAACTAACATTTCCAAATAACAACTATACATTTTTAGTGCTGAATGAATCTGAAAGATCGTATACTTTGTTTGCTTACATCCCCTGCCTATGACTGTAATCCTCAAGATACAGATATGCTGAATTTTTTTTTCCTCTGTGATATGCCTCATGGCTTCTTCCACTTAATTAACCTCTTTTTATGCCTTTACAGCTAGTCCTTTATTTAAAAAAGAAAAGGAAGGGAGGAAGGAAAGAAGGAAGGAAGGAAAGGAAGGAAGGAAAGAAGGAAGGAAGGAAGGAAGGAAGGAAGGAAGGAAAAGGTTTTGATTGTAAAGAATATGGAAACTTCTTTTAGAAACTCCATTTTGCCAGGCATTTTGGTATGTGCCTCTAGTCCCATCTACTTGAGAGCCTGAGGCAGGGGGATCTCTTGAGCCCAGGAGTTCAAGGCCTCTGAGCAACATAGTGAGAACCCCACTATGCAAAACAAAACCAAAAAAAAAAAAAAAAAAAAAAAAAAAAAATCCATTTTCTTCTCTGACAGATTTATAATTGACATCATCTTCTGGGTCATTTAAGGAAAATTACTCTTTCAGAAGACATTGACCCAAAATACACTTGAACTCAGTTTAGAAATGGAAAAAAAAAGAAACTTTAATTTTTGTCTTACCTCCAAATTTAGTCTGACTTTAAAAAAAAAAAAAAAGATGTATTGGATATCTTACAATCACTGTGAAATTATACTAAATAGGAATCTACATAAATTATTCTATATTCAGTTTATATACATCTTAGGAAAAATTTTCTTGGGTAGAATAAAGTTTAGGATTTGGGATCAGGGGCTGGGAATATGCTCAGTGGTAAAGCACTTTCTAGCCAGGCACAAGGCCCTGGGTTCAGTCCCCAACACTGAACAAAAATTGCATTTTGCCGTGCATGGTGGCACATGCCTGTAATCCCAGCCTCAGCAATTTAATGACTTCTAAGCAACTTAGCAACTATAAACTGTGACTTTATAGAATGCACAATCGTCTGTCCTTCAAGCCTTTGTTTGTGGGGACTTGAGCTCACCTGGACATTCTCAAATCATTACAGTTTATTTTTAGTACCTGATTTGTCTGCCTTCTTCAGGTGTGCCTTTTCTGATTTAATGCATCTGGTTAAACTGAATCTGTTTTTTGCATCTAGCATCCCATCTGACCTTCCATACCGATGGTGTGGAAAGGCTGTAGAGCATTAGAAAAACTCTTCTGTTCTGGCAAAATGAGAGTAGTTCTAGGCCCTCACTGTGGGGAAGCAGTTTGGAGTTTAAAGAACACTTTCTCAGGGGATGAGGCATTTCTCAGGAGTTAAGTTTTATCAGACCTTGGCCCATTCCCTTCCATCATCCCCCCAGTATCAGCTGGTTTAGCCAGACTTTCATAGCATAGTTGGTAAGAAACAGTAATAAACCAGAGTATTCTGTACCACCTTTAAACTGATGAGGTAGTTCTATATATGCTGCTATAGAAAGTTGTGGTATTAACTTAAAAAAGAAAAGGGCAAAAGCAGATCACAGGACAGTATTTATGACTTTGTCCTGGTTAGACTTAAGGAAAGAACTAATTTGTCAATACATAATAATAGGTAATGAAGCAAAGGAATAAAAATCTTAACAAGGGATAAATTTGGGAAAGGAATGGGCTTAGGTAGAGCAAAAGAAGGGCTTTCTAGGTTTTAAAATTAAACTGAATTTGGTTTTTTGTTTGTTTTTTGGTACTAGGGATTGAACCCAGGGGCACTTTGCTGAGCTACATCCCCAGTCCTTTTTATTTTTTCTTTTGAGACAGGGTCTTGCTAAGTTGCTGAGGGTCTTTCTAAGTTGCTGAGGCTGGCTTCAAACCTGTGATCCTCCTGCATTAGCCTCCTCAGTTGCAGAGATTATTGGTGTGCACCACCTTGCCTATCCTAAATTAATATTTTTTTGTTTTGTTTTGTTTTTTGTTTTTTAGTTTTTTTTTTAAATAGAGTTAGCAGGTACATTATTAAAAAAAAAAAAAAAAAAAACAAGTAATACTTTAAAATGTCAAGAAAGTGATCTGGTGACATAATCAGCTGGGCTACTGCCCAGTGTGGCAAGCCTATCAGAAAACCTCTCATCTGAATCATTCCTACAGTATAATATCTGAGAAGGGCCAGAGCATGGCTTCTCAAATGTTGCTTTTGGTCTTTTTCAGGACACTAACATAACTTATAAGATCAATAGAAATTTATACCAGAGACCCTTTAAAAGAGTTATTTCTGGGCTGGGATTGAGGCTCAGTGGTAGAGTGCCTCAGTACCACATAAAAAAAATAAATAAAGTTATTTAAAAAAAAAGAGTTATTTCTGGTTCCTGTCTCCTCTGTCCTTTTAAGCACTGAAATGTCTTTGTTTTCTCCTCTTGGAAGGGAATTGTACCCTTGTCCCTGCAGTAATGGGAATGTCATTTATTTTGACTCTTTGCTGGTTTTAATGTGTTCTCTCTGTTAGAAGGCTATTTCCAACTGAGACCTTGCATTCTGCTTTTACCCGTATACTTCAGTCTGTTCTTTTAAGTACAACCTCCAAATTTTAAAGATAGCCAGTCTGTTTTTGAGGAACCAAGCACATCTGTGGTATTACTTGGCTCAGCCATTGCTGTCTTGGTTGTCTGGAGGCAGATAATATCTGTCTGTTCCCTCTTCTTTCTCTTCTCTCATCCCATCCTTTGCTGTTCCTTTCCCTGCCTCCTCTCTTCCCTCTATATTAAATTGCATAATTATATATATGCAAAGATGTTCTATCTCCATTTTCCCCACCACCCTTATTTCTCCCTATGGGCAGTAAACGGGAAATATTGAAAAGAATTTGCTATGAAAATAATGAACGTAATTTTCTCTTCTAATACCACTGAATTTCAAATTTTATTTATATCTAGTGCTCAGGACATGAGGAATTAAGCATAAATAGCCAGATATTGATTAGGGACTATACACTAGCATTATCTGTTCCTTATGTGTCCTAGTCTCCAAATGACAGCATGATTTTTTACTTTTTGCTGCCTAGCCCATGTCAGTCTCCTAATTCCAAACCTTTCTAGAACCTGTACAGAGGTTCTCAGCTCAGTGAATAGCTACTTCTATCATTTGTTTTTTTGATGATAACCACTGTGTGGGATGAGAATGACTATCCATAAATTACTGGAGGGCAGAGACTGTACCTTCTTCTCTTTATTCCAGGGACCCTTTAAGAGAGTTATTTCTGGTTTCTGGCTCCTCTGTCCTTTTAAGCGTTGAAATCTCTTAGTTATCTCCTCTTTGGAGGGAATCCTACCCTTGTCTTTGTTCTCCTTGTCCCAGCATAGTGCCTGGCACAAGGTGCTTAGTATTTTCAAAGATAATTGGCGTGTCTTATTCTTTGTAGCAGACATGTACAACAGACTGATCATTGTGAGAAAATAACTTTGTGATATAAATTCATATTTCCCCAGAGTCTTGCTTACCTAACAGAAAAACTTTGCAAATACTTGTGTGATTTCTATAAATTCTTAACTAAGACTCCATTTGGAAAATCAGTGCAGTTTTAGGGATTTAAGAGGAACATTCTATTCTTTTATTCTTCTTATCAAATGAGTGCTATCACCATTGTATCATAACTTTTTCAACAACAGACGTGTAATTAGATATTTTATTTGAAACATTGAATTGGCCCATATGTTTACATGAAGAAAGGAGATGATTAATTTTTTTATCACAAAAGCAGTCCTTGAAAAAATTGGACATGTTCTTCTAATATATTTCTGTATACATAGGAAGAAGCACACATACGGTTTTAAAACATCACTTTTCACTTCTGTGGCTTACAAGGATATGCGTTAGCAATCGACTTTATAATATAATGATGTAAAGGAATTCTTGATTGATCGTTAATTCTGTTATCCAGTGATATTTCCTTATATTGGAAACCTATAAAAATCACCAAAGATGTTGATTCTTTATAATTTAAATGTCTATATAACCAAACTAGGAAACTCAGAGTAATTGAGTTGCCAAGAACCTTCTATTCATTTTCCTTTTCCTTTCTTTCTTTTAGAACTGCCAGCAGATGACCAAGATTCCCTGTAACTGATAATGTTGGAAATCAGCTCTGCAATGTGCTTCAGCATTCATTTGTCAAAAACAAATAAGATGCAAGTTCTTCAATTCCAGATTATGAAAACAGTACTTGGAAAACTGAAAACTACCTAAATGATTGTCTTTGGTTGGGCCGTGTTCTTAGCGAGCAGAAGCCTTGGCCAGGGTCTGCTGTTGACTCTCGAGGAGCACATAGCCCACCTGCTGTGGACTAGAAGTGCCACTATTACCATGGGTAATTCTTGTATCTGCCGAGATGACAGTGGAGGAGAAGACAGTGTTGACACTCACCAGCAACAAGCCGAGAACAGTGCAGTCCCCACTGCGGACACAAGGAGCCAAACCCGGGACCCTGTTCGGCCTCCGAGGAGGGGCCGAGGACCACATGAGCCAAGGAGAAAAAAACAAAATGTAGATGGGCTAGTGCTGGACACACTAGCAGTAATAAGGACCCTTGTAGATAAGTAAGTATCTGACTCACTGGCCCCTCTAGTGCCATGCACAGTGTTCTGCCAGGAACTTCAATTTTTGGACTCCCTCAATTCATCAGGGATGTATTCATGAAGGCTTGTGCTTACTGGGGAGGGGAGAATACTTTATTTTTCCTCTATGGTAGAGTAAATGGTAAGGTTTGATATTTTTACTGACTGTCATCCACTCCTGCCTAAAATGTCAGAAATGTCTAAACATTTCTGTAGCAGAAAACACTAATTGAAGCTATGAATTTTATTTGGGTAATAGTAAATATGGAATAAGTTTGTGTTGTTAGCTAGGAAATGGTTTCATGAAGACTCACTGTTACTATGCTTGCCTGTCTATTCCACTGACCAGAGATTGAAGATGAGTTGTTTCACCAAGAGTGTGACTGTATGCAACTACTGTTGGCAACCTAAGGACCAGGTCAAGAGGCGTTTTCCTTCTCCTTTCTTTTAGATTTCTTATTTGGTTCTCATAGATCCAGTCAGGAGGCTAGTAAGTTGAAACTGCAGGATACACCTGTACTTCTTTTGTCTTTTCCCCTACTTTGTCCAACTTGGAGTACAAAATCCAGGATTGAATAACAGTGAAATTAAAGGGCATTGTTCAAGTTGGAAAAACAAGTTAATTTAAGGTTGTATAACTTAATAGTTGAGAACATGGATTTTAGAACCATGATGGACTCAGGTTCAGATTCTGATTCATACACTTACTAGTTGCATGACTTTGGGTAACTTAACTTCACTAAGCCCCAGAATCCTCATCTGTAAAAGGAAATACTTTTCTTACAGAATTATCATGAGATAATATATATAAAATATCTAGTGTAGTGCTTTGTACAAAACAGTTGTTCAATAGAGGTTAGTAAGTTTTAAAAGATTTCTAGGTTTTTGGTTTTTTGGTTTTTTTTTTTTTGTTTTTTGTCTTTTGCTTTAGGTTCTGCTAGTAAAATTAAGTATATAAATATTTGATAATAATATTAATAAAAACCAAGTTTTTATAGTTCCTCAGAAATTATAGCATATGCCAGGTGCAGTTGCACACACCTGTAATCTCAATAACTTGGGAGTCTGAGGCAAAAGGATCACAGGCTCAAGACCAGCTTCACCAACTCAGCAAGGCCTTAGAAACTTAGACTTTTCTTAAAATAAAAAGAGCTGGGGATGTGGGGATGTGGCCCAGTGGTAAAGTGACCCTAGGCTCAATCCCTAGTATCAAAAAAAATAGAATATATATATATACACACATACACACACACACAACACATATATATGCATGTATATGTGTACATACATACATATACATATATAACAATATATAGATAACTGTATATTTATATATCAAAACAGTATGTACCTGAGCTATTTTAGACTCTTTCTCACAATACCTGAGTATTTCTTGCTCTTCAAGAGTAATACTACACACACACACATGCACACACACACACATGCATACACACACATATCAATACATACATATTGCTTTCTTTTTTTTTAAATTGGGTTTGAACCCAGGATCACATAACCACTGGACCCGATCCCCAGCCCTTTTTTATATTTTATTTTGAGACAGAGTCTTGCTAATTCCTTAGGGCCTCACTAAGTTGCTGAGGTTGGCTTCAAACTTGCAATCCTCCTGCCTCAGCCTCTTGAGTCGCTGGGATTACAGGCATGTACCACTGTGCCCAGCTATACATGTATGTATCTTTTAAAAATTATCCCTTTTACTGTAAAATTGTAATGAAAAGTTAACCTTCCCGAATGAGGAAGTAGACCACAGCAATTAATTAAGCCCATTAGAAAAACAGGTGCAGAATAGACTTCCTAATTTTAAGAGTGCGATTATAGGGATTATGGTGAATAAGGTCGGGCCATTTCTTCCAAGTTCCAGGAAAGTATTACAAATTATAAATGACCTGTGGATAAAAAGCATATAATTCACTTAGGTGAGGCAAGTGTTCTACATTTGAGTACAGGGTAACTTTCACCTAAAACCTGTTTTTTCCTAAATGATAGGTGTAATTCTGAGAATGAGAAAATAAGGCAGATGTGGAACAAATTAGAAAGGGACATGTTGAATAAGATGACAAAAACAGAATTCAGTTTATGAACATAGACATTGAGCTCATTTTTAGAAGTTATAACCTATAAAATTTATAGAGCTGTTAAAATGAAACATGAAAGATAGAACATGTAAGTTTGGTAAAGGATATATCTAAGTGTGTATATGCAAGCCAGGCTTGTTGGTGCAAACCTATAATCCCACTGACTGAGGAGGCAGGAGGATCGCAAGTTCAGGGCCAGCCCCAGCAATTTAGTGAGACCCTGTCTCAAAAAAATACAAAGGATGGGGATGTAGCTCAGTGATAAAGTACTCCCGAGTTCAATTCCCAGTACCAAAAATGAAACAAATGGCAGTTATGAAAAGTATATGAAATGAAAAGACAGAATGAAACAAAAAGCAGAAGAATTAAAAGGGAAAGAAACACATAGAAATCTTAGAAATGAAACATAGTTTGCTGAAATAAAAGCTCAGTAGATGGTATAAATCCAAATGTGCCATAAAGAGAAAATTAATTAATAACAGTGTTGAGGGATTCACTCAGAACACCAGAAACAACAAAGCAATGACAGAAATTTTCAGAAGAAAATTAGTTAAGATTGAAAATACATAGCATTAAAATTAGACAACCATAGCAACAACAAAAAATGAGTTAAAAACTTTGTTTAGATGAGGGGAAAAGAAAACTGCATATTCTAATTTATTTCAAAACAAAATTGTGGAAAATAAGAACACTACCAAGGTGCTCTTTTTCTATAGCAACTCTTTCATCGTGGCATTAGGAACAGTGCTCTCCTCTCATCAGTGTCACCCTTTCTTAAGTAAAAATAGAGAAAAGAGGACAATAATATAGGTGGTTATATAATTGCCAATACTATGTATGTACGTATGTATGTATGTATTATTTATTTATGGCTGACCTCAACCTTTCAATACTCCTGCCCTCAGCCTCCCACGTCTCCAGGATTATAGGAGCACTGCACTCAGCTTAGCTGTTGTTTCTTTACTTTTATTTTTTTATTTTTGGTACTAGGGATTGAACCCAGGGGCACTTAACCACTGACCCACATCTCCAGTCCTTTTTTATATTTTATTTTAGAGACAGGGCCTCACTAAGTTGCTAAGGCTAACCTTGAATTTAGGATCCTCCTGCCTCAGCCTTCCAAGCTGCTGGGATTACAGGCGTGTGCCATGCTTCTTTAAATATTCTTATTTTAAAATGATTTTGAAGTTCTATTAATAGCATATTTTTGGTGGTGACTTGAATTGTTAATGATCTTAATGTTAACTCTGTGTGTTTTAGAGTTTTATTTGCAGATCCTTGGTCGTTTTCTTTCTTTCTTTCTTTCTTTCTTTTTTTTTTTTTGGTGGTGGTGCTGGGGATCTAACCCAGGGCCTCACCCATGCTAGGCTAGTGTTCTACCACTAAGCTGCATCCTTAGCCCTACAGACTCTCTTTTCTGTGTGTGTATGCAGGGGATTGAACCAAGGGGCACTTTACCACTGAGCCACATATGTGCCCTAGCCCTGTTTTGTACTTTACAGACAGGGATCTCCTTGAGGTGCTTAAGGCTTGGCTATATTTGCTGAAGCAGTTGTTGAACTCGGTATCCTCCTGCCTCAGCCTCCTGAGCCCTGGGATTACAGGCGTGGGCCACTACAGCCTCTTGATATCAGTTCTTTTCTTACTTGTGTGTGTGCCCACATGGTTGGTGCACACTTGCCAGGGCTGCCTTGCTTATGTGTTGCACTCCTCTGTGAGTGAGTCTAAAATTGAAATTGGGGGTAGTTCTGCATTCTGACTCACTATAAGAAGCTCAGGTCCTGCTGCTTATCTTTCTTTGCCTTTTTCAGTCACTGGGAACTTGCTACTTTATACCAGTTTTAGCTCAGTTTATCATTAATAACTTTTTCATCTCTTTCACTGAAGGAGAACATCTGCCCATCCCTAGGCAAGGTTTGGGTTCCTTTACCCTTGTGAGCTTAGAACTCCCAGTCACCTTTGTTCAGTTCCTAACCTACAGCCCAAGTAGTCCTCTGACTTAGCTTCAGCTTCCCTCCAGAAATTTCTGCCACATTTTCTACTCCATAAAGGAATTTATCTTGTTATTTGAGTGTAGGAATGTGCCTGCGTCCATAAGTACCTCTGCATAGAACTGAAGTACTCCTATTCCTTATTAGTTCTCTATATTGAGTTTTATTACTCTTTCCTTCTTCCCTTACCTCATTCTCCTCTCCAACACCCACCTCCAAATGTCAGTAGGCAGCCATTCTAGTGAATTTAAGATATGTTCTTCCCTGTAGTTCCAGCTACCCTGGAGGCTGAGATGGGAGCATTTGAGTTCCAGATAAAAATAGCAAGACCCATCTCAAAAGGAAAAAAAGAAGATATATTCTTCCCAATTCTATCATATGTTTGTTTATGTCTGTTAGGAAGAATATTTATAGAGTTGTATGTGTGATTTTTTTTTTCAGTTTACATAAGTGATTTAGTTATAAACCTCTTTGTTTTTAACTACTCAATATTAAATTAAGATATGTTGCTATATGTAAACCTGCCAACTGCTTCTGGCCACCACTCGTTGTGCTTGAAAGTACCATATTTTGTTACCTTTTCATCTGGTTGATGGTCACTTAGGTTACTGCCACATTTTATTCCTACAATAACCCTTTGGTAAATTGCACAAATAAGCATCAATTGGTAGATCTACGTAAAAACTTCCGTGGAATTGTTTTAATATGTGCATACTTAATTCTAGGTATTACCAGAGTTTGCATCAGTCAGTTGTTATTGTTTTTAAAAATCTTTTAAAAATGATTCCCCCTTATGTGAAAGGACACAGAATATCATCAAGCTAACCAGCACCTAATGAGTACCTGAATGAACATAGTCATTCCTATATTACAAGTTATTCTTATAGACATTAATTTTTTATGACAGGAAAACAGAGATCCAAAATAAGTGTTATTTGTTTAATAAACAGCGTTGTCCTTAAGCAATTAGAGTTATCAATGTTTGATGGAAAAATATTTCAGTATTAAAGTCCCCTGAAGCATCTCTGTAGGCTTTCTGGGATCCCAGTTTGAAAAACTCAAGGAAATAAGCTATATGATGCCATTTTAGATAGTATCTAGAATATTAAATAGTTTCTTGATTAAGTTTGGTTTCCTTTTTCTTCTAATACCATTTTATGAAGTTTAAGCATGCAGTGATATTCCCAGAAGCAAACTTTCAAATGAAGATGTTTATTTAGGTCCCTGATTTCCTAAGTCCTCAGTTGGATTGCCATCTTCCACCCTGGCATTCTTTGAGGTAAGTATGAGGAAGATGATGTTGACCTTTCTGGCTTGTCTCATTTGGCATTGGGCCTCTAGAGGCTACAGCTACGAGTAGATTCTGGTCTCCAAATTTTGGGTCCTATGCTTTTACTGCAGACTGCATAGCAACCCTTGCGTGTGCCCATCAGCCCATTTGTCTGGGACCCTCACAGGCAGTGACCTGTGAAAATGAGTGCATATGGTATACATTTGTCCTTCAGGTTGTAGCTCTGGTTGTTTCTTCCATCATTTTCCCTACATTCATTCGTGTTCATCTCTTTCTATCCTCACACTTCCAGTTTGATTTTTTTTCTTAGAAATATCATTTATTATTTCCTCAAGTTTAATGTCTTAAATGTTTGTTTTTCAGTGATCAGGAACCTCCTTATTCAATGATTACATTACACGAAATGGCAGAAACAGGTACTTTTCTAACGAATACTTTTCTAATGAATTAACAATAATGAAGAAATGTGGCCACTTTATTTTTTAAGACAAAAGATTCTAAAAATGTCCATGTGTAAGCCCTTAGTGTTTGGAAATTTCCCTGTAAATGTGTAATATCCTGAATATTAGCGGCTGTCTGTGGTGATGGTTTTCTCACTTGAAATGATGAAGGAAAGAAAAAAACTTTTTGGCATTGACAGATTTTGACCTAGACTGTTCTAGAGATTGGGAAGATAACTTTTTGTCCCTCAATTTCCTAAATATAATTCTGAAAATAGAGCCAACACAGAGTATACTAGTGTTCTCAGTTCATTCCTATGTAGTGAATAAGATGTCTAAAACTGTTTTAATCATAATTTGATGACCCAAGATCATAGTTTAAGTTTTCTCCAAATAAAGATGTCCCCAAACCTCCAGACACCATAAGGAGAATTTTGATCCAGTCCACCACCATGACTAGCAATTGATAATTATGTCCATGCCAAATATTGTCTGCTCAAAACTATAAGATGAGAGCTGGGGTAGAGCACTTGCCTACCATGTGGGAGGCCTGGGTTCAATCCCCAGTACTACAAATAAAATCAAAGCTGCAGGACCAAGGCCAAAAGTATTTCTGTGTCAATGTGAAGTCCTCTTGTGTTACTCTATAAGTTACATATTTTCATATTTTCAAAATAGTGGCTCCATTATATAATTTTCTTGATTTACTCTTAGATGAAGGATGGTTGGACGTTGTCCAGTCTTTAATTAGAGTTATTCCATTGGAAGATCCATTGGGACCAGCTGTTATAACATTGTTACTAGATGAATGTCCATTACCCACTAAAGTAAGTTAATAATAATATTTTATAAAACTGTCATCTGTGCTTAAGCACAGGATTAGTTACTATAAAAAAACATTTGATATATGCATTTCCTCTTCATACATTTGAGATGTTTTATTCACTATTTCATTATGTAAAATGTTTTTATTACTAATGAAGTGAGACTTCGTCTATCAATAGCATACTGTAAGGTGTTAGTTTAAATTTTTCTAAATGTTAAAAATTGTAGCATTTATATTTATAATAATCTTTGGAAACTAGAAGAAAATGTTCTGTTGCTTAGTTGATTTTCCTATCTTTCTCTGAGCAACTTCCTCTTAATAAAAATTTCCAATAAGAGGAAAAGGAGCATTGTACTAGAGTACTTTTGAGTCTTGCTCAAACATATTAGGCATTATTGTAGCTTTAATTATACCTTACTTAGAACAAAAATATCAAACATTCATTGCCTTAGTCTGTATATTCTGCAGATTTTTCCCTTTTTTTTTTTTTAATTTGGATTCTGGCATGTTAGTCTGTTTAAGCCTCAGACATTTGGGGCCTGTGCAGGAAAAAAAAAATTATAGACAGAAGGGAAAAACTTCTAACCTAGTCACTGATTGATTGGTTGATTTTTTACCTAGACTTATAAATGGTTTCCATTGCTTCAAAAACTCTGGTGGGATTTGTTCTTGCTTGGCAAAATTTTGTTTTGTTGTTTTTTTGTACTGGGGATTGAACCCAGGGTTCCTTTACCACTGAGCTTTATCCCCAGCCCTTTTTATTGTGTCTCACTAAGTTGCTGACGCTGGCCTTGAACTGGAAATCCTCCTGCCTCAGTCTCCCAAATTGCTGGGATTACAGGTGTGCACCACTGTGTCCAAGCAGCAGTGAAACTTTTTTTTCCAAGTAATTTTTTACTTCAACATCACTAGGCCCTAATATTATTAATCATATTGATATTTGAATAGCTTTAGTCTATTTAATGATCCAAGAGTGGTGTATGTATATGGAGGGGGAGGTATAGATAAATATGTAGATATAGATATCAAATGTACAGCAAGTGTATTTTGAATGAAATGGAAGCTAGAAATTCCATTCCGTTCAGATTGAGCAAATAATATTTCCCATCAGTAATGATATTGAGGTACACGGTGTAATTTTTACGTGGTTATTCTGAGTTTAACACCTGGTTATAGCTTTATCTCAAAGAATTCTTTTGGGAAAATGACCTGAGAAGTATATATATCAAATCCACCTGTACATTTTTATTTTTAGGATGCACTCCAGAAACTGACTGAAATTCTCAATTTAAATGGAGAAGTAGCTTGCCAGGATTCAGGCCATCCTGCCAAACACAGGAATACATCTGCGGTCCTAGGCTGCTTGGCAGAGAAGCTAGCAGGTAACTCTAGAAAGCACCACAGAGGAAGATCTACATTGTTTGACTTTAAGGAGAGTTTGCACTGCAAGTCTTGTCAAACTTGCTATAGCAGAAAGGAGGGATGGGGCTAACTGTAAGAAACATTAGAAAGGATACAGAGGCTAAGTGTAATCTAACTTAGCTTTGCAGATTTTCAGAGAAATTTAAAAGAAAAAAGTTGTATTTATTTAAGATTAAGAATAAGGGGAAAAGCTAAATTTAGTATAATTGCATATATGTAAAAAATTTAGCTAGCTAATGAAGACATACCAGAGAGGAGAAGAGGAAAAGGAGTTTAGATTGCAGTAGTTCCTGAGATACAGATATTTGACCTTTTTACGAATATTATTCATTTTAGGAACATGAACAGTGAAGTACATGTGAATAGCTCAGCTAGTTTCTTGACTTGTAGTGGAAGAAATAATGGACTGGAAGTCAGAACATGTGTGCTGGGTGCAGTGGCACATGCCGGTAATCCAAATGACTTTGGAGGCTGAGACGGGAATACAAGTTTGAGACCAGCCTTGACAATTCAGAAAGACCCTGTCTCAAATAAAAATTGAAAAAAGGACCGGGGATGTAGCTCAGTAGTACCAGAACCAAAAATGTCACTTTACTCAGTGGATTCAATTGTTCAACTCAGAAACAATAATGGTACTCTAACCAACCTCAGAGCAGGAGGTTTGAGTAAGATAATGTGCGTGAGACTATTTTGTAAAAGGTATGGATTTCGTTTTCGTTTTTGTTTTTGTTTTTTTGTGGTACTGGGGATTGAACCCAGGGCCTTTTGCTTGCAAGGCAAGCACTCTACCAACTGAGCTATATCCCCAGCCCTAAAGGTATGGATTTCTACCAAAACAATTTGTCATTAGTTACTATTTTAAAATAATATGGCACTTTTAATTATAGCCAGTGTTTGTTGTATTTGTCTAGGTCCTGCAAGCATTGGTTTACTTAGTCCAGGAATACTGGAATATTTGCTGCAGTGTCTGGTAAGTGAGACATCAAAGCTAGTTATTTACATTTTTCTCAAGTTGCCAACATAGTTCCTAGCACAGAGAATGGAATTAGTTGTAAATTTTATTTGCAGGTGTTTCCTGAGAGTTATTTATTCCCTCTTATGTTTAAAGAATAAAAGGAATTTATTATACACAAAAGCAAAAACAACTGAGTTAGTCCATTTTTAAATTTAGTCATGAGATAGCAACTGGACTTTTCTGTATGTACTTAGAGCCTACCAAATGGTAATAGGGACCCCAGAGTGGAAATAAAATGTGGCATTCCAGCGTCAGGTCAGGTTCCCAGTGGATATGAATCTCTACCCCTGCCTACCTACTGCTACTGCTCTTAAAACTGTCATCTTTGGGTATTTGATGTACATCTGTGAAGCTTGTGGTTGGTTCAGGCTGTACCTTCAGATCTCTCCCAGTGCTGGACTGCAGTCTTGACCAGTTTGTATTTTTAAGTTCTTTTTGCAGGCCTAGTGAGCCTTAGTCTTTTTCCAAATTTCAATCTGAAAGACCTCATATGTCCATACCTACATGATATGGCTTAAAATTAGACCTCTACTGTAAGGTCAGGATTCAGCTTCACCCAGAGGAGGGAAAAATGGGCTTTGTGGCCAAGGCAATACCACAGGTAGAAATCCAGAGAAGATCAGAGAAAGTAGTGTTTAGAGGTAGGAGGATATGGACCCAGTAGCCAGCAGCAGAGAGTTCAGGGCTGGAAAAGCCAGGCAGAGGAATTGAAAATGGATATGGCATAAAACAGGATGCTGAAGATGCTTCACAGTGGGGGAGGGTGTTGGTTCTGTGATAAGCTTTGCTAGACTTAGTTGGCACCAGGGAAGTACATGGGAATCCTCTTAGAGTTTGCAGCTCTCTGGAGGCTCCCCAGGTAGTTGTGGAAACATGACTGTGAGAGGGATGTTAACCAGGTAGGCCTTCTTTACATGGGAACTCAGGTGCCTTGAATTCAGGTGTAACTCCAAGAGCCCTCTTGTTGCTCTCTGCCCTACCATCACTATTTGTAGACTTCCTTACAGGGTCCAGATTAAAAACAAGCCATTAGTTGTTAATTTCATTATTTATAGTTGCAAAAGTTGGTAGTGATGAGTCGTTCTCTTTAGGATTCTGAATAAAAGGTTATTTTTAGCTCCAGTTCTAAGTTTTCTGCCTTGCTTAAATGAATGTAAAAATCAACATTTTATTTAACAGAGCCTTCACATAAATGTTACTAAGTAAAATGATACAATGTTTTTAACAGGATATGTTGACATTTGTTTCTGTAAATTAACCCAGTGACTTCAAGGAAAAAAACAGATTAAGAGATTTCTATCTTGGTTCTTCCTTTTGAACAATATTTGCCAAATGAATAATTGAGGACTTGAATGAGGAAGACTTTTCTAACTGCTTAAAAACCAAAAACACCTAGGGGCAAGAAGATAAAATTGATAGCTTGTTGCCTCTGTAGGGGGTGATTTTTTAAATGCTTCCTTTTCTTTCAGAAGTTGCAGTCTCACCCTACAGTCATGCTATTTGCACTCATCGCACTGGAAAAGTTTGCACAGACAAGTAGGTATAGTGACTTCTTGCACTAATGATCTTCTGTATTCATTGTTAAAAATCTTAAGTTGTCTTTGTTACTGGATAACCAACACTTTGAACCCCACCAATCTTGTACACATTCTGTTTTTCCCTGGGTAGACATTTCAAGGCCAATGAAGCATAACAGGGACAAAGGCAAAGATTTTCTTGCCCAAGAATCTGAACTAGTGAGCATTGTTACTCACTTTGTGTGTTGCTGGGTATTAAACCCAGGAGTACTGTACCACTGAGCTACATCCCCAGCCCTTTTATATTATTTTGATTTGGGGGTTTCACTAAGTTGTCCATGCTAGCCTTCATCTTGCAGTTCTCCTGGCTCACCCTCCCAAGTAGCTGTGATTACAGGTATGTGCCACTGTGCCTGTCTCATTAATCACTTCTTATAGTTAAAAATTTGGTGATAGGGTTGCTAGAAAATTGTCAAAGTTCTCTCTCCTAACAGCTAGGGAGGCTGAGTCAGGAGGATTGCAAGTTCAAAGCCAGCCTCAGCAACAGCAAGGTACTAAGCAAATCCATGAGACTGGGGATGTGTGGCTCAGTTGTTCAGTCCCTGGTACACCAAAAAAAAAAAAAAAAAAAAAGCTCTCTGGCCTTGTCATCCTTAGAAACATTAATGGAAGTTCATTCTGGTCCCCAGGTTCTCCAATTACCTCTCCATACTCATTACCACCACTAATTTGCTCAACAAATCATCCTACTCTTTCATTGTTAATTGAAGGATTTCTTCTTTCTAAACAGGTGAAAATAAATTGACTATCTCTGAATCCAGTATTAGTGACCGGCTTATCACATTGGAGTCCTGGGCTGATGATCCTGATTATCTGAAACGTCAAGTTGGTTTCTGTGCCCAGTGGAGCTTAGACAATCTCTGTAAGTTGGAGCTGTCCGCTTTAAAATGTCAGTTTCCATTTCTAAACTCATTTTGTTGATAGCTTCCCTGGCCTGCCTTTTGTTAAGAATGAGCGTGAAGCTGGGTGTGGTGGTGCACGCCTGTAATCCCAGTGACTCGGGAGGCTAAGGCAGGAGAATCACAAGTTCAAAACCAGCCTCGGCAACTTAGTGAGACCCTGTCTCAAAATAAAAAATAGGGCCGGGGATGTGGCTCAGTGGTCAAGTACCCCTGGGTTCAATTCCTGGTACCAAAAACAAATAAAAAAAATTTAAAAATTCGTGTGAGCCCTTTTTTTATAAGCTTCTGTACTGGTTGGTTGGATATATTCTAGTAGAAAGGTATCCTAAAAACCCTTTGATAAGAATTATATGGAGGGCTGGGATGTGGCTCAGTGCTAGAGTTTTTGCCTAGCATGTGTGAGGCACTGGGTTCGATTCTCAGCACTGCATATAAATAAATAAAGGTTCACCAACAACTAAAAAATTTTTTTTTAAATTATATGGAATATTTCTAATTCCAGCATTCTCATTCACAAACCTCTCTTGGCACACCCTATTTTATGCTGTATTAAGAACCTTAATCATATGGCACTGTCTAACCAACTCTTTCCAAGACAAACTGCTGACTTCCCACCTCTGGGCCTATTCCCTCAACTTGGAATTCCCTTTTTTTACTTTTCTACCTATCTCACTTTTGCTCCTCAAACCCAACCCATGTCCTCCCTGCACCAGGAGGGTCATTCCTGGCTTTTTCTTTTCCTTCTCCAAGGACTTCTAGAACAAAAACTATTAGTACTGTATCCTCACTTCCCGCCCCATTGTTAGCACAGCGCTGAAGCACATTGAAGATATCACTCCCCACTCCTGCTCCAGCATTGTGGGTACAGCCTGTGTAGAGAGAGGCCAATTAAAGAATAATTCTGAAAAAGTTCAATTCCAATTTTGTTTCATGAAAAAGATACAGGGAATAGAAACATCCACCTCACGGTGCTGCTCTTCTGACATTTGCACTGAGGTGCTAAGCCTCCTTGCCAGTTCATTCCTTGGCAGGGGTGGCAGCTAGAGATGACAGTAGCTTTCTTTTTTTTTTTTTTTGCCCCACAGTAGCCTGCCTTAGAAACATGACCACTTTTTTCTTTTGCAGTTTTAAAAGAAGGTAGACAGCTGACCTATGAGAAAGTGGACTTGAGTAGCATTAGGGCCATGCTGAATAGCAATGACGTCAGTGAGTACCTGAAGATCTCACCTCATGGCTTGGAGGTAAAATTTCTGCAAATGGACCTTTTGGGGGGTAAAATCATTTTGCTCCCATTTTCATGTTCTACTTTTGAGCAAAAGCAATGTCTTTCCACCTGGAAGTTTATTTCCTACCTGCAGAGTGAGAAGAGGTAGAAGTGATGGGATAGAGTGTCTTGAGATATTATCTACTCAGTTATACCTCACATGGAACTACACCTATTATAAGCACTGTGATACTGACTGGTTTAAATACGTCTGTTTTTAATCTTTGTAAAAACACTAGTGTTTCAAAAGGAGATACCTCCTTTTTTTAAATTTCAATGTAGTCAATCATATTAGGTCTGGTTCCCTTTCTCCATGTATGTTACATGTTGCTGACTTTGAGGTGAAAGTTGATGAAAAAGCTCTTTTGTACAGCAAAGCACCACAGGGACTAGACGTGAGGATTAAAGAACTGTTTGAAGAATGGCTACAGCTCTTTGGTCCTATGTATTCCCAAATCTGTTGGGTAGTTTTCTACTTTGGATTATATTTAGGTACCCCATCTTATACCCTTTCTCCATCAAATGAAGGTGATACTTAGGAATTGATAAAAGGCTCTTGTCTGGAAGATCTTAACCTGAAAGCAATGCTCTGTGTGTACTGAAAAATGAAGCCAGCGGCCTTGACTCATTCTTAGTGCAGCCATCTTTGCAGTCCTCTAAGTCTGACACCAATCCGGCTAGAACTCCCTGGAAATCAAACTATGAACTAGCTGTAGAATGTACTTCTTTTGGTTTTAGGCTTTTTATCACTGAGGATGGACAGAGGAGGACAGTAGTCCACCACGCACTTCAATAAGAAAAACTACATTCAGCCTTCCCAGTAGTCAGCTACTTGGGTGGTCTTTAGGCACTGATGGTGGATTGTCCTGCTCTTTGGTTTTGCCAGGCTCGCTGTGATGCCTCCTCTTTTGAAAGTGTGCGTTGCACCTTTTGTGTGGATGCTGGAGTGTGGTACTATGAAGTAACAGTGGTCACTTCTGGTGTCATGCAGATTGGCTGGGCCACTCGAGACAGCAAATTTCTCAATCATGTGAGTACCTGGAGAACTGTATAAATTGGAGCAGCAGCAATTTGCTTTGCTTCTTCTGTGCTTCATTTTTGTTTTGTTTTAATGTCTTACTGGGGATTGAAACCAGGGGCCCTCTACCACTGAACCCAGGCTGGCCTCACACTTGTGATCCTCCTGCCCCAGCCTCCCAAGTTGCTGGGATTATATGCATGCACTACCATGTCTGACTCATGATGTCTTTTATTACTTACTGCCTTTCAGTTCTTTCTCAGAAGTATTAAATAAAAGGTGGAATAGGATCTTAAGACATTATTTTCAGTGCTTGACCAAAACAAAAAAAAAAAAAAAAAAAGGAGAGAGAGAAAAGAAGCAGATACAAATCATTTTCATTTCTTCTGATGAATGACACTATTTTCTGCCATATAGTCACAGATATTTGACCCCCATCAATTAAGAGGCTTAAAATACTGTTTCTATCTACTCTCCACATTACTTAATAGATACTGATTTCTTTCTTTAAAAACAAACAAGTGGGTGATGGCACATGCCTGTAATTCAGCAACTTGGGAGAATTGGGGCAGGGAGATGGCAAGGTTAAGGCCAGCTTCAGCATATAGCAAGGCCCTAAGCCAATTTAGTGAGCCCTGTCTCACTAAAAAGGACTGGGGATGTACCTTAGTGGTGAAGCACCCCTGAATTCAATCCCATACCAAAATCAAACAAGTTGCTTGGACAGTGGCACATGCTTATAATCTCAGTTACTTGGGAGGCTAGTGCAGGAGAATCTGAGTTCAAGACTGGCCTGGGCAATTTCATGAGACCCCTGGATCAAAATAAAATTTTACAAAGGCCTGGAGAGGTAGTTCAGTGGTAGAGCCCTTGCCTAGTCTGCCTAGGGCTCTGGGTTCAATCCCTATTACAGCAAACAAAAAACAAGCATTTTTCCTTGATTCAAGCACTAGTTGACTCCCTGTTAAACTCTGACAATAGTCGATGATGTATTTTCCTAAATGTAGGATTTTAATGATGTTGCTGTACTTAGCAAATTCATTTCAAATGGATATTGTTCTGGTAATTCAGAATCTTTTTCCTGGATAGATAGAATGTTTCCTAGAATACACCTGGTTTCAAAAGACTTGATGTGTCTCCATGAAGCCTCTTATTTGAACTCTTATTTCTTGGTTAACAGTTTTGAAGGATGATCAAAGCACTGGACTTAGAGATGAGTATTAAAATGAGAAGCTTAAGAGTGGGCATGGTGGCACATCCCTGTAACCAGCGACCAGGGAGGCTGAGCAGAACGATCACAAGTGTGAGGTCAGCCTCAGCAGTTTAGCCAGACCCTCAGGAACTTAGCAAGACCCTGTCTCAAAATTAAAAAATAATAAAAAAGACTGGAGATATAATTCAGTGGTAAAGCACCCCTGGGCTCAATCCCCAGTACCAAAACAAGAGAAAGAAAGAACAGTTTAAGAATAGTTCTTCGTCAGGTGCAGTGGTGTCCATCTGTAATCCCAGCAACTCAGGAGGCTGAGGCAGGAGGTTCAAGAGTTCAAAGCCAGCCTCAGCAACTTAGTGAGGCACTTAGCAACTCAGCAAAACCCTGCCTCTAATAAATATATAAAAAAAGGGGCTGGGGATGTGACTCAGTGGTTAAGCACCCCCGGGTTCAATCCCCAGTACCAAAAAAAAAAAAAACAAATAATTCTTATACACTTACAGAATTGTCTTGTGTTGTATATTTTTATGAAAGGTTGGGAGGAGTAAGTATCCAACAGTGTACTTCAACTTACCAAAAATGTTTTCTGCCTTTTTTGTGAGCATCTATGATGTGACAGTCTTTCACATATTCATGTTCAGTCTTTTTAAGAATTTGGGAGAATAGTATTCTCTCATTTAAAGATGAGGATCAACAATAATGCACTGTACATTTCACAAAACAAGAAGAAAGAATCTTGAAAGTTTTCACCATAAATAAATGATAACTGAGGAGATACATATGTTTAACCTGATTGAAACATTATACAATGTGTTAAAACTTTATAGGGTACTCCATTAATATGTATAATTTTAATTTTTTTATATATCAGTTAAAAATAAAAATTAAACAAAAGGAAGATGAGGAAAATGAGATTCAGAGAAATGAAGAAATTTTCCCAAAGTCTCCTCATCTCCAGACAGAAGATTCCAAACTTAGGACAGCCCATGCCCCTCCCTGTGGGAAGCATGCTGCCTGTGAAAGCTAAACCCTCGCCATCCAAACAGGAACAAGAATGGCTGCAAACCTGTGGAGAACTCCCAAAGCGATGAGGGGTTTGAGAAATAAACTCCAGGGGCAACATTAGGGGCCAAGAGAAGGCAGTGCAACAGCCAGTGTTTTAGGACCGTCCAGCCAGGATGCGGCCAACTTTGCTGCCACAAATCAGTCCTGACCTTATCTCTGTAGGGTCACTCACACACGGAAGGTCTGATGGGAAGAGCAAGAAGCAGGATTCTTATCTTCCATACACTCCCCATAACAGGAAGGTGGCGGGATATTGGACAATAGAAAAAACGACAGCATCCCCTTATGAGGAGAGCATTCAAAATATTCCACACATGACAAGCTATAGATAAACTTTTTTGTTGTTGTTGTTTTTTAAATTGTACCCTGAATACAAACTAGCTACCCTTTTCTCTTGTTCATCTGTCCTAGCCAATGGAAAGTTAATCCTACTGGGAATATTTTTGAGCTGAAAGAAGATGTAGTACATCTAGCTTGTTCTCTGAGATGTAAGCTCAAAGGATATTTAAAGTGCATTTCTGTTAGGCATAGGCATCTATTCTTAACATCTATAGAAATGATCTGTGGCTAAAATTTTATCAGAATTCTGCCTTTGACCCATATAGTGCTACTCCGTTATGGAATTTATCCAAGTACAGAGGACGCTTCAAGGTAATATCTAGGCCACCCTTGATGGCTAGGAGTCTTCTAGGAGTTTCAAGTGTTCTGTCAAGGACTTCCTCTAGGACATTAGAAACGAAGATAGAAACTATAATTGTTTTGCCTATTCCCCAGTACCCAAAATTTAGTAGTTTGAAGTTTGCTGGTTTGTTTTTTGATGCTGGAGATTGAACCCAGGATTTTGTGCAAGCTGAGCATGCACTCTACTGCTGAGCTGTGCCCACAGTGGTTTTATATTGTAGTTGAGGAGTTTGTCAAACTTTTTTTATCCCCTAAAACAAGCAAAAGCCATCAGAACCTAAGATCTTATTTGGATTTAGCCCACATTTTCAATCCCTTCTCTCTTAAAGCTTTTCACCATGATCCTTAAAGGCAGCAGTTGTTTGATTGGTGTGCTGCTTCTATTTTCTCTCTCTCTCTCTCTCTCTCCTCTCTCTCTTTCTTGGTCAAGCGCTGAAAATAATATCTTAAGATCCCATCCACCTTTTTATGTTAATAATTCTGAGAAAGAATTGAAGGCGTAAATAATAAAAGATATTATTAGCAGACGCGGGGGTGTATGCTTATAATTCCAACAACTTTGGGAGGCTGGGGCAAGAGGATCACAAGTTTGAGGCCAGCCTGGGCAAGACCCTGTCTCAAAATAAAATGTATAGGAAAGGGCTAGAGATGTAGCTCTGTGGTAGGAGTGCTTACACAGTATATGTGAGCCCCTGGGTTCAACCCCCAGTACCACAAAGAAGGAAAGGGAGGGAAGGAATTGTCAGAGACCCATAATGATGTTCAATGAAGCTAAATCTCAGAATAGATTTTAGCTGATTGTCCACTATAATCTTTCTCATGAAATTTCTGAGCATTTGGTGTTTTGAGTCTACTCCATTCAGGAGGGTGTTTGCCTGACCACAGTGCAGTGGAAAATATAATGGCTTTGAAATCGGAAGAATTTAGTCCAAGCCTGCTCTGCTTCCCTTAGTAACATGTCCTTAGAAAAGCAGGCCGACCTCTCTGAACCTTTGTTTCCTTTTAAATATAACATTAACAGCCTCGTGGTGGTTAAGTAGAACTAAATGAACTAATAATGTGAAAGTGCTTGGAACAAAGGAGGCATTTGAAGTGTTTGTAGGTGAAGTCATTATTTACTTGAAACCAGACCTCCAGATCATAATTTTGGTATATCTTCCAAAGCAGAAAGCTTAAAATTCTAGCCACTAGGTTAATGGACACACTTATAAAGGACACACCCTTTCTTCCCAAGTCAGAGCTGGTGTAGCCTTGCTAATCATTTGGGCCTCTTTCTCTTCAGGAAGGCTATGGCATTGGGGACGATGAATACTCCTGTGCATACGATGGCTGTAGGCAGCTGATTTGGTATAACGCCAGAAGCAAGCCGCATGTCCACCCATGCTGGAAAGAAGGTATTCATTCTTCTCCACCATAAATTTCTCACCTGGGTTAAAACATCTGGTTATTATGAGGCATCTACTATGGTAGTCCTTAAAATGTCTTAACTGGAAAAGACAATGATAAAAGAGATAATAATCTTTGCTTTAACTGCCATGGATGTTAATCATATTTCCTGATAAATTCACCTTGGGTGGAGCCTTTTCTGTAGCAAAAACATTTCAGAATATAAAATTCTTAATGAGAAAATGGTACTCTAAGGAGTAATGTGAATTCTGGTCTCCTCTTTGGAATCACACATTCATGGAGATATTTAAAGACAAAGGAATTGTAATGCCATGAGAATGAGGATATTTTCAGAGACAAAATGGCTGTGTAATAGGTACTACTCAGTGACCATGCTCTGATGGAGTAGGGTCATATGGTAGAGGATAGAACCTCTGGAAGAATTTTTATTCTCAAGTATTGGAGCTATGTAGGGGCTAAAGCTCCGTGCATCCCTCTCTCATTTTCCTACCCTAACCAACATTATGGATTTAAAATGAAATTTCAGGCATGTTAAAAGAGCAGGAATTTGACCACTCCCATGAGATAGCTCCACTTGACTAAATTGATAGTGTGAGAAAGGGAAAAAAATCTGAAAAGCCAACAGGAACCCTCATTTTAATGGCTTACAGGTTCTTGAAGGAACATGAAATATACATATTTCCCAGAACATAAGATAAAAGCGCTATTCTAAGCAGGTATGCCTGTAATTCCAATGGCTCAGGAGGCTGAGGCAGGAGGATTGCAAGTTCAAAGCCAACCTCAGCTACTTAACAAGGCCCTGAGCAACTTAATGAGATCCTATCTCAAAATAAAACAGAAAAAGGACTGGGGATGTGGCTCAGTGGTTAAGCGCCCCTGAGTTCAATCCCTGGTACCAAAAAAAAGATAAAGGCACCATTTAAAAAAATTGTCTAATATATATATTAGTTGTAGATGGACAATAGTACCCTTATTTTATTTACTTATTTTTACATGGTGCTGAGACTCCAGCCTGTGATGTGGTAGGCAAGTGCTGTATCACTGAGATACAACCCAGCCCCTAGTTTATTTTTTAATAGTAATTTAAAAAAAGATTTCTGAATATATTTATTATAAAAATTTGATAGAAGGTGGGCATGGTGGTGTACACCTGGAATCCCAGAAACTGAAGAGGTTGATGCAGGAGGATTGCAAGTTTTAGTTCAGCTTCAGCAACTTAACAGGACCCTGTCTGAAAAGAAGAAATAGAAAGGGGCTGGAAATGTAGCTCAATGGTGTAATATCCTGGTTTCAACCTTCCATACCAAAAGAAAAAAGAAAAAACCATGGAAAATAGAAAAAGATCAAGACAAACTAAAAAATTCCTTATAATTTTTCATCCAGAGATTTGAAACACTTAAATTGGATATATATATTTGTTGTCATTATACTTAGTACCTTGAACAGCTTTCCAGTTTATCAAAATAAATACTACTTTTGATGTCTTCTCAATATTCCATTATATAGTTAATTTTTTTTTCCCAGTATTGGGAATTGTACCCAGGTGTGCTTTATCACTGAGCTACATCCTCAGCCCTTTTTAATTTTTTATTTGATCATGGATCTTGCTAAGTTGCTTAAGGCCTCTCTAAATTACTGAGGCTGGCCTCAAACTTGTCATCCCCCTGCCTCAGCCTCCCCAGTTGCTGGGATTACAGGGTTGTGCCACTGTGCCCAGCTATAGTTGTATCGTATATTAACTAATACCTAATCTTTCTATGCTGACATTTTGCCTTTTAAAATTATTATTATAAAGTATTCTGGATTTTCTCAAACTTCCCTGGCAGGGGATCTATGGTTTCAAAGCTGTTACTATGAATTGCCAGACTTCCTCCACCAGCATTGAAGGTCCACTTTTCTTGTTATCACTGTAATTTCATGTTTTTCTTTAGCAGTAAAAAAAAAAAAAAAAAAAAAAAAAAAAACACTGATGTCTCAATTGTTCATCCTCTTTGGTAAATGAGGATGATTTTTTTTTTTTTTGGTGGTGTTAGGGATTGAACCCAGGGCCTTGTGCTTGACAGACAAACGCTCTACAAACTGAGCTATATCCCCAGTCCCATATGAATACTTTTTTAAAAACATTTTTTCAGGTAGTTTTGATCTAGGGAGTTTTAAAATCTCACCAGAGAGGCAAATATGATTTTATCTTACCCTATTTCATTGATCCCAACATGCACGTTTTTTCCAAACTTTAACATTTTAAAATCAGAATACGTCTTACAATTAATAGTTTGTCATAATTTAATTGGCAGTATTTCTTTTCATAATGACACATGAAAATATTTATATATAGGGATCAAATAATTTCAAGAATCAAAGATGAATGTGTCGAATACCTGGCTAAGGATGTAGACTTAATTCAGTGCCATTGAGGACCTTAAGGAATCCTGTCCTGGTAGGACACAGCATTATCCTAACAGTGTTTCTCTTTGTCCTCTAGGAGACACAGTGGGATTTCTGTTAGACTTGAATGAAAAGCAAATGATCTTCTTTTTAAATGGCAACCAGCTGCCTCCTGAGAAGCAAGTCTTTTCATCTACTGTGTAAGTAGCTTCTCTCAGTCAAAAATTTGAGTAGATGCATGGAATGTACTTTGTGCCAGGAAAAAAATCTTTGTCCTTTTATCTAAGCAATTTTAATGGAAAACTTATTTATTTCAAGTAATTGAAGGCCCACTTGATCAGACCTAAAACTGTCCCAAAGTTGACATAGAAAAATAAAAAAAGAATATGCTCTGGTTCATAGACCTGTGAGGGTTAGTAAGCAGAATCTGTCCTCCTTCTTTTCCATCAGGGTACGACTGGCTCATCTCAACTTTCTGAAAATTGCTGTGTGTATGAAATTTATTTCGTTTGTGTTAATTCTGTTCACCTTTGTACTCATTTTTATTTGTAGATCTGGATTTTTTGCTGCAGCTAGTTTCATGTCATATCAGCAATGTGAGTTCAATTTTGGAGCAAAACCTTTCAAATACCCACCATCTATGAAATTTAGCACTTTTAATGACTACGCCTTCCTAACAGCTGAAGAGAAAATCATTCTGCCAAGGTAAGGAAACTGCCCAGGCTGTCTCCAAACTGTAACTCATGAGAAACTGAAACAATTTATGGGAGCCTTTTTTTCGACTTTTTAAACAAGTAATTTTGAAAATCTCCCTGAAAATGCTGACTTTCTGGGAAATGTAAATTGCTAAAACAAATCCCAGGAAAGATATTTACAAACCAATTATCTCTTTTTAGGTTTTTTTGTTTCTTTTTTCTGGTATTGGGGATTGAACCCAGGGGTACTTTACCATTGAGCTGCATCCCCAGTCCTTTTATTTTTTATTTTTGAGACAGAGTCTCATAAGTTACTGAGGGTCTTACCAAGTTGCTGAGGCTGGCCTCAAATTATGATCCTGGTTGGCTCTCCAAATCACTGGGATTACTGACATGCCACCACCATGCCCAACTCAAACCAACTATTCTTATAAAAATTAACTAAAAAGTATCAAGAGTTATGTCCCTAAAAACATCACATTCAAGTGATTTCACAAATATTTCCACAAAATTTTTAGGTAACAGAGAACCTCACTTGTATTTAAAATGTTATAGAACCCAGAAAAAAGAAGGAACACATATGAATTCTTTTTATGAGCCAAATAATGTCAATGTAAAAATCAGAAAAACAAGCTGGGCATGGTGGTGCACTCCCTTTATCCCAGTGACTCCGGAGGCTGAGGCAATAGGATCACAAGTTCGAGGCCAGCTTTAGCAACTTAGTGAGGCTCTAAGCAATTTAGTGATACCCGTGTCTCAAAATTAAAAAATAAAAAGGGCTGGGGATTTGACTCAGTGTTTAAGCACCACTGGTTCAATCCCCAGTACCAAAAAGGAAAAAACAGAAAAACATAACATATTGCATGCTCACAAAAACAAGAAAACCTGCAAACCTAACTTCACTTGAATGTTAGTGTAAATCCTAATATTAGGAAATTAAGTGCATCTATTAACAGATTTGTGTTCAATGAAACCAACTTCTTTGGGTTTTTAGCTACGTGGCAAAGATGCCAACGTTGTTCCATAACCATTAGGACGGTGAATACCATCTTGTATAAAATTTCACTCCTGTAATTTGACAAAAACTATTTTGGCATTAATTTTCTCATTGGATGAATGACTGCTTCTCTTCCTTACAAGATGAATGTAGTCCATTCCATCGGCTAAGAAAAGACTCCAGCTGCTTCCTTTAATTACTACAAGTTGAAGCTTGTTATACAATGTGAGCCAAAGTTTGTCATGTTTTAACAGGAGCATCTGCCTGGGTCTGTGTGAGGCAGGCATTCCTTTTACTAATGTTCGTGAATTATATGAATTAGAGAATCCCTCAGCCATCAAGGAAAGCATCCTGAGCCAGGGCACAGCCAATATGGAACCTTTATGCCCCGGAGGGTATCTATAACAATGGATTCCAAAACACAGATCTAGAAGCAGCTCTCTGGACTGTGCTTCACATTAGACTATATTTTAGTAACTCAGCTGTTTCTAGGGTGAACTAGAACATGTCACAGTGCTGTCACTGTCTGTAACACCAGAGCCTTGGTAACATCCTTAATAATATTAGGGCCACTTTTATCCCAGCTCAGAGATCTGAGGTCCATTCCTAGAACTTCCCTTCAGCTTGTCTTGATATGTGACAGAGAGTCTAACTTTCAGTTTCTCTTTGTGAAAGTCTGAGGTGGCACCTCTCTCTTATCTATCATATCCTGTTCCTTTTTCATCTAGCCTGCCTTTTCCTTGGATGAACCCACAAATCATCTGAAAGACACAATTGATCCATTTTCCTCTAGAGGGTAGCCTTAGTCAAAACTGCTTCAGTCTTTGTTAACTGCCCCTGCAGAACTAAAACTTTCCAAAGCTAAGGTGGCAATGAGTATCAATTGTTGGGAGGTCTCCTTGTGTGGCCATCTTATCCATACCGTCTTGTTGACTGTGCCTATATATTTCGGCACCAGAACTTGTCTTGTCTTGAATAAGAACAGCAGAATTACAAGCGAGGTCAGTCCTATGTCATATCTAGCTTTGTTGTCTGTGACAATGACACCAAGAAGGATGTCAGGAACCTAATTGAGTGGCCTTCTTAAAACCAATCGCTGGCACCTTACTTCTCTTAACATTCAAGTTGAATTTAATTACAAATGGTGGCATTGAGCATAAGTGTCTGTAAGAACATTTTCTGTGCCATTAATAGTTTCAGCCTGTGTTCTAAAAACCTATATTCACTGATACCTTTTAACCGATATTTTACTCATTGGAATAGTACCCCCTTTTGGCTTCAGGGTAGGAGATAATGGTCCTATTATACTGCCAAGGATTTTGCAAATTGTTCTATATTATGTATACTCCGTGTCTTTAATTCTCTTTCTTCCATTAACTACTTTTTTCTTAACCTTTTTATCATGGAAAACTTCAAATACATAAAGAAGGTAAAAAGAATAGAACAGTAAGGTACCACATGCCCATCCCTCAGCTATAGCAGTCATCCGCTATGGCCATCTGTTGCTCCTAGTCTTTCCTCATCTCTGTGACATCCCCATTATTATTCCATTTTCCCTCTGGCTGCTACCTAGAATAGTCTCTTTAAACATACACCAGGCTCATTCCCTCATGCCATGTCTTCACTTAAGCATCACCTTAGCCAGACCTTCCTTGACTGTATATTTAAAATCATTACTCCCCCATCACATTCGTTCTCACACATCTTTCTTCCCATTTTTCTTCACAGTATTCATCAGCATTTAACACTGATCTTATTCCTGTTTCTCGCCCTCAACCCCTCGTCTGCGCTGCAGTGTAAGCCCTCTGAAGGCAGGGGTACTTTTTAGTCTTCTGTCCATTGCTGAGTTGCCAGGCCCATAAGTGGGATGAGTGAACACTCCACATTTCTCGTGCCCATCCATCAAGGCTGTGCCTTCAGCAGAGCACTTCTGCTGTTTCGCATTCCATGCTGAGTGAGGTGTAAGGGAAGGGGTGTGGACTCGGGGTGTCTGGACTTGCGGGAACTCTTTTATAAAGGTCTGTCATAAGCCCTTTGAAAATGTATTAAAATGTGTGTGTTTTTCTGGGAAAGGCAAGTCTTTGATGTACAACTTAAAAGATTAAAATGTGCTAGTTAAGAAAAAAAGCACTGGACTTCTGTTTATAATGTATGACCTTGTGTAAAACATTTCACTGAAGTTTCATTTCTTTATCTATGAAGTGGGAATGACCATGCTTCTCTCATTCTCTATTAAAATTGAAATGAGTTATCATGTAAAAAACGTTTCTGAACAAAGCTTAAGGAGTACATAGTACCTCACATGTAGAGAGTATTTTCAAAGCATTTTGTATACGTCACTGCCAACAGGACCTGTTAACTTGTTGACAAAATGAGTTTCAAACTGCTCTGTCTACTCAGGCACAGGCGTCTTGCTCTATTGAAGCAAGTCAGTATCCGAGAAAACTGCTGCTCCCTTTGCTGTGATGAGGTGGCAGATACGCAACTGAAGCCCTGTGGACACAGGTAAGAGAATTTGTTTGGTTTTCTCTACATATTACATTAGGCAACATTTCCTCCCATCTTGAATGCTTTTAGAACCTTACTGGTTCCAGAGCTCTTCATCAGGGCTTCTTACATCTAAAGTGGACTGAATGAGGAATTAGAGTTTGTCAAGTAGTACCTGGCTGTTTTCCAGAAAGTATCTGAAATAGAAAAAGCTGCCTGGCATAGAAGCCCTATGTTTTTGTTTTGTTTATTCAGTACAATATTTTTAATGTAATTTTGACTTTGCAAAATGTAAAAGGTTTAATGCTATTTATGACTTTCTTGGCAAGTCTCTTAGTTTTAGAGCTTCCTCATTAACTTCTTTACACTCTTAATTATTGAGAAGCCTGCAGCCTCCATGCCATCTAACTAAATTTCACCTGTATGAGATGAACTTAGAGGGCAGTCTGAATCTTAGAGTGTCTAAGCATCAGCAAGAAAGCTGGTTCTCAAGAAGACTGTCCCAAGGTTAGGAAAGGGAGGAGCAGTGTAGTGGCTGACCCATCCACTTGTGCTGATTGTATGCAAGCAAAGTTCATGTTGATGTTACAGTCCAGCTACCTGCAATTCATCACATACCACCCCTGTCTTTTCCTTATATTTGACAAAGCTGATTCCCCAGAGGTCCAGAGCCTGCAGTGTTGGACCCCAGTTTTTCATTTCTAGGAATGACTCAGCTTGGACCCCTGCCTGCCTCTTTACATTTGCTGCCTCAAAATGGGTTGTTGTCTCTTTGGCTATTAAGGGAAGGTGAATGCAGTTTATTTCATTTCATTCTTAGTTTCTTTTCTGCTGCCCAGAATTTCTTAGATTGAGCACCTTTGCAGGTTTTAGTTATCAGGGCCTTACAGGCAGATGCATTTAAAGGTTGAATATCTAATATCTTGATGCCCTTTTTGATCTTTGTTTCTGTAATTCTGTAAATATCCCAAACAGGAGGAGATGGTTTTATTCGTCTTTAAAAAAATTTTTTTTTCAGTTGTAGATGGACACATACCTTTACTTTATTTATTTTTATGTGGTGCTAAGGATTGAACCCAGTGCCTCACACTTGCTAGGCAAGCATTCTACCACTGAGCTACAACCCCGTCCCTAGTTTTATTCATCTTTGAGTGCTCTGACCTTTCCTTGTGATTTATACACAATAAAGCCTCATTAAGGAGGACTAACTGGTAAAAAGTTAGAACTAGGTACCTTAAGTGTAATCATAGTTTCTACACTGTATATATCCAAAACAGGGTTAGAAAAGAAATTAAAAGAATTGTAAGGAAATTTAACCCAACTTGGCAATAATCACAATTTTAAAAGGATGACTTACTAAAGAAAGGAAATTTGGATAAAATAAATGACAAAAACTGACCCCTAAGAAGAGATTGAAAATCTAAGCAATCCTGTTATAACAGAAGAAACGTGGGTGATTATCAAAGCTACATCCCCAAAACCCAGATTTTTGTTTTGTTTTGTTTTGTTTTTTCCTTTTGTAATATGAATTACTACTGAGCTACATTCTCAACCCTATTTTTTAATTATTTTTTGAGTCAGGAGATCACTCACTAAGTTGCCCAGGCTGTCCTTGAACTTGTGCTCCTCCTGCCTCAGCCTCCCAAGTCACTGGGATTACAGGCTTGCATCATTGCACCCAGCTTCAGCCCAGATGGTTTCATAGGGAAATTCTTTACAATTTTCAGGGTGTAGGTCCTCCAGTCCATTTAAAGTTCTTCAGGCCACAGAGAAAATAAGAAATCGGCAATATTTTCACAAAGCCTGCTTGATAATCACGTCAAAAACCAAGAAGGGAAAAAAAAAAGAAAGGGGGAAATAAACTAGTTTTTTACTCTTGAATATAAATCTAAATAAAATATTAGCAAATAGGATGCAGCAACACAACCAGAGGGGCACAAAATAGGAAATCCACTCAAATAGGCTAGGGCAGGGGTTCTCCAAGAATGCTGAAAATGCATTTGTTAAAATTCAACATCCAGCGGGGTGCAGTGGTGCACACCTATAATCCTAGCAGTTCAGGAAGCTGAGTCAGGAAGATATCAAATTCAAAGCCAGCCTCAGCAACTAAACAATTTAGTGAGAACCTGTCTCAAAATAAAAAATTTAGGGGGCTGGGGAGATAGCTCAGCTGGTAGAGTGCTTGCCTCGCAAGCACAAGGCCCTGAGTTCGATCCCCAGTACCGCAAAAAAAAAAAAAAAAAAAAAATTTAAAAAGGGCTAGGGATGTGACTTAGTGTTAAAGTACCCCTGGGTTCAATCCTTGGTACCAAAAAAAAAAAAAAAAAATCAGTATCTATTTCTAATGTATGAAAGGAAGAAAACAGTATAAAATAGGAATGGGTGAAAACTTCCTTAATATAAAAAGCAGGGTCTAAGAATGTAGCTGAGTGGTAGAGAGCTTGCCCCCCTGGGTTCCATCCCCAGTACTACCAAAAAAAAGTATGTGTGTGTGTATACTTGGTTATGTATGTATGTATGTACATATGCACATAACCAAACACATCTTTTTTCAGTAGCTAAGATGGAAGCCAGAGCCCTATACATGATAGGCAAGCACTATGCTACTGACTGTACAACTGAGCCATAACCCCAGCCCACTAGCATCTCTAATGGTAACATTCTGAAAATATTCCAAGAGATTCTGAGGATAGGACAAGGATGACTGTTATCACCATTTTGACTTACAAAATAAAAATCAGTAGCAAGTGGCAACCAATTAGGACATATAATTAAAGACCCCTTTTACAGTAGTTTAAAAAAAGAAACTAAGAATATGTGGTGCTTCTATAAAGAAAACTTTTAGAAAAAAGCCTGGTGTGGTGGTGCATACCTGCAGTCCTAGCTACTTGGGAGGCTGAGGCAGAAGAATCACTTGAGCCCGGAAATTGGACAGCACAGTGACTCGCTGTATCAAAAAAAAAAAAAAAAAGAAGAAGAAGAAGAAGAAGGAAGAGAAAACTTTCAAATTTACAAGGAATATAAATCAGACTTGAATAAATTATTCGGTATTCTAATGACAATGGTTTCCCTAAACTCTAAATTTAATTTGGCCCAGAGTAAAAGGGCAACATGATTTTTTTTTTTTTTTTCTGGAACTAGATATGCTAATTTAAAGTTTAAAGCAACAGTCAGGTTGGGTGTGGTGACCCACACATGTAATCCCAGCAACTGGGAGGTTGATAGGAGGATTGTGAATTTGAGGCCAACCTGGCAACTTTGTGAAACCTTGTCTCAAAATAAAAAAATAAACAGGGCTGGAGTTGTAGCTCAGTGGTAGAGCATCCCTGGGTTCAATCCCTGGTCATAGAAGAAGAATTATAGAGAGGACAATCCTATCACATCTAAAAGGATATTAAAATGAGTGTTAATAGTTTGGTTCTAATATATGACAAGAATAACGGAACAAAGCAATAGAATAGAAGCCCAGAAATAGAGCTGGCTAAAAATGAAAATTTAACGTGATAAAGACATTGCATCAACCTTGTGGTGAAAGATAAACTATTCAGTAAATGGTATTAATGAAATGAATAACTAGCTATGGAGAAAATGTATCATTGTATGTCTGCCTACATATACACATCTGTGTGTATACAGTGTATATACTACATACATATAGAATGCACTTGAACTTTTAACTTGTTCCTCTGAGGTGCTAGATGGAGGATCAGTAATGGGACAGATTTATTTTTTATTTATATATGTACTTAATTTTATTTTTCAAACCATATGCAATTATTTCCCCCTCAACCAACAAGTTTGTCAACATATTAGATTTGATTGGAATGCAGTTAGAGTTGGACCTTTTGAAGCATTAACTTGACTGGCATTTTATCTTTCTCCTTAGCGACCTGTGCATGGATTGTGCCTTGCAACTGGAGACCTGTCCATTGTGTCGTAAAGAAATAGTGTCTAGAGTCAGACAGATTTCTCATATTTCATGACATATGTGAAGAGACATCACGGACTTATTTCTACTCAATTCCAGCCAATATTGAAAAGAAAAACAAAGAAAAAAAAAAACATCTCTAATCAGTTGTACGCACATTGAAACTTATAGCCATGGCCAGATTTTATGCTAAAATGGTAGTTTGTCAAAGACAAAATTCTCTTAGAATCTAATCCAACTTGCCAACCCTAAGAAATTCCTTTTAAGGCCAAGGAAAGCTGAATGCTAGTAGCCAGGCCTGTGGTACTTCCATGAAAAACAATAGGAGACAACGCTCTCCTGAATGCTGAAGCCACACCGGAATTCTCCATATTGGGTTCATGTGATTGTTCAACACAGGATGTTTTGTGTCATAGTCAAAGTTTTTATTTTGGGGAGAAGTCGTTATGGAGAACTAAATGACAGCCTTTCTGGGTTTTGCATAACTTCAGTGATCAGAAAGTCATCGGTGTATTAAGCGTGGATATTGCACTGCAAGACTTGAATCTATAAAATTAGAATCACACAGGTCATTACTACAAGCAACATGGTGGACCCGAAAGAAGGTGCACAGACTGTAGAAAAAAACTAAATTTTTTTATATTTCAGTGATTCCAAAGAACATTCTAGTTTTTTTTAACTGCAGAAAATTGGTGGTATTTTCACATTCATGGTGTTTCTATCCAGTTTCACTACCCACATTTTGTGAGGAAAAATGTTTTACCAATGCAGGAGAAATTCTTAAATTGCAAAGTTAGACTGGAAAAAAATTTGGTACTTAGGGTATTTTTAAGGTACCATCAAATCAAGGTTTTTGCTTTTTGTTTAAAAAAATTTTTTAATCAGTATTGTTTTTGGAAGTAATATACTTTGAAACTCTTAAACCAATAGTCTCAAAAACTCTAGTGGACAGTCTGAGAACACATATTCCTATTGTTTTAAATAAATACATGTTTTTGAATAGTGAATTAAATCATGGATTGTTGACTACGTCTTCATCAAAAGTGTTTATCCCTCTCAGGGTCTCTGGTGAAGACCTTCAAGAGTTCAGTTTTTTCTCCCAGAAAATTGGAAGGTAGAATTATAAATTCATAGAACTTATTTTATAATGGTGAACCTCAGCAGCTGCCTTTCAATTTATGCCAAGTCCTTACTGAGTTTATACTTGAATAGTAAATATGTCTTCTGAGTTTTACAGTGTCTTAAACTCAATGCACACTTTTTCTTCCTTTCCCACCCTTTCTTGTTTGTAGTTCATTAAACCTGTTCTATTACAGAGCTGATTTCCTTCCTGGCTGTACTTGTTGGGGTGCTGGATTTTTTTTCCATGTCTCTAGTCTTCCATGAATCCAAATATATATATATATATATATATAAGTATATATACATATATAGATATATATGTTCTCTTTAGCTTGTGGTGAATACAGTAATTTGCATTGAAGAATAAAACATCTGCTGCCTTTTTTGACTAAGATTTCACAACTTTCATTTTTGCCTACTGCTAAAGTTCTAAGACATGATACAGATTTTAAGGGCTATTTTTCAGGGTAAGAATCAAGTATAAGAATTAAGAAGTATCTTCAATCACTTATTAATCCAGCAGGTCTTCATTGAGCACCTTATACATGTTGGGCACTGTGCCTTCAAGGCATACAAAATGTGGAGCAGGAACAGGAAAAGGGCAATATATTTGTGTTTATTGTAATAACTGTTAGTGCTCTGAAGGAAAAAGAGTAGAGCTCTAAGAATAGGAAAGGAACATGGAGAGAGAACAATTTAGAAGGGATGAGGGGCACCTGATTTAGACATTTGGCAGTGGGTAGGTGGGGGAGGGGGATCCAAAGAAACCTGATGAAGTAACATTTGGAAACTGAGGAGAACTTAACGATAAACGTAGCCAGACAGAAGGACTGAGGACAGCCTTCTAGGACTTGGTAGCTAGTTGAATATAGCAGTGCAGGCAAAGGCCCTAAGGAAAAAAGGAGCTCGGGGGCCTTGGGGATCTGATGGAGGTCCCATAGCTAGTAAGAAAGGAAGCCAGTAAAAGAACAGTATGCTCCAGTGTTGGAAGGTCAGTGGGCTGTCATAAAGGCCATGTTAAAGAGTTTATATTCTATTCTAAATGCAGTAGGAAGCAAAGAAGTTTAAGCATGGAAGTACATGATAAATAATTTCAAAAGATGATTGGCTTCTATTTAGAAAATGGAATGGAAGGGTCGGGTGAAGAGAGGAGAAGTAAAAATTGCAAATAGTAGGACCAGTAAAGAAACTGAAGTAGTCCAACCGAGAGGTAAAGGTGGTTTGTAAAAACAGTGGAGATAGAGAAAAATCAATAAATCAGTAATTTGTCAGAAATGGAAACCATAAGCTTTCTAGAAAATCTATCCTTGAACTTTGCCCCTAAGATGGTCTACTGTTCCATTTCTTAACTAATAAACCACAAAACAAAAGGACTTCAATGCTAAGTTGATTAAACCATCCAGGATTCAAAAGGAAATACAATATATTCCACACAGAGAAAAAACTTGGGATTGGCAAGCTGGGTGGAACGGTAAACATCCATATTCTGCACTGAAATTAAGCACTTAAACAGAATTTAAAGGCTAGAATTTTACTGCTGATATATTGTTACCAACAAGAAAAACAACAAGAAATAGTTACTGGCATTTCTCTAGTGATTTATTGGAGAAATCCAGGGTTCCCGCCAAGAGAAATTGAGTGAATTGCCACCTTTCTTGAATGATGGAAGGCAGGAGAAAATCATGGTGCCAGCTGCAGAGTGCCAGGAAATGATTCAATCGCAGAAACAGCTTTACCAGTAGAAAATGACTTTCGCATGAATTTCAACCATCTTGAATGTGTCTGTGAAAACAAACTGCCCAACCAAGAACAGCTTTTTCCAAGATCGTCCCCTTCTTTTGCTGTGTATTCACTTAAAAACATTAATGCTAACCCACGTAGTGATAATTAGTGAAAAAACATCATTTAATATTTTCAAGTCAATTCTTAATTGCTTTCTCTAAGTGGGGAAAAAGGCCACCATACTTTTTTCAGCAGAAAAAGACAAAAAAAAAAAAAAAAAAATGTTCAGATTTCCAAGGCTGTGTTTAATGACCAGAAATTAGAGACTGCCTAGCATGATTGACACAGGTCCTGCTAGGCCCTCATTTCCCAGTTTGTAAAATGGAGATAATTCCTCATTGGGTCCCCCGCCCCCCACGATAGGGTTTCAGATATTTCAAAAGGAAGCATGTGTTTATAAACATTTGGTACAGTATCTGGCACATGCCTGAATAAGTGGGTACCTATTACCTTTATCCCCCTTTGTTCCTAGAGCCAGGGATGGTGAAATGAATTGAAAGATGGGTACAGTTCATCTTTGGCATTCTTACCATATCAATAAATGAGGTTTTTATGCATGTAATCCCAGTGGCTTGGGAGGCTGAGGCAGGAGAATTGGAAGTTCAAAGTCAGCCTCTGCAATTTAGGGAGGCCCTGAGCAACTTAATGAGACCCTGTCTCAAAATTAAAATGGACTGGGGATGTGTCTCACTGGTTAAGAGCTCCTCAATCCCTGGTACAAAAAAAGTTTGGAGCCAGGTATGGTGGTACATGCATGTTGTCCCATCTACTCGGGAGGCAGGCAGTGGGCAGGGAAGGATTACATGAGACCAGGAATTCAAGAACAGTCGGGCAAAATAGCAAGACCCCATCTCAAAAAAAGGTTTACAGGGCTGGGCTGGGGATATGGCTCAGTGGTAGAGCACTTACCTCACATATGCACATCCCTAAGTTCAATCCCCAGCACCAGAAAAGGAAAGAAGAAATGAGGTTTACGTCCCTTTCCCCTAAATCTGGGTAGGCTGCGTTTGCTTGACCAGTAGAACATAGTGGGATTGGTACTATGCCACTTTCCAGTACCAGTTCTTTAAGTGACTACCAGTTTCCACTTCTGTCTCTTGAAATACTTGCCTTCAGAACCAGCCACCACAGTGTGAGAAAACCCAAGCACCCACTGTTAGATCCACAGGACGAAGAACTGAGACCCTCTCGTCCTGTGCCCAGCATCCACATCTGAGCTCGTGGACCACTAACTGCCAACTACGTGAATGAGCTCCTTGGAAGAAGCTTCTCTAGCTCCATTGCAGCTGTCCCAGCTGATAATCAAGTGGAACTACGGGCATTTAGCAGGTAACCAGAACAGATAAAATCAAGTTTCATTCCTCCTTCCTGATCCCAATTATTTAGGAAGGGTGGGCAAGTTCATTTGATCCAGACATAAGAGTGGTATGTAGAGAAAGTAGGTCGTGGGGACCTTTGAAGAGTTTGCTGTGAGCTGTCTGACCAGTGCTTTATGGAACAGATCTCAGTCCAGTACTTCAGAAAAAAATATATATTTTTTTCTCTCAGAACTGGGGATTGAGCGCAGGGTTTCATGCATGATAGGGAAGCCTCTGTTCCTGAGTTATATCCCCAGCCCTTTTTAAAATTTATTTTAAAACAGGATCTCACAAAGTCACCCTGCTGACTCAAACCTGCCAGTGCCCCAAGTCATCCTCATGGGCTACCCAGCCCAGCTAAGCAAATCTTTTTGGATGCCTATGGAAAAAGTTTAGCACCTGGTGCTAAACTAAGTATTCTGAGATTAGATCTCACCCAAGACAACTGTGTCTTTTTAACTAAATTTAGTTTCAGATCCTACAGTTTGTGTATGTCCGTTCAAAGATGTCCCCTAATTCATTCAGGATGATTATCTGACCCTCAATTCACACCGTAAATCTCTCTAGTTCCATACCACACATTTGGTTCAAAGGTATCAGGTGATCAAAGAAACAATGCTGAATGGTCCAATCAAGAGAAATTAGATCCAAAGCATCCTTTTTCAATTTTGCTGTTATGGAGCAAAGTTCTTATTTCTGATTGCATTGTTCAAAGTGGTTCTGTCGACTATTGCTTTGCAGTATTACCCAGGGAGCAATTTACTACCTAATAATCTTTATGATGTGAAGATTATGGTGTAAATTTTGACATTCACTTCCTGCACTGGGGTCTGTTTCCATGGGGGGCAGGGGATAACTTTTTTACAAACATGACTTCTGCATTATCTGGTTCAAGATTGGCACTCAAGTGATTTGGCAATTCAAAAGCATGCTTTCATGCCTGTTAGCTACTCATGAGGCTGAGGCAGAAGGATGACAAGTTTGAGGCCAGCCTCTGCAGTTTAGCGAGTCCGAATCTCAAAATTAAAAAAAAAAAAGAAAAGAAAAAAGAAAAAGGCAGGCGATGTACATGTATATAGCTTAGTGGTAGAGCACCCCTGGTACCGCTTTAAAAAAAAAAAAAAAAAAAAAAAAAACCCGCTTTCAACTGCTTAACCGTCACAAACACCCTGCCAGGCGCAATTTATCCCCAAGTTGCAAGCGAGGAAACTGAGGTTCTTAGCTTCGGATTCCTCATCCATAAAATAGGAATCCCGACCGACACGACGAGGCCACTACCGTTCGCGCAGGCCCAGTGTCCCTCCGCGACTCTCCTCTACAGACTTCCTCTCTTTTGCCCCATCCCCGGCGCCGGGAACGCGCGCTTGTGATTGGCTGACAGAGCCCGCGGGGCGGTGCAGGGTTGCGGTGACCATGGCGACGGGAGGCGGGGCGCGGCGCCCAGGTCCGTAACCGACGTCTGGACCAGAGGCGGCGGCGGCGGCGGCGAGCGGAGCGGCCTGGCTGGGCGGCCTCGCTGGGCGAGGAGGCCCGGCTGGCGCGGGGCCATAGCCAGGAGCCTGAGGCCCAGCCTCGCGCGTAGACGCTGAGTCGGCCGGGCCGTGAGGCGCCTGCGGCCTGGGCGGCGAGGCCTCCTCCCGACTGGCGGGCTGCAGTGCCCTCGATGCGGGTGTGGGCTCCGCGGAGCAGTACGGAGGCTGGGCCCGGGCCGCGGGCCGGATAGGAGGCCGACTGGCCCGCTCGCCCGCGCAGGTGGATGCGGCGCCGGGGCGATGGACGCCCTAGAGGAAGAGAGCTTCGCGCTGTCCTTGTGAGTGACGCCGCAGCGCCCGGGCGGCGGGAGGCCGCGGCCCCCTGAAGCGGTGACCTCAGGGGGTCGTGCCGCGGTGGGGGACAGCCGAGGCCTCTCTCCGGTTACCGGTCTCCGTTCTGCAGCCTCTGCGGCCGCTGGGCCAGCAGGCTTAGGTCCCGGGAGACAGGGGTGCGGGGACGGTGTCACCGTTTATCAGCGTCTCCATCACAATCCCGGGCCTGAACCTTAGGCGTCAGCAAAACCTGGCGGATTTGAGCGTCGAGGCCTGGCAGCGGGTCGGAGGCCCCTCCACCACCACCATCCCTTCCCCCACGCCTCTCGGTTTAATTGTCCTGTGCACCACTATTTCTCTGGCGCCTGCTTCACGCTGGCAAGCAGATAGGTGCAGCGTGATAGCCAAGATGCGGTGAGTAGCTCCTGCAGGAAATAAATGTGGAGGCGCCTGGAGATATCCCGTGGCAGGCGTGGCTCCCCTTATTTGCCCCTTTCATAATTCATTGTCATATTGGGTTGTAACATTCAACTTACGTGTCGCCGATGCCTTAAGTTTTTTTTTTTTTTTTCTGTTTTCGATTGTTAAACAGTAATCAGTTAATCTTTAATTGCTGAAACTGAGTGATGGAAAGTTCGTTTTACTATTCTTTCGTGTCTTGTGCTTGTTGGAAAGTGTCTGTAATAAACCATTTTTTCAAAATAATGAATTGAATCACACCTAATACTGGCATATTTTTCAGCTCCTCTGCATCTGATGCAGAATTTGATGCTGTGGTTGGATATTTAGAGGACATTATCATGGGTAAGTTTCCATGCCACAACTGACCTGTGCTCTTCAGTTCTCAGACTCTATCTTTTAGGGAAATTGACATCAACTTGAAGAGTTAATTTTTTTAAAAAGAGAAAACATCAAGTTGCATATAAATTTCAGTGTATCATAATGCAATATTAAGTGAGTACTACTGAGATTTGCCTTAGAAACAGCCTAATACTCCTTAAAACAACTAAGTAGCATAGGTGGGTTCATAGGGCACAATGGCACCCATCTGTAATCCCAGCTTGGGAGGCTGAGGCAGGAGGATCACAAGTTCAAAGCCAACCTCAGCAACTTAGCAAGGCCCTAAGCAGCTTAAGAGAGGCCCTGTCTTGGGGCTGGAGTTGTACTTCAGTGGTAAAGTGCCTGCCTAGCATGTGTGAAGCACTGGGTTCAATTCTCAGCACCACATATAAATAAAGAAATAAAGGTCCATTAACAACTAAATAAAAAAGAGAGAGAGAGAGAGAGGCCCTGTCTCAAAATAAAAAATAAAATGGGCTGGGGTTGTGGCTCAGTGGTTAAGCTTCCCTGGTACTGGGGGGAAAAAAAAATAGGTCTGCTCTTGACAGAGAGACCCTTAATATTTGGAGACCTGAACCTATGAGCATGACTAGCCATGCTTATCTTTTTAATTAGATGAACACCTTCAACACATGCTTGTACCACATCAATTAGAATAAAAACATAATCAATTTAAATGTCACCAAAGACCTATACAGGACCTTAAACAGGAAGAAACATTCTGAACCCCAAATATCAAATGCTTGACATGGGATTCGATTTTCACAAAAGCTTGCCTGGGAACCTGCACATTTCTTACCAGGAAAATCCTATATGTAGTCAGAGTTCAACCCTGGGTGTTCCCTTGTCTTCTGAGAGGTGAGGGGCATCTACATCCTGCCATTGAGCTATGTGTCTATTTGCTATCCTTTATTAAATCCCTTCCTTCAGACATGTCCTGAAATTCTTTTCAGTGCTACTAGTCGAACCTGCACAGTCAGGCACAGTGTCACACACCTGTAATTCTAGCAAAGAGGCAGGAGGATCAAAAGCTGAGGCCAGCCATAGTAACTTAGCGAGAGCCTGTCTCAAAATAAAAAATAAAAGGGCTGGGGATGTAGCTCAGTGGTAGAGCACCCCTGGCTTCAATCCCCAGTACCAAAAAAAAAAAAAAAAAAAGAAAGAAAAGAAAAGAAATTGCCTGTGCCAAGTTGAAGTTCCATTGCCTCCTTGCAGGGACTTCCTCCTCAACCCTGTCCAGTGACCCTACTTACCATAGATTTGGGACCTAGAGGGATATAGTCAGGTAATGGGGCATGTAGAAGGAGCTCTTGGCAAAGCTTCAGGAAATACTCGTCTATTTTATTTCATATATAGGAGTAAGAGTAATTTTGGTTTTTTAGGTAATTTTGAGTTTTCATGCTATAAAACAGAACATAAAACCATTATCATTCACACACATGTCCACAAAGAAAATAAGGTGTCAAGCTTCAGCTGGATTTCTAGTTTCCTGAATTTTGCATTCATATTTGTGGATTCATTTTGGCATCCATTAATCCTGCTAAGTAACACAAATAGTAACAGGTTTCAAAGTTTTAAAACAAACATTGTCTGTTGACTTCAGTTTTTTTAGAAGTAGGAAAAGACACTGTTATTTGGTGTTATTGGCCATGTAGCTTAATCCAGTTTAGTCTGAAAATCACTGATTAGGTTTTTGAACCTTTGGTTCCTATAAAGGTTTGTGTTCTTAACTCCTAAATGTAGACATTTCACCATTAAGCTCTTTCATGAGGACTTGTGGATTTCTGAGGAAGACTGAAATTTGTTCAGTTCTTTTGCCTGTTATGAGCACCCTGTCTGCTGTGGGAAAATGAGTCTTCTGTAGGCACAGGGTATTTCTTCTATGTCTGGGTCCTTTCTTGAAGCTTTCCTTTTATTTTTAAAAATAATATCTCTTCGGTTGCTAAAATTCCCTATTCCCTAACCTGAAATGTTTGCTGTGAACTAATCTCTTTACATGCATGAATTCTTATTTAAATCCACAAAGCCACCCCATATGACAGATAGTATACTCATTCTCACTTTCCAGATGAAAAAATTGGGGTTTAGAGAAATTAAGTAACTTGTCCAAGGTCACACAGGAGCAAGTGGTGGCAGTAGGATTTGAACTCAGGCAGTTTGGCCTCTGTCAGTTCCCTCTTTTTTAACTACTCCACTGTTTTCAACATTGTTGCTAAAATTATATTAAAATAAGAGAGGGACTTGTTGCCAGTAGGTTTGAAGTCCTACAGTTTGAGAATGGATCTTCTGTATATGCCCAGTAAGCTTTTATAATTTCTAAAAAAGAAAGCCAATTTGTTCCTTTACAGACATGGAGTATGAGGGAGTTCCTAAGTCATCCCATGTGGTTGTGTTTAAAATGAACTGGCAGAAGGTGGTGACATTTGCACAGAAGCGTGGACAGACTTAAAGTCACCAAACTGAACACTTAAAAATGGTTAAAACAGTAAATTTTTGTGTATCTTACCACAGTTTTAAAATAAAAGCCAGGCTCTGTGGTGCACACCTGTCATCTCAGCTACTTGGGAAGCTGAGACAAGAGGATAGCAAGTTCAGGGCCATCCTGGGCAAATTAGCAAGATCCTATCTAAAAATAAAAAGGACTGGGGATTTAACTCAGTGGTAGAGTGCCTCTGGGTTCAACCCCAAGTGCCACAAAATAAAAAAAGACTGATTGGTCTTTTTCAAGTCAATGCCCTATTATCCCTGCTTAAAACACCAGCTGTTGGGAAAGCAGTACCGTTGCTGTCTCATAAATCAGAGTGACTGGTAATCTCCACTAAAAATAATAAATTCTCCTCCCTCTGTGGTTCAGATGATGAGTTCCAGTTATTACAGAGAAATTTCATGGACAAGTATTACCAGGAGTTTGAAGACACAGAAGAGAATAAACTCATCTATACGCCCATTTTTAATGAATATGTAAGTAAATCCCTGTTTCTCCTACCAGGAGATTAGGGTGTCTTTAAGACCCAAATTTAGAATACTGAAATTTGCTGGTCTTTTAAAATAATGCCAGCAGGATACTGCCAGGAATTCTGATTAGAATCTGTTTTAGTTCACTTTCCTCCACCCAGCTCTTAGGGCTGTTTTCCAAAAGGCTTTCTGGCAGTATTTGATGAACTTGCAACTTCCTATTTAAAAGAAGGTGGGCTTTACCCCCAACCCTGCCTTGAAGTGCCTCAGGTGAGTTCTCTGTGCCTTGATACTGGTTCTCCATTTTCCAGTCATATACACAGGACTGTTAAGTACAAGTGAAAGCAGGAGTGGGGGCGTGGCTCAGTGTTAGCTCTTATCTAGCATGCACAGTGCGCAGGTTCATCCCCAGCACTGCCCCACCCCCACACAAAAAAGTGAAAGTGGCCAAGATCCCTCTCACTAGTTGATAGGAATACGAAGACCAGAACCTGGGACCTCAGCTCTTTGACCTCAGCTCTTTGCCCGAGGCTCTTTTTACTGTACCCTGAGGCCTCTCATGGCCTCTGGTGATTATCTCATCTAAGAACAGGGTTGAGCCTCGAGGACAAAACACAGAATCAAAATATAATCGAGGAAACTGGCTCAGCAGGAGCTGGGACTCCTCCAGGAGTGCTTCTTGTGTGTTCTGTCTGCACAGATTCCACGTAGGGAGGAAGAAGAGCCCCCATTTCCTTCCTTCCCTCCTGTACTGGGAGTGGGCACCCTGCTGTACTAACCCTGTAACAGGGTTAGAGCAGCCATCCTGTTATACATAATCACTTGCAGATGCTCCTCTCTGCACCAGGAGTCCCCAACTTAGCCAGAAGAGGAGCTGGGATTTGGTCCCCTTTGGCATCACTGACACTGAGCATAGAGCCAACACATAGGATAGGATCTCAGGAAACTGCCAAGGGCAGGGGACAGGTTTGCTGAAAAAATGTTCTGCTGCCCTAAAGTGTGGTCTAACCAAGATCCTTTCCACTGTTGCAGATTTCTCTGGTGGAAAAATATATTGAAGAACAGCTGCTAGAGCGGATTCCTGGATTTAACATGGCGGCTTTCACAACTACATTACAGTGAGTTGAGTGTGACTGTTTCTGTCCTTCCTCCTCCCCTAGATTCGAGGGCAGGGTGGAAAGCCATCCTTCCTTACCCAAGAGAAAGCCTTCAGGGGGCTCTTGATGTCAAGGCGACACCTCTGCACAAAATCTTGAAGAGACAGTGTGTCTGGCCATTCATTCCTGAAGCCACCACCCTTTCCTTTTACAGGCACCATAAAGATGAAGTGGCTGGTGATATATTCGATATGCTGCTCACATTTACGGATTTTCTGGCTTTTAAAGAAATGTTTCTGGACTATAGAGCAGTAAGTTACAACTGCCTATTTATTTAGCCACACTGAACCATTTAGGAAGTTCCAACTAGAACTATGGGAACACAGCCATCTCCCACGTTTCCCCATCATTGCCCCTTAAAACTGACCAGTGTCAGTAAAGGAGCTTGCAAGGTGTCAGTGGAGGGAGCTCCTGACCACTGGCCGGAACCATGTTTCGTTTGTTTTGGTACTGGGGAATGAACCCAGGGGCATTTGACCACTGAGCCACATCCGCAGCCCTTTTTCGTATTTTATTTAGAGACAGGGTCTCACTGAGTTGCTCAGGGCCTTGCCAAGTTGCTGAGGCTGGCTTTGAACTCACTGTCCTCCTGCCTCAGCCTTCACAGGCAGCTGGGGTTACAAGCCTCTGCTGGCTGGCCAGAACCTTTCCATGTTGGGCTGAAACAGGCCCAGGTACCACCTTAGAGTACCTAAATAAGCAGGACACAAACCAAAGAACTGGTCTAATTCTGTCTTGCCTTTCTAATAATGCAGGCTCTTTATAAGAAAAATATTTTCCAGTGAAGAGGGGTACATTTTTAAAGGGTGCCCAGGGCTGGCATTGAGCAGAAATACAAAATAATTCGCCTTCCATCCCTGAGTGCTTCTCACCCGACAGTGAGCTCCCCTCCCCCGGCTACAGGCAGGGTCCTGTGCCAGAAAGGCATCTTTCTGTTGTTTGCTACTTAAAGCTGTATCTTTTCTCATGCAGGAAAAGGAAGGCCGGGGACTGGACTTAAGCAGTGGCTTAGTGGTGACATCATTGTGCAAATCATCTTCTATGCCAGCTTCCCAGAATAATCTGCGGCACTAGGTCCCACCTCCACGCAATGAACAGGATCATTCTAGATATCACCAGTCTAATAGACTCAGAGAGACTTCAGCTAATGACCACAGAAGAGTCCATCTCGGAAAGACTCTGTTCTGCAGCCCTTGGTTTGTGTTAAGTATTGATAGGTCAGAAACAACATGATAGACATTTGGACCCACTTCTCCTGATATGCCATCTTGTATTAATGTTCATCCCCTCCCCAACTAGTCACCTCTCAGGTACTTGAGTCAGGCCACTCTGATCAAGCCCATGTCAGCCATTCCACCTGGGAGCCCTTCCCCAGTACGTGTTGGTGTGTTTAACTACCACCATGAACTTTCTTCTTCCCAGCAGGCTTTGCATGAGTCCTTTGTACACTTGCTGTTCTTTTTTACATGGGCCAGAGTTTCAGTCCTTCACCCTCAATGGGGTTTTTGTTTGGGAGTATTTATCTAGGGAGTTACTGGAGCCAGCTGCCTGTCCTAACTAAGATTTCTGTATCTCCTCTGATCACAGCTTGTGCTGGCTGTGGGGATCAACTGAGAGAGATGTCCTTTACCCTCAAAGCTACCTGTGAAAGTCAACTCCCAGTCCTAACATACGCAATCCTTGTAACACTGTCTTCTGCTGGTCCTGATGTAGTCCCACCGTTTCTAGAAGTCTCTTTCAAGCATTATTTTTGAAAAAATATTTTTTATAGATGAATACTCAGGCAAACTTAATGGATATGATCTTGGAACTTCCATGATTATCCACCTAAAGATCAAAGTATTATATGCTATGTGCTTTTTAGTCATTAGTGCTGTGAAGGTAAAAGTGCTTTTCACATGGGCGCACCTGTTTTACCAGCACCGATGAACGTCTGCCATGTGCTGGAAACAGGCTGGAGCTACCCGCTGTCACAGCACGTCAGCTGTGTTTGTGCACGTTTGCTTAAGACCCTTTCTGTGTAAGCCAGTTGGTTGGGTTTTATTGGGGTAGGTAAGGATCTGCAATTTCTTCTTCCTGTCAGAATCTCTCCTGCCAAGATGGTGTCCACTGGTCTAGCTCAGCATGAGTAGGAGGCAGTGGACAGCTTTACTGGTCGTCTCTCAGCTTTGGTTTAGTACAATGTTTGGTTTAGTACTGACCAGAAAACATGTATGTCACATCCCTGGAAAGAAGAAAACAGTTCAATTCCCAATGTGTACTTTTGATTTTATTTTTTATAGTAAAAATAAGAATCTGTGCTGACCTTTCACTTATCTGTTCTGGTTTTATAGGATGAGCTATAAGCTATGTGTTTTTCTGTGCTAATGTGTCATTTATTACTTTTTGTACCATGAGTAAAATTTGAGGTGTTTTGCAAGAACCATCATTCTAAATGAGTTGCCTCCTCTATTTATTTATGACTCTTTATTTTTTGTGATGCTGGGGGTTAAACCCAGGGCTTACACATGCCGGGCAAGGTGCTTTGCCACTGAGCCACAGCCCCGGTCCCCGTCCTCTGTGCCATCCGGTTATTATTGCTTCTAAACCAAAGGCACTCTCAGAAGCAGCCTCTTAAATGCCACCTCTCCTGGGCCTGCTTTCCTTCCTCTCCTTTTGTAAGTAGGATTGCCCATCACAGGCCGGCTTGTGGGAAGCCCTCGGTAAGATCTGGTGGTCCCAGAGGCAAGCGGACAAGTCCAGAGATGAAATAATGAAAAATGAGAAGAAAAGCAAACTGTTCTTTTCACTCTTTCTACTCAGAAAAAAACAGGCCTGTTGCAGGTTAGGTTGGCTTGCTTTTTTTTTTAAAAAAAAAAAAAAAAAAAAAAAACAACTAGAAAAAATTAAACTAGAAATCCAGCCACACAGAAACTTAGACTGTGATGTCCTGAGCCGCCTCTGATGGGCTCAGCCGTGGCCAGGGTGAGAAGGCTGACATTCTGATCCAGCCCCAGAAGAGGGCCACACCCCTGTCCCCTTAGAACTCCTCACCCATGGGGAGCAATAGTCACCAAACTGTGATCTGTAATGTCCCCCCTGAAACCGGCTGTGTTTTAGGGTATCAGACCCAACAGGAGGGTGGACTCACTAGGTGCCCAGCATTTCTCTTAAGCCTTAAAATGGCTTGCTCTTCCTTAAAATCAAACTCAAAACCAAACAGCTTAATCCTGCCATGATTATAATTTACTGTTCAACAACTTGAGAGTAGGATTTGTATCAGGACAGCAAGCCTGTCCCTCATCCCTCAGCTAGAAAAAGCCTTTGACTTTTCACCCAGAGGATGTTCCTCTAAAGCGTTAGGAAAATAAGCTCAGAAGGACCCAGCTGCCGTTCTTTCTGGTCTCTACCAGCTGTGAGTATCCAGTGTGGCTCAGCCACCTGGATGTCCTCTCTGGGCTTCCCAGACTTTTGAGGTAGGTGACACTGAAATTCTAAATTCAGTAAGATCACTGAACATGCCTGACAAAGCAAGGGTGACCAATTTGGTACTCTGCCACATGTTTTTGTCTTGCCCTGGGGTACTGGGGACCAAACCCACTACCGCTGAGCCACCCCTCCAGCCTCTGGGACACTTTTAAGAATAAAAGGGAGGGAGTGCTTTTAAACCTGTGCCCAGACACAGGGCACAGCCTGGACTGCTCCAGCATGGCAGGCAGGAAGCATGGGCAGTGTCCCTCGGGATGTTGGCTGGCAGTGCGGAGATACTCCCCCGCCAGAGCTGCCCTGTGGTGGGCATTCTGGAACCTCTGCTCAGTGTTCATCTGCAGCTTCCTGGAGTTTGCATTGACAACCATGATGCTCCTTTGTTTCCAAAGAAGTTCTGTCTTTATTTTTGTAAAAAAAAAAAAACAGTCGCCACCAACCACATGACAACTCACCAGGCGAGGGCCTACTTCCCTCCTCCTGTCTCACGTGCCTAATCAACAGCCTGGGGAACGTGATCACATGGTGTCAGCTTTTCCCAAAGGGAGGATTACAAATGAGGGTTTGGGCCAGGGAGGGCGCCTGGAGAGGGTTGTCATCGAGATCCCGAAGAACCTATTTGCATTAAATAACCAGGATGTCTGAGATCCTAACTCTTCCTATGTCTCCCAACAGGCGACATGTCAGCTTGGGGGCAGGGGGATCGGAAGGGTGTTTTAAGGAATCGGAATGGTTCCTGGGCTTGCTCAGAGCTCCGGGAACCAGGGTACACAGGTGTGCTGGTTAGCTTACGCTGTGGCGCCCGAGGGCCGCAGGGCTGGAGTCTGTTAGTGCAGTTAGTGCTGGTGAGCAGGGTGGGCCTCGCACATCGAAGTCCTCTGAAGACAAGGTGGAGACAGCGAGAGCCCCTCATCCCCCGTCACCTTCTGCTGAATAAGGGGGATGGGGAGCCGCTCCCAGCATTGGCTCTTGCCAGCCACATGCCTGTCAACGTGGGCCTGTGCCCCTGGGAGTGCTGGGCGCGCCGGTCTGTGGGGCAGAGGAGAGCCCCGCGACTCCGTGCAGGGCTCCAGGCTCGGGTTGGCTAATGGCCCTGCGCTGCAATGCAGCAGCAGCTCCGCAGGCCAGCGCGTGCCAAGACACAGGGTTTAGGCGTAGCCACCAGCCACCTGACTGGTAGCCGCGTTGCTGCCCACTCCTCGCCAGGCCTGGAAGCTGAAGAAGGCGCTGGCTCCGTAGGCGATCAGCACCAGACTGGCAAAGAACTGAGGGGAGAAAGGTGGTAGGTGGTCAGTCAGCACAGCACCAGGAGCAGCAGGTGACCGTGGAACCAGCACAGCAGGGCTCCTCGGAGGCCCCTCAGCTAACCAGAACGAGTCTGGCAGCGCACCGCCTCGTACTGAGGCCCGTTTGACAGCGGTGGCGGTGGGGCTCTGGGGAGACCAACACTGTACCCCAAGTGTAGGAAAAGGTCATGTCAGATGAACGAGCTGTGCCCAATGCTCCAAGAGTGTCCCGGGGGAGGGCCATGGACACTAGATCCCTAGCAGAAAGTTAGTTTTAGCAAGGTAACATTCAGGCTGGGTGGTGAGCTCGGGTGGAGCGCTTGCCCAGCATGCACGAGGCCCTGGGATTGACACCCAGCACCACAAAAAAAAGGTACATTCAAAGCCACCCTGGGGGGATGTGGCTCGGTGGTTAAGCACCTCTGGGTCCAACCCCCGCATACCAAAAAACCAAAACAAAACAAAAAACAAAGCCACCTGGGAATTTTCTGGATCCAATCATACCTCTATACTTGCACCTGTATCTGCATTCAGAAGCTCCACATTTCTATCCCCATGGTCAAGTTCACTGATTGCAAAACCACCCTCACGAGGAGGAGTGAGGATACCCCAGGGCTGTCCTGCACTGGACATGACCATGATCCCAGACAGGTCCCTTAACCTCCTAGAACCAGCATTTCCTTGTCTGTGAAAAGGGACTGGTAGACGCTTCCTCTCCCTTACTAGGGAAAGGTACGCAGGGCCTCCGGAGTGAAGTGTGACAGGTGTGCAGGGTCTGTGGTCTACCTCACCAGCCACTCGACAGGGGCCTGAGTCTGGCCTTGGTGGCAGAACCCGTTACGTTTCCCAGGTGCCACTGAGACCCCAGGGTCTCTGCACTGTGGCACCTGTCAGTGGCAGAGGGACTCCAGTTCTCAGTTACCCTCCAAGGGAGCCTGCGACCCTCAGTTGGTGTGGCATGACTGATTTTCAGCAGAGTGCCACAGTGAATCAGCTGCCACTGGCCACCACAAATCATTCCCACGCATCCCGGCTCATCGGGTTGTGGTCCCCCGCCTGCTGTGGTGCTGGGGCTGAACACAGGGCCTTGAACAGCTAGGCAAGGGCTCCTCTGAACTGCACCAGCCCTGCTCCTCAAGGTCCACGGTTCATCCAGGAAGCCTGAAAGCAGCCTGGCTCCTCCCAGGACCCCCTGAGGTTTAGGTGCTAAACACTCAGGAGCTGGCAGCTGCCTGGCCTCAGACCCAGAGAGCTCTGTGGAGAAGGGACCTTGGCTGTAGACTGCTGGGGGACCCTCGGGGACATACTCACAGAGGCAGCTGCTCGCTGGTTGTACGGCCGGGAGCCCTTCAAGGAGGTCTGGTCAACTGCCGCAGAGCAGGTGACGAAGGCGGTGACATAGAGAACGGTGGCGGTCACGTTAAAGATCATTAACTGGGGGTGGGGAGGAAAGGCTTAAGACACAGGGAGATGCACGGGGTCAGGAACTGGGGCCTCCTGGTTCCCATGGGGCACACCCCGTAGTACCCACAGGGTGGGATGGGAAAGTGCGGGCCTGACTTATGAACAGGGCCTTAAGAGGCAAGAGTCCCCATGGGGTCAACCTGGAGGCCACCTGAGCAAGCAGCAGAAGACACCCCTAAGGCTGAGGGTGGGAAATGGCAGGAAAGCCTGATCCACAAACCCACCAGGCAAACCCCTTCCCCGTGCACCATGGCACAACCACAACCCAGCTCTTGAGCCACACGTGAAGGGTCATTCCTCCACATGGGGCTCGGGGTCAAGTCCAGGTCATCCCTGGTGCCCCTTCAGGGCTTGGCCCTGTGGCTGGTCGGTTTTCCCAGCGAGAGGAATCTTCTGCTCTTTTCTTTTCTTTTTGGCAGTTCTGGGGATTGACCAGGCCCTCACACATGCCAGGAAAGCACTTCGAATTGAGATACATCCCGAGTCCACGGATGTATGGCTGAAGGCCCTGGAACAATGTCAGGGTCAGGACCTCAGAGGACCCAGAAGCTCCTGGTAGAATATTCAGCCAAATAGGCAGGAAGGGGTCCTGGGCTGATGGCAGCCAGGCCCCAGCCCCATATCTCAAATGCTTGGCCCCTGGAGCCAGTTAAGTCTTCAAACTAGTAGTCCTCCACATTAGGTTTGTCCCAGTTATTATTATTTTTAATTTATCGACATTTTAAAATTAGATTTCATTTGAAAACTTATATTTCATATAAAACTTTAATATGATTCTTGAAGCTAAGGATACTACTGCTCAGGGCGAGCACTTGCTGAGATGGGAAAGGATCTGGGCTCTGTCTCCAACACTTCCAAAAATCAAAAGAATCTCAAAATTTCAGGGTTCAGCTGAGTAAAGGCGGCTCTGCATGGACAGATGTGTACATAGGGTTCCCAGAACCCCCTGAGCCACATCCCCAGCCCTTTTGGTATTTTATTTCAAGAAGGGTCTCGCTGAGTTTCTTAGAGCCTCGCTAAGTTGCTGAGGCTGGCTTTGAACTTTCAAAGCCTCCTGAGCTGCTGGGATTACAGGCCTGAACCTCCAGGCCCAGCTCACTCACCTATCTTGCCCAGCCATGTCGCCCATCCCAGGGAATCCTGAGCGAGGCCTCCCGGCCTGTGAAAGGTCCAGGAGCACAGAAATGGAGGCCGCCTAGTCCCGCGGGATTCCTCCTTAGAGGCTCCCAGGGCGGGGGTAGGGGGCTGGGAAATGGACCACTGCCTGGCTCCTGCCAGTGATGTCAGGAGCTAACAAACCCATTCTGTTCGAGCATGACTCCCGTTTCCTCCGTGGAGAAGTCATTGAATTGCAAACAATGCTGTCCAGTCCCAGCTCCCTGGTCCCACAGTCACGTGCCTTTGCTCACTGAAAGCCTCGGGCCCAGCTGCAGGGGTTTTCCGGGTCAGAGAAGAAAAAAACAGCCAGCAGCTTGCTCTGTGTCTGGCCAGGGTACTTCCTAGGTCGGCTCTCAGCCTGTGGGCGCTGAGACCCACCTGGGCAAACCTGGGTGGGGGAGCCCTCCTGCTGGAGGCAGGTGGGTATCTGGACATCCTGCATGTTCCAGGTCCCAGTCTCCCGACTGCTGGCCCCAGCCCCAGGCTGACCAACCTGCCTAGCTGGAAATCCTGACTATCCTCACAAAGGAAAGATATTTTCAAGATTCCAAATGGCCTCTTGTGACTCCATTAGACAGCCCCTTTACCCTCTTCCCAGGACAAGGTCAAGAGCTCTCAGAAAATCGGACCCCTGAGCTGTCAACCTCCCTCCCAACCAGCTCTGCAGGCCAGCTGAGGGTCAGAAAGGACATCAACCAAGCCATCCCCGTGGCAGCTCATTTAGACAAGGTCACTGCCCTGTCGTGGCCACTCCCAGAGGCAGAGGTGTGAGCCCAGAGCCCCCAGGGCCTCCACCCTGACTTACCACCAGTGGCCAGGGCACCATGTACCACTTCAGGTGCAGCTGAAAAAGGTAGAGGAAGAAGAAGACGATTGTCACCAGCCAGAGGAAGACAGCAACGAACATCACCCAGCCATAGGCCGGGTACAGGTGGTACGGAGTGTCGGCAATCAGGGCCCAGACCAGCAGCCCCAGCACCTGCGGGGGCAAGACAGGGCCACTGTGTCCCAAGCCCCCACAACTCCAGCTGGGCCACAGAGCAGGTCCCCGGGTCTTGGCCTTATTTCTCATTTGGTCAAGAAATACTGCTGTGGCTCCGCTGTCCCCTGTGCTGGGGCCCCTTCCTGTCACTCTTGCTTCCTTTCAATCGTCACTGTGCTGTGTGACACTGGCATCTCTTAGCAGAAGAAACTGTGTGTTCCCAGACACCTTTCCTACTGCAGTCTGGGTTCCAGAACCCTCTTCTGTGCTCCCCTGGTCCCACCCCAAGCACCCACCACCGAAGACCCCAGGCCGAGCTTGCAGGGGCAGGACAATGGCTGCCTTGTAGCTGTGTCCCAACACCCCATGGAGGACCTGGGCCTTCGAGGGGCTCAGTAAACACTGCTGAGAGGAACTCAGGTCACCAGCTCGTCCCTGAGAGATGGGCATCCACACAGTCCCCCGACTGGGAAAAGAACGTCCTGTGTATCCTCCTTCTGGCTGGTCGCGGCACAGCCCACCAGGCCACTGGGGGGGCCTCCCGCCTCACGCCCACCAATCCCTCCCCTGCCCCACCTCCCTGGACTCTCCCAATTGCCCTTCCCTGCAGGTATGACCATCCCTGTCTTACAAGGGAGACTGGGCCTCAGAGAACCAAAGGACCCTCTGTCCTCCTGTTTCATGCGGCAGGAAGGGCCTGAACATCCCAGGACAGTGTGTGCCAGGCCAACACCACTGGCTCCAGAGTCAACTGCCTGCTCCTTACCACTGTGTGACCTTGGCAAGCTGGTAACCTCTCTGTGCTTTGATCGCTCACTTGTAAGGACTCCTGGTTTTGCATGTGTAAATGGGAGCAAAGGCTGTTTGCTGGTATTCCCGAAGCCAAGGCCTGCTGACCACACAAGCCCAGCCCTCTGGGCCTGGGGAGGTCTTCGGGCCAACTCACCCTGTGGGGCCATCTGGGGGAACTTGCAGAGGGCCTGCTCCGAGGCCGGGCCCAGGAAGGCCCGCGGCAGGCTCCTTCCCACCCTTCTCACCTGGCTGAGAATGTCTAGGTTGGCACATCCTCCCTTTTCAAAGAGGGCAGTCTCTGGAACCCCTGGCCACCAAGGGAAGAGGCTCCTTTGCTGATCAGACACACGCGGGGGCTGTCCCTCTTTTTCCCCTGGGCAGTGGGCAGGCACATGGCACCAGCCCAGAGGGGAGCCAACCGTCAGTCGGATCAGAGGAGCGTGCCCAGAGCAAGCCATCCCTGGCCACTGACCTTTAGAGACAAGTCGCCCTGGCTGCTCACACTGCCCGAGGGGCTGCCTGGAGCTCCCCTGAGGTTTATGACCCAGAGCACAGCCAGAGCTGGGGCGCCTGCCAGGGACCCCACCCCGAGCCACCCCGAGGACAAGATGAGAAGTTCTGCATAGGACCCTACACATGGGAGGTCAGGACAGGACTGGCATGCCGCTGAGCTGGCCCTGAGTCCAGCGGCCCTCTGACAACTTCCCTTCTCTCTCCTGGAGGGACCATGGCCTCCTGGGGAGGTGGTAGGTGGAACCCTGGGCTGGGAGCCAAAGACCGGGCTTCAAATCCCTGCTGTGCTATGTGACGGGGGCCACACCTCCCTCCTGGTGGACACCCCCCCTAGAAAGTTCCAGCAAGGTCTGCCGAGAACTCACACCTGAGGACCGCGTGTGCACCTGCAGCATCTCCATTGCCCGGCCATGCCCAGCACACGGAGAGTGCCCAGCAGACACGGCGCAGGAACCAAGGGTCGCACGTCCTCATCCATGGAACGGTCAGCCCCGTCTCTGCACGGGCCCTAGGCACTAAGGAGGAGGCAGTGGCAACCTGCGAGCTGCTCCCACTGGTGCCCCCAACCCCCAAGGAAGGGCCTCAGCCCAAGGCGGAAGCCCAAGAAGGGTCCCTCCCTGGGGTGCTCTGCACCCGCTCTCCCGGGGCTGGGGAGCCACAGGGATCCTGCCAGCCCCGCCACCCCACCTGTGCTGCCTCGACGCCATAAGCTGGTGAGGGGCGGCCACGGGGCCCACTCTACAGAGCAGCAGGGCCTTCCTCACTGGGCACAGGCCACGCGGGGGACAGAGCCCTCCTCGGGGAGGCCAAGGGCAGGAAGTCTCAGGGCAGCACCCCTTGACCTCCGTCCTGAGGTCATCCTGCCTGAAACGGACACGGCAGGTGAGGCAGGGAACACTGCGCTGGGGAGGCCACCGTTCTGAGGAGGACAAGCACCCCCGAAGCGGCATGTGGGGGCCCCTTCTCCCCACCAGAACTGGGCCTTTCAAGGACAATTCGCTTTTATTTCAGGCAAGTTCCTACAGGCCCCGGAGGCCATGGTGTGGCCACGCTCCAGCTGCCTCAAGGGAAGTTAGACAATGCGCTGAACTGAAAACCCAGAAACGCCCAGTCTCCAGCTCCTCTGGTCACCACCGGCCTCTCACCTCCTGATGGGGACCTCTCAGTGCCCTCCCGCTGTGCCCGCCCGGGAGGTGTCTCGTTTCTCTACATAGATTCCCACCTTAAACCTAAGTCCAAACCTTCTGTTGTCCCATTTTCAAACAGCAGCTCTGAAGATGTGCCTGTGGGGAAAGCCAGGGCGGGTGGTCTGTCCTTCCCTGACCCCCGAGATGCTGGGTCATTGAGCCCTGAGGGCATTCCAGGGGGTGCAAGGGCAGCGCCCACCCTGCCTGCCCAGCTCCTGCCCCCAGCCCTGTTTTCCAGATCAGTAAGCGGGGCCTGTGGGAGATGAGGCGGTGGATAAGCAGTGGGAATGTCTGGTTCCTCCTGGCTGCGCAGCTGGCTCCGGGCCCAGGGAGCTACCTCCATCTGTCCTAGAGCACAGAAGGTCCACTCCGCCATTCGAACCAGACAGACTGGTCTGTCCTGGTCCCTGAGCCCCTCGTGGAGGCCCCCAGGGAGAATCTGCTCAGGACACAGGGCACCCTCACATCTGCTGACCACTTCGTTGGCCTGGGTGGTCCTGTAGGAGAGCCAAGCCCCAGGCCACAATTCCAGAAGCTTCAGGACTCCCTGGACCCCAGGTGGGACCCCAGAACCCCCTCCTGCTGAGGCTCCACTCTCGCTGGAGCAAGGACTCATTGCCTTATGGTGGGATTCGCCCCAGGAAGAGGAAGGGCCACCAATGGGTAGCCTGAGGCAGGGGGAGGCAGGAGCCCCGACTGCCCCCAGGGCCTCGCCCAGTCCCTCCTGCCCATCCATGCAGCAGGTATCTATTGGGCCCCGTGACAGCGTGGACCGCCCTGCTCTCACGAAGCGCCCATTCTAACGAAGACAGCCAGACGCACCCCGGACGAGTGAAATACAAGGTGCAGGTAAGTGCCCCAAATGGGCGAGTTCAGCCGAGACTGCAGCTGTAATCCCAGTCACTCGGGAGGCCGAGGCAGGAGGATGGCAAGTTCGCCATACGGGTCCCTGGGAAGTAGCAGGACTGTGCTCTGCTTGGTGACTGTCACCTCTGTGTCTTTCTGTCCCTAAATTTCTCTGTACGTACACCAGCACGTCTCTCCACACACACGCACACGCGCACGCGCACACTCGCACACGTGTGTTCTCTGGAGACCCTGCAACACCTCCTGAGAGAGGCTCTGCAGATAAACAGAGAACTGTCTGGAACTCTCAGGGGTATAACCGCCCCCTCCTGAAAATCTGAAGAATTTGGATTCAGAAACTTTTCTTTAAATGAGAACTACAATGTCAGAAAGGACACATTCACAGGACCTTCCACTGCCAAAGAGCTTCTAATGGATTGGGCAACACAGATGTTTTTTATTAAAATCACCTACCCAGCCAGAGAAGCGCGTTCCCTTACAAATACCCACCAACAGGCATTGCTCCCTCCAGCCACTGTCCTCAGAAACTGCACTGGCGACACAGGGACAGGCCACTCCAGGCTGTGCGGGTGCCTTTCCGTGACTCTGGGGGCGGTTTTCCTGGTCATTCTGTGCTGTGTGTGGAATGGCATCCCAGAGGCATGCTGGAGTCCTAACCTTGGCCTAATGTGGAGGTGGAGGCTTTGCAGATGTCACCAAGCTCAAGCGAGGCCATACTGAAACAGTCCCATGTTCTTATAAGAACAGGGAAATTGGGGCCAGGGGAGGTGGTGCATGCTTGTAATCGCAGTGACAAGGAGGCTGAGGGAGGCGGATGGCAAGTTCAAGGTCAGCCTGGGCAACTTAGTGAGACCCTGTCTCAAAAATTTTTTAAAAGGGCTGGGGATAGAGCTCAGTGGCAGAACACCTGGTTCAACCCCCAGTAACACACACACACACACACACACACACACACACACACAAAGAATAACAGGGAAATCTGCACTTAGAGACCCACCCAAAAAGGAGGCCGAGACAAGGGCAGAGGTTGAACTGACACCTGTACAAGCCAAGAACACCAAGGACTGCCAGTCACCACCAGAAGTGAGGAGGGAGCACGGACACCCTCCATGGCACCTCCAGGAGGAACTTCCCTGTTACCACCCGGATTTCAGACTTCTGGCCTCCAGGGCTTGAGCGGTCACATTGCGATGGTTTTATTCCTATCTGCAGAACTTGATTACAGCAGTCCTTGGAAGCTGAGACCTTTCTCAGAGTCTCGAGCCTGCGGTTGGGGGCCAGGATCTGCCTTCCACCAGCTGTGATGGAAGACTGGCCTGTCAGCTCCTTGGGTCACGCTCTGGTCCTGCCAACTTGCTGGCTGTGTGACATCAGGCAAGTTACCTAACCCCTCTGTGCTTCATGTCTTCAAAATGTGCTACCTCAGAGGGTGTTTTTGAGATGTAAATGAATATGGTCAAGGACGCTGCACCATGTCCAAGAGAGGCCGAGTGGGTGTTCTAATGTCACAGTCACGCTGAGGGCTAACCATTCCTCCACCTGCTCTCCCGAGGCGGTGGCAGTGTGTGCAGCTCCTGGGGACGATGAGGCTGTGGTGACCTGAACACCAGCCCCAGGCACAGGCCTGGCCCCGTGTGTCGCACGGATAAGTCAGCCAGGTGGGTGGATGGGGAGGCCCCAGCAGTCCAGTCCCACCCCAGGGCCTCCTGCAGAGGAGCGGGGCAGACACACGGTGAGCAGGTGGAGGGCCACACAGTACGGTCTCTGGAGCAGGAGAGCTGGCATCTGGCCTGGGGTAGCCAGAGCTGATTCTTCAAGGGACATTAGAACCTGAAGGTTGATGTGAAATCTACCATTTTTTTAAAGTTTGGGGTGCGGGTAACGGGGATCGAACTCAGAAGCACTTTATCACTGAGCCACATCCCCAGCCCCCTTCATGTTTTACTTCGAAACAAGGTCTAAGTCGCTTAGGATCTTGCTCAGTTGAGGCTGGCCTCGAACTTGCAATCCTCCTGCTTCAGCCTCCCTTGAGTTGCTGGGATTGTAGGTATGTGCACCACCATGCCCCGCAACCTTTTTAAATGTTGGCAGCTAAACCAAATGTTTTAGAAAAGTGTGAGGGCAAGGGCCACTGACTGCTGGCAGCAGGAAGCAGGGGGCAAGTGACAAGTGGCAAGTCCTTCCACAGCCCCCAGGTGTCCTCTCCCAACAGTGCTATCCAGGAAACCATGGCCCAGGGCAACCGATGACCCTTCCTGGGGTTCCCCCCTCTCTTGGGACACATCTGGGCAGCCTGAGGACACTCAGAACTTGGCCTGGTCAGGACCAGCCTCCACCCCAGCCCTGACCCTTCTCCCTACACTGAAAGGGACTTTATGGGGACAAAAAAGCCAACCATTGTGTCACACGAGACAAAGGGGCAGGGGACAGAGGCTCCGGGCGCCAGGACTGGCCACAACACCACCACACACCACCCCCTCCTGTGCCAGGGGAGGGTGGGCAGGGGGAGGCACCTTGGAATTCCCGCGCTCCAGGAAGCAGGGGCTCGAGTCAGAACCCAGCACCGCGCTGCCGCCTCCAGGCAGCGCTTACTGCCCAGTGCCTGTCTTTTGCCATCTGAAAAATGGGCACGTGAGTGGCCCAATCACTCTGGAGAGGGCCCACGCGGTGCCAGGCGCAGTGCTGGGTCCAGGGCAGGCAGCAGGGACCGTGGCCAGGGTCCCGCCCGCCGTGAGTCCCGGGCCGCTGCTTCTCAGTGCCGTGGCGGGAGGAGCACGGGGACCTGGCGGGGCCTGGTCCAGCCCAAGGCCGCCCAGCGTCGTCCCGAGGCCGGGCCGCAGTTGGATCTGGAGGCGGAGTTTCCCTCGCACCTCTCCAGCGCCCCGCCCCGCTCCCGAGGGCTCCCCAGGGTTCTAGGAAAATCTTCCCGCCCGACCTCAAACTGCCTCTCCTTACCCCACCCGGGTTCCCACGCAGATCTCTGGGCCCGATCAAGTCGCCCAAGATGGGAGTAGGCGGAGGCTCTGGGAAGGACTCATTCCTGCTCGGGAAAAGCCCCCGCGAGTTCTGGCACCCACCCCGCCACCCGAGGCCCCTCACCCAGCCTGCCAGGCCCCCACAGCCTCCCTCCCTTGGTGCCCAATTTTCCCTAAAGGAAGCACTTGACCCATTTCACAGATGAGGAAAACTGAGGCACTTTAGAAGTGCTGGTCCTGGCCCAAGGTCATACACAGAAAGGGGTAGAGCGTGGTTAGTTCTGCTGTCCAAATGAGGGAGAGTCCCCCGGAGATGAGAAGCATCATTGCTCTAGAGGCCAGAGCAGACTCAGACAGAGACGGGGCTCAGTCCTGGGCTGGCTGGGGTAATGGGAGGGAGGCTGTGCCCACCAGTCTTCTAGAAGGAAACTGGTTGTAAGTGTGTGATTTTCTTTTTCTTTTTCTTTTTTTTTTTTGGGGGGGGGGTGCTGGGGATCGAACCCAGGGCCTTGTGCTTGCAAGGCAAGCACTCTACCGACTGAGCTGTCTCCCCAGCCCCAAGTGTGTGATTTTCATTAGCCCAGGAAGGAGGCCTGCTTGGGACTTGGGGCTGCATTGGCCTAAGGCAAGGGTCTTCCCTCTTCCCCAGACTTTCTGAGATATTGGCACTGAAATCTGAGTGACCACAAGCAAGCCCAGCTCCGAGGAGGGGCCGCATCCCCTTCCTATGACTCTAATCGATGTAAAAAGCTCACTGGGTGTCTGACCAGCCCCCCCCCAAATTAAAGGTGGACTGTCCCAGAGCAGGCTGGCTCTGCGGGCAGCTCACAGGCTGCAGGCTGCCCGACCTTTGGCCCTTGCCTCCTTTCCTCACTGCCCTCCGAGACTCCGGAATGCCACCCTGGCCGCTCCTCCCTGGGCAAACAGGAGGGACTGACCCAGCCCAGAGGCAAAGGGCCGGGCGCCGGCTCCATCAGTATCAGGGCTGGGCTCCCGGGGCTGCCAAGGAACACAGCTGCCACCCCACCTGCACCCCCACCCGCTATGTTTCCCAAAGTCACCAGGGTGCTGCTCCCCCAGACCTGCTAGGGGTGGGAAATCGGGACCCTGGACTGTGTTGATTCCACCACAACCAAGTCATCAACTGAGGGGTGGTCAACAGCCATCACACCTGGAGAACCCACTGCATGTGGACAGTTTCAGACTTGACCCTGTTCCTTCCCGATGTAGATGTCCTCTTTCTTCTTATAGATGGTGGAAAAGTCACCCAAGACACCCAGCCAGTAACACTGAGCTCAGGGATGTTGCTTGTTGCTGTGTGACACTGGGAAAAGTGACTTTCCCTCTCTGAGCTTTTGCCATATCCACAAACTATCTGGAACTGCATGTGTGTGTGTGTGTACACAATTATATTTTTTGCTTAATATTTCCTTTACAAGAAAGACTTTTCAAAGTTTTTTTATATTTGAGATACATAATGGATGACAAGGAAATCAAGAGCTGTTCTTATGTGTCTATTCAGAGGCCACCGCCCACACACACACACACACACACACACACACACACACACAGGCACATTTTTAGAAAGGCACATCCTGTGTGTGTATTTCTTCCACACAACGGTCACACAAGGTGCACTTTTCTGCACCTTGCTTATTTCATTTAACCATGCAACCTAAAGATTGCTTCAAGAGAGTTGCTTTCTTGATTTGAGGGTAGGAAGGTATCTTTAATTATGGCAATGTATGCCCTTTCACAGACGTATCATGATTAGTTAAGGTAACCCCCTTGATGGACTTGTATATATCATACAAATATACCATTTTTTTGGGGGGATGTACTGGGGATTGAACCCAGAGGTACTGAACCACTGAACTACATCCCTAGCCCTTTTTAAATTTTATTTTGAGCCAGGGTCTCGCTAAGTTAATGAGGCTATCCTTGAACTTGTTATCCTCCTGCCTCAGCCTCCTGAGCTACTGGGATTATAAGTATTTACCACCATACCAGTCAAATAAGCTAATTTTAAAAGGAAACTTTTAAATCACTGATAATTAGGAAAGTTGGACTATCCAGCACAATGGCAACTAACTATAAAGTTAAATGTAACAAACATGTAATAATGTAACATATTCTAGACAGACAAGCTGGTGTCCCTGGTGTGCAGCTATCCTTTAGAGCTGTCCCCACCTTATCTGTGGGTTGCCTTTCTATTTTTTTCAGATACTTGTAGTCAAAAAACAGTGTGAAAAATTCCAGAAATAAATAATTCATAAGTTTTAAATAACTTTATTAAAGTATATTGCTTTCATTGCTCTTATTATTGTTAATCTTTAGAATGCCTGATTTATAAATTAAAATTTCACATTGTTATTTATGCATAAAGAAAACAGTATCTACAGGGTTTGTCTGGTCAAAAGATTTCTCTGGGGTCCGTCTCTGTGTAAAAGGGGGGACTATTATTTTTTTCTTTTGTGGTACTGGGGACTATTCCAGGGGTGCTCTCTCTACCACTGAGCTACATCCCCAGCCTTTTTTAACGTTTTATTTTGAGACAGGGTCTCCCTAAATTGCTGAGGCTGATCTTGAACTTGCAATCCTCCTGTCTCAGCCTCCTAAGTCTCTGGGATTATAGGCATGCGCCACCACACTCAACTACTGTATCTCAAAGTGTTGTAAGGGTGCTAGAGACTCTGAAATATTTTTTTAAAGGTACCCGGGCATGGCCCTCCCATCTAGAATCCCAGCTACTCAGGAGGCCGAGGCAGGCAAATGCATCTCAGCCTCCACGGAGGCTGTCTGCTCCATGTGATCCTTCAGGATGGGGTTAACAGAGATGATATGAGTCCTGCCAAGTTCCTTTTTTATTAGCGGGGGAAGGGGGGGAGGTGATGTGGGGGGTACCTGGAACTGAACTCAGGGGCACTCAACCACTGAGCCACATCCCCAGCCCTGTTTTGTGTTTTATTTAGAGACAGGGTCTCACTGAGTTGCTTAGGGACTCGCTTTTGCTGCGGCTGGCTTTGAACTTGTGACCCTCCTGCCTCCACCTCTGGAGCTGCTGGGATTATAGGCATGGGCCCGCTCCTGGCTAGGGACCTGCCACGTTCTATGTAGAACTTTATTACTTTGGATTGGGAAAAGCCTAACTATGCCTCAGTTTCCAGAAGCCAGAAAGAAACTTTCAGCAACAACCACAACAAAACCCATGAAATTTACATGGCAAAAAGCATGTAGGAGCAGATGGGTAAAAAACTAGGAAAAATACATCTGCAAATCTCCTAGAACTCCTGGCACCTGACAAGACACAGACCAACAACTTGGCAGAATGCAAACAGATGAGGGGATACAAATGGCTCTGAAGTACTTTTTTAAAGGTCGCCGGGCACAGCTGTGCCCACCCAGAATCCCACTACTCAGGAGGCTGAGGCAGGGGGGTTGCAAATGCAAGGCCGGCCCGGACATCTCAGTGAGACCCTGTCTCAAAATCAAATAGACAGGGCTGGGGTGCAGCTCAGTGGTAGGGCTCTTGCCTAACAGGTAGAGGACCTGAGTTCAACCCCCAGCACTTGGGGGGTGGGGAGACCACCTCACTCCTAAGAGGACTAAAACACCACACTGACCTGCCATTCTGGCCTCTCAGATCCGGGACATCTGGAAGTGTCCAGGCACCAGGCAGGGCAGTTGTGGGAACAGGCACCTCCCAGGAGGATGGGTGTGGCCTCTATGGAGGCTGTTTGGCAACCTCCATCCAATCACAAAGACACGCACCTCTGACCCGGTGGGCCGCTTCTGGAGAGGGACCACACTTGGCATGGTGGGGGTGAGACCACTCCCTGCAGCAGAGCTGTGCAGCAGCAAAACCAAGTGCCTGTCACCCACGGGGCTGGCCACACCAGTCACTCCAGGTCTGCACAAGGGCACAGGACAGGAGCCTCAAAAGGAAGTGAGGGCGCTCCCTGCACTAAGATAAAAAGACCCTGAGGCACATGTTTACAGACATGAACGGGGCAAATGCAGAAGCCTCTGGACAGACCAAGTCTAGGGTAAAAACAGAAACACAGGATGGCCTACCTTCCTTGTCATTTGCATATGCCATCTTTTTTTTTTGGTACCAGGGGATTGAACCCAGGGGCACTTAACCACCAAGCCATGTTCCCAACTGTTTATTATTTTCCATTTTGAGACAGAGTCTCACTAAGTTGCGTAGGACCTCACTAAGTTGCTGAGGCTGGTCTTGAGCTTGTGATCCTCCTGCCTCGGCCTCCAGATTACAGAGGCTGGGATTACAGAGGTGCACCACCACGCCCAACTTAAATAGGTCATAAAATGGAACATGGGAAACATGGCACGAAGGAGTCAGCCTTAACCAGGAGGGACAGGTAGTTCTTACTATTTTCCACTCCCTATTTTATTCTTGAGTTTTTTTTTTTTTTTTTTTTTTTTTTTTTTTTTTTTTTTTTTTTTTTTGGGTGCTGGGGATCGAACCCAGAGCCTTGTGCTTACAAGGCAAGCACTCTACCGACTGAGCTATCTCCCCAGCCCCTATTCTTGAGTTTTGTAAACAAAACGCCTACTAGAAAAAAAAAGTTAAGGAAGGACTGGAGATGTAGCTCAGTGGTGGAGCACCTGCTCGGTTTGCCTGAGGCCTGGGTCTGATCCCCAGTACCACAACAGAAATCCTAAGAGTTAGAAATGAAGGAAGCCAGGTGCAATGGTGCACACCTACAATCCCAGCGACTGGGAGGCTGAGGCAGCAGGCTCTCAAATTTGAGGCTAGACTCAGTAACTTGGCAAGACCCTGTCTCAAAACAATAAAAAGGGCTGAGGAGACATGGTTCAGTGGTAAATCCCCTATGAGTTCAATCCCCAGTAACAAGAAACATACACACACACAATGAGTGGGTTCAGGTGCCTGTAAGCCCAGTTTCTTGAGAGGCTGAGGCAGGAGGATGACAAGTTTGAGGTTAGCCTCAGCAATTTAGTGAGACCCGACCTCAAAATAAATAAAAAGGGCTGGGGATGTAGCTCAGCAACAGAGTGCATGCCTAGCATGCGTGAGGACCTTGGTTCAATCCCCAGTACCACAAAACAACACACACACACACACACACACACACACACCACAATGGGTCCATCGATTGAAGATAGGGAGCCAGCTAATGAGCTAAAAGCTTTGGTGCTGATGAGGGATCCCTTCCAAGGTTAAAAGGAGGGTGATAGGGATGTGCTGGCACGAAGAGACCCCAAATGCAGCATGAGCAGAGTAAAGTGTGGACACAGAATAAAACCATCACTGTTTTTAAAAATGCATAGAAAGAAAAAAAAATTCAAAATAGTTGTCCCCACAGGGAGACGGGTCCAAGGACAACTTTATGGCCTATCTGTCCAGGTTTTTATTTTTTAAGGATGATCTATTCATATGCTCATAAAATCATAACTGAATTCCCAAACATGCAACCCCTTCTCCACCACAGGAGGCAGGAGCAGGCGAGTCACGGTACCTGGGCCCCGGGCAGTGGAGCTGGGTTGGAGGAGCGGGAGAGTGGACGGGCCTGGGAGGCCACACTGAGGACACTGCACCACCACAGGTCTCAGTGCCAAGGAAAGTCCTGGGAGTCCCCAGCACTGCAACCCCAATGCCACCAACCCCTGTTCTCACCTTCTGGGCCCCAACTACCATGGCAGCCCCTTCCTGGAGATCAGGCCTCTCCTGTCCCCTTCTTGGAGAAGAGCTAGCCTGCCGGCTGGTGCTGGAGGCAGAGCCAGGATCACCTAAAGGAGAAGCTTTCTAACACTCGAGGATGAAGTGGGCAGCCTGGAGAGAGGCTGAGCTCGTTGGCCCTGAGCATTCAAGTTCAAGTTCAAGTTCACGTGCTTCCTTGGAACTTGTGGGTCCCTGTGAGTCCCAACTTCCGCTGCATCAGGGCAAGCTGCTGGCAGGCACTACTTTCCCACTCCTCCAAATCCCACCCTCACCATTTTAGAGGCCAGGAAACTGAGGCTCAGGGAAGGGAGGGAACTCCCCAGGGCACAAGCCAGCGAGGAGGAGCGAGGAGCGGAGCCTGGGTGTGGAGCGGGGCTCCACTTCTCACACCTTGGACCTGTGCTCTGGCCAAAGACCAGGCTCTAGATCTGCTAATTCACCTGCAAATTGGGAACTGTGTGACCACTTCTAATCCCGGGAAGTAGGGTAAGAGCGGCGCCAATGCAAATGGCCCTAATGCCACAGGGCATTCATACAGCTCCCACCTCCTGTGTCCCAAGGACCCTGTGTGAGAGCCCGCGCTTCCCACAAGCCAGGGTCTGCCCTGAACCTCGTTCTTACTACCCTCTTCCACACTCCTAGACCCCTCTGCCAGGAAACCCTCCCTTCCTTTCCCAAGTCCTGCTTCTCCTCCAAAGCACCCTAAGAATCCCAACCACCTAGACAAAGCAGGGAGCACAGCTACAGGCTTAGGATTCCCAAAACCTCAGTGGTAGGTTGGCCACTCTCCTGTGTGACCTTGCACAAGCCCTCATCCTCTCTGAGCCTGATTCCTAAGCAAGTAAGATCCTCGTCCTCCCCAGAGCTTTGGAAGTACTTAAAAAATAAGAAGGATATGGACACTTCACTGGCATTTACTTTATAGTTATTCTAAAAAGCCTTCAGGAGTTTCCATAAGAACCAGCGAACCACACCTTCCACGACATTCTTCTTCCTCACCAGGCAAAGAACTACAGCATTGAGAACTCTGGGTTTTCTTTCTTTTTCTTTTTTTTTGGGGGGGGGGTGCTGGGAATCGAACCCAGGGCCTTGTGCTTACAAGGCAAGCACTCTACCGACTGAGTTATCCCCCCAGCCCCAGGACTCTGGGTTTTCAAGGCCAGAAGAGTTGTCAAACTCGCCTGAATCCTTCTTTGGAGACTGTTTGCATATGAATCAGGTTTCCCTTTTTGCTTAGGCTCTAGGAAGCTCAACCATACCCTTAAACTTACTACGGGCACCCTTAGACGTACCACAGATTTCTGATGCAATAATCTCTTTTTACCTATCTTTAAAGTCAATTCCTCCCTCCAAACCATCACCTTTTAGAAATATGTTAACTCTTCTGTCTTACGTGGCTTAAGATCTAATATTCTTTCTGGAACTAGACTGGTGGGGAGAGAGGTGGTGAGAGAGCAGTGACCACTGGCAGGCATCTGTGACTCAGGAGGCTTCTGCTCAAGGAGCGGGGGGCCCTCCTAGCTACAGCCCTCTCCCATCAGACCAGGAACCCCACTGAATTCTGGGTAAACAGAGGAGTCATCCAGCCTTCTCTGATGGGGGGTGGGGGTGCTCTGATGCCCACTCCAAAGCGCCAGACCCATGCCTCCTGGGAGCAAAGCTGAGTGTGATAATCAAGGCTCAGACCAGAAAAATCACTCTGGTGGAGGAGGGGCAGTGAGGTCCCCGACCAAGCACCACCTCTGGGCCTGTGAAGTGGGGGAGAATATGAACCCTCAAAGGACCCAGCTTCCCAGCAGAGGGTGGTACCTTTTGCCTGAATCCGATCTCAGGCCCAGTGGAACCATTTGTTGCCATGGAAACAGTTCAGGAAACAGCTTCTCCAAAGGGCAGATTGGCTCTAAAAGGTGCAGGTCTTCAGAACTCCGGAGGGGGGGGGGGGGGCAAAGCACTGGGGGCTGGGGGGCAAAGAAAGCCCAGAGCCCTCACCCGCGGTCCCTGAGAGCCAGGGTGCCCACAGCAAACTCCACCACAGGACCCTGGGAGGGTCCCACCTAGACCTCAATGTCTACAACTTTTGAGGGGTCCTGGGTCCTCAGGACTGGGTCGCTGACACTGCAGAGGACCCCCAAATCATCAAGCCACCAAAATCCCTTTGTACCACAGCCGGTCCCTCATTCCAGTTTGTTTAACTCTCCCCTTAATGGCAATTCTCATGGTTCAAATGCAAAATGCTCCTGTCCCCCCACAACCACCCCACCACCAAATGTTTAATCCTGGGGGATGCACCAAGCCACCCATCAGCTGTCCAACTTGCTCCCAAAAGCCCCTAAGGTTGCCACCAGAGCAAGTCTAGTTCTAGCAGAGGTGTACAAGACTCTTGGTGATCACCTGGGTCCAGAAAGATACACACTTGGGGACCACACCAGAGACAGGCTTCAACTCCAGCCTCCCCAACCTGCTGGCTATTCCCGACTTCCCCTCAATCTCCATTCCCAAGCCTCGGTCACGCAGGGCCCTGCCTTGGCTCACTCCTTCTCAACCTTTGCCTCAGAAACCGCTGCAGCCCCAGCTCAGAAGCCCCCTCCTCCAGGAAGCCTTCCCCCCTGCCCGGCACTCTCTTTCACAAGCCAATGGCACCTTCCGCGCATCAGGTTCTCACCTCAGCCCAGAAATGAGCCTTCAAGCTGTAGTGGGGTCATGGCTCTTCCCCGCAGGTTTAAATTAGCCCCGGAAGAGGGTCACCTCTCAGGACAGAAATTCTCACCCAAAACCAACAAAACAAAACAAACAACCCCCACCCCTCACCCCCCACCCCCCCCCCCAAAAAAAAAAAAAAAAAAAAAAAACACCTCTGGGAGAAGAGCTAAACGAGTAGATTTCTGGCTGCACTTCCTGAGATTCAAATAACAATCCCACATTTTTTCCGGGGGTGGGGTCCAAAGATCTGCATTTTACACAACCCCAGCAGGGGATCCGAGGCTGGGGTGGGGGAGGTGGCCCACACAAGGAAAGGTGAGGAATCCTGAAAGAGGTCGCACGCACCCAGGTGGAGGTGGCCGCCCTCCAAGCAGGTGGGAGGAGACGTGAGCTCAGGCGAGGGTTGGGCAGCACAGTGACAACGCCACCATCTCCAGCCTCGCCTGTCGGCCTTGCTAGCACTGGGCAGCGAGGGGGCGGCGGGACGTACCCCCTCGCGGGATAGTAAAGGAAAAGTGATGGGAGCCCACCTCCAAGTCCGTCCACGTCTACCGACTACGAATCCTCAGCTGGTGGGGCTCCCTCCCACAGGGGCAGCCACCCGCTCTCCAGACCCTCCCTGGAGGGTGCTGTGGGAGAAGGCGAACACCCCAGGCCTGTAACTGGACGGGTGGGGCGTGGCGTTCCCTTTGGGGTCTGCACCGAGGTCTGGGAGCGGTAGGAGTCGGCCTCTGGCTTCCCACAAACCCCTGTCCCTAGCATCGAGCGCGCTATCTCGGCCCGGTGGGGCCGGCCAAACCGGCTAGAACCCGGCAGGTCACCCGGAGGAAGCCAGAGGGCCTGGCTCCGCGCGGGAGCACACAGGGACGTGCCTGCGCGTCGGTGTCGGGGGCACGGTAGTCCTCTTTCGCCGGGACCGGGAGAGCTGTGGAGTGCAACCACGCGCAGCGCCCGAGGTTGGCAGAGGAGGGCCGAGAGTGGACTTCGCCCCACTCAACCTGGGTCCCCTGGAGGACAGGGGGCAGGGAGGAAGAGAGCAGACAACAGCGGGGGAGAGAGTCGTGCGTGGGTGCTTCTGTGTGGCGGCGGTGACCACCCGGGGCGGGAATGATGGGCGCTGGGGCGTGAGTACCCCGAACTTGGGCGCATGGTGCACGTGCTCACAGGGATGGCCGCGGCGCCGTTCAGCGGCGAGAAGGTTCAGGGTGATACCGGGGGTCGGTCCTGGAGGCGCCCGGGGGTGGGCACTGAGCGTCGGTGCGCTGAGCCCGGCTGGGAGCGTACCCGGAGCGAAGAGGTGGCGCCGCTCGCGAGTGCCCGCGACCCGGACGGGACCCCCCAGCCCGCGGGCCCGCGCGCTCACCAGCTGCAGCAGCATGAGCACCCCGAGGCTGGAGCGCACGAAGCCCAGATCCGGGCGCAGCGCCGAGACCGAGGCGCCGGCGCCCTGCGCGGGGCTGCTGGTCCGCGTGCTCACTTTCGACGGGAACTCGGCCATGTCGCCTCCCGAGGTGGCCCCGGCCGCGGTCGCCGCCCTCCCACAGTGGGTGCCGCTGCTCCGGGGCTGGGCTCCCCTGGGGCTGCCCGCGCTGCACTAGGCGTCGGGCGGGAGCCGGCGCCTCCAGGTGCGGCCGAGCCCGGACCCGCCCCCGCCGCAGGTCCCGCCCCTTTAACCCTCGGCTCGCCGCGGACCCAGCCAGCGCCCCAGTTCCTTTGCGGCCATCGTAGCTCCACCACTGGGAAACCAAGCTCCGAGTCCCGGAGATGGCTCCGCCGGAGCCAGCAAGGACAGCCGCGCGTTTGTCCCCCGCGCGCCGCGGCTTTGCTCCCCTGTGTCTTCCTGGCCAGTGGCCGGGGCGACGCAGCTCTCTGCGTGGACCACTCTCCCCGCCCCTTCTAGGGCGCTGTGTGTCCTCGGGAGAATTCCTGCGCCTCTCTGGACGCTGAGCGGATCTCTTGCGCGACTCCAAGTACTGGGGCGGTGTCTGGGTAACCTGGGTATCAGGAGGAGGGAGTGCTCCTTTTTTGTCAGCTGTTGGTGCCGTGTTCGCTTCTAAGCACTTCTAGGTATCTCGGTAGACCGCTGAGTTTCGGTTCCTCGTCTGTCATACAGAGGTAGGCAGGGCAGTCTGGGGAAGAAATGAAACATTGCATAGAAAACTCCTGCACGCGGCCAGGGTGGGCTGGGGGTGGAGGAATCACTTAGAAGATGAGAGGTGATGTTGGGGTTACTGATTCATCACTCCCTCTGCACCCTGAAACCCGCACGTGCCTCAGGTCCCAGGTGTTTGCACAGATACTTCGCCTTTATTTATCATCTGTGTTTGCCTCGCACCAACTCTATGTCTGGCCCTGTCCCAGGCCCTGGGGACACTGCAGGAACAAGCCAGACAAGGTCTCACGGGGCCCACTTTCTAGTGGGAGTGACAAGAAAAAGAACTAATTTCAGATAGTGGCTTAAAGCAGAGGGCTATGACAGACAGGGACTCAGAGGAGTCCAGGAAGACCTGTCCAAGGAGGTGACATTTGTGCAAAGACTTGAGCTATGAGTCGTGGTTACCCTTGGAAACTCTGAAGGAAGGGCTTGGGGCTGGGGCTCCCAGGCTGGACCGAGTTAGCTTGAAGGACAGAAAACAAGCTGGCTGGGCACAGTCAACAAGGCTGACACTGGCCACCGTGGGCAGGAGCCAGATTACACAGGGCGGTCTAGATAATTATGCTAGTGTCCTCTGGCTGCTATGACAAGTTACTGCAAACTAAGTGGTTTAAAACAACAAGTTTAAGCTGGACGTGGTGGTGCTCGCCTGTAATCTCAGCTACTAGGGAGGTTGAGGCAAGAGAATTCCAAGTTCAAATCCAGCCTGGTCATTTAGTGAGACACAGTCTTAAAGGAAAATCAAAAGGGCTGGGATGTAGTTCCTTGAGAGTTCTTGCCCAGCAGGTGTGAGGCTGTGGGTTCAATCCCACACAAGCAGCAGAAATTCATTCACTCACACTTCTGGAAGCCAACTATTGGAACTTAGTTTCATGGAGCCAGAATCAAATCACTGTGTCCTCTGGCCATGCGTCTCCACCCCTGCCTCTTCCTCTAAGATCATGTTACACCTTCCTCTTCTATCTCCCTTTTACAGAGATACCTGTGGTTGGATTAGGGTCCACTCACAGAATCCAGAATAACCTTGCGGTGCTGGGGATTGAACCCAGGGCCTCACACATGGTAGGCAAGCACTGTACCCTTGACTGCGTCCTCATCCTCCCCTGCTCTTTTTGGGGGAGAGGGATACTGGGGATTGAACCCTGGGAGCTATGTCCCCAGTCCTTTTTACTTTTTATTTTGAGAAAAGGTCTCACTAAATTGTCCAGACTGGCCTCAAATTTGTGATATTCCTGCCTCTGCATCCTGAGTCACTGGGACCACAGGGGTCTGCCACCAGACCCAGCAAGACTGTTTTTTTCCTTTCTTTTCTTTTCCACATGCCTGTCATTCCTTCTTAGTCCCTCCACCTGGAACCTTTTTTCTTTTTCTTTCTTTCTTTTTTTTGGTACCAGGGATTGAACCCAGGGGTGCTTAGTCACTGAACCACATCTCCAGCCCTTTTTCATTTTATATTTTGAGTCAAGGTCTCGCTAAGTTGCTTAGGGCCTCACTAAACTACTGAGGCTGGCCTTGAACTTGCAATCCTCCTGCCTCACCTTCCAGAGCCACTGGGATTACAAGCATGTCCACAGCCCGGCCCCCTTTTTCTTTTCTTTTCTTTCTTTTTTTTTTACTTGTAAATGGATACAATATCTTTATTTATTTTTTTACATGGTGCTGAGGATAAAACCCAGTGCCTTGCATGTGTGAGGCAAGAGCCCTACCACTGTGCTACAGCCCAGCCCCTTTTTGTTTATAATGTAAAATTTCCTGGTTCCAAGGATGAGACTATGAAATATCTTTGGGTGGCTATTGTTCAGCCCATCACAGTGATGGAAAGGGGTTAGCTTCAGTTTTGAAGTAGAGGGTGTTAAGCAGGTAAGTGACAAGATCTGGGGACTGAACGGATTTCTGGTTGGCCAGATGCAGGGGCACATGCCTGTGATCCCAGCTACTTCAGAAGCTCAGGCAGGAAGATAGCAAGTTCGAGGCCAGCCTCACCAATTTAGTAAGCCCCTGTCTCAAAAATAAAAAGAGAAAAAAGGTCTGGGGCCCTTAGTGGTAAAGGGCCCTGGGGTTCAGTCCCTAGTACAAAAAGTGGGTGAGGGGGAGGAAAGGAGAGAGAAAGAGAAAGACTCAAATGGTTGTCCAGACCCTTCCCTTCCTGCCCCACCCACACAGAGCAGGTACTCTGGAAGAGAAGTACTTTTTAGTAACATCAAAGTTGGTACCCAAAGGCCAGCCTCTTTGTAGACCAGTCCCAGTAAGGACAAAGCACTCGGGTGAGGCCATATCATTTTATTATGACACAGAAAACAAGAAAGCGATTGTTTCTGTGGCAGATTCTAAAACAGTAGGGTGTTTTTGTTTTGCTTTTGGTTTGGATTTTGTTTTTTTGGTCAATCCCACTTTCATTCCTTTCAAATGGCAGCGAGCAAGACTGAATCACCACACTGTTTTCCTGCTCCGACATTTTCTTCCAAACCAACTTCACTCGCCCCCGGTCAGAAAAAGTGGGAAGGAACCTGTGCCTGGCTGGAACCCTGCTGCCCACCCACATCTCCACTGGCACCAAGAGAACCTTGGATTCTTGGGATGGGATTGGATGCGAGGGACAGAGAACCGAGCTGGGTTGAGGAGTTAGCCTGTCCACCCCCAGGCCTGGTCTCCTCCTGGGGTCTGAGCAGGCCATCCCCAGCCCGAGTACTTGCAGCACAAAGGACCTACTCTGGCCAAACCCCTCCTGTGTGCTGGAGGGGTGGTGGGGATTTGGGCCCTGAGAAGATGTGTAGTGGGTACGCTGGGTGCATCAGGCCCTGGGATATCTGTGAGCCATAGGGAGAGGTCGACCCTCAGGGAGTCTGAGCAAGAGACAGAGAAATAGATAATCACTGAAAATGATCCTGTTACTCCAGAAAAAGAGCAGGATGCCATGGGAGAGAGTAATTCTGAGGACTGGGGTATCACTAGAAAGCAAAATCAGAGAAGGTCCGAACATTTAAGAGGGGCCTGAAAGATGAGTTAAAAAAAAAAAAAAAAAACAGAAGAACATTCCAGGCAGAGAAAGCTGCCATATGTGCAAAGGCCCTGAGGCAGGAAATATTTTGGGATCTTTCAGGAAAGATGGAAGGCTATGAACTAGGGGCATGAGGGAAAGACAAGATGGAAGAGGCAACCAGGGGCCAGATCACCTGGGTCTTAAACCGTTGGTAACGGAGGGAATTTTATTAAAAAAAAAAGAAAAAAAAAACAAACACGTTAATAATGTTGAGAGGTGATGAGAGAAAAGAAAAAATATATAAAGAACAGGTCACTCCCCTGGTGTGGTGGCACACATCTGTAATCCCAGCAGTTTGGGAGGCTGAGGCAGGAGGTTCATGAGTTCAAAGCCAGCCTCAGCAAAAGCCAGACGCTAAGCAACACAGTGAGATGCTGTCTCTAAACAAAATACAAAAAATAGGACCAGGGATGTGGCTCAGAGGTCAAGTGCCCTGAGTTCAATCCCCAGTACCCACCCCTTCCCCCAAAATGGTTAAGATGATAAATTTAGTATTTTTTTTATCAAAACAACATGTTTTGTTAGAAAAAGGAAAAAAAAATCATTCAAAGGAGAATATGCATATTGATATGTAGCATATACTGTGTCAGGAATATTGAAATGAATTTTCTAGTAATGTAAAAGTGGCCTCTACCATGAGGTGAAGTCAATTGCATCTTCACCAGACAAAATGTATTTGAAATTCTGTTTTTCTTTTTCTTTTTATGTTTTAGGTTTATTGTGTTTAAGCACCCAGGGGCGCTTAATCACTGAGCCACATCCCCAGACTTTTTAATATTTTATTTAGAGGCAATGTCTCGCTAAATTGCTGAGACTGGCTTTGAACTCTCAATCCTCCTGCCTCAGCCTCTTGAGCCATTGGAATTATTGGTATGAGACACTGCACTCAGCATGTATTTGCTTTCTTACAAACTGTACTTTAAATAATGAGAAATAGCCTGGTGTGCACAGGCCTGTAATCCTAGCGGCTCCCAAGGCTGAGGCAGGAGGATCAAGTTCAAAGCCAGCCTGAGCAAAAGTGCATGCCGCTAAGCAACTCAGTGAGACCCTGTCCCTAAATAAAATACAAAATAGGGCTGGGGATGTGGCTCTGTGATTGAATGCCCCTGAGTTCAATACCCAGTACCCTCCCTGCGGAAATAATATTATTTTAAATATATATTTGATTTAACCCAATTTGTCCAACATATTTTCATTTAAACATGCAGTCAATATAGAAATTATTGAGATGTCTTCCTTTCTTCCCCCTGCTTTCCTTCCTTCCTTCTTCCTTCCCCCTTCCTTCCTCCCTTCCTCCCTTCCTCCCTTCCTTCTTCTATTCCACTTCCTCACATTACGGCAGGCTTCAATCTGACCAGCCTCCTCTGAGTGCTACCTGAGTTTGGTGGCTACTGTATTAGTACAGCTGGAGACAATACCCAACATTCCACTGAAAAATATCTAGGAATCTTTTTGCCTTTTTCAAAGTCTTTCCCCATTTTTTTAGACAGTTTTTTTTTTTTTTTTAACTAAAAATGATTTAAGTAACCCATGTTCATGGTGTAGATATCAAATGCAGGTAACCAAAGTGAAAAAAGAATTGGAATTAATGCCACCACCCAGAGATAATCACAGCTGTGAAATACAGATATGTAACTAGCCAAGGTATAGAGTTCAAAAATTCGCATATTCAGTTAATATGCAAACTATGAAATCATGTTTTCCCACTTTTTTTAATTGGTGCATTATAGTTGTACATAATGGTGGGATTTGTGTGTGTGTGTGTGTGTGTGTGTAGAGTAAATGAAGTATTTATTAGGTTAATTGGTTAATGTACAGGAAAACACTGAGTAAATTTATAAACAACCAAGGAAGCATAAATTGTTATTATTCCTACAGTCCAGGGAAGAAATGAACACCTAAACCACAAAGGGTATTAAGAAACAGGAAATAGGGCTGGGGTTGTGGCTCAGTGGTAGATGCTTGCCTAGCATGTGCGAGGCAGTGGGTTTAATTCTCAGCACCACACATACATCAATCAATCAATTTAAGAAAATAAAGGTCCATCAACAACTAAAAAAAACTAAAAAAAGAAAATATTTGAAAGATGTTTTGGAGGTAATGCAGATAGTAATAAAATTGAACATTTGTTGAGTGAATATTATGTTCTAACTACTTTGAACATATTACTTCTCTTAATCCTCACAGTCTTTTAAGGAAGAGCAACCATTTTAAAAATCTAGGAAGTAACGGTGGGATTTGTTGTTACTTACTCGTACAAGCGCACAATATAACAATTTGACCGATATCACTGCAGTATTTCCCATTTCCCTTCCTTCCTCCTTCCTCCCCTGGTCCCTTTCCTCTATTCTACTGATTTCCCTTCAATGGAATCATATTTTTATTCAGGAATTTAAAATTTTTAAAAATAATTTTAGATTTAATTATTGAAAAGATAATTCAGAGAGGTCACTTTCACCATATACGAAGTTCCCACTACTATTAACACTTTACATTAATTATGATATTTGTCACGATGAATCACATCCTCATGTGTCTTTAAGCTTCTCCTAGCTGTGACTGTTCCTCAGACTTCTTGTTTTTGGTGACCTTGATAGTTTTGAGGACTACTTGCCAGGCATTTTGTAGAATGTTCCTATGGATTCACCTGATGTTCTGATGTTTTTCTTAGATCTGCGGTAATGTAGTTTTGGGAGGAAGACCACAGAGGTAAAGTGCCCGTTCAGGGCAAATCACATCATGGATACCTGCTATCAAATGGATTTATCACTTATTGGTATTGACCTTGATCACCTGGTGAAATTTTGCTACTTAATTTTTTTCCCCGGTGGGTAGATGGAACTCAGCCCTCCCACAAGCCAGCCAAGTGCTCCACCGCTGAGCTACAACGCCAGCCAATTTCATTTTTCGAGACACTGTCTTTTTTGCTAATTGACCAGACCAGCCTGGAACTGGCCATCCTGCCTTAGCCTCCCAAATCGCTGGGATTACAAGGGCGTGCCCTCCGCACCTGGCTCCATATGTTTATTTTTGATTAGATAAAATATGCACATGATTCAAAAATTAAAATATACAAACTAAAGCCTCCCTTCTCCCTCCGACGGCTTGCATCGTCCAGGGAGCTATTCACTGTGCATTGACCTGGCTTTTCTTCTCTGAGGGTTTGTGTGCAGATAAGCACTTATGGATATGGAGTGAGTGTGTGTGTGTGTGTGTGTGTGTGTGTGTGTGTGTGTGTGTGTGTGTAAATGCAAGCCCCGGGGCTCTGGTTTGTCCTAGCGTTTTTTATTTAACCAAGGGTCTTGACTTTTCTCCACCTGCAACGTTCCCCTAGGTGACCTGGGGCTGTGTTACTTCCTTCTCGTCACCCAGCAGAGGTGGACCGAGCTCTGTTACCGGCGGGACTTCAGCCCCGGGCCGTCAGCCAACAGAGCCGCCAGTCCGGGGGATGGCGGCGGGAGGTTTGGGGGGTCATTAAACAGGACTGCCCCTCACTCGGTTCGTGACGGACGTGCTTGGAGGGAAAGCCGAGAGGCTGGGGAGACTGGCGGGTGACTTGCAGGGACGGGCAGGGAGCTCTGGAATACGAGGACGCTCATGTTACAATGGGACAAACTGAAGCCTCCTTCTCCCTCCGACCGTCGGTCAGAGAAGCGAGGCCTTGCCCCGAGCTGCCTCCCGCGACCCAGGGAGGGGTGAGGGTGGCGAGGGCCCGCCCCCCACTCCTGGGCTCCCACCCGCCCATCCCTGCCGGAACCCGCGAGCCAACAAGGCCCCCTTTTTGGCCAAACCAGGCAGGCGGGGTTTCTGCTTCCTGCACCCACGGAATCCCGCGGATGGCTCTGGATTCCTTCGCTCCCCTCCTTCCGCCACGCTCGGAGGGCGCAGCGACGCCCCGAGCCACGCCCGCCGGCGCGGGGCCTTGGCAGGAGGCCCGGGCTGACGACACCAAGGCGTCTTCCTCCTGTTTACTTTTGTGGTCACGTTCTCATTGGTGGCGAGGAAAGCTGACTTTCCACTCTGCTCGGGCTCCAGGATTTCCATCTAAAATGTCCACGTGTCCGGCTAGGAGACAGCCGGCTGGAGTGGAGCGGTAACTCGGCAGCCTCGGGGCTCTCCGGGCGGTGGGAGCCTCGGCACCGCGCCCTGCCGCTCGGCTCCGAGGCCCCAGCGAGCCCCGTCGCCGAGCGCCAGGATCTAGGGTGGACCCCGCAATGGCCTTCTCAGGAAGTCAGGATGGCCGAGCGGTCTAAGGCGCTGCGTTCAGGTCGCAGTCTCCCCTGGAGGCGTGGGTTCGAATCCCACTTCTGACAAGCTGTGCTTTTTGCTTGTTTTCCCCGAGTCCGTACGTTTGATTAGACGAACCAAGGTTCTGGGTACGAGAAGTGTGATTTCATTTTTACAGTCCACAGACGATGTGCGTTAAAAGAAAATGTTAGGAACGGCTAAGTAGTAAAAACTAAAAATGTGTCAGTGGTGGAATAAACTATTCAGTCACTTCGCCGGTGTTAAGTAGAGGAAAGGAAAAGTAGAACTTTGTCAGAAGTGGGATTCGAACCCACGCCTCCAGGGGAGACTGCGACCTGAACGCAGCGCCTTAGACCGCTCGGCCATCCTGACTGCTCGAGAGCAGCTGCGCGGGCAAACCTCTTCAGAAACTCCAAGTGTGCGCATGCGTAGCGATAGCTGGGCGTTCGGGGCTAGGCCCGGCTTTCCGCGCGGCCTCGGGCGGGGCTCGACACGATCCTCACTCAAAGGGGCGAGACGAGGGGCGCCAGTGCGGCGCCTCGACCGGCAGAGGGCGCTCGCCGCATGCTGTAGAATCCGAACGGCCGAGAGACCCGGGACTGTTCTCTAACGCGCATAAATTTACTGTTGGCTGCAGCTTCGATTCCTGCTTATCCACCAGCAGCCTTGCATCTCCACACTCTTACCCTTGGGCGCTTTCGGCACACAAGCTCCAATACCTGTCCGAGCCGGGTGCGGTGGCTCACAACGATCATCCCAGCGACCCGGGAGGCTGACGCAGGAGGATCACAAATTCGAGGCCAGCCTCGGCAATTCAGTGAGGCCAACTCAAAATCGAAAAGCTCAGTGGTTGATCGTCCCTGGGTTCAATCCCCACCACCTACCCCCAAAATCAGAGCTTCCGCGCACGCGCACAGGCTCTCGGTGTCTGGTCTTGCGGGAGCCCGGCTGAAGCCCGGTGGCAAGGTCTCCAGCCCGGCTAAGCGCTCCTTCCGAGCATTGGTGGAAACGTCCATTTGCAGTGCTTAACTCATTCGCTCAGTCTCCCTTTCAGACCGGGCTCTGCAGCGGCACAGCCGGGTGCACCCCATGTCCACCCGTATCCCCACTGCCCTCACGGGCCCGGCACACAGTGGGTGCCCAAGAAAGACCCGTGCCTGAATTCCTCCCTCGCTTCCTCGGGCTCGCGTTCCGTCCTCTCGTGACTCAGGCCTCCTCTCCCGGCCTCCGCGGCGCCTTCCGTCTCTGCCTTCCACGGCGTCTTCCCTTACCCCGGACCTGCCCACTCTCGCCTGTGTCCAGGGACCAGAAAACCTCAGGACCGCCAGCGCGCCCCTCCCCGCGGAATTTCCGAGAGCCGTTACTCTCCCTCCTGGGGTCTCAGGAGCCCCATCCTCAGGCTCTCCCGAGAACCCCAAGATGCAGCTCCTAAAGAAAGGCGCACAGGCGGGAAGGCAGGAGGAGCCCCTGATTTGCTGTGTGGCAATGGCAGGCGCTGCCCCTCTCTGTGCTTAGGGCCTGAGGGGACTTCTGAGAGTTCAGGGGTCAGGCCCAGACGATGTCATCAGTGGGGACACATTAACCTCTCAGTGCCCTCGCCTTGCCTGAGATGGAATCACAGAGCAGCCTCAGCGGGAGAATATTCTCGGCCGCTCCTGGGTCAAGTCCCTTTGAACCCTCGGGACTTGGCATGCAGCCTCTTGGGACTGAGCGGAGGTCCTAGTTGGTTGAGGGATGATGAAACCCTCTCTTTTGCCCGTCCCAAATGCCCCTTCCTGGTCGATTGCCAGAATTAGCCCTATTTTGTATTTTATTTTGAGACAGGGACTCGCCGAGTTGCTTAGCGCCTCGATCTTGCAGAGGCTGGCTTTGAACTCGGGATCCTCCGACCTCAGCCTCCCGCGGGGCTGGGATTACAGGCGACCACCCCGGGGGAGTGGGGCCTGACCTCTTTCATTACTTTCATGTGCAAATGTTTCTTGTCCACGGTCATGGAAGTGAATGCTGTCAGAGTGAAATGCAGTCGGTGATCGTCCTGCGGTTGCTGACCCATTTTCTCCTCCTTCGTGAATCCCCGTCAGCATTCTCCATTGCCAATGCGTCAGGATCCTTCCACTCTCCGTGACGGATTGTGGTAGTGCGCTGGTCCCCCCATTAATCATGACTTAAAAAGAAAATATTTGGTATGGGGATGTAGCTCAGTGGTATGGCGGTTGCCGGGCATGCACAAGACCCTGAGTTCATTCACCAACACAGAAAAGAAAGAAAAGAGCTCTCCCCTCTTCATTTTGTATTCATAGGAGAGCCATCTCTCTTTTTCTTTGCCGTGCTGAGGAGTGAACCCAGGCCCTTGCGCATGCTCAGCAAGCTCTCCACCGACGAGCCACGCTCCCAGCTGAGAGTCGCCTTAAAGTATCTTTAAAACGAAGCTTTACCAGTGATCAAGAGTGACAAGGGGCTGTCACCGCAGAGAGGTTTGGGAGGGCCTCCTTGATGAGGTTCCACTGAGTTCAAAAGGAGGGAGACAGAGAAGGTGGCAGGATGCTCTTGAAGGTGCCATTTTGGGGTCCTGGTCCACCGCCTGGCCTGGAGGAAGGCTTAGGGGACCCCATTCCAGCTCCAAGTGCCCCCGAGCGGAAATGGGGAAGGAGGAAGCTGATACCCCTGGTTGTCATGTTCCTCCTTATCAGCAGCCTGGACACCCACAGGGGACAGGCCTTACCCATTCCTGGCTCTGGGCACTTGTCCAGCTTGGGAGAGGAAAGTCCCGGACTGGGTTTGGAAAGTCCACCGGCAGCTGGGGAAGTCCCAGGCTTACTCAGGAGCATGAAGGAGAAAGCGAGTGGTCATCCAGTCAGGGACCTGAAACGGGTAATCCTGGCATTCCTGGGACTTGGGGTCACATCACCCACCTACCTGGGAAAAGGGCAGCAGGAAGCTGAGTTTTAGCAGGTGCTTCCTTTATATCCATTATTTAGTTCATGTTCATCACAGAACCACAGTGATAAGCATTACTCCCACTTTACAAATGAGGAAAATGAAGCTCAGAGAGACCAAGTAACTTACCCAGAGTCACACAGCCAATAAGTGAAAGCTAACGTGTCTGGCTCAGCACCCCTACTTGAGAACTAATGTGTGACTAGTGCTGTGCAGGGTGCTTTCTTTACATTGTCTCTTTTTAAAAAATATTAATAGATAAAGTCATAAGGGCTCTGCCAAATCAGGTGGCAGGCTGGACTTGCAGGTGCTATTTTTAGTCCTGTTCTCATTATTGGAGGAGAGGTAAAAGAAAGAGGAGGTTTTCCCAGCTCTGCAGTTGGAACAGTATGGCCGAGCTCTTGTGCTTCGGGCACTGTTTTCCTTGGCTGGGTGTGGAGAGCAGAAGCCAGGAAGCTGCAGGGGTGAACCCTGCCAAGCCCTGGTCCGGGCCACTCAGTCCCTGAGGCGAAGTCAACCAGCCCCAGGGCTGGGGGTCCTGGGGACGAGGTGGAGGAGGCAGCTGTAGCTCTCCCATGGGATGGGCTGGCCATGCTCAGTCTGTTTGGAGTTGAAACCAGAGACCCCCAGGTTCACGGGAAAGTCCGGTGGCCCAGTTTCTCAGATTTGAATGAATCAGGTGGACAGTGAGCATTTCAATGTGACCAGAATGGATCAAAGGCCAGGAGCTCATTTCCAAGTTCTCTGGACTGCTTACCGCGGCCCCACAGCATTGGGTCACGCTGGGAAGAGAACCCCAGGGGTGGCCTGGATGCGTCCACTCTTCCCTGTGGTAGGCGGGGGCACAGGGCCCGTTTTTACCAGGGGCAGCAGGGCTGAACGTGGGCTCTGGAGCCATCTGACTTCAGATCCGGCTAGCTCTGTGACGGTAGGGGAGTAACTTTGACTCTCCATTCCTCAGTTTTCCCATTTGTAAAATGGGTTTCCAAGGATCGTTGAGGAAGTCAGATGAGCTAATGCATGCCGAGCACTTGAGTGCCTACAACTGAGTGCTTTACGTCCCTGTTAGCCCCGCAGAGTAAAGCAGTGTGACACTTCTCACCCCTGCTGAGTATGGTGGGGCAAGTCCTTACCTGGCAACCTCACTTTGCAGAGAGAATCTCCACAGGGCCCTCCCCATGACCCCAGGACGTCCTGCTTGCCTCTCCTGAAGCAACCTGGACCACCTGCCCAACCTCAGCTCCCATCCATCTTTCCAATGCACCATCTCCTCCCCCTCCATCTTTCTAATCGACCAATGCACAAAGTCTGTTCTCTCCTCAGTTTCCTCAGTTCGGAGCCTTCTTCCTCTAGACCGTGCAGGACCGTTCTTTCATCCCTCCCCTGTCCGCACAAACCTCTTCCTCAGTCCCCTCTCAGCAGGCCCCCCACCCCTCTCGCCTGTACCTGCCCTCCCTGGCTGGTCTAATTGCCACGCTCCTGTGCTAGCTTACTTGCTGACCATGTTCCTCTCCCACTGGGCTCTGGTCTGGGAGGCAGGACCTTGGCCGTCTTGTTCACCATGCTCTCTGAGGGTAGGGCAGTGTCTGTCACATGGCTTGGTAAGTGCTGCTTGCATGGACAGACGGGATGGGTGGGAAGATGGACAGGTAGATTCCCTGGACTCTTCAAGTCAGTGCTTTGTCCCCCTCTGATGGCGATCAGGAAGTCTGGGGGTCCCTCTGGTGAGGACATTGCTGACTCTGTCCTTCCCTTGGAGTTCTCCATGTCCAGCCTGCCCCTGTCTCATCAGCTCCTTTGTCCCACCTGGACTGGGGACCTCCAGACCCTCTTGAAGCCCCTTGGTATGTCTGTTCAGTTCCCTAGCACATTTATTGATCGGGTTATTTGTGTTTTTGGTGTTGAGTTTTTTGAGTGCTTTATATATCCTGGGGATTAGTACTCTATCTGAGGTGCATGTGGTGAAGATTTTCTCCCAGTCAGTAGGATCTCTCTTCACGTTCTTGATTTTTTTCTTTGCCGAGAAGCTTTTTAGTTTGAATCCATCCCATTTGTTGATTCTTGGTTTTACTTCTTGCGCTTTAGGAGTCTTGTTGAGAAATTCAGTTCCTCAACCAACATGGTGGTGGAGAGTTGGGCCTATTTGTTCTTCTAGCTACGGAACATTAGAAATGTGTCTTGTCTGACTGGAGATGGATCACAAGTGTGAAATGCAAACTGGATTTCAAAGGCAGTATCAAGACAAATGTGAACTATTTTTCCCTGTTAATTTTGGTTTTTGGTGCTAGGAATTAAATCTGGGGCATCATGCATAAGAGGCAAACAAGAGCATATATATATATATATTTTGGGGTGGGGGCGGTACTGGGGAATCGAACCCAGAGCCTTGTGCTTACAAGGCAAGCACTCTACCAGCTGAGCTATCTCCCCAGCCCATTTTTAAAAGTTGATTACATGTTGATGTGATAATACTTTGGTTGCGTTGGGTGAAACACATATATTATTAAGGTTAGTTCCATCCATTTCTACTTATTCTTTCAATGTTGCTACTGAAAATTTTAATTATGCTTGTGGCTTGTGTTATACTTCTGTTGTTTAGTGCTGGCCTAAATGGCTCTTCTACAAAACATCAGGACACAAGAAATCAAATACTGCCCAGCAGAAAGGAACTCCAAGGCCACCAAAGAGGAGAGACACATAGGAAAATGTGGGCAAAGAAAGACAGGCTGATCCACACGGGTTGACAGGAAGGGGAAGCCATTCCAAGTGGGAACCCAGCATGAGCAAAGGCCCTGGGTGGGACTGAGAGGGGAAGGGTCTGAGGAGAGCCCCGAGTGCTATAGAGGAGTGTTTTAGTCAGCTTTTTTGCCACTGTAACCCAAAGACCTGAGAAGAACAATTTTAGAGGAGGAAAAGTTCATTTGGTATTCATAATTTCAGAGGTCTCAGTCCACAGACCGCTGAGACCATCAAGGCAAAAGGGTGTGACACAGGAAAACAGCTCAGGACACAGCAATGAGGAAACAGAGAGCTCCGCTCACCAGGTACAGAAGAGCTGCCTCGTAGGCATCCCTAGCGACCCAGCTCCTCCAGCCACGTCCTACCTGCCCACAGCTCCCACCCAGTGAATCCGTGCAAGTGGATTAAAGCACCGGTTACACCTCTCACGACCCAGTCATTTCACTTCTAAACTTCTGTGCATCGCCTCACACGTGAGCTTTCCAGAGACACCTGTCTAGACCTAACAAGGAGCCGTGGGTGTCAAGATGGAAGGAGGGCTGCGGTGTGGCCCACACCTGTAATCCCGGCTACTTGGGAGGCTGAGGCAGGAGAGTTGCAAATTCGAGGCCAACCTGGGCACCTTAGCAAGACCCTGTCTCAAAATAAATAAATAAATAAATAAATAAATAAATAAATAAATAGGGTTGGGGATGTAGCTCAGGGGTAGAGCACCCCTGGGTTCAGTACTGAAAAAAAAAAAAAAGTTGGAATATCCACTTCTCCGGGAAAGCTGAGGATCCTGGGAAAATACAAAGGGACGGATATTTCATTTTCCCTTTGTGGACACCCATTTATGTATTCTTCACTGAGACCCCATTTCATGGGGGATTCTCCCCAATCTTTCAGGGTCAGATCTAGAGCCTAACAGGCTGGATCCCAGCATGGCAGGCGGCCTGAGGTGCCAGCTCCCCGAAGCAGGGCTTCCAAGGAGGGAGAAGCCCGCCCAGGCTCTGGGGAGGGGCAGGAACAGCAGCCGCGGCCCTTCCCCAGGGGCACGGAGCCCTGGAGCTTCAACACTTCCTCCGGAAATTCTCTCATCTGCAAATAAGTCCGGCTTCTCTCTGAACTTGCGGCGTGCCCGACTTTCTGTCCCCTCTGCCCGCTTCCTGCAGCCCCTTCCATGGCTGCTGGGGTGCAGAGTCTGGAGAACCTGCCTATGTCCTGTCCTGGGGACCTCGGCGGGGGATGTGCAAGTGGGGCATGGGCGGGTCTGCCCAGAAGGTGCTGGGCAGGCGACAGGTAGACCCACCCAGGGCAGGTCAGCGCTGGGCAGAAAAGGTCAGGTGCCCTGACCCACCAAAGACGCCCAGGGGCAGCCATCTCCCTCAGAATGCACCGTTTTGCAAAAGGAAAGGGGGGGAAGAAGTCATGAAAATGACTTTTTATTCTAAAAAAGGAGCCTTACTGACACCCTCTTTGTTCTCCAAGGGTTGCTGGGGAGATGCAGAGGAAGTGTCTTGGTTTATCAAGATCCCCATAAAAACGGGAGTGTCTGGGGCAATGTTTTCTAGGTCAGGTGACCTGGAAGAAGCTCGGAGCTGCTGGAGGCTGGGCGCCTGCACTTGTCCTCAGCTCCCTGCTGGCCTCCCCTCCTTTCCCCGCCTGGCTCAGCCGCCTGTCTGCGCGTGGCCGCACGCGAGTGTGCGCATGCGTGTGCACGTGTGGTCCTCAGGTCCCAGGTGCCCCCACCGCGGCCCCCACTCCATGTGGACGGGCCTGGTTGAGCTCTTCACCCGCCACCCATCCCAGAGCCTGGTACTTTGCGGGCACTGAATATTTATTAAGTGAGCCAACGAATGAATACGTCCCAAGTGCAGTCTTGCCTACAGATTGTTCACCACGGAAGACTGAGTCCCTGAGACTGCATCCTGGGGGGACACCCTCTCACCTAGTTAAGGACGAACTGTGAAATGCACCCACTCAGCCCTTCCACGGACCACATGGCCTTTGGACTGAATCCCACCCTGCCCCAGCCCTGGGGACTGCCAGACCGTGCATGCTCTTGAAGTCCCCTGTGCTCTGGATGTGTCGAGGAGCACATTTACAGGGAAGCCAAATGGAGCCTGACCCAGTGGGCAGGACCGTTGGGGGGACACCAGGGCAAGGGACCTGGAGTGGTTGATGGAGAATACAGGTGGCCAGGGCCTGGAACCAGGCTCCACCTCAGCAGCCCAAGGTCCCCTTCCAGATGTCTGTGCACATCAAGCTCAGGAGACAAGAGGGACTGAATCACAGTGGGGACTGAACTCCAGGGAGCTTTACCACTGAGCCACATCCCCAGCCTTTGGGTATTTTATTTCCAGGCAGGATCTCACTAAGTTGCGGAGGCTGGTCTTGAACTTGCAATCCTCCTGCCTCAGCCTCCGGAGCCACCGGGATGACAGGCGTGCACCACCGTAGCATGTATCACTTTTATAATAAAAAAGAAGTCAGAAAATGGCACGTGAATTCTGGAGACCTTCGCCACCTTTCTTAGTCTGGCTGGGGAAATGCCTGTGGTTCTGGGGACAGAGAACCAAGGTGACCACAAGCCAGGGCATGAAGGGACAGGACTTTAGGCCGGGTTGGCTCTTGGTGGCCTCCCTCAGCAAAGGACGTCCCTGCCTAACCTGGAGAAGACAGGGATGCTGCTTCCAGGAGCACCCCAACCCCGCACCACCCCACGGCCCAGCCAGAGGAGCCTGCAGAAGCAGCAGCCCCTCCAGACCGAAGGGCTAAGTGGAACGGAAACTGGATCTGTTTGTTTCCCTTCTCTGTTTATGTGCCCCCCACCAGCCCCCAGTGAATCACCAGAAGCTATTGTCAAGAGCCTCTGGGGCCGCCCGGGGAGGGCGGCAGACGCTTTCACTTTCCTTTTGCACTTTCATGATTAGGCCTGCTGAACTGCCATGGCTTTCCCCCTTTTTCTGCCACCCCTTTGTCCTGGCATTGTCCAGCCTGAGACCCTGACCTGGGGGTCAGAGCGGGGGTCTTGTGTAAACCCCACTTTATTAAAAATATACTCAAACTGCCATCAATGTTATATGATTTTTTAAAATCTCAAAGGCTGGCATCCTACATGCCTTCATTATATACACGATATAATATTTTGTATGATAAGATGTCATTGCATAATGTTACATATATATGTATTTTAACAAGGGTTACTCTTACATAATTCAACTTTCGAAAGGTACTAAAGAATCAACAGTGAAGACAGGTGCAGTAGCACACACCCGTAATCCCAGCGACTCTGGAGGCTGAGGCAGGAGGATCCCAAGTTCAAAGCCAGCCTCAGCAATTTACCAAGGCCCTAAAAAAGTTAGCTCAAAAAAAAAAGGGCTGGGGAAGTGGCCCAGTGGAAAAGCCTCTTTTGGTTCAATCCCAGCACCAAATAAGTAAATAGCTCATTCACTGAATGAAACAGAACTCAGACCAAGATTTATTTTGCTTTCAGGAACAGCTGCTGCCTCAGAAGGAAGAGAGGGAGCCAGAGTCTCCCCCTTACCAAGGACCCACAGCACCCCATTTCCTGGGGCGTCTGGGAGCCAGCACCCACGGCTCCCTGGTGGCTGTCTTCCTGCTCCAACAAGGCCAGGCGCAACAGCCACGCGTGCTGGTGGGCCACTTCCCATAGTCGTTTTCTGGAAGGACCACCAGGCCTCCTCCTGCTGGAATTCCTCCCCTTGTCCTGTTACCTCCCCAACACATGATTCAGAACACTCTCCTCTCCGGGGACATTGTCTTGAACTAATTGATGGCTCTTAAAAAAAAAAACCGAGACTGAGCCAGGCCTGGTGGCGCACACCTGTAATCTCAGCAGCTCAGGAGGCTGAGGCAGGAGGATCAAGAGTCCAAAGCAAAAGTGAGGCACTGAGCAACTCCATGAGAACTGTCTCTAAAGATAATACAAAATAGGGCTGGGGATGTGGCTCAGTGGTCGAGTGCCCCTGAGTTCAATCCCTGGTACCAAAAAAAAAAAAAGACTGAGAAGCAGGGAGAATCTGGACCTGGACCTATTTTACCTCATCTGTAAAACTGAGACTTAGGCTCACATCAAAAGTTCTCTTAGGTCACACAACTAGTTAGTGTCTGGGGCAGCAATAATATCAGGTCAGTTCTGTCTGCTGAAGGCCCTCTTGTGACCCACTGCTCCCCTGTGTCTTGATATTAAAGTGAGTTCAGACAAACTCATGGCCATCCCAGACAGAGACTGGGCACAGAGAAGGAAAGCAGACTGACCAAAGACACACAGCCACCAGGGCTGAGTGGAAAGTAGAACATTCCTCAGGCTTTTGGGGTATCTGTCTTGTGCTGGGTGATAGGGTCACCATGAAGGTGAACTGCAGTTCACCCCTAAATTGCTCTCAGCTATACATGGTCTTGGAACGGAAGGGAAACCTGAATAAACTGTCAAACCTGACAGCGTCACCTGCTCCTAGTTACTTGCTTTTAGTTGACTTTAAGCCACCCATCTTAGAGGCACAGATGACACCTGTGATGCTTGGTCTCTATAGTAACTGATGAAGCTTGGTCACGCATGCGCAGACCACCGAGTACCTCCTCACCTCCGATCACCGTTCCCAGCCGCCTCCCACGCGTCTCCCCAAGCCTGTCCCTCCAGGAGGCGGATTTGAGACTTGCTCATTGGTGTCCGGGTGTGGCCGCCTTGTGAATACATTTTCTCTCATTTGCAAAACTCCTGATGCCAATGGTTGGCACACTGTGGGGAGAGTGAACCGGGCCTGGTCCAGGAACAGGCGGAGCCAGGTGTTGACCGATGCTCCGGCGAGACCCTGGGCCCCTCGCAGGTGTTGAACAGTGAGGTGCCATGTGGCTGCCATGCCTGTTCTTCAGAGCAACCTAGGAGGAAAGGCGCTCGTTCCATTTCACAGATGAGGAGACTGAGGCCCGGAGAGGTGATGAAGTGAGTGACAGCCTTGCGGCTGGGGCTGGGGCCTGGCCTCAGCTGTCATCCCGGCTGCCCTGCTGCTCCAGACCCCTGGCCGGGGACAGGCGCAGCCCTGGGAATGAGTCTGGGGGAGAAGCATGCCGTTATCGTTAGCAGCGGGGTACTGTTCCCGGGTGGTTCTCTTCCTCGGGCTGCTCAGGGAAGATTGAGATTTGGGCAAAAGTCCGACTCTTTTTCTAGCCCTCATTACCCAAGGCAGGATGGTGACTCATTTTCTCCTTCAGGACTGTCCAAGTCCAGCCTGGGGTCCCAGAAAGTCCCACTGGCCCACAGCAGATCCCCAGGTTTCCCCGCACAGAGCCGTCCCCAGGTGATCCCCGGCGGCGGGGGCGGGGCTTTCAGCCACTGAGGCCAGCCTGGGAGGAGCTCGTCCTGGGAACCCCAGAGGCGGGGACTGAGGGCGCAGGGGGCGGCCATCTACCCGAAGCCCTACAGAAAGCGAGAGGCAGGCGAGGCCCGTGTGGCCGTGCTGCGTGCAGGAGGCTGAGGTGTCCGTGATGGACGAGGCCCAGGGCCTGCCTGGAAGTGCTTGGCCGAGAGATATGACCAGGTGGGGATGCGGCCACTCTGCTGGAGGGACACCTATTCTGCTTTGAGTCGTTGTTTTCTTTTTCTAATAAGACATTTTTGTAACTGGACTGCGGGGAACATCCGTGTGGCCCAGAACTGGGTCTAAACTCTCGTTGGGTGTTCTTGTCGCTGTGATTGGCTCCATCTTGTTATTTGGGGGCCTCAGGAAGCTCTCCCTAGCCTCACCTGGTACTGAAGATCCCACAAAAGTGGAGAGGAAAAGGGGAGATTCTGGGAAATGGGAGAGTGGAGATTTTGAAAAATCCCCAGCTCCAGGATTGGCATCCAACCTGAAGCTGGGGACAAGACGGAAGAGGGGAGGGGGAGCCTGGGAAGGGGGGCTGCTCAGATGAATCAGACAGCACAGCCCTGCAGAGGCCCTCCTGCCTCAGGGCTCCGGAAGGACAGGCCAGCTGGATAAGGAGGTCACAGATTTATGGCCATCATGACCCACAAAGAATTTCCCTGGACCTCAGTTAGGGACATGGAATTCTCAGAAGCTACAGGGGTGGGGAATAGATGGGGAGATCAGAGAGGCCCTGGCCCCCTGTGGGCAGCAGCCTTTCCTCTGGTTTGGGGGTCCTCTGTCCCCAAGAAACAGGAGCCTCTGCCTCCTGCCTGGTGCCCTGTGCTCTCGTGACTCAGCTTCTCTGAGAGGGAGCTGCCGCCAGCTCCCCAGGGCAGCAGGGCTCCTGCGTCTCACCCTCCCTGCGCCAGGCTCCTTCCCGCGTGCCCTCAGGGGCCCCTGGCTTCTGCCCCTTTCTTTTCACCACGTCAGAAGGGCAGTGATGGTGGGGATGAGGGGCTGGCACCCCAACACATTCTCCCAGAGGGACACCTTCCCAGGAGTGATCTTCTTAGCCCAACAGTGTGTTTATCATAAAATAAACCCTAAGTTTATTTTTGAATCAGTCTTACATGTGCTCAAACAGTGAAAATAAGGCTCTCTTCCAACGCCCCAGTTGCCCAGGGGGGTTGACTCCTACCAGGTTCTTTATGGTAATTTTCATGGTGATTTATGGATCAGAGATTTTTTTAGATGCTGCTGAACTCCCCCCCCCCCCCCCCCCCCCAGGAAGCAGGAGGAGAGCAGAGTCCAGGAAATGCCAGGGAACAGCCAGGGAGGGGTCTTCTCTGGGCCCCCTTCCTTTCAGACAGTGCTTCAGCACTCCCCCATCCCCTGCACCCCAGAGGGTGGCCTCTTGCTGCTGTAAGGAACTGGCCTGTGACTCTCCGTGGGTCTCAGAGTCTGACCAGGCAGCTTAGCCCTCCATTCCTGAACATTCTGGTCAGGTGATTTCCAAACCAGCCCGTCACACTGGCCACCAGCAGATCTGGAGGACCACTGTGGGTTCTGCATCAAACCTCACATCCAATTAGTTGTGGCCTTGGTGATGGATTATCAGTTGCTGCTAGAACCTTCCAGAAAGATTCAAAGCAAATACATGCATGTGGCCCCAGTCCCTCTTTCCCTACCTCCATGATAGTATCCTGGACACATGGTTCCTTAGGCTTCCTGATGTAAGAAAAGAAAAGAACTGAATGAAGGAGAGGAGGAGGGGAAGAAGAGGGGGAGGAGGGAGAGGAGGAGGGGGGAGGAGGGAGAGGAGGAGGAAGGGGAGGAGGGAGAGGAGAAGGAGGGGGAGGAGGAGAAGGAGGAGGAGGGGGAGGAGGAGAAGGAGGAGGGGGAGGGGAGGAGGAGGGGGAGGAGGAGAAGGAGGAGAGGGGGAGGGGAGGAGGTGGAGGGGAAGGAGAAGGGAGCTGTAGCTTCAGGTAGCACAAGTTTATTCAGCACAAAGCTGCAGAGGAGGGCCCAGTGGAGACGGAGACTTCCTTCAGAGACTGGGAGTGGGGAATGGAAGCATTTTGGCCCCTGTGTTCCTCACCTCCATTCTTTGAGGCAGTCACTATCCCAAAGTGGAACCAGGTGCTTTTCAGGATTCCAGCCCCAGATAACAATTTCCTTTCTTTGCATGATGATGGAGTATTGTTTGGGGTTTCTTTGTATGATGATGGGGAATTGTCTGGGTAGTTTACCTGAGGTGACTTTCGTTCCAAGATGGAGGATGTGTTTCAAAATGGGGTTGCCTGTGTCAAGTTCTTCCTCACACCCGATAGTGACTTAGATCAATCTCACCACCTCTCTTTAACAACGTACTAGAGGTAGAAGCCAATGCAATAAATCAAGAAAAGAAAATGCATACAGAAAGGAAAAAAATAAAACTGTCAAAATTCATAGGATATAATTGAGTTCAGAGAAATTTCTGGAAGAATCTACAGACGAACAGTTGGAATCAGAAGGTAGATTCGGCTTGACTGCTGTATCCAATATCAATGTTAGAAAGTTAATTATATGACTATAAACCTACAACATACAAATAGACTTCTACATTTAAAAATGAAACACTTAACAGTTTTAGCTAAATTTCTAAGCTGTTTTACAATAGCACTGTAAGACCAGGAGCTGTGATGCCTTTCCCCACCTATCATAAGTGTCACAGCTACCAAGCAGAAGTCAGTTTAACAAGAGACCATTATGACAAATTCATTTAATCCAAGTTTGCATGAGGTGCCAGGGATATGGCTTAGTGGTAAAGCACTTGCCTCGCATGCACAAGGCCCTGGGTTTGATCCTCAAGTTCAAGGCCAGCCTCAGCAACCTGGTGAGACCCTGTCTCAAAATAAAATAAAAAATGGGACTGGGGATGCAGCTCAGCAGTACAGCACCCCTGGATTCAACCCCCATTACTGGAGCAAGAATTAAAGACCGGCCGTCAGAGTAGAGAGGCAGCCAGTCAGGCCAATGGAGAAAATGGAGGCCAATTGGGTCCCGGAAGTTGGAGACCACCCCTGGGAGATTGGAATGTTAATGTCTCCAGAACCTTTGATTACCAGATTACCTGCCTACACTGCCCTTCCCAGGAGGCTGATAATGAAGCACCCCCTGAACCCACGGGGAGCTGCGAGTTAATGCCCCTGGGCTGCGGCTCCCTTCCTGCCGCATCACTCCACCTGGCCGGTCCAGCCCACCTGCTTCTCACCTTCTGGCCCTCCCACCGGCATCTCCTGACCAAGAAAGAAGGAGAGAGAGAAGGGGGAAGAGGGCAGGAGAACAAAGAAAGTCTAAAATGTATAGGAGAGGCAGGACGCTCCCGCTTCTTGGGACACCAGGACACCAGCTCCCTTCTTGTCCCAGGGAGAGGTCTGTGTTGCTATTTTTAAAATAAAACCTGCTTTCTATGCTTGCCTCAGTAATGTTCAGACTTCAGCATTTGAGGAAGCGGAACTCGTCACTGGTAACTGGTGGTATCAGTACCAAAAAGAAAAAAAAGTTTTGTGTGACAGGGAAGCTTCTAGAAATAAAGACCCAGAAACAAACTGCCTATTTTTTTTTTTGCTTGGGTTTGATGCAGAATGGACCAACAGTCATGTAGAAATGCGAATGGACAGAGGACGCAACGTAAGGGGAGTGGACTGAGGCCTGTCTTCAGGTTCCTCTCCGCCTCTCTGTGCTCATCCTACTGCCCAGGTATGGGACGGACGGGATGCCTCTGGGATTTGGGGTTCCAAGGGAGGAGGGAGAAAGTGATCTTTCTAGGGTTTGTGGTTTGCTTTCAGGACTCTCCTTGGGGAGAGGAATTCCAGTTTCTATGACTCACGTTGGGGGAACCCGAGGCAGGGGAAGGAGGGCAGCAGGGAGACCTAGCTTCTAGGTTTTTCCATCTTTACTTTTAATTTTAATTAACTTATTTTTTTTTAGTACTGGGAGTGTTACCACTGAGCTATCTCCTTAGTCCTTTTTTTGCAGGGAGTCCTACCTGAGCTTGAAGGAGAACCAAGCTGGGTTGAGCTACTATGAGAATCTGGCCTCAGGAACTCACAATTATGGGAAATTGTCTGAGGTTGCCTGAGCCATGTGGTTTCCTGCATCAGTCCTCCGCTGTTCAAATACAAGCCCTGCTAGAGCCAATGGCTCGCTGACCTCCACCCTCTATCCTGTTGTTCACAGATGCAGCTCCTTCCGATCCCCTTTTGATCTGTACCGCCATAAATAAAGCAAGCGTGGGCCCCTTTGTTAGCGCCAGGCCCTGTGGAGGGCTCAGTCGGTCATGCCCCTGCTTTAAAGATAATTCTGGGGGCTGGGGTGGTGGCTCAGTGGTAGAGCGCTTGCCTAGCATGTGTGAGGCACTGGGTTTGAGCCTCAGCACCACATATAAATAAATGAATATAATAAAAGTCTATCAACATTTAAAATTTTTTTAAAAAGATAATTCTGTCTTCTGTCATAATTTCTGATAAACAAATTTCATAGATTTTATTTCACAGCCAGCCCATCCCTCTGACAGGAACCCTTTCCTTCACTCACACGGACGTGCGGTGAGACTTGATTTTCTAATTTGAGGCAGGGTCTTCCTAAATTGCAGAGGCTAGCCTTGAACTTGCTGTCCTCCTGCCTCTGCCACCTGAGTGGATGGGATTATAGGTGTGCGCTCTCGTACATCCGACTTCCTAGCTCCTTTAGTTCAAAGTATACTAGAGTGGCATGCTTTAGGGTATTGTTTTGAGTCTCAATAACACAAACAATTAAAAACCTAAAATCTAAGGAAAGATATATATAAGATCTCATCATGGAAAACTACAAAATTATTTTCAAAAAAATTATAGTTAAGGGGTGGGGGATGGAGCTCAGTGGTAAAGTGCTTGCTAGTGTGCACAAAGCCCTGGGTCTGATCCTCTGCCTGAGCAAAAAGCAGAAAGAAGAAGGAGAAGAGAACACTTAAATAAATGCAGGATATACCAAGACCCTGGGTTGGAAGATTCAATATTATAAAGAAGTCTTCTGATTTCATCAAAGTGATCTACAGACTTCATGCAATTCTAGTCAAAATCCTAGGATAATTTTTATTACAAGCAGATTCTAAAATTTATATGGAGAAGTAGAAGACCAAGAATGACTAAAGCACTCCTAAACGAGAACAAAAACATTGGAGGATTTACTCACGAGATTCAAGTCTTCCTACAGAGCCATGTAAAAAGAAATGCGGCATATTATCAGTTGGCTATTCAAATGGAAAAATCTTAATATTGACCCCTTACCTCACGCTGTCCATAAAATCAATTTCGATTGTTGATTTAAGCATGAAAGGCAAGATAATAACTATTTTAGAAGAGGAAAATTGTTCATGATTTCAAGTAGGTAATGATTTTTTAAATGGAACATCAAAAAACACTAACCAAAGCCAGGCAGGCTGATGGCAGAACGATTCCAAGTTTGAGGTCAGCCTTGGCAACTTAGAGAGACCCCATCTCAAAATAATAGATAAAATAAAAAGGGGACTGGGAATGTAGAGCACCCTTGGGTTCAATCCTCAATAGTGCCAAACCAACCAAAACAAAAGAACTTGAAACAGTGTTCAATTTCCAAACCATCATGAAATACAACTACGTGCCCGTCAGAATGGCTAAAAAATATGACAGACAACATCAAGTGTCAGCAAGGAAGCAGAGCAACCAGAAATTTCATATACTACTGACAGGGATCAAAATTGGTAAAGAACTTGGGAAAGTTCTTTTGTAGTATCTGCTAAAGCAGAATATGTGCATACCCTATGAGCCAGAAAGTCTATTCCTAGGTATTCGCCCAGCAGAAATGTGTACATGTGTTCACCAAGTGACACACAGAGAATGTCCACAGTAACAATATTTATAATAACTTCAAACTGGAAATTATCCAATCACAGAATGACTGAACACATGTATGTGTCTGTGTGTGTCTGTGTGTGTATATAATTTTTTTTTTCTATTTTGGTACTGAGGATTGAACCCAGAGTGCTTTACCACTGAGCCACATCCCCAGTCCTTTTTATTTTTTATTTTGAGACAAGGTCTCACTGAGTTACTTGAAACCTCTCTAAATTGCTGAGGCTGGCTTGGAACCTGCGATCTTCCTGCCTCAGTCTCCTGAGTTGCTGGGATTATAGGCCTGCACCCCTGAGCCCAACTTGTTTTTCTTTTAACCAAGTTATTTTATTTTATTTTTTAAAAAAATAATAAATTCAGGAGCTGGGGTTGTGGGTCAGTGGTAGAGCACTTGCCTAGCATGTGTGAGGCACTGAGTTAGATTCTCAGCACCACATAAAAATAAATGAATAAAACAAAGGTCCATGAACATCTAAAAAACCATTTAAAAAAATAAATTTCATGACTTTTAGTCAATTTGAAGTCATACAACCACCATGACAATTCAACGTTAGAACATTCCGTGACCCCTGAAAGAGACCTCATGCCCATTTGCAGTCAATTCTCTCCTCTAGTTGACTATTAATTAATTGCCACCTCTATAGATCAGCCTTTCCTGGACATTTCATTTGAATGGGTTTTTGCAATTATGTGACCTTGTCTTTCTCATCACTTCCACTTAGTACAGTGTTTTCGAAGCTCAGTCATGCTGTCACATGCTTTAGTGCTTTATTCTTTTTTATGACTGACTAGTATTCCATTGCATGGGCATACGACACTGTTTATACCCTGATGATGAGTTGATGGACATTTGTGTTGTTTTCATTTTTTAACTACCATGAATAATGCTGCTATGGACATTCCTATACATGTCTTTGTGTGGATGTGTTTTTGTTTTTCTTGAGTAAATGTTTGTGGGGGTACAGGAACATTGTCTGTAATTGATGGGTGAGATGGCAAATTTATTTTTAACATTTTGAAAAACTGCCCACTTTTTCCAACTGGATGTACCATTTTATGTTACCACCTTCCGTTTAAGAGATTTTTAGTTTCTTCATATCCTTAATATTATGTCTTTTTTTTTTTTTTTTCTGTACCAGGGATTGAACCAAGGGGCACTTTACCACTCAGATACATACTTACCCTTTTAAAATTTTTATTTTGAGACAGAGGCTCACTAAGTTGCTGAGTCTGGCCTTGAACTTGCGATCCTCCTGCTTCAGCCTCACGAATAGCCAGGTACAGGCATGTGCCACTGTGCCTGGCACTCTTCTGTAGTATTTCTTTTTTTTTTTTTTTTAATTTATTTTTATTGTAAACAAATGGGATACATGTTGTTTCTGTTTGTACATGGAGCAATAGCATACCATTTGCATAATCATACATTTACATAGGGTAAGGATGTTTGATTCATTCCGTTATTTTTTCCTTCCCCCCACCCCTCCCACCCCTCTTTTCCCTCTATACAGTCCCTCCTTCCTCCATTCTTGCCCCCCTCCCACCCCCATTATGTGTCATCATCTGCTTATCAGTGAGATCATTCATCCTTTGGTTTTTTGAGATTGGCTTATCTCACTTAGCATGATATTCTCCAATTTCATCCATTTGCCTGCAAATGCCATAATTTTATCATTCTTTATGGCAGAGTAATATTCCATTGTATATATATATACCACAGTTTCTTTATCCATTCATCAATTGAAGGACATCTAGGTTGGTTCCAGAGTCTGGCTATTGTGAATTGAACAGCTATGAACATTGATGTGGCTGCATCTCTGTAGTATGCTGATTTTAAGTCCTTTGGGTATAAGCCAAGGAGTGGGATAGCTGGGTCAAATGGTGGTTCCATTCCAAGTTTTCTAAGGAATCTCCACACTGCTTTCCAAAGTGGCTGAACTAATTTGCATCCCCACCAGCAATGTATGAGTGTACCTTTTTCCCACATCCTCTCCAACACCTATTATTGCTTGTATTCTTGATAATCGCCATTCTAATTGGGGTGAGATGGAATCTTAGTGTAGTTTTGATTTGTATTTCTCTTATTACTAAAGATGGTGAACATTTCTTCATATGTTTGTTGATTGCTTGTAGATCTTCTGTGAAGCGTCTGTTCATATTCTTAGCCCATTTGTGGATTGGGTTATTTGTATTCTTCGTATAGAGTTTTTGGAGTTCTTTATATATTCTGGAAATTAGTGCTCTATCTGAAGTATGAGTGGCAAAGATATTCTCCCACTCTGTAGGCTCTCTCTTCTCATTGCTGATAGTTTCCTATGCTGAGAGAAAGCTATTTAGTTTGAATCTATCCCAGTTATTGATTCTTGCTTTTATTTCTTGTGCTATGGGGGTCCTGTTAAGGAAGTCTGATCCTAAGCCAACAAGTTGAAGATTTGGACCTACTTTTTCTTCTATAAGATGCAGGATCTCTGGTCCGATTTCAAGGTCCTTGATCCATTGTGAGTTGATTTTTGTGCAGGGTGAGAGATAGGGGTTTAGTTTCATTCTGTTGCATGTGGATTTCCAGTTTTCTCAGCACCATTTGTTGAAGAGGCTATCTTTTCTTCATTGCATATTTTTGGCACCTTTGTCTAGTATGAGAAAATTGTATTTATTTGGGTTTGTGTCCGTGTCCTCTATTCTGTACCATTGATCTACCTGTCAGTTTTGGTGTCAATACCATGCTGTTTTTGTTACTATTGCTTTGTAGTATAGTTGAAGTTCTGGTATTGCGATACCCCTTGTTTCATTCTTCCTGCTAAGGATTGCTTTAGCTATTCCGGGTTTCTTATTCTTCCAGATGAATTTCATGATTGCTTGCTCTATTTCTGTAAGGTACGTCATTGGGATTTTAATTGGAATTGCATTGAATCTGTATAGTACTTTTGGTAGTATGGCCACTTTGACAATATTAATTCTTCCTCTCCAAGAACATGGGAGACCTTTCCATCTTCTAAGGTCTTCTTCAATTTCTTTCTTCAATGTTTTGTAGTTTTCATTGTAGAGATCTTTTACCTCTTTGATTAGATTGATTCCCAAGTATTTTTTTTTTTTTTTGAGGCTATTGCAAATGGAGTTGTTTTCCTCATTTCCCTTTCAGATGTTTTGTTGCTTGCGTATAAAAATGCTTTAGATTTATGCGTGTTGATTTTATAGCCTGCTACTTTGCTGAACTCATTGATGAGGTCTAGAAGTTTTCTGGGGGAGGTTTTTGGATCCTCTAAATATAGAATCATGTCATCCACAAATAGTGCAGCTTAAGTTCCTCTTTTCCTATTTGTATCCCTTTAATTTCTTTAGTCTGCCTAGTTGCTCTGGCTAGTATTTCGAGGACAATGTTGAATAGAAGTGGTGAAAGAGGACATCCCTGTCTTGTTCCCATTTTTAAAGGGAATGGTTTCAGTTTTTCTCCATTAAGAATGATGTTGGCCATGGGCTTAGCATAAGTAGCCTTTACAATGTTCAGATATGTTCCTACTATCCCTATTTTTTCTAGTGTTTTGAGCATGAAGGGCGTTGTATTTTGTTGAATGCTTTTTCTGTGTCAATTGAAATAACCAGATGATTCTTATCCTTAAGTCTATTGACATGATGGATTATGTTTATTGGTTTACGGATGTTGAACCATCCTTGCATTCCAGGGATGAACCCCACTTGATCGTGGTGCACGATTTTCTTAATATGTTTTTGGATACGGTTTGCCAATATTTTGTTAAGGATCTTTGCATCTATATTCATCAAGGATATTGGTCTAAAATTTTCTTTCCTTGATGTGTCTTTTCCTGGTTTGGGTATGAGGGTGATATTAGCTTCATAGAATGAATTCAGTAGGGTACCCTCCATTTCTATTTCCTGGAATACTTTGAGAAGTATTGGAATGAGTTCTTCTTTGAAGGTCTTGTAGAACTCAGCTGAGAATCCGTCTGATCCTGGGCTTTTCTTGGATGGTAGATTTTTAATGTCTTCTTCTATTTCATTGCTTGATATCGATCTGTTTAAATGGTGTATGTCCTCCTGGTTCAGTTTGGGAGGAGCATATGTCTCTAGAAATTTGTCAATGTCTTTGGTACTTTCTATTTTGTTGGAATACAGATTTTCAAAGTAGCTTCTCATTATGTTCTGTATCTCAGTGGTATCTGTCGTGATATTTCCTTTTTCATCACGAATTTTAGTAATTTGAGTTTTTTCTCTCCTTCTCTTTGTTAGTGTGGCTAAGGTTTTGTCTATTTTCTCAAAGAACCAACTTTTTGTTTTGTCAATTTTTGGAATAGTTTCTTTTGTTTCAATTTCATTGATTTCAGCTCTGATTTTAATTATTTCCTGTCTTCTACTACTTTTGCTGTTATTCTGTTCTTCTTTTTCTAGGGCTTTGAGCTGTAATGTTAGGTCATTTAGTTGTTGACTTTTCATTCTTTTCTGGAATGTGCTCCATGCAATGAATTTTCCTCTTAGTTCTGCTTTCATAGTGTCCCACAGATTTTGATATGTTGTATCGTTGTTCTCATTGACCTCTAAGAATTTTTTTTATCTCCTCCCTGATGTTTTTTGTTGTCCATGTTTCATTCAATAGCATATTATTTAGTCTCCAGGTGTTGGAGTAATTTCTGTTTTTTATTTTGTCATTGATTTCTATTCTCAGTCCATTATGATCTGATAGAACACAAAGCAGTATCTCTATTTTTTTTGCATTTTCTAAGGGCTGCTTTGTGCATAACATATGGTATATTTTTGAGAAGATTCCATGTGCTGCTGAGAAGAAAGTGAATCCGCTCGTTGATGGATGGAATATTCTATATATGTCTATTAAGTCAGGTTTTTGATTGTGTTATTGAGTTCTATGGTTTCTTAGGTTGGATTTTGTTTGGAAGATTTATCTAGTGGTGACAGTGGTGCATTAAAGTCACCCAGAATTATTGTGTTGTGGTCTATGTAATTTCTGAAATTGAGAAGGATTTGTTTGATGTACAGGGATGCACCATTGTTTGGGGCACAAATATTTACTATCATTATGTCTTCCAGATTTATGGTTCCCTTAAGCAGTGTGAAATGTCCTTCTTTCTCCCTTCTGACTAACTTTGGCTTGAAGTCCACTTTATCTGATATAAGGATGGAAACCCCCGCTTTTTTACTGAGTCCATGTGCGTGGTAGGTTTTTTCCCATCCTTTCACATTTAGTCTGTGGATGTCTTTTTCTATGAGATGAGTCTTTTGCAGGCAGCATATTGTTGGGTCTTTCTTTTTAATCCATCCTGCCAGTCTATGTCTTTTGATTAATGAGTTTAGGCCATAACATTCAGGGTTATTATTGAGATATGATTTGTATTCCCAGTCATTTGGCTTATTTTTGGTTTTTAAGTTGGCTTGGTTTTTCCTTTGAGTAGTTTTTCTCTAAGGTAGTTCCTCCCTTTGCTGACCTACATTGTTGGTTTTCATTTCCTCCTCATGGAATATTTTGTTGAGAACATTCTGTAGCACAGGCTTTCTATTTGTAAATTCTTTAACTTTTGTTTATCATGGAAGATTTTATTTCATCTTCAAATCTGAAGGTTAGTTTTGCTGGGTATAGGATTCTTGGTTGGCAACCATGTTCTTTCAGAGCTTGAAATATGTTGTTCCAGGCCCTTCCAGCTTTTAGAGTCTGGGTTGAGAAGTCGGCTGCTATCCGTATTGGTCTCCCCCTATATGTAATCTGATGCTTTTCTCTCGTGGCCTTCAAAATCCTATCTTTATTTTGTATGTTAGGCATTTTCATTATAACGTGCCTTGGTGTGGATCTGTTGTGATTTTGTGCATTTGGTGTTCTGTAAACCTCTTGTATTTGATTTTCCATTTCATTCTTCAGGTTTGGGAAATTTTCTGATATTATTTCATTGAATAGGTTGTTCATTCCTTTGGTTTGTATCTCTGTGCCTTCCTCAATCCCAATAATTCTTCAATTTGGTCTTTTCATGATGTCCCATAGTTCTTGGAGATTCTGTTCATGATTTCTTACCATCTTCTCTGTTTGGGCAACTTTATTTTCAAGATTAAATATTTTGTCTTCATTGTCTGAGGTTCTGTCTTCCAAGTGGTCTAGTCTTTTGGTGATGCTTTCCATTGAGTTTTTTATTTGGTTTATTGTTTCCTTCATTTCAAGGATTTCTGTTTGTTTGTTTTTTTTGAGAATCTCTATCTCTTTGTTGAAATGATCTTTTGCTTCCTGCAGTTGCTCTGTCAGCTTATTGGTATTATCATTCATTGCCTGCATTTGCTCTCTTATCTCATCCTTTGCTTTGAGAAACATCTTAATCATGTATAATCTGAAGTCCTTTTCTGACATTTCTTCTAACATACAGTCATTGGATTCTATTAATATAGAATCTAGATTTGTTTGGATCATTTTCTTCCCTTGTTTTTTCATGTTGTTCATGTATCTTCCTCTCTAGCAGTGCAGATCTGGGGTATTGCAGATTTCCCCCTATAGGCTTATAGTGGCCCTATAGGTTTCCACAACCCTTTCTTTAAGGGGAGATCAATATTAGCAGTGCCCAATTCAGACATTATGCAACCCTAGACCACATAGCCCCTATGAGGACAATAACAAAATTGTCATAATAAACAGAATGAGTTCAAATATTATCTTCAGTAAAACAAACAGATTTGCAATAAGGTCTGCAGTTTCTAATGGAGGACAAAGAGGATGCAGAGGGATGTAGAATGTGGCTGTTAATGGGATAAGAAAAGAATATACAGAAGTTCTAGATAATAGAAAGGGTGAGAGTGTAATCAAAAGAAATTGGATATTAGCATGCAAAAAAGGGAGAAAGAGACTCTGAGGGAACAGGTAAACAAAAGGAAAAGAGAGCAAGAAAAGTAAAGAAATAAAAACTTAAATTTTTTCAATAAGGAGAAAAAAGAAAATCTACAGTATAACAGTCATACAGTAATGAAACCTCCCAGTGTTCAGTAGCCTGATGCATGAGAGGTACCTGACAATGAGCTTCAAGCCTCTAGCAGGCGTCTCAGGATGGGATTTGCCCCACCAAAGATCGGCGCTCTGGCTTCCAGGATTATCCAAGATGGCCACTCTGGCTTCCAAATGTGTTGGCAAGTGGGCAGCTGTAGCTCAGGGTGTGGATGTGGTCAGCTCGAGGTCCTGGAGGCGGGATGCAGTTGGTCAGGCAGGGGTCCTGGAGGTCATGTGTGTTTGGTGTGGTTGTGGGATCCTGGAGGCCGGGTGCAATCAGTCAGTCTGGGGTCCCAGTGATAGGGCGCAGTCAGTTGGTCTGGGGGTCCTGGTGGCAGGGAGCAGTCAGTTGATGTGAGGGCCCTGGGGGCAGAGGGCAGGGAGTGATTGGTCAGGCTGAGGGATCCTGGAGATGGGGCTCAGTCAATCCGGCCAGGGGTCCTACGGGGCCTGGCTGTTGTCTCAAAATGGCGGCAGCCACATGTAATCAAACCTGCAGGTACTGTCACAGTGAACTTCCAGGCAACAGCAGGCAGCTGGTGCTCCATTGGCGGTCGGCAATCAGTTTGCTGACTGTTGTTGGACAATCGGGAGGTGTACCTCGTGAGTTGGGTGATGGATAGGTGTAAGGCAGGCGATGGACAGGTGAGAGGCAGGCAAATGGCAGATGATAGGCACCTGACAGTAAGCAATCTGCACTCAAAAAAGGCATTGATATGCTGGCAGACTGCAGGTGATCACAGCAGACAAATGGGATAAACAGCAGGGGATCGATAAGCAGCAAAAACTGCCTCACCAAGAAACAGATATCCTCTGCTTGAAACCGGAGTTATGGAGCGACAAGGAAGGCAGCTTCCCTCTAGTCCGCCATCTTGGATCTGTAGAATTTCTTGTAGGCAGGTCTGCTAATGAAAACTTTGCTGTTTATATAAAGATGCCCTTATTTCAAATTTCCTTTCAAAGGATAGCTTTCCTCTATATGGAATTTGTGGATGAGTTTTCTCCTTTCAGCACTTTGAACACACAGTCTTACTCCCTTCTGGCATCCATGATTCCTGGCAGGAAAGCAGCTGCTAGTCTAACTCAGGATCCTGTGCATGGGGTGAATTGTTTTTCTCTTGCTACTATTCTGACTCTTTCTTTGTCTTTCTATAGTTTATGCATTTTGATGTGTGTAGGTGAGGATCTCTTTGAGTTTATCTCTCTTGGAGTTTATTGAATGTGCAGTTAATGTTACTTATCAGATGTGGGATGTTTTCAGCCATTTTTTCCCCCTTCAAATATTTTTTCTGCTGCTTTCCTTCCTCTCCTTCTGGAACTCCCACTACACATATGTTGGTATGCTTGATATGACACATAGATCTCTGAGGCTCCCTGCTCCTCCTTCTCCCCCTCCTCCCCCCTCCTCCTTTTCCTCTCTTCCCCTCCCCCACCCTTCTCCCTCTTCCTCTTCCCCCTCCTCTTCCCCCTCCCCTTCCTCTCCCCTCCTCCTTTTCCTCTCTCCTCCTCCTCTTTCTCTCCCCCTCCTCCCCCTCCCTCCTCCTCCTCTCCCTCCCCTTCATCCTCTTTCTCTTCCTTCTCCTCTTCCCCCTCCCTCTTTCCCTTCTCTCCCCTCCCCCTTCTCTCTCCTCCCCCTCCTCCCCCTTCTCTCACTCTTCCTGTTTCTTGGACAGTATACTCTTAACTGATCTATCCTAAAGTTCACAGATTCTTTTTTCTGCCAGTTTGAGGTTGCTTTTGAGTCCTTCCAGCATTTTCTTCATTTCAATCATTCTATTTTTCACCTCCAGAATTTCATTTGGGCTCTTATTTTACAGTGTCTGCCTGTTCTTTGATGCTGTCTCTGTGCGGGATCTTTCCCCACAGGTTTGCTCCTTTAGACATGGTCCCTTCAGTTCTTTGAACGTATTTACGATAGTTTACCTAAAATCTTTTCCTCACGGTTCCAACGGTTAGCTCCCTTGGGAGACAGCTCCTGTAGGTACTTTCCCTCCCTGTGCACGGGCCACACTCTCCTGGTCATTTGCATATGCTTCCAATTTCTTGCTTTCTTATTTGTGGTGCTGGGGATTCGTGCTGCTGGGCAGATGCTGTGTCTCTCAGCTATGTGCCTGATCCTTTTGTGGAAAATTTCATTTTCAGACAGAGTCTCACTAAATTGCCCAGGTTGGCCTTAAACTTGTGGTCCTCTTGCTTCAGCCTCCCAAGTAGCTGGAATGACAGGTGTGCATGGCTTGCATATTACATACAGTTTTTTATGAAAACTGAACTTTCAATGGTATAACATGGAAACTTTGTAAATAAGATTCCTCCCTTCCCAGGATTTTTTTTTTTGCAGTACTGAGGATCGAACTCAGGGCCTTGTGTGAGCTATCTCCCCAGCCCTTCCCAGGATTTCTTACTGCCACTGGTTATGGACTGAAGGTTTGTGTTCCCCCATTCCCATCTATATGTAGAGACCCCAGGCTCCAGCGTGATGGTATTTAGACATGCGACCTCTAAGGAAAGTATCAAGATTAAGTAGGTCTACTGGGCACAGTGGCACATCCCAGCGACTCTGAGGCTGAGGCAGGAGGATCGCACGTTCAAGGCCAGCGTCAGCAACTTAGCGAGACCCTGAACAACTTAACAAAACCCTATCTCAAAATAAAAAATAAAAAGTTCTGGGGTTGTAGCTCAATGCTTTAATCCCTGGTATCAAACAAACAAAAAAAGACAGTGTCTTGCCCCTGGTCTCCAGAACTTTCTCATTTTGGAAAACTAAAATGTCTTAAGGTCTTGTTAAGGAAGTCAGGTCTTAGGCTGACGTGGTGGAGCGGGGTTGGTTCCATAGTTTGCTACTGCGGATTGAGCTGTTAAGCAATACACTTCATTCCCCCTTCCCCTGCTCCTGGAAACCACCATTCCACTCTTGTGGATTAACTATGGTAGGTGATTCCTGTAGCGGAATCACAGTGTTTGTGCATCCTTCTGTGGCTGTTTTTTTGTTTTTTGTTTTTTGTTTTTTTTTTTCACTTAGCATAAGCCAGTCACAAAATATTCACAGCTGTGGTAGCGTGTGTCAGAATTTCCTTTGTTTTAAGGCTGAATGGTGTTCCATTGCATGGTTGGCCCATCTGGTTTATCCATGTATATCATTTACGAATCTCTTCTCCCTGCCTGCAGGTTGCTTTTTCACCCTGTTCATTGTAAGCTTTGGTGCATGGACGTTTTTAATCTTGATGAAATCCCACTTATTCACGTTTACTTTAGGTGCCTATGTTTTTTGGTATCATATCCAGGAAATTCTTTTTTTCTTCTTTTTTAAATTTTATTTGTTCTAATTAGTTGTACATGACAGTAGAATGCATTTGTACATTTTGATAGATCATACATAAATAGAGTATAACTTCCCATTCTTCTGATTATACATCTTGCAGGATCACATCAGTCATGCAGTCATACATGTACATAAGGTAATAATGTCTGCTTCACTCTACTATCCTTCCTGTCCCCATACCCCTTCCCCTCCCTTTACTCCCCTCTACCTAATATAAAGTAACCCTATTCTTCCCTCTCCCCCCACCACTTATTGTGAATTAGCTTCCACATATCAGAGAAAACATTCAGCCTTTGGTTTTTTGGGATTGGCTTGTTTCACTTAGCATGACATTCTCTAATTCCATCCATTTACCAGCAAATGCCAGAATTTCATTCTTCTTTAAAGTTGAGTGTGTGTGTGTGTGTGTGTGTGTGTGTGTATTTACACCACATTTTCTTTGTCCATTCATCTGTTGAAGGGCAGCTAGGTTGGTTCCATAGTTTAGCTATTGCAGATTGAGCTGTATAAACATTGAGATGGCTGCTTCACTGTAATATGTTGATTTTTAAATCTTTTATGTATAAACTGAGGAGTGGGATGACTGGATCAAATGGTGGTTCCATTCCAAGTTTTCTGAGGAACATCCATGCTGTTTTCCATAATGATTGTGCCAATTTGCAGTCCCACCAGTGATGTATGAGTGTACCTTTTTCCCCACATCCTCCTCAACATTTATTGATGCTTGTATTCTTGATAATTGCCATTCTGACTGGAGAGAGATGAAATCTCAGAGTAGTTTTGGTTTGCATTTCTCTAATTGCCGGAGATGTTGAACATTTTTTCATATATTTGTTGATCAATTGTATTTCTTCTTCTGAGAAGTGTCTGTTCAGTTCCTTAGCCCATGTATTGATTGGGTTATTTGGTTTTTTGGTGTTTTTTGAGTTCTTTATATATTCTAGAGATTAATGCTTGATCTGAGGTGCATGTGGTAAAGATTTTCTCCTAGTCTATAGGCTCTCTTCACATTATTGATTGTTTCCTTTGCTGAAAAGAAGTTTTTTAGTTTGAGTCCATCCCATTTATTGAATCTTGATTTAACTCCTTGAGCTTTAGGGATCTTGTTAAGGAAGTCAGATTCTAGGCCGATATGGTGAAGATTTGGGTCTACTTTTTCTTCTAGTAGTCACAGGGTCTCTGTTCTAGTGCCTAAGTCTTTGATCCACAGTGAGTTGAGTTTCATGCAGGGTGAGAGGTTTTAATTTCATTTCGTTACATGTGACTTTCCATTTTTCCCAGCACCATTTGTTGAATAAGCTATCTTTTCTTCAGTGAATGTTTTTGGCACCTTTGCCTAGTATGAGTTATCTGTATTTACGTGGGTTTGTCTCTGTGTCTTCTATTCTTTATCATTGGTCTACCTGACTGTTTTGGTGCCAATACCATGCTGTTTTTGTTTGTTTGTTTTTTCACGGTGCTGGGGATTGAACTCAGACCCTTGTGCTTGTGAAGCAAGCATCCAACTGAGCTATATCCCTAGCCCAGCATGCTGCTTTTATTATTATAGCTCTGTAGTATAGTTTGAGGTCTGGTATTGTGATGCCTCCTGCTTCACTTTTCTTGCTAAGCATTGCTTTGGTTATTCTGGGTCTTTTGTTTTTCCAAATGAATTTCATGGTTGCTTTTTCTAGTTCTATGAAGAATGTCATTGGGATTTTAATAGGAATTGCATTAAATTTGTATAATGCTTTGGTAGTATGTCCATTTTGACATTAATTCTGCCTATCCAGGAGCATGGGAGGTCTTTCCATCTTCTAAGGTCTTCTTCAATTTCTTTTTTAAGTGTTCTGTAGTTTTCATTGTAGGGGTCTTTCACCTCTTATGTTAGATTGATTCCCAAGGTTTTTTTTTTTTTTTTTTTTTTTTTTTTTTTTGAGGCAGTTGTGAATGGGGTAGTGTTCTTTATTTCTCTTTCAGTGGATTCATTACTGATGTATAGGAATGCGTTTGATTTATGGGTATTGATTTTATATCCTACTATTTTGCTGAATTCATTGATTAGTTCTCGAAGATTTTTGGTGGAATTTTTTTGATCTTCCAAATACAGACTCATATCATCAGCAAAGAGTGATAGTTTAAGTTCTTCTTTACCTATTTGTATACCTTTAATTTCTTTCTTCTAATTGCTCTGGCAAGAGTTTCAAGGACAATGTTGAATAAAAGTGGTAAATGAGGGCATCCTTGTTTTGTTCCAGTTTTTAGAGGAACTGCTTTCAATTTTTCTCCATTTAAAATTATGTTGGCCTTGGGCTTGGCACATATTGCTTTTAGGATGTTGAGGTATGTTTCTACTATCCTTAGTTTTTCTAGTGTTTTGAACATGAAGGGGTGCTATATTTTGTCAACCGCTTTTTCTGCATCTATTGAGATGATCATATGATTTCTTGACTTTAAGTCTATTGATGTGATGAATTACATTTATTGATTTCCAAATGTTGAACCAACCCTGCATCCCTGGGAGGAATCCCACTTGATCATGGTGCACTATCTTTTTAATATGTTTTTGTATACCATTTGCCAGAATTTTACTGAGAATTTTTGCATCTATGTTCATCAGGGATATTGGTCTGAAGTTTTCTTTCCTTGATGTGTCTTTGTCTGGTTTTGGCATCAGGGTGATATTAGCCTCATAGAATGAGTTTGGAAGGGTTCCCTCCTTTTCTATTTCATGGAATAATTTGAGGAGTATTGGTGTTAATTCTTCTTTGAAGGTCTTGTAGAACTCAGCTGAGAATCTGTCTGGTTCTGGGCTTTTCTTATTTGGTAGGCTTTTAAAGGCGTTTTCTATTTTATTACTTGAAATTGTTCTGTTTAAGTCATGTATGACCTCCTGATTCAGTTTAGGCTGGTCATATGTTTCTAGAAATTTGTCAATATTTTCAATATTTTCTATTTTATTGGAGTATAAATTTTCATAATGGTTTCTAATTATCTTCTGCGTTTCAGTCATGTCTGTTGTGATTTTTCCTTTTTCATCACATATTTTAGTAAATTGGGTTTTCTTTCTTTTTCTCTTTGTTAGTGTGGCTAGGGGTTTATCAATTTTATTTATTTCTTTAAAGAACTAACTTTTTGTTTTGTCAATTTTTTCAATTGTTTCTTTCGTTTCAATTTCATTGATTTCAGCTCTGATTTTAATTATTTCTCCTACTTTTGGTGTTGATCTCTTCTTCTTTTTCTAGGGCTTTGAGTTGTAATATTAGGTCATTTATTTGTTGACTTTTTATTCTTTTAATAAATGAACTCAATGCAATGAACTTTCCTCCTAGCACTGCCTTCAGAGTGTCCCAGAGATTTTGGAATGTTGTATCAGTATTCTCATTTACCTCTATGTATTTTTTCATTTCATCCTTGATTTCTTGTACTATCCATTTGTCATTCGATAGTGTATTAGTTAGTCTTCATGTGTTAGAGTAGCTTCTATTTTTCATTTTATTGTCGATTTCTAATTTCAGTCCATTATAATCTGATAGAGTGCAGGGTATTATCTCTATTTTTATATATTTACTAAGAGTTGCTTTGTGGCATAAGAAGATAAGGTCTGTTTTAGAGAAGGATTCATGTGCTGCTGAGAAAAAAGTGTATTTGTTCGTGATGAATGAAATATTCTATATATGTCTGTTAAGTCTACTGATTGTATTATTTAGTTCTGTAGTTTCTTTATGTGGTTTTTGTTTAGAAGATCTGTCCAGTAGTGAGAGAGGTGTGTTAAAGTCACGCAGTATTATTGTGTTGTGGTCTATTTGAGTCTTGAAATTGAGAAGGGTTTGTTTAATGTACGTAGATGCTCCATTGTTTGGGGCACAAATATTTACATTTGTTATGTCTTGATACTGTATAATTCCCTTCAGTAGAATAAAATGACCATCTTTGTCCCTTTTGATTAACTTCAGCTTGAAGTTCACATTATCTGATATGAGAATGGAAACCCCCGCTTGTTCACACGATCCATGTGAGTGATATGTTTTTTCCCATCCTTTCACCTTCAGTCTGTGGATATCTTTGCCTATGAGGGGAGTCCCTTGGAGACAGCATATTGTTGGGTCTTGTTTTTTAATTCAATCTGCACAGTCTATGTCTTTGATTGATGAGTTCAGCCCATTAATATTCAAGGTTATTACTGAGACATGACTTGTCTTCCCGGTCATTTTGGTTTATTTCTGGCTTTTAATTTGATGTAGATTCTCCTTTGACTGTTCCTTTAGTGTAGTTCCTCCCTTTGCTGGTTTTCACTTTTTTTTCCACTTCATCCTTATGAAATATTTAGTTGAGAATGTTCTGTAGTGCAGGCATTCTAATTATGAATTCTTTTAACTTTTATTTATCATGGAAGGTTTTTATTTCATCTTCAAATCTGAAACTTAATTTTGCTGAATATAAAATTCTTTGTTGGCATTCATTTTCTTTCAGAGCTTGAAATATATTGATCCATAACCTCCTAGATTTGAGGGTCTGGGTTAAAAAATCAGTCGAGATCCAAATTAATTTTCCCCTATATATAATTGGCTTTTTTTCTCTTATGGCCTTTAAGATTTTATCCTTATTCTATATTTTAGTCTTTTTCATTATAATGTGTCTTGATGTGGGTCTGCTGTAGTTTTGTACATTTGGGGTCCTATAAGCCTTCTGTATTTGATTTTCCATTTCATTCCTTATGTTTGGGAAATTTTCTGATATTACGTCATTGAAAAGATGGTGCATTCCTTTGGTTTGTATCTCTGCTCCTTCTTCTATCCCAATAACTCTTGAATTTGGTCTTGTCATGTTATCCCATAATTCTTGGGAGGTTCTGCTCATGGGTTCTTACCATCTTCTCTGCATGGTCAACTTTATTTTCAATATTAAATATTTTGTCTTCTTTGTCTGAGGTTCTGTCTTCTAAATGGTCTAGTCTATTGGTGATGCTTTCCATTGAATTTATAATTTGATTTACTTATTCCTTCCTTCCTTTTGAGAATTACCTCTTGTTTTTTTTTTTTTTCACAATCTCTAACTCTTTATTAAAGTGATCTTTCACTTCCTGTATTTTCTCTTTGATTTCACTATACCATCCTTTACTACATAGATCAGAATAACTGTGTATATTCTCAACTCCTTCTTGGATGTTTCTTCTATTGTGTTGTCAGTGGATTCTCTTATTGGGCCATCTTTGTTTGGGGCACTTTGTTCCCTTGTTTTTTCATGTTGCTTGTGTGTTTTCCCATCTAGTTGTTTGGATCTGAGGCAGTAGAGATTCTACCCTGTAGACCTATACTGTCACTGAAGATTTCCAGTAACCCAGCATTAAGAGGGAGACCAATATCAACACACCCAGTGTAAACAATATACCCTCAAAACTAATAGCTCCCAGGAAGGTGTCCACTGCCGTCTCGCTATAAACAGCAATGATGAGTTCAAACACTGTCCTCAATAGAAACAGATAATTTGCCAAACGGATTTACAATTTCAAATAGCGTTCCGATAACGAACAGAAACAGTGCAGGACATGGTGTTCATCAGTGAAAAAGAGAGAAGCCAGAAGCAAATATCCACAGGAAGAATGGAAGAGAAAAGGTAGAAAGGGAATCTAGGAAGACAGACAGGCAAGAGGACGAATACTATATAAAGATAAGGAAAAAAATTAAAAATATAAGAATATACAACAGAACTGCAAGACACCATGGGTATATCACCGTCTTCAACAAACTGATGCACAAAAAAACCTGCTCCAAATATGGTGGAGAGAGATGCCAAAGGAGAAAAAAATAAAAATAAAATAAACCTTGGTGGGAAACTGAACACCATCCAAAAGTTTCTCAGCCCTCTCTTTGACTTCCCACAAGGCTGCCTGGCCCAGACAGGCCCTGGCAGACCCTGTCACTATCTCACCAATCTGGGCCTCAGATGCCCTGGGTTCAGCCACGTTGCAGTCCCAAGATCTCAATGCCACTGGAAATTGGAGAGAGACCACTGGTGACAGCAAACCTGACAGGAGCTAGGTGGCGGCAACCGCACTCCCAGGAGGACCACCCCGAGGCAGCAAAACCCATAGGCATCCCGACACTTAACCTCCAGGCCCTGGCTGGTGTCCCCAGACAAACTCCAGGCTCTGGCCGGTGTCCCAAAATGGATATGGTGCTTGTAACCAAACCTGGAGTCTCCCTGGCAATGGACCTCTGGGCGGTGGTGGAAGTGGCAGGGGCGGGAGCCGGTGGCAGCAGGCAGGGGGTCAGCAGCAGCTGCAGGCGTCGTGGGAGGACGGCAGCAGCAGTGGCGGTGGCAGTGGCGGTGGCTGCGGCTGCAGCAGCAGCACCCAGAAGGGAGACCTCCAGGTGACCTCAGGGAGGGGCAGTGGCTTTGGTGCCAGCGGTGTCTATGGTAGCAGTAGAGATGGCAAGCTGGGCGTCCAGGGCAGGAGACCTTGAACACGGCGACGGTGACAGCATCCAACAGCAGCAGCAGCACTCGGATAAAAGATCTCCGGGCACCTGCGGCGGCCGCAGGGGCGGCTGCACCCGACCGCGCAGAGAAGACCTCCGGGTGACGGGGGCGTGGTCTCCATATCCAGGAAGTTCTTACAAAATACAACGTCACGGAACCTCCCCCCTGCATTTTTTTCTCAGAGTTTTAGAGCTTGGTCTTCTACTTGGGTCTTTGATCCCCTTTGGGTTACTTTTTGCATAGGAATCTAATTTCATTCTTTTTTTTAATGGTTTCCCAGCACCATTTTGAAGAGATCATCTTTTCCTCATTGTGTTTTAGTACCCCTGTCAGTCAAAGATCGTTCGGTTATGCACAGAGTAGTTTGTTTCTGGATTCTTAATTCTTTTTCATTGGTGTATAATGTCTGCCTTTGTGCTCATGGTGCACAGTCTAATTACAATTCCCTCATTGTGTTTTCCTTTTTTTTTTTTTTTTTTTTTTTTTGCGGTGCTGGGGATTGAACCCAGGGCCTTGTGCTTGCGAGGTGAGTCATTGTGTTTCAATGTCAGAAAGTATGAGATTTCTGGCCTGTCCCTTTTCACAATTATTTTGGCTATTCGGGATCCCTTCAGATTCCATATAAATTAGGATGGTTTAAAAAATGCTATTGGGATGTTGATAGCAATTACATTAAATCGATAGATTACTTTGGATAATATTGACATCTTAAAAATGTCAATTTCATGAACAGGAAATGTCTTCCAATTCATGGACAGGAGTGACATCTTGATGTATAATTGTCCTGATTTTTTTCTGCAACCTTTTTTAGTTTTCAGTGTGTCATTTTTTCACCTTCTTGGTGAAGTTTATTCCTAAGTACCTTTTTTTTTTTCTTTTTTTTAATGTGGTGCTGGGGATTGAACCCAGGGCCTTGTGCATGCAAGGCAAGCACTCTACCAACTGAGCCACATCCACAGCCCTAAGCATTTTATTCTTTTTGATGCTATTGTAAATGGAATTGTTTTCATGATTTGCTTTCCAAATTGTTCCTTGTTATTCTATAGAAAAACAACTGATTTTCATCTTTTGATGTTGTATCCTTTAAATTTGCTAATTTTAAATTTAGTCCCAAAGGGTTTTTTGGTGTTTATTTTTTGGGTTTTTTTTTTTTTTTTTTTTTTTTTTTGTAAAGTAAACAAATCTTTTATAATGTAAATAACTATTCCTCATTGGAACTTTTTATATCCAGTTTACTTCTTTTCTGAAATTGGGGTGTTCATATTAATAAGACAACAATTTCTATAAAGCAAAAACTTATCTCTGTAACCTCAAGTAGTTCTTGATGGCAATGTTTTTCTTAATTCCCCTATAAAAAAAAAAAAAAGCACAGTGAGAAAGGCCAAAGGAGGATAAAATCACTTCAAAGGATCAAAACAAAGCAATATGAAAAATAATATATTTAACAGTGTAGGGAAATTTTAAAGTATAGATTCTTTTGAAATATTAACATTGAAAGAAAAGTGTTGGACACATTGCCAAAATTTTGATTTCTCAATTAATTAAGATCAGAAGTACTGATTTTATTGCTGAAAAGTACATTAATTCTTTGAAGTCAGAATGAGGCTTAACAATTTAACTTCTACACAAATGGCTTTGAATATACTAAGTATCAAATATAAACAGTAGTGCAGCAAGAAAATAAATTGGCAGAAATAATTACTCAGCCAGTAGTAATAATTAAGATCACCATCTCGAAGATTTTCTATTCACAAAGATTGAAAAAATATTGTAAGATTTTACAGCACACAATTGAACCAATCCTAAATCATAACTATTACACTTCTTTCTTCTTCAGTATGAGTGGACCCACATTATCTCCTGTCAATTCATTATGTTTATTATGGGAACCATCACAGGCAGGAAACGTCTTTGAACGCCAACACCTACAATAAGCTGCTTTAGTAAGACACAAATCTTCAATGTTTATTTCATTCACCACTTTGGGGTTTTCCTTTTGTATTTTAAGATTTATCAAGCTATCCTTCTGATGTTTTTTCTTCGGGAGGAATGGGCGGACTGCAAGGTAGCCAAGTAGTGCAAGTACACCAAGGAAAGGCAATAGCCGAAGCATTCTGAAACTAGCATGTGTGAGGCACTGGGTTCCATCCTCAGCACCACCTGTGAGCCGGGCGAAGCCGGTAATGCTCTCCGGAACCGGGAGCCGCTTAAGATAAGCGGGGAGCTGCACCTTCACGATGCGGGCCACGCTCTCAAGTACCATCCTGGCCAGCGGCGTCAGCTCCTCTCCGAGCCCCCTCCGCGCTCCGGCCGAGCCGCCGCGCCTGCGCGGAAAGCCTTATCTTTAGGGTTTTCTGTGTGGAAGATCATGTCTTCTGTCCACAGAGATAATTTTACTTCTTCCTTTCTAATCTGGGTCTTCTATTTCCTTTTCTTGCCTAATTGCTCTGACAAGGACTTCTAGTTCTATGTTGATTAGAAGTGACAAACACAAATACCTTTGTGTGTGTGTGTGGTGCTGGGGATTGAACACAGGGCCCTGTGCATGCAAGGCAAGCACTCTACCAACTGAGCTATATCCCCAGTCCAAGAGATTGTTATCTTGTTTCTGATTTTAGAAAAAGAGTTTTCAGTCTTTCACCACTGAATATAATGTTAGTTGTGGTTTTTAAATATATGGGCTTTATTATGTTGAGGTAGTTTCTTTTTGTTCCTTCTTTGTTTTGCATTTTTTTCCATATTTTTTTGACAAATAGTAATGCATTACACTTGCTGTGTATATGATGTATTTTTTCTACTTTCAAGTTTTTCTCTTTGTCTTTTCATAGTTTAATGATGATAATCATGTGTGAATCTGTTTGAGTCTATTCTACTTCAAGTTCATTGAGCTTCTAAGATGTGTAAGTTATATTTTCATTATATCTGGGAAGTTTTCAGCCATTTCTCCTTCAAATACCTTTTCTACTCCTCTCCATCTCTCTTGTCCTTCCGGGGCTCCCACTGCATGGCGATGCTCTGCTTGGTGCTATCCCACAGGTTTCTGAGGCTCTATTAATTTTCCTTCATTCTTTTTTCTTTCTACTATTTAGATTGTATAACCTGCCTCGAGTCATTCTCAAGTTCACTGATTTTTTTTATTCTGTCCCCTCAAATATGTTTTTAAATGTATTTAGTGAAAATTTCATTTTAGTTGTCTTTTTCAAAGCCAGATTTCCTATTTTAAAAAAAATTTAAATCTTTTTATTTTGGCTTCAATTTAAGGAGTCTTTGTCTTTGTACTTCAGTTTTTCGTGGGTTGTGTGTGTGTTTCAGTGTTGGGATTGGAATCAGGGCCTCCCCATACATGCTGGGCAAGCACTCTGCCAACGAGCCACACCCTTGGCCTATCACCACACTTTAATTCATTCTTTGAACATATTCATTTATTTATTTTTAAATTTATTTATTTTGATTCATTGCAAACAAATGGGGTGAGACTTATTTCTCCAGTTGTACATGAAGTATAGTCATACCATTAGTGTAATCATACATGTACATGGGGTAATGATGTTTGTCTCAATCTGTTATTTTTCCCTTCCCCCCACCCCTTCCACCCCTCTTTCCTCTATACAATCCATCCTTCCTCCATTCTTGCCTCCCTCCCACCCTGAACATATTTATTATAGCTATTTTGAAGACCATGTGCTAAATCCAACATATGTATTCCCCAAGAGGAGTTTCCATTGACTTCTTTGTTGCTTGTGTATCAGTCATTCTTTGTTTCTTTGCCTGTCTTATAATTTTTCATTGAAACTGAGAATTTGGGCTGGGGATATAGCTCAGTTGGTAGAGTGTTTGCCTTGTAAGCATAAGGCCCTGGGTTCAAATCCCCAACACCACCAAAGGGGGGGAAAAAAAAAAAAAAGAAACTGGGCATTTTAAATAATCAACTGTAGCACTCTTGGATTCTGTTCTTTCATCATGTCAACTGGGGGTGCTTATTGTTGTTGGCCTTTGCTGCTTTGTTTCTTTGCTTGATGTCTTGACTGGATTAATTCCGACTGGATTAATTCTGTGGATTCTGTTTCTTGGAGAGTATGTGGCAATGATGTCTCTGCTAGTTATATATTTTATTCTTGTTTTTATTTTGAAATCTAATTCTAGGGGTTGCCTCTGGGTCAGCATTCCTTAGTGAATTGCCAGAAGTTGTGCTTAACATCTGGAGCCAGTAAGACTTCTACCTTTGCTCAATGACCTGTTTGTGTTTTGAAGGGTGCTTTCAAAGTTCAGTCCACTCGTAAGTCTATCCCAGACTTTAACTTCTGTGTTTTCAGGGTCACAGGTTAAGCTCATGATTAATAGCTCACCAGAGCCTATTTCCAGATATCAGCACAGTCTTGCACACGCACATAACCTACCAGCCTATCAGACATAGCAGAATCTCATGGAGGATAACTACTGGTCTCATTTTCCAGACCTCCTTGTTGGATTTATGGCATATCTATTGGCCTGTTTCTTTCCACAAAGAATATTAAGATCTCAGGCTACTGGTAACATTTGCCTTCCTGACTGTATTCTCCTGAGGTCAGGAGACAATTGTTTTTGACAATACCCTGATGTTGTAATTTTCTGCAGTCTGCTCCAAATAGTCACCCCTTGCTGACCAATTTGGTAGAACTTATAGACCATGAAGTTTAGGGAAAGAGAAATATGAGTGCAATGATTTTCTTAAGGAAACACTTTTCAATTTCTTCTATGCTGTATTAGTTTTGTTGCTGCTGCTGTAACAAAACTGAGTGACTTAAAAAAACACAAATTTATTATCTTACTGTTTTATAGGTTGGAAATCTGGACTAGGTCTCACTGGACTAAAATCAAGGTATCAGTAGGGTTGCATTCCTTCTGGAAACTCTGGGGAAAATTCATTTTCTTTCCCTTTCCAGCTCCTACAGGCCATGTGGATTCCTTAACTGGTGGCCCCCTTCCATGTTCAGAGCCAGTGATGGCCAGCCAAATCTCTCCTTTGTCCACATTTAAGAAACTCCTGTGATTACAGTGGGCCCGCTCAGATAGTCCAGAATAATCTCTTTAAGGTCAGTTGATCATATGCAACCATAATTTCCCCTAGTCAAGTAACTTGACCTCCTGCATACACTTTTGGGAGGAGGGGACGTTTAGGGATGGACCCCAGGGGTGCTTTACCGCTGAACTACATCCTCAGCCCTTTTTCCAATTTTGAGATAGGGTATTGCTAAGTTGCTGAGACTGGTCTCACACTTGTAATCCTCCTGCCTCAGCCTCCCAGGTTGCTGGGATTACAGGCGTGTGCCACCATACCCAGCCACACACATTTTTGATAAAATTCCAGCTTTCACATGGTTATTTTTGACCATTTTGTGCAGTTGGTCATTGTTCTATGGGAGAAGCGTTTTCAGAGCTCCTTAGACGATCATTGCGTAAGTCCTACCCCTATAGGACAAAATCTTACTGTAGAAAATTATATACTCATGAAAATATAAGCAATGATGTAGCTGCGCCTCATAAGCATAACTGGAACCACAAGAAGCCAAACACAAAAGAATGCCTTTTCTGCAGTGCTGGGAATTGAACCCAGGGCCTTGTGCTTGAGGAGCAGGCACTCTACCAGCTGAGCTATCTCCTCAGTCCTCAAGAATGCCTTTTGTATGATTCAAGTAGATACACCTAGTCCAGGTATGAGGCATAAGAATGGTGACTTCCCTTGGGGGTTGGGGACTATGATTAGAAGAGAGCAGAAGGGGGTTCCAGTGCTGATACATTTTATTTCATGTTTCGCTTTTTATTTTGAAGCCATTCCAAACTTAAAGAACATTTTCAAAAATAGAATGAGGAGATCCTGCATTTTTATCACCCGGATTCACCAATTATTGACATTTGGTCACTTAAAAAAAATCCTTCTCTCTGTCCAGATGAGGACGGACGGCCAGGCACTAGGGGTAGTCTCCCCTGCAGCGACTCTCCGGGCGCAGCATGAACGGATGCCAGGGGAGCGTCCCCCTCACGGCTGGTCCCGGAGGACCAAGTCTCCTCCTGCCCATAGTGCCCTGGGGATTCTAGATGCTCTGGGTTCCCCCTGGATTTCTCCAGAGTCCTCCCTCCGTGCCTAGATCACCAGGCATCCAGGCAAATAAACAAGAGGAAAATGAGGCTTAGAACATTCTATGGAAAGAACCTGGGGCTTGGGGATGGCCGTGCATGGGCTTTCTTCTTCTTTCTTCCCCTCAGGCTGCCGTCCACCCTGTCCCACTTCCCTCTTCTGCTTCCCTCCCTGTAGGATGTCGCCTCCTCTCCTCCTAGTTTCAGCCAGCACCTGGTCTGGGGACCGTGAACTGGGGCTTCCCTGGGCCAAGCACGCTGCTCCTTCAACTTGGGCCTTCCCCATCTGGGGGAGAGTGATGGCCACACACAGGTTCCAGCACCAAAGGGCTGTAGTGGGGATGGTCTGGTGCACAGCATGCAGGTCCTCGATCCTCAAATGGCCTGGCGGGCGAGGGTGTCTGAACCTGAGTTCCTGCAAGTCCTGCCCTCCCTGCTAGCTGGTAACAGAGCCACGGCGCTCTGTTCCGATTACGGTTCCATCCCATCGGCCCTGACCTACGGGCTCCAAGGTACCTGCCGTTGGTATGCAAAAATACAAAACTCACAAAATAAGTCAAATGGCAAAAGAGGCAGATGAATGTGAGGTAGATGGAAGGTTTGCTTTCCGAAGGGGCTCTGGGATGAAAGCAATCGTAGTTTCACGACGGGACAGGCTCTGGGAATCCAGGCCAGAGCACGCACCCGTCAGGAGAAGGTCCTGCGGGGTGAGTCACCTTCTCCTGGCCTCGTCGTTGCTCCTTAGATGACTTCCAGCATCTGAACTAATGCAGAGACTGGCTGGCTCTTCACCAAACCAGCTTCCTCTTCTCAGGTATGTGGCTGCCGGTCCCTCCTTGCAGGTAGATGAGGCTTCTTGTCGGAATTCTGGCCAACGGAATGTGACCAGACCACATGGACCCAGCTGCCAGACTTGATCCAAAGAGCATCCTACACTCTGGGCCCTTTTCTATTTTCTCTTCCATGACTGGATGCTGATGAGCACCTCCAAATGCCACAGAGCCACAGGTAGGAGGAGCCTTGGGGCCCACATCACTTGGAGAAGAGCTGCCTATGAATCAGAAATAGTCTATTTGGACTTTCTGTAATGAGAAATTAACTTCATGTGTCTGAGTCATTATATGATTTGGGTTTATCTGTTAGTTAGAATTTTTTTTTTTTTTTTTTTTTTTTTTTTTTTTTTTGGTACCAGGGATTGAACCCAGGGGCATTTAACCACTGAGCCACATGCCCAGTCCTTTTTTTTTTTTTTATTTTGAGGCAGGGTCTCGCTTAGTTGTTTAGGGCCTCCCTCAGTTGCTGAGGCTGGTCTCAAAATGGCGATCTTCCTGCCTCAGCCTCCAGAGCTACTGGGATTACAAGCGTGTCCAGCTGTTAGTTACAATATTTGATGTTACATTATCTAACATGTGCTGGCTCACCCAATGCCAATGCTTTTTTTTTTCTAAACTACACACACACAAAATACTTACATCCTTCATGTGTTCAATAGTTTTCCCATCCCACATAAGTCAAAAAAACATTTTTTTTGTTTTTTTGTTTTGTGGTACCAGGGATTGAACCAGGGGCACTTCACCACTGAGCCACACTGCCAGTCCTTGTACATAGTCTGTTTTAAGACAGGGTCTTGCTGAGTTGCTTAGGGCCTTGCTAAGTTGCTGAGGCTGGCTTTGAACTTTAGATCCTCCTGCCTCAGCCTCCAGAGCCACTGGAATTACAGGCATGTACCACTGCACCTGGCCAAAAATGCATTCTTAATCCTCTGTCAATGTCTCAGAAACACGATGTACTCCAGGGGTTCGTCCCTGTCACAGCCCCCACCCCCGGAGTGACTGTGCCTCTCATGAATCTGCCATCACAGGGAGCTCCCAAGGGATCTTTGGAATCAGAACCGAGTGGAGAGACTGGGAGGAGGGTGGGAGACAGCAAGTAGATACCATTTCTTTGAACTTCCCCATAAAGGTCCAGTTTCTGGAAGGAGACGTGGAATCTGGCACTCTTCAGACGATGGGAGAGATAAATAGCAGCTTCTGGCCTGCAGATGAGATGACACAGGAGAGAGGGGCTAGGAACGAAACGGGGGAGTCGGGGGATGTCCTTGGGGAGGAGAGTGGCTTCGTCAGGAGCAAGAAGACGCACGTCTGTGGGTAGATGCGCTCACTGGTGGTGGGTGGGTGTGGGCTTCTGGTAACTTCTCTTTTCTTGAGGAAACAGGATTCAGGGTCACCAGTTGCCAGAGAAGTTTGAAGGCGTGAATGGTGGAAGAAAGCCGGCCGCGGTCAGGGGGCGTGGGGGAGGAAGGAGTCAGGACATAGGTCGCCAGGGGTTGGTGAGCTTGCGTTGACAGTTGGCACAGCCAAGTGTTCACCATGCCCTGCTGCGTGGTGTAGGAGCAGGACTGGTGACAGGAGGGGACACAGCCAGAAGAGTGGGAGTGGAAGTCCTCTGGCACAAGCGCTGGGGGCATGGGTAAACCCGCCCTGGGGTGACGCAGAGCAAGGACCCGGGCGAGGGGCAGCCTCAGTCTCGGGGGCTCAAGGATTGCTGGTGTCAGATGCTCCAGGCCGTGAGCTGGACTGTGCCTTGCTCTTGGAGGCGGGGTGTTTGAAGCTGAGATGATTCCAGAGCAGCTGCCCTAACAACTTGGGGGTGAGGGCAGAGGGAGGTGAAGCCCAAGTTCACTGGCAGAGAGGAGGTCGTGGGACAGAGAGCGGTGCCCAAGTCACCAGGAGGGTAAGGCAATGGCGATGCAGAGAATGGCAAGGGCTGGACGCGGTCGTCATCAGTGAGGAAGTGGCTGGCACAGTCTGCCAGCAGCATTCCCAGGAAGTGAGGGCGGGACGCAGACGGCTTGGCAGCAGCTGTGAGGAGCGAGGAGGAGCCTCGGCCGCCCAGGCCGCTGCCCAGGCCCTGGTGCGACGCCGCGGTGGGCCGAACAGCCACCCTAGACAGACGGCTGCCGGGGAAGCAGGGACCTCAGGGGAGAACCAAGTTGAGAGCAAAAGATGAGTGAAAAGATGAAGGGACAGGAGGTCCACACGGGGACGTCCACTCATTACAGAAGAGTCAGTAAGAGTGAAAATCTGGAAACAACCTAAATGTTCACCGCATGGTTCCAACATAGGATTTGAGGCTGGGGGTGGAGCTGGGTGGTAGGGCGCTTACCTAGCATGCAAGGCCCCAGGTTCCATCCCCAGGACGGCAAAAAAAAAAAAAAAAAAAAAAAAAAAAGTAAAACAGATCAGCTGCTCGCAACAGTGCAAAACGCAGGTGCCAAAGCCATCAGGGAGGAAGAAAAGCTTACACACTGGGGTGACACGGGTTGTCAAAGGCGGCATTTGGCCCGGTACCAGTTACGCAAAATGTCAAGACCCACAAAACAGCGCCCTGCACTTTATTTACAGGGCCATAGAAGTACAAAGACCTCCTTGGGGAGGATCCCCGGCAGCGTCAGGTGGTGCTTTGTGGTGTCCGTGGGAAGAGCGGGAGGGAAGATGGGAGCGGTGGGGAAGCTTTGGTGGCATCTAAAGTGTTTTACCTCTTACTGAAAAATGAGAGGGCGAGGGATGCAAACCAAAGTAGAGGGAAATGGGAACTGCCGGGCCTGGGCCGCGGGCCTGGGATTTGTTTTACTTTTCTGTATATTTGAAAGATTTCATTCAGGAATTTAAAGGATAAGCAAACCTGGGGAGAGGGAACTGCTAGAAAGTACGATGATCAGGCCAGGTGCCATGGCGCACGCCGGTCATCCCAGCGGCTCTGGAGTCTGAGGCAGGAGGATCAAAAGTTCAAAGCCAGCCTCGCAAAAATTAGGGAGGCCCTAAACAACTCAGCAAGCCCTTGTCTCTAAATAGAATACAACACAGGCTGGGGACGTGGCTCAGTGGTTGAGCACCCCGAGGTTGATCCTCAGTACCCCCCAAAAAAGAAAGAAAGAACGGACAGTGATCAAGGATCAAGGCAGTATAGCCCAGGGGAAGGACTGACAGGTAGATGGAGTAGAACTGAGAGTCCCGAAATAGGTGACCGTATCTATGGACAATTGATTTTTGACAATTGTGCCAAGTTGATTCAATGAGGTAAAGAACGTCTTTCCGATAAGTAGTCCTGAGTCAACTAGACACCCACATGCCCAAGAATGACCCCTGGCTCATATTACACACCACGATGAACTCAAATGGATGAAATATCTGAATGGAAGAACTAAAGCAATAAAGTTCTCAGAAGAAAATAGGAGTCTTCATGGCCAAGGATTAGGCAATGGTTCATTAGCCTCGACGTCAAAGTGCAGGTGACCAAAGAAATCGTAGGTAAATTGGATGATATCAAAATGAAAACATTTCTGCTTTAAAGGACATTCTCTATAAAGTGAAAAGACAACCCAAAGAATGGAAGAAACCATAGGTCTGAATAAGATCTAATATCAAAATACACAAAGAACTATTGCAGGCTGGGCGTGGTGATGCACGCCTGTAATCCCAAAGGCTCTGGAGGCTGAGGCAGGAGGAGTTCAAGTTCAAGGCCAGCCTCAACAACTTAGTGAGGCTCCGAGCCCTTTAAGGAGACCCTTTCTCAAAATAAAAAATAAAAAGGGCTGGGGAGGTGACTCAGTGGCTAAGCGTCTCTGGGTTCAATCCTTGGTATCCACCCCTGCAAGGGAAAGCCTGTAGCAGTTTAGCACACGAAGACAAACCACCTGACTAAAAAAGATGAAAAGACATTTCCCAAAGAATATATCCAGGGCTGGGGAGATAGCTCAGCTGGTAGAGTGCTTGCCTCACAAGCACAAGGCCCTGAGTTCGATCCCCAGTACCGCAAAAAAAGAATATATCCAAATGGCCAATATGCACATGATAAGATGCTAAGTATCCTTACTCATCAGGGAAGTGCTAATCAAAACCACGCGGTACCACTTCACACCCACAAGGATGGTTGTGATTGTTATCACAGGCGTTGGTGAGGAAAAAGAAGAATCAGAACCCTCCGTCATCGCTGGTAGGAAGGCAAAATGGTGAGACCTCCTTGGAAACAGCCTGGCTAAATGTTTCCTTCTGACCTAGCAATTCCACTCCTACACACGTATTCCCCAAATCATTAAAAACACTCAACTGGGTGCAACAGCTCGCACCTGTAATTCTAGCCGCTCAGGAGGCTGAGGCAGGAGGATCACAAGTTTAAGGCCAGCTCAGCAATTCAGCAAGACTGTCAGCAATTTGGTGAGGCCCTTTCTCAAAATAAAAAATAAAATGGACTGGGGACGTAGCTCAGTACTAAAACACCCCTGGGTTCATTCCCCACTACAAAAATAAAATAATTGAAAATATGTTCCCAAGTCAGGTACTATGGCGATGCCTGTAATCCCAGCCACAAGGTCAGGAGGATTGCAAGCTGGAAACCGACCTCTGCAACTTAGCGATGCCCTGAGCAACTTACTGAGATCCTGTCTCAAAATTAAAAATTAAAATAAAAAGGGCTAGGAATGCAACTTAGTGGTAAAGCACCCCGTGTTCAACTCCTAGTACCAAAAAAAAAAAAAAAAAAAAAGGAAAAGCAAAGCAAACATGTTCACATAGAAACTGGTGCCCAATTTAGCCTTGTTCACACTGGCCCAATGTTGAAACAACCCTGATGTCCGTCAGCCGAGGAATAGACAAATGTAGTATATCCATATAATGGACTATTAATCATCAACAGAAAGAACGAAGCATCAGCACGTGCTCTGATGCAGCTGGACTCTGAAAGCCTTGTGCTGAGTGGCAGGAACACCTGACCAAAAACGTCAGGTGTTCCAGGATCCCTTTTGTACACGATGCCCACGAGAGGCAAACCCAGAGAGGTAGAACACACATCCCTGGGCCCAGGGCTTGGGATAGGTGAAAACAGGAAGTGATGTTGGTGGTGCAGAGTTTCTTTTTGGGGTGATGAAAATATCTTGGAATTAGATAGTGGAGAAGGTCATGCAACCTTGCGAATATGTTAAAAACCACCAAATCCTAGGCTTTAAAAGGGTGAGTTGAATAGTATGTAAGTTACATCTCAATTAAGAAACAGAATCCAGGCACTGTGGCACACATCTGTCATCCCAGCAATTCTGGAGGCTGAGGCAGGAGGATCTTGAGTTCAAAGCCAGCCTCAGCAATTTAGTGAACCCCTCAGCAACTCAGTGAGACCCTGTCTCTAAATAAAATACAAAAATGGGAATGTAACTCAGTGGTTAAGTTAGTGCCCCTGAGTTCAATCCCTGGTACAAAACACAAACCAAAAAACCCAAAACCCAAAACCAAAAACAGAACCAAAAGACCTGAGGTCAAGTTCAGGCCCCATCAGATGGCAAATGGCTTCTGTTCCTCATTGGAGGGAGGATGGCTCAGGCTGCACTGGTGGAGCTGGATTCCACAGGTGGCTTGTTACTGTCACTGCCACCTTTACTGAGATGGGACAATGCTGCAGGCTGTGTGCAGTTAGGGCACAGTGGGGCTGAAGCCAGGCCTGAGCACAAACTCCCTGGCTGGGGGTTCTCTAATTCTGTATCTTCATCTGAGAAATGGGCACAACCGTAGTAGCCTCTTCAAAATGTTTCTCCAGGGAGACAATGAGATAGTGAATGTAAAATACAGGACACAGTAAGTCTAGCTCTCAGTAGGTGCCAGTTTGTTAGTCAGCTCTCCATGACTATGACAAAATGCCTGAGGTAATCAATTTATAAAGAAAAATGGCTAATTTTGACTCACAGTTTTAGAGATTTCAGTCCACGACCATTGGCTCTTTGCTTTGGGCTTGTGGAGAGGCAGCACATCATGGTGGGAATGTGTAGTGGAGCAAGTCATTCACCTCATGGCCAGGGCATGAAAGAGAAAGAAGAAGAGCCGGGCATCCCACAGTCCCCTTCGAGGGCACACCATGATAACCCTGAAACCTAGAGCCTCCCGTTAGGTTCCCACTCGTAAAGGTTCCGTCACCTCCCACTAACACCACAGGCTGGGAACCAGGCATTCGACACACGGGCATATGAAGGAAATTCCAGATCTGCAGTCAGCATTTTTATTATTATGATTATTATTATTACCATTACTGTGGCGGTGGTTGTCACTGGGGCCAATTAGCCTTCTCCATCCACCCCAGAGCTTTCCCCTGCTTGGCAGTCTCCCTGTGGCCCACCTGGCCCTCTGGACTCAGCCTCCATGCCTGGCCTCCTCATGGGGATCTTGCTTACAGGGCCCTGGACTTGCGGGCCCACTGCACCCCCACGCTCCTGGGACGAGCTGGGGTGCTGACCTCCAGTCAGCCAGAAGAGGAGGCATCAGGACCGGCTCACAGCTGCTCAGAACCAGGTGCCTCCAGTGGTCCTCAGCCCCACGAGACCTCGCCTGGGGCACCCCCTGCTCTGCTGAAAAGAGGAAGCCTGAGGCCGCTATTTAAGGCAGGGACTTTCTTTTTGTGTCTCAGTGGAAGCAAAAGCCCAGCCGGTGTACTTCTAGGAATTCTGCCCTATGAGTTCACTCAAGGAATGTTATTTGGGCATTTTTATGTAAATGAAAAAGACGGGAAACCCTAAATGTCCGCCCTTGGGGGACTGGCCGTGAGCATTACGGTGCCTCCAGAAGCTGGGGAACCACTCAGCCACTGAAAAGAAAAGGGCCCTCTAAACAGACCCACAGGGAAGGGCTTCGCAGAGGACCCCGCACGTCAGGCAGAACAAGCCAGACGCTGCAGCTGTGCCCTCAAGCCCCGTTCTCCTCCTCCCCTCCCTTCCCTTCTTCCTTCCTGCCTGCTCTTTGCTTGCTCCTTCCTTCCTTTCTTCCTCCCCACCCTCTCATTTCTTTCAGTGAGTGCCTTTATCTGTGCTTACATAGTGTAGACCGTTTCTTTCTGGGTTTTTTTTTTTTTTTTTTTGGTACTAGTGATTAAACCCAGAGTTGCTTAACCCCTGAGCCACAGCCACGGCCCTTTTTCATATTTTATTTAGAGACGGTCTCACTAAGTTTCTTAGGGCCTCTCTAAGTTGCTGAGGCTGGCCTTGACCTTGGGATCCTCCTGTCTCAGCCTCCAGAGCTGCTGGGAGGACAGGCTGCCCAGCGGGTGTAGAACATCTCTGAAGGACAAATAAGAAAGCATTGAGCCTGGAGCCTCTGAGGGGCGAACTGAAACACGGGGGCTGCTCTCAGAGGAGACTTACTTTTCAGTCCCCACCATGGGTTTAGAAGGGCATCTTTCTGCGCAGGCCACACATGCACATGGAAAAGAGAACACCCAAATCACACAGAAGGGCGTTTGGTGGAAAGTACTTCGCTCCCTGAGCGCCTGCCCCGCTGGCTGCCCGAGCTCCCTCTTCAGGGGCAGCTAATGCTGTCCGATGGCTCGCGTGTCTTTCCAGAAACGAGCTCTGCCTTCGTGCACAGGCCCATTGGATGTTGTGCATTTTTATTGTGGTAAAACATGCACAGCATAAAATTTACCATTTTAACTTTAAAAAAATTTTTTTTCTGCAGTGCTGAGATCAAATTTAGGGCCTCACGTGGTAAGCCCGGGCTCCTTCCGCCTCTGGAGCTTCATCTTCCCATACGGAAGCTCTGTCCCCGAGAAACGCTCACTGGCGCGCCCCTCCGCGGGTCCTGGCGGCCACCCTTCCGCTTTGCCTCCGTGAGCGCAGCCCCTCCAGGCCCCTCCAGGAAGCGGAGTCACGCCACGTTGGTCATTTCAAGGTCCGGCTTCGCTTAGCCCTGCGTCCCCAAGGCTCCTCCGAGCGTCAGGCTTTCCTTCCCTTTGAAGACGGAGTGACTCCGTCGTGGGTGCATCCTGCCTTCTCATCTGCTCACTGGTTCGTGGACGTTTGGGATGCTTCTTCCTCTCTGCATTTTATGGTTGGTTGGTTTGTTTATGAGACGGGGCCTCCCTGTGCTGCCCAGACTGGCCTCAAACTCCTAGGCTCAAGCCATCCTCCTGCCTCAGCCTCCCGAGGACGTGGGACTAGAGCGGGTGCCACTGCATACATACCTGGCTTTGTATGTATATATACTTTTAATAGATGAAAGTTAGTTAAAACAAGAGAAGGAAGGTTGGGGAAGAGGGTTTGGTCTGGAGGTCTGCACACACCGCGGCAGCACAGGGTGAAGCAGCGCCACCCAGGAGGAGAGAAGACACCCCCGTCATCAGCTCCTGCTGGGCCCAGTGGTTCCCCGCCTGCAGCCCCAAGAGGAACTCCCCTTGTTATTTTGAAAACGGGTCCCTTGTGCCTGTGTGGGCACCCAGGGCTCCTTGAACACCATGGCTGCGCCTTCTTCAGCTGTAGGGAGACCAAGGGCACCGGGGGAGCAGAGGCTGCAGCCTCTCAGGGGTGGCTCATGGGAAGGGGGATGGGGCGCTGCTACAGAGCCAGGAGGGGCCTGGGGCCCCACCAAGTCCCTGTGGACCCAGGTGCTCTCCAGGGGGGCGCCCCTTAGCCCACCCATGCAGGGGCCTCAGCCCTGGCAGGGCCCCCGTAAGAAAACCCCAACCTCAGAGGAAGAACCAGCAGCCTATTCTGTCACTCAATCCTCCAGCGACAGCTCTGGGCTCACAGGATGGCTTCCACTTTAACAACATATTTCTTGGCTGAAGCAGGAGGATCACTTGAGCTCAGGAGTTTGAGACCAGCCTGGGCAGCCTCATAACACCATCTCAAAAAAAAAAAATTATCATTTTTTTTTTAACAGATTTTCTCATGACTTTTGAAATGTCTGGAAACAATTATAAGAGTAGTTCCCTAGGACATTTGCCACTGAGCTGCACCATCGTCAACATGGCTCATTTTGCCATTTTTGTTTCGTGTCCCCTTTCTCTCCCTGAGACACACACACTTATGCACAAACGCTACATAGATATCAGTGTAGGTGTGTGTGCCTTTGACAAAACAGTGAAGTGTATATACGTGCATATTTGTATGCCCGTGTATCTACATCTGCACACACACATTTGGGTTATAGATGGATATAATACCTTTATTTTATTTTTTAAAATATTTTGTAGTCGTAAATGGATCTTTTATTTATTCATTTTTATGTGGTGCTGAGGATCGAACCCAGTGCCTCAGACGTGCCAGGCAAGCGCTCTACCACTGAGTTACAACCCCAGCCCTCTAAGATTCTTTTATAGCTGTTTTTCAAAACTAGAATTCCCTCCGGGCGTTTTGGCACACACCTATAATCCGACTGGCTTGGGAGGCTGAGGCAGGAGGATCTCAAGTTCAAAGCCAGCCTCAGTAACTTGGTGAGGCCCTAAGTAACTTAGCGAGACCCTGTCTCTAAATAAAATATAAGAAAGTCTGGCGATGTGGCTCGGTGGTTAAGCACCCCTGGGTTCAATCCCTGGTAACTAAAAGAAAACACCAAAAAACTAGAATTCAACCAAGGTCCACATGCTACATGTGACTGCTATGTTCCTTAAGTCTCTAGCAACACTAAACGTCTAGCCACTTAATGGGTTTTTAATGGCATTAACTTTTTGCTGACCCTGGAAAGTTGCCTTGCAGAGGTCTGAAGGTCCCTCTGTCTGGGTTGTCTGATTGTTTCCTCATTGGGTCATTTATCTTCTTCTAGTTCCTGTATTTTTTTAAAACTGGAAGTTAGAACTAGCAGCATATACTTTTTTTAAACTAGTGGCTTGTTTTGATTTGGAGGGACGCTTTATTGGTTAAAAAAAAACACACACACACACACAACATACATTTACCACGTTCACCGTCCAGAGTAGTGATGTGAGATACGCTCATGTAGTCGGCAGCCGTTACCATAATCTGTCTCCAGAACTTTGTATTTCAAAACTGAGACTCCGTCCCATTAGACTAACTCCCACTCCCCCTCCCTGACCCTGCCACAGTCCCTGGCAACCACCATCACACCTTCTGGATTTATGGATGTGACAACTCTAGGGACCTGATAACCATGGAATCAGACATTGTCCTTTCGTGGCTAGGCTGGTGTAATGCCCGTGGACAAGAGTCCTCCCAGGCAGTGCTGTGCCTACCATGTTGAGTCCTTTCAGGAGGCTTGTGGTCATCTACCTGACCCTTCCTGTCAGCCTCTCCCCTCTGGTCACCCAGCTGAGCCAGCACTCTGCCTAAGTTCTCACCTTCCCCACACATACCACCACAGGGCCTTTGCACTTGCTGTTCCCTCCCTGCAGACTCCACCCTGTGTTCTGGATCTCCCCTGAAGATCACTCCCTCCTGAGGCCTTCCGTGTCCATGCTGCCCACAGCTGCATCCCCTGGTCTGCCTGTTCTTCCCTTTCCTATTTTCTTTGTGGCTTTCACCACAGGGACATGCCCTATGCCCTTGTCTGGTATAATTTGCCTGATGTCTGTCTCAGAGGCAAATGCCATGTACACAGGGACCTCTGCTTTCCCCTCTGTGCCCAGCTCTCAGCAGTACACCTGGCACATAGTAGGTGCTGTATTAGTTTCCTCTCGCTGCTCTAACAAATTACCACAGACCACACAAGTGTATAATTGTATGGCTCCGGAGGTGTTGTCTTAAATCTGTCCCACGGGACTAATCCAGGCGTGGCCAGGGCCGTGCTCTTCTGGACCCCAGACCCTCCCCTTCTCCAGCTCCTTCAGGCCCCCACTTGCCTGGGTCCATGTCCTGCACCGTCTGTCCCTGCACTGTCCCCCTCTGTCCTCTTCTGACTCTGACCACTGCCCCACTCTTGTAATGACCCTGGGTCTCCTGAATAACCCAGGCCATCTCCTATTTTAAGGTCTTTAAGTTAATCACACCTGCAAAGTGTTGAGCGAGCAGGGAAGCACACTGGCAGGTCTGGGCTTCAGGATGTGGACGTTTTTAGGGGGTTGTTGTGCTACCCCGGGTTCCATGACCCAGGAATGAGGGAGAGAACAGGTGAACGGAATCCTGCGTCTGGAGGTTCAGGCCTGGCCCCGACTCTGTACATTTGGACAAGTCCCCTCTGCTCCCAGCCTCAGTGTCTGAGGCTGAGCAGTGCCTGGTCCTTGGAGGGCACTGGGGACAACAAGAAAAATAAAAGGAGACACCAACCCTGCAAGTGTGGCTCCTGAGGAGGAGAAACCTGACAGCGCGCTCGGGTCCCTGCGACAGTGCGACCCTGGGGGTGGGCTCACCTGACAGCGCGCTCGGGTCCCTGGGACAGTGTGACCCTGGGGGGTGGGCTCACCAAGGAGGTGGCGTTTTCAACAGTTGCTGACGCACGACGTGGAGTTTACGCTGGGGAGAAGTGGGAAGCAGAATTCGGGCCCAGCACGGGCTGCAGACCTCTTTGAGGAACTGCAAGCGGTGTGGCGTGATCCGCGGGGCGGAAAGCCATGGGGGCACGCCTGGGAAGGAGGCCCGGACGGCCCTGTCAGGGGCCTGGGCTCTGCTCAGATCCATGGGGAGCCACAGCAGGGATTTGACACAGGAGAGAGAGAGGTGCAGCTCTGTGTCTGGACCACTCTGGCTACTGCAGAGGCGGATGGAGGGGGTGGTGTCCCAGACGGAGGTGGAGGTGACATCGGTGGTCAGGGGCAGCTGCGGTGGGGTGGGGGGGGTTGAGGAAGTAGAATCCGTGGTCATGGTGTCCGGTGAGAAGGAGGCGGGTGAGGAAGGGTAACGGGACGGGGGTGTGTGTGGAAATTCCTCACAGACTCACAAGTGGCCCACAAACTCCAAGTGACCCAGGTGAGACTTAGTGAGAAGTCCCAGAAGGCTGACGAAGGGGCAGAGACTAGTCCCGCAGGTTCATGGCCTCCAAGAGAGGTGGGCGAAGCAGGTCAAGTCCAAGACGGCCTGGCCTCCAGGTGACACTGTTCCATCCTCACTGCATTTACAAACAGCCCCCGAGGCACACGGGTCTGTGGGATCAGCTCCCCGTTTCCTCCTGGGAACTCAGCCCTGAGACCTCCAGGGCCAAGACCACTCGGCAAGCTGACCCTGGGAGGAGGTGCCGCCGGGCCCAGTGGAGGGGGATTTTGCGAGTCTCTTGAGACCCAGAGTTGGAACAGGGTGGGGGTCCCCTCTGAGTGGTTCCCCGCCACCGAATCTCCTTTTGGAGGAAGTGGGGACTTCTCCTTTCAAGATCTGAATGTCAGAGGCTCTGGGCTCGCGGGTGACTAAGAGATGTTGGAGCTTGGTGGGTGGAGGGGTGGCTTAAATAGCAGGTCTTCCTGCCTCTGGTGACGGCAGACACCTGAGCCGTACACACAGAGCAGAGCATGGCCGGCCCGCGGGCGTCTCTCCTGGTGGCCCTCATCCTCCTTTCTGTGGCGCTTCAGGCAACGGATGCAGGTGAGACTGGGCAGCAGGCGGGCTCCCCACGGAGCCGGGCAGCCTGGTGTCTTCCTCCTCTCCTGGAGAGAGCACGGGGCCCAGGGCAGAGGAGCCCAGCCTGCTGTTGGTTCTGCTGGCTTTATTGGGTCGCAGCCCTTCCCTGGCCTCCGTTCACACCACTGTTAAACGGGTCGTCTCAGAGGCTTGGCTCTAGATCTGCCTCAGCGAGGTTGGGGGTTGTGGTGGGCAAGACCTGGGGACCCCCATGCCCTGAACACAGGGCCCTTGGGGAGCGGATGCAGAGCCCCCTGGGAGAGGCAGAGCAGGGACAGCTGGGAAAGCGGGTCCTGCTCCCCCGCCCCCAGGTTCTCTGGCACCGTCCAACCTGGGGCCCAGGCTTCTCCTCACTGCACCTGGACTGTCTTCTCTGGGTCGGGGAGAGGAAGGGGCACTGGAGGGGGAGTCAGGCAGCCACGACCACCTGCTCCCAGGTGTCGAGTCCCCTCAGAGCTCCCCAGCCTGGAAGGCCCACTGTGGCGGGGCCGTCACCTCGCCTGTGGTCAGAGGAGGGACTTGGGCCTCAGAGATGTCATGGCCTGGGGGCCTGGCAACTCAGGGCAGAGTGGGACTCAAACCAGGGCTGTGTGGCTGTCCCCTGTCTGATCCTTGCCCCTAACTCTGCCACAGTGTCATGTGTGACCTTGGACAAGGGAGTCCCCTTCTCTGGACCCTAGCCTTGCCAGTGCACAGTGCGGGAGGCTGGGGTAGGTGAGAGCTGAGTGGACTTCCCAAATGCTACCTTGAGCACACAGGGTTCTGGTCTGGGGGGCCGGGCCTCCCTGACCAGCTCCCAGGAGAGCCGATGCTGCTGGCCCACAGGCCTCACCCTGAATAGCAAGTACCAAGGTCCCTTCTGGCTCAGAGCTGCTGAGACCCCTCTGGATACTCAGGATGCTGTCTCTGCTCAGTCGGTCTGATTCTACCTGGAGTCCACCTCTCCAGAGCACAGGCACTGGGTCCTCAGTGGCTTCTCAGAAGCTAGGGTTTTTGAAGGCCTAGAATCTTCTGGACGCCATCCTTCCACATGAGAACAGATGCTCTTCCCTGGAGGGGCCCTGGGTCCGGGGCTGGGGGAACTCCCTGTGCTCCAGCTTGTGCATCCTCTGGCCATCCCTCTCCCCAGGTCCCTATGGTGCCAATGTGGAAGACAGCATCTGCTGCCGGGACTACATCCGCCTCCCGCTGCCCCAGCGTCTGGTGAAGAGTTTCTACTGGACCTCGGAGTCCTGCCGCAGGCCTGGTGTCGTGTGAGTAGGGAGCTGGGGCCACAGGGCCTTGGAGGGGTGGCCTGGGGTGGCCCGGATGCAAGTGTGGGAGCAGACTCCAGATGGAGGAATGCAGCTGGGCATCTGGATGCCGGCTGGAAGGGCTGGCTGGACGAGGTGGCTCACCCCAGGTGGCATGCTCCAAGAACAAAAGTAACATGGCCATTCAACAAATATTCTTGGACATTACACTGTGCACGCCAGGGTCTGAGGGTGCAGAGTCAATGCACGGGTGCCATCCAGCATGGGTGTGGCCTGGGCTCTAGGAACAGGACTGGGCACAGGCAGCAGGCCCAGAGCCACACCCATCAGAAGCATCCAGGTCCTCCCCAGCCCTGGGAGCTGTTCCAGGATGCTCATCTTGATTAGAAGAATAACATTAGGAGCTAACTCTTGCCGAGGGCTTCCCACGTGTCAACTCCCTCAGTCCTCTCAGTGCTCATTCCAGGGGCTTCCATTGTTCCCATTTTCCAGATGGAGAGGCAGCCTCAGCAAAGGGAAGGCTGGGCTCGAGTGTGCCCGGGACCCCTGGGTCTGGTGCAGGCCTTCCTCCTGAGAGTCCTGTTCTCTGCTCTTGGCTGCCTTTCCCCTGACCTCACACCCGGCTGGGAGACCCCTCTTTCGGTGATAGCCCCTCTGACTGCCTCCAGCTGCCCAGGTCTGTAGCTGCCATGTCACACACTGCAGGTGGAGCTGGGCTGGGGGCTCAGCACCCGCTTTGGGCTCCGTCACCATCCCCTTCTCGTCTTCCTCCTCCCCACTGCTGACTCATCTCTTAGAGGGGTCTGCAGGTGGGTGACAAGGAAGGCCAGAGCAGGATGCCCTCCCCGGGTCTTACCATTTCCCTCTGAACCTCAGTCGCCCATCAGTACAGGGAACGGCCTGTGTCGGTCAGACTCTGCGAGTGCTTGCTAAGTGCAGTATCCACTCACTTATCCCGGAACCCCCGGGCAGCGGGCACTGCCCTCCCTTCCCACAGGTGAGGAGATGGCACAAGGAGCTAAGCAGCCTCCTGAGCATCGCAGGGCACAGTGGCAGCACGTGGGAGGGGTAAAGCTCTTTGCCTGGCATACAGAGGTGCTCAGTAAAGGGTGGCACACATGTGATCCTGGGGTTCTGAGCCAGAAGGGGCTCTAGAGAGACTGTGGCTTGACAGGGCTCCGGGAGGGGCTGGGTCTTGCTCACGGACCACAGAGGCTGGGCAGGCTGCCCAGGGCCCAGGTCGCCACTGCTACCTTCTTCATTCTTTCTGTAGGCTGGTTGTGCAGCAGGGCAGGCCAGGGGGCAAGGGGACCAAGAGTTCCCTGGTCTGGAGGACAGGGTCTTGAGAGGCAGGGAGGCAATCCTGGGGTCGGGCGTGTCCCACCGCCAGCCTGCCCTGTGCCCACTCCTGCCAATACCTGCTCGAGGGCCCAGGGCCTGGGGGGCAGGAGCCGAAGCCCGCAGCTTACTGTGTGATCCTGGGCCAGAGCCCACCTCTCCGCCCCGTGCCTCAGGCCTCTCAGAGGGGCCAGGAGGCGATGCTCTCCAAAGACACAGAGAGTCTGGGTGTCCAGCTTCATGTTCATGTGCAGTCAGTTGCTGTACCTCTGTCGACCTCAGGTTTGTCCTTTTTTTTGCTGTTTTGGTCCTGGGGATTTAACGTAGGGGTGCTTAACCACTGAGCCATCTCCCCAGCCCTTTTTATCTTTTATTTTGAGACAGGGTCTCACTAAGTTGCATAGGGCCTTGCTAAGTAGCCGAGGCTGACCTTGACCTGTGGTCCTCCTGCCTCAGCCTCCCAAGTCACTCGGATTCTAGGGTGGGCACCATGCCTGGTGACTTCAGTTTCTTTAGCTATAAAATGGGTTGAATAATAGGGCCTCAGTTGGTTACTGTAAAACCCATTTTTTTTTTAAGAAATGGATTAAGAAAGTTCGTGTAAAAGGTTCAGGCTGGCTCATGGCATAATTATGTAGCACCTACTATGTGCTGCAGCACTTAGTAGTGTATGCTTTTTGAGTACTTCAGTTTGCATTAACCCATCACATCTTCATCAAGGTTACACTGATTATCATCCCCATTTTACACATGTGGAAACTGAGGCTCAGAGCAGTTAAGTGACTTGCTAACAAGTGGCCAAGCTAGAATTTGAACCAAGAGAGGCTGGCTCTGAAGTCCACTACCCAAAACTCTCTTCCCCAAGGCAAAGAGTGATATTGTGGGACTCTGGGGGACTGGGGAGCATGACCTCGCCCGGCACTGGAGGCTGGGACTGAGGAGCTGAGGATCCTGCAAGTCCACCCCGCTCACCTCCTCTTCTTCCCCTTAAGAAATGTGGTTGGCATACAGTAGGTGGGTCATAAATACTAAAGTCCCTGGGGGGCGTGCTGATGCTAATGCTGCCACCTGTCTCTGGCATCTCCTCCCTCCAGCTTGCAGACCATCAGGGACCGGGAGATCTGTGCCAACCCCAGACAGCCCTGGGTGAAGAGGATCCTTCAGCAGCTATAAGCATGAGAGGGTTCCCCAGAGGACCCTGGCCTTGGCTTCTCCAGGAAGGCTCAGCGAGCCCCACCTCTCCACCTTTACAGCAGCTGCCAAACAGAAGTGAGCTCTGTCCCTGCAGCTGTCCCCTCAGCCAGGCCTCCCTGTCACTTCCCTTCCCCTCCGGCTCCCCACTGCTTCCAAGCCCCTGGGCCTGCTCCCAGCCCTCCAGGTCTGGTGGCCTCTGTCTTGGCCTCGCCCCTCCCTGCCTGCACTGAGCTACAGTCTCCCTCCCCAATCCCAGGCCCTCCTTCTACTCCTGGGCATGTCGGGCTGCACCAGCCCTCTAAGGCCTCACTGGCAGGCAGTGATCAAGTTTCATTCTGTGACTTTCCTGGTCCTCCACAGACTCACCCTCAGTCTGCTCAGAATTCTTGGGATCTGGGGCCTGGCTATGCGGCCCTGCTGGTTAGACCAAGCTCTCCACCTGCGTTATTCTTGTCTCCTGGCCTCCAGGTCCAGGCCCTGAATCTGAGATTAACAAGGGGTCACAAGCTGAATCAATAAAAGTAATGTCCCCCCACCTCTCACCCCCCAAAAGGGAAGTTAGCTGTCAGTACTCAGTTATTAGGCAGGGGCCAGCTGCATCAATTGTGAATTCCCAAATTTGCTCAGATTCACCCCCTGCCCCCATTTTAACTAGGTACTGGGTCTTTTGTGAAATCCTTATTTTTTAATTATTTTGGCTCTGAGGATTGAACTAGGCAAGCACTCCAACACTGAGCTGTGTCCCCAGCTTGTCTAGGGGCTTCTTGCTCTTTTTCTTCCCTCAGACTTTTTGTGGTCCTCTGACAGACATGGACACTCAGGCCTGACCTCCTCAGAGCCACCCCACGCCGTTTCCCGCCTCCTTCCCTAAATAGCTGATAACTGAATTCATGCTATGGTGTTAATGACTACCTGACTTGGGATTATAAGCTCCAGTGATATTTATATATGAAAAGAAAGTAACTACTGAAGAGGGAACGAAATGAAATGGGAGAACAGGGGGATCGTGTGGGAGGAGACAAGGTGGAATTTCCTGGCCTGTGAGGCGACTGGCTGGGTGGGGCAGCTGTGGGGGGCTTGTTCGCAGGTGGTTGGGGCCAGGCTAAGAACTGGGATTTGGGGCTTACCTGTGCCTCCCTGAGGACAGCAGTGTCCCAGGTGGTGGGCGTCCTTTCTGAGGGACTCAGTGGGCCACTGGAACTGCGTGACCCCGGAGGAGCCGGGTTCCCTCTCCAAGCCTCGCCTGAGGAAGGAAGATGAGAGAAGCCACCTGAGGGGACTGTGAAGGCCCCAGGTCAGCGAGCAGGGATGGCCGCTTCGCCAGCCCATCTGCTGGGTCTCTCGGGGCCTCTGTCTCTCCAGGAGCCGCCGGTCGCCTGCCTGCCTCCAGCCCTGAGTGTGCTCTCCTGCCTGCCACCTGTGAACAGAGCCCTCGAGTGCCCTGGGGTCCCCTCCCCTGCTGCCCACCCTTGCCTCCCAGACCTTCTGGAAAATAAATCCTCTTAACTAGTGTTTGCTTTGGTTTCTTGGTGTCTGCTGTTCCTACAAGATGGGGCACCATGTCCCCCTCTCTTCCACTGGGGAAGCCTTGACGCTGATATGAGAGGACTCGCCCAGGGTCCCCCAGGGAGCGGATGCAAAGACGGGAAGCAGCCAGGCAGGTGCCACAGGAAGCCCAGACCCCTGTCCCCGAGCCCAGCCCCAGGCCCAGCCCACACTGGGCCCGGCTGTCCGCAGGGTTTGACGAGTCCATTTATTGAGTCCCCCAGTTGGGAGCTTGAAGGGCACATTCATTCCACACCCAACCTGACTGCAGGGACGCTGGGAAACAGCGCAGGTCCTGTGTCCAGGCGGAGAAGGAAGCGGGTGCAGGGCCACTGGGTGCCGCACTGCTCAGGCGTCCTCAGCTCTCCATGGGCCTCTTCCCTGGAACCCTGGACACAGCTCATCACGCTGCTGCAACAACCAAGAAGGCCTTCTGCCCTGGGACACCTTGTTCTCCTGGGCATCTTCTGCCCTTGGGCCTTATTCCCTTGGACACCTGCTGCCCTTGGGCACCTTCTGCCCTTGGGCTCCCTCTGACCTTGGGCGCCTTCTCCTCTGGGGCTCCCTCTGCCCTTGGGTGCCTTCTCCCCACGGATGCCTTCATGACTTCCTGACCATGAGCAATGGCCCCATGGACGTCTTGTCACTGTGCCCTTGTCCCCCCCATATCTACCCCTTGAGGTGCAGTTTCCAGGGCAGCAGCTCCAGACACCCAGAAAGAAGCCAGAAAGAAGCATCTGCACGGCCACATGTTGTGAATCCGACAGACCTGGACCCTCTCTCCCTGGCTGAGTAGCTGGAGCAAGGTGCTGTGCCCCTCTGAACCTCTGTCTCTCTCTCTGGGAACAAGACACAGAAAAGTCAGTGTCTGTGATTGTCAGAATCCAATGAGACAGGAAGGCAAGGAGGGCCCAGTAACGAAGTGGGCAGAGGACCTGAAAAGACCTTTCTGCAAAGAAGAGCTCAGGGGCTAAAAAGCACATGAGAGACACTTAACGCCACCAGTGACTGGGGGCATGCGTCAAAACCAGAATGACACAGCACTTCACACCCCTCAGGGTGGCTGCTAGCAAACCAACAAGCAAAAAAGCTACTGGGACGGCTGAGGCATGAGAATTCCAAGTTTGAGAACACTCTCTCAAAATCACAAAGTGCTGGTTAAGTAACTCAGTGGTTGACGATTTGCCCAGCACACCTGGGTCCCAGGCAAACCCCAGTGCAGCAAAAACGAACAGAAGACCCGGAAAGTAACGAGTGTTGGTGAAGGTGTTGAGAAACTGGCACTCTTTTATGCTGGTTGGTGGGAGACAGAAAATGTTGCAGCTGTGAGCCTTTAAAAAAATTAAATAGAATTATATGATCCAGCAATTACACTTCTGGGTAGATCTACCAAAAAAAAAAAAAAATTGAAAGCAGAGTCTCAAAGAGATATGTGAATGTCCATGTTCATTTGCAGCATCCTTTGTAATAGCCAAAGAGTGGGACTGATCAAGTGTCCACTGACACACAAGCGGGTAAACAACAAGGGATGTATCCATACAGTGAAATACTACTCAACCCTGAAAAGGAAGTCTGACACCTGGTTGAACCTGGAGGACATTGTATTAAGTGAAATACGCCAGTCACAAAGGGCATGCGTTGCCCACTTCTTGAAGGAGGTTCCTAGAGCAGTCAAGATCTCAGAGGCAGGAAGTGGAACCGTGGCAAAAGATGAGTGGGGAGAGGCAGGGATGGGGAGTCATAGTTTAACGGGTCAGAGTTTGGGTGTGGAAAGGTGAAAAACGTCTGGAGGCGCGAGCCCTGCCCGCCCTCCGCAGGCTGGGGCAGCGCGGCTCCCACAGCCGCTTCCTCAGGGCCAGTGGCGGCCCGCCACTCCCGGCCCGAGTGTGTCCACCGTGGTCAGTATTTTCCCTCTGTGGGAACTGCCATGATCCTGCCTCTGTGCGGATGGCACTCCAGGCCCCAGCTTGCTGGCAAATCGCAAGGGAAGCGATCCTTCTCCCGTGAAGAAACCCACCAGGCCCTTCCATGCTCAGCCCCACGGAGCCGAAGAATGCCAAGCAACCCGCTCGCGGGCGCCCCCTCTTGGCGCCACGCGGAGCGCACACAGTCCCTCCCGAGAAGTGTTCGGCAAGACGCCGCCTGCGGCCCATCAAGCCTGTAGATCTGACTTCGGGTTTACAGGAAATTCATAGGATAAAGGAACAGATTAGATGACTCACAAGGAAATAACTAGAGAAATTAGGAATGACAACATTATTTTTTAAAAGAATGGTCTTGACTCTTCAAAAGGTCAATGCCTGTTATCCCAGGGACTCTGGAAGCAGAGGCAGGAGGACTGCAGGTTCAATGCCAGCCTTAGCAACTTAACGAGGCCCTAAGCAACTCAGGGAGACCCTGTCGCTAAATAAAACACAAAAAAGGGCTGGGGATGTGGTTCAGTGGTTAATCCCAGGTTCAATCCCAGGTACCAAAAGGACAACAATGAAATGTCAATGTCATCGAAAACCGTGCAGGAGATCCACAAAGAAATAACCACATGTAACATATGAACCTCAACTGGATCCTCATTCAAAAAGTAAAAGCAAGAAGGGAAGGACTGGAGGGAGGAAGGGAACAGGAAGGAGGGAGGGAGAAGGTGTAAAATACACTTTCTGGCTGTCATGGTGGCACACATCTGTGATCTTAGTGACTAGGGAGGCTGAGGCAGGACAATCACAAATTCAAGGTCAGCCTCAGCAACTTAGAGAGACCTTGTCTCAAAACAAACAGACAAACAGGACTGGGAATGTAGCTCACTGGTAAAGCACCCCTAGATTCAATCACCAATACAAAAAAAACAAAAAAAAACCCTAAGACCTCTTTAGGGATAATTGGAGAAATTGGAATTTGAACTAGGTGTTAGTAACCAGGTGTTAGCAGTTACTGTTACTGTTAGGTGGGATAATTGTATCATGTAATGCTTTTTTTTAGGGGGGTTTCTGGGGATTGAACTCGGGGGCACTCAGCCACACCCCCAGTCCTATTTTGCATTTTATTTAGAGACAGGGTCTCACTGAGTTGCTTAGCGCCTCGCCATGGCTGAGGCTGGCTCTGAACTTGATCTTCCTGCCTCAGCCACTGGAGCTGCTGAGATTACTGGCCTGTGCCACCGCGCCCAGCTTCACGTAATGCTTTAGGAGACGCACGCTGAAGTACTTAGGGGCAAAGTGTCAAGTAGTCATAATTTACTTTACAATAATTTAGTAAAAAAAAAAAAAAAAAAAAAAGAAAGAAAGAAAAGAAAAGAAAAAAGAGGAAGCAGTAGCAGCAGCAGTAGATATGGAAGAACCTCACCTTTGAATCTTGGTGGTGGAAATGCAAAAGCCCTTTGTGCCATTCCTTCCTCAGTATTGTCTGACATTTTCCAAAGCCGAATGTTGGTGGAACAAACCTTACCTTTGGACTGAAACGTCACCTCTCTTCTTCCTTTCTTGTTCCCTGCCCAAGCCCCATGGCCTGAGCGTTCCCAGACGCCTTCTTCCTCCTACTGAGCTCCTTGGGGGCCAGCACTTTGCTGTTTTCACTCTGGGCCCCCCATCCCCCATGGTCCCCCGCACCAGGACTTCAGAGCAGACACTGACAGCTCCTGCACGTGAGCCCACTGACAGCCACAGTTTTATTTACTCCTCCAGTGACTTGATGAGGTGGCCGTTAGCATTCCATTTTACAGATGGGGAAGCTGAGGCGGGAAGAGTGACTTGCCCGGAGCCATTCCCCTATGAGGGGTAGAGTGGCTGACCCGGAAGCCTGGTTACCGTGTCAGCGTTGACTCTAAACTCCACAATGGGGTGCGCTCCATGATGGGCTGGGGTGAGCATTCCTGTCTTATAGGGAAGACGCTGGGCCAGGAGAGGGAAAGGGATGTCCCCAAGGCCCAGCGAGGAAAAGCAGGGCGTGTTTTGTGACTTTGCACTTTAAGACCTAAACAGGTCCCCTCACAGTGGGGGTGGAGGGAGGTGGGGCCACCTTGGGGCATTGAGCTCAGACCCTAGAGCCAGCGGGCCGGGGCAAACCCAGGCTCCTTCCCTTCCTAGCTGATGGTGTTTGGGAAGTTCCTTAACTTCTTGTGCCTCAGTGTCCCCTTCTGAGAGGCTCTGAGGGCGGTGTTTTTGCTTCTACTCTGGGTTTGTTGGGATGATCACATAAAAATGGTTCAAAAGTCTTTTGTCTGTTTTCTGGTGCTGGGCCTCAAACCTAGGGCCTCAGGCCTGCCTGGCAAGCGCTCTGCCACGGAGCCACGCCCCAGTCCCACGGAAAGCTCTTAAGGAGAGCCTGGCTTAGAGTAGGCATGGGTTTGCATCGCCACGTCCATTCTACGGAAGAGGAAATGTCCGAGGGAGGCGGGCTCTGCCCCACTTCACGCAAAAGTAACGCCAGAGCCCCAGCATCTGATCCCAGAGCCCTTGCTGTCCTCCCCAGTGCTGGGGATCAACCGCAGGGCCTTGCAGGGCCTCAAGCATGCTGGGAAGCCTCCATCATGGGCCGCAGCCTCAGCCCGCTCTACACACTTCCCCAGAGCCTAGTCTGGGGCCAGAGGAGCAAGGGCCTCTAGTCCCAAATCCTGGTCCTTTATGAGGTCGGGGCTTCCCGGGATGCTCCCCTGAGCCTCCCCCTTCTCTTTCCTCTCTCACTTCCTTCCCCTCCCTCCCTCTCTCTTTCTGCTTTCTCCTCCTTTCCCCCTCCTCTCTTTCTCCCTCCTGTCTTCTGCTCTCACGTGGTGGAGCACAGAGTCCCAGATCTCTGTCTTTATCACCCTCTCTGGATCCAGGCTCCCCAGCTATAAAATGAGGTGTTGGACTGTGTGAATGTCAAGTTCCCAAGTTTCTTATCTGCAAGGCCTGGGGCAGGTTCCTGGGCGCCAGTGGACATTGACCCCTGCCAGGGGAGGTCCTCCAATTAAGGAGCGTCCAGTTTCTTGGCCTCATACCCCATCTGTGCCTGGGTGGAGGACAGAGAGATATTCCCTGGCCATCCCCAGCTGTGGTCACTGGGCCCAACCCAACCTGTACTAGCTGGCTTCACAGCCGGGCACTGGCTCCTAGACAAACTGGTTTTCCCTCTGGCTGTTAACCCAGAGAGAGCCAGCTCAGCACAGTCCGCTGCAGGCCTGCCGCTGGGCGGGTCTCCTACTGAACCGTTCTAACGTCCTGGGGTTATTGCCCTGCTTCCAGGGAAGGCTGCACTGAGGTGGGCCTCAACCACCTGCCTACTGCTCCAGCCAGTTTCATGGAGGGCACACCTGGAAGTCCAGAGCCAAGAAGTCCAGCCCCCAGTGGATTAGTCCCCAAGGAGGCAGGACTGTCTCCAGGGCTCTGCTACAGAGTTAAGGAGGAGCCACACAGTTACCCAGGCTGGGTTAGCAGTGCATTCCCACTGACTGGCAGGGGCCAGAGCAAGAGATGGGCATGTATGCAAAGCAAGAAAGGAGGCTGAGGAGGAGGAGGCAGGGAGACCAGGGTTCCCTTCTATGTCCCAGGCTGCCCCTGCACCTGCTGGCCCCATCTTCTCCGTGGCTGTGGGAGGTAGGTTCTCCACCCTGATGTTCTGTAATGACCTGGATATTTCTGCTGCTTCTCTGGACCTGTTTCCTCATCTGCCATATGAAGTGGGTCTGGGTCATTCTTTCAGCAAACACTGCATAGAGTGCCTACTGTTTGCCCGTCTCTGTGCTGGGCTCAGGGGATGCACAGATGAGCAAGGTGCCTTGAGCGCAGAGTTCGGGGCTTGGGCCCATCCCAGTGTGGAAGAGAAACCTCCCAAACCAAGAAAGGGCTTGCGAGACCCAGATGGCCCCAGCACTCTGTGCATCTGCGTTTGCTCGTCGTCCAGTTGGGAAGGAGAGCGCGGGCCTGGGCCACATCCCAGGGGAGGTGGCCTGCGCGCAGGGGAGGAGACACGCCCTTTGATCGCTGGCGGCCTGGTCCAGTCTCCCGGTGGCGAGGACAGCGAGCCGCCGGACCCCTGCCGCGCGCCGCCACCGCCGGTTCCCTGGCAACCTCCCGCGGAATCCAGCCCAGGCTCCTTCCTCTCCCTCCCACCCGCCGCCAGGGGCTGGAGGCGGAGGCAGCCGAGCCCCATTATAAAAAGCGGCAGAGCTCCGGCGGCGGCGAAGGGACACACTGAGCTCCCACGCGGGGACCCAGCCGCCTGCCCTGACCCGGGCCCGGACCCTCGCCCGCCTCCGCCATGGCTCCGTCACCTCTCTCCTGGCTGCTGCGCTTGGCCACGCTCTGCCATCTGACCCTCCTGCTGGCCGGTGAGTGGGGCCTGGCCTCGCAAGAGCAGGCGCGGGGAGCCAGCGCCGCTTCGCCCCGGGCTTGACCTCAGGACCCTCAGCCCCTGCCGGGAGGGCCAAGGATGCGCGGAGGGGGCTGGGCTCCTCCCTGGCGGGGGATGCAGGGCTGCCCCTCCTTGGGGGAGAATCGGCTCTCCAGCCACTGTCCCTGCCTGACCCAGTGGGCCAGGTAGTGCTTGAGGGGGAGTGGGTGGCACAAGGGTTCCAGGTGGGTTTGCCAGGAGGGTGGGGGCTGGGAGAAGCTGAGGAGGCCCCTGCGCTGCAGGGTGGGAGGCCCTGGCCCACAGTGGACTGGGTTTTCCCCACTTAGGTTTAAAGTGTAACCTGCAGTCCTGGCCCAGGGCCAGGGTACAGTTAGATAGCTTTCTCCAGTCCTGATGTCAAGGCCCCCAGGAGTAAGGGAACCAGGGCCAGTGAAGGTCAAGGTCACTGCAGCTCAAGGATGGGCTGGTTGCCGTAGTGCTGGTCTGAAGCAGCCCCAGTCCTTCTGCCTGGGTCTACCCCATCCAGCTGTCTTCTTCCTCCAAGCACAGCTTGCATTAGGCTCTCAACTCCAGTCCCTTGCTTTTCTGGAGCCCAGGACCTGGTAGGACAAAGTGTGGCCCTCCCACCCAATGTGGGCAAGACAGAGGCCCAAAGAGGTTTGGAGACTGACCTGAGGATGCAGCAAGTTGGGGGTGCGGGCAAGACCTGTGGGACCTGAGACAGGAGATACCGCTCACCACCTCTGTGGGCCCCTGGCTTCCCCTGTCCTCAGGCAGACCCAGGCCATCTGGCAGGTTAGCGCTTAGAGAAGGTGAGATTCTGCTTCAGGAAGAATGAGAGAACGGAGGATGAGAACCAGTGGCCCGGGTCCAGGATATCTACTTGGAGCAAACCCCACAGTGGGACAGGGGACAGGAGGGTGTGGGCGGGTGGGGGTGGTGGAAGTCTATAGCTGCTGGCTTCCTGTTAACTGAGCTGAGACTGAAAGCCTGAGGCATTTGGGGACATTGAGCACTGGAAGGTGAGGAGTCAGGAAGACGTTCCTTTGCTATCACTTTGCTGTGTGTGCCTGAGCAGGGTCTTGTCATCTCTGGTCTCATCCACTGCACATTTAAAAATAGCAACTGCCTCCCTGGTAACAAGGCTGCAGTATCTAGGAGGATATTTTGGAGGGGGAGGAGGATTACTTTTACTAAAGTGATGTGGGTAAGTCTATACGAGGATGGAAAGAGACCCCCCACCCCACCCCCGCCCCCCAGGGCACTCTTGAGCTTGAAGACTGGCTGATTCCTGTCCTAATCTTGGTCACTGCTTTGCTCGGCATCATTGCGACCTTTCTGAACCTCTTTCTCCTGGGCATTCAACCCAGGCCCCCCGCGGGTCGCCTCGCAGGGGACTCAGGATTCATGGTTGCTGCCTGGCTGGTGCAGGGCAGCTACGTCAATTCCCAAATGTGGGTTTTAATAGGGAGGTTCTGCGCTTTATATAACAAACCTGCAGATGCAAGTCAGAGCAGAGAATTTTTCTCACCAAGCACTGACGCATTCACTCCCACTCAAGTCCCGGCAAGAAAGAGGGAAAAAAAAAATCTGTTTTAAGCAGCTATAGTCCTGCCCCGCTGCCTAGCGGTGGGGGTGGAGGGGGTGGGCAGGGGAGGATAAATTCAGAGTGTCAGATCCAGGTCCCTGTCAAACTTAAATAAAAATCCCTCTAGTCCTCTGTTGGCAAAGGCTTTTATATGCCATGAAGTGCCTCCTTCCGCATTTTTACCATTGGACAAATACGGGTTATTGGATGGGGGTTAGGTGACAGGCAGCATCCCAGATGCTGGAGCCAAAGACCCCAGTGTGAATGAAAGGGCCAAAGACCCCAGCCCCAGTGTGTTGGAATTTAACGGGAACAGACAGATGATATCCAAAATAAAAGGTAAAGAACAAAACAAAACAGAAAACGTTAAAAGATTTTTAAAAAGCACTGTAATTAAAAACAAATAGAGGAGAGGAAGTGTTGGCATGTTAAGTAGGGTCACCAGCTTAATAGGGAGTCTCCCTGAGCAACAGATTTGCAATTTTGAGGGAGACTGGGAGTGAGCCACAAGGGGCTGTGGCCCGGGCAGTGGTCCTTCATGGGTGGTTTGTACCTGAAATGGGGAGACATTTGGTAATTTTTGGAGACTTTCTTTTTTTCCTTTTTGATACTGGAGATTGAACCTAGGGGCGCCCTACTGCTGAGCCACATCCCCAGACCTTTTTATCTTTTATTTTGAGACAGGGTCTTATTAAATTGCTGAGGCTGGCCTCAAATTTATAGTCCTCCTGCCTCAGCCTCCTAAGTTTCTGGGATCACAGGTGTGCACTGCTGTGCCCAACTCGGAGACATTTTTGGTTGTTCCAAAGGTCCAGGATGCTGAACCTGATTCAGAGTGCTACTGACATTTGGTGGGCAGTGGCCAGGGGTGCTGCTGACATCCTAAGCTTACAGGATAGTCCTCCTCAACAAAGAATGATCTGCTCCCAAACGTCAGTAGTGTTGCCATTGAGAAACCCTTCTCTAATGGCAGAAAGCTCCAGACGTTAAAAATAGAAAGTTTATTCTCACAACCTGCCTGTGAAGCTGGCATTATCATGTCCATTTTATAGGGAAGGAAACTGAGGCTCTGAGAGGCCCACAGTTGACCTAGGACTCAAGTTCCCTCTTCAGCACCTTGCTCAGGGACCCAGACCTTGCCTACCTGTGGGCCTCTGCACAGGCCTGGATGGCCAGCCTAGAGCCTGCTTCCTCCAAGGGCCTCCCTGATCGCTTGCAGTTGGGAGTGGTCTCTCCTTCATATCCAACCCAGTATGTTTGTGGTATGTTCTAGAACATGGTGTTTCTGCCAGGCATCTATGGCGACCTAGAATACTGGATGTCTGGGGGCTGGGTGGAAAACCAGCTCTGCCACTGAGCAGCTGTGTAGCCTTTGTCAAGTGATTTAACCTCTGAGTTTCAGTTTCTGTATCTGTAAAATGGGAATAACAATATCCCTTTGTAGGGATGTTAGGAATTAATGAAAGCAAATCAGTATGTGCTGAACGTGAGGTCTGATGCGCAGCAGGTGCTCAACAAAAAAAAACCAAAAAATAACCTTTTTTGTTTTCTTATGTGTGTGTTGCCTGTCCATCCTGCTGGGAAACTTCTGAGGCACAGACAGGCCTTGTTCACCCCCCACACCTCCTAGCACCCAGCACAGGGTCTGGGGAGGGAAGGAACCAGCATTTGTGGTTAACCGAATAAATATGGTGATGAGGTGTCAGTCCCATTTGTTGGGACTGGGAAGCTGTCTTCAGGCCCCGCACCTGTGGGGAAGGAGCCTACCAGGGTTAAGGACGTGGGGACCTAAGTCTTTGTATATCCTCAAAAGTAATGCGAGCAGGTGTAGGCTGACTCGGAGTGGATGGATGGATGGATGGAGGAGGGATGGGTGAGCGGGCTGGGGACGGGAGGATGGATGGCAGAAAGTGGGTTGGTGGGGAGAGATGAAAGGAAGCCGAGGATGGGCAGGTGGGAGGTGGGTGAGTGGGGGCGGCTGGATGGGTGAATGGTGAATGAGTAGGGGATGAGTGGCAGGTCTCTAGGTGGGTGGGGCTGAGTGGGAGATTGACAGGAAGGGGAGGATAGATAGGTGAGTGGCTGGGCAAGGGAGGGATGAGTGGGTGGTGGGGTGGGTGGGTAGTCAGGTGGGTCCATCAAGGAGGGAGAAGTAGATGGAGACATTTGTTCATCTTATGAACATTTTTGAGCCCCCACCTTGCGCTTGGTGCTGGCAAAGACTGTGACACCAAGACAGACAAGGTTCTGTGTCCTGACACTCATCTGACAGATAGTAGGTGGCTGCCTGGCGGGCGGGCGGAGGCACGATCTCCATCTGTAGAAAACTTCAGCCCCCAAAGTGGAAGGCCTCCCCCAGGCTGGTGACACCGCCTTCCCTGGGGACTGGAACGGGGAGCCTGCGGGGGTGGGGGGTGGGGGCGGAGCGTCTGTGGCTCTTCGTAGCTTGGGGGCCTCAGTGGCGTCCCCAGCCTGGATGTGGGGACTTCCCTCCCACCTGCCGCGGCACTGCTTGTCTTGTGTCACTCAAGGACACCGTTTTCCTGGGGCTTCCCCAGGAAGACAACTGCCAGGCCAGTGAAGGGGTTGAGGAGACCCTGGGGAGGCTGCTGCTGAGTCACTCTGAGGTCCCACGGGGGAAAGAGGAGGTGACAAGTCTGCATGGTGACTTTCACATTCTGGCTCCTTGCAGACATTGAGCAGCCCTCCTGTGGGTCCCAGGAACTACTAGTGCTGACCTTTGTGACCCAGCCCAGACCTTCGGGCTCTGCATCCCCTGCAGGTGGGAAGGGGGCGAAGGGGGAGTGATGGGCGAGGAGGCAGCAGGCTCTAGGAAGTGCGTGTGTAAGTGCATGAGCTGTGTGTGTGTTGGTGGAACCCAGGGATCAGCCCTGAAGAGCTGGCTCAGGTCAGCTCAGTCTCTCCATCTACTGCCCTGGAAGTTCTGGCTTCTAGATGTTTGCAAAGCTCTCACGGGTCTTTGCTTCTGCTGGCCATAACCTTGACCCAGTTCTGAAACTCAAGCTTTTCCTCATTTTTGACACCCATTTTCCCTCAGCTTCTACCAAACAGACGAAGTTCTGCTGGAGAGTTTGGAAGAAGAGGAAAGGCGGAAATGCAATGCGGACGACGTCAAATGTTTCTATCAGATAATTGGGTTCAGTCACCCCACTGTGTCCTGGGGTTCCGCTTGGTTCCCCTGGCCCACCCACGTCACGCCTCACCTTCCAGCACCTTCCCCCTCTTGCTCCAGGGGCTCCAAATGCCTCTTTCCCTCCCTAAAACTCATTCTACAAAACAAAGGGTCACCTGTTCAGCAGACCCCACCTTCTTAGAAGGCAACTGTACCTACATGTTTAAAAAGTGTGTCATCTTCACCAAGCATGGTGGTGCACACCTGTAATCACAGTGACTTGGGAGGCTGAGGCCAGAGGATTGAAAGTTTGAGACCAGCCTCAGCAACTTAGTGAGACCCTGTCTCAAAATAAAAAGAGGACTGGGGTGTGGCTCGGTGGTCAAGTGCACCTGCTGAGTACCACAGAAAGAAAAACTGCACCTTATCTGCTGCCCGTACCCAGTCTTCCACACGTCTTCATGTGTTCCCGTGTGTGAGGTGGGCTGTGTCTGTGGCTGTGTGTGCAGACGTGTCATAGGACAGGCACATGACATGTGGACGGACAGAGGTCTGGGTGTGTCTCGGTGCTGGGGATTGAACCCAGGGCCTTGTGCTTGCAAGGCAAGCACTCTACCAACTGAGCTATATCCCCAGCCCAACCACAACTGAATTTTAAAAACTAAACACTTGCTATGCGCCAGATAAAAAGAGCTTTATAAACAATAATTCACTTCCCTTAGTCCTTTCCACAGCCTCAGCAGGTGGATGCTACCGTTGTCCCTATTTGGCAGGAAACCAGGCCTAGTGACGTCGGGAGGAGGGGGCTGGAAAGCCAGCACTGGGGCAGAGGTTCCCACCTAGGTGGCAAGGAAGGGGCGGGCTGGCCTGGGGCTGGGGAGCCAGATGCCATGGATAGTCCTGCTGACCGGGTCCTCTGTTGGCACAGGACAGCACCTCGGCGTGATGAAGTGTGACGTCCGCTGCACCAAGATGACCTCGAGGATCCCCGTGGCTCTGCTCATCCACTATTGGCAGAACCAGGAGTCCTGCCCCAAGCGCGCTATCGTGTAGGTACTGCCCGCGCGGCCTTCCGGGGTTGGCCCAGGCCTCTGGTGGTCCCCAGCCACACCTGCCCACCTCACCCTGGACTCCCGGCCAAAGGTGTCAGCAAAGGTTCCCCTTGCTGCAGGTCACCTCCCTGGGCTGCAGGCCACTTCGCTGACCTTACTATCTGTGCCACCTGACAAAGGTGGGGAAGGCTTCCTGAATGGCCCCGTGCGGCCAAGGGTCAGGGCCTTGGCTTGTGACCGGTGGCAGCCACCAAGGGCTCATTCCTCCTGGGCTAAAGTGTGTAGTCCACAGCCCTCAACCCCTGCTGGGCCTCGAGGGGAGGTAACACCCATTCCTGGTGGTCTGTTGGTTAGACCCCAGCAGAATGGGCGCAAATCCTTGCCCCCACCTGCAACTGGCCAGGTGGCCCTGTCACACTGCTTAACCCCTACGCTTGGCTTCCTTATGGGTAAAATGAAGACAAGATGAAAAAGACGATGTAATTAGCGTGCTTGGCAGGATGCCCGGAAGCCACGGGGATCATGATCTCCGTTTGGCAGATGAGGAAGCGGGCCCTGCAGGACTTTGGGAGGGGATCAGGCCGAGCCGTTTTCTCCCTGGCCGTCCTGGTCACTTACTCCTCCCATGGCTCTGGTGGGTGACTGCCTAGTTGCTCAGCCCTGAGGCCCCTCCCCAGGACTGTCTTGTGGGTCCTTGAGCAGCCTCAACCAGACCGCAGGTCAGTGACAGGAAATGGCCAGTGGCCCTCTGGAGCCCACCTAGGCTCTGCTGAAGGAAGTCCAGTGCTTCCTGTCCTCAGGTGTGGAGCACACTCCTGGCTGGCCTCTGTGCTGGTGGCTGGTCAAGGATCACTTCTGCCAGATGCCCCCAAATAATTATTTCTGTTTTCTGGGTGAAGGGGGAGTTGGGGAGGGGAGCGTGGACCACCCTGGCTTCCTGGACGTCTTCGGCCTCCCTGCATACCAAGGCCAGGCTCATCTGAGCCTCAGTTTCCTCATCTGGAAAATGGGGATAATCATGGCATCCAGGTTGCGAGCTGGGTATGAGCCACACACGGGCTGTGGCACCGAGCGAGAGTCCGGCTCAGCTCTGCACTGCAGACTCGGGGTGGTCCAGCTGCTCGCAGCTTCAGAGGAAGTCCTGGTCCCCAGCGGGTCACCAGAAGGCCTTAAGCCTGAGGACACACAGTTCAAAGAGAGGGGCAGGGTCTGGAGGGTCTCTGTGGCCATGGAACCATGACGCTTTGTCACCGTGGAGCCTTATCACATGCCTGACTTCAGACCATAATGGTGAAGTTCCCCGGCCAGGAGGCTCTGCACCGGTGCCCCTGCCTCGGCGGCGACCACAGGAGTATCTGTTGCTGTTCTCTTTAGCTTTTGCTGACTTCCTACTCTGGGAGTTCTTTTTACATCCCTTTGTTTTTTTGTTTTGTTTTGTTTTTAGCAATATAAAAAGCAGGTTGACCAACCTGTCCCCTTGTGCCATAATCCCCCAGTTTTGAAAGTCCTGAGAATGCCCTCCAACAGGATTTTTCTGGGACCTGGTCAGCCCCTCTCCTGCTGCTAGACATTTCTATCTCCAGCTCAAGTGAGGTTTGCAGTCCAGGGGTGTGAGCTCAAGGCTTGGCTAGAAGGCCAGGATGGAGGCCTGCTCCCCTGCTGGGCCTGTGCTGGGCCCACTCCGGCCTCCCCGGCTCTCTTGGTCTCTGGGCATCACCAGGTCCCTGTCTTTCTTCCTCGTAGCTTGGAGACCAGACAGCACAAACTCTTCTGTGCTGATCCAAAGGAGAAATGGGTCCAAGAAGCCATGGAGCATCTAAACCGCAGGGCTGCTGCTCAGACTCAAAATGGCGGCACCTTTGAGAAGCAAATTGGCCCAATGAAGCCTGCGACCACCCTGGCCAGCACCGGGGGACAGTCCCATCCTGCATTGTCTGAGCCCAAAACCACAGGGGGAAGCAGTAGTTTGGAGATGACTGCTTCTTCCCAGGAGGCCCAGAGGCCCTTGGGGACTTCCCCAGAGCTGCCAGTGGGAATGACTGAATCCTCAGGGACCAGGTCACCCCCCACTTTGAGGGCTCAGGAGGGAAAGCTTCCTGTTGGGCTTGAGATCACGGAGCTGTTCAACACAGCTGTGGCCACCACTGCTGCTTGGCAGAGCAAACCTGGGCCTGACCTCTTGGCCGACGGAAAGGCCACTGAGGCCCCCTCCACCCAGGTCCTCTCCACGGAGCCCCCCTCGACTCAGACCCCCAGCATTTCATACCTAGCCCCAGAGGAGGACCTTGAGTCTGAAGGCCAGCCCACGCCAGCCAAGGGACAGAGCCCTGGTAGTCCAGAGACCGCTCTAGGGCCTGAGGAGACAGGTCCTATTCCGGCTCACACGGATGCCTTCCAGGACTGGGGTCCTGGCAGCACGGCCCAAGCTTCTGTGGTCCCTGTCTCCTCTGAAGGGACCCACAGCCGAGAGCCAGTGGCTTCAGGCAGCTGGGCCCCCAAAGCTGAGGAGCCCATCCATGCCACCATGGATCCCCAGAGGCTGGCCGTCCTTATTACTTCTGTCCCTGACACCCAGGCAGCCACCCGGAGGCAGGCAGTGGGGCTGCTGGCCTTCCTGGGCCTCCTCTTCTGCCTGGGGGTGGCCATGTTCGCCTACCAAAGCCTCCAGGGCTGCCCCCGAAAGGTGGCGGGAGAGATGGTGGAAGGCCTTCGCTATGTGCCCCGGAGCTGTGGCAGTAACTCATACGTCCTAGTGCCAGTGTGAGCTGGCCGCCTGCCTGTGTCCAGGCATTCGATTCAGACAGCTGCCTGGGGACCCCCATCCTCATACCCACCCTCACCCACGGCCTGGCCTGAGCGGGGATGATGGCAACGGGGAGGCGGGGTCTCCTGGTGCAGCCTGCTCCAGGCCCCCAGCATAGCCCTGGGGGGCTGCCCTGACCCTTCCCAACCTATGAGGGACAGAGGGGCGGTCTCCAACTCACCGTGACCGAGAACTCTCCTCTGCTGCTGGCTGGTCAGAGGTTCCCTTTGACACCGTCCCTGCCCCAGTGAACAGTTATTTATTGAACACCCGGCCCCCTCTGACCCTCCCACCTCAAGTGACAGGCCAGGCCCTGTCCCTCCCCAGACCTCTTGTGTCTCTTGGTCCTGCACTTGCCAGTCACCCCGGCCAGCTGCGGTGCTATCTCCCCCTGTCCCTTGTACAGAGCCCGCCCCCACCGGGCTGCGTCTGTCTTGCATGAGGCTAGTGTGGAGTTTCTGGGGCCTGCTCTGGGAGAAGCCGCTGGCATCGCGGGGAGGGCGGATGCCGTTATTTAGTGGCGTGGATGTCTTTCCTCCTGGGTCTCCGCTGTGCAGTAGCTGGGGTCCTGGCCCCAGCCCCACCCGCCCACCCACCCACCTGCAAAAGGAAAGGGCTGGCAGACACTTGGCCATGAACTGTTCTGCTGACCCGTGACCTCTCGCGAGGCCCTCTCCCCAGCCCCTCCATGCTGCCTGAGCCTCGTCCACAGAGCACCTAAGACAGTCTCTGCCACTCCTGCCACCTGGGGGACCTGCAAAGGGCAGCTTGATAGTTCAGGTCCTGCGCTGGGGGTCCCCAAGTGGGCTGGGCTGGGGGACCAGCAGAAGCAGAGGAAGGCCCTCCTCTCCCTGGCCAGGCTCTGTCCTGCCAGGAGGACCAGTGGGGGCGGGTAATTATCAACCCCCACCCCACCCAGGAGGGCAGAGGCAGCCCACGAAGGAGCCAGGGACGTCGCTGGAGCACCTTCTCTGGGTGACTCAAGGGTACCGCCACCTCCCCCCGAAAGCCCCTGTCTCTGCAAGTTCTCCCTGGCCTTCGCTCCCACGCAGGCAGGGCCAGGGGTTCCCATGACATTCCTTCTCCAGGCGTCCTGGAGTCCCCCGTTTATTTCTGGAAGAGACTCTGCCCTGGCAGGAGCGGGACAGGGGAGGGTAAGTTGTGACCTTCAAGTCCCAGGTTCCCTTTCGGGCGGATGGCGATTCTGGCAGGCCTGGAGGTGAGCGGTCAGCTGCACCTCCCGACCAGAGCTGAACCTGCAGACCTGGACCCCAGGCCACTGTGGCAGCTCACTCTTCCCTCTGGTTGTCCCCAAGACTGACCCTTGCCCTCCACCTGAGGAGCCTGCTGGGCTGGGCCGCACCTAGGTGGCTGCCCTCCTGCCCTTTATCCTGCTCGGGCAGGAGCCTGGCCCAGGCGGGGCACTCTGACCGCTTGGGCGAGGGCCGAGCCCACTCTGTGCTGGCTCCTCGGGGTCAGCAGAGACTTCGAGGGTCGGGACGCCCCTGCTGTGTGAAATGGCTGCTGGGGCTGAGGGTTCTCTCAGCAGGACATGCACAAGGACAATCTGGGAAGGACTTTGAAGGAGTCGATTGATCCTTTTGCTTTCTCAACCCTCATTACCAATGTCTGTGCCATTTTGTATTTTATTAATAAAATTTAAAAGTCTTGTGAATCAAATAAGAGTGATTTCTCTGGGGCAGGTCTGGGGGGATGGGACAGGAGGGAGCCTAGCCCTGTATGGACGGATCCTGGGAAACCCTGTCTCCAGCCTGCCTGGAGCAGGGGACAGGAACTTTTACGATTAGCAGGAGAAGGGGTCTTGGGGAAGAGAGTTAGGAGGTTTGGGCCCGATCTAGTCCGTTCCGCCCAGCTGTGTGATGCCGGGCCAGTGTCTTCACTTCTCTGGGCCTGAATAAAAGTGGATGTGAGACATCTCCTATCTGGCAAGACTCAGAATACCCTGTGATGCTCCACCTCAGGCCCCCTGAGCCACCACCCCAGGGACCCTGTTATCACTGTGATCCAGTGACTCACAGAGCAAACTGAGCCACGTTTTCCTCTTTACTACCTCAGTTCATTCCTGGTTAAGATAAAGATTAAAGAGGGATTAGTTCATCTCAAAGGACCTGGGAGTCCATGAACATGACCTAAGTATGAGCCTCTGTGTCCCCTCAGCTGCCACAGGTCAAGTCCAACCTGTTGATAGTGTTTCATGAATTCTAAGAAGCACGTTTTCACAGGGTGACAGGTTGGTAATTGGAATTCGCTTTGCAATCAGTGGCTAACGGTGGCTTCGCTAGCAGGCTTTTCTTCGTTGGTAGTTTTTGAAATGTCAGAACCTCTTGCCATGAATGACATTTTCCAGTCAATGCCTAGGTGGTGAAATCAGGAAATGCACCCCGGACCCCCTTTCCTACATCCTCACTGGTGTCTTAGAAGATCTGGCCCCACCGGCCGGGTGGCAGTGGGCAGAGCCGCAGGTGGGGCAGCCAGGTGAGGCCACCCCCTCTGCCCAGTGCTTCAGGCTCCTGTCCCCCGTCAGTTACCACTGACCATCTCTTTTCTCTTGTTGTTCTTATAAGATCATTTTCTGTGAACCCAAGCCTCCATCCAAAGTAGCTAGGGGGAGGGAAGCCAGAGCATGGTGGGCACACCACTCCCTGGCTCTGATGTCCTCTGATCTCTGACTCTTCCTACCTTCCAAGCCCCATGGAGATGTGGGTCTGCAGTTCCTGCAGGAATCTGCATTTGCTGCCCCTCTGCCAGTGGCAGAGGCCAGTTCTCCCGGGTGGTGCTGGGGCTCTCCCCTCTGGGTGACATGGGACCCTCCGCCAGGCTCAGGAAGAGGCCGTGAGGGAGAGACCTGGACTCTCAGTCCCCAGGGACCTGGCAACATGAGTGGCGTTTTCTTTCCTCTTTCAGTTGAGAGTTAGATGAAGCCATTCCCGGCTCTGGTGCAGCGTCGGATGGGGCCGCGATCCTATGATGTTAAATGCAATAATAACTGCTGTCATTTATTGACTGGTCACTGCCCCTTGGAGCTGCAGCGCCCCCAGTGCCCAGACCCCTCCCTCCAGTCCCCCAGGTCAGGGCATTTGCTCACTAGCCAAAATTTTTAAGCCACGGCCGCTCACTCCTGCCCTGGGCTCTCAGGGTCCCTGGTGGTAGCTACTGGTGGCCTTCTCACCTCTGCCCTTTCTGTTAGTTCCTCTTTTCTCCCCTGTGTCCTCTGTACATTCCCCAAAAGGGTGAGGCCAGGCAGAAAAACAGAAATGAATGGCCGGGAATTCCCAGCGTCAGGCTGAATAGCAGGCTCCCAGGAGAGAGAGAGAGAGAGAGAGAGAGAGAGAGAGAGAGAGAGAGAGAGAGAGAGAGAGTGTGTGTGTGTGTGTGTGTACGCAGAGGTACGAGTGTGTGTGTGCTGTGTGCTCACATGCCCAGCTGCTCCTGCCTGTGACCGCCAGAGCACCAGGGACCGCCAGAGCCCCCTTGGTTTCTGCTCAGTCATGTGCTTTCCTGGATAAATAATGATTCAACTTCAGAAATTTAAGACAAGATCTAGTGCCAGGCTGGATTTCCTGAGCTGCCAGCAAAGTTCAATGGCTGGCACCCAAAAACTTCCTCCTTAATCTTGCCAAATGGGGGGGTGGTACTGCCTCCGAACCCAGGAGAATTCTGGAGCAGCACGAGTTTTAGAAGAGATGCCCTCTCTCACACCTTCAAGGGGTCCTGTCATCCTCGAAGACTGAGTAGAAATATTTGCAGTGAAATCTTGTTTTCTAACAATGCAGGAGCAGAACATAATGTGGGACTCTGTGTGACTTTGGGCAAGTAACTTAACCTCTCTGGGCCTTGGTTTTCTCCTTTGTAGAAGGGAAATAATATCTCATGTATAAAGATGTCATGAGGGGGCTGGGGGAATAGCTCAGTCGTTAGAGTGCTTACCTTGTAAGCACAAGGCCCTGGGTTCGATCCCCAGCACCAAAAAAAAAAAAAAAAAAAAAAAAAGATGTCATGAGATAATCGTCAAATGCTTAAGAAAAATGACATGCCCAGTGGGACTCTCAGTAAATAGAACCTATGATTATGCAATAGATGTTTCCAAAGGACTTGAGACATCCTTTCCCCCTTTTTCTTTCTTTTCTTTTCTTTCTTTCTTTCTCTTTCTTTCTTTCTTTCTTTCTTTCTTCCTTCCTTCCTTCCTTCCTCCTTTCTTTCTTTCTTTCTTTCTTTCTTTCTTTCTTTCTTTCTTTCTTTCTTTCTTTCTTTCTTTCTTTCTTTCTATCTCTCTTTCCTCTTTCTTTTGAGATGGGGTATCACTATGTTGCCCAGGTTATTCTTGAACTCCTAGGCCATCCTCCTACCTCAGCCTCCTGAGTGGCCAGGATTATAGGCATACACCACTGTGCTAGGCTTAAAACATCCTATTTCTATCTGGGTTTGGTACCCAAACAAGAGGGTAGAATGATAGGGTATCAATAAATAAATGCAGTCCTCCTGGTTTTCAGTAAAGTCAATGAAGAAATATTCTGAAATCCTTAAGCAGATAAGAATAACTGGTGATTTGTCCAGTCTTCCCCTAAGCTGATAGCTGTTGGTCAAGTTGATACGACTTTTCTCCTCTCAATTGCATTTGAACTTGGCAAGGTCAAAACTCGTGAATCACAGCTAATAAAAACCAGACTAACGAGGACTTGGAACAAAAAGGGAGGTTGGTAAGTGTTCAAGCCTTTGGAGGCTGGGATGGGCAGTCTCGGGTATATTTCTGGCTCACTGCCTCCTGGACAAATGACCAGCCATTCTTCCTGAACCCCTTGAAGCTGACGAGGCCAAAGGACCAGTTCTGCAGAGGAAACTGGGAGCGGAAGCAGCATGTGACTTAGGAGACTCAAGTATTTAATTACTGGAAGCAAACTTATTACAGCTGCTAATACCTTGGGCGTAGCACCTGGCAGGTCTCCAGAAAGTGATTGGGTCCCAGACTAGAAGTGACTCGGAGCTCCAGCAATAAAAGAGCTGATCTATATGGACATGTAGGGTGAGGAGGAAATAGGCTTTTGTCGTTTTAAGCCAGGGAATGTTTGAGGTTACTTGTTACTGCAGCAAAACCCAGCCGACAAACACCACTACCAGGAAGAAAAAAATATGCTGTCTCTTAACTAAGTTGGCTCAATTTGTCAGTAACCTTCATGCTGCCATTAAAAGGCTCCGATGTCTCCCACCGTTCAGCTTGCTTCCCTTCTTTTGCCCTCTTTGCAGCTGGGGCCAATGTCAACTTAGGCTACTAGCCGGCTCCGGGTTTATCTGAAACTCTCAGTGAGGGTGGTGGGAAAGAAGTGTTTTGGGGTTTCTCTGGAATGAATTGGTGCTCAGGGGCCCCTAGAGTCTTTTGGGTCTGCTTCAAGAGATGAAAAAATAAACAGGGAACTGCACATGGTGGCATCTGTAATCCCAGTGACTCAGGAGGCTGAGGCAGGAGGACTGCAAGTTCAGAAACTTAGTGAGACCCGGTCTCAAAATAAAATAAAAAGGGCTGGGAATGTAGTTTAATGGTAGAGTGCCCCTGAGTTCCATCCCTGGTACTGTGATAAATAAATAAACAGGGAACAGAAAACTAAAACTAACTGTACCACTTCTTTGCCAGGAGACCAGGTTCAGTCATTCTTTCAAGTGTCTCCAGGGCCCAGAAGCCAAACCAGAGCGCTCGGGGCCAGTGGGCACAGGTCTTGGGCCATGGGGCACAGTTCCGGGAACAGTCAAGGGCCTCTGTGTCTGAGCCCTCTGAGGATTCCCACTGGCCCCGCCTCCACCTCCCCCCCCCCTTTTCCCTGTATCCTTAAATCCATCTTCTCCCTGCCTGGGATAATTCACCCCACGGGTCACTGTCCCCCTGGCCAACTCCTAACCACCCCCTGGTCTCAGTTTGGATGTCACCCTGGCTTCTTGGTTTAGTGAGTCCCTTGCTATGGTTCTGGCTGCGGCCCACGCCTGACCTTCGGGCCTGCAGGCTCTGCGGTGTTTCTGTCTGCGCGTGCCACTTCCTGACCCACGGAAAGCCCTCCTGTCCAGGGGAGACGCAGGTCAGCGCACACTGCGGTGGAGAATACCTGAGGGATACGGCAGACTGCCTCGGAGGGACGTGCCAGGCTGAAAGTGGCCACCAGTGAAGAGGGGTCCCTGGCCCTCCGCCCGCTCTGACCCTTCAGCCACCATCACATCCCGGTCAAGACAGGCCTGACCAGAACCCCGGGATTGGAACAGGGCCCTGCTGTTCCCAGGCTCCCCAGAAGAGGGCGCAGGTGGCAGGGAGTCCAGCGGCCCTGGACGCTCAGCACCTCTGCCAGACAGAGCTCTTGCCCATCTGCCAGTGGCCTGGTCCACCCGCTGGGCGCACCTGCACCTTGGGACCTGTGTTGGGAGCTCACACATTGTCATGACCACCACAGGATAGAAGAAGCTGAGGTGACATCCACATGGCCCAGGGTCCTCTTTCCTGGGTGTGGTGGCCAGGGAGGGTGGGGGCAGGAGCCAATCACCTATTACCAGAGGCACCAATGAAAATAAGGCTGTGGGCTTCTGGTGAGGACGATTGTCCCCATCGGGTCACTGTGAGCTTTTGCTTCTGTTACTGTTATTCTGAGTTTTCTCTTCCTCCCTCCCTTCCTTCCTTCCTTCCTTCCTTCCTTCCTTCCTTCCTTCCTTCCTTCCTTCCTTCTACCAGGTATTTAACCCAGGGGTGCTTTACCACTGAGCCATATCCCCAGCCCCAACACCACCCACCCTCTTTTTAAGTTTTTGAGACTGGGTCTCAATAAATTGCTTAGGGCCTCACTAAGTTGCTGAGGCTGGCCTCAAACTTGTGATCCTCCTGCCTCAGCCTCTCGAGTCCTTGTGATTACAGGCATGTGCCACCACACCGTGTATGGTCCTGGGAACTGAACCCAGGGCTTGGCACATGCTAGCAAGCACCCTGCCACTGAGGTACACCTCAGCCCTACTGTAAGCGTTTGAGTGAATTTTGCATGTAACTCCTGCCATAGTTCAAGAGGAGCTCATATTCATAAGAGTACCATTTGCCAGATGGGAGTACATGAGCACAGAGAGGTTAAGGAATTTACCCAAAGTTACACAGCTAGTACATGTGTAAGTAAATGTGACTCCAGAGATCTCAGTGTTTTTTAGTTATTTGTGGTTTAGTTATTATATGAACTACCATCCAGCAATGCAAAGAAGGAAACACACCGGTGCCTATCAGCACAAATGACTCAAGAACAATGCCACAAGCTTCCAAAGTACAGGTACAACAAGATGGTGTTAAATCACAGCTTCAAATGTGCATGAGCCATAACATACTGGCAGCTGCTGCATCTGAGGGTTTTACATCCACACAACCAACCAACTGTGAATTAAAATATTCAGAAGAAAATTTCATCAGTACTGAACAGAGGTTTATTTTTCTTGTTATTAGTCCCTAAACAATGAGGGTCTAACAGCTACTGACAGTATTTACATCGTGTTAAGTATTATATGTGACCTAGAGATGAGTCAGAAGATGTGCCCAGATTATGTGTCAATACTACCGACCTCGTTTTATAGAAGGGACTTGAGCTTTCGTGGATTTTGACATTCAAGGGGGTTCCCGTGACCCATCCTCTCCAGATTTCAAGAAACGAATGCACAGTGTTTAAGGACATGCACATCGGTCGGTAAAACATCCCAAAGTGTGTGGGGCTTCGCTGGGCACAGTGGCACAGGCCTGTGAGCCCAGGGGCTCTGGAGGCTGAGGCAGGAGTTCTAAGCCAGCCTCAACAAAAGCGAGCAGTAAACAACTTAGCCAGACCCTGTCTCTAAGTAAAATACAAACAGGGCTGGGGGTGTGGCTCAGAGGCCGAGGCTCAGTTCAATCCCTGGGACCAAAAAAAGAAAGTGCCTGGGACTGATGGGTGCCAGATTCTGGCTCCCCTTCCCCTCCTAGGCCGTGGAGGGCGGTGGCCAGAGAGGCACGGGAACCCCAGGGACATGTTAACCCGTGGGGCACAAGAGTTGCCCACGGCCCCGGGGTGCCCCCAGCCCCCGCTCCCTGTGGTGGATTCCACTTCTGATCACACTGCCTCCTGAGAACACCCCCTCCCAGCTACCACACTGAAGTGACCCTCCAGGGCCTTTGCCGGGGTGAGACCCTTGCCCCTTCTCATCCCCGCACCTGTCACCACCTGCTGGAAGCACCTCCTCGGCGAGCCCACCTGCGAGCATGGAAGATCACCCTGCTGCAGCCGCAGCACAGGGGAGGCGGGTGGGGGAGGAGGTGGCAGAGAACAGGTGGGGCGGGTGGCCTGAGAGAGACACCAGGAGTCGAGGGAGCCCGGGGACAGAGGTCCATCCTCCCTAAGTCATCTACAAATTCAATGTGTTTCCAATAAAAATGTCACATTTGGAAATGGATTAGATAGTTTTCGTTTCATTTAAAAATAGCAGAAGTAGCGAGGCTGGTGCCCAAAGCTGAAGGGCCGCCTAGGCTGGCTGGGTGGACCGGCTGTGTGGAAGGAGGGCCACAGCCTGTTCCGGCCTGGACCCGGGGGCTCTGGGACCTGCTTCTGGCCAGAAAGGGTTCCCTGGGGCTCTGGCTTCCTGGGTCTGGGCCCTGCTCAGAAGTGGCCACAGCCCCACAGGTGTGAGCCGCCTCCCAGGAGGGACCCCGCCACGTGTCCTGGCCCTGGGCACTGACAAGGAGCGACCCCTCTCCCTGCTGGCTTCTTGGCAGGGCTGGGGTGAGAGAGACTCCGAGGCCTTACGGAGGCCGGTCGCACTGGGCAGCTGGGGGCGTCCGTGCTTCTCCTCCCAGGCCACAGGCTTCTGGCGCTGACCCTGGTGCTGAACGAGTGTCTCTTGGGGGCACAGTGGGGGCCAGAGTGGCAGGCGGCCAGGCCAGGAACAGCAGACTCTGGCTTCCCTAAGGCATCTGCCACTGCACCCAGGTGGGGTGAGCCTTGAGTTGTCCCCAGCCATCGGGAAGCAAGGACCTGCCTCTGAAATAACCTGGAAACAGAAGCAAGTCTTGGAAAGAGAGCTGGGCCCAGCCACAGAAAGGGAATTGACTGTTGGTGTCCAAGGGAGCCTAGGAGTCTGGGACGTGCTTCCCTCTGCCCTGTGGGTCGTGTCCCAGCGGCAGCAGGTGGGTACAGGAGGGAGACAGGTGACAAGCCACAGACCTGGGAGGCAGGCAGTGACCTCGCAGCAAGTGACACTGAACAAAGGTCTGAATGGGGCAAGGGAGGGGGCCCAGCAGGTGTGGGGACAAGGCTGTAGACTGAGAGGGCTCACCAGGTCCTAAGGAGGGGGCGTGCCCCAAGGCCAGCCAGGAGGCCAGTGTGGGGAGCAGAGCTGGGGACGCTGGGAGGAGGCCAGGGAAGGCACTGGGCAGAGGGGGGTCACCTGAGCTCTCTGAGCGCAGGGGCCATGGTCTCTCTGGCTGCTGTGCTGAGGACAGCCCTCGGGGTGAGGCAGGGACCTGCCGGAGGCGGTGCAGGAACCCAGGGAGAGGCGAGGTTTCTGGATGTATCTAGAAAGCTGCGCCTGGAGCTTCCCAGATGGGAAGTGGCGGTGACAGGAAGAGGCGTCACAGAGCCACCCAGGTTTCTGGCCCCAGTAACCGGAAGGAAGGGGCTGTCAGGGGCCGGGGGCGGAGCAGCGTGGGGACCAGGGATCTCGCTGGATGCGGGGCTGGAGAGGCCTATTTGGCACTGTGAGTGGGCGGCTGGTGACACATGTCTGGGGTTTGGAGAGAAACTGGGGCGTCACGGGCACAGAGATGGTATTCAAAGTCAGACGCATGACCATTTGCCAAATACAGGCGCAGAGGCAGGGTGTGAACACAGCCTCCCGGAGCACTTACGTTAGAGGCGCGAGAGTCTCGCTTTGCAGGCATGGAAGCCAAGACTCAGACAGAAGTGACGGAGCCCCACGTGTCACCGCCCGTCGATGACAGCCAAGTTCACAGCCAGGCCACCCGACCCAACAGCTCCTAACCCGTCCGCTGCACAGCGCCCTGGCTTTGCCTCTTAAGGCAGGTCACAGATGGGAGATGGACAGACTTAGGCTCAAGGAGCGGGGGATAATCCAGAAAAGAGGGGGACAGGGTGGAGAAGTGGCAAGTCACAGAGGGAACACCCTCCTGCTCACTGACGCTAAGGGCGGCGGCAGTGAGATGAGGTGCAGAGGGAAGACGGGCTAGACTGGGGGCACCGGGTAAGGAATGGCCTGAGGAGTTTCAGCTGGAGAGGGAAAAGCAGGGAGCCATCGATGGTTCTCGGGGAGGGCATTCCACGGTCAAACCAGTCCCTAGGGAAGCCCCAGTGGGTCTCAGCCTGCCTGGTGGATGGCGTCAGGAGAGACCAGACAGGAGGGTAGGCTGGGGGTAGAGCCTGGTGGGAAGGAAGCAGGTGGAGCTGCTGGGGATGAGGAGGAAATGAGGAAGCCGGCACGCAGCAGTCTCTCTGAGGTGATGAGGGGCTGGAGGTGAGGAATGAGTCAAGGCCAGGTTTTGGCCTGGGGGTGCCAATGTGAGGGTGGGAAGGAGGTTGCCTGAGCCGAATAAAGAGAAGCTGGTGAAAGGGAACTTGTTCCCAGGCTGAGAGAACCAGGAGGGGACAGAGTTCTGCCTTCCAGGCCTGGTACAGAGCTGGATCTCGAGGCACAGCTGCAGAGCTGGGAGCCTGGGCAGGGGGCTGAGGGGCATAACTTCCAGGACTGTGTGGTCAGAGCTGGGGACAGATTGAGTAAGTGTCCATCTGGAGGACCGAGGTCTGGGGCAGATGACGTCAGGGAGGGAGAGAGGGTTGCTTGAGGTAAAATCAGTCTAGGACAAAGCCTTGGCTGGGCTTCTCCACGGGCTGACTGTGCCCTGGGACTAGCTTTTAAACCATTCTGGTTGGTCACCAGCGTCCTCCTCTGTAGGACCACGTACACCAGGGAGCGCCATCACTCAGGACCCTGCCCAGCTCAGACGTGTTTGAGGGAAGCGGAGGCCCAGGGATCCCAGGGAAGAATCAGGTCCGGACTCCAAGCAAGGAGGAGTGTCAAGAAGGGATGGGGGTCCCAGGGTTGGGGAGGAGATTGACGGAACCAGCTGGGCACCAGGAACTTCCCAGAGGTCACCTCCGTTAATTCCCCCAGTCATACTATGAGGGAACATCCATCACGGTGCCCATTTCACAGACAGGAAATGGGGTTCAGGAGAGTGTTCCTGGCCACCCAACCAGGAATGAGTAGAAGAGGCAGAGGGCCTGGGACTGGAGAGGCTTCCAGGGCATCTGTGGTCACCACTGCCCCACACTGTCCTTTGTGAGAGTAGCCACGGGGGATTGAGAGGCCCAGATAGAGTGGCTTCCCTGAGCAGCAGGACCAGAAGCCACGTGGCTAAGTACTCACAAGTGGGCAGAGAGGAAATAGAGAAGTGCAGACCAGGCCATGGAGAGGCAGGAGGAGGTGTGGGGGGTGTGGGGTCAAGGAGAGGTCTGCACAAGAGGAGAGGGGAGGGGTCCCGGGTGGGAGACAGTGAACAGCCAGGAGATGGGGTGTGGTGGAGGAAAGGAGGCCCTTCTGGGGTGAGGAAGGTCTGGAATCAAAGCCACCCCTGAAGACTGGTGCATGCCTATAATCCCAGTGACACTGGAGGCTGAGGCAGGAGGATTGCAAGTTCAAGGCCAGCCTGGGCAACTTAGTGAGTCCTTAAGCAACTTATAGAGACCCTGTCTCAAAAAATAAAAAGGGCTGGGAATGTGGCTCCGTGATTAAGCACCTGAGTTCAAATCTCTAGTAACAAAAAAATTGTTCTGGCTGAAGGAGCTGCTGAGATAGAGTGCAAAGGGAGCCCACGGCACCGATCAGAAATGTGGGCCTGATCATCTGGGCGAGATGGTGCTCCCTGTAATCCCAGCGACTTCTGGAGCCTGAGGCAGGAGGATTGTGAGTTCAAAGTCAGCCTCAGCAATTAGTCATCCCCTGCCTGAGCAACTTAGTGAGACTCTGTCTCTAAATTAAAACAAAACAAAACAAACAAACAAAAAAACGGCTGGGGATGTGGCTCAGTGGTCAAGCACTCCTGGGTTCAACCCCAGTACCACACACACAAAAAAAAAAAAAGAAGAAGAAGAAGAAGAAATCTGCGAGGGGTCATCCCACTGTCCACACCCCTATGCATGCATCTTCCATCCATCAGGGGCCATCAGCCCAGTCACCCATTTTTCCACACACCCATCCTCCCTCCACCCTTCCATCCCTCCACATCCAGGCACCTACCCACCTTTCACTCCTCCGTCCACACATCCGTCCACTCCTCTATGCCTCCATTGCTCATTTGCCCATCCATCCATCTGACCACCCCCCTCTTCATCTTTTCCCTAAGCAACTTTTACTGAGCACCTACTAGTTCCCTAAGCATCTTTTACTGAGCACCTACTGGGTGCTAAGTCCTGGAGGAACAAATTGGAACACAAAAGAGTTCCTTGTTTTCAAGGACTTCGGTCTCTTGTGTGAGACACATGGAAGCCAGAGTCACAGCACAGCGTGGAGACAGACGGGTTGGGGGAAGTCAGTGACCTCTGGGGACCCAGGGGAGGGTGTGGGCTGAAGGAAGGAAGTGAGGGTCCAGGCCAGGATCTGGAGGAGGTAGGAGTGAAAGGAAGTGGAAGGGGATGTGGGAGAGAGTGTTCTGGACGGGAGGAAGGGGCACCAGGAGGGCCGCAGAGTTGAAGGCATCGGAAGCAAAGTGCGGGGGCGTGGAAGCTGGGGGTCCAAGTCCAGGCTGGAGAAGTAGCAGGAATGGGGCTCATCCTGAGGGCAACCGGAGGCGGTGGCGCTGTGAGGAGGGACGGCTGTCTTGGGAAAGACCACTGGGCTTGGGATCAGAGGACCCGTGGAGCGGCAAGCCTAGCCGCTGGGACCTAGAGTGGATGGCGAGGGGGAGAGGGACCCAGGTGGCCAGCAGGCCTGCTGATTGGATGTGGGCTCCAAGTGACAGCGGGGGCAGTGACCACCCTTGGGTTTCTGACCTGAGAACCAAGCAGACCACAGCCGAAGCCAGCGACCAGTGCCCCAGCTCTTGGGAGGGGGGCGCAGGTGCCATGTGGGAAGAGGGGTGGAAATAACGTGAGAGCCCACAGACCTGGCCCCGGTCCTGGCCCACCCCCGGGGCAGGGCAGGGTGGTGCAGTTTCCTTGGCAGAGGACGGAGCCACGGGTACAGGTGGCTGGACCCTCACTGAGATGCTCAGGGGCCCTGGGAGCCCCGGCCCTGCTGGAGCCTCAGCCGAGGCTGGCGTGACCTGGGGCGACACTCTGCCCACCCTGTCGCTCCTGTGACGACTGTCTGGCGCAGCCAGGGTGATGAAGCCACCTGGCCCCTGCCCTGTGACTGACAGCACCACTGACTCCGCCCCATCCCTCGGGATGGGCTTGCTCCCAAGCCTGCAGACAGCCTACTGGGAGTGGGGACCCTTCCTGCCTCACTTTCAGGGCTAAGGACCAGGATCGGTGGTGCGGCCCTTCTGGCCTAAGCCGGCCCTGCTGGGATGGATTCCTCTAGCTGGTCTCACCTCCAGGGACTTCCTGAAGGCAGCAACCTTGGGGCAGGGACAGGAGGGACAGACGGGGTGTCTGGCCAGCTTTACTCAGAGGGGTTGGGCTCAGAGTCACATGGCCACCTCTTCCCACTCAGCTCCAGCTCTCCGTCCCCCTCTGCTCCTAACAGGCCTGTGCCCCAGCCTCCGCCGCCCCCCCAGAGTGCCCTCTCTGCCCTCTCGGCTGCCGCAGCCTCCTCTCCACAGCCCCCTGACTGCCCCATGGCACCTCCAGATCCTGGAGTCCTCACAGCACGGTGACAGTGACAGTCTCTGGAGGCCCTGCTCCCAGCTCAGCCCCCAGGCGTCCCAGCTGGAAGTCCCTTGGGGTCCGCTCCAGTGCCTGGGGAAACGGAGGAGAAACAGTCTGGTTAATCCCTGGGAAGGAAACCACCTCAAAAATGTCCCTGGGCCACCGTCCATATAAGGCTGGAAGGCCCTGCCCGGCCGTCTCCCCGCTCCTTCCTTCCCTCCTCCTCACCTTCACCCAAGCCAGCCTCCTGTGAGGAGCCCTTCCCTCCTCCCTGGGCGTGAGTTCCATCTGCCAGGCCAGCCCACCGCGCCTCCTCCAGCAGCCAGAAGCAACCTCTCCTCACCCTGTGCCCCAGGGCCCTGACCTCACCTGCATGTCCCCGTGAAGGGCCAGGCTTTGTGTCCCCCCCCCACAAAATGAACCCCCCAAGGGCAGAGCTGCACCTGGTCCCTGCTGCCCCTCTCTCCCGGGTGCAGCCCCAGGACACCCCAGGCAGCTTGGGGTGCTGCTCTGCTGGCTCCCAGCCAGGCAGCCGGCACCAGTCCAGAGCTAGTCCAGAATCTTCTGCTCCAGCTCCCATGACTGGTTCCCTGGAAGGCCAGGGGAATTTGGGTCCTTCTGCAGAAAAGTCCTCAGTGTGCAAGAGGACCAAGGGGACCCAAAACCCACACAGGGAGTTTCCCCGGGGGCCTGGGACTGCTTCACCGTTAGTCATATCACTGTAGTCCCTCGCTGCGGCTAGCAGGGAACAGCATTCGGTGGCCTCTGCAGCAGGTGGAGAAGCCACAGAGGCTGGACAAAAGTCACCTGGCAGAGGGCATGGTGAACAATGAGGGACGGCTGCACAGGGAGAGCCTGCTGCTGCTCCTGGGACCCAGGCCTCCTCTGTCTCGGCTGGAGCCTCCCTGGCCCCGACCCCTTGCCAGCCTTCCCCACCTCTCCCAACTCCGTGGGATGGGGACCCAACTGGTGCTTCTCCCACGCCGTGGAGGTCGCCCCTGCTCTCCCGTGGGAAGTGCACCAGGGATGTGCACACAAGAAGACCCCCTTCCCTGCCCTCCCCTTGCTCCTGTGCACATGGAAGCCCCTTGCTGGTGCCCCTGCCCAGCACAGGAGGAGGGACCCAGCCAAGGCAGGCTGTAGGCCAGAGTGCCCCAGGGCTGTGACCTGAGGCAGGGCAGAGTGCCCCCCGGGCTGTGACCTGAGGCAGGGCAGAGTTAGGGTTCCTGGCAGCTGATGCGACTCCAAGGGAAGCCGAGAAATGCTGGTGTCAGGCTCCGCCTTGGCCTGTGCAGGTGATGAAATTGAAGCCCGCGAGCTGCCCTAGGTCACACAGCGAGGACATGGCAGGGGATCTGCCCATGGGCAGGTAAAGTGCCCCTTCCCAGGAACTGAGGCAGCCCCAGCCTCCTGCAGCGCTCTGCAGGGTGCTGAGGAGGCCGGGCCTCTCTTGCCATGACCAGGTCCTCTCCGAGGTCTGCCTCCAGGGCGGAGAAGGTTGCACGCTGGGAATTAGTCGGGTTTCAACAGACAGCGGCTGTTGTTAGCATCACTCTTAATGGAAAGTTAACAGCCATTCCACTAGCGCAGAGGGACTGTGAGGGTCAAATGCACCTGTTTCGGAGGGCAGAGGATGACATTCTGAGCTGCTCCTGGTCACTGAGGAACAGAAGCCAGGCCTGTACCCCATGTGAAAGAACCAAGCCCAGGCACTCCCAGGCACCCGAAGGTGGGCATGGGTCCCTCTTCCTAGTTAAGAGATGCCCATACTCTGGACCCAGGAAGCCCCTGGTGGACAGGGGACCGACTGACATGCGGTGATGCAGGGGCTAGGGCTGTGCCACGAGAGCTCTGCCTGGGGTTCCTGCATTGGCTGCACCCTGACCAGGTGTCCAGTGCGGACTCTGGGATGCAGCTCTGCATCTCAGAGCAGATGCGTTTCAGCCCCTCATTCCACTCCATCTGAGGGCCTTCCAGTCCCCAGGGCACACGTGTGGTCTGACTGGTGACTAAAGCCCAGCTGGACTTGGGCCTTCTGTGGTCAGGGCCCAGGCTGGGGAAAGACAAACTGCTCTGGGTCTTTGGGCCTCAGGCCTCTCAGAGACAGATGGAGTGTAGCCCCCCTACAGAGCGGCACCAGGGGCCTGTACGCAGCAGTCTGAGGACCTCTCCTCGCACCCTGAACCTCTCCCCGCACCCTGAACCTCTCCCCTGGCCCGGGGGAGGAGCCCTGCCGCCTGGCCTCTGCCTGGGTGTTCACGTCATGGGCCGGGCTTGAAGGCACTGTTGACTTGCTTGGCTTAGGAGATGCTGAGGTCGAGAGGCCTCTGGGGTGAGCCCGTGAGGCCATCTCCAGGAACGTTTCTGTGCTTGGGGGATCGCAAGGATCAGCTCTTTCGGGAGCTATGAGACTCGGACTCTGAATTAATGTTGATTCTGGGAAATCTGAAATGTCACCATGGCCCCCCAGTAAAGGAGGGGTTGATGGGAGTCAGGTGATCAAGGAAGTTTTGGTCAAGGTCTGACTCACATTGGATGCAGTAGGTCCCCAAGTCATCCTGTATTAATTGGGATAGATACACTTAGCATTGAGGGCAAAACCCTCACCTGGGTTCCCTAACATCTGGAGTGAAAGCTATTATGGCGGGAAAGACCAAACGGAAGCCCCGGGAGTTGCCTACGCCTGGGAAAGCAGTAAATCAAAAGCAATACTGAATCCCTGGAGGGACTGCCGAGACCAGTGCCACCATCAAGGACTTACGGGGTGCAGGGGGGTGATTTCCTCAACATCCCCACTTAACCCTCCTATTTGGCCTGTGCAGAAGACGGAAGGGTCTTGGAGAATGACAGTTGGTTATCATAAGCTCAATCAGGTGGTGACTCCAATTGCAGCTGCTATACAAGATGTGGTTTCTTTGCTTGAGCAGATTAACGATCTGCTGTGAAGCTAATGATCTGGGAAATGCTTTTTCTCCACCCCTGTCCATAAGGACCACCAGAAGCAATTGGCTGTCCTGCCTCAGGGTATGTCAGCCCTCCAGCACTGTGTCCCAGCTTAGGTCACGGAGATCTTGACCACCATTCTCTTGCATTATGTGGATGACACGTGGGTTGGAACAACTGAGCAGGAGGTAGCATACACTCCAGACGTGCTCATGAAGCATTTGTGTATCAGAGGATGGAAAATAAATCCCACTGAATTCAAGGGTCTTAACCTCAGTAAAGAGTCTAGGAGTCCAGTGGTGTGGGCCATGCCAAGATTCCCCTTCAAAGGCAAAGTTGTTGCACCTGGCCCCTCCTGTAAACACAAAGGAAGCACAACGCTTGGTGGGCTGATTTGCATTTTGGAGGCAGCACACTCCTTGCTTGGGGGTGTTACTTTGGCCAATCTACTGAGAGACTCCAAAAGCTGCTTGTTTCCAGCACAACCTGGAACAGGAGGAGGCCCTGCAACAGGGCCAGGCAGCTGTGCAGGCTGCTCTGCCCCTTGGGCCATGTGACCTGAGACCCAATGGTGCCTGAGGTCTCAGTGGCAGATAGGGATGCCATCTGGAGCCTTTGGCAGGCCCCCATAGGTGAGTCCCCGAGGAGGCCATTGGGATTTGGGAGCAAGGCCCTGCCATCATCTGCAGACAACGACTCTCCCTTTGAGAAATAGCTCTTGACCTGCTACTGGGCCTTAGTGGAAACTGAGCCCTTAACCTTGGGCCACCAAGTTACTACGTGACCTGAGCTGCCCATCATGAACTGGGTGTTATTTGATCCACCAAGCCATAGAGTTGGACATGCAAGTGACACAGTTTTAGTCAGCTTTTTTGCTGATGTGACAAAAAGACGTGACAAGAACAATTTTAGAGAAGGAAAAGTTTATTTGGGGGCTCATGGTTTCAGAGGTTTCAGTCCATAGACAATTTGAGGGCTCATGGTTTCAGAGGTTTCAGTCCATAGACAGCCAGCTCCATTCCCCAGGGCTGGAGGTAAGGCACAACATCATGACGGAAAAGTGTGGTGGAGACAAGCAGCTCACATGATGATCAGGAAGCAGATAGAGAGAGTCTCCACCCACCAGACACAAACTATATATCCCAAAGTCACACCCCCAATGCCCACCTCCACCACGTCAGTTACTACTCAGCTAATCCCATCAGGGGATTAGTTCACTGGTTGGGTTAAGACTCTGACAACCCAATCATTTCACCTCTGATTGTTCTTGTGCTGTCTCACACATGAGCTTTTGGATGATACCTCAGGTACATACATGATCAGGCCCAGGTGGGTCCCAAAGGCACAAAGTGGCCCAAATGCCCATGGGTTCCTATTCCTGCTACAATGCCTTCTGTTCCCCAGCATGAGCCTATGGCCTCACAGGGTGTATCTTATGATTAGTTGACCAAGGAAGAGAAGACTAGGTCTGGTTTACAGACAGTTCTGCACTGTATGCAGGCACCATTGGGAAGTGGACAACTGCAGCACTACTGTCCCTTTATGGGACAGCCCTGAAGGAACACGGTGAAGAGAAATCTTCACAATGGGCAGAGTTTTAGACAGTGAATCTTGTTGGACATTTTTCTTGGAAGGAAAAATGATCAGATGTCAACTGTGTACTGATTCAATGATTTGGCTAGATGTCAGGGACCTGGAAAGATCATGATTGGAAAATTGATGCCAGGGACATTAGGGTGGAGGTGTGTGGATAGACTTTGATGAATGGACAAAGGACGTGAAGACATTTGTGTCCCATGTAAATGCTCACCATAAGGTGACCTCGGCAGAGAAGGACTTTAATAATCAAGTGCTCAGCATGGCCCTGTCTGCAGTAGCAGTCAGCCTCTTCCCCAGCCACCCCTGCTATTGCCCAATGGGTTCAGGAACAAGGTGGTCATGGTGGCAGGGATGGCAGTTATGCACGGGCTCAGCAGCATGGACTTCCCCTCACCAGGCTGACCTGGCTACAGCCCCTGCTGAGTGCCCAGCAGCAGAGACCGACCCTCAGCCCCTGATACGGCATTGTTCCCTGGGGAGATCAGCCCGCACCCTGGTGGCAGGTTGATTTTTGCTGGGTATAGGATTCTTGGTTGGCAACCATGTTCTTTCAGAGCTTGAAATATGTTGGTCTAGGCCCTTCTAGCTTTTAGAGTCTGGGTTGAGAAGTCGGCTGCTATCCGTATTGGTCTCCCCTTATATGTAATCTGATGCTTTTCTCTCGCGGCCTTCAAAATCCTATCTTTATTTTGTATGTTAGGCATCTTCATTATAATGTGCCTTGGTGTGGATCTGTTGTGATTTTGTGCATTTGGTGTTCTGTAAGCCTCTTGTATTTGATTTTCCATTTCATTCTTCAGGTTTGGGAAATTTTCTGATATTATTTCATTGAATAGGTTGTTCATTCCTTTGGTTTGTATCTCTGTGCCTCCTCAATCCCAATAATTCTTCAATTTGGTCTTTTCATGATATCCCATAGTTCTTGGAGATTCTGTTCATGATTTCTTACCATCTTCTCTGTTTGGGCAACTTTATTTTCAAGATTAAATATTTTGTCTTCATTGTCTGAGGTTCTGTCTTCCAAGTGGTCTAGTCTGTTGGTGATGCTTTCCATTGAGTTTTTTATTTGGTTTATTGTTTCCTTCATTTCAAGGATTTCTGTTTGTTTGTTTTTTTTGAGAATCTCTATCTCTTTGTTGAAATGATCTTTTGCTTCCTGCAGTTGCTCTGTCAGCTTATTAGTATTATCATTCATTGCCTGCATTTGCTCTCTTATCTCATCCTTTGCTTTGAGAAACATCTTAATCATGTATAATCTGAAGTCCTTTTCTGACATTTCTTCTACCATACTGTCATTGGATTCTATTAATATAGAATCTAGATTTGTTTGGATCATTTTCTTCCCTTGTTTTTTCATGTTGTTCACATATCTTCCCCTCTAGCAGTGCAGATCTGGGATATTGCAGATTTCCCCCTATAGGCTTATAGTGGCTCTATAGGTTTCCAAAACCTTTTCTTTAAGGGGAGATCAATATTAGCAGTGCCCAATTCAGACACTATGCAACCCTAGACCAAATAGCCCCTATGAGGACAATAACAAAATTGTCATAATAAACAGAATAAGTTCAAATATTATCTTCAGTAAAACAAACAGATTTGCAATAAGGTCTGCAGTTTCTAATGGAGGACAAAGAGGATGCAGAGGGATGTAGAATGTGGCTGTTAATGGGATAAGAAAAGAATATACAGAATTTCTAGATAATAGGAAGGATGAGAGTGTAATCAAAAGAAATTGGATGTTACCATGCAAAAAAGGGAGAAAGAGACTCTGAGGGAACAGGTAAACAAAAGGAAAAGAGAGCAAGAAAAGTAAAGAAATAAAAACTTAAATTTTTTCAATAAGGAGAAAAAAGAAAATCTACAGTATAACAGTCATATAGTAATGAAACCTTCCAGTGTTCAGTAGCCTGATGCATGAGAGGTACCTGACAATGAGCTTCAAGCCTCCAGCAGGCATCTCAGGATGGGATTTGCCCCACCTAAAGATCGGAGCTCTGGCTTCCAGGATAATCCAAGATGGCCGCTCTGGCTTCCAAATGTGTTGGCAAATGGGCAGCTGCAGCTCAGGGTGTGGACGTGGTCAGTTGGAGGTCCTGGAGGCGGGATGCAGTTGGTCAGGCAGGGGTCCTGGAGTTCGGGTGTGTTTGGTGTGGTTGTGGGATCCTGGAGGCTGGGTGCAGTCAGTCTGGGGTCCCGGTGATAGGGCGCAGTCAGTTGGTCTGGGGGTCCTGGTGGCAGGGAGCAGTCAGTCGATGTGAGGGTCCCAGAGGCAGGGAGTGATTGGTCGGGCTGAGGGATCCTGGAGACAGGGCTCAGTCAATCCGACCAGGGGTCCAATGAGGCCTGGCTGTTGTCTCAAGATGGCGGCAGCCAAGTGTAATCAAACCTGCAGGTACTGTAACAGTGAACTTCCAGGCAACAGCAGGCAGCTGGTGCTCCACTGGTGGTCGGTGATCAGTTTGCTGACGATCGGGAGGTGAACCTCATGCGTTGGGTGATGGATAGGTGTAAGGCAGGCGATGGACAGGTGAGAGGCAGGCAAATGGCGGATGATAGGTGCCTGACAGTGAGCAATCTGCACTCAAAAAAGGCGTTGATATGCTGGCAGACTGCAGGTGATCACAGCAGACAAATGGGGTAAACAGCAGGGATAAGCAGCAAAAACTGCCTCACCAAGAAACAGATATCCTCTGCTTGAAACCGGAGTTACGGAGTGACAAGGAAGGCAGCCTCCCTCTAGTCCGCCATCTTGGATCCCTTCGGCAGGTTGATTTTATTGGACCTCTTCCATCATGGAGGGGCAGAGGCTTGTCCTTACTGGAATAGACACTTATTCTGGGTATGGATTTGCCCTCCCTGCATGTAGTACTCCAGCAAAAACCACCGTCCATGCACTTCCAGACACCTCATCCATGTCCTGGTATCTGCACAAGGGTGGCAATGGGCTCATGCTCAGGGGATTCACTGTCTTACCATGTCCCTACCATCCAGAAGCAGTGGTTTGAATGGCCTTTTGGAGATGCAGTTACAGTGCCAGCGAGATGGGCAAGGTTCTCCAGAAGGCTGGATGCTCTGCCTCAGTGTCCGCTATGTGGTACTGTCTCTCCTATGGCTAGGATGATGTGTCCAGGAATCAGGGGTTGAGATGGGAAGGGTTCCACTCACCCTTACCCCCAGGGAACCACTAGAAAAGTTTTGGCTTACTGTCCCCACAACCTTATGCCCTGCTGGCCTAGAAGTCTTAGTTTCATAGTAGAAGATGCTTCTGCCAGGAGGTATTTAATGATTTCATTAAACTGAAGTGAAGATCAAGACTTTCCCAGGTCACTTTGGGCTCCTCATGCCTCAGAGTCAACAGGCGAGGAAGGGAGTCATGGTACTGGTGGGGAGGCTGAGCCAGATTACCAAGGGGAGTTTGGACTGTTACTCCCCAATGGAGATAAGGGAGAGTGTGTCTGGAGTGCAGGAGACCCCTTAGGGTGTCTCTTGCTTTTACCATCCCCCATTATTAAGGTCAGTGGAAAACTACAGCAACCCCATCTGGGCAGATGACAAATGCATCAGACCCTTCAGGAATGAAGGTGTGGGTCACACCCCCAGGTGAAGAACCCAGACCTGCTGAGGTGCTTGCTGAAGGCAGAGGAAGTACAGAGTGGGTGGTGGAAGAAGATAGTTATAAATACCAAGTACAACCATGTGACCAGTCACAGTAAGGGCTGTGATCATCATTAGTATTTCTTTCCTATTTTGTTAAGAGTATGTTGGTGCATATGTGCACATGCATTAAGCAGACGTTTGTTACTACCCTCTTCTATTCATTCATCATGTAATATAATACTGGTTGACTTAACATCAATATTTAAAGTGATGTTAAGTTGGTGTTTAAGTTGTGGGATGTCAGAAGAGCAAGCATACTAAAAAAATTTTTTTTCCCCTCCTGTTCTGGGGAAGGAAGTAATGCGTTTTCAGTTGTATGAAGGACAGTTATGTCATGTTAGGTGGAATTGTAATCTTGTGCTTACTTGGAGATTCGGTGTGATGTAAAGATGTTTGGGTGTCAAGTTGACAAGGGATGGACTTGTGATGGTTAATCTTTTTTCAACTTGATTGGATTAAGACATGCCTAAGCCAGTGGCTGGGGAGGCTAAGGCAGGAGGATCACAAGTTCAAACCAGCCTCAGCAACTTAGTGAGACCCTAAGCAACTTAGGGAGACCCTGTGTCTAAATAAAATATAAAAAAGGGTTGGGGATGTGTCTCTTCAATTCCTGGTACTGGAAAAAAAAAAAAAAAAGGAGAGAGAGGAAGATGCCTAAGATTAAGAGGCTACTGGCTGGGCGGGTGGCACACACCTATAATCCCAGTGGCTTGGGAGGCTGAGGCAGGAGGATCGCAAGTTCAAAGCCAGCCTCAGCAACTTAGCGAGACCCTAAGCAACTCAGTGAGACCCTGTCTCTAAAAAAAATATAAAATATAAAAAAGGTTTGGGGACATGGCTCAGTGGTTAAGTGCCCCTGGGTTCAATCCCAGGTACCAAAAAAAAAAAAAAAAAGAGAGAGACTTCTGGATGTGTCCATGAGTGTGTTTCTAGGAATGACTGGCATGTGGGACCACCAACTGAGGGAAGAGCCACCCTACGTGTGGGCAGCACCATCCAGCAGTGTGGGGCTCTGAATGGAGCAAAGCGTTGGAAGAAGTAGGAAGCAGGACAGGTGCAAGCTCCATTCTCCTTGAGCAGGTGCTTGGTGGCTGCAGGATCACCCAGGACACTGGACGCCACTCCCCAGCTCTTCCGGCAGACTCACCAGCGACTCTCCAGGGAGTGTCCCGGCCTTTGGTCCTGGACTGGGGCTGCATCATTGGTCCCGCTGGTTCTGAGGCTCCAGCTCCTTGGACTGAGCAGCAGCTGGTCCTTCCAGCTCTCCAGCCTGCAGACGGCCATTGTGGGACTATCCCGCTTCTGGTCCTGTAAGCCAATCTAATAAATCCCTTTTTTGTGATCTCACATGTGTGTGTGTGTGACACGCACACGTTGATGCTTGTGTTTATGAATCCTGCTGGCTGTTCCTCTAGAGACCCTGACTAACACATCAGGCAGGGCAGGAGGGAGCCCAGCCCACAGCAGGACCTCTCAGCTCTGCTGATAGAGGAACCAAGAAATGTCCTCTTTGAAAGGAGAAGTGTGTCACTGCTGTGGCCCCCGGACACATGTACCCCACCTCTGTCCCCATTTGAATGTCCATTCTCTGGAAAGCCACAAACATTCCAGGACTGGACTTCTACTGAATCATCTCAAATTCTTCGAATTACACTGGTCTAGGAAACATGTGGGGGAGGTGGCAGGAGGCGGGGCACGACCCCCAAAGAGGTTAAATAGGTCACTTCCATGCTGGCTGTCACCTTCATCTCCCCTGAGCACAAGCACCAGACGCGGAGACCTTCTCCTGAGTTTCTGCACCATGTCGCCCCTGAAGACACTGCTGCTGGCCGCCCTCCTCCTCGGAGCTTCTCTGCAGCACATCCATGCAGGTGAGGGCAGGGACAGGTGACCCGGGAAGGGGCAGGAGGCGGGATGCACGTGCATGCGTGTGTCATTTGCACTCCCTGGACTCCCACAAGGACAGGAGGGGCCGGCAGCAATGACATTTTGAGGAAAGCAACCAAAGGAAAATAATGGTGCTGATGGTGACGATGATGCTGGTGCTGCCCCTGCCCTGGGGCTCCGCATGGCGGGGAGCCCCGCGCAGTGTCTCGACTGCAGTGGCCAGGAGGCCACGCCGTCGGCTGTGGGAGTCAGTGGAGAGCGAATCAATCATCTCTGAGTTATCTGTTAGTATCTGCTTTATTAATGGGTTTTATGCACAATGAGGGAACCAGCAGACAGAAGAACTGGTTCCAAGAACGGGAGAAAAGAGAAAATATTTTTATAATCATGATATTTTGTAAACTGTAAAATATTCAGCAGGGAAAAACTGAAATAAGGTCAGTAGATAGAGACACACAGGTGCACACCCAGACACACACAGATAAAGAGACGCACAAACACACCAGACTCCCCACCTCGCACGGCGACCCCACACACACAACATGGACCCAACCCAGCGGCCCCCAGACACAGGCCCGGGGACACCTATTCTGTCACCACATGCAGACTCCTCCAGAACCCAACCCCAGACACTTGCCAGACCCTGGGGACACTCTGGCTCTTGCTGTCTCCGTAGCTCGAGCCACCAACGTGGGCCGAGAGTGCTGCCTGGAGTACTTCAAAGGGGCCATTCCTGTCAGAAAGCTGGTGACCTGGTACAGAACCTCAGCCGAGTGTCCCAAGGACGCCATTGTGTAAGCCCCCCTCTGCCCACCCAGCACTACTCCTGGGACCACGCACGGGGAGCAGGTGGCTGCTGGGGCTCCCGGGATGCCAGGGAGGGGGAGGAGAGGCCAGCCTCTGAGAGGGAGGGACGCCCAGGAGACAGTCCATCAGTGGCAGTGCTGTCCTTCCCTGTCCTGAGCCTGAGCCGGTGGACAGCTCTGGGTGCCAGGCCCCTCTGCCACCTCTGCTCCCAGGCTCTGGGTGGTCTGGGCACAGGTGGTCTGAGGGGTGGGCACCAGGTCCTACAGCCCTGGCTCCCGGGGAGCGCTGTGACCAACACGGGGTCCTGGGAGTGTTGAGACCACTGAGTAGTCCTGATGAGAGGTCCTGATGTCCTGGACCTGCCACTGACAGCCTGTGTGACACCATGCAGTTCTCGCCTCTCTGGGCACAGGGCAGGGCTGGCCCTGGTGCTCTGGCAACCTTCCTGCCCCCACACGCCCTGTGGCTTCCCCTCTGTGCAGGCTTGTAACCGCCCAGGGGAGGTTCATCTGTTCAGACCCCAAGGACAGGCACGTGAAGAAGGCCATTAGACACTTGCAGAGCATTGTGAAGTCACCTGGCCCCATCACCCAGACATCCTGATTTCCTCTGGACTATTTGGAGATTTCCAGCATCAGGATTCACCACCCCAACCTGGAGCCCCTGGGGTCCCGTGTATGCCTCACAAGGACAAAGGGGAGGCAGTGAGCCTGGCCCCTTGGCTGAGCTGAAGCCCTGGGTGTGAAACTCCTAATTAAAGTCTCCTCCTCAGTCTGGGTCAGTGTGTTCCGTCCCCGCAGTACAGGACACCCTTCCACTCTTGACTTCACACTGCAAGGGTCCTCAGAGGACCTTTGGCCCTGCCCTGCCGGGGTCAGAAAGGGACCCTGAGGCGGACAGGGGCGTGGCTGCCGCAGACCACGCCCAGGTCAGGGGAGGGCGTGACCAGAGGGGCGGGAACCGCAGAGTGGGCCAAGCCGTGCCGGCCGCTCAGCCCCCGCGCCCCAGGCTGTCCCCTCTTCCCTGCGGTATGTGCTGGCAGATGGGGGTCCTGGGCAGCCTCCGCTGGATTCTTTCCCGCCTTCTGTGCCCCCCAAATCTCCCAGTCGCTCCCTCAAACCAGCCGCTATTCTTGCTGGATGGGAGCTGAGGTCTGGCTCCCCTCTACAGGAGTCTGAGTTTCACAAATGTTTCGAGGAGCTTCTGCAGGTGCCGGGAGCTCCCTGGCGGGGGGCGGCGAGTGAGGAGGCCAGTTCCTGCGGCCGCAGCCCCATCTCTCCACTGCTCAGTCCCCAGCGCTCCCTGGAAGCTCTCCGCCGCCAGCCGCTCCGGTTTCTGGCTGCCCCTCCCAGCTCACCTGCAGCCCACCTCCCGGCCGCGCCCGAGCCTCCCTCCTGCTCCACTTCATCTCCCTCCTGCTCCACTTCATCTCCCTCCTCTCCAGTCCCCAGGCAGACTAGCCCAGGGTCCCACAGTTCCTCCCGGCCCGAGTGGACATCCCACCCACTCAGCACAGCACAGCCTGAGCAGAGCCGCTGCCCCAACCTCACACCTGCTGAGATCCCCTCCAGCTTCCAGGGGCTTCTGTGGCACTGCCCCTGGTGCAGGGTTGCTCCCCAGCGATGCCCCTGTGTGCCTGTCAGTCCCAACTTTCCCATTATAGCAGGAGCAAGAGCCACTCTGGGAACCCACATGTGCTCTCAAGAATGGGCACAGGAGCCTCTGGACACCCCACCCCAAGGCCCTCTGCCCAGGCCCAGCTCAAGACTGGAGCTACAGTGGGCAGCAGGAAAAGAGTCAGGGTCTCTGCATCCAGTTCTACCACTCACCCAGTCAGCCTCTCTGTCTGGGACCTCCTGCGGGGACAGAAGCATTGTGTACTCCTCTCTAGGGTGGGCATTGTTTGACCCGGCTGCTCTCTGGAGTTTTCAGGCGAGGTTTTTGCTTCCTTCTGCCCCCTTGTGGCCAGTCATCTCATCGCAGGGCAGATGACAGCCCCCGGTCATCACCAGTAGAGGTAGGACCGAAACCAAAAGCACCATGATGGACTGGCTTCTCTGTGACCCTGGGGTCTCCTCCACCATAGCGGCTCTCCTCTTGCCCTGAACAACTGTCTCAGACCCAGAGTACTGGGGGCAGCCCCGTCTGAGTTCTTGGTGGAAAAACATGTTCTGGATCCATAGGCTGGGGGAAGAATAATCTAAAAAAGAGGGGAGGCAAGGAGGAGCCCCTAAGTCAGGGTGGAGAGCAAGGCTGAGGTCTGGAACCCCACGCCCTGCGAGCCAGAGCCAGGACTCTGAGTATGGTCTGTGCATTGCAGACTTTCCTCAAAAGAATCAAGATTCCCCCACCCTGCTTCCAGTGAGGGTGTTACTCAAACCCTCAAGGTGAACTCAGAGAGCGGCTGGAGGCTGTGGGTGTCAGCACAAAAAGACAGGGCAGGAAACCTCAGGAATGGTCTCAGCTGTTTATTCAGGAGCGAAGTTCCACACAGGAGCAGGGGATGCAGGTGTGAAATGGCCTCGGTGGAGGCACCTTCCTGGTGGAAAATGAGCCACTGAACAAAGAAGGGGACGGGTTTCTAGAGGTTACTTTGAGGGGTGGTCTAGTGAACGTATCAGTTTTCTTGGGCACTCGGGAGTGAACTTTCTGGGTCGGGGGTCTGTGGGCAGTGTCTGGAGAGGATTTACTTTGAAGGAGGTTAACGCCTCCTAGAGACTGTTACTTTAGGGGTGATGAAACACCCCCTCCCCGTCTGAGCTGCACCTGGAAAACATTTGTCTCAGGAGAGGAAGGCTGTCAGGCCTGGCCTTCTTTTTCACTCCCTTTTCCCAGGCCGCATTAGCTAGGGGATTTTTTCATTTTCCATTTCGATTAGTGGGGAGGGGGAGGGAAAGTGAGTGAGCAGAGGGGTTGCTTCAGGGCCACTGGGCAGGGGACAGGTGGAGTCAGGACAGGCAAAAAAATGCAGGGTTTGGACCACAACTTCTCAGTAGCAGCTTCACTGGGGTGTAAGGTGGGTGGGGCAAGACACTACCATGTCCCCTGGGGCATTTTGAGGAACTAGGACTTGGAGACTCCATGATTGGTGAGCAGGAGGAAGGGACAGGCAGGGACTGATGAAATGAGGAGGGGCCCCGGAAACATTGTTCCTTCCACCTGGAAGGCAGCTCCCCTCTTCTGAAATCCAGATCCCCTTCAGAGCTCAGAGCAGATGCCACCTTCCCCAGGAAGCCCTCCCTGGACTCCCTGGTTGCCTCTGCCTGCCCCTCACTCTTCCAGCCCTCTTCTTCTACCTGTTTGATCTTGACCACATGCTGCCACTGTCATTGTAGCAGCTTGGGAATTGGATTCACCCAAAAAAGCTCATTGCGGCAGGTATTTGGGTCAGTACGTGGTTCACTTATAAGTGAGAGGGGTACTCTGTGCATAGTGGGCATTTGATTTATACATTTTCATCAACAGCATCTGGCTGAATTCCACGAGGGGCTCTAGTGGGGAAAGAGAAATTTCCCCGGGAGCCCTAACTACTTGAATGTCCACTCAGTAAGCCGGGGAAATTAAAGTGGATTGTTGTTCCCTAATCTCCCCCACAGAGGGCGCTCCAGTCCCATAATAAAGCAGGGAGGTTGCTGTGAGGTCCAGACTCCTGCCTCCGGGCTGTCTCCAGGGGGACTTCTGCTGCACAAGGCCTTGGTGCCAGGGGTCTGTAGTTGGCCAGCTCTTCTCCCCAGGGAGCAGAAGAAAGGAAACCACCAAATGCACCGCCTGGGGTTAGCTGGATGGAGAGGAAGGAGGAGATGAAGTTTCTGAGTCTGAGGGGGCCACCGACTTCAGAAGGAACTTGGGCAGAGCCTAGAGCCCTGGGCAGGGGTGTTGTGTTTTCTTAGAATCTGTTTGCCTATTTGGCGTCGGTTCATCACATGAACGGCCAAGGCAGTTAATACTCTTGGTCCAGCTTTCATGGGTGTTCAACATTATTACAGCCGGGTGTAGTGAGGTGACTACAGTTCTAGCAACTTGAGGCTGAGGACAGGAGCAGGATGATCGCTTGAGCCCAGAGGTTCAAGGCCAATCTGGGCAGCATAGCAAGACCATGCCTCAAAAAACAAAAACAAAAAACCATAAACTGGACCTCCGACCAATCCTGGCTCCAGACCCCCAACATTGCCTTTATCAGATTTCCTTATCTCTAAATCACCCAGGGCCTGGTACCAGGCTAGGGACAGCACATTGCCCAGGGCCCTCTGGAACCATTCCCACTTGCCAGTCCTAAGCTCCTTCCTGCGCTGCCTTGCCTTTCCTCAGAAGCCCCACACAGGCAGTGGCATATGCCTTCCCTGGGCTCCTTGCATTGAAATGAGTCTGCGAGCTGGGCACAGTGGCGCACACCTGCAATCCCAGTGGCTCAGGAGGCTGAGGCAGGAAGATCACGAGTTCAAAGCCAGCCTCAGCAAAACTGAGGCACTAAGCAACTCAGTGAGACCCTGTCTAAATAAAGCACAAAATAGGACTGGGGGTGTGGCTCAGTGGTCAAGTGCCCCTGAGTTCAATTTCCTGCACCACCCCCAAAATAGAAGTGTTAATATGCACAACATTGTGACTGTATTAAATGCCACTAAATTGTTCATTTTAAATGGTTAGTTTTATGTGAATTTCAACTTTAGAAAAGGACACATTCAACATAAACTTTTACATGGAGCCAATTGAGAGGCTTAGGCACGACACACAGTTGCTTTGGGATTCGGAGCTCTTGGTGGGCAGGCAATGGAAGGCCTGGGGTGGGAGAGCCCCAGCTACACTTTGTGAATAAAGAAAACTCTGAATCAAAACAGCAGATCCAGTGGTCTGTGGTATCTGCATTTCCCTGGCATTGAAATCTTTCAACATTTAAAAGAAAAAAACAAGTTTAAGTAATCCTAGAGGAAGAAAAGAGGAAAAGAGGGAGGAGGGGCTTCCGGGCTCTGGAGCCCTGCTCAGCCCAGTGAAGCTTCTGGTTGTCACAGTCCTGAGAGGTCAAGGTGGTGCCAGCGGGTGGGCAATGGGCATTCAGCAGTCAGACTGAAAAGCTAACCACCGCGAGTGAGCACGAAAGGCTGGGCCTGTGGTCACTAAGGGCTGAGAAGGGCTTATGCCCTGGAGTGAGGCAGAAAGCCCCAGGAGAGCTGCACCCCATCCCACCCCAGCCCAGCCACTGTGACCAGCTATTGTGACCGAACAGCCAAGCACGCAAAGAAAGACTGGGGACAAAGAGGCTAAGACAAACAGGGACAAACCAGAATATTCTAGACTCATAAAGTTTTTTGTTCCACTCATTTATTGACAGCATCCCACCCTCTAGTGAGGAGGGGATTTGAGAATGGACAAAGGCTCTTGGGAAATGCACAGCCCTCTGCCACACAGTTTCTCAAGAACTATAAAGGCTTTGGAATAAAACCAGTGTGTTTAGTATGGAACATCTGCACCATTTTTTCCTGCAATCTATAGATCAACTCTTATTTCTGAAAAATTTTCTCAAATTTTCTTTAATTATTCTGATACCTTATTTTATTTTCCTGTCTTCTGTGTCTATTCATTTTCTCAACTAATCCTTTTTTTCCTCTTTATTTCCATTTCATTTGGTTAATTTTTTTAATCGTCTTTTTTTTTCTGTCCTGGGGACTGAAACCAGGAGCACTCGTGAGCCACATCCCGACCCTATTTATATTTTATTTAGAGACAGGGTCTCACTGAGTTGCTCAGACTCACTAAATTTCTGAGGTTGGCTTTGAAACTCAAGATCCTCCTGCCTCAGACTCCTGAGCCGCTGGAACTCCAGGCGTGCGCCACCACGCCCAGCTTTATTGTCTATTTCTACAGTTCTTATTTTTCATGATTTCTAAATCCTTTATTTATTTATTTATTTTTGATTGACCCATAAAAATCATATGTGCTGTCTCAGCAAAAGCAAGGTGCTAAGCAACTCAGTGAGGCTCTGTCTCTAAATTAAAAATACAAAATAGGGTTGTGGAAGTGGCTCAGTGGTCGAGTGCCTGAGTTCAATTTCCAGTACCCACCCCCCTTCAAAAAAAAATCATCCATGCTTGTGGGAAGCCGTCTTTACTTAGTGGAATCAGACTAGGTTGAGCCACGGGACGCAGAGGCCTGGCTTCTAGGAACTGCAGGGAAGCATGTGGCGCTGTGTGGGAGTGGTTCCTTGTCTCCTTCTGGAATTTTCCCCCTAAGAGAATGGCTTCCCTAACTCCACTCTAGCCTGTCCATCACAGAAGAAGCTCCTCCTGGTCCTGGCCCCCTTTACTTGTATATTATAAATAAAGGAGGGTCAGGCGACTCAATGTTGTTGTAAGAGACCAGTGTAGGTCTGGCCAGACCCGCCACGCCCTCTCATTTGAAAAGAGTATGGGCTCTTCTGTGTTCACTGAGTAGATCCTCCTCTGGCAGTTAACCCTCTTCTCCATGCGGGATGTGGCAGAGAGGACCCCCACATGTGCTTGTGGGGTACCAGGTGATGCTCTGCTACATGTAGTTTAGGTGGATTTTCTTATTCTGGCCTCTGTGTTTTCACCATGACCCATTCTTCCATAGCCATGTTTCCAATATTGACTTGGCATTTGGAATTCTGTATTTTTTCACTCCTTGACTCAGATCTGCCAGGTTATTTCCATCACACATCTTTCTATGCCCCGTCATTTCCTTGAGCTCTTGTATCTCTTCATTTATTATATACAATATAAGTATGTATTAAAAAATTGGTGTAAATTCTAGCAAAATTTTTGGTCATAGTATTCTTTAGCTTTTGTGTGGTGACATTCTCTCTTGGTTTTTCCTTTTATTTACTTTGTTTTAGCAGTGCTGGGGATGGAACCGGGGCCTTGCACATGCTCAGCAAGTGCTCTACCATCTACTACCGAGTGCCCCTCCATGGTAACTATTATCATTACCATGTGGTATCTTTATATGGATGCTGTGCTGGCTCCACTTGTTAAATACTTTAATCAGATTATGACTGTGCCAAAAAGTCCTGGGAGGTTCATGTTGGGGAGGCACAGGACTTTGTTTTAGCCTGCTGACATTTTTACTTAAGACTGAGTTTTGTCCTAGTTTTTTTTTTTTTTTTTTAAGTTTTCTATAAATATGACATACATAGTGTATGTGTGAGGCCGAGTGCAGTGGTGCCTGCCTCCTACTTGGGAGGCTCAGGCAAGAGGATCACATGTTCAAGGTCAGCCTCAGTGACTCAGTCAGACCCCATCTCAATATAAAAATCAAAAAGGGTTAGGGATGTAGCTCAGTGGTAGAGAACTGTTGGGTTCAATACTCAGTACCACAAAAATCAAATAAACAAAAACCATAATCCATGTGTAAGACATACAAGCCAATAATTAAACACGGTCTACCCCCCACCCAGCTCGACAAAACCATTGAGGGCTGGGGAGCAGCTGAGTGGCAGAGCAAGTACTTAGCATGTGTGAGGCCCCAGGTTTCCTCCTCAGCACCAAAAAAAAGCAAGAGCTTCCTGCTACTCTGAAGGCTTTTTCCACTCCCATCTCCCTCCAGAACCAACTGTAGTCCAGAATCTTGTGTTTGCCAGTCTCCCTGAGCTTCTTTAATTTTGGACCTGTGTGTGTTGTGCATGATTTATGAATATATGTGTATCCTTAATGATCTACTGATGCACCTTGAATGTTCCTGAACTTCTGAACTTCATATACATGATAACGTGGCCCACACATTTCTGTGCTCTGCTCTTGCTGCTGTTTGGGGGCTTCCATACAGGAGTGCACCGCTGGAGTGCACCACTGCTGTAGCGTTCCGGCAGGTAGCCACCACTCACCCAGCCATTTTCTTGTTGATATCCTCTGTGATTTTCAGGCTCTTCTGACAAATACTGCTGCTTTGGATATTTTTTAGTTTATCTTCTGATGCATGTGTGAAGGAATTTTGCTAGGGCGGTGGTTCTTGTCCTGGATACACTTTAGAATCACTTGGGAAAGTTTTGCAAAATAGCTGCCTTTAGGCACCGCTCCGAAAGTCTGATTTAATTGGTCTTTGGAAGGGAAACCCAGGCATAGGTGGTTTTATTTTTGTTTTGGAAGTTACTCAGGTGACTCTAATATGCAGCCAGCAATGAATGCCCAAGCTGATCCCACCAACAGTGTGTTACCACCTGGCCACAACCTCTCCCTCCGTTCCCAGCACAGCCAGGCATGTGTGAAGCTGTCCCACTGTCCCACAGTGAGCTCTGCCTCTCTCCTCCAGCCCAACAGTCAAGGTGCTTCCAGCACCAGGAAGTGTCCCTTCAGCCCTACCAGACGCCTGTTACAACCAGGCGGTAATCCTGCAACTCAAGGGCACCTCCACGGAGCAGGCCTGTGGCTGTGCCTTCCCCTCTGTTCCTCCACCCTTCAAACCCCTTCCGACTCCTGGCTGCCCCTCACCCTAAGGAAGGTATGGCTCGCTCCGCTGCCCACTCCACTTCCTGCTTTTGAATATTTCAGAAGAGGGCAGGCAGAATCCTAAATGCATACCTTCAGGTTCTGAGCTAAAGACCTTAGAAAGTTAAGAAAACAGCCAGTGCATGGTGCTGCCTATAATCTCAGCAACTTGGGAAATTGAGGCAGAGGGACCGCAAGTTCAAGGCCAGCCTCAGCAATTTAAGAGACTGTCTCAAAATAAAAACCAAAAAGGGCTAGGGATGTGGCTCAGGGCTTAAGCACCCCTGGGTTCAATCCCCCATACTAGAAAAGGAGGAAAAAAAAAAAAAAACAACTAAGATCCCCAGCACCATGTTAGGTCTATTGACTGAGTGTCCGCGGACATGGACATCTGTACTTTTAAAGGGTCCTCAGGTGATTGGTGGCAACAGGCCACCCTTCTGGTCTGTTTCCTCAAATGCAAACAGATTCATTTGGTAATCATTTGAGACTACTTTTTGGCTTCAATATTGTGAGCCTGCAAAACACTAAAACCTGCCCTCAAAATTGTGGTCTTCCAAAGTCAGAGAAGAGTCCCCTGCTCTGTGCCCTCATGAGGCAGAGCTGCAGCCAGCCTCCAAGGCCAGCTGTGCCCTGCTCACAGCAAGTCCTCTCCCCTCCTTCCGTGGTCCCAGCTGAGCTGGCTGGCTCCCTGCTTGCCCCCTGTGGATTGATGTAGCAGCAGGTGGCCAACATGGCCCCCTGAAGGGTCCTACTGCAGCACCGGTCTTCACCAGCAGTGCCTGGGACAAGCATCAGGAGCAAGGGCTCCTGGCATTTGCTAAACCCATCCTGGAAAGCTCTCTGGTTTATGATCTCTTGTTCCCAGGTTAAGATGTTTGTCCATCATCTTGGCAACTACACAGGAGCAACTCAAGAAGGCTCTGCAGCTTGATCAACATGCTCATGTTTCTCGTTGCTGTGTCAAGAAATGACCACACACAGCTGTTCAACACACCTATTATCTTCCTTTCTCAATTTCTCCAGCAACCAGCATGTTCATCTCTTTGGCAGTGCTGGGGATGGAACCCAGGGCCTCGCGCGTTGCAGGCAGGTGCTCTATCACCGAGCTACAACCAGCCCTATTACCTCGGTGTCTGTCTGGGGTCCAGGCACAGAAGGCTGCCATCACGGCATCGAGGCTGCGCTCTCAGCTGGAACTCCAAGTCTTCTTCCAAGCTGCCGGTGTTGGCAGTTAGGGACAGAGGTCTCCATTTTCATGAGGACTGTGTGCTGGTGACTTGTCTGCACTAAGTTTCTAGCCCCCTGGGCCTTTCACACTGTGGTGCTGATTTCTACAAGGCCAGTAAGGCAAGCTCTTCCTTCTCTAGTTCTTTTAAAGGATCAACTGCCAGGCAGGCTCATCTCCCTTTTCATTAAATTCATCAGGATTTTAATTATCTTTTTGCCTTTGCCACAGAGCCTCTCCTAATCCCAGGAGGGAGATTCCCTTGCATTCACAGGTCTTGCTCAAACTCCAGGTCACACAAGGGTAGGGGTCAATGGCTGTCTCCAAACTCTGCCTCCCACAAGGGATTTGGAATCCAGCTACAATTTAGCCACAGCCATAACTCCAGCAGGGGACCAGGTAAGCAAAAGCAAGTTGAGAGAATCAAATCAACACTTTTATTTACTGGCAAAATGTAAAAATCCAGGTCTCTTAAATCCACACAATCTCTTCAAATATTTGGCAAGTTGGATTCCAGGTTTGTGTGGGTGGGTGGTGAGGAGAATAAAGTGTTCTCCTGCTCAGAGACTTCCAGTTGGTTCCATGTTCTGTCCTGCTTCTCTCCAAATTCTTATCAACCAGGACTCTTCTACAGTAGAGGAAAGAGGCCACATTTCATAGCACTGGCTCTATTTGTGGGGGACACAAAGTTCCTCCAGAAAGACAGTTTCATGGTCCATAATGACTGTGGATGGCTGTGACAGATATCACACACACGTATATACCCTCTCTTTACAACAGACACACAGAAGTATGCAAGTTTAATACCTACAGACAAACAGAAATGACATAGGACACAGATGCAACACTAAAGTCAGGGTGAGGAAAGGGGGTGGAGAGACGTGGGATGGGATCACAGCAACCTGTGAGTGACTCCTTTGGTGTTGAGACATGAGAGTTGACTCGTTACTAAGATCTGCATATCAAGTAAACCACCAACTTGGGCAGACAGGTAGGTGGCAAGATAACTGAGCTTAGGACAGTGGCTGGGCCTGGAGCTTGTCCCAGAGCATAAATACCCAAGGATGTCTGAGAAAGAGTGTCTGGCCAATGCTTCTGTAAGAACATGCTCCTGTGCATGCTCCCTTCTCCTAACACTAGATGAGGAAAGAAGTCCCCACTGCAGGAAGCCAGGCTCTCCAAGCCTTGGTCTTTGGATAAATAGCAGCACTACACACCACTGTACCCACAGCCAGCTTCCCTGTCTACAAGCACCCTCCCTGAAAAGGGATTTCCAACGGAGAGTCAGCAAATCCAAGGAGGTGGGCGGAGCCACAGTGGTGGGATCTGAGGGATAGGAGTTGGTTGGAGGAGCAGATGTGTCCCATGGGGTCTCTCCTAGGCATCGTGAAGATTGCTGTCACTTAGCAGCACCTTCTCTCCAGGTTTGAAGGCTGGCATCCCAAGGTAGGGGCAGTTGGCGCAGCGAAAAGCATCACCCAGGTAGCACTGTCAGGAGAGAATAGGCAATCACATGGGGAACCCAGGAGCCAGCTCATCCCAGAGATGCAGGCCAGGAAGAGGGTCTGGGTGCATTTGCAGATCCAGTTGGGAAACAAATACTAAGAGTTTTCAAGATCTCTGGTTGCATGAAAAATAACGGCCAAGTAAATATACCTTCACGGGTCACATGTCTATAGTATTTTGGTTTTGGTACTGGGGATTGAACCTAGGGGTGCTCAGCCACTGAGCCATATCCCAAGCCATGTTTATTTTTCTTTTGAGTGAGGGTCTTGCTACGTTGTTTAGGGCCTAAGTTGCGAGGCTGTCTCTGAACTTACGATTCTCCTACCTCAGGCTCCCAAGTCCCTGGATCACAGGCATGCACCACCATTCCCAGTCAAATGTCTATAGTCTAAGTAGTTCAAATCATACCCAAGCTCAGCCCAAAGGCTGAATAACATCAAGTCCCAAGTCTACTCTGAGGTAGAAAGAAACGGGCCAAACTGGGCCTAGAGGTGCACACCTACAATCCCAGTGACTTGGGAAGCTGAGGCAGGAAGATAAAAAATTAAAGGTCAGGGGCTGGGGATATGGCTCAGTTGGTAGAGTGTTTGCCTCACATGCTCAAGGCCCTGGGTTTAATCCCCAGCACCACACACACACACAAAAGTCAATTTCAGCAACCTAGCAAGATCTTATCTCAAATTAAAATAAATAAATACAGAAAAAGGACTGGGGATGTAGCTCAATGGTAATGTGGCCCAGGGTTTAATTCCCAGTAAAAAAAGAAAAAGAAAAGGGCCCCAAATAGAAGTGACTGTGTGAGCATGCTAAGGAGAAAGCCTCTTCCCATTACCACCTAACATGTCTTTCCATGATGGCCCATTACTAAATCACTTGAGAGTAGGTCCCTCAGAGGTGAAGCCAGTCTGTTTAGTTTAGGGTGATGCCTGATACGACTGGGGGTAATGTACACGCTGAGTAATGATCCAGATATTTACGTTTCCACAGGCTGACTTGGGCTGGGCGCTCTTCTGTTCCTGTAGCTTCTCTTTTTCTAGTTCCTCTGCAAGGCCACAGGTGCTAGGGGAAAACAGTCGCTGATGAATGAGATGCCACCACCCAGAAGTCCAAATCCACAACAACACCTTAGACACAAAATGTGCTCTAAGACTTTTCTCTTGTTACCAGGGTGTCGACCAAATGCCTGCAGGGTCTGGCAGACAACAGCCCAAGCAGGAGGCTGCTGGGCGACAGTGATGGGGAAGCAGGTGGCGGGTGGGGCTTTGCTGGGGAGTGCCCTGCTATAGAGGGCGACACTACTCAGCCTGCTATCACTGTGCGAAGCAGACCCAGTGTTGCCGCACTTTCCAAATTCAAGAACAAGACAGGGAAAATTCTGGAGTTCTACTCCTAAGTGATAGAAACTTGCACATTATAAAGAAAATCACGACAATCCAATAAGTCTATAGCCAACAGTCACCGTTCCATTCACATGTAAAATACCAACACCAAGGCTTCCAGGTTCAGAGGATGAACTGGAGCAGGCACCCCCAGTTTCATTTTCCCTCCAACCCCGCCAAAACTTCAGCAAAGACCTAAAGCCACAATGACAGAAAACTGGCAAGGAAACAGCATTGATGCAGCGTTGGCAACCAAAGCAGAGAGGAAGAGGGGGACCACAGTGACAGATCAGGCCCTGCGCATCAGAGCCAAGAGGAGGTGCAGGAAGGGCCTCCCGAGAGGGTTAAAAGGGGAAAGGCTCAAAGATAAAGAGTTTGGACTGTCCCCCGGAGGCTCGCCTGGCTTCTCTCAATAAAGCAGACAAAAGATCCACCTACAGGCTCAGCAGTCAACTGCCTTTTGCCCTCCACTCTTTTTTTTTCTAATTTATTTTTATAGTTGTAGATGGAGAGTACGTCTATTTGTTCATTTTTTAAAATATGGTACTGAGGATCGAACCCAGGGCCTCACACGTCCTAGGCAAGCGCTTTGCCACTGTGTTACAGCCCCAGTCCTGCCCTCCACTCTTACCACTGAGCCGCAACCCCAGCCCTCCACTCTTAACCATGAAGAATCCTACCAACCTCCTATGAAAGCCTCCATCTCACATGGAAGTCAGAGACAAAGCTTAGGAAAAGACAACTTGGAAGAAAGAGCATATAGGGAAAAAATTAAGGGAAAGAATTATTGATACCCTCAAAAGAAGAATTCACATCAATGAAAGAAAAAGAGGATGTTTTAGGCAAAAAATTAAAATCATAGTAGTAGGAATAAAATACCAAGAGATTTTGGAGGACAAATGAAGAAATCTCCCAATTTCAAAAACTATGAAAACTATAAGAGAAGAAAACAAAGAGACAAGACAAAACTTATGAACAAAATAAAATAATACTTCCCAGGACCATGAACATGACTTTTTAGACTGAAAATATGTATTGAGGGGCTGGTGCAAAGCATGAAAATAGACCATTATTTAAGATGTGCTATTACAAAATGATAGCAGGGATAAAGAAGATTCCATAAATTTCCAAAATAGAGAGGTCTATTGAAAGAAGGTCTTATAGAAAGGTCCTATTAAGAAGGTCCTATAGAAAGATTTTATTAAGAAGGTCTTATAGAAAGGTTCAAAGATAACTGTCCTCAGATATTTTATCAAAATCATTTGAAGAAAGAAAACTACAAAACTATCTCCAAAACTAAGTAAGAAAATAATTTTCAGCCTACATTTCTATACTCAAACTACCAATCACCCAAGCGTAGGAAAAAGGCATTTTCACACATACAAAAGTCTTAAAAACTAACAAACAAAACTTAACTCCTAAGTAGGGATTCAAAAAGTACTACTGGGGAATTCACTCCACTGACACAGAAGAAACCAAGGAAGAGGACGCATGACACGAGAAACAAAAGCTACCTAGATGAGAGCAGGAGGGACTCTCAGGAAACGAGAGAAGTGAGAGGCCAGATGTCAGCGCTGTGACACGGTCACATGGAGACGGACACCACAGCTGCCACCACCATGCTCCCTGCCACCATCACACCGTGTGAGCTGGAGGCCAGGCAAGCCAGCCCAGTTTCCGTCCTTGGCTTATGGCAAACATGCACTGGTGGCATTTAACTTTTCCACTCCACACTCTGAGGCCCACATCCACTGAGGACCCTCGCCTCCGCTCTGATCCACTCCCAAAAGTAGAGCCTGGGCTGCAGCAAGCTTGCAGCAGCCCCCTCCCTGACGCGTCACCGACTACACTCCTGAAACCTGCCCAATACTCTACCACACTGTGCCCTTGGTTCCCTCCAATTCTCTCAGGGTTCTTTCTCACTGTCCTGCAAGGGGCTCTTCCAGATTCTCACAAAGGCTGAGACCAAACTATGACCCAAGACCTCATTCAGCTGATCTTCCCCGGCGGCCTTCATGTCATACTGAACGGTGACCTTTCCTTTTCTACTCGGCTCTTTACAACAAAATAACATTGGAGAGTCACACATAGGCGGTCAACTATCAAAAACCACAGGAAGGAGCACATATGATCAAAGTGTCATATGCATATATGAATATGACACAATGAAACCCATGATTCTATGCAATTAACTATGCACTAATTAAAACAGCAGGAATGATTAACACAAAGTGAGAACAGTAACCTCTTGGTGGGGTGAAGAAGATGCAGCTGAGGAAGCACATACAGTCGACATCTAAGGTAGCAGTGACACTTCTCTCCCTTGAGCTGGGTGATCAATCAGGACATGGGTGTTCATTCTTCTTAACAATGTACCTATTTAATATATTCCCTTACACAATACACATTTCACAATAAACAAGGTCTCGAAAGAGTACAACACTGTGACAACTTACTCCAGCACTTACCAGTTCTTACAAGCCTTCCTCTTTTTTCTTTCCCCACATGAAGCAGCCCGTAGGGAAGCGGGATCTGGTTTTTTCAAATCCTCTGGATCCAGTAGCTCATCTGAGTCAATGAGATCCTGGAATGTTCAAAGCAATTAGTGACACAGTCATGGTCTCTCTAATGGAAGCTCAAGTGATCACAGAATGTGACAGCAAATGAACACAGTTCAGTGTGAAGAAGGCACCTACTCTATCCTCATGCTCAACAGGACACACACTCAAGAGGCCCACTGTCCACAAAAATGCATGCAAGGGAATTGGGATATAATTTACATGAGAATAGCTGTAAGACTGGCCAGCAATGTGAGGGGGAATATATATGTGCATTTGTGGGAAGGGTGGAAGCAGGCAGCGAAGAGAGAGAAGTGTCATACTCAGTCCAATGTATGAAGACCCTCAGGAAAAAGGGAGTGAAATATTTTCCACGTAACTCCAAAGTCAAATAAAGAAACATATATTTGTCCAATTTTTTGTAAACAAGTGGATAGTTGGTCTGCAAGCTGTATGACGGTGTGAACTAGGACCTGTACTACTTATCACTCTAACTTTAATCACGGAGGCACAGAAATAAGTAACTATTTTAGATGGAGCTGATCAATGATTGCAAGGACTGTTGTGTTTTTTGGTACTGGGGATTGATCCCAGAGGTTCCCTTGTTTGTTTTTTTTTTTTTTTTTTTTTTTGAGACAGGGTCTCAAGTTGCTGAGGCTGGTCTTGACCTTGCAATCCTCCTGCCCCAGCCTCCTGAGTAGCTGGGATCACAGGCATGTACCAGCAAACCCTGCTTCAAAGTCTTGCTTTTAAGACTGTGAACATTCAGTGACTTGTCCAACGGGGCCAACAAAAACATTTCAGCTCACAAACTCTCTTTTGGTTTATACATGTTCACAAAAGTACTTGATATATTGCGCAAAGTGAGAACAAGAGAATCTGAGGGGAAAGGAGATACAAAAAAATAAATTTAAAATGCTACCAACATGGAGTGTCCTTCAAATCAAAGACACCAGTGACTGGCACAACCACAATGCTGGACTTTAAATACATTCATACCTACAAGTCTAGAAAGCTCACTCCAAACTATAATTGTTCACACTCAAAGTGGTGTCCAGAAGGAGGGGCAAGTGACCTCAGTGCCAACTCACCGTGCTCTCGTCCTCCATGTCATTGGCTGAGAGGGTCCAGAGCTTGGCAGTGGCAGGGTCCACGGTCGGTTTCACTAAATGCAACCAAAAAAAGAAAAAGAACTCCATAAAGACAGCAACAAACTACCCATGCACATATGCGCTTTTTCTTTTCTGAGTACCAGGGATGAACTCGGGGTACGTTACCACTGAGTCAAGTCCCCAGCCCCTTTTGCTTTCTATTTTGAGACAGGGTCTAAGTTGCTGAGGCTGGCTTTGAACCTGTGCTCCTCTGCCTCAGGCTCCTGAGTCACTGGGATTACAAGCATGTGACGCTGTGCTGGCCACATAAGTAAGAGTTTCTATGGAGACTCTATGGAGAATAACTGGAGGGGAGTCAGAAGAGCTGGGTTTGGTCCAGCTGGATCACTTACATAAGAGGCGTGACCTTGAGCTGACCACTCATGACACTAACAGAAATCATATGTTAAGCACTTCCTTTGTACAGACACTACAACAACACTTTATATTCATCATCTAACTCAGTCTTGCTAACAACCTTATGAGGTTTTTGTCATTCTAATTTTAAACCTGTGAAAACAGATTTAGACACTAAAGACTGCTAATGAGGCCACAACTACAAGTCTGTCCAAAGTTTTTAACCTCTATTATTCAGTCTTCCTACTTGATATCTTGGTTTCCCACCCTGTAACATGGGGCTAAACAGGGTTCCTTCTACCTATTTTGAGGATTAAATGAGAAATTTGTCATTCATAAAGACTTCATAAATAGCAAAACCTAACCTCATCTATATCTGTTATTATGCCCTAGAGCTCTTGGTGGCAAGGTATCATAGTGGCAGACATGCCTCAAACCTCCTGATTCTCTGTCTAGGTCACAAGAATGCAAGGAAGGGTGTGAGAGGGCTGAGGCCTGGGACCCAGTGTGGGCAAATCCTCAGAAAGGCCTTTAGAAAGGCAAGTGCAGCCCCCCAGGGACTAATGTCACAACTGGGTGCTCAGACTTTCCATGCCTCATCTAATTGTGCTCATCTAACAGAACCATGAATCCAAAAGTCAGATTTCAAAGGATTTCCTAAGATTTAGACCAGACAGTCAAAACAGTGCGACATGGATGTGTTGGTAAATATTGATCAAGTTTTGCATTTCTCACAGATGGGACAAAAATTCAGACATTAAAAATTGTGATAGGGCTGGGTATGGTGGCACATGCCTGTACCCCAGTTACTTGGGAGCTTGAGGTAGGAGGATTGAAAAGTTCACATTGCCAGCTCTAATAACTTAGCCAGACTTGGTCTCAAATAAAATGAGAAGGGCTGGGGATGTAGTTCAGTGGGAGAGTACTCCTGGATTCAATACCCCATACTGCAAAAAATAAACAAACAAATGCACATGGTAAGAAAGATGAGAGAGGTGGCAAAGTATGTGCACGTGCATGCACGATTTTTTGGGCAGAAGAAATAGTTTTAACAGCACAGTAGGACCATTAGCTGCGCGTGTGGGGCACGCCTGTGATCCCAGCAACTTGGGAAGCTGAGGCAAGAAGATCACAAGTTCAAGGCCAGCCTTGGCAATGTGGCAAAACCCTCAGCAACTTAGATGCTATCTGAAAACAAAAAGCAAAAGGGCTGAGAATGCAGCTCAGTGGTAAAGCACCCCTGGGTTCAATCCCCATACAAAAAAAAAAAAAAGGGTATTATAGGACCCTCAAAGTAAGAAAAGCTGACCTAATAGGCATATGAAAAACAGCCGTGGGAACAGAAACTGGACACCGAATGTCCACTGCCATTGCCATGAGGATAAACACTGTACCTCTGGGGCCTAGAAAGACTTCACTGACTAAACACGTGGCTCCAGCCTCGGGAACGATGAAGCCTCAGTGTCCTCTGGTGCAGAAGGGGCTGCGCTAGACAATAGCTATGTATTATGTCAGGCCTGGATCCTAATATTACCCAGGTTAAAAATATTTGAGCATTCTGCAATTTGGAAATGACAGAGATCAAAGGCATAATCCTCTAAAAATATTCAGATGGCTCGCTTAATTTCTCACGTTTCCCTGGCCCATTCACACAGAAGAATGTCACCAGGCCAGACTTACCAGAAGGAGACTTTTTGGTGATGGAAAGTTTAAGTTGACTAGAAGAACCCACTTCGAAGTTTGGCTTTTTGCCTGTGATCTGAACAGAGAGCAGGCTGCCACTGTTGTAGCCCAGGTGTTCCTGGACAGACTGCTTCTCCTCAGGGCTCAAGGACGCCCGCTGCAGCTGGAATTCAAGATATCAAAGGGATTAATTTGCACATCTCTCATCAATTGTTTTACTATGTTCACCCACTCAGGGTTAAACACTCATTACTGTGTATTAAGTATATAACAGCAGAAAGTAACACTGATCTCTCCCTTTTTTTTTTTTTTTTTTTTTTTGTATTAAGAACTGAATCCAGGGGAGCTTAACTACTGAGCACATCCCCAGACCTTTTAATTTTTTTTTTATTTTGAGACTCAGTCTCACCAAGTTGCTTAGGACCAAGTTGATGAGGCTTGCCTAGAACTTGTGATCCTCGTGCCTCAATCTCTCAAGTCGTGGGGATTACAGGCATGCACCACCAGGCCTGGCCTAACATTGCTCTTCATGACATGTTCAGGTTCACTCATCAGAACCCTAGACTACAGTTTTGTTGGCATGTTTGCTTTGAGAGCCTATCTTTGGAAAGTTTTAAAGCACTTATGAAATATTAGGTACAAAACACTATGCTAGTCTTTGTGGGTGTTTAATGATTATGATTAAAGATGAATCAGACACAGTTCTGTTGAATCATAGAGAAGCATGGGTACAGTGAAGACAGTAGAAATTTATATCCTAAAAGAGAGAGGGGAAAGGAATCCTTTCTATGTTCCTTAAGAAGTAGCGGATAGTAAAGATAGAAAAGGTGGGGAGCAGGATGACAGCTCTATGTTATTTTTGAATGGTTAAATAAATCATGGTCCATTTGTGTCATGGAATACTGTTACATCATTAACAAAAATAAGGGAAAAATAGGTGAATAAGTGTCTAAGATATTTAAAGATGGCAAAAATATAGTGACTGAACTACACAGACTACGCTGTTTACATAAAAAAGAAGTACATGCATATAAAACACAGAGTATACGCTGGTAAACACAAAGGAGGAACTGAACAGATGCACAAAATGCTGGAGGGAGGGAAGTGTGAGCAATGACTGGGATGTCACTTTCACATTCTATATTCTTCAGGATAAATTGAATCTTTATCAGCATTCATTACTTTAGAATCAAACACACAAAATCTTAAAAGAGAAATAAGCAAGGAAGGCATAAAAAATCTGAGGCCTACAAGAAGTCAGATATAAGCTAGCACAGAATAACATTTACCTCTATACACCCAAGAAAATGTTAGCATCAGAGAAGAGTACGGACATGTAACCTCGGTTGCACTGGAACATCTCCACTGAATGGCCACAAATACGATATTCCCTCAACTTTGACCAGCCTGGATACAGCGGTGGCACGTTGGTCTAGACGATAGCATTTCACTCAGGTCTAGGATTTGTGTCCACTGAGAGGTGGGTGGGAAGCAGCAGGGCATCTGCTCTCCCCACCACACTACCACCACCATTAAACAGTTCCTAGGCAAGCAGAACAAGTGGCCCCATGGGTCCTGCCGAGTCTCTTCAAAGAGATCTCTTTCCCACAGTTCCTCACACGCACAGCAAGTCTCACCTTGTTTCCTCATTCCATGTTACTTTCCCCAATTATTCTAACAGGCAGGCTTGATGTGCTCACCCAAGGTTTTAATTCACAGCAAATAAAGTGGTCTATGTGCACGCATACCTCTTTCACTTCCACAAGACCAGAGAGAGTCAGAGCTGAACACAGTTTAGACACTGTCTTCACTTTGCTATCGTTACCTGCCAAGAGGAGAAACCCAGTTAATAGTCAGAACAGGAAAAATTCTAAAGGTCCTCCCTGTGCAGGGGGCAGGCAAGCCCCTGCTTCCAGAGTATGCAGAGTACAGTGATGGCATTTTAATTTGAAAATTCCTGTGGTGTTCGAAGTGCTCTTACCTATCCTCTTATTATTGTTTCTTATTACCTGTTTCTTGAAAACTCCCCTCCAGGGGATGTTGGATAATGAATGTTATAAACTGCAAAGTGCAGAGAAATAGAAGTATTTTCTTTGTGAAGTTCTATCAGAAACATTATATTTAGTCATCAAGGGTTTAAATTTCCAACAAAGAATGTCTGTTAGTTCCACAAAAGTAAAGGATATCTCTATACATTTCAAAATCCTTTCATTTCTATTATTTTATTTGATTAAATACATCCTCACATTTTGATTGAAAGATCAATGGAAAGTGCTAAAATTCAGATCCATGATTAAATGTCTCTAACACCTACACCACTGAGCAAAAAAGAGGTTTTTATTTCTTGGACACAGCCATTAGGCTCACCTCAATCAACATCTGCCTCACCCCTCTCAGACTTCCAGTCATTATTCTAAAATTTTGTATTTTGAAACATTATAGATTTGGGCTGGGGACACATCTCAGTTGTGGAATGCTTGCCTAGCGTGTGCAAGGCCCTGGGTTTAACCCACAGTCCTGGGGGAAAGTGTTGAGGGAGCTGTGTGGACCCCTTCCCTCATCTTGCCCAGGCTAACAGCCCTCACACTCGAAGACCAGGAAACTGACAAAGCACTCTTTATGGCCACGTGCACTTCCTCCCTCCCTGGAAACTGAGAGGTGCTCTCTGTTGCAATAATTTTGTTATTTCAAGAATATTAATAGAAATACACAATAAGGAACCTGTTGAGACTGGCTTTTCCTCTCTGCACACTTCTCTTGAGCCACTCAAGCTGACACAGATCACTTGGCTCCTTTTTATTGTGCTGTTTTCCATGCTACAGACACACCAAAGTTTGGCCTTTCACCTGCTGAATAACCCATTTTTTTTTTAGGTGTCAGTCTCCTTCTATTATATTACCCACTGGGTCAGCCAACGATTGGAATTTCTGTTTCCTCAGCCCTTATCAATAATTCATCCCTAAGGAGAGGCTGTGTGATGGGAATACTGATCTCCAAATGATATCTCCTGTTTAGAGATGCAGCAAGCATGCCCACCAACCCCATCACACGCTGGTCTTTGAAGTGAAGATGTCCTTACCTACGCCTGTCTCTACTGGTTCTTTCAGAAAAAGACATCCCCCAGGCCGAAGGATCCGGGCCATCTCAGCCAAAATCTCAGCACTGTGCAGAGTCATGCTTCCTGGGACTACACCGGACAAGATAATGTCAAAGCTGGATTCCTTGTGGGCAGCTGAAAAGACAGAAGACTAGTCAGCAGTCACCTGAGACCCAGAAGCAGCTTCCCACCGGTTCCCAAGCCCCACAGAAGCTCCAGGATGGTGAAACCCTACCTGCTGAGTGAACACTATTAAACCACCATCACTAGTAAGGGGGCAATGAGGCTCTGCCTGCTCTCCTTAGACTTACTAATTTCATATTCTTTTATGTGCTCAGGAAAGTAAAAAAGTTAAAAAAGAAAAGAAAAAAAAAAAAAAAAAGTAGAACAACTACTGAGGAAAAAGAACATACACGAATCAACTATCCCTAAGTCTGCTACATAGCTCAAGTGAAAAAGGTGACTGGCCACTACTTTCATGTGCCACCCCAAACAAAAAAATCAGCTGTCATGGAACTACACACAAGCAGCACTCCCAGTGAGGACAACAGGTGAAGTACTTACACTGCAACAGCTGGTCCATGTTTTCCACAGACACTTGGCCTCCATCGCCAGTTAACACTCGAAGTTTATCCACCAGATCTTTCAGAGCCTCCACAGGGGATGATTTATCCCAGACCACTGCCACAACCTGGCCAGCTGATATCCCAAAATTTGCCATTCCTCTAGTGTTGACAGACCTAAAAGCTACTGGTCAAAAGAGAATCAGGACTGAGCAGAGTCAGCAGTGCAATTTAACCCATGGACTATCGTCAAGCGATTAGAATCACAACCTACTTCGAACCTCCCACCAGGGAACGCTGATGTCATCAGAAATCCTATTGTAGACTTTGGAGTTGAATAAATGAACCCATTACCTTAAGGCAGGGGGTGAGAACCCTGATGTGGCAGAGTCAAGAAATGGAGATTAGATTCAAGTAAGAAGGTTGGCGACAGGAAGATTATTTGCTTTTTGAGATAACTCAGCATGAATAGACTATAAAACACTCAGGGCATTAATTAGGCAGAATTGTGACTCAGCAAGGAAGGCAAAGAAATTGAGAGATATAACTCGACCACAGCTTACTATTTCTAAAAAAGAGAACCCATTTAAATTTTGCAAATTAAAAACTGATATTTTCCCCTTTCATCAAAGTCTAAAAATTCAAATCCCTCAAATTTATAACAATCAATGGTATCAATTACGTCTTTAACTTTACTAGAGCCAGACTATTCAAAGCACTACATACATGATCTCAACTGATCCTCAGAATAGCTTTAAACTGATACTATTACCATTTTACAGAAAGGGAACTAAGGCAGCTATGTACAACTCACACAACCAGTAAGTGTTAGGTGGATAAAGTAAGGGCTAGAATCTCCTACACTTTAACTATGGAAATTTCCCCCCCACGGGTCAACTTTCTCTTCCATTTGATATTCAGATAAGTATATAAAGTGTTTACAATGAAATTAGGTCAAGGGCTGAGTCTGCTCAACTCCTCCTTTCTTAAACATTAATGTCACTAAGTTTGACTTGAAATAGCTCAAATAAATGAAACAGAAGTGGTTGACTCAGAGACAATTATGTCACCACAGACACTTCAAAGGACAATCTCCTAGCAGAGCATGAAGGCTCATGCCTGTAATCCCAGCAACTCTAGAGGCTGAGGCAGAAGGATCACAAGTTCAAGGTCAACCTGGGTAATGTACTGAGATCTCGGCTTAAAATAAGAAACAAAAAAGGAAGGGGATGCAGCTTAGTGGTAAAACACTCCAAGGTACAATCCCCAGTACCAGAAAAAAAAAGAAAGAAAAAATTAAAAAGGGAATAAAACTAAGTGTCTACAAACCATGTTTGTTAGCCAGAGTCCACCCCTAATACTATAGAGCTTTGCTGCTACTCATTTCAGAAATGAAGTTTTAATTTCTAGAGCAAAATCAACACAGGTTAGCCTGGTAGATTCAGCCTTCATAATGTGGCTCCACCATTCCAAAACTCATTTTCTCTCTCCTGTGCCTTTTATATAGTGTCCTCATGTGAACACCCACCCTTTGTTATCCTGATCTGACTACAAACCCCGGAAAAAGAATGCCAGGTGTCATCAGACAGGCAGTACTCATTAGTCATTTAATTTCAGGTTTTAAATCCCTAAAAAGAATGCCATAGAGAACTGAAACTTTTAAGCTTTTAATTGTCACATGATGTTGAAATAGAGCTCTTGCAAAATCTTTGTTAACTTGGGATCAATTTCATACTTAAGAACCAGACAGGGGCAGGGCATGGTGGCACACGCCTGTAATCCCAGCCACTGGAAGGCAAGGGCTGGGGATGTGGCTCAGTGGTTAAGTACCCCTAGGTTTAGTTCTCAGTAACAACAAAAAGAAACCAGCAAGGGAGGAATGGTTGCGGGGTAGGCTGGGAATGAAGCTCGGCAGTAGAGAACTTGCCTAGCACGTGCGGGGCCCAGATTTTGATTACTGGTAAAAACCAAAACAAAACAAAAAAGAACCAGTCAGAGAAGACAAGAATACAAATTGCTAGGCAGTTAAGTTATGAAATAAAGGAGCTAGGGTTCTAGTTATCACTGGGTCTTATTAGGTACCTGACTACGGGGAAGTTACTAGCCTTTTTGTATCTTCTCATCAATAAAGGAAGGACAGTAACTTCATATTTTTGCAAAGCTGCTATACGAAATAATGAACAATAATATGTAAAGTACTCAGCAGGGTCTGGTACCCAAAGTTCAATAAAATAATGTTCTAAGCCAGGCACAGTGGCACATGCCTGGAATCACAGTGACTTGGGAGGCTGAGGCAGGAGGATCTTGAGTCCAAAGCCAGCCTCAGAAACTTGGTGAGGTCCTAAGTTACTGAGACCCACTTCAAAACAGAAAATAGCTGGCTGCGGTGGTGCATACCTATAACCCCAGCAGCTCCGGAGGCAGAGGCAGGAGCTCAAAGTCAAAGCTAATCAACTCAGTGAGACTATCTCTAAATGAAATACAAAACAGGGCTGGGGATGTGGCTCAGTGGCCAACTGTCCCTGAGTTCAATCCCCAGTACCCCCACTAAATAAATAAATAAATAGGCTGAGGATGTGGCCCAGGGTTAAGCACCACTGGGTTCAATACCTGGTACAAAAAAAGTTCTAAGTACTCTAGGCCCCCACTTCTGTGGCTAGTTCATTTGCCTTTGCTTTAGAGAGTCCTATAAAATCCTTGTCCATGCCTGCTAGCAGGACTCCTCAGGGAGCTATGTGAAACTTCTTTTCCATTGTTAGTGTAAGAGCTAACTTCATGACATCGTAGTATCCTTGAGGGATTGTCAGTAAATTAGAAGAATGTAAATAAAATGCCTTGCTTTCTGTATCTCTGAAAACCAATCTTACAGCACAAAGGAGATCATAAAATAGGTTTATTAATTTTCCCCAAACAGGCAAAGCCCCTACTGTTACTGAAATTAGGTCTTTGTCCCAGTGTCAATTCAATGAGGACATGGTTTTGAGAAAAAGGATAAAGATGGTTTAATGCTCTGCTAGCAAAGGAGAAACAGGGGACTCCCATCCCAAAGGCTGTGATTCTGCCCATCAGTAGGAATAGGGGGCTTTTAAAGAGGTGACTCAAAGGCTCTGCTGGTACATCCCCAAAGTCTGGATTACTTTGTTCTGCCTAACATGGGGAAGAAAGGTAATCCTGTTTCCCCTGAGATTAGGGAGGAGCCTGGAGAGAGGGAGAGAAAGAAACATGTCCATTTAAAAACTAAGTTGCAGTGGCAGAACAATGGCTAGATTCAAAGCAAAGCGGACCACTGATACACTACTTTCAGTTGGTGTTTTCTAAACAAAATAGGAGAAAATTTTATATATATATATATACACACACACACATATATACATATACATATATATATATACATATATATATACACACATATATAGTTGTCCATGGACCTTTGCTTTTTATTTATTTATATGGTGCTGATAATCAAACCCAGTGCCTCACATATGCCGACAAGTGTTCTACCACTAAGCCACAACTCCAACCCTGACAACGTTCTTTTAAATACCTAAAGATCAAAGTGTGATACTTTTCATCATCGGTTTTGTGTAACTGTTGTGGATTTGTGTGTGTGTCTCTCTCTCTCTCTCTCTATATATAAAATACTTATATATCAAAAAAAAAAAAAAAAAGATAAGAAAAAAAATCCAGCAACTAAGCCAACATTCTTAGGAGCTGTGACTCAGGACCCAGTTTCATAACTGAAGAAGTGGTGTAGAAGTCATTGTCACATCATTGACCTTGTTTGTTAGATCACCTCTCCAAATGACTGTTAGACACACATATCCATGGCTCTTCTAAAATGGCAGGCAATAAAAGCAGATGTTTTGAGAATAACTTCTGGAGACATACTTGCTTATTTTTAAGGAAGTCAGTAAGCACCAAATCTTGAGGTATTTGGACCCTCTTAAGAAAATGGCCAAGAGCCAGACATGGTGGTGCACGCCTGTAATTTCAGCAAGTAGGGAGGAAGATCACAAGTTCAAAGTCAGCCTCAACAACTTGGTGAGGCCCTGAGCAACTTAGTGAGACCTGGTCTCAAAATAAAAAAAAAAAAAAAAAAAAAAAAAAAAGAGCTGGGGATGTGGCTCAGTGGTTCAATCCCTAGCTCAAAAAAAGGAAAAAGGAAAGGAAAAAGGAATGGAAAGGAAAGGAAAAAAGAAAAAGAAAGAAAGAAAGGAGAAAAGAGAAAAGAAAGAAAAAAATGGCAGAGCACAGGCCTAGAGTCCCATCTACTGAGAGACCGAAGTAAGTAGGATCACTAGTTATAGACCAGACTGGGCAATATAATGGGACCCGCATGGCAAAATAAATAAAAAGAAAAAGAAAAAAAGCCTCAGAGAGAGAGAGAGAGAGAGAGAGAGATATCAAAAATCCTTTACCTAAATCCATAAATATGGCTTTAAAATTTGTACAGGTTTGGCTTAGGGGTCTCATTGCCCCAAAACCAAGCAGGGGAGAGCAAGATATTTTGAAAACAAACAAACAAACAAACAAAAACTAGATGCTGAGGTGTGCATACAACTTTTTAAATAATTGCACGCTCCTGTATCCCTAATCCAAAGATCATTTACTTCTTCCTATTAGCCTAACCTGACGATTGCCCAGTGAGGTGCTCTGCATTTACATTTTTAAATGACAACACCAATGACCTCCTTGAGCCATCAGGAGGTTTCTTGGCCAATTAGTAATGCCAAAAAGCAACAAAATCAGCTTCTCCCAAACTTGCAGATCCTACAAACCAAACGCGGCATTTGGTAAATCAAGACTGCCGCCTAGGCACCATATCAACTCTTCACGACAAAGACTCGGGTGTTCGTTTTATTAACAAGCATCCTAGAAGATTCGTGCTATTGGCAAGTTTGGGAAATCATGTCTTGGGAAGTTCGGACAAATCACAGGTTCGAATTTACAATCTGTTGGCTTTGGAAGCCCCAAGCTTCCCTGCTTTGCTGCCAGGTACCTTCACAGACCCAAACTTCGGAGGAACTGAGACCCAAGGTCACAAGAGTTCGTTACGAGGTGGAACCGGGTCTCAGACTCCGTCTCCCGGACCCTAGCTCAGCTCTTTCCCACCTCAGCACTCAGTGCCTGGGGCGGGCTCCGCGACAAACGAGGCAGCCCAGGAAGGTCAGGGAGCCACAGAGCCATGAGCCCCAGGACAAGCATGTCCAGGGCCGGGCTCGGCCCCGCACACCTGCTTCCCGAGGCATAAGCCCGCCGGGGTCCTCCACGGAGCGGCCCTGCTACATTCCCACCTAGGGACGGGGCTGGAAATGAGAAATGAGAGGATGTGGGTCAGGGGGTGCCGGGAGAGGGCCGTTAGGGAATGTCGGGCGCTCACTTACAGCTAGGGCCGGCTCTAGAGTTCTCCGCGCTCGCCCGCTCCGGGTCTCGTGCCTCTCGCGAGAGGGGGAGGCTCCACGGAGTCAAGAGGGCGGAAGCGGCTGCGCAGCCGACTGACGCTGTCCGTTGCGTCAAGTCGTTGGCGTGCGTGCCCGCTTCCAAGATGGCGGCGGCGGCGGCAGCGTCGGGCGTGCTGGGCAAGGCAGGCTGGAGGCTCCTACAGCTGCGGTGCCTGCCCGGTGAGGGGGTCTGCCGAACTCGGGAGCCGGGAGGAACTGGGAGGGGGAGTGAGGCCGGCTTGACCTGGGCGGGGGACGGAAGAGGCCGTCGTGGCGGCCCGCGAGCAAGGTGAGATGAAGGGCATCGGCGCGGTCGCCGGCATTTCGAGCTTGAACCGCCCGTTTGGCCGACTTGGGTCTCCAGTTTGCAGCTGTGAGGGGCAAGAGGAGCCGGGCAGGGCCTGTCACTCCCATTTCATAGAGTTAGCGGAGCCTCTGAGGGCTGAATGTGCCCAGGTCACGCCGCTCGTCCGTGGCAGAACTGTCAGCCGCAGACCCATTCCCAAATCCATTGCCTTTGGTCCCTGAGACAGGATCACTCGAGCGAAGTCGGACCGAGACGTCCAGTCCATTGTTTCCCAAAGTCAATCATTTCCCCAACACTTCACTAATTCTGTGACATTCTCTTTACCGCCTTTGCCGCTATGTGCACAGTTATTTTATTTCTACATCTGAGTATCCTAAAAACAGACATTTACTTAAAGAGGAAATTATATTACTGTCATAAATGGAAAACTGATATCACTTGTCACAAATAGAACATACTATGCATTAGCCCATTAACATAAACATATAGGTAATGAAATATTATTTTGCATTTCACCTGAAATTTTCTCATGAACTGCAGTAATTCCAAACGTATTTTGGAATCTCCCATTTCCTTTTCATAGTTTTATGAATATTTCTGTTCATCCACGAAGAGTGGTTTTTTTTTTTTTTTTTTTTTTTAATACACACTGATTCTTTTGAATTCGTTGTTCTGAGTTATTCCATAGATTTTGGAGGGGCGGTACCAGGAATTGAACTAGGGGCAGTCCACCACTGAGCCACATCCCCAGCCCTATATTGTATTTTATTTAGAGACAGGGTAGCACCTCACTTTTGCTGAGGCTGGCTTTGAACTCTTGATTTCTCCTGCCTCAGCCTTTTGAGCTGCTGGGATTACAGGTGAGCGCCACTGGGACCAGCCTATTTTAAATGAATGCCTTTTTTTTTTTTTTTATCATTTTTATACAAAGCTCTAGACTAAATATGTTTAGTAAAAGTAATGCCTATGACTTAGCAAACCTATGCTTAAGTTATTTACCCAAAGGAATTGAAAGCATGTGTATAAAAAAAGTATATTCATGATATCTTTGTTCATAATAGTCAAAATTTGAATCATCTCAGGTATCCATCAACAAAACAATAGTGAGTTTCTTGTTTGTTTTTGGTCTCTATTGCCCAGGCTGGCCTCAAACTGATGATCCTCCTACCTCAGCCTCCTTTGTGAGTAGAATTAAAGATATGTGCCATGCACCAGCAGCTTGATAGTGTTTGTTAATGTAAGACTACTAGGCAACAACAACAAAAAGATCTGTCAGTGATAAACAAAGCCAGACACTAAGTAAAGGAGTTGGGACAGATTTTAATCAATAATAACTTTGCAGAAAGGAAAATTTCAGAATCTGCCCAGTGAGGTGAAATGGTTTGCTATTACCACCCAGCTGATAAACGTAGAAACAGGCAGAGTAGCCATGTATATTTCCCATTTCCTAGTTCACTGTTTTTGCCAACACATCATGTCCCAAGGTTCCACTTCACCCAGGATTCTTGTGTGGGATCCAACACTTGGATAAGTGGTTGTAGAGGCGTCTCTGCCCTACATTTCCTCATCCCCATTCTTTTAGCAACTCTAGGTTTCAAAGGGTCTTCTCTGATGAGTGATCCTGACTGACAGCCCAGTTTCTGTTTTCAGCGTCCCACTGCCGAGCGCTCCTGGTGCCACGTGCCTTCCATGCTTCAGCTGTGGGGTTCAGGACTTCTGAGGAGCAAAAGCAGCAGCCTCCCCACTCTTTTTCTCAGAAGCAATCTGAGCCACCAGGGGCACAAAAACCTGATGTAGAGTCTCCTCGCATACCTCCCAGGTAGGCACCAGAACCCGGTCCACCTGTTTGTGGCCACTTTGCATGCTTGGGAGTATCTGTTTCTTCACTGGCTTAAGCTCCTGTCCATCCCCCTCTTCACTTTCTGTCAGTTCTAAGCTGTCTTTGAAAAGAACCTATCGTTTTTATAAAAATGGTGCCTGTGCATTCTAAAACATCTGAATAATACAGAGAAGTTTGCAAAAATTACCTGAAACCCCAGATATGACCCTGCTGACATTTTTGCCCTCAGATGTTTCTGTAAATCTGTGTATATAATAAATGACTGATTACATTCTACATGCTGTTCCAGAACCTGTTTTTTCACTCAACGGTACACTTTTTTTTGGTATTGGAGATTGAACTCAGAGGCGATGTTTAACCACTGAGCCCCATCCCCAGCCCTTTGTTGTATTTTATTTAGAGACCGGGTTTCACTGAGTTGCTTAGAACCTCCCTAAGTTGCTGAGGCTGGTTTTGAACTCTCGATCCTCCTGCTTCACCCTCTGGAGCTGCTGGTGTTACAGACATGTGCCACCTTGCCTGGCTCAACTGTATACTTTTAATATCTTTTCATGGTTTATTTTAATGATTTTATGACATTCCAGGAAGGAATGGGCCAAAATTTATTTAACATGTCCTAAATTGATGAATATTTAGATTTTCTTCAATGGTATGAAAGATAATGTGATAAACTGTGTCTTCTTTCCTTAAATATGAGAACGCTGATTCAAGAGAGATGCACATTTAAAGTTTTCTTACATATGTGGGTCTAAATTGCCTTCCAAAAAGATAGTAATAATTAACTTTCCACTAGATTTGATTTTTCTTCTTAATTCTGCCACTGAAAATTGAATGTTCCTCAATGTGAAATTAGAGTATTCTTTTTCATCTTTTTCTGGTTTCCTAATTAAAATCCTTTTCGTTTGTTTGTTTGTTTGTTTTCTGGTGCTGGGGATCGAACCCAGGGCGTTGTGCTTGCAAGGCAAGCACTCTACCAACTGAGCTCTCCCCAGCCCAATCCTTTTCATTTCGATTCAACAAATGTTTTTTGAGATTCTAGCATGTGTCAGGCCCTATGAATAATGCAACTATTGCCCCACTCTTATGGAGGGCATAAGGCATAGTATTTGCACAGTCTGCTGCAAATACTAGTAAAGAAACCCACTGAGCTCAGTGTGCTAAGGGCTGTAAACGGGGAAACCCAGGGTGCTGTGGAAAGTTGCCTTCATATCACCAGACTCGACTCACTTGATCCCTTTACTTTGACTCCACAGTAGGAGTCGGATCATGGGATTTTTACAGTGCTGGCAGTGCAGTGTCCATGCTGTAAACATCCTCCCAGCATGTGCTTAGAGGAGACCCAGAGCCTCTGGTTTCTGGTCAGGCCCATTTTGTGCTCCAAGAATAGAGAGTGAGATAAAGTGGGCTGGGTTCTGTTCTAACATTTTAGGTACACAGACCAGAGTGGGGAGGAGGAGGAGGACTACGAGAGTGAGGAGCAGCTGCAGCACCGCATCCTGACGGCAGCCCTGGACTTTGTGCCTGCCCACGGGTGGACGGCAGAGGCTATTGCTGAAGGAGCCCAGGTGTGTATAGGAAGGGCGGGGCAGCCTGACCCAGATCAGCCAGGAGGAATCCCACGAGGCAGCAGAGGGCTTCATGCCTTCTTCCAGCCCAGATTGGAGCCTCTTACAGGTAAAGATTATTTAGGTTTTTTTGTTTTGTTTTCTCAACAGGGTGGATATGGCTTTATTTTTAATTATAAAAAAAAATAGCAGGCCAGGCACATGCCTGTAATCCTGACTCCAGAGACTAAGGCAGGAGGATTGCAAGTTTGTGGCTAGCCTCAGCAATGTAGCAAGACTGTAAGCAAGTTAGGGAGATTCTGCCTCAAAATAAAAAATAAAAAGGGCTGGGAATATAGCTCAGTGGTAAAGCAATCCCTGGGTTCAATCCCCAGTACCCCCCAAAAAAAAAAACCACCCACAATTTAATCACAAAAATAATTCTTGGGCTTATGGTCTAAGGCAGCTAGCTAAGCAAGCATTATCTGTGATCAAAATTACCATATTCCATTGATTCTAAGATGCCATTGTTTGTAAAAAGCACCAGTTTGTTTGTTTGTTTTTGATACCGGGGATTGAATTCAGGGGCACTTGACCCCTGAGCCGCACCCCCAGCCCTATTTTGTATTTTATTTAGAGACAGGGTCTCACTGAGTGCTTAGCTTGCTTTTTGCTGAGACTGGCTTTGAACTCTCAATCTCCTGTCTCAGCCTCCCAAAGTGCTGGGATTATAGGCTTGTGCAGTTGTGCCCAGCCTGTAAGAAGCATCATTTTTAATGCATCAATAAAAATTAAAAATGCTGCCTATTAATCTCTGACATGTTATAAATTTAAATCTGGAATGTCCCCCCAAAGAAAGCTTGATCCCCAATACAGCAACATTTAGAGATGGGGCTTTTGGGAAATGGTTGAATCATGAAGGCTGGTTTCACCGGTGGATTAATCCATGGAAGGATTCATAATTAACAGATATTGGGAGGTAATGGAGACTGGTGAGGTGGGGCCCAATTGGAGGAAGTAGGAAAGTAGGACATGGTGGTGTGTCCTGGAAGGGCATATCTTGCTCCCTGGCCCCTTCCTCATTTTTTCTGCTTCCTGGCTGCCCCGAGGTGAGCAGCTTTCCTCTGCCATGCCCTTGTGCCATGATATCTCTGCCTCATCGCAGGCCTAAAAGCCAGCCAACCAAGAACAGAAACCTCTGAAACTGTGAGCTAAAATAAACCTGTCCTCCTTTAAGTTGTTATTCTCAGGTATTTTGTCACAGTGACAGAAAGCTAACACATCAATTCTGTGATTCACAATGATTTTTTTTTAATGGAAAATATATGTGCATCTTAGAATAATGAGATACAGTGTTTGAAAACCCCCAAGAGGGAACCACTTTGAAAACCAACACACCTTATTTCTTTCAGCAAGTCTAACAGCATTTACTCCTGCATTGAAATAGACTACTGCTTTAGATTTAGCAGTGGGCTCATGTTTAGGCCATGCGTGCAGCGTCATCTAGCATCTATCCTAGGCGAGGCCTCTTGGATGATGGGCAAGTTGCTGCTTTACTTAAATCTGTTATTTCTTTTTCTAATTTCACTCTCTCACAGGAGCACACTTGGTAATAGAAGTCATATAAGTGGAATTTGTAAACTCAGACTCAACTATATGCTTATTGTGAAAACTAGTTTTTTCCTATATTTTTTATTTTTGCATGATAATTACACGTTTTTCCCCATATTTTTTATTGTTGCATTATAATTATTCATAATGATGGGATTCGTTGTTACATATCCATACTTGCACTGGTATAGTGATATAATTTGGCCAATATTATTCTCCAATATTTCCCCTTTCCCTTCCCTTCCTCCCCGTCTCTGGCCCCTTTCTTCTGCTCTACTGGTCTCCCTTTGATTTTCAGGAACCCCCCCACCCCCCACACACATACACCTTTCTTTCCCTTATTCCTAACTTTCTCATGTAAGAGGAAACATACAATTCTTGACCTTGAGTGGCTTATTTCACTTAACATAATGTTCTCAGGTTACATCCATTTTCTGCAAATGATATGACTTCATTCTTCTTTATGGCTGAATAAAACTCCATACATTTTCTTTATCAGTTCATGCATTGATGGACACTTCATCTGGTTCCACATTGGCTGTTGTGAACTGTGCTGCTATAAACGTGTATGCATGTATCACAATAGTGTGCTGACTTTGCTTATTTAGGATAGTAGCTGGGTCATATGATGGTTGCATGCCTAGTCTTTTAAGGAGCCTCCATGCTGATTTCCACAGTGGTTGTATAGTCCCACCAACAGGGTAAAAGTATTCCTTTTTCTCTACATTCTCTCCAACATTCATTGTTACTTGTATTCTTGATGACTACCATTTTAATTGGAGATGAAATCTCAGTGTAGTTTTGATTTGCATTTCCCTGATTGCTAATGATGTTGAACATTTTTTCATGTATTTTTGGCCATCTATATTTCTTCTTTTGAAAAGTATTGTAGTTCACGTGTCCATTTATTAATTGGGTTATTTGTTTTGTTTTGATTTTTTTGGTGTTTTTTTAATTCTTTATATATTCTGGATATTAATCTACCAGAAGAATCACTAGCAGAGATTTTTCTCCCATTCTGTAGATTCTCTCTTCACATTCTTGTTTCCTTTGCTATGCAGAAACTTCTTGATTCGATGCCATCCCATTTATTAATTCTTGATATTACTTCCTGAGCTTTAGGGGTCCTGTGGAGAAAGTCATTGCCTGTGCCTATATGCTGGAGTGTTGAACCCTATGTTTTCTCCTAGCAGTTGCATAATTTCTGGACTAATTCCTAGATCTTTGATCCATTTTGAGTTGGCTTTTGTGCAGGGTGAGAGATAAGGATCTAGTTTCTTTTTCTACATATGGATAACCAATTTCCCCAGCACCATTTGTTTAAAAAGGTGTCTTTTCTCCAACATGTTTTTGGCACCATAGTCAAGGATCAGATGACTGTAGATGTCTGGGTTTATCTCTGTGTTTTATTCTGTCCTATTGGTCTGTGTGTCTGTTTTATGCCAATCTCAAGCAATTTTTGTTAGTATAGCTCTGTAGTGTAATTTGAAACCAGGTATGGTGATGCCTCCAGCAGTACTTCTGTGGCTTAGAATTGCTTTGGCTATTCTGGATCTTTCATTATTCCAAATGAATTTTAGAACTGTGGGGTTTTTTCCCCCTAGTTCTATGAAGAATGTCATTAGTTCATTGTGAAAACTTTGAAAAGTACAAACAGATATAAAAAATAACTTGAAAATAAGGCACCTATGATCATACCAGAGATCCTCTTGTCCACATTTTAATGCCTATTCTTTCAATTTAAAAAAACCTTTATTAATCATTGTTTATTGAGCAAGTAGTATGCATTAGGCACTGTACTAGGGACGTGACAGTGGTCACAGTGGACAAAGTTCCTGCCCTTGTGGGGCTTCCAAGCCTGTGACATTAAGCAAATATACAGTGTAGACTTCTGAAAATATGGCAAGTGCTGCCAAGAAGAGGTGCTATTGGGCCATGCGGTGGAGGACTTGATGTAATATGGGTTCGGAAAGGCTTTTGAGCTGAGAACTGAGGAACAAGTAGATTTTATCTGGTTTTGGAGGGGACTCTGCGGGGGCGGGGATGGAGAAGTCCAGCTAGAGAAGCAGCATGTGCAGCATGAGGAGAAGAATGTTGCCTTAGAAAAGCCAAAGAAAACCAGCGCGGAGTGAAGGAGGAGACCTGGAGGCAGCACTGAGGACGGCCAGTGAGGCCAAATCAGGCACCGCTTAAAGGTCATGTTAAGGAGTTGGGCTTTTTTCTTTCTTTTCTTTTTTTCTTTTTTGCGGTGCTGGGGATTGAACCCAGGGCCTTGTGCTTGTGAGGCAAGCACTCTACCACCTGGGCTATCTCCCCAGCCCGGGCTTTTATTCTAAGAACAACTGGAGACGTAGGGTTAAATTTGGCATCTCAGAATATCACGGGGTAAAAATGGATTGGTGGCAGAGAGGCTCCGTGGAGGCTGCTGCCAGTCACCCAGAAGAGATGAGGTGATCCAGCCTTGAGCAGTGGCAGTGAACCGAGGACAGTGGGTAGGTTTGGTGTAGGTTGAATGTGGGAGGGAGCAACAGGATGGTGGTACCAGGGTCAGCAGTGTGGGTACACAGTGGTGTGGGTACTGAGGGGAGGACCACTGGCAGAGGGCCAGGTTTGGGGAAGGACCATGCAGTCTTGATCTCTGTTCAGTGTGAGGGTCTTTTGAATTTGCTTAGAGGAGGCATCAAGCAACTCAGTCCCTGCACCGGAGGAGGGTGCTGGACTGAGGTAGGCCTCCAGGCACGGTCAGCTTATGTATGTCATAATGAAATTGTGCAAGTGAACGAGATTGCCCAAGGCAAGGGAGGAATGTGGTGAGAGGCTTCGAGACCACCAAGGAACCATGAAAGGCGAGGGTGGAACAGAGTGAGCGCCGCAAGTACTAGTTAGAGTGTCCCTGCCGTGGGGGGTGAGGCAGGAGAGGGCAGACTGGGCAACAGAACTTCAGTAGCTGCAGTAGCAGCTGCCATGGGGGTGAAGTCCTGGGTCAGAGACCAGCCGGGTTGGGTTGAGACTCGAGTAGAAGGTGAGGAAGTAGCAGAGCACTTGGAGGGGCAGGGGACGTGGGGTGGGGGTTTGAGCATGTTTGGACACCCGCAGGAGGAGTACAGAAATGAGTGAGGGTGAAGGGGCGGAGAAGATGGGCAAAACCCAAAGCAGCACGCTCCTCAAAGGCAAGAACTGAGATCTGGGAAACAGACAGGACTGGCCGTGAAGGGGAGTGCAGAGCTGGAGAAGACAGCTGCGGGCTAAGTTTCTAGAACACTGGGAGTTCCCAGAGGATGCTCCTCTTCCCTCTCTGAAGTAGGTGTGGCTGCATCGTGAACCTGAGGTGAAGAAAGGGTGGGGGAGACAGGTTTGAGGGTAGACGAGGTTCAGAAGAAAGTGATGGAATAAAGTAGAAGAAGGAAATGTAACAGGTTGTGTGGGAATATTAGATTATGCTGAATATTCTAAGAGTAACTCTGCTGTGCATCTTTCACAGTGGCTGCATAGTACCTACTGTGTTGACTCAACTTCGGTTAAATATGTGGGTGTTTCCAATTTTTTAGTATTGTAAACGTATTCATATGACACAGTTCTGATTAGTGTATTTAGGAAATATGTCAGGCATAGTTGCTTTTTCAGGGAATATATTGCTTAGAATCCAGTTAGGAGACAACAGCCTACCAATTACTGGAAAAGAAGTCAATAGAACAAGTTGTTAACTCTGTATCAACTCAGTTGCCAGGTAACAGAAAGTATAGAAAGAAAGGTATTACTGAGGTAGCAACCACAGGAAGCACCTTCATCCCAGGGCTGAGGAAACAAAAGGAAGAGCTGGAATTATGAAAATGAGAAGCTTGAAGGAGAGTCCCCATGGGGGAAGGTGGGAACCACAGGCCTCTGAGGAGGCGCCGCCTAGCCGGCACAGGTGTCTCTGGTTGGAGGGAGAGTCCTTGGGGGCCGCCACCTGAGTTGGGGGGCAGGGAGAGGATGTGGCTCTATGAACCTCGTTCTGCATGTCTTGGAAAAACTGCACACCAGGTTCAGCCACTGCTTCTGGAGGGCGCTGCTGCTTCCAGGTGAAGCAGCTCCACTGGGGCTGCTGCTCCCAGCAACCTCAAGCAACAGGGAGCACAGGAGGAGGAGGAAGCAGGTCCCTCCCTCCTCCTCAGCCTCTCTCTAGGAACCGTATCTGCAGAGCCTAATGGGGACAGAAATGTGGTGCAGAGTGCCAGCCGCACATTGCAGACTGAGCCTGGAAGGGCAGGCGATTTAGCATCTGGCCTAGAGCTCACACACGTACTGGAGACAGACTAGCCTGGTGCGTAAGAGCTCCGAGCCCTGTGAAGTGTGGGTGACCTCGTACCAGCCCCTAGAGCTGCTGCGAAGGGGCTGGGAGACGGTGTAATGAGCTCAGTGCGTACCGGCAGGTGGTGAGCAAGCAGTCACCATCAGTGTCCAGGCTGCTGTCACAGTCCTCTGAAGGTTGTTCTCTCCTCCAAAAGAGAGGTGCTGCCCCTCCAGCAGTAGGAATTCATATTTAATATGTTTGTGTTCTTTTCCTGCCATCTGTCCCTGCTGCTTTCAGCGTCCTGCCTTCGGTAGATGCTCAGTTATTGCTGTGGATCAGGAATAGCAGAGTTTCTGTGGTTTTGTTAACTCCTTGACAACTCATTATGAAAAATTTTGTTTTAAACAACCAACAGGTCCAATTTCCAGCAGATGCAAGTGACCAAATGGGGGGGGGGGGGTCAGTAAGGGAGTTACAGGTGCCCTTTGCAGACCCCTGGTGGTATTAGGGCTCCAGGTTTCAAGTGCCAGACCAGAGCTCAACTCTAACTGACTTACTTATGGTAGAGAGGGATATTTTGGCTCATTTAATGCAGGAAAGTGTGGAAGTAGCTCTGGCACAGTGTTTTTAGATGGTGCTGCCAGGAATTGTCTCCTTCACCTCTACTTTGCTTTCTTCTCTGAGCTTCCTTCCCAGCAGGGGCTTCCCATGCAAGAGTAAAATAGTGCAGCAGGCCCAGCAGGAAGAGAACTTTCCCTTCAGTACTCGTGAGAGTACTCAGGTGGGCCCCGAGACCTGCATGTAGTCCTGTGCCCATGCCTGTGCTGATCTGTGAGCTCTGGTCATCCAGACCTGGAGCCTGTGCTTGGCACACACAGAAGGGGCTTGGTGGAGTGTGGAGAGACTGGTGGTAGTCAGCTTCACCAAAATCACACGGACCCACGGGGAGGAATGGGGAGTCTCACTGCCAGTCCAGGCCTTGCTGCTGGAAGAGGCATTAGAGATGCACCGGCAGTGAACGTCCACCCACTGCCCGCCCTTGTCTGTTTTCTCGCCCTACTGTAGTCTCTGGGTCTCTCCAGTGCAGCAGCCAGCATGTTTGGAAACGATGGCAGTGAGCTGATATTGCACTTTGTGACCCAGTGCAACGCTCGGCTCTCCCATGAACTCGAAGAGCAGCAGAAGCTGGTGCAGCTGGGCCAGGCAGAGTAAGTCCTGTGACATTGTTGTTCAGGGTGGCAGCTAAGGATGGGGACTTGGGCCCCACCAGCTGTCCCCAGGAAGCCAGCCCAAGCAGAGCCAAAAGAGGGTAGCACCAGCAGCCCTGCTGCTGAGGTGGAACTGAAACCCAGCAGCATGTCTCCAACAGCTTTAGCCAGGCCAGCATCAGGAGCTGGTGAAACCCTCATCCCCAGGGCTGAATAAGCAGTAGCACCAAGCTCCTGCCTTTGACCTGGAGACACACTGTTTTCTTTTCCCTCTTCCAGGAAGAGGAAGACAGACCAGTTCCTGAGGGATGCAGTGGAAACCAGACTGAGAATGCTGATCCCGTACATCGAGCACTGGCCCCGGGTAGAGTCCACATCCAGGCCCACAGCAACAGTAGTATCCGTGCTTAACATTCTCAGTCCCTTTCGCTCAGAGGACTTTGCACATTGTGGAGAAGTTAGCTCACTAATCTCCATAAAGCCAGGAATGCTTAGTATAGTTGGTAAAGTTAGGTTTCAAGCTTGGGAGTGCCAAAGAGAACGACCCTGAGCCATCTCTGTCTCAGTTCTTGGACGTGGGAGTGGCCTGCATACTAGACCACATCCTGGGTGGGGTCCCAGCAGCTGAGTGTGCCACCAGGTCTTTAGTGAGGAGAATCCATGGAAGAGGTTGGGATAGTCAAGGATTCTGTCAGCCATCTGCACTTTAATAATAGCCTGTTGTGTTTAAGATCTCAAGGACTGGAGCTTCTTGTCCAGTTGTCAACGTGATGCTTGGGAAAAGGAGTATTCATTCCAAGGGCTTTTGTCTCCTTTTCTGATGTTTCCTTTGTCCTCTGTTTCAAAGCATGTCACAGTGTGGACCATTCTCTGAGTTAAGAAAATACAAAGAACCTCAGAAATGGGAGAGATTTAAATATCCAGTGTTCTCAGTCCTGCTGGAAGACTGTTGAACATGTAATTCCAGTTATCCAGTTGACAGACTCTTGAGCACCTTTGGTGCCCCTGACCTCAAGTTTGGTGTGAAGGGACCCCAGCCCAGGTTCATCCCACCCCCTGCAGGAGAAGCCATGGAAGTCTGGCCCTCAGCTGCCTTCCAGATTCAGCACGGCTTTTCCTTTGGGGCTGCTTAGCTAAAGTTTAAGAGAAACTTTCCAGCCAATCCAGGACCTCTCATCAGCTCCACAGACCACTACCAGGGGTTTAGAGTTGGAAAAGAGGCAAGACCTTATCCTGCTAGACCAGGAGGAGCTGATGTCTGCTAATGGCTGGGGCCCTGTTTTGTGCCATCACTCATATAAGTTGAAGGAGTTTTGCTTTCAGGAAAGCAATCAACCTGAGTCGAGAGCTGAACAGGGAAGGGTGTGTGGTGGTGCTGCAGTGGCACGGAGGGCAGGGGTGCTGCTGGCCCTGGGGTCAGCCCAGTATGGCGCCCTGGAAACCCCCCAGACTCTCCTCCTTTGAACCTCCCTCCCTTCTGATTCTAACGCTTTGTGGCAGAATGAGGTCCCCCTCTCCCATCCTTGCTTTCAGGACTCAAAAAGAGACCAGTCTAGACCCTTTGGTTGTTTACATTCCCAATTCCAAATATTAGGGATGGAGAATCTATTTTTGTCAAAGTTAGGACAAAAACATGCCCCAGGCTCCCCACTTTAGTCACAGTTGGTAACTCCAGGAGCTCACAGCACCGGGTGGAGATGGCAATTCTCAGAGAATCAGAGCTGGGCCAACCCCCTCGTACACTCTGCAGCCACCTGTGTGCGGTACCTGTTCCCTGTCATTCTCTCCTCAGGCCCTCAGCATCCTCCTGCTCCCTCACAACATCCCACCCAGCCTGAGCCTACTTACCAGCATGGTGGATGACATGTGGCATTATGCAGGGGACCAGTCTACTGACGTGAGTGTTTTCTGTAGGTCCATAGGACGCTGGGACGGGGCTGGGGAAAGCACTTCTTAAAATTTCTTTGATCACAAGTCTCCTCAGGGGCCCTGCAAGAGTCATTCCCATCTGAGACATGAAGAAGTTCCCTCAGTAAGCAGAGTGGGACCTAGGTCGTCTTCATTCAGGAACCCGCTTTCCAGTCACAAACCAGTGCTTATTCCTTCCCACGTATAGTGGTGGCACAAGACCTCAGGAGGCCTTGTGATTGGGAGGCCTTTTAATAGCCATTCTCCCTCCCTCTCCTGAGATGTAGGTTCTGCAACAGAATTCCTGTGTCTTTCCTGAGACTGATTTTGAAACAAAGACATGCCATGTAGACCCCATTGCTTTAGAAAGAAACTCTCTCTGCCACCCATCTTGGCCTGCTCTGCCAAGAGATCCATGATTCCCTTTAAATAAGAACCAGGAAAAAATCTGACTTGTTCATGCTACCATATTTCTGGTGGGCTATTAAAAAATCAAAGTACACTGTCATAAAATAAATTAAAATGTGATGGTACACTTTGGAATCCAGGAGGGGGAGGCACATGGGTACTCCCACCACACTTATAACAGAGTGCTTTAATCAACATCTTCATGTGGGAATTTACCACCAACTGAGATGGTAGGAACATGAAATTAGAAAGCAAAGAAATTAAAGGAATAAAACACCAAGCAGCTGAGCTGGTACACTAGAGAGTGGTTTGCCAGGACCAGCAGAAGTCACTGAGGGACCTGAACTCTCATCTTTCCCAGCGGTTGTGACCTGTCCCTGATCCTGCCCCAGCCCTCACTGTACTGATGAGCACACTAGGGTTTGATCATAACTGCCTGGTCATAGAGCCTCCCTGGGACTCAGATGTCCTAAGACAGTCTTTTTCCCTGAAATTCCAAAATGGATTGGATGTAGCCAGATCACCTGAGATGCTTGTTAGACATCCTGGTTCCTAGCCCTTAATTCAGACCTACTGACTCACAGCTCTCAAGAGGTCGGGCTCAGGAGCGTACATTTCTCATCCCACAGGTAAGTCTGATGCCTAGCCAAGTTGGGGACAGTATTGTTGTCCAGAGGGTTATGTGTATCTGTGAGGGAAAGAAGTCGGGAGGGAGCCCAGGAGTCACCAAGGCCTTGGATGGGAACTACCTCGACCACCACAGCCCACAAGAGCAGTGGTAACCCTCTTTCCTGGGTGGGTTTCTCTGCAGTTTAACTGGTACACCCGCCGGGCCGTGCTGGCTGGCATCTACAATACAACAGAGCTGGTGATGATGCAGGATTCATCCCCAGACTTTGAGGACACTTGGCGCTTCCTGGAAAACCGGATTAATGATGCAATGAACATGGGCCACACTGCCAAGCAGGTAGTTGGGGACAAGCCATTTGGGAACCTCTTCAGAGGGTTCATTCATCCTCCTCAGACCACAGCTGGTCACCCTGGCAGTTCTCTTGCTCCCTGTCGGCCTCCGCTGAGTCCTAAGAGCCTTCCCAGGGAACCTGGCTGCTTCTCTCTCATTCTAGCCCTTCTTAGGAGCTGTGCTTTGCCCATGTGTGACTGCATTGTCCACAGACTCTTCCTCCAGGGCACCGGGCAGTCTCAACTCCACTTGAGGCCATCCCAGTCTTCCTGATTGGCCCCATCTGTTCCACCTTTATTTATTTATTTATTTATTTTGGTATCAAGGATCAAACCTAGGGGCACTCAACCACTGAGCCACATCCACAGCCCTATTTTATATTTTATTTAGAGACAGGGTCTCACTTAGTTGCTTAGTGCCTCACTTTTGCTGAGACTGGCTTTGAACTGGCCATCCTCCTGCTTCAGCCTCCCAAGACTCTGGGATTACAGGTGTGGCACCACACCCAGCTGTCCCACCTTTGAATTCATGTTGGGTCTTAAGGGCTTCTGCCTCCTTCCAGGTGAAGTCCACTGGAGAGGCACTGGTGCAAGGCCTCATGGGAGCAGCAGTGACGGTGAGTGCCACCCAGCTTATCCCTCTAGTCCTGTGATACTTATGTGTCACCCGCATCGTTTGGTCATCTTAAACTGAAGACTAGTAAGACTGACACTGGTTCATCCCTAGTCTCGATCCCACATTATCATGTCTATTTGCTGGCATCAGGAAATGTCTCTGTATCTGGGTCCCCCTCCCCCGTCCCAGGTGTTAAGAGCCTGTATCAGAGCCACACCTGCCACCTGGAAAACTCCAGTCTTTCCCTGTGGCCTCCTAGAGGAGGGCGGGACCTCACCATTCTGTTTCCATCCCTGTGTCAGCTCAAGAACTTGACAGGTCTGAATCAGCGCCGGTGAAAGGAAGGAGTATAAACCCGAGTGCCTGGAAGAAAACGTGCAGGTAGATTTAAAGGGTTTTTAAAAGAAGTGCAATCTGTGGAACAAAGCGTTACTAAGAACACACTGAAGGACTCTGGAGTCACCGCAGCAGCTCTGTGGGAACCACAGGGCACTCCGTGATAGTTCTGACCTGGAACTGGGCTACTTCTTCAGTTCCTGATCCCAGGCCTGCCTTCTGATGCCTTTCTGCATTACAACTGCGTGACTGGAAAATAAGACCCATCCAAGCATTCAAGCCACAGAAACGCAACATGTCCCTGTCACAGTCTCCCAGTCACCTTGGTCATGTCTTAACCTTCCTAGAAATGCTCTCTGGAGCTCCCAAATCAGAGCCAAAGTCTGAAGTTACCACTAGGTGGCAGCTCAGCCCGGGCGCAGCACAGGCCGTGCATACGGAGGTGTTCCTTTGCTGTCCTGAGGTGCTGTTCCTGTGGATCCACTCAGAAAGCTAGACAGCGCCTGCTGGACTGTGGTGCTCAGCCTGGCCAGAAGTGTGATGCAGGGGTGGCCAGGGGTGTCATTACACCAGCATGCATTGCAGGATTAGTGTATTTAAAATCTGTAAAAAGAATAAATACGTTTGAAGCATTTTGCTGTTTTGCAGTTGCATGTAGACCACGATAGATATCCAGGACACCCCGCAGGAGACAGCAGTGTTGTGGGAAAGGCTTGAGCCTAGCGGCCAGGAGACTTGAGTTCTGGTTCTGATGCTAATACCTTCCAGGTAGTTATGGCAACTCCATGTCTCTGGGCCCAGGTCTTCCCATCAGTCAAATAAGGATAACAGGCACCTCCCCCCAGACACGTGCTGCCTTGGCTTCTCTTGTCTCTCACCCCTTGGTGATCATCCTTAGCTTTAGTAATTTTCTCAGCCTTTGGGCTGATGGGCTCCCTTTGCATCTCTGGTCGACTCTTGTCTTCTGCTCTGCTCCCTCCTGCCCGTGTCAGCTGAATATTGATGGGGATGTCAGGAGCTAATAAATCTCAGATCTCTTCTTTGGGGCCTGCCACTGTTCTTTCTGTATCTCTCTGATTCTTTGTGTCTCTGACACCCTGTGAACTTCCTGTAGAAGCTATTCCACATTCCATTGCATTTTCCCCTTTATCCTTCAGGGCATCCATCTCACGCTTAGCAGATGGCTATAATTCATAATTAACTGAGATGGCCTGGGCTGTGGAGTAGGAGTCCCCTTGGTGTCCTTCCTCTAGGCTCAGGGAAAAGTGTCACTCCTTGCCATAGCAAACTTCTCTGTTTCCTGATTACTTCTCTGCTCCCTAGATGAGGCTCCTGCCGGGTTCTATTTAAGGGCCTCTTTTCTCTGTATGAGCAGCTACCAGTTTTTTGAGAGCCATTTAAACGCACCTCTAAGCTGTTTAGGGGCCTTTGGTAATGGAGCATACACACACTCTGTGATGCGTCCTGCCAGGCCCTGGGGATGCAGAGATGAAGAGCTCTCACCCACTGCAACCACACAGAACTGTAGACGATAAGCCCTGCGTGGTGGTGCACACCTGTCAGCTCAGCTACTGGAGAGGCGGAGGCAGGAGGATTGCAGGTTCAAAGTCAGGCTTGGCAATTTAGTAAGACTATTACAAAAAACAAATAGGACTGGTTATTTACTCAGAGTGCCCATGGGTTCAGTTCCCAGTTCCAAAGGAAAGAAAAGAAAAAAAATCTGTGGATGCATTGTGTCTTTTCCTGCTGTTTTCAGAAGTGCATGATCTCAACTCCAAGGGCAGACAGGAAAGGGTATTATAGGCCTGTTGTTCAAACATACTTAGCTCAAGTATAAAACTGGAAATTTTTCTGAATTTTTAGGTTTTTTTTTTTTGTTTTTTTTTTTTTTTTTGGTATTGGAGATTGAACCTAGGGTACCACCGATCTGCTACGTATATCCCCAGCCCTTTATTTTTTTATTTTGAGATAGGGTCTCCAATTAGCTGAGGTTGACCTCAAACTTTCAACCTTCCTGACTTAGCCTCCCGAATCTCTGGGATTACAGACAGGCGTCATCACGCCCAGATAGTTCATTGTTGAGTCAAAAACATGCTCAAGTTTTGCCACGTTACCTTCCAAGATGGTTGAACCTGAGGTACTTGGGAACAGGTGGGTTTCCAAGACGCGGGCCTGGGGCGGTTTCGGCCTCCGAGCAGCAGGTGGCGCTGCTCGCGCGCCTCAGCGGAAGGGGCAGGGGCCGCGCTGACCGGCTTCCGGTGACGGAGGCGGCGCAAGCGCAGCAGGGCCGACGCAGGGGGGTGACTGGCCGCAAGGCGCTATGCCGTACGCCAACCAGCCCACGGTGCGGATCACGGAGCTCACCGACGAGAACGTCAAGTTCATCATTGAGAATACCGACCTGGCGTAAGGCTGCTGGGGGGCGAGGCTGGCGGCTCGGCGGGCCGGGGTGAGGGAGGGAGTCCTTGAGCCGCTTGGGAATCAGGCGGGGGCCGGCCTGTCGCGACAGCGGCGCCCTCACGCCGCTCGGGTTTTCCTCCTTCAGAGTGGCCAATTCTATTCGGAGAGTCTTCATCGCCGAGGTCCCCATAATAGGTAAGCGACCCCCGCTTCCTGGTTGCCAGAACTACCATTCCCGCCCCCATTCCCTCCGCCCACCTGGGGCTCTTGCCTCCAGCCCTTGGTTGCAGTGGCGGTGCTGAGAAAACGGCAGTGCTGGAGACTTGATCAGGCCCCGTGTCCTTGACCCCTTTCTGGCTCCCACGGGCCAATTAGGTCCACCCTTACCCGGTGTGTGAGGAGCGTGGGTGGCTTGGGTTCCAATACTGTTTTCACTTGCCGTCTGTGCAAACAACAGAAAGAAAGAGGGCGAGTTATTAAACCTCGGCATGCTGCGGCTACTTTCCTCATCTGCAACGTTCAGACTCTAGTGGTACTTACCCGGGTCCTATCAAGGATCAAGGGAAGTGAGGTCGTCTGTGTTAAGTGCTTTGGTTTACTGAGCCGGTAGATGTCTTTTTTAATGAATCTGTTCTTTCAGCTGCATGTATGGAGCACCCAAGTGACAGGCGTGGTGCTAAGCACTGGGGATGCAGAGCCGTGTGGAACAGGATTTTAGCTTTCTTGGAGCTCGTAGTGAAGTTGCAGGGGGGAAAAAAACGAATCCATACACAACAGTGATGCAAGGCAGACTGTGATCAGGACAGGAGACGCATAGCCACAGTGAAGCTGACATTTAGTAGGAGGAAAACCTGTCTCTGGTCGGGGTCCAGTTTCTCTGCTCCAAGCTTTTTATGTGTTAATCATGCTCATATAAAGTTCTACAAGTAGATTCTGAATGTCAGCTCGGAGAAAATGGTCAAACAAGAGTATGAGTCATAGCTGCTGCTTCAAGTATTCAGACTAGGAAATAAGCAAACCAAATGAATAGAGAGCAAGAAGATGTTTTAGTGTATCCACACTACCGCCCCCAGGAATGTCATCAACTCAGCTTGGACTGCCAGTCTTTCCCCTGCCTAATCCCTACAGCCTCTGGGTGTGTTTCATCCTGAGTAAAGAGAGAGTTGTGCTTTTTGATGTACTTCTGGGTCCAAATGCTGCTTTCCCCCCAAATTCAGTTTTACAAATGATATCGAGTACCCACACTAGGAATGCAGAGAAGTGTCAAGACCCCGCCTTGGGGATTTTCAAAGATTGAAGTACAGGCCAAATGTGAGAAGTGCCTTAGGGAGGTCTGAGCGGTGTGAGAGAGCAGTTCAAGGGAGCGATTGGTCACAGCTATAACGTGAAGAGCAGACAGGTCTTGGTTTTTAGGCTGAGGATTTAACTGGAATGGAGGTGGGGGGCAGTGGAGGTAGGGACATGCCAGAGGATGGGGGGAGTAAAGAAGCCGAAAAACTTGGGTCATGGTCAAAAGCAGGTGTCTGGTCCTCTTCTGACCTCTATTACTAGTGTCCTGACCTCTGTTACTAGTGTTCATGCCACTTATTTGGGCTGCAGTGCTGTTTTACTTTTTGATTTAATTATGTGCAGATGTTTATGTGTGAATAAACATGTTTAAGTCAAGCTTGTGTGAGAGTACAGTCCTTCCTCACCCAGCTCATTGTTGATAAGTTGGTTTTTGTTTTTGCTATGCCTTACCCACTGAAGGAATTCAGTAAACTAATGGAAACTTCATCGATGAAGGGATAGTGAAGTTCTGAATTGGGTGATCTGGTCATTAAATCATAAAATGATGTATGGACCATCAGTCTGTTATTCTGTGAAGTTTTCCATAATTTTTAAGTGCCCCCGTCGTTTTTGTTCTTGGATTTGATGTTGGCACAGGTTGGCTTCTCACAGAAATATTCAGCTGAAAGATATGTTCTCACTTCTGTTATATTCTTTAGGTGAGTGTTTTTCAAGGTGGTACAGGGAACCCCACCCACCCTCCGCATTAAATTCACCTGCGCAGGGAGGTGGGGTAGATTCCTAGGTTCTGTGCTGTGGAATCAGCCTCTGGCAGCCTGGCCTAGGCTTCTTTAATTTAGGAACAGGTGATTTAGGTGATTCCTAAACCTTGAGAACCCTGTTGTAAGTCTGGTGAAGTTGGTGACTGAACTGCTCTTCATGTTCTAGCTATTGACTGGGTTCAGATTGATGCCAATTCCTCAGTCCTTCATGATGAGTTCATTGCTCACAGGCTTGGTGAGTGCTGGTGTTGGGAGGGTGAGGGGAGGGTCTGTGACTCGTGTCATAGGAGGAGGTCCCCCCACCACCTGCAAGGGGACTTCTAGGTTTTGGGGTTGGCATGCCTCTTGGGCTTTCTTTTGTTTGTTTTTCCCCAGTACTGGGGATTGAACTCGGGGGGTCTCTACCACTGAGCTACACTGCCCAGCCCTTTTCTGTTTTTTTATTTTGAGACAGGGTCTTACTAAATTGCCCAGCTGGTCTAGAACTTGTGATCCTCCTTCCTCAGACTCCTGAGCAGCTGAGATTATAGATGCATTCTACTTTTTCCAGCTTTTGGGTCTTGTTTAAAGTGCTTTTCTGTATCTTACAGGACTGATTCCCCTCACTAGTGATGACATTGTGGACAAGCTGCAGTACTCTCGGGTAAGTGTGTGATGGATTGACTGTGGATTAGGGGAGAAGCTTTAACCTTCTGAGGGATCTTTTCTGACCTCTTACTTTTAGCTTGTACTGTATGATCTTTTAGAAAGACAGATCTTTGTCTAGATGTGGCAATGTCATCTAGAGCCAAAGGTAGGCCTAGATTCTTGGTTCTGGTGGAACTTCAGATTGATAGGGTACCCAGGGCATCTAGTGTCTTGTTAGCCAGCCACTCAAGAGGGGGCACCACCAGCATGTCCCTTTTTGTTGAACAGTGGGCTGTTCCTTCCAGAGTGTGTCTTCCCAGGGGTGGAGGCCTGGCAGACTAAAGGGAGTCAGCAGAAGGTTGTGGGTAAAGGGTAGCACCGGAGGGACTTGCCTACTGGTGCCTGCTAGATCCATGTCTCTCCCTGTAAGTGATGCTAGTTAAATGTGGCCAGGGTAGGATCCTGGCCCTAGGGTCAGGTTTATTCTCTGATGATGTTGTTGTCAAGAGAAAGTGGGAGAGGATTCAGTGAGCTTCATCTTTTCATAGGGCTGCATTAGGTAACAGCCTGAGAGTGTGCTTTCTTGGTGGCTTTGGGTGATCCTTGAATCAGCCCATTATTCTCTAATGTTCCCAAGGGCATGTGTTTTTCTTTGTTTTTGTGGGGGTTAATATACATCTTGTAAAGTTTTTGTTTGTTTGTTTTAAAGAGGAATATTAAAGCACTCAGAAAAGTATGGACCTAACATAACAAAGTGAACCTAACAACTTGCTTGTGGGGGAGGGGGGGGGAGATACTGGAGATTGACTCCATTGGCTCATACATGCTAGGCAAGAACTACCTCCAGCCCAAGACATTTTGGTTTGGTTTGGTATTGGAAATTGAACCCAGGGGCGCTTGACCACTGAGCCACATCCCCAGACTTTTTTAGTTTTTGAGACAGGGTCTTGCTAAGTTACTTAGGCTCTCATTAAGTTGCTGAGGCTGGTCTGTAGTTTGTGATCCTCCTGCCTCAGCCTCCCAAGTTGCCGGAATTATAGGAGTGCAACACTACAGCCTGGCAAAATTTGTTTTTAAGAAATAAAACATAGATGTTGGTGGATATAGTTGTATGACAATTAAAAGCAAATTGGCATTGTCTTGCATAAAGATATGCATGTCCTGTGGGCTAGCAATTCCTTCCATCAAATTTTCTTCTAGTATTATATGTATTGAACAAAGATGGTATGGGTGTGGGTTTTTTTTTTGTTTTGTTTTGTTTTTTTTTTTTTGGCTCATCTTTTTTCTAAAAATCTACAGAAAAGTTGGGAAAAAATATTAAACACTTTATAATTATCAGTTGTTAATATTTTGCTACGTTTATTTTTCATGCCTGGTGTTATTTTTGCTGAACTATTTGAAAGTAAATTACAGGCATCTGATCCTTGTCTCCTAAGAACTTTCGGACACTTCTTCTAAGAATGCTATTTTCCCACATAACCACCCTGTTGTGCCCAAGAAAATTAGCATTAATGGATAATGTTGATATTCAGTACACATTCTGATTTTCCTAGTTATCCCCAAGATACACTTTATTTTTTGTATGTATATGTAGGTTGTGATATTGTCAAGATTTACTTGGTTGTTAGAGCCTTTTAGTTTTTGCATTTGGTTATCTTAGCTCTGTAGTCTTTTTTAATCTTGAACAAACTCCTTTTGGCATACTTTTATTTTCAGGTTGAGTTCCTTTTCATATTTTATCTTCCTTAATATACTTTGGCTCTACCCTCTCACATCTTTTAAGAGGGATTCAGTCCAAGGGTCTGGGTTGCCTTCCTACCCTATCTGTGAATGACCACAGAGTACCTAGATGTGGCCTCCAGTTGTTTCTTCTTCCCCATCATATTGCAAACATCTAAATGTGTTGGGTTTTTCTCACTGGTGTGAGGGAGAGAATGGTTTTGTGACTGTGTTCTCCCAAGTCTCTTCTTGCCCAGAGTTAAATTGCCACAGGAAGTCCCTAACATAGGAATAAGCGGTTTCAAGAGAGACTTATTTAAAGAATGGCAAGATGTTGACATTTATAGGAACCAGTGATGGTTACATGGTGTCAGTCTATTCTACTCACCTCTCTTTTTGTGTATGCATGAAATGTTCATAAAAGAGGTTTTTAAAGAATAGGTCATTGGGCTGGGGAGGTAGCTCAGTTGGTAAAGTGCTTGCCTCACAAGCACAAGGCCCTGGGTTCAATCCTGAGCACCACAAAAAAAAAAAAGAATAGGTCATTAGTCCAGAATTTGAAAGGTGTTTTTTCCTCTTCTTCCTTCACCTGTTATATTTTAAATGGTTTCATTCCCAAGCTGCTCTGCTTAGTCCATGGCAGGCTGAACCACAGTGCACGACACATCCTTTCCTTAACAGCCTTGGTCCTCTAAGCCAGAGTGAGGCATTAGCACTTTGTATTCCAGTGGTGGCCTGGCAGCCAGTGGGGTGGGAGGAGACATGGTGGTGTCAGTGTGTGCACGGGTTGTCTGGAAACTCGAGCAGCCAAGAGGGGAATATCAGATTGTCACAGCCCAGAAAAGCCTGGGGAAGGGTCAACCCCTCTTTTTCAGATGAAGGAATTGAAAGGCAGTGCATATTAGAAGCAGGGGCTCTGGGTGGGGTTCCCTGTCGTCACACACTTACTTGCGCTTCTCTCCCTGTCCCAGGACTGCACGTGTGAAGAGTTCTGCCCTGAGTGCTCCGTGGAGTTCACCCTCGACGTGCGGTGTAATGAAGACCAGACGCGGCACGTCACGTCTCGAGACCTCATCTCCAACAGCCCCCGGGTCATTCCGGTCAGTGTCTGAGCACATCTTCCCTCCCTGGAGCCTTGTGGGCCAGATTAGACTGGATCTTAAGGAATCGTTGTCCTTCCTGTGCCCTCACTATCTTCTTTAACCTGATGCCTTGAAGGGCTGATTCTGGATTCTTCTTGGGCAGAGCAGGATTGGTGCCATGTACCCTGTCACCCAAGGACCCTGTTAAAGGCCATGGGATTATTTTGACTAAACAAGGTATCACAGTAGCATAGAGTAGAGTGGAATTCCTGTGGGCACTTCTGCCACCACTTGGGGCGTCCTTTCCCTGCTGGACAGATTGCAGACTGGAGGTGCTGGAGATGGCTGCCAGAAGGGGCACCTGGGGAGAGGCTAACATGCTTCTGTTTGGGCTCTGTACAGGTAACATCCCGGAACCGAGATAATGACCCCAATGACTACGTGGAGCAGGATGGTAAGGGGCTGGAGGAGTGTGCACACATTTTCCTGAGCCCTCACCACGTGGGCCAGAGAGACAAGGGACCAGACATAGCCTCTCACACCACCTGGTCTCCTTGTAATTTGGTTCTCAGACCCGTTTTTCCGTATATGTGTGGTCTTCTGGTTGTACTCCAGGCTGGAATTTGTCTCTCCTGGTCCTTGGCAGACTCTCATGTCTCCTTGCAGACATCCTCATCGTGAAGCTGAGAAAGGGCCAAGAGCTGAGACTTCGAGCCTATGCCAAAAAGGGCTTTGGCAAGGAACATGCCAAGTGGAACCCCACTGCAGGGGTGGCTTTTGAATATGATCCAGACAATGCCCTGAGGCACACAGTGTACCCCAAACCTGAGGAATGGTATGTTCTTGTCTGGAGGGATGGTAGGCATTTAGAGCAGGGAGTGGGGTTGGACGTGACTGCTGGTGAGTGAGATGGGGCAGGCTGTCTATGAACTTCCGTGTGCTAAGAACGGAAGTAGCCCTTTACTGACCTGTGTTTGACCTCAGGCCAAAGAGTGAATACTCAGAGCTGGATGAGGATGAGTCACAGGCTCCCTATGACCCCAATGGCAAGCCAGAAAGGTAAGGCCCTGGTCCTTCACGGGGTGTGGGCGAAGACTGAGTTAGGTAGTCCCATTCCCTCACATCCTAGTTCCCACAGCTGAGGGGGCCAGCTGCCTGACGCTTGATACATGCACATCCCAGGCCCTTTTTGGTAACTATGAGAAAGAGGGACCCTCTGCTGTGCCAAGGTGTTCTTCTGCTTTTGAGCCTCCAAAGAAAAGGCTATTCAGGTCCAAGCTCAAGGCAGAAACTGCCCACCATCCTACAGTGTAGAATATGCAGGGCTGTAGCACAGATCACTGCTTCCTTGATTTCCCACTGTTTCCCCAATGTAGGATACACACAGTTGTTTCAGGATTTTCACAATGCCTTTTGAAGTAATTCTAGTCTCCTTGAGGAACTGCAGAGAGTTTGGATCACTCTGCATAAGAGGGTTTTAGATGAAGGGAGGTCAGCCAATGCCAAAGTCAAGTTCCTTATGGGAATATAGTCGAGACTCAGTGGAAGGGTGGTCTCTGAGACGTGGGGGGCTGGCCAACCTGCATTGAGGGCTCTTACTGGATTCTTGCCTTTTAGGTTTTACTACAACGTGGAGTCCTGTGGTTCTCTGCGCCCTGAAACCATTGTCCTCTCAGCCCTCTCTGGATTAAAGAAGAAGCTGAGTGATTTACAGACTCAGTTAAGCCACGAGATCCAAAGTGATGTGCTAACCATAAACTAGCTTCAGCTCACCTGTTTCAGCAAATCCTCAGTGAGGATTCAAGACAGTAGCTAGCTTTCAGGTCTTTGAGACCTTCTGGTTTCGAAGCTCTGGACTATTGTTCATGCCTCATGACAGGCCATCAGTGTTGGCTATAGGGGGCTGCAGATAAGATTACCAGGAACACCACTGGAATTTAGCGTAGGACAGTTTTTACTAGATATTGAGCATCCCTGACCCTATTTGTTAATTGCGAGTGTTCCCCAGAATCCAAAACATCCCTTCCACCCCATTTCCTAGCACACCAGCAGGGGGCCATACTGCTTCCCTTCTGAGAACCACTGAGCTGGACTCCTGGTGATTCCAGCTCTTTAATACCCTTTCTGTCCAAAAAGAAGGAATTTTCACAGCTGTATCTTGGGTTTTTGGTGTTATTGAGTGCTAGAACCTTCATTTAGGCAGCTGATAAATGCTCCTGGTTCTTTCCCCTGGGTCCAGGCTACTGGCACTTCAAATTGCTGAGTGTCCCTAATTTGAGAAGTAATCCTTTAGGATAGACTCTGGGTGTCTCCTCCCCCCCACAAATAAACATGCTGTTTGAACGCCTGCACTTTCAGTAGCCTGATCATTTTGTTTGGTGTGGGGGACAGCAAAGCACAGGCCCCTCCCACATGTTCCATTTCTCCTTAATGAAGGTTCTGGCCCTGACACCTTAGCACTGTCTTCAGGTAGGAGCCTACCCAAAGCAGTTAATTAGGTAGCCTGGAGAAAACCAGAGATCAGTATAGAAAGGAAGGGATATTTATTAACAGTAGTTGTCTTTTTAAAAGTTTTTATTTTTGGCAATAAAGAGCACAACATAATCTCCTTCATGCGTCATCGTGCCACTAGCTGAGCCAGCCAGCTTTGCCATCATCCCCAGTCCTGTGGACCCCAGTTCCCGTTCAAACTAGCTTACTCTGGGTGGTCGTTCCCTGGGTCACAATCAGAGCTGAGCTGGCTATGCCACCTCCCTGTCTCTAGGACTCCTTTGGGAGGGGGCCTCTTGCGTTAGCATTCTCCTGCCACAATATGAATAGTGGTTATTTACAAGAAGGTCTGTTCCCACATATCAGAACCCTAAAGTATTAAAAAACAATAAACAAAAAACCACGCAACCAAAGGTTTGATGTGAATAGAAAGATAGCCCTTCTGCAACGGTAGTCAATAAATACCAGCACTAGAAAATCAATTGCTTTAATTGCATTTCAGCAGGGAGCCTCAGCACCATGTGGGAAGGAGGAATGGGGGAGCTTGGTTTGAGTGCTCTGGCATAGGGTGGCCAAACCCTTGGCAGAGGGTCTCCCTCTGTTGGGACAATGGCCCCCTGTCAGTGAGGGCAGCAGGGGTGCTCCCCACAGCAGTCCTGCTGCATCCGTTCCTCCTGGCCTGGCCCTGGGGTAGGAATGGGCCCCAGCCGTGCTCTACCTGGCTGAGGTAATCAGCACCCCGCCCTGAGGACCTCTTCTCATCCTAAGCAGGAAGAAGCCTGTGCAGACATGACATTTTCAAACCAGATTTTTCACCTGAGGCATCAACCAGATGTCACCTCTGCTTAAAACTCCAAGTGCAAGGCTGCCAAGTGGCACTGTGGAAGTTCGGGTCCTTCCTGTGCCTCTAGGCCCAGAGGAACAGAGAAGCCACCTGCTATCTTGGTCCCTAGGCTGCTTGGGAAAAGTCAGCAGGCAAGGCCAGCCTTGAGTTCTGATTGTCCCCCTCCTCTGGCTCTGGCAGCAGGAGGGCTGTACCACAAAGGACAGGGAAACAGCTGCCCTCATACTCTTAAAACAGCCTTGACCATGGCCTGGCCATGGGATTAAAAATGTATGTGTTGGCAGGAAGGGACGGGAAAAATCTCTTAATATAGAATATGTCATAAGCCATAAATATTAAAACCATCAACAGCATATAGTCCATGGTGGCTCCAGCCCCTCACATGCTCAGGTAGTGCGGCCAGCCCTTCGCCTTGGTCCAGCCTCACCCTCGGGGGCAAGGAGGGAACAGCTTGCTCCCTTTCTCCAGGTTCTTGGCCAACAGCCCCTTGAGGCCATCCACAGAATGCTGTAGTCTGTCCTGCAACAGGTAGCCCCAACAGTCATTGGTGCCTGCTAGCCCTGCTGTCACTGGGAAGGGGTCTTTGCCTCGCTGCTGTCCCCCTGGCTGGGCTTTGGCTTTAGCAGGATGAATCTGTTGAGAAGGTCCGTTTCTGAGCTGGCCTGGGCTGCCCCGTACCCCTCACCTGTGGGTATACAAACTGGCTCAGATCCAGGTCACAAGACCCCTGCTCTGTAGGCCATGCCCTCCGTGGGGATGGGGCACGGCAGCAACTCACCGGCATAGCTGGAGGCTTCGGCTATGTTCTGGGAACCCGTGATGTGGTGCCAATAGGCACTGCGGGGCAGCATGGTGGTGGGTGTACAAGGATACGAGTAATGTTCGGTGCCCTTGTTGAGCAGCTGAGGAGCAGAGGAGAGTCCCTTGCGTTAGCTCTGAAGGCAATGGTTTGGTTTATCCCTGAGTAGCCAGCCCAAGACCCTGCCTGCTCACTGTGAACACCCTGATAACCTTGGGCTCTCAGGCCTGCCCGTCCCCCCTGCACTGTCTCACCCTCACATTCTTCTCCATTTCCAGCAGGACCCTCTTGTGCTGCTCGGCGATGGCCAGGGTGGCACTGTGGACGCGCTGGTAAATCTGTTCCCCCTCCTGCGTCTGAAAGGTGTAGAGCCCTTCCCCGGCGTCACACATCCTGAGGACACAGGTGGCAAGGTGGTGGGGACCCCAGTGCACCATGCCCTGTGCTTTGTCAGGCTCTCCTGCACGCCAGCTGTGGCTGCACCAGGCCCTCCAGGGAGCAGGCGCGCTCTGGTCTGGGAGCCTGGCCACGCAGCACAAGCGTGCCACCTTCTGCGTGCCAGCTGGAGATCTAAACGCTTTACAGAATTAACCCACTCGGTTTCCCCCACCACCACCCTCTAGTCTGCCCACTTGATAGTTTCCTCATTTTGTGTTTCCTTGAATGGTTTTTACAGATGAGAAAACTGAAGCATATAGAAACTGATAACAACTAAGATATGCAGAGGATTATGCAGAAATTTTTGAGTTCCAGTCTGGGGCTACACTGTCCTCACCATAATATTATGAAGTCAGGTGCTTCCATTATCCCCAGTTTGACAGATGAGGAAGCCAGGACCCAGGTGCACAATCACAAGTAAGTGCCAGTGCCAGCACTGGATTTGAGCCCAAGCAGTTAGTCCTCTGGCACAGAGTGTCATCTGACTTGCCTGCCCTGTGTGAGTTACTACTTCTCTGAGCCTCGATTTCTGCATCTGTGTTAAGGGAAACATTTCCCTTTGGATTGTTATGCTGATGAGTAAATGATGCAAAGTGGATGGCATCATGACCGTGGTGGTGCAGGGTGGGGAGGCACGAGGGTCCTACCGGCCAGCCTCGAAGGTAAAGCGTGTGGCATCCCGGCCATAGCGGCGCAACGAGCAGAGTGGCCACGAGACGAGCTTCACGCGGGGGTTGTGTATGTCCCAGAGGTAGATGTTCTCGTGGGTGATCTGCAGCTTGCACTCGCCATACACATCCAGGTTGGGGCAGGGCAACAGGAAGACGTTGAAGCGATCTGGAGCAGGAGTGGACAAGCGGGCATGGCGCTGCCACGGGAGGGCCTCCTGCCCGCCCTCCCCTCCACCCTCAGGACCAGGGCCAGGGCTCACCTGTCTGCTCGCACTGCACCCCTGGTGCCAGGAGGTCGGGCTCTCCCAGACTGATGTCATTGAGCCGTGACCCCAGACACTCCACAGACAGTGTCTTGTACCATTCTTCTGCCTCCAGCTCTAGAGAAAATGGTGCCTCCTCGTGTTGCCAGCTCAGAGTCCCCAGCAGCCCACCCATGTGCCCTGACCTCAGTTATCCCACCATGCAAGGCAAGGAGGGCAAGGCCACGCTACCTGTCTGCCCACCTCAATCCTGGGGCCTGCTCCCTCAGACACCCCACACCCCCAGGTTAGCCCTGCTCTGTCTTGTGGCCGAACCACTGACCACAACCAGTCCAGGAAGACTAGATGGAGGCTGTGGCCCAGAGCCTCACCTGAGTCACAGGTGAAGGTGCGTGCTGAGTCGTCAGTGAATATGATGGCCACTGCCTGCCTCTTGGTCTCCTTGGGGAGTCGCGTGACACACTTGACATTGCTGATCTCTGTCACCTGGGATAGCATCCACAAGGGACTTACCAGGCTGGAGCACCTCCCTCTGCTTCCCCATAGATCTGCCCCCCACGTCCCCCAGGGAGGATGTTCTTGGACTTCAGGATAGCAAATCATCTCTGCTTACAGGAGGGGAGCTAGGGCCCAGGGCCCCTAACCTTGGGGCAGCCTCGGAGGCACACTGACTTCTCATCCGGATACTTCTCTAGTCGCTGGGGCCCCTTGCTGGAGGATTTCCGGAACACCAGCCAGCACCTCCGGTAGATCTGTGGGGCAAGACCACAGCGGGTCAGGCCTCCCTGACCCCTCCCACCAGCCAGTGCACCCTGCAGTTCCCCTACCTGCTGCAGGGGGCAGTGTCACACAGCCCTCCTGGAGCCCCAGCCTGGAGAAAACCTGGGTGGTTGTCACTGGTGTGACATCTCCCTGGGGGAGAGGCTCCCTCCCCAAATCGCAGGCAGTCATCCTGTCCTGACACTGAAAGGCGGTTCCACCGTTTACTGAGACCAGGGCTCTGAGCTGCGGTGGGCAGCCAGCCTGCTCTCACGTTGTGTATCAGCACTCCCCAGTTCCAGAGTCACTCCTGTATCCCCGTGCGATGGGTGGGGACAGTGAGGTGCACAAAGTTAAGTAACATCTACTCAGTGGTGGCGCTGGTGCTGACAGCAGGCTGTCCAGACCCAGAGGCACCCCCCCGTAGCCACTGCACAGGCCACTCCTGCCAGGGCTCCAGCCACACGGGTCTCCTAGAGACAGGGAGACCCTGGTCAAATCACCCTGGCCTGTTCTCCGAGCCAGGCCGGGCTCTTGGTGTCGTCCCCAAGGGTTTTCCCTCACCCTCTCACATCCTCTTACCAACCCTGGAGCAGAGGGCCAGGGTGCCTTCCCTGCTCCTATGGGGAAGCAGAGGCGCTCGGAGGTAAGGGCAGAGCTCCCCGAGAGAGTGGCCTTCCCCACATGGCCTCCTCCCAGTCCCAGCCACCCCCAAGGCCCTGTGTCCTCTCCACCTACTTTTTCTAGAGCTTTAGAAACGCCTCCCAAGGGGCAGCAGAGGGACTGACCATTCTCCAGAGGGAAAGGTACACACTGACCTATCGGCCACCTACATAAGCTACTGAACAGACTCATCCTTCCAGGGTCTCCCCACGGATGGAGCTGTGCCTGGGACTGCCTGCTCCTTTCAACAGGTTCCAGAAGCCTGGCAAGCCTGCTCCCCAGGGATCTGGGGCACTCTTCACTGGCAAACAGAAGGGACCTGCAGGGTGGCCCAGAGCAAAGCAGAGGAGGCCAGAGGGGCCCTGGGCCACAGACCCAAGGCCCCGCCCCTTCCCTAGCCCTAATCTGCATGGGTGCCCCGGGACTTAGAAGGGTCAGAGGGCACAATGGGCCTAGGTAGTCCCTATCTCAAGAAGGCCCCCAGAGTCAGGTCACTTCTGGCTCCTGCCTAGGGCACTGGAAGGCATGAGTGCGCCTGCACGCTGACCTGGCTCGGCCCCTGGCCTGTCCACCTAAGCACGGCAGCCCTGAGCGTTTAGCCGCAGGGCTCCTTTAAGGCAGAAACTGTTTCATTCTAAGAATCCTCACTCAAGTCCTGGTGCCTCCTTACCAGAGCTGCTGAACGAGTGGACAGCATGCGAAGGGACAGTGGGTGGAGGGCTGAGAGCACGCTGCGACTCAGATATGCCCTGCAGGCTGGGCCCCCACAGCCAAGCATCAGGGGCAGCAGGCCAGGGGCCTGAGCACCCCGGTTGCCAGGTTACGGGACACTCACACCGCCCCAGGGAGCCTGACTCGAGAGCCTCCTTCCCATCCTCACAGGTCTTTGATCAGCGCTTCAGAAGCACTCTGCCACGGCGCTGCCACGGCGCTGCCACGCAGGAGGCCTGCAGGTGGGAGGGGGGCTCCCACCCCCTCCTGCGCCTCCCGCCCCACCTCTGGCTGGCTGCAGCGCCTCGCTCTGGGCGACGAGAGGTGGGGCCTGCAGGGGAAGCTGCGTTTTGTGGAAAGGAGTGACCCCACTACACCTGGCCACACCCCACTTCCCAGCCCCTCTCCCAGGTGGTGCCCACCTGTCCACTCGGGTTCCCAGGGCTCCTTCTAGGACAGCTCTGATACTGACCCCAAGTGGCTGCCCTGTGGCCAGCACCTTCCTGGCAAGCTCTGCTCTGGACAGGCCTCAGCCCAGGTAGCCCCCGGGGACTTGTTAGGTGCAGGCCATAGGAATGAGGAGTGGCTGGGCTCCAGCTCCTTGGCCTCCCCACCTGGGCCTCAGCCTCTCTCTTTGTTCTGAGCTCCAAGTCAGAGGCTGAATCCCATCTGGGGACAGCACAAGGGTTCACGCTCCAGCGCTATCTCACCAGGCTGCACTTGGGGTTGGGGTTGGACTACAAATTCAAATCCAGGTAAGACTCCAAACGTGCCCCAGCTCTGCCCTGCAGGACGGAGGGCCCACCTGATGGCAGTGAGGCGCTGGCCCAGCACACAACACAGCCCCAAAGGGCCCAAGAGGGCTGCAGCCGCCCCTCCCCAAGGCCGCCCTGCCAGTCTGGTAGCCAGGTAGGAAGCAGGTGCCAGGGCCCTGGGCCCCCTCTGCTCCCGGCCCCCCACTCAAGCTGAAGCGGGAAACCTGGAGCAGTCGGCTTCCTCCCCACCCATGCAGGCAATGGGAGGAAGAGTCTGAGGAAGACAGACTGGGAGCCCCAGTCACCAGGGCCGTCTTTCCTGCTGGGAGCGGGGCTGCCGGCCCCTCACTGGAGGTGGGGGGTCTGCGGGGGAGCCAGGCAGCTCTTGGAGACCTCACCAGGATCATTAAGTGGGTCCCTGGGGCCCCTGCTCATGCCTCCCGGGGGATCTCCCCCAGCCAGGTCCCTGGGGACTGGGAAACTGGTGCATGTCCCTGAAGGCCTCTTCTCTGCCACCCCTCCAGGCCCCAGCGTGGGGCCACCCACCAACTCCTCCTCCAAGTTCTCAAGTACAGACCAGGTAAGTGCCAGTCTCTGCCCCTCACTCTCCCACCCTGTCCCCCACCAAGCTCTCTCCCTTCCAAACCCTTCATTACCGTCAGAAACGCCACCACCCAAACATAAACACTACAGGAAGCAGGCAGGGGAGCCAGGGGGGCCAGGGCAAGGGTGCTTGAAAGAAAAGAGGCCAGGAGAGGCAGGGAAAGGCGGGCGGAGGGGAGCACCCGGGAAGCAGGCTGACCCAGCTCAGCCAGCCAGTCCCAGCTCCTCTGCTGCCGCCGCGGCCCAACTTCAACAATGGCAGGGGAGCCGCCTGCCCATCGGCCACCACCACTGGCCCAGCAGCTGGGATGCCAGCCAGCCCTGCTGGGGCGGGGGCTGCAGCGGGCAGAGCGGGGCAGCACATGCCAGGCAGCCCGCGGAGAGAAGTCTCGAGACCACAAACGCGCGATGCCAGCCGGGCGGGCGGGCACACAGCTGGCCCTGCCTCCAAGCCGGCCTGGCGCGTCCCTGGCCGGCCCACGGCCGCTCACCCCCAGCTTTCTGCTCTTCATCTTCACGTAGCCTTGCTTGACGATGTCGTTGAAATTGGTCGCCATGGCTGTCCCACCGTCTTGGGGGAGCCGGGCTGGGCCGAGGCAGGGGAGGGACGCCCAGGTGGCCTCAGTCTCACTCCTCGAGCACCTGGATCACCTGTTCGAGGAGCCGGCAGCGGCCGTCGGGCTGCCCCTCACCTCGCCCGCGTCAGCATTGTCCTAGTGGCTCCCGCGCCCGGCGCCCGCTGGAAACACAGATGACAGGGAGATCAGAGACGGTGACATCTTTCTTCCCCTCCTGTCTCGCTCGCTCCTTTCCCTTCCTCTTCCCACACTCCTCCCTCCCCCCTTCCTTCCCTTCCCTCCCCACCCCAGCACGACAGAACCATTCAGGAAAACCGAGGTGGAGGCAGCGAGGAAAATGGTCCAGCCCAGTCCCTCCCTCACGCCGGGGCTGGCCGTTAACCCCTTCCTGGGCGGCTGGCTCCTGCTCCACCCTGGAGGTGGGCGCGGAGGCAGGGGTGCCTCAGCCCTGCTGGCCCGGACTGCGGTCCCTCAGGTCCCGCGGCTCTTCAGCCCCTGGCCTCCCGGCTACAACTTTGAGGCAGACTTAGGGCAACTTGACAGAACCAAACCCCTTCCAGGCAGGGAGCCCCAGACAGCACCCCCGGGTGGGAGGGGGTCCTGGGATATGGCCCAGGGTCTGGTGTCTGACCAAGCCCACGTCCTCCGCTCCCTGGGTTAAAGACAACTGGCCCCATGGGCCTCGAAGACCCTTGCCCCACCCTGTCCTCTACCTGGCTCTCTCCAGTCCTGTAGAACAGGCTGAGAAGCACCGCCCCAGGCCCACTCGGGCCCTGCTCCAGTCCCCTGGAACCTCAGCGCTCCTCTGGGTCCTGCTTCCTGGGTGGGAGGGCAGAGTCCAGCGGGGCGGGCCCCAAGATAAGCCTGAGGAATGTGCTGCCCGGCCAGCCAGCTGGAGGTGGCTACTGTGGGAGCAGATGTTTCACCCTGACCCTAGAACAGGGAAGGCTGGGCCAATCTGTGAGGGTGGGGACTGGGTCTCAACAGGCCACTGGGTCTGGCCAGGCCAAGCAGTGCCTCCACGTTCTGAGCATGGGCAGGAGTTAATTACAAGGAAGACCAGCCTGGGTGTGGGGCAGAAGATACAGCCCGGAGGATGCAGGAGCCAGCCTGGGCACCATGCAGGGCTCAAAATGGAATAGGAAATGAGGGTACAGCAGGGTCACTGCAAATCAGACAGATCAATGGGTAACAAAGACACAGACTCAGGGGAATCTCAACAATGACCCTAACAGCCTCATTTTACAGATGGGAAAGAAACTTATCCAGAGAGGGTAAGCCACAGGATTAAGGTCACACAGCAAACCCATGGAACAACCAGAAATGAATGAGAAGTTTCAGGATGGGAGATGGAGGCCAGCCTGGGAGTAGAATATCGTCCTCTGGCCACCTCTGGCTGTCTGTCCCCACCTAAGCCTTCTCTGTCATGGAGTCTCAGGGATAGGGCTGTGCCAACAACATGGCTTCCCACGTCTCTGGCATCACTAGGTGGGGATGCAGTAGCATTCTGGGGGTCAGCTGGGCATCTGTGCTGCCAGGATGGGGCCCTGGGGTAGGCATGCTGCTGGATCTGCCAGCCACTTGGCATTAATTAATCTCCTGGAGGCCTATCTGTTGAGTTCCTAACAGGGAACAGATGGGACACCTCAGTGGTACAAACAAACCAGGGGAGGGGCAGAGGGGCAGTGTTCCCCTGTTCCATGTGCCCCCTCAGCGTCCCTCCTGCCCATTCACATCATTTGTCCCCAAGGTTCAAGACCCTCCCAAACCCGAGCCTTTCGCTCTGCTCTTGAAAGGTCTGGTCCCCACCAGCCTGGCCACACAATCAGAGAGGGGTCACTTTTCCCAGCTCTGTCTCCACTGCCCGCCTCTGGGGCTGCCTTGTCCAGAGAGCAAGGGCAGCTCCGTGGAGCTCACCCCAAGACAACCAGCATGCTGGACACCGCTGTGGGTCCAGCGCCGAAGGCCCCTTTCACAACACTTCTATAAGAAGTCACCTGGCCCCTGGGTTCATCCAAGGTGGCCAGGACATGGCACAGCCAGGAGTGTGAATCCAGCTGGCCATGTAGTCTGGGCAAGCCACTTAACTTCCCTGTGTCTCAGTTTCCCCACTGGTTCAAAAAAGGATAAATCTACCTACTTGACTGAGGAAATGAGTGCAGAAGACCTGCCTACTCACTCTGCACCCGAGGTTCCCGCTGAGAACCCCGAGGCTGCTTGCTCTGTTTTGTTTTGTTCCAGAAGTGCCGCCCAGTCAGGGCTAGGCCACCCCCAGCAGCCAGACGTCCACCTGCCCATCAGACCTGTTCCTTCTTCACCATTCACCATCACCCAGTGGCAGCCATGAGGGACAGTGGCCACAGGCTCGCGGAGTGCTCCTGCTGTGTCTGGCCACAGCCCCTCACCTGGCCCGTACCCCAGGCTGTAGAATCAGCCCCGCAGAGATGAACCAGGGAGCCAGCATCGTACCCCAGCCCCAAGACACAGTGGCTCTGGTGAGGTCTGCAAAGGCAAGCCCCAACCTGTGACCCCAACGGTATGGTGAGGGGTGGGGAATAGCCAACAGGTGGGCTCACAGATTCGACAGGAAGTAAGGTCAAGAGGGGCACCCAGACCCAACCTATTCCCCAGAGGGGCTGAACTGTGGTAAGCAAGAACGGTGACCCCCACACCTACCCCAGGAAGGCCCACAGAGCATCACGAGGTAGAGGGGTGCAGGGGCAGCCCCTGCCCTGCCCAACCCATCACGCTGCGCCTCAGCAACCTCACAAGCCTGCAGCAGGGGACTGCCCGCTACTGTGGGAGGAGGTGAGGCCTGGAAGCTCTGAGCACCCGGCGAGCTCACAGGTGTCCGGCAGCCCCGCATGGCGTTGTGGAGGGGAGAGCAAGGGCCCACCTGCTCACATCCGGCCTCGCATCAACGTGGCTGCTCTGCCCCAGACAGGGCCCGCCCTGGGCCAGGCCACCAAGCTCCTTCAGAGAACCAGGTAGGGTCCTTCTGCTCCCCAGGAAGGCAGGGCCCCTGCCGGAAAGAGAGGAGGCCTCCCTGATGCCCAGCAGGCGTGGGGCAGGGCCCTCCCTGCCCACCTGCCCCATGGGGCAGCCACTCTGAGCACTCCCTCCCTGGGTTCTGCCTGGAGGCTTTGGCTCCAGAACAAACGCGACTCGCTGAGGCTGGCAACCAATGACAGAGCGGGAGCAGATGCCCGCCCGGCTGGGCCCCCACAGCCGACAGACAGATGGGATCTTATCAGGGCCTCAGGGACAGCCCTACCTGGACACCATCTCGCTGTCTGGCTGTCTCCACCCCACAGCAAAGATCCTATCAGAGGGGCGGACTCTCTTGAGCACCAGGGACACTTCCCATTACCTGCTGGCCTGGCCCCCTCACCCCCAGTGTGATGGTTATCAGTGCCCTCCACCCCCGTAGGAAGCACCACCCAAAACACTGCAGGTTCCATCCTAGGTACAATGACATCAAGTACCCAATCAGGCAGAGAGGATTGGCAGGGCGAGGGGACATGTGAACAGTCATAGTATCCAGACCCCAAGCCCAGGACAGTGGTGCTAGGTCCCCATACCACTGCCATCTGTCCTCGTCTAGTGTCCTACCACCCCTCAGCACGCCAACTCCTCCCCACGTAGCCCACTATACTTGCTGTTCCCTGCCTGTGACACTGTCCCTCCCAAGTTCTCCAAGTTCATTCCACTTCTTCATTTGGATTTCAGCTCAAAGGTCACCTCTTCTAGGAGGCCTTCCCTGACCACCTGGCCAAAGGAGCCCTGCTAGTTAGCTCTCTCACAACATCCAGCGTCACTGTCTTTGCCAAACACTTCACTGTGTTGATCTGCCCATTACTCAGCAACAGAAAGTCATCTAGAATGTCAGCTTCCTGATGGCCAGGCCCTTTCTGTCTAGTTACGGCTCCATCCCAGCTCCTAGAACACTGCCTAGTGTGGAGTAGGTGCTCAATGTTTGGGGACTGAACAAATAATTCTCTCCAGGATTGTCCTCCTCATCCCCCTCCCCCACCACCAATTCCCATCTGGATGCCAGCTCAGTTCCAGAAGTGTATGAGTGCCCTGAGTCCCAGTGCTGACCATCATGGCCAGGAGAGTGTTACAGGAGCGCCAGCAGACTCAAGAACCAGTTTGGCTCAAAGCTGCCTCAGGGGACAGCGTGCTGCTGACACTGTGTCCAGGCTTCACTGGGTGGCCCCACCTTGGCTGGGGTTGTTGGGTGAGGTCATACCCAGCCTGCTGCCCTGCCCAGGAGTAACCAGCACCTGGGTCAGAGAACAAACAGCTTCTGGGGACCCATCCCGGACATGGGGCAGGAACAGCCTGGAGCCAATTCCCCTGAAAGGGATCAGGAAAGAACTGGCCTGAAGCCCAGCCCCTAACTGCTGTTAGGGTGTTCTAGAGTAGACCCCTCCAGCCTGGGCCCTTCATTCAGTTGCCCTGGCAACTGTCCTGGTCTGAGCTATGAGAACACCACACAGTCTGGGTGCTCAGCCTCAGTTGGAGCCCCTTTGCCATCACAGAAAGCATTTAACTGGAACCAGGCCCCTGGGGAAGAAGGTCCCAGGATCTCAAAGCCAGGGGAGAAAGGATCAAGGACAGGAGGCAGCTGGCCAGGAGTGTAAGCAATGGGCAGGAACCCCAACTGCAGGTGGAGGCGGGCAGGGGGCCCGGTAAGGGTAAAGAAAATAGTCTCCTGGAATTTGGAGGAGTCAGCAAGCAGGAGGTCATGGGGGAGCTGGAAGATGGGGGTGGGGTGCAGTGAATGCGGCTGGGAGGGAGCCAGGAACCTGGGTTTCTCTGATGGGGTACGAGTGGGTGCAGGTGAGGTCAGATCCTGAGTTGGAGGTGGGGACAGTTCAGTGGTAGTTTTTGGGCTCACGAACTGGCTCCGGAGAGCGCATCTGAGCCCCCTTCCCCGGCACAGAGTTCGAAGGCTCGGTGGGCTGGAAAGTCTGCAGGTTCGGGAGGTGCCCGGGGGTGGGAGTCGTCGAGGGTCTGGGGGGTTCAGCGCGGCCTAGGTCTCCCTCCCCGCCCCGCGACCCCTTTTACCTGGGCGCCGAGGCCCGGGTCGGGGGCGCTGGCTCGGTGGGGCCACGGGGCAGGCTCATGCCCGCGTCACAGCGCGGCCGGCGCGGGCAGCAGGCGGCGGCGCCGGCTCCGGGCGAGGACGCCAAGGAGGCGCGGCCGCGGACTCCGGCTTGACTGGGACTGGGCTGCGCCTCTCCTCCGCCCGGGTCCACAGCGCCGCCCCGCCCCGCCCGCCAAAGCCCCGCCCCCGAAGCCCCGCCCCGTCCCTCTCCCGCCGTATTCCTCCGAGTCGCAGGGCCCGCGCTTCAGCCGACGCTCCCCACCCGGGCAGGTCGCTGTCTGTACCCGGCTCCGCGCCCACCTCCCCTCCCCGGGTTCCAAAGCCCTATCTCACATAGCCTTTCAGTCTCTGCGCCACATCAGGTCCCAGCCCCCAAATCTCCCCCTCCCCAACTTCAGGAATCACACGCGCGCCCTGGCTCGCCTTACTCCTCCCGGGGCCCTCCGTAGGGGCCAATTCCTTGTCCCGGTGACCTCCACAATCCCCACCCACTGGGCCCCTGTCCTGCCGGAATTCCAAACCACAGGCCTCAGGTGTGCCAGACAGGGATAGGGACATCTCTCCCTTCGGGTTTTAAGTCTGTACCCAAACTAGCGGGTCTGGAATGTGGTCTCTGGACCAGAAGTTTCACCATGAAACTCTAGAAAAGCAAATTACTCACCATATTCAGACCTATGAAATAAGAATTTCTGGGTGTTTCAGCCAGAAATCTGCTTAACAGACCCACAGGTGATTCTGCTGCAAGCTAACATTTGAGAAACCCTGCTTCAGACCATAAATACAAAACGAAAGGAAAGGCCACATCTGAACCACTGAAACCCTGAGAAATGAAAATACCTCAAATCTAACCATTGCTCAGGAGTCTCAGAGGGACAGGCTTACCCGGAGGACAAGAACCCTAACACTCACCCATGGGGTCCATCCCTCTGCCTCTCAAACACCTGGGCCCTAGCCTTTCCCAGGGAACTTGCCTGGGAGCTACTTTCTTCCCCTAGAAAACGTCCCTGGATGGTCACTTGTGCCTGTGATCAGGAAGGGAGCCCCTGGGGCTCTCAGGAGCTGCAGCCTGAGCCTATAACCAGCCCAGACTGCCTGGCAAGGAAGTGGCCTCTCCAGTCCCTGCAGCCAAACAGGCCTGACCTCCTGACCTCCTGACCTCCTGACCTCCCTGTACATCTTCCAAACTTGACCCCACCTGCTTTGCTTCAAACCACAGCCCATAAAGCCCCCAGCACTTGATCCATCATGGAAAACTGCTTCACCGCCAGAAACCTCTGAGGAGTGAAAATGAGTTTTCATGGTAAAAAGGCATCATTTCTAGAATGGAGTTCTCAAACGTCTTCATACTCTCCATCCTCAACATTTTTGTCCATTCCAATCTGTCTGTTCTATTGTCACCTAAATTTTTAAAATTAAACTTCTTATTTTGAAATGTCCAGGGGCTGGGGTGGTGGCTCAGTGGTAGAGTGCTTGTCTGGCACATGTGAGGCCCTGGGTTTGATCCTCAGCACCACATTAAAAAAATAAATAAATGAAATAAAGATATTGTGCCCATCTACAACTAAAAACAATATAGATAGATATATATATAAAAGAAATATCTGTAGATTCACACACAGTTGCAAAATGTAATACAGAGAGGTTCTGAGTTCTCTTTGCTCATTTTCCACGAAGGTAACATCTTGCAAAACCACAGCACAATACAGTCAAGATGGGGAATATTCCATCCCAAGAAGACCCCTTTAGGTACCAGGGATTGAACCCAGATGGGCTCAACCACTGAGCCACATCCCCAGCCCTTTTTTATATTTTATTAGAGACAGGGTCTTGCTGAGTTGCTTAGGGCCTTGATAAGTTGCAGAGGCTGGCTTTGAACCCCTGATTCTCCTGCCTCAGCTCTCAAGTCTCTGGGATTAAAGGTATCTGGCTCTCATGTTGCCTTTTTATGTACCCTCACTTCCCCTCCACTTCCACATCTTTGTAACATCTGGCAACTGCTAATGTGTTCTCCATTTCTATACTTTGTTATTTTAAGAATGTTATACAGTTGGAATCATTATTGTTATCTTTAGGATTGGCTTTTTTTTACTTAGTAATGTTTGGTTATTCATCCAAATCTTTTTGTATACATCAATAGTTCTTTTTTACTGTTGTATAGTATTCCTTGATATAGAGGTACCACAGTTCATTCATGCAGTGAATTATCTCCAGTTTTTTACTACAGTGAATACAACTGTTATGAACACTGCATAGGTTTTTATGTGAACATGTATCTTCATCTCTCTGGAATAAATGCCTAGGTATGTAGGTGCTGGGTTTTATAGTATGTTGCACCTTTTTGTTTGTTTGCTTATCTGTCTGTTTTTGTTTTTTAACCTGTCATATTCTTTTCTAGAGTGGTTGTATCATTTTGGCTTTTTTATTTTTTAAATTCAGCTAGTAAAAGTTTTAGTTTCAACAATTTGCAACCTCTGTTGATATTCTTGCAACAAGTAAACAAAAGATGAAAACAAAAGCATAAATAATATGGAACACTTCATGAATTTGCATGTCATTCTTGCTCAGGGGTCATGCTAATCTTCTCTGGATCATTTTATATCCCCAGTAGCAGTGTAGGCATGACCCAATTTCTTCACATCTTCTCCAGTATTTGGTGTTATTACTACTTTTGTATTTTTAAGCCATTCTGATAAGTGTGTAGTGATATCTCACTGTAGTTTTAATTTGTATTTCTCTAATGGCTATGATATTGAACGTCTTTTCATGTCGTGGTTTGTTGTATATTTTCCTCAATGTGATGTTTCTTCATAGTTTTTGTCAAAATTCTAGTTCAATTATTTGCCTTTCTTGCTGTTGTTTTTTGAGAGTTCTTTATGTGCGTAGATACTAGTCCTTTTTTGGATACATGATTTGCAAATATTCCTCCCAATCCATAGTTTGTCTTTTCATCCACTTAACAGGGTCTTTCAAAAGCAAAACTTTTAATTTTGATGAAGCCCAAACTGTCAATTTTCCCTTTCATGTATCATGCTTTTGGTGCTAAATCCACTAACTCTGTATTTTTTTCTATGTTTTATTCTGAAAGTTATTTAACTTTATGTTGTACATTTAAATCTGTGGAGTTTTATTTATTTTTGTTTTGGGTTGGTTTTCGGTTTTCTTGCCCGTGGATGTCCAATTGTTCTAGAACCATTTGTTGCAAAGCCTCTTTTTCTTCCATTTAATTCCTTTTGCAATTTTGTCAAAAGTCATCAGGACCACGTTGGGTGTGGTGGTTTACACTTGCAATCCTAGGGACTCAGGAGGCTGAGGCAGGAGGATCACAAGTTCAAAGCCAGCCTCAGCAACTTAGTGAGGTCCTGTCTTTAAATAAGAAATGAAAAGGGCTGGGGATGTGGCTCAGTGGTTAAGGGCACTTGGGTTCGGTAGAAAACAACAACAACAACAACAACAAAAACCCAGCGGACCTGTTTCTGGGTTCTCTGGTCTGCTCCATTGATGTGTATATGCCTCTGCTAAAAGCACACAGTCCAATTACTAGAGCTATATGATAAGTTGTGAAATCAGATACACTGATTCTTCCCCCTTCATCAATTTTCAAAATTGCTTTAGCTATTCTAGTTCCTTTGTCTTTTCATATAAACTTTAGAAAAATCTTATCTATCTGTACAGAATATCTTTCTGGGATTCTGGTAGAAATTGCATTAAACCTGTTCTTCAGAACTGACATTTTACAATGTTGTCTTGCAATCTATGAACACAGTGAGTCTCTCCATTTATTTATATTGTCTTTGATTCCTTTCATCAACAATTATGGGAGTTTTCAGAATTTAAGTCCTATTCATGCTTGGTTAGATGTCTGTCTCAGTATTTTAATGATTTTTGGCAATCTTAAATGGTACTATATTTTTAATTTTTCTGCCTATGAGTTCTTTGCATATATAGAAAGAGTTTTCTTGTATATTTATCTTATATATTGCAACATCTTCGAACTTCATTCTAGGAGTTTGGGGTTTTGGGGTAGAGCCTTCAAGATTTTCTACATAGACAATCATGGCAGCTGCACATAGGGAAGTTTTATTTCTTCCTTTCCTGTCAATATCTTTAACTGCCTATTGCTCTGGCTAGAACTTTTCAGCACCTGTGTGAATAAGAGCAGTGAGAGAAGGTGACGTCCCTGCCGTCATAGTCCATCTGTGCTGACGCGATGAAATCCCATGGATTGGGAAGTTTACAAAGAACAGAAATTATTTCTCACAGATCAGGAGGCTGGGAAGTCCAAGATCAAAGGGCCCCCGTATTCAGTTGTCTGCTGTGGGTCGTGTCCTTTCCTTCCAAGAGGGCATCTGTGCTTTGTCACATGGCAGAAGAGACCCAAGCAGAAGAGGGCCTGAGGCTGCATGCAGCCTCTGCTCTAGGGCCTCACCTCGTTCCCAGTGGGGAGCCTCACAGCCTCATCACTTCTAAAGGACCTGCCTCTTACACTGTCACACTGGGCATTAGGTTTCAACTCCTGAGTTTTGAAGGGGACAACACATTTGAGTCACAGTACTTATTTTGTTCCTGGTCTTGGGGGAGGACACTCCATTTTTCATTATTGAGTATGAATCTTAGCTATAGGTTTTTCGTAGATGCATTTTGCCCAATTGAGAAGTTCTTTGCTCCCATTGGTTTGGAAGTGTCTGTCATAAATGGAAATTGAATCTTGTTAAATGCTTTCTCTATGTTGATTGGATCATATGGTCGTTGCCCCCCTCCTTCCCCTCCTCCTCCTTCCCCCTCCCCATCCCCTCCTATTTTCTGTCCTGGGGACTGAGCCCAGGACCTCATCCAGCTAGACAAGCATTCTACCACTGAGCTACCTCCAATTCTTTTCTTTTACTCTCCATGTTTTTATTGGTGCATTATAGTTGTGCTCGATGGTGGGATTCATTGTTACATGTTCGTACTGCACGTATATAACAATACCATGTGGGCTACCATTCCTCAGTATTTCCCCTTTTCCTCTCCTCCTCCCTCACCCTGGTCCCTTTCCTCACTAATCTACCTTCGGTTTTTGTGAGATCCCAGCCCCGCCCCGCACCTTACTTTTGCTTTTTCCTCTCTGGTTTCCACATGTGAGAGAAAACACGCTGCCTTGACCTTCTGAGTTTGGCTTATTTTGCTCAACATAATGTTCTCAAGTTCCATTTTCCTGCAGATGCCAGAATTTCATTTTTCTTCATCCCAGCACCCCTCCCACATACCTCTTTTTTGGGGGGGTACCAGGGATTGAACCCAGGGGCACTCGGCCACTGAGTCACACCCCCAGCCCTATTTTGTATTCTTATTTAGAGACAGGGTCTCACTGAGTTGCTTAGCACCTGGCTTTTGCTGAGGCTGGCTTTGAACTCCTGATCCTCCTGCCTCAGCATCCTGGTTAGCTGAGATTACAGGCCTGGGCCCCTCACCCCACACCTAGCTTTTGACTTCAAATACTGAACCAGCTTGGAGTAAACCTCCCAGAAATAAAGCTCATTAGGTTATCATGTTGAATTCTTTTGACAACATTGCTGAATTTGTTAAGGATTGTTTGCATCTATATCATGAGGGCTGTCGGCCGTGGATCTTTCTTTTTCACTATCTTTGCCTGGTTTGGGTACCAGGGTAATACTGATGCCAAAACATGGATTGAACAGCGCTCTCTCTCGCCTCTCCTTTTTTCTGGAACAGGGTGTGCAGAGTTGGTGTTTGTTCTTTGAATGTTTGGTAGAATTCTCTACCAAAATATTCTGGGTCTGGAGATTTCTTTCTTGGGAGTTTTAAAATTTTAAATTAAATTCCCTTAGCCGTGACTGGGCCATTCAGATGATCTGTGTCACATGGGTGGTAGTCTGTGTTTTGGGGAAAGTGGTCTTTTCATTGACATTGTCTGATTCCTGTGCTGCGCCTGATGTTCTCCTCTTACCAACTTCTTGTGTCTGCATGTCTGTGGCGACCTTCCGGGTTCCTTCCTGATCCGGGCAATCTGAGCCTTCTCTCACCTTCTCTCTCTTCTCTGCCAGCCTTGCTAGAGGTTTGTCGATTTTATTGATCTTTTCAAAGAACCAACTCTTTTATTTCATTGATTTTCTCCATTTAAAAATAATTCATTGACTTCTGCTCTTATCTTTATTATATCCTTCCTCTGCTTGCTCTTCTTTCTCTTGGCTCTGGAGGCGGGATCTTAGATTATAGATTTGAGGTTTTTCCTTTTTTGTAACATATGCACTTAGTGCAATAAAATTCCCTTTTAGCCCTGCTTTAGGTGGATCCCACAAAATTTAATGTTTAACTTTTTTTTTTTTTTGTACTGGGGATTGAATCCACGGGTGCTGTACCACAGAGCTCCATCCCTTTTTATTTATTTATTTATTTATTTAATTTTGGACAGAGTCTTGCTAAATTACTGAGGCTGGCCTCAAGCTTGTGATCCTCCTATCTCAGCCTCCTGAGTCACTGGGATTTATAAGTGTGCACTACCATGCCTGGCTTACTTTCATTTTTATTTGATTAACAGTATTTTAAAATTTCCTTTAATTCCTTCCTTTTAATCCCCGGGGTCATTTAGAAATGTACCATTTAATTTCCAAGTATTTGGAGATTTTCCTGTTATGTCTGTATAACCAATTTATAATTTGATTCTACTGTGAACAAAAAGAATACTCCGTAAGATTTCTATTCTTTTAAATTGATTGAAGTTTGCTTTATGGTCCAGGGTATGGCCTATCTTGGTATATGTTCATGGGCCATTTTAGTGTATGTTCTGCTGTTTTAGGGTGGAATAATCTATAAGTATCAATATCACCCTGTTGACTGATTATTCCTATGTATCCTTTTTGATTTTTTTTACTCTAATTTTCTTGTCAATAGATGAGAGAGGAATGCTGATATCTCCAACTTTAAAAGTGGCTCTGTCTATTTTTCTTTCCAATTCTTTCAATTTTTATTTCACATATTTTATAGTTCTGTTGTCTGGTACACATGTATTTTATATTGTCTCTCTTTTTTTTTTTTTTTTTAGTTGAACTTGGTGGGCGGGTACCAGGGAATGAACTCAGGGGCGCTTAACTACTGAGCCACATCCCCAGCCCTATTTTGTATTTTATTTAAAGACAGGGTCTCACTGAGTTGCTTAGTGCCTCACTTTTGCTGAGACTGGCTTTGAACGTGTGATCCTCCTGCCTCAGCCTCTCAAGCCATTGGGATTACAGGTTTGTGCCAAAGAGCCCAGCTAGGTTGACCTTTTTAAATTATATACTATCCCTTTCTGTCTCTGGAAATTTTCTTTGCTCTAAAGTCTATTTTAGTTGATACTAATATAGTCATTCCTGTTTTCCTTTGAATAGTGTTTACATAACATATCTTTTTCCAATCTTTAATTTTCAACCTGCCTATGCAATTATATTCAAAATCTTGGAGAGGGGCATATAATTGCTTCATATTTTTAAATTAAATCTGTCAATTTCTATCATTTAGTCTGCACATTTAGACTCTTTGCATTTAATGTAATCATTGGTATGCTGGAACTTACTTGGCCATTTAACATCTTTGTTTTCTGTTTGTTCTGTTTTTTTACTTCTGTGTTTTTCTTTTCCTGCCTGCCTGGGAGTTTGCTCTTTTTTTTTTTTTTTTTTTTTTTTTAGAATTCCACTTTTTAAACTTTTAAAATTATTTTTAATTTATTTATATACAGTGTTGAGAATCAACCCCAGTGCCTGACACATGCAAGGCAAACACTCTGCCACAGAGCCACAACCCCAGCCCATAGAATTCCATTTGATACACCTTTTTTGAGTGGTTTCATGGTTGCTGTAGGTGTTGCATGTTGACTGTGTAACATATCATAATTCACTGGTGTGATCATTTTACCAGTTTGAATGACATATAGAAATACTACCTCCTAATAGGTTCCTTTACCCAGTTTTTGATATAATTGTGTTAAAATTTTCCTCTTACATTTAGAACCACATCAGATGATGTAACAATTTTTGTGTCAACCTTACAACACAATCTAGGCAATTCCTAGTAAGGAAGGGAAGCCTGTGGTATTGACTGTGGTGCTTCCCATGTTCTTTCATCCCTCTGAGGATCTGAGATTCCTTCTGTCCTTGTTTCTGTTTAGAGAATTTCCTTTAATCACTTTTTTAAGATAGGTAAATTGTCTTTACTTAAAATGTCTAGATTTGCTCCTCATTCCTGAAGAGCATTTTCACGGGGCAGAGGACTCCAGATTGACAGTTCCTTTCTTTTGACATTTGAAAAATAGTGTTCCATTTCCTTCCAGCCAGCATGGTCTCTGGTAAGAAATCTGCTGTCATAGGAACTGAGTTTCCTTCGTCAGAAAGGTATTATTTTTTGTTTTGTTTTTTCAAGGTTGCTTTCAAGGTATTCATCTTTATTTTCTGAAGTTTAATTATGATGTGTCTTAGAGTATGTTTCTTTGGGTGGTCCTCTTTGAAGTTTGCTCAGGTTCTTGAATTGATTGATGATCTTACCATATTTGGAAAATTTTTAGCAAAATTTTTAGCAATTATTTCTTTGAGCACTCCCCTACCCCACCCCAGTTCTTCCTTCTTTTTTACTTTTTTTTTTGTTCCAGGGATTGAATCTGGGAATGCTTAACCACTGAGCCACATTGCCAGCCTTTTTTATTTTTTATTTTGAGACAGAGTCTTGCTAAGTTGCTCAAGTCCTCTCTAAGTTGAACTTGTGATCCTCCTGCCTCAGCCTCCTGAGTAGCTGAGATTACAGGTGTGTGCCATGGCACCTGGCACTTTTTTTTTGGGGGGGGGGGGGCTCTGCTGACACATATATTAGATTTTTGTTATCCTACAAATCTTTGAGGTTCTGCTAATTTTGATTTTCACTTTTCAATCTATTTTCTCTCATGCTCAGACTGGGCAATTCCTATGGTTCTCTCTTTCAGTTCACTGATTCTTTCCTCTGTCCCCTTCCCACTTTTTCAGTACTGAGCATTTAATCCAGAAGCACTCTACCACTGAGTTACATCCCCAGTCCTTTCTATTTTTAAATTTTGAGACAGGTTCTCACTAAATTGCCAAGGCTGGCCTTGAATTTGTGATTCTCCCACCTCCTATTTCTGAGTTGCTGGGATTCTGGGTGTGTACCTCTGTACCTGGTCCTGTTTCCTTTATTCTGCTGTTGAACCCATTCACTAAATTTTAGTTTCAATAATTGTGTTTTTCAGCTCTAAAATTTCCATTTGGGTGTCTTTGTGTCTTCCGTTTCTTTGCTGAGACTTTCTATTTTTTCATTTGTTTCAGTGATATTCATAACAACCCATGGAAACATTTTGCGATGGACATTTTAAAATCTTTGTCAGATAATTCTAATATTTCCATCATCCTGGTGTTGGAATTCATTATTTTCATTCAGTTTGAGATCTTTCTGATTCTTGGTATGAGTGCTTTCCAAACAGTAAGACATTTTCATATCATGTCATAGGACTCTGGATCTCACTTAAGCCTCCTGCTTCAGCCGCTCCCTCTGAGATAGTCCAGCAGGGCAAGGGCTGATCCACTGGTGGAGACCGTAGGTGAAGGTAGAAGTCCAAGTTCTCCCCTTTGCCTCTGAGGACACCTTGGAGGAGGCGGTTGCCTCTTTGGGCAGGCGTGGGGGTTCTAGCTCTTCACGCTCCCCACTGATGCTGCTGTGGGGCTGGCTTTGTTACCCCCCTAGGCTACTGTGACCTGCAAGGCCGATAATTCAGAAACTGGTGAGGGGCGATGGGGGATTGAGAAAAGACAAACAGAAAGAAAGCTGGGTCCAGGTGGGCCACTGTCCCCTGATGGAGGAGCAATGATCCAGAGCTAGTTCAGCATGTTTATTATGTAGGTTTTATTGTCAAAAGGTTGTTTGTGGGAAAGTTTCTGCAGAGCAGACAGACAAGGATGCAGCACTGGCAAGATGTTAGGGTTATCTTGTTATGCTCAGAATTCTCTGTCCCTGGAGCTGCTATCCGAGCTTAAGGTCCAGATGGATATAGCTCTGTGCTCTTGCCCAGAGCCACCTCAGGTCAGGTGTCACCATAGCAACTGGGCAATCTTGACCTGTACCTTTGCACAGGAAGTTCCCAGCGCAAACACAGCCATGAGGCAGTCAGAGATTGTGACTCCAGCCACCACTCTCCACACCAGGCTGTCTGAAAGTCCTGACTCTCCGCTAGGTCTCTTCTGATAGCACCCCAGAGGAGAGGAAGCAGGACACCCCAGGACTGCTAGGCCAGGTGGCCCCACTGCCACTCAGCAGGAGAGTCTCATTATTAACTGGCTGGAATGTGTGGCAGGGGTTATGATAGATTGGCCAGCATGGAAATCTAGGGTTCCCACGCAGCTTTAGCCGCTATCGGTGCAGGTGGGACAGATTTTTTTCTTTTTCTTTTCTTTTCTTTTCTTTTTTGGCCAGGGGACAGTAGTGGTATCTATAAATTTTCTCTGTTGCCAGGATGTCCCTTTCCTGATATTTTGGCTAGGGAGAGCAGGCTTTGTTTGTTTGTGATTGGTCTTTGTCCGTAGGCGTTTCTGGGTTGTGAGCTTTCTCACCTCTGAGTATTCGATACATAAGGTGAAACAGAAACCCAGGAAGCTCATCTCCCTGCTGTTGGTCAGCCCCACATCCCTCAGCCAGCCAGCCCTTGTCTCCCCACCTCTCGGGGTCCTCTTGAAGTTGTTTCACATATAACCTCCGGCATTGTTATAACCAGTTGCCCTTGGTGGGAGGAAGAGGATAATACAGGCCTTCTCCATCTTCCCAGAAGCAGAATAGCCAATTCGCTTTTTAAAAAAAATCCATAAACACTATTCCTGCTCCACCCTTGAATTAAGCAATTAATATCCATTAAACCACAGGTCTTATGGTTGTTGTTGAAGTATAATTGACCTATAATAAACCTCACATATTTAAAATATGCAATTGGATGGATAAACACCATCGAAACCACCAGCACCATCCGGGTGGTGAACTCGTTCCTCCTTCCAGAGCTGTGTCCCCTCTTCACAGTCTCTGTCCTCATGCCTGCCCCGCCCTGCCCCGCCCACCTCCAGCCAGCCAGCTCTGCTTTCTGGCTCTCTATCTGAATTTGCATTTTAAAATGATTTTATAGACGGAGTCATGCATTACTTAGCAATGGGTATATATGTTCTGAGAAATGCATCCTTAGGTGATTTTGTCATTGTGGGAGCATCGTAGAATTCACTTACACAAATAAGATGGCTGCAACCACACCAGGCAATATCATCTTTTTATTTCTATTTATTTATTTCTTTATTTTCATGGTGGTGCTGGGGATTGAACCCAGGGCCTCACACAAGTCAGGCAAGGGCTCTATTATGGAGCTACATCCCCGGCCTCCAGACAGTATCATCTTCTGGGACCACCATTGTATATGCAGTTCATTGTTGACTGGAATATCCTTTGTTATGCTGCGCGTGACTGTACACACACAGTGTGGAACACAAGTCAGCAATCAAAGGAGCCAACCACCAATAAATGCAACAAAACAGATGAATCTCAAAGTGATTGTAACGAGTGAAAGAAGCCAGAATGTACACTGTATGATTCCACACAATGTGCGTGCACATACACAATATATATATGATCTATCACAATATTTATATGTCATATAATCACAGTATTATCTATCATCTATACGGTAGTATTTTATTTTTATCTCGACCTCTCTACCTCTATCTATCACATCTCGGTATGGAACTGTTTCATTCATGTGCTACCTAAAATCAAGTATTCCAGAACTACTACCCTGAAAAGCCTTCCTGGGCTGGGGTCGCGGCTCAGGGGTGGAGCACTTGCCTAGCATGTGAGGCCCTGGGTTCAATTCTCAGCACTGCATAGAAATAAATGAGGAAAATAAAGGTCCAGCAACATCTAAAAAAGTTTTTTAAAAAAACATCTTCCCAAGATCCAGTCTCCACATCTGGACTCAGAGTTCACCCTGTAGGTGTCCATTCAGTCTGTGGGGGTGTGGAGGTTGAGGGGAGCGAAGGCCACTGTGAATTACTGGGGAAACACTGAAGTGGAGACAAGAGGGTGTCTCCCTGCCTCAGCCCCATGGCCTTCTGTCCATGAAGCCATTGGCAAGTCATTTCCCCTCTCAGAACCCCTGGCCCTGGTGTTTGAAGTCAAGGGGGAACCAGGGCTGCCCCTCTCTGGGTGGCCCTCTCTGGTGCCAGCACTGACTGCGGACGGCAGTGCCAGCAGGACTCGGCTCAATGGCAGGGGTCTCAGCCCCAGGGTCAGTCATCGAGGCCTGGGGTCGGGTGGGTATGGGGTCACCAGGTTCCCAGCTGTGCTGGCTTTATTAGATCCCTTGGCTCAAGCTTGCAGAGCTGGAAGCCTGCTGTCCTGGGAAGCCCACACGGCCCTCAGCCCCCAAAGTCCCCTCTGGAGGCCCCCAGCCCTCGTGGGCAGATGATTCATTCTATGGCATCTTCAGTCTTCAGCCAACACTCCCGCTAGCTCAGGGGAACAGCTTTACTCCTACCCAAGCATTAGCAGAGCTTCCAGTTGCTCTGGGAGCTGGCTCCTGGCCCAACTTGTCTAAGAGAGAAAGCGTGGGGCTGGCCACAGCTGAGCGAGCCACTGCACCCTCCCAGGCAGTATGTAGGAAAGGCCAAGGGATGCTGTGGCAGCCCAGGCCCATGCCCAGACTTGTGCCCAGGTCTGGGGACAAGCAGCAGAGCAGCTGGGCATCTTGCCTGTCAGGTCTGTTCCCTTCCCTCCTCCTTGCCGGCTCTCCTACCCTCCTCTACTGGGAGGAAACCTCCAGGTCGAATGTGCTACCTGGGGAAACCGAGGCACCGGATAAGAGGCAAGGAAGAAGGTGACCCCAGCTCTGTGAATCTAGGTCCCTCTGGAAATGGAAGAGGGAGCCCTATGCAGTCTGCCTTAACAGTCGGGCTGTGAAGACCAGGAGGATCGGGACAGAGAAGGGCAATGCTCAAGAACATGGGGGCTGGGGCTGGGGCTGGGGCTCAGTGGCAGAGCGCTTGCTGAGCCCGCTCTGAGCCCTGGGTTCGGTTCCCAGTACCGCAGAAAGGAACCAGCAAGAGCGCAGGGTCTAGAACCAACCCAGCTACCCAGGCCTGCTTCCTCTCGTGGCTGGCTTGCCTCCTGGGCTCAGTTCTGTTGTCGTGAAGTGGGGTGAGGACTCTGGTGGCGAGAGTGTCTCCCCTCCCAGAAGACACCTGGCATGAGGAAATACCTGTGAAGCCTTTGGAGGGCCTGGCACGTGGGACAGACCCCAGACTGGCTAGTTGTCACCCTCAGTAAATATCCATTTATTTGTGCCTATTAGTTTTCTAAATTTAGTGCAATGACCATATGTAAATGTTTCAGTAAAAACAAAAAAACAGTTTAAGTACCAAATCTGTTTTCGTTAACGTATGAGATGAGCCCCCCAGTATTGCCACAGGCTGTTCTGGGGGTGGTGTGGGGACGGTGGCCTTAAGGGTTGTGTGTTGGATTCTGATTACCTCCTGGCTGCAGGGGGCCAGCCGGGCCTCAGGGTTGTCCTGCTGGAAGTGGGCGAAGAGGAGACATGTCCAAGGGCTGCTTCCTGAGGACAGACGCAGGAGGCGTTTGGGGCCAATTACAGCTCTGCCTGACTGGAGCCATCAGCACCCGCAGTATCCTGCCCAGACCATGGCAGCAGTGGGGCTGAGCAGGAGCAGCCTCTGCAGGAGCGTCCACTTGGGCCTGGAGTCTGGAGCTGGCCCGAGCCTCTACTTTCGTCATTAGTGATTCTCGCCAGGCTGCGACCCCTCGGACCTGAGGTGTCTCCCAGGAGATGCCCTTTCTCTGGAGCTGACCCTGGCATTCCCTGCACCCTACTCTGCATTTGTACCTCTCAACAGCTTCCATGGAATTTTCACCTACCTGATTACAGAATCTCCCACGCTGCCGCCATCCGGGCCACGGATCTCCTATTATGTGCTCAACGCCTTTCTTTCTCTGGAGCTGCTGGGATTACAGGTGTGCGCCGCTGCGCCTGGCTCCATGCCTTTCTTTAAAGGACCTCACCTTTCTCGATCAACCCCAGGAACAAACCGCGTAAATAAAATACCTTGAAAATCAAGCAGGTTAGCCGCGACCAAGTTGGTGTTAGCAGCACAAATATGTTAACACGTTTTTGTGGAAAAAGCTCCAAGGCTTTTGCTAAAAAGATGCTCAGCAAGCACTGGAGAGGTGCTTTTTGCCCACCAGGCTACCTGTCCAAGACTTTCTCCTTGGCGACAGTCAGAGGACGGGGAAATTGGCTTTCTAGAGTTCCTGGGGTTGGTGGAGGCCGTTTTGTGGAGGCTGACGTCACGGTGCACCGGTGTGGTGTGAGTCCACCCCGGGGTGCTGTGCCAGCTCACTGAACATTCCAGCAGCAATCTGAGTAGGGAGAGCTTCCTCATTAGAGAAACTGAGGCCCCGGAAGTAGAAGAGTCAGCCCGAGATGACGGTCATGCCGGGAGCTGAACTGGTGGCCATGGAGATTGTCAGGCCTTGGCCTCGCCTAGAGGTTCAGGGAAGCGTGTCCATGTTATCCTCCACCCCACCCCACACAGCCTCCTGCAAGCTCCGGGCTGCCCCCTCACCCCCGGTCGGCTCTTGGGAAGAGGGAAGACGTGGGAGAGCGGGACCTGATGAAGGTGAAATCTGGAGCCATGATGAGTCCCCAGAGTCCAAGGCAATATGGAGGCAGCCATCAGATCGGTGAATTCTTTCCAAATGACGATGGTGAGAGGCTGGCCCCCGGCTGTACAGGGGCACTGACATCTGGGTCACTTGACCAGTTAAGATGAGGCCCTGTCCTGTCTCCCTCCTCCAGCTCCACAGTGACACAAACCAGCCTCTCCAGGAAACTCCACATCAAAGGAGACCGAGGAGGAGCCAGTGGAGAGGAAGGAGACGCCCCTGCCCCCGGCTCCTCCTGCTTCCTCCCACAGAGGCTGGGCAGGGCAGACTTCAGGTGGGCTCAGGAAGAGGCCCAGGGGGACATGCCGGTCCTGCCTCCCAGGACAGGACTCTCTCTGGGCACTTCTCCTGTGGGGCCTCCTGAGCACACGTGTGAGACGCTAATAGCAGGTGCCGCAAGCTGTTCCCTGGGCAGGCATGCCCACCCGCAGGGAAGGGAGCTGAGGGCCTGGGCCAGCCCCCTTGATTCACTGATTCATTGATTCATTCAGAAATTTCTGAGCACTTACTCCGTGGCAGGCACTGGGCACTGAGGACACAGCGTTCTATAAGGACAACACCAGCCTTTGAACAGTTCATGGTCTACTTAAGTGACAGGCATTGATCCTAGTACTCCATAGCTGCACGCATAACTGTGAGAAGGGCCAAGAGGGAGGGAAGAGAGCTACCTGGTGCTGGAGGAGATATAAGAAGACCTGACTTGTCTGGAAGGGTTCACTGAGGAAGTGGCTCAAGGTGAAAGCAAAGCAGCAGTGAATCAAACAGGCAAAGAGGGTAGGAAGGGTGACCTGGGTTGTGGGGACTGCATGTTCAAAGGTCCTGTGGCAGAGTAGACAGTCTGGCCTGCAGAAGAGTATGGCGGGAGGCCAGCATGGCAGAGCACAGAGGGAAGAGGAAAGTGTGTTGCTTGGCCAGAGTGGCTGTGCAGGGTCTCAAAGGCCAATTCGGAGGTTAGTCTCCATCTTGAGAGTAACAGATTGCTAGTCACAGGTATTAATTTGCATCTTGAGAAACATCCCTCTGGCTGCCCTTAGAGAATAGAGAGAAGGCCCCACATAGGATTGGGGGAGCGAGACAGGAAGCCAGGCAGGCCTTGCAGGAGGGGGGATGGTGGGCAGGGAGAGGGGTGGTGGCAGTGGGCACAGCTCAAGGATTTTCAGAAAGTCAAGTGTCCCTGAGCCCTTGGTGATTGATTAGGAGTCAGGAGAGTAAAGAAGAAGGAAGAAAAGCTATGGCCCCAGACTAACCTTGCAGCCTCGCGGCTTCCACACACGCTGCGAGCACACCGAGCCTCGCGGCACCTGTTTTCAAAGCCTGATCTTCTCTCTTCCCTCCCTGTGCTCCAGGTGGATTTTACGGAGCGTGCGGTGCCCCTGGAGAAGCCCACTGCCACTCACCCATTCAGCCAGCCCTATGCCGGTGAGCATTGTGTGGCTAAGGATCCCCACCACACTCAGAGATGGCGCTCAGAGATGTCCTCAGGGTCCACCTCGAAGAGGGCGCCTTTGCCTCTGCTGCTCTGTGCCTGGTTGCCGCCTGAGGACCTCCCCAGGGATGGAGGAAGCCTTTCCAAAGCCTGAGGTCAACGCCATTCTACCTTGAATATCTGGCACCTGGAAAATAAAAAGCCAAAACACCAACCTGCTGATCAAAGGCTCTTGCGAGTCCCGCAGATGGTTTCAAGTGCTTTGCGCTGTCTCCTCCGCAGGCTCCAGGCCCCCACCTGGCGACAGATGGATCTGTTTGGGTGGAACAGTATTTGTTCAGCCGACAGATGAGCCTTGTGAACGTGTGGGTTTGGGGACCCCCTTGCCATGCCTCTGAGCCCCTCTGCAGGGCCTGGACTTAGGGGTGCCCTGGAGGCCATTCTTCCCTACTTTGCTCATTCTTTGGAGGGAAGAGGTGGGAGGACCTGCAGAAGGCGAGGAGGAAACTGTGAGGAGGAGGCCAGCCCTCTGGGGGCCGAGGCCATGGCCTCAAGCCTGGGGACTGCCTTGGGGACCCAGTCTTTGGCCATTTCCTGAAGCAGACCTGTCCCCTGGCAGCAAGACCAGCTACCTAATTTGTGGGGCCCAGTTTAAAATGAAGGTGTGTGACCCCCTTCACAGATTCCTATCAATTTCAAGGCAGCAGCGACACAGCGTCAGACTGAGGGCTGGGCTCGGGGAAGGGCAGGGTGCCCTGGAGCCTCCCTGTCTGGAAAGGTTCTCTTCCCTGAGGGCCTAGGGCAGCAGAGAGCAGGTGGGAGAAGAAGGCAGGCCAGCCAGCCCAGCCCGGGACCCCCAGGCCTCCTTGGCTGCTGGGCAGACCGATGGAGTGGGAGGACTGGCTGGTGGGGAAACAGATGGCTGGTGCATGGCAGCACCTCTGGGGCCACTGACCTTGCAAACCTGACTGGCAGGTGGCTCTTCTGCGCGCTCTCAGGCACCGGGGTCTGTGCTCGCCTTCAGAGCCACCCCTCTGGACTGCAGCCTGGGACCCCCGGACACCTGAGGAGATGGAGGCTGGAGAGGGGAAGGGAAGAGCCCAGCCAGCCAGCCGGCTGCTCACCTGCTCTTCCTTGTCCACTTCTCACCCCACCCCGCCAAGGACCCACGTGGGGCAGAAGGGGAGGAACCAGGGGTCCCGATTCCACAGCCACCACCCTCTCCTCCCGTCACACGGTGGGGTCTGGGGCAGGGCGTGCAGGCTGAGTGTGGGGCTTCCCCTTCCTCAAGGGACTCGTCCCAACCCGCCAGCCCCCAGGGCTAGGCCAAGGCCACGGCCGCGCCTCAGCCCCTCGTGGGCCGGCTGTCGGTCCCTGGCGCCTTGGTTACTGCTGTCAAATCAGCCACGCGGCAGCCCCTCCACTCCACCGGTTTGCTCCTCCATAAAAAACTTAATGGTCCCTGCAAATCAAGCAGCACAAGAACGGAGGAAGGCTTTTTAGACAATCAATTAAAAGCCTAGGAGAGGGATTATCTCATTGAAATATCAATTTTTAATAGCACTGCATCTTTGAGTTTCCTCTCAAAAAACTTTGTGCAGTCCGCTCGCCGTCTTGCTTCCTGACTCTGGTTCTCGCCGAGCCCCTGGGCAGGCCTTTGGGCACCTGCCTGGAGCAGGGGCCTGCGGGGCAGCTGGGGAGAAATCCGCTCGTTGCTGCTCGTTCATTCATCCGGGGCTCGGTGAGCTGGCTGTGCGCCAGGGTAGGGGCTGGGTACCAAGGTGAGCAAGTGAGCAGGAAGTGGGCTCTGGTCAGGTGGGCGAGTCAGTAATGGCGGAAGGGGAAGTCACCTGGAAAGATAAATGTCAAGAGCCTGAACTGGGGCCTCATGGGGACATGGGAGCACCAGAGTGGACAGAGGAGCGGGGGAGGCATTTGCCATTTCCTTGCCCTTGGGGAGTGGCCTTTAAAAGGAGACCAGGGGTGTGAAGGGAAGCTGGTTCCAGGCAGAAGGAACAGCACACTGGTGGCCCTGAGGCAGGAGGGGATTCTGGTGCTGGAGAAGTGGAAGGAAGGCCAGTGGCTGGGACCCGTGAGTGAGGGGGATGGTGGAAGAAGGAAGGGCCACCATCCAGACCCTGACGGTCCTAGAGGCCCAGGAAGGGGCATGTGGTACCTGGAGAGTGGCGTCACCAGCTTGTGCTCTGGAGAGTGACCCTAGTTCAAGTCCTGCTTCTTGGTTGCTGTGAGGCCGAGGGAGGTTGATAAAGGTCTCGACCTCGGCTTTCTCACCTGTGAAGTGGGCTAACAGCCTTGATCACACCCCGGGGCTGTCAGGAGTATCACAAGAAACTAGAGGCAGGTTTTCCAGCCTGCACCTCTTTTTTCTCTGCCCCACCCCCTGAGCTTGGCAGTTTCTTCAGCTTACCCCTGGGGGATCTGGGGGGATCAGATAAGCTCTAGCTGATGAAAGATTCCCACCAGCCAAGTTCCCAAGGAGCTTGTTACGCACCTGACTCCAATTTACCAGCCAAGGGAGGGGCTGGGAGGGGAGGGGCGGCCGAGGAACAGACAAAGGTCCCTTGCTCTCTGAGGGTTACATCCCCTCGTGGAGTGGAGAGCCCCCAGGTCTCAGGGGGAGGGGAGTGGCTGGGTGGGGTGGTCCATGCAGGCAGCAGCAGATCCTGGACTAGCGGATCCCTGTCCATGCATGGACAAGTGCACCTTCCCCACCTGGACCCGGGGCTGGGGGACAGGACAGGTGGCCTTGGACAAGGGTGGACTAACCGTCGCACTGCTGGAGGCGGTGTCTTGACAGCCTTCTAATCCCCACAGGACATCCCCATAGTGCACACGCGGTGGCGGAGACCACGGCTGGGGAGGCTGAGCTTCTTGCTTAGTTAGCATAGAGGCGAACCATATCTGTTTGGATGCTGTCTCTGGAGTTTTTGTAAATTTAATTTTATTGTTTTGGGTGCTTGCACACAAATGGTCTGTTACTGATCTATGTCCTCCTGAATTATTTTAATAAAGGGGCAAAGGATGAAGATCCTGTGGAAAGCATCTGGGGACTCCCGGGACACGGTTGCTAGGCACCCTGGAGGAAGCCACGTGGCTCTCTGGACCTCGGTGTTTTTGTTCGGTAACAACAAGGTTCCCAACTCATCTGCTTAAGTTAGAGGATCAGGTGAGACTTGGGCAGAGAAAGGGCTTTGCTGATAATCTGAGGGCAGCGGGCTCAGGCTGGCCCTCTGCTCCTTGACTGCCCTCTGGTCAGTCTCCGCCTCCCTGCCCCCTCCTTCCTCCTTCCCCTTCTCCCCAGTGTCTGCCCAGAACCTGCTGGGAACCAGGTCAAAGCTGGGCTGAAGGCTGCAGCCCCAAATGCCAGCTCTTTGGAGTCACCTGGATTTGAACCCTAATCCGTCCCTGTCCTCCAGAGAGCCGCAGTCCAGCTGTGGGCAGAAAAGGCAAGTCCCCAAATCCCCATGAAGGCATCTGGCGACCAGTCTGACCCAGTCAGTGGGTTCTCAGGCCACAAGGCAGTTGCAGAGCCGGTGCTGGGGAAGCTGGGGGCACAGTGCGGGACCCGTCTGGCGGGTTTCCCAGAGTGACAGGCGCTGAGAGCCCTTGGAGAAAGTGCTCCAGGGCGAGCCAGCGTCTGGGGGCGTTTGTGGGGCTGTGGAGAGCGTGGCTAGTCCCCTCGGGGAGGGGAAGGCTGGGGCTCCTGGAGGAGGAGGATGGGCAAGGCTGGAAGTGGGCAGGGGAGGAGGCACCCCAACACAGCTGGAGGAGGCAGGGGAAGTTGCCGAGGGAGCCCCTGCTCCATGGGGAGGTGCCTGCTTGAGGCCCAGGAGGCAGCTGGAGTCTTGCAACCCTGCAATTAGTGAAGGAGGCCGAGGAGCGGATGGGGGCGGGGCAGGCTGGGAGCTGCAGCTGGCTCCTGGGTCCTGCCTCTGCCTCTGCCTTCAGCCCCCAATCGGCTGCCCCAGAGGGTTGGCCTGGAGGGGCTGGAGGTCCCCTAGGCAGACAAGTGACTGGGCTCTGGAAGGGGAGTGCACAGCAATAGGGAAGGCCAGACTGTGGTAAGAATGGCCAAGTCCTGCTGGGTGTGGGCTTGGTCAACCCATCTGTTGTGGTTTCCATTTTACAGGTAAGGAAACTAAAGCCCAGAGAGGGGGGAGCTTACCAGAAGACACACAGCTACTTGGAAAGCAGCCTGGGTCAGGAGCCACAGTTGTCTGCAGGGCTGTAGTATGAAGGGCTGGCTCTTGAGCATGGAGGGGCTGCCTGGAAGTCAGGTTGGGCAAAATGACCTTGGCTGGAGAGCAAGGACAGACTGGGGGAGCAGGGCCGGTCAGGCCGGGTCTGGCCCCTCTGGTTCTGCAGCCTGTCCAGGCACTCCAGGCCTGGGAGGAGAGGCCCTGGCATGGCTGCCCCCGGCTGCGGCATTCAGTGCCTGGCTGGCTGCTGCCTCTAGAAGTAGACAGCTGGCCAGCCCCAGCCAGGACCACCCGGCGGTCCGTGCAGCGGGGCCACGTCCTGGCTTCCACCTTTCACTGCCTCATCCATGCATCTCCCTCCACCCAGCCATCACCGTCTCCCCCTCCCTCTTTCCTTCCCTCCCTCTCTGCTAACACCTGTGGAACCCAGGGCGCTGTGCAGGCTGCTGGAATTCTCTGCCCTCCAGGAACAGCGGGAGGGACGGGAGCAGCAGGTAACAACCACTAATACTCTAAAAAGGAACCAGGCAGGCTGAGCTGTGAGGGGCAGAGGGACTCAGACGGGGAAGGGCAATTCTGGGAGTCAGAGGGGGGCTGGGCCTGGTCAAGGCTGCAGGGTATGCAGTGGAGAGGGCAGGGAGCAGGCGCAGATGCAGCCTTGCCTTGCGGACTCTGGACACAGACTGCCTGACCTGGGATTCCAGTTTCATGGGATCATGGATCAGCAGTGTGACCTTGGGTTAGTTGCTCTCTCTGAGCTTAAATTGGGCTGACCATTGTAGTAGCTGTCTCATGGGGCGCTGGGAAAGATCAGAGAAGTGGCACGTGAGGCACCCAATGTGGTTCCTGGCAGTCACCCCTGCGCTGTAGGGGTGGGCCCAGTGAGTTTCCTCTTGGTCTCTCCAGGTCCCTCTCCTGTTCAAAGGGAACCATGCTCATGTCCCTTCCAGGCTGGGACAGTGATCTAGAGGAGATGGGTGCCGGGTGAGGTCCGGCCAGGGAGGGACTGTGCTGCACGCGTGTCTGCCGCAACCCAGGGAGACGCTGTCTGCCCAGCAGCTGTGGCGGTGCATGGGAGCGTGAGCATGGAGCGGCCAGAGGTGCTGATGCCTCAGGAGAGGGAAACCCACAGTTTTATGTGAAAACTTCCCATTACTAATATTAGCAATGCATTAAAGATTTTTTTAAAGCAACATCTGAGCCAAAGCTAATGCTTCAGCTGGCAGATGCCGCGCCTCGCCCGCTGGGGCTTGCTGTAGGCAAAGCAAGGCGGGAGGGCTGGGCAGGGAGCAGCGCCATCCCGAGGACCCGAGCTGCCCCTCCCGCAGCCCAGTGGAGGGCAGCCGTCGTGGGACATTCCTGGCAGCAGGCTGGAGGGAGGCAGGCCGTAAGAGGCCCCTGCTCGGCTCTATCTCGCCGAGGTGCCAGGGTGTCTGGGGCGCCGGACGGGGTCTGTTCTGTGTCTGGGACGGCAGGGCAGGTGGAGATGGCTCCCAGGGTTGCTACCAGCAAGGGTCTGGCTCCTGGGGGTCAAAGGGCAGCACTTTTAGCCTTTCTCAGGCCCACTTCCTGTTTGGCAGGAAATGGTCCCTTTTCTGCTGGTGCTGGTTACAGGATGGGGGTTGAGGGGCAGAGAGCCATCCAGGGGACTTCCAGGACTGACTCTCTCCCTCACTTGCTTTTTGCCCTGTGGGGCCCAGGAGGGGACCTGGGGCCTCTGGCGCATCATTAGGAGGCTTAGCAACAAGGACAAGTGTTCTGCCACAGTGGCCAGCTGCCAGCTGGGCTCCTGGGCCCACCTCTGCTCTCCTCTCAGGCCAGTGGTGTCCCCGAGGCCACAGTACTGGGGTCCAGTACTTCATGATTGGGCCATACTCAGAGAGTCACTGAACACAGCTCCTCACCCCTGGCAGGGAGCCCCGGGCTGGGCTGGATCAGCCTCTAGCACAGCCCTGGAGCAAGCCCTGGTGCTCAGAATCCATCCAGGGCACCTCATCCCCCGAGGCAGGTCCCCTGGGGGACCCTGGACTTCAAGAGGTTCAAAAGTATCTGCTGCTGTGTTCCTGATAACCATTCCTGTCAAACTTAACATAATTTGCTGGCTATAGAAGGTTCTGAAATTAAACATCAAAAATAAAATAAAATTACCTGTAATTTTACTACTCCCTAGAGCAGAGCTGAGAGAAAGTGTTCATTATTTACTGTGTGCCCACCTACCTCTGGGTGAACTGCCATCTAATCACCTGAACTTCACCCCCTATACTCAGCTGGCAAATCCCGCCCCCCCCCCGCCCCTTGTCCAGGGCAGACCTCCAAGCACTGTAATAACTACTAACCTTTACTGAGCTCTGAAGAAACTCATCTAATTCTCTTGACCACTCTGTGAGACAGCTTAACTTACAGTTGGAGAAATTAAGGCTCAGAGAGGACAAGTAACTTCCCTGAGATTGCACAGCCAGTGAGGACCAAAGTAGAAACTGGAACTATCAGGTACCAGAACTGAAGACTCCACATCTCCACGTTGGCTGTGCACTGCATTCCTCCTTCCAGCTCCCATGTCCATTCCTTCCTTCATTCCATCACTCGATGTTCCTGAGCTCTGGTTCAGTGTCCGGTGCAGGCTGACGCTGACCCCCAGGTCCCTCCTGTATCTGCCACACTCTTAGGACTCTGACCCCAAGAACTTGAACTCCATTTATTACAAAAGATTGGGCTCATGGCATTGTTATGATCAGCTCCTGCTGGACCACCAAGGCAGCCCGGTGGGGACCCCAGCAACCTTGCCCAGACAGGCTCCACCCCGCATAGGTCCTGGATGCTGGGTCATCTGGACTGGGCCTTTAGTGGCCCTGTGTTTATAAAACCAAAGGGGCCCAAGCAGCCCTGGGCATATATATAATATGCACATAAGACAGGCTCTCCTTCCCCAGGCTTCGGGGGGACGGCGGTGCCTCCCTGGAAGAGCAGGAAGTGGTCCGTGGCAGGGGCAGTGACTGGACCCTCCGCAGCCACAGGCAGCCCGGGGTCTGTGGCTTGTGGCTGGTCCTGCCCAGCCCTGGAAGGGTCTAGGCCACCTGGATTTGCAGGTCCTCGTCTTCATCGAGGTCACTGGCTCCATCCCCCGCCTCCTCAGTGCCAAAGCGGGTGCTGCGGATCTTCCCGAAGAGGGGGGCGTTCTGCTGCTGCCTGCGGAGCCTGGGGGCGGAGTGACAGGTCAGTGGGAGTCTGCCGCCTCCTGACTGGCCGCAGTTGGGCTGACAGCACCCAGCCTCCCCAGGCCCTGACAGCTGCCAGCACCTTGTGTGACCTCTGCTGTGGCTGAGACGGAGGGAGGAGCTACTGTCATGTCTATTTATAGACAAAGAAACTGAGGCCCAAAGACGCTGAGTGACTGAGTGACTTCCCCAGTCCCGGGAAGGCGGCAGTGGGGCTGGGCTTGAGCGTGGGCTTTGGGTCTTGAGGGCACGCTGCTGGGGTGGGGTCCCGGGCAAACTCCGAGAGCAGGAGGAGCAGGGTTTGGGGGGCCTGAGCCCCGCACATTCCCAAGGCTGCCCTAGTTCCTCACATCAAGATCCCTAAAACCAGATGTACAAGACCAACGTGGACCCTAAGAAGGGCTGATGGAGGAAGTGCCCCTCCCCCGCCCGGGTGGCCGCCTGGCCGCAGCTTACTGGAAGGCATGAATTATTAACAGGCAGGAGGGGCGCGGGCGGGGGCTCCATTACCTCGCGGTGATTTACTGAGCTGTCCCCGGAACATTAAAGTATAAAAAGTTGGAAACTAAAGTGAAGCAGCGGTGCTGGGTGGCCCTGCTGGTCCCCAGGGAGGCGCCTGGGAGGCGAAGCAGAGCCCACCTGCCTTTTGGGGAGTTTATGGCTCCTGAAGAACGTGGCGGAGACTGCGGGAAGCCCGAGATGAGGTGGCCTTCGGAGGGGTATGCGCAGTGGCAGCACGGGCAGAGCCCGCCACGTTGGGCCTGACCCAGACTCAGGAAGATGAGGTAACCAGGGCTCAGCCAGCCACAGCACACCGCTGTCCAAAGCCTGGACTCTCGGCCATGAGCTCTCAGCACATAATACATGCTCAACAAATATGGGTGCCGATGACAGGGGGTGATCCACCCGGCCACCCGCCAGCTGTGTAGCTGTGCAAGGACTTCTCTCTTGGGTCTTAGTTTCTTCCTCTACCAGCCCCCTAGGAAAAAAGATCTCTCCCTTCCTCTTTCAGAAGGGACTCACTGCGTGTGGCACAGTATCTAACCCACACACACGTGCTCCTCAGGGCTGGCGGCCATGGTAGTAACAGTGGTAGTAACAGCAGCAGCTCAGATTACTCAGCACGTATTGTGCCAGGAGCTTTCGTAAGCACGAATCAGCCCATTTAACTCTCCCAGTGGCCAAGAGGTAATAACTACTATCACCCCCATTTTACAGACGGAGGAAACTGACCCAAGACAACGCAGCTCCTCAGCACAGAGCATGGAGCTTCCCACTACCCAGGCAGCTTGGCTGCAGGTGAGAGAAGGCAGGCGAGGGCTTGGCCAGTGCTGGGCACAGGGAAGGATGCTGGTCAGTCCTGTGGCCATGGCACCCCTCTGGCCTCCTAGCTGTGCAGTGGGCAGGGCTTGGCCCTGAGCTTCTCTGCCATCTCCTGGCATTAGGGAAGCACAGGGAGGTGCGGATCTCAGAGGGCGTGGGGAGGGAGGGGAGTGCGCCCCGCAGTGATCCTCTGGTCTCACTGTGGGGCTACCGGTCCTGCTGGCAGGGGTAGGGCCTTCTGTCATCCCTGGCCTCTCAGATCCCTGCTGGTCTGGAGTGCCCAGCCCTGAGATCACGGGGCTCCCTCTGTCCGTGATGCCTGGGCCTGCGAGCACCCCCAGGGCTCTGCTCCTTGGGCCTGGCCTCTCTAGCCGGCTTCCTGCCCTTCCGCCCCACCCGCAGCCTGCCTGCTACAAGACAATTCCAGGCCCCCAGCTGGCTGGCTTCCTGCACCCCCCTTGGTTTCCTGGTCCTGGCCCTTCCGGCCTGGAAGGGACAGGATTCGGGCCCCAGGACCCCTCCTCCTCCACCTGCCCCCTGGCTCTGGTGGGCGTCGAGGCCTGGCTGCACCCCAGCGCGGACCCTCCCGCAGCTGCTTCCTGCTGGCCTACCTGGACTGCAGGTGCTCCAGCTGCACCTGCAGGTTCTCACTCTGCTCCGTCTGCTCATCCAGGGACCGCTGTAGCTTACGCGCCTGGTTGTGGGCCTCGTCCAGCTGAGGGTGGGCAGGGACAAGAGCACAAGGGTCCCCGTGGGTGGGGGCAGCCCAGGCCCAGACACTCCTCCGCTCCACTGCGGGACTGTGTTTGCTCCCAAGGCCTGGCCTGAGGTCCTCTCCGTCACTGCTGTGACCCTCCAAATCCATCATCCTCTCCCTTCCTGGTCACTGATCCAGTCATCCACTTGCCTGTCCCCCTTGGCCTGCATCTGCCCATGCAGTGCCCACTCCTTTCACCATCACAGATCTAACCAGCACCCCTCTGTCCACTGAGGGACACGCCATCTCCCATCAGCCCTCCCTCCTCCCCGTCCATTCATCCTTCTGCCCACGGAGGCAGTCAGCCGTCCAGCTATCTGCGTCCAGGTACCATCTGTCTGCATGCCGAGGTCCACCCATCCTTCCTCCAGTGTCAGACAGGTGCTGTCTGAGCGTCTCTACCCACTCTCCCTCCTCCTGTCCATCTGTCCACCTCGTCCTTTACCCATCTGTTCGTCCATCCACAGAAGCCTCCTTCTGTCCTTCCATTCAGCTCTCCACTCGCCCACCCACCCCTCGTCCTTCCTCCACTCACCTGCCATACCTGGTCCTTGCTCCTCCCACCCTCCTGCCCCAGCGCCTGTCCATGCATCTGCCGATCACTCACCTACTGACTGACAGGAGCGCGTGCCAGGCCGCAGGGCCCCAGCCTGGAGCGCGCAGGGCCCTGGAGCCCCCCTCCTCCCGGAAGCTGCAGCTGCTCAGCCGCGGCACTTGCCTCGTCCTCGGCCTGAGCCAGCTCCTTCTTGAGCTCCTCCACCCGCAGCCGCAGCTTCTTCACCTCGGCCTCGTGCTGCTCCACCCGCCGGCTGGCATGCGCCAGCTCCGCCACCTTCTCCTGCAGCTGTTTCTTCAGCTTGCCGTGCACGTGTTTCAGGTCTGCCAGCTCCTGGGGGTGGGGGTGGGACAGGGAGGACTCTGTCACAGTGGGCACTGTGCCAGGGAGTCCGAGTCAGGGTCAGAGTCAGAGTCCGAGACGGGTCAGGCAGCTCCAGGGACGTGGGGTGGCTCTTCTTCCCAGCATCCCCCACCTGCTGCTGACACACAGCATTATGGTCTGGAGAGCAGTGGAGGTGCCTCTAGGGAGGCCAGGAAGGAGAAGGCTGAGGCGTGGAGCACCTGGCCCCACTTTAGACATGGAACTGAGGTGCCCTGAAGGTGCCCAGCAGATGCTGGAGCTGCAGGGCAGGATTTCTGAGGAGGGACACGAGGCATTTGCAGTCCTGGGTCTGAGGATGAGTAAAGCTGAGGAGCAGGCACTGAGGAAAAGGAGGCAGAGGCAGGGTGGCTGGGAAGAGGAGGACCAGCCAGCAAAGATGCCCATCCCTCAGGGCTGGAATCTGCTTTCCCTTCTGCAAAATGGCAGTGTCCTTTCTCTCCACCAGCCCATCGGGCCCGCGCTCCACCATTTCTCGCTTCCTTGGGAGTGGCAACGGCGTCCCCACTGGTCTGCCGCCACGGCCCCTCGCCCAGCACAGTGGGCACTAGCCTGCTCACACTCACCACCTACTTTATTTATGACTTCTTTTCTGTGGTCCTGGGGACTGAACCCAGGGTGCTCTACCACTGGGCTACATTCCCAGCCCTTTTTATTTTGAGGCAGAGTCTTGCCAAGTTGCCCAGCTGGCCTCAAACTTGCGATCCTCTGCCTCAGCCTCCAGAGTCACTGGAATTACAGGCGTGAGCCACTGTGCCCGGCTCACCTCCTGCCGCATGTACTCTGGGTCCCCGTGCTCACTCCCCTCCAGCCCTGTTGGCCTTCTCATTCCTCTGAAGTCCATGTCCCAGTTCTCTCCTCCCCATCCCCACCAAATTGGTTCACCAGTTAACATCTACTCTTCTTGAAGACTCAGCTCAAACCCCACTGACTCTGGGGAGCTTTTCCAGGACCCTGGGCTCAAGCTCGGCTCCTGGGCATCCCCTCTTCCCACCACAACCATGGAGCTGTGAGCAGCATGAGCGCAGGGGACAGTGAGAACACGCCTGCATCCCCTGAGCTCCCAGCTCCTCGAGGGGTGGGGAGGTGGGCCGCATCTGTCTGTTCACGGCTGGGTTCCCAGCACATAAGCAGATGCTCAATTCAAGCAGCTGCTATGGTTTATCACTGGGCCTGACCACAGTAGGTGCTCAGTAGATGTGGCTGGTCTATCATACAGGGGGTTGAGCAGTATAACGGTAAAAGCAGCTATTGGTTGAGCTTCTCTCATCCAAGATGCTTGGGACCAAAAGTGTTTCATATTTCAAATTTTGGAATATTTACATGTACACAATGAGGTATTTTGGGGATGGGACCCACGCCTAAACATAATTTTTCTTTTTTTTTTTTTGGTATTAGGTATTCAACTTCGAGGTGCTTTACCAACATCCCTATTTCTTTCAATTTTTAAATTTTGACAAAGGTCTAAGTTGCTGAGGCTGGTCTCAAACTTGTGATCCTCCTGCCTCAGCCTCCTGAGTTGCTGAGTTCACAGGTGTGCACCACCACACCAGGCCTAAACATGAAATTAATTTGTTTCTTCTACTCCTCATATACCTCATTCACAGAGGGTGAACATAATTTTATACAATTTTTTAGTGTACCTGTTTTGACTGTGACCCATCATGTCAGGTGTGGGATTTTCTACATGTGGATGGATCAGAAAGTTCTGGATCATGGAGCATTTTAAATTTTGGTTTTTTGGATCAGGGAGGCTCAGCCTGTACAGTGCTGAGCAACAGGCCTGGCTCACGGCAGGGGAGGCCCTGGCTGCGGCCGCTCCTGCCCCACCTTGTTCTTCTCGAAGAGTGCGGCCTGACTGGCCCGCAGGTCGCAGTCCAGGGCGCTGGCTGTCTGCCGCCGCCGCCGGGCCAGGGCCTCCTCCAGGTCCCCGACCTGAGCCCGCAGCTTCTTGTTCTCCCGCTCCAGGCCCAGCTTCTCCGTCTCCAGGCGCTCCCGGCGGCTCCATCTGCAACGCACAGGACAGAGTGAGCCTTGGCAGGAGGGGCGAGGAGGGCCAGGCTGGATGCCCCACCACCTCCGGGAGCCGTTTTTGGCTGCAGGAAGCCAGATCCAGCTGCAGCGGCTATATTTAAGCCGAGCGTCTCCCATGCTGTGCAGGATGTGGAGGAGCTTCTGGTCCCTGTGTGGGGGCCTGGGGGTGTGGCTCCTGCTTGTTCCCTGCGACTGGCTGATGGAGGCAGGGCCCTGCTCCCCGGGCCCCGGGCCCCTCACCTCGCCCCTCAGCTCGGCCATCTTCCTGTCCATGCTGGACCGCGCACCCAGTTCGTCCTCCAGGTCTTCGGACATGCGGCCCAGCTCGTCCTGGTGTGCCTCCTTCAGGATGCTGAGCTGCAAGGATATCGCCCAGCCTGTTTACAAGAAAACCACCAGGATCCATCCCAAAACCAGGTCTGGGGAGGAGCACTCACAGAGCCCCAGGCCGGGCCCAAATGTGGAGCGGGGTCCAGACGGATCCTGACTGACCACTCTGCCACTTCCACTGTCCGTCCCTTCCGGCCTCCTTACCATCGAGACCCCCCTGTCCACCTGGCCCTCCCAGTCATGCTCTAGGACTGTGCCCCAGAGTGAGCTGTGAAGAGAGCTAAATTCAGCTGGATGCCTCTAAGACCAAGATCCCCGTCAATGGCTCCCAGGGAGCTTGGGACAAAATCCAGCTCCTGTGATGTCATGAGCCCTGCACAAGTGGATTCTCTGCTTTTCCTCAACCTCAGTTCCCACCTCCTTCCCCGTGATTACTTGAACACACTGAGTTCCTGCCTATAATGCAGCCCCTGCACATGTGTGCCTGGAACATTCTGAGGTATTCCGCAGGACTGGCTCTTTTTATCCTCAGGCCATAGCCTAAAGGCCCCCTCCTTGGGGAGGCCTCTCCTGGCCACCTGGCCTAGTGGCCCACTGGAATTGCCAGTCGGGAGGACAAGGAGCGCGTCTGTCTCCTGCCCGTGTCCCTGCTTGGCCGTGGTACAGCGACCCTCAGCAAGCACTGATCCAAACCCTACTCTGTGAGCAGCGCATCAGGATTGCTTGGGGTGCTTTTAAAATACTACCAGTCTGCGCTGGCACCAGCAGAACCCAACACACTGCTGCTTTACACCGGCCAGAGAATGAGGCTCAAAACATCAGACCAAGCAAAGGGTCCCAGATGCAAAAGAGACAGTTTTCTGCTAAACTGTGTATCTGTGTTTCATTCACTTTTCTTCAAGTGATCTGCACTTCACAAGGTGAAAAGATTCACGAGGTAGGTCCTGCACTCAAGCCCCAAAGGTGACGGATGATTCAGGACAGAAGGGAGGGGTCCAGTACTTGGTCTTTTAGGAGCTTCCCTAAGAGGGTCTACGGGATGACCAGCCTCTTCCAGGGCAGAGCTTCAGGTTGTGAGGTGTCCCACATCCTCCTACCTCTGGAAACCCAGTGGATCCAGCAGGGCTTTCCTGGGCTGGCTGTGCCCCCTGGTGGCCACTGAGGTCTGCACAGGAGGCAGAAGTGGTAGCCCAGCCTCTCCTGAGACCTCTTACTGCAGTGGTCCACTCCCCTCTAAGAAGCCTCAGTTTCCTCATCTGTAATATGGGGATGTGAGGGCCCAGTTCCCTTGACTGCCACGACGTTCGGCACACACCAGGCACCCAGAGAACATCACACTGACCACTCCTTCGTCTTTGTCCTGTGAGATCTAGACCACTTTGTGGCCTCGCCTCTCACTACTCTCCAGCCACACGGGCCTCCTCTGTGTTCTTCACTCTCTAGGCTTGTTCTGGCCACAGGATGTCTGCAGTTACTGTGAACGGCTGCTCCCATCCCTTCTCAAAGATGGCTTCTTCTAACCCTTTCAGGTCTTGCCTCAAATGTCCTTTTAGAGAGGCCCTTCCTGGTCCACGCTCCATTGTGTCTCATGACATTATGTGTCTCTTTACTGCTGCCTCCCTGTCCCTGGCTTCCACAAGGTGACCTCCTGAAGGTACCTACCGGCCTGCCCCAATCTCCGGACCATGAATGAACATGTTCTATCGTCTCCCGTCCCAGCTCCCAAGATTCAACAGCGTGTCTCTGCCACTTCCAGGAAGCCAACTGTCTCTGACTCACCTGCTTGAGCATCTCCTGCTTGGTCTTGCTCAGCTCTTCATACTTGATCTTCCACTGACTGAGCTCCCCCTCCAGCTTCTCGATGTTCCTGCTCAGAGCCATCTTATCCCTGGGAAAGGAACAGGAAGGGGCAGGCGAATGACTATATTTTCTATTTCAGTTAGGACAGTAGGTTGATCTTGTTTTTGGCAGTGCTGGGGATTGAACCCAGGCCTGTACATGCCAGACAAGTCCTCCGCCATTGAGCTATATCCATTACCATTAGGTTGGTTTTGTTTGGTATTTCTGGTTTAAACAGCAGCAATTTATTCTCTCTCAGATCTGCAGGCTTCAAGTCCAACATCATGTGCTGGCAGAGGTGGGCCTATCTCGGGCGGTGAGAAGGTGCCTGTTTCAGGGCCTCTCTCTAGCTTCTGTGGTTTGCTGGTCACTTTTGGCATTCCTTGGCCAAAGAAGCAGCAAGATCTACAGAAGTATCACCATGGCCTTCCTCTTCACAAAGGCATTTTGGATTTTTTTTTTGGGGGTGCTGGGGATCAAACCCAGGGCCTTGTGCTTACAAGGCAAGCACTCTACCGACTGAGCTATCTCCCCAGCCCCACATTATGGATTTTTTAACCGCTGTGGGGCTGGAGGTCAAACCTAGGGCCTCGTGCATGCTACATAAGCACTCCACCTCTGAGCTACCCCAGCTCCTATGTTTACTTTTAAAAATAAGATCAGGTGGGTAGACAGATCACACTGCATATTTAACTTAAGGACAGCAAAGTTGAAGCATATGCATTAGCATCAGGCTTGTGCCCTCTAAACTGCCCTCATCAAGGCCTCTGGGGACTTTCATGCTGTAAACCCAATGTTCAGTGCTCCATCCTGTTGGTATTGATCAGCTGACCATCTATTCTCTGTGTAGTTTCTCTTGGTTCCTCTGGTCACCCTTTCCCTGAACTGGCTCCCTTCTCCCATCTCCTTTGCTATTTCCCCCTTCCTTTAACTGACCTCTAAACTTGACCTTAACTTGGCTGGCTCCAGGGATCCATCATGGACCTCCCCCTGTCCACACCCACTCCTCTGACTCACTGGTCCCCAGCTTTCAATAGCACCTACTGGCTGATGACTCTTGCTTTTCTACATCCAGCCCAGACCTGTCTCTGGACCTCCAGATGCATTCACACCCCCAACCCCCTCACCAAGCCAAAAGGAGCACTTCTCAACACCTCCCTGCTGTCACCTCTGCCCGCAGCGCTCTCTCCCCCACCAGAACACGAGTGCCAGGAAGGCAGGGAATTGTCTTATTTATGGCCACATCATTAGGACTGAGCACAGTGCCTGGTCCAGAGATGTCCAAGATGTGTTATTAGAATGAATAAAGAAAAACCTGCCTTGGGGCCTCCAAAATCCAATGCTAAATAGGCCTGAATAGTGCCTGTACCTCAGCAGTCTCAGGTTCTGTGACACTGACTTTCCTTCTGGAAGCCCAGCCCAGCCCCCGTCCCTGCCTGCCCTCCGACTCACTCTCGCTCCTTGAGCAGCACTTTCTGGGACTCATCCAGCCGCAGGCGCAGGGCGGTCAGCTTGGAGGTGTCCTCCTCGGTGCTGGCTGCGTCCTCCCAGGGTAGCCGGCTACGCTCCTGGCGGCCGGAGCTGCCCCGAGGGCCCCCAGAGCCCACGCTGCGAGCCTCCCAGCTGCCCTCGGGCTCCTCGGGTCTGCTCCTCAGGAGGTTCTCCACCAGATCCAGCTCCTGTGGGGACCAAGGCGGAGGCTGCTCCAGGGCCACTGAGCTCCAGCCCTGGAGGCTTTTTTGCAGCTTGTCTCAGACCCTGGTCTGGGATCAGCTTGGGAAAGCCACACAGTATCTCTTGGCCCTGGTTCTTCTTCTGCTGCCTGCCTTCTAATCTCTGGGAAGAGGGACACACCCTTCACCTCAGTCAGACACCAAGGTTTCCTGAATTCTGGAGGATTCCCCAGGAAAGGTGCTGAGTTTCCTGTCACTGGGAGTACACAAACATACGGCAGCACTGGTCAGAACCAACACTCAAGTGCAGACTCCTCCCAAGGCTTAGGAACGGATTTCCTCCAGGGAGTCCAGCTCTCCAGTCCTATTTTTTGGGGGCAGACACTGAGGCATGTGGAGATCAGTGGCTTTGAGGAGTCCCTGAGGGTGATCTCTTCCTCCTCCTGGATCTCAGATTGCCTGAGTGGAGTGCCCTGGACACCACCTGGTCCAAACCCCCTTTTCACAAATAAACAGGGCAGGGAAGGGACTCGTTCTGGGTCACAGCACACAGAAGAGGCTGTTAGGAGTGAAGCTCAGACTGCAGGACCTGTCCTCTCCCCACTGTCCCCACAGCCTCCTGGACTGTGATGATAACCAGAAGGAGTATTAGGCAGGAACAGCGCTGGGAGGTCCCAATCAGGAGCAGGGACACCTTCTCCAAACACCAGGCTGACCTGGGAGAGGAGACTTCGGTCACCGGGAGGTAGCAGTGCCCACTCTAGGCCACAGAGACATGGCTAGACCAGAGGAGGGGCAGCCGAGACGCTCGCCTGGAAAGGGGGTGTCTGGGGCTGGAACTGGGGAGCTGAATCAGGACATGCCTCAGGTGGCCTTCTGGAAACAGGCTCAGAGAGGCTGCCCTCCTTTCCTACCATAATGCCCAGCTGTACTGATTATTAGCATGGACTCTGGAGCCAGACGGCTTGAGTTCAAGCCCCAGCAACTCTAGTCATCAGCTCGGACCTTGGTTCTGACCCCTCCCTGTGCCCTGGGTCCTCAGCAGGTAACTGTGGGCAGTGCTTAGCAGGCGGAGGTGCTGGGCCAAGGCACTGGTCCAGGGGGTGGTTGTTGCCATTCCCAAACCCACCAGGCCCTCCCAGCCTCTGGACCTTTCTAGTTTCCATCACTTGGAATGCCATCTGGCACTTTGCATAGCTAATTCCCACAGATCTTCCTAGTCTCAGCTAAAATGTGGCCTCTTCCAAGAAAGCTTCTGTGAACCTGCCACCACCCCCCACCCAGCCTGGGTCAGGGACCTCCTCTGCTGCTCCTAGTGCCCTAAAAGCCCCACCCTCAGCTTAGATCGGTGTATCCCCTCTCCATTCAAATTTGACAAATGAATAGATTCAGCTCTGCTACTAATCCTGACTTTGTGGAATTCCTGTCCTGCTGGTCAAAGGGGATAATTCTTTGGTTCTGTTCACTTCTCAGGTGTGAGACTAGAGGGGCCAACAGAACTTGGGATTTTCCTGGCTGAGGATCAACAGAAGGGAGGTGACCCATAGCCCAGCCTGCAGGAGTAAACCACTCCACCCCCAGGAGGCCTGGCCCTCACCAGCTCCTTGCAGCCCTGACTTCTGGCCAGGTCAGTCAGTCCCACTCACTTCCAGACCCAAGCACAGCGCTGGCGCCTCCTCCCAAACCCCTCCGGCCTCCGCGCACCTGGCTGTCTTGTGGCCTCTCCGACCCGACATCGCGCACGGGCTCGTGCTCCCTCTCAGAATCCGGCTCCGGGCCGTCATGTGTCTTGTCTGAGGCGCCCCGGGAGCCCCGAAGCCGGGCCAGCTCGCGGCCCCTCGCCTCGCACTCTCCCTGGGCCTCCTGGCGCTCGCGCCGCGCGCCTGCCAGCTCCTTGGTAAGCGCGTCCAGGCGCTGGCGCAGCTGGCGCACCTCCTCGCGGGCCCGGTTGCGCTCGGCGCGCACCTTGCTCCACTTCTCGCGCCAGTTGGCCGTGCAGTCCGACCACCAGCGCATGGTCTTCTCCATCTGCGCCGCTCGCGCGCGCGCCTCCTCCAGCTCCCGCAACCGCAGCTCCTCACGGCTCTCCCAGTCCCCGTCTGCCAGCAGCGTGGGTGGCGGCGGCAAGGGCAGTGAGGGCGGTGGCCCAGGTGAGGGCGTGCCACTGGGTGGCGTGGGTGGCAGCGAGTCGACTGGCCCCATGCGCTCGGGCGATGGACTGCCCAGGATGGTCAGTAGGCTGCCCTTGGATAGCTGCGGAGACTCGGCCAGCCGAGGACTCGGCCCGTGGCTCATGGCAAAGCCGGGAGGGTGCTGGGCTCGAACTTGTGGTCTAGTTCAGAGGCAGGGCGGGGGACGCCTGGAGTTACCACTGTGCATGGTCACTGCAACCCACTGCTTGCCAGGCCATCGGGTAGAGATGTCTCCTTGCACCTGGGGGAGTACACAACCATTATTAGGGTGATCATCCCAGGTCCATAAGATTGGGCACAGGCCCGGGCAGGGGAAGGCAGAGGCAGGAGGAGGGAGGCGTGTTCCAGGGCAACCAGTGACTGAAATTCCTTCCTCACTGGCCTGCAGATGCACCCCAGTCCCTTCCCGCAGCAGCCCAGCAGATTTGAAGCTTTGATTTGCTGCCCTTGACCTCCTGGTGCCATTTCACACTGAACCGCTTTTAGGACCAGCCCACTTTCACACACCCTGGGCGCAGCCTGCCTTTCCTGCACTGGGCTCTCCCATCCTGAAACTCATGGGAGCTATCCGCTCCTCCCAGAAGCCCTCTGGCCACCCGCAGGCCAGGCCCTTCAGCCCCTGCCTGGTCTCCCTCACCACACTTATCCGCTGCTGTGTCGGAGTCTGCTCTCCCACCACATCCCAGGCTGTCAGTTTGCTAAGGAAGGGGCTGGGGCTTGGCCACTGTTGTAGTTCTAGTGCCATAACATGACATTTTGTAAAGGGCTGACGGCAGGCCAGGTACCATGCCCAGGGGTTTTTGAGAATTACCTCGTTTATTTTTCTCAGATTTGAGGTGAAAATCATGGCCATCAACCATGTCTATGAATCCAGATCAAAACGCCAGCGCAGATTGTTGAATAAACACACACACTGGCAACAATGATGGAAACCAATCTTATGGAGGGCCTGGGGTGGCTTCTTCACTGTAGCTTCCCTCCCTGACCTCTCACGGTGGCAAACACCCTCTGTATCTCACCTCAGCCTCCCCTGTGCCCACCAAGTTGCTGAGGCTGGCTTTGAACTCTTGATCCTCCTGCCTCAGCCTCCTGAGGTCGCTGGGATTATAGGCATGTGCTACTGAGCACAGCTAACGTTCTTCTTTTAAATAAGAGATGCCTGTCCTTCTCTGTCCCTAACATGCCCCACTACCCCACACTCTTCCTTCCCTATCAGGCTAGTCACACCTGCCCCTAAGACCTGCCCTTTCTGGTGGGACTCTGGGCCGCAGTGCGTGTAGACTCAGGCGCCTCCACCTCCTTCCAGGCTCCACCCTCACTGTTGGCGGTGTGTCTAATGTGAATGGGAAGCTGTCAGTGCCATGGCACATCCTCTCTGCCTCAGAGGACACGGGGTCTCCCTCCTCGGATCCAAGGACCCCTCCCTGCCCATCACACCCTGCTAATGCTGTCCTCTCTCGGGGCCTCCCCGCTGCTGTCCGTCCTGGCACTTCCCCTCCCTGCCCTTGCTCCTCCCTTTCAAGGCCACAAAGTGGTCCACACTTGCTGTCCTCACTCCATCCATCTCCCTGGCCCTCTCACCGGCCACCCCACCATGACAGCATGGCCTCTCTAGCTTCGGACACACCCACCGCTCGTCTTGCTTGCTTGGATCTTCCAGGCCAGTTCTTTCTGGGGCTGCCCCCTCTCTGGCTGCTCCTCTCAGCCCGACTGGTGGGCTCCCAGGCTCACCCCCAAGTGCTGCTGCCATCCAATAGCCACAGGCCCCCTTCCCGCGGCCCCTGCCTGGCCATCTCCTGCACACTTTCAATTCCTTCAAATCCGCTGTCCACAGCAAGAGCCGGAGTGGGTGTTTAAGAACACAAGCCTGGTCCTACAGGTGCCAGTGCCCCGTTCATTACCAAACAGCCGGAACTCCACTCCCGCCTCAGTCCCAATTTCACCCCCGCGGGACCTCAACTCCAGCAGTTCTTCAACAGCAAAGGGGCCACAGCCCACGGAACACCCGCGCACTGTCCGCACCACCAGTCTTCTAAGCGGGCTCACGTTCTGCCGTCCTGATATCTCCCTTACAAAACCCACACAGCCCCAGCCCTCTCCTCTTCTTGTCCCCAGGCAGATGCTGGCTTCAGTTGCCACTGCCCTGCCTGTTCTTGCCTTCATCCGGACAGCCAGGCATCCCAGGTCTGGCTTTTTGTGTCCCGGCTCCTCAGGGACCGTATCACATTTCTCTAGTCCTCTTGCTGTTTGTTCACTATTTCACCAGACAGGTACTCCAGGCCTAGCTCTGCCACCAATCTCTGCATCTTTCTAGGCCTCGGTTTCCCTCCCTGTACAATGGGAGAGAAGTAAAGGAACGAGTTCATACTCTTTCCTCCCTTGCAGTACTGGGGATTTCCAGGGCCTTGCACAGGCAAGGCAAGCGCTCTTCCACTGAGGCCTGGCCCTTATTTGTTTTTAAAACTTTGAGACAGGGTCTCACCGAATTGCCCAGGTTGATCTTGAACTTGCCATCCTCCTGCCTCAGCCTCCTGAGCAGCTGGGATTACCGGCAGTGCCACTGTGCCTAGCTGCAACCCAGCACTTCCCCATGAGGGGTTTATCTAGACACTTGCTTGAAATGGCCCTGGTCCTCAGGGAGTGACGCTCCCTAGGTGTGAGCCTGGATTTAGGAGCCCCAAGTTTGGGACATCTGAGCATTCTGTTTGCTGCTAACTTCTCACCACCTGGTTTCATACACATACACTTGTCCTGGGCCCAACACCACTTGTGCAAGCCACACAGATCTAGGCCCCCAGTTCCAGACACCCCTAGGGATTCCTGCAGGCCAGCTGGCCTTGAGGCCCATAGGTGTCCTGATATCTGTGCACACAGAGACACCTTTGCAGACACATATGCAATCCCATGCACATAAACACGCAAGACACACGGACACAGACCCGAGTGCACACACAACTACATGGGTACCTGGAGAAACTGATCTATAGACACAGACACACATTATGTCAGCATAGCAACAGGCACAAGGACAGGGAAAGATGTCCTCATCCCTAGAAGCAGACACACACACTCACATGTACACACAGACACGCAAATGCCTCCTCTCCCCATTTTCCTGGCCCAACTCCACATGGAGAAGTTCTTGGAAAAGAAAAACAATGCGTGCGGCTGTGGAGAGGGGAGGGGGAGGGGACAATGGAAACCTAGTGCCAGCCCAGCAGCTCTGCCACAGTGATGCTGGCCCAGCCCGTCTGCTGGGCCCTTCCTGTAGCCCCTAAAGTAGCAGTGTGGAGGGAGGGGGGCACTGCCACATCCTCTGCCTCTGGAGTTGCCAGGCCTATTGTGGGGCTTGGCCAGGATGGGGGTGCCGATTCCTTCCAGGAATCCCAAGCCTGTGGTGTACGGACTGGGCAGGTGCCACCCAGACCCCTAATGGCTTCCAGGCACCCATGCCGGGGGGGGGTGGGGCTCCAGTCAGTCCTTGTCCCCTTCCCAGTCGCCTGGCAGGGCCCTTCCTGGGGGCCAGAGCAGTGGGAACAGGGAGACTGGGGGACAAGCCACCTTCCTTTCCCCTATAGGCCCTGGAGGGGTGTGTGCACATGTGGGATGGGTGGGGACAGAAGTCCTCAGGTGGTTTATGGAGAAGCCCACCCACTAGCACAGCAGAAGTCCTGACCCAAGGGCAGCCAGACATGCCTAGCAAGGCCACCCTCTCCATAACGGGCTTGGGGACTCACAGGGAGGCAGATGCAGCAGAGGCACAAGGCACAGCTGTACAGCCAGGATCCAGCAGTGGCCCCCCACCCTCCCCTTCTCCTTCCCACCAGGCTCAGTGCATGGGGAGGCCTATGTGTGTGTGGCCTCTTGATTCCCTTATGATGTCCCCACCTCCAAGGAGCAGGTCGGGGGTGGGGACCCATAGGCCCAGGGAGGCTTCCCCCCCCACCCTCCCCACTCCTGCCTCCCCCCCGCCAAGCAGTCCTACTCCTGCTTAACGTTTGGTTTCTGTTCAGGTGACCCTCCGATTTCCCAGTGCCCCTCCCACTCTCTGAAACCCCCACCCATCCCTTCCAGTTCAGTTGCCCCACACTCCAGGAAATGCCTTGATGTCCCCAGCCCCCACCCCACCTGGGGAGCATAGCCCTGTAACCTTCCACAGTCAGACCTGGCTGGCTGCCCTCTCATTTTACAGCACAGGTTCCTCCCACCCAGAAGGGACACTTGGGCAACCAAGAGCTTCTAGGACAGGCTCTGCATACAGCAGTTGCTTAAAGTTGGCTGATGGGATGAAGGGCAGGAGGATGAACCAAGATCTTGCATGCTTTTAGCTGGGTAGCAGATGTGAGTGGGAACCCCAGGACAGAAGCAAGAATGTTTGACTCCACCACTCACCCACCACAGGCTAGAGCCTCAGCAGCCCTGCCACAGAAAAAGACAGATCCTCTTGTTCACAAATCTGTCTGGAATGTCTCTCCCTCCTCCCGTCTCCATTGGCAAACTCCTACTGAGCCTTCAAAACCCAGCATCCTCTCCCTTGGGAAGCCTCTCCTGATCTCTGTGTACAGAGTGCTAGTGCCTCCCTGGGTTTCAGCCACGGCCATGGCCACATTGTGAAGTCTCTGAGAGCATGATGGTCTCGCAGAGCCCAGCTCATAGCAGATTGCTGTTGATACTACCTGGCTGATGGACAGAAGAGGGACAGATGCTACTGTCAGGATCCCCTTGTGACCAGGGAGAGTTTGGAAGGGTTGAGCCATCTTGAAGATCAGAAGCCAGTTCTCAGGCTCTAAGACAGGTAGGTGTCTGAACGAGTTTGTGATCAAGGTCAGAATCAAAGGTGATCTTATGGTCATTCAGGGGTGATCTCATGGCCTCTTGCCTAAGAAAGCCAACTGACCCACAGGAGACGACCTTGTGTTTTGTCCTGAATATGTTTGGATAGGTCTCTGTATCCAGTGAGAGTTGTGAGCAATGCTAAGACCTGGATTGGGGCCAGCTGAGGGGATGGGGGTGCCCAGCAGCCCTGACTGCTCCTCCCAAGATCAGAAACTCCCTATGTCCTTCCAGAACCTTTCAGGTAGGACTGTGGGGCAAGCCCATGGCCACAGGCCTGGCTGCGGGCAGGGAGCAGAGCCCAGCAGGAAACCACAGAGGACAGCCTGATTGGATAAGTGCAGGGCCCAAGGCTGGTCAGGCCACAGACTGTGGGCACCTGTCCCTCTGACCTGCTGACTAGGCTCCAGTCACTGGACCTCCAGAAGAAAACTGGGAGGTGGAAAAGCTGGTCTCCAGGCTGGACCTGAGCCCAGCGGTGGGCACCCTGGCCTGTTCCCAGCTGCCCCCCATCTCAGACTAAGGAGTCACAAAGACATCCTAATTACAGAATGAAACCGCTTTCTTTACAGATGGAGCAACTGAAGTCCGGAGGACAGCTACGTGTCCACACACGGTGTACCAGCAACAAAGCCAGGACAGGGAGCTGGAGTACTGGGACTGGTTGCCTTCTCTCCTGGGTCATGCCTACCTGAAGGGCACAATGCCCCTGGGAGCACCTATAAAATGGGAGTCCTCGGCACCAGTGGACAAGCACAGCTGAGATGGAGGAGAGTGGGCACTTTCACGGGTGACCCCAGTTCCAGACCTCTCAGGAACTCCTTAAACTACTCATCCTTATATAGCAGACATTCCACTAGTCCCAGCTCTGCCACCGATACTGAGTGATATATGCAGGTCCCTGGCCTCAGGGCCTCAGTTTCCCTACCTACAGGATAGGGAAAGGCATTAATAAGATTCCTAAAAAGATCTAACTAACAGGTGGGAAGAATGTGTGCTCATCTGAACCAATCCAACCCCCACCCACGCTATGGAGAGTGGGGTGGGATAGGGTTACTGTCTCCACTTAAGGTAGGCAAACTGCGGCCCCGGGCGAGGAACAGGCTTGTCGCCATCGCACTCTGGTACCCCAAGAATGGTGGGGCGACTGAGATCCACTCCCTTCTCTTCGCAGAGAGCCGTTGCTCCACCAGCCCCAGCTCCTTCCCGAAGTTCGTTTAGGGCTTCCCCAGTCGCCTTAGTCCTCACTTCGCCGTCCCCTCTGCTACCGCCCAGGTCCCGCGCGCTGCCCCGCTCCCCCTAGCGGCGGGCGGCGGGCTGCAGGCGGCGGGTCTCGGGCCGAAGAACTGCGGTCCCTCCCAGCCAAAGGCCCCCATTGGCAGCCGCCGCGAGCCTGGGCGGGGCTTCGTGCCCTGATTGGCCAGTGCCGCCCGTCCATCCCGCATTCGCCATGGTGACCACGTTGGGTCCCCCGGGAGAGTTCCACATTCCGCCCCCGCCCGCCGGGCCCCCGCCCGCGACATTCCGAAGGCGGCCTCCTTTCCCCCGACCCCTTCTCGCCTGAGGCCAGAGGCCAGAGGCCCGGAGCCCAGGGAGGTGGGCGAGCCGCCGGGGGAGGGGGTCCAGAAAGTTCTGCTTGGAGTTTGAGGGCTGCTGCGGGCGCCCCCACTGTTCCCCTCTCCCCGAGTCCGCCCCGCAACTTAACTCCTTCCCTCCCGCGGGAGGCTCGCGGCCCGAGCGTGTTCCCGCGCTGCGGTGACTCCCCGCGTCCCGCCCCGCGGTTCCCGCTCACCTCGGGCCGGGGCGGCCGTGCGCCGGACGTGGGCCCGCCGCGGCTGGGTGGAGCGGGCACGGTGCTGGCCGCGGCCGTCGCCGGGAGGGCCGGGGGAGGGCCGCCGAGTCTCCTCCTCCCTCCCGGGGGGAGGCGGAGGGGGGGCGGCGGGGACCCCGGCGCGAGCGCCAGCCGCGGCCCTGTGCGACCCCCGGCCCGCGGAGTCGCTGGGCTGGGGGCTCCAGCCTGGCTGCGGGGCTAGGGGCCAGGGGCGCGGGCCGCGCGGAGGACCCTGCTGGAGAGCGGCAGGACCCCGACGAGGCCCCACCCTCGCCGTGGGGGCCGACGCTGGCGGGGGCCGCCGGGCTCGGCTTCCAGAAGCCTCAGGTTGCCTGAGCGCCAGCCACTCGCTAGGCGTCCCGCGGCAGAAGTGGGCACCGCGGTCCCCAGCCCCCACGTGGAGCGCCCTTCGCGACTCTTGACTTTCGTTAATTGCGTTTTTCCTAGTGCCAGAGAGGGTACCCAGTAGACGTGGGCCAAGGCGTCTGTGCCCTCCTGGCCTCAGTTTCCCTTTTTGTACAGCAAAACGTTGACCAAATCAACGTTACTCCTCTAAGGAGTAGTGGGGGACCCGGCCCCACCTGTGGATTCTTCTCTCCGATGTTCCATGGCGCTTGGGGGCGGGAGGACATGTGCACAACCCTTTAAGGCTTCCTGTCTTGGGAGTATGGTGTCTGTCTTGACAGGCAAGAGGAGCTGTACCTGGAAGATTGCTTGAAGGTGACTCTATTTTAAAAAGAGGACCCAAACTTGCAGAGATGAGGGGAACGAGCTGGGGTCATTATTACGTAGAAAAACTAAAAAATGACGATGTTTGTTGTACCCCATGACTAAAAATATTGTAATCGCAACCACGCACACGTTGGAGTAAAGAATGACATTGAATGCTAATATTTGAAGACTTTATTTTTCAGACGAAGTTGAGTATGGGCCAGTCTTGGTGGTACATGCCTGTAATCTCAGCTACTGGGGAGGCTGAGGCAGAAGGATCCTGAGTTCAAAGCCAGCCTCAGCAATTTAGCGAGCCCCCTAAGCAACTCAGCAAGAGCCTGTCTCTAAATTGGAGATGTGGTTCAGTGGTTAATCGCCTTTGAGTTCAATCCCCGGTACAAAAAAAAAAAAAAAAAAAAAGAGTTGAGTATGTAAGCATTCTTCCCTTCTAATGCTTTTTTTTTTTTTTTTTAACTAGAGGATGCTTTCTGCAAAAATTTGAGGGCTTCCTCAAACCTGAGAATCACTCTGAATCCTTTGATGGCCGAGCCCTTCTTTTTTTCTTTTTGGAAAGTCTGTCAACTTCCTTACAGTTGTTCTCTGTCTCTGCGGTCATCTGCTGCTAGGTTCTTGGCCTCGCACCCATCGACTTCATGAAATCTCACACTTTTTTGCAAGATTTACAGTTTCACTTGTGGATTCATTTGCTGTGTCTGTGTTCTGCATGGTGGCATGCTGACAGCAGCTGATACTCTACTGGAAACAGGTTTTGTGGGAATACAAGTTTGGGGTTTGGTGAGCACGCAGATTGCTAATCTGCACATGTTACACTGTGCTGGGCTTTGCTTCCTGTGCAGTTTGGACCTGTGAGACTTGGACATTAAGAATTCAGGACAAGGACATCCACTTCTTAAAAACTTTGGGGTACTGGGATTTAACCCAGAGGCATTCCACTACTGAGCTACACCCTCATGCCTTTTTATTTTTTATTTTGAGATAGGTCTCACTAAGTTGACCAGGTGGCTTTGAACTTGCCATCCTTCTGCCTCAGCCTCCCAAGATGCCTGAATTACAGATGTGCACTAGGAGGCCAGGTTTTAGGGCACACTTTTTTTTTTTTTTTTTTTCCTTTGGTACCAGGGATTGAACCCAGGGGCACTAAACCACTGAGCCGCATCCCCAGCCATTTTTGTTTATTTTTTTAAATTTTGAGACTGGGTCTTACTAAGTTCCTTAGGGCCTTGCTAAGTTGCTGAGGCTGGCTTTGAACCAGAGAGCCTCTTGCCTCGGGCTCCCAAGTTGCCTGGATTTCAGGGTGTGCCCACTGCGCCTGGCAGGGCACGAGTCCATCAGGCTGGGGAAAACGAAGGCTCAGAGAGGCTTGTGGCCAGGATTGACACAGGGTCTCTCAGCCGGTAAGTGACAGCCTTGAGCCAAGTGCCAGGAGTCCTTTCCCAGAGCCTTTGGAGGTGGGGATGGACCAGGAAGGTGGTGAGGTTGGGTTGTGTACATGACCTCTGGCTGGACCCTGACCACACCCGGACCCTCTCTCTTAGGACCGGAGCAGCAAATATTATCTCGGGGTGTCTTTTTCACAGGGTGAGGTGAGGGGTTGGGGGGAGGGGACCCACCCAATCAGAACCAGGGTGAGAGCTGGGCAGCTCACAGGAGTCACCTAGTTCCACACCACCCTGATGCTGGGTGTTGCCCCCCGCCAATTCATAGAGGAAAGGGGACACCAGACACCAGGAGGCTGGCCCAGAGTCACGCCAGGCATCCTCAGAACCCGGGTCTGACTCTCAGTGTCACCACTGTCCCCGTTCCTAACATGGCACCTCCATGGCAACTTCTCCAAACGCAATGCTCATCTCCTCCCGGTGGCTCTGGCACAGGATCTGTCCCCAGCTCAGGACAGCAGGGTTTTTGTCTGACGCAGTATCACCCTCAACTCAGCGGTTCTCTCCTGTACCCACGCCCCTACTTTTTGCCACCAACACAAAGCACTTGTGCCCTTATTTACTGGTGTTTTTCTCTTGAAGTCATTTCACTTTGGGGATGTGTGTTTCGGAGGGACTATTTCATGTGACTCGGGTAAATAAAAATCTGTGCTAGTTGCCATGAACAGGCACACACCGGAAATAAATAGCATGCAAACCAAACGCTGCCATTCAAGCTAGCTAGACATTGTCCTTTGTGGAAAGGGACATCGTTTGCACACCCTTGTTCAGAGCCCAGTAGCCAAAAGGTGGAGACAGCCCAAGTGTCCACCAGCAGATGCGTCCATCTGATGAATGAGCGTGACACATACATACGGTGGGATATTAAAAGGGTAGACGGTCTGGTGGTGCTCCACCATGATGAAACTCAAGGCCATTGTGCCAGGTGACAAACCAGTATGATTCCGCTCATTCATGGGAGGTCCCTAGAATAACCAAATTCATAAAGAAAGAAAGTAGAATGCAATTCTGGGCAGGCGGGCGCCTGTAATCCCAGCGGCTCAGGAGGCTGAGGCGGGGAGGATCTCAAGTTCAAAGCCAGCCTCAGCAACTTAGCGAGACCCTGTCTCTGAATAAAGTACAGAAAGGGCTGGGGATGTGGCTCAGTGGTGTGAACTACCTTGGGTTCAAATCCCTGGTATCAAAAAAAGGTAGAATGGTGGTCTCCTTGGGGTTGGGCGAAGGGGGAGTTTTTGTTCAGTGGGGACAGAGATTCAGTTTGGGAAGATGGAAAGTTCTGGAGAGGGCTAGTGGTGATGGCTACACAACAGTGTGACTGCACTTAATGCCACTGAACTCTGCTTGAACATGGCTCACGTGATGAACTTCATGTTACATGTATTTTATCACAATAAAAAATGTAAAATCAGATATCTTATTTTTGAAGTCTAATAGAAGGCTGAAGGGTGTGGGGGTCTATAAATGAGTGTTAGAAAGAGGCTACAGACCGTTTCACCCTCATCTGAGCCTTGCTCCGGGCGGCCCAAACCTGAGAAAGACTCGGAAAGTTGATGACTTGTTTGTGGTGTGACTCAGTGGCTCTAATGTCCCACCAGGGATCTCACTTCAGTCTCTTCTCGATCACCAGGGTGAGGCAGCCACCACGCGGGGAGACTTCATTAGGGACGGCCACGTGGCCCTCCTTCCTGTCTGAGGGACTGAGCGGGCACTGGTGTGCCTCCTTAGGCTGGCCTCCAGAATGTTTTGGGGGCAACAGAGGCAGAGAAGCCTTCCGGGAAGGAGGCAGGAGTTGAGCTGAGACCCACGGGTGGAGAGGAACCAGGGGACTATTTAGGTCTGCCTGTGTCAGGGAGCAGGGCGATGGGCACATCCAGAACTGGGTGGAAACAAGTGGGACGGGCTAGACGATGAAGGCGATAGGGAGCCACTGTTGGCTTTCGAGCAGGAGAGTGTCTAGGAGTGAGTGCCACCTGTGGTGTGTAGGGCTAGGTCACTGGCCCCCATTGCCGAGGTGGGACACAGTGAGGCTTTGCAGGTGCAGCCTGGGACAGAGAGGGGCTGTCAGGGGCGCAGGGCCTCCTCCTGGCCCCTGAGAGTAGCTGTTCAGGTTCACACATAGTGTGAGAAAGGAGGATAGTGGTGATTCAATCCTAGAGATGCCAGGAGACCTCAGACAGGAAGGGCCTAGAGGTCAAGGTCTGGGTTATGGTCAGAGAAAACCAAAGGACAGGGACCAGGGGTGTAGCTTAGTGCCAGAGAGCTTATACTGGGTTCCATCCTCAGTACCACAACATGACAAAGGACAAAGAAGGGCAGTGGCTGAAGGCAGGCCACCCGGCAGGAGCCAGGAGCGTGGCCCAGGAGTCAGGACGCGGGCGCGCTGGGGGCCTGCAGCCTGTGCACTGCAGCCGGGCTGGCAGCCTCGGGAGCAGCTCCCCGCTCCTTCCCTGCAGAGCCGCCCGGTGCTGCCCGTGCTGCCCGTGCCACCTCCGTGGGCTCTGTGCTGGGGCTAATGAGGGTGGGCAGAGAGGAGGGAGAGCGTGCTGGTGCTGTTCTGGTCTCTCTCCTGCTGCATCTCGGTCTTCCTCTGGGGACAGCCCGAGCAAATTCCCCGCCCGAGTCATGATTTCCCTGGGGAGTCTGGATTGGGGTCCAGGCAAGAGATGGCACCCTGTCCCTCCCCTAGCCTCCCCCTCAAGCCACCTCCCCCTTCCTTTAGGGCTCTGCAGAGGGCGGGGCTGGCACCCTCGGGCTTATCTGGCCCCCTGGCTGGAGGAGAAGCTGCGGCTCTGGGCTCTGCAGCTGCACTGTGCAGCCACGCTTTGCTCTGCTGCCAGGGAGCCTTCCCGAGGGCTCTGCCTCTGGGTAACTTGGGGCCGGGTCGCCTCCTCTTTGGGCTTTCAGGTTCCCCATGTGTGCGGATCATAATGGCTTTGTGAAGCACGTCCGGTGACTTTGCTGGCCTTATGGTTGACAAGCCCCTGCGCGAGCCCTCAGGGGGCACCATCATCATCTCCGACTCACAGAGAAGAAACTGAGGTTCCGAGAGCTCTGGTTCTTTGCCCCAAGTAACCCAACCTGAATGGTGAGCATGGTACTTGACCCAGGCAACTGGATCCAGCCCTGGCCTGAGGTCCCTGCCATCGCCAGTGGCGTGGACGGTCAGGCCAAGCCGGGGTCATTCTGCCTTTTCTACAGGTAGAGAAACTGAGCACAGGGAGGCAGTATCGTTGCTCAAGGGCGCAGAGCTGAGGTGCTCCCACACCCTGCACAGTCCCAGATCACCCATCCTCGTGCACCCCGGAAGTGCTGCGGGCCCAGGCGGTGAGCCTGGGGAGGGCCTGGAGGGCCACGGGCTGGGGGGAAGCAGAGACTGATTCGGGAAAGAAGAAGTGAAGGGATGCGGGTGCCCAGGAGGAGCGGGAGCGTGAGAGAAGCTGCGGCGAGGGGTCTGGGGAGGCCCAGAGGCTGCAGCGCCCGCCTGCCTCCTCACTTCCCCTTCTTCCGCAGAAGCAGCAGGACGGCAGCGAGGCAGGGCGAAGAGGTGGCGGCAGCAGCTTCCAGGTTGGTCCCCTCTGGGCCTCTCCTCCCTCCGGTAGCTCCCCTCCCAGGAAGGGGCCGGACATGCCGTTGCCTGGGTGGGAACACAACTTGGGGACATCCTGGGAGCAGCATGCTGAGACCCATCCTCTTTCCCTTTCTGGGAGACACTGTAAGTCAGGGGAAAGTAAAGATCTGTTTTTCAGAAGAAGCGATTTAAAATAAGGAGAGATTAAACATTGAGTCCAGGTCTTAGTTGTCTCCTGTGGCTTGGGGGCAGTTACTGACCTAGCTTTCCTGGACCTCGGTTTCCTCATCTGTGAGAAGGGTTAGTCCAGTTTCCTGGAATGACGGGGTTGTGGGGGACTGTCTGCCAGGTCCCCAGTATGGGCCGGCAACAGTTTCTGTCTTGGCAGACTGCAGCAGGGTAAGATTCCTCTTTGAACAATGGGGATTGCAGTCTGGGGACATTGTGTCGCAGGGACGTGGCCCTGGGATGGCTGGGTCACAGGCTGCCCTGCTGGGTTCTGCTGTGGCCTTCCCTTGATCAGCTGTGAAAGGGGGCTGTTGACAGGTGCCTCTCAGGGCGGTTTCTCGTAGACCACAGTTTTCCTTCTCAGCCAGGGCGGTGGTGGGTGGCGGGGGAGCCAGAGTGGGGCCTCCAGGCGGTGACTGGAGGCAGGTGGGGCCCTGGGCAGGCGCTGGTGCTGTGGGGAGCGTCCAGGCTTGGGAGTGCAGGACCAGCTCTGGGAGGAAGGAGCCTCCTGTGCAGGACATCCCCGCCGGCCTTGGACCTGGGTCAGGGCCTGGTTGCCAGGGGTTTTGGATCATGGAAATGGTTGGTTGAGTCTCTCTCTCTCTGGGAAATAAGTCTCCTTGGTGATGTCATTTTACAGACAAAAAAAACCCGAGGCCCAGAGAGGCCAGAGTCCTTTGCCCAGCTTCACACAGCTGGGCACTGAGTCTCAGAGCTGGTTGTCAAGGTCATGTCTTGGGAAGGCTTTGTCCCGTGTTGCACGCATCTCTGGTGGTTCGTACCACCATCGGTTCGTACTTGTCCAAACAGCGACTTAGCTACCTGGTTGTCTTTGGAGGCTGCAGCTTGCAGCGGGGTGTTGGGGAGGGGTGGAGCAGTGACTTGGAATCTGGAGCCCCAGGTGGGTCCCAGCTGGACCACTGGCCTGCTGCAGAACCCCAAGCAACGCCTCTCTCCTGGGGGTTCAGTTTCCCCACAGTCTGTGGGAACCATCCTGGAAGTCAGGTGAAGGGATTTCTATTTCCCAAAGGGCTCCAAACAGCGACTTGCCGGGAAGGGAACTGGATGGCCCAGCCTGCGGGTTTACGTGCAGGGGCCCGCTCTGAGGGAGAGGAAGGGCACCTAGAGGTCACAGCAGAAGTGGAGATGGTGGTTTGTCCCTAGGGAGGGGGGGTAGAAGCCACTGCTACTATTGGGGGGGGGGGGGAAGGGGTCACTTCTGCTTTGACCTCGATTCTCCAGCTGTGCTGTTGGGTCAGGCTCCTCCTCTGTGCCTGCCTGGGAGCAGAGTGGCTAAGGGCCTTGGTACCTGGCCTTAGAGGACCCAGACCTCCGAGGTCAAATCCACTTGCTGGCTGGCTGGTCCTCAGTTTTCCCATTAGTACTCTGAAGAGGTGGGCAAGTTGGCCAGGGGTCTTCTGTACGATTAGGTCCTCTTCTACTCAGGCCTCTGTTTTTTGTACTCGAAATATTTCCCTTTGCTTGTTCAGTTGTTTTCCCAACTCTGTCTTTTGTCTTTTCTCTGAAGTTCTGAGAGGGCAAATGAATCAGAGAAGGTAACACAGCCAACCAAAGCCAAATGCCCCAAATAAGGGAGAACCCAGCACCCTGACTCAAAAGTCTCCATTTGTCTTTTAAAATGAACTTATAGATTAATAAATAGTATTAAGAAAATGGGTGACCATTTAGGGAAAAGTAAAATGGAATCTATATCTCACCTTATCTCCCAAGACCGTTAGAAGAGACTGGAGATTCCAATGTGAAAATGAAATTACAAAGCACTAGAAGAAATGCAGGACAATTCCTTTGTAACTTCGATACGGGAAAGGGTTTTCTAGCTATGACTCAAAATCCAGAAGCCCAAAGAGAAAATACCAGTCTTGTAATAGACAAGGAGCTGATTTCCTATTACAAAAAGAGTGTCTAGAAATTGACCGGGAAAAGTGTTACCCATATTCAAATGAGCAGATGGTAAACTCCACGATGGGAGGGGCTTCAGCGCAGCTGCAGTGTTCGTGAGAGTGAAGACCAGAACTGGCACACACCCCTAGGAGCAGGGACCACTGGACCAATTCTGGTTTATTTCCACCATGGAACAGCACACAGTTGGAAAAGTCGAGTCTCTCTAGACACTATCACGCAAAGCTGTCCCAGATGTCTGCATGTTCAAGCTTAAAAAGAGAAAGTACAGGGGCTGGGAATATAGCTCAGTTGGTAGAGTGCTTGCCTCACATGCACAAGGCCCTGGGTTCAATCCTCAGCACCATGAAGAAATAAGAGAGTGCAGGGATTTGGGTTGTGGCTCAGCGGACATGAGGCCCTGGGTTGGATCCTCAGCACCACATAAAAGCAAAATAAAGGTACTGTGTCCACCTCCAACTATATAAAGCATAGGGTGGAGCAATTACATAGGGTGTGCTACTTTTGTATAAAGTGGGGGAAGTGCTCACTTACATGTGCATGAAGAAACTCTGGAAGAGACACAAAGCCCTAAAACTGGTGGCACCTGTGGGTAGCTGGGAATTGAGAGGGGGCGTCTGCAGGGTGCAGGACTGCTTTGCATTTTAGATTTTTGCATTTGTGTATCAAATATAAAATATTTGAAAGATGTAAATTTCTAAACAATCCAGAGTAAGTACAATTTGAGAGATATATAACTACAACTTATGGGGAGAACGCAAGGAACCACAGACCAGGAAAACCCAGAGGCCCACAATCTGCCGTCTCAGGAGTGACGCCTGCTTGCGCTTGGCTGGATATAAGAAATATGCTTTTGCAAATATAGGAAACAGGATTTTTGTGCCAGGATGTGATTACATTGTTTTACGATATGCTTTTTGATTTTCAGAAGCAATATGTTACTACTATTTTTTCCATAACAATAAGTTATCATTTGGAGCCTAGAAAAGAATCCTAAATATCAGACTTTTTTTTTTCCCTGTTGTGAGAGTTATAGCAAACACTCATAGCAACTTTATTTGTAATAGCCCCAAATTGGGACAAATCCCAGTGTCCCTCGAATGGATGCATGGTTAAACAGACTATGGTACATCCACACCCTGAGAGGCGGCTCAGCAATATATTTTTATAAAAAACATTTGAAAAAAGCTATTGATACAGACGACTTGAAAGAATTGTAAGGGAATTATCCTGAGCGACAGAAAAAAGCCTCTACAATATCAAAACCAGGAAACTGACTTTGGTACGCTTTGCAGCCCTTCTGCGGAGTCCACCCGGTTTATAGGCACTCACTCATTTACGCCTGTGTGTGATGTGGGTGCGTGTTCAATTCCATACAATTTTATCACATGTGTAAATTCCCACAGCGGCCGCCACAATCAAGACACAAAACTGTTCCGTCACCACAAGGATGCTTGTGCTACCCTTCATGACATGCCCGCCCTCACCCGGGGCAACCACTAATCTGTTCTCCATCTCTATAATTTTCATTTCAAGCATGCTAGGCAAGTCAAATCATATAGTGCACTCCATCTTGAGATGGGCTTTTTCTTTTTTTGCTCTGGAGAATTATTGAGATCCATCCAAGTTGTGTGTTTTTTTTCATATGTATTTTTTTTTTTTTTTTATTGCTGAGTTGTATTTCATGGTGGAATACCACTTTTCATCCATTGAAGGGACATTGGTCACTTCCAGTCTGGGGCTGCTGTGAATGTTCGTATACCAGTTTTTGTGTGAGCATGGGTTTTTATCTGTCTGGGATAAAAGCCCAAGTGGACCTTTGCTGGGTCACGTGGTAGGAGTACATTTGGTGACACGTGAAACTGTCACTGTCTTCCAGAGGGGCGGGAATTCTGACTTACTGCATCTGCCTATTCCTTGATTGATGGACGTACATTGTCTGCGAGTCTTCCTTGTTATTAACAGTAGTAAGTGTCATTAACATTTGTGGGTGTGTTTATTCCTGGCTTGTACTATTATTTCCATAGGATAAACTCATAAAATGAGTTTCCTAGGTCAAAGGATATTCACAATCCCTCTGGGATGGGACTCTCGAGTCTCAGGTGGGGGATTCAAGGACAGGCCTGTCCCTACAGCCTCTTTCTGGGTGCTGTCCTGTTCAGTTCTTTGCAAGTCCAGTGGTGGACAATGAAAGCTCCTGTGCTTCACTACTTCCCTGGGCCCCGACCACCATCAGGCGTTTTGAACTTGGGGCTCTCCTTCCTGGAAGCCCTGTGAGTCTACTTCCTCAGGAGGGAAGGAAGGTTAGCTCTCCTGCCCTCTCCTCCTCTCTCCTTTTCCTCTTTTCTGGCCTCTCAGAGTGTCTTTGGTTTGATTTTCTAATATCAAATTACTTTGTATACAATAATATGCACCCCTTCTTTTTGGGGGTACTGGGTAATTGACCCAGAGGTGTTCTACCACTGAGCCACATTCCCAGACGTCTTTTATTTTTTATTTTGAAACAGGGTCTTGCTAAGTTGCTGAGACTGACCTTAAACTTGCACTCCTCCTGCCTCAACCCTGTAAGTCACTGGGATTACAGGCATGTGCCACTGTACCTGGCTTAAAATTCACCCTGTTGGAGAGTAGTGTAGTGAGCTTGCATAAACATATGCCAGCATGTATGTGTGTGTATGTGTGTGTGTGTGTGTGTGTGTGTATTACAATTAAGATGTAAGACATTTCTGTTGTCCTGAAAAGTTGTCTTGTGCCCTTTTGTAGTTAATATCTTTTCTCCTCCCTTAAAAACTACTGATCTGGTCTCTGACCCAATTGCTTTTATTTTTCTAAATGGTCTTGTGAGTAGAATCATAGAATCTTTTGTGTCTAGCTTCATTCACTTAGCCTTGTGATTTGGAGCTTTGACTTTGACTATTTCAGCCACTCATACTGTTCATTACTGAATAATATTCTGTTGTATAGATATACCATAGTTGGCTTTCACCAGTTGATGAAATTGGTATTGTTTCCAGTTTTGGGTTGTTGTAAATAAAGCTGTTATGCATATGGAAGTCTTTGTGTGAACAGATGTTTTCACTTTTCTTGGGAAAATACCTGGAAGTAGAATTGCTACTTGTAAGGTATGTGTATTTTTGACTTTATTGGAAACTGCCAAACTGTTTTTAAAGTGGCTGTTCCATTTTGCATTCCTTCCAGAAATGGGGAGCATTCCAGCTGTTCTATATCCTTCACAACACTTGACTTTACCAGTTGTTTTAATTTTATTCATTCTAGAAGGCATGTAGTGATATCTCATTGTGCTTTTTATTTGCATTTCCCTAATAACTATTAATATTAAGCATATTTTCATGTCTGTGTTTGCCATCGATGTATCTTTTTTGGTGTAGTGATTATTCAAACCTTTCCCCATTTTAATTGGATTTTTTTGTTATTAGTTGTACGAGTTCTTTATATAGTCCACATACACGTTTTTTAAAATCAGATATATGTTTGTAAATATTTTCTCCCAGACTGTGGCTTGTCTTATCCCCTGTATGTAGTGACCTTCAAAGAACAGAAGTGGTAACATCCAAATTACTAATTTTTTTTTTCTTTTATGGAGTGTGTTTTTGGTGTTGTTCCTAAGAAATCTTCCTAACCCGAGGTCAGAAAGAATATCTCCTTTGCATCTCTAGTTTGTTATTACCAGTTATGCATCCAAGTTCTTTTTTATTTTGGCATTGGATAGCCAAATGTTCCAGAAACGTTTGCTGAAGATTATACTCTCTTCATTGAATTATCTTTGCATTTTTGTCAGAATTCAATTTATTAGAAAATGATAATAATAAAAAATTTAAAATATATCAATACATGGATGTATTTTGGACCCTGTTCTGTTTCACTCAACTACACATCTGTCCTTATGCCAATAGCACATTGTCTTGATTGCCATAGCTTTATAGTAAGTTTGACATCTGCTAGTGTGAGTCCTGTAGCTTTGTTCTTTTTCAAAATATTTTGACTATTCTAAATCCTTTTCTTTTGTTAGTAATGAGGATTGAACCCAGGGGCACTCTCTCACTGAACTTCATCTTGGGCCCCTTTAGTTTTTTTTTTTGAGACCGGGTCTTGCTAAGTTGCCTGGGCTGGCTTCCAACTTGTGATCCTCCTACCTCAGCCCCCTGAGTTGCTGGGACTACAGGTGTGCGCCACTTTGCCTGGTGACAGTTTTTTCCTTTCAAGTGTAAATTTTAGAATCATCTTATCAGTTTCTACAAAATATCCTGCAGGAATTTTGTTTGGGATCAGATCTATATTCAAGAGGGACATTGGTCTCTGTTTTTCTTTTCTTGAAATGCCTGTGGCTGTGGAAATATGGGCCTCATGAAATGAGTTTGAAAGTGTTCCCCCGTTCTTTATTTTCCGAAGGACTTTGCTTAGGATTGTTATTTCTCTTTCTTTGTAAGAGTTTCTGTAGAGGAGGTATTAGCAGTTCTTAAATGTTTGGAAGAATTTTCTGGGGAAGTCTTTTGGGCTTAACGTTTTCTTCATGGGAAAGTTTTTAGATTGTGAACTTAATTCCTTTAATAAATAAAGGACTATTTATATTATCAACTTCTTCTTGAGTAAGCTTTGGTAATTTGTGTCTCTTCCAATAAAATTTTTTTGTTTTGTATATGTATATAATTTGTGAAGCCTGAATTGTTAACATTATTCCATGACGTTTTTTGCTTTTTCAGTCCTTTTTATTTTTTGAGACAGGGTCTTGCTAAGTTGCTGAGGTTGCCCTTGAGCATGTGATCCTTCTGCCTTAGCCGAGTCACTGGGATTATAGGCAGGTGCTACTCTGGGTTGGTCCATTTATATTTAATGTAATGGTCTATATGATTGGGTTTAACCTACCATCTTGCTATTGTTTTCCTCCTATCCTACCTCTTCTTTGTTCCTTCTTCTTCTTGCTCTGTCATATTTTACAGTGAGCATTTAAATGTCCATTTAGCTCTTTTGCCCATCTATTGACTAGATTAGTTGTTTCTTTGGTGTTAAGTTTTTGAGTTCTTTCTGTATTCTGGACATCAATCCCCTGTCGGAAAAGCAGCTGGCAAAGACCTTCTTCTATTCTGCAGGCTCTCTCTCCATTCTCCTTGTTTCCTTTGCTGTGCAGAGACTTTTTAAATTGATGAGCCATCCTATCTGTTAACTCTTGGCTTTATTTCCTGAGCTTTAGAGATCTTGTTAAGGAAGTCAGTGCCGGCACCATATGTTTGAGTGTTGGGCCTATGTTTTCTGCTAGCAGTTGCTGAGTTTCTGGTCTAATTCTTAGGTCTTCGATGCACTTTGAGTTGAATTTTGTGACGGGTGAAAGATAGAGGAATGTAGAAAAATTAAATGATTCTTTTATTTCTATAGTCGTCTCACTCTTACTGGTTTTCTTTTTCTATGGTGTCTATCTACATCTTTAACACTTGCCCTGTTGACATTTGAATAACCTTGCAAACTTAACACACAGTGTAAGAATCTTACGACTGGATAATCCATTTTCACACTTTCGCTTTTTGCGCCAGTTCACTTCCATGTGATCACAATCCCACAATATGTCGTCACTATTGTACATTATACAGCTATGAAAAATTAAGGAATTTTATTTATTTCATACTCTGCACATTTTTACCAAATCTAACACTTTCTACGTGTAGGCCCAAATTTCCCTCTGGCACCATTTACCTCCTACCCCAAGAACTTCCTTTGATATTTCTCTTGGTTCAAGTTTGTTAGCAAAGAATTCTCTAAACCCTGGCTCATCTGAAAAAATCCTTATTTTGTCTTCATTTTATTTTTTTAAAAGATATGTTCACTGTGCATAAATTTTAGGCTGATGGCTTTTTCTTGAAAGATCTGGCTGCATCTTCCGGCTTGTGTCATGTTCGATAAGAAGTCTTTCTTAGTTCTTATTGTTTATCCTTGTTTTCTTGATGCCTTCGGGATTTTTTTCCTTTTTGGTTTCGCAGCCGTTTGCCCATGATTGTCTGGCTGTGTCTTATCTCGATTCATCCTTCTGGGTTTGCGGAGCTCCTTGGATCTATGGTTTGTTGCTTTGATAATTTTGGAGAAGTTTTAGCCATTGTCTCTCAATGTCACTCTTTCCCTCCTTTTGTTTTTCTGGTTCTCTCTCTATCTCTTCTCCTCTGCTCTCTCTCCTCAGGGACTCCAGTTATATACACATTAGAGTATTTGCTTTGTCCCACAGTCCCTGTGTATTTTGGTTGATTTTTCACTCTTACTCTTTGTGATTGTTACAGTTTGGATGTTGAGAGTCCCCCCAAAGTCCATGTGTTAATGGCTTTCTATCTACGGAGATGCCATTGGGAGGTGGTGGAAACTTTGAGTGGTGGGGTCTAATGGGGGGGAGCTCTGGGGCTTGATCCCTTCCTCCTTTCTTTATCTTGATCTCTGACTCATGATGTAAGCAGTTTGCTTTGTCACCATCCAGTCACCATGCTGAGCTATTTTGCCACAGGCCCAAAGTAATGCAGTCAAAGGATCATGGCTTCTACTTCCAATTTTTTAACTTCTAAAACTGTGAGTCAAAACAACCTTTTTCTCTTGATAAGTTATTCCTCTCAGGTATTTTGTTACAGTAGTGGAAGCCTGACTAACAGTGGGGTAATTTATACTGCTCTACCTTCAAATTCACTGAGTTTTTACTTGCTGCTCTGGTTTGCTGATAAGCCCATTGAAAGATTTCTTCATCACTGGTATGGAGTTTTTCATTTTCATCTTTTCTACTTGACCATCCTTAATAGTTTCTATTGCTCTCCTGCAATTTCCCAATGTTTTGAAGTCACTTTTCCCACTACATCTTTTATTTCTCAATAATGGCTTCCTTTCCTTCCCTTCCCTCCCCTCCCCTCCCCTCCACTCCCTTTCCCCTCCCTTCTTTCCTTCCTTCCATGCTGGAGACTGAACCCAGGACCCATGCTAACCAAGCAAGCACTCTACCACTGAGTTACCCTCCCAGTCCTGTCCTGTTCTTTTTTTGTGGTGCAAGGGATTGAAACGGAGGGTGCTCTCCTACTGCCCTTATTTATTTTGAGACAGGGTCTCACAAAGTTGCCCAGGCTGGCCTCGGCCATCCTCCTGTCGCAGCCTCTCCAGTAGCTGGGATTACAGATGTGCGCCCCTGCACCTGGCTAGCCGTGGGCCCTTTCTTTTTTTTAAGAATATTTTTAAGTCGTCAGAGGACTTTATTTATTTATTTAAGTGTGGTACTGAGGATCGACCCCAGTGCCCCACTCACCCCGCTCTTCCCCTGCGCCCAACCCCAGCCCCGGGCCTTGTCCTTCACCTGGCTTTACGCGCGCCATAGAATCCCTGACTGACCTCCGGGCACTGGCATGAAGATCGGGAGGGGCCGAGTTACCAGGTGTTCATTCCTCGAAATGGGCATATTTTTCATCTCTGGCTTGAGCACAGGGCCTGCGGCTGATTCGGGTGTGGTTGCCCTGGCGCCCCTCTGGGCACCACCTCGTGCTGAGCACCGGGGCTGGAGTCCCGCGGCATTTTCTTCCGCGTTCCGTTGGGCCCCGGCCTTGCGCAGCGTGCGACAGCGAGGGGCTCTCTGGTTCCAGCTCCTCCCTTCAGCCTGTGGTCGCGGGTCCCTGGGCGCGAGCCCCGTGGCTGCGGCGGCCTCTGGGTGCCCTGCTCGAGGTTCAGTCCAGGCGGCGCGGACTTGGGCCCGGAGCGCTGCGCCGGCCTCCTGCTTCCCCCGCGCTCGTGCAGGTGCAGGTGCTGCGCTGCCTCGCGTCCCCGCGTGGGAACCGCCTGCCTCGAGCCTGAGCCAGGGTCCTGCTCTTTCCTGCGGCAGCTGCCCGCCCTGCTTCCCATCGGCCCCGGAGCCGGGGCGCTGGTGGCTCTCCTGCTCTGGCCAGTGCAGATACTGACCGTCAGCGCAGGGTGAATGGGGAGCTTCCCTGCTCTTGTCCCACAGGGATCAGAAACCGGCCTGGAATGGTGGGGCGTCTCCCCGGCACTGGGCACCACCCAGAGCTCAGGTAGGCTTCTCCGCACCCTGCTGCTCCTCCCTGGGCCCTTGGCAGGTCCCGCCTGCCCTGGTCACCTTGGGGCCTCTCTCAGGTCCTGTCCCTTCCCATCAGTCTCATCGACTCCCAGGGGAGGAACCGTCTGGGAAAGTCTGGGCTCCTTTTATTAATTTATTAATGTATAATAGTTTTTGTTGTTGTTTTGGTAGTTGTAGATGGATAGCATGCCTGTATTTTATCTTTCTGTGGTGCTGAGGATTGAACCCAGGGCCTCTAATGTGCTAGGCAGATGCTCTGCCATTGAGCTTCAACCCCAGGGCTGGATTCCTTCTAAACCTGGGTCTCTGGGGGATGCTAAGCTGCCACTTTAGCCATGAGGAATTCATTAAGATTGAGACAGAAGGATGGCAAGGGTCAAGGCCAGCCTGGGCAACTTAACCAGGCCCTGTCTCAAATAAAAATATAAAAGGCCCAGCAGCTCAGGAGGCTGAGGCAGGAATGATCGTGAGGTTCAAAGCCAGCCTCATCAATTAAGCGAGGCCCTAAGCAACTCAGTGAGACCCTGTCTGTAAATAAAATTTTAAAAGGACTGGGGATGTAGCTTAGCAGTAGAGCGTCCCTGGGTTCAGTCCCCAATTCTGAAAAAAAATTCATTAAGATATGGATCGTTTTGTTCTGGTCTACTCTTGGGCAACTGCGCTTTCTCCACACTCCATCAAAGGAGAAACGGTTTCTTCTCCATGGCGCCACGGCACCACCTTGAAACCGTGTTCCAGTTAGTCTTAGAAACCAGTTGTGGGTTACCCTGGACCTCAGCTCTCTCAAGGGCTCAACAATGGATTAGTAAATTGTTTGGCTTTTTTCCATTGTCATGCTGGAATGACATTCTCTTGTGGCGGTCTACATCCTAAGTGGAATTAGAATTCATTTTAATAAGGCTTTTACACAATTAAAAATAATTTTCTTTTCAGTGTTGCTTTTATGACTATATACATTTTATTCCTTTGAGGCATCCCTTCTGAAGCCTTCTTTTCTCCTGCCCCTCTGGACAGGTGTGCCCTAGTCCTGTTCTTCAACACCAGCTCCCCACACATTTTCTGGGGGGTAGCCTCACCTGTCCCGTGGTGTGGATTCCTATACAGGGTTTCGAGGTTTGCCTCCTCATTTTGCTGGAGCACATCCTCGAGTAGCTTTCTGAGAAAGGGTGCCTGTGTTGAAATCTCCAGTAATCCTTGTTGACCATTATATTTAAGAGTGGAGCATTAAAGACTCCATTGCTTTGGCTGGGCTTGGTGACTGGTAAGTTTGGGGCTTGGCCATTTCACTGAGGAACACCAAAAATGCTGGTAGCCTAGGATACTTTTCTTGGAACAGTCGGTTTAAGCAGTTTATTTGTTGACATTAACAGTGAGGAAAATGAGGGTAGAGAGAGGCAGATCCTGACATATGGCAGGTTAATGTCCGGGAGGGACCAACTTATATGTTCCCAGGCAGCTTCCCCCGATGAGATGGGGGCCGGACAGAGTCCCCAAAGAGAACCGTTTTATGGGAGGGGTGTCTTAGGCTGGGCTGTTGATGGCAGCTGTTACCGGTGATCAGACCTTCTGGAATCACAGAGACCTGGCTTCAGGCCCCTTCAAGCCAAGCACGACCCTGCCGTCTGAGCCTCAGCTTCCTCATCTGAAATGCAGGGGTAGGAGGATCTAATAAGTTGCCACAGGTCCCAGGGTTGGCTTTTACCGTGTTGATGATGGCGTGCACTTTTTTCCAGGGCAGGAGCTAGTTTTGGAGAGACCTGGGCCCTGGGCATGGCTGGCCGCAGGGCCCTTTTCTTCTGCCTGTGCTTTCTGACTTCTCGGGGCAGGACTGCAGGTAAGAAGTCTCCACTGGCTGGGGACAGACCCACTTGAGGCCTAAGGCTGTGCTGTGAAAGGCCATGGCCTTGAACCCAGGCAGATGGAAAGGGGGCCACCCAGTCCTCCTGGGGGCAGCAGCACGGTGAGCTACAGGTCTCAGGCGGGGGATGGCAGGTCCAGAGGTTGTGGGCCAGGGGCCTGCTGAGGGTGCAGGCTGAAGGGAGGATTGTCTTGCCCCCCACAGAGACATCACAAGGAAGTCCTGAGCTGGATGCAGAACATGGAGCAGGCCAAGGGCCGGAAGGTGCCTTCTCCTGCTGGGTGAGCTGAGTGTCCAGCTGACCTTCTCAGTCAACTGTGGCTTCTACCCCAACCCTAACCAGAATTAGTGCCCCAGGCCTGGTCCAGTGTAGACACTCTCCTTCTCTCTTTTTTGGGGGTACTGAGTATTGAATCCAGGTCCTGCACATGATTGGCAACATTGAGACAGGGTCTTGCTAAATTGCTGAGGCTGGCCTTGAACTCATGATCCTCCTGCTGCAGCCTCCTGAACTGCTAAAATTACAGGCACGCACCACTGTACCAGGGCAGGGCAGACTCTTAACTGTGCATTTGTTTGGCACGTGTTAGAGAAACCACTGTGTGCCTGACATTAGGTTCTGGAGATGGCAGGGAGATATGGCACTGCCCTCCTGGAGCTCTTAACCATGGATGTCATAAGACCAAGTGGGTCTCCGCATTTTCCTAGGGAGAGACTCTAAGGCTGTGGCTGGAGTCCCCATTCTGTGACTCACTGACCGAGCAGCTGTGGGTGCTGGTGACTGACCAGGGCTAAGAACCACCACCGGGAAAGTACAGAGATACTTCTCTCTCGAGGGGAGCAGTCAGGAAAGGGTTCCTGGAGGTGGTGACAACAAACTGGGACCTGAAGAGAGTTAATTGGGAAAAGGAGATGGGAGGCAAGGTCAGGGTGTGACAGGGACACTGAGTGGGCAGCGGTCTGCAGGTGGGGGTGACAGGGTGGGGCCTGGTAGACCCTGCACTCTCAGGCCCTCCAGACCTCTCTTTGGCCCCCTCTGCCACCTGTCGGGCCCTCAGGCAGGTCCAGGGCCTGGAGCAGAGGCTGCTGAAACGTCAGCTTCCGTGGCAACAACTTGACCCTAGAGACACGCACCATCCAGTCCCGGATCTTCAAGCTGAGCTGTGACTTCGCTGGCCTCGCACTGAGCAGCAACAATCTGGAGCGGGCCCCGCAGGTCAGAGGTGGCCAGGGGAAGGGTGGCTGAGGTCGTAGGAGGTGAAGGTCTGGACTCTCCCAGACTCCACTGCCCGGCCCCAGCCAGGCTGCCCTGAGCAGCTGAAGCTGCCTCCTCTGTCCACTGGGAGCATGGGGACAGCAGGAAGGGAGGCTCCTGGGCCCCTGAAGGGCGGTGTCTGGGTCCTCCTTGGCCCTGAGTCACATGGAGGCCTGTCCCTCGGGTGGCAGCACTGGAGAGGCCAGGGAACCTGGCTCCTTCAGGACTGGCCTGGTACCGGCTGGATGCCTGGTTAGGACCGGTTGCTGACCTGGCTCTGTTCTCAGGGGCCTTGGTCAGGTGGGGCAAATAACCCAAACTTGAGGCAGGAGTGGCCTGGGGCTGGGAGGAGGCCAGTACCCGGCTTCTGCCCATGGAGGCCCCCAGGAAAGGAACTGCCCGGGGTGAAGCCAGGCGGTTGGGAGGCGTGGGCATGCAGGGGCGTGGGGGCCGGGTCTGCAGCCCAGCACAGCTGGCCCAGCCTGTCTGCGGCCCTCCGCAGGCCCAGGCCCGGCACGCCATGCAGTTCCCCGCAGAGCTGGACCCGAGAGGCCTGCTCGGCCAGACCCCAGGAGCTGCGGCTCATCTGCGTCTACTTTTCCACCCCCGCCTTTTTCCAGGTCAGCAGGTGGTGGGTGGAGGAGGGTAGGCGCTGGCCCCTTCCAGGGGGCCCTGCAGGCCACGGCCGGCCTCTGAGTGGGCTCAGTCCACCATGCAGCCGCGGCCAGCCATCGCCCTCCCTGGACCTCACTGTCCCCCGCCAGCTGTGCGGAAGTGCACTTGCAATCCGCAAATTGAAGCCGAGACGCCTGGGAGGTGTGTGCCTGTGTGGGAGACCACCAGAGCCCCGGTCCCTGCCTCCAGAACCCTGTCGGTCACTCAGACTCAGACCTCAGGGACAGTGTCGGCGTGCTGATTGCAACCAGAGATACAAAACGGTGATGAGTCAGGGTTGGGGCAGAGTGTTCCTGGACCGAGCAGGGGGAATCTGGAGAAGGTGCCATTCACCCTTGGCTTGAGAGTGAGGGTAGGGGTGAGGTGAGGACCTCAGGCTGGAAGGCATCAAACAAACAGGCAGTGGGCCCCCTGGTGGTGGCTGCGGGGTAGCGCTCCAGGTGGCGGTGGACGTGCTGGCGCAGAAGGCCCAGGTCCTCCAGTACTCAGCCCCTCCCTCTGCTGTCCTTCCAGGAACGAAGACAACTCAATCCCTGCTCAATAACTAAACGTCCTGGGGGCCCAGCTGGACCACAGACATGTGGAACAACCGCACAGAGGCCCAGTCAACATCAGCTTCCTTGGCACAACAGAGCTTGGTACTGTTGGGGTGCCCCGTTTCCACTGCAAACCCTCCGCCCCTCTGCGGTTTCCTGTTGAACACTTGGTTATTGACCAAACTCAAACCTGTGGAACCCGTTGCCACTTTGGGGAAAGTAGTCCTAACTAAAGAAACGAGAAGGAAACTTTTACTCTTTGCATTCCTCAGGATTCTTTCCGTGGCTAGTGATAGAAGAGCACCTCAAGCCAGCTTAAGCACAAAAGGGAATTCTTGGATCACATCAATGACATGTCCGGGGTGGGCCACCTTCAGCATGGCTGGATCCAGGGACTGACCAGCTCTCTCTCCATCTCTCAGCAATCATTTCCTATCTTTGCAAGATGGGTGCTAAAGTACCGGCTTCCTTTCCTTTTTTCCAGAAGGTTCTACTCCACCAGTGCAAATCAGGATTCCAGGGTCCTAAAGGTTCACCTGGGTCATGTGTCCATCCCTGGACCAGTCTCTGTGCCCAGGGGGGGTGGAATGTGTGGCCTGGCCTGGGTCACATGGGGTGGAGGAGTGAGCCCCAAGGGAAGCGAGAACCTTCATGGAGGAACAAGGGAAGGGCTGCTGGGTGGCACAAGCCCAGTGCCCCGTTTCCTTGTCCCTGGCCTTGCTGAAAAACCCTGGGCCCTGCTGTCTGGCTCCATGTTCCCCTGGCCCTCCAGGACTGCTCTGGACCCTGGAGTTCAACCAGGCCCTTCCTTCCACCCTCTGGGCGGCCGCCTCCCCTGGCTCCACCGTCGCAGAGAGGCCTTTGTGCTCCGGCCTCTGCCCCTTCCTCTGTGGGTTCCGTGGCAACGGCCTGTGTCACACCCCTGCCACCATTTTAGCTGGAACGAGTCTCTGCCCTGCCCTGGGCCTGGGTCTGTATCTTGTGTCCCCCACCAACAGGAGGTGGAGGGGCCTCTGGTTAAAGGGCACTACCATACAGGAGGCCAGCTCTGGGCCTCAGGGGGGGCACACGGACTTCCATTTTCCCCAGCCTTGTGACCTGGGTACGGATGACCCCGTTGTGCAGATGAACGGACTGAGGCTCAGAGAAGCTCAGCAACTTGGCCAGGTGGCTCTGAGAGCCCCTGGTGGACGTGTTGGCCGACATCTGTGACTCTGGTGCCAGCAGGGCCATGGCCTGCATGTTGGAAGGATGCAGCAGAGCCTGCTTTGCCCTCAGGATGATCAGACCCTGGAGTCTGGTCCCTCTCCGCTCCCTGAACTGACCCCAGCATCTCCCCCAGGAAGGCTACTCGGTTGACCCTGTGTCTCTGGAAAAAGGGAGCCAGCAAGCGCCACTGGGGGACCTGGAGCCCCGAGGGCTGCCGCACAGAGCAGCCCTCACGCTCCCAGGTACTCTGCCGCTGCGACCACCTCACCTACTTTGCTGTTCTCATGGTACGTGTTCGTCCAGCCTGAGTGAGGTAGTCAGAGCACAGAGGGCTCCATGCTGCTGGCAGAGAGGCAAGGCAAAAGCTGGCACAAGGGACAGAATATCCAACTCAAGTGGCCTTAAACCACACACATACACAAAGAAACTTATGTCCCCATGTTCCCGAAAGGGTTGAGTTATGCAGGCTTCAGGCATGGTGTGATCCAGGAACAGAATAGCACCAAGACAGGATTCTGTCTCTGTCCCTCAACTGTATGTGGCCTCTGACAGGATCCCCCATAGGATATATATGACTGCCAGCAAATCCAGGCTAAGCCCTGGTAGCTTTCAGGTCAGTGGAATAAAAGCCTTTCTTACTTAATTCTGCCAGCTGAAGTCTTAGGACTGAGTCCCGTGGCTTGATGTAAATCATGTGCTCATCCCTTGAACCAACGCTCTGGGCAGGAGGAGGAAGGCTCTGATAGGCCAGGCCTGGGGTGCCTGTCCACACATGGGAGAAGCGGCCTCCCCACATGTGCATAGAGAATGGGGGATGGACGTTCCTGGGGGCAAGTCCACTACATCTGCCACGGCTCATTCAAGTCAGGGCTGCTGGGCTTTGCGGGGAAGGGTCCCGAGCTGAGCCTCTGTCCAGGGCTGGGGAGGGCACGCCCTCAGGCTCCACCCCGCCCCCCCGCAGCAGGTCGCCCCGGCCCCGGTCCCCGCGGAGCTGCGGGCCCCTCTCGAGTACATCTCCCTCGTGGGCTGCAGCATCTCCATCGCCGCCTCGCTGCTCGCCCTCCTGCTGCACTTCTCTGCCAGGTATGCCCCCGCCTCCCCGCCGGCCGCCCATCCCACTGCTGCTGGGCTTCCTCCGGGTCCCCACCTGGTCTCCGAGGGCGGGGCTGGGAGGCAGGGCCCGCAGCGTGGGCTCAGGTCGCGTCACTGCCCCTCCACAAGCCCAGCGCCAGGGGTGACGTCTGGCCGCGCCCCCTCCCGCAGGAAGCAGAGCGACTCGGTGGCGCACATCCACGTGAACCTGCTCGGCTCCGTGCTGCTGCTGAACGTGGCCTTCCTGCTGAGCTCCACGGCGGCCGTGGCCCCCGAGCCCGGACCTGCCTGCGTGGCTCTGGCCGCCGGCCTCCACTACGCCCTGCTCAGCTGCCTCACCTGGACGGCCATCGAGGGCTTCAACCTCCACCTGCTCCTCGGGCGCGTCTACAACATCTACATCCGCAGATACGCGCTCAAGCTCTGCGCCCTGGGCTGGGGTGAGCCGCACCTCCCCGCCGCCCGCCGGGCCAGCGGGCGGGTGGCTTCCGGCCGCTGCTCCCCACAGAGACTGCCCTTGACCGCCAGCAGCATCTCTGCCAACACACTCACTGCTCTCTCCACCACCAGTCTCATCACCACCTCCACCTCCACCTCCACCATCACCACCACCATCACCAGCAGCTCTACCACCTCCACCTCCAACACCACCACCATCACCAACCATCACCACCTCCATCAGCTGCATCGCTCCCACCTCCAATCCCACCATCAACCATCCCCACCTCCACTCCGATACCACCATCCCCACCGTCACCGCCGCCATCTGCTCCATACCCTTACTTCCAGCTCTCCACTGCTCCTACCACCACCGCCACCGCCTCCAACACCCCATCCCTCTCTCTACTCCCAGCAGCACCATCCCCGTCATTATCCCTACCACTTCCACCTCCACCATCACCTTCCCCACCGTCTCCACCACATCCCACCATCCCCTCCGTCACCCCTCCTCATCCTCGCCTCTGTCACCAACATCTCGGTGCTGCCATTACCATCTTGGCCCCTCTTTGAATCACGTCTACTTTCTTACCAGTTCCTCAACCTCCCTCCCATTAGCTGCCCACCCACCTCCCCTGGGGGTCCCCTCTGCTGCCCCTGCGTTCCATCCTGAGCCTCCCTGAGGCCCTCTTGAAGAGCCCCCGCCCAGACTGCAGGCCCAGTGCTCAAAGCTGGACCACATGCGGGGCGGGAGCTCAGCACAGTCCCTGCCCCCGCCCTGACCAGTGGAGTTCTCGGTGAGCGGACGCAGGGACGGGGTCAGCCTCTCTCTGGGCCTCCTGAGCCTTTGTCCCCCTCAGGGCTGCCAGCCCTCCTGGTGCTGCTTCTCCTCGCTGTCAAGAGCTCCGCGTACGGGCCCTGCCCCATTCCCATCGCCAGCAGCCTGGAAAATGCCACGGCCACCCAGAACGTGTCCATGTGAGTGCCCGCTCTGCGAGGAGCCCCGTGGGCCTGGGGCTCCAGGTGGGGCGTCTTGTGGGTGAGGCCCTGGCTGAAGGACAGAGGCCAGTGGCTTAGACAGGGAGGTGTCCGGGGGCTTGGCCACACTCCTGCAGGGTGCAGGGTCTCCCACAGGGCAGGCTTGTGCCAGTCAACTTCCGGAAGCCATGGGTCAGAGTGCACTGCCTGCTCAGGTCCACAAGGACGGGCAGTGGAGCCTGCCTGCTGGGCCCAGCCCCAGCCTGCAGCTCCAGGTGACTGTCCAGCGCAGCCTGTCCTGCCCATACTGCTCAGCCCTCGCTGTTTCACTGCCCAACACCCGCTCGCTCCTCCCCACCTGACCCAGGGCCGGCATGAACCTGAGAAGTGTGTGGTGGATCTGGAGGAGGGAACAGTGCAGGGAGGGGACTCAGTGTCCATGGGGCTTAGAGGGAGGCCCCTCGGGGGCCTGGGGACGGTCTGCTGCCTCCTCCTGGAACCTGTGACCTTAAGCCTCATTGCGAGGTTCTGGCAACCGAGGCACAGGCACCCAGGAACCCTGCCAAGGGACCCAGGCAGTCAGTGGCAGAGCTGGCTCAGGTGCAGGCAGGGACCCCCGACCACCAGGCCTACCTTCCCGGGCTGTCCCCGGGGGCTCAGGCTGCGTGGCGGGAGGGGGCCACTTTCTCACTGGGAGGTCGGGTTGTGTCTCTGAGGAGGCGTGACTTACACAGGTCCACTGACAACATCAGGTTGCAGGGGAGCCGTTGCTGCTAGAATATTACCTGGCCGTAAGACGCACCCCCAAACCCTGATCATGGACACTGACAGCAGAGAGAGAGAGGGAGAGAGAGGGAGAGAGGGGGAGAGAGAGGGAGAGAGGGAGAGAGAGGGAGAGAGGGGAAGAAAAGAAGGAAACAGTAGTCTGGGCCACAAGACCAGATGGGATCAAGGGGCAGCTGGCCACCAAGCACACCTAGTCTCCCTGGCCTCAGAGCTGCACTGACCTGGTGCTTTGCTGTCCCCTGCAGGTGCTGGCTGTGCAGCCCTGTGGTGAGGGTGGTCCTGGTCATGGGCTATGGTGGCCTCACGTCCCTATTCAACCTGGTGGTGTTGGCCTGGGCACTCTGGGCCCTGCGCAGGCTGTGGGCACAGAACAGGACGCGCAGCCGGGCCTGCCGGGATGCTGTCACGGTGCTGGGCCTCACGGTGCTGCTGGGCACCACCTGGGCCCTGGCTTTCTTCTCCTTTGGCACCTTCTGGCTGCCCCAGCTCTTCCTCTTCACCATCTTCAATTCGCTCTATGGTAGGGCCTGGGGCCGGCAGGGAGCCGTTGGGATTGGGCCAGGTGGAGGGGCGGTGGGCTGAGGGCATCGCTGCGTGGCCAAGCTGCCTGGGGCTCCATTGCAGAGCAGGGGTGCCCGCCTCCAAGAGGAGAAGTTTCTGGGAGCTACTCCTGGGGCCCAGGGAGGCCCCGCTGAGCCCAGCTCAAGGGTCCCTGGGCTCTCGGAGGGGCTCTGTGGCTCCGCAATGCCCCACTGACCAGCCTTTTCTTGCAGGTTTCTTCCTCTTCCTGTGGTTCTTCTTCCAGAGGTGCCATTCAGAGGTGGAGGCCAAAACAGAGATGGAGGCCTGCAGCTCCTCCCACATGACGCAGTGACCAGCCTCTCTGGCCGCCTGCAGCTTGAGGCCCTGGCTCCTACCAGAGAAGGTGGCAGGCCTGCTGCTGGACACCAGAGCCCCTGTGCCTCCCGGGCCTTTTCTGTCTCCACAGACTCCCCAGGCACAGAGGGAGGGCTGTGTGGTCCAGCCCCACCTGGGGCCCAGTTGGCCAGGCCTACAGGCAGAGCACGGGCCTGGGAGGCAGGAGGCCACGTTTCCAGGCCTGGCTCTGAGTCTTGCCGAGTGACCTTGGGCCTAACGTGGACCCTTGGTTTCCACATCTGTGACTTGGGGACAAGAGACTTACCAGGAGCTTTGTGAAGATTGAAGACCAGGGAACAGGAATGTCAGATGGGTGAAATGCCCACCTGGCTTCACCCCACCTCCACCTGAAGTGGGTCTACCTTCCTCCTGGGGAGGACCTGACTTCACCTGACCCATGGCCCCTGCCCAGCACCTGGAGACCCACCCACCATCTCAGACCTCATCAGCCTATGCACAGGGCTGCTTTTCCTTTAATCCCCCAACGATAACGTCCAACTGCAAGTCCATCCTTCCCAAAGATAGGGAGGTCCAGTCCTCTCCAAAGCATCCTCCTCCAATGCTTCCAAGACCCCCATAGTCCTTTCAGATCAGCAGCCAAGGCCACAGGCCACAGGGTTTCCCTGGGGCTAGGGGAAAGCTTCTCCCTGCAGTTGAACCTCATCAGTCACCGACTAATAGATGTCTGGGGAAGGCTGAATTTCCCCTGGTGGGTGTGAGGGTGTGGGTTCTAAATCCCAAGCTCTAGTGGTCTCAGCGGCAGAGGATGACCTGTGGGAGCAGGTGGGGGACATCACTCACGAAGCCAGTGCTTTCCCCAGGATGGACACCAGGCGGCGCTGTTGGCCCGTGCGCAGAGGCATTGCCACCAGGGCTGCACCTGGAAACAGCAGTCACCTGTGGACGCCATGCACCAGCTGGGGAGGCTGGCACCTCCAGGACCGCGCCTGTTGAGTGACTGCAGAAGGAGACCCCAGGGAGCTGCGCAAGGTCACCTGGAGCATTCCTGGCACTGGCGTTCCTGGCTGGGGCTCCTCCCGGGGGATCCTCTTCCCCTCTGTACATTTCTGGATGAGAATAGCTCCCCACTAGCTGGCGAGTGGGGCCACTTGCTAGCTGTGTGACTGTGGGCAAGTCACTCAAACTGTGCCTTCCTTCCCATCTGTACCACAGGGACAGTGTCAGCACCTACTCTGAGGAGTCAGCGAAAGAGTCCATGTAAAGAGGCGTGGTGCTCAATGAGGGCTGTTACTGGCATCAGCACTGTGCTGTTCTTATCAGTGGTGTCCACTGCGCCTCAGTGGCCACCCGTCTAAGCCTCAGGTCTGCACGGCCTCAGGGCTCCTCCCTTTCCCTAGAGGGGCCTCTGCTCCAGCCTCTCTGGCCTCCGGTTCTAGGAATAAGCCCACTAGTGCTGTCTCCAGGCTGTCCCCCCATCCCCCATGCCCTCGATGCCCCAGTCCCCTGGTGGCCCTTTTATCATGTCGTCTGCGACACCCCCGATTGCCTGGCTGAGCCCAGGCTGAGCAGCCCCAGCTCCATCAGGTGGCACAAGTCCCCATCACAGCTCCTGGTGGCCCAGCCACACAGGGTAACAGGCTCTCCAGGCCTTGTGGGTCCCCTGCTAACAGGGCTGCTGAGGGATCCTGGGAGCCTGCACAGCTCCGGGCAGGTGGCCCAGGCCCCCGCTGTGGCTGGATTCACAGCTCCGTGAGGGAGGGCCTGCGCAAGGCAGCCCCCAGCCCAGCCCAGAGCCCGAAGGCTCGGACCCCAGCAAGCCTAGAACTACCTGAGGCTGTGGGCAGGGAGGCTCCCCGTGGGTTTGGAGCTTCCAGAAAATGGTCCCAAGCTTGTGACCTTGAGCCGTATTGGGGTCCAGGCTCTGGACAGAGACCACTTCCTGGAAATACCCCAGCCCGGTGTGGGGACAGGAGCAGAGGGAGACTGCTGTGCCAACACCCCCAGCCTTCCCTGGCTCCCAGCAGGGTCCTGGCCCAGCTCAGACAGGTGGGAAGATGGTGGGGCCTGGAGGCCCCTGTTCAGGGCAGGGGCTCTGAGGAGGCACCAGGTGAAGGGCTGGCAAGCAGGAGCCGGATGCTCCTGTGTCGTTTTGTTCCTGTTTTCCTGAAAGCTGTGTGGCGTGCATGGGGGCTGCAGTGAAGTACGAGAAACCTAGCTCTGGAGACACGCTTACTCTAAAATATCATTCACAGTCTCTGAAATTCAAATTGAGTTGGGTGTCCTACATATCTATTTTTAATTCTTGCTAAATCTGGCGACCCTAGTTGAAAAGAGCATTGGCTCAGGAATCCGAGGCCTGGACTCTTCATCCTTCAGATCAGCCACCGGGCAGGCCCTCTGGCCGCCAGTGGTGCCCTCAAGCAGAGCCCACTCGACTCGACTCGTGGCTTCTCTGTGTGCTACTGTCAGCCCAGGCCATCCCCTGAAACCCCAAGGGTTGTGTTTGGGCTGCCCCACCCCTGCTGCGGCCCTGCTCAGAACCGGCCTCCTCGCAGCCTCCCTGCCTCTTCATTCCCAGTTCAAACTCAAACCAGAAGCCAGAGGGAATTTTCCACGAGGTTCTACCCTTCTGAAACCTGCCACACCATCCCCATCCTCACTGCCAGACTCTGCTTGGGCGCTTGAAGGCCCGGGGGTCCTGCCTGCGGCCCTCTCTCCAGCCCACCTCCCTCCTCCCCATCCTCCTCCTCCATCCACCACACTGAAATGCTTGCGGTTCCCTGAGCAGCTTCTTTCTCATTTGGAGCTGGTCTCGGTCTGGAATGCTCTCCCTTAGCCCTCCCTGGGGGACCAAGCTGACACTTCCTTGAAGTCTCAGCTTTGCATGTCCCTATTCACTCCAGACTGGACAGAGGCAGTGTCCCCGACCTCCTAGCCTGGAGGAGGGCTGCCTTCTGCCTCCGTTCCCCTGCCACAGAAGTTGTTTCTCTGTTACAACTATCCCTGTCTGTCTCAGCTGTCAGGCAGAGGGCTGTGGAGACAGGTGCTGTCTCATTTGCTCATTCAGCCGTCGCATAATTGTTACACGCTTTTATTTCGGGCACCGTGAGAGTTGCTAAGGATATATAAATAACGAGTCGCCACATTCTGGTGTGTACGGGTGTCATATCAGAAGTAATTTAACGCTTAAAAGATGACAGGTGATAACACGCGTCGTGCTGCAGAGAATAAAGAAGGCCAGGCTTTAGCAGAGGGAGGCTGGGGAGTAAATCTAGGGGTGCTGGGTTTGGGGGTGTAGGAGAGGTTCAATGAGCCGGCCCAAAGGGGCCTGGAGGCCAGGGCTGGCCCAAGGCTGGAGTCCCTATGGCAATTTGTCCATGTGCTGATAGTGAACGGAGGGAGAGCCAGGGTGGGGAGCCGCCTCTGGGGGAGATCAAGCTCCGAGGGCGGTGGCGTGGTCCTGGGTTGGGGTGCCGTCTGCAAGAGAGAAGCAAACTCCACGTGGAGAGGGCCTGGTTAGGATGGGCCAGGAGGATGCCAGAGGGGGAGATCAGGCAATGGCTTCCGTCCAGCGTTCCAAACCACAAGCAGATAAACCACCATGCATGAGAGTCAGAGGGGACAAAAGAAGCAACCACGTCAGTCCCCAGCAACAGAACAGTGAGGAGCCATGCAGGAGATGTCTAAAGAAATAAAAGAAGCTGGGCACGGTGGTACACGCCTGCAATCCCAGCTACTTGGGAGGCTGAGGCAGGAGGATCTCGAGTTGGAGGCCAACCTCGGTCACTGAGTGAGAACCTGTCTCAAAATAAAAGTGGGGAAAAAAAGGAAAAGGGTTGGGAGTGCAGCTCAATGGCAGACTGCTGGCCTAGCATGTGTGAGGCTCTGGGTTCAAAACCCAGGACTGTAGAATAAGGGGGAGGGATGGGGAGGAAGAAAAGATGGAATTATAAAGATGAGCATGTAAAACAAGTAGGAATGAAGAGAGATGGTGGGGGTGGGGATGGAACTCCAGAAATGAAAACCATAATTTCAAAATCTAAAAGTCAACCATCAGTAACAGCAGAACAGAGAATCAGCGAGCCGGAAGTTACTGATACAAACGCAGCAACCAGCAACAGGAAGGAGGATAACAGAGGAGCCACTGGGTGGGGTAGGGATCAGGTGGGCAGGTGGTCTGTGTTGGAGGCCAGGAGAAGAAAGTAAAGGGAAGGAGCAGGAGGCACTCTCTTAAGGTAAAATGCAACTCATTTTCTAGAAGGGATGGAAAACAGACCCACAGAGCCAGGAAACCCAACATATCCCAGGCATGACATGGAGAAGTCAATCGTGCGCCTGTACCACGTGTTATCCACACTACCAAGGCCAGGGGCAGAGGAGAGATGAAACCCGTCACCAAGAAACCACGGGGGTCTGTGACGGGGACAGAAAGTGAGGCATTTCCTCAATAGCATGACAGAAGCCCAGAGACGGGAATCGCATCTCTGCAGGGACAAGACCAAACCCACATCTGCTTGGAATGACGTCCCCAAAAGACCCTTTCCGGGACGGAGACCAAAGAACGGAAATCCATCGCTTTCAACGTTTGCAGGTAAATGAAAGCTGAAACGGAGCCAAAGAAACTTCAAAAAGATGCACTTCGAGAAGGAAAAACGATCCCGGAAGGCCAGCCTGCGATGCAGGAAGGCGTGGGAGCGCATAAAAGGATACAAGGAGGAGCGGATCATCTGCAGCAAAGAAAGAACTTCATGTGTGATGCGAGAGGAAGGCAGACTGAAAATGCCAGACCACGTCACGCTTACCGCGGGGGGTGGAGACTGGGCTCCGGGCTCATCACCCTTCATCTGGGGGCTTAAGATAGGGGTGCGTTAGTCCTGTGGGTGGGGCGCACTTCAAGTGTGTCCCCAAAGGGTCAAGTGCTGGAAGCCTGGCCACCAGCGTGGTGGGGCTGGCGGGTGGCCGGGCCCTTAGCTCATGGCACCCTGGCCTCCGAAGCACTGGGAGGCTCTCCTGGAGCCCGGCCTTCAGTATCCCCTCTGCACACACTGAGCGCACAGCAGACACCGCCGCAATCTTGCTACGATTTCATAGAAATTCAAGCGACGCCTCCCTCGGTCCCAGGCCTGCGAGCGCCCCTCTCCCGCGGCCCGCTGGCCTCCAGCTTCGACTCTCCGCCAGTGCTGCTGCCCCGCGCCGGCCCCCCCTGTGCTGGGCTCGGCGGCCGCGGACCGGCCGCGCTGCTGGGCTGGGCCCGCGGGCAGCCCGGGTTCACGCCACTACGGTGAGGCGGGGGCCGACCGCGAGGACGACCCCGACTTCTGCAAGATGGTGCAGGGCTTCTGCGACCGCGGCGCCGGCATCGTGCAGGATAAGCTGGTGGAGGCCCCGAGGACCCGGGAGAGCCAGGAGCAGACGCGGAACGGAGTGCGAGGCATCCCGCGAATCATCAAGCCCTGCAGCCACGTGCTGAGCCTCTCCTTCCCCATTCGGGCGACGGCGGTTCGTGGGAGGTCGTCGAGGGTCGCCCGGCCCAGCGCAGCCAGCACCGCACGCTTTGCAAGGGAGTTGGGCTATCGCCGGGCCCAGCCTGGGCGGGCGGTGTACCCCTCCCAAGCTCCCCACCCCGCCAGCCTGCCGCGGCTGTGGCAGATTTGAAAGATAACTGATTTTTCCGACCTAAACCCACAGTGTAGTCTGTAGCCATCACCCTGGCCTCCTATATGCTAATGCTGTATGCAGATCAGATACTGCACCTGTCTTTTGGTCCCATTCCTACAAAATGCACTTCTGGGGAAGGCAATAACAGATTGCTAGTCCATCCCATGCTGCTCTGCGAGTTTTGTAGGTTTCTGACTCTCCCCCCCAATGCAAACTATGAGGTTATTTTCAGATTTTATTTTATTTTATTTTTTATTTTTTTTTTTTTGCAGTCGTGACAGATGATATAAGAAAATAGAAAATGACTAGTCTTCAAGGTTCAAAATCTGGACGGTTTTATTAACCAAAGGAAATTACTATACGCTTGTTAATCTTGTGAATTATTTTTACACTTTCAAAACTTGTTTTGTACCACTCCCCTCCCCCCTAAAAACAATAGGGCAGTATAACGTCTCTGACAAATTCACACCCGGTGTCCTGACATTAAAGGGTGTAGACTGCAGAATGGCCTGCCAGCCAATGGAATAAAATAGGCCGAGGGGTGTATTGGTCCCGGCTAGTACCAGATTTGAGCTTAAGGAAAAGATAACTAGGTGAAAAAAGAGAGATGAATCAGTTACAGCTTAGTAGTCACCGAAGTTTCCTGTAGTTTTCAATTTTTGTCTGTTTGTGGGTTTGGTGTATGTAGTCAGATTGATTCCTTCAAACAAACAAAATCCTTCTCCCCCGCCCCCGAAGTCCAGTGCATTTCCCAATATGTGTTTAAAAGTATCCTAAAATGAAAAGGACAAAACCACCTTTTTTCTGTTGTTAAAAAATAAAGTAAAATAAAGGAAAAAAAATTTAAGAGAAGGAAAGCCTATTGTGTTCATCCCTAGTTTTTTAAAAATTTGTTTTAGTTGTTGATGAACCTTTAATTTATGTACTTACATGTGGTGCTGAGAATCAAACCCAGGGCCTCACACAAGCTAGGCAAGTGCTTTACCACCGAGCCACAACCCCGGCCCCAGTTCACCCCTAGTTTTGATCACTGTGTCACGGTGTCTTTTTTCTGATACCTCTTCCGGTTTTCCTATTCTGGTTTCTACATACACAGGAATCGTACATACCACAGAATCGTTCCTTTCGACCTTCTTTCGTTTAGTACCACGGTTTCCAGGTTCATGTGTTGCAGTATGGATCAGAATTCCTAATACTGCATCCTAATACACCAGGGGTGGTTCGTCCACTTATCTGTGGGTGGCCCTTGGAATGGCTTCTATACTGGCTTTTGTGGGGACAGATGACAGTCTTCTCAGGTACGTGTCCAGGAGTGGAGTCATTGAGTTAATTTTTTGAAGAAATGTCAAACTGTTTTCCAAAATTGCTGCATCCTTGTATCTGACCACCAGCAATGTCTGAGGGGTTCAATTTCTCCACAGGCCTGCTGACACTTGTTACTGTCTCATTTTTTATTGTAGTCATCTTTACTGATCGGTAGCTACCTCCAAACCTTCAGAGAGCAGATCTAAAAGTTATTATTATTATTATTTCTAGCTTCAGTTATTGTTAGCAGGGAGATGTCATGGTTTGGATCTGGAATGTTTCCCAAAGGCTCATGTGCTGAGGGCTTGGTGCCAAGGAAGCGAAGTTCAGAGGTGGGGCTTTTGGGGAGAGATTGGATCACAAGGGATCTGATCTCATCCGTGGATCAATCCATCTGTGGGTTCATAGTTGAACCACCTATTGGGTAATGATGGAAGCCGTAGGAGGTGGGTCCTAACTGGAGAAAGGAGGTCACCAGGAACACACCCTGAAAGGCTATATTGTGTCCTTGGCCCCTTCCTCTCTTTCTCTCTCTCTGCTCCTTGTTTACCATGAAGTGATCAGCTTTCCTCCTCTGCCCTCCACCATGATGTTCTGCATTTTCTCAGTCCCAAAGCAATGGATCCAGCTCACCATAGACTGAAATCTCTGAAATCTGTAAGCCAAAATAAATCTTTCCTCCTTTCTGTTGTTTTCTTCAGGTATTTTTTCACAGTGATGAAAACTGACTCACAGTGGTTGTACACAAATATTTATGGAAGTTTCATTCATAGCCTCCTCAAACTGAAAAGAGCCCCAAATGTACCCCAACTAGATAAAAAAATTATGATATAATCATTCGGGGAATAGTATTCAGCAATAAAAAGTATTTGTACACAGAACAACATGATGAATCTTGAAGTCATTATACTAAATGAAAAAAGCTATAGAGGCTACGGACACTCCATTAGCATGACATTCTGGAGAAGGTAACAACGTAGGGATGGAGAACAAATGGATCAGGGTTTGCCAGAAGATGGGGCTGGGGGAAGGGATTGGCTACAGAGGATCATGAGAAAATGTTAAGGAAACTGTTTATTTTAGAATATTCTAGATTTACAGAAAAATTGCAGATCATATAGAGAGTTCCCATTTACTCACACGCAGTTTCCTCTCTATGAACACCATACATTATTTTGATGTTTGTCATAGTAACGTGCCAATATTGATGCTGGAATCCATATTTATTCAGCATTCTTCACTTTTTCTCTAATGTCCTTTTTCTGTTCCAGGATCCCAATGGGGACACCACATCCTATTGAGCCACGTGTCTCCTAAGCTCCTCACCGTTGTGCCAGCTTCCAGATCTTCCTGGTTCTGATGACCTTTACCACTGTGAGGCATGCAGCTCAGGTGTTTGTAGAGTGTCCCTTAGCTGGGGTTCACCTCGTGATATTTTCCTGCTTTAACGGGGATCACTGATTTGGGGGAAGACCCTAGACATGGAGTGCCACCTTGTCACATCCTATCAGCAGGACTTGGCCCTGTGAATGTTGACCTTGGTCATCGGGCTGAGATAGAGTTTCACAGGCTTATGAAGGATCTTTTTCAGATGATGAAAATATTATATATTTTGAGAGTGGTGGTGATTGCATAACTTGTATTTATCGAAACTTGTAGAACAGGTCATTTAAAAAGTGAACTTAATCGTAAGTTTACTTTAATAAAGATGATTTTTAAAATTTGATAGAATAAGGAGAAATTCTGGGCTGGGAGATAGCTCAGCTGGTAGAGTGCTTGCCTTGCAAGCACAAGGCCCTGAGTTCAATCCCCAGTACTGCAAAAAAAAAAAAAAAAAAAAAAAAAAAAAAGGAATAGGGAGAAATTCACCATCAGCCCGGGATATTTCAAGTGCTTCTTTTTTCGATTTTATTCTACCATTTTGTGGTGCTGGGGATGGGACTCAGGGCCTTGCACATGCTACCCAAGTGCTCTACCACAGAGCCACACCCGGCCCCTCAAGTGCTGCTCTGAATTATTGATAGCAAAGCTGAAAAAATTAGCCAAGATATAGAGAATTTGAACAACACAAGTAACAAACTTGATCTAATGGACAGTAATGGAACCCTGTGTTCCAGGGTCAGATTCTTCTCAAGCTCTCAGAGTCCATTTACAAAAATCGATTGCATACTGGCTTAGACAGCAAGCTTCAAAAATTTCAAAATACAGCGTACGTTTTTTGACCACAAAGCAATGAGGTTAAAGAACAATATCAAACATAGTTTTTAAAATCCCCATATATGGGGAAATTTGTCCTACAGGTAGACAAATGGGCTGAAGAACAGAAAAGAGAGTCTAAAATAAAATGAACCATAATGTAGAACTTTCATCTAGGATAATGTCAGATCGGCAAGCAAGGTACACTATTCAATATGCCGAGTTGATAAAATCGGTCATGTACATAGGGAAAACGTGCAGCCGGATCACTACCTTACAGCATAATCAAGAATCAGTTCTAGCCTGGTGTGGTGGCACACATCTGTAATCCCAGTGACTCAGGAGGCTGAGGCTGGAGGATCATGAGTTCAAAGCCAGCCTCGGCAACTTAGCAAGATCCTGTCTCTAAATAAAATATTCTTTTTAAAAAAGGACTGGGGGGCTGGGGTTGTGGCTCAGTGGTAGAGTGCTTGCCTAGCACAAGTGAGGCACTGGGTTCGATTCTTAGTACCACATATTAAAAAAAAAAAATGAATAAAATAAAGGTCTATCAACATCTAAAAAAATTAAAAAGAAAAACGGACTGGGGATGTGGCTCAGTGGTTAAGCACCTCTGAGTTCAATCCCTGGTACCAAAAAAAAAAAAAAAAAAAAGAATCAGTTCTGAATGGATAAAAGATTTATATGTCAAAAGTACAACTTTAGGGGCTGGGGTTGCAGCTCAGTGGTAGAGCGCTTGCCTAGCATGTGTGAGGCACTGAGTTCAATCCTCAGCACCACATAAAAATAAAAAAAATAAAATAAAGGTATTTTATAAAGTACAATTTTAATGTTGTTTAAAGAAAACATAGGTTGGTATCTTTCAGAGCAGGAAAACAATTCTTAAGTAAAACAAAACACATATAAAACCATGATGAAAAGAGTGATACAATGAAAAAAAAAAATAGTGCTTTCTGTTTCCCAAAGATACCTTAAAGCAAGGGACAAGATAACCCAAGTCTGGACTGTACACATTATATTAGTCTGCTTTGTGCTACTATATAAGACCCTCAAGGCTGGAGAGCTTATAAAGAAAATTATAAAGAAAACAGTTTTACTTAACTCACAATTTTGTAGGCTGACAATCCAAACAGCCCGTTTCTGGCTCTGGTGAGGGTCCCCTGGCTGCAGTGCCTCATGGCGGATGGTGGTCACAAGGTGAGACAGGAAGGGGAAGGCTGGCTTTGGCTTCCTAAGCTCCACCTCTTAAAGGCCCCACTGCCTCTTAACATCATCAACCTGGGGATGACGCTTCTGACTCACAAATCTCACATCCAAACCAGAGTGCACGAAAACTAAGTTAGGGTTGGTGTTAAGAAGCTCTATGGATCAGTAATAAAAGAATAATTTGAGAAGAAAATGGACAAAACACATGAACTGGCATTTTGCAAAAGATGAAACAATTATGGGTAAAGAGCATGAAAAGATGCTTACGCCCACAGGTGATCAGGTGCGTGAAGACCAGGACAACATGGACCTTATCTTCTATGCATTTGATTGGTAACTGTGTTGTCTGACACTATTCAAAGTTACAGAGGATGTGGATCCACAGGAACTCTCAAAATTCCCAGTGGGGGTATAAATGGGCTCAAGTACCTGTGGAGAAACAGGAATTTCTTTATGCAAGTGAACAAATAACCATCAAAGGTCTGGTGCTGCTGCATGAAGCCAATAACTTGAGAGACAGAGAGATGGGAGAAGGAAGAGCTTTGGGGACCACAAGTCGACTGGGGGAAGATGGAGGTCTGTCTCCCGAATCCCATCTTGCCAGAGGTCACAGGTACAAAAACTTATACAGGGCTTCTGGGGAGTCTAAGGTTAGCCCTGGCCAGGTGGGCACTGGAAGGGTCATTAATTCTTGCCGTAACCAGCCCGCTTGGCAGGATTCTGACATTGTCCACAGGTCACCAGGACTTCCAGAAGTTCCTGGTTCCTGTCAATCTAAGTAAGGTTACCGGCTGGGAGGCTGTCTGCCTGCTGTTGCTCTTTGATATTTTCCGTTGGTCTTCTTTCAGCTGGGCTGACTTTATTGGTCAATTATCTGGGCAGTAAGGTAGAACAGAGACGGTGGTGAAGAGCACATCAAGTCCCATGCACCGGGTCCCAGGACTCCACCCTGGGTGTTAGGAGTGAACCTTGCAGGGTAACAAGAGGCACACCCCAGGGTGCCCTCATGGCACGACTCTTCCTTGTAGAAATACTAGGAACAGCCCAGCTGCGCACACGCAGGAGGGCAGCGAGACCAAGTGGAGTTGACCAGTTGACCGTCATGAACCTGGGGAAACAGACGGGTCCCAGGCACCGCCCACAGCAGGACAGACCAGAGACACACAGCAAAGTGAAAAGCCACCCTGGAGGATACGCGCAGCTCGAGGCCTTTTTAATAATGCTTAAAACCAAGGGAAAGTAAGCGATACCCGAGCTGGAATACTGTACTGACTGAGCCAGGGAGGGACACAGAATCCAGGCCACCTCTGGGGTGGCCAGGGGAAGTCCAGTAATTGGATTATATTTACCTCAAAAAGTGTGTGTGGGAGGGCCACTCGGCTTCTTTCTTCTTCTTTCCTATTCTTTCTCTCCCCGCCCCCCACCGCTCCTTTTGGGGTGTGTGTATTGCGGGACTCGAACCCAGGGCCTTACTCAAGCTACAGCAAGTGCTCTACCACTGAGCGACACCCCCAGGCCCGGGCACCGTTTCCAAGGCTGACGTGAGTCCCCTCGGAAGCGTGGAAGCAGGGATCTGCCACTTTCGCATTCAAGCTTCTCTTTCTCGGAGCTCCCTTCTCCCCCGTAACAATGAGAGGAAATCCTTGCCGTGTACCGGATGGCTTCTAAATATATTAGCTCATTTTCACAACAGCCCTGGGAGAGCTTAGTGTCCTACAAAGCACACGAGGAAATCCAAGCAGAAAGGTTCAGTGTCCTGCGCGAGGTCGCCCAGCTTCTTGGTGCTAGTGCTGAGATCCACACCAGGCCCAGCTGCGTGGGTGGGGTTGGCCACTGGCAGCGACTTCTGTGGAGGCAGGGGCTGTACTTGTGTCCAGCCTGTGCTCAGGCCCAGGTCGGCCTCCAGCCTTCTCCCTGCTGGGGCTGAGGGAGGCAGGCAGCAAGGCGGTTAGGCGGGTGGGGGCTCCACCACTCACTTGCCTGGACCTGGGCAGCCCTGGCCTCTCTGGGACTTTGTTTTCTCACCTGTGAAGTGGGGAGAACCTCGTTGTTACTTCAAGGGACAGAAAAGTCTGGGTGGCCTGCCTCCTGGTTGGCATGGCAAGCAGTGGGTAAACGTGGGCCTTTGTTGACCCGTCCACCCGCCGATGCCCAGCAGTTGTCTCTAGGCGACCCTGTAACTGCCCTCCAGGCCCCTGTGGGTGTGAACGCACCCCCGGCCAGAGCAGGAGCAGTATCCTCATGGTGACCACCAGGGGTCAGGGTGGACCACTTCTGCCTCCTCCCTGGTCCCTGTGCCTGTGGGTGGCCTGCAGAGGGCGGGGTCCCTGCCTTGGGCCAGGTATGGAGTATCCAGCAGAGCGCGTCTGACGCCCTGGCTCGACTGTCCCACTTCTGGTACAGAAGAAAGCTGGTCAGTCCAGCCACCTGTCTGTTGGGCTAAGGTTGACATCTGCCTGTTCCTTTCTTTGTCTATTCAGTCACCTGTTCATCCTTTTGTCTGTCCATCCATCTGTCATGCTGTTATCTTGCCTTTGTTCACTGTCCTTCATCAGCCATTCATCCGGCTGTCTATCCCTCTGTCCATTGTCTTCCACCCACCACCCTCCCTCCCTCCCTCCCTCCATCCATCCTCCCTCCCTCCCTCCATCCATCCCTCCATCCCTCCCTCCATCCATCCATCCCTCCATCCCTCCCTCCACCCACCACCCTCCCTCCCTCCCTCCACCCACCCATCCCTCCATCCCTCCATCCACCCATCCCTCCCTCCCTCCATCCATCCATCTGTCCCTCCCTCCCTCCATCCCTCCATCCCTCCATCCCTCCCTCCACCCACCACCCTCCCTCCCTCCCTCCCTCCATCTCTCCATCCCTCCTCCCTCAATCCCTCCCTCCCTCCCTCCATCTATCCATCTGTCCCTCCCTCCATCCCTCCCTCCGTCCCTCCATCCCTCCCTCCCTCCCTCCATCCATCCCTCCATCCTTTCATCCTTTCTTTATCCCTTCATCCCTTCATCCTGGTGTTTCCCACCCACCTGTCCATCATGCTTTTATTCATCCATCCATCTAAACATCTGTCCATCTACCCCATGTCTGTCCCTCATGCAGTGAGATCCTCTGCTGAGCCAGGACTTGCTAGCCACAGGGTAACCCAGGGGTGGGGGACCCAGAAACCAGAGGGTTGTGAGGCCAGATCACAGAGCGTGGGAGGGTGGTAGGAAGACACTGAAGGTCTTTGGAGTTCCGATCCAAGCAATATTTCCTGAAGGTCATTCTGACCTTGAGTGGAGACAGGTGGAAGGGCAGGGGGGCGGGGCAGCTGTCCTTGAAAGGACAGGAGATGATGGTGAGCCACCACCCAGGGTCACGCTGACAGCAGAAGGGAGCGGGAATGGGCCTGGGGTCTCTGGCTAGTTGGGACGGCCTGGATGAAACTCAGGTGAGGAACCCAAGACGGAGAGAATTGGTGACAGCTGTGGGTGAATTTTATCTGAATATTTTAAACGTTGAAAACGAACGTGTTAGACAACGCACAGAATACAGACATAGCTCCACGAAAGTGATCGAGAAAATGCCCAAGTCACCAACGCCCCCTATGGGAGGAAGGTGAACACCGCCACCACCCCAGTAACCCCGCCCCCTCCCTTGTGACACACCTCCCTGCCCCGGAGAGGGGAACCTCAGCCTGACTTCAGAGGAATATTGTCCTCACTTTTAGTTGTAGTTGGGTCAAGTCTGCATCTCAGGACAGTACAGTTTTGGTTTGGCCTGTTTGGAGAGCCTATGAAACCCACATCCCTACACTCAGCACCATGTTGGCAGGATACACGTGCGTTGTTGGGTGTAGCTATAATTCATGTTCATTGCTGTATACTATTCCAGTGTGTGAACTGGCTGTGGTTCATGGATCCATTCTCCTTCTGATGGACATTTGGGATGTTTGCAGAGTGGGGGATCAAGCCTGGGGCCATGTGCATGCCAAGCAGGTGCTCTACCACGGATCTGCACTCCAGCTGCCATGACCGTTCTTGTGAAGAGTGACCGGGCGGCACCTGTCCCTCTCCCTGCTATCCCTCTGGGGGTGGAGTTTCTGGGTCCGGGTCTCGTGTGTCTTTCATGTCACTAGATAATGCCAGCTTTCTGAAGTGGTTGAACAGGTTTGCAGACCCATGAGGCTGTGGAAGTGTTCCCATGGCTGCGTGGACCACAATGAACTGCTGGGAGCCGGGCGTGTGGCGGCACCTCCGTCACCAGACGCTGCGTTTCCAAGGCGCGTGTGCAGGGGCCCGTGGGATCTCCTCTTTGGTGAAGTGCCTGCTCAGGTCCTTCGCCCCCTCTGTCGAGTTTGTCAGAGGCAGAGGCCGCGGTACCAGTGTCACTCTGGTTCCAGCTGCTGGACGGTGGGCTGACCTCCCCCTGCCCAGAGCCAGTCTTCCCACATTCTAGGCCAGGGTCTCCTCCAGCGATGCGGAAAAGCTGAGAATGGGGCAGGCGGGCTGATGGGGACGTGCTGCGGGCTCCTGGCCTTCCCGGAAGTGACGGCCTTCTTAGAGGTCTTGGAGGTCCACAGCTGCAACCTTGACAGTGCCCTTGTGTTGGGGTTTCCCTGGCCCATCTCTGTCCCCTTCCCACCCAGACTCCTCCTAGATGCATTGTCCTTGTCTCAGTCTTAGAGTCTCTCTTGTTCTTATTGATTCGTAGGAGATATTTACATATTCTGGCTTCTGCTCCTTTGTCAGTTATATTGTTGCAAATATTGTCCCACTCTGTGACTTGTCTTTTTCTCTTTTCCACCTGTTTTCTTTGGATGAACAGAAAGTTGTTGGTTTAGTCTATTCTAGTTGATTAAGCTTTTATTTTATGGTTAGTGCTTGTGTGTGTGTGTGTGTGTGTGCGCGCTACTGGGGATTGTGCCCTGGGTGTTCTACTTCTGAGCCACATCCCCACCCCTTTTTAAATTTTAATTTTGAGTCAGGGTCTTGCTAAGTTGTTGAGGCTGGCCTTGAACTTGAGATCCCCCCGCCTCAGCCTCTGGAGTCGCAGGGTTACAGGTGTTTGCCGCTGGTGTTTTTCATGTCTATTCAAAGAATTCTTCCCTCTCCAAAATCTGTATTGTCACCAGGAGCTTCTCGCCCTTTTCTCGTCAGTTGATTTCTGTGGCTGGTGTGTGCTAGGATCCAATTTAGACTTTTCCTGCAGGGATCCCCAACTGTCCTAGCATCACTTATTGAACAGTCAACTCGATGCTCAGAAAGGCCACCTCTGCCCTAAGTCAGATGGCCACCTCAGTGTGGGGCCACTGGTGAATGTTCTATCTTGTGTATTTCTGCATGCCTTACATGGTGTCTCAGTTAAGTTTTAGAATTTTATCTGAGTTTTGCACATTCCTGATGGATTGATTTCTTGGTACTCAATATGTTTTGAAGCATTACAAATGGTAGTTACATTGGTTAGCTATCAATGTGTAACAAATTACCCTACAATTCTGTGTCTAAAATAACACACATTTATTATCGTCCAGTTTTTGTGAGCCAGGAATCCAGGTGTGGCCTAGCGGGGTGTCCCTGGCTCAAGGTCTCTAATGAAGTTTCCTGGCCTGGGCTGTGGTCTCATCTGAAGGCTGGACTGGTGGAGGCAATCCACGTGGCTGCCTCATGATATGGCAGCCGTCTTTCCTCAAAGCAAGTGATCTGAGAAAGTGCACCCAAGATGGAAGTTGCAGTCTTTTTATGACCTGATATCAGAAGTCACACTCCATGCCAAGTGGCATGGTGCAGGCTGTAACCTAAGGAGGCTGAGGCAGGAGGATACAAAGTTTGAGGCTGGCCTCAACAACTTGGTGAGAGCTTGTCTCAAAATAAAAGATAAAAAGGGGTGGGGATATAGCTTAGTGGTAAAGTATGCCTGGGTTCAATTCCAGTACTCCCCCTCCAAAAAAAGTCATACTTCTTGACTCTGTCATACTCTATTCACTAGAAGTAGAAGTGAGTCACTAAATCCAGCCTATACATGTGCATGGGATTACACAAAAGTGTGAACACCAGATGGCAGGAACACTGGGGACTATTACAGGCTGCTTGTGACAGGGATTTTAAACTTTTTCCATTTTCTAATTGTTATGACTAACTATATAGCATTGCATAATAAAATTTTAATATTGATTTTTTTTAATCCAACAATCTTGATAACCTTGCTTTTTAATTCTAATATTTTGTTTGTAGATTCCTTTGGATTGTGTGTGTGTGTGTGTGTGTGTGTGTGTGTGTACTGGGGATTTAACCCAAGGGCACTCTACCACTGAACTACATACTTAGTCTTTTTTATTTTTTAATTTTGAGACAAACTCTCACAAAGTTGTTGAGGCTGGCCTCAAACTTGGAGGATCCCAAGCTTGCCTCCCAGGTTGCTGGGATTATAGGAGAGCCCCTCTGCACCTGACTGAATTTTTTTTTTTTTTTTTTTTTTTTTTTTTTTGCGGTGCTGGGGATTGAACGCAGGGCCTTGTGTTTGCAAGGCAAGCACTCTACCAACTGAGCTATCTCCCCAGCCCCCTGAGTTTTTTATGTACTCATCATATTATTAATGAATGGTGAAGTTGATTTTATTTTTCCAAATTATGTATGTTTTAGTTTTCTTCGTTTTTTTTTTTTCCGCACAGCCTAGGCTAAAACAACATCTTAATGCATATGGTAATAGTGGGCTTCCTTATCGTGTTACCAATCTCAAAGAGAACATTTTTGGCAACTTCACCCGAAAGTGTAATATTTGCTGGGGGTTGTGTGTGTGTGTGTGTGTGTGTGTGTGTGTGTGTGTGTTTTAAAATCAGATTTAGGAAGCCCCTTCTATTTCTCATTTGCCATATATTTTTTAAAGTCATGAATGGGTTGGGCATGGTGGTGCATGCCTCTAATCCCAGCTACATGGAGGCTAAGGCAGAAGGATTGCAAGTTCAAGACCAGCCTCAGCAATTTAGTGATACCCTGTCTCAAAATAAAAACAAAAAAAGGCTGGAGATGCAGCTCAGTGGTAGAGTGTCCTTGGGTTCAATACCAGTACCACCAAAATAAATAAATAAATAAATAAATAAATCATGAATAGAACATTGCATTTTACCAAATATCCCTTTTGGACACATTGTGGTGATTATTAAAGTTTTACACTTTAACCTATTATTGTAATGAATTACATTAACCTTTTTATAATGCTAAATCTGTTTTGCATTGGTTAAAACTAACTTGATCATAACATTATCCTTTTATACATTACAGATTTAGTTTGCTAATACTTTGTTTAGAATCATTGCACCTGTGCTTTTGAGTGAGAATTGCCTATAATTTTTTTCTCATTTCTTATTGGGTTTTGGTATCAAGATGATGCTAGCCTTGTAGAAGGAGTTTTAGTCTTCCTGAGAGTTTGGGCCCACCTGGAAGTATTTCTTCCCGGTAGGTTTGGTAGAATTTGCCAGGGAAGCTCTCTGGTCTCGAGTTTTCATTGTGGGAAGATTTGTGACTGTAGATGCACATTTTTTAACGTATAGGACTCTTCAGGATTTCTACTTCTACTGAAGTCAGTTTAGGAGAGCAAGAGTTTTCTAGGACTTTTACGAAATTTAAACTTATTGGTATGAATATGTTCATAATATGATCTTTTAATATGTTACATTATGCCCTGATAATGTTCCCCCCTTTTTTTTTTTAAATTTATTTTGCTTCATTGTACACAAATGGGGTGCAACTGTTGTTTCTCTTGTTGTACACGAAGTAGAGTTGCACCATTTGCGTAATCATACATGTACACAGGGTAATGATGTTTGTCTCATTCTGTTATTTTCCCTTCCCTCCCCCCCTCCCCCCCTTTTCTTACTGGACATAATTTGTACCTTTTTTCTTGTCTTTTATCGTTTCTCTAGAGGCTTTCTAATTTTGTTAGCCATTTCCAAGAATCAAGTTCAAGTTTTTTGATTTTCTTAATTGTATCCTGGCTTCTATTTTTATTAACTTATGCTTTTATAATTATTTTTTTCTTTTTATACTCACTGGGTTTATTTTACTAGCCTTTTTTTTTTTTTGATTCCTTAAAGTGGATACTTAGCTCATTAATTTTAAACCTTTGTTCTTTTCTAATATGCAGTATATTTCATTATAAATATTCCTTAAGAAAAATTTTCTACAGCTGAATGTGGTGGTGCATGCCTGTAATCCCAGAAGCTCAGGAGGCTGAGACAGAAGGATCACAAGTTTAAAGCCAAGCTCAGCAATTTAGCAAGGCCCTAAGCAACGTGGAGAGACCCTGTCTCAAATAAAAAATAAAAAGGGCTGGGGATATTGCTCAATGGTAAAGTGCTCCTTGGTTCAATCCTTGGTAGCAAAAATTTTAAAAAAAATTTTAAAAAGAGAAAGAAAAAAAAGAAGAAAACTTACTATAGGTTCTGATATGTATTTTCAGCAAAATAGTTAATTTTAATTTTTAATTATGACTTCTTAGACCTGTATCTTTTAAAGAAGTGTGTCTTTAAATTTTCCAAATGTATGAGAATTTACTAGTTATTTTTTATTGATTTCTATATTAATTGGATTGTGGCTAGAGAAACATTATGTGAATGACTTAGATTCTTTGAAATTTATTGAGATTTGCTATATGGCCCAGAACACAAGTCATATTTATAAATGTTCTGGGAATATTTAAGATGCACATTGTAAGGTTATTTTTGTGCAGTGTTCTACACAAGTTTATGAACTGAGTTTATTGAGTTCTTCAGATCTTTCATATCATTTTCTTTTCTAATCAAATTGAAGAAGGTGTTTTAAAATGTATTATGTGTATAGATTTCTTTCCATGTAGTCTTAAGTTTTGCTTTATGTAACTTGAACTTACATATATAAATTTAATACTGTTATGTCCTTCTACTAAAATTAACTTTTATTATTACATTTGCTTGTGGTAATGCTTTTTGCCTTAAAGTCTATATTATTTTCTATGAATACAAATAGCTACATCATCTTTCTTTCTTTCTTTTTTTTTTACTGGGGATTGAACCCAGGGGTCCTTTACCACTGAGCCAGTGAAGTCTCCCTCCCTTTTATTTTTTATTTTGAGACACAGTTGCTTGCAGTCTCACTAAGTTGCTGAGGCTGACTTTGAACTCATGATCCTCCTGAGAGGCTGGGATTATAGGCATGAGCCACCACGCCCGGCTCTTTCTTTTTACTAGTATTTTTATCTTCTAACTTTAAACTTTGCTCGGTCCTTACGTTTTAGATCTCTCTCTGTCTTTGTAATCAGAATCTCTTTTTGTAATCTTCCCCCAGTCTCAAATACTTTGCCTTTTAATCAGAGCATTTAGTTTATTTACATTTAAAGTAAACATGCATATAATACCCCCTTAAATATTTAGAATGAAATCTGTCATCTTATTTTGTGTTATCTTATTCATGCTGCTTCACTCTTCTCCTTGGCCTTTAAAAATTATTTGCATGTATTTATCATCTTATTTTATTCCTTTACCTTGTTTGACATGTGATACCCTGCTCCTATTTTTGGTGCAAAGTTTTTCTCTGAAGTGCCTGATAAGATTTTAGGTTTTGTGGGCCACCACCGGCCCACCACACAGTCTTTGAATTTTTGTAATCATTTGAAGATGCAGTAATAGTTCTTAGCTGGCAGCCACACAAAAACCAGCTGCAATCTGCTCTGGCCCACCGTCCATAGCGTGCTGGCCCCTTTCAGAGTTCACCCACAATAACCGGCTCACTTCACTTATTAAAGCTTAAAACAAATGCAAAGTCTTGATCCTTCCTCTGGGTAACACATAGACACTAGGACATGTTGATGCTGTCTACTTTCCATCCCCAATTCATATGCTACCTTCACTTTTAAAATTTATTTTATTTTATTTTATTTTTGGTATCCAGGATTGATTGCAGGGGTAATAAAAAGGGCAACACCCCCAGCCCTTTTTATTTTTTAATTTGAGATAGGGTCTTGCTAAGTTCCTTAGGGCCTCAATATTGCTGAGGCTGGCTTGAAGTTTGCAATCCTCCCTAGCAGCTGGGATTACAGGCATGCACCACTGTGCCCAGCTAGTCATTTTATTTTAAAATCCAGTATAAATTACTGCTGTTTAATACACTCAATGTCTGTGCACATGTGTACATGTTTATAATTTCTCTGCTTCCTATTCTTCCTTTCTTTCTTTTTTAACTTCTGTCCTTCCATTTAGAGCCTTTTCCTTCTGCCTCAAGTACATGTTCTAGACTTTTCTTAACTGAGGGCTTACTGATGATGAACTCTGTTTTGATTTGCCAGAAAGTGTCTTTATTTTGTCTTCATTCTTGAAAAATATTTGAGCTGACTGTAGATCCTGGATGGGCAGTTATTTTGTTTCAGCACATCAAAGACGTTATCCCACTGTCCTTTGGCTTCCGCTTTTGCTGTTGATGGTGACCTGGGAGTCTGACTGCCATTCCTGGGAAAGCCAATTCTTTCCCCTCTGGCTGGTTTTAAAATTTCCTCTTTGATTTCATCTTATGTAAGGTAGCAACTTTTTATTTGTTTTGCTTGGGCTTTTCTTGGGACAGTTGAATGGATGGATATCTTATACCAGTTCTTGAAAATACTCAAAATATTCAGCCATCGTCTCTTGAAAGATTTCCTCTGACCCCTCCATTCTTTTCTTCTTTGGAGCTCCTGACTAAATATACGCTAGATTTTTTCTCGTGCTGCATCCTCCCATGTTTTCTCCCCTTTTAGGAATATTTTCCAGCTGTGTCTCTTTGGAGACCATTCCAGGTCATCTCTCCTGAGTCAGGTGCGGCCTTGGTTTTGGAACGTGATCGTGGGGGTTCCCTGCGGCCTGGATGGGTGCACCCCCCAGCCTTGCCTCTGCTCTGAGCTGGGATGGAGGAGACATTTCAGACCCCGTCCAGGGCTGGCAGCTCCTGGGCGGCCACGGGCCGTGGCTCCGCGTGGCAGCGCTGAGGGCTCTGTGACCACACTTCTCAGAATGACTTCTTTTCCTTCCGCTTCAGTACCAAGCAGCTCTCTGGGGCCCCAGGGCAGAGGGCCTGCTGTAGTTCTGGGTTTTCCTTCCCTGAGGTGTCCACCTCCATGGCTGGTCCGGGTCTGCTTCAAGACCCCCTCCCCTGTCTGGAGCTGGGCTCTGACTTGCATCCTGCTCACCCTGGAAGTCCCCAAGCCTGGGCTGCACAGGCCCTGAGGTGGAGGTGGCTGGGTGCCTTCACTGCTTGCTCACCTCTCCGGGTTCGGGTTTCTTCCCCTCAGCCTTAGCCCGCTGGTTCTCCAGGATCTTTCCAGCCCTTCTACACCAGCGTACTTGACTCAGCATCTTTCACCATGTTCAGCAGGAAAAGGAAGGCCACCATCCCTGGAAGCGGAAGTCTTTTTCTTTTTTTATATATAAATATATTTTAGTTGTTGATGGGCCTTTATTTTATTTATTTCTACGTGGTGCTGAGAATCCAGCCCAGGGCCTCACACATGCGAGGCAAGCGCTCTACCACCAAGCCACAACCCCGGCCCCAGGAAGCGGAAGTCTTGAGATCAGTTTTAGATTCCCCGAGCTTGAGGCCCGGAGGGGGCACATCCCTCAAGAGACCCTTCTGTGTTGCATCCCAGGAGGGAAAACGGCCTCTTAACGACACCGGTCTCCATCCACATCCAGCCTACATCTTGTCGCCCCTTCCATGAGCCGTGGCCAGGACCATGTGTCCTCAGATGATTGAGCAGGAGTCAGTTGGGCATGGCAGACGAGAAGCCTGGCGACGTCAGACTCCTTCCCCTGGGAGAGGAGTGGGCACAGCTCAGGGACCTCTCCTGGACCCGCTGGCCCCTGAGAGCTGCCCTGAGGCCCCCTCCTGGTCTTAGGCAATGACTGGTGGCAGCTGGAACTTGGGAGGCGGCCTGGCCAGTGGGATCCAGCTGCCCGCTTGTGACCTGTGTGACCCAGGACAGTCACCAGACTTCTCCATCCTCGGTTTCTGGATCTGCAGAGTGGGAATGCTCAGTAGGAACTTCTCGGAGAGTGGGCAGGAGAATGTGTGGTTAGCGACCCTGGCGTCCTCGAGAGAGGGCTAGTGCACAGTAGGCATTATAAAATCTGCTGTTTTCACAGGCAGCCGGGTCAAGCTGGTCCTCCGCGCCTCTCGCGCTGGTCAAGGCGGAGCCAGGAATAGGACATTACATTCGCTCTTGCTATTTTCATCCCGGGCCACCCTTCATCTTGCAGATCAGAGACAGACCCAGGGAGGGCAGGGATTCAGCAAGGCTCCCTGACCTGGCACTGGGACTCCAGGGTTCTCCTCCAGTTCTGCCACCACAGAGGCTGTGTGCCCGTGAGCTGAGAGGAAGGGCGGGTCGTCCCTCCAGCCCCGTCTGGCCAAGCCCCAAGGGCCGTGCTGGGAGCGTGAGGGTCAAACTTGCTGAAGTGCCTCAGGAACCTCAGAGGGCCGTGGGCTGTGCCGAGTAGCCACCATGTGACGATGTGACGCTCTCCCCAAACCCGCAGGCTTGAGAACATCTGGCCTCAGCTGCCACCACACCCATGGCACTCAGGCAGGTGTTACCCAGTATCTGGTGTGGGTGGACAGCTTCTCATGGGAGGGGTAGACAACACGCTGGGTGAGAACTTGCTGCCCCGCTTGGGCTAGGCAACCGCAGGGAGGCTGGCCTCCCTCTCTGGGCCTCCAGGCCTTCTCGGTCCTGCCTCCCTGGGCCAAGGCACACACTTGGCCTCAAGACAGCCTTGCCTCTCTCTGGGTCTCAGTCCAATGAAAGGGGACAGGGTAGTGTAGAAAAGTCTTAAGGTCTCCTCCTGCCCTGCCTGTCAGACAAATATCTGACGGTCCCTGCTCATGTGTGGCCCTGGTCTCCGCCTGCTCCCACCCAGAAGAAAGTCCATGCTGAGTGTGAACACTGGGACAAGGGCCCAGGGCCCAGGTCACCTGCTGCCTGACATGTTCCCCACCTGTGGCTGCAGAGAGCAGTACAGCCACCGGGCAGGATGGGCAGGATTCCTGGGGATCATCCACCCAGGGCCTGGCACAGGGTCGGTGCTCAGCAATGCTGAGTAATTTCCAGTCCACCATAGTCTCCTCCTGCCTCTGCAGGTTCAGGGGTGGGAGGCAGCTCCCAGGCCTTTGCACACTCGGGGCCTCCACCCCCAGAGGGAGCCAGGACAGGACAGGCCTTGGTAGAGGCTGGTCTGGAGCAGGTGCCAGAGGCCCCCTCTGTGACTGGGGTTTCCACAGATCCAGCCCTGACTCTAGGCTAACCCCCGAGGTAGTTATTTAGTTAGGACTCCCAACCTGTAGGCAGTTAATTGTTCTCATTAGCAAAATATGAAGACTATAATGAGCAATTAATTAATAAGACTGGTGACTATCAGAGCCACTTCTTTTAGTAGGGCTGATTTTATTGATCCCTTGGTTATTCTGACAAAAGTAGCTCTCTGTGGGTTTACTTCCTTCAAGATCTTCGGGAAATGAAAGATTTTCATTTCTAGAAAGCCAACTCTGGGCCAGGCGGTGTGCTTTGCCGACCCGGTCTCTTTCGGTCCTTATAATGAAGTACTATTAGAATGCCCATTTGACAGATGAGGAAACTGAGGCTGGAAAGGTCATTCTCACACAACTAAGTAAAAATGGCTATCTGACTCCAAAGGTATGTTCCTCGAATGGCCCCTCAAAACCCCCCTCAGTTAGCTTTCATGGTGAAGACCCCAGAACTTATGAGCTGAGCGTCTGTTTCCCTCCCCCTCCCCCCACCCAGTACCTCGCCCTCTCCTGGCCCGTCCCCCACCCCTGCACCAGCCTCCTTCTGAAAGTTTGGAATTCTGCTGCTACTCACTTCTCTCTCCCAGTCTGTGACTATCCCCTGAGGAAATGTTAATGTGATCTTAGGTACAATAGATTAATTTTTTTTGAGGGGCTGGGGATCAAAGCCAGAAGCTTGCGCATGCTAGGCAAGGGCTCTACTGCTGAGCTACACCCCCAATCAGGAGATTAACTTTTTATTATAGTATCGCAAATAGCACTGCTTTAATTGTGACAAGTACCCCAGTCATTTCATGCAGGGGTATTGTGTTCTCTTTTGAAAGCGATCATTTTGAATTCAATACAGAGAGATCAATTGACCTAGAAGAAAAGGTTGGGTGATATTTGGCAGATTTGATGTTTACACTTGGAATGGAACTTTCCTGCCTGAAGTGGGGGAGATCCAGCCTGGGTTGTCCCTGTGTTCAGGGAGATGTTCATCAGCCCCATGAGAGAAGTTCCTTCCCCTAGGGGAAGTTGTCCTTCCTCCTCAGCCAACAGGCTGTGCTGCAGCTGCGTTATTTATTTCTCTGAAAATGTTATCAATGTGCTCCATACATGTAGTCTAAAGTGATAATAGCTGCCTAGGTGGAAGTCGGTGGGAGACTGCAAAGGGGCACAAAGGAACTTTCTGGAAAAATGTTTTGTATCATAATTGGGGTGTTTGTTACAAGAGTATGCGCGTTTGCCAAGTTAGCAACCTGTAAATGGAAAATGTGGAAATTGCATTGTGGGTGAGCAAAGTTGCTCCAAAAATAAGGTCAAAACCAAAGGCACTAATGTTCATCTGTAGTTGTGGGTTCTGAGCCCTGAGCTCTGCTGCACTGCAGTAATAGTCAGTTCCCAGCCGTCGTCTCAGCTGCTCTCGAAGCCAACACTTAGAGCTCCACCAGCTGCATTTGGCAGAGACATCAAGGCAGACAGGAAAGGGTGGATTCATCTGCAAATGATGTTGGGACAACTGGTTGTTCATTTAGAAGTAAATAAGAAAGTTAGATCCCTACCTCACACCACATACACATACACAAGCACTTCAGACCGTGACCAAGGACGAAGGGACTAACTGTAACACAACTATACAAGTATTAAAGGAACATAAAGGAAAATTTAAAATAAATTCCAACCCAAGTAAGTCTTTTAAAGTAATACATGAAAACCACAGGAACTATTATATTTGACTATATAATAATGTAAAGTTTTTCCATGACCAAAGGCACAGGAAATTCAGTAAGTTGTATGCAGAAGACCATGGGAAAATATTTGTCTCATACCTCTTAAAGAATTAAGGGGGTCTGGGGCTCCAGCTCAGTGGCGGAGTGCTTGCCTAATATGTGTGAGGCACTGGGTTTGATCCTTAGCAACACATAAAAATTTAAAAATGAAGTAAAGGCATGTTGTTTATTTACAACTATAAAAATCTTTAAAAGCAAGAGTTAAGATTTTTAATATGCAAAGAGGTTCTATAAATTAGTAGGAAAATTATAACAAGTTCAATTAAAAATGGGTAAAGAATGCAAATATTTGTTTTTCAGGAGAAGAAATTAAAATGGATGATGAACCTGTGGAAAGATGTTTAGTTGCACTTATAATTAGAGAGAGGCACATTAACAATGAGATCACCCCTTACCAGAGAGGCAAAATTTCAAAAATTATATGGGTGTGGGACAATGGGATCTTTCATACAGTATTGGTGTGACTCTAAAGTGGTACGACTTTTAAAGGTGCACCAACAAAATGTGTGATTGCACAAATTCTGTACCTAACAATCTCCCCCACACTTTTTCTCTCTTTTGTAGTACTGGGGATGGAACCCAGGGGTACTCTACCTCTGAGCTAGGTCCCCAGTCTGTTTTGTTTTATTTTGAGAAAGGGCCTCACTAAGTTACTCAGGCCAGCCTCAAACTTGCAATCCTTCTGCCTCAGCCTCCCAAATCAATAGGGTCACTGACTGTAGCACAATCTCTCCTTGAAGAACCTGTCAGAAGTAGCTACATGTGTGCCCTGAAACATACATTAATTACTGCATTAAAAATGGACACTTTCTAACTTTTCTAGATAACTTTATGTTCTGTGCAATGGAATTCATGCATCAATTAAAAAGAATGAAATAGCTGGTTGCCATGGTGCACACCTGTGATCCCAGTGACTCGGGAGGCTGAGGCAGGAGGATCACAAGTTTGAGGCCAGCCTCAGCAACTTAGCTAGACCCTATCTCAAAATAAAAGAATAAAAAGGACTGGGAATGTGTCTCAAAATAAAAAAATAAATAAATAGATAAAAAGAACTGGTAATGTAGCTCAGTGGTAAATCATCCGTGGGTTCAATCCCTAGTACGGGGATGGGGGTGAAGCAGAGGCGGGGGAGAATGGAAGAGAATTCTTTGTACTGACCTGAAATGATATCCATTAGATCTAAAACGAATTTTTTTTAGTTGTTGATGGACTTTTATTTTATTTATTTATTTACTTATTTCTATGTGGTGTGAGAATTGAACCCAGTGCCTCACACATGCTACAAAAGTGCTCTACCACCAAGTCACAACCCCAGATCTTGGCAAGAGAAGGGAAAGGAAGATGCAAAAAACTCCGTATAGCATATTAATTCTATTTTTGTAAAACCATTGCATGTGTGTGTTATAGGGATAATAAAAATAATGCCTCACAGATACTTTTTATTGTATATATGAGGAATATGTAATTATTATTATTCCTATTTTATAGCTGAGGAAGCCGAGGAACAGAGTGGTTCTGTATTTTGCCTAAGGCGGCACAGCTAATAAATTATGGAGCAAGGATTGGACCCTGGCATCCTGACTCTACAACCTGAGCACTTAACCTTGCAAATGGCCTGGAGACCCCAAACCCTCTGGTAATGGGGGTGCCCTCTCAGATCGACACGGAGAGGCCAAGTCTATTTTCAATAAATAACTTCTACTAAACAGACATTTTAAAGCCAGGTTTCCTGCAAGTCCCCTCCCCACGGGCCACCACCTCTGACCGCTTCATGTGGTGGTTACTTCCAGAGTCATAAATAGCAGGCCTGCACGGCCGTTTCTTGATTTATTAACTTGGGGCATTATCTACTGACTCCTGCAAGCCCTCAGAAAAAGAAAACTCCGCTTATCTCCCCTCCTCCTCTCTTCCTGTTCTGTTGCTCCTTAGTATCAGACGGCTACCCTGGCTGCTGCCTGGACCCGGGCTGTGCACTCGGCAGCACTTTTGCCAAGACTGGTTGAGGCTCAAGGTCAAAAAAGACATGCTCAAGGTCACCACAAGTTGGTGGTGGAGGGACGGCCCTGTCTGTGGGGTTGCAAGGCCAGGATGTTTCTGTGACGCCACAGGAGTGACCCTGGTGTACCCCTGGCCCCCGGGGCCTCTCTCTGCTACAGAGGCTCGGCATGGCTGGGATGGCCCTGGCTGAGCACCGGCAGCTCGGAGGCGGGGCAGGTGTGTTTGCTGAGCAGCAGGTGCGGCCTCCAGGTGTTTGGTCAGCCGAGGGTTTTATCCTCTACCACCGAAGGGCCTAGACTTTGACCCTCAAGGTGCTCTCACACCTAGGTTTCCACCTGCCCCACGGCCCTACGTGTCCAGGGGGGAGGCTGAGCAGCATCTGGGCTGGTGGAGGGCTGGCTGCTAATGCCTGATGCCCTCCATTCCCCGACCCCAGGGTCACCTGGTGGGGGAGGCCTTCATATTCAGTGACTGACACTGGACACCATCCCGAGCCAATTAAGCTAGAGATGGTGGTGGGAGGTCCTGGGTCTAGAAGGTGAGGAGACCAGAGAGGGCAGTGATTTGCCAGTGGTCACACAGCAGCCCTGGGATGAGGACACAGACACAGCAGTGGGATGAGGACTCCTTCAGCCTCAGAGAAGCTAGCTGGATGAAGCACAGACGACAAAAGGAGTGGAGTCTGGGTACAAGCCTGGGGGTCAAGGCGGCCCTGGCAATGAAGGGGGTTTTTGCCCACCACACTGCAGCCCCCGAGAGGGTCTAGGTGGTATTGTCCCAAACCCAATAGCACCTTTGCTGCCGGGTGCTGTGGTCCTCCCAGCTCTGAGAGGCATGGGGTCTGTTTGGGCCACGCCTGCCCTTAGCGGCTTTCTCCGTGAGTAACACACCCCTCGCTTTTCTTCCCACCTGTGAAATGGGCCTGCGGGCAGGAGTGGCGGTTGGGGATTGCGGTTTAAAATCATGGCTGGCTCTGGATGCAGCGCTTGCCTAGCGTGTGCAAGGCCCCGGCTTGACCCACGGCACTGCAAAAACAAACACGCAGATAAACAGTAAATACAGACCCGAGGACGATCCTGCGAAGCCGTACTGCCTGGGCTGCAGTGAAGTCGCCACCACAGCATGAACGACAAGGGACTCTCTTCTCATGGGTCCAGGGTGGCTGCAGAGGCTCCAGGCCAGCAGGCACCCAGGCCCACCCCCAGGATGTGGCTCCCACCCTGGCCCATGGCCACCAACACTGGGCCTTGTCCTGGTCAGCAGGTGGGGGACAGGAAGAGGCGGGTGTGTCTCTCCCTTGAAAGGGTGTGATCCTGAAGTGGCTGACCCCGCTCTCTGTCCCTGCCTGTGCTCCAGAACTTGGTCACACGGGCACACTTGGCTGGTGGCACATCTGTCCTGGGGCCACCAGCCCAGCAAACAACCAGAGTTTCTGTTCCTATGGAGGGGCCAAGTGGACTTGGCCGGGCACCTGCAGCATAGGACGCAGCGTCCCTTGGGTGGCGTCTGGCCTTGGACAGCCTTCGCTTGACAATGAGGAGTTTCCCATGAACATCACATTTCTGGCTAATCTTGGAAACTCCGGGATCAGGCCACACTGGACACTCCCTTAAGGGACTTCTCTGAGCTGGGCGGCGCCCTCCAGTTCACCCTGGCCCCCAGTCCCTGACCGCCCCCACCTCCCCCATCCCTTGCTGGTCCGGCTGCCAGCCCTGTGATCACCGCAGTCCACAGCCCTCCTGAAGGACACCACCAGCTCCTGCAGACAGGACACTGAGGCCAGAGAGAGGCAGGACCTGCCCAGGGTGAGCCAGGGCACCTGGGCAGAGTCAGACCTCAGCTCCAGCCTCCGAGCTCAGCTTGGGTGTCCTTTCTGCCTGGCTGGACACCCGAGGACGGCCTGGGGGTGCAGGTGGAGGGAGGGCGGGGGAGGGAGGAGGGCCCGAGGCTAAGTCACCAGGTGCAGGAGGCCGTGGGCCTGGGAGGCCGAGGGGCCTGGGCTCATCTTGGCTCTGCCGCTTTCTGGGGCAAGTAGCCTTAGCTCCCCGACCTTTATTCTTTTAAAATCTTATTAATTAAACTTTTTTTTTTTTTTTTTTTTTTCAGTTATAAAGTGGGATGACCACAGAGCCTGCCCCCGACCCCTGTCCAGTCACAGGAGGGTTAAAGCGCAGGGCGGTGCCTCCTTAAACTCTGTACCCTGGCCCCTCACTGGCCTCCCCGCCCTAGATGAACTAGTTACCGGGATGGGGCCCAGGCCCAGGTGGAAAGCAGAGGGATTTATTCCCACTAACTGGCGTGCGGTGTGGCTGCTCTCCTGGGTCATGGGGCATTGTTTCCTCCTTTGGGGCCGAGTCACCGAGGCTGCTCGACAGCATGAACAGAATCTGTGTCAGGCGGAGGCGGCGGGGGCTGAGCCCTGCCCGTGCTGGGCTGCCCTGGAGACCCAGACACCCTCTCTGACTTAGCCGCACTCGCCCGCCTCCCATTTCCTCAGCCGTCAGAGCTGCCTGCTGTGGCCTCAGAGAGGCCCTGCCGCCTCTCCAATCAGCTGTTCTGAGGTGCATCTCCGGGTGACAAACTGGCAGCGGCGGCCGGACGCAGCGCCAAGGTCGATTCCAGGCTCTGCTTCTGTGCGGCCGCGGCCCTGCCCACTCACCGTTCTCGTTCTGTTTTGATTGTACACAGTATTGGACAGCCGCAGTGGAAATAGTTCTAAAATAGAAAGAAAAAGGACACCCACAACCTTGCCTCTGACAGGCGGGACCCTGTGCTTTCCAAGGTCGACCTCGGTGACCCTCCACAACCACCCCAAGAGAAGGGACACGTGACAGGCAGGTAAACTGAAGCAGGGTGGCAGGGCACCTCCTCAAGGTCATGCAGCTAGTGGGTGGCAGAGTTGGACTTGAACCCAGCTCCAGGGTCTTCTCTCACCCTCTCAGGGCTGCTGCTCCTGGCCACCTGCCCCCAACCCCGCCACCAGGAGGCTCCATCCAGAAACTCAAATTCGTCACCCTCCCCCCGACAGGTACGGGCCCTGTCCCCAGCAGGGACAGATCCCAAGACAGACAGACACCGCCTTGTCTTCCACTCATTTCCACTGACTTTGGCATCATGAGCATTTTATTCTTGTCATGAGCACATGATTACGAGGCGGGGTGACCACTGTCCAGCTGGTCCAAGACTAAGGGCTTCCTGACATATGGAACTTCCACTGCTAAAGTGCAGACAGTCCAGGGCAAAATGAGATAACTGGTCACCAGAGGGACAGAGCCGGGCTGTGATTCCTGAGCCTTTTCCTGACAAGGGGCATCCAGACGGTCGCCAGAGCAGCCTTTCCCCAGGACCCTCCCTGAGAGGAGACCAGGCTTTGGGGTTGCTCAGAGAAGAGGCCCAGGACCCAACCCAGCTTTCCTGGCCTGTCCTCATCGGAGCCTGTGGAAGTAGGCTGGGGACTCAGGACAGGGTTGAGGGGAAGACGGGCAGTGCAGTCTGCTTGTCCTGGCTTATTGGAACTGGTTAAATTTTTAGACATTTCGTGAGTTGTTATAGTTACCATTAAGAATTATATTACAATCTGGGTGTGGTGGGGCACACCTGTAATCCCAGCAGCTCAGGAGGCTGAGGCAGGAGGATGGCAAGTTCAAAGCCAGCCTCAGCAATTGGAGGTGGTAAGCAACTCAGCGAGACCCTGTCTCTAAATAAAATACAACATAGGGCTGGGGGTGTGGCTGAGTTCAATCCCTGGTACCCCATAAATAAATAGATAAAAAAATTAAATGATGTAAACACAATTGAAATACATTTTACAATGTGATCAATACTTCAAATGTATCACTTCCTAATTACATTTTGCAACAATTGGTTGTCGTGGGTTGAATCTTGTCACCCCTTGCCCCAAATTCATATGGTAAGTCCTAATCTTGGCGCCTCCGGGGTGTGTCGGAGTAGAAACACTAGATAATGTCCAGCCCCTGGGCATCTCTTCCCAGGTCTGTGTACGATGCTTGGTATCTTGAAATTGGCTGCGATGTGAATATTTACACTGTGGACATTGGCAAGTGTTTCCTTGGTGATCTGGAGAGACTGGAGGAAGTGGTGGGGACGATATCAACAGCACATCTAATGCAGGTGCCACTTCCGGTCACCACAGGGTCATCACATCCTGAGTAACTCACCAACAAATGAAGCCTGAGAATCGGATTCAGATAAGTTTTTCAGTATTTTGAATTCTGTTCCCAATTCAGCAAAAATCTGTGCACACCACTGTAAATGAAGTTCTGACGTAGGTCCTCCTTGTTCTGCTTCCATCTTACTTGGTCAGTGGAGGTGGAAACATGGATAGTCACATCAAGTGCCTGTTGTTAGCATCTGCCAGCCCACCACTGGCGAGGGCCAGGGTCAAGGTGTCCAAGGCTGCAGAGGCCCGATGGGACAGACTGCCTGCGGGTGGAGGGACGCCGGCTTTCCAGCTGCTCTGGGTGGCTGGTGGTGTCTTCCCCTGGATAAGGGTGGGCAGCAGGCTACCTGCTTCTGCCAGGCTCCTGCTTGGTCCTCTCTTACCTCTGACTATGAGGACCCCGTGGTGTCAGCAGCCAAGGGCGCAGGGAGGCTGTTCCTCCAGCTCTGACCTGGACTGGGTCCTCTGGCTGCCCTCCTTGAGCAAATCGATCCCCTCATCATCGGCTCGAGTCCTCCTGCTCTGGGACGACAGCACACCTCCGTTCCTGCCTCCGCCATCCTGCCTCTTGGCCTCTTCCCTCTCCTCCTGTTCCAGCCCCACCTACCATACAGCCCCCGCCCCCAGGCTTTGCCCCTGCTGATCCTCCTGCCTGATGTGCGGCAGGTGCATTCTGCTGAGGCTGGATCCTCCCCATCCGCCGGCACCTTGTTACAAAAGTCACCTCCTCCAAGGGGCCTCCCTGATTGCCTGCTGGCGTGGGGTCCCCATCTCATGCTTTCCTTGTTGCCTGCGCTGCCCTGTCTGGGCCCAGCCTCTGCCCCACAGTCTTGGTGTTTGGTTTTCACCTGCTTCCTGTGTTTAGTCAGGCCTCCGTGAGTGCTGACTCTGAGGAGGCCGGGGGAGGCCCGGATGAAATGCCTGGGGTTGGAAATGCTCCTGAAGGCAGTGACTCAGTGGCCTCGCTCTTGACCCCAAAGGTCTCAGTCAACTCAGACGCAGGCAAACCTGGAGAGGCCCCAGCGCGGCTCACGAAGAGCTCCCACCGCTGCACGGAACACCAAGGATGTGGCCTGGTGCCACTGACTCACCGAGGCCTGGGTGCCCCGCTCTTGGTAGCCCTCATTTCCTCATCTGTAAAATGGCAACATCCCCTGCTCAGAGCTGTGGGGACAGTGAAATGCACCTTCTCCTAACACAGGGCATTTCCCAGAGGTTCCTGCCCCGGCCCCAAAGGTCCTCCTGTGATTCACTTGAAACACTTCAGCAGGGGGCGATTATTGTCCCCATTTCACAGATGAGGAGTTCTGAGACTCTGAGAAGGGCCCTGACCTGCTCAGCACCACACAGGCGAGTGACAGACCCAGGGTGGGAACCAGTGTCCTGGCCCCAGATGGGCACAGATGGATGACCACGCACTGGCAGGACCTAGAAGGCTGCACTTGACTGTGACCCAGGGATGCCGAGTGGAATGAACTCACCGTGAATTCAACGAGGGCAAGGTAAAGCCAAGGGCCCGCCACCCCGTTTCCTGCATTGATTTGAGTTTTTGGCAGTGCTGGGCCGCAGCCCAGTCCTCGTGCGTGCTCGTCGGGTGCTCCACCGCAGAGCTGCATCCTGGCCTCGTTATCTTGAGACAGGGTCTTGCTTAAGCTGAACTTGGGACCCTCCAGGTGCAGCTTCCCGGGAGCTGGGATTGCAAGCGCTGTCCTCATTTCTGAAGCACAGCGTGGCTGTCAGGGCTGACCCCAGGGCTCCACTCCAGAGCTGTCGGCTTGGACATCAGCATCCGGCCATTGAGACCACCTTCTTCCAGAAAAGGCCAAAAGGGAGGAGGGTTTCCCACTGTCCTAATGGAGGCCAATCCATTCAGCAGAGAGGCCGTGCCGAGGACCCGAGGGGGCACTTCCACATTTTCCCATTTAATCCCACCACGGGGGTGGACTTCAATGGTGTGCAGCCAGGGCGGCCGGGGCGAAGGGGCGAACGGACCAGCAGGTGGAGTCCGGAGTCCCCCGGCAGCCTGCTGCCCCGCCCCATCACACCTCTGCTGGCTAGTCTGGCTAGTCTACGGGTTTGTTTTCTAAAGCACCTGACCTGGACGGGGCAGTCACTAGGCAAATACTAGTCTAGGGCATGGATGCAGGAGCTGGGGAAACCAGGGCCCACGGCAGCTCCCCGTGAGGAAGGCCGTCCTGGACGTGGCTCAGCCCCCTCAGAGACCCTGTGTGCCCGGCTGAGCACCTCCGAGGCTTCCCTCAGGGACGGGGGGCTCACCCCTGACCTGTGCGCCTTGCCAGCTCTGGCAGGGGGTGGTGGTGCAGAAGCTGAGCCTGGATCCCCCTGGAGCACAGGGCACCAGTTGGGGCTTTCTGTGGCCCTCCAGGGAAGGGTTCTGTGTCCCTGAGGTTCCCCCACAGTGGGCGTGAGGTGGGCAGGGCTCACCAGGGTCCTGGTTCGAGGTCTGCAGTCAGGCTGTGTGGGCGTGACCTCAGTCCCACTCATTAACACCTCTGCCCCTTATGTGGGAACTCACAGTCCGAAGTGGTTCCTGTCTTCTAAGAAGTATGTGGTCTAATCCACAAAATGGGTTTAGCACAGGTCTGGTTGGAGGTTTATAGCTAGTGGGATCAGTTCTGTGGACAATCTGGTTCATTTAACCCTTCATCCCAGGGGATGGAATAGGGGGCCCTAGGGACAAACCCCCAGCCCCACAAATACTCCTCAGGCACCTGCTCTGGCAGGGCATGCCAAACTGGACTCCCTTTGCCTCTGGAGGGCAGGCAGGGCTAAGGCAGTTGTCCTCATTTGATAGATGACCTGAGGCACAGAGAGGTTAAGCAACTTCCCCAAGTGCACCCAGCAAAAGAGATGCCAAGTCTAGGGCTCCAGCCCCAACCCCTGGGGATTACAAGTCTGCCAGGGGCTTCAAGGGCAGGGAGGTGGTGGTAGATGTGTAGCATGGCTGCCCAAAACTGGTAGTCACCAGTGGGTATACAGGAAGTCACTGGGACAACCCTGTGTTCTCATCAGGGTGGGTGGTAGCTCGAGGGCTGTGTGGAAACTGGGGGCTAGGAGTCAGGCTTCTTCCTGTGGGGTCCCTCTCTTGGGCTCTCCTGATGCCCCATCTGTGCTGGCGGGGAGCCATGGCTTCCTGCTGGGCTGGGGCTGCTTCGGTGAGAACCTCAGCGCCTCCGTCAGGCCTCTCCCTGGTTTACTTTGCCCTGTATCCTTACCATAGTCTGGATGGATTTCATATTGATTTGCTTATTAATAATTAATCGCTCGACCGTCTCCCCGCGACTCAGGAAGCAGAGATCTTTGTGTTTTGCTTGCTGCTGTCTCCGGGTGCATGGCACAGGCCTGGCTCACAGTAGGTCCTCAACAGTACGTGCCAGAGGCCTGCTGCGTCCTTGGGCTTGTCCGGCCCCTCTTCCCGCGTCCTCCCTCACCCACCAGTCACCGTCCTTTCCCTGGGCCAGGCCCTGCACTGCGGCTTGGTTGGTGATCTGGCAGGACACACAGACCAAGAAAGAGAGAATCCTGACACTGGGGACCGGGTCCCACCCCTGTGGCTGCGGGAGACCCAGTGGGGCAGGGAGTTGAGGGAAGGTTCTGGAGGTGCACTTGGGCACACAGGCCCCTCCCACTCAGGTCACTGACTCTGTGGAACGAATGGTTTCCAGGCTCAGCAGTTTCCCAATGTGGGGGCGGGGTGGGAATACGAAGGTACCTTGAGGGGGAGGAGCCGGTGTTGAGAACTTTGAAAAACCCCTCCCCAGCTGCTGGCCAGAGGTGGGGCCTTAGGACAGAGTGGGGGGCCTGGCCTCCAGGGAGGCGGTGGGTGGAGCCTGACTAGGCCCCGCCCCTTGGCACCTTCTTGGGGCACCTGGGTCACCTGCCCCCAACCCCTCCCCAGGAAGAGGCTCCGTCCCTGCCCCACCCCTTGCGTGTTCTGCAGGAGGCTGGATGTTTTGAGAGCAGGATCCCCACCCCCTGCACCCCAGCCTGGACTCCAGCCTCGGCAAGCTGCTGATTATGGCTGGGTTTTATTGTAGGGAGGTGGGTCTGGGCCCCCATTCAGGCAGGCCCCAGATCAGGGAGAAGGATCAGGCGGTGGGGGCGTGGCAGACGGCAGGCAGGCCCCAGGCTGCTGAGACTCGGAGTGGAGATAACTCCACTCACCCGTCCAGGAGCAGCCTGCGCTTCCTGGGGTTGAGGGGACCAAAATCCATGGAGGGCTGAGGTCATGGGTGCGGGATTCAGCCCTCAAAGTGCCAGGTCGGCCCTTGCAGAGGAAGGCCGGAGTGGCAGACAGTACTGCCCCGAGGCTGTGGGGCGGCCGGAAGTGAGGTAGCCGGCCAGGCAGGTAGAGCCTTCCTCACCTGGGGCGCAGAGACTTGCCTGCCAGTCTGAACAAGCTCAGACTAGGAGCCTGGCTGGAGGTGGAGGAGGGAGGAGGCAGCCGCAGAGGCCCTGTCCACACCTGGAGGTGAGAGTCTGTGCTCAGGGGTGGGCAGGAGCCAGGGGTCAGCAGGTGTGGCCACCAGCCCGGCCCACTTGACTTTGGCTGTCCCTCAGGTCTGGGGCAATGCCCTGAGGGGGCGTGGTCTTGTCAGGGCTCTGGGATCTCCAAGGAGAGGGACCCCCACTTGGAGGCCTGGCTGCTCTGGATTCTGCCCTGTGCTCAGCGTCCGCGGGCTGGGCACGCTCACGGGGTGGTCATCCTGGTTCTGGGACCCTGGCGGTCGTGTGTTCCTGTGCTCAGAGGAGCAGGTGGGGGCGAGAGTCTGGACCCTGGTGCAGGCACGGGGGACAGGAGGCCTCCTCTGGAGGCGCCCTGAGCCTTTTCCTCCTGGAATCCTCTGGGAAACTGGTTTGGAAGCAGTTTGGCCCCGGAGCCCTTGAATTTTGGCAAGGAGGAAGAAGGAGGTGGGAAGGCTTCCAGGTAAGCCAGGGGTAGGGACGGGGCCCAGGCCTGAGTGCTCCTGCTGCAGCTACTGCCCGCCCAGGGTCCCTCTGCTGTGCCAGACCCTCTCCAGCAGCCCCTGCAGGCTGGGCTCTGTGCTGAGACTCACTAATGGTGGACAGGGAGCCATGAGGGAGGAAAAGTGGGGTTTGCCGCGGCTTCCAGCAGGACCCCGCTTTCCTTGTGTGTGGGCCTCTTTCCCCTGCACCTGTGCATGGTGGGCAGGGGTCTGAAAATAAAAACCAGAGCAGCAGTGCCCCCTCCCCCTGCAGCCCTGCCTCAGGGGCCCCACTCCCGGCCCAGCCAGGTGGGTGGCTGGGGTCGGAGTGGCCTGGTGCCTGCTGGCTCCGCCTCTGCCAGCTTGGTTCCCTGGGGTGTGTGGGCAGCAAATGGGCCCCACGTTCCCGCTGCTAATGAACAGCTGTCAGCGTTGCTCCATTATGACTCCGCAGCCAGCTGCGCCCCCGCACTTAGGGGGAGACCCCGGGGGCTCCCTGGCTGCCTGGCAGGCAGTGATTCTGGGAGGTGTTGGGGGTGTCTCCTGGGGCTTGGGGGCTGGGCACTCCATGGGATTTCCACAGGCAGTTTCAAATCCAGCTCTTTATTTTACCAAGAGAAGTAGAAGTGGGGCAGCCCAGGTTTCCAGGTGAGGAAACCGAGGCGCCATGTCTGCGACTTCCCCGGGGGTCTCCGTAGCCAATACCTTAACATGCACCAATCGTGAGTGTGTGTTGAGGGCTGGGGGTGGAAGTGGGCACAAGGGGAGATCATGGCAGTGATTCCCATCCCTGGGGACTCTGGCAGTGAGTGAGACGGCACATTGTTCCCTTGAGATGAAGCAAGTCTTGCCATCTTTGCACAATGCTGTGCTGCCTTGTGGGTGGCCATGAAACCTCTCTGGGCCTCATTTGCCTCCCTTGGCACAGATGTGACAATGCCACACTGCCTGATCAGAGGCACCTGGCTTAAGCCTGGAATCTGAACAACTGCCAGTCAAATGTCACAAATCAGGGAGCCACTGACAGAAGGGCACAGCTGTCTAGTGTCAGTAGCACCTGGGATGACCCAAGCCAGGTCTGGGTCCTCTAGCCCACGAGGTCCCTTCTGCTGCTGACCCATGGCAGGGGAGGGGGAGGCCGTGGGAGAGTGACGGGTTACTGTTGCACTTCCAGAAGGTCCTGGCTCTAGGCCCCCATCCCCATTTAAACCTGAGAACACAGAAACATGTCCACTCAGGACAAATTGGATGCCAGAGGCCATGGCTGGTGTTCAGGGCACCGTGGGGCAGTGCTGGGGGAGTCCTGATGCAGAGCTGTGTAGATCCCCGTCCCTGGTGCTCCCGCCGTCCAGGCTGCCTCCCTGCAAGGCGCCAGGCAGGGGCTGCACTGAGGCACCAGAGGCAGAGCAGGAGGGACCTGTCCTGACCGCCTCCCTGCAGGGACCCTGACATCCAGAGGTGGGCGGAGTCTCCTGGAGGAGCCCAGGCCTTGGACACCCAGCTCTGCACACTGAAAGATGGGCCCAGGCTGGCAGGCGCGTGGCTGGGGTGAGGGGGCTGGTTTGGGGTCACCTGTGTTTGCCCTGGGCTCAGGGATTCTGAAGGCTGAGAGGCAGGGGCATGGCCAGAATGACCTCCCGGGTAGTTCGGGCTAAATGGAACCTCCTGCCAAGTGCCTCTGGGGGGCCGGGCTGAGGGTCAGACATTCCGTCACGCCTAGGAGGAGCAGCCATGGCCCTGTCTACCTTCTGTCTCAGGCAGTGGGGCAACCAGGCGTGCCTACCTCCTGGGGCGGTCGGTGGGGGTGGGCAGCCCTCAGCGGCCCAGCCAGGCTGAACTCAGTCTGAGGAACTGTGTTCTGGAGCGGCCCCTCCCAGCAGGGCTGGAACAAGGCGACCCCGGGGAAGAGCGGCACTCTGCCTCCGCCTGCACCAGGCCCGAGGTTAAGTCTCATCCACTCGTGGTCCTGATGCCCCTGGGACCAGGAAGAGGGTACTGAGTGTGAGGGCAGCAGACCTTGAAGCCAGATCCCGCCTCCAGTCCTTCCTGACCTTGGGGCTGGCCTCCCTTCCTCTCTGAGCCTCAGTTTCCTGACAAAGGGGGCCAGGCCTCCTGAGCAGGTTAGTGGGAGAAAAGGCCAGTCCCTTGCCTGGCACAGGACGGGAGTGCGCCGGGGTCCATGGGCTCCCTGGGATTCTCAGGAGAGGGGTGGAGGCAGGACCGTGCGTGACCAGGTGTGGACGCGGGCCCTCTGGTTCTGGGGCAGTGCCTCTTGCCCAAGCCCCAGCGTTCTGAAACCTGATGTAGGTAAATGTGGGCGGGGCACATGGCCAGCTCCCCTCTGCTGGAGATGGCCTGGAGCTCCAAATAAGGTCTTCTCAGGAGGCAGTCTGGACTGGGCAGCCTGCCCCCTGGTCGCAGGGCCTTGCATTCCTTCACTTGAGCTGGCATGGACTCCTGGCGCCCCAAGCCTGAGCTTGAATCCCCATTAACAGGGGCAGAGGGTGGCTCTTGCTTTCCACAGTGGGCATCTCAGGCTCCCTGCTCTGCCACCCGCTGCTGCGGCGTGGGGGATGGGCCTTGGGTGGGGGAGGGGGGCCCAGGGCACACAGGGTGCTTTGTGAGGGTGGCTGAGTCACACGGGCACTGCCATCGCTGTGGGGCCCTGGGGCGGGCATGACGGAGACGGCGTTATCACAGGCTGCGGCTGCCCCCACGCTCCTGGCCAGGAGGCTTTCCCACGGGAAGGAGCAGGGAGGTGGCTGATTCGCTGTGCGGCTGCGGGGATGTCCTCAGCGTCCCTCGCTGTGCCGCAGGTCTGGTCATCACTGTTCAGACACTGGATGCCCATGAGCTCTGGCAACTGTGGAGGGCCGGCCCGTGGCACTGGTGTTGACTCTGATGCTAATGACAGGGGCCAACATTTCTCGCCACCTACTGTGTGCCAGGCAGGGAGCTCAAGGATCTCCGAGGACATGCAGCTTGCAAGAGGAGAAGCCGGGACTTCAACTCCCCTCGTCCAATAAAACCCACTCCTGAGCGAGTGGTATTGCCCAGGCAGGACCCTCTGCCTGGCCGGGCACAGCTCTTTAATGTTTGCAAGGTGGCTCATGCCCAAATGCCACTGTGGCAGGAGGGTTAGAGAAGGAGCAAGGGGGTCACAGGCCCCCCTCAGCCCCGCCCGTTCTCTTCTCCTCCTCACCCAGCCTCTGCCCAGGCCTTAGTCAGAGCAGGTGGCCAGGGCCACCCTACCTCCTATTCTGCCTGGGTCCCCTCCCCGCCCTCCCCTGCCCCCCTGGGAGCAGCCACTGTGATCAGGGGCTCCCGGCCCTGATCCTCCTCGTCAAGGGTGCTTGATCTGAGCAGGCCGAGTGGTGCCCTTGACTCATGTGGACTCGGGTCGGGGCCTTTAGGTGCGACTGCTTTGCCCTCTCTTGACAAATGAGAGCTGGGTGGGAAGAGGGGCTGGCCCAGCTGGCAGAGCCGGAGTGGGAGCCGACTGGACCGAGCCCAGAGCTCACTGCCCCTCTCCTCTGTCTCTTCAAAGGAAGGGACCCCCCCTGGCTTGCTGGGCATCCTGTCCTACCCCTGACCTCTGTCACCAGCCAGCAATGCCTGTGACCTCCTCTGGGCCCGAGGAACCTCTAGTCTGTCACTGCTGAGCCCCAGCAGGGTGGGGGCTGGGGGTACGCGGGCCCCCCACATGCTGCCGGGTGGCTCCCATTCCATGTGCCCCCGGGCAGCTCCTCCGGGGCCCACACCCGTCTGTACCCCTACACTTCAGGGAAGCTCCTGACATTTTCTCCCCTGTCCCTCCTGCCCACTTCGCCGTGTGGGCTGGGGGTGATGTCCCAGTCCTGCTTCTGGACTCCTGGATGGAGTCTCCTCCCCAGCCTCCCCTCTGTCTCCATCTTCTTCAGCCCCAGCTGGACCTGGCCTCCTCCATCCCACCCCACTGAGGCTGGTCCCGGCCCCTAGAGTCAAGACCTTGGCTTCGCATGCTTCACCAGGTACTGAAACCACCTGGGCATCTTGTTAAGCTATAGGTTCTGATTCGGCCAATCTGGACCACCCCTGAGATCCTAACAAGTTCCCAGGCTCTGCCATTGGGCTGTGGACCACACTCTGAGTACCGACCAGACATCTTCTATGGCTCCCCAGTGCCCAAACTCCATGCTTCCTTAGTCTTCCAGAATCTGTCCCCTCCTGCCACCACAGATCCCTTCCTTCCCCAGTGGCCCCTCTTCCACCCCTTTACTCCTGTTGATCTGATCTGGTTGCTGGATGCCCTTTTTGCTGCTCCGTTTTTCAAAGTCCCCATCGGCTCCTTTAAGAGCCAGCAGGGGGTCTGGGGTCAATACCCGTCATTCAGACCCTGGGTCTCTGGGTTACTGAAGGCCACCTGCCCCGTCTGTGCCTTGGGCCATTTTCTATAAAGTGAGGATAGCAACTGTCAAGAAAGTCAACCGAGATGTGAATATAAACTGTGTGGCCAGGACCTGCCAGGTGCCTAGCTGAAGCCCACACGTCTAGAGGCCCAGCCGTATCCCTGCCGTGTGGCCTTGCTTGTCTCTGAGCATCTCACTCCATACTAGTGGTGCCATCTCAGGGCCGCAGCGATGAGGCAGAAGATCCACACACTGACCCTCAGAAGGTCCTCTCCACCCTGTTATCAGCACCAACAAGGATTTATTTGGATTCTCCACTTTGACTCGCAGAGCCTTCTAGTGATAACTTCAGGTGATAACTGGCTCCTGGGTACCATAGATGAGAGCCAGGCTCACATCCCTGGCCTGGTCCAGAGCTGGGGCCTGTACCCAGAGCCTGGCTCAATGCCCAGCACATAGTAGGTCTCTGAGAAGCCGGATGGTAGGAGGGGCAGGCAGGGTCCTAGGCTTCGCCTCTGTGGCCAGTGGCAACTGGGGCTTATCTGCACTGAGTGGTGCCTTCATTCTCCCTCCGAACCTGCTGGCCAGTGCTCTCTGTGGGCAGATGGGACGCAGCTGCCCTGCTGGCCTAGCGCCTCAGCCACCGGCTGCCTGGGCCCCGAACAACCAACCTCAGGGAAACAGGCTCAGAGGTGGCGACTTGCCCACGGGTCTGGTGTGTCAGGGACCTTCATCCTTCTCTGAGTAACTCATTTCTGCCTTCTTGTTTGTTGTACCCCTTCCCTGCCATGGGCCGGCCCCTCCTGCCCTGGTAATAAGCCCATGTCCACAGAGGCCCTGGGTGGGAACAGCAGGCCTTGGACGAGTTCTCTTCTGAGAGCCTCAGGTCTCTGCCTTGTCCTCTCCCTTCTACCTCGTCACCTTCCCAGAGAGTATTCATTGAGCGCTCAGAGTGTCAGGCGGGCACTGTGGGGCGGCCGGGGGAAGGTGCTAGAAGGCCGCAGAGCCCACGAGCGGAAGCGGCACCTCTTCTGCTGTTGTCATCATGTGGCACCGCTTGCCCCGCACCCGAGGTCCTCAGGGCTCTGGTGACTTGGAAATCCTTTATTCACGCCGGATGGATGAGGTGGACGGGAGTCCCCACTCTGCAGGGCGCGTGGGTACCTGAAGCTCCCCACAAGGCTCTGGAGGGGCTGTGGACCCCAGAGCAGGAGGGAGTGGCCAACAGAGATGGTGGCCAGAGGGGTGTGGGGGCGTCGGCCCTCTTCCAGAACTCTCTCTCTGACCGTTTGGAGGTCCTGGGGCTGATTCTTCACCGATGCCTCCGCTTCCCCTTGGCTGGGCAGACAGACCAAAGGAGGCCATTTCTAGAAGTCCCTGGGGTCTCGCCCAGAGCTCAAGTCTTGGAGCTCTGGAGCCCTGGGTCCCTGGGAGTCTTGACATGTGCTTCTCTGCTGAGAAGACTGACGGAGGCCCGGAGAGGACATGAGGTCAGTGGTCAGTGGTGCATGGCCCTGTGCCAGGCTGCCTGATCCCCGCCTTCCTCTGGCCTGCCTTCCGCTCTGCCGGTCAGCGCTGGCTCCTGCCTGCTGCCAAGGAGGCTGGGCTGCCTTCAGGAAGGGGCAGTTGTCACCAGGCCCGGGAGTGGGGGCAGCATCCAAGTGGCCTGTTGCCATGGCAACCCTCTCTTTTGCGGGAAGGTCGGGGAGAATGATCTTGTGGGGAGCGACCGATGCAGGGTGAGAAGGCAGGGGCACCTCAGCCTGTGTCCACCCCCAAAGCCTGGCATCCATTCCTGGACCATGAGGGTGAGGCTGAGGTCCCCTTGGTCAGGTGCTGAGTCATGGGCACCCCCCAGGGTCCCTGCCTCCCTCCCTGGGTCCCCCCTCCTGCCTCCCTCTGAGAAATCCATGACTCACGAGTCATCTCAGGGAGGAGGAGCCCCGTGAGGGCTGGAGGGGGTGTCCCGCCCCTCCCCGGCTCCTCACCGGCTGCTGCGCAGGAGAGGGGCCGGGCGCCTCCCGGCTCACTCTCCAGGCAGCGGCTTGGCAGGCGGGACCAAGACGGCAGGTCCAGCCTCGGAGGTTAACCCTGAAGGGTGGCTCAACGGCCGGGTCCTCTACAGGACCCTCCACCTGGCACCAGGTACCCACCAAGGGCCGGCGGCAGGTGGAGGCGGGAGAGGGCGCATGTGCTGGGCTGTGAGCTGGTGGGGTGGGGCTGGGGTCAGGAGTGGGGGTCTTGGTGTCTCGGGGTGATCTGGCCCAGAGCAGCCTGGCTGTGGAACAATCCCTAGCGTGGGGTGGGCAAGAGAGGGGTCCTGCCGGGGAGGGGAGAGCGTCCAGGGAGAGCGGGACAGGCAGAGCCGCGGGCCCTCTGGAGCCAGGGCACAGCAGGTGGTCACTGCTCCATGCACAGAGGGGAGAACCGAGGCTCTGAGAGGGCAGGTGGCTGGCTCGAAGTCACACAGCAAGTCCAGGGATGGAGACCCGGGAGCCGGGCGCCGGGAGGAGAGGGCGCTTGAGGGGGCTTTAGGGAGCTCCTCAGGGTGACTTCCCCTGTGGCTGTCCTGGGGGCTGGACCCCCAATAAGCCAAGGGAAGCCCTACTTTTTGTCACCCAGGTGGGCAGGCATGGCTCCTACAGTGGGGCCCAACAGGAGGCTCGGTGTGAGTCTGGGAACGGGGCAGTTAGAGGGGGAAGCCGGTGGAGGGCTGGAGAGCCCCTTACCGGTTAACCACCAAGCCCGGGCGCCCAGCTGCTGGGGACTGATAGGACCTTCCTCCTGGTTCCACACGGGAGGACACGGGGGGCTCCTGTCCTCTCTGCAGCCATCCGCCCTTGTGTGGTGGGGGCTGGGGGCTCCCAGGGCCCTCCTTTTACTGAAGTGCAGTGGGGTGAAGTGCACCTGGGGCAGCTGTGGTCTGAGGCAGGCGGGTGGGCAGGAATAGCCTCCTTCAGAAGCCATGGAAGTTGTTTATATGAACATTTACTGAGTGCCTACTGTGTGCTCTGGACTCCCCTGGGCACAGGGTGGTAGATGAGGCAAAGAAGGATTCTCGGAACTCCTGGGTAGCCCAGCCCCAGGGCCCAGGCCATGTCCCCTCCGCACGTCTCTGAGGGCAGACGGTTGGTTCTTGGGGTCCTAGACTGGGAGGAGCAGCAGCCCCGGTCAGTGGGAGCCACGTACGGCTGGGGGCTCTCTAGAGCCCTGGCCAGCAGCCCTGTGAGGTGGGTCCTCCGTGCCCTGTCCAGGGGTGGAACTAGCTCTTTGGGCCCAACCTGACCTCCTTTGTGGCAGGGACCCCAGGGACCTGGGATAAAGCTTCACCTTGGTCAAAACACACTCTGGACACCTTGCCTGCTGGTCCCCTGGGCCTCGGTGGCCCTGGCTACTAAGTGGGTGTGTGAGGTGATCAGAGCTGCCCGCCTCTCTGGGCCCAGGGCTTGCCTCTGAGCGGGGACAGAAGTGAGGCTGCTGCCGGTCTGTGGGGGGACGTGTGCTAGGGCTGTGGTGCTCTGGGCAGAGGCCAGCCAGGCTGGCGTGACACTGCTCCTGAACAGGGTCCCAGGCAAGACGGGGGAGGCAGGCCAGGAGGGAGAGAGCATGCCGGGAAGGGCCAGCGGGAGGGGACCCCGGACGGGAGCACTGGGGTCTGGGATGGCCCCCTGGGCACAGCGCTGGGAGGGCAGCGGGTGTGCAGGGATGGTGAGCATGGCGGGGGCCTTCCTGGCAAGGAGCTGGCAGGGGCAAGGTCTGGGGAATGAAGGGCCCGAGGGCGCAGGGGCGGGAGACGCACTGCAGATCTGGCCCAGGTCACTTGAAGGGACTTGCTGCCCGGGTGGCAGGTCCTGATTTGCCCTGTGGGGAAGGGAGGGGGAGGACTGGGGTAGGGTGCCGGCAGCTGGGCAAGGTGGGCACTGGGCTCTCACCCAGCAGGACGGGTGGCAGGCTTGCTCTGTGGCCTTGGCCTGGCTGCCCCAGCCCCTGGCTGCCAGGGTGAGGCTCGTGCTGGGGACAGCTTCCCAGCTGAGGGAAAGGGGTGGAGGGCCAGTCCTGCCCTGGGTCAGGGCAGGCGAAAGAGGTGGCAGGGCTGTGCCAGGTCCATGTGTCAAGGGGTGGCGTCTTGACAGGACCCGGCATGACAGAGACGGGAGCGGGGAGCAGGCAGGGGAGGGGGCCATGGTGGGCGTCACAGCATCCTGGGTGATAGCCAGGCGCGGGTGCGGGTGCTGTGCCCGTGCTGGGCTGTGGGGTGTCTCCCAGGTAGTGGGGTGAGGAGCAGGGTCTTGAGAGGCAGGGCGGAAGCAGTGGGGTGGGGAGTTGTGGGGAGGATGGGATATGTGCCCCCCCAGGCCCAAACCCAGCTGCCTCCTCTTCCCCAACCACAGCCCCAGGCAGGTCCCCATCCCCCATCCCAGTCCTGGGGTGGCCCTGTGGACCCCGCCTTCTGACTCACGGCAGATGGGGGCATCATGTGAGCAAACCGGCGGCTGGGGGTGAGCAGACTCCAGGGACCAGGCAGATGGCAAGTGGGGGGCGGGGCAGGGCTGGCACAAAGGGGCCTCTCAGCAGCATGGAGTGGGCGCTGGCCTCAGCCTCCCCGCCCTGCTCCCTGAGCTCAGCTGAGCACTTGGTGCTGCTCCCGCTCATGCCCCACCTGGAGCTCCCAGGGACCCTTGGGGAGCCCTGCAGATTCTGGGGCCTGGCCTGGGCAGCCGGAGCCAGCGGCCAAGGGAGAGGGAGGTGCTTGGGACACAGTGTCTATTCACTGCTGGCCTGTCCTGGTGTGATCTGGGTGGAGACACCTTCCCAGACTCCCGTGCTCCAACTCTCCAGGGTTCCCTGGGGCTCAGCCTGGGCAGGAAATCCTGAAGCCTGTGTCCAGACCTGCCTGGTGCTCCAGTGTGGCCTGCTGTGCCCATTTTTGAGACGAGGATACTGGGGCAAGGAGGGTCACCCAGTGAGGATTTTTGGGGTTCCAGAGTCTGAGTGCTTACCTCCTGGGCTCTTCTGTGGGCAGGGGATCCTCGGCCAGGCCTGGCACTGTGCTAGTGCCAGAGGGCGTGTCCTCGTCTCGAATCCCATTCCTGTCATTGCTAAGCCCCTATTTCTCGTGGGCAGAGGGACCTAGAAAGATGGCAAGGCCAGGGAGAATCTTGGCTTTCTTCTCTGGGTTTATGGACTTGGGCATGGGCCTCGGTTTCCTCACCTGTAAACTGCGGCCACCAGCATCTTCTTCAGGGGACATCAGGGGCGTTAGGATAGGAGAGCGTTCAGAAGAGTCCCGGCCTACAGAAGAGATACCCTTTATCCTTCCTCCCTCGGACAGATGAGTAAACTGAGGCAAGAGAGACCTTCTAAGGACTCAGAAGCACTTCTGCCCGCACTCCCTGCCTTTGGGAGTTGGGCACTGGCAGGACTCCCCGACCCCGGCGCCCGGGAGCCTGGTCTCTGCGTTGGCAGCAAGGCCAGTGTGGTGTGGTGGGCCTCAGCTGCGTGGTCGGAGCTGGCTCGGGAGGCTGTGGTGCACTTGGCAGTTCTAGGCAGGCGGAGGTAAGAGCTTAGTCCTGGAGGAGCTGTGGACCTCCAGTGCACAGGTGGGGTGACAGGCGGCGGTCCAGCCCCGCTCGGCCCCCTGAGGAGACCGTGGTTCTGCCGTGAATGACTCCAGACTGGCTCCCCAGGCTCGGGGCCACTGTAACTCCAAAACGAGCTCTAGAGCCACCTTCGCCACATCTAGACCCCTGTCTATCCCGGGCCTCTGCCCTCCTCCTGGTGTCCCCTCTGGATTCTCAGGGCCTCCACAGGGGAGTGGATGGGTGCTGGAGATGTGCATCCTGCTGTGAAGTCACAGCTTCCCAGGCATGGTGACGCAGGCCTGCATCCCTAGTGACTCAGGAGGCTGAGGCAGGGTAATCTCAAGTTCAAGTCCAGTCTCAGCCACTCAGCAAGGCCCTGTCTCAAAGTAAAAAATAGGAAGGACAGGGGTTGCGGCTAGTGCCCCCAGTACCCCAAAAAAAAGAAGGCACAGCTTCTCTGGGCCTCAGTTTCCCGGCCTGAAAATAGAGATAGCAGCCCCTCCCCCAGCAGGGTCATTGCTGGAATTCAGGGTGACACGGTGCAGAGTGTGAACTCATCACAGCATGTGGACTCGAGAGTCTGCATGAGCCTTGCTCGGAGCTTTACCTCCAGGTCATGTGGTGGTTGACTTAGAACCAGGTTTGAGTCCCTGACAGGTGACTGAGCAAGAGGTCACTTGCTCAAAGTCTCATTATCAAGACTGTAGAGTGGGGATGGAGGTCCCTGCATGTCTAATATCTTGATGAGACCCCTGGGGATTGACGGGGACAGCCCCAAGTTATGGAGGCTTATGGGGTTTGGACCCCCATTCCAGCTGTCCCAGACCTTTACTTCTCCACTTCCAGCTTGTCCTGGGTCAGGTGGCACAAGTGGAGGGTTAGGGGTATGACTGGTTCTGTCCCAGCTACACCAGCTGTGTGAACCCGGACCAGTATTGACCTCTCTGTGCTTCATTTTTCTAATCTTTAAAATTATGATGGTGGATAGTACCTTAAGGGGGTTAAGGGAGCTCCTTATGTGTTGAGTATTGTGTCTGGCCCATGGTAGATGCTGTTGTCCTTGTCACTGGCCATCAACCAGCCCTTCTGGTAGGGAGCAGCAGAGATTTTATACCAGAGCCAAAGCTCCGCCCTCTTAAGAGGTGCCAGTCCCCGGAGAGCCTGCCCCTGGGCTCATTCCCACCCAAGGAGTCTTGATCTGTGGGTCTGGTCCCTTCTGCTGCCCGAGACCTGAGGCCTCGTTACTGGACCGGGATCCACGGCTCGCCCTGGAAAGCCAGTACCCTGGAGATGGGGTCTGGACGGCAGAGGGACTGTCGTCCTGGATGCTCCTCCCCGGGGACTCAGGCACGCGAGGGGGCTTCCGTGGGGACGGAAAGGAGGTGCAGGGAGACGCGGGCGGGCTGCGAGCTGGGCAGGGTCTTCGTCGCGGGGCCTGCCTCTTTCTTCCTGGGGGGAGCACTGCCGTTGGTCTAGACCGCGTGGCGAGTTCCAGCGGATCCGTAGACAGACTGTTCTGCAGGCCAGACCTCCGGCCATGCGCGTGCTCAGTGGGGGGCGAGCACAGGCTGGAGTGTCTGCGCCCTGAGGTCGTCTGGAGGTCCCGGGGTGCTGCGTTCTGCCAGGAGGAGGGGTGTGCTTCGCAGTGGTCATTCAGGACAGCTTCTCTTCGGACTCCAGAATGCCCACAAAGGGAGGGGACAGCACCTTGCCAAGGACAGCTCTGAGAGGAGCACAGAGGGACAGCTGACCTGCTTGGCCACTGTCCTGCGCCTGGGGAGAGGCCTGGATTCGTGTTCGCTGGCTTCCTGGGCTGAGCGGCATTCTGTGGTCGCGCCTCCCTGGACTGGGTGTCCCCTGGCCCTTGGGGACTGCATTGTGTGCCGGACCTTCCCGCATCCCTGGAGGAGCCTGCGCTTCTGGGTGTGGCTCTGTGGCTGGCGTCCTGGGTTTCTGAGCCTGTGGCAGGGGACAGCTGCTCAGACCCACCTGCCTTGAAATGGAGACAAATGCCAGGAGTGGCCCGAGCGTCTGGCCGGGCAGCTGAGTCACACTCGGCCCTGTGCCTCTGCTGACGGCCACTCTGCTGTGTCACTGTCTGGGCATGTGCCAGGCAGCTTGCTGGGGGGACTCACACTCAAGTCCCCAGATGGGTACCTTGATGTTGCTGCCCACAAAGACCCTGCGCAATCTCAGGTGCGCCTCAGATTTGAGTCTTTATTCGGGCTTCGCAGCTGACAAAGTGGGTCCCAAGGCCCCGGGCAGCCCGCGGCAGGTGGGAACAACCCCAGGTCTCCTGCTGCTGGCCCGACTCTCCCAAGGCACACGGGGCTGCTCCCTGGACATGGTGCGCTATTTCCCGACAGGGACTCCAGGCTCTCGGGCAGCCGTGGGAGGACTTGGGAGTCTCAAGGCTCCCCCCACCAGCGGGGATGGGGGCTCAGTTCTGGTGGCCTCCCTGGTCCCTAAGTGCTCAGCGGCCCACGGGACGTTCTGGTGGCACAGGTGACGTGTGTGGTTCAGGCGCAGGTAGGTGGTGTCTCCTTCGAGAGACACTCTCCCCAGCCCCGTGGGCCACCGTGCGGGAACTGGCCCGTCATCGCCACCCAGATGCATCTTCAGGAGGCTCCTGTTAGCTCCTGAGGGACCCAGGACTCCGGCAGGAGGCCAGGGCGAGGCGGGCGGGCCTGGCCAGCTGGGGAGGGCAGAGCCACCTCCTCATCATCAGAGCCCCTGGCTTCCCTCCTCCAATAGGCCCCACCTCCGGGGGCTCTGCTCCTGTGTGCCCAACCTGGGGCCAGGTGGCAGGTCTGGTCCCCAGCGCCTCCCCTGCCTAGCCTGCTGCCTGAGCCAGGGGAGCGGGAGCTGGGACCCACTGCCAGGCGTGACAGGAGGAAGGCCATGGGGCCGCTGACATGGGTCCTGACTCTGTCTGTCTCCTGGACTTGGGTCAGAAGTCACTGAAACCGCCATCGGGGGAGGACAGTACTGTTCACCAAAAGCCCAGCGGCTCCCAGGCTGTGAGGCCTGCGGACCGTGGCGCAGCCTCTCTGGGCCTCCACATCTACCTCTGTAGGGTGACTGGTGTTGCCAGCTGGCCATGCCAGGAGGTGCCATGCAGGACGAAGGCAAAGGAGTGCACAAGAATGGGTTTGCCTCCCGTTTTACCGGCTCTGTGTCCCCAGGCAAGTGGCCTCTCCTCTCTGAGCTGTTTTCCTCCGCTGCAGAGGGAGGGTGTACCTCCCGGGGTGGCCATGATGGCTGCAGTCCAGGGCCTGGCGTGGGCTCCCCTGCCCTGCCCAGCTCCCTCGTGCATCTCTGCAGGCTGGTCCTTGGGATGCACCCCACCAGAGCCCCTAGGCCCCCAGTGCCCCGTCACAGACTTCTCGCTCCACCTTGGTGGTCCGTGGGAGCCCAGGAGAAGGCTTGGCATCTGCAGTGGTGGCGTGGCAACCAGCTTCCCCGGGAAGCTCCCTTCCTGGGCACGTGAGCCTGGGCCTCAGGCGTGGGTCTCCAGGGGTGCAGAGTGATCGCTTCGCCTTTATGCAGGGAGGAAACAAGAGGTTTGGTGCTCTCAGCTGCAGATGGGACCTCTGGCATCAGCTGGTCCAGGACCTCCGAGCGAGCCTGTGGTCCCAGTGGTTCGGGAAAAGCAGGGCAGGGCTTCTGTGCTGCGGGACTTGCCAGGCCCTTCAGTGCACAGCCAGGTAAAGGGGGGCAAGCTGGCCTGGAGCTTCGGACCCTTTCCCAGTGGACATTCTCAGGAGCCTCTCTCTGGCAGAGCCCCTGGCAGAGGTGCCTGTGCCCTGACCAAGGCAGAGGCTGGGAGTGGGGATAGTTCAGTGGTCCCTGAAACCAAAGGACTTTAAAAAAATTCCTTGCAGTATTGGTGCTGGAACCCAGGCAGGCGCTCCACCACTGAGCTGTACCCCAGCCCTTTTTATTTTTTTCTTTTGAGTCAGGGTCTTGTTAAGTTGCTGAGGCTGGCCTCAAACTTGTGATCCTCCTGCCTCAGCCTCCCGAGTCACTGGGGTTACAGGTGTGTGCCACCACACTCAGTCCAAGTGGTACTTTTTAACTTGGATCTAGAGTAACAAGAATGGGATCCTGTTGGGAAGACCCTCAGAGGCCGCCTAGCCTGGCTTCAAGCCCTGCTCTGTCTTGTTCACGCATTCACTCAGCTAGCAGTCACTGGGCAGCTGCTGCGGACCAGACCCTGTGCCAGGGCTGGAGCCACCTGATGAGCAAGACAGACAAGCGCTGAGGAGCAGGGAACTAGTGAGCACATCACAGGGCCACTTCAGCCAGGGCAGGGTTTCCTGAAGATAATGAAAGAGGTGACAAGGAAGGCCATGCTGGAAGTAGATCATTTTGATTTGGTGGTCATGGAGAGAAGGGGTCAGTCAGAGGAAGGGTCCTGGAAAGAATGTGCTGTGTTGAGGGGGAGACACATGCAAAGGTCCTGGGGTAGGTCAGAGGAGTCCAAAATGGCTGGAGCTAGTGAATGCAAGGAAGGGAGAGGTGGCCCTTGGAAGGTAGGGGACTGTAATGGGGTCACTCACTGTTATCTCACATCAGATGAGGCACACCGTCCGTTCTCCACCTCCACTCTAATCAGGAGCTAGGTGAGGAAGTGGCTCGTTGATCTCTCTGGCTTTGGGCTCTGGGCAGTAATGAGCTGCTGCAGGCTGTTCACGGTTGTAAGTGGAGGGTGTTCAGGGACTGTGGTGGGACAGGGGGTACTGTGCCCGTTTCTCTGGGCGTCACTGCAGGGAGCGAGTGCCGAGCATGTTTGGAAGGCCAGGGGAACCCTCCCCCTGGTTCCCTGAATCCCAGCCTGGCCAGCCTCCCTGAGGCCCAGGCCTTTGATCCAACAGAGGCCACTCTCTCAGCCAGGCCGGCCCTGGAACCCTTCCGGGCAGGCGGGCCGAGGTCCCCCCGGAGGACAGCAGCTCCTTTCTTTGCTTTCTTTTCCTCTTCCTCCTGGCCGAAAATAGTGCCTGCACGGCCCCAGCTCTGGCGGCAGCGAGACAATGGCAGCCTCCTGGCTCCCGTCCACCCACCAGGGAGCTTCAGAGGCGGCCTGGCAGGGCCCGGCCCCTGCTGCCTTTCCCATGGCCCGCGCCAGCCCCGCACCCCGGGCCTGATCACCCCAGGGCCCCGCGTGGGCTCTGGGGAAGTGCCTGCAGCCGCCCGCCTGGGACCCGGGACCCTGGCACTCCAGGCAGCCTGGCCTGCCCCCCGACCCGCTGCTGTCTGCAGCTGGAGGTCTTGTGCCGCCCGCCTCTCCCCGTCTGGAAGGCAGAGGCCGCCCCACGGGGCTGGTGCGCCTTTCCCTTTGACTCAGAGGATAGGAAGGACTGCCTGGAAGGCAGAGGGATGTGCCCTCTCAGGAGGAAGGTGACAAAGTTGGAGTGTGCGCTGGATGTTGGGGGAGGATCAGCCTGGCACCAGATGCACGCGGGGGCTTGATCTCGGTTTGGATTCCACATCCCTCCCTGACCAGCGAGGTGGCCCCGAGCTCCCCAGCCTCTCCTCCCTCTCCATCCTCCTGCTGCAGTGGTGGGCATGAGGAGCGTTTTCAGAAGCGTCACCTCTGCTCCGCTTCCCTCCCAGAGTGGAAAAGAAAGTCCAGATCACTCCCAGGGAGACCTAGAAAGTCAGGAGGAGCCCCTGGTCCCCGGAGAACTCAGAAGGAGGATTCTTGGTGAGGGATGGCAATCTAGGACAGCTTCCTGGAGGAGGAGGACCTTAGGAAAATTTCAGGGTAGTGTGGGGCACAGCTGTCAAAGGTGGAGGCTAGAACCCAGCTGGAGGCCAAGGCCACAGACTGGACACCCCTTTCCAGCTCCTAATTTGGTCATGGGGAACAGCCCATCTTGGGTTAGCCTCCATTGGGTTCTAGACAGATTGGATTTTAAAGTCTGTTGCTTGAGCACATAGTGGCACACACCTGTAGTCCCAGCTATTGGAAGCTGAGGTGGGAGGACCACTGGAGCCCAGGAGATGGAGACCAGCCCGATCAACATAATGAGACCCCTGCTCCCCACTGCCATCTCAGAAAAACAAAAATGAGAAAAGTCAATGCTGGCAAACTTGATTTCAGGTGAAACTCTGGGTCCTGGGTCTCTTGGGAACTGGGAAGCTCTGGCTCCTTGCTGTCCCCTCTGGACAGGCAGGTGTCCCCCCATAACTTGCTGCCCTTCCTCCTGCCAGCTCCCGCCTGGCCAGAAGCCTCCGAGTGGAGGCACTTGGGCACAGCACAAGTCAGGGAGCCCGCGCAGCAGGCCGGCGGGGAGCCAGGCTGACGTCGTCCCGGCAGCTGCCAATGGTTGCCAGGGGAACGGTTGCCAGGGGCTGCTGTCACCTGCGCCCCTTCTCCCCGACTGGCGCGCTGGCGGCTGGGGCTTCTCAGCCCATCTTCCCGGGCTGCCCCCTTTGTTTGAGGCTCCGGTGACGGTGACGGGGCCGCGGTGGGGGTGGCTCAGCTTCCCTCTGCCTCTTGAACTTGGAGGAACGGCCGCTCTGGATCCAGCCTGCCCCGCAGAGGAGGCAGCTCCCGGCACGGGCGCATCCCATCCAGGGCACTTTGTCCTCCGAGGAACGCAGGTATGGCTGGTTCCTGGCTCCTCCCTCGTCCTCCCCCGCCGGGGGGTCCTCCACTGACAATGTGCTAGTAGGTGGGGGGGGGGTGTCTGGGGCTGGGGTGGCGCCAGGGACCCCAGGGGACTCAGAGAAGGTGCTCGAAGAAAATACAGTCAATTAAATAGACAGGCAGCAGCCTGGGGACCACAAGGAAGTGGCGGGTGAGTGCCCCTCCCCTGTGCCAAACCCGGCTGAGGCGCATTTGGTGCCCTGGCTGTGGTCCTGGTGCTGGGGTCAAAGATAAGCCTCCCACAAGCCGCGAAGCTGTGGGAGGAGGCGTCCAGGAGGAGGACGGGGGTGCCGCGGTCGCCTGGGCAAGCCTCACAGCCCAGGAGCTGGGACGCTGTGGACACTGCCTAGCCCAGCCCAGGAGCACATTTCACTGTGACTTCTAAAGAGAAGCCCCTCCTAGCGGGTAAGTTCTGAAGGAAGCGGATTCCAAATTCAGAAGGCAGTTCTGCAGCCCGGGTTCGTGTCCCTCAGGCTCTCTGGCCCTGGACCTGCCCTGGACCTGCCCTGAGAGCTTCTCTGTGCCATTTGTTGGGGAGGGGGCGTGTGGATGCGCGCGCACAGGCTCTTAAGGATTGAGTGTGTCCACACGGGGAAAGAGCTTCAAATCCTGTCGAGTGCCTCTTAAAAATCCTTGTCCCCCCTCTACCTATTATTATTTGTATTTCTATTTTTCTATGAGCGCATCAGAGTCCTGCAGGATCTTGGGGCTCACTCAGACATAGTCGCAAGTGCATATGACATAGTTTTCTTCCTTCCCATCCTACTGCTTCCTCTTTGCCTCCCCGCTCCTCCCCTGACCCCCTTCCTCCACTCTGCGGGTCGTCCTTCTGTTTATTACTTGTTTTTATATTGATGCGTTATGGCTCTGTATGAACTTGGAATGCACTGGGACATATTCCTCACCAGCATCGTGTGGTCAGCTTCTCCCAGGTCTTCCCCTCCTCTCTGCTCCTCCCTCCCCTTTGGTCTGTCTGTTTTCTGTGTTTTGCTTTGTGTTTTTGGTACCCTAGGGTGCCTTTCCACTGAGCCACATCCCCAGCTTTTTATTGTTTATTTTAAGACGAGTTCTCACTAAGTTGTTGAGGCTGGTCTGGAACTTGCGATCCTCCTTCCTCGGCCTCCGGAGCCGCTGGGATTACGGGTGTGCGCCGCTGAGCCGGCCCCTCTAGTGCGTTTCTAGTGTGGTTTCAGGAGCTTCGCTGGCGGTGGCTGGGGGCGGTGGTTGGGGGGCGCCCTGTGGGGGGGTACAGGGAGCATCTGGAGGGTCTCAGGCTGCGGGCTCTGTGCAGAAACCTGGCAGTGCCTCTACTGCCCTTCCCTGGAGGGGCACCTGGCACGCCTTGGAGGGGAGGGCACCTGGCTTTGTCTTGTCTGCCCTTGAGCCAGCCATCTGAGACCCGGAGGAGGAAGCCGAGCGAAAGGGAGGTTTGGCGGCTGCCCTTGGGAACGCGGAGGATCCTACGCTCCAAAGATGGGCATCTTGCCTGGCTGGGGGAGCGGAGCTGCAGCTCCCCGAGGCCAGCAGGGAGGTGACGGGGCGGACCTTGTGGGCCTGGCCTTGGGCGAGGCAGATGGGGAAGGGGAACTTGGGCCAGACAAGGAGCCGGCTGCGGTTGAGCGGTAAGATGGACTGGCCATGGTGGAGAGGCCGTCCAGTGCCCTCTTCTCTGCAGCCTGGAGGTGAGCCGGGCGTCCCCTGAGGGGTCCTGAGGCCAGCTCAGTTGCAAGCGGGCCCTGGGCCATCGCAAAGGCAGGCAGGGGACGAGGATCAGGTCACCTACTTGACGGCTTGAGGCCAGAGGGGGCAGGCTGGCCCAAAGACACCAGTCAGGTGGCCGCAGAGCCGTCTGGGCCTTGTGTCCCGAACTCCTGCCGCCTGCCCTGGGCAGGTGCTGCCGGACACGTGTCTAGGACGCTGGCCGCGCAGTGCCTTGGATGAGCCTCTGCTACAGGAGCACACAGCTGACTGCCCCGTGGGCTCCTCTGGGGACCCCAGCTCCTTCCCTCCTTGGGCTCGGAGTCATCTTCCCTGGATTCCGAAGGTCCTGGATTCCGAAGGTCCAAGAGGCTGAGTCTGGGCTTCCAGACCGCCTGTGGCCTCACGCTGTCCTGCCCCCTGACATCCGCTGAGTGCTCAGGCTGCTGGAGGGGAGGCCACGGGCCCAGCTGGCCAGGGCAGACTTAATGGGGTGGCTCACTGGGCACTGGCCTGGTGCTGCCCGCCGAGGGGGTGGGTGGGCCTGGACGCACCCCAGGCTCATGGGGACTCTTGCCTGCAAGCGACGCGGGATGGCGGCGAGGCCCCGGGGAGCCCTGCCGCCTGGCTGGCTCCTGCTGGCCATCTCCAGCCAGCTCGTGGCCCTTGGGCAGCCCCGAGGGTGGGGAGGTGGCTGCCGGGGAGGGGCGTCGGAAGCTTCTCTTCTGTGCTGTTGAGTCCCGAGAGCTTGTTTTTGGAGTTACTGACGAGCGTCCACGCTGAGGAGGCCCCTTACACGGGGCTCCTTCCTGCAGGACTTCCAGAACTTTTGCTATGCAGATGCGCAAGGAAAGGTAGGGCCTGCGCTTCTCCAGCTCAGGACTGGCAGACCCAGTCCCAGGAAGGGCAGGGCCTTGGTGGGCCGCGGCGTCTGAACGCCCGGGCGCCAAGGCTGGGCCGACTGGTTGCGTCACCACCTGTCCCCTTGCTTGCTGTGTGGCCTTGGCCATGACTTCACCTCTCTGGACCTGGGTTTCCTGGTCTGTGAATGGAGATGCCGAGAGCTCGGCTTCAGTTCCTGCCAGGGTTGCTCCAGCAGTGGGTGCCGGGCCGAGCGCTGGGAGACGGGGTGAATATACTGGCGCCCCGCAGCCGGCACGAGCCCCTGCCAGCGGGGGCTGCGGTCCTCCTCATCTCCCTGAGGACTCCAGGGTCCTTCCACCCTGTCAGACCCACCCTGGTGGACCCTCCTGCTCTCTGCTGTCCCGCTGGCCGTCGTGGGGCCTCAGAGGATGTGGAGGGCTGAGGCCCAGGGCATGGGGACCCTCACGATGTGCCACAGGCTGCAGGCTCGGAGCGGGGCGCGCAGGCAGAGGCTGCGGGATGGCAGGCGTGATTGCGGGCTCTCCAGGAGCCCTTCCCTGTGCAGGCTGGCAGGATGGTGCTCCTTCCTCCTCTCCCCATGGGGCCAGGACCCTTTCTGGGCACACAGAGGGGATGTGGCTGGGCCAGAGGTGAGGAAGGTGAACCTCCTGGGCAGGCAGGCGGCCTCCAGCGGGGAGGCTGCAGGAGTGTGAGCAGCCCCAGCCTCCAGGCTGCGCGGCTAGCTTCATCTTTGTCCTGCGGGAGCCCTTCTTGGTTAAGGGCTGGACCTCGGAGAGAGGGGCTCAGCCTTGCCAGCAGTGCTCCTAAGAGCTGCAGGGGCCGTGGGGTGGGGGCGTGGCTGGGCCCCACCTGGCTTAACGGGCACCTCCTGGAGCTGGCGGGTGTGTGGTGTTCCCAAGCCAGGTTCATCTGATAAGAGAACGTGGCCACCGCTGGAAGGAGGCTGCTCTCGCCCCTGCCACCCACCTGCAGGAAGCACCTGCAGGAGCCTCGCAGTCCCACCCCTCCTGTTGCTCAGCAGAGCTAACCTGCCCCCTCCAGGCTCCTGCTGGCCTCCTGCACATGCACACCCATGCACGCACACCCAGGCACGCACACCCAGGCACGCACACCCCATGCACGCACACCCAGGCACACACACCCAGGCACGCACACCCCATGCACGCACACCCCATGCACGCACACCCCGGCACGCACACTCAGGCACGCACACCCAGGCACGCACACCCAGGCATGCACACCCATGCACGCACACCCAGGCACGCACACCCATGCACGCACACCCAGGCACACACACTCAGGCACGCAAACCCAGGCACACACACCCAGGCACGCACACCCAGGCACACACACCCAGGCACGCACACCCAGGCACGCACACCCAGGCACACACACCCAGGCACGCACACCCATGCACGCACACCCAGGCACGCACACTCAGGCACGCACACCCAGGCACACACACCCAGGCACACACACCCAGGCACGCACACCCAGGCACGCACACCCATGCATGCACACCCAGGCACACACACTCAGGCACGCACACTCAGGCACGCACACCCAGACATGCCCTTGCACATTCAGGCACACGTGCCCAGCTGTGCGCTCAGCTCTCGAGCTGCCATCCCTGCCCTGCCCCTCTACAGACCACGTCCCCCCTTCCCCAGGCCCTCTGTGGTTGGGCAGCAGCCGAGGACAGGGCTGGAGCGGCTGGTAGCTGGGCTGGGCCTCTTCCGCCCTCCCCACCATAAAGGCCCTTGGAGGGAGGGCCCCAGGTGGGCAAGACCAGTGCCACCTGCAGAGTGACCCCTTCTTCCTCTCTTCTGGGCCCTGTCCCACGCTCTGTCCTCCCCTCGCTCCCGCTGTCCTGCGGGCAGCCAGTCAGGCACCCAGCACCTGGCTACAGGCTGGGGGAACCTGAGATCATGGCAGGTCCTTGTCACGGGTGGGGCAGCTGCACCCTGGGAGCCGCCCTGACCCGACCCGCAGCAGCCGAGTGCCCTGGAGCAAGCGCCTCTGCTCTCTGACGGGGCCACCGTCCCTGACCTAAACCCACGGTTCCCAGGCCCATGGCCGTCAGTCAGCCGGACTCGCTGGAGGCCCTCGATGGTGGCGGGGGCCTGAGTCTGCACTCCGCTCGCCCCCGGGCGCCTGACCCACCACAGGGGCGGGCGCCTCTGAGGGAGCACCCGAGTCGGTGGGCACTGTGCGCTGGGGGTGGCCACGAGAGGACCGTGCGGCTTCCTGGACGGCGTCTCACCTCGCAGAGATGCGCGGTGTCCCAGGGAGCACGGGCTTTCGGGGCCAGGGAGGCCTGAGAGGAGACCTGGGGGTGAGACACGCTTCCAGGCGTGCCTGCGACCACCGTGGGCCCCCAGGGAGGGAGCGCGGACGGGTCTGCCAGTCTGCGGGTGGGAGGGGCCGGGATGCCCAGGAAAGGGTTAACCGCAGCCGGCCAGGTCCTGTCCACTCTCCTTCCACCTCCGTCCTAGAGGAAATGCCTTCTCCAGGAGCTCGGCCGAGCCAGGGTGACGGTGGCTCCGAACAGGATGGCAGAGGAAATGAGTCAGGCCCGGGGAGAGAGCGAGCCCTGGGTCCTGCCCAGCACGCAGGGGGCCTGGCCAGCAGCCTGGCCGGGTTGGGGGTGGCTTGGCTCAGGTAGGCCCTGGCTGCTGCCCGCCCAGCTGGACCCTTGGAGACCCTGCCGTGGTGGCCCCCATTGTCCGGCTGGGTCAGCTTGTCCTGTTCTTGTGTGTGTTTACGGAAGGCCTGAGGTCAAGGGCAGCGGCTCCGGAAGAGGAGCTGGGGGCCCGGGGCTCTCTGGGGGCTCGGCCGCAGCACCCTCTCCAGACTGGAAGCTTCTACGGTGCCTGGGATCCACTCAGTCCCCCACCTCCTGGAGACCCCAAAGGCAGGGGCCACCATCTCTGGGACCTTTACCAAGGCCGGCCCCGTCCTTCCCTGCCTCTTCCAGGCCGCGAGATGGTAAACCCGCAGGACCTGCCTCGGGTGGACGCCAGAGCTGTGGCAGCTTTTGCCGTCACTGGGGTGTGGCAGGCGATGCCCCTTCTCAGTGCCAGCCAGGGCTGTGGGGGAGGCAAGCCGGGACTGGGCACTGGAAGGCTGGGGCCGTTCTGCTCCGTCCCTCACTCCAGAGCCCACAGGACCTGGCGTCCGGTCTCCAGGGCTCAGACCCCTTCATTCCTGGCCGAGCCAGTGTGCGGACACCCAGGGTGGTGAGCTGGGCACTGGAAAGCCCTACTGGGGACCCTGGGGGCTCCATCAGGGACACGGCCCATGCCCTTGGAGTGGCCCTGCTGGATGGCTAGTGAATGTATAGGCAGCAGACCTGGGGGCGGGACTGGCAAGGGACAAAGCTAAGTGGTCAGCACCCTTGTTCTGCCCAATCCAGAGTCTCCTCGTCCTCTGAGGCCCGGGGGTCCTGCCCCGGGCTCTGCAGACTCCCAGGGCCAGGGTGGTGAGCAGGGAATTTTCTGGGTGCGGTTTCCGCGTGGCCGTCGTTTTCCAGAAAGCAGGCTCTAGGTTTCCCCTCGAGGCCTCTGGAGCTGAGCTGGCCACTGGTGGAGCTGGGGTCAGGGCGAGGGGAGGGCGGTGCCAGGGCTGGTCACGTGTGAGCTGCTCAGAAAGCATGCGGAGTGTTTCTCTGACGCCTGTGGCAACAGCCGTGTCCCCCCCTGTACAGACTCGATTGGCCTCATTCCCACAGTGACCTCTGAGGTGGGCTTGGTTTTTATTCCTCATTACAGGTGAGGAAAATGAGGCCCAGAGACAGTGAGTGACTAGTCCAAGGACACACAGCCCTAAGTGCAAGGGCTGATTTGGACCCAAGCAGTCCGGCTCCAGAGTCCGTTCCACCCAAGGTGGGTTGAAGGAGCCCAGGAGGCTGCTCCTCGAGCAGCCTCAAGGGTTGATGGGGACAGAGCTGTCCTCTGGGAGTAGCTACTCGAGTAGCCAGAGGGGAACAGAATGAACCGGGCAGTGTCAGGGGCAACCAGCCCTTGTTGGTGTTTGAATCCCACTTTCCCTCCCGGGACAGGGCCAGGGACCTCACTCCTGGCTGCCTCTTTTGCTCTCAAGGGCCAATTCAGTGGGGCTGAGGCAAAGCAGATGTCTCTGCCCTCTCTGGGGGTCTTGTCTCCAGACAATCGTGACTCACTGTGGAGGTCAGTGGGCCAGAGAGATACCTATGAGTTCTAGTTGGCTCCACCCTTGCTTACTGTGTGACCTCGGGAAATCACTGGCCCTCTCTGGACCTCAGATACAAACATCATAAAATGGAGACTTTAGAACCCATTCTCAAAGTGATCTGTGAACTTCCAAGTTCACAAGTAGAGAGCAGGGGCTGCTGGGAGGGGGCTGCCTAGAAGTGACCTTTGGCCTAAGGATCGGATGGGGAGGCTTCAGGGCAGGTGGACAGGAGAAGGACAGAGGTGGCCTGGGAGGGATATGCCCCTGTCCCCGGATGCTGGGCTTCCTTCCGCTGGTCTGGGGTGGCTGGTCTGGGGAGGCAGTTTTGAAGGGAACCCGAATGCTTCCAGAGGACACAGAGTGAAACCTGAAACTCACAGCCCAGGAAATGGCCGCCCTTCCCTAAAACGCTTTCACGTCCTTCTTCTCAAATGGTCGCATGAGGCGGACGGGGTCGGGACGAGCCCCTCAGACCTGTGACTGGAGCACTGGAGCCAGAGGCTGGGTTTCCTCCCTCACGCGGGGCCACGGGGGACTAGTCCTCTCGTCAGGGAACCACACTGGCTTGAGGGAGGTCTGGGCCAGGAGGGACACGATGACGTCCCCTCGCCCTGTGATGCTGCCTTCAGACCCTCAGGGCCAAGTCACCTCTGCAGGGAAGCCCTCCTGGATTTCTTCCAAAAGCAGACTCCTTGCACGCCCCTGGGCGGCCGGCCTCTCTCTGGGGTGTGGCGTGATTGCCAGGTGGCGCCATGGTCCGAGGAGTCTCCCCCAGGATGAGGATGGCTGTCGGCAGGCAGTGCGATCACTGGGCCAGCTGGTGGCAGGGAAGGCCAAGCCACCTGGCATCTCGCTGTATGGACACCAGTCACTCTGGTCCTGACCAGGCAAGAAAAGCCCTGGCCTGCAGCATCCTCCGGCAAGTCATTTAAGGCCAACAGAGATGCTGGTCGCAGAGCTGCATGTGGATTCATGCGGGGTGGAGGGTCAGCGTGGGGGCTGCAGGTAGCAGGAGGCGGCTAACATGGCCGGGGTTGCTCAGAGGTGCCCACTGATCCCCAGGCGGGAGCGCAGAGCTGGGCCTCTGCACGGTTCTCGTGGTTTCCAGCAGAGAATGGCCAGGTCCCTCCGCTCTCCCAGCTGCCACGGTGTCGCCACAGCGCCCCCTGGTGGTCACGGTGGAAGGCGGTGCCGCAACAGCGCCCCCTGGTGGGAGACGCCCCTCCCCTGGGCCCCTGTAGAGGGCGCCGCGATGCCCTGATCCTTCGGTGTTTGGTGCCGCGTCCACCCCTCCAGCCTCTCTCTGCCCCAGGCCGTCCTCAGAGATGGGTCAGGGGCTCCCTGGCGGAGTGAGAAGAGGCTGGCCACCCTGCACTGCCTAGGGGAAGCTGAGGGAGGCTCTGGCCAGAGGTGGAACCCACAGGAGGCTGGGGCTGACCAAAGGAGGTGGGCTTCCTGGAGGAGGTGTGCTCTGCACTAGGGCCAGGATGGGCACAGTCACGGTCATGGGGAGGCTGCTAGGGGAGAACGCTGAGAGCCCCATCTTTCAAGGTCTCCTCCAGGCCTGGCAGGGGCAAGGTGCAGACAGCTCCAAGAGGAACCTCCCTGGGCTCCACACGAGGTCACCCCATGGCTCCTGGGCCTGGGGAGGGTCCCGTCCTCAGTCCCACTGAGGCAGCTGGGCTCCAGACGGCCACAGCCCCTGAGGCTCAGCTCTGGCCACTGCAGCCCATGGGCCTCTTCCTCCCGCCTCCCTGCCGGAGTCCCGGCTCCCGGCTAATGCTCATGGTGTCTTCCAGGTGGTGACTTCTCAGGGTGACTTCTGGGGAGGACGATGGCTACCTGGGTGCTGCTGCAGACGGCGCTGATCCTACTGAGTGTGCTCTTCCTGGCTCGAGGTGGGCTTTCCCCAGGGGGCCCTGGGGCCATCGTGACTTAGGTTAAAATGCCCCAACACCTTTGGGGCAATATGGATTTGGAGGTACACTTGGCTTGGGAATGGTGCTTTGGGGAAAAGAAAAAGGCACCTCCTTCTTCTGGCAAATGCAGCCCCACAGGGCACACACCTGGGCTGGGGCCCACAAACTGGGTGGCAGCTCTGTTCCCTTTGCAGCAAATGTTGTCGGACAGTGCACAGCCCATGCAACAGTATGTGGTAACCATGGCCTCATTAAAAACTTTATTATTATTAGAAATTCTTATTTATTTTCAGTTTTCTTTTTTTGTATCTTGCAGCCAGATTTTTTTTTTTTTTTAATGTGGCACTAGGGGTACTCAGGCACGCTCTACCACTGAGCTACCTCCCTGGCCCTTTATGCTTTTTCATTTTGAGGCAGGGCTTCACTGAGTTGCTCATGCTGGCCTCGAACTCGTGATCCTCCTGCCTCAGCTTCCAGGGTCTCTGGGCTTATGGCGTGTGCCCGCACCTACTGAAGCAGAGCTATTGTAGCAGAACAGACCCACGCATTTTTGCAGAGCCCTTGCTATCCAGACCCTTGGCCCACGTGTGGGTCCCAGGCTCGGGGCTCACAGGTGCTCGCCCAGGCCCTGTCTCCTCCCTTGCCCCAGCTGGGCTCTGCCATGGGGTCCCATCTGCAGCCTCTGTCTCTCCAGGTGCCCATGGTGGCGGACCCCGGGAGGACTTCCGCTTCTGTGGCCAGCGGAACCAGACCCAGGGGAGCAGCCTCCGCTACGTGCAGGGGCAGGCGCTGCGCATCTCCATCACCAACTCCGAGGACGCCCTCGCCATCCATGCCCCCTTCCCCGCGGTCCCCGAGGCTTCCCGGGCCTTCCCGGAGCCCAGGGGCCTCTACCACTTCTGCCTCTACTGGACCCGCCACACCGGGAAGTTCCACCTGCGCTATGGCAAGAACGACTTCTTGCTGAGCGACCGAGCCTCTGACCTCCTCTGCTTCCAGCAGCAGAGAGAGAGCCAGGCCCAGGGGCCCCTGCTGCTCGCCACCTCTGTCAGCTCCTGGTGGAGCCCCCAGAACACCAGCCTGCCGCCTGCCAATGGCTTCACCTTCTCCTTCCACAGTAAGACAACCTTCTGGCCATGGGCACTGGGGAGCCATAGAAGGCACCTGAGGAGGGGAGGAGCCAGACCCAGCATGAGTATAGCGCAGCTTCAGGAGAGGGTGAGGGGGGCGTGGCAGGTGCCGTGTGGCTGCTGCCCCCCAAAGGTGCTGAGGGGGGTGGCAGAGGGCACCAGGCTTCTGGGGTCTGAGCTCCCATGCTTCTGTTCCTCTCAGGCTGCTGCTGTTTGGGGCGGGGTCCCCAGGACTGGGGACACAGCACTTTGCGTCAGCAGGTCCAGGCCAGTGAAGAGCCCAGGCTGGCAGGGGTGGGCCTGGCCCCAGCTGAGCAGCATGACAGGTGGTCAGGGAAGTCCCCAGGCAGGACCCCCAACCTGGGGCCTTTCTCCCCAGGAGCAGCAGCCTGGTCTTGTGGCCTGTAGGGATCATATCGGCTAGAAATCAGGCCTTCTGGGCTGTAAGTGAGGACACCAGGACTCCCCCTGGCCTGCCTGCCTTGTGGCATTGGGCTCGGGCCAGTGTCCCCGTCTGCCTACCCCATGTGGCCCCATCCGGTCCTGGAGACACCCACACCTGGAACTCAGTGTGGGCTACCCAGAGTCAGGGAGGCCCGTGGAGTCAGAGAGGCCGGTGGAGTCTGGGAGGCCGGTGGGGCAGAATCCCCAGAACCACTTTGCTGGCCCTACAGCCTTATGTGGAGGTCCAGGTGTGCAGGTCCTTTAAGCCGGCCCCGGTGTGGCTGGCCTCCTTGCTGGGTGGCCTGGGCGTCTGCTCCGCTTCCTGGAGCCTTGGTGTCCAGGGGTGGAGGCACCGAGTCTAATGAGAACGGAGGGTCAGGGACACTGGCCTCAGGGGCTGTGTCCACCCCTCTCCCAGAGCCCACGGAGAAGGCCTCGCCCAACGCCTCCCGGGACATGTGTGACCTGAAGAGAGACCTGGGGCTGCTCAGCCAGCTGCTGAGGCGTCCCCTGAAGTCCTCCAGGAGGCCCTCGCCCACCCTCGCCAGCCAGTGAGTGCGGCCCGGGGCTCGGGCAGGCTGGACCGGGCGGGCAGGACCTGTGGGGGAGGCTGGAGCCTGGAACGTTCTCCAGAGCCTTCTCCCGTCTTCTGGAGGAGGGACGGGCGGCCCCAGCCAAGCCCCAGAGTCAGTGAAGACAGAGCCCCAGGAGCCCAGGGTGGGGACCTGGGTCGCCTGCCCACCAGGACGAGGAGCCTCAGCCAGGGAGCCACAGAGGAGGCTCGGAGCCGGCCAGAGCTGCCTGGGCTGCCCAGACTGCACTGGCCCTCCAGGCCTGTCCCTGCCACCCCCGGGTCTGCCGTGCGCTGTCCCCTCTCTCCTCCTGCCCGACTCCTGCCCAAGTCCCCGCTCTCTGCCTCGGTCTCCCTGCGGCCTGGGCCCCTCCGCGAGCCACCCCCGCTCCCTCCTCCCTGCCAGGCAGCTGCAGAGCCTGGAGTCCAAGCTGGCCTCCGTGCGGTTCCCTGGGGACACCGTGTCCTTCGAGGAGGACCGCGTCAACGCCACGGTGTGGAAGCTGCAGCCCAGCGCCAGCCTCCAGGACCTGCGCATCCACTCCCGGCAGGAGGTCAGGGGTCAGGGGTCAGGGGTCAGCAGGCAGCCAGGGCAGGAACAGGTGCGGGCTGAGCTGGGTGTGGACAGGCCGGGCTCTGTCCCTGCAGGGCACCACCCCTGGGCCTCTCCTGGAGCCCCCGGCAGGTCCCCGGCCCACGATGACCCTGCTTGGTCAGTGGCTGTCAGGGGCCACAGTGGCCAGGGCAGGGGGTCCACCCACAGGGCCTGCTCCCCCTCTGTGTCCTGAGGCCCCTGTGAGGGTCTGGCTGGCTGGGAGCCACCCACGTGGCTTTGTGGCCACCACACCAGGCTGCCCTAGGCAGGGCTGGCGTCTCAGGTCCCAGGACCCCCAGGCCACGTGCCCCTGGGTCTCACCACAAGGCTCCCCAGCCATAGCGGGTGACACGGAAGGACTGTCAGAGTCCGGCCTGGCCCCGCAGCGTCGGGGAGCGGGGGTGTGTCGGGGCAGGTCTGGGGCGGAGCTTGGCTGAGCCCCGCCCGGGCTGTGTCTGCAGGAGGAGCAGAGCCCGGTCCGGGAGTACTCGGTGCTGCTGCCGCGCGCCCTCCTCCAGCAGAGCAAAGGCCGCAGGGGGGAGGCCGAGAAGAGACTCCTGTTGGTGGATTTCAGCAGCCAGGCCCTGTTCCAGGTACCCCCACCCGGTGTCCCCCCCGCCCCCCGAGGGTCAGCTCTTGTCTGACAGAGCTGGAAGGAGCATGAGGTCAGCTCCCTCCTCCAGCAGCCAAGGCCTTTCCTCCTCAAGTCCAAAATCAGACGGCAGCACAGCCGCCAGAAGCTGAAGCACTGTAGTTCTCACTATAGTGTGAATGACTGCCTTCGAGAGGGGCTCTCAGAGCCACGTGCAGGGCCAACGCTAGGCTACAGAGACCAGGGACTCGCAGCCTCCCGTCTCAGCCCTGCTCGCTTCTCCGCACCCGCGAGTCTAGGATGAGAACTCCAGCCAGGTCTTGGGTGAGAAGGTCCTGGGCATCGTGGTGCAGGACACCAAAGTCGCCAGCCTCCCGGAGCCCGTGGTGCTCACCTTCCAACACCAGCCGCAGCCGGTGAGTGCGCGGAACCCCCGGGGCGAGGGTCCCTGCGGCCGCGTCCTCCTGGCCTCCCCCTCCTGACTCAGATGGCCTGGCCCCGTCTGGACCCGGCGGGGTGGGCACGTCCTGACCTCTGCCTGGCCACAAAGGGACCCGCTCTCCTCCTTTCCTGTCCCACAGAAGAATGTGACCCTCCGATGTGTATTCTGGGTTGAAGACCCCACGAGTGAGTGTGTGGGAGTGTCCGGGGGGGACGGGGCGGGGAGGCCCTGGGGGGTGCGGGGCGGTTCCGGGAGGGCTTCCTGGAGGGGGTGGGCCTTAGGGAGGGGCGGGTCCGCCAGGCGGAGCAAAGTCTGGGGGGCTGGTGTTGATCAGAGTCCCCCACTGTCGCCTCCTCAGTGAGCAGCCCCGGGAGCTGGAGCAACGCTGGGTGCGAGACCATCAGCAGGGAGACCCAGACGTCCTGCCTCTGCAACCACCTCACCTACTTCGCGGTGCTGATGGTGGGTGCCCCTCCCCCCACCTCGAGCCGGGCACTTGTCACTTATTAAGCCATCTGGTCCTCACGACAACCCTCCAAGGTAGTTCCTGTCATCAACCCATTTTATAGATAAGGAAACTTAGATTCAGAGAAGCTAAGAAATTTACCCAAGATCATATGGCTAATTACAAAAAGAAAAAAGAAAAAAAAAAAAAAAAAGAACTGATCTGTAAAGCCCACGCTCCTTAGTCTTAAATTGTGGTACATGATCAAAGTGTAGATTCTCATTGCTAACCTTCAGGGCTGGGGCCAGGAGTGTGTTCCTAGGGAGTCCCTGACTGGAGGCTGAGGTCCGCCGTGGAGACCCCTGAGGCAGGCTTCAGTACTTCCAAGATCTCAGAGGTCTTGTGTCCCAAGCTCATGCTCCTGGAACCCCCTGGGTGTGGGACTCTCACGCCCTCACAGCAAGCCAGCCTCATGTCTCATGTTATAGAAAATCACACTTAGTCTGCACACCTCACCATACGATGCAGTCATGTCCCCATAAACCCACTGTAAGCTGAAAATGTCCCAAGCTGAAACGCACCCAGCCAGAAGCACGCCTGTAATTCCAGGGGCTCTGGAGGCTGAGGTAGGAGGGTCACAAGGTCAAGGCCAGCCTCAGCAAAGCTACTTAGAGAGGCCCTGTCTCTAAATGAAATAATAAAAAGGCTGGGGATGTGCTCGGTGTTAGGCGCCCCTGGGTTCAATCCCTGGCACCAAAAACAAAACCAAACAAAACGCACGGAATCTGCCGGCCTGCAGAACATTCTAGATTAGACATAGCGCGCCGTGGAGGCTGGCGGCTCTCCCGGTGACCTCGGGGCTGCTGCTGCCCAGCACCCCCGGGAGAGTCCCCAGCCTGCCCACCCTGCTGCCTGTCATTTTCACAACATTACAAAGTCGAAAATCCCAAGTTGCACGTGGTAAGTGAGGACCCACCTGTAGTTCGCCGGGTGGAACCGGTTCCCTCCGCGTGCAGCTGGCGCTGAGCCTCTCCCGCCCTCCCTGTCCAGGTCTCCGCGCTGGAGGTGGGCGCCGCGCACAAGCATTACCTGACGCTCCTGTCCTACGTGGGCTGCGTGGTCTCCGCCCTGGCCTGCATCCTCACCATCGCCGCCTACCTCTGCTCCAGGTAGGGCCCGGGAGGGGTGTCGATCCACACGGGAGGCTGGGACCCCAGGGCCGGGGAGACCCGCTCACCTGCCTGGCCCCCAAGTGTGTGTGTGGCTGGGGGAGTCCTGGGGGTGCCGTGCTGACCTCGGGGCCGCATTTCATCCTCACACCTGGGTGTTTGGATCACAGCATCACAAATTTTAGTTCATTGCCAACATATGAAATTGGGAGTATCTGTCCTTCTGCCTCTGGGTGATCAGGTGGGTGCACAGGATCCGATGATGATCAAAATGAAAACAGCTAGCACTCACCTCCAGCTTCCCACGGCCACACGAGGTTCTGAGTGCTTTTCAGGTACAGACTTTGTTCAGCCTCACCTATGAAGCAGTGCTCAGAGAGGGTGATGCACTTGCCTGAGGTCACACAGTGAGGAAGTGGCAGGGGTTGGCAAACTGTCCGTGCTTGGCTTACCTGAGCTTGGGGTTCCTTGAAGTTGGGCCTAGGGTTTGGGTAAAGGGGAGGCACCCTTAGTTCTGGGGGATACCGCGGGTGCCCTCACTGTCCTTGACCAGGAGGAGGGAGAACAGGTGTGTGCCGGGAGCACACATGTGCACAAATGACGTGTCACGCAGTCCATGCCACTTCTGTGACCAGCTGAGCACGTGGGGGACCGAGCAAGGGATGGCGATGAGGAGGGACAGCTGAGGGGTCTGGGGAAGGCGGGCGGGCTGTGGGCGGAGCGCCTCACCCAGCACAAACCGCCCAACCGCTCAGGGACAGGGACTGTAGGAAGTGGCTGTTCCACCCGTGCCAGACCTCTCGCCACTGTGACCGTGACCGACCCCGCGAGATCGGTCGCTTCACAGATGCACGAACTGGGAGTCCAGGGCGGAAGGGAGGCGCCCAGGTGGCCCCGGGTTGGGGACAGTGCAGGGTTGCACGTCCGGGCTTCTGATGCTGGGCCTGTGGGTTCTGCGCCCTCTGGGGCCACCTGGGGCCCTGGGGCGGCGGAGGCGCACGCAGTGACCTGCGGACAGACAGGGGCACAGCTCGCACTTGGAGGCACGGGCGACCTTCAATCTCGTGTCCTCCTCCTCCTGGGGAGCGTCAGGGCTGCCCTGTCTTCCTCCCTGCCTGCCAGGACGGCCGCTAACGTACACACACAGTAGGTGCACGGGGCACACAGTAGGCAGGCGCTGGGCACACAGGTGCAGAGGGACGGGGGAAACCGCCTGGCTGCAGCCTTAGGAGCGGCATAGGGTGTGCGTGCATGCGCGCGTGCGCAGTGTGTGCACAGCCCGGAGAGCTTCCTGGAGGAGGGGGGGCGGCGGAGGAGGAGGGGGGCGGAGTGGGAGGGAGGGAGCCGCCGCGGCCCCGCCCCGCCTGGCCACGCAGGTCCACTAAGGCGGCCCCGCCCCGCGCAGGAAGAAGCCCCGGGACTACACGGTCAAGGTGCACATGAACCTGCTGCTGGCCGTCCTCCTGCTGGACGTGAGCTTCTTGCTCAGCGAGCCGGTGGCGCTGACGGGCTCCGAGGCCGGCTGCCGCGCCAGCGCCGTCTTCCTGCACTTCTCGCTCCTCGCCTGCCTCTCCTGGATGGGCCTCGAGGGCTACAACCTCTACCGGCTCGTGGTCGAGGTCTTCGGCACCTACGTGCCTGGCTACCTGCTCAAGCTGAGCGTCGTGGGCTGGGGTAAGTGGCGGGAGCGTCTCTTCCAGGTTCAAGGGGGTGTCGCTGGCCCCCAGAACTGCTGTTCCCACTTTCTTCTAGCAAAGCACAGGTAGCTGATTCCGCTTCTCCATCTTTCCCCCTGACTTCCCTTACGCTTCGTTCACCTCCCCTCCTCAAGGGTCCTTCACCTGGTCTGAAACAAGGTCCCCTTTAGGAAGATAAAGTGGCGAGCCCTGTCCCCAAGAAATACTTCCAAATTCTCCACATACTCACTCCATTCAAAAGGGAATTTGCAGCAAGGGCTGCCATATATGGATGTACAGGTTGCTCGCTGCTCAAGGGCAGCCAGCCGGGTGAGTGGAAGTCAGGTCCTGTGCCATTCACCTAATTCACTCAGGCCACAGTGCCCTGCCTGTGGATCCCACTGAACCTCAGTAACAGATCCTCTGTGGCTTTGGAATTTTGTTCTTGTCCAGAAAGAGCTCATTTCTCCCATGGCCCAGACCAATCAAGTCAGACTCAGAACCGGGGCTTTACACCATGAGCCATTGGACATTGCACTGTCCCTCACCCCACCTTGTTGCTCCTCCTGGGTCCTCCTTGGTCCACCTGTCCGTTCACTCTGGCCAGTTACATGACATTGGTGGAGCTGGCTCTGTGTCGAGGCCCAGGGGTGCAGAGGTGGGGGCCCTCCAGGGGTTCTGTCTCCACTTGGAATGGACAAATGGACACGGTCAGGCCGGTGCAGGCACCCACTGGGCCAGAGTTCTTGCTGTCCCTCTGAACTGCCCCCCCGCCAGCTATCATCCTGTCTGATCGTCCCATCTCTCCTGCACCATCTAGACCTTAGCAGAGCATTGTGGTCCTCCCTCTCAGGGGCTTCAGATGGGGCTGGGGGGACTCTGTGAGCAGAGGCCAGAGGAGGGGTCTCGCCCCCAGGCCTGCTGAAGGGCAGGGAGGGTGGGCTCAGAAGGGGGAGCTGGAGCCCATTGTCCCTGCCCTCAGGCTTCCCCATCTTCCTGGTGACGTTGGTGGCACTGGTGGATGTGAACAACTACGGCCCCATCATCCTGGCTGTGCACAGGACCCCAGCGAGTGTCATCTACCCTTCCATGTGAGTGGCTGGGTGGTGGGACAGAAGGGTGGACTCTGGCTGCAGGGGACAGAGAGCAGCCTGGGTGCAGTCCATGCTGGCCGGGAGACCCTGGGTTCAGCGGTGGCCGGAGCATTGAGCTAAATGTCATGGGGGAGATAAAAGACCTGCTAGGTGGCCATGCCAGGTCCCTGCCCCCTGTGAGCCTCAGCTTCCTCCCTGTGGAGAGGTGTGGACCTGGGCCGATGGGCTCCCACTCTGTTCCTGGGCAGGGTTGCTCTGCCTCCCATGCAGACAAGGAGGCCCAGAGATGGAGGGACCATGCTTGGCCACACCGAGGGCCACTGCTCTGCTCAAAGGCTCCCAGCTGGGAGGCCAGTGGGGCTGACCCCGTCCTCCCCCACTCACCTGATTCACCCAGGCTGGCGGTGACCCTGCCAGAGGGTAGCCTGACTCCAGACTGAAGCCAGAGCTCCTGAGCTCCAGGCTGGGAAGGAACTGCGTGCCCTGGCTCAGTGTTTTTGAAATGGTCAGCCCTTTGCATCGTGACTGGGATTTTTGCCTCACCCTTTTACCATCCATATCATTCCTTACTTAATATTTTTCTTTAAATCATCGAACTTGTTAACTTAAATGCATTTAAAAAATTATGCCAACACTGTAATAGAAACTAAGCAGTGCTTGCCATCAAAGTGAGTAATAGGCAAACAAACTGGTGACGAGCATGGCAAGCTGTCCAGCCAGCTGGGCACTGAGCCCTGTGCCCTTGCCACAGGTGCTGGATCCGGGACTCCCTGGTCAGCTATGTCACCAACCTTGGCCTCTTCAGCCTGGTGTTCCTGTTCAACATGGCCATGTTGGGCACCATGGTGGTGCAGATCCTGCGGCTGCGCCCACATAATCAAAAGTGGCCCCACGTACTGACGCTGCTGGGCCTCAGTCTGGTCCTTGGCCTGCCCTGGGCCTTGGTCTTCTTCTCCTTTGCTTCTGGCACCTTCCAGCTTGTCATCCTCTACCTCTTCAGCATCCTCACCTCCTTCCAAGGTAGGTCTGGGGAGGACCTCGTCCCCTGGCCCCGGCAGGCTGTCCACACAGGGAGCATGGTTCCGGAAGGGATGTCCCAGGGAAAACTAAAGACTTTCCTTCTTTGGGCCTTAGTCTTCCCATTCAGAAAATGGGAGCATCCAGGCCACAGGGGATGAGGCTTTATTAAGCATCTCTCATGTTCGGGCCCTATGCCAACCCCAGGCCCTGTTGTGAGCCAGCTGGAGGGGGTGTCCTGCTCTCACTGGGTTCCGGCTGGTGGGCAGACTGAGCATGAGCCACGTGTCGACCTCAGAGAGTAGGGAATCAGAGTGGGCCAGGTCATGGACGGTGCCCAGCTGAGACAGGGGATGCTTTCAGAAGGGTGGCCTGGGAGGACACTTGAGGACAACAGAGATCCAGCCACAGAGAGGTCTAGAGCATCCTTTCTCTGGGTGTGCGCACAGATTAACAACAGCACGGCCCTGGGGGCTTGCTGGGGTGCGGAATGCGGCCGCCCGGGCGGCTGGTCACGTCTGCAGTTTAGCAAGATGCCTGGGGATTCACAAGCACATACAGGTTGAGGAGCACCAGCAGGGAGGAGAGCTCCAGGCAGAGAGACAGGCGGGAACTAAGGCCCTGAGGTTGGCAGGAGGCTGCGTATTTGGAGAAGGGGGCGTGGCTGGGGCGGGGCCGAGGGCGGGGCCGAGGGCCTCCCCGCCTCCCACCTCAGTCATCCAGACTCAAGCTTCTGTTCTTGGATGTGCTGACCCGGGACTGCGCTGCCCGGCCATACCCAGGGTCCTAAGGCCAGCCGCCCACACGGGGGCACTGTAGGACGGTAGGGGCGGGTGAGGGAGATGGGTAACGTTCGCGTCTTCATTTCTAACCTGTGAAACTGAGGGGAACTCGAGAGAACGCTGGGTCCAGGGGCAGATCTGGTGGGGCGCCCGGGGGCTGCGCCCGCTGAGCCCCGTGCCCGCCCGCCGCAGGCCTCCTCATCTTCCTCTGGTACTGGGCCATGCGGCTGCAGGCGCGGGGCGGCCCCTCCCCGCTGAAGAGCAGCTCGGACAGCGCCAGGCTCCCCATCAGCTCCGGCAGCACGTCGTCCAGCCGCATCTAGGCCACCAGCCCACGGCCCAGCGAGGAGCAGACGGCCTCTCACGCTGCCGTGGCCCCAGGCTGGGCACAGCCCCTGCCAGCCAGGGCAGACCTAAGAAGGCCAAGGACCCTGGAGGATGGCCTGTCACCACGGCAACCAGACATCCACCTGGCCCTGGGGGCTACTCGGCTCCCAGGTTCAAACTTCAAAGGGCTCACTACACTGCCACGAGGCTGCGGACTGTCCCCACAGCTGTCCCCAGCTGGGGCTGAAGCCTGGTCCTGCCTGTCCACCGAGGCCTGGTTCATTGTTGGGAGGGACCTGCAGGCCCCAGGCTCAGGCCATGGCTCATGGAGGCCAGGTGCCTGCATCCCAAGCCCTGGGCTTCTGCCCAGGACAAAGACATGGCTGTAGCAACTCGGTCCCTGGTGGTCACCATGGCGGCCCTCTTTTCACCCGAGGGTAGCCAGTGGGTTGGGGCCGAGTGTGGAGCTGGAGCCCTGGAGGAGAGGCCGCCTCTTTACCTACCTCTGAGCCCAGTCCTGCCTCTCCACCAGCCTCCAGCCCCCGCTTCGCCTGTCTTCTCCATGTGTCCCCAGTCCTCCGTCCACTGCCTGGTCCCCAGCTCCAGTGCTGTTATTTTGGGGAGTGGCATCAGAGAGAGGCCTCATGCCTGCTGAGAGCTTTCATCCACTGCCTTGGCCTCGGCCTCTTGCCGACTCAGGCTGGGCAGAGACGCAGCAGCTGGACCAAGTCTGTCTGTCCGTCTGCCTGGGCCTCCTTCTGAGTGGCCTCCCCCTCGCTTACGCCCCAGAGGGGCCCTGCCCTCCTGTGGCAGGAACCGTGGGACACAGCAGCCTCCGCTGCTTTCCATCCCAGTACTCCCAGCAGCTGGACTGTCCTGCTCTGGGGACACTGGCCTGAGCCCGACGCCCTCCTAAGGACTCACCTTAAACCCCTGCAAATGGCCGGAACATACATCATGTTGATTCTGTCCAATAAACATGCACAGGTCCATCGCTGGCCTATGCTGGGCAGTAGGGGACACAGATGACCAGATCTGGCCACCCACTCTCTCTGCAGAGTCTCAGCCTGGTAGGTGGAACCCACGCTGACACTGAAGAGCTGCTGGAGACGTGGGTGTGGGTCAGGGGCCAGAGCTCCGGCTGGCAATCCAGGAGGACTCCCTGTAGGAGGCAGCGTCCCTCCTGTATCTCGGTCTTAAAGATGGGGGGGTGTTCTTTGGTGTTTTTTTCAAGGATGTTCTTTTTAAGTACCAATTTGTGTGTCTTTTGATATTAAAAAGAAGTATGTGTCTGTCGTAGAGAATTTGGAAACTGTAGAAGACTATCGAAAAGAAAATAAAAATCCGCTGTCTGTATTGCCTAACAAACCAGCGCGGAGCCCTTGGAGTGTTGCCTTCGCAGCTTTTGCTTGTGCGTCTGTTTAAAGTCACTGATACAGACACTGTGGGGCCAGTCAGGGAACTGGAGAGAAGAGAGGAGTGTGTGGGGAAAGTCAGCCACTGGAAACATCAGCCCGTGGTGACATCGGCCGAGGAGAGCGGGAGGACAAACGGCAGGTTGAGGTGGGCTTGGGAGTCCATGCTGAACTGAAGATTGAACACCCCTCGCAGAGAGGCTGCTGAGTGACTGGCCCCAGCTGGTCACGGCTTGCAGGGATCCATATGGCCAGATCACAGCCTTTCAGGAGAAATCCAGGTTGTGTTGTTAAATTCACCGATTTTTAAATTTTGGCAAATCCAAAAATTCTCTGGCCAGAGAGATGACGCGTGAGGGCTGACTTCAGCAGGTCGTGGGTCACAGGTGGCCAGGGATGGTGACCAGTCTGAAGCAGGTGAGCTGCAAGAATGAGATGACTGGATTGTGGGCCCCACCTTCTGATCCTGCACCCCACCTGCTGATCCTGCACCCCAACTGCTGATCACATACCCCACCTGCCCTTAGATGTGGTTCCGCGAAGTCTTCCCTCCCATCCTGTGACCTGGGTTAGGAGGTCTCCTAGGCTTCTGTCCCCTCAGGTCACCTTCGGCCACCACTGTTTGTGCGTGGGTATAGTCCCCCTGCGGTGGGAGCCGGATCCCCACCCCAGGTCCCAGCCCAGCCTTCTTCCTCCTTTCCTGGCCACCACGAGGGAGCTTGGTAGCGGAGAGAGGCCTGGGGCTCTGGGGTGGGACAGCATGGCACCAAGCCACCGTGGTGGCTGTGGCAGAATGGCAGAGCACAGATGTGGGATCCGTGAGGACCTGTGGGGACCTTGTACGTGGCAACCCCTGCCCCTGCCTCTCTCCCAGATCCACTCCTTCCAGTGGCTTCTATGCCCACCTTTCTCCAGATTGGGGGGTTCTTACACCCACTTCTCCCAAGGACACCCCCTACCCAGCGTCCTGACTGGCAGCGGGAGCAGAGCCGGCTCCTGTCCCCCTCTCTGCCTTGGCGAGAGGGTCTCTGAGCCCATGGCTGGGCTAGGTTGGGGCGGGGCACCTCCTGTGCACTGAACCCCCAGGCAGAGAGCACGGCTCCCCTTAGACCCTCCTCTTTCTTGAACATAGTTCTGAGGCTGGCTCAGGAGTAGACAGGGGTCCTGGGTCAGTCCCAGCTTCTCCATAGGCTCCATGTTGCTCCTGTGGCCTGAGGAGTCTTCCTGGGCTGTGGGCTGCAGGCAAGGGACCACCCTTCCCCCAGGACATGGCCAGGTGGGTGTACCGCTGGCACGGGAACGGATGGGGTGACTGAAAGGTGAATGCTGGCCAGGTCTGACAGGAGGGCTTGAGGCCTGGCTCTCCTGGAGCCTTTGGGACAAGCTGGGGACAGGAGGTAGTGCAAGAAGGTCCCATAGTCGTGTTGGCCCTGGGATCGGGGGGTCCCAGGGCTCTGTGAGTGCCTCCAGGCCGACCCTGGCCCCCACGGGGTCTTTCAGAGAGGCCGTGGAAACGCACGGAGGCTCCTCCTGGACCTGCCTGGCCCTCCCCTGCCGCCTTCTCAGCCCCCCTGGTCCTGGCCTTCCGCCGGGTGGCTGCTTCGTGTCCCAGGCTGCAGGTCTCTGGGCTTCACAAGCTGGCTCTTACTGGCCCCTCTGAGGGCCCGGTTCCAGGTCGGGGCTCTGCGCTGGGCCTAGCATGTCAGCACCAAGTCCCACCTCGCCCCTGCCTGTCTGGGCAGGGAGGAGAGGGAGGCTGGCTGGAGGCAGCTGGCCCTGTGGTCCCAGCTCCCCTGCAGAGGAAGTTCTGGGGCGCAGGAACCCCTGGGCTCTGACCTGCTGCTCCGTGCTGGAGTCCCACCTCCTTCCCACAGCCCTGAGTGACCCCGAATTCCGTCCCCACCCCTCCCCAGGCCCAGAGGACCCAGAAGAGACCTGTTGGGATGCCCTGTGGGAGGGAGGGAGGGCCAGCCTCAGCTCTGGGGGTCTGGGGGTTGCTGGTGACAGCACACGGGGGCCTGCTGTCTTTTGACATCTGAGAGGCCGAGGGACCACCCCAGGGCCTGCCTCACCTATGGCTGCTGTAGGCCACGGAGTGGGAGTGAGTGGGCAGCCCGCCCCTTCGTCAGGGAGGCCCCCGCGTGTTCACTGCCCCCACTTCCCACCCAGGCCAGCAGTGGCCCCTTTAGTTAGGATGACGTGATTTCACAGAACTGATTAGCATTGAGCGGCGTGATAGTGATGCCCCCCCACCAGCAAGTCCGCATGCATCAGCTCCCACGAGTCCTTCCCAAGCTCTGCGAGTGGCAGACAGCTCATGCAGGGTCACTGGCCAGGAAGTGACTAGGACAGATGTCAGCCCAGGCCCGACCATCCGCCAGGGCCCAAGCTCCTGCCCCACCATCCGCCCCTCTGTTCTTCCTGTTCTCCTGCCCAGGGCCAGCAGGGCCAGCTCCTCTGTCCTCCAGGCCCCCGGCAGGTGTGGGCTTGAGTTTGGCTTTGTTCAAATGGGCCGCCTGGTGTCTCTGACCTCGTCCCTGCAGCCAGGCTGTGTGTGGGCTTGGCTCAGCACATCCTGACAAAGCCCGCCTCCCCACCAGTGCTCTGCAGAGGAAATGAGGTCCCGGCTTGCAAGAGGGGGCAGCTGAGCCGGGGTTCCTGACCCTGGGCCCTGCTCATCGCGGTTCCCAGGGGTCTGCCCTGCTGCAGAGGCCCCTGTGGCCACCGCGCCCTGGCCCACGGGTGTACCCCTGCAGGCCGTGGGAGCGGCCCCCAGGGTTGAGTCTGGATCCCTGTGCAGGGGGTCTTGGGGCGGGGAAGCTGGGAGCACGGCCCAGTTCCCCATAGTCACCTTTCACAACTCCGCTATGGCGCCACTGAGCAGGAAGGGTGAGAAAGAGGCCCCCGGAAGCGGCAGCGGGGCGGGCAGGGGGAGGCGGACCAGTGGACGAAGCTGGGTACCTAAGGACCAGATGACCAGAGGGCTCCGCTGGCCACCGATGGCGACACCGTGGGGCGTGGGGGCCCTGCTCCTCCTGCTACTGGCCTCAGGTGAGCGCTGGCACCTCGGCCCCTCCTGCTGAGCCTGGGAGACCCTGTGCTGCAGGAGGCCCAGGGCAGGGAGAGGGAGAGCCAGGGACCAGGTGGGAGGGGAGGGAGCCGCGGTCTGAGGAGCCCACCCCAGCCTCAGCGCCCCTCAGCCTGTCCCTCTGGTGTGTCCTGTGGTCCTGTGGTGGCAGGCTCCCTTGTTTCTCTGCAGAGCCCTTCGGGGGGAAGATGGAGAATGCCCCATCCTAGCTGGGGCTCCCCCAGGCCTGCTCTGGGACAAGCTGTTCGGCTGGCCTCTGGGCCCCTGGGAGGGGTGGGGACATTCTGGAAGCCGTGGGCGTCCACCCACCCCTCACAGGCCCTGCCTCCCAACTGCCGGTGGTCCTCAACGACCGGAGCTGGATCCGGGCTCCCTTGGCCTCCACCTCCCGCCCTGGCACACAGATGTGGGAGGTCTGCAGAGGCATTTGGAGGCCGGGGCCTGGTCCTCTCTCCCAGGATGCCTTTCTCTGCTCCTCAGCCCCTGGCCTTCCCTGTGCCCTCTTGGTGGCTGGGTGGTGGCCCTGCAGTCCTCTTAGGCAGAGGGGGCAGGAGGTGCTCCTACCCCAGAGCCCAGGCTCCTGCTTGTGATGGCCAGCCCGCCGGTCTTCCCGTGCATCTGTGCGCCGTGTGGTTGTGTGACTTTGGCTACATGGATCAGCCTCTTTGGGCTTCAAAGCACCCTCTTCACGCATTGAGAGAGTTGGTGACGTGCAAATTTCTGTCTCCGTCTCAAAACGGTGCACAGTGGCGTGCTGCCCTCGGAGGCCTGGGGCTGGCCCTGCACAAAGCAGGCCGTTGGACTAACTCAGTGGGGAGAATGGCTGCCACCTGGCCTCCCTGGTGGCCTCAGGACCCGGCTCTTCACCACAGCCGGACTTCACTGTTGGGCCTTCAGGGCTCCTCTGGGTGGCGAGGGGTCCCTGATGGTGGAGTGGCCCTCTGGTTTGGGTCAAAGGTCAGCCATTTGAATGACATAAGGAGCTGGGCAGGTTTATATCTAGAGATGGCAATTTGGCCAATATCTTTCCCCATATTTTTTGTCTTAAAAATAAAAAAAAATCTAGTTTAAGTTGAAAGTATTACAGTGCATGATTTTTTTTTTTTTTTTTTTTTTTTTAAGTAACACCTGAGAAGCGTTTTAAAAAATGGCCCCTGGCCACCTCGTCCCAGCACCACCTCCCAGAGGTGGCTCTGAACAGCTCCTGGTGGGCTACTCTGACGGGAGGAGGCACAGGGTCGAGACCCCCTTCCTGCCCCAGCGTGTGAAGGAAACAGCAAAGCCATTCCTGGAAAGGGGCACACGCAGGCTCGACTCCTTCCTAGACCAGGAGACCCGAGGTCACCTCTCAGAGGGGCGAGAATCTGAAAGTTTGGTAAAAGCTGGTTTCATGAGCCTATGAACAAATAGCCACTCTTGCCCACTTTTGGTGGAGTGCTTATAGATGCACCGTTTTTGAAGGAAAATTCAATAGTACTTAATGTTGTTTTTTTTTTTTTAAAGAATGTAGAATAGGGGCTGGGGAGATAGCTCAGTCGGTAGAGTGCTTGCCTTGCAAGCACAAGGCCCTGGGTTCGATTCCCAGCACCAAAAAAAAAAAAAAAGAATGTAGAATAACTGGTGCATAACTGGTGTACTACCATTAGGAGTTAAAATTGGCACATTTATATTGGGACACAGCTTAGCATTGCCTATTTAAATTAAAGCTAGACAAATAGTAATTTAACTTCTAGGTGAGTTTTCAATAGAAATGCATACATTTCTTCACACCGAATGTGCACCAAACAGTACATAAACATTGGTCCTAGAAATAGTGTTTATTATAGGCCAATATGGAGAAAAATGCTAATGTTTTTAAACCACAAAATGAATAAATAACTATATAATATATGCATGTAAGGGGACACTGTACACCAATAAAAATGAGTGGATTATTGCTACCTGAAGCAACATAGATGAATCTCACAATCATGATATTAAGAGAAAGAAACCAGAGACAGAAGAGTACATTCTGTATTATTCTATTTATGTACAAGTTGAAAGACAGGCAAAACTAATCTATGTGTTTGTCTGTTTATTTATTTACTTATTTATTGGAGATTGAACTCAGTCACATGCACATGCTAAGCATGTATTCTCTATCTAGCTTGTTTTTTGTTTGTTTTTGCAATATTGGGGCTTGAACCATGGCTAAGCAAGGGCTCTACTACAGAGCTACACACCCAGCCCCCAAATATTGCAATGCTTTAAAGCACATACATTTTGATCCAGCAATTCTTGTGATAGGAATGTTTTCTATGAATTCTCAACACAAGCTGACAAAGATGCACACCCAAAAATTCTCTTGGTAGCATTGTCCAAACTTGAAAAAATAAAAAAATAAATAAAAAGGAAAAGAAAGTCCCAAACCAAAAACCTAAATACTATTAATAGGGCACTAGGTAAAAAATTGTCTCGCTATCCATATAATGGAATAGTATGCAACTATATAAAGAATGAGATGAAAAGCTCTTCAAGATATATCACAAAGTGATCCTATTCATGTAAATTTAAAAGTGATCTATTTGTCTATCTATCTATCTATCTACACCTCCCCAATCTACCCTGACTAGTCCTGTGAGGTGTGGGGGTACTACCTTTCATCTTGGAAACTGAGGGTCAAAGTGGGTGGAGTCCAGTCAAATGCACAGCCACTGTGGCAGAGGAGGCTGGGCTCCAGCCCACCCCATCAGACTCAGGAGCTTGAGTCCCTCCTGGCCCCTGGGGCCCTGCCCACCCAGCCCCAGTCACTCTCTACCTCCCTCCCTTAGGTTGGGGGGCAGCCCCTGAAGAGCCAAGCAATGCCTGCCTGGGGCTCAGCATCAAGGACCAGTACGACCCCTTCCATTTGAACCGCACGGCCAAGTGCTTTGCCAGCTGCCTGCCGCTGGGGGGCGTCTCCTGCAACGTGGAAAACCTGGAGAGGTGAGGCCCTCAGGAGGGACCCGGGGCTCCTCCGGGGCAGATGTGTCCCATTCCTGGGCCCCAGAAAGTGTGGCTCCCATCTTCTCCTCCCACCTTGTTACTTAGCACCGACATTCCCCCTGACTCAGCCCCCACCCCTTATGAATACTCTGCATCTGCTAGGTCAGGGGACCTATGACTAGGGGATGCAGGAACAAATCAGCCTCGTCTCTGTCCCTGGAAGTTGTAGAGGGACAGATGTGAACATGGACCCGACTGATCAGTGTGTGATCAGACAGAAGTGTGGACAGGTGCCAGATTAGTCCAAAGGAGGAAAGTCTGCCAAGTCTTCCCAGAGAGGGCAACCATGGCAGGGCTTTGAAGAGTCCATAGGAGTTTTCTGGTTAGACCCTGGCAATGGTGGGTGACCAGACTTTCAGAGTCTGGGGGAAACAACAGGTTTTGAGCTGTGAAGCATAATGTGCTGGTGATGGAGGGGACAATGACAAGTGAGACTGGTGGGGGGCTAGGACTGGAAATCAAAGCAGGGACCAAGGAGGAAGGGGCAGTGTAAGCTGGTCCAATATGGGGAAGCAGGGCAGTGCCAAAGGAGTGCGGGCGACTTCGCATTTTAGAAACCTTGCTTGGGCCCCAGGCCGCTGGGCGGGATCGCACTTGCCTAGCATGTGGGAGGCCCTGGGTTCCACTGGGCCCCACAGGGAGGTGGGTGAAGCTGCAGTGGTCTGGACATCAGTGCCACCGTGTGCACTGTGCAGGAGAGAGGGACCAGGGAGATGGAGTAAGGTGACATCAGCCAGGCTGGCCGAGAGACGAGCAAGCCGGGGAGCTGGCATCTTCAAGAGCCATCTCCAAACACGCCCCTGCCTCTCTCCTCCCCTCGCTTCCAATCAAAGCCACCAACAGCTCCTCCACAATACCTGTGGGAAGCCTGGCTTCCAGGTGGAGCTCAGTGATCACGCATCGGAGGAATAATGGAAACTGTGCTCGGGCTTGGTGTTGGGACAGCAGCTGATGGAACTGCATTCTTTGGGTGGCCTGAAAATGGTCCCATCCCAGCCTGCAGCTGCTTCCGTAGCTTCTCAGTACCCCAAGGCTGTTTGGGGGCTCCTCTCTGAGCTGCTGTGTGGCAGGAATAAGCATCTCTGACAGGGCAGGAGCCCTGGGGTCTGTTCCTAGCCTTACTTACCATCTACCCTGGTGCCTTGAGCAAGCCTTCATCACAGCTCCAAGAGGTGAGAGAACTAGGCTCCGAGAGGTTAAGTAACGTGCCCATCCTGGCACAACAATGAAATGGCAAATTAAACATGGATTCGGGTCTGGAAGGACGTAGGAGGGGTGTGTAGTGTGGCACAGGTGGACTCTGACCACCAGAGCTCAAAGGTGGCATTGGACTTTGGACGGGTTAGCTCTCAGTTTCCCCATCTGTAAAATGGGACTGAAAGAACACCTAACCCATAGAACGGTCGTAAGGGCTAAATATAGAATTCAAACACGTTAGCTGTTAGCACTGTCGTTGGATTGCTGGTCCAGAGCACTTGCTGTGACTCTCTCCTGCCTGGCGCATGGGGTGGTCATGGAGCTTGGATGATTAGATAATGTACGTGAGGACAGTCAGTGAGGAGTAGGAGCTCAAGCCGTGGTAGGGTTACTCATGTCAATGACTTTTCCGATTCTAAAAGTAAGACATACTCATCACAAAACATTTGGAAAATAGCTACAGAAAGGAAAATGAGACCTTCCCCTAATCTTGCCATCACGGGAGAGTGATCATGTTCACTGTGGTATATTCCCTTTTAGCCTCTGTGTCACACATGACTCACGACTCATTCATCCGGTCTCCTTTTTGGTGGCTTATACAAGTAGTGTTGCTCTGAGTGCTCTTGATCATGCATTTTGTTGAACACATGTATTTCTGTAGGTATTTTCCTAGGTCTGGAACTGGTGGGGCATAGGATAGGCATAGGACCCTCCTACTGAATTTAGTAGAACTGCCAAGCAGTTTTCTAAAAGGGTTGAACCAGATTTCACTCCTACCAGCCGCTCGTGGTAGTTCTAGTTGCCTCACAGATTTGTCAACACTTGGTATTGTCTGCTTTTCCACTTTAGCCATTCTGGCAGGTTTGGAGTATAGCTCATAATAATTGACAGTACCTTGATGACTTTAAAGGTCAACACCTTTTCATGTATTCACTGGGCATCTTGACACCCTCTTTGTGAAGTGCCCTCTTAAGCCTCTTGCTCATTGTTCTATGAAGCTGTTTGAATTTTTCCTGTGATATTTTGGGGTTCCTCACCTGTTCTTGATACATGTCTCTACAAATATGTGCATGGTAATGATAGTCTTTCTCTTTGTGGGTTTCCTCTTGCTCTCATGCTGTCTCTTGACTGAGCACAGGAGTTCTTAATTTTAGTATAGTGCAGGTTATCAAGATTTTGCTGTCTTGTTTAAGAAATCCTCACCCATCCCTAGACCATGAAGATGCTCTCCTACGTTTTCTTCTAAAAGTTTATTGCTTATCTTTCACATTTATGTCTAAAATCCCCTACGAGTGTGGAAATCTCTGCTCTGCTTTGCAGAGGGTTTGGGTTTAGCTGGTAGCACTCAGACCGTGCAGTTCGGAACTCTGTGAATTGTCTCGAGGACACAGCTGTGTATTTAAGGTTCTTTGGGAGTCTGGGGTTTTGTTTGCTTGTTGTTGTCTGTGGTACTGGGGATTGAACTCAGGGGCACTTGACCACTGAGCCCCATCCCCTGCTCCCTTTATATTTCATTCAGAGACAGGGTCTTACTGAGTTGCTGAAGCTGACTTTGAATTCAGCCTGATGATGCTCCTGCCTCAGCCTTCCAAGACTCTGGGATCGTAGGTGTGCACCCCACATCTGGCTCAATCAATTCCTCTTGTCACCAGTCATGGTCAACACTGACCTGCTTTCTACTCTATCAGTGTGTCTGTTCTTAGCATTTTACATAAAAGACATCATGTAATAAGCTGTCTTTTGACTCCAACTTCCTTTGCTTAGGATATTTTTGAGGTTCGTTCATGCTGTGACCAGCAGGACATTTTCTTCTTTATTTGATCCAGGCAAGACTCCTGTCATGTGTAGATGACATTCTCTCTGCAAACTATCCACCCACCTGGTCCTCATGGTCCTAGCAACCCTCTGATACTTTTAAACAAATTATTTGCATATAATATCTAATTTCTCTACTTGTTCTTCGTAGAAACAATGATCTAAAAAGAAGCACAGAGCCCTATTTTCCAAAATTGATATGTTGAGGTATAATATATATAAAACAACAAAACACACAAATGTTAATTGTGAAACTTGATAAATGTTTACATATTTATATAGACACCCTTTAACCCCCACCTACAAAGCTTTCAAGCCTCACTGAAGGGTCCCTTATGCTCCATTCCAGTAATAACACCCCATCGTGGTAACCATGGTAACCATAATTCCATCATGGTTACCATCATTCCATATCCAAACGCTCTTGTTTAACCTGTTCTCAGGCTACACATAAATAGAGCCAGACAGAGCATACTCGTTGATGTCTGGGTTCTTCCCCTTGTCCGTGTGCCTGTGAAATTCATCTCTCTTTAATTTTTTTAATGCAGCAATAGTTTGTAATCTTTATAGTCATATGGTATTCCAAAATATGAATGTACCATCATTTACCATCTCTTGTGCTGTTGCTGAGAAGTGCAGTTGTCTCTGTGTAGGCCTATCAGGAAGAAAGCTGCCATGAACATTTTTTTGGGCAGAGGTACCAGGGATTAAATCCAGGGATGCTTAACCACTGAGCTACATCCTCAGCCCTTTTTATGGCTTTTTTTTTTTTTTTTTTTTTTTTTTGCAGTGCTGGGGATTTGAACCCAGGGCCTTGTGCTTGCGAGGCAAGCACCCTACCAACTGAGCTACATCCCCAGCCCTTTTTGTTTTATTTTTAGACAGGGTCTCCCTGAGTTGCTCAGGGCCTCGCTAAGTTGCTGAGGCTGGCTCTGAACTTGTGATGCCCTGTTTCAGCCTCCCAAGCCACCGGGAGTGAACATTTTTTTGAACACATCTTTTCGTGGATATATACGCTCGTTTCTCGTGGACCAAGACCTAAGAAGTGGTGTTCCATCACAGACAGGCATGGACTTGTTTTAGTAAGTACTACTATGGTTTTCTGCAGTGGGTATATCCACTTAGACTCCCTGCAGCCATGGGTGGCAGCTCCAGCCCCACACATCTGTGATACTTGGTATTATCAGTCTTCTAAGTTGTAGCCCCCGCTGGGCATGAACTTGTGTTTCATTTGCTTCTGTTAGTTTTGATAGACGTATTGGGGTATGATATTCATCCCATGCCACCTACACATTGTTAGAGCACAGCTCAGTGAGTGTTGGTGTATCTGTACAGCGTGTGGAGCCGACACCACAATCTCTAGACACCTACCTCCCTCTCCACCCAGGTGCCTTACGTCTCTTCTCTATCAAGTTCAGCTCCCATTCCCAGTCAAGGTCAACCACTGCTCTGCTTCCTGCTTGATAGGTTTGCCTTTTCTGGGCCTTAACCTCGAGGGATCCGTACAACTTGTGGTCTTTGGACTCTAGCTACCTTCTCTTAGCATGCATTGAGTTCCGGTTGTGTTTCTAGCATATACTAATATACCGATCACATAGATATATGACGTGGTATTTATTCATTCACCAACTGATGGACATTTGGATTGGTTTCAGTTCTGGGTTATTATGAATAATGTTTCCATGAACATTGGAATTCAAGTCTCCGTGGATAAATGTTTTCATTGGGGGGTGGGGTCGACACCTAGGCATAGGATTGTTGGGCTGTGTGGTTAAGTATGTTTTGTGCCGTAAAAGACTGCCAGACCGTTCCTCAGAGGGACTGTCGCCCCTGCACTCCCATCAAGAATATAAGAAGGCTCTGGTTTCAACACACACCTGAGTTCTCCTCCGTGTTTTCAGGGACAGCCCCTCTCGTGAGTGTGCAGTGAGGTCTCACTGTGGTTTTAATTTGCATTCATAAATGAGTAATGAGGCTGTGCTACTTTTTATGAGCCTATTAGTCCTTTGTAGATTTTCTCTGGTGAAACGAGTATTTAATTTTTTCCCACTTCTTATGGGTTTGTCTTCTTATTAACAATCTCATTATTATTAACAAGTCCTTTATCAGATGTATGATATGCAAATATTTTTCTACCAGTGTATGTCTTCTTCATTTTCTTAATGCTGTCTTTTGCAGATCAAAAGCACTTTTGATGAAATCCAATTAAATTTGCATATGTGTGTTCAATATCATTCATCTCACTCAAGGTTACATATATTTTTCTCCTAAGTTTTCCTCTACAAGAGTATGATTTTAGCTCTTATAATTGGGTTATCCATTTAGAATTAATTTTTGTGCACAAAGTGAAATAAATGCCTAACTTTATGTTATCCTCATTATTACTGTAATTACCAGTTTTGCATTCAGATAGCCAGTTCATTAACCAAAGGATAGCTGAAAGACAAAGGATAGTCTCTCCTTGGTCCATGGAATTGCCTTTGAGAGGCATTTCATTGAAGGCTAAAGAGAAGATTCTGGTACATCCAATCGAGTTAGTAAACCACATCCCTGGGAGAACTGGAGGCATCACTGCCACCATCAGAGACCTGAAAGAAGTGGGGATGGTGACGTCACCCTGCTCAACTCCCCATTGGTCAGGTGCTCTTCAAGGAGGACTAAGGGAAGAGGTTGAACTTCAGCAGGTGGTCAGCCAGCAGCAGCTGCCCAGGAGTGTGCTGATTCCAGCACATGGAGCCAGCCCCTGGTAAATGCATGCCTAATGTTTTCTCTCCAAGCCAATTTTCAAGGAAAGAGTTCACTTTAATCTGCAGCGCCAACAGTATACTGCCACAGCGATTACTTGGGCCCTCCCAGTTCTGCTGTCTGTCAACAGGAGTTCGCAGAGACCTTGACATTCTGCACAGCGCCTCTCTGGTCCCCTGTGTTCCCCACGGTGTGCTCATTAGATCTGATGCGGAGAGTTTGCATGTTGGGTTTTTTTCCATGTTGGGCTTTTTTTCCATGTTGGGCTTTTTTCCGTGTTGGGCCTATTTTACCAAAATAAGTGGTGTGAAGGCCAAAGCCTCGTCTTTTACCTTGAAGGGATCTGCTCACATTCTCTGGATCTCTAAATATCCAGAAAATTCACTGAGCCGATGGACCCCTGAATTTACTCCTAGGTATCTGCCTAAAAGAAAGGAAAACATATGTCCACAGAGACTGGAATTCAGATGTTCATTTGGACACTTTTCATAACAACCACCATGACAATCCTTAATGTGTCTCAGGAAGACATCCAGGATGGGAGAGAAACACCACAAGAGTGCAGCAGCCTATGCCTCAGAGAATTTTCTGGAAATTTAGAGGTCTAAAGAATGTGAGGAGACCCCTTTAAAGTAAAAGACACATTTTTGGGCCTTGTAGCACTTATTTGAAAAAACAGGCACAATGTGAAAAAATACATCCAAAGTAAGCATTAACCAGAACAAATCCAAGTAACTATTAATATCAAAGAAGGTGATGCTTAAATAAGTGCCAATTTTATAATTAATAATTTAAACAGGTTGGGTGTGGTGATGCATGCCTGTAACCCCAGAGGCTCCAGAGGCTGAGGCAGGAGGATTGAGAGTTCAAAGCCAGCCTCAGTAACTTAGGCCCTAAGCAACTTAGTGAGACTCTGTCTCAACATAAAATATGAAAAGGCCTTGGGGATCTGATTCGGTGGTAAGCACCCCTGGATTCAACCTCCAGTACCAAAATAATATAATAATAATAATAATAAATTTAATCATACATCTATGCTTTAAACTTTAGAAATGTATATCTTATTTCACAACTAAAATAATTTTTAAAGTAGCCTGATGTTGTGATTTAGGATCTTTAAAATGGAGAGCACACTTCAATAATTAGGAGGGACATGAGGTGGAAATAAATATTTTATTACTTATGGCTCCTGGGGAGTTGGTGGCACACCTGGAGGCCATGCATGTGTGCGCGCGTGCACACACACACACTTCAGGAAGTGCAGCAGGGGTCGGGGGAGATGAGAGAGGAAGATGCAGAGAGATCCATGTACCAAAGATTTTACTGGGGTCCAAGCCTTTATTCAAGCATTTCTGAAGAGGAGTTCAGTTGTCAGGGTTAAAGGAAACAGACATGAATTCTCGTAGGTCATGCAGTGACTGGGATGTGGTCACTGTGCACAGCTGCATGGCTCAATCCCCAGTAGCAAAAAAAAGTATGCTGAGGCCATGAAAAATTATCACTACACCTGAGAACCAGATCAGAAAATGGTCCCTCGGGAGTGAATTGAGTTGTTTTGCAAAGCAAAGGAATTATTTTTAAGTGCATAAGGTTAATAAATACATGTATATATATATATACACATATAAATATAAACACACACATATATACATGTATATGCATATATAGTTGAATACATGTGCTATATATGGCAAATTGAATATATATGTATATGATTCAGTGTTTTATTTGGCAACAAAATTGCAATGCTTCTATAATTTGTTATTTTATGTAGTAACAATAAAAGTTACCATACTTCTTTGTCTAGATATTTTAAAGGTAAATAAAAGCTAGGATCAATTGGTATAGCTCAATCAACGGGTTTGGACCATCTCACCAGGCTGGCTGCTTTTCTCATGTCTTCTCTGCCAAGCGTATTTGCATATATTTGCATGGTTTGCTGCTTCTATTGCACAATATATTTTCTGTAGTCTCTGGGTTTTTTTTTTTTTTTTTTGCCCTTGGTGGTGATTGTTCAAAAATGATGACAAAATAAAAGACTCCCTTTTTTTCTCCATGGTTACTCCTTTCCAGAAGCTTTAGTCTGGTCACATCTCCATTTGTTCCCCTTCTGTCCTTTTACTACCTGAGCCTTCACCTGTTCAGAATTTCTAGAAAACTTTGGCAGCAGCTCTGAGGACTCCGAGCCTAGGAAATTGATCCCTGGTGCACGGTGAGGTTTCAGCACCACGGAGAGCGCCATGGACCGACTGGCAAAATAAATGCCAGTTAACTCTCGGGTTTTATGTGGTTCCAATGCCAGCTCTGTTTCCAGACAGCCAGTTCCTAGACAGCTCAGTTTTCAAAAGCCAAATTTCTATAGCTCAGTTAGTACTCGATAAATGTGCTGATGTGCTCAGGGAGATATCTCCAAATTAGTAGATAAGGCCAGTAAGCACACGGAAAGATGCTCAGCACCTGCTGGTCATTTGAGAAATGAAAATAAAAAATACAATGAGATCCCAAGAGCCTTTTATTTAGCCCATGAGGATGGCAGAAATTAAAAATCAGACAAAACAAAGATGAAAAATTTCAAGGGTTGACAAGAATGTGGGGAAATGGGGACACTCGTACTTTGCTAGGGCAAATGCAAAATGGTGCAGCTGTGGTGAAAAACCGTGTGACAACTTCTCAAGATGCAGAACCACCATGTGCTCTAGCAATTCTGTTCCTGTGTAAGAATTTAGAACAAGTCTTCAGACAAAAACTTGCACACAGATTTTCATAACAGCACTATTCACACTGGCCAAACATGGAAAAGACCCAAATGTGCATCAATGCATAACCAAAACATGACACATCTATATGATGAAATGATATTTGTTCATGAAAGGGAATAAAATAATTATGATAATTCCACTTGGGTTAACCTTGGAAACACTGTGCTAAGTGAAAGAAGCCAGATGCAAAAGGCCACCTGTTGTATGATTCTGTTTGCCCGAAGTATCCAGAATAGGCAAATTTATCGAGGCACGAAGCCATATTTAATGGTTGCCAGGGGCTGGAGGAGAGAGAGTGACCCCTTAGTGGATATGGGTCTTCCTGTGGAGATGATAAACTGTTCTGGAACTAAATAGTGGTGTGGTCACACAACATTTTGAATGTACTTATTTCCACTGAATTGTACACTTTACGATGGCAACTTCTGTTATATGTATCTTATCACAGCAAAGGTAAACACGTAAAACACTTGGAGGGACCCCCTAGCTGGGATCTGTCAGGACCGACCCGGCTGTTCCCAGCCACCCATCTTCCCCCACAGTGACCCCAGCGCTGATCTGCGGTATTCTGGGTCAGCCCTCACCCCAAGTGTGAAGAGTGGGTGCTCTACCTGCAGGATCCTACCTCCCCCGTCCCCGGCCCTTTGCAGATACTGGCTACACTATGAGCTCTACCTGGTGGAGAAGAGTCTGGCGGAGAGAGTGGATATGCCTTCTGTGAAGGCTTTGCTCCGGAACCTCAGCACCGACATCTCGGAAGATCTGCTTTTCTCTCTGAAGCCCTCTCAGGTGAAGAGCTCTCCTGAGCCCCTCTGGCTGGCCCTGACCCTGCTGTCCTTGGGTGTACATTTCCAAATTCTGAGAGAGCCACAACAGGAGCCAGGTGCCCATCAGAGCCTAACCCTCCGGGCTCCCTTCGGTACAGCTCTCCCGCCCTGTGAACGGGTGCTAGTGAGTTAACTGGATGCGCGGACCCTGGTACCGCATGGTCTAGGGTGGCAGGAGGAGACCTCTGGGAGATCGCTGAATTGAGAGTCAGAAGAACAGGGTCTGGTCCTGGTCTTCCCCACCACTGCCCTGATGTCCTCCAGGAAGTTCCATCTGTAAGATGAGTTCTCAAGCTCCCCAAACCCCCATGAGCTTTTCTACCCAGGGAACACATTTGAAGCCAGGGAAAGGATGCACTTGGCAGCAGAAGGGCTAAATGGGAGGTCTCTGGGTCTCCTTTGGTTCAGATTCAAATTCCAGCTCTGCCCCATACCAGCCATTACCGTCGTGGGCAAATGACTTTTCTGGGCCTCAGTTTCCCTCAGTGAAATGATGGCGGTATTGCTACTCTGTGGGTGATTGGGAGGAGTGCGTGAGATAACTCACAGGGCTTCCTGATAAAGGGAGGGCTCCCGAGCCTGCAGCCTCCCTGACGGCGTGTATTTCATGGCAGGTCCAGGCAGCCAGGCAACTGATTATCCCCGAGGGACTTTTAGGTCTGCCTAGAGAAAGGAGAAAGGGAAGTCACAGAGGGTCTTTCTCGACCATTTACTATGTCACACAAGCAGCTGAGTCCTCTGCATGGCATGGTCTTTTCAACCAGTTTGGACTGAGAAAGAGAAAGCCGGGGCCTTTGGTTCCGACTCTTATCTCCTCTCTTCCAGTGCACCTTGGGATGCTTCTGAGGTAGGGACCAGGTGGGAGCAGCTGCAGCCCCCTGGGGAACCAGGGAGATCAGAGAATGAAGAAAGTGTGCTTTGTAATTATCACAGAAGTTTATTCATGTTTTGACCTTCTTAGTTTTTAAAAAATTTGTTGTTTGGCAGGAAGGATTTCATGCAGTGAGTCCGTGTGTCCTTCATCTCTGCCCTGTTGTCTCCCTTCCTGAACTTCTTTCCTGCTGGCCTGATTCTTTCCACTTATTCCTGAGTCAGAAGTCAGACACTGTCACCATGGAGCCCTGTGTAAGCACGGGGCTGTGAGGTCCCTGGCCCACAGCACATGACTGCTGGCCTCTCCACCCTCGCCAACCGCAGCTGCCCGGGAGTCTTCTCTCAGCAGCTACCTTCAGCCTAGGAAGTGGCCATGTAGGAGGTGGTTGCTGTTTTCCATACTGGGGACACTGAGGCTGCACAGGTGCCATTGCTTGTTCAGGCGCCCATGGACTAGGAGGAGCAGAGGTTGGACTATGCCCGGTGTCTTGCCCCTCAGGGCTCGTGGTCTGCAGGTGCCTCCCCTCCACCCAGCATGCCTCAGTTTCCTCTGCCAACTAGGACAGTGGCAGGACCTGCCGTAGGGGCTGGAGCTGCTGGGCCTGTGATTGCAGGTTCCGAGGCAGGTGATGACGGGCGAGGACAAGCCCCCTGACAGAGTCCGACTTCCCAGGAGCCTTTTCACCTCCCTGCCGGGCAACAGGTCTGCAGTCCGGTTGGCTGTATCTGTTCTGGACATCGGCCCTGGGAATCTCTTCAAGGTGAGGAGTCAGGTTCAATGCTGGGTTCTCCACGGTCCTGTGCAGCAGCCTGGCCTCGCTGGAGACCTTGGGGTTGAGGGGGAGGGCGGGAGACCCAGCCCTGCGTCTCTGGAGCAGCCAGGTCACCCAGAGCCTTTTCTAGAGGGTGTGGGCTGCAGCTTCCACTGCCCTCCACTCAATAACCCCTGGCTTGCATAGGAGACCCCAGTGTGCTCATGTGTCCTTGCACAAGCATGCACGTCCTCTTCCATTTCTGTACACACGCAGTTGTGTATGCACACACTTGACCACATCCACGTAACAGGTATGCTCACGCCCTTGCACATGAGAACCAAGTGTGCGTACCCAGAGGTGTGTGGCCACTTGTGTGTAGATATGGGTTCTCCTGGGTGTGGATGTGCTCACCCACCTGAAGATAACCACCACCCCGGTCTCTTGGCTGATCTCAGTGCTGTGCCCTTCTGAGCAACAGGGCAGAGGAGCTGGGGCCCAGCAGCAGAGGGCTGCTGAGTGCAGGGCTTGTGATCAGCTGGTATGGAGTGCAGGCCTGGCCCAGCCTGGCCCATGCAGGAGCTAGTGGAGTAGCAAGAAGAACATTGCCCAAGTCCTCTTGGCCCCCTGGCCCCCTGGCCTCAGACTTTGTCCCCTAAGCGAGGGCCACAGGTCCTGGAGGCTCCAGGATCTCCAGCCAGGCAGGGTTGGGCAGTCCCTCCTTCAGCCTGACCTCCCCCTCCCCTCCCAGGGCCCCCAGCTTCCCCTGGAAGATGGCGGCAGTGTGTTAAACAACCACGTGGTGGGCTTGAGCTTGGGCCACACCCCTGTCGCCAGGCTGCCAGAACCTCTGGAGATCACCTTCTCCCACCAGCCTCCGCCCACTGTGAGTCCCTGCCTGGGGCCCAGCAGGCACTGTCGGGCAGAAAGGTGGGTGGGCACACACGGGCATCGGGGCTCTGAGCAGAACACATGGGGCCTTGCACCCAGTCCTTCCCATCTGCCCCGGAGAAGCCATTAGGGACGTACATACGATTGTGCCAGAGACACCTGCTCATTGTGCGCCCAGGTGTCTCCAGACACCCTCCCACTTCTGTGCTCACAGAGGTGTATGTGAGGACCAGGCAAGCCCATCTGCACGCATAGCTGCCCACGCCATGCTCCCTGAGGCACAGGTGCAGACACGCAGACCCTCTACCCATAGCCCCCCCCACCCGCCATTTCTGCCTCACGTGCTGGTCCAGGCTCATCCAAGGATGCAGGCAATTTTCCTGTGCAAACCATGGGGTGGATTTCTACCCATGCACGCCCAGGCTAGACCCCTGGGGACGTGTGTCTCCACTCCCCCCCTCACCCCTGCCCTGTCCTTCCTCTCTTTTGACTACCACCCGCTGATTCCAGAACATGACTCTCACCTGTGTATTCTGGGATGTGAATAAAGGTAAGGCCTGGAGGACCCTATCTGGGGTGAGAGAGAGGAAGACGGTGGGCTCCCATGGGGTGAGGCTGGGTTCCCGCCTCAGGACCGTCCTTCCCTTCCTCTGTGTTCCCCTCTCCTCCCCTCCAGGGCCTACGGGGGACTGGGATTCCAAAGGCTGCTCCACCAGGCTCGGAGCTGAAGGGACTGTCTGCCACTGTGACCACCTAACCTTCTTCGCCTTGCTGCTGGTAACAGCCCACTGCACTCTGACCCCCAGTAGTCCTGCCCAGGGAGGGGCTTCCTGACAGGTCCAGGGCCTTTAGGGTACATGGACCTGCTCTCCAACTGATGTTGTCCTTGTCATCCAGAGGCCCGTCTTGGACCAGGCCACCGTGCAGGCCCTCACTCGCATCTCCCAGGCAGGCTGTGGAGTCTCCATGATCTTCCTGGCCTTCACCATTGTTCTCTACGTGGTTCTGAGGTGGGTGGCCCTGGACCCAGCGCACAGCTCCCTCACGTCCTCAGGGGAGGCAGCCGGGCAGGGGAGAAAGCATCCTGGCCGTGCAGCCTCGTGCGGACGCCCTCACCGCTCCTCACTCTCCTTGCCAACTGAGCCTGGTGGAGGTGAGAGGAGGCTGCTTCGGTTTCAAGTGGCAGCAACTCAGATTGTCTTAACCAACCCTGAAAGGGCATAAGCGGGTCACACGTATGGGCTTCAGGTAGGGTTAGATCCAGAGGCTCAAAAGAGGTCCCTGGGTCTTGGTCTCTTGTGCCTCTGGCAGTTTTTCTCTTCCCATTTACCAGTCGTGGCAGGCAGCCTCACACTCGGGGCCCTGGGAGCTCCCGGTTCACATCACAGCTCCTCGGGGGCTCAGGCGAAAACAAAACCCCGAATCGAGGTCTTTGGTAAAAACACATTTTATTTTGAAATAATTATAGACTAAGTGGAACTTGCAAAAATAGCAGAGTCCATAGTTCCTCCCCACAACGCTCCCCAATGGTGACATCTTGTGTAACTATAAAGTATCCAAGTCAGGAAGTTGACGGTGGAACAGGACTTGGAGTGGAACCCAGATTGCCTTCCGCTACTGCCATTTTAAATACACATGGACACGTGTGCAGGAATGGGTATATACTTAGCAGGATCTGCTCCCAGATGAAAGGACAAGGTTCCTTATCCAATCACTATTCAGAATGTCATGATGGTGTCAGGCAAGCATTAGCCATGAGTGGGACCTGTGTGAGCCCAGTGCCCTGCAGTGGTCACCGGCCCACGGACCTGGCCACATGAGCCGTCTATCTATCCCACACATACACCAGAGCCATCTCACTGGTCCAAGCTGGACCCTGTGCCCACAGGGTCACTGTGGTCAAGGGCTGGAGGGCACCGGCTGGCCAGGCCAAGCCATGTACCTGCTCCTGAATTGCAGCTGATAAAGGACCAGCCACCAACTATCCCCCACAGGCCATGGTTGAGTGTCAGGAAAGGTGTTCTTTAGGGACTGTCTCCAAAAAGGGGCAAGGGTACAGGAAAAGCACAGAGAGTGAGGGCTCAGCCACCTTGCTTTCCTGGGCCCCGGCCCTGGTGACTTGAAGGAGCAGCCTGCACCCCAGCCTTCCCGTCCCCCGCTCTGGAGGGGCCTTGCCCACGCTCACTATGACACACCTGGCAGCCTCTGGGTCGCCTGCCTGCCTTCTCACAGCCTTTGAGTTCGTCACCAGGTGGCCCTAGGCTGCAGCCCCCGTGAGCCCCACCCATTTCATCATCGCCCTCACACCGTGGCCACCTCCCTCTCCAAGCTCCTGACCACCTCATCCCAACTAGCTAAGCGTCACTGTGTTGCTGAAAACATCCAAATCAGCCTGGGCCGGGGTCTGGAGAGTGTGGAGACAGCTCCCCAGAAGAAAATGTCCCCAGGGAGTTTGGGAAGCAGAACAGGAGTCTGGGAGGCCGCGGAGTGGAGTTGAGGATCAGGGAATGGCCTTGAGAGCAGGACTGGGCGTGGCCGGGCCTGGGCGGCATAAGAAAGCAACTCACACTCAGGTGACAGCAAGTTACACAGTTTAGTTGAAGCAAAGTGAAGGCATGAGACTGGCAGGATCCAGAATACACAGTGCCTCGCAGGCGGCAGCAGGGCTCCTAGGCCCAAGGGAACTCACCCTCTGGCTGCTGGCAGAGACGGACACTGGACCATCAGGCAGGAGCAAACCATGGGGCTGAGATCCATGGGCTGTTGGGGTAGAACCTGGACGATGGGATGGACAGGCCTGGGAGACCCATGGGAGCTGCAGCCCTGGAGTCTCTCACTGGTCCTTCTTGCCCCAGGCTCTTCCTGCAGAGATTCAAGTCAGAAGATGCCCCCAAGATCCACGTGACCCTGAGTAGTAGCTTGTTCCTCCTGAATCTAGCCTTCCTGATCAGCGTGGGCAGCGGCTCGGCCGGGTCCCATGCTGCCTGCTGGGTTCGAGGTGCCATCTTCCACTACTTCCTGCTCTGCACCTTTACCTGGATGGGCTTGGAAGCTTTCCACCTCTACCTGCTAGCCATCAGGGTCTTCAACACCTACTTCAGCCATTACTTCTTGAAGCTGAGCCTGGTGGGCTGGGGTAGGTGCTGTCTGGATGGGCAGGGGGATGGTGAGCCTGGGGAGAGGGAAGGGTGTTCCTGCCCCTCCAGGACTTGAGGGATGGGCAGCTGGAGGGGATTTGGGAGAGGACATGCTAAGGGAGCCCTGGAAATGCCACATCTTCTGCCCTTGTGCCTAGGCCTGCCTGTCCTCATGGTCATTGGCACTGGAAGTACCAATAGCTATGGCCTGTACACCATCCGTGACCAGGAGAACCGCACCTCTCTGGAGCTGTGAGTGGAGCTGTGGAGACCGGGTGGTAACAAGCCTCTAGCTTCACATATCAGTGCCACAGGGAGGTGGGGGAAGGGCATCCTAGGAAGATAGACCCAGGATGTCAATCCTAGAAGGACCCTCAGGTCCAGCTGGCTTGTGGCACACGGGTAAACTGAGATCTGGACAAACGAAGGAAAATGGGAGACAGAAATAAAATGGGAGAGTGGGCTCCTTCAGGAAGGGGGAGGGAGAACTGGACCAGGAGACAGCAGGCCCCACTCTGGCCTGGGCCACCACCAGCTGCCATGGTGATGCCCACCCCCGGCCTAGTTCTCGGCCTGGTGAGTGCAGACCATGCTGGATTTCAGCCCCTGCCCAACCCTTGTCCAGGTGCCTCATGCAGGGCATGACCTGCCCAACCTTTCCCAGCAGCCCTGGGTCTAGCCAGCCTCTGCCCCCGACTGCTGTGGGTGTGACCTTGGGAAAACTGTCCCCGCCCAGGGCTCCGGTCTCCTCTTCTGTACCCTGGGGAGCTGATGGACACGCCCTTCAGGCCTTTAGCCCTGCAGTGCAGGGAGTAGCGGAACTGGCTGAGCCTCCAGACTTCCACCCAGTGGTCTCCAGGGCCCTGGCCCCACGGTTATGAGCTAGGAGGATTGGGGGATCCTTGGGCCTGTCTAAATGCAGGGTCCGTGGAGGCCAATAGGTCGTATGAGTACACATGGTGGCCAGGGGAGGGCTTCCGTGGATGGGAGCCACTGTCCATCTAAGGGGCTCCAAGGAGAGCATCCACAGGGCCACCCACGTGTAGTACTATAGGAGAAGCAAGACTCTGGGTGTCTATGACAAACTGACTACAAATTCGTAATTTTTACAACATCATGTGGAGCAAATGAAACACGCCTTTGGAGTTGATTTGGTCCTTTTGCTCCACTGTCTAAGGAGACCCCAAGCCGAGCTGTGCGGTGGTGCACACCTGTAATCCCAGTGACGGGAGGCTGAGGTGGGAGGATGGCAAGGTCAAGGTCAGCCTGGGCAACTTAGTGAGGCCCTAAGCAACTTAGTGAGACCGTGTCTCAAACTAAAAAAATTAAAAAGGGCTGGGAAAGTGGTTAAGCACCCCTAGGTTCAATCCTGTCAAAAAAATAAACAACTAAAGAGACACCAGGAGGAACATGTGGGTGCCCCATACTCAGTAGAAGAGAAAGGTATGGATGGTGGAGATGCGGAAGGTGTGTTCCAGGTCACAAAAGGTCAGTGGGGCTCACTGGCCAGGGCTTACCTCTCCCAGTCCCAGTGGCCATCCACTTCCTCCAGGTGCTGGTTCCGGAAAGAGCCTGCCCTCTACGTCACCGTGCATGGCTACTTCCTCATCACCTTCCTCTTTGGTGCCGTGGTGCTGGCCCTGGTGGCCTGGAAGATCTTCACCCTGCCCAGGGTCACAGCAGGCAAGGAGCAGGGGCAGAACTGGAAGACCGTCCTCACCATCCTGGGCCTCTCGAGCCTGGTGGGCGTGACCTGGGGGCTGGCCATCCTCACACCCCTGGGCCTGTCCACCATCTATATCTTCGCCCTCTTCAACTCCTTGCAAGGTGAGACTCCTGGGCCACTGTCCTGTCTGCACCAAGAGGTGCTGGGAATCAGGGAGAGGGTGGTGTGCAAAATAGGATTCCTCTCTGGTTAATTCAAATCAAAAGTATTGGTTTTAAATCTCCAGGGCTCTCTTACAATCAAAAGCATCAGGGTGGCTGACTTCACGGGACCTGCTACCAGGATCAGGAAAGCCACCCAAATCAAAGCAGAGACATTCCCCATCTTTTCTCTGGAGGGCTGTGTTGTCTGTAATGTACCATTTGTGAAAACTCCTTCATTCTTCTCTCTCTGCTTGCTTGTTACTACCCATGGCCCTACATGACTGTCCAATGTGACCCACCTCAACCCAGGGGACTGTCAACCCAGGTGACTGTCTCTGGTCCAACCAGCTGTGAAAGAAGGGCAGGGTCATGTGACTTGGTATCCACATGACAGGGCAGGTCGCACAGAGTCTCTGGAGCTGTTGAGGTGAGAAGGCAGTGATTGCTATGTCTGCTCCCTGCCCTGACTGGGGCCTTCCTCTGACACCCCAGCAAAGGAGGAGAAACCCAGGGTATGGCTCACACTTTCCTTCCCACACTGGATCTCTTTGCTCCTCAGTTTCCAATTCTTCATGCACAGATCTCAAAGGGACATCATGCCTGGCTGCGAGGTAAACAGGCAAGGGTGTGACGAGACTCACTGGGAACCCCGTCATCCCAGATGCAGCAGGTGCAAACCTACAAGACCAGGGCTGGCTCCCAGTGCCCCATGAGATTATGTGGCATGGTGATTGGGTCCAAGCCAACCTGAATTCAAGCTCAGCTTCACCTGCCTCTCGGGCAAGTCATTCAATGCCTCTGATCCTCATCTCTAAAGTCAGGACAATCCCAGCATGTTCTCACCAGATCATGTTGAGTAACTCTGATCTTGCCCAATGAGACACAGCAGGTCTTTGATATGTGGAACTGTATTAATAGCAATAGCAACGATTGCTTTAGGGCCATCTGAGGAGGTCTCCGGTTGAAGAATCATTGAGTCCACCTCTGGAAAATTCTAGAGGTTACGAGTTAGGGAGAGATACATCTTGAAATTATAGATTGTGTCATTATTCTTGCAGAAATTACCTTAATATTTAAGCCTGCATGCCTCACTCTGCTGAGTTCATTTGCTCCTGAGTCTGAGTTATTTGGTATTTCTATCTTCCTCCCAACACACCCAAGCCTGCAGTGCATTTTGATTGCCCTTGAGTCATCTCAGTGTTATTATTGCTGTGTAGCATTTTTGTTACAAATTCCTTTGAAACACAAAGTCTTCACTTCTCATTCAGTTTTCTACACCCCATGCCTTCCTTCTTCTTGCTGAGGCGCATCCTGTAGTAATCCTTTATGGAAGGATGGTAGGAGACCCCACCACAGTGGGTTTGTGTGTCTGAAAGTTCTTTTATTTTGCTTTCTCTTCTGTGATAGATGTATAGGGGTTATTGTTTTGTTTGTTTTGTTTTTTTTAATTTCAAGATCTTTGTTTTTCATTTCCAAGATTTCCACTTGGTTCTTTTTCAGGAGTAGGCTTCATTGTTGCCTGGTATTTTCAGGAGTCCTTGAAGGTTTGCAATGGAGTCCTTCTGCCCAGGAGCCCAGGCTGCCCTGTCCCCTGCAGACCCTCCCATGCTCACTGAGTCTTTCTCCCTACAACAGGTGTCTTCATCTTCTGCTGGTTCACCATTCTCTACCTCCCGGCTCAGATCTCCGCACCTTCCTCCTCGGGGGGCACTGCCCGGCTGGACCAGGCCCCCTCTGTGTCACACGAGTAGACAGACGGTCACAGCCCGTGCCCAGAATCAGCTCCCACCTGCTCTGTGCCCTCGGCACCTCCCTGCATCCCCAGGAGCCTGGGTTGCTTCCTCTTTCCAGTTTGACTGCCAAAGAAAAGAGTGGAAACCGCTGGATCCTGTGCCCTCCAAGGTCCCATCCAGATACGTCCACAGATCCAAGAGTCCACAGATACAGATTGGCAGGAGACCGAGGTCCTACAGTCCTGAGACCCCCACAAGAGCATAGAGTGTGCTTTCACCCTGCCACCTGGCCTCCCTAGCAGAGCAGCCTTCTCGCCATTGCCCACCTCTGGTCTCAGCGGGTCCTGAACATGGAGAGCAGAATCTTAACTGGGAAGCCCCTGGAAGGAGCCCCCAGCCTCCCTGCTCCTCCCTTTGTGCCTGTCCCCCTGCAGCTCTGCTTTTGAGCTGCCTGTCCTGGTGAGGGACCTTCAGGAGGGAGGTTTGTTTTGGGGGTGGATCAATCCTCCAGCTGAGCTTGTCCTGGCCTCTGCCTGTCCCACCAGGGAACAGACCCTACCATTCAGGGGACTCCAGCCCCCCAGGTTCCCCAGGGACACTGAGTTTCAGAGGCCACCGAGTGTGTGCGCAACCTGGAGCAAGTCCCCTCCCCCGTCATGACAGCCTGGCGGGTGGGCCGGCCAACCTCTGAGCTGCGTCATAGTGGGGCGGAGGCCATGGGTCCAGAGCTCCACACAGGTACTCGTTCAGTGTGTGGGACCCAGGGAAGTGGGGAGAGGGCTCGTCGGGCAGAGGTGGGCTTTTCCAGTAGCTGGCCCTCCATTTCCCAACCATGGGCAGGTCCCCTCCGTAGGAAGCACAGGTGGCAGAAGTAACAGAGGCAGGGGCAGAGAGACACAGAGAGACAGAGCCTCCAGGGACAGGCTGACGCACACCTCTGCCTCTCTGTCAGAGGTGGCCCTGGAGAGACACAGCCCCCTGCGTGTCCCAGCCAAGAGAGCCCCGGCCTTACTGACTCACCCCCTCCCAGGCCACCCAGCCTCCAGCTGGACTTGCTGCAGTTGGAGAGCCATCGTCGTGACCAGCTGCTTCCCGCAGCCCCCAAGCTGTGGACTCTGGCCTCTCTCCCCCGCCAGCAGTGGGTGCTGATGTCCACCCGAGGGGCCTCCTGGCTTCTCTTCCCACCCAGCAAACAGAGCCACCAAAGACAGGAAGGAGGGGCTGTGCTTGATGCAAGTCACCCTATTATGGAAAGGAAATCCTGGGATGGGGACGCTGGGTCAGTTGAACCACAGTGTGCTTTTGTGGACAAATTTGGTATCTTTGGGGGCTTATCTTCACAGATGTCTGTTTCTCAGGCTGAAGGTCTTGGCTCTTTGCCCCAAGGTCTCTGAATTGGGAACCTGAGTATCCTGGAAAGCAGCTGTTCCAGAGTAGGATGGTCCAGGGTTTAAAGTCTGCCTCTGCTGCTCAGGAGCTGTGTGGCCCTGGTGTGCCACCTCGCCTTTCTGAGCCTCAGTCTCTCCTGCGTAAAATGGGGATTATCAAGTCTTTGCCTCAACCCTGAGGGGCAAAATAAAGTACCCCAGTAGCAATTAGTTGGCTCCCTCCTCCCCAATCCTTCCTTTGACTTAAAGAAAGATCAGTCCAGCTGTTGAAAGTGAAATGGAGACCCAGAGAGGCCCAGCAACCTCCCAAATAAAGCCCCTCCACTCTTCCCAGGACATTTCCTGGGTTCCATAACCATCACCTTGCCCAGCCCCAAGCCTCAAGGGAGCCCCGACTTCTCAGATGTGCTCAGTGGGGTGTGGGATCAACCACACCAGGCCCCTGGCCACTGGCTCCCTGGGGCAGAGGGGAGGTATGGCTAACATTGGGGGTGTCCTCCTTTTCTAGTTGGCTCCCCACCCCAGGGCCAGGCAGGGGCTGAGGGACTACAATGCCTGCGGTCACTGCAAAAGGGTCTCCCAGAGCCAAGCAGAGAGGCCTTAACCTCCCCATGGCGGGAGCTGAGGGACAAGGGTCCTGAAACTGAACAGCAGCACTAGCAACCTAGGAGGGGTCAAGTCATGCGTAGAGCACACCTCTGAAGTCACTGCCTCGGGGACTTGCCTGGAGCAGGTCCCTCACCTCCTGGCTGGCAAAGCAGGGAGCCCAGTAGCTGCCCCGAGGGTGGGTGCAGGGGATGATTACCTGAGATGGTGGTCGCAAGGACTGCCAGCGTCTGTCCCTCCGGCCCAGCAGGAACGTGACCCCAGCATGTCCTGTCTGAGGTCATGGTGTGCTGCTGGGAGGGTCCTCTCCACCCCGGCTTCTTGCCTGGTTCTCTATTCTGCCCAAGTTTCTTTATTTTTTCATTATAGCATAACATAAATAAGAAGGCTTATTTACCCCTTGCTGTCAGGTGAACAACTTCAGATGAAAAGATAAAACATTCTTTACAAATTGTTCTATTAATCCAATGCAAGTCCAGTCATAGTGCCAAGCGAGTCTTTAGACTCTCCCAAAATGTCTGCTAAGATTTTTTATGGTGATACATAAAACTGCAAATTGTTGAGTCAACCTTACTGAAAGAGGACATAGGAGGAGGACTTGACCTCCAGATGTAGAGGTGTTATGAAGCCAAAGAGGTAAAACCAGCCTGGAGACCCTGCGGGGACAGGAAGGCAGGCCAGCGGAACAGAGCAGAGTGCTCGTTGGCAGACCCACGTGCCCTGGGGTGACTTCATACACAACCAAGGCGGGTTGGTTGCTGGTGGTGCTGGAAAACTGGTTCATTCTAGGGAGAAAAAAATGAGATACGATCCCTACTGACCCTTCCACGGAGGTGACGTCAGGTGGATTAAAAGCTTAAGCAGGAGGGTGAAACTGTAAAGTCAATGTAGGAAAATATTTTTGTGAACTAGGTATAGTGGGTAGGGGACCCAGGCCCCGATATCAAGTACGCTAAGGACCCTGTCTATAAAAATTAGTGCCTGGGAAAGGGAAAGTTCCCCTCCCCCAGGATCTGACCACCTTCCTTGAAGTGTAAACGCCCCTGTGGAGGCTCCGGGCCCCAGGCTAGAGATTTTACCTCTGAAGAGGAACCAGTCCCCTTATCAAGCTCTGCTTCTGTAAACACGCTTCCGCTTGAAAACCCTCACACACAATCATATGTCACGTTCTGAGAACTTGTGCACAACTACGTATTGTTTTAGAGGAGAAAACTTGTGACATTAGATAAATGTTGTGAGAACCTGGTAAGGGGCACCCAGAATCTGGAGTGCTGATCTCCTCGGCACCCCACCCCAGTGTCAAATAAAGTTAGGTTTCTCCCACTCTTCCAGTGCTGAGTGCCCTTTGCTGCTTCTTGCCTGATTCCCACAACATAGGGACAAGGAAGGACTTCTCAAAGGAAAATTCACCAAACATCAGACATCAAACTGATACATTTCGTTACGTTAAAATTGAGGTTTTCCTCCCGGTGTGGTGGCACATGCCTGTAATCCCAGCAGCTTAGAAGGCTGAGGCAGGAGGATCTCGAGTTCAAAGCCAGCCTCAGCAACTTAACGAGGCCCTAAGCAATGTACTGAGACCCTGTCTTTAAATAAAATATTAAAAAGGGCTGGAGATGTGGCTCAGTGGTTAAGTGCCCCTGGGTTCAATCCCCACTACTAAAGAAAAAAAAAGAAAGAAAGTCTCCTTCTGTTTAATGAAGGAGACTAGGGCCAATGTTAACATACAGGGACAGAACAGGGGAAGGTATTTGCAACACCTAAAACCAAGGACTAACATGTGGAAGTCTTGCAAACCAAAGCAAGAACGCTTCCCTAATAGAGAGAAATGGGCTGAGGTTTCCAGAACGGGACACTAATGAGTTAGACACAGGCACACTACAGAGCATCACTCATTGGCTGCATGCTAAAATGACAGTGGCATCTTGTGTCCCTAGACAACTGCAAACATTAGAAATCTAGACAACGCCAGCTGGCAGGGTGGGGGACCAGGATCCCCAACGCCCTGAAGAGGCAGGAGGGCCCAGGCTGCTTCGGCTGCCTGCAGAGAAGCAGGGCTATGCTGGGCGGAACCCACTCCTGGGTGCCCATCCCAAAGAAGTGTCCCCTCAGGTGGAAAAGGGACACCACCCACGACGTGTAGCATTGCCCATGGTGGCAAATTTGAGTGCTCCGCCTGGCCTAGCCCACGGCTGGAGTCGCCCCAGAAGCAGAAGCAAGGGAATTTCGTTAAGGGACGGTCGCAAACCACCCAGAGGGAGGGCCCCTCCATTCCAAAGGCAGAAGCACGCACATCAGGGTGACAAGTTCCCAGCATCTGTTAGGGGGTTGCTGTGGTCTGGGAAAGGTGTGAGGGTCCTCCAAGGGCTCATGAGTCGAGATCCAGGCCCACTGTGGGGTATTAAGAGGGTGGAAACTGTTGGCTGTGGTGTTGAGAGGCGGGGACGCGGAGGTGGTTAGGATTCCATAAGACCTGAGGTGGGGTCCCCAGCACGGTGGCTGGCACAGCACTCCCTGCTCTTGATGCCCTGGGCCATCTTGGGTTTCTGCCCTCATGACAGTCGTCACCACCTGTGAGCCTTGAACCTCCAGAGCTGGGAGCTAACTAATCCACCTTTCTTTACAAAAGTACCCAGCCCCAGAGATTTCCTTATAGAGACACAATACAGACAGGGGAACTTGTGTCCAGGGGCTGCAGGAGAAGGTGTCCTACCCAGCTGTGTCTGCGACAGGGCCAGGCCTGGAGTTTACTGGAAGGTGGAAGGAACCTGGCTCAGGGCTGTGGCTAGTTCTACATGTTCAGCAACAAGTTTGATCTTCAGTGTTTCTGGCAACCAACCTAAAGAGCTTTAGACCGGTGTCAGGGAAGGCTCAAGGCACCAGCTGGGGCTCAAGGCCACAGGGAAAACAGGGTGTTCTGTTTCTCAGTCAGGACGGAGAAAGTGGAGTGAGCTGGAGGCCCTACACTGGGTGACCCACACTGGAAGGACAAAGGACTGAGTAGTGTGGCTGGATGGATCTTAAACCCGCAGCTCTCAGCCAAAGTATGAAACAGAAGGATATGAAAACAATACCATTTACAGACATTGAGACAAAACAATGCTCATTTTGGGAAAATAGCACATATCAGAATGATCACCTGTAGAGAGACAGGTACGGTGGCCACACCTGTGATCCCAGTGACTCGGGAGGCTGAGGCAGGAAGATTGTGAGTTCGAGGCCAACCTCAGCAACTTAGTGAGATTCTGTCTCAAAATAAAATAAAAAGGGTTGGGGATGTAGTTCCGTGATAGAGCACTCCTGGGTTCAATCCCCACTACCATAAGAATAAAAAAATTTTTTTTTTTTTTTGCTTATACTGGATGGGGAATGGGAATGGATATATAGAGCAAAGGTAAAAAATAAATATGTAAAAGAAATGAGACGCCTTGGAAAAAACAGGAAAATGAAGGCAGTCGTCCATTCTGCCAGCCCCACACATGCCCTGATCCCCTTTCCTGCCTTCACCCACGCAAGTTCCTCCTCTCAGGTGTATCACTGCCACCGTGTACCAAGACTGATGCTCACAGGCTGTCTCACGAGCTCCCTCGCCCCTGTCTCATTTAGCCTTTGCTGTAGTTTGCATCTGGAACACCCCGCAAAGGTCCGTGTGTTAAAGGTGAAGGTCCAGCCAGTTGTTCTATTGGGAGGTGGTGGAACCTTTAAGAGGTGGGGCCTGGTAGGAGGTCTAGGTCATTAGGAGCATGGCCTGAAAGGAATTGTGGGGCTCTGATCTCTTCCTCTTCTCTTTTATTTCTCAACCGAGGGTTGAACAGTATCCTTCTGCCATATGCCCCCGCAATGATGCACTGTGCCCCCACAGGTCCCAAAGCAAAAGGGCCAACTGACCATGGACAGAAATATCCCATACCCTAAGACAAATACGTCTTTCCTCTTTTGAAGCTGATTATCTCAAGTATTTTGATACAGTAACAGAAAACTGACTACAACAGCCTTCACATATTATTTTCATGGCTGCATAATATTTCAGTCAGAAAGGAGGAAATCATTCTTTTTTATGGAGAAGTGAGATGATTCTTAACTTCCCACTAATAATATCACTATACAACTTTGTCAGGATATCAGCAATAATTCTCTGGACTCTCTCTCAGTCCCACATAGGGCCATATTATGAGTTCTGTGGGTCACTTTCTTCAAAAACAAAAGAGCAAAAATTATATTTTATGACTGCATTGGTACAAAGACAAATATAATCCAGCGTGAACTTGTAATTATAATTATAAATCATAATTATATATTCATTATTATTCTAGTTGGTTTTTTTTTTCCTTCTGATTTGCATGCATAGGGCTGGGGCTTGAACTCAGGGCCTGTCACATGCTAGACAAGTGTTCTGTTGCTGAGTTACAACCCCAGTTCCTCTTCTGAATTTTGGAAGAAATTCAAATTAAAAATTTTCATGGGCTTCTAATCTAACAGATGAGCTTTCCTTGTCCCAGAGATAAACCACCAAGTCAGAGACCCAGTCTAGACCAAACCCAGGACGCAGGTGGCATGGCCCTTCCCCCACAGTAGGCAGCCACCCAGACACTCGCTGTTTCCCATCTCTCTTGGTGAAGGCCACAATCCCCCTGTGGTGGGGCAGAGGAAGTTTGACAATTGGCTTCCTGGGAGAAAAAGTCCTGGTCTGTAGCATTTGCCAATTTCTGGGGTGTAAATAACCCCACAGCCAGTTTTAAGCTATTGCTCTGACATCACTGAGCAGAAGTTGGGAGGAGATGTGAAATAGTTCACTTATGTAGTTTTTCCATTGTACAGAAACAAAAAGGATAAACCGCCTCAAGAACACAGATAAAAATAAAATAGAGGAAAATAATTAGGGAGCAATGGGTTTTACGCATTTATTACTTCGTAAAAATACAATTAGTTCCTCGTAGGTTTTTATAGTTTTATTTTTAATAATGCCGTTTGATGATGGGACTCATAATGTTCCTCAAAGCTTACCAATCAGCTCTCGCACCCTGACATCCGCTGTACCAGCTGCACCACGGCTGACAGACCTGGGCAATCCCAGAAGACTACATTTCCCAGAAGGCCCCTCTTCCAGGACCTGCTCTCAGCTGTTACCACGGAGACCACTAACAGTAAGACTGTCCTAATGACAGGGTAAGGAGGGAGCAGGGTGCTAGGGGTGGCTGCTCCCTGCCTGGCTGGGAGAGGTGGGACGTGGGGTAGGGGGCTTCTTCTGCCTGGAACCCTGCAGCTTGATCTTTCTGGGGAAGTTTTTGGGGTATGTGTATGTTTGGTGGGGAGGGGGAGATTGCTGCTGGGATGGGTGCAGGGAAGGGCCTTTGGGTGGGAAACTTTGAAGCAGGCCAGCCCTCCCCACCCTGGGCTGTAGCTGAGGGCCATCTCATTAGGCCCTGAAATGCATGGGCTTCAGAGCCAGAAATATGTGGGTTCAAATCCCAGATCTGTCACTTCTAGCTGTGACCTTGTGCAATTCCACTTAGCCTCTCTAAGCCTCAGTCTGGTCGTCTGCAGAGCGGGTCTCATAAGAGTGTCTGCTCAAGGAGTCACTTGAGAATCAATGACATTGTCTCCATTCAACCCTTAGCACAGGGCCTGGTACACAAGAGGTGTTGGATAAACCGTAAGTGGCCCCTGGGCTGATCTGCTCTGTCCCCAAGAGGCAGGCAGACAAATCTGATGACCTGGCCAGGCTCCTTGACTGGAGGCTTGTCCCTGGAGAACTGGGGCCCTGACAGCCCTGCTGGACATGAGGCCTCTGCTCTGTTGACCTATCTGGGGCTCAGGCAGGATGCCCTCCAGCAACAGGAGCATTCGGGCCTGTCTGAGTCCAGGGGCACAGAACGTCAGAGCTGGACAGAAATGACCTATCTCCTCTTTTTATGGCAGAAGGGAAACTAAAGTCCAGAAAGGGGCAGGGAGTGGTCCCAGGGCCCAGCAGGAGCTGGCGACAGGCTCAGTCCTGGCTGGCAGACCGTGACTCACTTCTGCAAGGGGCCAGGGTGGCCCGGGTGGGGGTGCAGAGCGAGAGGCAGGGCGGCCTTTGCCTCCGGGTCCCCCTTTTCATCGTGGTGCTGGGATTGAATCCAGAGCCTCATGCACGCTGGGCAAGCGTCCTACCACTCAGCCGTGTCTCGGCCGGCAGCGTGGCCCCTCATGGCATGGCTGGCCCTCGTCCCAGCTGCACGTGCAGGGTCCAGGCAGGGTGGGGAGGACCCCAGGGTCTGTGCCCGCTCAGCCCTCTACCCACCCCCAGTGGCTTCTGCCCACACCTCCTTGTCCAGAACGGGGTCACATCCCAGGCCACCGACAGCCGCAGGGGAGCCTGAGGAGCTGGACTTTGCAAACCAGGCGCTGGTTTGCACTTGAGGTTCTGCCATTTAGAAGCTGAGACAGGGTCTTCCGAGAGTAACCAGCAGTCCACATTAACCCAAGCCAGGATCCCCAGGGTGCACGGCATGTGGGGCCTCTCGGTGTGGATCACAGAATGAGTGTCCTCTGGGCTGCGTCACCCCCCCCCCACCCGCGTGTCTTGGTGGCAGCCCTGCCCTGGAACTCTCCTGCCTCAGTTTCCAGTGTGGTGAGACAAAGGCGTGTTCGCCTGTGACCTTCTTTTGCTTGGTCATAATCTGCCTCACCCTCCTGTTATGGCTTATTTTTAAGCCAACTCACGTATTGGACTTTACAAATACATATTCAAACAGAAAACTATATATGCAACTATACTATGCTCAGCAGGAGCATCGCTTGCTTGAAATAGAAATTGTCGACAAAAACACACTAACAGCAGCAGGCCAGGTCAGGAAGAGTCACCCGCTCCTGCCCAAACCGTGGCTCCCAGCCTGAGGCCTGCCTTGCCGCTGTTTTAAGGGGGATTTGCAAGTGTTAGGAGTTGTCACCAACGTACCAGCACCAAACAGAGACACTCCTTGATTGAATGAAAGAAGGTGTGGGAGGGAATCACTTCCACCTTGAGTGATTGAAACCACCTCCCAGGCCTCCCCGGCCTCCGGGCCTCCTGGGCCTCCTGGGCAGGCACCTGGTATGATCCAAGTGCATCCTTCCTCCCTCCAGCCAGCCAGAGACCACCAGGATGGAGGTCCTGAGAGAAAAAGTAGAGGAAGAGGAAGCAGCAGAGCGGGAGGAGGCGGCTGAGCGGTCTGAGAAAATGAGGCCGGCTGAGGTCTGGAAGGAGGAGACCTCCATGACCCAGGAGGAGACCCCCATGACGCAGGAGATGCTCAGAGACCTGGAGAAGAAGCTGTCGGAGATGGAGATCCCCACCCCAGCGGATCCCCTGTGAGTGTGTTGGGGTGGGGACTTCTGACCCAGCAGCCTAGGCATGGGCAGACTGGGACTGGACACAGGAAGAGCCAGGCAGAACGGTAGCACCTGGACTGGGAAGGGGACCAGGACACAGGGGGAACTCTGTAAGAGTGGGGGCTCTGCTTTCAGACTGCCTGGTCTGAGTCCCCACTCTGCCCCTCCCTGGCTGTGTGACCTTGGACAAGCCACTCAATCTCTCTGTGCCTCAGTCTTTTACCTTTTTGAAGGTGCAGGTGCTGATATTAGCGCCTGCCCTGGGTAGTTATGCAGTTTAAATGAGGAAGGGGTAAAGCCCACGGCAGCTCACATGGACCAGGGGTTCCCTGAGTGCCAGGCATGGCCCATCCGACTAAACGCCAACCCTGTCGTGACACAGGACCTTCCCCAAGGACACTATCGACATCTCCATGCTGCCCCAGTCCTACAAAACCAACTCGCCCAAGGAGGAGCTCATGCTGCAGGTGGCAGACAACTTCTCCCGCCAGTACAGCCACCTGTGCCCGGACCGCATGCCCCTCTTCCTGCACCCACTGAATGAGTGCGAAGTGCCTGTAAGTCTGGGGCGGGGCGGGCAGGGCCGCATGGGGGCAGGGGGCAGAGGGAGGTGGGCGGGTTCTCCAAGGCCAACTCACAGCTCTCCTGGGGCTCGGGTTTCTAGTCTCTGGCAGCATAAACCCAAATGCCTGCGGTGTGTGGGGAGGGGGTCGGCCCTGGGGCACAGGGGGCTGCAGCCTGCGGGCCCCCCCCGAGGCCACCTTTGAGGCCTGGGGTGAGCAGATCCAGACTCAAGGGGAGTCAGGACCAGGATGGGGATTTCTGATCTCTAGATGCTGACAGCTGAGACACATGGGTAACCATCACCAGGGGTCTGTGGGACCCGCAGCCTGCGGGCTGCTCTTTTGCAATCTCTATATCAATCCCATGCCTTTCTGAGATGCAGAAAGTGAGGCCCAGTGTCAGGGAGGTGCCTGGGGTCACGGGGCTTAAACGAAGAAGCTGTTCCTCAGGTTCTGGGGCCTGTGCTGGTCCTCTTTGTCTTATTTCTCTGTCTCTCCCTGGGTGGGCACAGCCTCTGAGACTGGAGACTATCCTGGCCATGAACTGCCCAGCCCAGAACCTCTGTAGGCCCTGGGAGGAGATTGATCTCTCCCTCCAGCCCTACTTGCTGGGTTACTTCAGGCTGCTCACTTGGCCTCTCTGGGCCTCAAGCTCCCTGCTGATGCCCTGGGGTTGGAGGAAGGGATTCTCTCAGCCTTCCCAGCCCAGATGCAGACTAAGTTTGTGCCACCCCAGTGCCGCCAGTGTGATGGGCTCCTCCCACCCATGCCTGCCTCTCCAGGGAGTCTGGCACGTGTCAGGCCTGGGCATTGCTTCCCAGCAGGCCGTTTGCCATGACTTGCCATCTCGGGGCTGTAGGCCTGGCCTTGTCTCCCCGTGGATTTGAGGAAGGACCCTACCCGCCTGCACAGATCTCATGGGCCCCTGAAATGGTGTTTCCACTTACAGAAGTTCGTGAGCACAACCATCCGGCCCACGCTGATGCCCTATCCTGACCTCTACAACTGGGACAGCTGTGCCCAGTTTGTCTCCGACTTCCTCACAATGGTGCCCCTGCCTGACCCCCTCAAGCCGGTGAGTGCCACTCAGCTGCCTCCAAAGGCCCAGCAGGGGAAGCCAGGCAGGGAGTGGGAGGAGGAGGCTCAGCCAGTCTCAGGCCACAGCTCCTCGGAGATTCCCCGGGGGAAGCAGGCCCAGAGAGGGAGCCTCTTACCCGAGGGCACACAGCAAGCCGGGTCCCCTGGCTTCTGCCTTTGTCTCCTCCACCTCTTTCTGCTTCAGAGTCTCCCTTTTCATGACTTTAGGAGGCACCGAGAGACGTGGGGGCTGCCCAGCTTTCCAGGACCCTCAGCCCCATCTTTGGGCTTCTGGCCAGCTGGGCCAGCTTCTCATTGAGAATGGGAGGTGGCAGGAAGAAAGGGTTGCTGTGAATTGATCAGGGAGGCGAGGAGAGGCTGGGGCTGGAGGGCAAGGGGAATGTGGAGGAGAACGATAAAATCACCAGTCAGAGGCAATGAGACCGGAAGCTTCTAGAGTCCAGGAGTCCTGTCAGGGAGTCCTCAAGCGGTAGGCCGCATGTGGCAGGCTCTGCCCTCAGCCCACCTGTGCGGGCTCCCTAACCCAGCAGGGCTCTGGCCAGCACCCTGGCCTTGCCCCGGCCAGGCAGGTGGGCTGTGATGGTGGGAGGCCGCCAGGGGCCGCAGGGCCGGGCGTGCTGACCGGCAGGCGGGGCCAGCCCGCCCACCTCTACTCCTCCACCACGGTGCTCAAGTGCCAGAAGGGCAACTGCTTCGACTTTAGCACGCTGCTCTGCTCCATGCTCATCGGCTCGGGCTACGACGCCTACTGCATCAACGGCTACGGCTCCTGGGACCTGTGCCACATGGACCTGACGCGGGAGGTGTGCCCGCTCACCGTGAAGCCCAAGGAGGTAGGCCTGGGCGCGGGCTGCCCGAGGCATCCCAGGGGCGTGCGTGCCTGGCCCGAGATGCCCTCCCTGCAGGAGCGTGTCCCTGCCCAGGGCACCCGGACACAGCTCCCCAGAGCCGCTCGTCATTCCTCTGTCCCTTCTGTCCCTGGCACCTGGTTCTCCAAACCGGCTGTCCCTTCCCGCTCGTCTTGACTCCATTTACGCTGCTCTGCTCCCTCTGGGCAAATGTCCCAAAGGCCCCATATTTTCCCTCTGGAGTCAGAAATCCGCCAATCATTGGCCTAGGAGGGAGAGGGAGCCGCAAACAGACCCCTGACCCTCGCCACACCTTCCCCAGCCGAAAGGCCTCTGTGTAGTCCACGCAAACAAACGAACACACAACAGCCACAACAAAGCCACACACAGCCACTCCCCAGGGTGCCGCTCCGCTTGGGTCTGCTGACCCAGAGCTCCCCGATGACCAGGTGACCAGCGCTGCTGTGAACACAGACACCCTGGAGTGTCCCTTCACTCTGGAAGCCCGTCGGCCTACAGGCAGAAAGTGCTTTGGGCAAACTAGATGATTCTGTGACAGGGGTTGAGCCCCCGAGGGCATCTGCAGCTCAGGGATGGGACCCAGGAGCCCGAGGGGTCCAGCTCCATACTGGGCTCTGGGCCACACCTGAGTGAGCACCAAGGCTCCCGTGCTCTGTCCAAGGAGGTGAGGAAGAGGGACACGAGGAGGGCCTGGTCGCGCGGGCCCTGCTCCCCAGGGACGATGGCCTGAAGGCTCCAGTGTGGGTTTTGACTTCAGAGGCCTCTGAGCTCACACTTGGGCCTCTCGTCTCGGCCAACATTTTAATAACCAATATTGTATCACTAAGTAGCCCAGACACGGGACTTTCCTGTCTGTAGACTGCCTCCCTGTCATCGATGTGGCTGCTCCTCCCAGGAGCCCTGTGCCGCAGGGCTTGTCACTGGTGCTCCACAGATGAGTCTGGTGAGGTGGACAGGAGGTGGAGCAACGTGGCCGAGCCACAGGACGGAGGGTGGAGACCCAGGCCCGCGCGGGGCTGTCTGCCTCCAGACCCTGGACCTTCCCTCTTGGTTCCTCAGACGGTCACAGGCCACTTCCACAGTCCTGCACTATCGGCTGCTAGGAACACTCCTTGCCTCCTAGCGCCTGCTTACACACACACAGACACATGTGTTCACACGCACGTGTGAGTGCACCCCCACGCTCTCACACCTGCACGCACACATGTAACTTCACACACAGGCATATGCACACGCATGTGCGCAGTCGCGCACATGCTCATGTGCACACACACGTGCCCAGGCTTCTTTTCCTTCCTGGGCCAGCAAACTCTTCCTTATGAAACCTATGAAACCCTCTGATGATGAGATCCAGCATTCAATCCCCAGCACAGAGAGAGAGAGAGAGAGAGAGAGAGAGAGAGAGAAAGGAAGGAAAGAGGAAACGGGGAAACGGGCAGGGAAGTGAGAGGGACAGGTGGGGGCACACCCCTTTCCAGGACACCCCTGGGGCCTGACTCCTTCCACAGGCCCCACCTCCCAATGGTTCTACCATGTCCCAAAAGTAGCACAGGTTGGCAACCAAGCCTTTAACACATGAGGCGTAGGGGGACATTCTAGATCCAAACTAGAGCTCCCATCCTCAGCCGTTATACATTATCACCTCCCTGTGACGTGTGCATCCTTCCAACATGTAGATTGTTGGTTTATGTGATCGATTTTCTTTGTGTGTGTGTGTGTGTGTGTCTGTGTGTGCTGGGGATTGAACCCGGGGCCATGCACACACTCAGCACGTGACCTACCACTGAGCATCCTCAGCCTGATTTCTTTTTTAAAACCCCCGTCGTGTATGGCAGAATGTGCACTCATCTTAAACACAGAGCTCCGTGAGCCCCACCCCGGAAAGCCCTGGGTCCAGTTACTCCTCTCCCTAGGCACTTTCCTACCTCTGCTTCTCCCAAGAAGCTGCAAGAGGTTCCTGGGACTCCCACCCCACTTTACAGATGATCTAGAGAGGTGAGAAGACACACTTCTAGGGCCACAAGACCTACAGCTGGAGGGGCAGCTGTGAGCCCTGGTCCCCTGGTTGGGGAGACCTTAGTCTCTGGAGCTGCAGCCAGAGCAATGTGTGTGCATGTGTGCATGGTGTATGTGTGTGTGTGTGTAAGACAGGGAGAGAAGGATGCAGACCGGGGCAGACCAGGGCTGCTGACTCCTCTCTTGCTGGGTAACAGAAAGTCAAGAAGGAAGAGAAGCCGCCACCTAAGAAGTATGCCATCAAACCTCCCCGGGACCTGACCAGCAGGTTTGAACAGGAGCAAGAGGCCAAGAGGCAGGAGGAGATCAGAGCCCACGAGGAGAAGCTGCGGAGAGAGGCGGAGGAGCGGCTCCTGGTGGGTTCCCTTAACTCCCACCCCCTCGGTCATGGAGGAGGCCCTGCCAGGGCCACCATGGTGAACACAAGGGTCACCCTTCTCCTGGAGGTGGGGGGTGAGATAAGCAAGCCAGACAGTCTCTTTCTTTGGAGTCACCAAAGAATTCCTTACCAAAGGAAATCATCACCTTTCACTGGATGAAATCGCACCCAGAATCTTAAGATACACAGCTGGTAAACCCCTGACGGAGCCATGGAGTCCAGTTTGTGAACCACGGATTTAGATGGAGCCTTCCATCTTGTCATTAAACACTGGGCTTGTGGTGCACGCCGATAATCCCAGCATCCTGGGAGCCTGAGGCAAAGGATCATGAGTTCAAAGCCAGCCTTAGCAACTTAGTGAGGCCCTAAGCAGCTCAGAGAGACCCTGTCTTTAAATAAAATGCAAAGAAGGGCTGGGGATACGGTTCAGCGGTTAAGTGGTTGGTCCCAGTACCAAAGGGTAACAAAACAAAACCCCAAAACCAAAACACTGGGCGCAGAGTTGGGGAGATGGAACCCGAGATGCCAGTGGAAGCTTCTGGATCAGAACCCAACTCTCCTGCCGGGCCCCCAGCCCAGCGAGAGGTCTAGACCCCCTTCTCCCTGCTCACCTCTCTGGTCTGTGGCCACCCATCTCTCCTATGCAGGAGGCCACGAAGATGAAGCCTGACCCCCTGCACGGCCTACGGGTGCACTCCTGGGTGCTGGTGCTCTCGGGCAAGCGCGAGGTGCCTGAGACCTTCTTCATCGATGCGCTCTCAGGGCGCAGCTACAGCCCCCAGGATGACCACTTCCTGGGCATCGAGAGCCTCTGGAACCACAAGAACTACTGGGTGAACATGCAGGACTGCTGGAACTACTGCAAGGTGCCCCAGGGCAGGCCTGGGAGGGGCGGCCTGGGGGGAGGGTTCCCCACTGCCGGCCTCCCACGCTCTTGCCCATCGTGTCAGTCAGCTTTCCATCACTGTGACAAAATATGAGATCAAAAAATTTCAAGGAGGAAAGGTTTATTTTGGCTCATGGTTTCAGAAGTTTCAGTTGATGGTGGCCAGGCACATAATGACAGAAACAGGTGGCAGAGATCCGTTCTCAAGGAAACAGGGAGGTGCTGGGTGTGATGGCACATGCCTGTAGTTCCAGCGACTCTGGAGGCTGAGGCAGGAGGATTGCAAGTTTGATGCCAGCCTCAGCAACTTGGCAAGACCCTGCCGCAAAATAACAAATAAAAAGGGCTGAAGATGAAGCTCAGTGGAGAAGAGCTGGTGGGTTCAATCCCAGTACCAAAAACAACAAAAAGCCCTGAGGATGTAGCTCAGAGTGGTAGGTCACATGCTTAGCACATGTGTGGCCCCGGGTTCAATCCCCAGCAACACAGGCACTCCCCAGTGACATGTTCCACGTGAGAATGTCTGTGGTCTGTCTACCCAGGACTGGCCTGGCTGAACCCTGGGGTGGGTTTATGTAGTTTAGCTGGGACCTGAGGCGAGGCCCACATGGCTGCACCATTCAGGTCTGTCTCCCTCCAACCGGGCAAGAGGATCCCCGGGTCCCCTGTCCCACCCTTCTACTTCTGCGGTTGAGCTGGGACGAAGGAGCAGGGCCTTCCTCTGCACTTCTCCGCTGGGCGGAGTTTGAGGTCTCGAGTGTACCTGAATGCTGCTCCTCTTCTGCACGTCGTCCACGCCCTCTCCTTCCCGTTTTCCCGTTGCTGCTCTTCCTTAACAGTTCTGGGTACTAGTCGCCGGTCACTTCGAGACACTACCAGCGCCATCTTTATCCTGCCGCCTGCCTGTCACCTCTGGGCATGGCTTCCTCCACCCGACACATCTCTGCTTCCAATACGGCGGGGAGACGAGGGGTGTGGGCGTGTCCCCAGGGAGCAGGGGAGGCGGGGCCGCCTGGCTCACTCGACGGATTCCCTCCCCCCTCAGGATCTGGTCTTCGACCTGGGGGACCCCGTGAGGTGGGAGTACATGCTTTTGGGGACAGATAAGCCTTACCTGTCCTTGACCGAGGAAGACGACGACGACCTGAACGACGAAGACGACGTGGAAGCGCTGGTGAGTCTCCGAGGCTGGAGGCCGGGAGCGTGGGGAGGCCGGGCCCCCTGTCGCTCAGGTGGCCTTGCAGATTTCCCTGAGAGCATGTGTGCGCAGGGTTTGGGGACGGCAGGCCCGAAACAGCGTCTTCAAAGCAGAAGGGCCTGGACGGGGCCTCCGTTATAAGATGAGCAAGCGGAGGTCCAGGCACAATCAGCGAACCCTCCTGGGACCCTCCGGAGCGCTGGGGGAGGGCTGGGACTTGAACCCAGGTCTCCCGCCCTCTACGGTCTGCCCTGTTCAGAGGTGGCCTCCTCCTTAGCGAGCACGCCCCCTGGTGCGGTGCCATGACATCTCCACAGCCCCGTGGAGCCCCGGGGGCCGGCCGTTCTTTACTTTCCTTCCCAGTAGCCACTATGGTTCCACCGTCAGGCCTGCCTGTCTTTCCTCTCAAAGTCATTGGCCCAGAGCCTTCCCCAGGTCATCAACCTCGCCTCTCTGATATTCCCTTCTGGGTCTTCCAGGAAGGTGTGCATGAGGCCCTGTGCTTGGAGGTCAGGGACCCAGGGCCTTGGTATTGACTGTGTGACCTTGGGCTAACCTCCCAAGGTCAATAATACTATTTACTAAAGAACCCCAGTTTCCTCCCCTGTGTGTTAAATGGGAGGTGAGTCACAGCCGCAGCCATAGGAGTAGAATAGGCACGTCAGTCTGCTGGGGCTGCCATAACAGAGTGGCACGGACCAAGTGGCTTCAACCACAGATGTTGTCTCCTGTTCTAGAGGCTGGAAGTCCAAGATCAAGGTGTCAGATCAGGGGGGTTCTTCTCAGGGGTCTCTCCTGGGTTTGAGGATGGCTGTCTTCTCTCTCTGTCCTCACATGGCCTTCGCTCTGTGTGAATCTGTCCTAATCTCTTCTTGTAAGGACACCAGTCATATGGATTAGGGCCACCCAGTGACTTCATTCAAGGGCTAGGGGTGTAGAGTGTTTGCCTCACAAGATAACGCCCTGGGTTCAATCCCCAGCACTGCAAAAAAAGACTTCATTCAGACATTTTTTTTGTTTTCTTTTTACCAGGGATTGAACCCAAGGACGCTTAACCACATCCCCAGCTCTTTTTTGTATTTTATTTAGAGACAGGGGCTCACTAAGTTGCTTAGCCTCAACTTGGCCTCACTAAGTTACTGAGGCTGGTTTTGAATCTGAGATCCTCCTGCCTCAGCTCCTGAGCTGCTGGGATTACAGGTGTGTGCCACCTGCCTGGCTATCATTTAAACTTAATTACCTCTTTAAAGACCTCATCTCCAAATACTGCCCTATTCTGAGGCACTGGGGCTAGGACTTCAGCTTACGTGTTTTGGAGGGACACAGAGCAGTGCCCATAGCAACAGGCAGCACTCAGGCCGCAGTGAGTGCATACCAGGCTCTGCTGTAGGTGAGGAACTTGAATTCACTCATCCAAACCTCTGCAGCCAGCCAGCAAACGTGGGAACAGGTTTCATCCTCCACACCGCTGTTCCCTTTTACACAAGGGTAGGCTTACATACAGAGAGGTGAAGGAACTTTCCCCGAGGGACACAGCCAGTGAGTGACAGCTGGAATTCGAACCTAAACTATCTGGCTCCAAAGTCAGAGTCTCACCAGTGACTCTCCTACTTCCTGGCGCAGTGTGGGAATGGAATGAGCCTTGGCGAGGCGAGCTGGGCACAGCGCTGTGTTGAGTCGCCTCAGGGTCCTCATCTCTGGAGAAGGGGGTGTGGAGCCCTCCCCAGTGCCGCAAATCCTGGGCACAAGCGCCCCCTGCTGGCCATGAGAGGTGGCTCAGCTCCTGCCCCTGGAGCCCAGCCCTGGAGGCTGGAGTTGTGAGACCCATTTATCCCTCCACAGGGAACCCCTGTTACTGCCAAGCCTGACAGATGGCTCGGCTGTGGGTCCCCAGGAAAAATCAGAGCCTCCAACCACAGCCCACTCACCTAGCTGCCTCGGAGGCTCCTGCCAGTTCTCACTGCTGAGGATTTTCCTATCATGTCCCCTGCAGAAAGTCACAATGAGATGACAAGGTGTCGGGTCTGAGCAATGTTTGTAGGAGAAAAGTTATAAGCAGAAAATCTTATCTGGGTTCCTGTGGTCACCTGGTCCGAGGGCCATCTGTCTAGCCCAGGCCAGTGGGGTGGCGCCCAAGCCTCTTATATACATTCTGTCACTTGGTCTTCCCGAGGGCCCCAGTTTACAGTGAAAGACACTGAGGCTCAGAGTGGCTAAAGGACTTGCCCAGGACCCCTTAGCTGGTGTTAGATTGCAGTGGGTGTGCGTGTGGGGGTCTTGTGTCCTCCTGACTCTGAGGAGAGGCCAGTGGCCGCCTGGGCCTTGACCCAACAGGGCCCAGCGTTGCTGTCCTAAGCCAGGCAGGTACGGGGAGGGCTCCGTGCCCACAGCTGAGTCCTCCACAGCTTCTGTATCTTGGGTCATGCTCCTCACTTCTGGCTCCCCAGGAAAGCTGAGTGACCACCCTGGCTTGGCTGCAGTGGGGAACAGGGACAGTCTTTGCCATGACCTCTGCTGCAGGCCCTGGCCAGCACCACCCACCTACCCCCTCCTCTCCCTGCAGGGCAAGGAGGATGAAGACAAGAGCTTTGACATGCCGCCCTCGTGGGTGCAGCAGATTGAGATCACCCCAGAAGGTCTCTGCTGTTTGTGGGTTCACAACCCTCTCTAGAACCAGCCCTTGGGCCTCTGGGGAGGTCTGAGCAACCCTGCAGAGGCTGCCCCGGCCCCGCCTTCTTCCTTCCCCACTCTGTGGCCCCAGGGCTGATGCCCACTGGTCCCTCAGACCCCAGCTGGAGAAGACCACAGACAGTGCAGGCAGGCGGGGCAGGCAGAGAGGGCGGGAGGAGCCCTCATCCACCTCTGTGACTGCTGGGGTGCCCACCTGGGGAGGACAGGGCCGTTCCAGCAGGTGGTGATGCTAGGGGGGTTTCATGGGAACCAGGGCAGGAGCACCCAGCCAAGCCCAGGGCAGTGGACTGGGGGTGGGCAGACAGAACAGGGTTCCAGAAATAGGGATCACTTGGACTATGTTTGAAGGATCTGGAGCTGGTCACAATCTCCTCTGCCTGTTGGAGTGGGCTGGGGGCTGGAGGAGTTCCGCTCACAGGGCAGAAGATGGAGGCGCGTCCCTCTGGGGTGACCCTCCTGTTCTCAGTCTGGAACACTGTGCCCACAGAGTTCGAGACACGCTGCCCCAATGGGAAGAAGGTGCTGCACTACCAGAGGGCGCAGCTGGAGAAGTGGGCCCCGTACCTCAACCCCAATGGCCTCGTGTGCCGCCTCACCACCTACGAGGACCTGGAGTGTAAGTGGCAACTCCAACTGTGGGGGTGGCCTGAGGCGTCCTGTCTGCGGGAGCAGGAGGGCTGGGCCCCAGCGTGCTGTGACCTGGGGCACGCCCCCTCTACGCGCTCAGCGCATGTGGGCCCCGCTGGCCTCTGCGCTGGGGGTGGTGGGTTAGCTGTGCAGGGGGCTAGCCTGGCTGAAGCCAGCATCTGACGGCCCCCCAGACACCAAGGTGCTGGAGATAAAGGAGTGGTACCAGAACCGAGGGGACATGCTGGAGCTGAGGCACATCAACAAGAGCACAGGCCTGATCATTGACTACTTCAAGCCCGGCCACCCCCAGGCTCTGCGTGGTGCGTGGACCCATGGCTGGGAGCCGCGGGCTCTGGGCAGGGGGTTGTGCATGCCTTAGGACATTTCCAGGATGGGTGGCATGTGGTGGGAGGAAGCAGCATCCAGGTGTCCACAGGGTTCTTTGGTGGCAAGCAACAGATCACGCCTCTCCCTCTCAGTAACAGGGTGTGTGAGTGGTTGGGGACACTCAGAGTCCAGGGGAGCACGGCCAGTGCTCCTCCTGGGAGGTCAAAGCCAGGCTGCGCATCCAGTCAGGGGCTAAAGATGCTGAGCAATAAAGCCAAGTCCAACTTTTCTGTAGGACAGTGGGAAAAATATATTAATAATATATATTAATTAATATACAGCTGGGCTAGAGGTGTAATTCAGTGGCAGCACATGTGCTCAACATGAGCAAGGCCCTAGGTCCAATCCTGAGCACAACAACAACAACAATAGTTTTAACAGTACACTTTTTTTTTTTTTTTGTGGTGCTGGGGATAGAACTCAGGGCCTTGTGCATGGGAGGCAAGCACTCTACCAACTGAGCTATATCCCCAGTCCAGTAGTATACTTCTTGACTCAACAATTCCACTGCTGAGAATTTGTTCTTGGCAAATAATGGACAAGCACAAAAACTGCAGGATGCAGATGTTCATTAAGGTATTGTTTATAATTACAAAAAGTTGGACACAACCTAACTACCCCGCGATAGGGGATTGGTGATATAACCAACATCCATAACAGAGAGCTGTTGTCTCCCTGTGCCTGGGTTGGGTTTGCCAGGCCTAAGTGAGTCCCTGGCACTCACTCTGACCTCTCCCCTACCCCTCCCCACCCCAGTGCATACATACAAGTCCATGGAACCTGAGATGGACCGTGTCATGGAATTTTATGAAGTGGCCCGCGTGGATGGCCTGATAAAGCGTGAGGAGACGCCCAATACAATGACAGAATACTATCAAGGACGCCCAGACTTCCTCGCCTACCGCCATATCATCTTTGGGCCCAGGGTCAAGAAGCTCCCTCTGAACAGTACAGATTCAAATCCCCGGCCCCCAGTGGTAAGCGCTCCCTGAGCCAGGGACAGGTTGCTTGCCCTCTGGCAGACAGAGGTCGCCCCAGGACGGGAACAGCATTGGCTCTGGAGTGGCACCATGAGCCAAGCATTTTACCTAATGCACAATCCCCAATCTGTCTAGGGCCAGACAGTGCCTCAAGCACCAGACCAAGAAGGTGTTTATTTCCTCCTTTTTACAAAAAAAAAAAATGCACTCATGACTAAACACCTGGAAAATATGGAATCATAAACAGAAATGTAGAGACAATAGTTTACAATGGGCCCTCAGATGTTACTGTGGATTATGTTTAGTCTTGAGGGTCTTTTTATATTTAATTGCAATCTGGGGTGGGGTCCGGGGTGGAATCCTGGGATCACCCCTTTCACATTGACCTCTGCAGTTTTTCTCCAAGTCACTACAATCAATTTGGCACCAGAGCTTAATGGCTGCCTACCAAAGAAGCCGTTTCTGGCTGTAAGGGGGGCTGGTGATGGAGCAGGTGCCCAGAGAGGCGGCGAGCTCCGCATCTCTGGAGGTAGGCCAGCAGCGGCTTCTTGGAGCTGAGGACCATGTGGGCCATGGAACTCTCTGGCTGGAGGGAGCAAGTCCATGGAACCCCAAGGACTCCGGTCCCAGTGTCCTCCGTGTGCCCTGCCCACGGAGCACCCACAGGACCCTTCCTCTCATCCTGTGCACGTTCTAACCTCACAGAAAATCACCGAGCGGTTCTACCGCAACCCCGAGAAGCCTGCGGACGACGACGTGGCGGAGCGCGTGTTCCTGACCACCGAGGAGCGCATCCAGCTGCGCTACCACTGCCGCAGCGACCACATCACCTCCAACAAGCGCGAGTTCCTGCGGCGCACCGAGGTGGACAGCAAGGGCAACAAAATCATCATGACGCCGGACATGTGCATCAGCTTCGAGGTGGGCTACAGCCGCGGAAGCCCTGGGCCCCTTCCAGAGACCTGGAGAACCCGGATGGGCGCTTTCCAAGCCCAGCCAGGAAATTCATCTCTGCCCCTGTGAAAAAATCAATTCTCCATCCGGGGACCTTTCTCCTTGCAGCTCCTCTGAAAATCTTCCCTTTTCCACCAAATCAAGAACCCAGGAGGCTGAGGGCATTGCTCAGGGGTCCCGCCCCTATTCACACCCCCAATCAGAACAGATCCCAGGATGACTCCTGCCACCCATGCTGGAGGGGAGATTCCCATCTCCTCTGAGGATTTCACCTTCTATAGCCAAATCCACAACCTCCTGGCACATTCCTTAGTCCCCTGCATCTTCAGTTCTTCTTCTATTACTTTCTGTATATTTATAAATGAGGAAACAGACCCAGAGAGGTTAATCAAGTTGCTTAAGCACACAGCTAGAAAGAGGCAGGAGTGGCTTGAACCAAGTGGTCCCACAATCCTGACCATTGGAGCCTCTCTCTCACTGTGGTGGCTCTGGTCCCAGGTGGAGCCCATGGAGCACACCAAGAAGCTTCTCTACCAGTATGAGACCATGATGCAACTAAAGAATGAGGAGAAGCTATCCAAACATCAGGCCTGGGAGTCCGAGCTGGAGGTGAGTTCCCACGGGAGAGTGGGCAGGTGGGAGGCAGCAGGCATCTTGACCCTGCCCTTTGCCACTCCCCAATCAGGTGCTGGAGATCCTAAAGCTTCTTGAAGAAGAGGAAGAGGCGCACACACTGACCATCTCCATCTATGACACCAAGCGCAACGAGAAGAGCAAGGAGTATCGGGAGGCCATGGTGAGCTGCCTCCCTTCCCACACCGGGGCTCCTCCTGGACTCCGCCTCCAGGGTGGTGAGGCCCACAGGAATTCTGCCAGGAAGCACCCAGGAGGGAAGAAGCTCCTGATGCTGAGATGGCCCTTGCTACTGAGCTACCACTTCAGCGGGCATTTGGGATCCAAGCCTGGCCTCCCCACCCAGGGACTGTGGCCAAAGCCAAGGCCTGGGTGCATGAGGAAACGGTTGGCGTTGCATGCCCACCTCCACCGGGGGTTTCCCTCGAGGTTGTGGCCTGAGCCGGTGGCCCAGCTGGCAGCCTCTGCCCCTGCAGCCCAGAGCCTTCAGCTCTAAGGCCCAGCTGGGTTTTCAAGGCCAACTTCTGAATGTCCTTGACTACCTGAGTGCAGATTTCTAAAAGCAGCTTGGGGTTGGTGAGGCAGGAGAGGGCATCGACACCCATGTCTCCACCTTCACTGGTCACCCGTGCGGGGCGTAAGGCCCAGGGTAGAGGAGGAAGGGGAAGGGGGCGCTGGCCACTCTGGAGCAGGCATCTCCCGCGCCTCACAGGTGTGAACCATCTGCATCCTGAGGAGGAGCCTGAGGCTCAGGTAGAAGCGTGAATTCGCATCGGGAATAAGAATGGGGACGTTGCCATTGAACACAGCTACGAGGCTGTTCTGCTTCAGAGGGGCGGCACTGGGCCCCAGACCTGGGGCCTGGCGTTGAGGCAGAGCCGGTCGGGAGGTCTGGGAAGGCCCTGCTGACCCAGCCACTTCTCCCCTGCACAGGAGCGTGTGATGCACGAGGAGCACCTGCGGCAGATGGAGGCCCAGCTGGACTATCTGGCCCCATTCCTGGCCCAGCTGCCCCCAGGAGAGAAGCTGATGCGCTGGCAGGCCATGCGCCTCAAGGACGAATGCCTCAGCGATTTCAAGCAGAGGCTCATTGACAAGGCCAACCTCATCCAGGCCCGCTTCGAGAAGGTGGGCCAGGCTGCAGCAGGGGAGGGGCCTCCGCATCCCCATCCAGAAAACAGGCTCAGGGCTCTCTGCCAAACCTCACAGAGCTGTGGGGGACAGACCGGGGCGACTATGTCGGTGCCACGTTTCTGGTTGACTGAGTGGTTCTTCTCACTGGTTTACTGGATGGATGGATGGATGGATGGATGGGCAGATGGGGCAGATGGATGGGAGGGTGGCACATTATCACAAGCAGTCCTTGACCCATTTGTTGGGTTGGCACACAAGCAGTAGCTCACTTAGTCCTCACACAGAGCTCCACAAGGGGCAGGGGGAGGGTGCCCTTGTTTTGGAGACAGGAAATCAGCAGCTCTGAAAACATCAGCACCATGCCCAGAGCCACGTGGCTCGTGGCTGTCCTCACCCTGCCCTAACCCCATGGATATGAAGACCTCCAAACATGACCCCAGTACTTCCACCCAAGGCACTTCTGTGATCCCTGCCTCTGCCTCTCTGACTTTGTGGGCAGGGACAGTGAGGCCTCCATCCATGGGGCCGCCTGGTGTCAGCCTGGGTGATCATCCCTCCTCCTCTTCTTCCTGTCCCCTCAGGAGACCCAGGAGCTGCAGAAGAAGCAGCAGTGGTACCAGGAGAACCAGGTGGCCTTGTCACCAGAGGATGAGGACCTGTACCTGAGTTATTGCTCCCAGGCCATGTTCCGTATCCGCATCCTGGAGCAGCGACTCAACCGGTGAGGGGCAGGGGCCTGGGTGGAGCCACTGGGGGCTGGCGGGCAGCTCTACCGTCCCTCACCTCCTCCCTTCCTGCTGTCCTCAGACACAAGGAGCTGGCCCCACTGAAGTACTTGGCGCTGGAGGAAAAGCTTCACAAGGACCCGCGCCTGGCGGAGTTGCTCAAAGTCTTTGGTTGACGTCCTGTGGGCTGCAGTGCAAGCCGCCAGGGAATGGACCTCCCTACCGCAGTGAGACCCCGTGCCCCACACAGGCTACTGCCCATCTGCTTGGGGGACTGGCCTCCCTATTGCAATCGCCCCTCCTCGTGGTTTTCCCATGAATGAACACACTTTTGAGTTTGCCATTTGTACTTCAGGCTTCAAAAGGTCCTTCCACCTTTTCCTTCGGTGTTAGTGTTTCATTGCTGTAACAAAATACCAGAAAAAACAACTTAGAGGAGGAAAAATTTATTTTGGCTCATGATTTCAGGCCATGGTCGGCAGACTCCACTCACTCTGGACCCGAGGTGAGAACATCATGGGAAGCAAGCCCGTCCTCTACACAGGAAGTGGAGAGAGGGGACAGGGTCAGGGACAAGATATTGTACTCAAGGGCACTCACTCCCTTAAAGGCCCACTCCCTCCAACTAGGTCCCGCCTCCTACGATCTCTGCCTCCTCCTGATTATCCAAAGCCATGAATCTTTCAGTGGATTAATCCACTAGGAGTTCAGAGCCCTCATGGTCCGATCACTTCCCAAAAGCCCCACATCTGAACACTGCTGCAATGGGGATCAAGCCTTCAACACATGAGCCTTTGGGGACATTCCAGAGCCAAACCATGAAACCTTCACCTACACCTGAGACTGCCTTCCTTCCCACCCTGGCAGCCCCCCTCATCTGCTTCCTGTCCTGTGGAATACCAAGGGTCGCACAGCCACCTGCACACAGCTGGGTAGATCTCAACACGGTGAGGGGGCACCGGCTCACAAGGTGGGAGTGGCAAGGCCAGGGCCCACGTCCAAGAACCAAGAACTTGGGGCCTCAACATTAGAGTGCAAAGGACTGAATCCAGTTCCTCCCACTGTGAAACGGGGATGGCACAGTTGCTTCAAGACCTGTAGAGCAGAGGACTGGGAGTGGCACATGGCAAGCACTTACTCGGCTGGCTTAAAAAGTGGCCCAAAACAAACAACAAAACAAGAAAACGCCACATGAAAGTGTTTTCAACAGGAAAATGAAATGCCACCACATACCCACCAGTACGAGTGAGTGTGGCTGGGATGAGAAGCAAATGGAACCCTCAAGAAAGAAACCTTTCCTAATGAAGTGCACATCAGCAGGACCTCTTTGGGAAACCATTTGGCTTTATCTACTAAACTATGGCGCAACGATTCTACTCGTAGGGTCCACTCAACGCACTGGTTATATTCTGGATCTCGAATTAGACCTAAAGGCCATGTGTTAAAGGCTTGTCCCGGGGTAGCACTCTTGGGAGGTGATGGAAGCTTGAAGAGTGGGGGCCTAGAGGGAGGTCTGCTCTCTACCAGGGGATGTTCAGTCTGCGAAACTCACCGACCTTGTAACACTTACTGTCCAAGTCCTTTGGGGTATGTGTCCTGTAAGAAATGTTTTTAAATGCTTGGCATGAATCTAACCAAGTCTTTAGAACTAACTTCCAGTTCACAAGAAATTCAGGGGAAGATGGACAATGTAAATGGCAGTTGAAGGAAACGGACAACAAATTCAACTGTGGGGCCATGTACAAGGCAAATGGCTTCATTTCTTCAAGAGATTAATGTTATTAAAAATAAATAAAAGGTTGGGGGATGGAAACAGAATGAACTTAAAAAGAGCCAATTTTGCTGAATCTTGATTGGTTCCTGGTTAAGGATTTTTTTTTTTTTTTTTTTTTAATAGGGCAGACAGAGCCCAGGGCCTCCTACATGCTAGATAGGCACTCTACCAATGAGCTATACTCCCAGCCTGGTTCCTACAAAAAAGAAAAAAGTTATTAACTATATTTGAGGGACAACTGAGGGCACTGAGTATGGACTGAATGCTAAAGAATTATTAAGTTTCCTTAGAGGTGGTGGTAACAATGGTTATGGTAGAATAACGGCCTGATTTGAAAGAGCTACATGCTCACAGTATTTTAAGTGTCAGGATTGAAATGTCACAATAGCTATAGTTTTCAACTGGTTCGGGAAAAAATAAAGCAAACATGGTAAAATGTTAACAAGTGTCCCAATCTACCTGGTGAGTACTGTATACTATACTTTCAAGTTTTTGCTAGGAAAAAAGACTTTTTAAAGTTCTGTTAAGTTTTGCCAGGTGCACTGGCACATGCTTGAAATCCCAGTGGCTCAGGAGGCTGGGTTTGACCACGAGTTCAAAGCCAGCCTCGGGAATTTACGGAAGCTTTAAGCAATTCAGTGAGTCCCTGTCTTTAAATAAAATATAAAAAAGTGCCAGGGATGATGATGTGGTTCTGTGCTTACCCTGGGTTCAATCCCTGTTACCAAAAAAAATAAATAAATAAATTAAAAAAAAAAACCTCTATTAAGATTTTTTGTAATAAAAAGTGGGAAGTGGTGCACACCTGCAATCCCAGCGACCCCCGAGGCTAGACGGGGGAGGATTCATAATTTCTAGGCCAGCCTCGGCAATTTACCTAGACCCTCAGCAACTTAGTGAGCCCCTGTCCCAAAAGGTAGGAGGCTGGGGATGTAGCTCACTGGTAAAGCACCCCTGCGTGCAATGCCCAGGACAAAATTAAACAAGCAAATAGTGGGGCAGTGCAGGCTGAACATTTTCATTCTTCGAATCCAGCCCTGTTTTAATAATTCCCAAACTCCCCTCCGGATCAGCTTCCCAAAAGTACCACCTGATGGGGGGTGGACTCTCAGCTCCTTATCGCTCCGTGCAGAGGGGAACTCGCCAGGCTTTGGCTTTAAGAGTGAGGATTCGCGTCCTGGGGCCTTTCCTCACGGCCGCCTCCACCTTCCTCTGTGAACGGCTACAGGAATTCCTACCCCTTAGCGTTGTGGCCCCGACCGGGGTGCTGCGTGGAGGACAGACGGGCGGCTCGAGGGTCTTCAGGCACTTGGTAGTTACGGCCTTTCCCTGAGCGCATCCCGCTCGACGTCCCGCACGGACAACAGGCGGCTGCTGTTGTCCACTTGCCCACTCATCCACCGTCCCTGGCTGCGGCTGGGCGCCTGACTCGGACCCGGAATCAGGGCGTTTCGCTCCAAGCCTCCGCGGGGAACTCAAAGGCGTCTGGCTCACAGGCCAAGCGCTCAGACCACTGCGGCGCCGCCGCAGCGCAGCACGGAGGAACTACTGGCAACATGCTGACTAAGTCCTCTGCCGGCTTCGCCCGGTTCCAAGATGGAAAGGCCCGCGGCTTCACGCTGCTCCCCACGTCCCCTTCCCATTGGCTACCTCGGAATTGGTTTTTCCAATAATGTGGACGCTGATTGGTCTGTCCGGGACGGTTGCTGAAGAGATTGGCGCGGCCGCCATTGGGGGCGTCGCGCAAAGCATTCAAACGCAAACTAGGTTGGAGGAAGAGGAGGAAAGGGAAAGCGTGAGGCGAAGGCGGGTCCCAGAAAATGGCAGCCCGCGTTGGTACAGTAGAGACCAAAAGGCGTCGCTTGAGCCCTCCTTCCTCGTGATTAGTCCGATTCAGGGTAAGGGGGCGGGTACTCACGAAAAGCGGCAGAAGCGCCTGCTTCCATTGGCCAATCTTGGTAGAAGGCGGAGCGTCCGCAGCGGCTGATTGGTGTGGGAGGCGGGGTGGGCGGGGCTCTGGGCCGGAGGTTTTGTTGTGAGGGTCGGTTGTCAAGCAGCGGCCAATCAGGGTAGGGGATGGAGGCAAGTGGGGGTCGCGCCTGGAGCTGAGCCTCGGCCTCGGGAGCCGCTGCTGCAGGTGGAGTGGGCAAGGGAGCGAGGAGGCGAGGGCAAGATGGGCCCTGGACTGGGCCGAGCCCGACTGGGCCGGTCGGGCTGCTGGCAGAGGGCTCCGGGCGGGGGGATCCTACAGCCGGTGCCCCGCAAGCCGAGCGGGGTGGGAGGATCAGGGGAACCTGAGGGACCAGCCCCAGCCTTGGGACGAACGGGGCCAGCCTGGAGGGGGAAAGCCAGGGAGTCCGGAAGCAGAGCTGGGGGTCAGAGGAGGATGGGTAATGAGTAGGGGCACCAGAAGCCTAAGAGGAATGAATGGGAGGCGCTGATAGCAGCGGGGCAAGAGGAGTAAAGAGGATCTAGTGAGGTGGGGACCAAATTAGGGAGTTCAGGAGATAAGATGTGCTCGGATGGGAGACACAGGAGGCAGGAGAAAGGGAACATCAGGGGAGAGGGTTCCTGGGGAAGAGGTGAAGCGGCTGTGGGAGGGCGGTGGCATAAGGTGACTTTTTAAGAGTTGAAGAGTCATACCGACTGACGCTCAGATGGAGGCCTACTTACCAGCTCTGTCCTTGGGAATTTCAGGGGTCAGGAGAGGTTCCCTTACCAGGAGCTGGGGGAGTGGAACCTCAATCTCTCTTTTGAAATTTTTTCCTAGAGAGGACCTCAATGGCGGCCTCTGGGGTGCCTCTCATGGGCCCCTAAGCTTAGACTCTGGCTCCACCCCCACCATCCAATACGTCAGGTGAAAACAGTGATTCCCAGAAATTTAGACACGTGGTCTTCCCCGCCCCACTGCAGCTGCTGCACTTCAGGCAGCCGGCAGCCCTGTAGCAGAGCTGCTGCCCATTATCCCAGCTTCTGGGAGGGCCTTTTTCCTGCGCTCTTAAGTCGCCTTGCCAGAGGTGCCCCCTCTGCAAATTTCCAAAAACAATTTGCAGTGCAGCTCCGGACTCTGGTGGCTTTGGTGGGTGTCCATTTTTATTAAGTGGCCTTGGTGATCCAGGGGGCTATAGCTCTTACCAAATGTTTCCTAACAAGCCCTCACCTCTGTTTGTATTCCAAGCCCAGTGTTGAGCTGAGATGGCCCATGCCTGATATTCCATGATCCAGGATCCCGACAGATGTGCACAGGCTGCTGCTGTTGCTGCTGTGGATGATTTAAAACCACCAGGCAGTCCAGGGCCAGGAAAGGAGACATTCCCTCTGCCTGGATGTGTGTCACCTCTCTGCCAACTTGAGTGGTGGATCTGGGGGGGATCCACCCCCACCCCAGAAGAAGGCACAGTTCATTTTGTGGGTGGGGCTTCAGGTGCCAACCCTGAAGGATGGCTACCCCTGTGGTCACAAAGACAGCCTGGAAGTTGCGTGAGTAGTTTTCATTTTTCTTTATCACCCCGTTTATTCTGTTAGCTGCTCTTTGCTGGGCAGCCTGAACCTGCAGCTGTGTCTCGTCTTGGAACAAGAAGATACTCCCAGGTAGACCAAGATATAATTCATGACTGTGGCTCTTCTTTGCTGGGTGGTGACAATGGACAGGTGACTTAACCTAAGGCTTAGTTTTCTTATCTGTACGATGAGATAATCACACCACATTCTATAGTTGCTATGAGATTCAAGTGAGATCTGAAACAATAAAGCACTTAGCACAGGATTTCCAGTTAGGCCTCCAGGCAGAATGGAATGAGAATGTGTCTTCCAAGTCAGACTTCCTTGGACTGATGAAAGCATCCTGGGATGTGGGTGGAGAAGGTAAGGGGTGAACAGTGGGATGCTGATAGGGCTCTGGAATGCAACTGAGCATGAACATCCCACCCCCACCATTACTTTACACTAATAGTTTTAAACTCTTTGATTTAAGACCCCTTTACACTTTTAAGAATTTTTGAGAACCCCAAAGTGCTTTTCTTGGTAGGAGTTATACCTATCAATATTTACCATGTTAGAAATTAGTACTGAGACATTTTAAAACACAGGACTGTATAATCAGACATGGACATGGTGATGATGTCGTCATGTCATGTGTCTCCTGGGAAACACCACCATATGCTTGTGAGCAAATGAGAGTACAAAACACAAATACCAGCGGAGTGTTGTTAGGGAAATAGTTTTGTCCTTTTGTACCCTGTGGAAGGACCTTGAGGATCCCAAGGGTTCCCAGATCACATCTGGAGAACTGCTATACACCTTGGCCCCTCTGTGGGCCCTACCCCAGCTATAACTTGTTGGCACAGATTAATGTGTTCCACCTGGTAACCCTCTGCTGCAAACTGTCCCTGGCTGTTCTCAGGAGCTGGGGTAAACCACTTTTCATTTTTTTATTTTTAAAAACTTTTTTAGTTGTAGATGGACACAATATTTTATTTTATTTTATTTTTATGTGGTACCGAGGATTAAACCCAGGGCCTCACCTGTGCCAGGCAAGTGCTGTGCCACTGAGCCATAGCCCCACCACTTTTTAGCTAAGAAGTCCTGGGCAAAGATTTTGCTGGACCCCACTTGCCTCATTTGTAAAGTAAGAGACTTGGGCCATGTACAAAATGTTCTCCAGAGCTCTGTGGTTCTGCAAGAATCCTTTTATGGTTCCCCAAAGTATGGGGATACTTTGGACAGAGCAACTTCACATTCATGGGATTGTGTATCTATCACTTCAATAGCTGAGCGTAGAGCCAGGCACTGGGGACCCAGAGGGGGACAAAATAGACAGGGTTACTGTACAATGAGAGCTCAGCCTGGGGATAGCAACAGGCAGGAGTTAGATAACCACATCCATCCATTTTTGTCCTTATCTAATTCCAAGGTAGTACATGTGTAGTAAGTAAGTCAGCTGGGTGACAGGGTAGAGGCCAGGGCAGAGAATGCTCCAGGCTCTTGAGCAGCAAACACAAAGGCACTGGAGCAGGAAGCTTGGTGTGTTAAAAGGACTTGAAGGACGCTATGGACTGTGGCTCAGCAGCAGGGGGAACATGGTGCCAGATGAAGCCAGTGAGTTCTGCAGGGACCTGTGTCCATAGGACCCAGCCCTTTTGACGTTGCTTTATCTGAAAGGCAAGGTCAAGCCATCAGAATATTTAAGCAGGAGGGCATATTGGGCACCTGCTGACGATTTCATATGTACAGTGGTTTCCATGGTATCAATTGTATGAAGAACCGAAGATCGTGTGACCCTCATGGCTCTAGAGTCAGAAGGTACTTGGCCAAATGGAGCTGTTGAAGCCCACTTCTTTGCATCGTCCACCTAGGATGCAAGTCCTCAGCATGTCTGACCAGAAAGCAAAGTGTTCTATTTTGGTTGGGATGTGTCACCCAGGAAAGCTGATGTGGGCTTGTGCTGCAGGGCAGAGTAGTCGCTGTCATGCAGGCTGCCATTGGACACTGAGGACCGTGATGCGTCTGCATTAATATTGGGTATTCAGGGGTTGAGAATATAGCTCAGGTGGTAGAGTGCTTGCCTCTCACACACAAGGCCCTGGGTTCAATCCCCAGCACCACACACACACACACACACACAAAGGTACTCAGGTGTGGGCCATGGCTGGTTATGGCCTTCAAGCTAAGTCAGAGGTGAAGTCAGCCCATGTCCTTTGCCCCCTCGCTGGTTCCTGTGGCATGCCTCCTGCCTGGTCAGACTGCTAGAGGAGAGGAGTTTCTTACCCAAAGTCTGCGGCTCTTCCAGCTGCGTGCCCTGTGCGGGAACTGTCTGATCAATGGAGCGCTGAGGCGGGAGCCCTGGCTCTCGCTCCCCAGTCTCCCAGTGCCGGGCCTAGAGCAGACACCCCAGAAATGCTCCTGTTATGAATAATGGCTGTCTCCAGAGACAGCATTCCTGAGATCCAGCGAGCGCTTTCAGTGGTAAGGGTCGGAGTCAGGGCACATCGAGGGAGGCCTCCAAGTTGGGCCAGGAAGAGGGCGCAGCAGATTCGGAATCGCCTCAGAGGAGGGGACAGGCTCAAAGCTTGCCGGCAGAGTGCTCAGGGAAAAGATGGGCTGCCTTGTTGCTGGGTTGAGCAGAAACTTTTGAATAGACAAGTGTCTGTGGCTAGAGACCCCAGATATCTCTGGCCCCATTGTTCAGAGAATAGGAGGCTCTGTGGTTGAGGTGAAGACTAGAGAGGGGACCCTACTCCCTGGGATCCACGTGGTGGGTTTCCAATGCCCCAGCTGACGTCTGGGCCTACAGGGAACTCTGACCCTGGGAGGTGTCGTCTGTGAGGTCAAGCCTGCAGTCTGGGCCCCTGGGCATCTTGGAAATCCTGTCTGAGTCAGGCAGCCTGGCTTTGCTGGGCCCACTTTCCCAGCCTCCTTGTGCTCTGCAGCCCGCCCACATCAGAGCCAGCCAGGCAGGCTGCCATTGGAGCTGGGCAGAGGAAGGGCCCAGCAGAACAGCTGCGAGGACCCTTGTCCTGTGCATCCCAAGCCAACACTGGTTGCCTCAGGGCGTTGGCAGTTTCCCTCCCCTGTGTGGGGAGCCTGTCTTTTCTCTTCCTCGTTCCCAGGAGGCACTTACCCAGCGACTGGCTCAGAGGCCTGGGCTGCCACTTCCCTTCCTTCAGAGCATCCACGTGGCCCCCAGAGAGTCAGATCTGTGGCCATGAAGCCCAGGCCAGGGGCCCTGCTGGCTGCGCACAGGCCTTATCTCCTACTGTGTCTGGTCAGCCCTCACCCTACCCCGTCCTTCTGTCTGCCGCCTTTTGCACCCTCCTCCCAGAGCCCACCCCAAGCCTGCCTGGGTCTTCATAGCCACACTTGGGGCAAATAGCCCTTAGCTTTCCCAGCACCCCATGCAGCAGCTTTCTCCTCAGCAGCTCAGGGACACATTCCCGCAAACCTGCAGCAACCCCTGGGGCAGGCACTACTGTCATCCCATTTACCAGATAAGGACCCACCTCAGAGGACAAGTGACTTGTCTGAGGCCACACAGTAGCAACCAGCAGAGCTCAGGCCAGCACCTGAGGAAGGAATCTGAGCTGCACAGCCCGCCTAGAGTGGACTGGTGTTGTTTTGAAAGTGTGTCCTGGCGTGGGTCTGTGTGTATGGTGGCAGCTAGCGCATGCACTCCTTTTAAAAAAATTTTCATAGTAGTTTTTGTTCTTATTATGAAAGAAGTATCATGAGCATATTTCTTAAGACAAAGTTAACTAAAAATAGCAAGTTAATTTTAAAAATTTAGTTTATCTGTCCCTTGGTATATGTGTAGGATTGGTTCCAGGTCCCCTGTGTGCAGATACCAAATCTGCAGATGCTGAAATCCCTGTATGACATGGCATGTCATTTGCAGAGAGCCGTGCACTTCTCCCGATACTTTAAATCATCTATTACTTATAATACCTAGTACAACCTAAGTGCCCTGTGAGTAGTTGTTACACTGTATTGTTTAGGGAATAGTGACAAGAACAGAGAGTCTGCATGTGTTCAATACACACATTCATTTTCTAATATTTCAAAACTGAGGTCTGCTTGGGTAGTTGGCCAAATTGTCAGTTGGTATACAGAAAAAGGAAAGAATCCTGCGTGGGACAGGACTGACTGGCATTGAAAGTCATCTCGGTCTCAGCCCGTACCCAGCCTGTTGCTAGTCCTATAGCCCATGGGAGGTGTCTAGATTTCAGGTTCCAGAGCTGGTGGCCAAGCAGGCCCCCACCACATGGCCCCATCTAAGACCCTGACTGCCTTCTCCCTTTCCTTTCCATGTAGAGGAGATCGTCGCCCATGCCAGCAATGTGTCCTCGCTGGTGCTGGGTAAAGCCTCCGGGCGGCTGCTGGCCACAGGCGGGGATGACTGCCGTGTCAACCTGTGGTCCATCAACAAACCCAACTGCATCATGGTGAGGCTTGGGGGGTGCGTGTGCCTGGGAGGGGCCTTGTGATGGGCTGGGTTGGGGGCTGGGAGCAGGTGGCTTTCCAGGCACTGTTGAGCTCAGGACACGCCTATCTTCTGGGGGCCCAGCCCAGGCCAGGTGGGACTGGCAGTGCTGCCCCCACTGTCTGCTCAGTGAGGCCAGGACAATCTAGGCTGGCTGGGACAGTGGGACAGTGGAGGAGCCACCTGGCTGTGGGACAGAATTCCAGAGTGTGCAAAGTCCACATAAGCCCTGGACCTGTGGTTGAGCCAAAAGGCTCATAGTGCACCACCCCGGGCCCGGCCTGCCTGCCTGGCCTTGATGAATGCCCAGCCTCCGTCCACAAAAGGGTTCGAGGGGACCCAGGTGAAGCCCTTAGGGAACTAGTTCTTTAATAGCAGTTTCCCTAGTTACTCAGCCATATCAGTTCAGAAAAGCATAAAGGAGGGAAAAACAAAAATTAATTGCAGACAATTCCATTTTCCAAAGACCACTGAGGTTGATATTTTGGTCTGGGCCTTTCTAGATGCTGAGATACGCATACCTGTACACATATATGCATACACATAAATGTATAAAAATATATCTCCAGAATACCATCTTATTTACTCTTACATAACCTGCTTTTTAAGAATAACAATGTTATAAGGATTTTCCTATGTCAACAGATATTCTTTTACAACATGATTGTTAATGGCTTCCTGGTATTCCATTATAGGGGGAGCTGTAATCAGCTCAGCCACACCCTGTCATCATGAGGCTGTTGCCAGTCTTGGGCTCTGCTAACCACACTGTGGTGAACATCCTCATCTACCCACAGCTTTGAGCATGTCTGTGATCATTGCATTTAATCCAAGGGTATGCACTTTTTAAAAAACCTTCAAAACTTATTGCCAAATTGCCCTCCAGAAATCAGTTTACATCCTCACCAGTAGCATATGAATCTGCCCTTTCCCCCGACGTCCTTGCCAACGCAGGGCAGTACCATTCTTTGACTCATGCCCAAATAAGCATAAAAAATGGAGGGAGTTGGTATTTATTGTAGAAACTTAATCACTTTGGTGTTTTTGTGTGATCCAGGGGAAGGAACTAAGACCTACATGAACTGCTACCCAGTGCACTGGGGTTCAGTAAGAACGGAACTGAGATTTTTGGTCTGTTTTGCTTTGTTTGTAGGGTTCAAAAGTTTTATTTTCCCCTGAATTGCCAAAGTAATCAATGTAGTTGAAAAATAATCTAAATGGGACATGAAATGACCCGTGCTCGTGTCCCCCAGAGCAGCAGGGTGAAGTCTTTGGGGACCAGGGCAGCCTTCAGTTTCCAGCTGGCCTCATCTGTGTCATTGTTCCGTCACTCACCCTAGACCAGCCACCCAGACCTCTCAGTGTCCCAACCTGCCGCATTCTGTGCTTCCTGGTGACGCATATACATGGTGCTCCCTTTGCAGGAGGCCTGTTTGGTGTACTTTGTTTACTTTTGAGTATGGGATGTACTCATGTGGCCCAGCATCCCAAAGACAGAGGGTGAACAGTGACGCCTCCCTCCCTCCCTTACTCCACATCCTTCCCTGGAGGCAACCCTGGCTCCGAATCCCTTCGACGTCCTTCTAGAATTATTCTGTGTATCAGTGAGCAAATACATGTATCTGTTCCCCTCTCCTGCTTTTTTACACAAATGATATCATACTGTAGACACCATCCTCCATCTTCTTCACCTAAAAGTGTCATGGAGACTAGTCTATCTTGTCTAAGCAGGTGCCTCATTCATTTCTCTGACTGGCTCGTTTTTCCTTGCACTGGTGATCACGGATACACGGCTTAGCGAACCAGTTCCCTTGGATGGGCATTTATGTTGTCTCCAGCCTCTTGTTAGAAAGATCCGCTGCTGGGCTGGGGGTGTGGTGGTGGGGCGCTTGCCCAGCCTGTGCAGGGTCCTGGGTTCAGTCCCCAACACTGAGTAACCTCGGTTGGTGTCATTCTCTGAGGGCTTGTGCGAGGAGAGGGTGAGGACTCTGCCAAGGTGCAGTTGCTGGTTGGAGGGGATCGTGCATTTCTCATGTGGGTGGCTTTTGCCAGTTTGTGCCCATTTAGACTCCTGCCCAGCTGGTTGCGAGTCGACAAGCTGCCCATAACTATTGGCCTCCAGGTAGTTACGCTGAGGAACAGTTTCTCCTCCCCCTCCCAGTAGGGTCGTTGTCTTAGCAGACACAGATTGAGTTGCCAGTGTGCTGTGTGGGGACCAGCACCAGGTGGGAGTGGCAGACACCATGGATTCAGAAAGCTGGGGACCCTGGGTGCCGGCCTGGCCCTGCCTTGCTCTGCTGGCTTCAGGTGGGCGAGAACCTGCTTGTCCTCCTACAGAGTCACTTCCAGGCCCCCTGGTTCCATGGCGGGGTCTCCCGCTGGGGTGGGCAGCCCTTGGGAGCCTGGTACCCAGAGGGACAGGGTGAGTGCCTGCCGTGGCTTGTCCCTGGGAGCGAGATGACAACAGGTGGGTGGAGGTCATCTGGACTCGGGGCCAAAGGTAGGCATCTGTTTATCTTGGTCAGCTGCCACCCTCTAAGGGTTTGGGCCATTTCTGCTGTGACACCCATGCCAGGGAAGGGGTGGGAGGGTGACTGGGCTTCGGTTGTCTTGCGACCCTGGACGGCCGTGTAGAAGTGGCCATGCCCCAGGGGCAGCTTCCCTACACTAGCCACTTCTCACCGAAGCCTTTCCCAGGGACCCTGAGTTGGGGGCAAAAGCTGGGGGTGTCCCCACAACACTGAAGCAGCCACCTCTCTCCACAGAGCCTCACGGGTCACACGTCCCCCGTGGAGAGCGTCCGCCTCAACACCCCGGAGGAGCTCATCGTGGCTGGCTCCCAGTCGGGCTCCATCCGCGTCTGGGACCTGGAAGCTGCCAAAAGTAGGCCTCAAACTCACGTCCCCAAGTGTAGGTGCCTGTGCTCGGCTTCCTCCCTCCTGGGGCACCGAGCAGGTGGCGTGGCACCCACCCTGCGCCCATTAGCCTCACAGCCATGTGCACTGCTGCCCCCTGAGCAGCCCGCACTGCGGAGGTGCCCACAGAACATCTGAATGAACGGTGTGTGGATGGGCGGTGCGTGTGGGGCGTGGATTGGAACCTGCAGCGGCCCTGTGGGACTCGCAGATGATGGGGAGGCTGCCTGGCACACGTGTCCTCACGGGGCAGCGCCCACTCGGCCCCAGCTCACTGTTGCCCTCGGGACATGGGTCCCGAGTGGCCAGATCTGCTTGCTTGTGTTTTTGAATTTAGTTTTCATCTGGATAAAAGTTTAAAAAGCAAAGTACAGGTAGTTCTAGAATTAATCATGATATGGAGAGGGAGCCTTTGTCCTGCTCCTTCTCAAAAGCTTCAGCTTTCTGTCCTTCCCCTATTGTTGGATCAACTCCTGCTACTTTTCTAAACAAGGTGACACTAATTTCTTTTCTTAAACAAACATGTCCATAAGCTGGCATATGCCTGTAATCCTTGTGACTCTAGAGGCTGAGGCAGGAGGATCACAAGTTCGAGGCCAGCCTCAGCAACTTAGCAAGACCCTGTCTTAAAATTTTTAAAAAGGGGGATATAGATCAGTTGTAGAGCACTCCTGGGTTTGCTCCCCAATAGCACAAGAAAAAAAGAAAACATACATAAAATACTGTCCTGGTGTGGAGGATGAGGACACTCACAGTGACCTCTGGCCTTCTCATATTGCCCCCCCAGTTGCTGTTTAATCAAGGTCATGTTGTAAAGGCCCCAGGAATGCTACTCACAACTGATTTATTTCCCTGGAGTTTAATATTTGTTCTTATTTCATCCGTGTTTTTTTTTTTTTTTTCCACATTCTGTCCCAGAAAAGTAAAGCTCCTCCTGTTTGCCTCACGCGCATCCCACAATCCAGCTCTCTTCTCCGAGCTCTGTCCCAGGCCTGGTGACTGTTCCTGGCTTCCTTGTCTGCCTGCCACCCCGGGTCCCTGACACATTTGCCCTAGAATTGTGAGAGGTCCAGGGCTGCTGTTGAGAGGGCAGTGCTGTCCCTCCTGTGGGCCTGCCCCGCCCCCGCCCGAGCTCGTAGGATCTGCGTCCCGGCGTGGTGGGCTCTCACAGCAAGGAGCCCGGTGTGGGTCTGTCTTCACCCCTGAGCCGAGTCCCCACTGGTCCTTTCTATCTGGAGACTCGTGCTTGGTTCTGGGCCTCCAGGAGTCTGGCCTCCTCTCAGCGGGGCTGTCTCAGGCCGGCAGCTGCTGCCAGCTCCGTGGATGTGTCAGAAGGTTGTTCTGGAATCTGTGTGCATCCTCCCACTCTTTAGTGCAACAGCTAAGTCAGCCTGTGGTGCAGCAGGGCATGGCCAGCACTCTGAGACCAAGCAGAGCCATTCGCTGCTGCTCGGCGGCTCTGGCTGGGACCTCGGGGTATGCCGGGCAGGCAGCCATGCCCTGCAGCTCAGGAGAGTGGGCTTGTGCCAAGCCTGCCTTTCCAGAGAGCCCCTCGTGCCTGGCTGAGCCTCAGGGCTTCTCCCAGTCTTCTCCCAGGCCTCTCTCCTACACATGCTCTGCATCCGCTGCAGGACAGTGGCCATTGGCCACATGTGCCTAGCAGCGAGGTCCACTGTGCTGGAGAACCTTACTCTTTTTGTGTCAGTAGTCCTGGGGAAAGATGGCACCCTGGGCCTCTGGAGTGATGTGTGTGGCCATCGAGAACCCTCTGGTGATAGGTAGCGGCCTGCCATGTGTCTCAGCATAGGGTCCCTCTGGCCACGCTGTAGGGTGCATGGGCCTTGCTGGACTCAGACAGGCTGAGGAGGAGCTCCTCTCAGACACTGGGCTGTAACTGAGGAGGAACACAGCTGGGACAGAAGAAGGCACCCTCGGATGCCTCTGCCTAGACCTGAATCCTAGAGGAGGCTACTGGCCATTCCCAGGTCACCGAAGAGCAGGGGCCAGGCTTCCTCGACTCTGCTGATTCTCATAAGAGAAATGGGCGCAGTCCTGTGAAGTGGCCGAGGACCGGAAGCTGAGGACCTCTGGATTCCAGGGAGCTGGGTTCCTGCTGCATGAGGCGCTACGGGCTCCTGGCTGTTCCCCACCCCCAAGGACCTGCTTTGGTGCTGGGGTGGACCCCAAGTGTGGCTTTATTGAGCTTCCAGGTGATTCTGACGCAGAGCCAGTTTGCCTGTCTGTCCTCTGACTTGACAGGCAAACTGAAGCTCAGGAAGGGGACTGAGCTTGATAAAGTCCCTGTGGCTACCGGCGGCAGGACCTGGGACTTGAATCCTGATGGCAGGACTCCTAGCCCAGTGCTCTCTTCTCTGCCATCTACTGCCTCAGGTTGGGGATTTACAGTTGCCACATCCTGCAGCCAAAGCCAGGCATCTCCTGGGATAGATGAGCAAGGGCAGAAGTCATGCCGGAAGAATGTGGTCCTGCCAGCTTTCCACAGCGCAGCCAGAGAGTGCGGGCGGGTCAGCGCGGGGCCCGAGGAGGCTGTGGCGTCTCATGAAGCTGGCCCACGCGGGGCGGGGCTGGATCTCGGGATCCTTGCTATGGGAGGCAGAGCGAGTCGGTGGGTGGGTTGGAGGACGGGAGCAGGGCCCAAGGCCTCTTTAGCCAGCAAAGTGATGGTACCCAAGCAGCACGTGGCCGCCAAGAGCCAGGAGGAGCACAGCTCTGGGCACAGAGTGGCTAGGTTGGATACTCCCTGGAGACATGCCAGGTGCCTTGTCAGACTCTCCGGGTGGAAAGGAGGCGTAGTCCCAGCTCCTGTGCCTGTCACAGCCTATTGCAGAGGACACTCGGGCCACGTGGAGCAGTGGACTTGGTCCCCAAGGTGGATGAGGACAGCAGCTCCTCCTCATCCTGCTCTCGCCCGTCCTGCCCACCGCCAGCTTCAGCCCAGGCAAAGCTCAAGTGAAGGACGTGCTCAAGAGGCAGCGCCTGCAGACTTCCCACCCTGCGCCTGTGGTTGGGACTCAGCCAGCTGCTACACCCTTATGCCTCCCTGCCTGGCCAGAAGCACCCAGTGACTGGATGTGGCCAAGTGAACCTGCTGAACACCAGACATGCCCAGCAGACAAACAGGGGAGGCACCCAGATGGCTCAGCACCGGGAGTGCGTTGTCACCAATACCAGAGAGAGAAGCAGGACACACGCTCAAAGACCTGAGGAGGAGAGGACTAGCTGGGGGACAGACAGAAGGGGATGAAGGCAAGGAAGAAATCAGAGGAGTAATTACAACTGGCAATTATTGTTATTATCTAGGCATATGTCAGGTCCATACTAAGCACTTTGCAATGATTTTCTTACTCACTTTTGACGGTAACCCGTCAAACAAGGCTCAGAGAGGGTAAGTGATTGCCCAGGGTCACGCAGCAAACAATGAGCAAAGCCAGGAATAGTCTGCTTTGTCTGATTCCCATGCTTACAACCTGATGTGAATGGATGAAGATCACAAAGCCTTTGTTCCATTCACCCGGCGCTTAGGTCCCATTGCTTCTGCTCCTAAAGTATGATGTCTGAAGTCTTAAACACCTCCTGCAACAGTGAACTCACTACCTAACAAGACACATGATTTCACCCTGGCTCAAACCCAAGGATGGCTGGACCCCCACACCCCATGGCCCAGTACTCGTGGGCTGATCAGTTTCATCTAGACAGTGGAAGGGTAAATCTTTCAAAAAGCAAGACGTGACAGCTTTGAGTGACACCAGAGAAGACCCTGAGACTGTAACAGGGGTTTGATGCCAGCTGGGCCTGGCCTGGCCACAAGACTGCCTGCCAAACCTTAAAGCACAGGGGTGTGGCTCCTGGGGCAGCAGGAGGCACTCAGTGCTGCCCTTAGCTGTGCCTGCCATGTGTCCTCTCAGCCCTTCCTGGTCCCTCCACTTGACCTCATGGCCACCCTAAAGATCCCATGGATAAGCGTCACCCCAGAGGGCCAGTGAGAGCCCCAGACATGCCCTCCACTTCACCCAGCAGTGCCCCTCCTCCTCTCACTGATGTCGCTTCAGACACCACCTCCATGAAGCCTTCCTGGATTTCTCTCTTTGACCAAGCTACTTCTTTGCAGCCGCAATGTCCACTGGTGTCTCCTTGGCACTGCCTCGGGCAGGTCGCTTGCCCTGTGGACAGTGGGCTTCACAGCAGGAGCCTGGGCTGAGCTCAGGTACTGGCTCTGCTGCCTCTGAGGCTCCGCTCACTCGGGCACACTGGGACGAGCCAGGGTGCAGGCCTTGAGGACTGTGCTAGGTTTTCTGGGGAGCTGAGTAATGACAGAAATGGCTGCCATCCCCCAAGAGAAAAGGGGGGTATTAGTGGCAGGGCTGGTGGGGCTTGGTTGGCGCCCCTCCTGAGACCTGGGCTCTGGTTTCGGCGGTGGGTTTGAATCGCGCGGCTGGTCCGGCTCACGCCCGGCTCTGCTCTCTCCTGCTGGCTAGTTCTGCGCACACTCATGGGACACAAAGCCAACATCTGCAGCCTGGACTTCCACCCCTACGGCGAGTTCGTCGCCTCCGGTTCCCAGGACACGAATATCAAGGTGAGACACTGGGCTGGCCGCGGCCCAGCTGCCTGGAGGGTGTTTGGGGGATGCGCTTCCACCTGTCTGGGGACGTCCTCCCTGCCACAGCACCCACGCCCTGGGGAAGGCGACAGGCAGGTGCTTTCCAGACACGGGTTTGAACGCCCAGCTAAGTGGGAGGTCCCCAGCCTCTGTCTGTCACGGTGGCCGTCACAGCCTGGAGGCGCAGAGGCCCCTGCTCAGGGCACACTGCCTTCTGGGGGGCTCCAGGAGCACTCCTGACCTGATGCCCCCCTGCTCTCCTGCCCACAGCTCTGGGACATCAGGAGGAAAGGCTGTGTCTTCCGGTACAGGGTAAGCCCAGCGCCCTCTGGGCCTATCAGGAGCCTGGCGTGGTGCCTGATCTCGGGGTGGGGGCAGCACAGTCCACTGTGGGTGGGAACGTGGGCGACTCTCTGCTGTCGCTGGGGCTGAGCCACCAGGCTGCTCCGTGCTGTGCTTCGCAGGCACGTGGCGTGTCAGTGGTGAAGGGGCCCCAGCCATGCGAGCATGGCAGCACGGGACTCAACGAGCAGTTGTTTTTGGAGGTTTCCAGCCTTTTACATTAAAAGAGGGCCTTTAATCTCTGGAAAGGGCCATGGGATACTTTATTCCTGGAGGATGTGCCCCTGATCTTGACCTCCGTGGTGACCTGTGGAGACACCTGGCTGGGGCTTGCCGTCCCCTCTGTGCCTGTTCCCCAGGAAGGCCCCATGGGGCAGGGCTGGAGGAGCCAGCCAGCCTTCCGGTGAGCCTCGTGCTCTCTCCTCTGCAGGGACACAGCCAGGCCGTGCGGTGTCTCCGGTTCAGCCCTGACGGGAAGTGGCTGGCGTCCGCGGCAGACGACCACACGGTGAAGGTAGCTCCCAGTCCAGCACGGGTCGGGGCCTAGGTCTGCTGGTCCCTGGGGCTGACTCTGCCCTCCTGATGGTGCTACGTGCCCTGAGTCCAGGCACAGTCCACAGCGGCAGGATCAGAGGGAGAGCTGGCAGCCGGGTGCCTGTCCTGTCCCTGACCCCACCCTCCCCATCCCCAGCTCTGGGATCTGACTGCCGGCAAGATGATGTCTGAATTCCCTGGTCACACGGGGCCTGTCAATGTGGTAGAGTTTCACCCCAACGAGTACCTCCTGGCCTCTGGCAGCTCTGATAGGTGAGCAGGAGCAGGGGTCAGCTGGCTGCTGTCCCTCCCCACCTCTCTCCTGGGTGTTATCTTCTGGTTACCTTGTGAGGGTGGGGTGGGCTTCCATCTGGGCCAAGCCCCACCTCTCCCTCAGCCTTTGTGCCTGGGTCTCGGTGTCCTAGGCTCCCTTAGTGCAGGGAGGCCCATGACTGGGGGCCAGAGGTGGACAGGGCCACACAGCTCAGCCTGGGTCATGTCACCCTGCTGCTGCCGTGCATGGCCAGCCGTGCCTAGGACCAGGCTCCCTGTGGCTCTGGGGGCAGAGGTCTCTGAAGGGAAACGGACGGGGGAGGCCGCAGGCCTGTGTGGCTGTGGGAGGAAGTGGCGTCCCGCACAGGGTGACTGCCTTTGCAGGACCATCCGTTTTTGGGATCTGGAGAAATTCCAGGTGGTGAGCTGTATCGAAGGGGAGCCCGGGCCCGTCAGGTATGCACATCCCTGCACCTTCCTGTCCCCTTGGGCCTCTTCCCCACCTTTCCCGTTCTGGGTGGGGAGAGGCTGAGTGCCTAGGACCCACGCCACTCTTGCCTGGCCCAGGAGTGTCCTCTTCAACCCCGACGGCTGCTGCCTGTACAGCGGCTGTCAGGACTCGCTGCGCGTCTATGGCTGGGAGCCCGAGCGCTGCTTCGACGTGGTCCTTGTCAACTGGGGCAAGGTAGCCGACCTGGCCATCTGCAATGACCAACTGGTGAGAGAGCCGAGGCACACGCTGCCCACCCTTCTACCAAGCCACAGCCCCCTCACCTAGCCCCCTTGCTCCTGTCCCCGCCCTGCTGGGTGTGGCTCCAGTCCCCAACCCCAGCGCTGCCCTTCTGCAGATAGGCGTGGCCTTCTCACAGAGCAATGTCTCCTCCTACGTGGTGGACCTCACACGAGTCACCAGGACTGGCACAGTGGCCCAGGACCCTGTGCAGGACAGCCAGCCCCTGGCACAGCAGCTGCCCAACCCCAGCGTCCCCCTCCGGCGCATCTATGAACGGCCCAGCACAACCTGCAGCAAACCTCAGAGGTGGGCGCTCTGGGGGAGGCTGGCGGGGGCAGCCCCAGACCGCACCTGGGGCCCGGCCTCTGAGGGCTCTGCTCTGCACCCAGGGTGAAGCACAACTCGGAGAGTGAGCGTCGCAGCCCCAGCAGTGAGGACGACCGTGACGAGCGGGAGTCCCGGGCGGAGATCCAGAACACCGAGGACTACACGGAGATCTTCCAGCCCAAGAACAGCATCAGTGAGGCGCCCGTCCCGCTGAGATGAGGCCAGGGCTCCTTCCCAGGGACCACCTCACTGTGGCTGGGGCCCTTGGTCTTCATCCCTAGTCCCGCTAGCCCCAGGCCCTGGGCTGTGCTCATGGCACCCCAGCAGCGGTCCAGCAGCTGAGGAGGGCCACAGGAGCAATGGGCTGGGCTCTGGGGTCGGGAGCAGGGTCACTGCCTGGGTAGATCTTCGTCTCATCATCCGACTAGGCCCTGGGCCCCAGGCTGGCATGGCCAGGAGGGCTCCAGACAGGAGCCTGGGGTCCTCAGCCAGCCCACTTTGCTTCGGCAGGCCGGACGCCACCCCAAAGAAGTGAGCCCTTCCCAGCACCCCCGGAGGACGGTGAGTTGGGGCAGAGCCTGGCCTCCCCTCTCGTGGGACAACTTCAGCCTCTCCCCACTGGATCTTATCCTTCTACCTGCTCAAAAGTGCCTCCTGGGTTCTGGGCTGGGCAAGGCCCTGGTGACCATGTGAGGGAGGCAGGCAGGTGTTCCCTGAGGCCTGCGCCTGAAGTCGGAGAAAAACAGTGGACAGATACCCACGGGGGTCTGCCTGGGGACATGTGCTGCGGAGGAATGTGGGGTCACCAGGCTGCTGGAGATGGGGCTAAGGGGAGGCTCTGAGGACTGAGGACCAGTGAGGAGAGGAAGAAGCTGTGGGGAAGGAGCTGAGAGGAGGCCTGGGGCCTGGAGCAGACAGCAGGGGGAAGCCAGGCCCTGGCTGGGAGTCAGGTGGAGGTGGAGGGGTGGGTGGGACATCCCAACAGCACACTGTCTTCCCTCTACTCAGGCTGGTTTCCCTCCCTCCGCTTTCTGTTCGCCGGCCACTGTCCCCTCCCTGTGCACACTTGCTTCATTCCTAGCGAGGTGGCTGTGAACCTCCTGGGTCCCATCCACAAACAGATCTAAGGACGGGAGGAGAGGCCTAGCCTGCACAGTGGCGGTCTCCCTGGCTCTTCCCCCTGGTTAGAGTCCACTCTGGGCCCACCTCTCCCACCAGTCTCGCCTCGTCTGACCCAGTGCATTTTCCTTTTGCCCCAGACACAGCCACAGCCAAGGAGGTGGCAAAGCCCAGCATGGCCATGGATGTGCAGTTCCCAGCGCCAAATGTACGTCCAAGCCGAAGGGGTGTGGCGTGGGGCTTAGAGGGGCTGGAGTCCTGAGCCAGGGTCGGGGCCTCCCTTGCTAGGAGGCAAAGAGGGAGCCCAGGGTGGCCACCTGCTGATCCTCTGCTCCCTTCAGCCTGAGGTCCCTCCCCAGCCCCCAGTCACCACTTCCACGCCTGCACCCAAGGGTGACCCCGCCATCATCCCTGCCACGCGGAACGAGCCCATCGGGCTGAAGGCCTCTGACTTCCTGCCTGTGAGTGGGACCTAGTGTGGGGTGGGTGGAGGCCCATGGGCGAGGGCAGAGCCTTGCCACCTGCTCCGTGCCAGCATCTGGGTGCCCATCCCACGTAGGCTGTGAAGATCCCCCAGCAGGCGGAGCTGGTGGATGAGGATGCCATGTCCCAGATCCGCAAAGGCCACGACACCATGTGTGTGGTGCTCACCAGCCGCCACAAGAACCTGGACACCGTGCGGGCTGTCTGGACCACGGGCGACGTCAAGGCAAGTGCCCTCTCTGCCTGGGGCTGGGCGGACTCCCTGCTGCCTGGCCGAGTGCCGCACCGAGAGGGCCCTGTAGGGCATGGGCAGCCCCACGCTCGCCCGGGTCGTGCACCAGCTGCCGTTCGTGGAGTGCCCATTTCCTGCTGGGCCTTGCCCTCCTCGTTTTGGGCGTGTGGTCTTGGTGACACTCGACCCCACCTTCTTGCCTCCCCACGTTCCACCTGCTCATGGAGCTCTGTTTGCACAGACGTCAGTAGACTCTGCAGTGGCCATCAGTGACCTGTCGGTGGTGGTGGACCTCCTGAACATCCTCAACCAGAAAGCGTAAGTGGCCGTGCAGGGAGGGGAGGGGTGGGCAGGGCCGGCCTGACGGTGCCACGCCCGGCCTCTCCCCAGCTCCCTCTGGAAGCTGGACCTGTGTACCACGGTGCTGCCACAAGTCGAGAAGCTTCTGCAGAGCAAGTATGAGAGGTAGGGAGGCGGGCCTGCCTGTGGGGATAGCAAGGGGCAGGCCCCTAGTGGCCAGAGTGTGTGGCCTGGGTCTGTCTGTCCTTGACACTCTCCATCTGTCCCTGAAGCTATGTCCAGACAGGCTGCACCTCCCTGAAGCTGATCCTGCAGAGATTTCTGCCCCTGATCACTGACATCCTAGCAGCTCCACCCTCCGTGGGTGTGGACATCAGCCGCGAGGAGAGGTGAGGGCTAGAGTGTGCTGGGGCAGGGGCGCCACAGCAGGTTAAGGGACGCAGGGGCCTGTACCTCCATGGTCTGACACAGCGGCTCGTGGGAAGCACAGTGTCTGGCGCAGGGCGTAACTGGAGCCTGGGTTCCTCCCATTGCTGGGGCTGCAGCCTTCCCCTGGGAGGAGGGCTGTTAGGACAGCCAGGGTCCCAAGGCTGGGTGGGGGTCACGGTGGCCGTTTGGCTGCCTCAGCTGCCACCCCTCTGCCCACAGACTACACAAGTGCCGGCTCTGCTACAAGCAGCTCAAGAGCATCAGTGGCCTCGTCAAGAGCAAATCAGGCCTGAGTGGCCGACATGGCAGTGCCTTCCGCGAGCTGCACCTGCTCATGGCCAGTCTGGACTGAGGAACCAGTGGGTGGGGCACCGGACAGCCCTCGGGGCCTGGCCTCTACACCCCTCCCGTTCTGCGAGCCCTCTGGCCATGAGTCCGCTGGCCCCTGCCCTGCACTGATCCTGGAGGCAGGGCTGGCCCACTGGCCACCTCCACAGCCCGGATTCTGAGACAACTTCCTCTCCAGTACCAGCTGCCAGCTTTGCCCAACTCTTGCTTCTTGGGGCAGCAAACAGAGCCCTGGGGCTGCTGCTGTAATTTATAAGGCAAATTTTATTAAATTTGTAACTATTCCCTGGTTTCCTTGTGAGAGGGGCATCCCCGGCCTCATGGGCTCCCCAGGCCCGCGATTACCTGGGCTCACCTCTCCAAGCCAGCAGGGGGCAGCAGAGCAACAGGAAAGGCCGCTTCCGGCTGGGAAAGAAGAGGGCAGCCCCTCCTGTGGCTAAGGGAAACAGGTGGGGCCACTGCCTGGCTCAGCCACCCTCCCAGCTGTCCTTTGGGCCTCGTCAGGCCCTGAAGAGGCCCAGACCCAGCAGCTGTGCACCGCAGGGTGCCACAAGGCTGGACCCAAAGATGCCTCTAGGACAGGCCTGGGAGAGCAGCTGTGCCATCCTCGTTTCCTCCAGCAGGCCCCAGGGCTGGCTGGCCAGCCACACCCAGCCCTGCGGTCATCCCTGAAAAGGGAGCCCCTCCTGCCCTACTGTAGTGCAGCCCCTGCAAGAAAAGGAGGGGCCCTCTGAGCTTCTGCATGGGGTCCCCTGGGACTGGGACCAAGTGCAGGCCAGCACAAGCCTCATGGGGGGTGGGAGCTGTACTGGTGGTCAGGGTCCTAGAGGCACAAGGGGAGCTTGTTGGTGCTCTCCCTCGGCCAGTTCACCCAGGACAGGAAGGCCAGGGCAGAGGGGCAGTAGTGGGGTAGTTTCAGCAAGCCTTAGACAAGTCTTAGCTTGGGCCTCAGTGTCCTGAATACAACATGGACGCGAATCCACCATGGGAGGGGCAGTTGGTACAGGCACACGCTGGGCCTCTCAGAAGGGTAACTGACCATGAACAACAGAAAAAGGCACTTGGGGTGAGGCAGTGCTGATCCTGCCTCCCCCAGTTGTTCAGGATGTGTGTTCCTGGGAGACTAGGTCCTGAGGGCTGTGGTGACCAGCCAGCAGTGTGGAGGCAACAGGCCATGCCCAGGCCCTGGCTCCCTACAATCCAACCAGCGGGGACTCCCAAGACCAACTCTCAGACTACACTTGTGTAAAAGGTTTTTATTTTAATAAGTAAAAATGGCTAAGCTTCCAAAAGTTTTAAATAGGATTTCATAGGGAGGAAAATGTCAAGAAGCCAGTGGGCAAGGAGAGTGCCTGGCACCAGGCAGGTGTGGGGGACACAGGCCACCCACTGGCCACCTCTGCCAGCCATAAATACAGCCTGGCCCTGTGGCAGGAGGACCAGGTGTCTATGTACACCTAGGCACACTATGTACACGCCCAGCTGCGGGGTCCCCTCGGAGGAGGAGAGCAGGGGGCAGAGCTGCCCCTTGTTGCCCCCAGCTCGGCCCTGGTCCCATGGTTCCTGTGCCTTCCTGGGGCATCAGCCTACCCCTAGGAGTAGGCTGCCAGGCCTGCAGGCTGAGGAGAGGAGACAGGCCAGCCTGGGCCAGGGCCACCCTCCCGCGTTCCTGCCCTCCCCTCCAGGCCCAGCTCCCACGGACAGCTCAGGCCTGCCAGGCGGAGCGGGCCATCCCTGCCTGCCCTTCCAGCCCACGACATCGTGCCCAGAGCCACAGCCGAGAGACACTACTTCCTTCTGGATGTGTTTCTTATCTCTGAAAAGGGCAGGGCCGAAAAGCATCCACCTCCTGCAGTCCGGGCGCTGTCGCAGGAGCAGGCCAGCAAGGCCTCAGGGCGCAGCTCCGGGCCCAGCGGGATGGCGTGTCCTCACACAGGCACCGGCCGTGACTTCCCTGCAGGAGAGGCAGGGATCATCAGCCTGTGTTCCATGCTGCAGCCATGCCTGTGCCACGGCAGGGGCAGACGCCAGCACAGGAGGGGCAGCAGCACAGGACAGCAGCAGCAGAAGGACAGGCCAGCCCCAAGCAGCTGAACACCAGCACAGCCCTGCCACCCAGGCGGGCAGCAGGTGGGTGGCAGGCAGACAGCCTGGGCCGCTGGCCCCACACTCACCTGGACACTGCAGCCCCAGCCGTCAGGCTGAAATCAAAGCAACAGGCGTCTCACTGCTGGGCTTGCCCTTGACCAGGACCCTGCTGCCCTGTCCCTTCGGACTGGGGGACAGGCCAGGCCTTCCCATGAGGAGCCAAGCAAAGGCAGGAGCCTGGACTATAGTCTGGTGGTGGGGCCCACTCGTCTGGGACATGGAAAGCCCTGCGTTTCCACCCTCAGGAGCCAGGGCCCAGGGCAGGAGACAACCAGGCCTGTTTGGGAGGTTGTTACTACAGGAGCCCAGGCAGCCTTGGGCTTTGAGTCAGCAGTCCCAGCTAGGGGACCACAAAGTGGGCTCCTCCTGATACCCCCCTTCTCTGGGGGGCCTTGGATTTCCCATCTATAAAATGGACACAGTACTGCCCACCCTCACTACTTCCTGGGGCAGGAGGGTGTGAGGCATGTTCTAAAGTTAGTCTTTTAAATAAGGAAAGAAAAAGCCCATCCAGGTAAGGGCAGCCTGGTGGCTGTGACCGTCCCTTATGTGGGGAATCTCACCAGAAGGCTGCAGCTTCCTCCGGATGGAGCCTGGGCGGCTAGAGGTCCCAGAGCTGGGGGCCGAGTGGGCTCGTGCTGAGGACTGTGTAGTCTGGCACGCTGACTCCCACTGAGAACAGGAAGGGCAGGTGGGCATGGCTGCCTGGCGCCTCCCCTCCCACCCTGCTGTGCCTCCCCACCCCCATTCCTAAAGCTCTGTTTCCTCATCTGCAAAATGGGCATCATGATACACCTGCCTCAGTCAGTGTGAGAGTTAAGGGAGACAACATATGCACAGGAGTAAACCAATTCCTGCACTGGTGCCCACCATGTGCCAGTCCTGTGGAGCAGCTCCCTGGCAACCCATGACCACCAAGAAGGCCTGGGTTAAAGGCTACTGGGTCGGGTTCAAGTTCTAGCTCCAGGCCTCAGGCAGCTTCTTCCCCACCACTCAAGGCTGGGCCCCACCTCCCCCGCCTGTGAACTGCATGTGTGAGGCAAGCGTGAAGCATCCCGCCTACCTCCAGGTGCTCCTGGCTCGACCAGGACCCCAGCTCTGCGCGGCGGGACCCAGGGCCCAGCTCCACAGAGCGCACCCTCTCAGCAAACTTGAGGGAGTAGAGCGTCTCGCTGGTGTTTTTCTCCACGGGGGACACCTGGAAGACACGAGAGCTCGCACCCCACCCCAGGCCAGCTGGCTGCTCCCACAGCAGTGGAGGGATCTCCCAGCCGCAGGACTCCAGACGGCTTCCTGGAGACAACTGGTGGGCGCATGTGGCCAGGATGGGAGCTGCCAAAGACCAGGGTCCTGTGCCTGCACAGCACCGAGGACTGTGCCACCCTTCCCCCAGGGCCCTCACCTGCACCACCATGAGTGTCTTGCTGTCACCACTCAGCGAGTCCTGCAGCAGGTAGGTGAGTTTGGAGTTGCGGAAGGGCACGTGGCCCTGGCGGGAGCGGAGGGCAGCAATCACGTCCCCCAGGGCCGACAGTGACTTGTTGATGTGCTGTGCCTCTCGCAGGCGGCTGCCCTCAGCCCCCGACTTGCCCACGCGCTCGGAGCCAGCCAAGTCCACCAGGTTCAGCTTCCCTGCAGGGAGGGCTCCAGGCAGGTCAGGGCTGCCTGAGGTGGGGACCACAGCCGCCCTCAGGCCAGGCTGCCCAGCGCCCACCCTCACCGGTGGTACGGAGGCCTGTGCTGCAATCCACGCCGCGCACGGTGACGATGAGCAGGGCGTGTGAGCGCGAGCTATGTTCGTTCAGGTTGGTGAACTCGGTGGTGCGGTTGGTGTGGCCAAACTCAAAGACCTGGGGTCAGCCAGAGGCACAGGCTCAGAGGGGGCTTCAGGATGCCACCCCAAGAGCAGCCCTGTGAGGGGGATGTCACCCTCTGCGTCTCAGATGAGGAAACCAAGGCTCAGAAGGCCTGGGGACTCGCACGAGAGCACTCGGGGCGTGGCAGAGCCTGGTTCCAGGCTGGTTCTGTCCACCGAGCAGCCATGCTCGTGCCCAGGGCCTCCCCGCAGCACCTCCCAAGCCCCAGGACCCCTAGCCCCTCACCTTGTTGATGTCGTCCACGCTCTGCACCTGGAACTCAGTCAGCCCCGGCACATACAGCTGCCCGCTGCCATCCGGGCACAGCCGGATCTCCAGTTTCTCCTGAGGCTCTCTGCCTAGCAGGTCCCTGGAGGGTGGGCAGGACAGTTGCTCCCTCCTCTCACACCCCACCCCCGTCTGGAATGTCCCCTGCCCATCACACCTTCCTTGGCCATCAAGCCCACCTCTCCCCTAGCCTCTCCCCTGCACTCAGCTGAAGAGGTGGAGACAGACCGCTCCCCGCAAGTCCCTGGATGGCGTTTCTGGCCTCCAGTGTACTGAACCTGTGGGCAGCACCTCCCGGGCCGGGTCAGAGAGCCCGGCCTCCGCTGGGACCACCTGTCCTCCTGAGTCAGGAGGTGGCTGGGACAAGGCTGCTCAACCGCCCCTGCGGAACCCGGACTCCCCCCGCCCAAAGACCCTGCTGCCCACCCACGGGCTCCCACACGCTGCCCACCTGAGGACCTCATTGTAGATCTCGGCCGCGCTGACGGTGATGGTGTACTCCCAGTCCGACGCCTTGTCCTGCACCTCGGAGAAGAGCAGCTGCAGGGCCCGCTGGTTGATGCCGGGGTCCTCAGGGGTCCCCTGAGGGCGGAGGGAAAGACCCCAGTGACCCTGAACATTTCACACAGCGTCCGTCACCCCCAGCCTTCAGCGACCCCTGGCAGGTGAGCCTCCCCACCCCTCAGGAGGCACTCCACGAGCTCAGGTGACTTCTCCTCCCTGGCCTCAGCTTCCCCACCTTGAAAGGGCAGTGCCCTGCCAGGATGGCCCTGAGGCCTGGAGCAGAGCGTGGGGCCGAGGGCCTGGCCTGGTCGGCACGAGGCTGCAGAGCACCTGATGTGTATCTGGCCCCACTGGCCACCAGAGGGGCAGCAGAGTGGAGTCACACTGGCCGCTGGGGAGCTCAGCAGGTGGTATGGGGTAGGCACAGGCACCGGGTCCTGAGGGACTGACAGACCCTCCCAAAGGCACTGGGGAGTCCTCTGAAAGTGTGGCCCTCACCCCCCCACTCCGCCAAGACCTAACCGTGTCCCCTCCACAGCCCCGCTCTCCCCAGACAGCCCCAGGCTCCAGCGCTGCCTCCTTGGGAGGCTTCCCTTGTGTCCCCAGACGCCCTCCCTGCCAGGGCCTCGTCTCTGGCTTTGCTGTTGTCCCTGGCACCTGCTGACTGGCTGTGTTCGCCACTGTCTTCCCCACTGCTGGGTGGGCTCCAGTGGGGGCAGGGACTGTTAGGTGACATGGGGGCCCCAGTGCCTGGCTGGTGCCGACATGCCTCAGGCCTCAGCAGAAGCTTGGAGGGTAGATGCTCAGTGGTCCTGGTAGTCACCCCAACTCTGAGCAGCCCCAAGACAGCACGGAGCCCAGGAGGTGCTGCACACACCCTCACCACCTCCATCCCTGGCCTGCCAACTGGTCTGCCCCCCGACTAGCCAGGCTACATGGCCCTAGAACCGGGGGAATGAGAGCCCAAAAGAGAAGGGGCCACCATGGCAGGCTCCCAGAGGGTGCCTGGCAAGCTGACTGGAAGGACCTGTCCAGTACTCTTTCTGGACATGGGGGCACCTGCCTCATCCCCTACCTGCAGAAAGCCACACACACCTGCTTCCGAGAGCAAACCCTTAAAGGCCAGCTTTCTACTTCCATCCACACTCAGCGCTCTTCCTTCTCTCAGGCCCCACCCCTCGGCCATGCCACCTGCTCCCCCCACACTACACAGAGATGAAAAGCAGTGCGCACGCCTGTAATCCCAGCGGCTAGGAGGCTGAGGCAGGAGGATCGCAAGTTCAAGACCAGTCTCAGCAACTTAGCGAGGCCCTAAACAACTCAGTGAGACCCTGTCTCTAAATAAAATATCTTTAAAAAGGGTTGGGCAAGGGCTAGGGATACAGCTCAGCTGGTAGAGTGCTTGCCTCGCAAGCACAAGGCCCTGAGTTCGATCCCCAGTACCGCAAAAAAAAAAAAAAAAGAGTTGGGCAAAAGAGCGTGTGGGCAAGAGGCTCTGTCCTGTGGGGTGGGGTGGTGGCCTGCGCAGGACCAGACCCTGCTGGCTGGTTCCCCATCCTGCGCGTGTGCCCCCTCAGCCCTGCAGTGCCACTGCAGGTGCTCTGGGGCAAGGGGCCCCTCTCCAGGCCTGGGGCCGACTCAGGTCTGACAGCCTGCTCCCAGGTGGGGCGAGGACCAAAGGAGGTGCGGCAGGACTGGGCCCAGCCCCGGAGGTGACGAGGCCGGCAGCAGCAGGGGCTCACCCACCTCCATGGTGTAGGTCTTGCCGGCGCCCGTCTGGCCGTAGGCGAAGATGCAGACGTTGAAGCCGTCGATGCAGGAGGTGATCAGGGCCTGCACCTCCTGGAACACCTGGAGGGACGGGGTGGGAGTGAAGGCTTCCAGCCCTCTGGGGCCAGGGTCCCCAGGCCAGCTACCTCCCCTGCCCACGGCCCCTCCACAGTGACAGCACTGCCACAGCCAGCTCCCTGTTGAGGACTCCTGACTAGTGAGTCACTGCACAGGACATCGGTGGGCACGCACTGCCCGCAGAGGCCAGCAGGGGCCCTCCCCTGGCTTCTCGCGCTCCAGAAGGGCTTTGCAGGGCGAAGGCAGAGGCAGCAGGGGCCTGGCACCCCCTCTACCTGGGCCTTCCTGCCAGTGGACGGAGGATGGAGCAAAGGTAGGGCCAGCTGTGGGGGCAGAAGGGCACAGGGCAGGCAGGCCTGGCAGGCTGGCTGGTGGAGGTGGCAGAAGAACGAAGCTGAAACACGAGCTCTCACTCTGCCCAGGACCAGGCGCTGGGTGCTAGAGTCCGAGCTGCCCCGCGGGCTGCTGTGGAGCAGACCCCTGCCTGAGGTCCCTGGGCCGGCGATGGGGGCCGCAGGAATGGGCGAGAAGGCTCTGCTTGGTTCCCCCCACCTTTTTGTGAGGTGGGCCTTGAACCCAGGGCCCAGCCCCACTTGGTAAGCACCCTGCCATTAAGCTGCCCCCAGTCCTCTGAGGGTTCTGCTCTTTCCTCCCAGGGGGAAAGCGAGAGGACCCTGGGGCCACACTTCTCAATCCCACCCCACTCTCCTGTCTAGTTCTGTCCCCCTTTTCCCTGCATAGGCTATCCCCCAGGGTCACACTCACATCCTGCTGGGAGGCCCACGGGGAGAAGACTTTGTCCAGCTCGAAGGACACAGGCTTGCCCTTGTGCAGCAAGTGGATGATGGAGTCGTCATCGGGGTCGAAGGTCACAGCATTGGTCGCCTCGGGTCCTTCTCCGTCCTCCTTCGTGACTGGCCGGACACGAGCAATGACCCGGATGTTTCCTGGAGCGTTGGGGATGGAGAAATGGGCCCAAGCAGAGTTAGGACCAGACCGCCTCCACTCTGCTGTACACGCTGGTATTCCAGGCAGACTAGGGCCCCAGGAGGTCACAGCCCCCCAGGACAGGGTGGCCCACAAAGCCGTTATCAGTCTCTCATGAATGCATTTAGTACATTTTCTTCTGAGCAGACCACTTGAGGATGGGAGTCTTGCCTTGAAGACAGGGAGCAAAGGTCAGCTGTGGGGCTCAGGCACTGCACCCGGTCTTGGCAAGACTCTCTCTGGATTCTGCTTCCTCATCTACACCATGAGGAGCTTGGGCCCTGTGAGCCTGGAACTTGATCTGTCAATCTAAAGGGACACCATGAAAACCAGGACAGGGCTTGGGCACCAGATGGGCAAACAGGACCAGAGAGAGACGGTGGACAATGGGCACTACTATCTAACAGGCACAGACGGTGGGACAGCTCGTGCTACCCTCTTGCCCCTTTGTGGGCTCTCTGTGCTCCTGTGACGGAGATGAAGTGCCCCCTACAGCCAGCACTGCCCTGCTGGCCTCCCTCTCCAATTCACAGGCCAGATCAGCTCTGGCCCCACCACCTTGGGCACGCCCAGCACCCTGTGGGCCCTGCACCTGGTCATGGGCAGAGTTAGGGTTTTCTGCGTGACCACTGATCACTGTCCCTTCTCCCAGCTACAGTGAGCATGGGGGTGCAGGCACAGTGTCGGGGGGGCCCGCAGCAGGTGCTCCCTGGAGCTCAGTGCAGGGAAGGGTGATGTCTTCAGTGTGACCAGGCCCCAGGTCAGGGCCGCCCAGTCCCAGCGCTGCAGTGCCCCATCCTCTCCTGGGCCACCAGGGCCTGGCACATAACCTGGCCTGGCCCTGGCGCCTCAGAGCGGAGCCAGGGAGAGCAGTGGTAGTGCCCCGGCTTCCCTGCGCCTCCTTTCCTGGTCTACAAAGATGCCAGTGGCTCCTCCAGGACGGGGTGCAGCTCAAGGGTGACTGCTGAGCCAGTCGGGGCACCGGCAGCCCATCCCAGGTCCCCAGGCGTCACCTTTCAGCCGCACCAGCTCGTTGTGGCACTTCTTGCGCAGCTGCAGCTCGCGGCGGTACTTGCGCAGCAGCTCCTGGTTGTTGCTGTTGACCTCCTCGATGGCCTGGCCGATCTGGGGGGACGGCATGGTTGGCAGGGCTGGCCCCGTAGGCCTCGCTCGACCAGCAGCCCACCCGGCAGGATGCCCATGCTGCCCTGGACTGCGCACTGGACGTAGGTCCCATCTCCCCACCACCCCGGGAGGAGCTGCCAGCACCCCATTTTACAGATGAAGAAACTGGACCCCAGGCTGAGCCGACAGCTCAAGGTCACCCTAAGAACACGCGAAGAGCAGGGAGTCGCCCTGGTGCCACAGCCCTGGCACAACGTATGACAGCTAGACTTGGATCCAGCTCTGCCCTCACAGCGGGGGCCTGAGGCACCTGGCCCGAGGCCTCTGAGTCTCACTTTCCTCATCTGTACAGTGGGTATAATGCATCAGACTCAGAAATCTGTAGGAGCCCATAGCTAAAGATCTCCACGGCACCTTCCACAGGGGAAGAAGCAGGATGCAGACCACAAGTTCAGTATGGCCCCCGTTGGGTAAAGGGAAGGACAAACGCTGTCCACGTGCCTGCTCATGATGCTCAGAACATCTGGGGAAAACGGGGACAAGTGGCCCTGGGCGAGGGAACGCAGTGGCCAGGAGCCCCTTCCTTTCCATGCCCCTCTGCAGGGCGTGGTTTTCACATCCATGTGTTACGGATTTTTTTTAAAGGAGAACTACTTTCTATGTATGGGCTCTGGAAAGAGCTGTCATACAAACTCAAGAAGCCAAAGGCCATAAAAGGCCCAGCACAGGGCTCAGGTCGTGGATCAGTGGTAGAGTGCTTGCCCAGCACGTGTGAGGCACTGGGTTCAAGCCTCAGTAACACAGAAAATAAGAAAAACAAACAAACAAACAAAAAGGCCCAGCATGCAGGTGGCACTTAGGACTCCTGCTCTCCCATACTGCACAGCACGGAGTAGAAAACCGCATCAGGGGCTGGGCCATGGCAAAGCGCTTGCCTCGCGTGTGCAGAGCCCTGGGTTCAGTCCCCAGCCCCCCACAAACAAAATTAAACATAGCAGATGAAAGAACATTCGCAGCACTTCCGAGATCTATGTAACGTGTGGTTTAAAGAATCACTAAGACAAGTAGTGGGGTGGGGGCTGGAGGGCTGGAGGGGGCTCTGAACTTTGGAAGGAGCCCTGGGTGGACGCGGTCTGCCAGGCTTCCAGGGCCTCGCTCACCTCAGCCTTGACGCTCCTGAGGGCCTCCTGCAGTAGCAGGGGGAAGCCGCGCACCTGCCGCTTAAGCCCGTTGTAGTCGTTGGTGAGGGTCCTCAGTGCTGGCTGTAGCGTCAGCAGGTTGGTCCGGACACCTATGGGGACAGGAGAGGTGTGAGGGTGACAGTATGAGGCCGAGGCAGGGTGAACGGGGCCCTGAGAGCAGGCTCACCTGCCAGGTTCTCATGCACGGCCTTCATCTCCACCTGGGCTCTGGCAAAGGCCTCCTCGATGGCCCGGTTCTTATCCTCCTCCAGGGACTGCATCTCCTCCAGCATCTGCCCGTGTGCCCGCTCCAGCTCCGACTCATACATGGCAATCTGGCAACCAGGCCAAGAAGGCTCAGCGGTCCCGTGGGAGGGAGGCAGGTGCCGGGAAAGAAGTCCCGCCCCAAGCAGTGAACCCTCACCCGCAGCGTGGAGGGGCAGCATGGCCACCTCTCTCCCCTACACAGAACTCCACGCAGCACCTCCCCACATCAGCCCCTGCGCCACCCTGGTCCACGCACAGAACAGGTGCTGGGCTGGGCCCCGGTAAAGACCTGCAGTGATCATGATGCTGAGTCCCCACCGTGAAGGAGGTTCTATGACCAGATCATGTTGCAGACGAGGAAACAGATAAAACTTGCCGTTGGCCACTTGGCCGTCAGGGAAAGGAGGGCCTGGACCCCTGGTCTGTGGGGTCCTCAAATACTTAACCACTCCACTATACCGAAGGCCTGCTCCCTGGCCCAGCCTGTGCCCCCGCAGCCTGCACACCTGCGCCCGGAGCTGCACGGTCAGCTGGTGTGAGCTCTGCAGCTGCTGCTCCATCTCTTTCAGCACCTGCCGCTGCATGGCCACCTGCTCCTGCAGGTGCTGGTTCCGGGCCTGGGACTCGCTGAGGGCCTGCTTGGTCTTGGAGGACTCCACCTCCACTGTCTTGATGACATACTGCAAGGGGAGGGGAGGACGGACGCTGCGTGGAGGCGAGCGGGGACCTGAGACACAGCCGGCCACGCCGGGAGCCTCGGGATATCCCTGTGGATGCGACTCAGTGGTTAAGCACCCTCCAAGCCTCCCCGCAAAAAATGACAAGGGCTGTCAGGTCCCAGCTTTGTGGATTGCTGCAAATCTGGCTTCCTGGAACCTTCTCATCTCAACAAAGCCTGCACGGTGAACCTGGCTGCAGCCCACCCGGCACAGGGTACTGGGGAGGGTGCAGAATCTAGACACTGCCCTGCATCTGGGCCTGGCATGCAGTGGGCACCTCTGACATGCTGGATACCTAACGGGGCTGGCCTGGATTCGCAGAGGGGAGGACCAAGAGGACGCAGAGCGGAAGGATCCCTCTGGCCACTCACATCTATTTACCAGGACCAGCCGCTCCTGCGTGCCAGCTCTGTTCTGGAGGCTTGTACAGGGCACTGCTCGTGGTTGCCCGCAGGTGGCTCACCTTGACAGGCGGGGACTGGGCCCGCAGGCTGGCAATCGTCTCGTGACTGTCACGCAGGCGCCGGCTGAGCCGCTCCTCCTCCTGCGCCTTCTCGGCCAGGCAGTCCTTGAGCCTCAGCTCCACCTCAGCCAGCCGGTCGGTCTTCTGCTGCACCTCCAAGTTCAGCTCTGACAGCATGCCTTTGTTCTCGGCCACCTCCAGCTGCAGCTGGGATAACTTGTCCCGGAGCTGGGTGCTCTCCTGCAGGGGGTCAGCAGGGGACAGAGAGGCGGGAGGCACTGAGCGGCTGGGATCGCGGTGGGCAGCGGAGGCCCAGCCCCGGGGTGGGGCGGCCCCAGTCGCTCACCTGGCTGTGCTCGCAGCCTGGGCAGGGGCCCGCCGGCTGGGCCCGCAGCTCCTGCAGCTCCGTCTCGCAGTGCCGCAGCTCCTGCCTCAGCCGCTCATTCTCCACCATCAGCCGGTCCCGGTGCTTCTCCAGGTCAGTGCCTCCCTGTGGAGAGCCAGGGCCCAGCGGGGGCATGTGGCAAGGACAGGTGGGATGGCAAGAAGGGCAGGCGGAGGGCATGCAAGGGCCGGGAGAGAGATGGGGAGGTGGAGAGAGAAGGAGGGAAGGAGAAAGAGGAAGGCGAGCCAGGGAGGAGGAGGAGACAGGAGCCCAGAGACATGGAGACAGCCAGCTGGCGGGGGAGCGGGAGCGCCCCCCTGCTGCCCTCCCCCTGTCTATTTTCCCGAGTGTGAAAGTAACAAGAAGTCACATTTATGCGCAGAGTTCACACTCCGGTTTTACGTAAGGAGAATCAGCCCCCTCTGCTCAGGAGCCACACAACTGCCACCAGCTGTGGCAGTAGTCTCTGAGACAGGGTGGGGGGATGGCTGGGTGGGGCATGAGGGTCTGGAGATGGGGCCCCACCCCTGGGGGAAGGGTGGGTGTGCGCAGAACAGTCCACCCCTGCTCGGGGTGGCCGGGAGTCTCACCAGCTCAGACCGCAGTCGGCTCACTTCCTGGGCCTGGCTGATGAGCTTCTCCTTCAGATTTTCCACCTGAGGGCACAAGGCCAGGGGCATGGTGAGCCTTGGTCCCACCTCCAGGCAACAACCAGTCCTCTCCCTCGGCACCAGTTCAAGGACTGACAAGGCTTCTCCCAGCCTCCAAGCCACAGCCTTAGGCCTGAGATTCCAAGTAACCGGGAGCTGGCCTGCTCCTGGCAGCCTTCGGCACCCTCCCTCACCGCAGGGTCAGGCCAGCCCGGCTCCTCAGAGAAGTCTGCACAGAAGTGCAGCTGAGGAGCCACTGTAATCCCAGCAACTCAGGAGCCGGGGAGGAGGATCCCAAGTTCGAGACCCGTCTCAGCAACTTAGAGAGGCACTAAGCAACTCAGCGAGACCCTGTCTCTAAAAAAATACAAGGGCTGTGGATGTGGCTCAGTGATTAAGCACCCCTGGGTTCAATCTCTGGTACCAAAAAAAAAAAAAAAAAAAATGTGGCTGAGGTATCACTCGCTGGCCTGGGCCCACCCCAGGGGCAGCTCTTGGATGGACTCAGGACCCTTTATTGCATAGACCTCTGTATTCATTATCTGTAATTTTAAAAGGGCCCCCCAAATCATATCAACTCCAGGCCCTGTAAACCATCGATTCATCCTTGCCTAGCACCCAGAATTTTCAACTTTGAGTGGTTTCTGGCAAGTTGGCCTGTGGAACCAGGTCTGCCCACCCCCACTGCCCATCGGCTTTGCAGGAGAGCTGTGGCTGACCAAAGCTGTGAGGGAAAAGGGGGAGTCTGCCCCGTCACAAGCAATGGTACCCAATGGTGGCTGGAGGCACCGGGGGCAGACCCCAGAGCACAACCCTGGGACAGTCACTCTTCCTTGGAGCTGTCCTCAGCTGACCCACCCCTCAGAAGCCCCAGCCCCTGGGCCTGCATCAGTCCACCCAGGAGCCTCTTCCCAGGAAACAACAGGCAGAAAAGACCTTGGCACCAGCATTCACCAGAGCATGTCTGGGTTCTCTTCCAGAACATTCAGTAATGACCACGTCTCACCCGGGAAAAGGCTCAGTGATGGTCAGACTTACTCTGGTGGTTCAGGAGGTTTATATAAGCACCGGGTGCTGATTCCTACATGACAGGTGACCACATCCATCACCTGCGGGAGCCAGCCCTGTGAGGTGGGTGAGGGGATGTGTGGGACCAGACGCCCAAGAGCCACCCAAGGAGACAGCCACGTGGGCTCCCCATGGGCCTCGTCCGGGGGAACACAAACCCCTTTTCTTTCAAGGGAGGCCGACATTTGGATATGGGGGTGTGTGCCGAATCACCCACTTTATATTGCTGAGATGTTGATCACCACGCCCATGGGCAGCCCTTGACCTTGGAGGTCACTGTCTCCTGGGGCTGGAACAGTTGGGCCTCTGCTCCTCCAGGTGGCTCTCTGAGGAAGTGGGCCATGAGCTCTGCCCCCACCTCCAAAGAAGCGCTTCTTGCCCCGGGTGGGCAGAGGCGTTCTACGACACAAGACCCCACTAGGCGCTGGGGCCAGCCTGCTCGAGGCTTCCCGGGGGCCATGCTGGTGACCTGAGGACCGAATCTGTCACCGCTGTCACCACCTCCAGCATGGTCCTACCTAGCAATGCACAGGGTCATGGACCAAGCAGGGAGGCAAAGCTGGAGCCACCTCTGCCTGCCCCCAGTGCCCGCTTTCTGTGGCTGAAGCCTGGAACAAGGAGGGGCTCTGGGGCTCTGCCCCCAAGGAGATCGAGGGGCAGGTCATATGAGGCAGCTTTTCTATCTTAAGTCACAAAACTGGGGACAACCTGAAGGTGGCCCCAGGGCAGCTCTGGTGAACCACAGCGTGCGCATCTCCAGCGCGCAGACTGTTGCCCAGCAGCTGCGATGCTGTCCACGAGTTTGTGTGAGCCTGGAGAGTCGCGAGCACCCCTCCCAGCTGCCTCCCACCCTGCTGTCCAGACAAGCCCCCAGAGGACCTGGGGTCTGCTGACATCTCTGACCAAAGGCTTGGTGTCCTCTTGTTTTCTGCACAGCTGGGGATGGAGGCCAGGGCTTGGCACACGCTGGGCAAGGGGCTTTTCTCGGCCCCTCTCCCAACGCCCCTCACCCTCCCCGACACCCCAGGTCTGCCCCATCACAGTTCGTCAACGCGTAAAGTCAAAGGAAGACTCCAGGCTGGGGAGTGTGTATATAATACGGAAAGGCGCGCAGCCTCCGGGCTGAAGCCGAGCCGACGGGCCCTGGGCTTTTCATGACTGAGCATCACTTCCGTCTCGAGGGACACCTGCTCTCTGCACTGCCCTCAGCCTGGACTGAGCGGCTCTACTTGTAGCTTTTGTGAAGGTCCCGGCACCTTCCCCAGCCTCTCCCTGCCCGGGGCTGGGTGTGCTCTAACCTCAACCATCTCCAGCGCCTGCGCTCCAGCACTCCTGGGCAGCCAAAGAGGCCTTTGCTGGTTGGCCGGGTTACAGGTGTACCCTGCCCATCACAGTCAGCTTGCTGTTCCCTTCTGGCATCACAATGGGAACCTGGGAGCTCCTGGCTCTGGAACCAGCCAGGAGCATCCAGAAGGCGGGGCTTGAGAGGACAGGCTTGCCCGTGGGAGGGAGGGAGGGTTTGTTTGGTCAGAGATGTCAGACACTAAGTCATCTGGCTTGTCCTAGGTAGCATGCAGCAGAACAAGTGGACTGACCCCTTCGGGCAGCCTGGCCAAGGTGACCACAGACTGTTCAGACTGGAGCGACGAGGTCACCCCATAACCCCTCCAGGCCAGCTCCATCAGGGACCCGGAAGTAAGAACACCAGCTCCAGAAAGGGACCCTCACCCTCCACATGGAGGGGTGGCTTTAGGAGGGCTGAGAGCAATGCCAGTCTTCTCCTGGACTTGAAGGCACAGCAGGCAAGTCTCATAGGGTTAGGGAAAATGACCAAGAAGTCAGAAGCAAGCAGAGCACCCAGAGGACCAGACAGGAGAGAGGGCTGGGAGCAGTAAGAGTGGAGAGTGGGGATCCAGCAATGGCCACTTGTGTAGGTGAGCCTAAGAGGGAAGGGCCACACCCACCATAGGGCCAGAACACAGTAGCTGCTCAATAAATACTTGCAGTAACAGCAAGGGACAACGTGCCCACTCCTGAGCCAAAGGCCAAGTCACCAGGGAGTACAGCCTCCTGAGCAGGTCGCACAAATGGTCCCAGGCCAGCCAGAAGTCAAGCCAGAGTTCAGGAGGGGCCAGCCTGGCAGGTGACACCCGCTTCCTGGTTCCTTCTCAGCTAGAGAAACTGCCAAGGGCCTGGGGAGCTAGGGCCTTCTGCTGACCTGACAGAAACCTGCACTCACACGTCATGGCAGAATTGGCTCAGCAGAAGCGGGGAGGGTGCTCTGGTCTGTTTTCTGAGCTGTCAGCCCGGAGGTGGGCAGCCTGCTCATTACCCCCTGCCACCTGCCCTGCCTCATCTGGGCAGCGTGGTCACCTGCTGTCTGCTGGGTAGCAGAGCTGGGATGGCCTCAAGCAAAGAACCCAGAGCCCCTCGGGAGCACCCCTTTTCAGTAGCTCCCCATCCTGCCCCAACACTCTACTCCTCGTCAGAGGCTGGTCCTGACTACGTGACCGCTGGCCAGGCTCTCCGGTCCCATTCCCTCAGCTGCCAAGTATCCACACTTCAGTCCTTTGGTGGCTGAGGAGTAGGAATGGATTCTCAAGTCAGACTGTCCAGGTCCTAATCCAGACCCCCTCTCACACACAGGTGACCTCGGGTGACTTTGGAGGAGTATCTCGACTTCTCTGTTCCTTTATTTTCCTTATCTTTATGATTGGGCTACCTCGCCACGGTCGTCTTGGACATTAAATGAGATAATATACGTGAATCACTTACAACAGGACCCAGCGCTCATTACAGATTGACTATAATTTATCTCAAATGCTTAGGGCCACAATTTTTTTTTAAATTTCAGACTTTGGGATATTTGCATACATGTAATAAAACATCTTGGGGATGGGATTCCAAGTCAAAGCACAAGATTCATGTACGTTTCACACCCAACTTATACATAGCCTGCAGGGTAACATCATACAATATTTTTAATAATTTTGCGTGTGAAATAAAGTTTGTGTACACTGAGTCATCAGACTTGTGGTATTGTGTTGACACTTCATGTTTTGGGTTTTGGAGCATTTTGGATTATTTGGCTCTGGATGCTCAAGCTGTACTAGAATGAAGTCTGTGAAGCCAGAGATTTTTATCTGTGGTGCTCAGTGCTAAATGTTCCAAACCTGGCACATAGTAGGTGCTCAGTAAATACATGCAGGATGAATGCTGGGTCCTCATGGGGTTGGGTGGAGCAGGGCCTGTGGGTGAGGCTGGTACAGTGTGAGACAGGAGGGGCTTGGGGTGGGAAGTGTGGGGGGATCTCACTGCCCAAAGGCCGGAGCTGCCAGTCACTACAGGCAATGACTGCCAGGCTTGGAATGCCAGCCCAGAGGACCCCCCAAATCAGTTGTGTTTCTATGACAACAATTCAAAAAGGGAAAGAAGAGAATAATTTTGTCTGCGATAGCATCCAAGAGAACAAAATAGCCAGGAATGAACTTAACCAAGGAGGTGAAAATGCAAACCCTGAAATCTACAGAATTTTCCTAAGCTTACAAGAGGAGCTGGGGCTGGGGTGGAGCACTTGCCTGGCATGTGCGAGGCCCTGAGTTCGATCCCCAGGCCTGAGGAGATTTTTTTAAAAAGCAGAGATTAAAGAAGACACCGGTAAATGGAAGGACATCCTGGAATACTTCACACTGTGAAGATTTCAATAGTACCCGGGTCATCTAGAGAGCCAATGCAATTGACTTGGAATTCCAATGGCATCTCTAAACAAATTATAATAAGTTCATCCTAAAATTCACATAGAATCTCAAGGGGCACCAAATTGACACGACCATCTTGAAAAAAGAACAACCAAGGTGAGAGTCGCACACTTCCTGATTTCAAAATGTAAAGCTGTGGTATCGGAGCAGAGTGGTCTCGGCAATCACATGTACAGATGATGGGAAGGAACAAAGAGCTCAGGAATAAACCCCGAGCAGACGTCCAAGTGATTTTTGACAAGGTGCCAAAAATGGGAAAAGGACAGTCTTTTCAACAAGTGGTGCCGGAAGCCCACGTGTCCACAGGCAGAAGAGTTCGACCTTATGCTAAAGTGAACTCAAGGCAGATTAACTAAATATAACAGATCAAACTGCAAAACTCTTAGAAGAAACTTCATGACTCTGAAATTGCACAATGATTTCTTAGATATGATCCTAGAAATAATACAAGCAGTAAAAGAAAAGACACCTGAGTTGTTATTCATAAAATTAAAACCTCTGCCAGGCATAGTGATGCATGCATATAATCCCAGGGACTTGGGAGGCTGAGGCAGGAGGATGACAAGTTCGAGGTCAGTTTCAGCAACTTAGCAAGGCCCTGAGCAACTTAGCGAGATCCCATCTCGAAAGAAAAAATAAAAAGGGCTGGGGATGTGGTTCAGTGGTTAAGCATCCCTGGGTTCAATCCCTGTACCAAAAAAATTTATTAATAAAAATAATAAAAATATTTGCATAATGAAGGAGACTATTAAATGGAGTGAAAAGGCAACAGGAGGAAAATGTGGAGATCATGTATCTTCAAGGACTAATATCCAGAGAACTCCCACAACTCCACAACCTGATGAAAACATAAGCAAAGAACCAGGACAGACATTTTCTCCAAAGATAATACACAACTGACCAGAAAGCACAGGAAAAGACATTTAACATTGCTAAGCATTAGGGGTATGAAAATCAAAGCCACAGTGAGATGCCACTTCACGCCACTAGTATTATAAAAACAGCCTGCACATGCCTGTAATCCCAGTGGCTCCGGAGGCTGGGACAGGAGGATTGGAGTTCACAGCCAGCGTCAGCAACTTAGTGAGGCCCTAAGCAACTCAGCAAGAACCTGGCTCTAATTAAAAGACAAAAAGGGCTGGGGATGTGGGCCAGCGGTTGAACCGCGCCTGGATTCAATCCCTGGTGCCAAAAAAAAAAAAAAAAAAAAATTATAAAAACTAAAATAAGTATTGGTGAGGCCGTGGGGAACTGGAACCTTCGTGCTCAGCTAGTAGGAATGTAAGATGGTACAGCTGCGACAGCAACCAGGAGGACGGAGCCACAAAAAATTCACCAACTCAACCACCATCTGATCAGTAACTCCAATCCTGAGCGTACTCCCGAAGGAACTGAAGCAGGGACTTGAGGTACATGCTCGCCCAGGTTCACAGCAGCGTTCTTCACAATCGCCAGAAGGGGAGGGCAACCCACTGGTGAGTTCAAGGGCAGACAGCTGAACACAGGGAGAGTCTTCAGCCTGTGAAAAGAACGTTCTGGCTCCGGCTGCAACAGGAGGAGCCCTGAGGCCTTCGGCAAAGCGAGGTGAGCCAGTCACTGTTCTGAGCCCACTCAGGAGGCACCCAGTGAGGCTCAGGCAGGGAGAGCGACCCACGGCGACGGCCACCATCAGTGTGGATGCTCTTCAGACCAAGAGCTCTGCACTTAAAAATGCTCACGGGGGTGAATTTCTTCTGCGATTTTCGAAAAACGGTTAAAATGAGTTTTTAAAAAAACAGGCCAGACAAGCAGGATGCGCGTGGAGAGTGAGCGGGTCTCCCGGTCTGTGAGCCCCGAGGACGCCCCAGAGGTTCCGCCTGGAGGTGCCGGGGGAGCAGAGAGATTGGGTGCGGCTGGGCAGCGTGGACCCTGGTGGACCCCGGGGACTGTGCACCATGCACCGTGGCTCCAGGGACTTCCACAGAGGACAGGTGTGCTGGAGGCCACCGGGACATGGCCTGGAGCCGTGGCAGCCAACACGCAGCAGCGTCCCCAGGACAAGCACAGCCCCACTCGGTCGCCAGACCAGGACCAGGGGCCTTTGTGGCCGGGGCCACGCGGGTGCCTGGGGACCACAGACCCTGCCCTGAGTGCCCCCAGTGAACAGAAAGGCCACACGTGACAGTGACAAGAGGCCCGACGAGCTCAGGTCCCAACAGTGACAGTGGCACCTGTGTCCCGTCGTCTTCCAGTGGGGTTGGAGGCTTTGCGAGATCATCACCCTGAGCCCCCCGATTCTGTGGGGGCCATCATCCCCACTGCCCAGGAAGAAAAGCTGAGGTTTCCGGGGGGCGAGCCTCGGCCGGGCAAGCCACCTGCGGTCACCGGGCTGTGAGGGACCTTGGACCCGAGCTTGGATCTGGTGCCCCTGGCAGAGTCCCCGCCCCTAACCACTAGGCAGCGTGGCCTTTAGAACAGCACCGAGAGAGGGCAGCCACCGGCAGAGGCGAGCCCAACAAGGTGGGGAACTGAGCAAATCAGGTGGCAAGTGCCCAGCACTAAGGAACCGGCTGGCAGTACCCCGTGGCAGCCTCTCCTTAGAGAAGCAGCATTCGGAACACCAGGAAGTCGAGTAGGCGTCAGGCCGCAGCACGGGAGTGGCGCCAGGAGGCCTCACGCTTCGCAGCTGGCCTTCTGGTTTTCCATCCACCCTCGCGGTTGACCCACCCAGTAACCACACAGCCTCGTGTGTTCGCTCGTTTAGAGGTCGGGAATGAAGGCTCAGAGAGGAGGGGATCGATCTCCTGCGGTGGCACAGCTGGCAAGTGACACAGCCAGGACCAGGATCCTGCTCCCAGGACGCCAAGTCCAAAACACTCCCCGTAATGGTGGCGGCGGCAGCGGAGGCTGCACATAGCAGGCGGCTTACTGGGACTCCGCTCACCCAGGTCCTGTTGCTGCAGCTGCTTTACAGACGAGGAAGCTGAGGTTCAGCGTGGTCACTCACTACCCCAAGGTCAAATGGGTGATGAGCAGGGCCACAGTCAGGGTTTGATCCTGGCTCCTAGGCCCTGTCTCCTAGGGTTGGACTCTTCAGAGAGCAGCTCAGAGATCTGGAGTTTTTCCCTGAGAAATTTCCAGAAGAGAGCTGGAACTCAGAAAGTTCACAGACGAAACCAGAGCAAAGACCAGGGACCGTTCTGAATTCCCAAGTCACCGGGGGAGCAGGGTGGGCTGGGGGTTCTCCCACATGAGGCCGGAGAGCTGAGGCCCAAGACACCAAAAAGGCCAGGATGTTTCACCTCCAATTTGCCCTCTTAAAAAATAAGTCAATTTGTTTCAATTAAAAGGAAAAAGTTTTTAAAAACTTGTTGCGAGTTGTAAAAGGCCACATGTTATTTTATTTACATGAGCTATCAGAAAAGGAAAAACCATAAAAACAAAGTGGATTAATGCCTGCCAAGGGCTCGGGGGAGTGGGAGCAGGGAATGACTATCACTAGGTCTTTTTCGGGTGAGGAAAATGACTTAAAATTAGTGGTGACAGGTGCATCATACCTTAACATACTTACAACCACAGAACCGACCTCCTTAAAAGGATGAATTTAGTGGTATGTGAATTATGTCTCCGCAAAGCTCTTTAAAATAAAAAATTAAAAACTTGTTTAAAAAAGTAATGTCCTGTCAACCTAAACTGAGGAAGGTGGCGCTGCTGAGTTCTTGCCTTGGGCCAGATGTGTGATTTCCAGGGTAGGCCCTGACCCGGTCACAGCTCCCGGGGCAGCACAAGCCTCCCTCCACCTGCTGCCACAGTCCCTTTGCACTGGCTATTTCCTCAGCCCAGAAGGCACTTCCCTCAGCTCTGTGTCAGACCTCAGCTCCAGCTCTACGCTCTCAGGGAGGCTATTCCTGACCTCAGCACAGGGTCACGGCTCCTCAGACAAGTCCTCAAGGTCACATGCATGCTCTTCCTGCCACTCTTCCCACTTTACACAGATGCAACCAATGTCCATCTTCTCCACCCACCCCCCGCCGCTGGCAGAGGCTTGCCCGTCCCCTGTGTATTCCTCATGGCCAGCTGAGTGTCTGGCATAAAAGGCTCACAAAAACACGAGGCGAGGACAGGCAGGCACGGCGGGCGTGAGGCATATAGAGCGGAGAAGCTGCCTGTCAAAGGGACAGACAGAAAAGCTACGAGGTGAGGGCACAAGAGGGTATGCAGGGCCACCAGGAGGCCCGCCCAACGCAGCGAGGGCCAGGTGGGTGGAACAGACAGCTCTCAAGAAGAGCCCGGAAGAAACACTGCATCTGGAAGAAGATGCGCCTGAGCGCCTGCGGCTCCCAAGCCCAGGCCAAGTCAGATTCTAGCGCCATTCCCTCAAGCAGACGGTCACAAGGCTAGGTGACTTCTTAGCTCACAGGGCAGAGGAAGGCGGCCCCACCTGAGGGCAGCCTGGAGAGAGTGAGCCCCGGCCCAGAGCCAGGCCACTGCGCCCATGAGGGACCACACAGCAGGTGGGGCTGGGGACCGGGGCGAGCGGGCAGAGCTCAGACCACCACCAAGACAGATGTCGAACACAGAAGTGGGGAGCTGGGCCCCCGGAGAGGGCCCACAGGGAGATGGGGAAGAGGAGAGTGAAGAAAAGGGCAGCGGTCAGTCACGGGTCCTCCTGGCCAGCCAGCAAGGAGACGATGCTCCCGGCTCGGCGGACCTCGGCTCTCCGGAGACTTGGGAGATCCCTCTCCCACTGGCCTCCACCTTTCATGAAGACCCAAGCTCTTATTTCCTGCTAGGCTCCTGGGGCAGCTGACTCAGTGAGCTTTGTCCACCTGGTCTGCCCAGCCCGGACACCAGGGAAGATGGGGTAGACCCGCATGGCCTCCAGGTGGAAGCTCCCCTGCACTTCCTGCTCCTGGGTTCAGCACTTCCTCAGGGATAGATCCTGGCCCCACAGGAAATGGGGCAGGAGCAAGCCAGGACAGGAGGCCAGTCCTCCGATTCTACACCCTGTCCTCTGGCATGTTCCCAGGTCTGCACAGAAGACCCCACCTACCTCCAAGGGCCCCGTGGGGCCCAGTGCCCAGCCAATGGCCTCCACACTTCACAACAGCCTCTGCCTGTCCCTGCCTCCCCAGGTACCTGGTTCTGCAGCTGGGTGGATGTGGCTTGCTGGTCACTGTCATGGAGGGCCAGCCTCTCCCGTAGGACCGCCAGCTCCTCCTGAAGCTGGGTTTTCTCCTCCTGCAGCTGGGACATGGCCTCCACCATCCTGTGCACCACAGGGGCTGCACCTGGAGACCCCGACAGGCTGGAGCACCTCCCGCTGCCAAAGAGCCGCCCACCTACAAGCAAAGTAGCAGCTCATCAGCCAGCAGCGGAGGGCTGCCCGGCAGAGGAGGGGCCCACCGTGCCAGGGCCGGGGTGGCCAGGTGGGGTGGGACGGGTGCAGGCAGGGGTGGGGGCAATGGAGGCGACAGCATTGTGGGCCGGCAGGGGCCTGCAGGCTCCCTGGTTGGGAAGCTGGTTGGGATGCGAGGCCTGGACCAAGACCAAGCCAAGTTGGCGGCTGGCGCTCACGTAGCGGCCGAGAGCACAGGAGAGCCTCCCCACTGCCAGCCTGCAGCAGCTGCTGCCCAGAAGGACCAAGGTGTCCACCCCGGAAAGCACTGTCCTCGGGAAATGGCTTCTTAACTCTCAAGCTCCCTCCCGAGTGTAGAAGAGAGGAGGGGCCCCAGCCTGCCCCTGCAGGACGCAGTCATCGTGCACCAAAAGGAAGCAAGAGGGGCACGTGCAAGTGGGTGGGCCGGGGACACGAACAGCTGGCGTGTGGAGCAGCCGTGCTGGCTCCAAGGCCACCTACACCTGGGGCCACACAGGCACCAGAAAGGGCCGAATACCCAGCTGGGCAGGGCCTCAGCCTGATGCCTCCTCCTCCCACAGCATCACTCCTGTCACCAGGAATGGGAGAGATGGACAGGCAGACGATGAAGACCGACAGACCAAGTCCCGTGCCCTGCGGACAGGCCTGGACGTCACCCCAGCTTGTCGCCAGAGCGCTGGGGATGAGCACAGGCTCAGCGGGCAGGTGCGGTGGAGGAGGAGACCAGGAGGAGCGGGGATCTGCCCTCCCCGCAGCCCAAACGGGATCCTGCAAAGTGTCCAGGACCGAAGAGGAAGAGGACACCCGCTGGCCAGGGAGCTCTCCCACTCTACCCCAGGTGCCAGGGCTTCTGGGCTCTCCCAGGGGTCAAGGAGTCCCCAGACTCTATGACCAAACCTCCTGTCCCCACCCACTGGCAGACCTGACTGAAGCACAGCAAGTGCCTTCACTGCCCCAGAGCGGCCCGGTGGCCCGGGCGGGGGAGGGCGTCACAGCTGGGCAGGACATCTGTCTCAGCACTGGCACTGAGGGGCAGATGGGCGAGAGCCCAGCTCCCGACTGAGGGGGCGGGAAGGGCACTCACAGGCCACCCGCCCCTCCTTCCAGAGGGCTGGGGCTGGCCAGTCCCTGGTTGGACAGTGACCCCGGCTGTGCAGCCTGCATGTGACACAGCATGCAAGTCACACAGGGCTGGCCGAGCTTCTGTGATCTGTTCTAGAGAGAGTGAGGGCAGACGGATGCTTCCAGGCCCAAACACGGGGCTGCCACGGGCAGCATGTGACCAGCGTGGCCCTCTGCCCCCCACGGACTGCTGTGGTGTGGTAGGAACACGCTGGACTCTGGCCCCAGAGCTGGTGCTGCCCCTCGAGAGATGGGCGGGAGGGACCCACAGGGTCTTCCTATGGGAAATGGGGACAATGGGCCTGACCCAGAAGGCCACCTCGGGCAAGGAGCCTGGAGGCAAGATCAAAGGGGCCCAGGCAGAGCAGGCCTGTGCTCCCAGGCCGGACGCCACTTGGAAGGCCAGTGTTTGAAGGAGCTGTCATCACAGGGCTGGGGGATTCCAGGCCCAGCACTGGCCCCGGCCAAGAGCCCATCCTGACACCCCCAGGCCTCTGCTGCCTGGCCAGGGAAGCCCACCTGACTGGTGGAAATGCCCCTTCCCAGGCCCACCTCGGCCAGGCCCCACGCCTGCCCAGATCACAGGAGGGCTTGGGCCCAGAAGGCGAATCTGGCGCCAGCACAGCCTCAGTGAAGGGAGAGGCTCCTTCCAGCACCTGGCAAGTCCAGACACACAACCCTTTGGTGACATGAAGAAGGAACAATGGAAGACCAGCTCCTCTCCTCCCCACGCTCTCGGCCTTCCCCTGGGGCTCCTGGAAGATGCTCGTTCCCAGTGGTCCCTGGGCTCTGGCTTGCTGCTGGAAACCCCAGCACCAGCCCGGAGACTACAAGGCAGGGGGCCTGCGTGAGGCTCCAGAACCGGCTTCCAAGAGCCATGGCGGGACTCCGCCAGCTCCTTTTCCTCCACCTGGAGGCAGCAGAATCAGAGCTCTGTCCTAGGAGCCTGAGACCCCAGGGCCCAGGGAGCGAGGGAAGGGAGAAGGTCTCCCTGCAGGCAGTGGCATCTGGGAGGCGGCCCCCCACTCCCTGACAGACGCTGGGAAATTCAACTCAGCCCCCGCTGGCCAAGTCCTCTTATCACTGGTGGCTCTAGGAAGAGGGTGGTGACGGAAAGGATAACAGGACACTGTCCCTGGGACTCAGAGTTCCACGTCAGGTGGAAGGGCCACCTTCAGCCGGGGAGGGCAGGTGGGGCAGCTGGGCCTCCATGCAGCCTCCCTGCAGCTAGCTTGGCCAGGTGCTCCTGCTCCATGGGCGAACCTCCTTTACCTGTTTTCTCTACATTCATGGTGCCACCAGCTTCCAGGGCCTCCCGGTCCCGCCTGGGAGCCGGCGCCGGCCTCTTCAGGAGCTTGTCTTCTTTCGTCCCCTGACTCTGGCTCTCGCACCCCTTGTTCTGCAGGGCCCGCTGCCAAGACACAACCAGAATCCTCACGTGAAGGGGACCGCGCTGTGGAGGGGCCCTGAGCTAGGAGAGAGAGCGCTCCTGGAGCTGGTCGGCCCGGGGCCCCATGGGTCTGAGCCCTCGCCGTGCAGGGGGGACCAGGAGCACTGGAGTCTGCAAGAGAACGTGCCCAGATGCCAAGCAAGACAGTGGCAGTCCGTTCTCTGGCTCTGCAGCAGCCAGGCCTCGGTGCCAGCAAAGAAGGTTCTGGGCACCTGAAGCGCTCGGGTGAAGCCCGGCTCCCACGGGCAGGCTCCAGGGGCGTCCTTCAGCCGCCCAGTAGCCTGCTCACGTCCAGCCCACAAAGTCACGTCCACAGGCAACTGTCCAGCCCCACCACACATGTCAACCCAGGGCAACGCACCCCGCCATGTCAGCGGCTGCCGCCACCTGCAGACAGCACCCCCAAGCAGAGGAAGTCGCACAGGGGCCATCAGAGCAGGGGAAAGGCCTCCTCACTCCCCAGCCCCACGTGGCTATCACGTGGTCCAGGAGAGCCTGAGGCCAGGAAGCTGGGACAGAGCCCACCAGTGGACAGGTGGAGAATCAAATGCCCGCTTCTCACCCAGAAAGATGCCAGACAAGCGGCAGAACCCTGTGTGACCTGTGATCAGAGACACAAAACAGGTAGAGAAAAAAGCCTGGAGAAATATCCAGACGTCGGCTCGCTGTGCCTGGTCGGGGTAGAGGCCCGGTGTAGAGGCCAGGCCGAAACAAACGGTGTGTAAACTTTTGGGGGAACAAAAAGAAACGTCACAACAGGAAGGGAGGAGAGGAGGTGGCTGCCTTCCACTTCACTCCAAACTCTTCTGGCATCTGAACCGTTCACCCTATAAACGCCTACTGAGTTTGGTTTGTTTTTTTAACGTCCGTGGAGGTACCTGGGGACAGAGGTCACTGGCAAGTCTTCCTGCGTCCTTGCACCCTCTCTCTCTCTGAAGCAAAGACACCAGTGTCACGTTTTTTAAAGCAGCGTGCAGTGCGCGAGTCCAGGTGGGCAGCCTGCCATCTGCACGCTGCCGCGAGGCCATGGGCAAGTTCCTGACCTTCCGGAAGCTGTGTTTCCCTCCTTCTTGAGCTGGAAGTGGTAACACAGCGGCTTCCTGGAGCCGCATGCTGAGCCAAGTGCTCGCCAAGTGCTCGCCAAGTGCCCGGCGCACAGTGAAAGCGCAGCACCAGGTAGCTGTGATCAGGAGGTGCCTCCTGGGATCCTCACGTTCTTTACGTTTTGCTCACCAAAAATCCAATGGAAAGAATTGCAAAGAGGGGAGACGCGGTCTCGACAGGCCCCCTGGTTTGCCGCCCGCCCCTCCACCGGGCCCTGTCCCCACCCTTGGACCAACTGCCACACCATCGCAAGCAAACCTGTCGGCAGTGGAGGCAATGGCGGCAGCTGGAAGTTTCCATTTGCCGACCAGAGCAAAGGTCACACTGTTTCTGGCCTGCTGGCCACGCAGGAAGGGCAGACGGCGGGCGGGGGAGGGGCAGGAATCTCTGCAGCCGGGCGGGCAGTGCTCGGGTCGGAGCCGCTGGTGCAGAGGCTGGAGGTCACTAAGCTATGGGTCACTTCACTGAGCTTGGGACCCACTCACGTCCCACGTCCGTGACCCCGTGGCATGTATAAATTGAACAGGGCTGGGGCGCCGGGCGGAGGGCAGAAGCATGAGAAGGTGGAAGCTGGTTGCTGGCGGCAGCTTCTGAGATCCACGGATCTGCTGACCCCAGGACTCAGCTGAGCCCTCAGCCCAACACCCATAATCAAGGCTCAGAATAGAGCCACCGCCCAACTTGAGGCTGCGTGTTCCTGACCACAGCCTCCGGCTTTAACCACCAGTGGCCTGAGGCAGAGCAGAGAGAGGCTCTCTGGTCTCTTCAAGGCTCTCTCCTGGGCCTGCCCTCTGGGCGGACTCCACAGATAAAAGAAGGACCGTGTGGTTCCGTTTTCAGATGAACCACACGAGAAGGGCGGAGAAGCACCATGACATAGGGGACTGTAGCTGAAGGAACACCAACCCCGGCCCTACCCAGCGTGGGTTCGGGCCATGCGCCCCACGCCTGGCCACAGGACCTAGGTCTGGAGGGTGCACTACGAGGGCACTTGTGTTTCCACACCCCAGCCTGACCGCCACTTGTGCCCACTCCAGCAAGGCTCCACACAGTGGGCTTCTGCAAAGGGTGGAATCTGTATGTGCGGCGTGCGGGGACACAGCCCTCCCAGGCACAGCCTTCCTGAGGGAGAGCCTGGTATTCATCCCCCGCCCCTGCATTTAAGGCCCTTGCCCGGCTTGCATCTATCCTGGCCTGGGGCCTGGGGCCTCCCTGTATCCCTGCACCTAGCACGTGCTGGCTCGGGGTCGGCACTTCAGTGGTTAAAGATGGCAGCACCCAGGCCGCCCTGAAAATACTCAAAGCGATAGCCGCACAAATGTCCAAGGAGCCCTGCAGTCTGCAGTCAGAAACAACAGCAGAGAATCTGCTTTTTTTTTTTTTTTTTTTGTGGTACTGAAGATCAAGCCCAGGGCCTCAAGCATGCTAGGCGAGCACTCTATCATAGCTGCATCCCCAGCCCAGTAATCATTTATGATAAAACCTCAAGCAGAATAGCATGCAGTATTTTAAAAGAGCGCAGTAGTTCTCTACATCCTAGCATGTGTAAAGAGATCACCACCAGGGAAAGAACTGGTCGTAGAATAATACGTAAGCCCTGTGTGCTGGTGCACGCCTGTGATCCCAGCAGCTTGGGAGATGGAGGCAGAAGCATTGTTAAGTTCTGAGGTCAGCCTAGCAAGACCCTGTCTCAAATTTAAAAATTAAAATAAAAAAGAATATGTAAAAATGTTAAAAGTCACAAACAGTAACTAAGTGGTTATATGTGAAAGATAAATGGCTAAACACCACTTTTCAGTGGATTTTTCACAGACGACCACAAGAGGCCTTCAGCTTCTGGGTACTGTATCGACGCACAGTGTGAATTCTGCATGCTCTGTGCTATAAAGTCAGCTGGGTTCCGTGGTTGAGATCCCAGCCTGCTGTGTGACCAGCAGCAAGTTACATACCCTCTCTGTACCTCCCTATCCTTATCTATAAAACAGTAATGGTCTCGAAGATAGCTAGGGGATGACGAGAGCTGATAGAACATACAATGCCTCTGTAGGAACAGTGCTCAATAAATAGCTATTACTGTACTCTTTATGCATCATCTCTACAACCACACACACACACACACACGTGTAAAATTGCCTTTTAAAGTCAGTGATAACAGCAAGGGAACAGAAGTCAAGTTTTGCCAAAGCCCTGGTCTGGGTTGGGATTCTCACTTGGAAGGAAGGACACACAAGCACTGCCCCCCTGGGGGCTCATGTGTCACCCCAAACGGGCCTGTTTTCCCAAGGCCTCCTCCCACAAAGGCCCCACACTGCCCACTTCAACACCTCAGCCAGGGGTGGCTGAGAAGCTTCTGTCACCTGCCTCCCGTGTGATCCCCCCTGAGATCACTTAGAAAGCAAACTGCTCCACCAGGCAGGTGCTCAGCTGTGGGGGCTGCAGGGGGCTGCGAGGAGCGTGGCAGAGGCACCAGACAGTTCCCTGCCCTCCCAGCAGCCTGTCGGGGAGACCTCGTGGGCGCTCAGAGGCTGACACACAGCCAGCCTGCTCAACCCCCCGCCTTGTGAGGGCCCCAGGGCTTACTTGCACGGTCAGGTAGAGCCTGTGGGGACTCCCGGGGCCCGCCCAGTCCACGCTGAGGGCTCGGCACCGGGCTAGGGCTGGGCGAGCGGCTACTCGGGCGCTGGAGTCCTCGTCGCTGCCAACCAGGATATCTCTTCCACGCCCTGTCCCAGGACAGAGAGACAGGTGAGACGCTCAGGCCGCTGGCCACGGATCCCTGGCCAGGGCCTCAGCTGGGCTGGGATTGTGCACTCTCCCCAGCTGGCTCAGGTGTGGCCCGAAGGGACTCATGTGCCCTCACGTGCCTGCCCTGTGCAGAGCAAAGGCTTGGCACCGGCAGGGGCTGAGCAACTTTCTTAACAAAAGCCACCAAGATTCTCTGCTGGAGGGCACCCAATGTCCCAGCAGGGCCCCCCTCTGCCCACAGTGGCTCATGGGACACATTGCTCACCAGCACCTCTATAGACAGCGGCAGAAGGAGGCCAGAGCTTGCCGTCCTGTGAGGTGCACCTCGGGCCTCGGCTTTATTACCCAGGCTGCCTCTAGGTGGCAATTTCTCCCCTGCCTTCATTGAGACCAAACCCATCCTGGGTGGCCTGCTTCCAGGAGTCTCCAAAAGCATACTCGGGAGGAGTTAAAGTAAAGCTGGTTCCCGTGGGCCTCTGACACACAGCCTCACTGCCTGGGGCTGCTGTGGGGCAGAGCGGCATGGGAAAGGGGCCATGCCTCACTGGGCAAAGCGCTGAGCCACGGCCCAAGGACAAAATCACACCCTGAGCACCAGCTACGGGGCTACGTGCTTTTCAAGCCTTGAAAGCCTTCTTGATCCTCAGTTTGCCTGCCATTAAATGGGGATAACATACCAACCTCATTGCCCTTGATGAGGATCAAATGGGATGAGCCACAAGAAGTACCCCCAAGCGCTCAGCACACAGAAAGTGCCCCAAATACAGCCCGCTGGGGTGGCAATTGCCGGCAGCTCCTCACAATCACCCAAGGGGGTGGGGAGCCAGAGGGTTAAGAACATGCCCAGAGTCATGTGGAGCCAGGACTGAAGTCCCATATGTTAACCAGCCCACCACTGTCAGCCCTTGCAGGGCCAGAGAGCATGGTGGGGATTGGGGCTCAGAGGGCCAAGGGGCAGCCAGTTGGCTGAGACCCTGCCCAGTGGCAGTCACTGTGCCTGCATTTCACACCTAGGATTTTGTTTGACCTTTGTCTTAAATTTTTAAGTGGTAAAAGTCTGGCCGTTGTAATGCTTGTTTCAAACACCTCGCAAGTGTGCACATACCACTGAAGCTATATATAATGCCAACTGACTTTTTTTTCCTTTGGTAGTACTGGGGGTAGAACCCAGAGGTGATTTACTCCTGAGCTACATCCCCCTTTTATCTTGAGACAGGGTCTCGCTAAGTTGCCCAGGCTGGCTTTGAACTTTTGACCCTCTTGACTTGGCCTCTTGAATAGCTGAGGTTACAAGCAGGCACCACCATGCCCAGCAACTTATTTTCTTCTTTTATATTTTTCTGGTTTTTTTTTTTTTTTCCTTAAGTTTCCCAAGGGAAAATGTTTTGCTTTCTTTTTTTAACCAGAAAAGTCATACTTGTTCCTATTACGTTTATAATCCAGAGGACAACCTCACGGGGTGGACAGCATCCCCTACCCTTTCCAGACAACCAGATCTACCTGATATACAAGCCCCAGCTTTTCCGTGAGCCCCCCCCCCCCCCGGGTCATCCCAGCCTGGCTTGGGTGCTGGGGAGCAGCCAGCCCCAGGCACCCACAGACTTGGGGAGACCTTGGAAGGAATCACTCTGGCTGTCCCTGACGGCACAAACATGATGGTGGGGGGCGGGCAGGAGTCTGCCCTCTCTGGGCCTCAGTTTCCCCTTCTGAATACTGAGAGGTTTGGACCTAATGGCTCAGAGGGACAAACTGGCAAACTAAGCCCCTTTCCCTGTGAGTCAGGAGTGATAGACAGCAAATCCCTCCCTGAAAGCACCTCACCTGTACAACCTTGGCTCCCACACTCCCTGGGCCATCTGCCCACACAGTAGCTGGGAGAAGGGTCATGGGCAGCTCCCCTGCCCTGACAATTCAGCCCCTACCTGGAATCAGAGTAGCTGCTCACTCCTGATGTTCCTGCACCAGGGGACATGACCCAGAAAGACAAGCTGGCTCTGACAGCTCCCCTGGGGGCCACAGGGGCCCAGAGCCCAGGACCCCGTCACCATGCACCTGCTGACAGGGTCTCTACAGAGGCCACTGTGGACCTTAAGTTGAGCGCACAGCACCCAAACCCCGCCAGCCACACTCGGGAGCCGCCTCGATCCACTCCTCCTGCCCTGGACGGGCGAGCCCGGGCGGGATCAAGTGTCAGCGCCGGCAAAGCAGCCGCTTCACCTACCTTGTTTACCAGCCTCTGGCAGAGACTTGAGCGAGCCCCCCGGCAAGCCACCAGCAGATCACAGAGCCCCGACCTGGCTTGGTGAGCAGGAATGGGGTTGATCCCCTGCTCGGACCGGTCAGGGTCAGCCCGCTTCCGAGCCGCCTGCTTCCAGGCAGGGGCGCAGGAAGGAGCCGAGAGCGCGCTCCACGCCCGGCTCGCCGGGTACCCTGTAATTACCTGACAGCTCCGACTGAGGTTAGGAACCGGCGAGAAACCTCAGTCTCATCTCTGGTATCTGGAGGAAGGAAGGGAAATAAAGAGGCATTTTAAAAATGCGGACTCACCAGTTCTCAACCTCCCCGGGCCGGTGTGTGGGAAAGGGCGGGCGGCGGGGCTGGCTGCGGCTGGGGCGGGGCGAGCCATCCCCGGCTCGGGCTCCCGGGCCCGGCCCACTCTCCACAGGCCCCGCAGTGAGGGCGTGGCTCCCAGGTTCCACGTCCTGCGAGAGGGGACCATGGCCCGGGGCTCAGCAGCCTCCTCTGGGCGCCGGGCAGCCTGCAGAGAGAACACGGGAAGAGAGCTTGAGGAGGGCCGGGAGCACCCCTGCCGTCTGCCCCGGGCTGTGCTGGGTCACCTGTCACCCAGAGCTGCAGCCTGGGTGGCAACATCCCCCAAGGACCCTGGGCTCGCAGGAAGGAATGGAGTCTCTCTCCCTTTGGGGGGTGCTTGTTCCCGAATAGGGAGGCCCAGAAGTGGGCAAGGAGTGCTCAGGTGTGTCTCTGGCCCTCTGAGGAGACCCCACAACTGAGCCCCTCTTCCCGGAGCCTGGCTGCAGAAAGGCATGGCCCGACACGCTCGGGGTGGAGGGAGTGCAGGGAGCTGGCAGCCCTGGTAAGTCTCGCCCTTTTTCTTGGAGACTTCTCATTTTCTAATCATGATCAGCCACAGGCTTAACCTTTAGCCTTCAGGCTCCTCTGCCTCACACCTGTGCCTGGCGCCTAATGCTCTGAACGTTAGCATTTCACTGAGGAGGGGCTCAGAAGAGCAGGGACTGGCCAGCAATTTATATACGGCAATTCACCGTCCACTTAGCCCGACACCCCAGTAGCCTTCCTCTGAACCAAGGGCATGGCAGCACCCTGCCAGGTGTTGAGATACCAACATCCATTCATTCTCCATCTAATAAATTTCTTTAATGTTTTATAGTTGTAAATGGACAAAATATCTTTATTTATTTATTTTTATGTGGTGCTGATGATCAAACCCAGTGCCTCCCATGTGCCTGGCAAGTGTTCTACTGAGCCCCAGCCCCAGCCCCTCCATTTAATAATTATTTACTGAGTGCCTACTATGTGTGAAGGGTCACAGGCAGCTTCCCATGGACTTCCTATCAGGAGTACTCTTTGATCAGGGGAGACATGACCTCAAAGCTTTTCGACAGAAGGGAGATAAACACTTCAATAAATACTCATGGTGTGAGAAGATACAGGAGGCTGGAAGTAGTGCCAGGCACGAGGTGGTGTGGGAAACAGAGGTGGGGTGGGGAGCTCTGGCCAGGACAGAACTGAACAAACAGAATAGAGTTCAAACATTCACTACTTTCATCCCCCATCCCCGCAGAACTGGGAACTGACCAGGGGCACTCCACCACTGATCTATTTCCCCAGCTCTTTTTATTTTTTGAGACAGGGTCTTAATAAATTACGAGGCTGGTCTTGAACTTGCAATCATCCTGCCTCAGCTTCCCAAGTCACTGGAATTGTAGGTGTGCACCACCACATCTAGTGCAGTCACTGCTTTATTGAGCACCTACTATGTGCAGAGCAGCCTTGAGGACATATAAACTGACTGAGCTACAGTCCCAGATTCAGTGAAGCCACTTGCAGAAACAAAGTCCGCTTGGAGAGATGATATGGGGTTTGGTTTTGGTTTTAATACTAAATTAGGGACACCCAAGGGACTGCCTATGGAGCTACCAGTGCTGTGGGCCACTTTCCCCATCCTTCACTGTGGTCACCATTTCCTGCCAGGTAGCAAAGACGTCTGCTTGAACAGGGTCCACTGCCTGACCCACTTTCACCCCCCATGAGGGCAGGGCTCAGGACACATCCACCTTTGTGGCCCCACAGCATGGGGCCTGAGCTGCGCCCACACCAGGAGCTCACCGTGACTTCCTGGATGAACACCCTGAAACGAACACCCCAACACTCTGACTGAAGCTTGGAAGAGAGGTCAGAGCAGGCAGGAAAACCCAGAGCAAAAGGCCACGGCTGCCAAAGGTAAGGGTACAGTCACCAAGGGTTGAGCAAGAGAAGAGGTAACTAGGTGAGGACAGGGCTCCGTCCAGGGGCGGGAAGGGAAGCTGGTGAAGAAGGAAAATCAGAGAGGTGCCAGGGATGCCAGGCACGTCCAGAGTCTTCAGTAGAGAGCCAGTGAGAAGGAAAGGACAGTCAGGTGGCGATGTCGAGGTGGAAGAAAGATGGGCAGAAAGCCCGGGGGGTCCTTTAAGAGAGATCAACAAAGCAGGGCAGAGAGAAATCAGGAAGGTCCGGGAGAGGGTTGGGGGCCTGAGGAAGCAGCTCCTTCACTCTCCTTGGGGAAGTCTGGGGAGGATGGGAGGGAGAGGATGAACTGGGAGGGTGTGGAATTTAGAACAGGGGAGTCGGCACTGCTGGGTAGACAGAGGTGCAGGAACAAATGAAGTACTGAGGGATGGGGGGAAAAGTCCAGGGGCGGGAGGCCTGAAGTTTTGGTCTCTGAGGTTGCGGAGCTGAAACCTGCAAGGAGAGCATCGTGGTCTCCTTCCTTGACTGAGGAAGGCAGCTTAGAGGAGGCTGCTCCTGGGTGCTTCTCACTGGAAGGGGACAGGAATGTGGCCAAAGGACGGAGCAGAGCCTACTCCAAATACATGGTCCAGCACCACCCAGGAGTTGAAATGGACCAGCAGGGAGTGGCAGAGCCAAAGGCCGCAGACACCTGACCCCTTCTCTGGGCCATGTGAGACAGAGCTGGGCAAAACTCAACCCCACCACCAGGGGCAAGGAAGGAGAGACAGGTCCACCTGTGTGCCTGCCCCTGGCAAGGTAAGATGGTGCCTGGCACTGAGGGCTGACTCCACGATTGAGAGAGGAGGCTTTGAGGGAGATCAGCCAGGTCCAGGGCACAGAGTGGGAGGAGACCATTTTTCTGTGCTATCTGGAAGGGAAGTTGGAGTGGCTGCCAGGAAGATGTCGGGAAGAAAGAGGAAGGGTGTGTGCTGATCCCCAAAAGGAAAAAGCAGCCCAATTTAGCAGCTGGAGGGATGTGAAGGTCAAATGTATCAAGGAATCCCAAGCAAGCTCAGGTTCTAGGCCAAGAAAGAGGCTCTACACTCTCTCTCCTCAGTGCATAAGCCTCTGATACCCAACCTGCGTCCTGGGGGCCTCTATAGACCTAAGATTCATGGGTTAGGGAAGTGGGACTGGTTCAGAACTTGGCTCTGTCACTTTGTAGACTTGTGACTTTTGGAGAATTACTTTGCTTCTCTGTGCCTCATTATCACCATCTGCAAAATGGGAGCAACTCCACCTTCTAAGGTTGATCCAAAGATTAGACAATGCACATGTATGCAGTATTCAGAACAATGCTAGCATCTACAAAGAGCTCAAAACGTTCATTTTTCAGTGACTTTGCTCCAGAGGTGGGTAAATGCAAAGAGCCTGGTTGGTAGAGAGGGCATCTGCCTCTTGGTTTGGGCCAGGACACGAACTGCAGCCCTCCCCACTGCCCTAGACCAGGGACAAAGTTTGAGGGACAGACTTAACAGCCTTCCCCCCCACACACACACCAGACTGCTGCTGGGAAGAGCTTGTTCCCCTGGGAGAGTGGGGGGTGGGAGGGTTGGACAGGAGCTGGGACTTCCCCTGCACAACATCAAACATCCTGGGTTTTCCAGGGCAATCCAGATTTCAAAGCCTCTGCTCCCCTGGTGCCATTACAGGCAGCAGAACTCACCACCCCGTGTCCCTGTAGTCCAATCACTGCGAATCCAGAGCCCCATTCTGAGGCTGCATTCCTAGCAAATGACTCTGCCTGGCCAAGGAGATGGCTACTTTGTCAAGGGCAGAAGGAATAGCCCCAGCGAGGACCAGGACTCACCTAGCCTAGGGCTGAGAAAAAGCCAGGGAAGGCGAAAGGCAGGCTTGTGGTCACAACCCTCAGCCTTGAGACATATGTTTCGTGGGGTCGGGGTGACAAATGGTACTCGAGAATTTACATACAGCTTCCTCTTTAAAATCTCCCGGGACCAGGCCCCTTCCCTGCCAGCGAGTTGGGTTCCGGCTCTAACTCGCATGGGGTTGCAGGGGGCGGCTTCTGGGCTCTCCCTCCCTGCTGTGATTCCCGGGCTGCAGCTGTCAACCGCCCGATTCCTACTGTTGGGAGGACACTGCCCAGGCCCTGCTTCCTAACCTCGGGGCTGGCGCACCCCACCCTCGGCCTGTCAGGGAGAAAGCGAAATGTCCAGAGGACGTGGTGGGAGGGACCTAAACGGCAGCTTTCCAGGGTGTCCAGGGGGTGCGGGGGACCCCTGCAGGGGAGGGGGCGGTGCTAATTGACAAGCGGCTCCCAGGCAGGTATGCGCTCTTTCTCGCAGTTGCAATCTGAACAGGGTCCCCAAGCTGCTCCGATCCCGGGGGACATGCCACCCCCATTCCCCCGGAGCAAGGTGCTCTGCTGGGGAACCCCATGTACAGCTAGGTCTCAGAGCCCGGCCCTCCCCGCGCCCCACCAGGTCCTGGCCGAAGGGTCCAGCGGGCAGAATCAGCCGCTGCTACGCCCCTATTGGTGGGTTGGGTGGAGCCGGATTGCTCAGCCCGCAGGAGCCCCGACTCACCGGCCTGGCGAAGGCAGGATCCCGGTGTCGCCGCAGCGCCCGGGGCTCGGCCCGGCACGGCCAGCCGGCGGGAGGCAGCTCCACGCCACCGCCTCCTCGGCTCGGCCCGCCCCGTGCCCGCCCCTCCCGCACACTTTCCACAGGAAATGATTAACTCGAGCAGCGGCGCGTTCCCATGGCAACCTGCTCTGACTGGTGGTGGGGTGCCGGTGGTGCGCGCGCACTCACTCGAAGGCTGGGGCTCACACACACACACACACACACACGCACGCACGCACGCACACACACACACACACACACACACGCACGCACCCGCTGGTGCACACATACCGGCACACGTGCTGGTGCCCTCTATTACCAACTCATGCCTGCCCACGTGCCCTCACGCCCAGTGCACCGCAACACCTCTGCAACACCTCTGCTTCCCGGGGCATTCCCACCTTCCGTGGTGCATTTGTAACAATGTTACACTCACACTAGTACACACGGCTCCAAAATCAGTACAAAACTTTCCCCCACTGTAGCTAGTACTCGAGTCCGCTTTGTTTCTCACACACTCTAGAGGTTTTCTTCCCATTCTAGCACGCACCCGCACTTGCTCAGGAAACTGCACATGGACACACACACACACTCACACTGCTGTGCAACACTAGTACAAGCTCTCACCAGCTCTAGCACCCAGCCAAGGCAGGCTTCCTTCCCAGCCCCAGTTCCGGCTTGCCCCATCCCAGCAAGGAACATCTTTCAGGAACAGGGAAACCGCTTGGGGTTTTCCCCCTGTAAACCATACCTTTAAGATCCAGTGAAAACACCTGGGAGCCTCAGAAGAGGCATGGGGGAGAGCAGGGAGCCTGCCAGCTAAGGGAGACAGCTGACCCAGAGGAGCCACTCTGTTCTTTGTCTCGGGAACAGAGGCTGCATTTTATTCCAGAGTCAGCAGCAGTATGCCCCTCCAGGGTGCGGAAGGAGGAGAAAGACTTAGCTCAGAAGCCAGCCCAGTGCAGGCCGATGCTTTGGCAGATAACCCGAGGAGGGTGGGTAGGGGGATGGCCCAGGAGGAGCAGGCCAGCCCTGGAGGTGGCCATGAAGCTCCGTTGGGTCTGTCTCCTGCTGCTGCCCAGGCACTGGGCTGGCAGTCAAGAATCTGGACCAGAGACAGAGCCAAGGGCCTGGGCCTCAGGGCGTCCTGGATGCCGAGCCAGGACAGTTGCAATCCCCCAGCTGGAACAAGGCTAGTGCATGTTTTATTTTCCAAGATTCCTGAGTGAAGTCCTACTAGAGGGTAATTGTCACTGTCCTGGAATCGGTCCTTGCAGAGTTGGATTTCCAGCTAGGAACTGGGAGAGCCTTCCCTGTGTGTGGGCGGGGGGGCTTGTTTTCACAGTGGCCCTCCGACAGTGGCAGTCAGTGGGACTGCAAGGTTGGGTGAAGGAGAAACTTCTTCAGATTTCTGACCAACTACCTCTCTAGTTGATTGGGATGGTTGGGGGAGTCTGTCTTTAAAGTTTCAGAATAAAACCAGACCTCATCTTACTTGAGGATTGGTAACTGACATTAACTGTAGGTTCCTTCTAACAAAAAGACAAAGATTTTTAAATTAATAACATTTATTGTTCTTTTCTTCTCTGATTACAAAAGTAATAGATGTTCATTGTAACTCTAGTCCCACCAGTTGGACTTAAATGCCGCCCATGCTTCACAACAGCGTTTTTTTAATTCTGTGCACATAATCGATACCATTTATTCAAAGCTAAACTCTGTACCTGGTGCTAAGCTTTTTATAAACAAGATCCTATTTAACCCTGATCTATGAGGTAGACACCAATGGATCCCTGTTTTTTCAAGGGAGGAAACTGAGCCGGAGAAAGTTCATTCAGTGTGCGTCAGAGCTGAGTGACAACCCTGGGAGCTCACATGTACATAGAACTTATTAAGATCAAAGCACCAGAAGGAAAGAAGAAAATGGAGCCATTACCATTTTCAAATGGAGGCATTTTTGAAATTTTAGCAAAACTCTGGCTTAAAATGTAAACACTAATTGTTAGATGATTGTTAGAATTGAAGAATACCCAGTTTGGGGCTGGGACGGAGCCCAGTGGCTTTGGCCTTGACCCTTCCTGCCTGCCCACCTTCTGCTGGAGGCATTGCTGTTTCAGGGAGGGGAGGACAAAGGCAGTGGCCGGATCGCCGCATACCCTCTTCTGCCCTGTTCTCCGGGCACAGTCGGCAGCTCCATGTTGTGTTCAAAGGGCCTGAAACCCTCCACGTCCACATATCCATCAGAGAAGTGGCCAAGGGCCAGAGAGCTCTTTTCCCCAGAGAGAAGCAAGAAGGGGAATGGAAAACCAGACTGTGTTTGATCTGCTCCTCATAGCAACCTGGAGTCCAGCACAGATAGGATGAACATGACTTTCCAGTTTTAACAATTTCACTTAAGATCCAATCACCCCCAGGCTTTGGCAAGAGCTTTCCTCCCTACCCAGAAGGCCTCTCACCTTCACCTGCTTGCACCTGCCTCCACTCACCTTTATCTGACCAATCCCAGCCTGTCTTTCAAGTTTTTGTAAGCCTAGAGACCAGTGAGCATCCTTGACCCTCCACCCAGCAGTGCAGTGGCCTTTTCCTATGCACACCATCCCCTCCTCCAGCAGGGCCCTTTCTTGACATGGACAGGGAAAACCAGAGCACAGGGCAGTGTCACATGCATGCCACTGAATATACCCTAGTCATGTAGAGTTTAGAGGCAAACAGGATGCAAGAAACAGATATAAACAGACTTTATTCCCACGATGCTTTCTACCAAAAGGAAGGGAGAGGGTCCTTAGGCAATTATTTCAGTGTGGTCAGTTAGGAACACCCTATGGCTACAAAAAGTGCTTATCCTCTCACGATCCTGAGTGAGAATTTATTTTTTTTCTTGGAGATGGGTCTCCCTAGGTTGCCCAGGCTGGCCTCTAACTCCTGGACTTAAGCAATCCTCCTACTTCAGCCTCTCAATTAACTTGGACTATAGCCCTATGCCACTGTGTCCAGCTGACAGTTTCTTGAAGTGAGAGAACATTCTGTAGTTAAGAGTCCCATACGAAGGGCCAGATGGCAGTTGTGCTGTCAGTAATTCCTGTAACTTGGGAGGCTGAGGCAGGAGGATCACAAGTTAAGGCTAACCTCAGTAACTTACCAAGCTCCTTGTCTCCAAATTAAAAAAAAATAAAAATGGAAATGTAGCTCAGTGATAAAGTGCTCCTAGGTTCAATCCCCAGCACACACACACACACACACACAAAGTCCCTATCAAGTAATCCTGACTCCATCAACTGCTAGTTAGAACCTGTGTCTTCCAATACCCTGAACTGTCCATCAAAAACACCAGAGGAACATTACCCTATGTAAATTTATGATTACACAAATGGTATGCCTTTACTCCATGTACAAACAGAGAAACAACATGTATCCCATTTGTTTACAATAAAAAAAGAAAGAAAGGAAGAAAGAAAGAAAGAAAGGAAGAAAGAAAGAAAGAAAGAAAGAAAGAAAGAAAGAAAGAAAGAAAGAAAGAAAGAAAGAAAGAAAGAAAGAAAGAAAGAAAGAAAGAAAGAAAACACCAGAGGAAGAGCTGGAGAAGACCCCAGTGGAGGTCAAGACCATGTGCACTCAGCTTCACAAGCACTAAGTTTGACTACCAGCTTTGCCCTCACCAGCATATTTGGAGGATTGTACTAACCTCACACTTGCTAGCTTCCAGGAAGCCCTGAGGACATGAGGGGGCAAGGGTTTTGGAGGACCCTTGACTGGACCACAAATTCCTCTAGCCCTTGCCTGCTGCAGACTCTGCTCCCACAGGCACTGGGGACTCCACTATTTGAGCAAATTACACTTTTCATCTTTCTCTTCCGTGTCCCCTTCCGGCTCCAAGTTCCATCCTTTCTAAAAGCTATATTGACTGGAAACTATTCTTCCGTTTTCACAGGTTCCTGCAGGGAGCCAAAGCAATCCTCCCCCAGTCAAGCCACCTTGCTACCTTTCTGCTTTTCCCCAGGGACTGGCCTTAACAGAGCTGCCCCTACTCTCAGTTGAGGGGAACCCAAAACCTAGTCACACCAGGTGGAGGAATTTGGCAGAGATTCCCTCCCTAGGCACCCCAAGGTGGAAAGCAAACAGAAGCTTTCTTTCCCCCTTTATCATTTCCTGTAGTCTAAAAAATGCAAGGAATGCAAACATGCGGGAGATAATGTATTTAAGCACAAGGTAATAAAAAGATTTAGCAAGAATGGCCGCGGGAGCAGCACAGCCAGATAAGCCCCGCCCCGCCCGGCCTGCCCCGCCCCCTCCTCGCCCCCGCACCGACTCAGTCTTCCTGCAGGTCCCAAGCCGTCTGGCTGGGCACTGGATGCTGTACGGCTTCTCTTCCTGTTCCTAACGCTGTCCTCTGCCAGTTCTAATCCAAGACATCTTTTCCACGCGTTCCCATTTTCTCATTCATGTCTCCCCATCTGGGTTTTCTTTGTTCTGTAGTTCTGGGGATGGAGTCAAGCCCCTCACTCCCACTCCAAGCTAGGCAAAGGCTTCCTCACTGTGCTTTCTACCCCGGCTAGTTTGTTGGTTGGTTGGTGGTGGTTGTTGTTTTAGACAGGGACTCACTATATTGCCCACTCTGATCTCAAACTCCTGGGCTCAAGGGATCCTCCTGCCTCAGCCTTCCGAGTAGCTGGGACTCCAGGCGTGTGCCAGCACATCCACCAAAGACTAGGTTGGGTTTTTCTGCACAAATGTATTAGAAACCAACACAATTAAAAGCCCCCAGATCTCACTACCTTAAAGTCATTGGACCAGATTTTCTTTCTGGTAACTGATCTTGGGCAGACATCATTTCTACAGTTAAAAGAGACAGTAGGAATCTATGGTTGCCAGATGTGTTGGTGCACACCTGCAATCCCAGTGGCTCAGGAGAGGAAGATGGAAAATCAAGTATCAGCACCTTAGTGAGGCAAAAAGGAATAAATAAAAATAAAAAATAAAAGGGTTGGAGATGTAGTTTAGTGGTAGAGTACAATTTCCATGTCCACACACACCCCCCCCAAAAAAAAAGAAAGAAAGAAAGAAAGCAATAGTTATTAGTGGGTTTGGGGTCAGCTGAGTGGATGCAGGCTTGAACCTGGTTCAGCTACTTTGTCAGTGCCTAGTTTCTCCCATGGACATGGGACTAGCAGGGTTGCTGTGACATATTCTAGAGCAAGCTTGAAACACTCATCATCTGGCACCCGATGGCATTTTCAAGAACACAAGCTGAATTGGTGAAAAGCAGATTAAGCAGAAAGTTCTACTCCGGCTGGGTATGGTAGCGCACACCTGTCATTCGAGCAGCTTGGGAGGCTGAGGCAGGAGGATTGCAAGTTCAAAGTCAGCCTCAGAAATTTAGTGAGGGCCTAAGCAACTTAGAGAGCCCCTGTTCAAACTAAAAAATAAAACAAAGGCTGGGATTGTGGCTGTGTTGTAAAGCACCCCTGGGTTCAATCCCCAGTACAAAAAATAAAGAAAGAAAGAAAGAAGAATTTTCTATTGTGCCTATTCTCACTTTCTGTCACATAATGAGCACGGTCTACATTGCTTTTTCCTTCTCAGGTCTGCTCTTTTCTGCAGACCCCAGGCTGAGACTGGGGTCCTATTGAACAGTTGCTGTTTTACGTGGCTGCAGAATATTCCACTGAGTAGCCACTCTTTCTGACTGAGCTGACCATGCCACAGGCAGGCAGGGCAAAGAGTGAAGAGCTTCAACTTTTGCACTTTATAAAATTATCGCTATTGACACCCCCCCCCCCAACACACAAATCCATGTGCTGGGGGGCGGGGAGAAGACGGGCTGTCGATTTCATAAACTGAATAGAGTTGGAGCATTTTTTTTTCACTTTCTAAACATGCCGCCAGATTGCCCTCCGAAGGGCTGAACCAAATTTACACGTCGCTGGCCGCGCGTTTTGATGAGAATCACTTTCCATGCTAAGTTACAGCTTTTTTCTGGGATCTGAATTCTTGCTCTGGCTGGTTCTCCTGGGAGGCTCATGCGGGATGCCTGAGTGACGGCTGTCAGGAGAGGGGCGTGTCTGGCTCTTCTGCGGCAGGATGCTCAGGCTGGGAGCGTTTGTCAGCAGGGTGTGGCCTGGTGGGGTCCTGCCTGCTCTGAAGGCCCCAGCTGCCTTCCCAGGTGGGTTCCCCTGACCCTGCTGTCTAGCAACACACTGAGAACCCCCGGGTGGACCCTGTCCACTAGTGCTACTCATACTATTTCTGCTCTCACCTCTCCTGGCGCTTGATGCTGGCGTCTCGCAACAAGTGACTTGGTCACTGCTGGAAAGCAAATCCCTGGGAGGTGGAGGACAGGGGAGCCACCAGGTAAGGGGAAGCCCCGTGCCTAGAGAACCACAGCCCAGCCCCACCGCCCTGCCCACCCCTCGGCACCCTCACTGCCCTTAAGCTGTAGCATCGCCTTGGCCAGGCAGCATGGCAGCTGCCACTGCCCCTGGGCCCGGCCTCCTCCTCTGGGAGTGGCCCGTGTTTGCAAACAGCAACGGAAGTTTTGACGCGGCTGATCAGCCAGCCTCCCACGGCTCTCCCCTCCCTCGGTTCTTAGTCATCCTTACAAGGCTCAGCCTCCTGCTCCTGGCCACCCCACTGACCAGGTGACAGGGAAGAAGTGAGGAGGAGCCCTGTAGCTTCAGCGGCTTCCTGGGAAGGGGAGGTTCAACTTCCAACCACCCAAACAACCAGAATGCGCAGGGCCATGAACGCCAGGGAGGGATTGAGTCCAACAGCTTTCATCTGCTGGAGGCCATTTGTGTGCCAAGCGCAGGGCGGACTCTTTACCGGCATTTTCTCCTTTGATCTCGATTCATAGTCACATCACATTCAGCTGGTGTTAGTCCCATTTTAAAGGTGGAGAAGCTGAGGTATCGCATTACAAGAAGGGCCGGGGGGGGCCCATGACTATGCAGGGAGTCACTCGGGAGGGAGCTCGGAGTGTAGGATGTCTCAGGGCAGCTTTGTCCCCAACATGCTGTGTGACCCGGGACAGACTTCTGTCACCTGGTGTCCCTTGCTGGGTAATTGAGCAGGGTGGGCTGTTGCAGCCTGGAGGAAGTGAAGCTCTGGAGAGGAAGGAGGCCAGAGGGAGGGAGACCTGCAGAGGCTGGCCTTGGGATCTGCCTTCTGGGAGTAGGGCCGGTCCCCAGTCCCCTCCCCCCCCTGCACTCCAGAGCCCTGGCAGGGTGTTAATGTGGACACCCCTGGGCCCTGTCCCCTGGCCTCCTCAGAACTGAAGGGCAGGTGTGTGTGGGGCTGGAGGAACGGCGGAACGGTGTGGGAAGATGGGCGGAGCCAGAGCAGGCGAGACCCTGGGAATCAGGGTGAGGGGCTGCTCAGCTGGGGGCTGGGGACCCCGGGCTGGCCAGGGCCTGTCCAGTTGTACCCCTGAAGGTATGAGTAGGAAACCCCCACTGTTCCCCAGGGGCCCCGCCAGCCCGGACTGTTCATGGGGGCCAGAGACAGGTGGGGTCCTCCCAGAGGCAAGGCCAGCCCAGCCTCTGTCCCGACCAGGGGACCCACGATGAGGGCAGAGTTGACAATACAAGGCAGGGGCTCATTCCACTCCTGCTGTTGGGCCATTGTACTGACAGAGGAGGCCACCAGGGTGTGGAGGCTCTGCTTTCTGTCACTATCTCCCCCAGCAGGACACACCCCACCAGCCAGGCGCCCGTCCACCTAGGCACCTCCTCCCCCACCCCCGCCTCCTGGGCAGGTGGCATCCGATGGCCCCATCCAAGGTGAACCGAGGGGTGCCCTTGGAGACTCGGGCCACCTTCTGAAGACGGGGGTTTCAACCCACATGTCCCCACGTGCCCCCGCGACAGTTACTCAGGTTCCACTCTGCTTCGCAGCGAGCCTCCGGCCCGGGTCATGCTCATGCCCAGGAACTCCCAGCAGCAGCACTGCTCATGGGGGGAGGCGGGGGGCACACCTCACGGGACGAGGGAGCCCGAGGCAGCCACAGACCCGCAGCCTGAAGACTGCTCCGAACACTCCCAGGGCAGAGGCACACGGTGGGCCCAGGCGGGCGGCGGCCGGGGCCGGTAGATTGCCCTAGCGTTGGGTGGGGTTTGCCCCATCCCCCAGCCGTGAGGTGTGGTGCCATGAGTGGCCCCCTCTTCAGAGGCCATCAGGCAGGCTGGCTCCAGGCCAGTCATTGCCCCTGCCTCTCGGGTGGTCATGGGGTCCTTGTCCCACAGGTCACTCCTCAGCAGGCGTCCACCCGCACAGCCTTGCTTCCATTAGCCCTCCCCAGGACACCATCTTGCACAACCTTGAATTCACTACGTTCCTACCTGCTTTCCCTGTGCCTGTGGTTATGTCAATGACGACAGCCCAGACACCTTGTGAGACCCAATGCCTCTGTGGGTCCTTCCTGACACTTCCCAGTCAGAAGTCCTCAGGGCCACCTACCCTTCCCTTAGCTCACTAGCACTTGATAGGTGATTGTTGGGAACATGATAATCTTCCTGATTCAATCTCCCATGCTGTGTGACTTTGGGTAAGGCAGTTAACCTCTCTATACCTCACTGTCCACATAGGCGATATTTATTGAGCACGTGCTATGTGCCAGTGACCATGTACCTCGTACTTTATGTGCATGATCACATTCAATCCTTACAGCTCATTACCCAGGCACAGTGATTACCTGTAATCCCAGCTACTTGGGGGACTGAGAGGTGGATCACAAGTTTGAGGCCAGCCAGAACAATATAGTGAGATCCTCTCTCAGAATAAACAATACAGAGGGCTGGGGATGGCACAGCAGCCCTGTGTTCAGTCCCCAGTATCAGGAGAGAAAACAACAGCGCTCCCAACATTGTGGTCATTTGCTATCCTTTCTGTCTGCCACCAAGCCTGGCACGCAGCAGACACTCAGACTCCATTCAGTAGAATTACGGATGGGGTAGGAGGGGCTTGGACAGGAAGGAGTTCCAGAGTCACCGCCCTGCACTTGCCCCAGAGTGCTCAGGTGTAGCCCTGTCCTAGTTGGGGCAGTACTGTCTTTGGAGCGTGGTGCTGACAGACAGTGGTGGCAGGGGACCTGGGGGTAGCCTGCTGTCGCTTCTCCCATCAGCCCTGACTTCGCCCACAGAAAACCGAGTCTGTCACAACCAGCCCAGCCGTGGGCGGAGCCCCGCAGCAAACAGCTGACCTGGTAAGCTGTGACCAAGTTTCGGGGTCCTGGAGACTGACTGGAAGCAGCATTTGTGCATTTGTAGCCAGGGTAGATCCTGGGTTGTTTTTGCCAGCTCAAGGCCACAGGAACAAAGTGCCCTGCCTGTCCGTGTGCCCACCAGCCCCCGTGTTTTTGAGGATCCTGACCCCTCTGAACATCTCCCAGAAGCCCCAGGGCTGTTTCCAAGGTTCTCTGCCATCACCTCAAATCTAGCCGAGCGGGGTCCACAGCCACACCTGGCGCGCCTCTTCTACCTGCACGCCCCACAGGGCGCCGAGACCAACACCTGAGCCCTGCTGAGTGGAAAGGAAGCTGAGCGTCTGCCCCTGGGTCCCGGCAGAAGAGGGAGACAGGTCTACTCCCTCAGCCCTGCCCGCCAGGGTTCACCCCACCGCAAAGCTGCTGGGTTGGTGGCTTCACCAAGTTCTTCTTTCTCACCACAGAACCTCCAACGCCCCCAGACACCTCTCCTTCCACCCCCCCACCGCAGGCACACATCCAGTGCCTGGCGCCTGGACCAAATCTGTGCCCCGCAAGGACACGTGGAGGACCCTGCCAGGCGTCACTGAAGTCAGTGACCAACTCCATGGACTCACCAGGCTCCCCTGCTGCAGATGGACCTTGACACCCCTGACCCTCAGCTGGGCTGACGTGTTCAGGAGTCCTGTTCCTTTTCTCCTCCGTCTTTATGTAAACTAGTGGCCATGACCAGACACCCACAGGAAGGGGCTGCCAGACCCTCCTCCCCACAGATCTGAGCCACTGGACCTGCTACTTGTAGTTATTTGGGGAATGCGCCTGAGATGTCGGGGAGAGGGAGCCCCATTCTTTACAGCTCAAGTCCTTCAAACATCCCCATTCATAGGTGGGGAAAATTGAACCCCTCAAAGAGGAAGTAATCAGTCCAAGGAAAGTACCCAAACCGAGCTGAGGAGCATGGAGAAATCCCACCTAAAACCCAAGCCACGAAGCTCCTTGACCCCAGACCAGAAGGGGTGGCCAGCCCCGGAGGGAGTCGGAAAAAGTCAGCTCTTTGGTCCTCTAGTGTCTTGGGCCCTCCGTCCCCCTTGGGAAGGCCTCAGAAGACCTGCTTTTGGTCTCTCAGCAGGAGCCGGGCAGAGAAACAAGGGTTTTGGCTGCCACAGGGGAAACCTGGGCTCAGAACTGCCAGCGTGAGTCACGGCCTCGCCAGGGAGCAGCTGACGTTCCCGTCTGCGCCTTACAAAAACCACAACAGGCTGCGGAGTGACAGCCGGCTGCCCGAGTGTCGAGGAATGCTGTTGCCAGACAGGTTTCTGAGGCAGCTGCGAGCTGTGCTCCAGAAAGCAGGCCTGGGCTGCTGCCACAGCAGGAGGCAGGCACAGGGCAGCCCCTGCCCCTCCTCACCGCAAGGACACGTGGAGGACCCCTGCCGGGCATCACTGAAGTCAGCCACCACTTCTAGGGCAGCCACCTCCTCCAAGCCAGCACTCAGTGAAGAGAGTGACTTGGGGCAGCCACCCCACTGCACCCCTACCAAGACTTGGGACCAGGAAGGTTGAGGGGTTCCCCACCCCTGGCAAGTCTGCCATCACACAGACCTCCCCTGCACCTTAAATAAGTTCCTAGTAAGAATGGTAACAACAGTGACCCTGGCAAGCCCTTACACAGCGCTCACTGTGGCCACGCACAGAATTGCAGCACGGAGTCCTTTTGCTGCTGTATCACGTGTATTAGTTTCACTGTGGCTGCTTTAACAAAATGACCACAAACTGGATGACTTAAAACAACAGAAACGTAGCCAGGTACTGTGGTGCCTGCTTGCGCGCAATCCCAGCTACTTGGGAGGCTGAGGCAGGAGGACTGCCTGACTCCAGAATACATTTAGGTTGGTTTTTATTTTTGTTTTTGTGCTGGCGATTGAACTCAGTGGCACCCTACCACTGAACTACATCTCCAATCCCCAGCCCCGCAACACTTAAATTTTTATTTTGAGACAGGGTGTTGCTAAGTTGCTAAGGCTGACCTTGAACTTGTGATCCTCTTGCCTCAGCCTCCTGAGTCACTGGGATTACAGATGGGCAGCAGGGCAGCTGTTTCTGATTAACAGGTCTTGTCCACCCCAGGTTCAACTCCACAGGGGATCTAATGGAAACATCTCAAGGTTTTCTGAGCTAGCAGAGGCTATTTGCCCAGTGTGATCAACGGCAATGCTGTGATTCCTGATAACACCCACCGGGGCTTCACCTGCCAAGCTCATAAAAGGTATACAAAGCAGCAGCTTCAGTTGACCTCAGGAGTCAGCACCATCCCGACTGTCTTTTCCAGCAGCAAGGCCAGCTTTTCGAGTGGTTACAGAGTGGAGAAAATCCAGGTCAAGAACCCACAAGTTCTTACAGCTGGAGCTGAGCAGGGGTGTCTGGGAAGACAGCCACAGGTGAGGTGACTGCTATTCCTCCAGAGCTCCCAGGGCAGATGCTGCCCTGTCCTCAGCCCTGCACTGGGCCTGGCTCCAGGCAGAGCCCAGCATTTTCTCACTTAATTCTCACTAGAGCCCCACAACAAGGTGACATCCATTTTTCCGGATGAGGATGCTCATTCTGCTGGCTGGAAGCCAAGCCAGAACTCGGGCCCGGCTCTGCGTGGGCCTCGGTCTATAATGAGGGCCTTTATGGAGGGCTGGAAGCCCCTGGTGGGGAGCATCTTAGAGGACAGAAGGCTGGCATGGGGCCAAGGGGGGATTTAAGAGGGAGTACGGGACTGAGATCAGGAGCCCAGGGCAAGCAGTGTGCTCTAGAGCCACAGGGGACACGGAAAGAGGGCGGCACATGACTTGGCCCAGGCAGGAAGGTGGGCCCACTCGTGTGGCCACTGCCACTGGCAGCCAGAGTCTTAATACATAAAAGAGACTGCATCCCCTTCCAAGTGGAAAAGCCCCCTAGCTTTCCACGGAGCTGACGACAGAATTCAAAGTCCTTCCTGTGTTCCCCGGGGCCCTGCGGGGCCGGCCAGCAACCTCCCCTCAGCTCAGCACCAGCTGCACAGGGTCCCTTCCTGCTCCCCAGACAGGACACCCGGCCTTTGCACTTGCTGCTCCCTGTGCCCGCAGTGCCATTATCTGTGCCCCCAGCCCCTATTACCACACAGATGCACACAGGGCAGGTCCTCAGTAGGCGCTCACTGAATGGATAAATGAATGAGTTCAATAGAGAACACAGAGTCAGAGACAGATGACCAGAAGACTGCAAAAACAGGCTGGCCTGGACAAGGATGTGGACAGAAGACTGGCCCGACAGAGCCAGTCTGGGAGGCAGCTGGCTAAGCCAGGGGGACTTCCTGGAGGAGAGCAGCCAGAGCCCATGAGAGGTTGCCTGAGTTCTGGCTGCAGCACCGGAGCAGAGCAGAGCCCCTTGGTCGACATCATCCTTTCAGCCCATAATCACAGCTTGGATGAGGAGGCTTCGGACTCAAAGGTGGATTTTCACCCTGTAACCCTCTGTGCCCATTTGCTGGACACCTCAGAGGAAATGAAGGTCAACTGCCCCTTGCCTTTTGCAGGCCTGGAGAAAGCAGAAGGTCAACCAAGTGCCTGGGGGGTCAGGGGGGTATCATCCTTATGGGTAGGGGAGAGCTAAGGGCCCCGAGGACAACGTTGACCTGAGAGTTCCCAAGGTTGACAGAAACAATGCTGCAACTAAGTCACCAAGAAAACTCCCCAGGGCACCGCGGCCCAGGGATTCAGAAATGTGCTCTGGGGTTAAGATCAGGGCCACCTCTCACTGGCCGAGCAACCTCAGGCTAGCCCCTTGACCTCCCTGGGCCTGGGCACTTGTTCTGCGAAGGGTGACTGAGGATGAATGAGTTAAGGTACACAGTAGGTGCTCAATACATACATCACTTCTTAGGGACCGGCTATATGCCCAGGCACTGCTGGAGGCACCTCCATTCTGAGGAATAATGGCCTGGCCTCTTCAAAAGTGTCCATGTCATGAAGCCCTCAGGGACTGCTCCAGACTGAAGAGACTAGAGGGACGGGACAACCACACACAGAGCCCGAGTCTGGGCTTCCTTTGGCCTTCAAGGACTCTCTGTGAACAGCTGGCAAAATCCCCGTGTGGACTGTCGGTGAGACAGTCGCGTTTTGACAGTCTTCTCCTGATTCTGTTGTTGTACACTGGTTACAAGAGAGAACGCCTTGCTTTTAGGGATGCACACTGATGGATGTAAGGGGACAGAGGCAGGTCTGTGTCCTCCTCCTGAATCGTTCAGAGAAGGAAAAATGTTAACACATAGGTAGTCAAATATTAACACCTGGGAAGAAGTTAAAAGAAACAGTGGAGGAGGGTGTTTGGGAATTCTTGGTATTATTTTTGCAACTTTTCTATAATTATTAAAGTCAAAAAAGAAGAAGAAGAAGAGGAGGAGGAGGAGGAGGAGGAGGAAATTCATGACCCTTCACTTGGAAGGATGCAGAGTCCTGGCAGAGAGGGCACGTCCCTCTGATGGCAGGCCTTCAACAAGGGTGGTCATTGACCTCAGGTGACAAGTCACAGTCAGAATGCAGATACACTAAAAATGTCACACAAAATTGCTCAGGAGGCTAAGGCAGGAGGATTGCAAATTTGAGGCCAGCCTGGGTAACTTAAAGAGACCCTGTCTAAAAATTAAGAATACAAAGGACTGGGGATGTAGCTCAGTGGTGAAGTGCCCCTGGGTTCAATCCCTAGCATTGCAAAAGAAATAAAGTAAGTAAATAAAGGTCATTCATACCTAAGCACACACATATATGTCTATATGTACACACACAAAATTACCTTTACTGCGTATAAGGTCTACAAATGAATTTACTGTTCAGTCTTCGGCCCCATCCCTAAAAATCTCATCATATATATATATGTAAAATTTCCCAAATCCCCCCGAACTCTGAAATTTGAAACATTCTGGTCCCACGCATATCAGGAGGGGATCCTCAACCAGCAGATGAACTCAGCGGGTGCATAATAAGCCTCCAGTGTTCCCTGTGAGGCTTCCTGCCGTGGGGGTGGGGGGCGTGTCACCAGGGCTACACCCCCCACCAGGGCCACAGCAAGGGTGTAGGCCAGGGATAGACTGGACACCAAGAGTGGGCCAGCAACTTCCTGGCAAAATAAGATTCCCTGAGAAGAACAAGATCCCAGGCAGCAAGGCAGCCCTTGGCTGAGATCCCCCGAGGCCCCGGTGGGTGGAATGAGGCAGGCAGGCAGGCAGGACCTCGCTGGGCCTCAGGCACATAGCTAACCTGCATCTCCAGCCCACTGGGCCCTCGGAACCCAACCCCAAGGATGAATGGACGGCGACAATAGCTGAGGAATGTGGCCTACAGCACAGAGCAACTCAGTCCAGCCCAGCCCAGTCCGCCTGGCAGGTTGTGGCCCAGCCCCTGTGGGCCACCTCAGGCTGCTGGGCCTCACGGGTGACCTCCCGGGGCCTTCCCTCCTGTGACCTGGTGAGGGGAGAGCCTCATACCTGAGTGGGTGGAGAGGCGCTGCCTTCCGCCTCATGACTCACCGGCTGCTTCCCTCCCCTCTGGACGCTGGGTGTCCGGGTGACAGCAAGACGCTGGCTTGGCCCCGGCCTGGACGGACTCCCAGGAGGGAAAGTGGGGTTTGCACGTGAGCTTCGGGCTCCATTCATGAAGGCCGGGGACACGTGACGAGGAGTGGATGTGAGCCTGCCTGCGACGAGCTGTTAAACCCGGGAGGAGGACGCCACTCCACTGGCACCCGGCCGGCCAGCTGCGAGTCAGGCCCTGACCTCGCCGCCTGCTTAATTTAGAGCAGTGGCAGCTGCCCCCCAAATTAGCTGCCTGTTCCGCCTCAGTCCTGTCGCTCACGGGCCTCTGTCTGCTGAGGCGCTTTGGAAATCAAGTGGGCACGCAGCTCGGGGGGGTGGGGGGGGTTCCTTATGTGTTCTTCACCCAAGTTCAATAGTACCAGCCGTGGTGGGAAGTCAGCCTCTGCCTCCCGCTCACCTGTGGCCTCCATGGCTACCCAGGGCCTCACACATGCTGGGCAAACCCTCTACCACTGAGCCACATCCCCGGCCCTTCTTTGTTTTTAAGACAGGGTTTCACTAAGCGGCCCAAGCTGGCCTCAAACTTGCCATCCTCCTGCCTCAGCCTCCCAAAACACTGAGATCACAGGCATGCACCGCCACTCTGGCAGTTTGCTTCTTTCAAAGAGTGAACTTACTGAACTGATTGAACCAGTCGCCTGCTGCAGATAATTGAGTTATGTCTAGTTCCGTGCAACCACGATGCTTCCAGGGACATCCTGGCACCTGGATGTCCTCATTAGTAGCAGGTATTCCTAGAAGAGGAACTGCTGGCATTACCATGTCTGCATCTGTTTATTTGGTGCCGGGGTTTGAACCCAGAGCCTTGTGCTTGCTAAGCAGCGACTCTGCCACTGAGCTACACCCAACCCCCACAGTATCATTTTTTAATTTTAGTTAGGAACCACCTGCCCCTTTGAAAATTTAATGAAAAATAAGAAAAAAGTCTCTGTGATTATTTTACATTCAATATCTGGGTGAAGGCTCACGGAGTCCCCATGAAGAAGTCTTAGAAGAGCTGGGCGTGGTTGCACACACCTGTGATCCCAGTGGCTGGGGAGGTTGAGGAAGGAGAATCACAAGTTCAAGGCCAGCCTCAGCAACTTAGCAAGGTCCTAAGCAACTTGTTGGGGACTGTGCCATGTTGGCGGCGCAGGGATGGCGCCTGATCACATCGACAGTGAGGTTAATTGACATAAGCACACTCAGGTGATTTTCTCGTCCACGCACACAATGTATGCGCATGTGTTCTTGAGCACTAATTGCCTGCTCTGAGCATCTAGCCTAATCTTTGCGTAAGAGGCATGGCCCTGCTCTCCGCCTCCTGGAGGTGATATAAGTGTAGGCGGAGCGAGACAGAGACACAGCAGCCATTAGCAGAAAAGCAGTAGAAGAAGACACACACGCGGCAGCAGCCAGAGAGAAAGACACACGCGTGGCAGCAGCCAGAGGGAAAAACACACGGCAGCGGCTAGTAGGGAAAAAGCAGCGGCAGCAGCCAGAAGAAAGAACACAGCAGCTAGTAGGGACACACAGCAGCCATTAGCAGAAAAGCAGTAGAAGAAGACACACGCAGGGAAAAGCAGCTAGGAAACACGCGACGGCAGCTAGGAGGGAAAAGCGGCACAGCAGCGAGTAGGGGCAGCGGCCGAAGGCAGATCGCGGAACGGAGAACTGAGACGCATCACTAGGGCACAGGGTGGACGTACCCTTAGTTCACAGGATGCAGGACTTTAAGGCGTGGCAGGCCTCTCTCCTTCTAAGCTCTAACAAAGCCTGTCCTTCTCTCAAAGTTTCTCTCTTAATCAAAGTTTCTTTCTCTCTGATAAGCAGGGTCTCTCTCTCTCTCCTCTCAAAGCAAGTGAACCTCATTTCCTCTATCCTCTATGAACAAGCAAGAAAGCAGCACACTAAAGAGAAAGATAGAAGTGCCTCAGTTTCCACTCCACCACCCATAAGACCCGTGCAGGTTGTTGCTGCAGGCGGTGACAAATATCCACGGATTTTGTATCGCAAAGAGCCAGCGACGCAACTTAGTGATATCCTGTCTCAAAATAAAAAATAAAAAGGACTGGGGTTAGGACCCCTAGGTTCAATTCCTGGTACCAAAATAAAATAATGATAATGATCCTGGAAGAGAGAACTAGAGCTCGTGCAGGAAAATCGTGTCCGACGATTGCTTCTGCGTGGGCGTTGACCTGGTCCCTCCACAGGAAGCCAGTCAGTCTGCTCCCACTGTTTGGAAGTGCAGTTCGGTGCCGATTCCAGACGTCAGATTCTTTGTCAGATTCTTTGTCACGTTCCGCTGCCAGGGCACATACCTCTCACAGACGTGGTGCTCCCTGACCTCGCCTCCCGGGACGTGGCTGTCACTGTCAGGCAGCAGTGTCCGGCCAGGGCTGCTCCTCCTCAAGGCGCCGGGGTGTGGGGTCCCTACGCAGCTGCAGTCTCAGGACTATGAAACCAGACCCTGCTCAAGGAAGGCTCCGGAGCTCACACGCTCAGTCAGCCATTAATATTTCATACCGGCAGCCACCGAGGACTCAGGTTAACAGAAGCCACTTCAGGAAAGCAGCGTTCGAAAACACAAACCCCCTTGTCTCCCTCTTGGGGTCCACGTCAATCTACAGGAGTCCATCCGGGAAGGCTAACTGGATGTGAGCAGCCCAGGTGGTCAGCCTGGGTCCAGCAGGCTCAGGTCTGACTTCAGTGCCCTTGGGGGCCAGGAGCTTCCCTTGGCCATGGGCCACATCCTGGTGTCCAGCTGCTGTGTCTGGGGGCACTGCCCACCATGAAGACCCAGCAAGGGCTCTGGCTGACCATCTGCTGGGCCATTTGCCTGAGGGATCCTCACTCAGGAGAGTTTCCACAAATCTGGAGCCAAAGAGCAGCCCAGGCCTGGCATGGTGGAGACACTGGACACCTATGTATGACCCTTCCCATTTCCTTTTCCTCTAAGTTCCTGGACCTCCAACTCTCTCCAGAACCTCACTCTGCCCGTGTAGCACGTCACAGAGATTTTCAAGACCATGGCCTCCCTGTTGGTGTGACCATGTTCAGAGGCTGTGGGGTCATCTGCCTGGGCTTCAGCAACCATGAGGCGTTGGGTGGAAACTTCCCTGTGCTACTCCTTCCAGCAAGCAGGGAAGTGTCTAGAGAACATTCTAGAGAAACTGTGTCTCTCACACTCTGTGGAGGAAGGGATGGAGAACTCCCATTTCTGGAACTCCATGTCGGTTCTAGAAGGTTCTAGCTTAAAGACTGAAGTCATTTTACCACTTGTGACTTTATACCAAGAAAAAATAAAATAAAATCCAGCATCTACTTAGAGTCTTCAGGACACGCCAGAAGTCAATGGGAGCGTTTCAGACATGTGAACATTTGTTCCACTCAGTGACACTTGGGACAAGTTCTGTTTTTGATGCCATTTTCAGGTGAGGAAACAGAGGCACAGAAAGGTGAAATACTTGCTCAAAGTCACCCGCTGGTGAGCAGCAGGCCTGCGACTTGCTACCCAGGAGCTGGGAGGCTGAGCAGCCTCCCTGAGCTGCCTCCAGAAGGGACGATGGAGGGAGAAGGGGCTCCACACTCCTCCTCCTCCCAAGTGCCTTCCTCCTCTTGAGGAGTGCCCGTCCCCACGCAGTGCTTCATCCATGTCACCGGTGTCACCCTGTGACAGCCCCGTGAGGCAGGAAGCGTGGTGATGTCCCTTTCCCAGGTGAGGAAGCCAACGTGAAGCAACCTGCCCAGCAAGTCAGCCGCAGAGCAGGGACTGGCCCAGGGCTGTGCCGTCGTCATAGCCCTCTCTGGGCAGCGCACGTGGCGGCCCGTGTGCAGACAGCCCTGAGAAAATGGATCGAGCCAGTCAGGCCAAGGAGGCCGCGTGGGCGGCAGGAGGTGGGCAGGTGCCAAAGTCTTGCCTCTGTCTTTGCCAAGATCTGCTCTTCATGGTCCAGCTGAGGGGACTCCACCAGAGAGGCTGCCTGGGCAGGGCCTGCGGGTGCTGGACTGGGGTCTGAGCCTGGCTTCTGGCCCCAGCTCTGCCGGACAGGCCCAGTCTCTCTGCAGACCTGCGCAGAGCCCTGAGGACCCTTTGGCCCTGTTGCTTTGTGATGCAGGGGCAGGAAGCAGGGCCAACAGCACAGACCACTGCTACCGTGTCCTTTCAGTAAATGCCTGAGAAGCAGCCCCTCCACACGCGAACCCAGCCCTCCACGCACAGCGCCCTCAGGCCCAGCAGAGGGCAGGAAGGCGGCACCGCTGCTGGAGCACCCACGAGATACCAGGAGTCACAGGCTGCCTCTGTGCTGGCCACTTGCCATGGATTAAAGCAGACATGTCACTGTACCTATTTTACACGTGAGATGACTGAGGCCTCAAAAGTCAAGGTCACCTCAGACCAAACACAAGGCCAGCTGACCCAGTCGGCACAATGCCGAGGGCCCATAATGCTTCTAGGGGCCCAGGAAAATGGTTTAACTTTGATAAACTCGAAGGAGGAAAAAAAGAACTTTTAAGGTAAAGGAAATGCTTTCTGATATAACACTAATATATTCATATTTATGCCAAGACAGCAGGAAAATAGATTTAACATTTTTGCTTTTTTAGCAGAGAAAGAGATTCACAAAGGCAAAAGCGCTCAGGGCTTCTGGAAGTCACCACATACTCGTAAGTGCAACGTGAACTCAGCTCCATGTCTGTCAGAGAATCTACCAATGTCTCCCAGCATCTAAGGAGGGCAAGCTGGCAGAACTGAAGGGTCTATAGAGGTCCCTGGGAGGGTCACAGCCAGACAGACACTGGGCATGGGCACTCGCCTAGCTGGCCACAGTCCCAAGTGGGCAAGCCAGCCAGGCTCAATTCCTGGCCTTCTAAGAAGCCACTGGAGCAGAGAAACCACGTTTCAAGAGACTCGTTCACAGAGAGAAGGCAAGGAACAAAGAGAGCCGGGGCAGATGCTGGATCCTAAGCTAGAACACAAAGAGAAGAACGATAAAGATTATCTGGAAGAACATTCCAACTTTTCTTCCTCACTTGAAAGAAAATAGCAGACAGCCTTCACCATGGGAATTCTGCCTTTGAAAGTCCAGGAATAGCCCAAGTAGACAAAGAGTGCTGGCTTTGGAGGTACACAGACCTGGGTTTAGTACACACTCTGCTATTTAGTTTGCTGCGTGACCTTGAAAAAGTTACTTGACCTTTTTGATTTCATTTTCCCTTTAGTAACATGGGAATAATAGCAACCTCAACCCCCATAGGGTTGTAGTGAGAACTGGCTGAAATAAAATGTTTTCTATATAGCAAAGCTGTTGCAGTGACTAAAAACCAAAAGAATATTCACTTATTTGGGAAAGAAAAAAATTGATTCCAACATCCCTAGGGCCTTGAGCAATTAACGAGGTCATGGGCTTGCCTGAGACACTGATAGATTTGGAGCAGTTGCAGTAACCAGGGTCACTCCAAGGGGTCGACCTCTTTCTCCCCCCAGGCCTCCGAGGGGAGTGTGGAGAGGAGGCAGTGATCTTGCTAATGAAAGAGGTGCCTTGCCTCCAATTAAGGCGTCACCAGAGCCAGGAATTCATCAGCTGGGCGACTTGATGATTCACGCCTTCCAAGTCCAGGATGACGCCACCCGTGGCGGAAACCGTGAAATGAGAGCAAAGGCCTGAGAAACCAGCAGGCGAGGGTCCTGCGCAGGTGAGCAGCTGGTGCCTCAGAGGGAGGGCCTGGCCCCTCCAGGCTCGGGGCTCGAGTTAGGATCAATCTGTTCCTGCCAGGAGGTGGAACCCTGCTGGCTGAGAGGCACCCCTAAAGCTCCTGGCAGCAGATAGCCTCCTCTAAGGACAGCACCTCCAACCTGGAGCCCAGACCCCAGGGTAGCCCCTCTAAACAGCACTGTGGGCAGGCACACCTGGGATGTCAGTCACACGCGCCTTGGAACTGAGCGCGTCTTGAACTCTGCGTTTCTTTTCTTTTTTTGTACCTGGGATTGAACCTGGGGTGCTTAACCACTGAGCCACATCCCAAGTCCTTTTTTACATTCTATTTAGAGGCAGTGTCTCACTGAGTTGCTTAGGGCCTCCCTAAATTGCTGAGGCTGGCTTTGAACTCTCAATCCTCCTGTCTCAGCCTCCCAAGGCTCATGCCTATAATCCACCATGTCCAGCCTGAATCCTGCATTTCTGACACACTCCTGTCTGGTGCTAATGCAGCTGCAGGGCACTGAGGGCCTCGTTTTTCCTCCCTCCCCGCCCAGTGACGCCTTGGGCTGCCCTCCACTAGGAACCTGGCTCAGCTTTACTCCAAAATGTGGGAACCAAGGACCCAAAGGCACTGCTATAAACTGGATCCCTTGGGATTTCTGGTTTTTTTTGTTTTTTTTTTTTTTTTAATGGGGTGGGGGTGTGCAGGATAAAAAATGAATTCAAAAGCATGGTTGGCACATACCTGTAATCTCAGCTATGTGGGAGGCTGAGGTAGAAGGATGGCAAGTTCAAGGCTAGTCTGGGCAACTTAGCAAACTCCTGTCTCGAGATAAGAATGAAAAGAACTGGGGATGCAGTCCAGTGGTAGAGCAATTGCCTAGCATACACGAGGCCCTGGATTTGATCTACAGTGTGTGTATGTGTGTGTGTGCACGTGCGTATGCGTATGTGTGATGTGCTCACGACCTCTGATATGCCCTGCTCAGTGTTGGGGATTGAATCCAGGGATGCTCTTACCACTGAGCTACATCCCTGGCCTTTTTATCTTTTGAGACGGGATCTCACTAAATTGCCAAAGCTTGCCTCAGACTTGTGATCCTTCTGTGTCGCTGCGAAGACAGGCGTGCACCACCAGGCCTGGCCCCTTGATGCCTTCTTGCACAGGGATCTTTAAATTACTCCTAATTAGAGGAATCAGACACTTCCTTTTAAAAACAGAAGGCTCAGATAAAGCCCGGCCCTCTCCCAACACCTCTCCCTGCTCCTAGTTGCTACTTTAGGGCTTCCCTGCTTACATCTATGGAAAGCATTTTTTTTTTTTTTTAATTTTGCCTGGGAATTATACCCACGGCCTTGTGCATGCTAGGCAAGTACTTTATCCCTGAGCTACAACCAGCCCCAGAAAGCTATTTTAAAAAAGGGATTTCTGAAGAATCATCTTGGACTAGCTTTTTCTTTTACAAAAATATAAGCACAGCGGCCCAGGATGGCAGAAGGGACAGTGGCTGTCCATTTCCGTCCTGTTGCAAGTGATGAGTCGGGTACAGGGGAACAGTCAGGACATAAAGGGGAAGCTCAGGGGCTTTCAGCCTCCCTGTCAGCACCACAGGTCCCGATTAGAACATAGCATCGCTACGGCATGCTGGAGAGGCAGGCCCTGGCTCTGTAGGGGACAATCCCATCCCCAGGGACAGCCCTTCACTGGGGAACAGGGGTACGTATCCCACTGAAGGTGTCCAACAGGGCTAGAACTGATTGGGGGGGGGGGCTTCCAGGCAGGACCCAGGCTTCTGCCCCAAGCATGCCCCACCTGCAAGGGGTCCCCAGAAGTTGAGACACCTGTGGTATAGACGTGATACCACATGACATGAACATGGAAGGGCAGAGCCCCTGGACCCTGATTTTGAGTGAGTTCTCCATTCTGGTGTCACCTGGGAAGGGGAAGAGCCTTCAAATTACTGAAAAGGAATTTATGGCCACCCTTCCCCAAGGGAATTTGGGGTGAGACTCAGGGAGCATTAGTTGCAACTACTAAAGTGGTATCATAGCCACTGCATATATTCAATTCCATATTTAGGAAGGCATTTTACAATTTTTTTCCCATATCAGGGATTGAATCCAGGGATGCTTAACCACAGAGTCACATCACCAGCCCTTATTTTATTTTATTTTATTTTATTATTTTATTTTAGACAGAGCCTCATTAAGCTGCTGAGGCTGGCTTTGAATTGAGATCATCCTGTTTCAGCCTCCTGGGTTGCTGGGATGACAAGGCATGGGTCATGATGCCAGTTTATACCATTTTATTTTTAAAGCAATACACATGCTATAGTTGGGGCATACCATAGTTTGGGAACATGTTATCAAACTGACCAAAAAAATTGCTAAAGGTCACTGTCTGTGGAGATCATCTCCATGCTGTTTCTTTGTGGAGCCGTCCTTGATTTTAATTGTTCTAGGCCCAGGGAACATGAGTTTGTCCCTAAGCAAACTGTGCTCCCTGGCATTTTTTAAACATTAAAAAAAAATAGATTGCAAAGGTTATATACATCCTAGAGTTCATTCATTATTCAGTAGAATATGCACTTTGATCCTTTTTTTAAAGTGATAAAATTCGGAACTGTCTGAGATAAAAATACCTCTGGGTTCCATTCAGGAGGGGTGTGCCCTGCTGGTGACTCTGCTGCACTCAGATTCTGCAGAAGAATGACTGATGAGCAACGCCCCTGCCTCTGCTGTCCCTGCCGCCCAAGTCCTTGCCCAGAGGGGTGGGTCTGAGAAGCCATGGGAGATACCTGGATGTGACTGCAAAATTCAGGAGGGGAAAACCAGGCAATAAAAAGCTTCACGCACTTTCCTCCTTGCCAAGGTTGGCTGACTCCCCACGGGCCCTCCGCCCAGTGACTAAGAATGAGGATTCCTTCTTTGTTCTAGGGACCGTCATGAGAGAGATGCCACCTCTTCCCCCAAGGGGTTTCAGGATATTTTTGGAGTTGTGACAGGTGATTTCATTTAAAAAAAGAAAAAAAAAGCAGATTTTGTTTTTCGTTTTTGGTTTCGGTGCTGGGCATGGAACCCAGGACCTGAGAATGCTAGGTAGGCATGCACGCTGCCATCCAAGCTCTGCCCTCACCCCACTTTTTTAAAGAAAGTTTGGGGTTGGGAGTGCCTGGGTTTGAACCCAGCATGACAAAGAAGTAAATAAACACTACCAAACTCATATCGGCCCATTGATCAACAAGGAAGGAACAAAATGAATGTGTGTTTATAGTATCCCAGCCTGCTCTGAAAGTCAAAGGTGGAATGCATCTCAAAAGAAGCAAAGACACCAGGTGGAGAGGGAGGCCAGCAGCCAGGAAGGCTCTCCCGTGTTTCATCCCATCTCATGACAACCCCCGAGAAACGCCTCTCATCAGCCCTGTTCCTAGAACCAGAAGAGTTGGGTGGTTTTCCAGAATTTGGGGCCTAACAAAACTCCTTGCCAGCCAAGGTCCCGGTCTCCAGAGAGAGCAGCCACTCTCCTGAACCTGACCTGCAGGCCAGTCTTTTGGGGGTCACCGCAAAGGTTGGTCCCTTTTTCTGGCTGACCTTCGCCAGAGCCCCATAGTAGAGCTAACGGCATGAATTTTCTCTTGCTAAAGAGCTAACCCTCTGTCTCAAGAGGATGCACAGCTTATGGGACGTCAGGAAGGGAATGGAAGGCAGAGGTTTTCTGGGCTCACGTTGGACCTTCCCTCTCTCTCACTGAGCCACCCCAGAAAGACACACAAAGTAAATAAAAATATATATTCTTGACAAAAGCATTCTTCTTGGCTTTCACTCCAGCCCTCCCTTTAAAATACATACTATTAGTCTTAGAAATCAACATGTCTCTTGTGTGTGTGTGTGTGTGTGTGTGTGTGTGTGTGTGTGTGTGTGTGTGTGTTGACAGCAGAGTTCAGGGTGGAAAACAACTGAGGAATTCAAGCAAACCAATAGAAAAAAATATACAACTTTGAAAATATAGCAGCAAACAGGAGATCGGGTTGCCACAGCAACCACTTAATTGACATTTTCATTTTTCTAGCGTTAGTTCTGGGCAGGTGGATGCAGACGTGTGTCCTCAGGGATGTGTGAGTACGAGGGTACTGCATTTCCCACATCAGAGCTCATCCCTGGGGGGCTGGTACTGCTCCTAGACAAGGCCTTGGGGGTCCAGGTCAGGTGCATAGGGAACCCTGTCTCAGAGCACCCCGGGGCCAGAAGAACCGGCATCACCCTGTAAAGGCAGTGGAGGAAACGAAATTTCTGAACGTGAACATGCTCACTGCATGGCCAGGAGGCTAAGGGTCAGGATGCAAAGTGATGGTGGCAGACCTCAGCACAGTGACACCAGGTGGGCTGTTCCCTCCTGAGCCAGGTTACATGGAGGGGAAGAATGGAGGCAGCATAGCCAGGTTGAAAACCATCAAGAATGTAGGACCCCCTTTTATCTTCCCCAAAAGCCATCATTTTCTGCACCAAACCATATGCCAGCAAATCTGTTGTCAAAAGACAAAGAACAGAGAAACGGAGAAGGAGCGGCTTTGCCAGCAGCCTCAGCAATGGAGGACAGAGTGAAACTTGGATTACCTGCGAGGATGACGGATGCCTCAGCTGCAAACCTCCCCCATGCAGCCTCTGAGATGCAGAATTCCTGAGCTGCACAGCAATGAGAGGCAGTCCTGGCTCAGTCCCTGCAGCCACGTGGCCTGTGACAATGATGCACGCAGAATACTAAACACGACCCTGGGAGCTCCCGACACGGCCACCTGGCTACAGTGCTGCCTGTTCTCGTCTGCAGCAATTTCTCTCAAAGGCAATGCTTCACGCGTGCCTGTTACCAAATACATGTAGACGAGCTGGTGTTCAGAAACCACAGCTCTGTGCAGGAAAAGAGGAGCTGTCAGCAAATCATTTTTGCAGGGACAAGAAGATCAGTAGGTGGAAAATATTGCCTCTGTGATTTCCCCATGACGAAAGACCGGGATGGAACTACAACTTGCAGTTTTCAAAAGGAAAAATACTCCCCAGAAGCCCACCGGAGTTACACAGGTCTGACTGTGTCGTCTTTGTTTCCAGAACCACTCCTGACTCTGCAGGGTCGCTACGGATCTCATCGTATAAAGATCTGAAGCATCTGTGTGTAAACCAAACACCAAAAAAGGCACCACCAGGATCCAAGGCATTAGATTCTTGGTGGAAAGAGGACTTGGACGAAATGACCCCTAGGAGATGCAGGGAAGGCCTCTTGTCCTTCCAGACCTCCTCCTGCAAACTGAGACTAGCATTCTGAGGTGGAACCCTTATTTGGGTGGTGGTATCACTCCCCCCAAATACTAAAGATTATGGTAGAGCACATGCTTAGCATCTGCGGTAGCCTGGATTCAATCCCCAGCATCCCCCCGACAAAGTAAAGAAAACTGAAGACTATTTGTAAATGTCTCTGTAACTAAAATGCCCCCCTCCAAAAAAAATACCCCTGTAAACTGGAGACCCCACCCATTATGATTCCCTCTATTTTATATGTCATTGGAATTTATCTTGCAACACTTTCTGTGACTTGGGAATGCTGACATTTTGACTAACATTATTATCCAGTGATTTGCACTGGAATGCAATAAGTGTCAAGCTTATTTACCCAAACTTGCTGGGATCTAGGTTCCAGACTTTTTTCCCGCCAGTATCTAATATGTCATCATACGTGGGCAACTCCTGCTAGCCAGGTTATAGTTTTCCACTCTGTCAAGCATTCCTTTTTTCCATTGCCATCTTTTTCCATGGACAACTCCTTCAAACAGGCTCAGAGGCCCCTTTCCCCCCTGAGCTCCTCTCCAGGTCCCAGTTGCAGGAAAAGGCCCCAGCTGCTCAGATGGAAAACCTAGGCGAATTCTCCTTCCTCGAGGCCACACCCCAGCTCTTAGCAGGTCCAGCGGGTCCTACATACATGACAGATGTCAGCCCCCGCCTCCCAGCAGCCTCCTGGTTTGGCCCCTGGGCCCTTCTGCAATCCAGGCAGACGAGCCTTGTAAAAGGACAATTTAAACCACGTCATTTTCTTCTATTTCTCTTTCAACGAATATCTGTGCACCTACTCTGGCCAGCACAGTCCTAGCGGTAGCATGACCTTGTGCTCTTGGCAAGGATAGTTGACAAAATGAAAGGGTGAAATGCAGAGTGTGGTAGAGGAGAGATTATAAGAGCTGCGGGTAAAAATCACTCGGGGCAGGGAGACGTGAAGAGGTGGGTGGCTGAATTCATCTCTGCTCTTTAAACAGGGAGTTGCGATTTCAGGCAGGGTGGTCAGGGACGGCCTTGCCGAAAGGGGCGTTTGGGACCCCAAGGACGTGGGAGAGCACCCACATCATTCCCAGGATAAAATCTACATTCCTTACCATGAGATCCTATTGGGTCTGCAGATCTGCCCTGTCCACAGGCTTCTAGAATGTTCTTTCAATTCCAGCCATGCGGTTCTCTTGGGGTGTCGCCAGACCAGCTCTCTCCCATTTAAGTGTCTTTGCTGGGATTGTGTCACTCCCCACAACACAGCCGTGCTCAATGCCGCCCTCTTCTCATGACTGACTTCTGTCTACCCTTGTGCTTAAAAATATCGTTTCCTCAGAGAGGCCCTCCCTGACCACTGCCACCCTCTTTTTGTGTTTTAATCTCATCACAGCCTCCTCCTTGTCACTGAAGTTATCATGCTTGCTGTCTGTCTCCCCCACCAGAAACGCAAGCTCCAAGGAGGGCAAACCGGTGTTGACCTGTTCAGGGTCAGATCCCCTGGGGCCTGGACCTTAGCCGGCCAGGTATGAGCAAACATTCCAATGCATATTTATGGAGCGAGGGAATCAATCAATCAAATAGAGGTAGATAACACACTCGTAAAAAATTCATGCAATTCCGTGCAGCAACGCTGGAATCACTCAAAACCTCACATCCAACCCACATTGCAGGCTCCACTGTTGCATCAACAACAAGAGCAGTGAAGTCCCGTGTGGTAGTGCGCACCTGTAATCCCAGCCACTGGGGAGGCCAAGGTGGGAGGATCATAAATTCAAGGCCAGACTCAGCAACTTAGCAGGACTCAAAAAATGAAAGGGACTGGGTTGCCCTTGGGTTGAATCCCCAGCAACAATTTCTTTTTTTTTTTTAATTACAAAAAAAGAAGAGAAAGAATAGCAATAAAAATAATTCAACAGTAATTCAAGAATTCAATTTCATAATTCTACTCAAAAACACTGCTCTTACTATTAACTTGGGCATTTATTCAAAATCCTTTGCATTAATGACCTTTCATCCTCCCAACAACCCAATAAAGGGGGTAATCCATCATTCTGCATGTTAAAGAAGTCCAAAAACCAAGGTTTAGAAAGTGTTTGGTATTTGCCCAAGATCATACAGCCAGCATGGGGCACAGCAAGGATCCTAATACCAGGCTGCACAATCGCATTCAAATCCCTCTAAATAAGTATCATGGACTATCTTGTGGGTGCTAGGAACTGTATAAGCTGTGTCCCAGACAAATCAGAATAAAATGTTCTAGATAAAATTTTTTCTTTTTTGCTTTTTTGGACTAGGCATCTAACCCAGAGGCGCTCTACCACTTTTACTTTTTTTTTTTTAAGACAGGGTCTCACAAAGTTGCTGAGGCTCTTGCTGCAAGATAAAAGGATTTTCAATAAATTCTTTACCACTTGACAGAGATCCAACTGGGGTCCTGTCAGAAGTGAATATCCATAACTTATCGAGTGCTCACTATCAACAAGGCCCTGGGTGAGGCACTTGAAATGCTTTAGCTCACGACTATTATTATCCCCAGTTCACAAATGGGGAAACTGAGGTAGAGAGCAAATCATGGCCTCATGCCAGGAAGTTGAAACTGAAGGAAAACCAAGAGCTTTATTTGCTTTTATCACTCATTTTAGGGGTCACGCAGCTAAGCGGTGGTGGTATACTCCCAGTGGTCTTGCTACAGATAACGCCGTTGACACGCGGTTGCCACGGTAACGGTTACATTTCAGGAACTTGGAGGCACCTTTTGTCCATCTCAAATGCCTTGAGGGCTGGGGAGATAGCTCAGTTGGTAGAGTGCTCGCCTTGCAAGCACAAGGCCCTGGGTTCAATCCCCAGCACCACAAAAAAAAAAAAAAAAAAAAAAATGCCTTGAGACCACTGACCCTTAACCTGGGCCCACACTTGGGCCTGATGGGTGACCTTCAGGGGACCAACACGCCATCCTCAGAGCATCCGACCTAGTGCTGCCGATTTCTGGACCTGCTGTCTGTCAAGAGCCATAAAGTTCAAGTCCCCATGAGTAGACCACCGATGACTCCGCTTTTCCTCACCTCCACTCACCTGTCCCCATGCCTCAGACCACCCTACGTCTTTTAGGAACCCAAACCTATCATTTCAGAGATTCGCACACTGGGTGGTGGCCTGGTGCAGTGACAGTGGTGGCGCTGGTTTTGCACTTAGCCCTGGCCGCACAGATGGTCATCTCTGAAACCCCTAGGATACCTCTGTGGCTAGCTGTGAGCAACGGGTGGAGTTTCTGAGAGAACAGAAGATACTAGAGATACCTAAACCTAGTACCCTCCAGGCGTGCCCTATTCAGTACCTAGAGGAAGACACCCATATTTTGCCCTGGAGAAGTTTCTTTCTTTTTTCGCTTGAGCATCTCTGCTCCTTACCTGTAAGCCAGGGCCCTGAGTCTCCGAGAGCAGGATGCTTCCTGGGGAGGGGGCTTCATCTTGGTTGGATGTGCCAGGGCCAGGCCAGCACCTGCCACGGGCCTCCTCCACATCTGTGCTGGGGTCCTTCTCCCACTTTCCCTTCTGCCGGGCCCAGGTGTCCCAGCTCAGCCACACCAGGGCTGGAAGTACAAACATGGCAGCTTGTGGCCTGGCACAGGCCGACGGACTGTGTGTGACAGCACCGTCCTCTACGCTGCAGCCCACGGCAGCCTGTGCCCTGGAATTTTCTGCTTGGTTCACCAATTCCTAGCTGGACCCAGCAGTGGCTTTGGTGTTGAACAAGGCAGGCATTCAGTCCTCAGTTCAGCAATTAAAAGGCTTTGAGGACAGGATCTCCATCAGCTTCTAGGCAGCGATCTGGGTCACAAGCAAGGGTCTTGAAACGTGGCCCCTTGTGAGGTTCCTAGTCATTGCTTCCCCTGTGGTCCAACCGTAACATCTTGAGAAGAATAAGAATTATTACGGCAGGCAGGCAGAAGCAGGTCAGGGCCCCGATTTCCAAGTGGGGACTCAAGGTGTGCAAGGTGGAACATGGATTTTATCCTCCACAATCCTGTTCACCTGGCTATTGGCAATGCAACCTTCTAGTGACTCCAGGGAACCTTGGCGGGCAACCTGGACGCTGACCTCCCTCACACCTGCATCAGCAGCCACAACCCCTGTTGGTTCTCCCTTCAAATACCACCCGGGATCGACCACTTCTGCCACCTCCACGGCTCCCACCATCTCTGCCTGCACTCCCGCCACAGGCTCCAGCCCTCCACCCAACGTTGTCACTTCTCAACACAGCAGCCAGCGTGACCCTGTTACTGATGCCAGATTACGTCACTCTCCGGCTCAGAGCCTTCTGATGGCCCCATTATCACTCCAAGGAAAAGCTCAAGCCCTGTCCCCTCCGGGCCCCCAAGTCCTCCCTGTGCCGCTCCTGAACTCCTCCAGATGCCCTTGGCTCCCTCCTTCTGCATTTCCTGGGATGCCCCCTGACCAGCTCCTTCAAGATCACAACTCACCGCTCCCGCCTCATCTTCCACCTCCAAGACTCAGCTCTGCTTCCCGGGCTGTGCTTCCCCCGGCTCTGCTGGACTGTTTTGGTTTTCAGATAGTATTTCCCACCTCCGATCACACGCGTGTTGAAGTTACGTGTTGCTCCTCTGGTCTACGACCTGTTCTCCTCTGTGAGGGACAGCATGCTCTGCAAGGCACAGATTTTTGTCTACAGTGGCTCCCAGGCAGTCTGGCGTGTGGCCGAGGCTGTGCAAAGATTTATGAAGTGAAAAGCACAGAACTGTGGTCGAAACAAAGATGAGAAGGCGGACAGAGGAAATGTTTTAGACTTTCCTGCTCCTCGGGGAGATGAGATGGGAATGAAGGGAGTGGGTGAGGGGCTAGAGACCACATAGGCACCCACCAGTCAGAGCCATGAGCCTACAAGCCCAGGCCCACTCCACCCCCTCCGAGGAGCCCAAAGGAAGGTGGAGGAGAAGTTCCAACCCATCCCCTGGGGGGTGGAGGACCCCACCACTCAGGGGTCTCAGGAAGACCCCTCTCCCCCAAATGCACTACAGTCTAGACCTAAAACCCGACTGGGAGAAGCAAACAGAGCTGGAGGGGGTCCTGCCTCAGAGGCAGACACAGGCCATCTGGGCTTGCTAAGAGGGGGGCTGCAAGAGCCCAGCAAGGAGCAACGTGCTGCTGCAAACCCAGCCACCTGGGCCCAGGGGGCAGCCACTCTACCCAACAGGTGCCAATTCTCAGTAAGCCCTTTCTTGAAGCTGGCTTCCACAGTCAGCCCTCCCTCCTTTCTCTCTCTTTCCATCTGGTCGTTAATGAAGGAGAAAAGCAGATTAGAAATGTCACCGGTGTGGCTAGTTCAAGGCTGCACCATGTGTCCACAGTCCACATTAGTCTCATTGTGACGGATCCAACTTTCTTCCCAGACACTGAGGTGTTGGGTTTTGAGAAACGTACTAGTAAACATTTCCTGAGCTTGCCTAGCCCCAGGCCTTGCCCTGCCTACTTCTTCATCTTATTCTTTGTGATAAGCAAATCAATTTAAATCAAGTGCTTTCCCAGGTTCTATAAGTCATTCTAGCAAATTAGAGAAACTGAAGAGGGGGTCTGGGAGCCTCCTGAACATACATCTGGTCCATCAGAACTCCTGTGGGCTCTGCTCTGCCGGCATCTGTGTGGGTGTAGTCTGCAGCAGAGAACTGCTGCTAACTCTAGGTAGTGTCGGGATTGAATTAAGTTGTGCGACACCAGCTGGTGTCGTGGAGAATTGGTTGGTGGGGAAAATACCCACACGCATTGGCATACATTTGGTAACAGGAGGGGTTTATGGGCAGAAACAGATCAGAGATTCTAAGCTGAGTCTCTGTGTCAACATACATAGGACTCGGAGTTTCCTGTTATCAGCAGGGGAGGTGAGAGTCCTGAAAGGGACGTGCCCACGACGTGGGTGTGTAAGAGATGATCAAGGCTTCTCTTTCTCTTTGATTTATTGTTCATGAGTATGCGTTTTTATTTATTTACTGAGCGCTGGGGAGTGAACCTAGGGCCTCGAGCAGGCTAAGCACGTGTTCTTTCACTGAGCTACATCCCCAGCCCCAAGAATAGATATTTTTAGATGAAGTTTAGATGCCAGAAGAGTCCTTTTGCAAAACAACTTAAAAATACTCCAAGCAATTACGGTGGAACATCTTTGCTGTTAACTAAAAAAAAAAAAAAAAAAAAAATCACAAGCCCAAGTTTTGTTAGTAAGCCATTATTTTCTGTTTCATGCCTGGAAATTGCCATACGTGTTGGGAAGTCTATTAAAGCTCTAAGCTCATTTTGCCCAGATGAGAATTCATTTGCTTTTATGATGCCCTTGGGAAGTCAAGGTGTCTGGCATTGTTGCTATTTAGTCATTGTTTTCTTTAGTGTGAAGCTGGAAGGGAATGGGGAGTGACCTAACTGATTGCAGAAGGACCACACAGAGAGCTGAAGTTCAGGACCAGCATCCAGCACCTTATGGGAGCTTAGGGAGCAGACCGGTGGTAGAGCATGTGCTTAGCTCGAACTTTGGCTCCAACCCCAGCATCCAAAATAAATAAATAAAAAGGAAGAAAATTTCCAGTTCAATATGTGGACCACTGAAGCATCATGCCCACCAAACAAAAAGCTAGCCGTGACTGCTCATGGTTTTTATATTTCTTTATTTGATGCTGGGGACCAAGCCCTGCAGCAGGCTAGATGTGTGCTGCACCACTGAGCTACAGCCCTAGCCCTCCACAGTGTCCTGGCTTCTTCCTTTTCTTGCAATGCTGGGGATGGAACCCGGGCTCTCCCGCATGCCAGGCAAGCACTCGACCACTGAGCTACACCCCAGCCGTTTTTGTGATTTTGAAACAGGGTCTTGCCAGGTTGCCAGGCTGGCCTTGAACTTGGTGATCCTCCTGCCTCTGAGTAGCTGGAATTACAGGCATGTGCCGCTCCACCCTGCCACACAGTGTTTTTAGCCCACCGAGTCAGCCTATCCCAGGCATGTGTGTGTGTGACCCTGCAGCCCCGGGGAAAATTGCAGACGTTTAGACTGACTTCTTCAAGGGTGTCCAAATTCTGTTAGAAAAAAACCCCCAAGTCTCAAGAATTTAGATACCCTGCAGGATGTGACCTTAAGTTTTGTTTGGTTTTCAAGATGAAAAATATTCATATAAAATTAAGCTTTGTGAGGGAATTTCTGGGATTGAATGATTTCTTTTCTTTTCCCACTCCTTTTTACCTTAATCCTAAAATCCTAAGAATATTCTTCCCTTAGATGTCATGCTATCACACTTTTGATGATGTGCTTTTTTTCTTGTTTTTAGATACTGGGAATTGAACTGGGGGCACTCAAACACTGAGCCCCAACCCCTGCCCTATTTTGTATTTTATTAGAGACAGGGTCTCACTGAATTGCTTAGCACCTCACTTTTTTTGCTGAGGCTGGCTTTGAACTCATGATCCTCCTGCCTCAGCCTCCCAAACCGCTGGGACTACAGGCAGCACCACCACCTCTGGCTTGATGTGCTTTTTAACACAAAAGAAGAGGAGCAGCTGAGTGGTTAGACAGTATGAGGTCGGCAGGGGAATTAGCAGGAGGTGCTAGAGGTCTATAGCTCCATCCCCACTTTGGGCCCCATTGCCAGATACAAACCCTATTAACCAATTCAAGGTAACCACCATAAGAGTTTCTAGCTAATTGTGATCCCTCTAGAAAGGGTACATTGAAAATAAGCAAAGCAATGAAACCCAGCTTTCACTCATTAATTTATTCCCTACAGATCAGTTTAATTGAGATAAATTACCTTGTAGATGTAAATGCAAATTTACACCAGATCCATTGAGATAAACTGCTGGTGGTGTGTGTGGGGGAAGGACAGCATTTACTTTGTCATTACTGATTTAATTATCTCAAAGTCCTTATTAAGTGCGTGGTGTGTGCCTGGTGGCAGGTCTCAGGAATCTGAGTCAGTATTGTCTTTTAGACTAGAGTTGGTGCTCTTCGTCTTTTGAAGGGAAGGAGAACACAGTCTCACTGCTCCTAGAATAGAAGGTACAGGGCTGGGTGTGCCGCTCCTGGCAGAGCATTTGCCTGGAATAGAAGGTACGAGCGGAGGTACCCAGAATAAGGGGCCCAAGTTCAAAGTTCTCCACAGCATCGTAAGACTGAAAGGAACTCCGGGGTTTATTGTTATGTGTAATGGGGATATTGGATAGGGGGAAACTTCATTAAAGGGAGAGAGAAACTACTTTTTCTCCTTGGTGGATGCTATTCCTTAATGGTGAAAATCTCTGAATAAAACACACTGAAAATACCTGGGCATGCGGAGACGGCTGAATCCCAAAATAAAGTCTCCCACCCTTGTGTGGCCCTCCAGTGATTCCGCTTGGGAGATGTTCCCATGTTATTTCTTTGATATTTTCCTCCCTTCCGTTTTCTTTCTTCTCTCTGAAATTCTTTCAGGTCGGTTTTTGCAATGACTCTGTCCTCTGTCCCTCTTCCTCCCCCTGCTCCTCTCCTCCCCTCCCCCTCCCCCTCCTTCTCTGCTTTTCCTCTTGGGCTGGTGTTTGTCCAGAAATGAATGTGAGATCTCCTACTCAGCCCTGGGTGCAGCCCTGGCCGCTGGTGTTCTGGGACCCAAGCGAGGAAGGAGGCCACAGGCCTCACTGTGGATAGCAAGTAGCCTTCAATCCCTCCATTTTGGGGGTGATGCCTCAGCAGCCCCCACCTCTGCTCCAGGTGTTCCCAAATCCTGACTCCATGACACCGTTTTTTTTTTTTTTTTAATACCAGGGATTGAACCCAGGGGCGCTTAACCACTGAGCCATATCCCCAGCCCTTTTTATTTTTTGTTTAGAGACGGGAGTCTCACTAGGTTGCTTACAGCCTTACTAAGTTGCCAAGGCTGGCTTTGAACTCTCGATCCTTCTGCCTCAGTCTCCTGAGCCGCTGGGATTACAGGTGTGCCTGGCTCCTTGACACCTCAGATCAGCTGCTGTTTCCCCTTGTATTATCCTCAGGGGTTTTTACTCTGTAAATTTTCCGCTCTTTTCGTTTTGATTCAGGAAGGGATAGAGACGTGATACATCCAGGCTTAGTTCAAAGTACTTCTTTTTTTAAGTCCTGGGGATCAAACCCAGGGCCTCCTGCCTGTCAGCCAAATGCTCTACCACTGAGCCAGACCCCAGCCCTCACAGCACATTTACCCTAGATGTCATTATTGCTCCATTAACTCTAATGAGCCCAACAGGGGAGAGTAGGAAGCCATGTGGTGAAGATTCTACCCTCTACCTGAAGCTGTAGAGCAGCAGTTGAAAGAAGACCGTGGCAAATCATATGTGTATATTGTAATACCTGCAGCAATTAAAAATTTTTTTCTTTGTAAAAAGTCTTTATTTTATTATATTTTTATTTATTTATTTTTGTAGTGATGGGGGTCAAACTCAGGGCCTCATGCATGCCAGGCAAGTGTTCTACCACTAAGCTGCATCCCCAGCCCTCTAGAATATTCTTTTCATAGAACAGCTAGAAAATTTTTTTGTGCAGAACTAAAATTAGTGTATTCTAGTACTTTTGTTTGTTTGTTTCTTTTTTTGGAGGAGTGTACCAGGGATTGAACCCAAAGGTGCTTAACCACCGAGCAGCATCCCCAGTCCTTTTTATTTTTTATTTTCAGACAGGGTCTTGTTAAGTTGCTTGAGGCATCACTAAGATGCTGAGGTTGGCTTTGAATTTGTGACCTCCTGCTTCAGCCTCCTGAGCCACAGGCATGTGTCACCAACACCTGGCTATTCTAGTACTTTTTAAAAATATATTTTTAACTGAAACATGAAATTTGTACATATTAATGGTGATATTTCTATACATATATACACTGTATGATGTTTAAATCAGGTTATACATATCTCTCCAAATGATTCTTATTTCTTTGTGGCAGAAACATTCAAAATCCTTTCTTCTAACTTTGAAGTGTACAGTATGTTATTGTTATCTATGGTCACTCTAATGCAATAGAATATCAGAACTTCTTCCTCCTGTCATCCTGGTATGGAAAACTTATACAGAGAAATTGAATCAGATAAGTTAAGATAGTGCCCTAAAAATAGTCAAATAGTCTTCCAGGCATGGTGGTGCATGCCTGTAATCCCAGCCACTGGGGAGGCTGAGGCAGGAGGATTGCCAAGTTAGAGGCCAGCCTGGGTAACTTAGTGAGACTCTGTCTCAAAATAAAAAATAAAAAGGGTTGGAATGTAGCTCAGCGGTAAAGCACCCATCGGGTCAATCCTCAGTACCCAGGAGTTTGGGGGATTTGAATCGCATAGGGGCTAAGTGTGTGGCTCAGAGGTAGAGCATTGGCTTTGCATGCGCAAAGCCTGATCCCCAGCACCTCAAAAACAACAACAAAATTGAAGTCATATAAAGTTCTCTGACCACAAAGGGACAAAATTAAAAAGGAAAGGAAAGGTGGGCAGTGGCACAGGCCTATGATCCTAGTGGCTTGGGAGGCTGAGGTAGGAGAATCACAAGTTCAAGGTCAGCCTGGGCAGCTTAGTGAGACCCTGTCTCAAAATTAAAAAAAAAAAGATAGGAAAAAAAAAGGTGGTGAGGGGGACTAGGGCTGTGGCTCAGTGGCAAAGTGCCCCTGGCTTTAATCATCAGTAAGTACCATACCGGAAAAAAAAAAAAAAAGGAAAACACCTGGAAAATCTCAAAATACTTAGGTACTTAGATTTTAATTTTAATTAAAAAAAATTGTGTGTGTGTGTGGTACTGGGGATTGAACCCAGGGTCTTGCACATGCGAGGCAAGTGCTCTATCTCTGAGCTGTAGCCCCAGCCTAGCACTTGGCAATTACACAAAATACTTCTAAACAATCTATGAATCAAAGTGCAAGTCTCAGTAGAAATGAGAAAATATTTGAAGTGGATGAAAATGAAAATACAACATAAGAAAGTCTGTGGAATGTCCGTAAGCGGTGGTTAAGGAGACTTTACAGCACTGAACCCTTACCGCAGAAAAGACAAGAGGCCTTCATTCAAAAAGCTGGCCGTATTCCTTCACAAACTAAGATGAAAGCAAAGTCAAACTAAAACAAGCAAAGGAAAGGAGATGATGAATTTAGGAGAGAAATCGATAAAATGAAAAATGGAAAAAGAACAAAGACAAATCATCGATGAAAACAAAAGTTTATTTATTTATCTATTTATTTGTACCAGGGATTGAACCCAGGGGTGCTTAACTGATGAACCACACCCCCAGCCCTTTTTAAATATTTTATTTAGAGGCCGGGTCTCATGAGGTTGCCTAGGGCCCCACTAAATTCCTTTAACTGGCTTTGAACTTGTAATCCTCCTGCCTTGGCCTCCCAAGCTACTGGAAAAAAGTTGATTTTTTAAAAAGACCAATGAAACTGATAATCCTGTAGCCAGATTGACAGAGAAAAAGAGTGAAGACAGAAAAACTATTAAAAGTAAAAGTGATATAATCAGACCCCAGGCAATGAAAGAATAGGAAGTATTACAATCAACTCTGTGCACATGAGTTTGACAGTTTAGATGAAATGGACCAATTCCTTAAAGCGACAAACTACTAAAGCTCACCCAAGAAGAAGTAGAAAGGCTATGTAGTAGTATATAGTATAGGTACTATAAGAAATCAAATGCAGAGTCATGATTCTTCCCCAAAAAACTCCAGGCCCCGGCAGTTACTTTGGGGAATTCTCTCAAACATTGAAAGATGTAAGACCAGTTCTTCACATTTGCAGAAAATAGATGAGGGAACACTTTCCAACTCATTTTATGGCCAACATTACCCTGATAGTAGTGAACCTGACAGATTGTATCAGTAGTGATAGAGTAACTGATGACATAACAAAAATCCCACCTGCAAACACTCCGCTTGTGTGCTGTCTTTCTAAGGATTCTCCAGAAAGGAAGCACAGCCCTGCATTCCGTCAGCCTCCCCAGGAAAGAGTGAACCTACAGGTCAGGAATCTCCATGCCTAAGACGCAGGCTCCCCATCGGGAAAGCCCAGTCCTGACCTTTGGTCAGGTCCCTTGACTCATCTGGCCTTTCTGGACTCTTCTCCCATTTCTGATTCTCCCAAGTCTCCCAGGAACCCCTAAAACTTCCTTCCTCTCTTTAAACTTCCCGATACTTAATGAGCAGAGAAATTTGTCTTCTTATTCTCAGAGCCTCATGGCAGGACCCAAAGGCCCTCAGCAAGTTTGCCCAAGCCAAGGCGACTATGCCCCAGGCGGAGCCTTCCCTTCCCTGGAATCCAACAGCAGCCAAAGCCAATTTTAGTTTTGTTTAATTTCTGCTTTTTGTTTTGTCCTTTATTCTCTCCTTCCTGCCACACTTCAGGAATAGCTACAAGCCGTCTAATGTAAGATTTGCGAACTTTTCTTAGAAAACCAAAGTGCACGGTATGACAGCCGGTGATGTCTTGTGCTGGTGTTCTGCTCCAGGTGTGTGATTAAGGGTCATTTACTTTGTTTAGCTCACTAATTCACAAGTGTGCCCCCACCCGCCCTGTGCTGGAGACTGAACCCAGGGCCTTGCACATGCTAGGCAAGTGCTTTATCTCTGTGACCTTTTTATTTTTGAGACAGGGTCTCACTAAGTTGCTGGGGCTGGCCTCCTACTTGCCATCCTCCTGCCTCAGCCTCCTGAGTCCCTGGAATTACAGGCGTATACCACTCTGTACTCTCTGCCCCCCCACACACTTTAAAACCTTCTTGTTCTTTAACAAATTAAATGAAAATACATAGTTGAATTCTCATAACGAATATGATTCCCCGGCGTATCAAGACAAATGCACAGAAAAATATTCAATGACATTCTTCAGCCTTATGGCAAAAGAAGGTAAATAAAATTGCATTTTTCCTTTATATTCTTCCTGACTTAGAATACTGGGACAGTTTCTCTCTGGAGAGGTCAGAGGTAGATTTCCTTAAGGCTGCCACTGCCCGCTGCTTCACACTCCGGAGGGCAGTCAAGATACAATATTTGACCTGATTCCAAAAAGGAGACACAAAGCTTTTCCAGAAATGTCTACCCCAAAACACTTGTTTTCCACACACCAAAAATAGATACTTGACTAATGTGTGTTGTCTGTTTGAATATTTTTTCCTGCTTCCGCTTCCAAATTTAAGAAAGGGCTGAGTTGCTCTCCCTCCTTCCTGCAGGGATTTGGTTGGAGCCATGAGATGACATGAGTGACTTTAGCTCAGAACCTAAAGGGAGGGCTGGGGGCACCTCAGGGGTAGAGACCTTGCCTAGCATGTGCCAGGCCCTGAGTTCAACCCCACCCAAAAATGCAAGAAGAGCAAAAAAGAGCCTTACTTAAGGAAATACTAATTATAACTCTTTCCACTCAGCTCTCAGCAACTCCATCAGGGCTGGCCCACTCCCGCTGAGCTGCCGCAGACCCCACTATTAGGGTGTCTACGTTGGCCTTAGGAATCTCCCTCAGACAAATCTCCTCCCCACCCCCAAGCGATACCACAGTCGTGGTGGGAGGGCAACTGTGTAGGTAATGAAAAACCAAACTGTCGGTTTCATTTGAAAATGCTTTCTCCCTCCACATAAAACCGAGCGTGGTAGACGGAGATGGTGAAGCACAGAGAGAAGCTTAGGAAACTGGGCATCTCAATGAAATGAAATGACATATGTCACTCATCACCTCTATCATTCTTCTGCCTCAGTGTCCTCCCCTCTAATCCTATCACTGTGCAAACTGAGATCATTTGGAAATCTCAACCATCAAATATAATTGACCAGGACCAATGGCCGGCCCGGAAGTTCCCAAGGAAACATGGCAGATGGCCGGAAGGACTATGAACCAAGAAGCTGGAGCTTTCCCAGTGGATTCTCGGGACACAATGGCACTCACAGGAGGGCTGAGAGCATCTTGTGATCAAAATAACTTTTTTCCTATAGGTAAAATGTTTTCAAGTTCAGGGATTGGAAACATTGGTCAGTAGTCTGGATAAACTATCAGAGAATGAAGATGAGCTCCCCCAGGCAAATCCTGGCAGGGAGGGTTGACAGGCTGCTGCTTATGCCTCTGAGCTCTGGGGCTGTCCCTTATTCGATGGCTCTTTCCCATCCTTTAGGTCTCATCTTAGGAGTCACCTCCTCAGAGAGGCCTTCCTTGCTATGGCCATCTAACTTAAGAGCTTATTTCATTCCTGCATGAACACAGCAACAGAGCCTCGCATGAGGGGCAGGACAGGAGGACCTGCACTGAGCCCCATCGTGTCCTGGGAGCCTGTCATGGTGAGGCTCTGGAGGCACCCTGTGGAGCCAAATGGGGGAGCCCGGCTGAGCTGTCCCGGCAGGGGAGGCTCTTAGAGGATTAGAGATAAAATGCCCGGCACACCGTAAGCCCTCAGGAAATGGGAACTGTCATTGCATCTTACAGAAAACTTCAGGCCTGGAAATCCACACAAAGAAATGTATCGAGGGCTTCAAACATTTGGCCCAAAACTCATTACAGCCTTCTGGACATATTTGAAATATGATTTGGTTCACAGAACTTTTAATTTGGGGTCCCGAGTGATATTTGCAGAAATAATAAGTAGAATTAGTGCTTCAGCAACACAAAGGAGGTCTGCACTGTGACATTCTCCCAAAGACATGGTCTCTCCAGGGAAGGTAACCGCCCTTAGCTCCTAGAGCAACCCCCATCTCCAGCCACAAAGGCAGCCACAGCCGCCCACCAAGATGGCCACATCAGGCTGGTCCTCATGTTGTTGGACCCAGAGAGAAATAATATCCTCAGTCCTCATCAATGTTCACAGCCCAAGGAAGAGGGCTGGGGGGGGGCGGGGGATTGGAATAATGAAAATGGAGCCGTCAGTGGCAAGAGTCAAAGAGGAGGGCCATGAGAGGGACAAGGGGAGGTCTATTTCTTCTGAGCCCTAATCAGTCAGCCCAGGGTGGGGTGGGGCTGGGGAAAGGAGTTGGTCGATGGTCCCTTTTAGGAAGGTGGGGGAGGCTCTGCAGGAACATTTTATGCACTTCCATGTGGAATGCCTTTAAACTGCATTTAAAAAATACTTTCAAACATTTAATCCTAGGAAGATGTGCATTTAATTAAAATTTAATTTCTTCACTGCCTTATAAGTAATTCATGCACTAGAGTTCTGACAATGCTCGAAGGATTTCAGCTACAGGCTCAATCCCTGTTTCTCGCCCAAGCCTGTCAGTCCTGCTCCTGAAACCTCTCTCCAGAATCCCTTCCCCCACCACACACAGTCAGGCCATCACCTCGCTCTGCTCTGTGACCCGAGCCTCCAGTCCGGATGTGTCCTCGTCTCTGGGCCTCCATAAGGCTGCTGGGGTTTTCCTTCCAAAAAGCAACTCTGTCCAGGCCATTCTCTGAGCTATCCTGCTTCCTGGGCTGTCTCGCAGCCTTGAGGGTAAAGTGCAAATTCCTAAGCAGGACACCTCCAAGGAAGCCTTTACAGTCCGTTCCCTCCTCTCCAGGATTGCCACCTGCCCCTGTGCCCCATGCCCTTTGGTCGCCAGCCACCCCAGCTATTCTCCAGCACACCTCACCACCTGGCCAGCCTTCTGGGGAGCCTGCATGCCTGGAATGACCTGCCTCCTGTTTCCCAGCCTGCAAGAGCCTACGTGGCCTTCATCCTTCAAAGAAACCTCACTGAAATCTTCCCTTTAAATTGCCACTGCAAGGGCTGGGGGTGTGGCTCAGTGGTAGAGCTCTGGCCTAGCAAATGTAAGGTCCTGGGTTCAATCCTTAGTCCAGAAATAAAAATTCTGATACAGCTGATGACAAGTTCCTCTAAGTGACCAGAGTATGTTATGATTGCCTCCAATATGGCATCTGTGATGTGTGTGTGTGTGTGTGTTTGTTTTTGTTTTTTTGCATTTCTTTGTTTTCTAAGGGACAATTTCCTCACCTGTTTTATTCTCAGGATCCAGCGTTACACAAAGCAGAAAGTGAGTATTCAATAGCTGCTTCTCCAACAAACAAAGGTGTGCATGGTGCCATGCAGGTGCCAAAGTGCTTTTCGCAAAGCCAATCAGACCACGTCACTCTCTGAGCTTTGTTCTTCCTGGGCTCCTTCCTGGTGATAAGGTAACATTGGAAGCTATTTACAGATAAGGTGGATGGGGGGAAGAGGTAGAGTATAGTCCAGGGCACAGGCCTGAAACTTGGGAGGCTGAGGCAGGAAGATCCAAAGTTCCTGGCTCAAAATATTTAAAAAGGGGTGGGGACGCAGCTCAGTGGTAGAGCGAATGCACGGTGGGAGGCCCTGGGTTCAATCTCCGGCGCGCGCGCGCGCGCGCACACACACACACACACACACACACGCACACACACACACAGGAGGGGACTACAGGACTCTAACAATGGGCTTATTTTCACTGTTTCTTCTTTGGTTACAAAAGTTGAGCCTGGAAGAGCATCCACGTGTCTTCCAGTTCTCTTGGGTCTGGGGACAACCGGCAGTGAAAACCCGAGTCTTAGCGCCACCTAGTGACCAACAGGCAAGAAACAGCGAGGAGGAGGAGGAGGAGGAGGAGGAGGAGGAGGAGCAGGAGGATGGTGGGGATGGCAAGGGAGGGAAGCCCCTGCTCAGTTACAGCCGGAGGCAGCCAGCAATTAAGTCAAAACTGCAAATATTTACTTAATCCAAGAGGCAGCACTTTATCCTGCTGCTGAGAAAATGAATTAGCCTCGGAACACGTATGAAGTAGACAACAGGAAAACCCCAACATGCAAAAGGCAAGAAACAGTCCCTGTGTATCAGGGTCTTCTTTTATCCATTTATTACCTGTTGCTTTAATTAATTAAATATTTTCCTTGGGAGGAAAGCTCCGTTATTTATTTATTTTATTTATTCATTCATTCATTTATTTGGTTACGAGGATTGAACTCGGCCACTCCCATGCTAAGTACCTATTCTACCGCTGAGCTACACCCCCAGCCCAGGAAATGTACTTTCAAAGAATCTAAGGCATTGGATGCTAATGACTCACTAAAACCACAAATTAAGTCTCTAATCAAGAGTACAAAGATAGTTTTCAAAGTCTTTCTTTACCAACATTAGAGTGTAATAAGAAACACTAAAAACCCATATATGTTGGATGTGGTGATGTGTCACTGTAATACCAGTGACTCAGGAGGCTGAGGCAGGATCACAAGTTCAGGCCAACCTCAGCAACTTAGTGAGACCCTGTCTCAAAATAAAAAATAAAAAGGGCTAGAGATGTGGCTCAATGGTAGAGTGTCCCTGGGTTCCATCCCCAGTATCACAAAAACAGAACAAAACAAACAAAACAACAGATATGTCAATTCACACTATAGAATTGTGAAAGAATCAGAAAAATAATAACAAAATACTAGTGTCTGCACACGTTCATGTGAAATTTTCATTAAAGCTTACTGAGCTAAAAATTTTTTAAAGCTAAGAAATCTTTGTTTTCTTTGTTACTTTCTAGTTGCCAAAAATGAGACCCAACCAACCAATTGAACAAATAAACAATTTTTAAAAATTGATCATTTACTGACGGAGGACTACACTGAGGTTTTGCTATAATCTGTCCCCAGGGCCATGTCCTGAAACCCTTTATGGGCAGACATTTAAAAAGGTAGGTATTTTTAGAGATACTCAGATAAATAAGGGTCCTTAAGTGGAGACAGGCAAGTCAGCCCTACACTTAAACCATCTCTAAAGTGAGATTCCTTGATTACATTCACAAATAATCACCTATATCTGTATGTGCATCCCCTTATAAAATCCATTCTTACATATCCCATCTTGTTGGGATCTGATAGAAGTTCAATATTTATTGAGCAATACCTCCACCAGCAGTAATTATTATTGCATGGCCCCAGAAACACATAGCATAATGTTGAAACCAGACCATTTCGCTGCCATGCCATATTTTCCAAATGAAAAAGTGAAGACCACTTGTACTAATAAGAGTGTTCACATAGAAATGAAAGAAAAAAGAGGATCGCCAAGACTTCCAGCGGACTCCCTTCCTGCCAAATCTATAAACTAAAACTGCTTGAAAAGGAAGAAACTGCAGAAGGGAAAAAGAGTCAGCATTTTAGGACGGGCATTGGGACCCAAGAGGGAGGTTGGGGAGGCCCCCGAAGGGAGGGGATGGCTGGCTGGGCACAGGTGAGGCAGACACCAACGACATAAGGGAACACAGCTGGTTAGGTGTGGTGGATCCAGAGGCAGGCCTGTGCCTGGCTTTTATATTTTACCTGCTGTTCAACATAGGTCTCAACCTGCAAGCTCACTAGCTGTGCCTCTATTTTTTTTTTTTTTGCAACCCTGGGGTTCAAAGCCTGGGCCTCAAGCATGCTACGCATATGCTCTACCACTGAGCTACATGTCCCCCACACACGCCTCAAACATGCAGATCTAAAAAGCAAACTTTAAATGAATAAAAATTGTAAATCTTAACAATGCTTAGATAAGCAACCGCAGCATGGCGTAAGGTCCTGTAGCCCAGGACACAGTCATCAGCTGCATAATAAAACCCAGACAGGAAAAGACATGCAATTAATCTCATGACTCGAGATTTAAAACATATTGAAAAATGACCCTCTGCGTTCACACCCATTGAGATGTAAATGTGGTTTTATTCTCCAAACTCCCCCAATTGGTCCTAAAATTCTGTTTGGAAATTCTGCAGATGTCAAGACCATTACCTTCTTCTTCGTTGATAAGTACGCTTTGCATAGAGCGTTTTGTAAGTGTTATTTTTCCTGTAATGAACACCCAGCAATGCAGGCCTGTCTTTCCAGCCTCCTGGATGTTAGTATCCCTTGATTAATGGACCTGCCAATTCCTCGCGCTGATATCTCCCCAACAAAGGCTCAGCCTGAAAAATGTCGCTTCTTATCCTGGTTGTCCAAGCACTTCTGTTTTATGAGCTTTGTGCATCTCCTGGATGAACCTAGTATTTCATTTGGGGTTTTGTCAGTAATAAGGAAAGTCATATTGAAGTAGATCATTGAATTTATTTAACTCAGTAGGAATACTTCCTTTTGTTTAAATGACATGTTTCACGTGATGGACATGTTTTTCTGTTTTGGTTTTGGTTTTGGTTTTTTTCCCCATTTTTCACTCCTGTTGGCTAAACTGCTACCGATCCCTTTAAATCAATGTATAGATCAACATAAACACATTATTTTTTTCTAGATTCTGCCTGGAGATAAAGCCTTGTGATAATAGAGTTGAGAAGAAAAAAAAAGAAAGTCCTTCACTGAAAATATTTTGCTTCACTTAATCAAAGACACAGAATCTGGATGTGTTAATAGTCTATTTGGCCAGCACATTTTATGTTATTGGTAAAATTCTGTTTCAGCAGAAGAATCAGAAATCTCATACTGTAAGTGAGCCAAATGATGGGCTCCTCCAAGCTGGATGATAGACAGGGGTCTTGGGACATTCCCTAACTGGTGGAGAGAATCAATAGATTTCAAGGTATTGTGAAGACTGGTGATCCCAAAGTTGTAAAACAGTGAGGGACCCCCCAAAACTGCATCCCATGATGTGAATGGAGGACTTATGTAATCATTAAATGTCATTCTGGGGCCCAAATGAAAGAAGGAAAACAAAACCCCCAAACAAAACCTGACTTCTTGGGCTGGAGGTATTTCAGTGGTAGAGCCCACGCTCAGCACAGGCAAAGCCCTGGGTGTGATCCCCAGCATGGAAAGGAAAGAAAAACTCACTTCTTTCAGTCTTTGGGGGATGTATTCAAAATATAGTTCTCAAAAGAAGCAAAACTAGAGTTTAGGTACATGGGTACATAATTTCCATAATCATCAAGTTAATCTATAAAGTAATAAGAAAGGGGACACAATGGAAAGGGAAAAGAGTCTGGATCAACCAGGCCAAGTGCAAGGACAAGGACCAGAAGGTGGAGAGGAGACAGACATCTTGTCACATACTATCTTTGTTGGTTTTGTGTTGCTATAACAAAATACCACAGGCTGGTTAGTTTTCAAAGAGAGGAAATTTATATCTTATGGTTCTGGAAGAAATCCAAGATTGAAGGGTCACCTCGGGCAAAGGCCTTCTTGCTGCATCATAGCACGACGGAAGGCACTGTAGGCCAGGAGCACACGGGAGACAGCTATCAGGAGGGGGCTGAACTTGCTTTGACAACAAATCCAGTCTCAAGATCCTAAACTGCTCCAATCATGAAGTCAGAGCCCTGGTGACCTCATCACCTCAGAAGGGTCCTACCTCTCAACACTACTAGAACAGTTTAGTAATTTCCACATGAGTTTTGGAAGGTGCTTTCAAACCATGGCACATTCATACCAAAGTTGAGCAGCATCAAGCAAAATGTCAAAATTCAGTACAAGGGCTGGGGATGTGATGCCAGAGCATGCTCAAGGCCCTGGGTTTTGATCCCAGCACCACAACAACAAACAAAAAGCAATTGAACTGCCTCCACCCCCCCAAAAATACTGATGACAACATAGTAATATCTAAACGTTACTAATACATGCAGCCTAAAGAGAGGCAATGAGCACTGGGCGGAAACCAAGGTCGATGATGAAACAAAACATTAAAGAGATGCTATAAAGTCTCCGCAGCTGACCGCTTCCTCTTTTTATTACAATGTCTTAAAAATTAATTGCTTCTGCTGTAGGGAATGTTCTGCTGGGTATAAAAATATTTTTAAAATATATTTTTTTAGTTTACATTTTTACAGACTGCATTTTGATTCATTGTACACAAATGGGTACAACTTTTCATTTCTATGGCTATACTAAAACCTTGGCTTTTTTTTTTTTTTTTTTTTTTTTCTTGTGGTGCTGGGGATTGAACCCAGGGCCTTGCCTTATACATGTGAGGCAAGCACTCTACCAACTGAGCTATATCCCCAATCCCCAAATACTTAAAAAATAAAAATAAATTAATTAATTAATAAATAAAGAAACTCACCAAGTAGAGGACTCCAAGTCCTCAGGCTTGTCGAGACTTGAGTGCTGGTTGTGCCACACAGCGTCACATGATCTGCTGACAGATGAACAAGAGAACTGTTGCTATTTTTCATAGCAATCTCATGCAGATATTTCTGGGGCCCTGCTCTTTAGAATTGGGCAGGTGTCCTAAGATTTCCTTCTAAGCAAGTCTCCTTCAGTGATTCAACAAGCATTATTCTGTTTGTTGTTTTCTGAGGCATTACTCACACCTGGAAGAATGATTCTGGATTGCAATAGCTATTTCAAATCTGAATCAGACAAAGTTTTAACTTCCTTTTCTAGTCTTCAAATTTTCTTCTCTGTAGTCATCCTAATTATAAATTAAGAATCTACCTACATCCTCCATGCAGGCCTTTCAAGTAAGTTTCAATTACCAGAGAATGCAAAGTATTATTCTTCGGTGCAAACTTTTGGGGCACTCTCTACACCTGCAAGGAGGGACTATTCACACCCCAAAGGGCTAGAGTTAGGGTCCCACCCATTAAGCTTCTTGAGAGACCTTTTCAGGAAGGAAGGGGATGCTACCTCCTTTTGCTGTATAAGCAGAAAAATGACATTTTGTTCTTGTTCTTGATCTGATGTCCAGCTACTTGTCATTCTCCAGCCCGTATTTTTCCTGGCAATTTTCTCTCCTGGTGAGTGTCATTTATGACTGATTTGCCAAAAATCATCCACTATATTGTCCTCTATTGAATTGAGGTCAAACTGTTTTTAAGTCTCCCACCGGCCACCCAGTGCTGGGACTGAACTCAGGGTCTCATGCATGTTATCTACCCCTGAGCTACCTCCCCAGCCTATGATCGGCTTGATTTTATTTAATTTTACATGAGAGTGTGGGGGGTGCTGTTGGGGATCAAACCCATGGATCTCATATATGCTAGGCAAACACTCTACCACTGAGTTATGCCCTCAATCCCATCAATTTGATTTTAAAACTAATTATTCATTTTAGATTTACACATGGACGTTCCCAACCTTATCTGAATTATTTTTCCACCCATCTCAATCTTTCTTTAAAGATAAAAACACATCCGTGCCTGATGGCACATGCCTGTAATCCCAGCGACTCAGGAGTCTGAGGCAGGAAGATTGCAGGTTCAAAGTCGGTCTCAGCAATTTAGGGAGGCCCTAAGCAATTTAGCAAGATCCTGTCTCAAAATAAAAAAGGGCTGGGGATGTGGCTCAGTGGTTAAGTGCCCCTGGGTTCAATCCCTGTGACTAAATAAATAAATAAATAAATAAAAATCAAAACACCACTTGGTTTCAGAAAGCTGGAGATGTGAAGGGCAGAGGCCTCCTGAGACTCTTCACATACCTTGACAGCCATTTGCCTGGTTAATTGCTTTTATCTGAAAGGATAACAAACTCCTCTTCCCTCCCAGAGAGGAACAAATGGCTGGGCAGAGATCGAAGTTTCACCCCAGGGTGCCACAAGACTCCAGAGCTCTCTCCCCCGGTATTTACATACCAAAGGGAGGGAGTCCAGACCTTGAAGGCCTTCAGTGGCTTCAGGAGACACCTGTGGCTCTCTGTCTCGCACCTGGAGAGCCTTGTTGCGTTTTGTGTTTGTTTGGGGGTCCTGGGGATGGAACCCAGGGGCTCCCAGGTGCTCGGCCAGCACTCTGCTACATTCCCAGCAGGAGGGACTATTCACACCCCAAAAGGCTGGAATTAGGGTTCCGCCCATTATGCTTCTAAAGAAACCTTTTCAGGAAGGGAGGGGATGCTACCTCCTTTTGCTGTATAAGCAGAAAAATGTCTTTTTTTTTTTTTTTTTTTTTTTTTTTTTTTTTGACCTGGAGTCCAGTTACTTGACATTTCCCAGCTCGGAGGAGGGAGGGAGGGGGCGGGGACGATGTATATATACTTACTTTACGGTAATTAATAGGATCTGATCCAGAACACCTCGTGTGCACATCCAGGACAAAATTAATTAAGTGTTGAACACCAAACCCAGACAGCAGAGTGGAGCGCGCTCCTTCCCTCCTCCCGACAACCAGACCGCTCCGGAGAGGGGCCGGGAGGCGTCCAATCAAAAGCCTAGTCCCGCCTCCCAGGCCGGGATGCTGGGCCCTCATTCGCAAAGTGACCGACATTGGTCTCCACCTTGATAAAACACACCCAGCCGAATTTCCATTTGGGATATATAACAAATACATTGTTTAGTAAAGGTGTCTCCCAAATATTGTACTACCTATACTAAAAACAAACAAAACAAAACCCGCGATCAGGTTTTTTTTTTTTTTTTTTTTAATCTGAAATTCGACCTGTATTTTTATTTGCTAAATCTGGCAAACCATGGTGGTGACCCGGGAAGACCCCCGGAGATGCCAACACCTCTTGCCCACTGAAGGGATAAAATAAGAAGGGCACTCGGGCCCTTTCCCCTTCATTTCAGGGATGGTGGAGAAAGACTGCTTAGCATATTGAATCCAGGAAACCTTAACAAACACCCATAATTTTTTTTTTTTTTTTTTTTTTGGCAGTAGTTTATTTAAAACCATTGAATCTTCTTACAACACTCTGGAAGGATTGCTTTATTACTCCCAGTTGGAATGGACGTGCTGGGATTGTAGCTCAGTAGATCTTGTGCATGCCTGAGACTCTGGGTTCAATTCCTAGTTCCAAAAAATAAAAATAGAGTTGGAATGCCTGAGGTCCAGAAAGCAACCAGAACAATGCCTGGCACAAAGTAAGAATCTTTAAAAATATTTATGGAATGAATGAGAATTATTTAGTGTTGATGATCCTGTAGAGGCAGACAGTGGCCTGAGGGGATCTTTTGGTGTCTAGCCAAGGTGCTGATTCCTTGAGAATAGAGCCTTTCACTTATCAAGTTAGAATTTCCTTGTCAATAATTTGGATCTTATCATTTCCTTCCTGATCACTTTGCTGCAGAATGTTGGACAGAACTAACGAGTAGGAAAGCTCTCTGCAGTTCCAAGAAGTCTCTGTTCTGAGCACTTAAAGACTATGGAAGGCAGCAGGGGTGTTCTAAGGATCATTAGTGAGGGGGGTTCTGCTCTGAGACTTCTGTCCTCAACACAGGGAAGGGACTGGAAGAAGTTCTTGGGAAATACCTTTAATGCTCAAGTTTGCCTACAGGTCAAAACTCTCTCCTAGTGGACTGTCCGTCCACAGGGATTTGGCCTCCATCTTGGTGGAAACTGTCTCCTCACTTCTTGGTTGCCTTCCCTGAGGATCTCTTCTTGATGTTTGCATTTGGAAACCAAGACCTGTTTTTAAATAGTTTCTAAACAGAAACCAGAGTGTCTGTGCTAGACTAAAAGTCACACCCAGGGTAGGTGGCAGAGATCTTGGGTTTTAAATAATCAGGAAACTCCCACAGGTCTTTTCGTCTGCATTGCTTAGGTTTCTTTCATGGTGAGCAACAGAAACCGACTCTGACCGACTGAAACACAAGGCAGCGTGTGTGTCATTAGGGGGAGGAAGACCAGGGACGTAGCGAGTAATAAGAATCTGAGCAACAGCAATTCACGTCCAGCCAGGCCAGGTGTCAGGTTGTGATGCCTCTGCTCCCGTTTTCTTTCTTTCCTTCTTCATTTATCACTCACATGAGGATGGGAGAATGGTTTAAATAATAAATATACATCATTATGCCCTATGACAAGAGGTCTGGAGTCGAGGTCTCAGGGTGCGTTTGGCCACTCAAACATGTCAAGATCTGCATCTCTCTGATATTTGACTCTTGGGTCACAAGATGGTTGCTGCAGCTCCAAACATATTCTTGCATCAGTGTCACAAGCAGGAGGAAAGGACAGTGGAATTAGGGGATCTTTCCTCTAAGGAGGCCCCTATCACCCTTCCTTTGGCAATGCATTGCTTGGAACTGGGTCAAATGGCCAGCCCACTACAGACAAGGCTGGGAAGGCGAGTGTGAGTGGAAAGAGGACAGGGAGAAGGATTGGCTTGGACAGGGCTTCGTCTCCTGGGTGTGGGTGGGTTGCCCAAAACAAAACCAGTGTTCTGTTAGCAAGGAGTAAGGTGGAAACAGCTTTCACGAGTCGAATTCCCAGCAAACAAACAGAATCTAGCTGAGGCGCACCAGTGACCAAAGGAAATCTTCTGAAGAAATCCTGGGGCTGAGGAAGGGAGGCAGAAGCTGCCTTCCCCTCCCACTGGCCTTTTCAGATACTGGGTGACTTCCTTATCTGGCCACGACAGACGATGTCATTTTGTGGGGCCCACTTGTTCAAAAATTATAAATTTCCAATGCAGGGTCCTTCTGAGCACCGGTGTGAATGCACGAGTCACATGCCTGCCCTGGGCCTAGCAGCCTGGGAGGGAAAGTCTTGTCGGGAGCGCTCTGATTTCACAGGAGAGGTAAACCATTAATGATGGTAGGGAAAATCGTGATTTGTATTGTTATAATTAACATACGCCCATCCCTTTGTACCAACTCTTGTAAAACATCAAGAAAGAGATCAGGCCCATTCTGTGTGTACAACCCTGGGCAGAAGCAGAATTCAGAGAAGACAGAGTTCTGGGGTGGGGGTGGCTTCCAACCTACTCTGCAGCAGAGTAAGCAAGTTGGTCTATTCCTTGTGCCCATTCAGGCTTGGCAGTACCCTCTGGTATCTGATCGTCACAATGGTCCTGTGCAGTTCAGTGCATTATCCTCATCACACAGATGATGTCATTGGGGCTCGGAGAGGTCCATGATTGTCCATGGTATATAGCCAAGCTGGAATCAGAAGCCAGAGCCCATGATTGCTAGCATGCTGTGTCATGGAACAGACCTGACGGGGATGGGGAAATGGTAAACAGTTGGCTTGCTGAGACCAGACATAAAAAGGCTGTTGATTTGGGGGCTTAGAATTCCAGGCATTGTGGAGGTTTGCTAAGGACATCACCCCAGAGACAGAATAAAGGGTGGATTACGGCTCCAAAGGTGTCAGTGGGAGATCAGCAAGGAAGCCCAAGCCAGGAAACTCACTTCGAATTTCTCACAAAGGTGCCGTCACACATGGCCAGTTTTTTTTAAATGAATTCAAGAGCCAGGAACATTTGTCTAAATACTTTAATTAAAATGCATTGTAATCTGAAAGCCTGAGTGGATGTGAAGTCTTCATGTTTACTAAGAAAACAGATTAAAATATTTCTGGTAGCCAAACACATTGTGATAATGAAATTTTAAACAGCTTCTTGGTTTGGTTTAAACTATTTACGTAGTTAAAAAAAATAACTTGCTCTTCACTTTCTATCGAAATGCAGGAAAAATTGAGACATTCAAAATGAGTAGAGATTCAACATACATAGATAAAGGTCCTAGAATTCCTCTGCCATAGAATTACAGTGTTTCTGAGCTGTCCCATTCATATCTCAGCAACCAATAGCCCACTTCAATTTGGAGAATAATACCCGATTCCAACTCAAATGACTGCACATCCAGGTTTGGGGAAAGTGTTGAATTGAATGAGATAGCTCAGTGAAATTAAGACACTGTTCATCTCACTTCCAAATCAATTTCTTTCCAGGGCAATTCTCGAGATCGGTTAGAATCTCTTGTTTTACATAATAAGCAGTAGACATTCAAGGATTGACATCTAAAGCAATAAGAACATTCACATAAAAATGGATTCCTTATAAAATAGGATCTCACAGTGAAGGTGCCATTGAAACATTTTGTCATCTATAGGAGGGCAATAGGCTTACCTCATGTGAAAATCCAAAATGCTTGCTAAGAGTGGAAGCATTCTCTATGCTGGGGTCTTAGACTATGTGGTGTAAACTATGGGAATAAGTCGGGTAAGGGAAAACATTTGCCTAAACTCCCAGATGGCCCCCATTTTAAAAGAATAACAGAGCAATGAGGTCCCTAGGAGATTTTTTCCAGTGCAGGGATGGAACCCAGGCCTTGCACACACCAGGCGAGTGTTCCACTACTGAGCTAGACCTGCAGCCCCTGTCCAAGACCACTGGATAGCACATTATTTTTAACAGCATAGGATTGGAAATACAAATGGCGGTCGATGGAAAGTGGTTTGAAGGCCATGACACACCCATCACGAAAAAATAAACCTGTTCTTTATGCACTGAGAGGGACCAATCTCCAGAATAAATGGAATGGATGGAAAATAAGAGTGGGCCTCGGATGTGTCACTACTCAAGAAGGAGGGGGAGGGGGAGGAACAGGGAGGAGCCGGACATGGTGGTACATGCCTGTAGTCCCAGTTACTTGGGAGGCTAAGGCAGGAGGATTGCTTGAGTCCAGGAGTTTGAGGCCAGCCTGGGTAACAGAGCAAGGTCTCAAACAAACAAAAAAAAAAAAAAAGAAAGAAAGAAATAAGAAAACAAAGGGAATAAGAATGAATATACATAGTTCCTTGCATAAGCATAAAATATCTCTGAGAGGATACCCAGGGAGCTGCTAATAGTGGTTGCTTCCAGGTAGGGTTCCAGGCAGGTTGGGTGCCAGGGATAGGATCAATAATTTTTCCTGAGTTTCCTTTTGTACCCATATGAATGTTTTTAACCTATTAAAACAAATTAATAAAACCCTTAAAAGGGAGAATAAGAATGCTGATCATCCTTATGTTCAACGTTGTAAATGACTGAACCAGTGAAATGACGTTCAATGGAATGATTGCCCAGATCACGTGATAGGACATCAACTAGATAAATCTGTTCATCACTTTGGGATTTGGAAATGCTTAGAGACCAACCTGGGAACTCCCAAATTGTTTATAAATGTCACAGTGCTGTTTGTAGCCAATGGACAAACACTACAGTTTGGAGCCTTCAGGAAGTCCCTTCAGCGAGCGGCTCACCACGCTCCTGTCATTTGATATAAAATGGGCAGTACCTTTTGGAACTGCAGGTCGTTTGGGTTCATTGTGGCTGGTGGAAAGAAATGGTTCAGTACTAGGTTTTGTTTTTAATCATCGGCTCCCCCAAGAGCCATTCAGTATGCAAATAAAATCCTCTTGATAAATATTCATGGACTGAATAACCCCTTCTCTCTCCCTCTCCCTTTAATCATAAAACCATGACATGATCCGGAGAGACTTCAGGGAATTTAAGTGGTGTCATGGGCTGTGGGATTTCATTTTTGAGGATTAATCCAAGTCCCTGCCACCATTTCTACAGCAAGTGTGTCAAAGCAAGTGGCCGCCTGATCCCTGCTGGTGAGAAATGCGGGTTTTCAGGGTGACAGGCTGAGGATGCTCCCACAGGGCTGCCCTTTACCTGGGAAAGCTAAGTCCATTTCCACTAAGTCCATTTGCTTTTATCTACTCCGACAGAAAGGCATCAGACAGGAAATTGGATGCAGTCCAGGGAACCTAAGCAGGACCAGCCTAATGAGCCTCACGTCCCTTAATGTCCTTTAACTGCCTAGCCAAGAAAAACAGCATTCCCTGTTCCGACCAGAATCGCCAAGGACAGCAGGGTGCCCCTCCCCCCAACCTAAAATTGTTTCTTACCCTCCACTTAAGGGGCCGAATCCCTGCGGAGAAGCCCTCCCGCCCCCAAACCTGACTTCTCCCAGAGCTTCCCGAGGTCTCGGAGCCTCACTCGACGTCCTGCAGATGAACTTTAAAAAAGCGGACAGTGATTTTGTTCTTTAAAATAGGAACCACCCGGAGCAGACAGGGATCCCCAGGGACTGTGGGAGCTTAGGGACACCGACATTCCATGACATTTGTCGATTTCAAGGCCAAGCCCATCAGGAGGTGTCATAGGAACAGGAAGGTTGGCTCGACTGAGGCCACTAACGCGGAAAGGCGTCCTTGCCGGGCGCGCAGAGCCAGGGCGCAGAGAGCGGGCGGGGACGCCTGGCGGATGGCGCGCTGGCGGCCCTCACTCCGCCGCCTCCTTCTTCTCCTCGGGCATCTCCACCGACAGGGTCTGCTCGCCTGGATCGGGCCCAGGGCTCATGCTGATCCGCAACGAGCGCTCCTCGGGCCCGGCCGCTCCCTCCCCGCCTGCCTCGGGCTTCTGGGGGGAAGCAGGCGGCGGAGAGCCTGGGGCCGGGGGCTCCTGGGGCGCAGGCTGGTCAGGGGCCGAGGGGGCCGAAGGGGCCGAGGGCTGGTCCTGAGCCGCAGAGCCTGCCCCGCCCGCCTCTCCGCTGGCTTCTTGTGCGTTCTTGGCCTGAAATTCAAAGAGGGTGATGGGTGAGAAACAAACGCCCACGGGGTTTTGGAGGGGTCTGGACACCCCTAGTTTCCATCTTCTTAGATCCCCAAAGAGCAGGACGGCTGAGTGCTCCTGGCTAATGCCAACCACACTGAGGTTATTTAGAAGCAGCAGAACATGTTACCGGCACCTTTAAAGGTAAAAAAGTCCCGGCTGGATTTCATGGAAGGTTTTGGAACATTGTAGGTTTCAGAGGCGGAAACCCCAACTCTGAAGGAAGGTGAAGTGGTGAAGCAGCCGCACCGCCCCGCTCCCAGGAATGAACACTCCGGGAGAGACTGAGAAAAGGTCTAAGCTGGCAAGGAGACCCTGGTGCGGGCAGCAGCTGCTGTGGTTCCGAGGGTTGGAATCCTCAGGGGAGGATCGGGCTGGATGCCACTGGCGGAAGGCTGAGCTGACCCCACATTCCTGGACAGGGTGGGCACCCCTTCTCTAGCTTTCTCCTGTCAACATTGGCCATGGTCTGAGTATCAATAGCAAATCGGGTTTATTCATTTATTTTGTACGGGGGATTGAATCTAGGCGCACTTTACCACTGAGCCACATCCCCAGTCCTTTTTATTTTTATTTTGAGGCAGGGTCTCATGAAGTCCCTTAGGGCCTTGCGAAGTTTTGGAGGCTGGCCTTGAACTTGCGATCCTCCTGCCTCTGCCTCCTGAGTTTCTGGGATTACTCACAGGCAGGGGTCACTGTCCCCAGCTGGGCAATTGGGCTAAAACCAAAACCAAAACCAAATTGAAGCCCTTGTGGATGCCTGTGTCCCTGCCTGCTGTCTGACCCATCTCTACATGGAAGGAAACTGGACAGGGAGCCACCGCCAGAGGATGAGGCCAGGGTGGTCCTCAGGTGCCTGAGACCCACTGGAAGCAGTGGTTTTGAATTTAAGGGAGAGCAGACAGCATGCTTGTGAGGAGCAGGGCCCTCTGAAGTTTGCACAAGTTGTGGGGTTTTAAAGGGAGGGAACAGTGAGAGAGGGGACAGGATGTTCCTAGAGCCCAAGGCAGCTCTGGGGACCGGCTGCTCCCTCCATCTTGGTGCTTCTGGGTGTTTCGGTGCACCTGTCCCACCCTCCCCTGTCCACCCTAAACTCCAACAACACCCTTCCAGGCGGGGTGCTCAGAGGGGACTTCTGAAGCATCATGCTTTGATCATAACCAGGGAATCATGGGAAGCCAGTAAAGTGCTTTTCTGTGTTCAAAATGCTCCTATAAAAGGCCTCCAAAGTAGCCTGCTTGCTCTTACAACCCCATGGGATAATTCTGAGTAATCTGGGTTTCAGAAAGCTCAGGGTCCCCAGGGCCATGGAACCAGCAGGTGACAGAGCTGGGATTTAGACGTGTGTCTCTGGACTCTTAACAGCTCCTGTGCTCTGCCATTCTGCCCTGGTGGTTCTAAATTGCAGAGGAAATGCCTTTTATCGGAACCCTCATGCAAATTTAATTCACATCTCAGTGTCAAGATAACACTTTGGAGCAACGAATCCATTGTAGCGAAAGCCTCCCTCTGCACCAGAGCACTCTGGGTGTTCCTGTCCGCCCAGCCCCACACAGCAGCCAGCCCACCCTGGGCTCACCCTTGACCTTGATGCTTGCTAAGCTCACCAACGGCGTCTTTCTTCAGTCTGTGGCCTTGGTGACTGTATCTGGAGGGTGTCTCAGAACCCCAGACACCACACTCCTTCTATCAGCGACCCCTGGATGGGTCCCCTGGACTCTGCCACCAGCCTGGACTGAGGCTGAATTCACTGGGCTCCCTTAGAACTCTGTCGTGTGTCTTGCTGTCTGCACCTCCAAAGAGCCTGGCCACTGAGGGCCACCTCCCTCTGGCCCCCTCCATCCCTAGCAGCCTGCCTAAGGGACGGTCATGAACAGACATAATTAATGCAATTATTCTAATTGGCATTCTTGGCTTTAGTCACAGAAAAAAATCCCAGAACTAATTTTAATATTCCCTTCAGCTTTATGGGGGGTGGGCAGCTGGCACTGTGCCTGTCTGTGGCAGTTTTCCTTTCCAATCTTTCCAAGGGTCACTCCCGGACCCAGTATTAAGGAGAGAACATTGCCGTCATCTTGGAGGGACATCCCTCGTCCACGCTCTCTCCTCCCACCAGGACTCCCCGTTAGGGAGCCTCCCCACCCCACCCTGCGACTCTCAACCCGGGGTTGGGCACGTGGCCTGGGTTTCCTCCGAGTGCCATGCTCCCCCGGCTGCATCGTGGCTCCTGAATTGGCATGTGGGCCAATTCTGGCCAATGACAGTGAGTCCTGGGACTTTTGCTTGAATCTCTGGGGAAGAGGTGCTTCTGTTGGCGTGGCCACCCCAGGAGGATGTCATCTTAGGGGCCTTCTTGGAAGTGGAACCATTACTGAAGAAAGCAAGAGGACGGAAGGTTTGTAGTGTGATCCTCTTGGCCCAACTGGGCTTCTGGATCCAGCTTTGCCTGAACTTGTCAGTGACCTAATTTGAACTTGCCTTCTGTCAGTTGCACCCAAATGAGTCCTGCCTGATATAAAGACTGGGGGTGGGTCCCTAATACTGAATGAGTGGCCACCCAGGGAGGTCCCCCAGCCTCCCTGGCACAAACCGGAAGGAGACAGGCTGCTGGGTCCCAAGGGCTCACCTGTTCCAGCAGCTGCTGCTGCCTCGCCGCAGCCTCCAGCGCAGCCAGCTCCTTGAGCCGGGCCCGGAGGTGGGCCAGCTTGCCCCCTTTGGCTCCCTTGCCTCCCATCTTCCCTGCTGCAGCGAGGGCCGCGTTGAAGAGCTTCGGGGTCCCCGCCCGCGGGGGCAGGATGAGCACACTCTTCTCCTCCTTGGGCCTGTTGTTGTTTCTCAGCATGCGCCTGAAAGAGAGCAGCAACCTCGTATGTCACAAGCACCCGGGCGGGCGGGCAGCAGTGCCTCCTCTGCAGGGCCCTCTGAGTCAGAGCTGTGTGGTGGGGGAATTGGCCGACGGTTTGGGGTGCCTTTTCTGAGCCAAGCACAGTGCTACATGCGTATGCACAGATCTCCTTGAATGATCAGAACATCCATCATGAAGTGGGTCTGATGTGTGCCCCTTCTAGATGCAGAGGTCCTATGGATGCTGGAGTTCAGAGAGGTTAAGTAACTCGTCTTTGGTCACACAGGACTAACTAAAGGACAGTGCTATGGTTGGGATATGGTTTGAATGTGTTCCCTAAGGATTCACATGTTGGGTGCTCAATTGGTAGTGCTGGGAGGTGGTGGAACCTGAAAGGGGTGGGGCCTAGTGGGAAGTAATGAGGTCATTGAGGGAATGATGTCGTGGGTCCCAGAGGGTTATCATGCAAGTGTGAGGCTGGCTGTCCTCTGTCTCTGGCTTCCTGTCTTATTACGTGGTCTCTCTCCAATGTCCTCTCATCACGATGCCACCTGCTGTGGGGTCCTCACACAGCCGAGCCAATACCTAGCACTTGACTCCAGAACACGGAGCCAAACAGACCGCTTTTCTTTATCGGGCGCCCTCCCAGGTACTGCTTCTCCTCTGCAGTGCTGAGGATGGAGCCAAGAGACTCCCTCGCTGGCTCTGAGAGAGCAACCAGCCACGTCGGGGGCCCTGGGGGGAGCCGCTGGCCAACAGCCAGTTAGGAACAGAGGCGCCCCGTTCTACAGCCTCCAGGACCCAAACTTGGCCGACAACCAAGCGACCCTGGAATCAGGTCCTCCGTCCGTGGAGACGAGGTGAGACCTTGCTCTGGCTGACCCTTGATGACAGTTTCATAGGAGGTCCAGATAAGCCATCCCCAGACTCTGATCTCCAAAAGAGGGTGCGGATGTCCAGAGTGGATGGGTAACTTTCCCAAAGCCACACAGCTAGGGAGGGGCAGAGCTGGAATTCAAACCCATATTTCTGACCCCAGTGCCCCAGTTCTTAATGATTAAAAAGCAATATCGTAGCCCTTATCTTCCTGGATGCCGACAATACCTCTGTGACATGGGAAGGGCTGGGGCCATTACTCCCCTGACAGTTGGGAAAATTCAGGCTCAGAGTGTGGAAAGTCCCTGCCCAAGTTGCTCGGAAGCGGCAGAGGCAGAATCTCAGTCCAGATCTAGTGCCCGGGGCAAGGGCACTGGAGAGAATTGTCCTTCAAACAGAGCCCCTGCCTTTTACAAGAACATTTTTCCTGCTCTGAGTTTGTGTGAGTGGTTTGGCACAAGAACGGGTGGGTGTCGCCTGCCATCGAGCTGGCCCGAGGACTAGCTGGCAAGTCCATTCATCAGCGCTCCAGCACAACTTGTTTGTTTAAAAATGGGGCCTTTCCTGGCCGCTTCTCTAATCAGAGGCAATGGGTCTAAATTGTGCCGATTGATATTAATCGCCCGAGATTTGCATTTTCCCACTGGGCTCCCCGGAGGACACAAACATGTTGATTCATCAGAGCCTCTTAGACACCAGCCTGGCACTGTCACCTGGGTCATTTGCATCCATAATTCATGGCACGACAGTCCAGAGGAAGGACCCAGGGCACTCTGCACAGGACTTCTGATTGCTAGGGGCCGGCTCTGCTTTGACAGTGTGCGCTGGCCCTGGGGACAGTCCAGTGCCAGGACAGCGGTCCTCATCCTGCTGGTGCAGGCTTCCCCTTCACTAGGGCGAGCGACTACCCTGGGGAGGGGGCACGGGACACTCCTTTCTGCTCCCCTCCTGGACTGGCCAAGCCAGGACCCGGGTGCTCTGCTTCCTTAGGACCTCCGGTCCCCGTCTGAGAGGTGGGGATGGTGGACAGAACCCCAGGAGTGGCCCTCGCCAACTCAGATGTCCACGGCCCTGTGGTTCTCAGACGGGGTCTCTCCCTGATGGGCAGTCACCTCTGAGCTCCCCAGCTGGCCTGTGCAGGGGCAGAGGACAGCCACTCTGAGGGGCGGGGCTGCCCTGGCCTCATCCCTCCCCTCCTCTGCACCTGGGCCCTGCACAGTACAGAAGGGGCTCAGGGACACCGAGGGGAAGGCCCTGCTGATTGCCAGTAGCCCTCCTTCCCCCCCCCCCAGAGGGACGGGGTGAGGGATGACGATGTTAGCCTGGTCTCCCCAAGGCTAGCTCCCCCTGCAGGGTGGGGACAGGAGACAGAGCGGGGGACCTGACGGCAGTTTTCAGACATGAACAGTTGAGTGCCACAATCCGCAGTGGTTATGTCAGACAAGGTCTCTGCGGGCACCGAATTAGCAACTCCGAAACCGACGCTGCAAGGGGGACGCTGGGCGTGGTCCCGCGAGCCTCTCCAAGCGGCATCCGTCAACCCGCCGCCCACAGCCTCCCCTAAGAGCGCTGCTGTTTCAGGACCCCTCGCTTGACCTGCAGTGGCTTCACCCATGCTGACTCACAGCCAGCAGCGCTGGGCTCAGGCCTGAGCGAACTCATCACATATTTTCCGTGCAGGCTCACGGCAGCCTTCTTGTGCTTAGGAATAGGACAACTGCACTTTTGCTCTATGCGGCGGGGGCGTTTTAAACAGCAAACTCACCCACAAAAAGCACAAACAAAATTTGGAAAATGTGGCCCTGAATAGACCACAGATCTTTAATGTCCCCCAAAGGCCCATGCACTAAAAGCCTAGTTACCAGCCTGTGCTGTTAGAGGTGACCCTTAGGAGGCGGGGTCTAGGGGAAGGAAGTTAGGTTATTGGGGGCGTGGCCTTGAAGAGCAGACTTTCCCCTTCTCTCTGCCTGCCTGCCTGCCTGTCTGCATCCTGGATGTCAGGAGGTGGGCAGCTTTGCTTTGCCACCCTGCCATGATGTTCTGCCTCCGCGCAGGCTCAAAGCCTTGAGACCAAGCAACCATGGGCTGGAACCTCTGGAACTGTGAGCAGAAACAAGTCCCCGCTCCTCACGTGTTACTCATCCTAGGTGTTTTGTCACGGCACTGCGCGCGGACAGGCAGAGGGTCCCCTCATCTGACTTCATCTGGGAACATGTATTTTGAGTGACCCAAATTTTTGGTCACTCCAGGCATGTCTGTGACTGACCACAGAAGTCTGTGAGCATCAATCTTGGGGTACCTAGGAGTTTGAGTGAGTGGAGAATGAGGATCTCCTCTACTTCCTTGCCCCCTGGGAGGGGAGGAGCTGATACTCCCCTGTTGTGGGCAGATCAGGTGGGGAAAGTTCTGGTCTATGGAGGGGCCCAGGGGGCTTCCTGAGAGCATCCAGATAAACTGAGTTACAGGCAGCTCCCTTCCCCAGGGGCCTCAGTGCCTTATGCATGTGATGCTTCAATGGCAATGCTGCCTCCACCCACCTTGAAGCTGCCAAAGGAATCTTATAAAAGTCTGCCTCATCAAGTTACTCTATATAACCTGACATGGCTCCCATCTTCCTCACAGTAAAAGCCAAAGCTGTTGCCAGGCCTCACCTACAAGGCCCAACACAATCTCTTTCCCTCAACTTCTCTGATCCCACACCAAGATATATCCATTTTCCTGCTGTTCCTCTGCACACACAGAGAGACTGCTCTGCCTCAGGGCCTTTGCACATGCCATTCCTCCTGCCTGAAATGTTTTTATGTGTGGAAAACACCTCCGGCTACCCCTTTACTCTGTGTAGGTCTTGGTTGAAATGCTACCTCCTGAGACTAGTGTCCCCAGTCCAGCTTATCTCAAATAGCTTCTTCATCACCTTTGTCTCTATACATGGCTTGGGTTTTCTCATGGCTCCAAACACAGCCGACACCTCCCATAATCATCCATTTTTCCATTGTCAGTCTCCCTGAATAGAATGCAAGCTTTGGTCCCTCTGTGTCCCCGGGGCCTAGAACTATGTGCTCAATAAATTTTATGCAGGATGAATGGGTGTTGGTGGCTTGTTCTCTTTCTTATGACCACTCTGTGCAGTTCCTGGAGGGTCACATTTCATAGAACGAAGTGGAAAGTTAGAATATGTGATATAAAGACAAGGGAGGGAAAAACCAGATATATGGATAGAGGTCTTTCCAAATGAAAAATTCTAGGGAAAGCTTGATGGAGAAAAAGAAGAGCCCAAGAATGATCAGCAGGTGGTGAGCCCGTGCCGGGCAACCCACAGAGATGTTCTTGCACCCCGGTTTACTTAATTTTCATAATGGCAAAGTTGGGGGTGGTCACCTTTATGTTACAGAGGCAAAAACTGAGACCAGAAAAGTTAAACAACTTTCCCAAAGTCACACAGCCAGCACCTCCCATGGAAGCGATTTGGGCCTCAAGGCCTCTCAAGCCTGTTCTGGGTTTTCTACCATATGGTGCTGCCTCTGTCGCTCCGTGTGAAGCCCAACCTTAAGGATCTGAAAGCAAAACCCTGCTTTTCTAAAAAGAAAAAAATTATAAATTACCTATTCTCCAGTAATACAAAATACAGGTGCACAGGGTTACTGGTTGTGAAATACTGGAAATACCCTCAGTGCACATGCACAGGAATGTCGAAAGGAACGAGGAAGCCGTCTGTGCACCGAGAAAGCAGTTTTCAGGATATTTTCTCATGGGGAAAAGAGCAGTGTGCAGAAGGGATCTGCGGTGTGCTACCTTCTGCACAGCAGAGGAGGGGGAAACCAGGAAACAGCCGTGGATCTGCCAATCTGTTGTCAAAGACAGCCCAGGAATGACAAAGCAGAAACCAATGAGACCGGCCATCTCCAGGGGCGGGTGGCAGGGGGGGACACTTTTTCTGAGTATATAGTTTTGTAAAATTTGGACTTTGGGAAATTTAGCGAGGGTCAGCGGTTGCTAAAGGAAGGAGGTGAAAGTTCACGAGTTCGAAGCCAGCCTCAGCAACTTAGCGAGGTGCTAAGAATCTCAGGGAGACCCTGTCTCTAGGTAAAATATAAAAAGAGTTGGGGATGTGGCTCAGTGGATGAGCACCCCTGGATTCAATCCTGGGTATCAAAAAACAAAGGTTCTCTGGGGAGTGGGACACCTGAATGGTCCCCAAGTGACCCCCAGTGAGTACTTACTAATTACAAAGAAACACAGTAACTATAGTGCAGAACCGGAACCGCGAGATTGGATTGAAAACTATCAGACCAGCCCCATGTGCCCCGGATGTGCTTGCGAGACAGAAACGGGGACGCTCCTGATCATTCCTGCCCCAAACCAGAAACTGGGGTCACCACGAGAAAACGTCAGATGAACCCAGATGGAGGGACGTTCTATGAAACAACTGACCTATGCAGTTCAAAGAGATCAGTCAGTAAAGACAGAAACTGGCTGACCAGCGGTCCCAGATGCAAGGAGACAGAGGACACAGGGTGACCTCATGCAATAGTGACCCTGGACCTGATCCAGGGAGGAAAAGCAGCAAAGCAACACGGGAAGAGGTGCCCCTGGGACAATTAGCAAGATCTGAATATGGGTTCCAGGTGGATAATGGGGTTGTTTCAGTATCAAATGTCCTGATGTTGATAAAGGTACCGACCGTGGTTACGTCAGAGAAAGTCCTGTCCTTTGCAATTTTTTTAATGGGGGGGAAAAAAGTAAAGTGTGTACCTGGCCTTCTTCCGGAGTAACTTCTGAGATTCAGGATAATGCACCAAAATTTCATTCAGGTCCTTCTTGTCCAGAATGAAGAGGTTGGTGAACCCGTGGGCCACCACGTTGGCCGTGCGCCGATTCCCACCCCCGACGGCCAGCAAGCTGGGTGCAGAAGGGACAGAGGTGAGGCCCTTCCGAGGCTGGGGATTTGGGGGTTTTGTTTCTTGAGATGGGGTCTCGCCATTGCCCAGGTTGGTCTTGAACTCCTGGGCTCAAGCGATCCTCTGGTCTCAGCCTCCGGAGTCGCTGGGACCACAGGTGCACACCACCCCCCACGATCACGGTTGTGATCACGTTCACCTCTGCCTGGACCAGGACGGCGACCCCGCGATCACGAGAACCCAGACCCACACCCACCCACCCAGCCTCCCAGGATCCACCGGGGCCCCGCTTTGGCCCAGAGCCCCACGGCACCCAGGTCCCCTCTGACCTTATCTCTCCAAACACAGATCCAGCTTTCAGTGTCACCAGCACAGACTTCCCGTCAGGGCCTCCCAGAACCTGCACCTGCCCGGCCTGGATGATGTACATCTCCCTGCCGATCTCCCCCTGAAACAGAGACGGGGAGAGTCCTTCCGCCCCCTTCAGAGCAGGCAGGGAAGAGGCGAGGGCCGGTCCCGTGGCTGGCGGCCCAGTGAGGGGGCGCCAAGCCTGAGGCCAAACTGGCTACCACCACTCATGTTACCTGGGGCCAAGCCCTTCCCGCTGGGGCCCCAGGCTCCTCATCTGTGGACCGGGGAGGTGCTCGCACCCTGCCTGCCCAGCTGACGGGGTGATGTGGGGAGTCGGCGGTGTGGAGGGAGAGAACACGCCCGCGGAGTGCCGGGAGCTGTGTAAGGGTCTCCTGCAAACTCCCAGCTCTTGGCAGCGATGGGGACGTGGCAAATGAGACAGTGGCCATACTGTGAGTGACTACCCAGGCCCAGCTCCTATCAGGAGCTCGGCTGCCCTTTGCTAACTCAGAACAACAGCAAAGCCCTGTGGCTGAGTGCTGGTCTGAGTGCTGCATGCAGTGGCCCCTTCATAAGTCTCCGTGACCCTTGGAGGCAGGAGGGAGCTTTTCTCAAGGTCACAAAGCAAGGTCGAGGCAGAGCCAGGATTGGTTCCAGCCTGGTTCCAGTTTTCATGGTGGTTATGGGTTGAAATGGACCCCTGAGAGCATTATCTGTTGAAATCCTCATCTCCAGGAGTTTAAAATGGGACCCTATTTGGCAATAAGCTCGCTGTAGAACTGATTAAATTAGGAGGAGCTGTGCTGGATGGAGTGGGGCGGGTGTCCTCACAAAAAGGCAAACTGGAGCCGGGTGTGGTGACACACGCCTGTAATCCCAGTGACTCGGGAGGCTGAGGCAAGAGGATTGCAAGTTGGAGGCCAGCCTCAGCAGCTAAGAGAAGTCCTAAGCAACTTAGAGAGACCCTGTCTCAAAATAAAAAATACAAAGCGCTGGGGACATGGCTCAGGGGTTGAGCACCCCAGATTCAATCCCCCATACCCACGCCCCCCTGCCCAATAAAAGGGAAACTGGACACAGATAGACACAGAGGGAAGATGATATGAAGGGACACAAAGAGAAGAAGGCCATCAATAAGCCAAGAAGAGAGGCCTGCCACCTGTCAGTCACGACTGGCATATTTGAAAGGGGAGAGACCGAGGACAGGAACCCTGTGACACTTTGGACTTGTTTGCCAAACCCTTCCTGTGCGTCTCACACACCTGACCCTCTTAAGAAAGGGAGGGAGTGGACCTCCTGTTTCCATGTTCAGTCCGACACGGGGCCAAAGGGTGAGGGTCACCAAGTTTGCCTGGCCACTCCCAGGAGAGTGTTGCCAAGCAAAACTGCCAGCAGAGGGTGCCACTCGCCCAGAGCTCCATTTAACTTGGATCTGCAGACCCCTCCAGCAAACGGCAAGTCACCACAGATAAACCCACAGCAATTGTGACTGCTCTGTGCCAGGCACAGTGCCGAGCTGTAGGCATGTATTTAATCCTCACAGCCCACCCCAGAACAATGGCACTACCAATGGTCCCACTCTATCCATGAGCAGAACAGGACTCAGAGAGGGCAGACGGCTTGCTCAAGGCTGCACAGCTAGGATATGGCTCCAATGTCAGAGAAATCACTTGATTGTTCCCAAATCCCTCTTGGCCTCTAAAGCTGCAGCTTTAAATTCTCAGACATGTGCAGCATTTCTTTCTTCCTGTCCCCTAGCTCTCTGCTTCTAGAAATTTCCCAGCTTCCCAGCATACTACCTAGATCAGGGGCCTTCTTGGGTGGAAGGTGTCCCAATCTTACAGGCAACGTTTTCACCCCAGCTTCATCACAGCTCTGAGCAAGAGGACTAAACCAGGGGAGGGTCTGTCCCCTCCCCAGTAGACCTTGGTGTCACCTTAAATGCCAAAGACAGGAAGCAGAAGGGGTGCCAGACGCTGTCCAGTTCAGGGTTCAAACCCATATGTTTTCTGGGCTCAGGCAGGTGACATAAAGAGAGTAGTAAAGGTGGACTGGTGGAGGGTAGTGTGGAGTGGTGGGGCCTGGGGCATCAGGAGAGGGATGATGGATGCCCACTGGGCACAGGCCCACCTTTATTCCAGCTCTTTGGGAAAGTGGGACCCAGTGCTAGGGGACTTTCTCTTTTCAGTCAGACATCCAGACTTTTATGTGAAACCTTCCAAACCTTGAAGACTAGAGACCAATTTAATTTGGGGGGAAATTAAAAAAAGACCAGGGTAAAAAACCCACCCAACCCTACTGGGCTGAGTCCTGCCCAAAGGCCACCCATTTGCAGCCTCTGGCTGGGGGCCACCCCTTCTCCCTTCCCATTTTCCTAACGGGAAGACTGAGGCACTGGAAGCGGTCCCATCTGCACAGTCGAGGTCCCTCGATTCCCTTTCTGTAAGGCGGGACTCCTCCGCCTGGCCCCTGGGCTCAGGCCGAGTGAGCGGAGGAAACGCCTTGCGCATCCTGAGGCGCCTCCCTCCGCGTTTGCTGCCTGGAGCCGGACACACGGTCCCGAGTCAGCTGGGGCTCTTGTGCCTGGGCTGAGGCCGCCCCTCCCTCCCAGCCCTCTGTGCTCCAGCGGGGCCTGGGGGCAGGCGGCCGTGGACCCCGGGCCCGGCTCCGGCGACTCACCTTCTTGCACACGTAGTCATTGGGCAGGTACACCACCGAGCGGAGCCTCTTCAGCATGTCGAAGATCATCTGCCGGTCGCAGCCCTGGCCGGGGAAGGGGGACGGGAGGCCCACTTAGAGGCGGGGTGGGGCTTGGGCCCCCCGGGCCGAGGGAGAGGATCGCGGGTGGGGTACCTGGAAGAGCGCCACCTTGCTAACTATGTCGTAGTTCACATCGATGGCGAGGTCCAGCCGCATCTTGTCTGGAAGCTGCACCATCAGCTCCGACTCATCTGTGAACGAGACCTGGCAAGGGTCAGAGGTAAGGCCAGTCCTGCCCCAGGCACACCCTGACCAAGACCCCTGCTCTGGCTCACCTAGGCCACCATCCCCTGCCCCACAATCCTCTCTCGAGAGACTCTGAGAGCATCCCCTCTCTCCTCCAGGCCTTTGCCAATACCGTGCCCTGTGCCAGGAATAAGGCTTCCCAACTAACTCCTACTCACCCCTCAAAAATCAGCACTAATGTCACCTCCTCCAGGAAGCCTCCCTGAACATCACCTATCCAGCTTCTGTATAAGCTGTCCCTGTGCCAAAGGACCTGTCACACCCTTACTGCTGTGGAGTGTGAGCTGCTTTCCCAGTCTGACCATGTACCAGATTTTTACAGAATGTTTGTGCAAAGATTATTTTATTCAGTTGTCCCAGCAAACCCAAAAGGGACCTGCTACTATAATCCCTCTTTTACAGACAGGAAAGGCAGTGGCTTGCCAGGGTCTGCAGTGTCCACGAGAGAAAGAGGACAGAAGGACAGAGGGAGAAGGAGGCTGGGAGGAGGGGCTTCCTCTTCCCTGACTTAAACTACACTTGAATCTGCGTTGGGCCGTATCTGGGGGCCTTGAGGGGAGGAGAAACGGGTGTCCAAAGACAAGACCCTCCAGTCTTCATGGCAGCCCAGCCTGAGGGACCTCACAGCCTCACCAGGGCCCTCCGTCCACATTGGAGCCACAGCAAAGAGGGCCCCAGTCAGAGACGCAGGACGAGGGGGCCGTCTGGGAAGCCAGGCGCCAGGCAGCAGGGGTGGGCTGGGGACGCTAGTGCCCCTGGGCCAGGCCAGTCTTACCCAGCATGCCTTGCGAATGCCAGGTGTACTCGTACCAGGTCTTGACGCGGTTCTGCACGGACCTGGGGATCCTGTAGAAGTTCATGTACTTCACCGTGCTGTCCATGCAGCTGCGGTAGTAGGTCTGTCCTGCTGTGGCTGCCCCGACCACGTCTCTCATCTGGGCGAGAGGGGAGGGGTGTCAGGGAGCTGCTGGGTCGGTGGGGAAGGGTCACTTCACACAGAGCAGAGGAGGGAGGAAGTGCTGCCTCCTGCGTGGACATGGGAAGGGACCCGGGGGCTGCCCCATCTGCTGGCCTCAGGTCCCTGCGGCCGTGCCAGGAGGGAAGGCCTCCCTGGGCTAGGCCGATTCCAGCACAGCGTGGCCCTCGGTGCTGTGGCCTCTTTGTCCAAGTCCTTGCTGGAGGAAATAGGAAGCTATTGTGTGTTGTTCCTCAGGGTGGCTTTGAGGACCCCAGATCATCACCTCATTCTTTGACCAGGCCACAAAATACTCCCCAGCACGTGGAGACACCAGTAGTTTCTCTCAAAGGGCACAGTCCAAGTAAGTCCCCTGCCTCTCCAGAAAACCACGCAGCCCGGTTCAGCTCACCCAGACGCCCGACGGGCATTTCAAGCGGGAATGCCGGAGAGGGAGGGACCCGGAGCGTCCCCCACTTGTCCTGCAGGGCCCTCACTCTAGGTGCCTGATCCGCAGCCCAGGGCTCTTTCTCAGGCTCAGACCCAAAGCAACGGGCAGAGCGTGATGTTTCTAGAAGCAGTGGGAGTCCTGCAGGTGGGTGGGGCAGGCTGCCCGGCTGGGGTCCCAGCTACCTGTCCAATCATCACAGAGAAAGCGAAGACACCCGTGAAGTAATTCAGGAGCTGGAAGACAATTTCAAAGAGCGTCTGGGGGTCGGGCAGCCCCCCGATGGTGATGAGGGTCTTCACGGCCCAGTAATAGCAGCGAATGTAACTGGAGAGAAGAGAAAAAGGACTTCGGTGACCACAGGACCCACCCTGCCGGCTTTGGGTGGCCTGGTTCAGACATCGCTGAGAGGTGTCACCCTGCACAAGAGGGAAACTCGCCTCCCGTGCAGGCGGGGGACATTCTGATTTACAGAGCAGGTTCTCGGGTGCTGTCTGGGTTGGTGTGGCTCTGTCCCATCCCTGCAGGGACATGCAGTCATCCCCATATGCAGACGTGGAAACCGAGGCTCCAGGCTATCCGGGAGGGGCGACGGGAGGACGGCCGGCGCTGAGGCCTGGGCTCCTTCAGTGTCCTTCAGTCTCCACCCTCTCGTCCTTTGCCATCCCCTGTCATGCTGACGCACGGAAAGTGGGAGCAACAACCAAGGGGCAAGACAGGGTCGCCTTCTGGATCTGCAGGTTTGACACCTGCAGACTCAACTCGCCTCAGATGGAAGTCAATCAGAAAAAACTGTGATCCATCAGATACAGACTTCCTTTCTTGTTATTCTCTAAACGATACTGCGCAAAACTATGGAGTACATCTTGTTAGGTGTCGTGAATTTTAAAGCACACAGAAGGACACTCGTAGGTGACTCGCAGAGGCTACACTATCTTACAGAAGGCGCCTGAGCGTCCTGGGATTTTGGTATCCTCGGGGATCCTGGGACAAGGCTCCTGTGGGTACGCGGGAACAACGTGTCTCCATGACAACTTTCCTGACCCTCCCCTTCCCCACCATTTTCCAGATGGTGAACATGAGGCTCCCCAGAGGGAAAGGGAGTCCCAAAAGCGAAACTAGAACCAGGTTGCTGTCTGTCTGTCTGAGCTGTCCGTCATCCCATCATCAGGTGACCCCTGACAGAGGCCCACAATGCATCGGGAAGGGGGAAGTGGGTGACAGGGTCCAACTATGAGATACCAGGCATAGAAAATGCCCTGAGCTCGTCTGGCTGTCACAAAGCAGCACCTGCTGGGACCCTCAGGCCTAGCCCTCCTGACATTGGCAAAGCGGGTTCAGCAGAGCCTGGAGATGGGCCGGCGGGCCAGCTGCCCAGCACCTTCCGGCTCTGCTGACTGGCTCCCTGTGCAGCCCCGCACCTGCAACATGGCTTAGAGCCACTTTCCAGCTGCATAACTTGCAGATTTTTTTTCATTTCTCCAAGCCTTAGTCTCCTCCTCCATCCAATGGGGAAAGGAGGGGACATACTTCACAGGCCACCCTGAAAATGAAATGAGGTGCCAGACGAGTGCCTGACACAAGGGGGTTCTCAACCAATTAGCAGTCAAGACCTTCATGCCACCAGTGCCTGCCACGTGCCTGCGGCGGGAACAGAGTCTGGCCTGGGTCCTCGGGAGGTTCCTGTCTAGTGGGGACAGCAAGAAACGGGCACTGAATGCTGGAGGGGGACACAGAGATTGCAGGGAGTGGGTGGGGGCTCTGCCTCTGACTAGCCATGAGGCCTGGGACAGGGCTCTGGGACGTTCCGAACCTCCTCTTCACCTGTGGCCTGGAAGTCTAGGACAACACAGGAAAGGCTGCCGGGTCACGCCTCTGCCATACCCGTTCTGGCCACGAGAGGGCCGGTGAAGCACCTTCAGCTGAACTGAGCAGCCCTCAACCCTCTGGACTCACTAGGCTGTGGAAATGGGTGCTCGGGTAGCCCAGCCACCAACAGAGAGGAGACAGTGTCCACAAAGCTCTGACTTTCCCCCAGATGCTTTCCAGTTAGAGGGATCTTACATTGGCACAGAACATCGTAGGGACAAAGTTCTCATGTCTTCCCTGCTAGTGGGTCTGGGGGACCCTCCCTCCATGCCCAGAATAGGGTGAAGGACCAGCAGAAGAGCCCTGGAGAGGAGGAGGGACCAGCACACTAGGAACTCGGGTTGCCTTCCTGCTTTCCATCCCTTTCCACGGCTGCCAGCCCCAGAGAAGTGGGTTCTTAGATTAGTGGGGCATGAGCCCTTTGGGAATTAAAGGGAACTCCCCTGAGTGAAATCAATGTATTCTCAAGATTCACCTTCAATTTCCAGGAGGGTAGAAGCACTGGACCCAAGGTTATGAACCCCTTTACTGGCATGCTGACTTCCCTATAATAATAACTACAGCTAGGAAGGGGGTCACTGACCAGTTCAGGCCTGGGCAGCATATTTTACCCACATCAGCTTATTATTCCTCTCAAGAAACCTGAAGGTGATACCAGCCCCATTCTGTAGATGAGAAAACTGAGTCTCATACTGACAAATTTCTAGACACATATGAACTGCCTAAATCGAATTAGGAAGATGTAGAAAACTTAGACCAAAATCAAATAATGAAATTGAAACAGCAATTAAAAGTTTTCCAACAAAGAAAAGCCCAAGACCAGATGGATTCTCAGCTGAGTTCTACCAGACCTTTAAAGAAGAACTAACACCAGTCTTTCTCAAATTAGTCCATGAAATTGAAAGGGAGGGAACACTTTCAAATGCATTCTTCAACTAGTATAACCCCGATACCAAAACCAGACAAAGACACACCTAGAAAAGAAAACTACAGACCAATAACCCTGTAAAACAGAGATGCAAAAATCCTTAATAAAATGTTAGAAAACCACGTTCGAAAACATGTCAAATACATAATACACACGATCAAGTGGGTTTCATCCCAGGGGCTGCAAGTTTGGTTCAACACGAACAAACCAATAAATATAATTCATCGGTAAGTAGAATAAAGAACAAGAATCATATGATCATCTCAACAGATGCAGAAAAGATCTCTGAGAAAATCCAGTACCCATGCATGTTAGGAACCCTGGGGAAACTAAGGCTAGAAGGAACTTGCCTCAACATTATAAAGGCTATGTATGACAAACCCCAAACCAACATCACACTGAATGAGAAAAACTGAAAGCGTTTCCTGAACATCAGAAACAAGAGAAGGATGTCCCCTTCCACCATTTCTTTTCAATATGGTTCTCGAAACTTTAGCCAGAGCAATCAGGAAGGAGAAGGAAATTAAAGGGATACAAATAGGAAAAGAAGAAGTCAAATTATCTCTATGTACTTAGAGATTCTATATCTAGAAGATCCAAAAAACCCTACCAGAAGACTTTTGGAACTGATAAATGAATTCATCAAAGTAGCAGGATACAAGATCAACATTCACAAATCAATAGCCTTCTTATACTCCAACAGTGATTCTGCCAAGAAAGAAATCCGGAAAACCATCCTATTCACAATAACCTCAAACAAACAAACAAACAAAAATCCTTGGCCATTAATCTAACCAAGGAGGTGAAAGATGTCTGCAATGAAAATTGTAGAACACTGAAGAAAGAAATCGAAGAAGGCCTTAGAAGATGGAAAGAACTCCCATGTTCTTGGATAGGCAGAATTAATATTGTCAAAACCGCCATACTACCGAAAGTAATATTCAGATTCAACGCAACCCCCGTTAAAATATCAATGACATTTTCCACAGAACTAGAAAAAGCAGTCCTAAAATTTATTTGTAAGAATAAGAGACCCAGAATAGCCAAAGCAATCCTGAACAAGAAAAGCAATTTTAGAGGCCTCACGATACCTGATCTCAAATTATACTACAGAGCCGTAGTAACAAAAACAACATGGTACTGGCATCAAAACAGACATGAAGACCACTGGAATAGAAAAAAGACACAAAGACAAACCCACATACTTACAGTCATGATACTTGACAAAGGTGTCAGAAATATTTGTTGGAGAAAAGAGCGTTTTTAACAAATGAATATCCCACATGTAGAGTGAAATTAGATCCCTATCTCTCACCCTGTACAAAAGTCAAATCAAAGTGGATTAAAAACCTCGGAATTAGACCCAAACGTCGAGAATGCTAGAAGAAAGCATAGGCTCAACACTCCAACGCGTGGGCACAGGCACTGGCTTCGTTAACGAGACCCCCTAAAGCTCAAAGAAATAAAACCAAGAATCAACAAGCAGGATGCCATCAAACTAAAGGGCTTTTGTCCTTTTTTTTTTTTTTTTTTTTTTTTGCGGTGCTGGGGATCGAACCCAGGGCCTTGTGCTTACAAGGCAAGCACTTTACCAGCCCCCTAAAGGGCTTTTGTACAGCAAAAGAAACAATTAAGACTGTGGAGAGAAAGCCCACAGAAGGGGAGAAGATCTTTGCCAGCTGCTCCTCAGACAGGGGGTTAATATCCAGAACACATAAAGAACTCAAAGAACATGACTCGCAAATAAACAAACACACAAGCAAATAACCCATCCATCAATGGGTAAGAGAACTGAATAGACGTTTCCCAAAAGAAGAAACACAGATGGTCAACAAATCCGTGAAAAAAATGTTTAACATCTCTAGCGATCAGGGAAATGCAAATCAAAACCACACTAAGATTTCATCTCCAGTCACAGAGGCAATTATCAAGAATTCTCAAGAATGCAAATAATAATAAAAGCTGGCAAGAATGTGGGGGAAAGGGTACACTCATACAGTGCTGGTGGGATTTCAAATTAGCACAACCACTCTGGAAAGCCGTGTGGAGATTCCTCAGAAAACTAGGAATGGAACCACCATATGACCCAGCTAGCCCACTCCCTGGTATTTATCCAAAAGATCTAAAATCAGCTTATGATAGCAATACAGCCACTTCAATGTTTATAGACAGCAGTACAATTCACAACAGCCTAATTATGAAATCAACCCAGATACCCATCGATAGATGAATGGATTAAGAAAATGTGGCATATATACACAATGGAGTTCTACTCAGCCATAAAGAAGAATGCAATTATGGCATCTGCGGGTAAATGGATGGAAATGGAGACCATCATGCTAAGCAGAATAAGACAGACTCAGAAAATTAAGGGTCAAATGTTTTCTCTCATATATGGAAACTAGAGCAAAATTAGGGAAAGAAGGCCAGGGTGGGCTGGAATACCATAAAGAGAGGGAAGGAGTGGGGCAGGAAGTTGGGAGGGAGGAGGGAGGGATGGGAAAGAGAAGGGATATAGGTTGCAGGGCTCCGTTGCTGCAGAACTGGACTCCTTCCCTTTGTACTGAAGGTCCTTCAGTCCTCTGCCTGCTGGTGAGGGCTTAGATGAATGAGTGAATGGATGAATGACCTAGCTACGGGCTCAGGACCGGGCTGTGGGCAGGGTTAGCCAAGGGGAGCAGAGAGCAGGACCACAGGGACCTGGGGCTCACTGGGCCCTGGCCCCCCTCAGACGCTCTGCCCCACAAGGAGCATCAGAATCTCCCTGGCGCCTGCCTGGGCCACCCTGGGCATCTCTAGGAAGGTGTGGCCCAATGGCCGTGGCCAGGGTAGTTAAGGTTGGGATGCGCACTGAGAAGGAGACGCCCTGGATCAGTGACCGCTCTATGTCCCTGCTCCAGCACAGCTGGAAGCAGGTGCTCGGAGGTGGGCCCGGGCTGAGGGCTGGACTGGGAGCTTTCCACATCATCAGAGGCCAGGGGAGCTTGCCTGGCATGCACCAGACCCTGGGTTCCTCCCCTGGCCCTGTGGGGAGAGAAGAGAGAGTGGGGCAGTCCCCGATCGGGCACTGTCTGCTCGCCCGGGGACCTTTCTATGAACTGAAACCACTCTAAAAAGTGTGTATTAATTCAAACAATCAACACTTTTGCACCTTGGCCCTGTAAGAATTTGTCACGAGGACACGATCAGGCCGAGGACAAAGACGCCCGAGTGAGGATGTTCCCTGTGGCACCAAGTGGCCCATGAAGCACCTCGCCATCCAGGCACCGCCTGTAATCGGAATGGTGAGCAGGCTTCCCTGTCCCCAAGCCCCTTACAGCTGGCGACGCCCGGAAGCTGTGCTGAGAGGTGTCCTATGGCCCCATTCCCAGCGGGCCATGCTGGGGGTAAAGGGGCAGATACACCCGCACAGTGCACGTGCCAGCCCTCCTAGACCTTGGCACGCTGAAAGGACCCTTCTAGCAGGCCTCATTCCTGCCCGTACCCTCTGCCCGCCTACGCAGGCGCTCAGGACACGGAGCTCAGGAAGCCAGGCACTTGGCCCTTGAACCAGGTCATGTCCATGTCTGAGCAGTGCCTTTCCTTAGCAAAACAGTGGCCGCGAGACTTCTTCCCAGGAGCCCGCAGGCTCTGGATTGTGAACAAGGAGAACGTCCCCTGGGAGGAAGATGGGCTCACCTGTTGCCCACACCATCGTAAACCCAGTGAGTGGAGCCGATGCCCTGATAGGCCGATGCCCAGTAGTAGAGGCAGGAGTTCACGTGCAGGCTGTAGAGCAAGTAGGCCGTGGTCCTGATGACCCTGCGGGCACAGGCCGGGCGCAGGTGAGGGTCAGGGGCAGCGAGGAGCCCACCCTCTCCTCCCGGAAGCCAGCTTCACAGCTCCCCCCACTGGAACCACGAGGCCCCACCGAGGGCGACACCTTGCCAGCGGGAACCAGCTGGTGGCAGTTAGGATTGGTGGCCCTAAGGGGAACCTTGTCAAGACCCGGGGTTGGGATTGGCCCAGGCAGGAAGGGCTGCCTGTGCAGATGAGTTCTGGGAGAGCGGAGGGGACGGGCATGGAGGGGACGGGCAGAGAGGTGGTGACCTCGAGGCGGGCAAGTCTGAGGGAGGTGCAAGGGGCCTGTGGCCCCGTGCTGTCCACGAGACACCACTGAGTCCCTACAGACCTTCCCCTTCCAGGAGAGCCATGGGGCTTCAGCTCCCCACACTGACCCCAAATGCTGGTGAGCGGCTGTGTCCACCTGTGTGGACCCCTGTCCCAAGTCACAATGGGAGGAAATAGGACATTCCTGACTCTAAAACATAAACATCCCTTCAGAGCAGAGGAGGCTGGGCCAGGAAGAGGCCCTGCTTCCCGTGGTGCTGAGGCCTGGAGGTCAGGGGCAGGAAAGGGGAAGCGAGTGACCGGCTGACCGTGGTAGAGAATGCTCTGTCCTGGGGGTGGGGGTGTGTGTGAGTGTGCATGAGCGTGCGGCGTGCGCGGTCTCACCTGTACACGTAGGCCTTGCTGAGGATGGCTTCCAGGCGGTTGTTAAACTCGAAGAAGGCCATGTACTGGGAGGAAGGAGAAGGTGTCAGGGACAGATCCCGCTGCAGGGCTCCTTCCCCGCCTGCAGGATGAGCCCTTCCTCCTTGAGGGGACGGGGCTGGAAGATGAGCATTCCGAATCAGAGGGCCTCGCCCTGGCCTGGGAGGGCCAGAGGCTGCAGTCGGGAATCTGAGGACAGCGCCTTCCCTTGGAAATCACATGGAATCATGGCTTCACGGTTTGCAGGTGACTTCTGGGGACTCCTAGACCTTCTGAATCCCATATCGAAATTTTTAGGGGCATATGCATCCCAAGTTAGGGACTCTGTTTTAAATGTTTACTTTTAAGGAAAACAATTTCATTAAAATAAATCATTCCTAACACTTCTTCCTTACGTTCTTCAAAGGATTATTTATGGTAACAAAAGTATAACTACTCTTGCTTTTTGGGGGGTGCTAGGGAACCCAGGGTCACTCCTCCACTGAGATACATCCCCAGCCCTTTTTATTTTTTATTTTGAGACAGGGTCTCACAAAGTTGCCCAGGCTAGCCTCAAATTCTCAATCCTCCTGCCTCAGCCTCCCAAGTCACTGAGATTACAGGTGTGTATCACAGCACCAGGCCTAACTACTCCTTTTATTCTATGATTGGCACCTTGTATAACCACCTTATTTACTTATGAAGTGTGTGGTGTTAGCATCTATCTTCCTTCTTTCCTGGGTGCGGGAATGGAGCCCAGGGCTGCCACATGCTAGGCCAGCAGCTAGCACTGGCCACATCCCAGCCTCATAATTTTCCTGACAGAAAGTCTCACTCAGGGAAGTCCAGTAATGTGTCCAAAGCCAATTATGGAAAGTGAGAGTCGACATTTTCTTCAATATATATGTAGTTTTTTAGTTGTAGATGGACACATACCTTTATTTTATTTATCTTTTATGTGGTGCTGAGATTGAACCCAGGCCTCACATGTACTAGGAAAGTGCTCTAACACTGAGCCACAACCCCAGCCCCAAGAGTCAACATTTGAACTCAAAGATCAGACTCCAAGCTCCCAGCTCTTTCTGTTGGGCTATATCCCCTCGAGAATCTTTCAACACATTTAGGTTTTGATATTTGAAAATAGTATCTATGCCAGGCACAGTGGTACACGCCTGTAATCCCAGCCACTCAGGAGGCTGAGACAGGAGGCTCACGAGTTCAAAGCCGGCTTCAGCAACAGGGAGTTGCTAAGCAACTGAGACCCTGTCTCTAAATAAAATACAAAATAGGGCTGGGGATGTGGCTCAGTGGTTGAGTGACCCTGAATTCAATCCCCCATACCCTTCCCCCTCCCCCCCAAAAAAAGAGAAGAAAAAGATAATAGTATCTCTGAAGAATTCCTAAAGGTATGCCAGCTAGCATCCAGGGGCTCATTCCAATTTCCACCCAGAGTTTAAATTGGATGAAGAAGGGCTCTGGGCTCGGATCCCTCACCTCAGGTTCAAATGGAGGCCTCCTCTGAGTCATGCTAATGTCAGGCCTGGGCGTTGCACAGGCTCACTGGGGCTACCTCATGAACAAAGATGTGGATCGCACTTCCACATCTGGGGTAAATCTTGGCCTGCGGACCCAGCCTTCCTCCCTCCAGTGTCTGGCTCTAAAGCAACCTCTGCAGCCCCCAGGAGGCTGGCCTGAGTCAGATAAGAATGGTGCCACATACGGTTTCCCTCTTCCCCTTGGCAGCCAGGAAGCTCAGAGGCAGCTCCTGGGCTCAATTTCACCAGGGTTCTTACATTCCTTCTATTTTCTCTGCCCTATTTCTCTGGGTTATTGATGTTATTACATTTCCCTTTTGTGTAAATCCCCCCCCCCATTTATTATTTTTGGGAAAGGTACCAGGCATCACATAGGAAAAGAGATGAATTTAAATGGTTGGCTGGCAAAATTCATTTGGGGGATCCCAAGTGCTGAGTGGCTGTCTATCCTGGTGACATTAAAGGACTCCAATGTCAATTGCCAGGTCTCCTATGTCAGGCAGACCCTCCCTGGGACCCTGGTTCTACCCAGTGAGTGGCAGGCTGAACAACTGGACTGACACTGAGCACCAACCAATGAAGATGAGCGGTGGGCGGGGCCTTCACATCCATCCTGGCACTTCCCCCTCCTGCAACCTTGGGTGCATCACCCAGCACCTCCAAGTGCGAGTGCCCCATCTTTTAGGTAGAGCCCATCATAAGCAGAACCCCACTCTTGATCAGCTCTTAATTACTGAAAGAATAAAGCAGGAGACAGAGCGCCTGATCCAAATCCTGACCCGCTCTTTCTGTGTGCCCTGGGGCAGGTTCCTCAGGCTCTGAGGACGCCCTAACGACCCACGTGGCAGGGTTGGGGAGCCAGCGTCTGGTTAGCTCCTGGACCAACACCTGGCAGCGGTGCCCCGGAATCCAGACATGCGAGGAGTGGGTGCGTTTCCCCTGGCCACCTGCGAGGACGCCTCCCTCCCCAGGCCCCTGGGGGCGGACCTTGGGGGGACATTAAGATGGCAGCGCCTTGGTGCAGAGCGCAGAGCACGGGGGAAGGGAGGCTGCGGGTCTTACCTTTAAGCAGCGGGGAAAGCGGAGGAGGGGGTTCAGGCCGAATTTCAAGTAGAGGAAGTCCAAGGGCAGGAGGCAGAGCAGGTCCATCTGAAGGCCGGGGGCCACCGAGGTGTGCAAAATGAATAACCCAGGGCTGAGCATGAGCGGTGAGGGGCGTCTCCACGTCCATGGGAAGTGAGCTCAGAGGCCCCAGGAGGGCCTCAGTTGGGGGACAGAGTCCCAACCAACCAGCCCCTTGACTTCAACCTCAGTAGAAGCCCGCGGGGCGGCTCTGTTACCATGACCACAGCTACCATGGGCTATTGGGAACCAGCAGGAGGGACTGACCCACTGAAAGGTGGCCTTATGGGCCCCCATCCTGTGTGGCCTCTGGGGCCTTGTGGCCTGGAGGATATTCCCACAGGAGATGGATGGCACCACATCCCTCCACATAGGGCCCACCATGTCCTACGCGTGCCCAGGGTACCAGGCACCAAGTCTAGCACCCTGGCACACACCTTAAATCGGCGGGACTTCAGGTAGTTATTTCGCATCTCCTTTTTGTCCATCTGAAAGAAAATGGAATAACGATGGAGACGTGGGTGAGAGCTCAGGCCCAACCTGCGGAAGCCAAGGGGAGTCCTCGAAGAGCCCCTTTCCTCCCAGCAACTGCCCACGTGGCCCCGGAGCCAGAGAGGACCAGCTGGGGAGGGCCTTGTCCAGGGCCACCCAGCTGACTTCTTGGGCTGATCCGACCAGCCAGGAGGTTGGCCTGGGAATTTTCTTTCCCCTAAGTTGTTTTAGAGGCAAAACCTTGACTTGTTCATACTCGGTGGAGCCGGTGCTGCTGTTGTGAAATTGTAGTTTCTCTGCTGTGTTGGGATGGAACCCAGGGCCTGGGGCACTCGGCGGCACCCCCAGCCCTTGGTGTGAAATTTCAGGAAGTGGCTTGCACAGGGACATGGGGGACTAGGTCACCTGCTTTTTTTATTTTTGCAGGAGCGGGGATTGAACCCAGGCATGTTTTACCACTGAGCTGCTTCCCCAGCCCTTACTAATTGTTTGCACATTCTTTATTGGTGCATTACAGTTGTACCTTATGGTGAGATTTGTTGTTACATAGTCGTCCATGTTCACAATAAAACAATATAATTTGGCCACTCCTCGGCACTCCCCGCCTCCGCCCCGCCCCCATTCCTTTCTCTGTTCTACTGAGCTCCCTTAGATGTTCATGAGTTCCCCAATTTCTTTTCCTTTTCCCTCTCTAGCTTCCACATGGGAGAGAAAACATATGACCCTCGACCTGAGTTTGGCTTATCTCGCTTCACATGATGGTCTCTAATTCCATCCATTTTCCTGCAACTGATATGATTTGTTTTGATGGTTGAATAAGACTCCATGGTGTATACATCACATTATTCATTCATCTGTTGATGGACAGCTAGGCTGGTTTCATCGCTTGGCCTTTGTGAATTGTGCTGCTGTAAAGGTGGGTATGCGTGTATCACTGTAGTGTGCTAGCTTTAATTCTTTGGGATTATACCACCAAGGAGTGGTATAGCTGGGTCGTATGGTGTTTCCATTCCTAGTCTTTCCGGGAACCTCCACACTGATTTCCATAGTTGTACCAATTTATAGTTCCACCAACAGTGTAAAAGGGTTCCTTTTTCTCCACGTCCTCTCCAGTATTTATTATTGTTTGTATTCTTGATGACTGCCATTCCGATTGGCATGAGATGAAATTTTAGTATATTGTTGGTTTGAATTTCCCAGACTGCCAGTGAGGTTGAACATTTTTTCATATATTTGTTGGACATTGGTATCTCTTCTTTTGACAAGTATTTGTTTAATTCATCTGTCCATTTCCCTGGCTAAATTGCTGAGGATGGCCTCAAACTTAGGATCCTCCTGCCTCAGCCCTCTGAGTTGCTGGGATTACAGATGTGCACCACTGCATACAGCTCTTTTTTATTTTTTATTTGGAGACAGGGTCTTACTAAGTTGCTGAGGGTGGCCTTGAACTTGCAATCCTCCTGCCCCCATCTCCTGAGTTGCTGGGATTACAGGTGTACACCAACACACCAGCTGTCACCTGTTTTTGATAAGTCACAGTCAGGGCCTTGGTTTCCTCCCTGGTAAGCAGGAGCTGGCCCAGAGCTCAGGGTCTCAAACTGGTCCAAGTGGCAGAGCAACAGCACACTCTCTGCAGGAGCCCCAGGCTGTGCTGGTTGCCAGCAGTTACGTGAGCTGAGCGCCCTGCATCATCTCAATCTGCACAGCAATGCCACCAAGTGGGAACTATTACCAACCCCATTTTACAGATGAGGAAGCCAAGACTCAGAGGCAATTCAGTTAGGATTTTGTTGTTGCTGTCATTGTTGTTGTTGTTTGGTGCCGGGGATTGAACTCAGGAGCACTTGACCCCTGAGCCACATCCCCAGTCCTATTTTGTGTTTTATTTAGAGACAGGGTCTCACTGAGTTGCTTAGTGCCTCACTTTTGCTGAGCCTGGCTTTGAACTTGAGACCCTCCTGCCTCAGCCTCCAGAGCTGCAGGGATTACAGGCATGTGCCACCACGCCTGGCCTCAGCTAGGATTGAACAGTTCATGTGACCTAAAGGCTATTCCCTGGACTCCTTCTCCATCCTTAATTCCACTGAGTGGTCTAGGAGCCACTTCACCTGTGAACGATATTGGATGTGTGTAATTAGAACACACGCAGGCAGCTGCTCCTGAGATCATCTTACTCATTTCATCATCTATCACAGCATCAGGGGTCAGTCCCCCAAAGGCTCTGACTGGGGATTCAGCCCCGGTCACCCTCTCCACCAGCCTGTGACTCACAATGATGTCGCCCCCTCGGACGAACTGCAGGCGTATCTGGAACACAACGATGTCCAGGAGGTAGATGAGGTCGCACAGGTAATCCATCAGCAGCCAGAGGTGGATGTTGTCCGGCGTCTGGTAGGGGAAGGCCCAGCGCACAGGGATCAGCCAGCAGTTCCAGTTCCAGGCCAGCACCACGAAGAACAGCCACAGGATATACATGAGGTCTGCGGGGAGGGCGGGGGGAGCCGGCTAGAACCAGTCGGGGAGTGGGGGGGGACCCTCAGCCTACCACGAGGCCAGGTGGGGCTTCTGGCTTTCCAGGGGTCTGCCCCTTCTCCAAGTACGTAGGGCGCTTTTGTAACAGCATGGGTGAAACTTTCTGTGCTTTAAGGGCAAATCCCCCCAGGCCCTAATGAAGTGCACACTGAGGAGTCACAGGGGCAATTATTAGATAATAGACACCTAAGTAGAAACGCCTTTGGCTTTCATTCCTTTTGAAAATTTTCTAAGAAGATAATTCCTGCCTTAGTAAGCAATAACCGCAGGATGGACAGATTAATGGACAGACAGGGGGGTGGGTGGATGCATGGACAACGTAGGTCTCCTAGTCATTTTAGAAGCCCAGGGGACACCAGGATTGGAGTCTAGCCCTCTAAAAGACTTCCTTTGTGACCTTGAGAAAGTCACTCTCTGGCATCTGCCCTGCTCTTCTCAAAGTCACAGGAAAATGTCAGACAAAAGAGGCAGGGAGGGCCTTTGTAAACTGTAAAGTGCTGTCACGTACGAAGTAGCGTCACTCAAGGACTATGGCATGGGCCTAAAGGGATGAGAGAGGAATTCGCCTTGGATGTGGAAGAACCCTTCCCCTCTCGCTGAGAGCAGAAGGACTTCGTGAGGCAGAGCAGCAAGGCTCGGCCAAGAGTCTGGAGTCCTGGGTCTGGGCTGACTCACTGTGCTTTAGGCTGGATGATTCCTCTGTGCCTTACTTTGTCCACCCGTAAAATGGGTGTGACCTTGTGTTCCCATTCCAGCAGCTTTTGTTGCTGTTTATTCTTAAGAATCCAGCGAGTAAGTGTGGAATCACTTTGAAAAGAGGTCACGAACCTGGGAGGACCCTGGCCTCACCCGATCCCCCCCACTCTCTTCCCCTGAAGCGGGGTGGCAACTCACTGGTCAGCGGATCGATGCTCTGGGGGAACTTGTACTTCTTCCAGGGGCGCCGCTTGAACTTGCAGCAAAGCATGTCACAATAGTGTTCCTCCTCCACCTGCTCGGCTTCCGGGGGCTTCGCGGCTGGGGCTGGCTCTGGGGCTTTCTTGGCTGGGGCTGAGGGATGACGTGGGTGACCACCCAACCCAGCCCTGAGAAGGGTCGCAACCCACAGACCCTGGAACCAGACTGAGGGGTCTTCCCACAACCTGCTGCAAGCCTCTGTGTGTGGAATCCAGCGTGCTCCCCTGAAGCGCCCCCCAGCTCCCCTGAAGCATCTCCCGAGCTCCCTCTGCAGCAGCCCTCCAGGGACTCTTATCAGCTATGACATTGAACTGCTTCTCAGGAGCCACCCCAGTGAGGTCCTCCTGGGCAAGGTGACCCTTTCAGCTCAGGGTGCACTTGCCTATGTGTGGACCCCCTGGCTGCCCTCTGGGGATTTTGTACCCAGGGCCCTCCTGTCCAGGGGCAGAGCGCAGAAGGGCCCAAAGAAATCAGGGAAATATTGCTCAGGCTTCTCAGAGCAGAAATCCTGGCTCCTTCATCTCTGCAAGGGAGACTCAGTGGGCTCTCACCACCTGCCTGAGCAACTACCCTGCTGCTTTGGGTCACTGGGGGCTTGTTGCTTACAGGTTCAATATGGCTATGTTTCTAGCTTTAGGACTGTGAAGTCAGGGTCTGGTAAATCCATTGTGGGCAACTTGAGTTCCAAAGCCCTTCTCTGGAAAGATCTAGAAAACTTTCCTGACAAGAAATCATGATTCTTATTTCCTCCTAAATCTTTGAAAAAAAGGAAATATTCAGGTGGCCCCATAAGAACTTTTGAGGCACTGATGAATCTGAACAATAAGACTGTCTGCTGCCACAGCAGACTGTGGACACCATCTGAGTGTGACCATGAGACACAGCCCCAGGCTGGACCCCCACCTACCAGTGGGAACGGGGCAGAAGGGTCCACAAGGCAGTTGCTCTCGTGAGCAAGTTTGTGCTCATAACTTTGATCTTCTTTCCCTCCCAGATAGAGAACCTGTATCCACACGGCCCCAAGTCCAGAGCACAGGGATCTGGGCTTCTCCTCTGTATTCCAGTTATCCCCTTGGGGCCCCCTCACCATTAGTTGGCAGGGACTTAGGGGATCCCACCCTCTCTCTGGCCAGGTGGACCACCTGCAGCCCTGACTCACAGGGCTTGGGGCTCTCCTCATCGGAGGTGACATCGGGGTCGATGAGCTTCTCCTTCACCTTCTCCGTCCGCTCCTTGAAGAGCTTTACCAGCTCCTGGAGCCGATCGTTGATGATGGCACTGTTCTGGCTGGCCGTGGAGGCTGCCCGGTCCTGGCCACTGGGGGAACGGTACACAGGCTGAGCAGAAAAGGACCCTGTGCCCAGCCAGAGCTGGGCCGTGTCTGGGTCTCACCTTCCAGCATCCTGCCCCTGCTTCCCCAACAGTAGAAATGAGACCCTCTCCACTTTCTCTCAGGAGGAAATTCAGCAGGGGAATCATGCCCAGGTGCTCCGGCCCCGTGTGCAGAAAAGGTACCTAGGTGTCTTTGATTCAGAAGCCCAGTTCCGAAAACAACCTTTCATTCCATTTGTAGTTGAGGGAGAAAGTTTTGGAACGCAGTTCAGAGTTCAGCAGAATCGGGCGTTTAGACCCAGCTCAAGGTTCCCCTAAGATACGTGTCTGCCGCAGCACAGAGAAGGGCCAGGTTCAGGGACATAGGAAATAACTGGTAGGAGAGGCAGTGAAGGCACACGAGAGATCTCTGTACTTACAGGATCAGAGTTTATGCACTGACAGCAAAAGAGAGACAGAAGGAATGAAAGCCACCGGCTTTCCATCAGCATGAGGTGTCTGCCCTGGAAGGGGCACCCACAAGTGGCTGGGATCAGCTCGCTAAGCCCACTTTACTAGCAGGGCTTGCAGATGTCACACGTCAAGGTACAGAAACTCAAGTCAACCACCACTCTTGTGCTGAACCAAGGACATGGGCCTGAGAAGAGGTGGCATGCAGGTATGGCAGACACAGGAGTGCTCCCTGGCACCTGCTCTCTCCTGTGCTGAGTAGTGGCTGGGATGGAGCCACCCAGCCTGGAACTTCACTTCCAGGGGAGAGCTCACCATCGGAACGTGAGTAGATACAGGACATGCAACTCCAGGGCTCCTTGCTGAAGAGAGGCCTGCGGTTGTCCCTTCCTGATGGTGACCAGTGGGAACTTGGAAGCCACATGGAAAAAGTGGCAGAGCCACTGTCGCCTGGGTCATTAAATGACTGCATACAGCAGAGCCTCCCACTGACCTGAAACATTCAGCTAGTGTCATAACTAAGACATATGAGACTGTTATTGTCCCGTCACCACTGAACCTTTAGGGAGTATTTGTTACAGCGGCTTAGCCTAACGAATACATGGGTGTCTATGTTGACCTCTTTGTGGGATTTCAAAGATAATTGGTGTGTGTGTGTGTGTGTGTGTGTGTGTGCGCGCGCGTGTGCGCGTGTGCGTGCGCACAGTGCTCGGGATTGAACCCAGGCCTTTTGCATGCTAGGCAAGTGCTCTACTACTGAACTACATCCCCAACTCTTTATTTTATTTTTATTTTGAGACAGGGTCTTGCTCAGTCACCGAGGCTGGTCTCAAACTCACAATTTCCTGTCTCTGCCTCCCAAGTAGCCACTGTGCTAATAATAAAAATAAATAATGATTTTTTATTATTTTACCTGACTTATGCCATATTTTCTGAGACTCAATCCTGATCCTAACCTACCCTACTGTATCAAATGGGTGCTAAAAAGGGCAAGTGAACTATGGGTGAGGTTTAGGGGTTTTCCTGATTCTCCATCTCTGATGACTTTTCTATAACTCTGTTAAGCACAAATGGCATAAAGTCATGAATAATTTAAAAAAATAAGACCAGAAGGAGAAAGGCAAGCCTGGCATCTCCTGTGGCTCACCTGGCTCATGGCTGCTGGGCGCATGGCAGGCATCCGGGTATCCAACATGCACCAGGGCCACTCAAATCCTTCAGAAACACCTCCCATTGACCCAGCCTTGGGACAATTAGATGCCAGAGATCCCAGACCCAGTGCCATTACTGCAGTTTCTAACCATGTTTTGCATATAAGGCACAGCAGAATCCTCAGGGAGCTGGCGGGAATGTGGATCCCCAGGGCTGTGGCCTGAGGCTCTCAGCCAGCAGAACTTCACAGGCCTGGGGAGCTAAGTTTTAATAAGCGTCCAAGATGGGGCCCACTGGAGATCCCGTGTCCTGTCTGTTTCCAATGACCCTCTTGAGGTCATTGTGAGTACTGCTGGCTGTTCACAGAGCTGGACCCAGAGTCGCAGTCCATTCTGCAGAGTTTGCAGGACTCCGGGACCAACCAGGAGCAGCCTGGGCAGAAGACCCAACTGCCTTACTGCTCCAAAGCCCCTGGAAGAAGTAGTTTCCCCAAAGCATCCATCCTCTAAAATCATCCACACTGCCCCACCTCCTCGTGGGTCCACCCCACCCAGCCTTCGTCATGTGAGACCCAAGGGGTGGCCCACTCACTCGGCCTCCTGTGGGGTGGTGGGGTCTGACCAGGCCACCACTGGGGACTCAGCTGGAGACAGTGCCTTGAGTTCTTCTTCCTCATCCTCATGAGAGGGCAGTTTCTTCCTGCAAGGATACAGACAAGCAAGGTGCCTTCAGCGAGGGCGAAGAGAAATGACTTTGAGCCTGAGGACCACCTCCAACCAGTTCTTAGGTAGAGGATGGAGGGCAAGGGGATGGTGCTGCCAAAGGGTCCTCATTTTGCTGGAGGGAGGCAAACAGGAAAAGAGAAGGACGCCACCACCCTCGGACCTCGGCCTTGGCAGCTGCTCATCGGCCTGGCAGAAGGGTGAGCACACGGACTGGGTATCAGCCAGCCCCGCCTCTGACCAGGGCATGACCTTGGCAAATTACTTAAACTCTCTGAGCCCCTCCATTTCCCCTCTCTATAAAACAGGGCTAAATCTACAGGACTGTGAAGGGCACTTGGGTCTCACATGGATGGCCTTTTCCTTACCGCTTCCAGTTCAAAGTCTCCCCCTCTGTTCTCTGTCCTGCACCCTTTTGTGGTATGACCTTGGGCAAGTCCCACCCTCTCCTGAATTCCAGGTTTTCTATCTGAATAAATGAAGACTAAATTATCCAGGGGTCCCCTGTCATTCAGAAAGGTCAAGTCTGCCATAGAATGCTGCATTTTGGAGCTAGTCGCATCTTGGCTGATGGTGTCTAGGCCTGAAAACCACCTGAATCTCAGGGACAAGAAGGTTCCTGCCCAGCCTGCCCCTGGCCTGAGGTCCGCAGGTTGGCATCTGGGTGATCTGATGGGGTAAGAGAGGTGCCTTTGATATTATTTGACATTGGCAGCTTAGGGGTGAATTCTTTGGATTTTTCCCACCCTTTGTCTCAACAGTGAGAATGATTTGCTTGGCTGGGTTACCCCAAAACCTGGGAAAAGAGGAAAAGAGATGAAGAAAGAAATTTCTTAACATCAACAAGGAAGCCAGCCCCAGAATTAGAGAAAAAGTCCTGCTCAGGATAAAGTAGAATGAGTTGACATTGAAGCATAAAGATAATTCTGGAGGACCTGCCCAGTCCAGTGTCTACCACTGGGAACGGCGTTTTATGGGTTAATGAATTAGGTGCTGGTGGAGAAGAACTGTCATTTCTTAAGGACTTGTATTACCCTATGAAACATAAAATATGGTGTTAGCATGTGAAACCAAGAGCTGGGGACATGGATATGAGCATCGGCACATGAAGGCTGGACTATCCCCGCAGGCCGAGTGTCAGAACGACGGTGACGTGAAGATGAGCCTTCGGCTCTTGAACCCGAGTGTGCGGTGGTTACACACGCAGCAAGACCTACACAGGAAGGTCGACTTTGGCATCACAAAGACAGATTGTCGGTTGGGAATGGCAGGACCAGAAAATAGTTAGAGAGGGGGCCCTGCTGCGGAGTTGGGGTACAGTGCGCAGGACTCAGTTTGGTGAACAGAGACTGTGACTCAGGTCTGACACTGTGGAAGCAAACGGGTGTGGCCGGGCTCTAGAAAAGAGGCTCTGGGACCTGGACTTCCAAGGAAAGCCCGCGATCGCCTCCCACCAGGGCGCTCACTTCTGTGGGGCTCAACCAGAAATGGAATCCGGGAGGAGAACCTCGCCTTGTAACCGGGCCAGATGAGGACCTGCAGCTAGTGCCCTGCACCCAGGGGGAAGCTGGACTCTCCAGCCTGGTCCCCACCCCCCAGTCCCCTGCTGCAGAGCTGGAGAAGCCTCCCTCTGGCCCTGCCCTGGGAGACCTGCCCAGAGCAGCCGGAACCTGCAAACCCTCCCAGGAAGCTCACGTCAGGGGAGGTTCCTGCTGGACAGCAGGACACTAGGGGCGGGGCCAAGCCCTCACCTACAGGTGCGACAGTCACGTGGCACTCAGATGGAGGCTTGCCAGCCTTCTGGGCCTGCCCTCCCACTTTCACAATAGCTGGGAGGTGGACATAAGCTACCTGTCCCCCCGTGGGTGAACAGTGTAGCACGGCACCGTGCATCAGCGTTCAGTCTCGAGGGGAGATACAGGCACGGCCATGACATGGCTCTGTGCCTCGTGAAACAGAACAGTCACAGAAGAACAAACTGCGTGCTCCCACCGGCTCCAGGTACCTGAAGTAGTCAGCTCGTGGAAACAGAAAGCAGGCTGGAGCTGGCCAGCTGAGGGGTGGGGAAGGAAAGAGCTGGTGCCCTTCAAGGTATGGAGTTTCGGTTTTGTGAGATGGAAGAGTCCAGAGAGCCGCTGTATCACGATGTGCATATCGTTAACTGTATTCTACATTTAAAATTTGCTTTAAGAGGGGCAAAAGACCTGGCAATTTATAATCATATGTCAGTCTAACTAAACACACTAAACAGCATCTTTCCAAAAATAAAAGGGAAGTACAAATTCGTTCTGTCGCTTTCATTATATATTGTCATCTTATTGATTATACTGTCATAGCTGAGGGCATTTGGGGCAGGGCCTCCTGTGAGAGCCCCTATAGAAAGGAATCAGGAGAACCAGGAGAGGGCGTCACGGTGCCAGCGTGACACCAACTTGCAGTGTGACTCAGCCAGCTGCTTCCCCTCTCTGGCCTCAGTCTCCTCATCTGTCACATGGATACGTGGTACAGTGCTCAGGAAAGCCCAAGAGAAGCATGAAAGGTAACCTGTGGGCCCCTGGGGCCGTGCCAGGGACCGTGAGGGTGTCGGATTTGGCAGGCGAAGGTGGTAGCTGCTCGGGGGCCTTCTCCTCCACGATGAGGGGGCAGCTGTCTGCCTCGGTGTCTTCCACCTGCACCTCTGGGTGATCTTTTGTGGCAGGCACTTGGGGAAAGGAAGACAGGAAGAGAGTCAGCGAGAGAGAAGCCACGGTGGCCTTCACGAATGTCCCCTTTCAGCTAAGGGCACAACCTGGCCACCAGCCTGCCACGTGCCCCACTGGCAGCTCTCAGCAATGATTCATTCTCAGTGTGTTCCTGGTTTTTTCTCTCTATGGCAAGCAGTGCTGGTTTTCCATTAGAAGAGTAATGCAAAATTTCAATGACATTAATTAAATTGAGAAGAGAATCAGTTACGTGAGGCATAAGAAGCAAGTAAAAGGAGAGTTGGCCCGAACAGGACAACAGGTACGGGGGACCCAGGGTGTGGGAGCCGGGGGCTCCTGGAGTAGAAGAGTTAAGGCTCGCCCACCAGGGGATGCAGCCCGCGGCAGCACCTCGTGTTGCGGAGACCATCTGAGTGCCACCTCGACTCAGGGGAGAGAGGGGTCTCCTTGTGAAGTGCTCCGTCCCACCACCTGGCCTGTCTCAGGGGCAGCTCTGCACAGGGTCCACCCAAAATAGCAAACCCATCAAAGGGAGAGTCGATAGGTCCGGTTTGAGCTAAAGCAGAAGGTGACAGGGGTCTGTCCAGAGGTGCCAGTATGTCCTTGAGCACTTTCATCGGCCAGTGAGCAGCAGTAGCTGAAAGCCACTGTGGGGACCTTGTGACAAAGGGATCCAGACAGGCCCTCCCTCTGCGCTCTCCGTGAGCACACCCTCCTCCTGGCCCGCCTGGAGTGGGATTTGCTGAGCAGATATTAACAGTCCTCAGAAAGCCTACTCTCAAGATCAGTAGATTCTGTCTGCAGTGGGTCCCGCTTTACTCTTTTATTATTCCCCTTCTTTTAATGTCCTCACCCCAAACTGCTAGCTCCTTGCCCAAGCTCCATAGCCCAGAGATCTGAGAAAGCGTGTTGTTCAGACTACAGTGCAAATGATATTTTAAACCCTGATGATCTGCAGAAAGCAATGTGTAATGCAAAGAAATAGATTGCTAAATGCAGAATTTTAGGCATGGTCAGGAGACTGAACCCTCTCACGTTGCCACCACAAAGCAAGAAGGAGCCTTGATCAGCAGAGGAAGAGGGAGTGTTTTCCCTGAGCACAGTCCCACACCCTGGCCACAGCACCATGCAAGAAGACAGCCCAAGCCATGCGCACGCTGCGGGCTCCAGCCTGCTGGACGGCTGAGATTAGATCGCACTACCTAGGCGACGGATGGAACTCCTGGTCTCCTTGGCGAAGCTGGAATTGGACAAGGCCGTTCTCCGGGTGACGAGGACAGGGATGCGGGTGATTGGGGGGCGGTAGCTGGGCACATTAGGGAGGTGCTCTGTCAGGTTTGGGGGTGCAGGCCTGGGGGCCACCTGACCAGGCGGCTGGTCCTGGACCAGGCGATTCAGCTCCATGTCCTGGCCTGGCTTAGCCATGGTGCTGGAGCCGGAAGGTCTCGGGCAGAGGTGTGACCCTGGGGACTGCAATCAGGAGCAGAACAGGGGAGGGGTGTAAGTGGGGCTCCTCCCCTCGGCACCAGCACAGAGCAGCGTGGCCACCTGCACTGTCCAAGGTCTGAAGCACCCATCACTCTTATTCCTGAAGTTCAGCATCAAAAGTGTCATCCGGTCATGTGGCCAGGCCACAGCAGCCCCAGAGCCCCTGACTCCTCTCTCTCCACTTACTAACTACATACAGCAGCACGACCCATCTCAGACTCAAGGAAAGTCAGAACCCCAGAACGCAGGACCAGATGCTTAGAACCAGAATCCCGGATTGAAAATATTCTTAGCCCAGTAGAACTGACCAGTCCAAAGAAACGCTGGAGGCAGATCAGTTTCACTCCTGGCCAGAAGCAGTCCCCTTTCCTGGGGCACTGGGGCCCCAACTGTACTGCAAGTGGAATCAGGGAGCAGCCAGTGTGTCCAATACCCAGGCCTGTGGTCCCCTGGGACCTAATTCAATGGTCAAGATGGAGGCCTGGCATGAGGAATTTTAAAATCACCCCCAGAATTCCAAGTTTGAGAACCAGGGCTCAAGGCCATTGGCTTTTCAAACACTAATGTGCAGAGCGATGGCCAGAGGACCTTGCTACACGTGGATTCTGACTGGGCTGGTCTGGGTGGACCTGGGGCTCTGCATTCCTCACCAGCTCCCAGGTGGCATGAAGCTGCCCGATCTAGATCCAGGCTCCTGAGTATCGGTGGACAGATGGCAGTGACTCGGTGCTTCTCGAGGGTGGCTTCCAGACCTCCTGCTTCCCAATACCTGGAGCAGGGGCTGAACCAGTCCCACTCTGCCTGCTGGACTTACTCAGCTACGTGGAGGCCCAGCGTGGGGCCTGGACTTAGTAGGTTTCCTACGGATGAACACTGAACTTCACAGAGACGCTTGGCAAAGACCAGCTGAAGGGCAAACTGGGGACACCCAGGGTTAGGACCCCAGCCCAGTACCATCTCCGTGGCTGGCTGGGACACGAACATCATCATCTCTACTACTGTCTCCTCCCTCTGTACCAGCCATGATGCTGAGCACCTTCAATCTGCCCAACAGACTTGGAGCTGGGTACTGGATTCAGGAGTCAGGATTCTGAGGGGTCACAGAACTGGCTTCGGGTCACACAGCAAGGAAGGGGAGAAAACTTCAGGTTGTGCCTTGACCTTGGAGCCAAATTTGGTATGCACAGCCTCAGTGGTGCCATCTGTGCAATGGTCTGTCTGTCTGGGTGCTGCTCAGTCCCCTGGACTCTCCCCACACCCATTCTTTATTTTTTGGGGGGAGGGGGACTAGGGGTTGAACTCAGGGGCGCTCGACCACTGAGCCACATCCCCAGCCCTATCTTGCCTTTTATTTAGAGACAGGGTCTCACTGAGTTGCTTAGGGCCTCACTTTTGCTGAGGCTGGCTTTGAACACGCAATCCTCCTGCCTCAGCCTCCTGAGCTGCTGGCATTACAGGTATGCACCACAGCAACCTGGCTCTCCCCACCATTCCATTCTTGGAGCTCTCAGGAGTAGGGGTACACTGGGCTCAGCCCTGAGAGCTCGGCAATCGGGACAAGCCCAGAGACAGAGTGTCCAGGGGCGCCATTTGCAGGCTGGGGTCCCGCTGTCCCTCACTTACATTCTGCTGTATCTGAGCTAAACCCTGGTGGCAGGACCCAAAGCTGCACCCCCTGAGAGGCCATGGCAGGGGCAGAGGTGGGGGCTAGGGCTTCCCCATTCCAGCCAGAGTCCGGGGGTCTCCTGCCATTTCCCTAGGACCTGTGGAAGATGTCATCCAGCCATGATAATGTGGCCCAAAGACACGGAGGATGGGCTTTGCTGAGGTCAGGGAGGTGGACAACAACTTGGAAGGAGGTGGAGGGAGAGGCGGAGAGGCCGCCGCCTGAAGGGAGCCCGACATTCTCATGCAGCCTTCCCCACCAACACCTACCTGCTGAGCTGGTGGCCCCCGCCTCCTCCGGAAGCTCCTGCAAAAATACAGAGGGAGCAGTGCTGGGCCGGCCCCTGGACACCTTGGCCGTCCTCACGGTCCCTCATTCTACTCTTGCCCTGCCCAGCCGGTCAGGCCCTGCTGGCCTGGCCCCTGGGGCACCTGGAAGGTGGCCTAGAGCCCGAGGAGGGCAGTGCACAGGAAGGCCCAGGCCCTGACACGGGGACAGCCTGTTCCTAGGGGCACCGAGCAACCAAAGCAGACCCCGCCACCCGGACAGCACTTCACAGGGCGGGACCCCTTTTGGATCCTCCTACAAACTGTGGAGGCCTTTATAGCCCCTACAGGTGGCCACTGAGGCCACATAGCAAGGTGGACGTAGCTCCACCTGACCCCACCCATGACCAAGGTCCCTCCTGACACCATCTGACCATCTGAGTGGGACCCTCCACACACTCCCCTCACCAGCCCCAAATCCCATAAGGAGCACGGACAGGCCCCAGCTCTCCGGCAAGGCCAGCCCAGGACCCAGGGGTTCCCCGTACCTGGAATGAGGCCTTCGGGGGCGGCTTCCCGCCTCCTCTGCTCTGGTCCACACTCGCCCGCACCAGCAAACAGCTATCCAGCAGGACACTGCGGCTGGGGGGCGGGAGGGGAGGACCAGGTTAGGAGTTTCACCAGTCCAACCCTGCTGGGCTCGAAGCTCTGGGCCAGGAACTGGGGGCAGAATGTCCCAGACCAGGCCCTTGTCCCCATCAGGCACCAGGGCAGTGTCCTGCTGACCATCACTCTGAGACACAGGCTCAGCAAGGGACTTGAGAAATAAGCCACAGCTCTCCTAGGACGGAGGGCTTCCCAGAGGAGGTGGCCTGAAAGCTGGGATCAAGGATGAGGATTTTAAAACCAGGAACAGGAAGCCAGGACCGCATGTGGCAGGAAGAGCACAGAGGAGGGAGGGAGGTGACATCCCCTGGGGTGTGGGCGGGAGGCACTGCATAAGGTTCAGGATTCACGCCCAGGAATTGCCCCTGAGTCTCCAGGCAACATAGTGGTCAGGCAGAGCAGGGAGCATAAGAAAACAAGGACCAGAGAGTTGAGTTCACCAGCACAAAAATCACACAGCAAATTTTCCCAAACCACACAAAACTCATCTCCAGGCCCTGGCTGTTTCTGTGCTTTGAGGTCAGTCACACACAACTGTGGAAGCTTTCAGTGGCCATTGACCCAGGCAGCAGGCACACAGGAGTGACCGGGTCAGAGTGAGCCACGGGGCAGGGAGCTCTGTGGCAAGTGGGGAGCCCAACACTACTTGCATAGCGCCCCCACTCGACTGGGAATGAATCTTGCAATTTTCAAGAGAAGCCTGAACTACAAGTTTTGAAGGTAGAATTTCCTGATATTTAGATGCCAATAACTAATTCCAATTAATTTGAATATTATTATGTAGGTATTTAAAAAAAGAGCCTTTCTCCAGACAAAATCAAGCCCTTAGACGTCTAAGGATAACCTCTGCGTTAGAGGCTGCGTCAGAACCAGGGGCTGATGAGACTTCTGCAGTTGGGGTTAGTCGAGCTTCTGAACGGCCCCGCCTCAGCCCTTGGTCCCTGTCTCCAAGAGGCTTATTTAAGATGCTCTGGGGTGTCCACCACCCGGAAGGCCCAGGTTCATTCTTGTCTACCCAGGAGGCCTAATCTCAGCCTTCTCGAGGCGGGTGAGGAGGTGGGGACAGGAGCTAGCCAAGTGGGTTCCATCCAGCCACCAGGGAGCAGGAATCAGCCCCCATCACAGTGTGGGCCGCTGGCCAGGCGCTGCGCCAAGCACTCTGCCCCGAGTGTCTCCCTGACTCTTCCTGCAAACAACCCCGAGGGACCAGAGCTGTGGCTGAGACCATTCCAGCTCAGAAGACAGAGGCTCAGAGAGGCTCAATGGCTGGTCCATGGTCACACAGCCTGTAACAAGGAGAGCCTGGAAAAGTCGTAGGTGCCTCAGACCCCAAAGCTGTGTGCACCTCTCAGTTCTGCTGCCCACCTCTGAGCAGCAACGGGGCCCCACGTGACACGAGGAGTGGGACAAGGGTTTGAATGACATAGTGCCCAACTCACATTATTTCCCTTCTCTGTGTTGACATTTCCACTCTCAGGGTAATGCTCCCCACTTTGCCTGGCACAAAATTGATTTTTTGATAGCGTCAAGTCACAAGAGCAGGGCCATATTATGACTTTCATGGGTCCTGAGCACATCCACTTTCCTAGGCCCCTCATCCCCCAAAACCCTAGTAAAAACTGTTTTATGACTGCAATATCTTGCAACATTTTTCTGCTATCTCAAAGTCCTTTGGGGGGTAATCTGATTTTAAAAGACATTGGAACATTCTCAGGGCTGGGGTATTGCTCAGTGGGAGAATTAGCAGGCAGGAAGCGCTGGGTTTGAGCCTCAGCCCCGTGGAAAACAAACACAAGAAAAACCAGAAATGTTCTCGCAGGTCCCTGAAAGTACTGTGGGCACGGTGCCTACTACACAAAATGTCACCTTGCATGACTGTTGAACTCCAGACCTCTGCTGCAAGGGGCAGGACTGGCATCTCCCTCCCCGAAGAGACACAAGACCCTTCTCTGAAAGGCCCTGGAAATGAGCCACCCCTGTCCCAGCCAGAGGCATCTGAGGTTCCATTCTTTCCTCTATCAGGCCAGGAAATCACTGTCTAGCCTTGGGCAAGTCACCTGGAAGCCCTGGGGTTGGCTCTGTCTGCTCATCTGTCAAACGGGCAGGACTCACCTGGTCTATACAGCCTGAATTACGTGTGTGCGTGAGGTCAGAAGGGCCAGTGACCCTCAGAGAAAAATCAAAAGAGACTGTCAGTGTGGTTCTTGTGATTTTTCTAAATCTTTTACCTCCAAACACGGAAAGCAGTTTTCCTTGTCTAAAGTACAAGGCTCTGTGTTCACTCTGGAGCCAGCCTGACTAGGGACAGAACCCCAGCTCTGTGCTTCCTGGCAGACCAGCCCTGGGCATGCAGGGCACCATCTCTGAGCCTCAGTTCCCCCTTCTGTGAAATGGGATTGATAACAGAACCTGCCACTCTGACTGTCTGAGCAGTGTCTCACATGGAAAAAAGTACCAGTCAGATGACAGCTATTATCATTACTGTTCTTGTCATTGCTGTCATTAATCCCAAGGAGGTGGTGATTGGCAGGGCTATGAAATCACCCACATGGACTGGGGAATGTTTTGCACAAATAGCTTCCATTATCCACGCACCAACAAGCCCAGTGGTGGCCCTGCCAACATCACCAAGGGCTGTTGGGGGGTCCATGCACCGAAGTCTAACTGTCTCCAACCAATAGTGTGCCCAGTACCTGCCAAGGTTCCCTCTTACCCAGCCCACAAGCAGCAGCCTAGCAACTTCCAGAAAGTTCTCAAGCCTCAGGGATCTCCAAGCAAAGGAACAGAGATTGACCAAGGGACTTGGGGATGACTAATGGCAGCCAGCTCACAAGGGCTTGCCAATTTACTCCTCCCCCAACCACCCCAGCAGGCTGTGTCCCCAAGGTAGGGTCCTCCCTGTCACCTTCAGCACACTCTTCCCCTGAAACCCCAGCCACCAAGGAAGGGAACAGGGGAGTGCTCAGGCAGAAGCAGCCACCTACTTGGGTCTCTCGGTCTTTGCCAGCAAGGGCGCCCATGATGCGGTTCAGCTGAAGACTGTGCCCTTCACCCCAAGCCTGGGGTCCGTGCATGTGTGGAGCTTGGCGAGCCCCGGCCCTGCCAGGAGTCCAGCTCCCAAGCCAGAGTGGCTCCAATGGCAGCTGAGCCACCAGTCCTTCCTGCCTCTAATCAGATCCAAGGGAAGTGCAGGGGACTCTGCAGAAACATCCCCAGGGAGGCCGGGTGGGGACCGAAAGACCACAGTTGCTAGGAAAAGCTGAGCTGTTGCCTGCAGAGATGGGGTTGCTAGGTAACCATCTACGTTACCAGGGCCCTGGCGTCATCAGTAACCTGTGCCTCTGCAAAGCTGGCCAAGAGCATCCTTCCCCAGACGGCAAGACACTGTTAGCACTCTACATAGAAGCAGGTCGAAGGCAGAGGGAGACGCGGGCTCGCTACTGAAGCTCCAGGGCACCACGGTCTCCACCTCTGGGATGCGGTGGGGTGGCAGGGCCCAGAGCGAAGAGTTAGGGAGGCAGGCTTAGTGTTTGTAGAAGGAGCAAGTTCACAAGTCAGATGTGCCTGGGTGGCCCCCTGCCATTGGAGGTAAGCAGGTAGGGTTTGTGTGGCTTCCTGGCAAAGTTGGAAGAAAGATGTGTGAGCTGAGCAAAGGTGGACGAGGAGTTGGGGTCCCCGGCCTCCAGCCCTGAAATCCTGCGCTGGTCTCTTGGTTTAACTATGTCCTGACTGGGACCAAAAGTGACCCTCTGTGGTGAGGAGAGCATCAGCAACCCTGAGGGGCACCTATTTCGGATGAGACCCACCACATCCATCTCACAGCTGGCCCTAGGGATCCTCTGCTGGGACCTGCTGGTGGTCCCACAGTTATGGAGGCAGAAGCTCTGACTCCCCAGTCCACCTGCCCAGGTCACTTCACAAATGATGCAAAGTGGCATTTCTGATGGCAAAGTCCATGCTACAGACCCTCCTGCTGTTACGCTGCCTCAGGCTAAGGCTGGAGGTTCAGTTCTTTGAGTTGATTATCTCAGTCATGTCGTTAGAGTAACAGAAAGCCGGCAACACATGACAAAATGTCCACCGTGGTGGCGGGTTAAATGAATGATGGTATGCTCATAGGATGGAGTTCTATAGAGCTATGAAAATGATAAGGATGATCTCTGCAGACTGAATGTGGGGAGACCTCAAGGTACATTACTGGATGAACGCAGCAAGGTGCAGACAGTTGAAGATATATTATCTTTCAGCCAAAAGAAAATAGAGGGGGCCATGCAAGCTTGGATGTGCCCAGACTGTCTCTGAGATGGGGCATCAGAATGTGGCGCACACCTGCAATCCCAGTGACTTGGGGCTGAGGCAGGAGGATTGCAAGTTCAAGGTCCGCCTCAGCAACTTAGCAAGACCCTGTCTCAAAATAAAATATTTAAAAGGGCTGGAGATATGACTCAGGGGTGGTGCATCCCTGGGTGCACTTTCCAGTACCAAAAAGTACCAGGTGTGACCTATGGGAGGCGGGTGGGCTTGGCGCCTGCCCTGTGCCCTCCTAGACCTGTAGGATTCCACACTGCATGCCTACTACCTTCTCAAACAGTCACGGACCCTTTCTGGGGACTTCTCTGGCTCCCACCTGGGCATCTCCACCACGGCCTTGTTCTCCTCCTCGCAAGCTGGAACCATCTCCATCTCCTGCGGGCTGGCGCTGAGGTCCTGCTGGACATCCTCCCAGTGAGAGTCAACATCTTCTAGGATAAGGTCGGGCTCTGCTTGCTGCTCAGGGAGGACACTGACTGCAGGGACAGGAGGAGCCACCTGTGAGACTCCTGCAGGGGAATCGGGAGTCTCAGGAAGCCCAGGGAAGCTTGGCCATCTCCAGCAGCACCTCAGCTCCTGGCCAGGTCAAGGGAAATGCCGCTGTTGCCAGAGGGACCATCATGACCCCATCCGTGCCAAGCGACAGGTAGAAGCCACGGCCATTAGCCTTGCGTGGTCTCCTCCCTCTTTCCTCCTGAGACTGAGCTTTGCCAATGGCTGACCTGTTCTGTTTCTCACTGGGGCCTCCTTTGCAGTTTGTGACAGAGCAGAGAGAAGACTTCCTTCCAACCAGAGCATTGCAGGTGGTGCCAAAAGACCAGGCATGGGGTCCGTCTTGCCCCCTCTGTGCAGGGCAGCCCAGACAGTCCCAAGGGGCGCAGAGGAAGCCTGCCTGCCACTGGCTGGCTGGGTGCAGACCCGTAAGCTCAGCACTTGATCCCGGGAGCGCTTCCCTGCCTCTTGGGTCCAGAAACTGCTTTCCCCAAGGGAACTCAACTTTCCCACGGGGTGGAGAATTTCAGGAGTCCGTAATTTTGAACATTTCCCCACACACTCAGATCCCTGACTATGGAAACACTTTGGACCTTTGAGATTGGCAGAAGTGGGGACAGGGGAGGCTCATCAGGAACCCCACCCCAGATCAGTGTCTGGGAGAAAGGGAGAGAATCCCTAGATACCAGGTGTTCCGAAAAAGCTCCAGGGGTCTTGGTGGCCCTCAAGCTGAGCATGAATTAGTAACGGTGACTTTAAATGGAAGCTGGCCTCAGTCTTTTCCTGTGATTTTGGAAGTTATTGCTCATGGTGTAGCATAACGACAATAAAAGCATAATCACAGTAACAGCAGCAGCATTCCTCAGTATCACAGAGGGCCAGGCCTGTGCTCAGAGGTGACACGATTCCTTCCATTAGTACTCACACAATCTTCTGAGGTGGGAATAATAATTATCCCCATTTTATTTCCTCTCTTATATTTGATTCCCCATTTTACAGATGAGCAAACTGAAACAAAAATCATCACTTTCTTTTATGGGGTGTTTCCCATGGGCCAGGCCTAGGACTCCCAGCTTCCAGGTAAAGATATTATCCCTGTCAAGTGCCTGTATGTCCCCAGGGAAGCCCTTGCACGCACCCGCACCCTGAACTACCCATGTCTACAGTGGCTCCTCGCCTCTGTACTCCAAGAGTCCCCTGGGGAGCAATTTCCTGCCTGAGCATTACAGGAGACAGTGGAGGACAACTTCCCACCACCTGGCTGAAGAGCTGGCTGGCTGTCACAGCACCCCAAAGAGAGCAGCACTTTCCCCATTTTACAGCCCAAGCCAGCTCAGAGAGGCTGAACTACTTGTCCAAGGTCACACAGGGAGTCAGAGGCAGAGTCAAGTCTCCTGACACCTGTGTCCCCAGCATCCGGAGAGCCTCGGTGGCGCTGGTGGCCGCCCTGTGTGGGAAGCATCCTCAGGGTCGGTGCCGTCCTCCCCTGGCCGCTTGCTCTCACCTCATGGAGTCCTCCTCGTGGTGGTGCTCCAGGGGAGCACTCCAGGCTTCCCCTTCCTGCTCTGCAGCAGGCCCGTCAGGCCACCCCAGGCTGACCCTAGATGTGGCAGCTCTGAGAAGAGGGTGGTGCCACGGCCACCAGCCAGGAAGGGCGGTGGGCGGCGAGTGCCCTCCCTGCAGGGGTCTGATGCTCCCCATCCCCGGGGCTCCACCCGGCAGCCCCAGCGCTGCCCTGCCTGGACCTCCCACCTCATGGTCAGTGACCTCTCTCCCTCAGCACCATTGCATGGGGTTCTGACCCCAAGGAAAGTGCCCCTGTTTCCAGGGTCAGGGAGCCCAGGTGCAGGGGATCCTGGGAAAGCCCCCACCGGACCCCAGGTCGCTGGCCAAGCTGGGGCCCGGCTCCGAGCCATCCTCTGTGGCAGGCCTGGGTGTGTTCTTGCTCATTCTGCCTCTCCCCAGTCCAGGCCCACCTCTCCTTGCCGGCCCGAAGCACGGACCTGTCACTCACTGGAGATTCCTAACAGTAGCTGTCCCTCATCATCAGAACCATAGGAGCAGCCTCCTGGAAAGGCAGATTCCAAGGCCACCGTATTCTAACCATGAGGTCCGAGGGTGGGAACTCTACAGAGTCGTCCCCCAGTTGCTCTGATGACTCTCCCTGCCTCCAGTGCTTGCTCAGCCTCAGAGTAATCTCCGGGAAGTCACTCCTCTGCTCAGCCACCTTCAGTGGCTCCCCATTGCCCACAGTCCAGTTCAGCTGAAGTCAGGCTCAAGGACTCTAGCTTCACCTTCAGCATTAGGGACTGGGCCTTTAGACAGCCGAGGCGTCACCCCCTGCCCCCCATGCCCCTCCCTCTCCTTCCTCCAGGCATTTTCTCGCTTTATTCCCCCTATTGGAATGGCCCTCCCCTCCCTGTCAGTGTGAGACATCGGAGTCTCAAACTCAAATGGAGGATGTGAATGAAGGAACAGGTGCCACCTGCCCCAGCCAGAGCATCCCAGGTTGGGAGGGAAGCCGGACATTCTACATAAAGTCGCCTGCATAGTAAATGCTGGCAATCATTCTGATTTTTAAAATCACCCTTTGGTCCAAACAAAAACATCCCTGGGCCAGCTGGACCCCAGGACTCCTAGCTAGTTCCTCCTGCACCCCAAGACCACAAGCCACAGCCCACTCGGCTCACCCACTTTTAAAATCTAAACACGTGTTTCAGCCTTGTCCTAAGCAATATATCATGCCGTCACAGGGGTGTGGGGATATTCATGCCTTTTTAATGTTGATTTTGATGTCACTGTCACTGGTGGCCCCCAGCCTGTCCAGAGAGACAAAGTGGCAGGCTTTGGACGGGAAAATTCGGACGGAGCCAGGTGCCACACGAGGCTGGGTAAGGTCTTCTCAAAGAGAAGCTCCATGCTGAGGCCTCATGGGCTTTCCACAGCCTTCCACTGAGGAAGTCCCCCTGCTGTCTAGCCTAAATCTCCCAGGCTACTCTTGGCCGACCTTCCCCTCGTGTTGGCCTGGGTCAGGTGCCCTGAGAGGAGGCAGCTGGGGGACTGTGTGCCGTGACTCTGGCTCTGCTTGCCCTGCCTGGGAGCCTGGGGAGGGGCCAGCGGCTCACTGATCCAGCGGGGAGGGGGCCCATGGCCTCCCCCTGCCCTCCAGCCCCTGAACGTCTTCTCTTCCAGGCGTCCTTCTTTCCTTCCGTCCATCCATCCGTCTGTCCATCTGGGCTCTCCTAGACCCCTTCTCCCTTGTTTCAGAGGCCTCCAGCGGCCGCCATCCCTGCAACAAAGGAGAAGTCAGCAGGGCGGGCAGCTGGTGGGCAGGCAGAAGGGACGGACGGATGGACGGATGGACGGAAGGGGAGGCCAGGGGACAGAGCGGGGAGGAGAGGGGAGCTCCTTCCCCAGCCCGTCGGGCACCTCATGCAGTGGGTTGACAGTGTCCCCCAAAATGATAAGTTCAAGTTCTAATCCTATTACCTGTGAATGTGACCTTATTTGGAAATAGGGTCTTTACAGACTTGATTACGTTAAGGATCTCAGGATGAGCTCATCCTGGCTTTAGGGTGGCCCCTAAATCCAGTAACTGACATCCTAGCAAAGGAAAGTCAAGGGAGGTGTGGCACGCAGAGTCACAGAGGAAAGTCCACCTGGAGACTCACACAGGGTCGGGGGCAGCTGGAAGCCAAGGAGCCCCAGGTGTGGCCACAGCCTCCTGAGGCCAGGGGGAGGCAGGGACAATCCCTCTCTCAAAGCCTCAGAAGAGACCCTCCTGCCAATGCCTTGACTCTGGACTTCTGGCATTCAAACTGCGAGAGAGAACACTTCTGCTGTCTTAGGCCACCTGGTTTGTGGTCATTTGTTACGGCAGCCCTGCACTATGCCTGTCCCCACTATCAAGCTGGGTGCCCATCTGTGACCTACCTGCTCCCGGAACTGCAGGCGGCCCTGACTACAGTGGGCTGGGAGTCCTGAGTCCTTCCAGAGGAGCAGAAAGGAAGAAAAAATGCCCAGCTTCCAGCCCCCGAGCCCTCTGAAGGGCCCCTGTCCCAGGAGCCAGTCTGGGTTCCTTTAGCTTTTGCCCGACTCAGCAGCTACTGTTGGGCGGATGTCGTTACTACTCCATCATTTGCTCTGTGACCCTGGGCAGGTGCCTTCAGTTCTCTGAGCTCTTGTCCCCCATCTGCCCCAACAGCCATGGAGGGCCCTTCACTGCATGCTCAGGGTGGCCAGGAGCTCCATGAGAGACTGGGCCTGTCCTGTCCTGAGGCGGGAGTGCTCTGCTGCTCCTTGGGTTGTTGTCATGACTACCTTGAACCCTAATACCTCTCATGGCTCCTCTGCCAGACCCAAGCCCTGAAGTCAGCCATTTGTCTGTGTCCCAAGCCACAGTGGTCACCCCAGCTTCAGAGTGCTCAGGAAGGCTACCATCAACCCTGGGGTTGGACACAGCATAACAGCACAGCAGAGAGTGGTCCTGGGACAGCCTGACCCGGCTCAGAAGGCCCATGTCCAGGATGGAACAGGGGCTGCCGCTGCCCACAAGCCTGGCCTGCAGTGGGCTGTCCCTCATCATTTGCCTAGTGATGAATGAATCACTGCATGTCAAGAGGCCATGAAGCAGATTCTACCCCCAGCATACCCTGTGGGGCCTCAGTCCCTGTCCCCCAATCCTGGCTCAGGGCTGGGATAAAAGGCATCTATATCTTCTCACCCCAGCTGCAGGTGAGGGGACACCCTGCCCGCTCAAGGGTGCTCCAGTCTATGGGATCTGGTTTCCTCAGGGACACGTCACCACTCTCCCTCGCCCTACCAGGCTGAACAGAGATGGCACCTGCTCAGCAGGGGCCTCTCTCAGCTCCAAGTCAGGAGGCCCCAATTATATCCCTGACTCGAACCCTAGCTTAACAAGCCATCCTTCCGGGGATGTACCCAGAACCCACAAACGGGCAGCACTTACTGGTCTGCACGTCACACATCTCAGGGAAGCCAGGCTCCTGCACGGGAGAAAGCGGGAAACCGTCACGGCTGTCCCCCGCCTCCTGCTTCACCCCGCTCCCAGCATGCGCAGGAGCAAGTGGACTTTTCCTAGGACTCCCCAAAATGCCCCACCGCCTCAGGCTCCACTCTCCCCTGCCGGGGCTCTTCTGCCTCAGAGGCCACCCCTGCTCCTGCCCTCTCCCAGCAGGACCACTCCCTGGCCCCCCCAGCACCTTTGCTAGGGCGGGACTCCCTGGAACGCCCTGCCTTCTGGCCTCTGTGGACAGCCTCCTCCCATCTGTCAGGAGGGTGGTCTCCAAGCTCCCAGCTCCTCCAAGGCCTCTCACCAGAGCACCCACTTCCCCTGACCCCACCCTCATCCTCAGGGCCCTGTGACTCTGGGACAGCATCTTCATCAGCTAACTGCCACTCAGCCCCTTCTCCTGCCTTGGAAAACCAGGATGTCGCCCTTCCTCTGCTGAGACCTGAGGAGGGCACAGCCTCGGCTCCCTGCCCACTTCCCTGAGCAAGGAAGAGTGTCAGGTGGACAAAGCCGGAAGTGCCCACATATGGAGCTGGGACACCTGGCTTCTGACTCCAGTCATGTGACCGTGGCTCACCTCTGTGGGCCTCAGACGGACCATAAAGTAGAGAAGCAGGACCCTGCTCTGCCCATAGACAATGAGGGAACTGCAAGAGGGGCTTTGAGGCTGAGTCTTGCTCAGGGAGCCAGATGGGGGTGCCCCCTGCTCAGATGAGCCAGGCTGGGCCTTGAGTGACCTGGAGGTCCAGAACCGGCCAGGCCTTCCTCGCTCCTGGGCCTCCACGCCGTTGCTTACAGATTCTTTCCTGCCTTCTCACATCCCTGGTGACCCATTGTTAGCCCCTGTTCATGTGGGACAGTGAGGCTCTGAGAGGGTGGTGGTCACATCCACCCAGCCAGGATGGAGATTGGGCCTTCCATGCCCAGTTCCAGATGCTTCTATGAAGATGTCTAATTGTCCCCAAGAAAGAGAGGCCAGGAAGGAAGGAAGGAAAGGGGTGACAGAGGCCTCGCTCGGCCCCCATGTTGGGGTCCTAGGTTGTCAGTGTTGCACGTGAGGCCTGCTGGTTTCCTGGGAACCACACTTCTTCCCAGAATATTCCGGGTCTCTCTTGTCGCTGGACCTTTGAGCATGCTTGGAGTTCACCTCCACTGGGAGGCTCTCCTTGCTGCTCCGGAAGGTGCCACCTCTGAGTCCCACGCCCTCTCTGCTCCCCACAGGGAAGCACGTTTCCATAGGACTGTGAGACCCTGGCAGTGGGCTGGGCTGGCGCTTCTCAGCCGGCAGCTACAGAGCTCAGAGAGTCTGTGTGGAGTGAATGCAGGCCGTGCAGACAGGCAGGGTTTGCGCAGCAGGATCCCTTCTTCTCCTAGTGCCCCCACCCTCCAGGGACCCAGGCCAACCACCCTCTCCTTACCTGAGCTCTCAAGACCCCCTCCCCCCACCGGCCAGGGCTGCCACTCACTGGCCCGGCACTGACCTGCTCCCCGGTTTTCCCACGGAGCACCGGCTGCGGCAGGGCCTTCTCCAGCCTGTGCAGGAGCCACGCTAGCAACCTGCAGGGAGAGCAGGCTGTGTTCTAGTGGGAATGCTCCTGGGGAAACTGAGGCCACAGTCAGCTCCCTCTGTCGGTCAATAGCAAGCCTGCCAGAGCCCCACCAGCTCCCAAGACCCTTTCCTCACTCCCCACCCCAGGGTGAGCTCTGCCTACTGCTCAGCTCCAGCAGGCAGCTCAGGCACCCCAGCCCCACCTCAGACCGGAGCTGGCCTCTCGCACACGGCCAGGGTGCGCGCATTTGGCAACCCTGATCCGCAGTTGTTGTTGTTGTTTGGTACCTGGGGACTGAACCCAGGACCACACATGTGCCAGAAAAGCACTCTACCTCACAGCTGCATGCCCAGGCCACCTCCCAACCCGATTAAAAATGCATATCCCCGTCAGCCTAGCAGTTCGATGTTCACTGATTTATTCTACAGATGTACAGATGCATGAGCCCCAGGATGTGTGTAAAGGCTACCGACAGCAGCAGAGGCGTGGAACAAACCAAATGTCCACCGCGTGGTTAAATAAAAGCTGCCTCGTCCACATGATGGAGCAGAGCATGTGCAGCTAATGGAAGAACGAAACAGAGCTTTGGGCATAAAACCACCTCGAGATACATTTTTTAAGTGAAAAAGCAAGGTGCAGATGCATGCCCATAGTTCACTCTTGTTAGGTGTGCATTTAAAGGGACAATGTCCTCACCTGGGGAAGGCAAGAACCCTGAGGTTGCCCTGGGAGGGACTCGGAGAGTCCTTTGAATTTTCTCCCTGGTACATGTGTTAATTTCAAACTTAAAATGCTAGTATTGTGAAGGTAGGGTGTTGGGCTGGGGCCAGGCACTGACCGTGCTCCCCATGGAGGCACGACATTTAGGAGGGCTCACCCTGCGGAGTCCCCAGGTGGTGGCAGGGCAGAGGCCTGGAAGCTGGGCTGGGGCTCTGGTGCTGGCTCCTCCTCAGGATGGGGCACGCAGGCGCTCTCTGGGACCTGCGGGGTGGGCTCTGTCTCCAGCAGGGGTTCTGGGGGCTCTGGGCGGCAGGGAGAGCAGAAGCTGAAGGGCCCATGGCAGGGCTTCACTTGGCCCCTCCAGGCCACCAGTCAGGCCCAAAGCACTAACCTGGCCAGGCGGGGAGACCCTTGGGACCATTCCAAACTACTCTAGCATGGAACAGAGCAGGACAGGGAGGGACTTGCCCAACGCCTCACAAGCCCTGGGGTCTCAGGCTCCCCAGCTTGGACTAGGGAGGGGTCTCCAGTGCCCTCCCATAACAACCCGCTCCCCAGAAGCCCTGAACCCCTCTCTCACCCGGGTGAAGGCTGAGGGTCTCCTCTGGGGTGCCCCATCCCCCAGCCCGGCTGATAACTCCCCCAGCAGTCCCTCCCGGGCCCCTCTCTACCTGGGTCCAAGGTGGCATCTACAGGCTCGGCAGTCCAGCCCTGGACAGGAGGCGGGAAGCAAGGTCGTTGGTGAAAGCTCTGCACATGCCCCATCCTGGCCAGCTGTCCCTGACCTGAGGCCAGTGTGGAGGGCTCTATCATGCACCCAAGTACTCCCATGGCACCGGGGCAGTGACTTCCCCTATTCATGATGCTCCCAGGAGGGAGTCACCTCAGGCCCCTGGGGGATAACCTGCTGGAGTAGTCAGGCCCCACCCCTTGGGCTCCCAAATCCTCCCAGGTGGCCAGTCGAGGTTCCTCCTGTAGTCCACTCACCTTGGAGGGTTTGGGGGGCTGAGGTAGCACTTTCTCCAGATTCTGCTCCAGCCACCGGAGTAGCCATGGGCTGGGCCTATGGAGAGGCCAATGGTCAGACACATCAGCTAACTAAGGAAGGGGCCAGGCTCACTCTCCTGACTGCCCACCAGCACTTCCTGGTCCTGGGCTCCTGTCCTGTCCAGTGGGATCTTGTACTGGATGCTCTCAAAGCGACGAAGGTGGTGGGGGAAGATGCCAACCTCAACTTCTGCTCCAGGGCTGGACCAGGCTCTGAACCACCTGACCCAGCTGTGGTCTCCTGGGGCAGCGGGAGGAGTGGGAGCTGCCTGGGGCTCCGGATGCAGCCTGGGGGTGGGAGGCTTATGACTGGGATAGACAGGACGGGCTTCATGGGAGTGTGAACTGTGTGGTCACAGGGCGCCCCATACTTAGAAGTTTTGTGTTTAATGCACTATTGCTATAATCTGAAAATTCTTAAACATTTTTAAAGAGGTCCTGCATTTTTATTTTACATCACTTATGTAGCTGGTCCCAGGGTCAAATATTGGGTCCCAGAACTATCTGGTCTCCAGAAAGGCCCACCCTCTTAAGGGAAGCTCCATGTTACCAGGGCAATTCTTCCCCAGGTATTGCCCTAAAGAAAACTGGGCACTCTTCCAATACCTGTTCAGCACAGATACTGACCAGTGACCTACCATGTAGCTACATTCATCCCTAGACTAGCTGATTAGTAACCTGCTCTCAGGTCCCCTCTTGCCTGGTGAGAGCTCTTTCTTTTCTTCTCACTTGAATAAATCCTACTCTTGTCTGAAGAGGAAGAAGAAAGAGAAGGAGGGGAAAGAAATGAAGAAGGAGGAGGAGGAGAGGAAGAAGAAGGGGAGGGAGGGGAAGGACAGGGGAGGGAGAGGGGAGGAAGAGGAAGAAGAAATAAAGAGAAGCCTGGTAAGTCCTCTGTCCACTCATTCATCTAGTTTTGTGTCCCCTGTGTGCTGAGTCCTCAGTGTATGCCAGATGCCATGCTGGGCAGCAGGCGTTCTGCAGTGACCAGGACAAAAGCCCCTGCCCTCAATGGGTCCAACTGAAGGAATGAGTGAAGAGTAACTGGAGTTGAGTGTATGATTGAATTTCCAGGAAAAACTGGAAACTGGAAGTTTCAGGCTCACTTTGGGGACCCACAGTGTCCTTAAAGCAGCAACATCTAAAAAACTATAGATTGTACATAAAAATCTGTATCTCTAGCTTTTCTTAAAACACCAGCCTTGAGTACACACCCACCATAGGAATGACATAATTCAGACTTTGGGGATGGTAGCAGAAGACCTCAGAAATGACTCTCCCAAATTAACAGGTAAATTACTGCAACTCCAACAGAGAACATGTGAAATACAGTCTGAATCACCTCTTTAAGAGTCCCTGCTCCTCCTGATGGGCACAGCCACAGCTTCTTGGGACAGGAGTGCCCTGTGTTTCTCCTCTGCCAGCAAGGCAATAATCTTTATTTTCCCTTTTCTCAAAACTGTGTCCAAGTTATTGGATTGGCATAGGGAATAAGGACTGAACTTTCGGTAACACTAGTTCTTCAAGTTTTGTATCCAGCTTTGTCATTTCTGCTAGTTCCTTTGTTAATGAATTAAATAAAACTTGAAAAAGAAAAAAAAAAAAAAAAAAAAGAGGCTCTTGCCACACTGGGCCTGCAGCTAGAAGCAGCTGGACCTGATTGGGGTCCCTCCTGGGCGGCACAGGCTCCCCAGATCGCCACAGCCCTCGCCTGTCCCGCTGCCCTAGGATGAAGCAGCCACCTTCCCACACCCGTCAGCTCTGAGATGCCAAACGCTATTGCCACCCGTGAGGCTGAATAACCGAGGACCCTAGGGTCCCCCGTCCTGGTGGTTCGAGCCCTGCTTCCAGGCTCCATCCGAGCCCACCTGTGTGAAACTTGTCTGTGTGGAGCTTTTCCACACCCCTCCCCCTTCCCAGAAGGTGTCCCCCGCCAGGGTGTCTACTGAGCAGCACAACCCACTGAGCAGCGGCTGGACCTTGTCCCCATTCTATGGATGACGAAATTGAGGTCTAGAAGAGGTGAGAGGCATGCTGGAAGTCACACACGGAGGTGACAGTAGACTCTGCTCCTGAACACAGGATGCTAAACTCTGGCCACACTGCCCGTCCCACAACACACTACAAGTGTCACTGACAGGCACTCACTTGGCGTCCTGGTCCCTGGGAGCCTCACTGGGTCCATCTGAAGATCCTGTGGGGTCAGAAAACAGAGAAAGGCAGGGAGGGAGGCCCGGGGAGGCCTGGGCAGGTGGCAGAGAGTCTGTCCGGAGTGCCAAGTGGCTGGAGGAAGGAGGTCTGGGCTGCAGCAGGACAACCAGACAGCAACAGGCACCGCCTACCTCGAGGAGCTAGAGAAGGGGTACAGAATGCTTTCCCTGTCACTCCAAAGGAATGGCAAATGTCTGAGGGGACACAGAGGCTTAACCTGATCACAGGATGTGTACACGCATTGGAAGAGCACATGGCACCTCGTTGGTATGCACAGACCTTGAATTTGTATGTAGTAGTTCAGAAGTAAATTTAATTTTAAAAATTTAAATGCATTAACAATTTTCAAATAAAACCATAAAGTCAATGAAAATAAAAAGAAGGAAGGAAGGAAGGAAAGAAGGAAGGAAGGAAGGAAGGAAGAGAAGGGAGGGAAAGAAGGAAGGAGAGAGGGAGGGAGGAAGGAAGATGGGCAACTGCAAGGGACCTGCCCAGAGCCCTGGGTCAGCCTCAGGCAGGCACCAAGGGGCCACTCACACCCAGGCTGGAGCCCAGGCAGTGAGAAGCCCTGACCCAGGAGGTCCCTCCCCAGGGGCAGGGCCCATCCCAACAGACCCTCAGCTTCCACCCTGAAAAGCCACCCTGCCTCCTGGTCTCACCTGCGTTTCCAGTACCACAGTGCCCAAGGATCTGTGCTCCGGTCTGCCAGGGACAGACAGGCAAGCATTGCAGAGAGCCCTGGCAGCTGCCCCCCACGGACCCCACCTCCTCCTCCAGCCCCAGCAGTACCTGAGCCGGGGCCTCTGTGCCGGCAGCGGTGGGGGCTGCCCTGCTGCTGCAGGCGGGCTGTGGTACCACCTTCTCCATGCCCTTCCTGAGCCAAGTCAGCACCCAACCGCTGGGACTGTCAGGGGACAGAGACACCATCCACCCTCAACACCCACCCCAGGGTCCAAGTGACAGGTCATAGTATCCCAAGGGACTTGGCTTGAATCAGACCCCCGTCTGCACCATGAGACTTCACACATATCACCTCCCTCCTGAGCCTCTATTCTTCTCTAGAAAGTGCCTGGAGCCCACCCACAAGTTGCTGAGTACAGCAGAGCCAGCCTCTCTCCATGTTCCTGCGACAGAAGGGCCAGACTTCCTATGGGGCATATCCCTGGAGGCCTGGGCTGACCAACCTACACAGGTCCCAGTCCCCCACCTAAGCCAGCCCCAGGCCCAGAGCTGCCTGGTTAGACAAGCATCATGGGCTTATACGTCTGAGCCATTCAGGAGATTCCATGCACAAGCCTAGATTTCTGGCTTCATTGGAAGAATAAGACTCTCTGGCTCTGGGGCAAAGGCACCTCACCCCTGAGATACTTCTGGCCCCCATAAAGAGGGCACCCATTACTACAGCTCTCTCCCTCCGTCTCTCCAGGTCATGATTGCCCATTTGACTCAGGAGACCCTCCACCCTCTGCCTAGCAACTAAGAATGACTACAGACCGAATGCAGTGCCCACCACTACCCCCCCAAAGTGGCTTCCAGCCTGGGAGGGAGTGGAGATGCCAGCCCTAGGGAGAGGCGACGGGGGTATAGTACCTGTTCATGTCAGGAAACATGGCAACCTGGGCCTGGAGGGCTGTGGGCAGAGGAGGAGCATCATTCTTTAGATCAAAGCCCTTATACAGGCCCATTTCTACCCTGCTGGGGAGGGCAAGTCAGAGGCAGGGGACAGGAGAAATCCTAGGGATCAAAAGGCCAGGGTTCCAGCCTGGCTCAGCTGAAAACTCTCCACGAACCCACCCTGAGCCTCTCTGAGCCTTGGTCTCCTCATCTGTGAAATGGGCTACCGCACGGCTATGAGGGAGACCTCAGCTTCCCTGCTGCTGGCCCAGCTTCCAGCACTCACCCTGAAGCCTCGAGTCAGCCGCAGTCACTGGCTCCTCATCAACAGGCTCTTCCAGTGGCTGGAGGGTTCAAACAGGACCATGTAAGCCCTGGGACCTGCTTTGTTCAAACAGGGGCAGCCCCTGGATCACTCACGAGGGACCCCTAGCCCCCAAAGGACTGAACAACTCTCTTCTCATGATCATCTCTATTAGTTCTGGTGGCCTCAAAGACTCCCTTCCTCCTAGCCCCAGGGGACCTTCACCCAGGGTGGCCATGGCCTCCCAGACTCCCAGCCTCTCCGTCCTATCATCTCCCCCCAGAAGCTGCCCCACTTCAGTGGCCTGAGAAGAGGGAGCAGTTGAGTCATGAAAGCTGGGGACAGGCTGAGGGAAAGTGACAGGGAGAGGAGGTCCCCACCCAGCCAGCCCTCCCTCCTCTGGCCTGAACTTTCCACTCCTCTCTAGCAGCTGGGTGGAGTCCAGCCTCTGTCATCTGCCTCTCACCTGCCTCTACAGCCACAACTCCTGTGACTACATCACCTATGTGCACACACAGACAAATGTGCAAGTGTACACACACACACACGAGTGTGCACACACACATGAATTTTATATATGTACAGATATGAATGTGTACACACATGCATCATCCAGTAACATAAACACATACACATACACCTACAAGATAAATGAATACACACATGAACACATGTACAAATATGCCACAACTCCTGTGACTACATCACCTATGTGCACACACAGACAAACGTGCAAGTGTACACACACACACACACGTGTGCACACACACATGAATTTTATATATGTACAGATATGAATGTGTACACACATGCATCATCCAGTAACATAAACACATACACATACACCTACAAGATAAATGAATACACACATGAACACATGTACAAATATACTCTGTGCACATGCACATTCATGCATATATACACTGCATGCTTCAACACACACACATGCACATGCAACCATGTGCATATGCACGCATGCACTCAGGCACACACACTCATATATATAAACCTGCCAGTGCAGATATACAGACATGTGCATGTGCACACAGATACATTTGCACATATAAAGACACATATAAGTATAAACATATACACATGCTCAGTCACATCAACAAGCATATGTACATGCTCATATTTGCATGTAGGTACAAACGTGCATATATACATATATGCTTGCACATCTGTAGCACACATGAACATACATGTTCACACAGAAAATGTGTATATACATAGAGAAAGGCAAATATGGAAATATACACACATATATATATAAACACCCAAAGGTATATACATGAACAAACACATGAATACATTCTCATACTCAAAATCATGCTTACACATAGTAACATGTCACAAAAACATGGAACCACAAATACGCTAATACATACGTACACATATGAACATATGTGCATGTATACATACATATAGATGTGCACAGACAATGGCAAGCATGCCCAAGTTGCAAATATGTGTGCACACAGATATAACACCAAAGACACACTACGGCACATGCATGCACACACATACACACACACACACACACACAAACCCTACAGTTATTTCTTAGACATGCCCTGCAGAACTGCAGTAGTGGCCTTTTCTCTGCCAGGAATGACCCATCTCTCCATCTCCCACACTGAAGATTCTGCCCCAACCTCTGTCTAGGAAGTATCCCCCAACCAGCTTCCAAGCTCCCATAGTTCTCAGCCTGACATATTTATTGACCCTTCCAGAAGGGTAGAGCTGAGGGCCCAGCATCAATTAGAAGCTAACTCAATTCCATTTAACTGAGCTGCTAAATTACTTGTCATCAGGCTCCTGAGTGAATGGAATGCAGAACTAGCAAGCTTTGATATGCTTGAAGGAAAATTCTAGAGAAACTCCCCTCAATCTGTGAGACATGAACCAGTGCCAGTGTGCAAATTGTTCTGGGTTCATGATGATTAAAAAGTTGCACCAGGATGTATATTAACTCCCTCCTTCTTAATCGAGAAAGTCTCACTACAAAACAGACACCAATTGAACTAGGCGGTGTACTAAGCTACACAGTAGATCTACATTCTGGGTCAAATTCCTAAAGTCATCTTGGACTGATAACAAATAGTTCATTGGCTGGCTCCTTGGAGCGGCTCTGCTCTAGACTCTAGGAGGTTGGTAAAATATAGCCTGTGCGCCATATCAAGACTATTGCTTGATCTTGTAAATAAAGTTTTATTGGAACACAGTCATGCTCATTTGTTGATGCATTATCCACAACTGTTTTCACACTGCAATGGCAGAAATGAGTAACAGAGATGGTGTAACCCACAAAGCCTAAACTAGTCACTATCTAGCCTTTTACAGAAACAGCCTTAGGCAAGCATGGTCCACTCTTTGGGCCTGAGTGTTCACCGTGTTTCCTTCTGACCCCACCTTTCTCTGTTGTAGAAGGTCCTTGGAGAGCAGGTGACTCATGCTAGGAAGTCCCTGCAGAGCGAGGCAGCCAGCCTGCCCCTCCTCACCCTCTGCTTCTCCCTAGGGAGGCACCCTCTGGCTCAGCCTCCTCCGTGGCTGTTTGACACTCTGGCACTGGTCTTACCTCTGGTTCCAGCTCCAGCTCCGACTCCAGTTCTGCTTCTTCCTCCTCCTCTTCCTCCTCCATCCTGGTCTTCTGAGGGGTTCCCGGGGGCTGAGGCAGCACCTTCTGGACCCAGCCCAGCATCCTGACACCTGTAAGTGACAGTTTTTAGGCCAAATTGAGCGCTTGCAGGTGCTCCCAGCACCTGTGGGCCACTTTTATGGGATACACATTTGCTTTTCTGCTCATCATCTTTAAAAATATTCCTGCAATTGTTTCTCCAGATAGTTACCTTACAGAATTACTTGAGGCCATGAGTAAATGTGTATAAAGAGGCTGGTTGCAACAGTGTTATGGCAAAAGATGAAAAATACACAAATATCCATCAGAAGAAGACTGGTTATTGGAAAGTACCTAAGTCTTCATCCTCAAGAGGAGCACGTGGGGGTAAATTATGAGAAATCCAATACTGGAATATAGGGGCCATTAGAAAGAAAGAAGCAAATCTGTTAGAAATAACAAGCGAAGTTGTACAGGGAGTGGAGTCATGAGCAGATCAGTTAGACTCTCTGTGCCTTAGTTTTCTTGCCTGTAAAATGGGCACACGGACACCTTGGGAGACTGAGGCAAAAGGATCACAAATTCAAAGCCAGCCTCAGAAGTTTAGTGAGGCCCTCAGCAACTTAGCAAGACCCTGTCTCAAAATTAAAAATTTTAAAAAAAGAGGGCAGCTGGGGATGTGGTTCAGCGGTTAAGCATCCTTGGGTTCAATCCCTAGTACCAAAAAATTTTTAAAAATTTAAAAAAAAGAAAGCACATTGATAGTACCTACCTCATAGGTAGATTGTGAGGATAAATGAATTGATAAGTGCAACGTACTCAGAACAGGGACCAGCACAAGCCCAGGGCTTCGTGAATGTTGCCTATGGCTACTACGTGGTGTCTAGTGAAAACGCCAATATGGAATATCATGTACTGCATAGTCATAACAACTAAAAATAAACTTTGTGGTTAACATATGAATGGAAAATCTGTTCTGTTTAAGATAACATTAACTGGTGTTTATGATTTTTAAATTTGGGGGGGGGTGTTGTACCAGGGAGTGAATTCAGGGGCACTCAACCACCAAGCCACCTCCCTAGCCCTATTTTGTATTTTATTCAGGGTCTCACTGAGTTGCTTAGCACCTCGTTTTTGCTGAGGCTGAGAACCTCCTGCCTCAGCCTCCCAAACTGCTGGGATTACAGGTGTGCGCCACTGCATCTGGCCAGTTTTTTAATTTTTAAGATAAAATGCCAGTTTTATGGCTTACAGGGATTGGGATTCCCACAGTCAGCCTCTGAGTCTACTGCCTTCAGTGAATGAGAAACACCTGGGACCATGTGGTAGCATCCCTGCAGTCACCACCGTACAGGTCAAGGCACCAACTCCCAGTCCTGGATAGCCCCTGCCAAGGCCATGCTGGACACCAGCCTGCACAAGGCCATGCCTCTCTGCCCCTCTCTGACAGGGACCCTGGCCCCAGGCTAGAAAGGGCAGACCCAGGCCCAGGATCCCTGCCCCAGCTCTCAGCTCCCCAGTGCCCTTGGCCACACCACCCTGACCTCTGTCCCTGCTCTGGCCTCAGCAGCCTGGCTTCTCTCTTGAGAAGGTGGGGACCCAGCTCTGGGTAAGGAGTCAGCTCAGACTCCAAACAGGTGAACTCTGGCCAGGTGTGACCCCTCTTGTCTTCTGGGTCCCTGTTGGGTGGAGTGTGTGGACGTAGTGATTTTCCAGATAGGGATAGTTCAAGGTCACACATTTAGGACCACAGATTCCACTGCAGCCACAGGCAGCTCCAGAGCCAGACTCGAGCAAAGTGCTGCACCCCTACCCCCAACCACATCCATCCCTACGACACCTCAGCCCAGCAAGGTCAGTATTCTCATCATGGAGCACAAACAGGCCAAAGGTCATTCCTGATAGTGACCAAGCTGAGTTTGCCCAATTTCAGCTGCCCCACTTCTTCCCCAGGGGGACAGACATTGCCAAGAGTTGGCCTTTTCTGCCGAATTTTTCTTTGATAAGCGGATGCTGGGGGTGGGCAGGGAAGAATGAAGGAACTCTGGATTGTGCAGAGGGCGGGGAGGGGCGGTGAGGGGCGGTGGGGATGGGAAGGACAGTAGAATGAGACAGACATTATTACCCTGTATACATGTACAAAAAGAAATTTAAAAATAAAATTAAAAAAATAAAGTGTGGGGGACATGGCTCAGTAGTAAAGTCTTTGCCTCCGATTTAAGTCCCCTGTACTGCAAAATAAAAAAAGCAAAGCCGGAACTTCACTTGATAACAAGAACAGTTTTTTGCCTGAAGCTGCTGCCCAACGTGAGGCAAGACCCTTGGCTCTCTGCCTCATTTGTAAAACGAGAGGGTGCAACTCAGTTCCTTTTCTTGTCTTTGATTTTCTTTCCTTTCCTTTCTTTCTTTTTCTTTCTTTCTTTTTTCTTTATTTTAATGTCTATGTTATGCAAAGCCTCATGTTTTTTTCCAAGCAAATATAACTTTAGAGTACATAGGACTTGAAATGAGGACAAAAAGAACCAAAAGTTCTTATTTCTCCATTTGCGGCACCTGTAACTTTTTGAATTCTTGTTTGTTATCTGTATCACCCTTTAAAAGATATGCTCCTTGCAATGTTCCCAGCACCTAGAACTGTATCTGGCACAAAGTAGATATTCAATACATATGTTTCATATTAATAAGTTAAAAGAAAAAAAAAAAAAAAAAGATTTGGCCTCTCTTGGCCAACTCTTTTGGTCTAGGGGCCAGACCTGCAGGTCCTTTCTCAGCAGGCAACAACCCTGGCTTGGTGTGAATCTTCTGGAAATGAATCTGGAAGCCCGTTTCCTTCTTCCCCTAGACACTGCCATTTCCTCCTGGATGGGGTGTTGGCGGCCCCACCCCCACCCATCTTGCTGCCACATCCCTGCTGACTCCACTTTATGGGAGGCTCAGGCCAGGCTGGGACCTAGGAGTGGCAGCCCAGGGAACCATGGTGTTAGGATTACCAGCATTTTCAGTATCTTCTGGGAAGCTGGTGAAAATCCAGATTGCTAGGTTCCCCCAGAATCCTCCAGGGGGGTCCAGAAATCGGCTTTTTACTCACACTAAAGTTTCAGCCCTGCAGAGGGAGAGGGAAGTGGGAGGAAGGAAAGCCGTGTCTTTCTCAGCCTGATTAAGTGCCTTGTTAGGAGCTGAGCATGTGGACACCCACCAAACCGCCACCTCATCCTGAATTACCTGCTCAGATGCCAACCGCCAGCCAGGAATCACCTTCTCGCTGCCACTCGCAACTGGCCTCTGAGGCACAGGGGGATTAACTGGCGGTGGCTGGGCCGTGTGCAAAGGATTAGCAGGTGCCAAAGCGGGGGCGGGGTGAAAGAGAGATGATTGATGCCCAGGAAGCCAACAGCAATCCCCAAGTGTTGAGCAGGGACCTGGGCCTAGATTGGGGGCCCTCGGGGTTGCCAGAGAACCTGCCCAGGTATCAGGGCCTGACTCCCCTTATACCTTGGCCAAGCCACAATCTGACTAGCTGTTAGGAGAATAATAGCTGAGAGCCCTGTGTGGTTCTGGGAGACTCCTCAGGGTGGCAAGAATTTGTTGACTCAGTCAGCAGGAGCAGATGTACCCCTGCTTCCCAGCCCCAATGAGAGCTTCCTGCCGGCTCTTCAATAGCTTGAGCCCTGCCAGAATGACCAGGGTCCAGGATTGAGACTTTAGTCCAAATCTGCATCAGTCAGGGTTCTCCAGAGAAACTGAGCCAATAGATTAAGAAGCCTCGGAACCAGAGAGGCCAAATGTAGAGGCCTAGTCAGAGGCCTCCGTCTCAGGGAAACTGTAGAAAGCAACTTATGCAAGTCCCAGAGTTGAAGGACCGAAGAACTTGGAGTCTGGTGTCCAAGGGCAGCAGCAAGAGAAGACACCCCACTCCAGGAGGAAGAACCAGAGAGAATTTGCCCCTCCTCTCTTCCCTGTTCCATTCAGGCCCTAGTCAATTGGACGGTGCCCTCACAGTGAGGGTACGTCTTCTCCACTTAGTTCACTGACCCACATGCCAATCCTCTTTGGAAACATCTTCACAGACACACCCAGAAGTGGGCTTTACCGATTCCCTCGGCATCCCTAATCCAGGCCAGTTGACACACAGAATTAACCATCACAGGATCCGAAGAAGACTGGTGGATAACGACTGCATCAGGTCTGAACTGAGCTGAAGCCCAGAGGGGTCCAAGGAACAGGGCCCCAGGGAAGAGGGTCTCAGAGAGGAGGCAGGACCTGGGTGGCAGATGGGGTCAATGAACGCCCAGCAAAGGGAAGGCAGGGACTTGACCACGTGCGACATTTGGGGAGCTCTTCCTGCCCACTGGGCAGTGCCAGCCCTGGCGTGTTGAAGAGGACAGACCCAGGGCCTGCCCTCGGAGGTCACATTCCAGGGAGGAGGTGGGGAAGAAAAGGAAGGGCAAATTAAGAAATATTGCAAAGTATGCCAAGAGCCACCAAAGAGACCAAGAGGACAGAGACGTATGTTGTGAAGGGACCTGGGTAGGAGGCCTCCAGGAAGAAGCAGATCCGTATTTGAGCTGAGACGTGAAAAGCAAGACGACTCTACCGGGAAAGATCAGAGGGGCGGTGCTACAACCAGGGGACACTGCCAGGGGGAAAGTCCCGAGGCTAGAATGAGTCCTGAGGGACAGAAAGGGCACAGGGGACGTGCAGCTCAGTGGTCTGGAGGGGTGGGGAGAGCTGAGGTTGGGAAGCAGGCGGGGTGAGACCCCACAGGGCCTCTCGGCCTCAGAGGGTTTGGCTGATGGATCATGGAAGCCCTCGCCTGAGCTCATTCCAGCTGCTGAGCAGAACTCCTTACACCGGATATTTACAAACCACAGGAAGGCATGGCTCCCAGTTCTAGAGGTCAGAGGTCGAGGGGGCAGCAGATTTGGTGTCTGGTAAGAGTTTGTTCTCCAAGATGATGCCTTCCATGCAGCCCCTGACGGAAGAGGTGAGCAAGCTCTCTCCCGCCTCTTTTAGGGGGGCCCAGTCCCATCACAAGGGTGCAGCCCCGGGACCCCACCTCTCACCACTACAGCCTGGAGATTAGGTTTCAGCATATGGGTTCCAGGGGACACACACATGCAGCCCCAGCCTCAACAGGGATTGAGCAGAATGTGTGTGGCTGTTGTCTAGAGGGCAGATGTGGGAGCAGGGACTGGTGGGGACATTCAAGCCTGAAGAGGGACAAGCTAATCTGTGACTAGGTGACCCCCCGATATCCCCCCTCTGGTGCAGGGCTTCAAGACTTCTGATGTGCACCCCCTCCCAAGGCCAGGGGCACGGAAGAATGTTCTTTCTGCTGGCAAGGACAAACCCAGGGACACAGCTCAAGTTGTTCCCTGTCCTTCCCCTATAAACATGCCAGGCTGCAGAGTCCAGAGATGCTCCTCAGGGCACCTCCACCCGGACTTCCGCAGTAAGAGCCTGCCTGGGCTTGTGAGTGGTGACCTGCGCACCCAGTGATGGTCACCCTTGCCTCAGGCCTGATGGGGACAGATGACAGGGCTTGGACGAGGCTGGTGGCAATAAAGATAGGAGGAGAGAAAGGGAGGTGTTGGTTAAGCTTGGATAACTGGGCAGTTTTACCAAAAATGGGAGTCTGGGGGTTAGAGGAGGAAGAGTTTTGAAGGGAAAAAAATGATTTCTGATTTGTTAAGTACAGAGGTGATAAAGTGTGCGTGTGTATGTGTGTGTGTGTGTGTGTGTGTGTGTGTGTGTGTGTAGAGAGACACTCCAATGGTCCATGTATACAAAAGTTCAAGGGGTGAATAACCTGATGTACCTATGGCTGCAAATGTACCTAATAATATCATAAAGAAAAGCAGCAGTTACACTCCAAGACAGAGGAATGGTTGCTTCTTGGGTTGGGGGTCATGATTATTCAGAAAGGGGGATGTGAGTGGAAGTTTCTAGAAAGTCACAACACCCCATTTCTTGCTTTCTTTTATGCTGGCAGTTGTTTTTAAAATGCCTTTAATGAGGAAGAATTTATATACCATAAAATGCATCTGTGATGTGCATGTCTGTCAATGATTTTTAGTAAATTAAACTGTGCGATTTTCTCCACCATCTAGACCCAGGTCCTGGCCGACAGTCTCTCTCCACTCCCCGCTCCAGCCCAGGCAGCACAAATCTCCTGTGTCTGCATTTGCCTCATCTGGACGTTTCATTTAAGTGAATCTTATAACATGTGAGGCTTGTTGGATGTGGGGGATCACGCCTGTGCTCTTAGGGACTTCAGAGGCTAAGGCGGGAGGGTCCCAAGTTCAAGGTCAGCCTCGGCAATTTAATGAGACCTTATTTCAAAATAAAAGATAAAAAGAATTGGGGATGTTGGTCAGAGGTAGAATGCCCTTGGGTTCCATCCCCAGTACTAGAGGGGGAAATGTAGGGCTTTTTGAGACTGGCTTCATTCCTGTAGGCTGTTTTGGGGGTTCATCCATCTCGGAGACGTATACTTCCCTTCTTTTTACTGCCCAGGAGCATTTCCATGGTACAGGCATACTGCAGTGGCCTATCAACTCACGAGTCTGTGGACACTGGGCTTATGTCTACTTTTTGGCTACAAATCACGTTGCTATGAAACATGGGCACGCAAGCTTCTGTGTGGACATAGACTTTCACTTCTCTTGGGACAATCCCTGAGGGTAGAATCTTCCATACGACCCCATCACACTGTAAATTGATGGTTTCACTTTTTAAGAAACTGCTTGACTGTTTTGCAAAGGAGTAGCCCATGTCTTGAATTGGATAGTACTTATAAGGGAGTCTCAATTTATAAATCACTACTGGTTAAATTATATTTTGATGTACTTTCTCTTTTTTTCCTTTGTGGTGCTGGGGATTGAACCCAGGACCTTGTGCTTGCAAGGCAAGCACTCTACCAACTGAGCTATCTCCCCAGCCCTTGATGTACTTTCTTAATTTCTTTTTTTATAGCTATAGAAGAGTCAAAAAATTGGGTAAATGGTGGTGAGGGGAGTGAACTCTGGGAGTTTCCCGTTAGAAGAAGGATTTGGGGATGCTGCTCTGGGGTCTCTAAAGAGGGTGAGGTGGGAGCAACAGTGAACCAAACCCTGCACAAATCTAAGTCAGGTTTAAGACCCCTCAGGTTCAGAACCTAGGCAGCATATGCAAAGCATATGCTAATATATGCAAATCAGATCAGCTCTACCTGCTTTCCTCAGCCTAGGGGTCCTAGTCCCAGGGCTTTTGGGTGCTGGGCTCGGGCACTCACAGCCTGGCCTTCCTGGGAGGGAGGAAACCTGCACCTCTACAGGTCGCTGGGGGTGGAGTATCACCTGCTAATCCCTGACCTGCTGAGGCCACCACTCTCCCTGATCCCCACAATGACCCTGGATACTGGTCACAGCTAATCTCCACCCTAGAGGCCAAAGGGCTGGCAGACAGCACCTTTCCTGCACTGTAGTGTGCAGGAAGCAGAGAGCCCTCCCAGCTCCTGGGTACCGCTAATGCAGAGCCTAGGATCCTTGCCCAATACAGACAGAAGCCTTGAGGTCCAGAGAGAGACAGTAACTAGTCCAGGGTCACACAGCCTGGGGTGGGCTCAGCACCCATCCTTGATCTGCCCTGGCCTGGTCACTCCGGGGAGTCCCAGCTCCCTCTCTGACATTTCCCAAGACACCTGGCTTGTGCTGAAGCTGGGGAGAGCATAACCTTCAGGAAGGCTGAAAGGACGTGCCCAGACACAGGGACCCTGGCAGCGGGCCCTTCTCAGAGCCTTGTGGTTGCCAAGGAGCAGTGTCCTCACAATCAGGCTGGAGTGGGCGTTGTCTCTGCACAATGTTTCCTTATTCTGCTGTCTACAAGGCCTAGCCCACCTCCTTTCCTCTCCTGCCCACTGAACAGTCAGAAGAGCAGAGAGTCCTTATAAGCTTGTGCACCCGGGCCTGTGCCCTGCAGATGAGGTAGTTACTGTCGGTGGGTCAAAAGTGGGGTACCCTCTCTGCCTTCCTCTAACTTCTACTTCCCTGCCCTTCCCCAGCCCCTGAGGCAACTTCCTATGCTATGTCACCATGCTGTCTCTGTGGTCCACTGTCCTCTCTCCTCTGGCCCACCTAGCTCTTGCCTCAACTCTCACTGAGAGAAAGCAAGCTAAGTCAACAAATTTTCACTAAAATGTAAATGACTGAAAGGGGCTTCTGGAAATATCTGCTATTTAAGGTGGGGGGAGGACACTAGGTAGCCAGCAATGATTTTCTAGTTCATGTATGTCATGTCTCTCTTTGGTTCCATGTCTCTCTGTAAAATTTTGGGTAAATGCCAGACACCTTAGCTAAGGAAATCCAGGATTGGTCACCTAGGGTCACATAGCATTCTGAGTCACATTCTGAATCCACTTGCTTCACCTTTTCCTTTTTTCTCTTTAATAGATTCAAACACCACCTCTTCTAGACCATTCCTTGAATTCCCCAATTCCAGTCTCTCCAAACAGGCACACCCTACACTGACCTTGCAGCCTGTGTGTGTGCACACATGTGTGGCCATGTGTGAGTGTGTGCATGTATGTTGAGTGTCCCTGCCACTACATGTGGGACCTCTGAAAAATTACCTGGCACATAGTAGGTGCTCAATTAACACTTGACAAGTAGACACATCAGCATAGGCTAAGATTGTGTTCCTGCACGGAAGGTTGTGTGACTGGCATAAGCCCAGGGTGAGCCCCTCTACCTGCTTTTCTCCCCAGCCATGGCCCGCATCATTGACCTAGTGCCCTGGGACGATGGTTCCACCCACCTGTATGCATCCCCAGCCATCCTGCTCCCGATACCTCGGCAGCGCAAACAGTTGGCCAGTGTGAAGCAGCAGCTCTACCACCCAGCCCTGCCCACCCTGCGCCGCATGGACATGGACTCTGTCAAGGCCTGCCTCTCAGACGAGCACAGCCAGTCCACCACCTACTGCCGCAGAGGTCAGGCCGCACCCCACTCCCTGGTGTCTCCGTGTAGTTGGATGTACAGTCATCTTATTATGAATGAGGCTCAGCATCTTTTCGTGTTTAGGGGCATTTTTAATTCTTATATTTGGGTGTGAATGGCCTATGCATTGTTTACCCATTTTTCTTTCTTTTCTTTTCTTTTTTTCCTGTCTTAATTTATGCTCTTTCAATATTACGGAAATTGCCTTTCATCTGTAAAACTAGTAGAAACCATTTCCCATTTGCCTTTTGGCTTCTTTTCTGTTTTTGCTATGTGGAAATTTATTTTTATGGAGTCAAAGTTGTTGATCTTTTCTTTTAAGTTTCTAGCATTTTAGTTAGAATTAGGCCTTTCCCACCCCAAATTTAGAGAAATTTTCCCACTTTTTCTTCTAGTATTTCTATGGTTTCATTTTTTTTGCACTGAAATCTTTTACCTATATGGGAGTTTATTATATCATAAGAGGTGAAGCTAAAGATACTGTTTTACCTTAGATGTTTAAAAACTATCCAGTATCTCCAAAAAAAATTTTAAAGCACGAATCTCTCTTGCATGATCCTGGGACTGATAGTGAAAAAATACTTCTCTTCTCCCTCTCTCTTCTTTCAACAGATGAATTTGACAACGCCCACTTCACACTCCTGGGAATCCCCAACCAACCCCTGCATTGCTTGGTGAGTGTTACCTCTAAGCCCGGGTTTGCACAGAGGCACAAGCCTACACCCAGTCCCAAGCACCTCTGGACTCTACTCCTAAGCACGTCCTCAGTTACCTGTTTGGGGCCCCACCATCACCACCCAATCTGAGTCTCCAACTACAAGCACACACTGGGTCAGATGGGTCAAGTGTCAGCTCAGGGCTATGAGGTGATCCGATATCACACCCGCTGACCCAAGTTCCTGCTTCGACTGCTGTAATCCTGACCCCCTAAACCCTAGCAGGACATCACGCCAACTGGCCAGAAGCTCCACTGCAAGTACCGCGAGGGAAAGCTGGTGCCCATTGCACCAGGCATAAACCGGATCGACTGGCCCTCCTTCACGCGCGCCATCGAGGACTGGTCCCACTTCGTGTCCACTGCCGGGGAGTTCAAGCTGCCTTGCCTGAACAACGGGGGTTAGTCTCCCAGCTGCAGATGATGCTCTAGAGCTGGGGGAGGTTGCGGGGCACTTGGGTCATTGCTGTAACAGGGGTAGAGGACCACCGGCTGAGGCAGGCAACCTCAGGAACAGGGTAGGGGAGCTGGGGAGCAACTGGGGCTCCTCCAGCAAGCGCAACTGAGACCAGCTGAGGGACTTGGAGGCGGCGCTCATCTTGGGGAAGTAGCAGGGGGGCCAAAGCCAGGCCAGGGGGAGCAACCGGGCTGGGACGGAGTGCTGAGCTGGTTCTGGAACTGGGGGAGGCTTTGGTTGGGCTGGGCGGTCGAGGCGGCTTGCTCTGTGGGCGGGGCTTGGATGAGGAAAGGCGGGGCTTGTGGGAGTGGGTGGGGCGTCCAAAGTGGGCTCTTTCCTCAGTGGAGAGGTTCAGCGGCTACGCAGTACGGTATTTGAAGCCGGATGTGACTCAGAACTGGAGGGTAAGGAAGATGCTCGCTGACCGGTCCCCAGGGGTCCTGGTGGGCGTGACTAACGCAGAGGAGATGCGAGGGATAGGGAAAGGGAGGAAGGGAGGAGCGCAAGTTCTTTCAGGCTCCAGGGCTAAGATCTGCAGTAGGAAACGCCGTGGGGGGCTGGGTGGGTGTCAGAGCTCCCGGGCTGACCAGCGCCCCCATCCCTGTGGCCCACCCCAGTACTGCGTCAACCAGAACCCCAGTCTAGACCGCTACGGACAGAAGCCCCTGCCTTTCGACTCCCTGTAAGTGAGGCCACGAGCCCCAGGACGTCATACCTGGAGAGAGGGTGGGATCTCAGCCCCTTTTCTAGCACACACAAGGGCCCAATGGCCCTTGAAAATGTGAAGCCCGGGAAATATTAATTGGTTCAAATACAGCATACGAAAATTGTGATTTCGAAATGAATTCCTACCAAACGGAGCACCTTGTCATCTCTGGCAATTTCACCCTTTCGGAGTAGAGGTGTTAAGTGGGATGAAGGGCTATGTAATCATTTCGGTTTGCGGGCGGGGAGCGGTCGCCTCTGCACCCGCAGCTCACCCTCCGCGTCCTTTCGCAGGAACGCGTTCCGGCGCTTCGGCTCCAACTACAGGTAGGGGAACGGCCACGCCCCTGCCCGCAGCCGGCTACGCCCCGGTCTGGCAGCTCTTGCGGGCAAGGCCGGAGGAGGGTGTTCAGCCCACGCTCAGATCCCTCTGCCCTCCAAGATCTGGGACCAGCGAAGGAGGAATCTCTATCCGCTTCGCTCGGTAGAGATCCTTTCCTGGCAAAAAGCTCGGCTCCCCGGGGGGTTGGGGTGGGCGTGGAAAGGAGCTCATATGCCATCAGGATTGGCCCAGAAGAGGAGAGCATTACCTGGGAGGATTAAACAGGAGAGCCAAGAATCTACCTTCTTGGATGTGGACAAGTAGGAACGGTGCTCCAACGGGGTCACCCCCGTGAGCTGAGACTCAGGGATGGGAATGAGAACGGGGAGTGCCGCAAGATATTCTAGTATCTTCATAATATGACCATCTCCACCCCTACTTTGTGCACTTCAGCAATACCAGACTCCTTGGTGTGCCCCAAACCCACCAGCGCAACCCAAAACTCTTCCAAACCTTTTCTTGTGCTGTTTCAGCACCTAGATGGTCTTTCCTCCTCTGCCTGGAAAAATCCTCACTCTTGGAAGGCCACCCTGGTTGTTCCATTCCCCTGGAAGACTTTCCTGAGCCTCTGCCTCTCCCACCAGCTCACACCCCCTCCATTTGGTCACCACCAGGCATCCCTAGCTTATGGCGTCCAGGCTGCTGCATTCTCATTATTGGTGGAAAGTTGCCCTTCCTCTCCCCATGCACACAGGGGAAAGCTTTCTGCTCTTGACTACTGTATGATGCCTAACAGAGTAGGTTCGTTAAATGACTGAAAAATGAGAGAAGCAGTTCATATTTAGGGGGTCTTGGGAAAAGAATGAGGTGAGGGGGACAAATTTGAAAACCAAGAACAGCCAAAAATATATTAAAGGAAATAGGGAGCTATCAGGCTATTGGGCCACACAGAGGCTGGGTGGAAACTGTTTTCAGAGAATTGAAAATAAGAAGGTGGATTTTGGGGAAAGACCTGGAGAAAAACAGACTGGAGTTTTCCACATCACCCCTTTCTCCCCACAGTCGCATCAACTATCTGACTCCCTGGCATTAATCTATGAAGAGGAGGCCAACCCCGGGACTGCTGAAATGTGCCACCTCAGGTTCCCCAGTGGGACAGAAGGCATCTCCCCAGGAGTTCAGCCAGACTAGAAATAAACCTAATGCTCCCTATATGCACTTGTGTGTGTGTGTTGGTTACAGAGGCTGACACAGGGTCAGGATCACTGGATGACTTTACCCTTGCCTGTCCCTGTCAACTCCTGAAGGACCACTGCAGAACTAGAGAGGGATGTTTGGAGACCTCGGGTAGGAATGTCAAGGTCGAAGCCTTAAGCCCAGCCAGGGCTGAAGTGCAAGGGCAGGCCTGGGAGTTGGGTTTTCCTTGTGCACCTGTTCCTTGCTTGCAGTCCCACCCCCAAGCCCCCTTCACCTCAGATCCCGAATTTGAGCCACAGGAGAAAGGGAGGGTGTTAGAAAGAGATCTGTTGGTGCCTCTTTCCGAAGCCCTCACTATACCAGTATATATGGAGGCCAGGGCTCAAGAGGTAGGAACTTCGAGAATAACACTAGCCCTCGGTTTTGGACCCTGTGTTATACTACTCAGAACACATTATCATCTGAACCAGCTTTTTCTCTGGGCCTCACAAGCACCCTAGTGAGTGAGCTGAACCAATGCTGCCTATTTCACAGATAGAAAAAGAGGCCCAGATCAAACAGATAGTCAGTCTTGGGCCAAACCCAGAACTTAGGTCTCTAGTCCCAGCACTTGGCACAGTGCTCAACTTTTGTAGAAGAAATTATTTCCCTGAATCATGGTCTTTCTGCTTAACTTTGGGTAATAAATACGAAGATGGGTTGCATGTGGTTTGATCTGCAAAACCTGCCTTTTAGACCAGAGGCTGATTTCAATTTCTTTCAGGGGTGGAGGTGAGTCATTGCCCTTACACAGAGGTGAGGAACCACGGTGCCATCTCTCTATGCAAATGTATAGGCTCTGCTGACAACAGAGCAGAAGACTGGAGCCTGGGGAGGAATGGACAGGAAGGAGTCAACACATCATGGAGCCTCTTCTTCCTCAGGGGCCTGGTGAAGATATACCCAGCCTCCTGCCATTTCATGCACAAGTGCTTTCCCATAAGCTCAGCTGACAGTACCTGTTGGCTTGAATCTTGGGAGGCCACTCACAGAGCCCCCTGGGGCTCCTGGGCCACATTCTACAGCACCAGAATCCCCTCCAAATGCCAGAGAAAAGATGGATTTGCCCAAGGCTCACAGCAGGATGCTAGAGTCTTGGTCTGGATGAGAAGGGACACTAGTCAGCTCTAGGGAACATGCTGAAACATATAAAAGGGAATAAAGTGGGTTTTATTCCTGGCCCCATTTCTTGGTGAGCAAGTCCATCCAAGAATGTGACCCAGCAAACATTTGCAGCCTTTGCCTGGGCCAGCTCTGTGCTGGGTGCTGGGGTGGCACAGACAAGATGCCATCCCTGCCTCTAGAGGGTTCCCATCCAATGGGAGAGACTGGTGGGCCCGGCTGGTGCAAACCAGAAACAGTGTTCTTCCAGCCCAGGATGCTGTGGATGGTTACTCACCCCAGCAACTTAATTACAACTTCTCGTCCACCAATTGTACATTTAATCCTGATTTCATAAACATAAGAAAAAGTGTGCCTAAGAATAAAGGAACTGAGAGTAGAAAGGCCTACACAGCTTGATTGAGTGGGCACTTCCTATATTTAAGTGGAAGGCAATGCACTAAGTGCTTTGCAGGCCCCATTTAACAGTTGACAAAATGGACTTGGAGAAGTTAAGTGACTGGCAGAGTTGGGAATTGACAAGATCACACAGGTAGTGACTGGCAGAGTTGGGAATTGAAGCCAGCCTGTCTGGCCCCTACTTGGGGTCACCACATTCTACTGCTTTCTCGCTAAGAGAAGGAGGCTAAGAGTGGGGGAGGAAGCCAGAGGGGGCTTCCTGGGGCTGGGACACCTGGGCTTAGAAGGACGACAGGATGTCTTATCAGAAAGCTCTCAGAAGCTGGGCATGGTGGTGCCCCTACAGTCCCAGCTATTTGGGAAGCTGAGGTGGGAAATTCGCCTGATCCCAGTATCAACCTAAGCAACAAAGACTATCTCCAAAAGCAAAAACAAAAGCAAGCAAGCAAGCAAGCTGCTCTCAGGGTTGCTGCTGATGGCCACTGTCTCCCAGCATCCTCCTCTCATCAGCTTCTGAGGGTTCCTTTCTCATCATAAATCAGATCACATCAGAAAATCAGAAATCTTCACCACCGGCAAAATCTTGGGGACAGCCCAGCCACCATGACCTGGTCTAGGCCTTCCAGGTCCAACCCCAATTCAATACCCTGATCCTTTTACACCAAAATAAACTCCACCCACATTTTCACTGTCCCAAACACCCAGGTTCGCTCTGCCTCCAAAAATTGGTTCAAAACTATCATTCCACCAGAAATGCTTTCTCCACCTCTTCCTACCCAAAGCTCACCCTTTTCTTTCTGACAGGCTCCTCTCAAGTCCTCCCTTCTCCCCCTATCCTTCCCCGAGACCTGAGAACAGGCAGTGTAGCTATTCAGAGGACTCACTCATGTCCTGGGGCCCATAGTGGACTTGCCTGCCTCTTATCTCTCTAACTGGGGCTCAGGGATTAGGGCTTGGAGTCACCCAGAGCCAAAACACTGTTCTGGATTAAATGAGATAACTACCATAAAGTAATAGTAGTGTTTAATACAAAACAACACTTACAACACACATCACAACCCAGGGCCTGGGGCTGGCCCTGGGACAAGTTTAGGAATAGGATGAGGATTCCAGCTGAGGGTAAGATGGGATGAGGGTTGGGGGACCTCTGCACATCATATTTTGTACTATATATCAGCAGTCTTGACTTTTTGGGGGGGTACTGGGGACTGAACCCAGGGGCGCCTAACCACTGAGCCACATTCCCAGCCTTTTTTTAAAATTTTGAGACAGCGTCTCACTAAGTTGCGTAGGGCCTTGCTGAGTTGCTGAGGCTGACTTCGAGCTCAAGATTCTGCTGTCTCGGCCTCCCGAGCCACTAGGATTACAGGCACGTGCCACAGCCCCCAGCAGTTTTGACATTTTTGACCCTACTTTTTGATTCATGAAAACTCCAAACCCTCTCATCTGAAGTTCCTGCTTAGTGCCCTGTTGCACCCCCTGGCAAACAGCAGGTGCTCAGTAATCCTTGTGGATGAACAAAGGTAGGAATGCAGACCCAGGGTGAGGATGGAGACACGTGTATTGAAGATGGGGACTCCACAGCTCCCTTCTCCTTCCCCCACCTTTTTTACAGGATATTCTGGCTGGAATTTTTGTAGGTTTGAGAAAATCAATAGTAACCAAGGCTCTTCCTGGAGGCGTGAACTTTAAGGAACAAAGAAACCACTTACTTAAGGATTGAATGTGGAGCTTGTCACCAGTCTGACCAGGGGATCTTAGGTGAATTTCTGTGGCCTGAGCAGCCCAAGGACCCACCTGAGGCCTGCTCTGAAGGAAGACAGAGGGGGCAGGGCTGTGGGGCCAGGATGGGACTGGAGACTGAGAAATGATCCTCTGTGACAGTGCCCAGAGGCACAGGCTGTTTATGGAGGAGCTACCTCTGAACAGATGGAAAGATGGAGCATAGCAACTTCGATCCCTCAGGGAGCTGAGTGGGCTGATGGGCTGGCCACCCCAGGACCTACTGGTAAAGTGCTGTCCTGCTGCCTTGGCCAGACCGGGTGCACGGACCAGTCCTGGCCATTGTTCCCAGCTTCCTGGTCAGCTGGAGCCAGAGTCCCAGGCGTCAGTGACCAGAGGTAGAAGGTCGCTGGGCCGGGCACGCAGAGGGAGCACTGTGGTTCAAGGTGAATGGCTGTGGGTGAGGTCAGGCCCTCTGGGGTGGGCCTGGCTGGCTGGGTCTGCTGCTCCGAGGAGGGACTGAGTAAGCTCTCTCGCTTACCAGGTCCACTCCCTAGTTTCTGGTCTTCCATGGGCTGCTGGTTCCTCATGGTTCCAGCTCCCTCCTCCAGGGTTACAGTTATAATCCAAGGTCAAAGGGGGACAGGTCCATTTCCCAGGGACTCGGGTGTCCTGTACTTGGTACTGTCAGCATCTTCATAGCTTACCCACCAGGGCCTCACTGAGACTCCATTTCATTTTTATAAGTCAAGCAAGGCAAAGGTTAACCTATTTTTTTTTTTTTTTTTAATAGACAGGTGACTTAGTCCCAGAGAGGTTAAGTGACTTGCCCAAGGCTACACAGTCAGAACATTCAAAGCTCAGGATTCAAACCCAGCCCTGTGTCCCAGAGCTCAACCTGACACTCTGGCCCTCATGCCTCTCTCTGCCTCTCCGTGTCCCATCATTTCCCTGTGGAAAAATGACCAGAACAAGCAGAGCTTTGGTCTGTGACAGTCAATGTCTTTACTTCTAAAGCATACATTGGATTCACTATGTATTAACATCAAAAGTGGCTACCTAAAATGGAGTCATCCTTTTTAAAAATCCAAATTTTCACATTTATATATAAGATTCAAAATGACATGAAATTAAACTATACAATGCTATGAATAGTATAACAAACTGCTTTTAGAAAGCAAAATGAAGAGAAAAAAATAGCAGTTGGGACTGTTGTAAGCCTGGGTTCTGGTCTTTTGAGGCATTGTGAACGAGAGCCAGCACCAAGGGAAGGACCAGCCCTCTCTGCAGGCCCAGGAGGGAACCCGTCGGACGGGAGGCAGCTGTGGCTGCTCAGACTTCTGAAGGTAAGAGAGGCAAGGTGTGTCTTCCTGTGCCTCTGGGTCCCTGGTGTGTGCACTGAGCTTCTTTCAAGACCCACAACCAGAGAGAGGTGGGGCTGGAAGAGGGCAGGGGGCAAATCTGGGTTCAAAATGGTTATTTTGGTAACAAAGGGCCTCTGAGCCCCTGAGCAGGCCCTGGCCACCAGCAACCTTGGCTGACCCCATCCTCCTGCCAGGCACACTGCCTGCTGGGTTCCTGAACCCACTGGTTCCTCCTGCTCCCTATGCCCTGGCGCTTGCTGCTCTAAGAGCCCTGGGGGCAGCCAGAGACCTGGGACCCAAAGGAGAATACTGTAGTTTTCTAAGTAGCTGGATATTATTCAGGGCACTCTGACAACACAAAATCCCTAGGGTTCAGGCTGGTAGCCAAGATGATGAAGGGGTGGTATTCCCATGGACTAGGAGGGCACTGTGGAGTCAGAGGTCCACCCCGGGCACCCAGACCTGGTCTTGGCCTGAGGCAGGCTGGGGCAAGCAGACTGGAGCTTTGCCCTTGAGCCCTGAACATTTTGGTTCTCACAATTTGAGAAGAAGACACTTGTTTGCATCTGCTAGGGGGTCACAAACTTCGCCCTACTTCCTCCTACAATCCCCCTTCGCCCTACATTCCCCTTCCCCATCAGCAGTTCCATCTGGCTGAGCATGCATTCCCCACCACAATTAGGAACCACACTGCAAGGCGGGAGGGGGCTTTCAAAGCCAAGGATTAGCCCTCCACACAAGCAGGTTGCTCTTGCTTTTCCCAGGGACGGCACTACTTCCCCCTTCCTGGCCAGGCCCATTGCTTTCCAGGAAGAGCCTACCCAAAGACCCCTAGCCTTTACAACTTGACTGTCAGAAACCCGAGGGACACATCACCCCTGTCTGGGGCAGGCAGAGGGCTATGGCTTACAGTTTATCATGATCCCCGTAAGTAGGTCACAAACAGCAATTTGAGGGGGGTGCCTTACACCCAGCCCACCTCTGGGGTCCAGGATCTACCATAGCCATCCTCCTTCCTGACCCATGCGGTTTCTAAGCAGCCTGAAAGAGTTGGAAAGGTTGAGTTGGTAGACCCCATCCCTGGGCAGAAGTGACTGCCAGTGGAATTTCAGTCCCCCAGAGCTGAGGAAACTGCTGCCTTCCACAAAAGCGAACCCTGCAATAGGAAAGAGGTTTATGGAATTAGGACTGGCCACAGCAATCTGGCTCCTCCAGGGCCAGGCTAGTGACAGGAGTGCTGGGTACACTCACCCTCCACTTGCCCAGTACCTTTTGTCCTCACTTCAGGAGCCTAAGAATATGGAGCTGGGAGGGGGATTGGTGGGATGCAGCTATAAGGAGGCGAGGCTGGGCTGGGCCCTAGAAGCCATCGCCTGACCTCAGGGTAGGCAGGCGGCCACCTGGTAGGCGCCCTCGGCAGCTGCAGCTGCGGCACTGTGCTGTGCACTGTGCTCCTGCAACAGGGCCACGTCCAGGAAGCGCTCGCCACACCACACGCACTTGAACTGCTGCTCGCGAGCGTGGACACCTTGGTGCTTGTTGAGATGCTCACGCTGCTTGAAGGCCTTGTCGCAGTTGGGGCACTTGTAGGGCTTCTCGCCTGTGTGCACCCGCCGGTGCCGCTGCAGGTCTGACGCGTATTTGAAGCGCTTCTCACAGTCTGGGCACTTGAGCGGCTTCTCTCTGGCTGGGTCGCAGCGGTGCTGCACAAACTCCGAGGAGGAGAAGAAGCGGCGCTCACACAGGGTGCAGCGCAGGGGCTTCTCTGCTGCGGCGCAGTGCGCCAGCTGGTGCTTCTGCAGGGCCGATGCCCGCTTGTAGGCCTTGTTGCACACAGGGCACTTGAAGGGCCTCTCGGCTGCGCCTGGCAGGCACTTGTGCCGGAGCAGCTCGGCCGACTGGTCGAAGCCCTTCTGGCACATGGGGCACTTGAAAAGAGTCTCGAGGGTATGCACGTGCTGGTGGTAGAGCAGGTGGCTGGGCTGCCCGAAGCCCTTCTCGCACAGGCCGCACTTGAAGGGCTCCTCGGTCTTGTGCGTGCGCCGGTGCCGCATCAGCGCGTACTGCTGCTTGAAGCCCATGGGGCACAGGTCACACTTGAAGGGGCGCTCGGCGCTATGCGTGCGCTCATGCTGCCTCAGGTCCGAGGGCCGCTTGAAGGCCTTCTGGCACTCCCCGCAGCGGAAGGGCCGCTCACCGCTTGGAGTGCAGGGGTGCTGCAGCAGCTCCGAGGACTCCTTGAAGTGCAGCTCGCACACATTGCAGCGGAACAGGTGGTGCTCGCCAGAGTGTGCGTACATGTGGCGCACCAGGTGGGAGCGGTGCTTGAAGGTCTTCTCGCACACGGCGCACTTGTAGGGCCGCTCGGAGCTGTGCGTGCGCTTGTGGTGCACCAGGTGGGACGACTGGCTGAAGCTCTTGTCGCATAGTGTGCACTTGTACGGCTTCTCACCTGTGTGGATCCGCTCATGCCGGGAGAGCTCTGACAGGTGCTTGAAGGGCTTCTGGCAGATGGGGCAGCTGTAGGGCTTATCAGCCTGTTCCGCAGGGGCGACGGCAGGAGGCGGGGCGGCCGGCGGAAGTGATGGGGCAGCAGCGGTGGCTGGTTCTGCTGCCTCCGCTGGCTTGTAGGTCTTCTCACAGATGGAGCACTTCACGAGGCCACTGTGTGCGCTGTGGTGCTGCGCCAGCGAGGTGAGCAGGGAAAAGCCCATCTTGCATACTCCGCAGACGAAAGGCTTCTGCTCGGCCTGCACGCACTGGTGCTCCAGCAGGTCAGTGGCCTGGTGGAAGATCTTGAGACACTGAGTGCACTGGAATGAGCGGTCGTGGCCCGCCAGGCACTGGTGTTCATGCGGGCTAGACAGGTGGGCCAGGTCATGACCACACACACCGCATTTGGGTCCTGGCTCCCCGGCTGCCTGCAAGGGTGCATGTTGTGGGGGCTGCAGGCCCGTATCTGGCTGCAGGAGGATGCCATAGACCGCACAGCCCAGGGGGTTCTCCGCTGTACCTGGGGGCAGCGCATGCTCCGCCAGGGCCGGTGGGGGCTCTGCATGGTGCTGAGGCTGGGGCGGCTGGGGCTGCTGCGGCTGTGTCTGGGGTGGCTGCTGCCAGCTTTCCGACATGCTTGGGAAGATGAAACAGGGTTTGGAGATTAATGGCTTCAGTTTCCCGCTTAAGGTGACCCAACTCAGAGAGAGAAGTTGCCCAATCTCAGGGACAGACAAGGACCTCAGACAAGGCACTGAAGAAGACTGGTCAGACGGCCCTAGACATCAACTGAGAAGACAGAATACAAGGCTGCGTCTACAGGGCAGAGGGTGCTTCAGGGCAGGGTCCCAACAATGCCAGGGAAACTCTGCCTTCCCCAGTGAGCGGTTCTGTGGGGAAGAGAGAAACTGTGAGCTTGAGCAGGAACAAGCAGCCCTTCCCTGAGTCTGCTCCCTGTTCTGCCTGAACGTGCCACCTGGACGTAAATCCTATCCAGGAAGGGAGACACTCAGGGCTGGCAGATGTTCCCTTCACATGCCACCAAAGAAGTCTGTGGACAGCTCAACTCCTCTAGGCAAAGGGAATGGCAGCTGCCTCCACTCTATCCAAGCCTGAACCAGGGCATCCTAGCCTCCATGTGGCTACCGTCAGGTAGGTGTCTCCCAGGTGAGACCTGGGATGATCTGTTCACAATCCAGAGGCCTCCCTAAGGCCTGCCAGCCTCACTCCTGTGGCTACCCTGAGTCTCACCCAGGACACCACTGCTCAAAGGAGCAGTCTGCTGACCTAAAAAGGCCACACCTCCCAGGTTTGAGAGACTAAGGGCAAAAGACCACTGGCAAACAACATTAGAGAAACTATGTAGAAAAAAACCTCTCCTGTCAGGGACTAGCTCCCACCTATCCCCTTCACCTATCCCCCAGGCTCTCTACTCTGGCTCCATACCTATCCTCTTGTCACATAATACGATGGATGGCCTGACAGGGACCTGAACCCACGGATAATGGGAGCTAGGTTTCCAGACCCACCCAGACTCAGTGTCCACATAGCAGAACTTCTTCACTCGAGCCATCTCCCAGACACCAGAAAAAAAAAAAAAAAAAAGGTTCTAAATCCTCTGAATCTCTCTGGCTGTCTGTCAGGCCTGCAGAAAAATGTGAGAAACTACACTGGTCTGTCTCAGCAACATAGACCATAGCCTGCTAATGACAGAGCGTTTCTCTCCATTTCCCTTCTGGAGACAACCTGTTATCTTGCTTCCAGGCTATAACACTCTGGGTGATCAATGGAAGGTAAAGCCCACCCGGCCTAGGCAAATCTCTAACTCACCACTTTGTGGCAGCATATGACAATGCCAGAGAGAGGGAGGAATTTTTATAGTCAGAGTCAACCCACTTTCAGGTTTCCAACTCATCTGTCTCTTAAGTTGAAAAGTTTGTTGTAAGTTTTCTCCTGAGAGGAGGAAGGGTAGAGTCTGTCCTCACAGGCCAGCCTGACTTCTAACTGTTCTGTTGAAGAAATACACGACTGAAGCTAAAAGCTGTCATCCTCAGCATCTTCTGGGAAGGGCAGAAGGAAAGGGGCTGCTGCTTTTGGTGGAGGCAGCAGGTTGCATGAACAAGCAGGTATCACTCGGTTATCTAAGCAGGCAGAGGGGAAAGGTAGCTGCTCTGAGCACCTTCTAGGTCTGGCTGCACCAATTCAACTGTGTTGTGGTTGTTTCTTTTTCTGGCATAAATGGCTGCCAAAAAGCCAGGGGCCCCTGGGGTTCAACCCCACTGCCCACCCTCATCCTTCTCCAGGAAGGTGCAGCTAGGAAACCTCTCTAATCACTCCACAAAGGGAAGGAGAGATGAGCGGGCGGGGAGGCAGAGGGAAGCCCCCACCTGCGCCCACCCCAGCTCGTCCTCCTCCCTGAGAAATGGAATGAAAGCCGATCACCTCCCACCCAGCCCTACTCTGCCGGCCCAGCTGGGCTGACTCCTGTCAGCCCTCGCCTGGATGGCCGAGCCACAGCCACCCGAGAACGGGTGCCTGGGCCCCAGGAAGGCCACAGGGGCGCAGGCCGGGCCCGGGAAGCGGCTACGCTTGGAGGCCGGGCCTGGGCCACCCAGGAACTCAGGAGGCCGCCGGGTCAGGTCGGAGGGGCGGGGGGACGGCCCGGCCGACTGGGGAACCGGTGCGGCGGCAGTGGGACTGGCCCCCAGAAGCAGCCCCGGTGCCCCGCCGCTCACCTGCTCCAGGCCGCCTGCGGGGCCAGGCGCGGGGCGAGCGGCGACCAGCTGCTCTCTCGGCCGCCCCTTTATTCCGGCTCCATCAGCGGCGGCGCGGCCTACGCGCGCTGCCAATCCCCGGCCTAGCGTAGCGGTGGCGTCCGGCCCGGGGGCGGGGAACCGGCTTGCGGCGACCGGAACGGAGGAAGCAACACGCGCGGCCAGGGTAGCGGGGCCGGGGCGGAGGAGCGCCGGGAGGGCGGGCGGACGGACCGATGGCCTTGCAGAGACAGGCGGACGAGCGGGCGGCGCGGGGGCCAGGGAGGCGGGGCTGGGGGAGGAGCGGCAGCCGGGGCGGCGGCGGCGGCGGCGGCTGCGGGAGGAGCAGGCCGCGCGGAGCGAGGCCGCCCCCTGCCGGGGACCCCGCGGCCTGACCGGGTCCGACGCGCCGGGTGCGCAGGACCTTGCTGGAGAGGCCGGGCCGCGCGCTTCGGCTGACCGAGGGAGGGCGCTCAGTACGCGCCCACCCCACCCGGCCTTAGGGAAGAAAACTGCCAGTTCTGCCCCCGGCGCGACTCCTGCACCTGACAGCGAGGGCCCTCCTGGACCCTCTCATCTTCAGAACTGAGGCTCGTCTAAACCGCTCGGCTTAGCTAAGAGAGGAGTGGCCGCGGGGCTCGGACTTTGGACGGGTTTGAGGAGAGGACTCCGGGACCTGTGAAACCGGCACACCAAGGCAGGAGCGGGGAGGTTCCGGGAGGCCAGGTGGCCCTCCACGCGCAGCCAGCGGGCAAAGCGCACGCGGACAGCGTTCAGACCGCGGACACAGTCCTCGCTTGAGTCCTGTTGGGTCCCGCCCCTTCTGGCCCCGCCCGGCCCCGCCCCGAGGCGGTGATACCCAGGCCCCGCCCCCCGGGAGCACTTCCGGCGCAGCGGAACGCGGGGTGCAGGTTGAGGTTGCCGGCGGTCCTGACCTGTGAAGGTGTCGGACAGGCCCCATGAGCGCAGGACCTCTGGTGGGCTACAGCAGCAGTGGCTCAGAGGATGAGGCCGAGGACGAGGCTGAGGATGAGGCAGCGACCAAGGGGCGGACCAGGCCGGCGACTGGGGGCTGTCGTCGGTGAGGAACGAGGGAGTCTCTTTCCCGGGGGCGCGGATTTGCTTGAGACCCCCGCCGACCCGCGCGTCTGTGGACGGGTGGCGGGGCGGTTCCCAGGGAAGGAGAAGGGGGCACAGCGGGAAAGGAGGATCCAAAGGGCACCCCTGGACAAAGACCCAGAGTGCCCCACCAGACTTGGGCAAGGTTGGGAGGCAGGACAGGGGCTCAAGCATCGGGCGCTTGCACGGTTCTGCCTTCTGGAGGGTTGCATACCATCCTAGGTCTGTTTCCTCATTTGAACACAATTGCAGTGATAATTATAGCTTAAGCTTATGGAGATCTGGGTGCGGTGGACGCATCTCTGACGCCAGAGGCCTGGGGTGGCTGAGGCAGGAAGAGCACAAGTTCAAGGCCGGCTTTTGCAACTTAGACCCTGTCTCAAAATGAAATTAAAGTGGAGACGGCTGGGAATGTAGCTTAATGGTAAAGTGCCCCAGAACCACACACAACACGTGGAGAGCTTTGTCATTTATCTAACAAATATTTATTGAGCACCCAGTCTGAGCCCAACTAGAGACTGGGAACTTAAGTGGACAAAAGCCATGAAAGTTTCTTTCTTTGTTGGCCTTTGGTTCCTTGCTGAGTGCTTTACAAGGAGTATCACAGCTGATGGCCTAATAATTCTATCAGGTAAAAATACAGTTTACAAGTAAGGAAACATGCGTCTCAGAAAGGGCACATCACTTGCCCAAGATCACAGAGCTAGAAAATGCTACTCCATGTTAGACCTGTCTAACCAGGGGATGTGATATCCAAACCACACCTTGCTGCCTGCCCAAGTATTTCTCATGGGGACCATGCTTCATTCTAAGGTCTGCCCCCCAGAGTTATTGGGAGACCCCAGTGCAAATACAGGGAAGAAAGCTTTGTGACTGACTTTGTAACTTTTCTTGCACTTGCCTGGAAAACCACACTCACTCGTGGTCATGTTTATAGGGGTTACAGATTTTGTTGTATGTCTAATAGTAGAAAATGCTAAAAAGATAAATGTACTTGTTTTTTCTTTTTTCTTTCTTTCTTTTTCTTTTGCAGTGGCCAGAGCCCTGTTCCTAGTCAGCGGTTTCCAGTACCTGACAGTGTACTGAACATGTTCCCCAGCACAGAAGAGAGGCCTGAGGATGACAGTGCAAAACATGGGGGACGTGTGCGCACCTTTCCCCACGAGCGAGGCAACTGGGCCACCCATGTCTACCTACCATGTGAGTCATGTGTGGCAAGCAAATGATTGAGACCAGTAGGTGCCTCTTGGGACATATTTAGCCACAACTAAGAGGAGGAAACCAAAACCCTGTCTGTGCTGGATTTACATGCCACCCCAGGCCTGATGAGTGGTTAGCATACAAAAAATGCCTGAAGTCAGGCCTTACTCCACTACCCACTGCTCTGGGTGTCCTGAAGTAAATCACTGGACTTCTCAGAGTCTCGGTTTTCTCACTTCCAAAAAGGAAATACTAGAAAAACCTATCTTAGGAAGATGAAATTAGATAATTTCTGTCAGGTTCCTGGCAGAGTACATAAAGTAGGTGGTGGCTCTTATTATTTTAGCTTTCTCCCATTATCAACATGCCCCACCAAGAGTGCTGCACTTGTCACAATTGAAAAGTCTACATTGGTACATCATCATCACCCAGAGTCCAAAGTTTATATTAGCATTCACCCTTTGGTATTGCACATTATGTGAGTTTTGGACAAATGATTGAAGATTTGCATCTACCACTATAAAATCATATAGTTTCACTTCCCTAAGTGTCCTCTCTTTCTCTTATTCATCTCTCCCTTGCTTCCTCACCCCTGTGAACCACTGATCTTCTAACCATCTCCATAGTTTTACCCTTTCCAGAATGCCATAGAGTTGGAATCATTCAGTATGTGCCTTTTCAGATTGGCTTCTTCCACTTATTAATATGCATTTAGCATTCCTTCATGTCCTGTCATGACTGACAGTTTATTTCTTAGTACTAAGTAATATTTCATTATCTAGATATACCACAATTTTTTTATCCATTCACCTACTAAAGATAAATGAATATTTGATTGTTACCAAGTTCTGGCAATTATGAATAAAATATAGACATCTGTGTGTAGGCTTTTGTGTAGACATAAGTTTTCAACTTCTTTGGGTAAACACCAAGGAGGGTAATTGCTGGATTATATGGTAACAGTATGTTTGGTTTTGTAAGAAACCACCAAACTGTCCTCTGTTGTGGCTGTGCCATTTTACATTCCCAACAGTAATGAATCAGAGTTCCTGTTGCTCCATGTCCTTGCCAGCATTTAGTATCATCAGTATTCTGAAGTTTAGCCATTTTAATAGGTGCATTGTTGTCTTAATTTGCATTTCCCTGATGACATATGATGTGGAACATCTTTTCATGTACTTTTTTCTATCTGTATAGATTTTTTGGTGAGGTATGTATCAGGTTTCTGTCCTACTTTATAATCAAGTTGTTTATCTTCTTATGTTTAAGAGGTTCTTCTATATTTTTTATCAGACATATCTTTGCAAATGTATTTTATCCCAGTCTATAGCTTCTTTTCATTCTCTTGATAATATCTTTTACAAAGCAGAAGTCCTTAAGTTTACTGAAGTCTGTCTTGTCAATTCTAATACCTAATAAACAGTATAGCAGTATGAACATTTGGGAGACCCATATTCAAACCATACCTACCAGTTCTACCAATTTTCTATTTTCAATTGCAACAATTTCTGTCAATTTTTATTATTTCTTTACTTCTGCTTACTTGGAAATGAATTTGCTCTTTTCTAGATTCTTAAAGTGGAAGTTTAAATGATCAATTTTAGGTCTTCTAATATGAGCCTTTAATGCTATAAGTATTCTTCCACACATCTCTGTTGCTGCATCCTACAAGTTTTGACAAGTTGTATTTTCATTTTCATTTAGTTGAAATATTTGTAGGTGGTGCCTGTAATCTCAGTGACTTGGTTGACATAGGCAGGAGATTGCAAATTCAAGGCCAGTGTCAACAATTTAGGGAAACCCTGACTCAAAAAATGGCTGGGCATGTGACTCAGTAGTTAAGTGTCCCTGGGTTTAATCCACAGTACAAAAAAAAAAAAAAAAAAAAAAAAAAAAAAAAATTTCTCTTGAGATATCTTCTTTGACCCGTGTGTTATTTAATCTCTAAGTATCTGGGATGGGCATTTTCCAATTATCAATTATCTAATTTAATTCCAATTATCAATTTCTAATTTAATTCCATTGTGGCCCAAAATCAGGCATTGTATGATTTCTATACTTTTAAATTTGTTAAGGAGTTCTGATCGCTTTAAATTGTATTTTTTGCCTTTTATTTTGTTTTATAATTTTTTCTTCATAGCTGACTATGATGTACTGTGTGACAGGGACCATGGTAAACAGGCCTTCTGTAACATGGTGAGGCGGGAAAGGAAAGCATTCTGCAGTCCTGTGATCAGGTCCCAGTCTTTAAGTGAGCCTATGCCTCTGGACTGTGACAGCCAGGCCACAGCCAGTTCGAAGTTGGATATTTTCCTTCCCCTAGGTCAGAAGGCTCTGATAAAACATCTGTAGGTCAGGCTCTGGTTAAACCTAAGGACAGACCTTTTTAAGAGAAACAGAATGCCCAGATTTCTAAATGATTTCTTTTCTGTCCCCTATGCCAGAAGGGCCAGAAGCTCAGGGCAATTTTTCTCCAAAATTCTGTGAGGTCCTGGTAGAGTTGCAGGTGGTAACCCTCAGAAGGCAGTGCGTGTGTGTCCCACAAGACACCCCGATGCGCTTAGAGTTTTGACTTTCAGATTTGTATACCCTGAGCCTCCAGCAGTTTGTCTATTACAGTTTAGGCGTCCCTACCCTGGCCCTTGTTCCCAAAGAGGTTTCAGCTCTTATATTTCTGGTCCAATAATTTGTGAGCCCCTGTATTCATCTGTGGGTTTCTCACCTCTCTGACAGATTTAAGAAGAGCTGTTGCTTGTTTAGTTTATTGGATATTTTACTTGTTGTTAGTATGAAGTGACAACTTCCAAGCTTTTTTGTGTTTGTTTTTTGTGTTTGTTTTTTTGATACCAAGGATTGAACTCAGGGGCACTTAACCACTGAGGCACATCCCCAGCCCTTTTTTGTATTTTATTCAGAGGCAGGGTCTCACTGGGTTCCTTTGGGCTTTGCTAAGTTGCTGAGGATGGCTTAGAATTCAAGATCCTCCTGCCTCAGCCTCCCAAGCTGCTGGGATTATAGGCATGCGCTACGCTACTGCATCCAGCAACTTCCAAGGTTTTTTTTTTTTTGTTTTTTTTGTTTTTTTTGGCGGTGCTAGGGATTGAATCCAGGGCCTTGTGCTTGCAAGGCAAGCACTCTACCAACTGAGCTATCTCCCCAGCCCCAACTTCCAAGCTTTTTAATGCTGGACTAGAAACCAGAAGTCTCCTCCCTGTGTGTGTCTTGTTTACTTGAATTCTTTTCAGTGAGCACATCTTACTTCTTTAACAATAAGTGCATATTAAATATTATTAGGCTTTATAGACCCAGACTCAAACCCAGAGTAACATGGGTTGTCTCTGCCTTCTGGGCTTTTTCATTCAGTCGTGACACCTTGGCTAAGGCAACAGCCCACCCTCTGCACTCTTCCTTCCAGATGAAGCCAGGGACGAGTTCCTGGAGCTGCTTGATATGTTGCTGCCCCATGCACAGACCTATGTGCCCCAGCTGGTGAGGATGGAGGCCTTCCACCTCAGCCTGTCTCAGAGTGTGGTTCTGCGCCACCACTGGATCCTCCCCTTCGTGCAGGCTCTGAAAGACCGCATGGCCTCCTTCCATAGGTGAGTGCTTCTCTCTGGCTCCAAGACTTCTCCTTTCCTAAGCCACTGCAGGTTAGAGGTATGAGTTTCATTACCCAGCAAAAGGAATATAACGTGGGAACACTGGAACATCTGGGGCCGCCTGCGGTACGTTTCATCCTATGTGACCTTGGGCACATTTTAAATTCTTGATACTTCTAGTTTCTTATGCGCCATATAGGAAAATCTTAACTCTCTTTCTCTACACTCTCACTCAGCATTTCCTACACAACTGTAGCCAGATGTGTGGGAGTTTTCCACACACCAACCAATTCTCTATCTCTCCAAATAGTAACTGGATATCCTAAAATTTTAGTTCAGTTCTGATACTAATGACCCAAAAGTACTGCACACAACCCATGTCAAGAGCCCAGCCCCACGAGACTACCCTGCACTTCAGGTGCTAGCTTCTCATGTTGGATCCCCAGGTTACCCACGACTTCTTTCAATTTCACTATAATTCAGAGGTTCCTATGACTCCTTCCTTAGACTTGATTATTAGCTAAAACAACTCACAGAACTCAGTAAAACAGTTCATCTAGTAGATTATCAATTTATTGCAAAGGCTATTTTAGATCCAAATGAACAGGCAGATCAAGAGACAGAGGGGATGAAGTCTGAAGTGGTGCCAAGCTTAGGAACTTGTCTCTGTGGCGTTTGGGAATGCATCGCCTTCCCAGCATGGGGTTGCATCTCTTCAAACCTTGTGCATTAGGGATTTTTCTGGAGGCTTCAGTATGAAAGCATTATTAACTCTAGCTCCTCTCTTCTCCCCAAAGGATGGGGGTATAGGGCTGAAAGTCCAAGCTTCTAATTATGGCTTACTCTTTCCAGGTGACTGTACCTCTTACAGGTGCCCGAGAGTTGCCTCCCTTAGAACAAAACACTTTCCTATTGCAGAAAGTTCCAAAGGATTTAGGAGCTCTGTGTAAGGAACTAGTCAAACACTAAATAATAGCACAAAAGATGGGCTTAGCACCCTTCCTGCTTAGAATATTACATGGGTTTAGGAGCTCTATGTCAAGAACTAAAGCAGTGGCCAACATAAATTTCTTAATTTCTCATATCTGCATATAGGTCATAGGAAGGTGGCTACCTCAGAGGTGGCTCCAGAATCATGCCTGCCCTCAGTGTGGCACTTGGTAAACTTGTCTACCAGCCTAAGGCATTTTCCCCCTTAACTATTTCATACCACTTCTGCAGAAATACTTTGCCTGCTAGACTTGAGCAGATCAGAATTCTGCTCTCTCCAGGCGTGGTGGTACATGCCTGTAATCACAATGATTTGGGAGGCTGAATCAGGAGGATCACAAGTTCAAGGCCAGCCTCTGCAATTTAGCAAGACCCTGTCTCAAAAACTAAAAAAGGGTGGGGATGTAGCTCAGTGGCAAAGTGCCCCTGGGTTTAATTCCCAGTAACAAAAAAACAAACAAACAAACAAAAAACCCTCCTGATCTTTTTTCCAGTTGGTATATTCTCCAGAATCCCTCAGTCTTGGGATTATTTATAGCTCATTTATTCACCCTCATAGCCACTCATTCCCTTGTCCCCTTCCCCTCTGGAACCCAGGTTCCTCCAAGCAGGACTGTAGCTTCTCTCTGAATAACCCCACAGCTTTTTCCCAGGTGCTGTGGTTAATCACTCTATCAAATAGATGCTTGCTTAGTGGCTGGACAGTCAGGAGGCAGTGGAGCCTGGAGAACATCTTTTTTGGAATTCTGTGGGTCCTCTGAAGGCTGGTACTAGAAACAGCGTAAGAAGCCATCCAGGTGGTGGTTTTGTGACTCTGCTTTTATCTGCCAGAGACTTTTTTCAAATGAGGGGTTACACAGATACGCACTATGTAGATGTGTAAGACAGAGAGAAGTGTTTGGGCTGGGGTGTTGCCAGTGTTTGCCCAGCATGCAGAAGGCCCTGATCGCCAGCACTGAAAGAAAAAGAAATAGAAATCTAGCCAAGCCCATGCCTGGAGCTGAAGCCTTAGGCCCAGAACTTCCATTGACGGGCTTTGCCCAACTAGTTGAACCCAACTAATGGGTTCACCCTAACTAGTTGAACCCTTTCTGAGGGCTGGAGGGAAAGGATTTACTCTAAGCCAGTCAGTCAGCTAGAGGATCAGGACTGAAGCTCACCTCTCCACTCAGCCTAGCCCTCCCCCTTTTTTATTGCCATTATCAAATTTATTGAACCATATGTAGATTATCAGGACTGTTTTGATCACAGGTGTTAGAATCCCAACCCAAAGTGGCTTAACACAAAGGGGAATTTATAGGCTGGTATAAAGTTCAGAGGTAGTGCTGGCTTCATAATGAGGCTGTGGAGGTTACCGGAAGATGTTAGATGGCACCTGACTCTTATTGTCTCAGCTGTGTGCACCTGAGGGGACACTAAAATCTCCAGGCTGGCCTGCCTAGAAAGATAGACTTCTTTATTCTTTTTTTTATTTTTCTTTGTTTTTGTTTTTGTTCTTGTTGGGAATAGAACTGAGGGCTTCACTCATGCTAGGCAAGCCCTTTGCCTCTGAGCCCGTCCCCCACCCCCAACAGCCCATTTTTCTAATAACTTCAGCAAAAGCCACAAAAGACTTGGATTACTTCGACTTGGTGTTCATGCTCTCCCTTTAGTGAGTGGAGAGTCATTAAGCCCTTTGTCCTCCTGCATAAGATTGCTCTCTCTGCTGGAGCTCTGTCCCTGACCAAGGCAGCTTGTCAGTGAGCTCTAGGTCAGGGAGCAGCAGACTTGCCCATGGAGAAAATGACCAGCCTGACCGTGTGTTGCATTTGGTCAGGACGGCAGCACAGAGAGGAGGCCCCTGGTGGGAAGCAGCGGTTCTGGGCCTCCTTACACCCACTTGTTCTTTGACAGGCAAGTACCCGCTGGAACTTCTGGAAACTTCACCCAGGGGTTATTGCTAGAGACCTTGGTCCCCATGGGGTATGTATGTGGCTTTTCCCCTTGTTTACTTGGGAAACAGCCCCAGAGAACAGCCCCTGGACTGGCGAAATGCATCTGATGTGCCCTGCCAGCTCAGTGTTTCCAGCCCTGTGTCCAGAGTGAAGCCCAGCCAGTCATGGCCTCTTCGAGTTTGATCGTCAGGTTGAGCCCAAGATGACTGAGAACAGGCAGTGCACCCCAATTCTGTTGCTGCGACTGAGGGCATGTTCTGCTCTGACTGGCCAGGCCTAGGTCAGGGCCTGCATCTGGAGGAGTGGAGAAGGGGTGGCGGCTGGACAAACATCCAGCGTTGAAGGCAGAATGTGTATCAGGCATCTTCCAGAACTCTTTCTGAAATCTACGCCTAACCGAGAACGAGTGGTTCTGTCATCCCTTATGTTTTCCCAAGAAGGGACGCTGAATGGGGAGGCAGGCCATTGGCCGACTGACTTCATGCATGTGGACAAGTCGTGAGGCTCTGTCCAGCCTGCAGATGTGTCCATTCCCTCCGCTGCAGTGAGACCTTTGGCCTGGAGGCTATGAAATGGTTTTTTCCTGTGATGGGACTTGGCCAAGTTGGTCTCTGAGGGGCAGGAAGCCAGTCTGTCCCCTTGAGATCTCCAGTGTCTTTAGGACACAGCCAGTACCTGATTGAACCTGACCGGTCTCCATGCGACTGATCTGAGGGTCAGTGGGGGGAAAGGTTCTGCCCCACGTTCATACCAGTAGACACCCATTCCACTAAAGCCTCATAGGTGAGAGTAAGGGCTTTGTAGTCAGGCAGACTAAGGTTCAAATCCTGCCTCACAAGCTTCAGTTTCCCTCTCTGTAAAATGGGCACAAGCTGATATGCCCAAAACCCTTGCATTGAGATATGTTCTTATTATTGCTTAAATTTAATCAAGAGTGTCCTTATTGTAACATGCAAGGCAAAAATTGGCCTTCATATGATCTGTTTTCACCCACTCATGACTAAAACTTTCTCAGTTCCCATCAGTAAAGTTGAGATAGTCTCTAATTGTTTATTGGAATGAACTGCTCTTAACAAAACAATTTTTGCTAGCATCAGGATGACACTACACATGCTTGGCCAGGGTGATTTTCAGGCCTTGCTCGCTCTACTTAGGGTTCTGTTTATCATTTATATAATGGGGTGACAATATTAAGTATAAAATTGGATGTTCAAAGTGCTATTTTTTTTTATCAAACTATTTTTCTGTTTTTTTTTTTTTCTTATTCTTTCTGAAATATGGTCTTCCTTCTTCTAAATTTCAGATTCTTCTTTACTGCCAACCGAGTAAAGATTTATACCAATCAAGAGAAGACCAGGTAGGTCCTCCTGACCCCAAGTCACTACCAGAAAAAGTCTTTGGTGCAAAAATTGGCGGGTGGGGGGGGGTGCTTTTTGTTTGTTTTTAACCAAGCCTATGATTACAAGGCAGCTGTTCCCAACTCTGAATTCTCATTAAGAAGAAGAACTGGGGATCCTGACATGGTGGCACATGCCTATAATGCCAGACACTCTGGAGGCTGAGGCAGGAGGATCACAACATTGAGGCCAGCCTGGGCAATTTAGCAAGACCCTGTCTCAAAAAATAAAAAGGGCTGGGATGTAGCTCAGTGGTAGAAAGCTTGCCTGACATGAGCTCCCAGGTTCAATCCTCAGTAATACGAAAAAAGAAAGAAAAAAAACGGGGTGGGGGCAGGACATTGGGAGGAGTCACAGAGGAGGAGTAGAGAACGCCATCTTGGTATGGGGAAGAAAGCTGTGAAGTCAGAAAACCTGTTCTGCCCATCTCCATTCCCAGTTTTAACCTTTGTCTCATATGTTCTCCTCTCTGACCTTCATGTGCTACACCAGCACCCCCACACCAACACCATCACACACCTCCCCTTGATTCATCCATTGTTGGGCATTGTGAGACTCAAATGAGCCCAGTGGATTTTTAAAGTATTAAAGCATTAAATCAACATAAGAAGAAATTATCTTTACCAAAGCTTCAGAGTGAGCCTCACTAAGCCTTACTCCCTAAGGCACCCTCTTTCAGTACCTCTAAAAGGGCTCACTCCTAGCTGGGCAAGGTGGCACCCATCTGTAATCCCAGCGGCTCAGGAGGCTGAGGCAGGAGGATCTCTAGTTCACAGCCAGCCTCAGCAAAGGTGAGGCACTAAGCAACTCAGTGAGACCCTGTCTCTAAATAAAATACAAAATAGGACTGGGGGTGTGGTACAGTGGTCAGGTACACCTGAGTTCAATCCCAGGTACCCAATTAAAAAAAAGGGCTTACTCCTTTCTTCATTCTGTACTCTACAAGTTGATTAAGCTACTGGGTTTCAAGGAGGGACTGTGTTGGATACTGTTGAACAAGTAGGTGGGACAAGAGGGGTATCCATTGGCTTTAGTGACATGGAGGTCATTGGCAACTGACATGCACTTCTACCAAAGGGTTGAGATGGGCGGTGAGGCAGTAGGGGCAGGAAAGCTAGACTAGGCACCTTTTAAGAAGTTTTCCTGAGAACAGGATAGAGGCTGGCTGAAGGTGTGGGCTCAGGTAGAGTTTAACCATGCCATGATTCTGTATGAGAGAGCAGCCTGTGCACTTGTGGGACGAGGCAGAGCCAGGGGCAGAGTCCTGTAGCGGGGCAGAGAAGTGCAGACAGGCGCTGAGGAGGAGACAGGAGCTCTTGGTCTTGTAGACTTGGCTGTGGCAGATGAAGGGGTCCCTCCTGGCCAGGGGGAAGCCATGTGGGTTGGACCTTGGAAGGAAGGCTTAAAGACGGGAGGAGGAGGAAGGATGCATCAGTGGAAGCTCAGGAGGGAGATGGAGTGAGCCTATGGCCAGACCTCTAGGCTTCCTATCTGTTGCATCCTTGCTCCTGCTTGGGTAGTCTGTGCCCTCAGAGGCTGCCCTCATGCCAATGTTGTCTCTGCCTCTGCCTCTCCCTAGGACCTTTGTTGGGCTCGAGGTCACTGCAGGGCATGCCGAGTGCCTGGACCTGGTTTCAGAGGTAGACAGAGTCCTGGAGGAATTCAACCTCACCACTTTCTATCCGGTAATGCACAGGGTTGGAGATCATGAATGGAGATTATTATTGTTCCTTCAGCGGGCTGCTGCTTCTCCATTCTCCCAACTCTAACTGGAATAAAACCATCCTTAAAGAAGCCTTCATCAGAGGCAAACTAAAGAGCCCTCCAGACCTTGCTGTGTGGAGTGTCCCAGATGCCAGCCCACAGAGGACACATGCCACTGGGAGGTGAGGGGTCTAAGGTGCAGCCTGATGCAGCCCATCCAAAGTCTAACATTTTTTAAAACTCCATATTTTGAATATGCCCAAGATTTGTATCTTGTACTCCATAATGTCTCCTGTTTGTTTTATATTTCTTTTTTTTATTCAAATAATTTTTTGCTTGTTCATTTTATATTTCTTACAAAGTAGTATCTCCAACATTTTTTAGCAAAATCGACCCTCTGGGAAGAGTTGTAGCTTTGCATGCCTTACTGCACCTGCCATTTGCCCTCCCGGGGTACTTAGGAGTCCAGGTGTAGTGTCAAGGCTTTAAAGGGCCCATTGATTTTATTTGATATATTTTTTAAAACCATGCTAAAATATGTAAGAATGAATTTGAATGGAGATAAGTATTCTTCAAAATTTTAGATGTTTTGATGTTTGTTCATCTGAAAAGTATGGCATCTGTTAGGATGTTCTAGATCAGAAAACAGTCAGACCCTGGGTTTTCTTCCATGTCCCCAGATTTAATGATTCTCTCTATGATATTTAAAGGAAAGCCTCTCAGAACAGATTGTCTTGGTTAGCTCAGGTTGCCATAATAAAATACCATAAACTGGGTGTCTAAAACAACAGAAATTTGTTTTTTCACTTTCTAGAGGCTAGTAATCCAAGATCCAGGTGCTGGCCTGGTTGGTTCATGGTGAGGACTCTGGCTTAGAGTGCCAGAGTCCCGTGCCCTTCCCTGGTAGAGGAGAAAGGCTCCCCAGAGTCCCTCCTGCAAAGGGTACTCACCCCGTTGTAAGAGTCCCATCCTCATGATCTCATCTAACCCTGGTTACCTCCCACGGGTAATCCCCTCTCCAAATGCCATCACAGTGCAGGGTAGGGCCTTTAATATGTGAATTGGGGGGAGGGGGCAAGACCAACTGCAGACCACTTTATCTTTCTGCCCAATTCCTGGGATCAGCACTGAGGGTCAAGTGTCTCATAGGCAGGTTAGGGATCCAGCAAGAATACCCTGACAGCTCTGTCACAGACCTGCTGTGGCATCCAGGTGACAGCCTGCCTCTGCTTTTCTTCTACAGGACCCTTCATTCCACATCAGTCTGGCCTGGTGTGTGGGTGATGCTCGTCCCCAGCTAGAAGGGCAGTGCCTGCAGGAACTACAGGTAAATACCCAGGGCAGGACCAGCGAGTACTAACTCTGGAAGGACAGGGTGGACATTGGGGAGGGGAAGGATTAGGCATCCAAACCTGTATGCCTGGGAAACCAGTGAAATGGCAGGAAATCCGCAAACCTTACCTTGTTATTCAGCATGTGGCCCCTGGACCATCAGCACCAGCAGTACCTGGAAGTTATTAGTAATACAGTTGCTTTGATCCCACCCCTTGCCAAGGAAAGCAGAAATGCATTTTAACAAGATCCCTAGGGATGTGTGTTACAGGAGGCTGTGAGGAGGCTGCTGGTTTTCCCTGCAAGGCTTGGGCCTGGCAGGTACTGGGAATGAGTGGAGGGTGCCAGGTGTAAGGAACATCCAGCCTGCAGAACCTATCACAGTTTGAGAGTAGGCAAAATGTTTCACCCTCCCATTAGAGAACCAACAGTATGTGTGCAGAAGTGACTGGCAGTTGACACTCTGCCCCTAGTGGGGAGGCAGTGGGGAGTCAGGCTATGTGGGAATGTGGCTTAGTGCTGTTAGCTTGTACTTCTGTTTTTTGAGAGAAGCCAAAATCCAGATTTTTATGTGTAAGCTCCCAGTTTTCAAATGTTGGAAAATGATGTAGATTTTTAGAACACATTTTGTAAGGCAAACAAAATACGTGCAGCCCATGGACATCATCATGAAGCCCTCCTGCTCTGTCTTGATCATGCTGGCAGCAACAAAGAGCTCTGACTTCTGGCTGCAGCAGACCTGGGTCCCCTCCTGGTTTCACTGCTTTCTGTAACCCAGAGCTTTGAGCATTGTGTCCTCATCTATAAGTTGGGGCGATAGGATTGATGCAGAGGTGATTAGGCCAGATAGCTATTGCAGAGCCTGGGGCCTGCGTGGCCAGCATCCCCTCAGCGTTGTCTAACCTCTGAAGGACTTCACTAGGCTGCCTTTGTTTGCCACGCCCCCTGGGTCTGGGATTTCCCTTAATGTGACTGTGCTCTCCCACTGCTGGCTGAAGGAAATCTTGGATGAGTTTGAAGATTCTGAGATGCTGCTCCGTGTGTTCACCGAGCAAGTCCGCTGCAAGTCGGGGAACAAGTTCTTCTCCATGCCTTTGAAGTGAACACAGGGGCCTTACTGCCCCAGGCCCGTCTGCAGGCCAGGCTGTGGTGAGGATCCTGCTAGTCCACGGGAATGCTCCCAGCCTCCCTCTAAGATGCCCAGGCATGACTTCAGCCTGACTGGTGTGTTGCCATTCTGGGTTATTCCTGGGGGGCAGTTCTCCTGGCCCTTTTGGGTTTCAAGTTGGATGATGCTGTGTTGTGGTCATTCCCAGAAAGCACCAGTAGAGGGCAGCCTGGGTTTCCTAATTCTTACACTGAGGCTATGCAGAAAAGAAAGATGAGGGTCTCCAGGGGAGCCCACCCACACTCAGCCAGAATCCTCACCATAGTGCCTCTAAGGAACAGCCCTCTCCCCCACACTTCCCCTTCAGTGTTTCGTATTTTGATGTCATTGGCCTCATACCAGGTTTTTTTTAAATCATTATGCTCTGCCTTATCCCTGTCAAGCAAAGACATAGGGTACTTCAGAGAGCCTGTCACCCTCCTTCCTTGAAGTGTGTCAGTTTTATTTATTTACTTTTAATCCCAGTCCCTACTGTGCCAACAGAGACCATTTCGGGGCCAAGGTACGGGGTGGTGATTTGTGGTTCAGCATCAGTTTTCTCCATTCCTTCCTCCCACTGGCCCCCCCCAGCCAGGTGCCTGGGGAGACTTGAGCAGATGTTTCATTTTGGCCTAGCCATGGCTGAAAGCCAGGCCTCCAACGCTCTGTGACCTCTGACTTCCCCACCAACTTTCCCAAAGAGGCAGAGAGGCGCCTTCCCCTGTCAGTTCTACTGTGACCTCCTGCCTGCTATAGCCTTGGCATTCGGTAGGGAACGTGGAGCAAGAGCCAGGGATGCACAAAACCTTTATTTTTTCAATCCCTCACAGGAGTGAAGGACTAGCCCTCTCCAGTTATTATCTGGATTTCCACTAATAGATGAAGAAATGTTTTTGTTACCGTTTCAAATTATGTTCAACAAATAAAAATTACATTTTTAAAAATTTTTGGTCTTCTTTTGGACTGCTTCTATTCAACAAGGTGAGTGTGAGGTGACTTTCCTCTCTCCCTGCCCTCTCCAGCTGTGCTTCACAATCTAGGGCGTCTCGAGAGTCTCTTATGACTTCTAAGGTGGGCTAGAGAGGCACTGAGGAGGTTCAGTAAAATGAGGGTGGGGTTGCTCTGCCTTGCCAGGCCATGCAGACAGGATGCGGGAGCACACGTAGCCCAGCACTTGGCATGTGGCAGGGGATCGCCATCCCCATTCCTCATAGGAAGAAGCACAGACGTTTAGACTTCCTGCTGCTGTAACACTTACTAAGCCCTTCTAGGACCTTCTCATCTAATCTTTCCCATGACCCCCTGAACAGTAACCAGGGTAGGAATGATTGTTGCTTTGTGGAAGAACATGTTAAGTGACTGGCCTGGGGGCGTGAAAAATCACAGTAATGGCCTGACTCAGCCCTAACATCCACTATTCACCTCCTGCTCAGCCCTGAGGGAAAGGTGCAGGAGGCGGGGCCTGTTGCTGTGGTTCCCACTGTGCCCAAGCAACTCCACCTTGCCCTCACCCAGGAAATCACCTTTGTGCCTGTTCCCCTGAAACCACTACACTGATCTGACTCCTGACTAATGTTTGCTTCTGGCATTTGAAGTCATGCTGGTGAGAGGGAGCCAGGCATGTTTTCTGGCTTGCAAACTACATGGCAACTCTGGCTATACAACGCACATTACTGACACCAGCTCTGGGGTAGGCCCTGAATTGGGCGCTGAAATCAATCCAAGTCTGACCGGGGTGCTCAGAATGGGGAAAGCAGGCAGGTGTGTAGAGAGGGATTCCCCAGCCCAACTTCATACTTCCCCAAACGACTGGCTGCTTCCCAGGGAGGAGGTAGCTCCTGGGTCGGTGCAGAGGATGGAATTAGAGCGCAACCACTTTGAGGATTGGGCCAAGATCAATAAGCAGCTCTTCAGTGAAGAATGGATGGTGGCGATTGAGGAAGGAAGCAGAAATTTTGCTAGTGGGGGAGGGGTGGGCAAGCCAGGCTGCACCTGAGGAGGCCAGGCGGCAGGGTCTTGGCGGACACCCAGATATCAAATGTGCCTCCAGAGCAGAAGCAAAGCGCTCTGCTCCCGCTGACAGTGCAAAGCAGCTGGGGCTCTTCTATAAGAGGAGATCTGCTCCAGAAACCAGGGCGACAACTCCTGAGAAAGAAGGGACACTCAGAGCAGGCTGCGGTCCACCCCCAGGCTGGTGGCTTGCAAGGAAGAAATGCTCTTGATGAGGATCTTACTGCACCAGGGAGAACAAAATCAACTTGTCTGGCCTCAGAGGCCTCAGACTGTTTCCCACAGGGAGGGAAATGGTCATCTCACGGCCTGCTTGGCTGATTTCCACCTGGCACTCCCAGCCCTCTCCATCGCCTCTCCAGACCACCCCAGCTTTGTTTCCAAGGGAGAGGGCAATTACCTTGGTTTGTTTGTTTATTCCTCATCTTGGCACCAGGAGTCCCAAGAACTGCCGTGCAACCCAACCCAACCTGTTTTGCCTGCCTCTAAAGTGCCAAGCACTGAAATGGTGAATTTTGCAAAAGAGAAGAGTTTTATTCACCAGGCAGCCACCAAATGCAAGGAGGCAGGAGTCCCAAGTCTCAAATCTGCCTCCCAGCACAGGGTTTAGGTATGTGTGGGGTAAAGAAGCAGGTGGTCTGAGGCATGGAGAAGGGTGATCAGAGTAGGAAAAAGTGAAGTCATCGGTGCTCACATGTAGTCCAGAAGTCCTACGACTTTTCATAGGACACATATTCAGAAAAAAGCAGCAGGAGCATGTTCTGCTGATGGTATTTTTAGCTCTCTGATGTCAAAAGGGCACCCATTGGACACCTGCACTGGCCCGGGAAGGGTTAGTGGTTTCAACTGATTTGAAATACCTCAAAATTGCTGAAAACCAACTCGGGCAATGTTTACCACATGACCTATATCAGAAGTGTTATCCACCTATCTTAAATCGATGTGAGTGTACTGCTTAGCTACAGGTCCTTGAAAATTAATAAATGCAAGTGAAGCTAGAGGGTTTATTCAGGTTTGCCCTTAGATTCAGTCTCACCTTTGAGGTGGGCCTGGTGCACTGCCTTGAGGGACCCCTGGAGCTGGGGAGCTGGGGGGAAAGGGGCCTGGGCCTGGTTCTGGCCCACAGCAACTTTATTTCACTGAACAAGAGACCTCTCCTACTAGCTGGGTCAGACTTCTCTTACCAATGAGGAAAAAAAAAAAAAAAAAAAAAAAAAATCCTCAGAGGGGAATAACATGTTCCAGATCATCCAATAAATTAGGGCTGGGGTAGGAACCTCATGACCTGGCTTTCAGTCCAGAGCTTTCTATACAGCCCCTTACACCACATCTGGGTCACAAAATGAAACCATGCTATTAAACACCACAAACAGTCTTTGATTCAAAAGACTAAGAAGAAAAAAACAGAGGGGGACGTTGTCAGGGGTGAGGGTAGAGATGAAACAATATTGGCAAACTATGGTGTTTAAAGCATCCAAGGGCTGCCTTCAGGCACCTCAGTCCCTTCTGTCCTTCAGACTTTAGGTGCTGGCTAGACAGGAGAGAAACTTAGTCGCCTTGCCCAAGGTACCTGTAGGAGCTAGAACCAATCATTGGGAACCTCAAGATCTGATCAAAGGGGAAGCCACTTTGAAAAGGGATCTCCAAAAGAGAGAAAACAATCTCAGGGATTATCTGGCTGCAGGCCCCTACTGATGCTGCTCACCTTCTGGGCTCCTTTCCTACCAGGTAATCCCATAAACCCACTTTTTAAAAAACTGGCTGAATGAGAATAAGCACTAGGAAAGATCGCAGTGCATTCTGTTAAACAGGGGCAACCCTGGTGTCCATTTCTGAAGACCACTGTACATTTCCCAAAAGCAAATTTCAAGGTAGACAGTTTAGAAACCCATTTCCCAGATGAGGGATCCCTACAGAGAAGTTGGAGAAAATGAATGAACTTGCCAAACTCTAACTTCCTTCCTGGGAGGACGCTCTGCCAGGCAACAGGTAACGTCCACCATGTGGACCAAGCACCAGGTGCTTTTTCTTCACCTGGCAGATCGGTTCAAACAGGCCATTTCTAAGGCTCTCTGCCCCGCCTTTGATTGCAGGGAGGCGAGGCCCGCTATGGAGCCCCAAGGGCCCACTTTAGGGAAAACCGCCCTCAGGTACGGAAAGCTCCTATCTCCGGGTCTGCAGAGAGGTGCGATCTCCGCCCCAGCCACCTTTCGACCTCAGCCCGCCAGGGTCCAGGGCTGCCCTAGGTCTGTGCACAATCTCAGCGGACTTTCGACCCCGACTCCCTAGCTCTGGCTTCCAGCACCCACACCGACCGGATCTCAGACCACTCCCGGAATATAAATAAATCTATCCTATTAAGCTCCGCGGAAAGGTTTGCTCACCGGTCCAGAGCTTGTTCGGGCCTCAATGTCGCACTTCACTTGCACATAATAGCGGCCAAGAAATGGCTGGCTTCTGTTTGGAAACGAATGTGTGCTGAGCAGGTGCCAGAATCCTCGCCTAATCCTCACCCGGCTCCTTGCCCCACGTTCCAGGTGAAGACATGAAGGTTCAGAAAGACTAAGTAATTTGTCCACATCCAACAGCAGGCCAATGGGGGCGCGGGACTCAAACCTGTGCGCACCGCCCGGCAGAGGCAGCCAACTCCCCCCTCACTTTGCAAGTGAGGAGAGTTACTCAAGGGCCCAAAACACGCTTTGGAAAGGGCCTTGGCCAGCAAATTCCAGCGGTTTTTGTTGTTGTTGTTGTTGTTTGTTTTTTGGGGGTTTTGTTGTTGTTGTTGTTTTTATTCATTCGTTTATTTTAGTCAAAATACGACACTTGGGTCCCTTCCCCAGCCCTCCTCCCTGTCCCCCTCTGCCTCAATATCCCCCATTCTCACCCACCAACAGCGAGGAGGAGGAATCTTCATTCCTCTTCCCTAGGGAGACCACGCCTTCCTTGCGCCCTCCCAAACGATCCAACTGAGGGTCACCCCCACCTCCAGAACCTGGGATGGAGTGACGTGGGGCGGGCTTGGGAATGTTTGTCGCCATCTGGTAAGAACAGCCCCACCTGCCGGGGCTTGACTACGGGCACCTGCTACTCGGAAGCCTCGGGTTAGGGAACTGCCCCCAGCCCCCGCCAGGGCCCGCACTCAGAGAGAGTACTGGCCCTTTAAGAGCGGCGGCGGCCGCAGCGCGCTGGGAGGAGGGTTGCGAGCGCCCGAAGCCGCGCCGAACTCGCCGGGGACGTAGGGCGCCGGCTCCGTGCCTCGCTCGCTCGCTCGCTCGCTCGCTCGGGCCAGTTCCCTGCGCTCCTTCCGGGACTGCCTGGGGACCCCGGCCCTGTTGGGCGCAGCGTTGAGCAGATCCCCGGGCAGGAGGCGCGCGCTCTGGGCAGCGCCGGGCCTTGGGCATGGACAGAGGGAGCTGGGAGCGCAGGGGGCGCCGCGGGTCCGGGCGGCCGGAGCGCTGAGCCAGACAAAGGCTCAGGAGTTGTGCTTGCTCTCGGGAGCCGGGCGCTGGGCGCCGACGCTGCGGGACCCCACGGCCCGCAGCTCCGGCCCGGCCCCCCTCCCGCGGGCGGGCTCCGCGCGCCCGGACCTGCCCCTGCCCGCTTCTCCTGGAGCTTGGGAATTTGCCGAGGGGACCTGAGCGGCTCCAGCAGGGACCGGGAGCCAGAAGTCCGCCGCGCGCCCGCCGGGCCGGAGCCAGGGAGCGTCGCAAGTTTTCAAGCCGCGCGCGGGGACCCGGCACCCGCGAGCGAACGAGCCGGGCGTACAGCGCTCCAGACGGGACCCGGAGCCGAGAGCATGGGCAGCGACCGGAGCGCGTCCGGACGGCCGGGCTGCGCGGGCAGCCTCCTCGGCGGTCGGGAGGCAGCTGCACGGCCCCGGCTGCTACTGCTGCTGATGGTGCTTCTGGGCTGCCTGGGCCGCGGCGCAGCGGCCGAGGACGCAGAAATCCACGCCGAGGTAAGGACCCCCGCCCTGCTCCTTTGCTGGAGGATGGAGAGGGGAGCCACGCCCGCAGCCGGGGGGCCCGGAGGTGGGGGAGCGGAGACGTCAACCCGGCTGGGGGTTGACCAGGAAAGGGGTCCGGGAAGAAAGGGGAGCTGGCCGGGTGCCCCTCCCGAGCTCGCCCTCGTCCCAAACCCTGGAGGGCATAGGGCTTGCGCCCGCCCAGGACACTACTCCGCCCCAGCCTGTGTCCCAGGAGCCGCTTCCGCCGCCCCCATTCTTTTCCTCCGGTCCTTCCTTCCCTTGCTGGCTGCCGATTCCTCGAGAGCCGGACTGGCGCGCCCTGGTGCTCTTTACAAGTGGGGAGGGGGTTGCTGGGGGGTGCCCTGGGCGGAGCGGGAGCTGGGCAGAGCTCCTGCTTGGGTAGCCTCTGGTCTGGCTGACACCTTGCGTTTCCCAGCTGGTCAGGATGGGGAGGGGGAGGGGTGTGAACCGCCGAGGCAGCAGACTCAGGTTGCAGAGGCGCTTTGGCGACTTTCTAGCGCTTTTGCGCGGAAGCCTCTCTGCACCCGGGTGGAGTCCGAGGCAGAGACCCTGTCCCCCTAGCACTTCTTCCCACCCGCATCCCTCCGCCGAGGCTTGGTAGGAAAGCGTAGACTCCGCGCCTCTTTTCTCTGGAAGCCCGTCTGACGTCCCTACGCGGGCGGGTCTCTGGATTGGTCCCGCCGGTGACCAGGCGCGGCCTCCCGGCGCAGAGCCGGGTCCAGTCAGCAACTCCAGCTCCAGGGGGTCCCCCAACCCTAGTTCGTTGCCCTAGAGCAAAAAGAGTCGGTCTTCTGACTTCTAAGGTCCTGCTCCCTGCCCTGGACAGGTGATGAGAGGAGTGAGGAGAGGACCACCCTGGAGCCGGCGCCCGGCCGGATAGGCTCGGGCCTCGGTGCCCTTGGGCTGCCCGGGCTGCGGGCCCAGCGAGCGCCTGAGCGCTGTTTCTATTTGCAGCGGGGACGGTGCTCCCTCCCAGCCCTCGGCGGCTTCCCCACCTCCCCTGTCTGCCTGGGAGATTTTTCCGATGGAAGCTTGCTCCTTCCCCGCCCTACTTTAATAAAAGCGTGGAGGAAGGGCAGGGAATTCCTCCCAGGCTCGAGTTTCACCTCCCAACTAGTTCCCCACCTGCTCTGCCCTCCCTCCCTGGCCAGGCCAGGAGAAGCTTCAGGGAGTCCAATCCAGCTCCCCCACCCTCCACACACCAATTCTTGCAGGCAGAGGCTTATAGGGGGCTTCTGCTAGTGGGGGAGTGTGTCACCTGCCACTAGAGTAGAGAGTACCAAAGAATTTCAAGTCAGATTCACCCTTAAGAACTTTACAATATAATATACATAGGGGTGGCATCTTCATACAGAAAGGATTAGAGACTAAGCTAGAATTTGGTGACTGTGCACTGTGAACGGGCATCCTGGATAGCCAGGAGCAGAGATGCTGGGACTTGGGGTTTCTGAGGCTTCCCACTCTTTTCTTTGCTTCTGCAGTTCCATCGCCACCCCCCTTCTCTCTGCTGCATCCACAGTTCCACATACCCACAGCTCAGCATCCCTAAGAGACCCCTGGTAGCACTGAAACCTTCAACCTGTGCTGTCACTGGCTAGGAATTCCGATTGGCCCCACTCCTTGAGACAACTCAAGTTGGGTCTGGGCTGTGGCTAGAAGGGACTCTGGAAGGTTTAGGAAGCCTGGAATGTTGGAAGCCAGTGACTAGAAGGATAGAGATAGATGGAAGTGGCTGGGGCTGTAGCTCAGTGGTAGAGTACTTGCCCAGCATGTGCAGGGTCCTGGGTTTGATCCCCAGCAACATCAACCAAAAAATGTGGACAGTCCTAGTCCCTAGAATTGGCTTTGAGGTGTAGGCTGCTCCTGGATTCCCATCAGTAATCTGGGAACAATCTGGGCCCAAAGAGACAGTGGCGTTAGCAGCCAGCCTGTCTATTCAGACTCCTGGCCTGGCTTATACCCTGGTCAGGGCCTCCCTACCTTGGAGAAGGGCTCTAGTCCTTGCCCCAGATTGTCCGCTGCTGCAGACCTCTACGACCATCTCCAAGCACATTGGCAGCTGAGCCAAAGCCAACCCCTTTCCCCTCCCTTTCAGCCAACCAGGGTAGAAACCTCAGAAGTTTCCCCCAGCTGAATCAGGGAGTCTGGCCTGTGCTAGGAGCCAGCAGACGCCTGCACCAGCCAGGTCCCACCCAGAAAGGCTGACTTGGGGAAGCCACCACTGAGCAACTCTTCTATCCAACTCCTTCCTTTGGACATCAGGTCCCAGCCTCCAGCCATCAGGTACTGAAGCCCCACCTGGCCAAGGTGCCTGCTGTAGCTTTGGGTCAAATGGTCAGAGACTCCAGGCCCCCATCAGGTCTCTATCCTGGCTACAGTTACCTGACTGATTTAAGTGCCTTTGGTTGTCACCAGAGAAGGTGTCTTTTCCCACCTGGACCCACCCTCAGCCTTTCTCACCCGCCAGGCACAACTTCAGGTGACTCAGCTGCCAGAGTTCACAGGTGTGGTGCCACCACCAAAACATGGACACACCCATCTCCCTGAACAGACCCAGGAATGTTTTCCTGCCCCTTCCTGGCCACCAAGTGGGTTGAGCAAAGGGATGGGGTCAACTCCAGTGCTCATTTGGACCTGCCAGCTGCAGCCCCAGGTTTCCACCTCTACTCATATTTCATTGCCACCAACCTTTCATGGCCGATCTCCTCGTATTAATGCTCTGTGAGTGTGGAGCAGAATCTACAGAGACCCTCCCTCTCCTCTCAAGGAGAAAGGAGCCCATGTCAGGGCCATGTCTCTGGGAATCCACAGTAACTGCTGACACATGGCTTCTCTGCACGTGCTCTTTCCAGTCCCAGAGAGCACTGCTCTGACCCATGTGATGGGGCTCTGATTGGGGCTGGGTCTTTCACACCGTCCCTGTGCTTGACTGCCCTTGGGCCTAGCCCATCAGCTGCCTCCTTGCAGAGGACAGCCCAGTGTGTCCCCTCCTCTAAGCAACAAATGGGTGTGACCTGCCCATTGTAACTCCTGGACACAGACACCTTCCTTAGGTCCATCACAAAGAGTTGCAGACTCTTAAAAGACATCCCTGCATGTGGACAGGAAATATTCCTGTCCTCCCCAAGATGACTTCTGCTAAAAGCCCAGCACCCACTGCCCCATCGTTGATGCCAGCTTGGAAGGGCAACACATGGGCCAAGGAAAATTGCTCCCTACCCACCACTTGATTCTGGCTGTCCCTCCACACCCCTATTGTTGCTTGATCCAGCTGTTCCCTGTCATTGTCACCTCTGCCTAGTTTGGCTTCTACCTGAGTCTAGCTGTGGGGTATCACTGCTTCCTGGCTCAGAACAAAGTTGGCACCCTCTATATCATCCTGACTCATGTGGCTTACACTCTAGGACACTCAGGTAGAAGCAAAGCCCCGTGACCAGTTTTGCTTTGGGCGTGGAGATGTGTTCCCTGAGTCAGCAAAAACAGGGAGAGGTTGGGGACACTGCTGGGCTCCTTCTTCTTCAGTTCAAAGAGGGTACTGGAAGCACCCACAGATAAGTGGGAGAACCTCGGACCCGGAAGGTGGCTGAACACTCCAGGCCTGAGACACACAGTAGGTGCCTTTTGACTGAACAAGCTCCACTGAGGGCTTGAGAATTAGGGCTCCCATAGGGCTGCTCCCCAGAAGGACATGGGTTCCAGGGATGCCTGGAGACCAGTAGCCATGGGACTGGGCCTTTTGGGGGAGGTGGCAAACCTAGGCAAGAATGGCAGAGGCGTGTGAGCAGACAAAGAGGGATGTCCCTTACCAAGTCCCATTCTCATGGAGGAAACAGGAGAAATTGGGCAGGAAGACCCACCCAACCCCTGGCGTCAGGATAGACGGATGGGGACCTGGGGACCAGCCCTTAGAGCAGCTGCACATCCTCCTGCCATCTGACGGTCAGGCCCCTGAAGCGGGAAGCCTGGAAGCCAGGGTCTGATTTAGCTCTCCAGGGCCAACCTGTAATTCTGAGTACCACCTTGTCCCGTCCCCAGGAGGGACTGCCACCCTGGAGGGGTGAAGGCCCCCCCAGCTCCATGCCCCATGCTTACAAGTGTGACACCTGGTACATAGGAAGTCCTTAAAAAATAGTAGCAAAACCAGTGACTCTGAGAAGCAAGCGGCATTGACTGTGGGCCATTCCATTGGGCCTGTCTGAGCCTCAGTTACCCGTCTTTGAAATGGGAATAGCGGAATACCTACTGGAAGGAGTCACTGAAGAGCTTCATTACATTTGTGTGCGATCTGAGTGTTGTGTGCAATGGCCACATGTGGGGCCCAGAGAGGCCCAGGTGTTCTTTCTGAGCACCCTCAACGTCTTCTGTCCTGGGCATGGCTAGGGGTGCCCCCTACACATTTTCACTTTTTGTTGTCTTTTCAACTCTTAGTTGGCTGCTCCGTTTTCCCACTGTGTGGGGGAGAAACCTAAGCCTGCAGGGTGAGAGAGAATGCCCCAGATTCCACACCTAGGGACCGCAAAGCTGAGATTTAAACCCAGATCAGTGTGGCTTGAGACCCAAGCCTAGGCTGGGTTAAAGGCTGCAGGTCAGAGTGCGGGGTGCCATCCCGGGGAGCTTCCACCTGGCAGGAGCCTGCTGGACCTGAGCCAGGTGGGAAGGAGCTTTCGGGGTGGGACCAGAACTACCCTGAGCTGTGTGAGCAGTGTCCCCACCACCAGCCGTCTGCTCCCAGCCCTGTGGGCTGCCCTATCCAATAATCACCTGTAGGGGGAGTTCCAGGTGAGGCCCCAAGGCCTGGCCCCCAGCCAACCCTGGAACTCCTGGCAAACAGAGGTCCCTGTTCACCCCGCCCCTGCCCGCCCCCTGGCCAAAGGACTGGTTTGTTTTTTCCTCCAGGTTAAGGAGTGTGGGGTGGGCTGGGGTAAAGAAGTGGCAGGAAGTCTGCCTCCTTCCTGCTTCCCAGGCTGGCTGGGAAGGTGGTGGTGTCCCCCACCACCAGAGTCCCAGCCTCACGTGCAACTCTTTAAGAGCCATGGTGAGAGGCAGATTTAAGCCCAGATAAGCACCTGTGTCTGCCAGCTGTGGATCATGCTGCCCCTAAAGGTATCAAGCAAGCCACCAAGGACTGGCAGCCTGGCCACTCCCCTCTTTCTTTTTTGATTTTGGGGCTAGTTGCCATTTGTTTTCTTAAGCTTGTCCTGCATGACCCCATTTTGCAGAGGAGGGAACTGAGGGTCAGAGAAGTCGCCTTGATCCTGTTCATTTACTCGAAGGCTTGTTATGTGCACAAGCAGTGGGGACCAGGGGGCAGAGGTGACACAGGGAGACTGATTTCTGCTCAGCCCACGGAAGAGCTGTCCAACAGTTGTTGCTGCCCTGAGATAGACTGGGCTACCCACCTCTGCAGGGGTGCAAGCGGGATGAGTCCTTGGCCCAGCTGTGGCCTCAGGGAGTGGCTGGGTGTGATGACATTGAGCCCTTTCTGGCATTAGACTGGATACATCTGGGTCCTGCTCAGGGTCACCCAGCTGGTGAATGGACTCTGGAGAAGACAGGCCTGTTGGCCTCAAGTGTGTGGCTTGCAGGGTCTCTGGATGCCCCATTTAGTCCCTGGCACTGCTGGGAGTACAGAGCCTGGCCTGCTCCCAGGAGCCCTCGGGGCAGGAGTATGGGGTGGGAGAGATGGTGTGATTAGGACCTCACAAGGCCATGAAAGGTTTGGGGGCTGGGACCATTGCTGGTGGCCCTGACAAGACTCCTTTTGTGCCTGGCTGGGTGAGCCTGCCCAGGTCTGCTCAGATGGCAGAGAACTTGGGCGAGAGGCAAAGCAGAGCCCAGTGCCGATTGTCCTTATCGTGGGGGTCTGATAAGGGCCTTGGGGAGGGGCTACTGGCCGACTGCCCTGATCTGGGCCCAGGAGGCGCTTCCATGGCAGCAAGAACCGGCGCTAGCCCCCGCCCCCATCCCCATGGCCACTTACTGCACAGTATTGATCCAGCGTCTTCTCAGACGCACCCTCCCTACAGGCCTGCCTCCGTATTGTCTCAGCAGTCCTGGGGGAGGGCCGGCGTGGCTCGGTGCCCAGACCCGGCCGGGGATGTTGGGTGTGGGGAGGATTAGAGGTCCTCCCCCAGCGCTGTGCTGGGCACTGTTCCTGAGAGGGCCCAGAGCCCAGCATCCCCACACAGGTCCGGATTGCTGGTGGTACGTCAGAAACAGCCCGGTCTGATAGCACTGCCCGTGGGCCCACTTCTAGCCCGATCAGCTGTGTGACCCTGGGTGGGCAACCCACCCTCTGGACCTTCTGTCTGTATCTGGGAATGGTTACATGTTCATTTACTTTTCAGGGGTGGTTGTGAGCATTCCGTGGGGTGATGAGCCTGGACTGCCTGGCCTGGGCTGGATCCTCAGGTGCTTTGTTCATGGCCTCTCTCAGGGCAAGGACTCCGTGGGCCCCTACTCATCTTGCCTAGGGCCGGCCACTCACCTGCAGCATCAGTAAATACTTATAGGATGGGATCTGGGGCTCAAGAAAGAAATGATGGAGAGAACCTCGGTGCTGGGGTCCCCTGCAGCAACCCCACCCTGTGCTGCAGACGAGAGGGGCCCTCGTGGCCCCGGAAACCTCCTCTCCTCACACTGGTCTCATGGAAGCAGAAGCAAGCTCTGGTGCACACCCTTCCCCTGCTCTGCCTCTTACTGACCTCCCTGAGCTCAGTTTCCCCCACCTGAGAAACATTTTTTTTTTCCTATCAGGGATTGAACCCAGAGGCGATTAACCATGGAGGCACATCGCCAGCCCTTTTTATGTTTTATTTAGAGACAGGGTCTTGCTGAGTTGCTTAGGGCCTCGCCAAGTTGCTGAGGCCGGCTCAGAACTCTGATCCTCCTGCCTCAGCCTCATGAACCACTGGGATGACAGGTGTGTGCCACCGCGCCCAGTGAGGAACAAAGCTTTACCACTTGGCTCACCCCTCCTGTGAGACTCCAGGCCAAGGAAAGGAGGGACTTGTGAGGGGACAGTTTTACAGTCACCATTAGGAGCTGCAGGAGCTTGAATTGCGCCCTCCCCCACTTTGGGACGGGAGGTCGCAGGCTTGGACCTCCTGTCTGTATCTTGTGCAGCAGCAGGGCTCGGCAGGTGGGACTCCCTCACCTGGAGGCAGCAGCACCTGCCACACCTGGGCCCCCCTTAAGCTGTTGACCCCCCACCCCGTCCTTGCCTCCTGAGCTTGTCACACTTAATGCAGGGGTGGGGCAGGAAACTCCCTCCTGGGCACTGGGGACAGGGAAGAAGCCCATAGCCCTGCGGGTGGTGTCTGCTGCCACCCTGGCTGGTTTATTGGCACTTGGCATGCAGCCGCCTGAGTGCGTGTTTTTGCCAGAGTCAGGCAGCCGTCAGCTTCGCCTCGTCACCCAGAGGCTCGCCTGGCTGGTCTGTGCCAAGACCACGGTTCTGCCTACGTCCCTGCCTCCCAAAGGGCACCACCAGCTCTAGGCCTCTGGCTTGTCATCTCAGCAGTGGCTGTGAGGCCTTTGTCACCGAGAGGCTGAGGGTTCCGGGCTTGGCTAACAAGGAGATGGACGTTCTTTGCTCCCTGGTCACTTGGAGATTCCTGTCTGTGAGAGGGAGGGTCCACAGGCTCCCTTGGGACTTTCCTGCCACCCCTGAGCTGGCCCTGGGATCAGAGGCCCTGCTGCCCCATTCCCTCTGCTGATTTCTGGAACTCTGCTGCAGACAGGCCAGCTCCTCTCTCTCCTCCCCAGAGCTCTGCCCTCCCCTCTCTCCCCCCTCCTGTCACTCTGCAGACACTGCTAATCAGCCCCTCGGTGGCCTGTGATTGCGCTCCTGGAGATATTTTTACCTTATGCAAATAGGAAATGTAGAGGTGCCCTTGCTGTCAGCAGCCAGCCCCCCGCCCCTCGCCCTCGGAGCAAAAGCACGGTGGCCTCTCTTTCCTGCATCCTCAGGAAAACTGTATCCACTAATCGGGGTGGACCCGCTGTCCCCTGCCGCCGCCACCACAGGGGTTTCGAGGAGATTCAGTGCTTGGGAAAGGCTGCTGCAGGGCCATGACACTGCCAGTGTGTGACAGGGCTGAGGAGGTGGCGAGGCCACAGCCACCCTGTGCAGGGCCCTGGCTGGTGGCCAGGAGGGTGAAGCTTCCCTGGAAGAAGCAGAACGCGACTAGCCCTGGGGACGGCCAGACAGGCCCCTGGTTTCTGTCATCTATGTTTATTGTGCACTTTCTACGTAATCCCTGCAGAAACCCCTAGTCGGGCAGGCCCTCAGGCAGCTGGGGCACACGGAGACACAGAGCCAGGTCTCTGGAGCGGCTGGGCTTTGTCCTGCTGCTGCGGTGGAGCTAAGGCTGTTTCTCGGCCCCAAGCTTCCGCCCTGCTGCCCTTGCCTGCTCCCCGGGTCCTGAGAGGCCCCCGTGCCAGCTGCGGACCAGCTCGCCTCTCCAGCAGCTCCCCCATCGCAGCCTAGAGGCCGCTGAGCTAGGCTGGCTGATGGCACGGGGCACCGAGAGCGCCAGCACCTGAGGAGCTGGAGGGACGCTGGAGGCAGGCGGGTGTGTGGTGTGGCCCTGGCTGGTCAACGCAGGCTGTCAATCCAGAGCAGCCACTGTGTCCAGCTCCTGGCCTGCCCTGGACACCGCAGGTATACAGCCCTCATCCTCCAGGGCCACTCAAGGCGTGGCCATCAGGGTGGGTGAGGAGAGGCGGGAAGGACAGCTTGCCTGTGACTGAGGCCCCAGCGGCCTTGAGGGCGTGAGGGGCTGGAGGAGTTGCCTTTCCCCGTTGCTCAGCCTGGCTTTCCTGTGCTTCTGCCCTCCAGCTGCGACTGCCAATGTCATAGGGTGTAAAATCCTGCACTGTGGGTTCCCTGGTCTCCCCGAGACTGCGAGCCCTGGAGGGCAGACCCTGTCTCCCAGGGTCCCCCGCTGACCCAGTTCCCAAACTTAGGGAGGGTGCCCCAAAACATTTGGCTGGATGGATGGACAGACTGACTAATGGTTGGACAGAGGGATGAGACTTGCCTAGCAAGCTCTGAAAGGCGTTGCACACATCCATTGTGTGTCAGACGCTTTTCCCAAGGCTGTCTCCCCCAAATCTCACCCCAACAACTCCGCCATTCCCCATTTTGCAGATGAGGAAACTGAGGCCCAGAGAAAATGGTTTGTGGCAGGCAGAGCACCATGGTGCAGGCCTGTAATCCCAGCTTAGAAGAGGCTTGGGAAGAAGGATTTTTAAGGTTGAGGCCAGCCTCAGCAATTTAGCAAGACCATCTCAAAATTAAAAAATAAAAAGGGCTGAAGACGTAGCCCCTGGGTTCAATCCCCAGTACTAAAAAACAGTTTGCGGCAGAACACAGGCTGGTTTTAGGTCTCCATCCCCCACCCTTGGACCTGATTGGGCTGCTTGAGTCTGTCTGCCCTCTTCTCAAGAGATTTAGGGTCTGCTGGGAGCAACCCTGAGGATCTGGTTTTCCTACTTGGTTAGTCCTCAAGAGATTCTGAACCCTGAATTCCCCAGCAGCCACCTGCAGTGGTCGGAGCCCACTCAGGAGGGACCAGTGCAGTAATAAGGACAGCTACTCTAGTTGTCCTCACAGACACAACCTTGTCCTCAAGGGGGAAGACAGACAGTAATGCCCTAAGTGAAGTATACAGCAGGTCAGATGGCGGTAAGAGGGAAGTGGGTGCAGGAGATGGTCAGCGGGTCTTTTCCCAACAGGATTGGATGGTGGTTGTTAGGTCAGACATCTAGGGTGGGGTCAGGTAGTAAGAGTCTTGTAGCTCCTTAAGAGTGGGCTTTCCTCTGGGCGAAGTCATTTAAGGTTCTAAGCAGAGGACTCATAAAGGACTTTCATTCTCCTCAAGTGAGAATAGACGAGGAGCCGGAGGCAGGGAGGTGCGACCTGAGGCTGGGGGTAGAGTTAGAGCTGGTTGGTGCATACTGTGCATGTTTGGAGGGTGCAGGGCCAGGGCCAGCTGACAGGATTGTGACTTCTTTGCAGAACTGGCTGCGGCTCTACGGTTACCTGCCCCAGCCTAGCCGCCACATGTCCACCATGCGTTCCGCCCAGATCCTGGCCTCTGCCCTGGCAGAGATGCAGCGCTTCTACGGGATCCCTGTCACGGGTGTGCTGGACGAAGAGACCAAGGCGTGAGTCTCTGGCTCCTCCCAGACCCCATGTGTTCCTCTGGCCTGTTCTCTGTAGGGCTTTGCCTGTGGAGATTCCAGAAAAGAGTGGCCTAGATAAGAAGTGGCAGATGATTTCGTCTTCCATGCTGATTCTGACTGGTTGTAGTGGCTGTCTGAAGCTGTGTTGAGAAAGCTTCTGAGGCAGAATCCAGACTAGTGATTGATTAGTGATATCTGCCACCGGCATGGGAATGGGGAGGTTCAGTCCGCAGGCCCTGGATACGATGTCCTAGTGGGGCCTTATTCTGAATCTAAGAGGTCAAGTGACTCAAAGCCACATCATTGAGAAGCACTGGACATAACACACCAAGGACAGGTGGCCTTAAGAGCAACCCTCCTGTTCTTGAGTACACTGGTAAAATGGGACTTGCCTCCATCTAGTCACTGCTGGACGCTCAGCGGTCCAGTGCAAGATCATTTTGCCCACTTCACTGGAATGAAAGCTGAGTGTCCCCACCCCTTTCACCTCCATACTAGAGGCAGCTGGGAGGCGGGAGGGGCCTGGCAGGAGGTGGGCTGCCTGGAAGAGGCAGAGCTGAAACAGGCACGCTGAGCTCACCCTGCACACCTGTGGCCCAGGTGGATGAAGCGGCCCCGCTGTGGGGTGCCAGACCAGTTTGGGGTGCGCGTGAAAGCCAACCTGCGGCGGCGGAAGCGCTATGCCCTCACCGGGCGGAAATGGAACAACCACCACCTGACCTTCAGGTAGGGGCCCTGCTGCCCAGGCCACTGTCTGACCCTCTCTGTGGCTGAGCCCCAGGCTTCCTGTCCCAGCGGCTCACTCTGGGGGGCCGTCTAGACAGTCCCCGCAGCTCCCATGCTGGTGAGAGCAGCCATGCATTCTAGGATCTCTCTCCAGAGGTCAGGACTCCTGGAGCTGCTTCCGTTCTGTCCTTCCCTGCCTCCCACTGTCAGCAGTTAGGCAGCCACAAGGGGCTCCAGTAGGTTCTGGGGCGGAGGCTGGAGTGTGGGAATCCAGGCACCCATCGTGAGCAGAGCAAGTCCCCTGCAGAACCCCTGAGCAGAGTGAGCCTGTAGCCAATGGCGGTCCCGAAGGACTCCCTGTCTAGTCTAGCCATGACCCCTGCCCAGCTTCACCGAAGAAAGAACAATTCCCAAGACTGTAGACCTCCGGCCCTGGAGTAATTCATGGTCTGATTGGCCAGATCTCCCTCCCTCTCCCCCTTTCATGGAAGTCTGTCCAGCTTGATCTGAGTGACCTGGACAGCAGGTTCTGTGCTACAAGTCCTTCGATAGTCATTCCGTCTGCACAGGGACCCCATGCAGAAAATACTACCCGCCCTTCCCATTGTACAGATGAAGAAACAAATTCAGAATCTAAGTCACTTGCCCAAGGTCACATCGAGGGTGTTAGAACCAGGTCTTGAACTTGGGTCTGCCTGACCCTGGGGTCAATGTTCAGGACAGCTTGGCCTATCTCCCCAACCTCAGCCACCTGCATCCCCAGCCATGAAGCTTCCGTACTATTATTAACTTACTGTCTTTCTTACTTAAAATCAGCTTCTGTGCTACCGTGTAGAATTTTAATGAAGTACTGGATTTGCAAATGCTAATTCACATCAGAATAAACTAATGGTTGGTCCTGACCGTTTTGTGTGCATTCTTGGGAACGTGCCAGCAGAGGACAGTAGCCCGGGGCCTGCATCCGCTCACATCCTTCCCACCCACCCACAGCATCCAGAACTACACCGAGAAGCTGGGCTGGCACCACTCGCTGGAGGCCGTGCGCAGGGCTTTCCGCGTGTGGGAGCAGGCCACACCCCTGACCTTCCAGGAGGTGCCCTACGAGGACATCCGGCTACGGCGGCAGAAGGAAGCCGACATCATGGTACTCTTTGCCTCTGGCTTCCACGGTGACAGCTCGCCATTTGATGGCACGGGTGGCTTTCTGGCCCACGCCTATTTCCCTGGCCCTGGCCTGGGTGGGGACACCCATTTCGACGCAGATGAGCCCTGGACCTTCTCCAGCACTGACCTGCATGGTGAGGACAGCTGGCCAGGGTGGGGGCAGGGCCAGCAGCACCTGGGCTAGGCATGGCCCTCTGAGTGGGTGCAGCAGCTGCAGGGTCAGGAAGGGAGAGTGTCCCCTGTTTGGGTCTCTGGAGACCTGCATTGACCTCGGTCTGTTGTCCCATCTCCAAGGGGAGGTAGGTAGAGAAAGGTTTGCTGTACCTTTCTCAGGTGGGGACATTAGGGGTCAGAAGAGAGAAGCCGGAGTAGGGGGGGTGCTCTGGGCAGCCTCGGCCTGGAGGAACTGGGTGGCCAGGTTCTGGGACAGGGCAGAGTGACCAGGCTGCCCACTCCTGCAGGGAACAACCTCTTCCTGGTTGCAGTGCACGAGCTGGGCCACGCGCTTGGCCTGGAGCACTCGAGCAACCCCAGTGCCATCATGGCGCCTTTCTACCAGTGGATGGACACCGACAACTTCCAGCTGCCCGAGGATGACCTCCGGGGCATCCAGCAGCTCTACGGTGAGTGGACTGTGACCAGTCCCGGTCTGCCTGCCCTCGCCCAGCCCTGTGAGACACAGGCACTGACGCTCTGCCCTCTCCGAGGATCAGTGACAGAATCTCTTGGAAAGTGGTGGTGTTGGAAGTCAGACCCAGGGCTGACCCATGTCGGCCTGGCCCTCACCCAGGGTCTCACCGTGGCTCCAGGCTGCAGCTCTGGGGGAGTCACTAGAGTAAGAGTGCCCCAGGGTCCCAGGATCCACCTCCACCACCACTGCTCCCACCCGAACCTGTCACGGGCCCTCCCCTGAGAGTTGCTAGTTTGTCACTTTTCCAGTGGCTTTCTCGGTGGTGAGGGCTCCTGAGGGCCAAGTTCCATGGGCCAGAGCCCTCACTCTGCCCACACTGAGCCCTCCTCGGGGCTGGCAGCTCTGGCCTTGCAAGGCATTTGATAGATTCCACCGCCCCTGCATCCTCAGCAGTTGGGTAACAAGACATGCACTTGGCAGAGTTCAAGGTCCCTGATGCCAGAACTGTGCCCTTATCTCTGGAGGAGTCCCGCTTCCTGATGTGGGCATCCTGAGGCAAGTGGCCCAAGGGAAACCAAGGCAGGCAGCCTTGGAGTGCAGTGACCCAAGTCCAGTGGGGAGGACCAGGAAGGGACTGTATGGAAGAGACTCAAGGTCCCCCTGAGGATGATGGTGAGCATGGGGGAGGGGTCTGCTGTGGGCAGACAAGACCTTTCTCCAGGGTAGGCCTGCTACTGCCCTGTCTCCATCCCTTCCCAGGATTCTGAGCTGGAGAAGCTCATCCTGTCTGGGTCTGGAGCTGCCCCCTCACTTCTTGCTAACTGCTTTTTGCTGCAGGCACCCCAGATGGTCAGCCACAGCCCACCCGGCCTCTCCCCACTGTGACACCCCGGCGGCCAGACCATCGACCTCCCCGCCCCCCCCATCCACCTCCCCCAGGCGGGAAGCCAGACAGGCCCCCAAAGCCAGGCTCCCCAGCCCAGCCCCGAGCCACAGAGCGACCCGATCAGTACGGCCCCAACATCTGCGACGGGGACTTTGACACAGTGGCCATGCTTCGCGGGGAGATGTTCGTGTTCAAGGTCTGGTCCTGCACTCCTGGTGCCTCCCCCACCTCCAACCCCTTGGCCCAGGCTCAGAGCAGGAGGGCTCCCACCCAGTCCACCCAGAGCCTTACCTGCCTGCTGACTTGAGCACCCTGTCCCTCCCTCACTGAGCAGCCCCAAGGGGCCATCAGACCCTGATGAGGAAGAAACCAGCCCAGGAGGATGAGGGATTTGCTGAGGGTCCCATGACAAGCCCAGGTGCCAGCTGCCCAGCCCAGGTCTCACCCTGGGCCTGCCCTGGCTCTGCCTAGCTCAGTGTCACAGTGACCTCCCCCAGACCCTCTCTGACCTGGGAAGGGGTGGTGAGGGTCAGGCCTCCCAAGGCAAGGCACAGCTGCCCACCAACACCACGCCCCCCCCCCAGGGCCGCTGGTTCTGGCGAGTCCGGCACAACCGTGTCCTGGACAACTATCCCATGCCCATTGGCCACTTCTGGCGTGGTCTGCCCAGTGACATCAGTGCTGCCTATGAGCGCCAGGATGGTCGTTTTGTCTTTTTCAAAGGTGAGCTGGGACAGGCGTGGGGGAGGGGCCGGGCAACTTCATGCCCTGACCTCTGGCTCAGCTGGACCTGAGGGGAAGAGGAGGGGCACAGGGTTGTGGCTCCTGTTTCTACCTGTCTCCACTCTGAGTTCACTCTGGGAGGATGGGGACACCTGCAGGCAGTGACTATACCTAGTGGTAAAGTGAGGAGGGGAGGTAGACAGAAGCCAGGAGCGTCAGGTGGACCTGGGACCGTGCAACCTGGAGGCCGCCCAGATTGGGGGTGAGTATCTGTCCATGGGGGCATGGCCTTATTTCTCTCCATCCTTGCCTCTTACCCTCATGAGCATACGTCCTCATGAGAGCAGGTCCCCCAGGCCCACCTGGGGGCAGGAATTCTGCGGTCTGCTACAGACCTTGAGGGGCAACTTGCCCCTGATAGATGGCTGTCTCCAGCCCCGCTAGCTTGAGCCCAGAGGAGGCAGGAGTTACCGGGCTCACACTAAAGAGGCGGGTGGTGGGCCACTGAGGAGTCCCAGGGACCAGGCAGAGACCCCATTCCCCTGTCTATATAAGAACTCAGTGGGTAAAGGGCTGTTAGTGTCTGGGTGTGTCTGGGTGTGATCCACAGACCTGCACACATGGAAACGAATGTGTCACTGGCGTCCCTGACAGCGCAGCTTCCCCTCCATGGGTGCTGGGAGGTGCACTGTACGTGGTCCTGGCGTGTGGATGTCCACCTGTCATATGGACAGTGCTGTATGCTGAGAAGAATGGGTTTGTGGGCCCAGAAGGGCATTTCCTGAGCCCCCACCCTACGCACACTCCCCCCAGGTGCCTCCTCACACACCTCCCGCTCCTCCTCCAGGTGACCGATACTGGCTCTTCCGAGAAGCAAACCTGGAGCCTGGCTACCCACAGCCACTGACCAGCTATGGCCTGGGCATCCCCTATGACCGCATCGACACGGCCATCTGGTGGGAGCCCACAGGTCACACCTTCTTCTTCCAAGAGGACAGGTGAGTGGCACACTCCCTCCCCTAAAGGGAGGAGGCCCCAACCTGACTCCCCTGCCCCCTGCGAGGCCTATCCAGAAAGAGCCCACTGCCTGTGGGGGATTGGACCCGGTCCCAGCAGGGTCTCTAGGTCCACAGCCTGGTGCTTCTTGTCACAGGTACTGGCGCTTCAATGAGGAGACACAGCACGGAGACCCCGGCTACCCCAAGCCCATCAGCGTCTGGCAGGGGATCCCCGCTTCCCCCAAAGGGGCCTTTCTGAGTAATGATGCAGGTACCAGCCAGCCAGCCCTCTCCCGGTGTGCCACAGGAGCAGGGGACATGACTGCCCGAAGTCCTTCAGCATTGCAGTGGCATGTATGGGGACAGCTATGTTGGGCCTGGCCCTCCCCTTTTTAAGGACAGGCAGACTAAACCTTGAGTCTTGAGCAGAGAGCCTCAGCTCACAGGTAGGAAGGTGTGGAGTCCGGGTCTGCCCAGGCCAGCCTGCGTCCAAACCTGGAACTCAGAACTGCCCTGCAGCCCACAGTGTCCAGCTCCACACAGCTTAAGGGAGCCTGGAGCTGGAGCGGGTGGACTTGCTCAGAGAACTGAGGGCAGAGTCCTCCCAGGGCGTCACTGGCCCACCTAGAAGGGAAATCCGGTTTATCATGCAACCCAGTGACAAGGGGCTGCGGCTCTTTCATTTCTCCAGCAGGGTCTCTGGTGCATTTTAGAAAAACCACTAGCCCTCCTCCTTGGGTTCCAGTCTCAGGCTCGGAGGAGACCGGGCTTGCTCTGCCAGCACTCAGTGTGGTCACACAGCTCCCACATGTGGGCGTGTCCCTCTGCAGCTGCTCTGTTCACATTGTGTTCAGCAGAGCCCAGACTCACCCCTTGCTTCAAACCCGGCCCTTCCCAGTGTCAAGGGGACACAGGCAAGGTGCCCAAGGCCAGAGAGCCAGTGCAAGGCAACATTGAGTTCCGCTCCGGGTCCATGCAGGCTCACGGCCATGTCACCACACAGTCCCTTCTGTGTGGGGTGAAGCTGACGCCTGAATGAGGCAACTGGCTTCCCTGCGAGCAGCCAGCAGGCTGTACCCCATTAACCCAGTCAGGGAGCCTGGGGTTCTGGCCATGCCCTTGACCCAGGGTCTTCTCAGTCTATCCCCTATAAGATAGGAAAATGGCAGATTCGAAAACATTCAGGAAAGCAAGTGAGGAGTGTGTTTGGTCTTGTTCTTGGTGCTGGAGACGGGACCCAGCTAAGCATGGCTTCACCACCGAGCTGCAGCCCCAGCCCCAGGGAGGGGGCCTGAAAACTAGCCCCTCAGTCCATCCGGGTCGTCTTTGAGGGTCTCTGGCTGGTTGGTAGGGCCTGGCCTGAAGCTACCCTGGCCTCCTTGTCCCTGCAGCCTACACCTACTTCTACAAGGGCACCAAGTACTGGAAATTTGACAATGAGCGCCTTCGGATGGAACCCGGCTACCCCAAGTCCATCCTGAGGGACTTCATGGGCTGCCAGGAGCAGGCGGAGCCTGGACCCCGATGGCCGGATGTAGCCCGTCCGCCCTTCAACCCTGACGGGGGTGCGGAGCCTGGGGTGGAGGGCGGTGGTGCGGAGGGGGATGTGGGGGGTGGGGCGGGGACAGAGGAGGACGGAGACGGGGGCAGCCGCGTGGTGGTGCAGATGGAGGAGGTGGCACGGACGGTGAACGTGGTCGTGGTGCTGGTGCCCCTGCTGCTGCTGCTCTGCATCCTGGGCCTGGCCTACGCCCTGGTGCAGATGCAGCGCAAGGGCGCGCCGCGGGTGCTGCTCTACTGCAAGCGCTCCCTGCAGGAGTGGGTCTGACCCCGCTCCGCCTGGCGCTCGGGCCAGGGTGGCTCCTGTGGTTCCGGGGGCTCCCTGGGGCACCCCAGCAGCAGCGGGGGGCTCTCTCAGCCCTCCGGGTCTGCACACACCTCCTGTCAGTCCTTGTTTATTTATGCCTAGGGATTTTTTTTTTTTGGCACCTTAACTGAGATTTGTTTCTGCTTTCTTGACTAAAGCAGAGTGCTTAGAATTTTCTAAATGTACTTCTGCTGCAGTTAGGGAAGCAGGCCCTCATCCACCTGTGGCTTGGCCACAGCCAGAGGAACAAGGGACAGAGACCCACCTCTGGGAGGTGGCACAAGGGTTGTGGAACTTCTTCCAACCCTGGCCATAACCAGGGGCCCTGTTTGCCTTGAAGGGACCCAGCTGGGTCCCCACCTTCCTGAGTCTCTCTGCCTTAGGAAGAGCTTTTCACCCAGGGGCAACCCCCAGTTGCGAGCAGTCCACTGGCCTCTGAGTCCCATCTTGCCTCCTTCCCAGCCCACCTGACAGCCCCAGCAGCCCTGCTCCCCCCATCTGAGGACCCCACCCTACCCTGGCCAGCTGGCAGCTCCCACACCCCTCAGGCCACACCTCCTTCCCGCGGAAGGGGCCCTGGGCCTGCCTCACCAAGGACCAAAGGGAGTCTGCCAAGGACCTGCCCAGCACCAGCTCTGACCTCGCCCCCAGCCTGCACTTCCTTCTCAGCTGTGACCCGTCTGCTCCCTCCCGGGCCTCCCCACCCTCTCCCACTCACATCCGTCCTCAGGGGTCTGCCCCAGTTTCAGGCTCCTGCTGCCAGTGTCCCCGACCCTTGCAGTGAGAGGGGGCTGCTGGTGCCCAGGCTGGGGCAGAGGATACCAGACAGGTGCCAATAGTGGGGTGCCCACAGTGCTACAAGTCAGGCTTAGGGGATCCCTTGACTCCAGCTCCCTTCCCCCAGGGGACACAGGCCAGCAGTGTATCCCCCACCGGAGCCCACTGTGGCCTGGAAGGCCTCCTGGGTCCCGCCTGGGGGTGGGGGGCGGGGGTTCCCTTACTCTTTTCCTTCCCAAAGTCAGCAGGAGGCTGAGGCTGCTGGGGGAAATGGTACTGTACAGCCGGCTCTGCCCCCTCGGCATCCCCCAAGTCCTGAGCAAGTGGGCTGTGCCACCCTGCGGGCACTGGGGGCAGGGAGTGGGGTTCTGCCAGCCTCTCTCTACCTGGTGCTGAGTGCGAGTCCAGAAGCTGCCCCCGTCATCACGCCTGCAGAACTGGAGAGCCAGCGAGGGGTGGGGGTGGAGGGCGGGTGTCCACCCCCCTGTATATTTCTGCAAATAATCTGCACTGATTAAATATACAGCCGGCGAGTGTGGCCTTGTTTGTAAGAGACCTTGGCCTGCAGGTGGCAGGGGGTCAAGTCCAAGGATGAGAGGGCTTGACCTCCGTGCTCAGGAGACCTTGTCTCCAGCTCACTGGAGGCTTTTCCCAATGACCTTTGGAAACAATGCCCTGGGAGGGCCAGTGTTTGGGGGCGGGTGGGAGTGGCAGGGCCTGGGGCCAGACTGCTGGGTGGGGCAGGGAAGGGGTGTGGAATTTATTTGTGGTCATTAGTGGAGAGAAAGAAGGCCCAGCTTCCCACATCCCTCCACATCTAGTAATAGAAAGAGCCAGACCAGGCCACCCAGCCTTCACCTACCCAGACTAGGTTCTGGGCAACCTGAGGCCTGTCTGGAACAGGAGCCCAGAGCTGGGCACACAGAGAATTGGGAAATGGGCCCACTCTGGTTCCAGAAGTTCCCCTCACTCTATGAAGAGGTATGAAGGACCAAAACCTGTCATCTCGTCCTTCAAGAAGCAGAAAATCCCACCACAGGCCTGCTTAGGCTGCAGATGGCCATGCAGACAGCAGAGACCAAGGCGTTGCTGGCCCGGGGTCCTATGAGCCAGAGGTCTGCCTTAGATTCCACGTCTGTTGGGTGCTCAGCTGGGCCCCCAAGAATGCAATGATCAGCCCTACTGGAGCCCACCTCAATCTTGGAGCAGGCAGGTTCCCCCAACCTGTTCCAGGCTCAGTACTCCCCACCCCTTCCTCTCTGTGTGGGGACTGCTGGCCTTTGGAGGCTGAGGCCTCCGGCCTATCTAGGAAGCAGCCTTTGAGCTGGGCCTCCGCCACAGTAGGAGGGTCCAGAGAGGTACCATCTCAGCTTCCCAGTTGCAGAAGCCACTGGGCCCTACCCTAGGCTGCCTTCTGCCTGCAGCCGTAGGTTACAGAGGTCACCAGGCAGGTGGAGTGTCGTGTGGGGCCCAGGTACAGGAAGAGGATGAGAACTCTCCACAGTTCTCGGCTACAACCCAGAGAATCCTGGTGGATGGAGCCCCGGTCCCTCTGAAGAGCACCGTTATCCTCACTCAGAGGGATCCTCACTTCCTCTGAGGGGCTTCCGGAGAGAGGGGCGATACCCAGGGCGCCTGTCACGCCAGACGCTGCAGCCCAGGTCTGTCTGGGGCCTAACCCTACCTCCTCCCAGGACTAAACAGCAGCCTGCGTCTTTAAATGATTGGTTTTCTAAAAGGTGACTGTAACTTAAACTCACCTTGGATCCCTCTTCATTGCCCCATTTCCTCTTCATTGTTTTTCCTTTACATGTTGCTAATGCCCAAGTTAAGAAAATGAAGACATTAAAGAAACAAAGGGCTGGGGCCAGAGCTCAGTGGTCGAGTGCTTGCCTAGCCCGCGAGAGGCACTGGGTTCAATCCTTGGCACCACATAAAAATAAATAAATAAATGTATAAAAAATAAATAAAGAAATCCAAAGAGCTGGGCTGTGGCTATAGTCCAGGTGCCTGGAGTCCACAGACCCTGGGTTCCATCCCCAGCACCCAGGTAAACAAAGCAGCAGAAACAACCACCCTCCAGACAGTTTGCTGTTTCCTTCCGGCCTTTTCCCCGCGTGTGCACAGCTTGGAGCTGCAGAGTCTAAACCATCCAGGGCTGGAGCCCTGACCTGGGGTACAGAAGCCACAGTAGAGGGGTGACAGCACCTAGGTCTGCTCCTGGGGGCAGGGCAGGATGCAGAGGCTGCAAGGTGCTGGCGACAGTGCTCACCGGGCACAGCTAACTGTGGTTGTGACCCCAGCTGACCAGCATGCTGCCCACTCACATTTTACTCAGGAGAAAAGTGGGGCTCAGAGAGAGGAAGTGACTTGACTAAGGTCATGCAGCAGGGAAGTCACCATGCTGGGATCAGTCTCCAATAGACCAAGCCCACCCACCTGGTGCTGCTGGAGAATTTGGACAGAGACAGAGGAGGCTCCGTTCCCCCACCCCCATTCTATGGATTGAGGACCCCAGGTCTCCAACAGAGCCTCCTTTCATGCCAGAGCTGGGCCGAGCTGGCCGCTTCCTCTCCTCCCATTTGGCAAAAAAGCCTTTTTTGTTGTGGTGCACACAGAGGCTTTCTCTAGCCCACAGAAGGAATGGCCGGCTTCCTGTCCATCCCCAGCCACCCAAGCCACCGTGGGACAGCAGCGTAGGTCTGAGAGGAGCAGGGCTTCGCGCCTGTGTGTCCTCCAGGGCCTCCTGCCTCTTGCCCCCAATCCAAGAAGCCACAGAAGGCAGTGGGGTCAGCCGTCCCTCTGCTCTCCAGCAAACGCTGGGGGTGCCAGACCTCTGGGCACTTTCAGGGCACCACAGCCCCACTCTCAGCCCACTGCTCAAGACCCACAGAGTGGTGGCAGAGGCCCCAGCCAGGCTGCCTGTCCTGTCCCCAATGTCCCCTGCACACACCATTTCATGTTTGCCTTTGCTGTTCCTGGAAAACCCTTCCCTGCACATTTCATCCTGTCCCAACTGCGCAGACCCCTCAGGGCCCAGATTCCAGGGTGCCCTTCCTGGATTCTCGCCCTCTCTCCACAGGGTGGTCGGGCAGCCTTCCGTCTCTGCCTTCCCAGACACTCTTGTCTTTATTGCTCCTGAGCTCAGCCTGCCCGTAGGTACAGGCACCCGGGCACTGACCACGGCTCTGTCATTCGCAGGCTGCGTCTTTGGGCCGGCCTGAGCTCCAGATTTCACTCTGTAGAAGGGCCGGGCCTGTTCCATGCCGCGGTGAAACCCGACCGGGTTGACGCTGGGAAACGCGTGGAAGAGCGGCTGGCTCTGGGCAGCTCGCTCTCCATAGCGCACAGCTACGATTCACTGCTGAAGGACAGGTACCTGGCCAGCACGGGCAGTGTCCTTTCCCTGCTTCCTCTCCTGCGACTGTCTGTGGGATGGGGTCAAAGGTTGACACGCCAGGGGACAGGTGCTTGGGAGGAGGGACATTCCTGTCCCACCCACTGCCTCCCAGCTGCCAGGCCTCACCCTGCCCCACCCAGAACCTTCTCCCAGCAGCCCGACTACCCAGACCCTGGGCTCCAGGCCCCCGGCTTGGGTTTCCTCTCCAAGTGCCCCGACACCTCCTGCCCCTGCATTTTCACCCCCTCAGACTTTGCCAGAAATAGCCTCCGGTCTCCACTTGGCCTACAGCCAAGCTGAGAGGCCCCTCCAGGACAAACAATATCGCGCCCCCCAGCACAGATCACAGCAATGACCCGGAATCCGGTGAGAAATAGAGCGATAGGAGGAGCCAGTGGAAAGGGCAGGGCAGCTGGGCCCCAGTGATTGCCTCCAAAGAACCTCGGAAGGAGCCTAAACCCACCGCCTCTGGCCGGATAAGCCTCCTTCTGTGGACAGGGATTCCGAGGTCTGGAGAGGTGTGGTTTGGCCATGGCATCTAGTGACACCGTGAACTACGTCTTCTGGCCCCCCGCCAGCCCTTCAGAGGAACTGGGGGCAAGCTGCTGTGAAAACTAGCACCCCTACCCCAGGGGTTCTGGCAGAGCTGGGCCCGTGTCGGTGGTGGCTTGTGACACAGGCTTATGACCCAGGACGAGCCAAGAGCACGTCTACACGGTTCTGAAGTGGGCAGGAAACCCATGTCTGGCCAATAAAGCCTTCCTGGGACTTTCTGGGGCCCCTGGGAGAAGGAAACCCCATCTGTTGGAATTGCTGAGCTGCTGAGCTGCGGGGGTAGGAGCCTGGAGCCACCGATGGGTCATCTTGCCACCAGGTAGAGAACCTTCCTCAGAGCGAGCCAGCACAGAGCAAAACAGAGCCTTGGAAAGAGATTCTGAAGCCTCATTGGAGCACCTGGATCCAGCCAGGCCTAAAACTCAGTTGCTTTAGGCTTTTTAATTACATGCACCAATAACTTGCCTTTATTTCTATTTTTTTTTTCCTTTGGTGGTACTGGGTATCGAAGCCAAGGGCACTTCACCACTGAGCTACATCCCCAGCCCTCTTTTATTTTGAGACAGGCTCTCACTAAGTTGCCAAGCTTGGCCTTGAACTTGTGATCCTCCTGCCTCAGCCTCCCACGTCGCTGGTGCTGGCATTACGGTCGTGCACCACTGCATGCACTCTGTCTAAACTCCTTCGACTTCTCAAACCCACGTGGGTCGTTGCTGGGTTTGTTCTGATTTCATTGTAAACTTGCGCTTAGCTTAATACATTTTTCTTGGCCACTGGAGACTCTCTGGGGTCACAAAGACCACACTCCTTCTACCTCGAATGTTGACTGAGAATCAGGGCTCACTCTGGGGTCCCCTGCACAACACCCCAGCCTCAATAACGTGGCCTCAGACAGCAGAACCCTTGGGAATCAAGTATCAGAGGGTGCGGGGGAGCGGGGGACATTGACGGGTTCCAGAAAGCATCCATGCTAACCCTAACAGACACGGGGAGACCCAAGGAAAGCCCTGGGGAAGCAGATGGGGAGGTGCATGCCTTCACCCCGTTACTCCACAGGCTTACTGTGGCTCACAGGCATACACAGGCTTAGTTTTGGAGGTTCCAGCCCATGATCAATGGGTGCCATGGCTTTGCACCTGCCGTGAGGCAGCACACAGCAGGGGGGTCAGGCCCCAGCGGACCCCTCGATGGACTGGAGCAAAATCACTCACTTCAAGAGCCAGGGAGCTAAAGAGAGGAAGAAGAAGCCACTGGGGCCCACGGTCCTCTCCAAGAGCACAGCCCAGGGCTTCCCAAAAGTCCTTACGGGGCATAGGCTCCCCCACCGCCCTTTGGCACCACCCTGGGGACCAAGGCTTCGACACAACACGCAGATCAAACCACAGCATCTTTATCTATCCAGTGAACCTCTGGATACCAGGAGTCAGGCTAGGAGCCAGCCAGAAACAGCACAGAGACCCCTCCTCGGACTCAAGTGCTGAGAGGCGATCCTCCTACACAGAGGGGACAGCAAGCCCAGAATCCAAGGCTGGACCAGGTCTGACCATCCTGGACCAGAAGGGAGTCAGGAGGTGGGCAGGGGAAGGTGCAGGGAGCTGGGCCAGGCCACAGGTGGGGAGCCAGACTTCTTCTAAGCCTGATGAGAGAACTTTGCTAAACGACCTTTGCAAATACCCATGATTCTGGTTTTCAGAGAAAGTCCTAGAAGTGGCATGGCAGCCACAGGGTCCTGAGGCTTATATGGCATATGGGCAATTACCCTTCGGCGGGGCACACCCCTGCTCTTCTGTGAAGTGGCTGAGTGCCTGTCCCCGCTTGCCACCACTGGGCAGGTGCCATCCTCTTCATCCTGATTGGCAGGACTAATACTTTTTTTCCCCTTTTTTTGTGGTGCTGGGGATCGAACCCAGGGCCTTGTGCTTGTAAGGCAAGCACTCTACCGACTGAACTATCTCCCCAGCCCCTAATAGTGGTTTTATTTGCTGCTCTTGTTTGCTGTTCTTTGATTGCCGCTGAGTTTGAATGTTTTATTATGGGTTAGTTGTTAACACTTAGGTGTTTTGTTTGTTTGTTTTAAGGGAAGGAGATGATGACCCTCTGCACCCCAGTGACCATTTTTCTTTTGGGGTGTTTCTTATTTATTCGTAGAAACTCTTTATAGTGTGAGGAAGCTAATCCTATATTCATCAACGAATTTTAGAGCCCGAAGGGTCTTAGTCCACACCCCTTATGTACAGATTGGTATACGGAGGCACACAAGCGTGGGTATGACCCTGGGCAGCTCTGGGAGCTAAGAAGCTTCCAGAAGGGAGCATTCGTGACCTAGAGGGCCCCTTCCCCTCTTGATGTCTGTGGAATTCTTCCCCTGCCCCATTCCCAATCCCTTCCCAAAGCCTCTCCCTGGGTTTCCCAAGGAGGGAAAGACATTCTGCAGACAATGGGCTTGGTGTAGATGCCACCATGGTCCCATGGTTGAATTCCATATAGAAACAATGACATATGCTGCATGTTGACTGAGTATAATTTCAGTTTTAGGTTTTATTGGTTCTTCTTCAAAGTTTTCACCTATTTATGGTGGATTGGGGTTGATTTTTAGTGGAGGAATTGAATGTGGTATTATATTGTATTCGGGTGGAATCATTTTAGAATTAACGGTTTTCTAATGTACTTAGGGCGAGTCTTGGTGGTGTTTGGTGCACTACTGCTATGGTAATGGAAGAATATCCTGAGACCTGAGGACCCAAGGCCGTGATTGGAGGTGTGTTGTTTTTAGAGAGCGTTGTTTCCTCGGGGTGTGGGGAGCGGGGCTGGCTTCCCCTCATCCCAGGTACCAGGCAGGCCCACAGATGTTGACCTGGAGGCTTGCCGCACGCACGCCCACAGCCAGCAAGCGAGAAACGGACTTCAAGTGTTCAAGGAGCATCGGAGGAGGAGCCCTGAGGCAGGTCAGCAGAAGTCCTGAATCAAGCCGGGCACAGCAGCACATGCCGGTAACTCAGTGACTCAGGCGGCTGAGGCAGGATCAGAAGCTCGAGGCCAGCCTCCGCAATTGAGGGAGGACCTAAGCAACTTAGTGAGACCCTGTCCCAAAATAAAAAATAAAACACAGTCTGGGGATGTGGCTTAGAGGTAAAGCGCCCCTGGGTTCAATCCCTGGTACAAAAAAAAATGTCTGAGAGAGAGAGCCCAGCCCTGCTCGGGCGATGCACTTGAGCTCTCAGCTGCCCTTCCTCTGCTGTGAAAAGGGGATTCAATTCCCAGTCGGTGCCAGGAATCTGAGAAGAGATAGACTTAAATATGTGCAAACACAATGTCATGCTTATTGTAGTGACAGAATTTTAGCCTGCCTAGCACCCATCCTATCTCTTGGCCACATACCTTGATTTTTCTCTGGGAACCACCCTTCCCCAACTTCAAGTTCATGAGTTCCAAAAGGGTGCCCCTCCCCCCAGTTCCAGGGGCAAGGGGGACCAAAATGGAGTCAGTCCCCTACCACTAACTTCATCCCTGCCAAGGATGGACAGTGGGGTCAATCATCTCTGGCCTTTGTGCACACCTGGAGACAGTCTGTCCTTCTTAAAATGAGCATCACATAAAGGAACAGAGCCACAGACAGACAACCTTGTATGCTCATACAAGGATGCAGCCAGACCTGATCCCGTACTCTTTTATGAGAGCCAGTAAATACCCTCTCTTTGGTCAATCTCTTCGTTCAAGTTGAAATTTCTATAACTCGTAACTGAAAAATATATATCTAACCAAACACAATCATCACTTTTCAGGTCCTTTAATTTTGTCACCAAAGTCCAGGACTCAAGGAAGGGAACAGACCTGTTCCAGGTCACACAACAAATTAGTACCAGAGATAGAATCCTGGAAGTCCAAACAGGCCTGCCTCTAACCACATTGCCTGACTCCCTGAGGTCTGCAACCGTTGCTGTCCCTTGAGTCCATGTGAATTTGCATGTTAACAGTCAGCATTGCCCACACATGATCTTGATCCTGTTCATCAATGAATCATGTAGAGTTTGAGAATCAGTACTAAGAAACTCTATTTTCCGAACATGGGGAAAGCCTTGTGGATAAAAATCTTCATTCGGCTTTCTTTGCCAGGAGAGTAACTGGAAACAACCAGACAACAGGGCGCTGGTTAAATTGGCACTGGCGTGTTCTTTGATGAAATACCACACAATTTTGAGATGGTGATTCTGGAAATAGTTCATGCGGCAACGTGGAAATGGATTTAGTACAAATTTAAGTGAAAAAGGATTGAAATTGAGCAATGGTGGCTTTTAAAGTACAGATGAGCAGGAGAAAATCGAGGAAGAAAAATTGCTGGCAGAGATAGATTTTGTACTGGTCAGTGGGATGATGGGCGTCTTTTCTTCTCTCTTTGATCCATTTTTTTAAACACCAGAGATTGATCCCAGGGGCACTTAAACACTGAGCCACATCCCAAGCCCTTTGTTTTTTGGTGTGTTTGATTTAGAGACAGGGTCTCACTGAGTTGCTTAGCGCCTCGATTTTGCTGAGGCTGGCTTTGAACTAGTGATCCTCCTGCCTCAGCCTCCCGAGCCGTTGGGATTATAGGCACATACCACCATGCCTGGATGATCTATTCTTTAAAAAAAAAAAAAAATATATATATATATATATATATATATATATTAGATGTTGATAAACCTTTATCTTATTCATTTATTTATATGTGGTGCTGAGAATTGAGCCAGTGCCTCACACATGCTAGGCAAGTGCTCTACCACTGAGCCACAACCCCAGCCCCTCTGATCTATTTATTTATTTATTTTATTATTATTATTTTTTGTGGTGCTGGGAACTGAACCCAGGGCCTTGTGCTTGCAAGGCAAGCACTCTACCAACTGAGCTATCTCCCCAGCCTCTGATCTATTCTTAATAATATGCTTTTACTATGAAAAAAGGTAGACTTACCGGGTTTTGTTTTTGTTTTTTGTTTGTGTTTTGTACTGAGGATTGAATCCAAAGGTGTTTTACCAACAAGCCACAACCCCAGCCACCCCTCCCTTTTTTTTTTTTTTTGTTTTTTTTTGTTTGTTTGTTTGAAAGAGTGTCTTGCTAAGTTGCTTAGGGCCTTGCTGAATTGCTGAGGCTGACCTCGAACTTGGGATCCTCCTACCTCAGCCTCCCAAGTCTCTGGGATTACTGGCATGTAATTTGAGTATCTTGATGTTTGTTTGCTGCTGGAGATGGAACCCAGATCTCAGACACACCATCAGCACACGCTCACCACTGCTACACCCCAGCCCACTTTTTTTTTGTTCACATTATCATTAGGCCTTTCATACAGACACACAAGCAAAAGATGCTCTGGTTTTTTGTCATGAATGAGACAGCATAAATCAAAATCAAACAGAAAGAAGGACAACAAGCACAATGTAAATGAAGAACAAATTTCTCAGAGTGGCAAATCTATGCTTTGGGTGGTCAAGCACGTTCTGGTAGGGAGGAGGGTACAGGGTTTGAACATCCCGTCTAAAACTCATATTGAAATTTAACCACCATTATAACAGTATCAAGAGGTGGGACTCACCTATAATCCCAGCTATTCTGGAGGCTGAGGCAGGAGGATCACAAGTTCAAGGCCAGCCTGGGTAATTTATCAAAAGCCTGTTTCAGAGGTTGTAGCTCAGTGGTAGAGTACTTCCCTAGCATGTACGAGGCACTGAGTTCCATCCTCAGTACTATATAAAAATAAATAAAATAAGGTATTTTTTAAAAACGTGTCAGATATTTTTAAAAGGGAGGGAGATGTGTTTTAGTGGCAGTACCATAAAAAAAAAAAAAAAAAAAAAGTGGGACCTTTAAGTGGTGATTAGGTGGAACCTTTAAGGACAGATTAAGGTCATTTCCACAGTAGGGTTAGTTAGTTAATAAGGGAGTAGTTCCCCCTATCCCAACTCCAGGGCTGAGGATTGAACCCAGGGCCTCATGCATGCTAGGCTGAAGCTCTAACACTGAGCTCCATCCCGGTCCTGAGAGTACATTCTTGATAAAATGCATAAGTTCAGCCCAATTCTCTCTCCCTGTTTTGTTCATGGCTCACTTGCCTCATTGAGTTCCAGGACTAGGACCATGGACTTCCCAGATCCAGAACCATGAGCCAAAAAGTTTCGGTTTATAAAGGAATCTGTCTGCGGTACTCTGTTACAGCAGCAGAACGTGGACTCAGACAGACTAGAGAAGGGCTATTTGGTCTGAGTCCTGAAGGATGGAAGGATCTGGAACAATAAGGAAAGGACAAGCCTGGTAGGAGAAATGGCACAGGCCAGTGTACAGAGGCTGAGGTGAATGGAGAAATCGAGGCCTGGCTGTCAGAGAGGACTCGGGGTATGGACTTGCCAGGGTACTTGAGGAATGTAAAGTTAGGCCAAATACTAGGAGTCTCTAAGGCTGTGCTGGCCCTCAGGTCACCTGTGTCTCCCCTTCTAAAAGGGTGTGATCCAGCTCTGGGTAGGGTCAACTCCCTGAACATCCCTCCAGGGCAGCCAAGGAGAAAGACTAGGAGGGAGAGGGACCCCAGGCCCTGAAAGGATAGGCCAAGTTAGGTCTCACTCCAGTATTCCAGGGTCCCTGGTCCACCTTCTAACTGGGAAAAGGAGGTGGCGGCCACACAGAGGGTTAGAAGCACAGTTAGACTTGGTTTCTGGCCCCCGAGGAAGGGTGGGTCCCAGCTCTCTCTCCTCATTCAAGGATGTTCTCTGCATACCCGTCCCATGTTTAAAATGCAAATGATACAGAGAAGGCTCATCCCAGATCCCTCTCACCCCTCGGAGGCAACCACTCTCAGGTCCTTGCACCTCCTTCCAGGGCACGCCTACACACTTACAGATCACCCATCCCCACGGTCCTAACATCCACGGCATTTGTTCCATGGACGTTGACTTAACATAAAAGCTCGTGGGCTGGAGCTTCTTTCACCCAGGACATCTGGGCATCTTCCCATGTCAACGGCTAACTCAGTCTCGTTCTTTTGAACCGCTGCCCGTTGGTAGGGTAAAGATCACTAGGGGTGAAGGTGGCAAACTCTCCCCTCCTCTCTGAATATGGAAAGGCAGCCCCTCCTCCTTAGGTGGGGCCAAACTACTGGATCTGGTCATGGGCTGAAAGCAGAAGTGACAAGGGCCACCTGTAGTGAGAGGCAGTTAAGAGAAAGGGGAGGGCTGAGGGTGTCACTTGTTGGTAGAGTGCTTGCCGAATCTGACCCTGGATTCTATCCCTGGCAGTTAGGGAGGGAGGGAGGGAGAGAGAAAAAGGAGGAGGAAAGGAAGGAAGCAAGAGAAAATAATATTGAATTTCAACCCTCTTTCTCCTCCCCTATGGCCTCTGCCCCTGCCCCCTGATCACTGAGGCCACTTGTGGAGATGGGGAGAGGGGACATTATGTGATGGAAAAGATTGCCTCAGCCTGAGTCCCTGAATGGCTGCATGGAGTAGAGGACTCCAACCTGCATTGGCCACGTAGCCTGAGCAATGTACAACTCTGCATGCGGCATGGTGGAGATTTCAGAGGTAAGTTGTTTCTGCAGCTTAACATTACCTATCCTGACTATGGTGTAAGGGCCTTTCCCACAATTCCCTCCACCAATCAGTTGCTCTCCTTCACGTTACTCACCATAGTGCGATTAATAATCCCTTATGAGATTAAGCATCCTCGAGAGCATTACTCTGGGTTCTTCTCCATTTGCCTGCCTACAGGTACCTGCTCTGCCCTGGTTGGCCCCCCGGGGCTGCCATTCCCAGTGGTGCCCTTGCCCGCTGGCTGGATTCCAACTGTGGGAAGCATCAGCAGGAGCCTGGGAGGCTGGAGGAGAGACAGGGGAGTACCTGCTGCTTCAGTACAGAGTATGGCCAGCGCCTGTGCCTCCCTCAAATACAGTTCCAAGCAAGCTGCCTCTTGCCCAAGACAGTCAAAGTTCCCACTGGGTTCTGCTAACATCCTTCCATTCCTTTACCCTCCAGGCCTCAGGTGGCAGTGGGACTCCACTCTGCTGTTTGTATACCCTGACATCCCTTGTAAGACATGGTGACCTGGACCACATTTTTTCTTTCTTCCTTTTTTTTTTTTCTTTTTTGGTGCTGGGGATTGAACCCAGGGCCTTGCTAGGCAAGCACTCTGCCACTGAGCAAGCTACATTTTCAGTCCCAAACACCCCTCTTTAAGTTATGAAGACCCTACTTTTTTTGGACCCATATGGAGCAAATTCTATCTCCTGATATCTCTGGAAAGACAAGGTGAAATTCCCAGCCCCCCAGAATTGGGTGTTGTCTATTTTTATCTATTCAATTTATTTGGTGCTGAGGATCACGAACCCTGAGCTACATCCCCAGCCCTTTTGATTTTATTTTTTTGAGACAGGATCCCCTTTCATTGCCAAGGTCTGCCTCAAACTTAGGCTCCTCCTGCCTCGGCCTCCGGAGTCCCTGGGATGTGCACCACCGTCCTGGATATGTGGTTTCTGTTTTGATACCTGCTTCTCAGTTGCTCTTTCAGGTCCCCATGGAGCTGGCCTGACTAGGCTATTGGGCAGCCCTATAGTGAGATGGGGACATGGAGGAAGCCCCACGTCCCCTGTCTTCTTTCCGCTGGCCCCTGAGATGCCACCTCTGGCTCTGAGGGCATGTCCTGGTTCATCAACAGTCCTCACACTGGGGCACCCAGGATCACTTCTGGCTGGACACGTGCCCACAAAAGGGGCCTAGGCCCATGCTAGCCACTGCCAACTGAGACCGGTCCAGGCCACCTGCCCCTGTCCTGCTCAAAGGCAGGACAGAAACCTGACTAGCATGTTTTCACCAACCTGAGAGTTTCGGCCTCTCTCTGGGGACTGTTTGTGTTTCGGGTCATGCTCCTGAGTGGCCCCACCCCCTTCTTTCCTCTGCCAAGCTGACATTCCCCAGATTGCCAGGCTTCCAAGAAATGGCAGTTCCTGTCCTGAACTGCCCAGTGGGAATCTCCTTTTCCTATTCCAGACACTTCGACGGCCTTCGTCGCATTTCATCCTATGAACACGGTCCAATATATTGCCTCCATACTGAGCAGGAGCTGGGGCTCAGCAAGGGATGGCAGCTTACCCAAGATCACACAGCACATCAGGGGCTGGGGTACTCGGAAAACTGACCCACAGCCCAGTAGACAGTCCCCACCCAATAACTCAACCACTGACCGGGGGTCAGGCAGCCCCTTCTCTAGTTCATTCATCCACTCAGCAAACACTGGGTATTTACTGCGTATGCATGCAGGGCTCAGTGCTCCGACCTAACCAGCCCACGGCCTGTTTTTGTGAAGTTTTGCTGAAGCCTGGCTACTCCAGGCCATTTATGCATTATCTATGATTGCTTTCTCCTCCAAGAGCAGAATTTAGATACCACAGAGACTCTGCGGCTCCCAAGCCTAAAAATTTTATCACCTGACTTTCTATGAAAAACAAAAAAAACAAAGAGTTTGCCCAGAAATCACATTATGACTTTCTAGGCACTTCTGTATCCACAAGCCCCTTCCTCATTAACGTAAATACATCAATTTTAAAATTATGAACATATAATTTGATATATTACCAAATGCACACAATTTTTTATTTTGTGACTGTGTTGATTTAAAAACGATGATAACCTGGTTCAGATTGTATTCTTATTTTTCCAAGGATTTTTAAAGAATTTTTTAAACATTTCGGTGGGTCCCTTGAAATGGCCTGGGTCCTGGGCCTGGTCTGCTGTGCCTCGCAGAGAGTGGCCACAGAGTGAGTCCCTCCACGGCTGAGAGCTGAGATTTAAAGGAGACACCCTCTAGGATCAGCTCCTCGCCTTAGTCTGTCCCCATCCCCTGGCAGTAGGGAGGCAGGGAGAAGCTGTCATGGCGCTGAAGGGAAACATTAAGGGCTCAGACAAAATTTTTGCCCATTTCTATTGGAATGAAAATTTTGATTCCAATTCCTATTTTACAAAATGTTCAACTTTTTTTGCTTTTTTAGAGCACATAACAAATACACATGGGTTTCAAAATGTCGTGAATGTTCCAAATGGTTTGCAAAGGAATGTAAGTGTCCCTCCCACCCGGGCACCCCTACCCCCTTCCCACCACTGGCTGTGATTCCTTCCAAACAGGTTGTGCATAGACGAGGAGAGACGTGCCCACGAGTCTCCCACCCACGCGCTCTTCCTCCTTAAAGCTATATTCTCATGTGTAGTTTCATCTTTAAAAAAAAAAAAAAAAAAAAAAAAAAAGGGCTCTTTAGTATTCCATTGAGTGAATTTGCCCCAATTTGGACATTCTGGCATTTCCAATCTTTTTCTGTCACAACAGTGGAACAATGAATACTTGTGAATGGACCAACTGGGCCGGAATATTAGGCAAGCATTTTTTCTTTCCAAAAAAATTCCTTAGAGAAGAGGGAGTCCCTGTGTGTACGAATACTCATAATGGTGCTCTCGCTACCTGATGCTTTCTGATCCCTTTATTTTAAACAAGGAAGTGCTATTTGCAGAAGACACAATAGCCTGAAGTGACCTCAGTGAATTCTAATTTTGGATGTTGGTGGCGGTCACCCAGCAGAATTCTTTGGGGAGAAAAAGGAGGCAAAGATATTTGACACAGATTTAGTAAATTTTCCTGGGGATATGACTTCATAGTTGCAGTGTTAAATAACACTGTAAACAAACCTTTTAAAGATCCTTTTAGAAGGTAATGCCTTAAAATTATGAACTTCCACTCACCAGACATCATTAAGATAATAAAAAGCAAGTCTGAGAGTGGGAGAAAATACTTGGCAATATGCACGTCTACCAAAAGTTCTATATCCAAAATATATAAAGAATTTCCACAAAACAATAAGGGGAAAAAAACAAAAACAAAAACAGATGACCCATGGGAAAATGGATAAAAGACTTGGCCAGCACTTTATTTTAAAAGGATATCCCCACTGATCAACAAACATATGAAAACAGATCCAACTTCATGAGTTATCAGGCCAAGGCAAATTAAGACAACAACATAATCCCACAACCAACCCACCAGAATGGCTAAAGTGCAAGACAGCTAATACTAAGTGTTGACAAGGATGTGGCACAACCAGAACTCTCATACAATGTTAATGAAAACAGAAATTGTACAACTTTGGAAACCCATTTGACATCACCTGTGTAAGCTAAACACATGTATCCTGCTTACCCAGCAACTTCACTCAACAAAAATGCATTTGTGTATTCATGAAGAGACAATTATAAGACTATTCATAGCAATTCTATTTGGAATAGCCAATGGTTATAAACAAACCAAGGGTCCATCAACAGCAGAATGGATAAACAAATTGTGGTATATACATACTAAGGAATACTACACTCCATTGAAAAATGAACACTGTAACATCATGTAACAGCACAAAAGAATCTCAGAAACACAAGCAAAGGGAACCAAGCACAACAGAATATAGGCAAAAATGAGCCAACACAAAGCAAGTTCCCTGATGAGGACACAGATACAGAAGCCTACGATCTGACCTAAAATGACCTTAGAGCCTAGTAGTACCAAAGTCTCCCAAAAATGGAAACTGAGGGAGGAGAATAGAGTCTTGCAGACTAAGATTAGAAGCAAGGGTGCCATTAGCAGTTGTAGGACAGGTGAGAATCATCCACAAGTTCTACCTGACCCATGTCCAGGTGCAGGCTATTCCACAAGTCTCCCAGTTAAAACAGCTCAGCCCTTATCAAGGCCTGGCCAATTAAATTCTTTAGCTACTGACTAATGGGAGATAGATTGAGACTGCCTCCTGTCTCTTTGACAGTCAGCTGTCAATAAAGCTCTATCTTTTTTGCAAAACCCCAGCATCACAGTACTGCTGCTATGTATGTCGGCCAGAACCCTTGATCAACATCACAGGTTGTTTGATTCCATTTATATAAAGTTCAAAAACAGGTTGTTAGTTTTCATCACTTTGACAAAATACTGAGAAAACAACTTTAAAAAGAGGCAAAGTTGAGTCTGACTCACGTTTCAGAAGTTGCAGTCTCCAGTTGCTCGGCCCCTTCCTTTTGACTGTGTGGCAAGGCAGCACATTGTGGCTGGAGCCCAGGACAAAAGAAACCTACTCACCCACTGGCCACAGGGGGAGCAAAAGAAACCCAAACACAAACAGAGGGAGAGAGAGAGGTGGCGCAGCATCCCCAGATCCTCCTCAAGGTCATGCCCCATGACCTCACTTCCTTCCATTAGGCCCCACCTCTTAAAGGTTCCATCATCAACAACCCAGAGCCCAAGGCCAAGCCTTTAAACTCATGGTTCTTTGGGGGGACATTTAACATCCAAACCGTAGCACAAGCCAAACTAGCCAAAAGGTGTAAAACCCAAGTGCTTGCCACCAGATGAGTGGATAAAGGAAACGTGATCTATCCCTACAATGGGATATTTTTTGGCCATAAAAGGGATGCAGTTCTAAGACACACAACAATGTGGATGAACCTGGAAAACATCATGCTAAGTAAAATAAGCCAGACAGTTCGGCCACTGTACAAACCCTCAGGAGTTGACAAATTCATCAGAAGTGGATTAGAAGTGACTAGGGGCTGGGAAGAGAGGGAAGCAAGGAATTTTTGCTTTATGGTTAGAGTCAGTATTTGGAATAATAGAAAAAGCTTTGGAAGAGATGGTGGTGATGGTTGCACAACATTGAGAATGAAACTGAGGCTATAAAATTCACTCTTAAAGTAGTTAAAAAGGCAACTTTTAATACAGATATTTAAAAATTTCAAAAAGCTGTGCCCGGTGATACATGCCTGTTTTCCCAGTTCCTTGGGAGGCTGAGATGGGAGGATTGCAAGTTTGAGGCCAGCCTGGGCCATTTAGCAAGACCCTGTCTCGAAATTTAAATAAAAAATTTAAAAAGACTGGTGAGTGGCAGAGTACCCCGTGGTTCAATCCCCAGGACCAAAACAAGCAATCAAAACACAGTGAAATTCTGAATCAAAGGACCTGTGCCTTTCGAGTCATCAACCTGCCTCCAGGAAGGTGGCCCCTGCTGGTTTCCGGGGCGATCGTGCTTTCCACCTGTCCTTCCAGCATCGCGGTCTCCCTCTCCCGGTGGAGGGCGCGGCAACTTCTGTAGGCCTGGGCCACCCCAGCCACCGCCTCTCAGCGAGGTCCCGTTTAAGGGCCCTCTTGAGACTGTCTCCCCTCCACCCTATCACCTCTGCAGAGGTTCCCCAAAGGATTTTTCACAACTGTGTCCTGGGCCTGGAAGTCTCAGGCTCCCCCAGGGCGTCGTCAGGTTGTGACTCAACACGAGTTTGCAGCGATTCGCTGTTTGAAAATCAATGAAAGCAGCTGCCCGGATGCTCCTGCGTCTTGGCTTGGGTCTCCCCGGGAGGGTCCCTGAAACAAGGATTCGATTGGGGGTGCAGGAAGACCAGTGCAGTAGGGGGTGCGGGAAGGGGAGCAGAATTCTGTGGTGCAACCTGGGCAGGAGAAAGTGGGGACCGCCTCTTCAGAGTCAGCCTCAGCAGTGGCTGGTGGAGGCCCCTCTGTCCTCCAGAAAGAAATGCCTCAGCCGTACAATGGAATATTACTGCGCCATGAAGAATGATAAAATTATGGCATTTGCAGGCAAATGGATGAAATTGGAGGATATCATGCTAAGTGAGATAAGCCAATCTCAAAAAGCCAAAGGACGAATGATCTCGCTGATAAGCGGATGAGGACATATAATGGGGGGTAGGAGGGGTTAGCGTTAGGGTTAGGGTTAGGTTTAGGGTTAGGGATAAGGAGGGTGGTAAGAATGGAGGAAGGGCAGGCCATTTAGCTCATCTCGTAGAGTTCCTGCCTCTCATGCTAGAGCCCTGGGTTCGAGGCCCAGCACTCTGGGATTGTGGAAATAACAAACAAAAGAATGGAGGAAGGAAGGACTGTATAGAGGGAAAAGAGGGTTAGGGTTAGGGTTACTACCTTGGCCCTCCTCATACGCCAATAAACGCCTCGTTAACCTTCCACTGGAACTTACCAGTACTCCAAGACACCTCGACAGACGTGGCCAACGAGAACAATTTGGGGGTTTCCCTGGCCCACACATTTTGGGGAAAGTCATCAAACTGGGTTTCTCAGTGGGAGGGGCTCCGAAACGGGGTGTTCTCCCCCATGATGGGGTGGGGGGGATGTCCCAGCAGCCAGCCAGTCTGCCCTGCACCACACACAGCTTCCTCTCCACACACCGACCCAACACACCAAGCTCCTCACCCTTCCCCAGTCATGCTCTGGATCTTGGTTCTGGGGATCCCCACACCTCCCTCTATGTGAGCCTGCCTGGACAAGACCCCAAACAGAACCACTTGTTCCTCTGTGCTCGGTACTGTTTATGTCGTGTTTAATGCAGAGCTTGGTCCTGCATGTGAATACTCATTCATTCTTTGCTTGCATTTATTCACTGAGTATCTTCTGTGTTCTCAGCCTGGCTTTGTGCATTGATCCAAGGTAGTCTCATCAGAGGCAATCTTGAAATTGATACTGCAGCTGCTGGGGAGGTGGAGCTCGTTTTCAGCTGCGCCTGTGAGAATACAGCAGAGAATCGCACAGTTTAAAAATCTGTCTTCCGTCAGGTGGTGCAGGCCTGTAATCCCAGTGACTCAGGATCCTGAGCAGGAGGATCGAAAGTTCAAGGCCAGCCTGGGCAACTTGGCAAGATCCTGTCTCAAAAAATACAAAGGGCTAGGGATGGGTTCAGCCCCCAGCCCCCCCCCCCCCAAATTATTAGGAACAGACACAAATTCATGAATCAGTAAACTACACATGGTGTACCTGGGAGTACTGGCCATAGAAAAATCAAGCAGGGAAGGACGGTGGGAGAGCTGAGATGGGGGCTGGGTGCACTTATAAATAATGTGGCCTGAGAAAGTTTCTTAGAAGATAATATTTGAGAAAAGGCCTGAGGCGGGGCGAAGGCTGACCCTGAAATGTTGTGTTTTATTGCCTTCTTCTTTTTTGGCAGTGCTGGGGCTGAAGAACTCAGGGCCTCACACATGCTAGGGGAGTGCTTTTACCAGAGTCACATCCCCAGCCCGGATTCATCTTGTTACCCCACCAGTGAATGCAGCTCTTCAACAAATTAAGGCTCTCAAGGTGGATTATCCAAGTGAGTCATGGAACACAATCAAGTTTACCCTGTGGATTTTGGATTGCTTACCCATTTATTCCTCCTATTTTCTCCCTTTTGGAATGAACTGTCCATCCTCTGCCTTTCTGCCATAGGCTTTGGGGAGAAGATAACTTGTTTTCTCGTTTCACAGGTTCATAGGTAAAGAGAGAGTTTGCCTCAGGACAGATTGTACCCAGACTCTCACCCATACTCGATTTAGACAATGAGATTTGGGGCTTTTCTGAAAGGATGACCTTTAGATGAAACTTTGGATTTAGAGTCGATGCTGTAATGGGGGTGGGATTGGAGAGGATGTTGGGAGAGGGTGAAGGTATTTCACGCTCTTGAATTTTGGAGAACCAGAGTGGACTGCAGGGTTTTGAATAGTGAGTCCCCAGAAAGGTATGCCAATGTCCTAGCCCCCAGAATCTGGGAATGTCACCTTATTTGGGAAAAAAGGTTCTTGCAGATGTCATCGAATTAAGAATCTCAAGATGAAAGTGTCCTGAATTATCCAGGTGGGTCCTAGATACAATAAGTATCCTTGTAAGAAACACAAAAGGGAGAGACAGACAGACAGGTGAGCTATGAGGAGAACGGAGGCAGCACCAGAAGCTGGAAGAGGCTGGAATTCGGGCTGGGGTCATGGCTCAGTGGCAGAGCACTTGCCTAGCACATGAGAGGCACTGGGTTGGATCCTCAGCACCACATAAAAATAAATAAATAAAATATTGTGTTCCACTACAACTAAAATATATATATATATTTACATATATGATATATTTATACTTATATGTATATGTATATAAATATACATGTATATATGAATGAAAGAGGCTGCGGTTCTCCCTTGTAGGCTTTGAGGTGGTGGTTGGCGGGCGGGGGCAGGGAATGCATTTTGATTTTGAACTTCTGGCCTCCAGAACTTTTTGGAATTCTCCAGAAAGAATGCTTTTCTTTTGTTTGAGCCACCAAGTTTGTGATGCTTTGTTAGGGTGGCCCCTGGAAACAAATAGAGGAAGAAAATCAAGTGGAAATCTGGGGAATGTTCCAGCAAGACGGATTCTCCAAGACCAAGGTCCCAAGTTAGGGATTATGCGTGGCGGGTTATAGAAGAGCCACGGTCAGGGTGGCTGCAGTCGATTGAAAGCAGGGAGAGTGGCAGAAGAGGCACGGAGAGGCTGCAGGGCCCCGATTGTACAAGATCCTGTAGAGCCTTGTTTTTTACCCTGAGTGCAGTGGAGCAGCAGAGGGTGACGAGATTGGACTCACTGTCTTAATAAACAGAGGCACGAATGGGTGCACAGCAGCTGCAGGGTCACATCTCACACTTGTATCTGTCCACCCTGTAGGCGTGAGCAATTTGAGGACGGGGACTTTGCCTTGGAATTTTTTTTTTACATCCCTGCCATCCGACACTAATAAAGAGCTTCTCCAAATCAACAAGAAAAAACCCAAAGGGTCAGCAAGAGAAGACATTCAAGCATCTAACAAACAGGAAAGAGACTGGCTCAATCTCATTACTGGAGAAATTGCATTTCGAGAGAAAGGAAAACAGGTATCCCTGAAAGATCTGTATCTGAGTGTTCACAGCAACTTATCAATAAGTAGAAATGTAGGTAGCCCAGGTGGCCATCAATAAGAGAAGGAATAATCAACTTGTATATCCATAGAATAGAACATGATTCAACAATATACAGTAGCTGACTGTTGCAGCGATGTGGCTACTTGTCACAGACATGATGTCAGATGAAAAAAGCCAGACACGAACATGTACAAACTGTGTGATCCCCTATGTGGAAAGTTCCAGATCAGTCCAAGCTAATCCATGATGCAAACAGAACAGTGATGTCCTCTGGGGCTGGAGGGACAGTGACTGATTAGGTCTGGGCAGGAGATCTTTTCCCAGAGGTCACGTTCTCTATCATAACAGGGGCTGGGTTACACAGACGTGCGAGTTTTTGTAACTAAGGGAATGGTACCCTTGAGATGCTGCATTACCATGTGCAAATTTCACTCAGAACTGGGGGACAAAAAGGAACCACAGACTACTGAACCCTAGGGAGTGGTGTGCGTTGATTAAGGGTGAACTGTGCTGAGGTCTGGAACTACTTAGAAATGTATAAAAAAATAAACAGGAATGGGCCGATAACTGTGTCAAATGTTAGGGCAGAACCTAAATCGTGGGTTATGGGCACTCATTGTACAAATCTATCTACTTTTCTGGATGTTGATCATTTTCATAATGAAGTGTTGGAGGAGGAAAGAAGCTCAGTGATGAAGGATTCGAATGTTAGAATGAGGCTCCATATTTTGTGCACTGAACTCCATAGAACTGTAAAACCAGGCCAGGCGTGAAGGTGCACACCTGTGATCCCAGTGACCTTGGAGGCTGAGGCAGCAGGATGGAGAGTTCAAAGCCAGCCTCAGCAAAAGCGACTCAGTGAGACCCTGTCTCTAAATAAATTACAAAATAGGGCTGGGGATGTGGCTCAGGGGTTGATTGCCCCTGAGTTCAATCCCTGGTACCCAGCCCCCCCAAAAAAGCTATAAAACCAGTGCTCCCCAGTGTGCAGGAGGGTGTGGGGTTGCCCTGGACTGTAGCTGAATGCCTGTGGTGAGTGCCCTGCCCAAAGCCAGGGTCCCTGACACCCTGCCAGCTTCCTTCCTGTTCCTTCCTGCCTGAGCGCCTCATCCTTTACATTTGGTGCACATATACAGTATTACATCCTGTTTTTCCTGCAGCATTAGGTTATAGACACATCCCGGCTTCTTTAAAAACTCTTTGTAAACATTGTGCTGAAAAGACAACAGGTATGAGACTTTCTATTTTTTTCTTTTTTCTTTTTTTTAACGATGACAAAGTTCACTGTAGAAAAAGTAGGAAGCACAGAAAACCCAAAAAAGAAAGTCCCCTATAGTCTCACCCCTTGGCCTTCTCCAGGGCCTCTGGCCTGTCTGTTCCCTGTGCGAGCCCTGTGTGGTGGTGTGTCTGCGTGGATTTTAACAACACGGGGTTCCTACAGGACCTCATGTTTTGTTATTTGCTTTTCTTATTTAACAAAATCCTTCTGGGACGTGTGTTTGCAGACCACCTGGTTCTCTAATGCCTCATTAGAGAAGGCAAGGCCACACCTTGCCTTCATTGTTGGGATCCAGGTGGGGTCAACCTGGCTTTTTCTGTGCTCACTGGGGAGCCCAAGACTGGGACGTTAGAAGTGGGCAGTCTTCTGGGGTCAGAGGGCCTGGCAGAGGACTCACTGATCCCCAGGGGGTTGCCATGTTCCCTGGCCCCAGCCTGGCTGTCCCAGTGGCTCCCACCACTACCTGTTGCCAGGGCTCAGAATCACTCTCCCTTCTGCAATCTGCTGCCTGTCCTGGCTTGTTCTGGCCTGTCCTGAGCTGCCCTCGGGAGCCGGGTGGAGTGAGGTTAGGCCCTAAGTGCCCCTGAGGACTGTGGGAAGAGCGGTGTGCGGCCAGCCGTCAGGGCGTCCTGCAAGTCTTCTGGCCCGAAAAGCACCCTTGGACCAGCCCTCGGCCTGGAGGAAACCCCTGCGCACCGAGCCGCATTGTGTTCCAGGATTTCCCGTTTCCTGACCGCCTAACCTATTTATGGGCCACAATGGCTCCTTCCCCAGAGAGGCCTCTACTGTACTGAGGCCCAATCAATGAGGTCTCTGGACTCTGCCCACATAGAACAGGTCCAGCCTGGGATTGGCCCAGGGAAGGGACAATAAGTGAGTGTCACTTTACATGCTAACGTTGATAAATTGATAGAACCTGCCAGAGCAGAGGCTTGACAATTCTGTCTGGGCACAATAGGCTATTTGGGACCACTTATGTGCAAGACAGTGATGATGAGTGTCATGAACTCTCAGCCTCTGGCTCACTGAGCATAGCGACAGACCCTTTGTTGGGTGGCCCAACTTCTTTTCTAATCTTCCATCCCTCCTCCCTCCCCAGCCCTGCCTTCCAACTGGAGCCCCACTCCCTTCTTTGACCCTGTCTGCCTCTTCCGGCCTCAGGGCCTTTGCTCATATGCTCTTTGCCTGACATTTGTTCCCCCTCGTCCTCAGCAATTAAATCAGGCAAGATTCAGCTAATGTAGCAGATACTATGGAACCCATCTTCCCTCACCTTCCAAGACCCCAATTCAAATGTCATTGCTTCTGGGAGGCTTTCCTGTGTCTCCAAACCTGGGCCCCACCCCCACCCAGCCCTGCCACCAAGTAAATTTTGTGGGTGTCTTAAGCAAATTTCCCCAGAAACAGAGTCTTGTACAAGCCGTTTGTGGAGAAACTGAAGAACCCTGTAAGAAAGTGAAGGGAAAGGGGCAGGGGCAGGGGCAGGGCTGAGCAAAGATGTGGCTTCAGAAGAGATCTGGTCCGACCCGATCCCACGGGGGGCTCTGGAGCTTAAGTGGCACCAGCGAAGTTGTGGAATGCAGAGGGGAGGGGACAGGACTGCTCTGCACCCTGTCCTCAGCCTTGCTGTGAACCTGCCAGGCTTGTCCAGGTGACACAGCTCCATAGACCAAGGGCATCCCTCTGGAGAGGTGGGAGGGATGGCCCCCAGCAGCCACAGCAGCTGAGGGAAGGGGGCCAGCCTGGGGGCCCGGCGAACATGAAGTCATCTGCCATGGGGAGTATCCACATCCCACCAGGTGAGAGCTCCCAGGACAGTCACGTGTTCCAGGCTCTACAGATTCAGAGAAACACTTGGCATCAGAGACACTAAGCTGAGTCCAGTGAGGACGGCAGCTTGAAGTCAGTCCTGGCTGCCTCCAAAGCCTGAGCCGAGGCTGGCGTGGGCACGTCCTGTCCTCCTACCTCCCTGGGCCCCTATGTCTCATCTTCTCTGGCCATTCTTTCTCCCCTGGTCATGTTGGCCGGCCTGGCTGTGTGTCAAGCTGGCTCTGGGAAGGCCCTGGCCTCTGTGCAGATGTTCCAGACTTCTCTCCAGCCCTGCCCACTGTCCACACCCCTCTCTGCCTCACACATCACCTCTAGATTGACAGTCAACCCCCCAAGCTCCTCCTTCTCTTGGAAGCCCCCAGGAATGACCCAGCCAAGGATCCATTGCCCACTCTAATGACACCTTTAGGGTTTACATGATATGAGGTAGTTTTTACAGGACCCTAACTTCTGGAAGCTTCAGAATGGTCTTTCGGGGTTGGGGAGATAGCTCAGTCGGTAGAGTGCTTGCCTTGTAAGCACAAGGCCCTGGGTTCGATCCCCAGCACCCCCCCAAAAAAAAAAAAAAGAAAAGAAAAGAATAGTCTTTCTAAAAGGAACTTTGGACTCACCTATTTTTATACCAGTACACGGTGCCCAGCAGTGAAGCTGGCTACCCTGGGTCCTGGTAGCTCATGATGGCCTATATCAGGTGGTAGCAGTGACATCTCAACAGTCCTCTGATACCCTCAGTGTGACACAAGTCTGGGGTTATGGGCTGTGGAGAGGCTGCTGCGTACTGTTGGGCAAACATCTGATTGGGTCTTGCATCACCTTTTATCATTCACTGTGCTTATTTGAAGTCAAGGTCTCTAAAATTCAGAAATATGGTTAACCACGGAATAGGGATTAAATGTTAATGTATCTCATCTTCATAAACCATGAAGAGGCCTCAGCATCTCTGTGCCAGGGTCTGGCATTTAGTACTTATGGATGGATGGATGGATGGATGGATGGATGGATGAAAGGATGGAAAGATAGGTGGATGGATAGGTGAGTGGATGGATGGATGGATGGATAGGTGGGTGGATAGATGGATGGATAGGTGGGCAGATGGCAGGATGGATAGGTGGGTGGTTGGATAGATGGATGAATGGATGGATGGATGAATGGGTGGATAGAAGGATGGATAGATTTGAACGGGTGGACAATTGGGTGGATGGATGGATTAACAGGTAGATGAGTGGATGGATGAAAGAATGGATAAGTACCTGCTTTTTGATAAAGAAACTGAGGTTCTAAGAGATAGTGTCTTGCTTAAGTTGACAGTAAACGGCAGAACCAGGATTCCAAGTTAGCTCTATTGACTCCAGAGTTGAAATGAATGAACACAATGATTCAGTGGGTTCAGGCCCTTCCTTCCTGTTGGGGGACCCCAATCATACAATTCAGATCCTACTTTGTGAGGCATATTCCATGGAAAGAGGAGGGAAAATGGCCTTTGAAGAAGGAGAATGTGGATTAGACTTAAGGAGAAGGGACACTTGGGGGGTGCTGTTCTTATTACTTCCTGCACCCTACTGGTGGTCTCCAGCCTGGCCAACCAAAGGCTCTGGCCATCCAGTCAACAGGCCAGGCATTTGTGCTGGAAGGAGAGGCAGAGTGCAAGGATGGGGGAGGTGTGTGTTGGGGGGGGGTGGACTGGGTCCCTTTGACCAGCTTGGGGGGAAGAGAACTGCACCCAGGAATGGGGTGGGTGGTGGAGGAGTGTCCAGAAGCTTCAGCATCCCTACATGGCTGACCCCCCATGACGAGGTCAGGGAAATTGTGGGCTTGGGAGCCAGTGAAAGAGAGGAAGGGAAGGGTGCCTGTCTGATGGCCCCTCTGGGGACAGGAAAGAGAGAGAGTTCACTCCCTGGGCCCCCAGGAATCAGCTCTGCCTAGATGTGCTTTCAACCTGAGCACTCCGCCTGGGGCCTCCGTCTTCCCAAACGAATGTCAAAGTGCCTCGTAGGATTCTTTGGGCTGGGACAAGCTGTAGAATATCCCTAACTCTGGGAAGGCCTTAGGTCCTACCGGCAGGAGAGGGGTAGCTACCCAGGGGCCAGAGCTGAGGCTCAGAGGACCCTGGATGGCCCAGGAATAGCTTTATCCCTGTGGGCCTTGGTATGACCTGTGGCAGCAATGGTGTGTTGGGGGGATGCCGTGGGACTTTGCCAGTAACTGAAGTCAGCTGGACCTGGGACCCAGACTCGTTTGCCACCTGTGTGCCATTTCACATCCCTGAGTCTCAGGCTTCTCATGGGACAATAATAGCTACCTCAAGGGTTGGTATAAGGGCAATGTTTCAGAGACACTTCCTGCTCTTTTCTTTTTAAAAATATTTAAAAATATATATTTAAAAATAGTTGTAGATGGACACACTATCTTTATTTTATTTATTTTTATGGGGTGCTGAGATCAAACCCAGTGCCTCATGTGTGCTAGGCAAGCACTTTACCACTGAGCCCCAGCCCCAGCCCTGACTTCCTGCTCTTTCTGCCTTGCTTCTCTGTGACAAGTGCCATCCTCACATCTCCAATGAGAAAACCAATGCTCCCATCCAGGTGTGGTGGCACCTGTATTCCCAGCTACTCAGGAGATTGAAGTGGGAGGATCACCTGAGCCCAGAGGTTCAAGACCAGCCTGGGCAACACCCCATCTCAAAACAAAAACAAAAAAATAAAAATAAAAAATAAAAAACCCAAACAAATACCAATTAACCCTGAGGCTCCAGGTGGTCAGCTCAGGTCTGTCTCTTGCCCCTGAAAGCAAACGGCTTCCATCCCCACCTTGGCTACAGGTGACAGGCGCCAGGCTCCCTCCGTTTTCTAACCTGCACGTGGACTCCTCAACCGCAGCAGCACGTGCATGCATGCACACCCACGCGCACACACACCGACACAGGCAAGCCTGTGTGCACACTTTCACACACTTGCAGACAGGCATGAAGGCGCCCCAACTGCAGGCACCCTGGGTCGACTGGGCTCAGGGTGGGAGCTGGAGAGCATGGCTTTTCCAGCTGCTGGGCTCTTCCTGCCAGAAAGAGAGGGAGGAAGAAGTGGAGGCGCTGGGGGAGGGGGAGTGGCAGAGGGAGGAGCCGGGGAGGTGGCCCAACTCCCTGTTCCATGGAAGGATCAGTTTTTCCCTGGACACACTCCACAGGCTCCTGCTCTCCCCCACTTCCCTCCTGATTTTCCTGGAACAAAGACTGGGGGTGGGGAGGAGGAGGCCCCCAAAGCCACCTGGACACAGACGCCAGTGACCTCACCTGCCCAGAGGTTCTGCCCACGGTTGACCTTGTGTCATGGGGGGAAACTGAGGCAGGAAGCACGAGAACCCTTCCTCCAGACTGCGCAGGCGGCCTGGGGAAGCACCTTGCAGTCATGCCTCTGAGGGTCATGGGGACCAGTCCCCTGCCTTGAGAAGAACTCGGCTCCTCTGCAGGGGCCTGCTCCACAGTCCATCAGGAAGCCCCTACTCCTGTGCACCCAGATCCCCCTGCCACGCGCACCCCCTCCCCCTCCCCTGAGAACAGACCAGCGCTGGCCTCGCCTGCCACCCTTCCTGGCCAGCAGGGCCTGGCAGGCTGTGCAGGGGAGATGGGAGAAGGTCCTGGCTGTGCAGGCTGGGCGCCAACTCGCATGAGCCTTGGCGGGGGGCCTCCTCTCCCTCCTCCCGCTCCCTCCTCCCGCTCCTGGTCCCTCCTCTCTCTCTAGACCTTTCTACTCTCCTTCCTTTGCTTCCTCCCTCCCCTCGCCCGCCCTCTCCCAGCTCTCCAGCCCTCCCAGCTTGCAGCTGTCCTGTTGGCATCCGCCAGGTTTTTCCCTGCTCCGCAGACCTCCCGGCAGCCACCTTCCTCCCCGTGCCCCCAGACCTGTTGGTTGGAACACAGCCCCTCTTCCCGCCATTGCTCAAGACGGAACCCAGGGTGTGTCCTGAGTTGGTCCCCAGCACTGGCCAGGCCCACGTACCTTCTCACCTTCCCGGGTCACTGCTGGCTTTGCTCTTGCCACCCCTGCTCCTGGGGCCATCTGCCTCCCAATTCCCCTGCAAACCCCTCCTGCAGGTGCACACTGGACCTTTGGGGAGGGCCCCCTGCTTCCGGATGAAGCCCCCGCTCTGGTGCAAGACTTGCAGGTCGTCCCCATCTTGCCGCACACCTTCGCTGATTCTCGCTGTCTCTGGGCCCCTCCTCTGGGCCTCTGCACAGGCTGCCTCCCCACCTGGGAAGCTCCAGGGCATCCCCCACATGCGTCCTTTCTCCCAGGCAGCTTACACACACAGCCGCTGGGTGGACCCTCGTGCTCCCCATTTCTCGCTTGCAGCCCTCTGAAGGCAGAGCTCTGCCCACTGCTGAATATCAAGACCCCAATGAGAAACCTGACACAAGTTAGGGGTGAGGAATCCAGGTAGAGGCTGGATGGGAGGAGTCCCTGACACACCCGAGAAGCAGCAGCCCAGGCAGAGCCCCAGGACAGGGGAAATGGGGAGCCTCTGAATCTGCAAGCCCCAGCCCCTTCACTCTACAGTTGGGAAACCAATCTTGGCTACCTTGCTGGGGTCCGAAACAGGCCCCAGGCCCCCTGGTGCAGGGCTGTTTGCTTGAAGTGAGGCCGGCTGAAGTGAGGCCGGCTGGTCGGTGGCCCCCCCAGCAGCCACCCCACGGTCCAGCAGATTGAAAATCATGGCCATTGTCTGGACTGGCCCCAGTCTGGCCCATACTGTGAAAGGGAAAGAGAATCTCCCCACCCCCGCCCCGGCCCCCCAGCCCAGAGCTGGAGCAGCGAAGAGAAAGGGGGTCTTTATGCCCACAGGCAAGAGGGCACCACGTCCCCTCCCAGTCCCCCCACTATGCCCGCTGGTGAAAAGGCTCTTTGTGATGCTCCCTAGACTGGCCAGGGCACGCACAGCCCGCCCCTCTCAGGAGGTGGCGACTGCCAGTGGGGAAGGGGTCACAGGCCACCGTCGGGAAGCCGTGGGCCCTAAGACCAGAGGAAGAAGGCGTCTGAGCTGGAAATGAGAGAGGACACTCAAGGGGCTGGGCGGGACTGTCCTGTGTCCCCGCAGAGCCGCTTCCGGGGTGGGGGTGCCGTCTCAGCAGGCCCGGGCCCTGTGCTGACCTCCTTCTCACTCCCTCCCTCCCCCACTCTCCTGCGCCACTTCTTGGCTCACTTGGCAAATGCCCGCCAGGGACTGGCGAACGCTGTGTTCCTGCCACCAAAATGCTCTTCCTGGAGACGTCTGAGTGGCTGGGCACCTTCTGGAGGGGCCTCCTGGGACCACTCCCCATCCCGCCCCTCGTCACCTCCACCTACGGAGCAATTGATGATGTCTGTACATTCTTGTTCTTGGTCTCCCCAGCTGGAAGGTCAGATGACAAGAGCTTGCATTCATTTATTTCATGTCCCCATAGGTACCCTATGAATATTTGTTTGAATGAACAAATAGGTCCTCTTATTTAGCCTTTCTCCCACCCTGAAAGGGAGCAGAATGGAGGCCCTGGGGACTGAGGGGTATTCCCCAAGTCGCACAGTGGAAGGTAGAACTGGGATTCAGACTCAGGGTTCTGAGCCCCCAGAACATGCCCTTTACCAGTGTACCCTGTACCTCCCTGGTTCACACACCCCCGCCTGCCCCCGGCCTTGGTTGGCCCTTAGGTCAGTGGTAGCTCTGAAGTTGAGGGTGACCCAATTCCTCCCACGGAATCGGTGGACCCCAACACCAGATCCTCAAGCAGAGCCAGACCAAGAGCCCCACTCCCTCTGAGGACGAGCCTGGTGCCCTGCGTGGGTGACGCTGCCAGGCTCCGAGCTCCCAGCTCCACGCGGTCAGGCAAGGCTCCTAGTGCCCCGCCTCAGTCCCCAGCGACAACACCAGCAGACGCACCTGCCTCCCCTGCCTCGCAGGTGCCTCTGTGAGGAACGTGCCAGAAGGGGCTCTGTACGTGACCCTCGCCCTCTGCAAAGGGTCTCTCTAGAACTGAAGGGTGGAAGGACGCCAGAGAAGGCTCCAGATCACCATCTCCCAAGGCCCAGCTGAGGGAAAAGCTGGGCAGAGGGGCTGCCAAAGCCCCCGGGCAGCCTTCCCTGAATAGCCAGGCAGTGGGCAGAGGGGAGGCGGCCTGGGTCCTCCTCCGTGGGCTGGGGGCTCCCTTCAGGGGAAAGCAACCTCCCCTCGCCAGGTACCATGTGGAATCCATCTCCTCTGAGCCTGATGGAAGGACCTAGAGTGATGCAGGCAGCTCCCCGCAGGACCACGCTGAGCCTGAAAGGGGTTTCTCACTGAAGCCGAACTCGGCCCCCACCTTGGGGCCACCTCCCCTCCCCTCCCCTCAGGATGCCCGTCACTCCCCCTCCATCCTGACACCCCACCCCAGGGCCCTGTGAGCCAAGTTCAAGGCCCTCGAGAGTGGGAAGCTGGCCCCCTCGCTGCCCAGATGGGAAACGGGCCCAGGGAGCAGCAGTGAGCCTCGGGGGTCGCACGGCCAGCAGCGGCAGAGCCGGGATGGTGGACCGGCCCCGCGCTGCCTGCCCCCGCGGCCCGGCGCTGGCTCTGCTCTGGATACAATCCCTCAAGTGCAGCTGCTCCCTGCTCTGCCCCTGGACTCTGGCACAGGCAAGCTTGGAGTGGGGACCCCTCCAGTGCCCACTCTAGCCCCATGTCTCACCCCCACCCCACCCACACTGAGGCCACACAGAACTTCTGGCCATTCCTACAAATTGGCCAGGCTCTTTCCAGCCTCTAGGCCGTTTGCCTGGAAAGTTGTCCCCTCTCCTTTCCTGTGGTCAGCTTGTACCCTCCCTCAGCTCCCAGTCCAGACAGCAGGGGTCTTCCTCCAAAAGCACTCCCTCCTCTGCCTCCCACCCGGACCCCAGGATAGAGGCTGCTGTGCTCCTGAGGCTGCAGCTCAGCCCCCGTGTGGGCTCCCTGACGGGGACACTCAGGGCCCTGCATGCTCAGTGGTGGGCCTGTGCACCTAGGGACAAGCTCCTCGTGGTCTGCAGTCTGGGGGAGGCCCTGGGAAGCTCTGCCCTCACTCCCTCTCTTCCCTCCGCTGGCCACTCCAGCAGCAGGGAAGGTAGAAGGAGGCCCTGAAGAGCAGAGGAACTGACCATCCACGGCTTCCCTCTGGGAAGGGCTGACTCCACTTTCCGTTCTGTGGATCCGTTTCTCTCTTCTGCCTCTGCTCCCTGCTCCCTGCTCCCTACTCATGCCAGAGAGGAATCCAGTGGCCTCTTCCTGGGCTCTGCCTAGCCCAGGACTTCACATTCGGTCCTTTACAGTCAGGGGCCGAGGGCAGGCCACACTCCAGGCAGCCATGGTTCACTCAGCCTCTCATTGTCAAATTCACTCTGAGCACCAGCCCTGTGCTGAGCACTGTCCCGGGCGCTGGGCTAGGGCAGGGGAGAACACGTGGGCCCTGCCTCTCAGGATTTCTGGGATCCTCAGTCTCCCGGAGTTCATAGTTATGCCTTCCTTGCTGTGAAACCCCTCCTGGTGCCCTCTATGAAGGCAGACAGTCAGGGCCCAAGAGGGATGCCAGCTACAACAACGCCCAGTGACACCGCTCACCATGACAACCCTGCCACGCACTGGTCCGGCCTCGGCAGGGAGCGTTCGTTCCCTCTGTGAATGCCCATCTGGCCCCTGGAGGTGCTCGTGGCTCGAACAGTTCCCTTCTCTGTCAATCAGGAGGACTCAGTGAGGTTAGGGTTGCGTCTGTCCTGAGGGCACATGGCTGTAGGCAGTGGAGCCAGAATTCAAGTCCCAGTTGGCATGCCCTAAGGGGACGGGCTTCACCTCTAGGCCACTTGGCTTTTCTGAGCCCAGGGGTCATATCCACTTGGCTCACCGCCCTGCAGTGATCCACCAGCAGGAAGGGCAGACACCAACGGAGGTGTGAGGCCTCCACCAGGCCCGCCTTCTGGTGGGAAGGCGGTGCAGAAGGGCCTGCCTGGAATGGGGGGACTGTCACTGTGGCAGCCCGGCCAGCCCAGTCCCTTACAGTGAGAGACCACCTCTCCCCACCAGCAGCCCCCCACCCCCCAAGTTGAGTCCCAGGCACTGCCTTTCCTTCTTGGCACATGGGCCAATCTGGGGAGGCTGTGGCTGTGTCCACCCCACCCGTCCCCTCAGGCCAGTCCAGATCACACTTGGGCCACTGACTATTCTCTGCACCCCCCACCTCTGGCCTGTTTCCTGGCTGGCCCATCTCTCTCCTCCACTGCCTGGTGTGTAGTCCCCTCAGGCTGGCCCTGGTCCTGCCCACCCACCCTGTCGCTAGCCCCCGACATGGCCATCCGTGTTTCTGGACTGAAGCCAGTGACCCACTCAAAATAACCATTTCCCTTCCTCCTGACACAACTGTCTTCCCTGGGGAGAACAGCTGCGAGGGATTAGGGTGGGGAGCGGAACAAGAGAGCCCTCACCCACAGCCCCACCCGGTGGCTGGGGCTGCCTCATCCCCGACAAGGTCCTCCCCCACAGGGGCTGGAGAAGCCAGAAGGGAGATACAAAGTGTGGCCTCCCCTTCCCCCTGGTGCCCCAGCCTGGCCCACCTGTGGCCAGAACAGGCCCCTCCAGACCTGGGGCTGCAGCTTGGAAACCAATCTTTTTTCATTTTTATTTTGAGACAGTGTCTGAGTTGCCTAGGCTGGCCTTAACCTTGCCACCCTCCGGCCTCAGCCTCCAGAGTCACTGGGTTTACAGCATGGGCCACCGTGCCCAGCCCTTTCGTTTTTAAAATAAGCTTACACTCTACGTACTTTCGGTAAATGCCTGACATCCTTTTGGATGAGTTGCACGTTGGTGCATAAGTGTCGCCTGCTTCTCCTGACCATGCCTAAGGAGACCAGGGCAGGGCCGGCCTGGGGAGGGAGGGCCTGGGTGTTTTCCTATAACCTTGGCCACTTAGGTTTTAGTGGTCAGGTGCTTCATAAGAACCCATCCCCAAACTTCCTGGCTTACCACCACCCAAGTCTTTCATTTCGTGGGCGCTCTCTGCCGTCCTCCTGCTGGGCTCGCAGGTGACCAGGTGAGGAGCTGCGAGCAGCGGGCACTGGGGCGGGTGTTCTCTTTTTCATGCTCTCGGGCCTCCCTGTCCTCCACCTGCCTCTCCACGTGGCCTCTGGACATGATCTCTCCAGTCGGGTGGACAAACTTATATTTATTTATTTTAAATTATTATGGTTATTATTTCTTTTTTGCAGGGCTGGGGATTGAACTCATGGCCTCCCACGTGCCAGGTGAGCGTGAGTGAGCTACACCCCTTGGGTAGCCAGTCTTCTGATGCGTTGCTCTCGGCTTCCAAGAACACAAAAGCACAAGCTGCTCGTTCACCTTAAGCCCGGAACTGGTGCAGCGTCACTTCCGCCAAGTGCTGTGTGTGGAGCCGAGTGGCAAGGTCTGCCTAAATTCGAGGGAAGAGACTCCACAAGCGATGGATCTAGGCTGTGTTCACTGGCCCACCAGACTAAAGGACTGTAACGATGTACGTGGAGAACACTGGAAGCAAAGCAAAAGAAATTTACCCATGGTAATTTGGGGTGCTGAGGATATGGGTTCTTTGTATTTTTCTATTTTCACTATTTGAAAAAAAAGAAAAAACAGAAATAATGAAAGGAGAGGCTGAGACAAGGCATCCCACTCTGAGCAGAGCTGTCCCGGGCAGCTGTGACCCAGGGAGTTAGTCCTTTCTGGCCTCAGTGGCCTTGACACAGGAGAGGGCAGTGAGGCTGTCCTTGACAGGATAAAGCTGGACCCATCACGCTGGCAGAGGGGCTGATGGGCAGAGTCCTTCATTCACAAGAGTCTGGACCTCCCCTCTGAGTGAGTCTGCTCAGTGTCCAAGGTCTTCTGCCAGAAGTGAAAGATGATGTGCAGTTTTGAACTCGCACGTCACTCCTGAAGGCTTAATGCATATCATACACCTGAAGTACTTTTCATGAATACTTTACTCCCTGCTCAAAGGGTGATCCACAAACCACCTGCACTGGCACCACCTGTGAAGGGATTGGGAATGTAGAATCGAGGGCCTGCCGGAAACCTCCAGAATCAGAATTTGCATTTTAACAAACTCCCTTGAAATTCATGTGCACACTACTGGTGAGACACCTGCTCGAATCAGGTTGTGGACACAGTTACACTGCAGTGAACATTTTTCTTTTTTGACGATGATAAAGTCTTGTTTTGGCTGAGTGTGGTGGCACACACCTGTAATCTCAGTGGCTCAGGAGGCTGAGGCAGGAGGATTCTAAGTTCAAGGCCATCCTCAGCAACTTAGTGAGGCCCTAAGCAACTTCATGAGACCCTGACTCAAAATAAAACATAAAAAGGACTGGGGATGTGGCTCGGTGGTTAAGCGCCCCTGGGTTCAATCCCTGGTACCAAAAAGAAAAAAAAAAAATAATAATAATAATCTTCCTTTTTTCAATGTAAGCATTTAAAATAGCACTAACAGAAATTTCCCATACCTGCTGTGTTCAATGCGGTAGCTAGCCACATGTAATTAGGCACTGTTACCTGTTTTTCCTGCCACGAACTATGCCAATCATTGACACGAAAAGCTTTGCAAAACAGTTTATTCATGGAAGATGGCCACATATGGAGATGGGAGAGAAAGTCTCCAAACTGCCTCCCCAAGAACAGGGTTCCAGGATATGTGTGGGCTGTGGCTGGGAAAGGTGATCAGAGGTGCGTGCCTCGGTCGTCTGCACACGTGTAATCCAGTGTCATTGGCAGCTAGCATGTGACCCATAAGTCAAAGGTGTTACCTGTGCTGCTAAGATTGGTGACTTGAAAGTCAACTAAAAGCAAGTAACCAAGAGCAAGTGAAGAGGATTTATTTAGGAATGCCTTCAGTGGCAGGAGCACTTGAAATGTGGCTAGAGTTAAAGATCCGAATTTCAAATTTTATGTAATTTTAATAAAGCTTTAATTTAAATAGACATATGTGGGTAGTGGCTACAATATTGGAGGGTGTAAAAATTTTAAATCTACTTTAGTTTTTAATGGCCCACAATCCTAGAACTTTGCCACCAGCCAGGCCCCTTCTCTGGCTCCAAGCTTCTGATCTCACATTTCACAGATGAGGAAAAAAAAAAAAAAAAGTTTGTCTGCCGTTGAGGCCCATGGAGCTCCCAGTGGAAGGGGAGAGAGTCACCGGGGGTCCGCACCAGGTGAGCTTGGCCTCCTGGAGAAAGGGTGGTTCCTCGGAGACCCTTCAGGCTAGACAGCCTCCCATGCCAGTATAGGGGGAGGGAGGGGCCGTCTGGGGCTCAGCGGCCTCAGGGAGCTCAGCTTCTACATGACCCTTATCTGAGGCCACTGGGAGTCCTGGGATGTGGGGTGGGGGTCTGGGGACAGCGAAGGAACTTCAGGTGTACAGCATCCCCTCTTCTACCCTTTGACCAGCATGCTGATCAGAGTGATCACAACCTTCTGAAATGAGTCTACTCCCTTCTAATTAGCACAGGGATCTCAGAAATACCTTTCCATTAGTGATCTGAGTCAAGTTCAAAATATGTGCCTGGCCAAAAACATTTGTATAGGTACTTCTGCCCCCGTTAAAATGAGGCATAAGGATTTGTGGGGCTCAGTCATGTTGGGGACACCTCAGTTTCCGTTTCCTATAGGAGTTGCGGTTCATCCCTGCCACCGACACACATTCTGCAGAGTCCCACCCCGTCCTGCCTTCTCCACCTGATCCTACTGCCTGCGCCACTAGACCTGCCACAGAAGTGCACCAGAAGAGCTCTAGGGACAGGTAATGAGGACATTCTTTGCAAGCTCACTGGCAAATTTGGTACTTGTGGTCTAAGATCTGCTTTCATTGTTGGGCAGCACCTGGCAGCCTGAGGGGGGGAATGAGACTCCACCTCTCCCCTGGGGCTCCTAGTTGGAGGCTGAGGCTGGTTTCCAATACCAAGAAGAGAAGCCCCAGGCTCGGAAGGATGCTCCGGGTTCGAGTGAAAATGAAGACAGCCTCGGAGAACCAGGGGCGGCTTTGGAGAGTGACCTGGCATTCAAAGGCTAGTGTACATGTGGACTGATTTAATGGTAGCTACTGATCTTACCACATTCCCTCCCCAAATACCAGCAGGATTTACAATGTAAGGCTTTATGGAAGCAAGACTTGCGGGAACCCCAGGGGGTGAAAGCACCCAAGGAGGCTCTTACCAATGTGTATTAATCTCCTGCAATAAAACAGTAGGGGCTCCGGGGTGACACTGGTACCCCTTTAACAGGGGTTCTGTTCAAGCCATTTCCATATTCCACCCCTTGCACACTGTTTTGCTTTGCTTCAGACACCATGGATACCAAGAGGCACACTTTTTCCAAGGCTCTCTCTCCATCCAGATGTTCAGCGCCTTATGGATTTACAATCTGTAGTGCCTTGATCACCCGGGGCCCTGCGGCTCGCATTACAGGGTCCCGCGTGTTTGGGTTATGGAAAAGATACGGAGATGTAAGTCACAAACTGGAACTCTCCATAAAGGGAACTGGAGGGCCTTTGGGAAAACAGGGTGGAGCGAGGATGCAGCCTGCAGATGCGTGGGGTGGTGTGGCTCTGTTCCTCCTCTCTCCCAGCAGTGTCTGCCTTCTCTCCATCAACGGGGTCACATCAGCTGGCTCCCTGCAACCCAGAGTCGCTCTCAAATGACAGACTCACCCAAAAGCCCAGAAGGTTAGCATGCAGGTTTCTGGGCTGGATGAGTAAAAATGAAGATCTCTCCAGGGGGGAGAACAATGATTCTTCATTTTAACAAGTTGGGCCCAGGAATCTGCCTTTTAATAAGCCAGGGTCAAGAAATCTGATTTGATTTTTTAAACCAAAAAATATTATCAAAAGAGCATATTAAACATGTAAGTTAAGTAATAACTCAAAAAAAATTGTGTGTTAACACATCTCAGGTTAATAAACAGTACTGTTGACACTTGAAAGCCGCCTGCAGTGGCTCTCTAGGACTTGCTTCCCAGCCCCATAGCCTGCACCTTCAGCTAAAAGCGCTCTCCTGATGTTTAAGACACTGGGTTCCCCGCCTGTAACCTGTAACAATGTTGATTTGCTTATTTTAAACTTTGATGTAAATGGAATCATGCTTACTAGAGTATGCCGTATTTTTCACTCTTGATTTTGATTGTGATACTTCTCCATGTTGCAGTGCTGGGGATCGAACCCAGGGTTTTGGGCTTGCAAACCAAGTATTCTACCAACTGAGCTACTCCACAGCCCCCAATTTTTTTTTTTTTTTTTTTTTTTTTTTTTTTTTTTTTTGTGCTGGGGATTGAACCCAGGGCCTTGTGCATGGAAGGCAGGTACTCTACCAACTGAGCTTTCTCTATGTTTTGTGCCCATCATTTGCTTCTATTTGTTGCTGTATAGTATTCCATTGTGTGAAAATAGCACAATTGATATAACTGATTGTTCATGGACATCTTTTCAAACCAGTTCTGAGGTGTTTCTTCAGGTTCATTTCGTGGAGAAGGAAACTGTGAGTCAAAGAAGTTGAGGGATTTAGTGCCCAGCACTGAGGTTGAACAGCCTGAGTTTGAAACCAGCTTTATTAGGGGGATCACTGTGTGACCCTGGGCACATATTAATCCCTGTGCCTTGGTTTTCTCATATATAATGGGAATAATAGTTCCTATTTCTGTGTTATGATAATTCAGTCAAATAATACATATAAAGTGCTTAAAATGTTGCGTGGGCCATTGAAAACTTGCAATATGTATCAGCTGCTATTAAGCCCAAACCGTGAACTCCAGGTCCTATGTTCTCTCTTCCCATTTTCCTTCTAGAACGACCCACTTAAGGTGGCTACCTGCAACAACACTTACCTACAAAATGGACAGGGCCTGGTGCAGCAACACGATCTGAAAATACCAACCCAAACTCAGCTGTGTATCCTCCTGTGGTAAAGGTGCGGGAGCCTCCAATTGGAGCCCCCCAGGTCTGTTCTGCAGCTTTGGGAATGTCTGATGTGGCACAGCGCGGTGAGCAGCTGGCACCTGGGCTGTATTCCCAGCCCTGGTCCCTGCAGGCCCTGCCGCCTTCCTGACCCTTTGACCTCTGTACTTGTCTTTTTGAGTGGGGTGGCCCCACACTTCACCTTCCAGAGAGGTCTAATGCAACAGTGGTCCACTTCACCTCTTGCATATAGCCTTACTGCTCATTTGAAAAGGGGTATGTTTTTCTTCTCCTCTTCTCCCTCTCCCCCACCCTAACCTGGGGACTGGGAACAAGATTACTGCCTTGAGTGATCTGTTCTCCACAGGAAGGAGATGTCAGGGAAGAACTAGGAACTGACTACCAAATTAGCAAGTGAATTTCAACACACCAGCAGGGATCACCAGGGACGTCAGGTGCCAGGTGCGCTGGAATGTAGCCTCTGAAGAGCTTCTTTAAAAACCCTGTTTTCCCTGAGGGGCAGAATCACAGCCTCTGGGGCAAGAGTCCTCTGTGTTTCTCCTTTGCTAGCAAAATAATAAGTATTTTTCCTTTTTCTCAAAACTGTGTCCTCCTTATTGGATTGGCATGAGGACAAGGGCTAAGCGCTCAGTAACGTGGGGGTGCCACGTGGAGTGGGTTTGAAGGCATGCCACCACCTGGAAAGCAGTGTCCTAAAGCACTGCTGTCAGGAATCGCCCTAGCGCCAGGCCTTGAGGGGCTCCGGGAGACCCTGATGACCATGCTGGGGAGACTGGACAGGTTGCTCAGGCTAGGTGCAGGGACAAAGCCCACGGCATCCGTGCTCCCAAATCCACATTCAGGAATGGGGACGGGGCATCTAACTTACTTCACAGTCTATATAGGTGGGATTACCATGAGCATATATTTTATGAAGCATTAGTGAAACACAAACCTTTGTTCCTGAGTTTCTTTTTTAAAAAATATTTTTTTACGATAACTTTATCTTTTACTTATTTTTTAGTGTGGGGCTGAGGAACTCAGTGCCTCACACATGCTAGGCAAGCAGCTCTGCCATGGAGCCACCCCAGTCCCTTTCCTGAGCTTCTTACCTCAGTCTCAGGCCCTGGAGTTCAGCTAACATGTGACCATGTGGTGGTCATGTGACCAGGCCAGCCCTTACTGTTAACGCAGAGCCTACTGGGGTCCTAGAGGCAGAGGACACCAACGTGAGGGAGGCCAGGAATGGCTTATGCCTCCCATCAGGTGACCTGGGTCCACATTCCTGTCACATTTAGAAGAGCTGACACATCTTTCTCTGTGCTTCAGCAGCGTCCCTACCAGTGGCCTGAGGGGGACAGGGATGCAGACCAGGAGAGCTCCGAGATTTGTTACAGTGAATTCCCTGCACTTACTGCCTTCGACTAAAGCCACCCAAGGGCTGGGGAACAAGTTTGGGGGTTGTCCTCTGGCACGCTTGCATCCCCTGGAAATGCAGGTGGGGGCTGGTGTGGCACCATCCTCTAGGCTAGAGAGGAAGCAGACACTGGGCGACAGGCAAATAAGGGCCCCAGGGGACCTGCTCTTCAGCAGATGAGCCCTGTGGGAGTGGCTGCATGTGTTGCCTTGAGAGTTGATGCCAAGTAACCACCACCCCCACTTAGAGGGCAAGTCCGTCGTGAGTTTCGAGCTGGATAATGCAATTCTGCCCGCTCCAGTTACCAAGCTCAAGATGGCCCTGCCCGGGCTCCACGATGAAGGCCGGCAGCCCCTGCAGCCTGTCCTCACCTTCCGTCTTCCCTCAGCTTTTCCCCGGGAATTGTCATGCTTCTGGCCAGCTGAGAAGCTGAAGGCGAGGCCATGCGGCGGGCAATGCCACTCTTGTGCTGGCCTGGCTCCAGCTTAGATGATCCATCCCGTCACCCCTGGTGCCCCCTCACTTCCTCTAGGATGGACATGTGAAGCATCTGGGAAGACAGCAGCTGTGGGCTGCCACCCCAGAGGGCGGTGAGGTAATCCACGCGGGTCTGACAAGGGCCTGGGTGAAAGGGGCTCTGTGAGGAGGAGAGAGCCTCACTGTTTCCCTGGACTTCCAGGAGCACTGCACTCATGTCCTGGCACCAAGAGGAGATGGAAGGCTAACAGGGATTTTCTCATCTCCACAAAAGCATCTTTCATCCCTCAACAGACTCCAGATTGCAGGGAAGATTTCACTAGATAGTGGCCAGAGACAGGAAGCTGCTGAAGTCATGGGCCACCGCACCCCCACCCACTGAGAGGGATTCCTTCCGTAACCTCGGAAAGCAAGGGGCACAGCACACAGTCCAACGGTGGGGAGGCTGACAGAAGTTTAAGGATGAGGCGGACAACATTCAGATTAGGCTGGGGGTGGCCCTTGAAGAAGCAGGCTGTCGCCTGGGCTGCAGGGTGCTCGGCAGAGCTGAACCACCAGGGACTCCCGAAGGCCAGGGGCAACATCTGTGGAAAGGCGGCTCTGGTCTGCTTGAAGGCATGGACACCGTGGAGAGCCATCTTAACTGAAGCCCTTGACAACCGTACAAACGAGCACTCAGTGTCGCCCTGTGAGGGAGCAACGGAGCGCCTTGCTCCCACCTGGTGGCCCTACCCTCCTTGGAGAACCATCCCGCAACACAGAGCACACTCAGGGGACGAGCATGTGGAAGAACTGTGATTCTTCCCATTCAACTTCTCAGAAGGCAACAACAGTAATGGGAAATCTCAGAACTTAGTTTTTAACCTTCAACCAATGTCATTGGCTGGTGCCCACAAATTCCAGTCTCAATCCCTATGGAATGAAACCCAAGTCCCAAGGGAGTGACTAGGAGAGCCCAGTATCTGGTATGGTCTTTTGCTCTTTTTTGACTTTCAGATTTGTATTATATAAAATGCTTGTCTAATATAAAAAATATAAAAGTGAAAATACAGAATCCATCAACCAAGAGGTTGTCCCTGTGCCTGTCCTGTGTCCCTCAACATCATCTAGGCTTATCTACATATGCTCTGCTGTGTCTCCAAATTGCTTTCCCCCCAAGAATATCACATTCAGCAGAGTTACAGCATATAAAAGTGCTTAACTCTTGTAAATTTTAACTATTTGTGCCTGTCCAAAAGAATCTAAAAAAAAAAAAAAAAACCCTACAGAATTTGGGTCACTCATTGAAGAGCCATATGCCCCAGAACAGTCACTAATGGGAAAAGTGCTATCAGGTTTCAGTTCCCTTGGGTGACTCTAATGTTGAAATGGACATAGTCCTCTGAGTCCCTACACTCAAGCCTAGTTCATCTAAAGCTCAGGAAATGGTGATCCATTCCAATGTGAGGAATCCTAGATTATTTCAAGAATCACATTGAGCTCCGTGATGATGTCATCCAAGGTGTTTAAGAGCAATGTGGACTATGTCATTTTGTCTTGAACTCAATTTAGGACCCAAATCCTGGTAAGATGATTCTGTTTGTTTTTTCTTGAGTTTTCCCAAGTACATACAGGTCTGTCTTGTTCTCAGTACTCCATGCCAGACACTTCCTAGTCTGCAATGATTCCATTTTAATATAACAAAAGAGAAACACCATCATTAAAAAAGGCAAACAAGGAGCAAATTTACAAACCAAGAATATAATATTTTATTCACTTCCAGATTATGAGTATTATACCACATATACATATGTTTAGATAATATATAAAACAAGAATAAACTGTAGGAAGAAATATTGGTCTGAAATTGCCACTAGGACATCTTTAATTCTTTAAGTTCATGGTAAGAGTATCTCCCTGCACACTGGGGCAGGAAGCAGGAGAAGCTCCAGCAGTTCCTGGACTCAAAGCACTGCTGACCCCACTGGACTTACAGTGCCATCAATGATGGAGTTAACGCAGGGTCACTGGTGTCCACAACAAGCTAACCACAGCACAGTGAATTAATTGAGATGGCTTCACAATTGTCCTCCAGAATGTTTCCTTTTTAAACCAAGAATCATGTCCAGGGTCTAGCCCTTGAGTTGCATTCCAATTATTGCTGAAGGGAAAAAACAAAAAAGAGGCATCAGTTAAAGTTATTTGTCCCTGACACAGTGCTGATGCCAGAAGGAGACCTAAGAGCTGGCGCTGCACAGGCTCCCCGAAGTTGCCCCCGGCCGCCCAGCTGCTGAACCAGACAGAGCACCTGCAGGCCCTGGCTCCCGACCAGCCCACTGCTTGGTTTCCCCTAGGAAGGCTGCCTTACCTTCGCCTTGTTCTGAACTGGGAGATACAGTTTGAACTCTGCTGGCAGCTCGTCTTCTGAGTAGAGCCTGTCTGAGAAGTACACCCGTCGGATGCGACAGTTTGCATGGATCTGTGGGGGCAAGACCCATTTTGGCAGGCGAAATGTTTTCCTCCTTTCCTAATCTCCCAGAGCCTCTCATGGCACCATCAACACTTCATCTCTTTGGCATCTCCTCAGCCTGTTTAGGGGTAGATCTGAGCAACAAGCCTATTTCGTTTGCTGAATTTACCCCTTATATCAAAGTAGACTTCTGAGTATTTCTGGAACCTTTTTGAGGCCAAAGCCCTTGGACAGTGACTTGGGAATTTTAGCTAGAATTTTAGCCCACCCTCTTCTGCCACATGGGCCACAGCCATCACTAGAGAAAGCACAGGTCCCACACCCCCAGCTGGGAGCTCCATCTGTGAGAGCACACTACCTGCACTCTTAAGGTCTCGATGTAATTTGTGCCATAGGCCCGGCGGGTGAAGTCAGATAAGTTGAACTGAATCTGGTTCCAGCCATCGTCCAGCCGCATGGGCATGGTACAGATGAAGGGTTTGACACGGGTAGTACTCTGGTAGTTACTTGCCCGAAACCGCCGACGTACATTCTTGTCATCTAGTACCTACGAAACTCAGAGGAGGGTTGTGTCAACTCCATCTTGTCAGGATCAGATAACCTTATGAAGACAAGGACCTGACCTCCTACAGCACAGCCTCCCAAGGGTGAAGTCCAGAAGAAAATAAACAGACTAGATACAGGTCACACAACAGACCATCAGTGGCCTGGAAGTAGCGAGTTTATCTTGTTTGTTGCCTAGACAACAGCAGCTGCTTACGACAAACGATATACCCGGCATGTTCTCAAACTACAGAATGAGTTCATAAACTTTCTTCCCTTTGAAAAATCAAAAATAATAAAACAGAGAACTCAGTAGTTAATAATTACTCCCCAAAGGACACTATGCTAACCTTTAAGTTTTGAAATTTCTGTAGCTATTGATTAGAGTTTCTAGGTGCTTACTCTTTCTTTAAAAATCTGGCATTAAATTTCAATTCCTAACACCAGATTTATGTCATAGCAACAAAGGTTGCATTGTGCCTAGCGCAGGAAATACATAAAGTTGAAAAGGACTTGTCTTTGGTACCGCCAACAGTGTGCACATACTCACCTGTACTTCAAAGGTAAAATATTTCTTCAGGTTTTTGATAATCATGACAAGGAAAGGAAGTTTAATTCCCAGTGTCTTCTTAGGGTCTGCAGGACACGTGATATATGTGGTACTGTAGAAAGGAAATACCAATAAACTACTTGTCTTTTTTCCTTTGTGCTATGCACAACAACATAACAGTCCGAGAGGAAAAACCGGAAAGCAGATCTAAAAGATTCAGGTACAGTACCCAGTGAATCCCTCGCCCTCCAGTTAGCCAAGGCTTTAAAAACTGCTGGACTCAAACAAAAAGCTTAACACAAGACTACACACCAAGGATAAAACATCTGAAAAACAAAGCCAGGCCAGCGGAATGCAGGAAGCTCTACCAGTGAGATAAGACTTCAATTCTGGTCCGAGAGAACTATGAAATGATAGAACATCAACATTAAGACCACTCTGGCACAGGCCATAGGGCCACCCTCTGGACAGTCAGTACAATTAACCCCACAACCTAGTTAAATACGGGTGATGTACCTAAAACTCACATCGTGCTTACTATTGTGCTAAGCATGATTCTGAGTGCTTTATGCATATTCACTTATTTAATCCTCACAATAACCCTATAAGGAACATCTACGGTTATTATTCCCACTTTATAGATGAGGAAACTAGGACCTGGGAGATTAAGTAACTTCCCAAGGTAAGCTCTGAGTAGCAGCCTGGAATCATACCAGGCAGTTTGACTCTGTAGTCAGTGCCAATAATCTCAGTGGTACACTGTTTCCTGGGTATACATACCATGTCTCTTGGAGAACAGAGTGGGCGACCTACCTGACATTTGTCCCTTCAATCTCTAGCACCAAGGACTGGATGTCATTATCAGTGATTCTTTTGATGTGGCCATTCCGCACCTTCAAGGAAGAAAATTATATGTTATGTACAGAAATATTTGGCAACAACCTTGTAAAGATTTTAAGGAACCATTTAAGGAAAACCAGAGTAGCCCAAGGGGCACAATACAAAAGTTTGTAAGAGGGCTGGGGTTGTATTCAGTGGTAGAGTACTTGCCTAGCATGTATGAGGCACAGGGTTTGATCCTCAGCACCACATAAAAAGTGAATAAAATAAAGGTATTGTGCCATTTACAACTAAAAACAAAACAAAAGTTTCTAAGACAGTATGTCAAAGCCTATTCGTAAAGAAACCATGCTACTGCCTCTACACAGGGTCTCGTCAACTACCACAAGTGTTCCAGGTAACTAGGTAATCTGTAAGTCAGGATGAACTTCTTCCCAAAGAAATAAACTCAATTTAGATACAGCTAGCCTTTACCAAGTTTCTATTCTGCACTAGGAATGTTCATATAGATGTTTTCTTAACCCTCACAGCAATGACAAAAATCACAAGGTAGGTGGTATAGTTTTACAAATGTGGATGCTGGTACCCAGGAACTGCAAAAGACAGATAGATCCTAAGTAGGAGACTCAGGATTTACTGGACCTTCCCACCACCCCATATAAGTCTTCAGTCCAAAGGTCAATGAAATGCTGAGCATCACCCAAGAAGGAATGTGGCAACTAAAGAGGGAAAGTATTACTGCCTTGGGCTTACTCCTTACTTCCTTATCTGTTTTCCCTTAAATTTTTATACTTTATAATATGAATTCAAGTCCTGTCTGGGTCACACACAGATGCTGAACAAGCTTTAACACTGTCAGTCCACAGTGACCTCTGTTTTCCTGGCTCATGTTTTCTAGATTACCAATAAGGACTTCATCAGATTTTACTGTATTGTTTGTGCACAATGGATTCCTTCTCTCAAAATATGTGGGAATGAACAATTATCTTCAAACATTGAATGTGTAAGCACCTAATACTCACAGAGCAGAGCAGGGTTGAATGTTCTAACACAGAGAAGATCAACCAGACTTAGAACATATATCAGAAAGAAATGTGATCTTCTGCTAGGTCCTTTTCTATGAAAATGGCTGTGTTGGGCTGTCACAGTCAATGCCTCAATCACACTGACTAAAGCTCCCTGTAGTCACTAATCAACCTTCTGATTACAATTTTTTTCCCATTAGATTTGCACACAGGGAGAGAACACAGTGCTGAGCCTGACAGTTGTGTTTTCAACATAGATGATTAACAATATGGCATTGTCGTAGACAGCGGTCTCCCCTAGCTCTGTTACTGGGTTTGATCCACTTGTGGTTGTTGTTCCATGGTGACATGTGATATCAATACCCACACCTTTTTGCATACTGCAACTGAGTCTTGTCTTCTCAAGAAAGAACAAAGCTCAAGCAAGAGCAGGGACCAAGCATTGCCTATCTTCCACAGTGCCCAGTACTGCGCTAGGCATGAACTAAGCATTCGAATATGTGCTGACTTCTGGAATTTGTCACCCCAAGAGTTGGCACATGTGACTAGGTTCAAGGAGGGGCTTAGACATTCCTGAACAACAGACCCAGCATGACTATCAGACAAAGCTGGAGGTCCTGGGGAGTTTCACCGAGCCCACAAGCTGCCAGCATGAAGAATGCCTTCCCACCAAACACCCTTTGGTGCACTGTCACAGACGCAATGCTGGGCTCCACGGCCCCAGTCTCTGCCAACGTAGCATTTTTTGGGTTCTCAAGACACAAACGTCACATTGAAATGCTTCTCAAACAAAGCTGGTGACATTCAGTGCCCTCCTGTTTTGAATTCTGGGCCTCTTTCCAAGGAGATTAAGAGCACAAAGGCTTGAGTCTGCAGCACATGCCCACACTGCCCACCTCGTTCCCCATGCAAATACTCCCACCCAAGTGGCAGTATTATTCCTGTGTTTTCTGTGGAAAAGTAGGCAGACTGTTGGTGAAGCAGGAATTAATCAAAACTTATTTCCAAATAATGTGATGCAGTCCCACTGATAAGAGCCAGCAGTATTCCAACAAAATGCAGACACTAATTTTGTAACATTCCACTAACTAGTCTCAATAACATAAACACTCTTTCTGAAAAAGGTACATACTGCAAAGATCAAATAGATGGTTAAATTAAAAGAATTAAGAAGTAAATAGGTCCTGAAAGTTATCTTTGCAAGAAGGCAACAAGTTGCTATTTATTCAACACTGTTTTAAAGCATGGCCTCAAACCTAAAATCCCCCAAGTGTTCTGAGTCAACACTCTCAGCAGCAGAAAGACAGAAAGACCAGCCAGATCTCACAGGGAGAAATGTTAGGGAATCTGCCTTTTCCCCATCTCCAAGTTTATAGCAGATGACTCCACAGGAATATTGCACTGCACTCACAGCCAGCGGACAAGCCAGAATAGACTGCAGTATTCCTAGGCTTCTGCTGCCCCAGAGGCAGGTTTTTAGACGGACTTTTTTAGTGCTGCAAGGTTGCAGCACTACAACCACCACACTCATGGATTTAACTCTCACAGAATGAAATAAGGTATCCTTAAAAAATCAGACAACCCAGAGAGAAAAAGACAGCTTTGTTAAAGAAATGTTCATCAGGCTCACTGAGTTACAGCCCCTGCCCCTGTACTTTTGAAAATTTGAGACAGAGGCCCTGCTAAGTAGCCCAGGCCAGCCTCAAACTCGTGATCCTCCTGCATCAGCCTTCCCAGCAGGCTCTAGAGGTTCAACCTGGCTGCTGGTGAGACAAACTGAAAAGTGCTTTGCCCAGGGAGAAAGTTCAGTTCCCAAAGAAGAAAATCACAAGTTTTCCCACATCACCAGCTTCTCAGGATGTACAACCAAACTGAGTTGATTTGTCAGGAATTATGAGTTGTGTCCCTTATAAAGTTGAAAGGGTTCCAAATGCAAACTACTGGAAGAAGAGTGGGATGGAGGTGATGAATCAGGGATCAGAGCATTAGACAGGGAACTTCCCAAAGCCTCTTCTCTAGGCTCTAACGCTAGAAGCAGAGGGGGAAACTCAGGGGCCAATTTGAGGGGAGGCCCCCAACCACCCTGGTCGCCACTGCCTTAAAGTTACACGTCTTTCGGAAGCAACCCCCTCCTCAGACCAGCTGCTCACACACACACACAACGAGCACATGTCCTCAGAAAGCAGCAGCTTCCTTCCCTTAGCTCCTTCCCGTTCAGAGGTCACTGGGCAGGCCTGGCTTTGGGATGAAGATAAAACAGACCAGTCAGCAGCACTCTCGCTCGCGGAGGAAACGGTTTCTTTTTACCTCTCTCAATCATAAAGAGCCATTACTTTTGACTTGTCAATGCTTTTTCATTCATGACTCATTCTCACTATCAAAGCATGGCCCACAAGTGTTTTACTCCTCAACAAAACACATTACACACACACACAATTAGAGATAATCTTATTTTATTTCACAAACGCCTCCCTCCGCCCCCACGCTGGAGGTTGTCTAGATCTTCGGAACCCAGGCTGCTGGCAACTGCACAAACTGATTCTCAGCCTCCAGGCACCGAGACAGGAACAAACCTTCGAGTCCGTCTTCCAGTCACTCTCCCAGGCTCTCCGCGGCTGCTGCAGCCGCTAATAGAGAACACTGATTTTTCTCTCTCGGAGTAAGCCCCAGGGAGGAGGGGGAAGAACACTACGGGAGAGGGAGGAAGCCGGCAATGCTCTGCATCTTTACAGAGGGAGTTAAAAATAACACAGAAGCTCTATCCATTCCCTTCCCCCACTTTCATTTTTCTGGCTCCGCCCACTCGTCGTGGCAGGCAGCTGAACCCTCAGCCATCTGGCATCTTAATGACACATGTTCCAATTTACATTAAGCCATTAGAGCTGTCCATTTCTGCAGCGAAGTTAGGGGCCCCTCTCCAAGTCAGAAAACAGGCAGAGGGAGCCCTCTGTGGGAAGAACCGGGCACAGCTCTGACTTGACACCGCCTGGGCCCTGGGGCTTCAACAGGCCCACCCCTTCTTTTGCTATGCTGGACAACTCCTGGCACATGCAAACAATCCCTTCGTTAATACAAGGACAGTTAAGTGCCTTGAAAAGGCAAGAGTAACCAAAACCTGTGCACTGGTCCAATCACGGTAAAAGTTATTACTCAGAGTAATGAAGAACCCAAAATGAATGACCCTGGGAAAGCAAAGGTCACTGTACTACCTTCAAATCCAAATGCACGCAGTCCTGCTACTGGAAACTGCATCAATTTAACATGCACTAACAAGGCTTCCTAATTAAAACTTAGGGTGCAGGGACTTTTTCTGGAAGACTGTGTTCACTTTTAAAATTAGGAACTAGGAGTGGGAATTTAACACTATCCAGTAACAATGTCAACAACAACAAAAAAATGGATTCTCATATTTAGTTCTGGAATAGAGAAGAAACAGCAGCAGCTGACAGAGCAGCTGTCATGAATTAATCTCATGTCAGGGACATTCAGGCTACTACCAGCAAAGATTGAAAAATTGTATAATGTCTTACACAGGTGTGAGTGAGAACAGAACTTGCTGGTACTCTCCTTAAAAGCCCAGAAGTAATATTTACATTAAATATACCAGTTCCTTAATAAATATAAGATCTGCTGGTCCCAGAAGTTAAGGGAACATTAAAAACAAAACAAAACAAAAAAAACCCCTAATTTCTTCTCAGCTCTTGGTTTGAAAACTTACAAAGGTAGCTATCAGAAAACAGAGTAGCCAGATCTCAAGCTGATTTCAAGAACGATGAGAAGAAAATTCTATGAGTAGATGTGAACTAAACTAATGTAGCCTGCAGGGTCAAGGAAAGCCCTAGAGAACCCGCCTTTGAACTGTCACCTGAAGACTAATGAACAGGTATGGGGGATGAGGAGCAGGGATCAGCAACTGCAAAAGCTTCAGGTGGAAGGGAATGGGAGAGGCGAGCCTGGAAAACTAGTTAAGGAGGCGCCAGGCCATGAGCTGCGTGGCCTTACAGACACATTAAGGGTTTTGGACTGGGAAAGCCATAATGCAATGTCTAAATTATTTTAATTTCAGAAGGCTGGTTTTGCTGTACTCCGATTCCTAGATATGTGAATGCTGGGCTGTTATAAATTTATTTTAGTCTTAAGCAAACTCCTCAGCTCCTGCTAATTTTAATTCAGTAAGCCATTACTTAAGTACTAACTATATGCCATAACTATTGCCAAGCATTTTATACATCTTTATTTAATCTTTACAGCCATGAGAAGTAGATAAGAAAACTGATCAAGCACTTGTCCAAGGTCACACAACTAGAACACAGTACAGCCAGGATGTAATCCAAGGTGTATGGTTGCACCCTAGCACTGGGGTTTCTTCCTCTGAAGAAACTTGCAGTCCAGTGGGAAATACATAATAGATACGAAGCTGCCATATGTGTTATACTGAGCCACAGAAGTACATAAGAGATCTAACTTTCCATGGCAATAATGCTTGAGGTAGGAAAGAGGAGATGAGATAGAGGGGGAGGGGCTGAGTTTCAAACATTGGTTAAATCTCAGGTGTTACATTTATGAGCAAGCCATACTTACAAAAGCAAAGCTCGCAAATTCTCCAGTAATTTAAGTATGGCATTCACAATTCACTTCTCATCTTCATAAAGAGACACAGAGCCTAAACAGAAGCTAAATATAATTTTTCAAGTTTATTCTTACTGAACACTAAAAAGAAATTCACTCCTAGCCAGGTGCAGTGGGGCACGCCTATGATCCCAGCAGCTCAGGAGGCTGAGGCAGGAGGTTCATGAGTTCAAAGCCAGCCTCAGCAAAAGTGAGGTGCTAAGCAACTCAGCGAGACTCTGCCTCTAAATAAAATACAAAATAGGACTGGGGATGTGGCTCAGTGGTTGAGTCCCCTGAGTTCAATCCCTGGTGCAAAAAAAAAAAAAGAAAGAAAGAAAGAAATTTACTCTTTATAAGGTCAAAAGGGAGAACAGTAAACATTTGTGAAACCAAAATAACAACTAAAAATAGGCACATGTACCTAAAAATAGTCAATATGTACCTGCCCCCCATCAAACTTTGCCTTTCTTACACCTTTGCCTTATTCCCTGGGAGCAAGGAAAATGTTTTCTTTCTTTAATTCTGTATCTTCTCAAGTTTACACAATGTCACTTAAATGTTGCTGAATAAATCTTTGAGAAGTATTATCAATTCGCAGTGTTTCCCTGGCTAGACTGGACCCAACATTTTGAGAACTTTATAATATAGCAGAGAAAAGGCACCAACACAACGAAGCCTGTGGATATGGCCCCAAACTTTCCCTTTTCCTCCCTCTTCTGCCCTTGCTCCAGGAAGAAAAAAACCACTCTCTTAAACGCTTGAGTTCAGTCTAAATTATTTGATCAATACATAATTAACTTTTGCTATTGTGAGGATTTTGCTTAAAATGAGTGTTCTTCTAAAAGGTTTTCTTTGCCAAAATGTCTGTTTAATTTACTCCGTGTAACCTTGCCAATGAATCTAATGTTTTCACATGTGTTTATGTCATTAGGGTACCATCCGACCTCTTGTGGCGTTGTTAAGGGACACAGTGCACCATGGTTACTTTGCTTTTATATCTGTGTGTAAACATGTTGACTAGTCAAAAGTTGCATTTGAAAATAAAACATACACCACAGAAGATCAAGTCCACCAAGGTTAGAACATTAAGTAATAAGTTTCACCTAACAGAAACTGAGGCATCCCTACTACCACAATTTTTCCAGTCAGTAAATGGACCTTCTCTGAAAAACCTGTCCTGCTAGGTCAAGTCCCAGTCTCTATTTCAACTGCCTTATACTGATACAATTGTCATCATTTGGTTTCCAAGTTCAACTGGCACACAGGCTAATTTATTTATTTATTTATGATACTGGGGACTGAACCCAGGGGTGCTTTACCACTGAGTCACATCACCGGGTATTTTTTATTTTTTACTTTGAGACAGGGTCTCACTAGGTTGCTGAGGCTGGCCTTGAACTTGTGATCCTCCTGCTTTAGCCTCTCAGTTATACAATCACAGGAACAAAGCACAGGGCAGCCAAGTGACAATAGCTGGGAAGCCATCTCCCTTACAAAGCTCCCAGGTAATTCTCCAGGCTCTCTTTGTGGAGGAGCAATTTCAGAGTTTATAGTGCTTTATTCCATTGTAACTGAAACCACAGAACTGAAAACCTCAGTAACAGAAAAAAAGTTAAAGGTCAGTTTTCCTACATAACACTCTTGGTGTTAGCTCTGGCTTGTGGACAGAAGCATCTGAAAGAGAAGTGTTGGCAGATCTGTTTATGCAAAGGCCCAACCGCATTGTATTCAGAACTTTCAGCTACATTATGCAAACGATGCTATGAACAAGCCTCCCTTAAAGCGGATCTCAGAACACAGAATTGCCTAGCGGTGTCAGGCAGAAGGTTGTTCCTGTTCTAACCCAACCTCTATGTGAACTAAAGCTCTCATCTGATAAGAGAAGATGTTCTGAGATGAAATACAAAATTTCTGGCTTCCTTACCAATAAGCTCTGCTTAGTTAGACCATTCCACTTGCACCTACATAAAAACACGGCTCAGCCTATCAACTCTCTCCATGTACCCCTGAGAGGGCAAAGCTAAGGATATTTCCTAACTCACTTGGCTTCTCCACTAGAATGCCTACCTTAATTAATAGTCAAAAATTGGTACAGCTGACTGCCTGAGAATTGTTGTGAGAAATGAAATACAATGCAGGCCGACTCACAGGCAGCTAGGTCTTAACACCTCCAAAAAGTGGACGGAGCATCATCTCCTGGGGTTAGTAAAAATATCAGGCAGTGGATGATAACCTGAATGAAAACAGTGAGGCTTGCACTTGGCTGAGTTTATTCATCCAGACAAGACTTTGATGGTCATCAGTTTTGCAATTTTCCTTTTGGAAAGCCCCAACTCTGAAGGTACAGTACAGACCCCGTGTGAAGGGGCGGGCAAGGCCACCAGGTACCGGTTTGTTTGGGACCAGAGAGAGGAAAGGAGCAATGTAATGAAATCCAACATCACTGGCCTGTCCCGGGGGGGTTCCTTTATAAGGGTGTCTGGAACAAAGGTTCTCTGTCTACTGTCCAGAAGTGCCTGGCACAAACGCACATCAGTAAACATCTGGAGAATCCGTGAACACAAGTTCTTTTCACCCGTACCTCCCCAAAGCTTCCTCATATAACTTTCTGCTTTCCATGCCGTGAGGTGGGCACTATCAACCCCACTGCCTCGATGGGGAAGCCGAGGCTCTGAAGAATTAACCAAGTCAAGTCTGTGGCGAGGGACTGCTGTCCTAAGCGGGTGCGGATCACGCCCGCGCACATGCACCTCCCTCGCGTTTACACGACGCCCCCACCTCCCGCCTCAGTCACGCCAGGCTGGAGACAGGGCTCAACGGCGGCCTCCCGCTCCGTCCAGGCCCCAACTCCACACAACTACTGCCCGTTCCAGCCCCCGGAGGATGAGATGCAGCCTCTGCACCCCGTGTGGCCGCCACCCCCAGCTCCTGACCTTTTTGTCCCAGATCTGCAGGGGTTTGCTGCCGATGCTGTAGAGGATGGAGAGGAAGCCGCTCTGGAACGTGTTTTTGAACATTTCGCCGGCGGCCTTCTCCGGAGCCGGCCTAGGCCCGGGAGATACGAGAGAGTGGCGAAGGCAAAGCAGGGGCCGGCCCTGGACAAAGAAGGGACGCTGAACTTCCGACCTCCGGACCTGCAGCCACCGACGGCCCGACTCGAACGCGGGACTTTAGGTCAGCTAGCGTAGGCTCCCCCCAAGGCCACCTAAAGACAGAAGCCACAGCAACTGCCGCCCGCCGCCGCTTTCCCAGCCTTAAATGGAGGCGGAGGGCCGCCGTCAGCTTAGAATGGATCCCTCCGCCCACTTGAGCCCGCCCCCCGAGAGCTCAAGGCCCAGTCCGCCACCTGGACCGCGGACTTCCGGTTCCTTCCACCCGTAAGCCCCGCCCTAGTCCCGCCCCCTCGTGAAAGAACTCCGTTGCTAAGGAACTATTTTTCCCATCGAAGTCCCAGATTTGCTACAAGATAGCGGAAGGAGACAGAGGATTACGGAACGTGTCTCCGTACCTACGTGACGTCAAGGGAACAGGGCGAGTGAGGCGAGGGGGCGTGAGGACTAGGCTCCGCCCCCAGAGTAAGGAAGAGTTACAGTGACGAAAGGAAAGGGGCGAGGCTAGACGGATGGTTTTTGCCAACCTTACACTGACGCGTATCTTGTGAGTGTCAAATAAATGTTTGTTGGCTGAGTTCAGGATAAAGTCAAGGCGAGCTAACTGACATGAGCCCTAACTTTCCTAAGCGCTTTATATACATTATGGCCTTTAATTATGAACAGGGTCACTATGAATGGGATGTAGTCAAAGCAATACTCTGAGGAAAATGTATTGCCTTAAAAAGCACTGATTAAAAAACAAAAAGCCTGAACATTAGCTCCTACCACGTTTCACCTGTCCAGTCCTCCAGTATGGACATGCTTACATACGTCTCCTTAAAGACCTATGTCAGAATTTTTGTTGCACACACATTCAGTACCAGAATCTCTAGGTCATAATATGTGCATGCATTTAAGATGATCAAATGCTAAATGGCTTTCCAAAATAGTGTAGATATTCATGCTCCCATCGACAATGCTTGAGGCTATCTGTAGTCACACCCACTTCCCATCACTCAGCATTATTCTACTTTTTAAACTTTGTAAATGACTTTCATCACTTTTCTGACTACTAATATGCTGGCTTATCTTTTCATAGGCATTTAAGTTTATTTGCTTTCATTACTTGTTTGTATTCCTTTTGCCCAAGTCTCTGTTGAGGTTCCTTTTTTCTTATTGATTTGCAAGAGCAAATAGTATCTTTGAGTATTAATCTTTTATTGGTTTTAGACAATGCAAATGTTTTTTCCTAATCTATCATTTGTTAATTTATCCATGATGTCCTTTGTTGAACAGAATTCTTAATTTTAATGAAGTTAACTTTTTCTTTGCTTTATGATTTGTGGTCATAACTTTACAGAGACTGTTAACCTTCCCTAAGTCACCCCTATATTTTTATTAACTATAGCTTTATCTCTCATATTAATTCTTTAATCCTTCTGGTAAATGGTGTTTGGTAGGAATTCAGTTTTATTTTTCTCTTTAAAGTAAGTCAGTTATATGATAGCAGTTTATGAAGCCATCTTTACTGTATTTTAAGTTCTAATATATACATGTGACTCTTTCTGAGTTACCTATTCTAGGCCACTGGTCTATTTAAATGTTCTTATACCAATACAATCAAGACTTTTATTAGTATGGCTTTTTGGTGTATTTAAATATCTGACAGGGGAACCCTTTTCTGTTTGCCACGGCTAATTTGGCTAATATTCATGGAACTTCATTGTTTCATTTAGATTTTTAGGTAATTTTACTGAGTTTCTCAAAAATATCTAATTTTGATTGGGTTTGCACTGAAGTTATAGTTTAGGAAGAATTAAATTTTTTATAATATCTTTTCCAAAAATATGTAATATCTTTCTACTTTTACTAAGATAATCATCTAAGTCTTTACTAATGCTTTAAATATTCTCCATGGAGTTCTTATGTTTTCTTGGTTAGATTACTTTTTAGAGATATTTATATTTGCTTTTCAATCTTCTTATATTTATGTCTTCTTAGATACATGTCATATTAACTTTTTAGATTTTAGAAGTTTTGCTGAAACCAGGCACGGTGGCACACACCTATAATCCCAGTGATTCAGGAGGCTGAGGAAAGATTCCAAGGATCCCTAACTAAGTTCAGCAACTTAGCAAGACCCTGACTCAAAATTTAAAAGTATCAAGAAGACTGGAGCTGTAGCTCAGTGGTAAAGTACCCCTGGGTTCAATCCTTAGTACCAAAAATAAATAAATAAGTAAAGTTTTTGTCGATATTTTGAATATCCTATTTTTTAAATTCCATTTTCTTGTTGGTTACTGATAGTTTTGAAATGCTATTAATTTTTCAAAGTTGATCTTATATTCGGGCATCTTGTTTAACTTTAAAAAATCATTATTAATCTTACTTGTTTATTAGGTTTTCTATGAAAGTGGATGATCATATCATTTGTATAAAATGGGAATTGTCTCTTTTCTTCCAATGCCCATCTCTCTTATTCACCCCACTGAGCTCCAAATGCAGGTATCCAACCATCTACTTCATTTCTTTTTGTTTGTTTAGTACCAGGGATTGAACCCAAGGGTGCTTTACCATTTGAGCCACATCCCCAGCCATTTTATTATGTTTTGAGACAGGTTCTTTTTTTTTTTTTGAACTTGTTCACAAATATTTATTACCTGACACAGACTTTCTGAAGGAAAATGCAAACCATTCTTCTTTTTAACACATAACAGTGACCCAATTTTAAAGGCTTTTAGATCCGATGCATATAGTGCACTGATGCAGTCTTCACAAGTTAAAATAACTGATAACCTACTTGCAATATAACCAGCATAACAGGTAAGACTTTGCCTATGATCTGACAGGTCTAGCAATGCCTCACTTAGTGAACAATTAGACCAGTCTTGGCAAAAATCTTCTTTGTGAAAGAGCGACTTTATAGTGCTGACACCATACTGATGCTGAACTGTCCAAAGGGCCAAGTCTTTTCTTCGAGCAACTGAAATGTCAAAGATGCTTACTTCACTTAGAAAAACTTCATCTTGAAATCTATATCTGGTCTCTAAATTATGGTAAGCTTTCTGGAACGCCATGCAGGTAAGGCTAGAGCTAGTTACTAATACCTGCCTAAGCATCTTCAGAAATAATTCCACATGGTCTTGACTGAATTTGTAAGTCAGGAGATAAGGGAAAGGCATGACTTTTGGGAAAACATAATTTTGGTAGAGCCATTTTAAACTCTCAGCATTAAGCAAAAATCCCAGGAACCCTAATTTTCGCTTACCTTTAAGGATCTGATTATTGCTAGTGTCAGATAATGTAAGAAAAATAGTCTTGGCTTCAATTAAGACATGATTTATTTTACTAAAAGTTTCAGGTAATAGAGGTCCTTTAAGTCCCTTTCCGTAACAGTTTCTGCTATTAAAAACATCAAACAGATTGTTAATTAAACGTAAAAAATGGATAGTACCTACAGTTTTGAAAAGGAGGTAGGCCTAATGACAGCAAATATTCTAATGCGCTCGCTACACTCTCACTAAAGAGTTGAGCAGCACAATTCATTTTCAATACATGATTTTTCAAATATGCATGTTTCCTTGGGATTCCCTTCATATATGATAATTCCTGTTCTCCTAGTGCTACTAATTCCACAAGGTGCTGCCAATGTGCTGTACCATTAATAAACTGAATGCTTTGAAAATTCTGAAATGCATTTCTTATTAATCTCAGCAAATGGCAAGAATCAAAGAAGTATGCAATCTATTGACTAGAAGATGAAGGATGCTGAAATGTACACTTCATGTTGTCTCCATCAATATGTATCCCCAATGCTTTTGCCATTTGAACACTGTGAGCTGTAGCATCTGACGTAACAGCCAGAACCGTGATCCCTATGTCACTCAGTTTGCCAATAGTCAGATGAAGCAGCTGAGCTTGCAAGTATCCAGATGCTCTGTTTACAAAAAAGTAACCAAGAGGGGTTCTCCAATGACCAAAAATACCCACTGCCATTAACAAAATGGTTTCTGAGGCAAGTGGAGTTTCATCAGCATCAAGTTTTCCAAGACCAAAGTCCATGAACCCTTGCAAACTGTTACTGCTGGGATCCCACTGAAGTTGTTCCTTGAGAGAGATACCTTTTATGATCAGTGAACAATACCTATATAGCTGGTCTCCCTTCTCTACTCTTCGTTGAAGAAAAGAAAAAATATTGCTGTTGAAACCTGGACTGGGTTTGCATTTGGATAACCACATTCTGAGGATAGAAGAATGAGGCAGCTTAAGAATCTTTCTCACATAATCAGACTTTGCTACTATACAAGTAGAGTGTACATGCAAATTGTTTCATTTCTGTGGAGTACTCAGCTGTTTCTCTCCAGTTATGCATCTCCCATCTCCTAAATTGTGCTCTTAGCAGACACTCTGTTTCTTCAGAAAGTAGTTTTTCTTCTACAAGTCAATCAATTAACTGTAAGCCCTTTCTCTTCTTGATCATCCTGTAGTTTTTCACAGAGATAAGTCTTCTTTTAGACACTTGTAACATTTGTTGCACCTCGGCCAGTTTCTCAGCACCTCCTGTCAAGGGCCTCCTTAAACTATAGTTATGGTCCTCAGTAGCAACTTCTTGAGAATTGTCTGGAAGTGGTTGTTTTAGGATTTTCTGTCTTGCTTTACCTTTAAGGTGGACACCCTGAGGAATCTTGTATAGAGAAACAGAAGGCACAGCTCCTTTTTTCAGCTTTCTTCTTATGCCATAGGACTCAAAGTCACTTTCTTGAAAATGTTTGGAACATATATAGCACCTGGTCCTGGAATCCAGATCTTTTTGCTTCTGGGGTCCACACGATTAACAGCCCTGATCCATTTTGAGCGCTGTATGGTATCAGTTGGAAATACTGGTGGAAGGAGAGGCCGCGCTCTCGGCTCAGCACGGTGTCTCGGGTGCTACAGCCCACTGCAGAGCAACTTCGGGTCATCTTGTTATGTGGGGCTCCACCTCGGGGTTCCCACGACAGCTTGAATCACGATAAATTTAGCTCCGCCCCGAGACAGGTTCTTGCTAAGTTGCTTAGGGCCTCGCTAAATTGCCATGCTAGCTTCGAACTCAAGGTCCTCCTGCCTCAGCCTCCAGCCACTGGGACTATAAGCATGTGCCACCATACCGGGTGCTCGCCGTTTCTCACTGGGGAGGTCGAGTGGGCATTTCGATCTTAACATTTCCAAAACAGTGCTTCACATTGCACTGTGCTGCCATTCCTTGCCCAAACCTGCGCCACCCCACATTTTGCCTATTTCAGGAAGTGCCAACTTGATTCCTTGGAGTCAGCTGGATTGCCTCTTTTTCTCACGGCCTGTGTTCGTGAATCCTGTAGCTCTGCCTTCTAAGTACCTCCCATCTGGTCACATCCCCTCCTAAGGCAAGGCCCTGGTCAGCCACCAGCTGCTCTATTCTGTGCCCTCAGTTCTCTCACTTACACCTTTGTCACCTCACGGTCCATACTGCGGGTGGCAGCCAGTGGGATCCTCTTGGTGGCTCTTTGTTCACATGGTCACCCATTTTCCTAAGATTCCAACTCAGATTCTTGCTATGACCTCCTTCCTCTGGTTCCCTGAAGCCCTTCACACTTGTCCTCAGGCCCCTGTGCTGGCGTCACCCCACTTGCCTTTGCTTTTGCCTGGGCTGGTCCTGCTTGGCTGGCTGTCTCCTTGCGTAGTTCAGAGCTCCACTTGGATGCTACTTGCGTTACTGTCCTGGAGTTGCCATGCCAGATCACCACAGCCTGTGTGGCTCAAGGCAACAGTGACTTCTTCTCTTAGTCCCGGATGCCGGGTGTCCACAAGTGGAGTGTTGGCGGGGCCGTGCTCCCTCTGAAGGTGCGAGGAAGGTCCTCTCTGGCCTCGTCCAGCCTCTGACGCCCAAGGTGTCCCTTGGCTTGTGGCAGCAGCGCTCTGAACTCGGTCTCCATCTCCATATGGCTGTCTTCTGTGTCTCTGTGTCCTTTCTCCTTCGTATAAGGATGTCAGTCGCTGGATTTAGGGCCCACCCTGCATCCAGTATGATATAATTTCAAGGTCTTTTCACTGATTGCTTCGGCAAAAATTCCTTTCCAAATAGGTCACGATCCGTGTTCCAGGTGAACATGAATTTGGTGGTGGTGGTTGGGGAGCACTATCAACCTTGTCAAGGAGGGCTTCTTTGACAACCCGTCTGAACCAGCACCTCCCACAAACTAACTACTCTCCCTCCACCCCACTTTATTTTGTTAATAGCACTCATCACCACTTTATGGTCTAGTTATTTGCTTTTTGTTTATCTCCCCCCCCCCCACACTGCTCACCTGTGAGTTTCTGGAGAAAGAATTTGGTCTGTCCTACTCATGGGTGTATCCCAGTGTCCAAATCAAGTGCTTGCATTTTTAAGTGGGTATGCAAGTATGTGTTGATTCTGTGAATCAGTCATGGACTTGGGGCTTCTGGCTCTCTCTCTCCTGGTGTCCAGATCCAAATCCACCCAGCTGAAAGAGACGCTCTTCTGCTCAGAATCAGGGCAGCTCTATCCCAATCACCCACCCACAAAAGCTCTGCAAAGTCTCTTCTTGTACTGGTTTGTTCTCATGAAGCTCTCGTTCATTGTTCCACTTAAAGTGAAAACACTTTCAGCGTATGTGGCCTTAAGTGCAATAAACACACTGACCAAGGAAACAAAAGTGCTTGCTTCTCCCAGCTACGCACCAACAGTAACTGTCTGCATGAACCGTGTTCCATTCTCCCTCATGTCAGTCATGTCAGGGTTTGAGGCTTATTGTGATCACAGCCTTGGCTACAGTAAAGATTATTCACTCAAAGATGGGGAGAACATAAATTAAGGGATTTACTCTTCTGACTTGGTTTGTGCAGACTGCGTCTTTCTCTGTGCATGTATATAGGACCTAGCACAGCACTGACTTCGTGATAGGCCCTCAAGGAATGAATGAATAGAGAGCAAAAAGAGCACCTCAGACATTAGTGTTCATTTCAAAGGTCACATAGACCAAATTAACCTAAAAATTCATGTGTCTCCCATAAACATATGCATCAAGCACTATATTTCTTGTATTTTGCATTCCCTTCTTTAAAACAAAGATATGAAAGAACAAAATATGAGAAACCACGCTAATAAGTGGCTGTAATCAGATTTTTTAAAAAGGTAATCAGTTAAAAGGGGGGAGATTGGGCTGGGGTTGTGGCTCAGTGGTAGAGCACGTGCCTATCATGTGTGAAGCACTGAGTTCAATTCTCAGCACCACATAAAAAATAAATAAAGATATTGTGTCAAAAAAAAAAAAAAAAAAAAAGAAGAGGATATTGTGTCCATCTGCAGCTAAAAACACTGAAAAAAAAAAAAGGGCTGGGGTTGTGGCTCAGTGATTATGTGCCTGCCTTGCACATGTGAGGCACTGGGTTCCATCCTCAGCACCAAATAAAAATAAATAAATAAAATAAAGGCATTGTGTCCACCTACAACCAAAAAATATTTTTAAAAAAAGTTGGGGGGAGATTCCAAGGAGGCAGTAGAGCGACTGCAGTGGGTACCAAAGTTCAATTCATGCAGATCAAACAATTAAAACTTGTGCAAAAGGGCTGGTGATGTGGCTCCACAGCAGAGAGCTAGCCATCCTGTTACGGGTTGGGGACAGGAGGATCTGACCAAGTGAAGTCCTAAGCTGAGGCAGAGGATGTCACCTGGGTGGGCTGTCAAAACAGGGAAATTATGGCAAGTAAACTAAACCCAATATCTCAATACTCTGTGTCAAATTGGGGGATAAGTTTCTGATTGTGGTAATGTTATTTTTAGATACTTGAAATATTAAAGAGGGCTTAATGTATTAGAGGATCTGATGCTTTTAACTTAAATCAAAATGCTTAAAGGAATTTGGAATTAGATGCGATTTTAATTTTATCACATCCAAGCAAATTTAATGTTTAAAAGATTTTATTTAAAAGATTTCAATTTAAAAGATTTCAATTTATTGAATTTAAGAGTTTAGACTTAGACTTCTTAGTTCTCGAATGCTTAGGAAGATTTCATCAGATTTTAATTTTTCATATTTGCTTTTGGAAGTATTTGTGCAAATCAAACAGATTCAATATGTGATTGAGTCTGAAATATCTAAGGTAATTAGATTAAGTATGTAAGCAACATTTACTGTTCAGAATTAGTTGACCATCAATCAAAAGTTAAGTAAGCGTTCGCATTTATATACAAAATTAACTAGTTCGCAGCCACAAATAGAAGATTTGTAAATCAATCTTTAAAACACAAATGAGATTTTAAAATGTACAGTTTTAATAACTAAGATTATTTGAAACATAAGTAATTATAAGCATCCCTTTCAGTGCACAAAAAACCTGGTCAGATGCTAACACCCAGGGGACAGCAACTGTTCATGTCAGTCCAAGCCTAGAAACACTGAGCCCCTCCCTTGGGACACACAAGGGACAGACATGCCATGCACTGTAAGGCAGAACTTATTTTCCACGTCTCCCTGCTGATACAGGGGGGTGGGAGGGGAAGGGCATGGCAATGAGGTGAGGAGTTTGTCCCTCAGCTGGGAAATGTGCCCTGAACCCCTGGAGTCTTCAGCTGGCAAAGGGCAATGGAAGCAGGTTCCAGCAGTTATATCCAAGGAAGACCATCAGTTCTGACTACCAGGAGAAGTCAGAGGCGGGGAGACAAGGTTCCTGCTGATCTGGGCCTGAAGTCCAAATGGGACTCTGTTAGGCCCCTGCACATTATTATTATTTTTTTAAATGAATTTTTAAGTTTACAAACAGTAAAACGTACTCTTTTTTTGGTGTACAGTTTTGACAAAGGCACCCGGTCATACAACAGTCACATTTAGGGGACAGAACAGTTGCAGCACCCCCCAGAACAACCTCATACAACCCTCGGTAGCCATCCTTAACCCGCGGAAACCACAGACCTGCTCTCATCCCTGGATTTGCTTTTCCAGAATGTCACACAAACGGAACCACGCCGTGTGCAGCCTTTTGAGTCTGGCTTCTTCACTTAGCACAATCGTTTGAGAGGCACATTATTTTAACAGCCTGAAGAATAATATTCTGGAAATGTTGCTCATCCACTCCACCACCTGGCCCCCTCTAGCCGGGGCTATTTAAAAACATTTGCTGGCCCTCTGCATGCTTACTTTTGAAGGTTTTTCCGTAGCATTCCAAACACATTAAAATACAATTATTTTCACACTTAAGATAATTCCTTCCTGTAATTAAAAAAAAAAAAAAAGAATCTTTAGAGTTTGCTTTTGAAATCATTGGATTTTATGATTGTGGTTCACCGGAATGAGAAACCTATTTTTAAAAGTAAACATTGACTTTAACAACAATGAAGTTCACAGGATTATTCATTTTGACACTTAATTCCACTTAATTTTTTTTTCAATTTTCTTAACTTGGAGCCATCGGTTTTTGTTTTTTGTTTTGTTTTTTTTTCAGGTCTCAAACATTTCTGTGGACCCCTAGAAAGCTCACAGACACTGGGCACCAGGCCCCAAGTGCCTAAGCCCCCCAAGAATGCCATGACTAAAGGCATCGGTGTTCCAATCTTTCTAGTGTGGAAGGGGCAGAAAATCACTTTCTCAGAATCTTAGCATTTCTTAAAAAATCATATGGCATAGTAACTCTTTAAGATTTTATCCACATACATCCAATTCAAAAACACCTCTGTGCAGATTTTCCCACAGCAGCAATACTGAAAACTAGAAATAACCCAGAGTCTACCAAGAAGGAATTGTTTCAGTTGTGATACATCACACAAGGGAACACTGTGCAACAGAGGAAAGGGTGTGTGTGTGTGTAGTGGTGGGGCTTTATTAGCTCTTTTGTTGATATTGATAAAATTCGTTTGAATTTATTTACCACAAGCATTTATTATTTTGGTTGTCAGGAAATTCAATAAATACTAAGCCACAAAAACATAAACAGGACAGTTGGAAGATGTGAACTGATGTTCTGAACCTCCAAGTATGCTGTGGATGGCCCCTGGGTTAGCAGGCCCCTCGTCCCTTTCTCTCAATGTCAAAACCACCTAAGCAAACTCCTCCCTCCCCTTCTTTCTACAACCACTCTTCTGCCCAACCATAACCATCCATAAAACTCAAGCTTATTTAATACACTTCAGAAATTTCTGGAAAACAAGACTTCCATACTGAAAAGTTAGGGAGAGCCAGGGATGAAGAGCAGGAGGGGAAACAGGGCAAAATGAACATTCCAAGTCCCGAGCCCATCACCTGTGGACGTGTTTGGACAAGACCCTCCACATCTGGAGAGGGCCTTAGACACCAGCAGATCCACGTGGAGAGAACACGTACATGCTGTGTAGATAAAACACGTACATTCAAATGAGGTATTGTGATGCCATCCCAGAGATCTGGAAGACCAACAGAAATTCGTAGATCCTTGAGGCAAAAAGGACTCCACAAGAGATACAGCTTGAAAAAATGAGGTCAGTGCTGGGGTCAGAAGTACCAAGTCTGTTTGTGTCCCACTGGCCTGACAAAGTCCTCTGCTGGTGGCCTGCGGGTCCTCACTCACTGATATCCAGGGCAGGTAATTTCAAGCTCTCAGGCCTGAGGAACTGTTTTAAAATGGCAGAAGCAGATCCAAAGGACACTACGGTGTGGTGGTGGCCCTGACAGGGGCCTCTTTGCCTTTCCCATAATTGCTTCACATGCTCTTAGTGTCCACACTTGGGTTCACACAGCTGTTCAGAACAAGCAGCAGAGGAGATGAGGAGGGCTGTGTGGCCTTTGTGGAGACGAGGCTGGTACCCCAGCCAGCTGCCTGGGTGTCCCCATCTGCTTATTCTTCTGCCCTCTACAGGCAGTGGGGGAGACACAGGCCCAACCACCAGAGGCAAGGCTGGGAGGCCACCAGGTCATGGCCAGTGTTCTCACTGCCCCCAGCACAGCTGTTCTGGGAGGGAAGACCCAATCTGAGGGAGCCAGCATTTTGTTTTCACTGAACAGATACAACTGTTGCCTCCACTCCAGCCTCTTTCCCATTTGGGTGGACGTTTGCATCTCTTAATGGAGCATCGGAACGTGACCGGGGGCAGCCCCCAGCTCACCCCTCCCCTGCCTCTGGGACAAGGCATTTTGTCAGAAGCAGGTGGGCAGGTTTAGTACATGGAATGAAATGTTTAGACATAAGCAAAGGGACAGCAAAAAAAAAAAAAAAGCCTACGGCATCTCCTGAGTTCAGTGGAGGCAACATTTACCCACTTCAAATGCTGGGTCACTCTCCCAATTCAGAGGGGCCCAGGGTGGCCACTGGCCAACAGGAACGTGTTCAAGACAAGGCCCAGCTCTCCCAGCCCACTGGGTACTTCCTCTCTCCGTGGTTGCCCCACCCCCAGGATGGCTTGCCCCACACCTCTGAACACTCCTCATCTCTGTACACCTCCTTAAAACTGGCCCTCCTCACCTCAGGGACTTCCCCTGCTTTCCTCTGGTTGGAACTTGGCACACAAGCTCTTCTGCCACTCAGTCCTCCATGGCCACAGGTCTTTTTAAATGGTCCTTTCCATACTGAAAACTCTCCATACATTTCTTTTAAAACCTTTTATTCAATAATATATACTTTTAAAATAATATGTAACTGTCCATCATGCCATATATTGCCCCCATTCCCCCACTGTGGTGTCTGTGGTCAGCTAGTTAACATGGTTTGCTGGAAAAACAGGCGGCCACAGGACACTTCAAAGGGCGTGGGGAGCAACAGTAACCAACAACCATTTTGCATACCCTTCACATTTCCCATGCTTTCTGGGTCGGGAGGAAGTCAACAGGAAGTCAAGGCATGTGAACCTTTTACATTCGGAAGTGAGGTTTGATATACGGTGGTAGGCTGCCCTTCAGTTCGTGCTTGCCAAACCTGCCACCGTTTTGTGTCTGCTCACGGAACGTGATCTCTCTACACACGTTAAGACGTTTGATTTGGTTCTTGTTCTGCTTATGGAAAAGTGGGAGGTACCGCAACAGACCTGGGGAGAGATGGGAGGAGGGGAAAGACGTCATTAATCAATCTGACCCAGAGTGGGGCAGGCCTCTACTTGCGGGATTTCCTTCTCTTGAAGAGGGCTGGGGGCAGGATGCAAGCTTAACCTCCCCAAGTCACTTCCAGGAACAGAGTGAGAACCTGCTGCATGCTGCCAGCTTTGAGTACCCTCCTCCTGCCTTTCTGACTGCAAGAGGCAGTCTTCCGGAAGGGTAGGGAAAACGCTCTGGACACACCATGCCACAACTGACTCTCCTACTCTTGGGTCTGGGACACTGGTGTGAAGCCTCATGACCGTTCCATGCAAGTCAAGCTGCAGTTCTGCAGCCCAACTCCAGATCACCCTTAACTTGACCCAATTTATTAAGGTCAAGTAAACTAATAAGGAAAAGTGAGCTCTAGTATTTTCAAGTCTGCACTGGAAGAAGCCAGCTGTCTGGCATGGCCTGAAAACCTCACTCCTCCTTCCATGTCCAGCATAGCAAGTGGGTGGTGAGATGCCAGCAGAAGTGTCTCCCAGGGCCATTTAACAATACTGAGGGAAAACACTTTGCACTTGGGAAATGGTCACACGGACATTCCATGAAAACTTCCTTTGGGTAAAGGAAGGGTTCCACTGATTAATATTTGAGAACGCCTGCAATATGCACATTAAGAAATTACCATATTTGCCTTTAAGCTCTTCAACTGATTTCCAAGAGCCCCATTCCACAGTGATCAGTGAGGAAAAAAGCAAAGTAATAGAAAAGATACCTCCACCACTCAACAGTTGCTTGTGCTCACATGCGCCTGCATGTGTTGCAAAGGACTGGCACAGGGGAGATTTTTCACAAGTGCAGAACAATGGGCTACATACTAGGTTAAAGTCACACAACAAAACAAGTCAATCCCAAAAGTACCCGAGTGGTGCAATTCAGAAACAGAACAGTCCCGCCACTCCTTTTAATTCCACTTCTGCTAAGAAAAGTCTTCACGCCATGGTGATGATCTGCAACCACCGTGCGCATCTTTGCAGTTCAAGGTTTATCCCTCCCTCCCCCAAGAGACAGGAAATACAAGTTAAGGTCCTCATAGCAATGGCTTGTCTCCCACTTGGGAAGGCTGGGTATTGTCAACATTTTTATTTAGGAAAACAGGATTTAACATGGCATTTTTCTTCCCTCTAGGGAAGGGCAGTAGCACATGAATCACACATCAGTCATCCAGAGATACACAGAGGTGGCCAACTGTGTCTGAAGTAGTCACTCGTAAAGGATCACAACCCAGGTAGTGTTGCTTTTCTGCAAAAAGAAGGCTCCACGGTTCTTGAAGAGTATCCAAGTTTTCCACTGGATGTCAAGACTTCTGTCACAAACTCTTAAGTCAACCATTTACAGCAAGAAGAGCCAGCAAGTGAAAAACTGTTAATTTATTGATTCAAAGTTTTCTTTTAAACAATCCCCAATACATGCAGTTCAGGGTTAAGTAATCACATTTGTAGCACATTGTTGTCTTGACACAAAAGTATGCATCACCTGTATAACCCCATCACATCTTTTCCCAGCCTCTACAATCCCTGGTTGGGGGTGTTTTCATTAACACATTCACAAAGCTCAGAAGCATGTTATTACTGGTTTCCTTGCCACCTCCCCCCCCACCCATATCCCCATTCTGGACTTAAGGTTTTAAAGGCAGGATATTCTTCAGTTTTAACTTATTAACTGACTGACAACCTTGAGCTTGTGTCTCATGAGGACCCCTAGTTTGCTTTCAGAGTGTTTCTATTTAAGTGAACGTGACTCTCACTAGTTATTACCCACTCGTTTGTCTGCAGGAGGGAGGTCTGCTCTTCTCTGCAGATGCCCACACAGTAACACAGGCTTCTAACAAATCAGTCTGAACTGGCATTGATAGAGGAAACCATTAACAGGGCTTTCTTAAATTTCAATGCATATCTAAGAAAATTCTTCCAATTATTGTGTCCCAAAGTAGCTTTGCTTCCATCTGCATCAACACAGCACCTAGGAGAACTTAAGCCATTTCCCTGAGTGGGCACAGACGAGACCCTTGGCACCAGCTCTCTGTGACTCAGCACCGAACTTGAGAGTACCACCTCTCAAAGGCCCATTGGACCCAAGCCAGAGAGCAATGTTCTCCCCAGCACACACTTCAGAACTTGGTGTCCCCTAATTTCAGCCTCTCAAGGATACTTCCTCCTCAAGACTTACAGTTAGGTCATTTTTCTTACTGATGCCTATTACCTGACCCTCCCCAAGTCACTCTCTTCATGACCCCAGGATTCTGAGCTCTTCTGTCTCAAGTCAATGGGCCTGAGAGTACTTTCCTCTCTACATGGGAATACACATGCCCTAAGCCTGGTGAGCAGCAATGCATTAGAACACCCGTGACAAGATCTGGCAGAATGCTTGGTGCCCGAGGGCATCGTTGAATTGGCACAGACGCTTCTCTAATTGGTAAGAAGCCCCAGCAACACCGGGTGTTAACACTGCAGTACTACGCACACAATGGCATCTCCTATCCAGCTGCTTGCCACAGGACAGGATGGGAACCAGTCAGCTGATAAGAACCTGGAGAGAGTGAACTCCCACCGAGTCACCACTGAGAAGGTTAGTCAGCAGTGCATCAGTTCCACTCTCACCATGAAGTTTCTCAGCTGAAGCACCCTTGCAGTTCAGCTTACTCGTGGCCACCAACCATGAGACCCTGACCAGGATTCAGCACAGGCACCTTCTGTCCTCACCCTACTAAACACAGGCAGTACCTGAGATGACAGTGCAACACTACCCTGTTCCCCATGTTTTTTGCTTTTCATTAGGAAAGAATTAAGTCCTTGTCTTAGGCACTTTTAATCTGTTATAAGGTAATGAAGCAAACAAAAATTACTGAGTTTAAAAAAAAATATGCTGACTTAAAAAGATATTGGATGGGTAAATTTATCTAGTTTAGTCTAAATATAAGACTAGACTCCCACTCCTACACACTCTCTCACACACGCATGCACACACCCTCCTTTAGGACTCTCCAAGACCATCTCCTAACCCAGGCAAACACTTGAAATCTCAGGGGAGCTGGGTTCATCTGGACACAAAGTGGACTTGGAGACAAGTGAAAGAGAGGACTAGGACTGGACTAGACTCACTTCAGTTTTGGAAAGAACAGCTTAGGTGTCAAGCCCAGATCCAGAAAGGGAGTGAGCATTTCGAACCCAGGAATGCTCCAAGTCTAAGGCATGAAGAGAGGTAAGTATAGGTGCTGTGGAAACAAACCACACGCTCAAAAGGAAGGATTACTGCTGTGTCTAAGCTGCAGTAGAGACCCAGGACCAGCAGGTCAGCTGCACTGCGCCACCTGAAGCATGGCCAGAGGAGAAAGGGGTAGAAGCCCATCACACGACCCTTCTCCAGATGCTTTCGTTGCTTCTGGAGGACCCAAGGGAAAGAGGTTTATAGCTCTAACAACCCTCTAGCAGGGTCCTCCTCTTCCCTGATCAAATAGGCAACTTGAAAAGAAGAGAAGGGAAGGGAAGGGAAGGGAAAAGCAAGGCAGAAGGAGAGGCATGGGTGATGGAGGAGATGGGGGCAGGGAGCAGGAAAGACACAGAGGCACATCTCCCTGATAACCAATCGTTCAGGCTGCCTGCAAGGGCGTGCGTGTTAAGTGTCCCTGGACAATTCAAAACACTGAGTTTGCTGCCTGACTTATTGAAATAAGTTCAACCCAGAGCTCACATCCTGTTTTTAACCTTCAGGTAAAACAAATGTATAAATTAATATGCAGAATGCAGAATGTGCAATGCAGGCAGACAGTATTGGTATGAGAACCTTAACTGAATGTATTTCCTGGCTTTAGAATCTTATATTTTAATCTATAAACTCAACTCTGAGTTTCATTTACATTTTAAGTTCCCACAGACCAAACAACAAAAATAGAATCTACATTTAGAGATAGGGCCTGCTACCAATACCAATATGATTTTATTGGAATATGGAATGTAAACAGATGTTTCAAACAAACAATCTAACCTTATAAAAATGTATGGCATTATTAAATAGTTAATAAAGAAGTCCTAAGTGTGATGTGGTGGTAGACACCTCTAGCTCTATTCTAGACATGCTAGGTCCCCAGAGTTGTGGCATGACTCTGCAGCTGGGGGGTAGGGGAACAGCCAGCAAACCTTGTTGGTGACAAGTCCCCCAGATGAATTCAGCCCTATTTTTTTTTTTTTTTTTTAAAAAAAAACAAAACGTAGCTTTCTTTGCTAACATGGAATTCAGCACAGTGGATCCAAAACTTTAACACTGGCTCCAGGAGCTCCACTTCATCCCCAATCCCTGCACATTCCTCTCCTCTCCGTTACCGGATGGCCTTGCCCACACATCAGTACCTGCATGCAAGACTTATCTTTGCCATCACATTCACATATCAGAGCTTAAAAAGGATATTACCCTGATTACAGCTGGTATCATTATGGGGATAGAAAGAGGGGAAAAGGATGGGGATACATGTTCTTTTCTTTTTTTTTTTTTCAAAAAGTCTTTCCAGAATAAATCCTCATAGGGTATTTTCTCCCTTCTCGACCTGCCTGAAAACTGACTTTCCATCTTTAGTTATGGTTGTTAAAAACAAAAACAAAAAAAAAAGAAAAAAGTCCTTGTTTCAGAGAGATGCATTAAAAATAGATGCACATGCATAGATGTGCTGGGAAATGGTGAAGTTTTTCTTATAGGGCTGCCAAAAAAAGGGGAGGGGGCGGTAAACAAAATCAGCAATAAGACTGTGGTTAGGCAAACTAACAAAGGTTATCGTGAGCTCCAAGTGAGCTAGTTAGCATGGAACTTTTGATGAAACCGATGGACCTGCTGATGGCATCTCAAGATTTAAAGTGACATCTCCTGACATCAGAGGACTCTGTGAAATTGACTGCAGATTGCTCCCAAATGAATACACTTAAAGGAAAACTGCAAGGATGAGGGTACATTTCCTGGAGAGCTCATGTCATAAAAAAATACATAAAACATGAATTTGTAAAAGAGCTTAAAAAAAAATACTGTCACTGTTTTAATATCTCTTTTTCATAAATGAGGCTGGTGTGTCAGTGTAGACTGCTGACGTTTTGCTAAAACTTGAGCCTGAATTCTCACGAAAGGAAACCAGACCACAATGGAATAGATAGGAAGTCAGATATTCAGAGCTTGTTGACTGAACGGGTTAATTCAATAGTGGTGTCCTGTTAAGTGAAGGTAAATGTACAACAACTCCGAGTTTCTCATCTCCCATGCATTCCAAAGGAAGAGTCCCCTCAGATCCTGAACTATGTGCATTGTCACGCTGCCACAATGGCAGCTCCCTGTAGACTAGTACTGGGGAGTTTCTTTTTGACAGACTTTTAGGTCTTTACTCTTCTTTGCCTTTAGAAGGAATGATTAGAATTTCTTTTTATCACACTGTAGTTTCCTTCAGATTTGTGTTTGGTGGTTGGTTTTACTGGCAAGCATCAATGCCGCATTACCCGTCGCTCTCCAGTCTTCATCGGGCTGCTGTGAGACCACTGGAAAGCACAGCGTTCTCTGCACAAGGCTGGGACTGCTCCTTCACCACAGGGTCTGCAAGAAAGCGGGACACACGCCACCAAATCAGGGTTGGAGTGTAGGAGGGGGAGTCACAACAGACCTGCCCTTTTTGCAGTGAGACATGGACACAGGTTCATGGGCAAGCCAGTGTCAGGAGGGTCAGAGAGGGAGATAGAAATCACAGAACTTAGGTCACACAAAAACCACACACTGAAAAAGGGTCAGGGAACTGTTCTTGCAGTCAACTTTTCAATTTCCTCAGAGGACAGCCTCAATTGCTGAGAGGCATAAACACCCTAATTTCCTACAGTTCAAAATTCTCACTAATTTTATGTGTTATATTTTCTTTGAATACCAACATCATATTCAACCCCTAATTTCTTTAAAGCATGTGCGATAATAAGCACATCAGGGGAAAAGGTGAACAAAAAGAGCCAGTAGAAGTCTATCAATTTTAAGCAATAGTAGCTTAAAAATTTTTAAATTGAAGTATGCTTTGTATTCAGAAAAATAGCCAGATAATTACATATAATAAATAGCAATATTCTTAATTCGATCCACCTCAAAGCATAAGAACAGCTTTCTGTGTCAGAAATTATAAAGAAAACATCTGTGTTCCACCATCTGGGGTCCCGAAAGCTGAAGGGTAAGACCTTTTAAATCTGCTGGTTCCTTACACTTACTGCCCTCGGTCAAAGACCACAGCAGTGTGACCTTCAGGATGGGAGTGGTGGGGCAGGAAGGAGAGGCAGAGAGCATGCTGGTCTAACAACAGACAAAAACTTTAAGGGGAAGAGTTTTCATCTTGATTCAGAGGGTGAAATGTAGTAAGTCACTAGTCACTTAACTTCTTTATTCTCCAGTTTCCTTCTAACCGGATGAAATCCTCTCACATTGCTAATATCATAAGGAAAGTGTATCTGAAACACTTTATCAGTGGGAGGAGCCACACGCCTGCAGGCCACAAGCAAGCACACATGCTTCTAAGTGAGACATAGGTAAGCAATCCATTAGATCCTAGCAAGGTCTTCCTTCAAATCCCTTTTATCTATTGCCTTCTTTAGAAATAAACTTTTAACCAATTATTTTTTAAAAATTTTTTTTAGATGTTGACAGACCTTTATTTTATTCATTTATTTATACGCAGTGCCGAGGATCAAACCCAGTACCTCACACATGCTAGGCAAGTGCTCTACCACTGAGCCACAACCCCAGTTCTCGAGTACTTGTTTTTTGATGGGAGAAATCTTTGACTATGTTTCCACACAAGTGTAACATTTGGTAACAAATTTTAGATATTTATGATCTCTCACTCAGGGTAACAGGAGTGGCCAAAATGACTGGATTCAAGGGAGCTACAGCTGGTAAACAAGCAAATGCCTTTGGGAATCAAAAATCTGGTCTTCAAAGTTGTTTCAATGACTAGAATCAATAAGAACAAGTTCCAAGGATGATCCATTCCAAGTACCTAGATTTTCCTTGATAGGCCTCAAAGGTAAAGGGTGAAAAGATTTTTTTTTTTTCTCTTTAATTAATCAGACCCTCTGAAAAGTCACTAGAGACTCACAGAAATATGGGTGCTCCATGGCTTCTTTGGCAGTCAGTCTCTGTTGATGGTCATATCGCAGAAGTTTGTCCAGAAGATCTAGGGCCTCAGGGCTAACAAGGTGTCTGTTTTCACTATGGATAAAGTTTTCCCAGCGTTTCCGTGAATGTCTAAAAAGTGAAGCATTACTATTATGAGACTAAATTCAACCAGAATCCTCCTCTACCAGGGCTGAAGGCAGCACAATCTTAGAATGACTACAACTTGTTAAATTTCATTCTTCCTGGTACCCACTCTACCCACGAGTCACATCACAATATACTAAGAGAAAACAGTGCTCTATAATTAGATAAGCAGAATTAGTTAGATCATGGACATCTAATTTAGAATTTGTGGAGCCTTTTTTTTTTTTTTTTTTTTTTAATGCCTCAGGCTTTTCATTAATTCTGGGTTAGGCATGGTGGTAACTGAGCAATTTTTACTAATCAGCAGCCATATTTAGAGTACTAGCCACAGAAAAATGGTAGCTCTATGAATGTTTGAAAACTGCCAACTAAGCATTTACTTTTAACACTACTATGCCATACCAAAAAACTCAATGCCATAATACTTGTTACTTTATAGAAAATCTATTACAGAAACCAAGAAATTATTAATTTCTTATTCAAAGAAGAAACATAGCTTTCCAAGATTTGTCATTAAAATTAAAGCACATGTGTACCAGAAAGCCTTTTTCTGTAACATTATAATTTTGCTTTCCATTTTCTATTGATAAACAGGTTACCTCATAGAGAAGTAAAACCAGAAGACAAATATAAACAATGTCCAAATGCCTCAAACTAATTTAAAGAAAACACACATAGAAGCTGGGTATGGAGGTGCACACCTGTAATCCCCACAATTTAGGAGGCTGAGATAAGAGGATTGCAAGTTCAAGTTTAGCCTGTGCAATTCAGTGAGACCCTGTCTCAAAGTAAAAAGAACGGGGCAGATGGCTCAGTGGTAAAGTGCTTGCCTAGCATGTGAGAGGTCCTGGATTTGGTTCCCAGTACAACAAACTAAACAGACAAATTAAAAAAAAAAAAAAAAAAAAAAAAAAAAAAAAAAGATTCTTCAATTTTGATGTGACTAGAAAGGAAAAGAATGATTTTGGCTAACCTTCCCACTTCTGAAACTGGGTAAGGCAAAACCCTTTTTTCTCTCTCTCTTACTTACTGTCCCAGGATATCGTTGAAATGTGGATCTAGGTCTATATGATACTTCTTCAGATACCCATACAGCTCGTCTGTACCCAGAACCTTGGCAATGCGAACAAGCTGAAACACAAAACAAACTACCAAATCACTGAGCACAGAACTCACTGTGAGCCTGTGAGGATGCTTGGTCAGGGACTGGAAGATTCCATATCACTCGATCTCCAGGGCAGGTAGAGATCTGAGTCTAGGACTGGCCAAAAGACTCAAGGACATGAGGCTCACATGAATGCAAATTTCCAAACTGCCTTTAAAGGGAAAACATAACTTATGACAGTAATCTTCTAGAAACTAACAGTTATGGGGTCATCACAATCTAATGACTAGAATCTAGTTTTATTAGAGAAAGGAGGGGCCTGACTTCTTCATAAGACAGTAGTATGTGTGTCTATCTTTGGGACATCAAGACCTCAGACAAAAGTCTAAGAAATTCTATACTTTATAGAAAAGGTTATGTGTACACATTGAGTAACATGCAGGGCTCAAGGAGAGTATTCTGTCTAAGCACACTATTTTCTTGACATGCATTCCTAAATACGTAAGAGCCAAATGGTTATCTGCTCACCTGGTCATAGTTGTCCTGTCCATGGAAGAAGGGTTCCTTTCGAAAGATCATGCTTGCTAACATACAGCCCAAACTCCACATGTCCAAGCTGTAATCATACATCTGAGGAAATAAGGACAACCAGTCAGGCAAGGGTATTAGAAACCCACTTTACTGATCTAAGTTTCTAGTCTTCATTTGACCTTTGCAGACAGTTGAGAATTAAAAACTACTTCTTCCTAAAAAAAAAAAAAAAAAAATAGTTGAGAAAAGTCTGCAACTTGCATTCTGGGGTGAAATAATGACTGACGGTTGAATATATCCAACTTACTAAATAAATAGCAAGGCAGAAAAAGTCCTCAGTAAGTACCAAAACAACCCAGAGCAGCCTCGCTACTAAGTTCACCTGATAGTCCACAAGAAGCTCTGGTCCCTTGAAGTACCTCGAAGCTACACGAACATTGTACTCCTGAGCAGGGTGATAGAACTCCGCCAGGCCCCAGTCTATCAGTCGTAGCTATAAATATGACAGAATAAAACACATGAAAGAGGTGTTTCTAGATTCCTGTGGCTAGGGCAAGGTCACATCACATTTTGGTAACAACTATTTAGCCACACAAAACATGTGAGCAGGTGTACTGGTTAAACAATTACACTTTCAGCAAATGCATAAGAGGTCATTTCTGGAGCAAAGAACTCAGAAGGCTTTTAAAAATCACTCTAGATCAATAGAGCTTTTTGTCTGCCTCCATACTACTTACATGTGTATCACACAGACCCATCACTCAGAGATTTCATCATAAGCTCCAGGAATAACTGGAAGGGTTGGGGACACATGTCCCACTCCAGGACTGAAGCACAGCTCTAGCTTGTCTTAGTCTAATACTAGCTGATCCATTTACTCACCAATCAGGGACAACCAGAGTTGAATATCAAAATTAGGAGGGCCCCAAGTATACTTTTAAGGCCAGGCAGATTGGTCTGAGAGTCATTAAGAAGTGAAGCAGAAACCACCAGCTGTAGTTTCTTTGTCTGAGGCCCTTCGGAAAACTAAGACCAAAATAAAACAAGTGACTACAGTCAGGGTCATCTGTCCATTTTCCCAGTAAAAAACAATGCTAGACTGGACAAACGACAGCAACACAAGTTGGCCAAATAAAACAGCATGTCTACAAAAAACCACCTTGGTAAGGGGCAGCTTTAGATTGGCCCTAAGCCTTCTAATGAAGGCTTGTTGCTGCCTGGCTGTAATGGTACCTTTTTTTGTTGGTGATCTATCATGACATTGTGAGGTTTCACATCCCTGTGCATGATTCCCTTGCTGTGGCAGTAATCCAGAGCCTATTAGGTAAGAAAGCACAGAGAAAAGTAAGCAAACCCTCTACCACCCCCCAATGCAAGCACATTCTTATTATTTGTTTGTGACACCTAAGCCTGAATATGGTCTCCCAAGGGGCAGTTTACTGCCTGTGAGGAAAGGGGAAAACATGCTTTTGGAGAGTGTCCCTTGCTCTCTGTGCACACAACAGGCAGCTGACAGAAAGGGGGCTATACAGTGTCATGCTGAAGGTTTCTTTAAAAGTGGGAATAATAAACCAGATCTGGGAACCCAGCTGGAGCCACCCCTCACAGTGGTTCAAAGGACATTCCAGAATCCACGTGGACATGAAGAATGATAAACATGTTTCAACATGGCTGGTCTTTAAACAAGTGACTCATGTGGGTCTTCTAGATTAAAAAGCATTAATATTTTTCTCAAATACAGTATTTGAGCCAGTTGGTCTTTAAGAGCTATATTATTACTCAAAGGGAGAAGTTATTTCCTATAACTGATAAAAAGATTTTTAAATATACAAGTCATTTTAAGTTAATAAGCTGTGCAACCCTCACCATAATCCAGTTTTAGAATTCCCCTCCATCAAATTTCCCTTGAATTTGTTTGCAGTCAATCCCCACTCCCAAATAAGACTGACTTCTGATCTGCTATCTGTTGTCATAGATCTGTCATTTCTGAATATTGATAAAATGACATGATTGAGTGTAGTATTTTGTCTACTTTCTTTCATTCAGCATAATCCCTTTTTGTGTCAGTTACTGGGGATTTCCTGTGTGTGTGTATATGTGTGTGTTATCCAGGGCTCCATGCATGCTAGGCAAGCACTCTAACACTGAGTTACACCTCTACTCCTTTGAGACACGGTCTCACTACATTTGCCCAGGCTGGTCTTGAACTTGTGATTCTCCTTTCTTAGCCTTCTGAGTAGCTGGGATTACAGACGTGCACCACCATACCTGGCTTAGCACAAGGCTTTGAGATTCACCCATATTGCTATTTTCTTGAAGTCCATTTTATGAATGTAGTAGTTGGTGCACATTTGGGTTGTTTCTACTTTTTTGGCTGTTAAGAATGATGACACTATGAATATTCATGCACAAATCTTTGAGAGCTATATGTCTTCATTTCTCCTGGGTAGATTCCTGGTGGCAGCAATGTTTGGTTGTTTGGTAAATTTATATCTAACTTTTAAGGAACTGCCTAATTATCTTTGAAAGTGACTGCACCATTTTGCATTCCCACCGGCAATATACAAGGATTTCAGTTTCTCTACATTCTTACCAATACCTGTCATTGTTCTTTTTTTTTTTTTTTTTTTTTTTCCAATTATAGCTATTCTAATGGGCGTAAAGTGCTATTTCATGATAGTTTTGATTTTTTTTAAATTTTTTTTTTTTTTTAGTTATAGATGGACATAATACCTTTACTTTATTCATTCATTTTTATGTGGTGCTGAGGATCAAACCCAGTGCCTCACGCATGTCAGGCAAGCACTATACCTCTGAGCCACAACCCCAGCCCTAGTTTTGATTTCTTTTCCTATGAGTGACTAATGAAGTTGAATGTCTTCATGTGCTTACTGGACATTCTACACTGCCTGTGGAGAAATATTTATTCAAATCTTTGTTCAAATATGGTACAGTATCTGACCATTACCATGAAAGTCATTTTAAGTTTTTGATTCTGCTCTTTTGCATAGTCTTTGCCAAAGGAATAAACTAATGAAGACCACAACACTTGGGATGTGGAAAAAAAAATTTTAACATAAAAATCTGCTGTTAAATTTCTCTTCCTAACACAATTATTTCCATAAAATTCAAAGATAACACCCTTGGCTTGTCTTAAAAAGCACTTAAAGGCCACACAGGTCAATGACATATTCCTCAAGTAAAGTGACAGCAGCCCATAATCACAGGAAACCTACTATTTGCACACCATTCAGTGCTCTTGGTGGAGTTTTCCATGGGGTTTTTAAAAACCTGGGCATTGGTAACGTTTTGGGCCAGGTAATTTGTTGTGGGGAGCTACCTGATACATTTAAGAATGTTTGGCAGAATCCCTGGGCTCTAAACACTGGATGCCAATATCCACCCCTGCTTCCAATTTTAACAACCCAAAATGGTTCCAAATACTGCCAAATGCCCCCTGGGGTACAAATGCAACCTGGTTGGGAAACTCTGAACTAGACCAAGAAGAACATTGTACTAGAGAAGAATATAATCCAGAGAATGACCTAGGATCAGCACTCCAGGAACTGTTTCTCTAGTCTCAGATTTTGCCTTCCCTACACATGAGGGTGTGCAATGTATAATGCTTTTTCTATGAAGATAAAAAACACGTAATACTACACTATGATGGTATAGGTAAAAATATCATTTCCAGAGGAGGGAATGTTGAAAGGAAGGTGGACAAGATAATCTTCCAGAATGTCCATCATATTCTCTATAGCCCCTGTTCAATAGAATTTTCTGTAATAATGTCTGTACATGAACTGTATAGTATAGTAACTCCAGCCACATGAAATAAGCACTTGAAATGTGACTACTATGACTATAAAACTGAATTTTCTTTTTCCCCCCAGGTGCTGGGAATTGAACGCAGGGCCTTACATACACTAGGCAAGCTACATCCCCAGCCTGGAACTGAATTCTTCATTTTACTTAATTGAAATAGCTACCTATGGGTGACAGCTACCATACAGCACAGTATGGTCCTACATACATATGGGTGAAGGTTTTACCTATGTAAAATCTAAAATTATGTACACTAAAGATTCATTCACTTTCATTTTATTTCAATTTAATTTTTTATTTTTTTATACTTTACAACAGTTGTAACAAAATTCTAAAATGCCTCTGAGACAGTGTCTTAGGAAACCAGGGGTCATGAGGTTTCATCTCTCTCAACCTGTTTCAGATCAGACTCTGTTGTAAAGCCTCAGGGAGATGCTGAGTCACATGGAGACCTCAGCCTCAATTTCTTCTACATTTTCAATGCAATTAAATATTGTCTCTATCCCACTCCTATTTTTTCCCCAAAGAGAAAATTGAGCAATGTCAATTCTGTTGTTTTGCCTAGTGTGCCAAAAGGTATAAACTAATAAGAACAACACTGCCGGGCGCAGTGGCACATGCCTATAACCCCAGTGGCTCGGGAGGCTGAGGTTGGAGGATCATAAGTTCAAAGCCAGCCTCAGCAAAAGTGAGGCTCTAAAGCAACTCAGTGAGACCCTATCTCTAAATAAAATACAAAATAGGGCTGGGAATGTGGCTCAAGTAATGGAATGCCCCAGTTCAATTTCCATACCCTCCCACACCAAAAAAGAACCACAATATCTGGATATGAAAGATATCTGACAAAAGCAAAGGCTGAACAAATATGATGAGGTAATTAATTCTCTTGCCAAGTTCCCCAGTCAAACTCCCTGTGGAGTTACTGACATGCTTTTAAATTCCTTGAGGAATTATTTCAGTTTTAAAATCTGGTACAATTTCTGACCATTAAGTATGCTGTTTTTCAAATTTCACCTGGATTCTATGCCTCATTAGCAGAAAGAAACATGCCCTACTCCTGCCTCCAGAAAGCAAGACTGATGTGAGGCACTGAGTGACATCTGCTTGGCCAGCCTGTGAAAACCTGTGTTATAGAGGTGCCCTACTTTACCTGACCTAGGGACCAATGTGCTAGGTTATAAATCTTTATCTTGCTGGTGCTAGCTAAAAAGTGCAAACTCTCAATACTGGACTTAATAATAACCACCTGTGAGATTTGGACTATAGCTCCCATGGGGTGAGTGCATGGGGTTTTCTGGGAAGACCTCCAGGAAAGGGCTAGCCTGACAGTTCATACATAGGATATAGCACTGCAAACCTCTTCCACACCCAAGTTTTAATTCTAGTCTAGAAAGGACATGAGAAAGGTGCGGTCAGTCAAATGCTTTCACTCACACAAAGGAAATCCAGGAGACATGAGTAAACCCCCAAATCCACCACTGTGGTTCTCTCTAAAGCCATGTAGTCTGAGCAAGTACTTCAAAAACACCCATTTCTTAGAGATAGTTCTTCAAATTCCCATTCCCTAAGGATTAGTACTTTGATTCAAACTCTTCACAATCCCTTTAAAACTTCACCTTGACAATTTTCTTCAATAATGACCTTTGTTATCTCTATTTTCTTTCAAAGGTTCTTGAGATCTGCAACTTCCCTAAAGTTTTATGCAATATTGTATAGTTATAGATGTATTTCTGGGAGGGAGTTCATAACTTTCATCGGGTTCTGAGTGATCCAGGACCCTAAAAAGTTAGGACCCGCTGGTTTATACCATTTTACAAATCTTAAAATTCTTTACCTAAGTGTTTACCTAAATGTATCAAAACAAATCATTCCTCCATCAATCAGTTACACTTCAAAATTTCAAAGTGTTGGGATTACTAAGTCACTTAGAAGGTCCACTCATCACTTCTCCCTACAGACTACCTAGAGACCACTGTGGGAAGCTGCCTGGACTAATTCCTGGAGGATGAGACCTCAGCTATCCCAGATGCCAGAGTTGAGGTCCCAGACCTGAATGAGGCCATCATGGTCATCCTGACCCAGTCAAGTTGATCTAGACCTAAAGAATCACCCAGTTATCTCATGAAGTTATGAGAAAGGATAAATTATTCTCAAAAGTCACTAAGATTGGGGTTATCTGTTCACAAAGAAAATTAATAGTAAGTATTAAGTGGTGAAGAGAAAATCCAAGGGTCAAAAAAAAAAAAAAAAAAAAAAAAAAAACGCTATGAGATTCTAATGTTTGGTATAATGACCCTGGTCCCCTTGACTTGGCCATCTTTCCCAGTTCCAATGGAAAACTTCTAGGTGAGATTCCACGATGGAGGCCACAAAAGTTAAACCTCAAGAAATATTCTGCTTGAGTTTTCTCTGTCCTTTCAAAAGCTTCTTTAATGGATGAGCTTAAAAAAACTTTACTGTTTACGAATGCTACTTACTTTAAGTAGTTCATACATATAAAACCGGATATCAAAGTCTGTCAGGATCTGGTAGAGTTGCTGAAACAGATTTCAGAAAACAAAGTTTATTTAGTCTCACTGCATCTTGTCATTCCAAGTGTCAGCCATTCTCTACAAACTGAATGCTTAAGATACTAAGGAACCCCACAGATATTTTACTCCCTGATTTGGAATAAATAGTAAAGATGAGGAGTGATAGTAGGAATATTTCAGTCTTCAGGAGACCAGAAAAACAAAAACAAAAGGAATTCCAGGGGAGGAAAACAGTTAAGCCAACTTAAAGATTTTTGGGTACTTAATGCTCCATGATTTTTATAAACACAATTACTTTATTGTGAAGTCTATATTGTCCAACTGTCCTCATATTCTTACTGCATATTAATCAAACAAACCCCCCTGCAGCACCACAGTGACCTCTGGAGAACTGAGTTCTGAAGAACTCATCAGCTGATGGCATAGCTGTTAATACTGAACTGTTTATGAAAGAAACTTGAGGACAACGAGTTGCTCTTCCATTTGGAAATGGCAAAATAAAAGACTCCAAAAATCCACACTGGCCCACCAAATCAATTCCAGGCTTGAAAAGAATGTTTCACAAGCAGTAACTGATGTTTTATGGGTAAGGAAAAAAGGAGTGGAGTAAGGCATTAAAAAGCAAAAGATGGAGTGCCAAAAATTATCACAGACCGAACTACAAACAGATGAAAACTTTCATTACTGATAATCCAAAGACCCACCCACTGGAGTTCTAAAAACATTTCTCCTTCTAAGAGTCAGAACACAAGATTCATTAAAAGTATCATAAATTCTTGTCAAAAACTATACTATTACCTTTAATAGTCAATCAATTCCAAGTAAATCTCTTTTACCATCAATCTAGACAGTAATTTCTATAAAAATTAACCAAATTCCTTTATTAAGCTTCCCATGTTCCTTTACTAGAAGATCTACCCAAGTGGTGTAGGGACTCTCCCCAAGGAACTCAGAACAATGTATACAATGTATCTGTGTAAAGGGGAAAGATAAGTCTGTACATCTGCAAAATGACACAGAAGAAACTAATACAAAGCTGTTTCATGAGCATGTATGGTTAGAAGAGGCCATCCTTCTGCTTTTAGTCTCCTTTGAGGTAAGAGTAACTCTCCCAGTTTCATAAGAATGTGTGACTTCATCAACCTCGGACAGCTGCTAGCTCTGGGCATGGCAGAGAATTAAAATGTACAGACTAGAACACTAGCAGTGTCCTGAAGCTGCTCCAGTGCTGGTGGCTGACCCTAGTTGGGGCTGAACTGCATCAGAGCAGTGACACAAACAAGCCACTATTTTTGCTCAGGAGAGCTTCAGCTCCACAACAACCAAACCTTGGGTTTTTTCTCCCCACTCCGTTCTGTAAGGCAGGCATCTTAGTCAGCACTCAGCCACAACCGACAGCCGGAATGTGCAGGCACAGGCTTAAGATACCATCTTGGGTGTTAAGGAGATCACTCAGAGACTGTTCTAACATCAAGTCAATAAATAGCTTGTGAAAGAGAAAAGATCAAATTCTCTAAGCTTTGGAGGGCTAGAATATTTTATTTCCAGAAAACCAATATGGACTATTTTATTTGGACTTTTATCTGTGAAAGGCCTTCCTCTCATATTATGTGGTATCTATACCAAGCATCTATGTAATTGGCATAAAGAATAAAAAAATTAAATGTCCTTGGACTGCTGATGTAGTATTTCTAGCTATTCCAACCAGTATCAATTTTATTCAATACAAAAGATACCAGCTATGCAATAGTGCTAGGACAAAGTACTGGATGACTGGCTGTTGTTCACCCTCCCTTCTCAGGAGCTCCAGGTGGGAGGACTACCAACTATATTTGTATGTAACATTTAACCTCCTGGGCCTAATTTGGGCCTCTCCAGAGTCCAGTCTTGCTTCCTCTAACTTTTGTAGCCCTGATCTCCATTCTATCTCCCAGGAGTTCCCCATATTTGACCACACAACCTGTGTGTGCTACCTCCACTCTTCCCTCTCCAGTGCCCCTCTCTTAACTTGTAACATCAAACCCATTCTATTTGATTTTTACAGAATGACAGTGGTCTCAACCTTCTCTGAACTCCTAGGCCATTTGTTCTCAATTTGTGGTGGTCACAGGACACCAACACCACCAGTGTCCCCAGAGTTAACATTCCTCATTTGGGTGATTAAGAAACGGCAGTAACCCGAAGTTCTCAAGGTAAATTTTCACTGTTGTAAACATGAGGCTGCTTCACTTCAAGGGCCCCATGCCAGCATTCCCTGAGTATCATGCCACACAGACATGATGCAGGGAGATGGGTACTGTAGTTGTTGGTGGTCACCAGTTTTGTGATTCAAGACCTCTGCACTCTCCCCGCCCTCCCAATATGTTGAGGGTCCACCCTACATCTGGGTACCACATGCATTTTCTCCACACTGAACTCTTCAACCATATTCTAAGTCCTTACACAGAAAAACATATACTTTATCTATTCCACACCAAGTACGGTGGTTCTCTGCACTTTTTTATAATGCTCACTAGTCAATGAAACCATCTTTTAACAAACAGAAAAGTCCATAACAAATTTAAAAGAAACTTCAGAAGAACCATCCTTTCCCTCCAGCCATGTGTAGAACACTAACAAACTATAAAATATTGGCAGGAATATAGCTTTGCTCACATATTCATAGAGTAAGTGACTTATTAAAAACAAAACAAGCCTAAGATTCCTGGAAGATTATGAAGGTATCGATGAAGAAACTATTCACTGGTCCCAGTTTAGCTGTAAAGTCTCAACTCCCTGGTATTTCTCTAGAAACCAGTTCCATTATGGGACTACTCTAAAGGGCTCAAGGTGGTTGAGTGTGGTGGTGCATGCCTATAATCCCAGCATCTCAGGAGGTCGAACAGGAGGATCCCAAGTTTAAGGCTAGTCTCAGCAACTTAGCAAGACCCTATCTTAAAACAAATAAAACAGGGCTGGGGATATAGCTCAGTGGTAGAGTGCCTCTGGGTTCAATCCCTAGTACCACCACATAAAAGTGGGGCGGGCAGATAGAAATTTTAATAAATCCCAAAATGTCTGAGGAAGAGAATGGGAGGCCTGCAACTTGATTATCAGACTCAGGGCCTCCTGGGTCCAAAGCCACAGATACCCATGGAATGGCCATCAGTGAACCTCACTCACTCCTACTGCATACACAGACAGCTCTTCAGATGCAGCTGTATCATAACCAGCGAGATCAAGGCCCATTCCCAACATATGGCTTTTGGGCGGCCCTTGCACTTTACGAGGTCTTAGCCAGAGTATAGGCATTCCCTCGCACAGCCCTGTATCCAGAACTCCCAGACCACACAAGGGAGAGAGGGATTTAAAGTGAAAATGAAAGAGGTGTTTAATGTCACAGTTACCAGTTTAGATACTACTAACATGTAACCCCGAAAATGTAGAATAAAATCAGAATCAACATTTCTAGAATTTAGAGAACTAGAACCAATCTGTAATGGAATAAATAACCTAAGAACATCACTTATTTTCTTGAAGTCTTACAATGAAATGACATAACAATGTAATGACCTTTAATTACAGTTCATTTCTTCCCCTGATCAACATATAAGGCAAAAAAGTGGCCAAGGTTATTGAAGAACTAAACTAACAAGGGTGGTATAAAAAATGACTGTGCACTGTAGTAACAAAACAAACACCAACAGATTTCAAAATAACATTACTAGGTTGAATCCTCTTATCTGAAATCCTCAGGGTCAAAAATGTTTCAGTTTTCAGGTTTTGTAATATTTGCATATGCATAACAAAGCACCTTGGGGATATTCAATTCTAATCATGAAATTCATTTGTTTCATATACACCTTACACAGATTATATCAAAAAGTAATTTTTTTACAATATATAATCTTGTGCACGAAACTTTGTTTCATGGTGATTTCAATTTTGCACCTGTGGCATCACATTTGTACTAAAAAAGTTCTAAAGTGTGGAGTATTTCAGATTTTAGATTTTTGGATTAAGGATGCTCACCTATATAGATCAAGTTCTCTGGACACAGTGCCAATGAAATTAGGAATCAACAATAAAAGAAGAATTTTCTAAAAAAAAAAAAAAGCCAATTGGATTCTGAACCACAAACTCACAAACATACAGATTGAAAGGATACAAACATTATTTTTTTTTCTGGCACTCTACCAACTGAGCCTGAGCTATATATCCCCAGCCCTCAATATTAAATTTCTTGGGAGTACAAATGACACTGTGGTCATGTGGGAGAATGCCTTGGTTCCAGTGCTGACATCTTCAAGAGTGGAGGATCAGGATACTTCTCCATCTGTAGCTTCAAGATGACTCAGCAAAAAGACAGACAGAAAGAGGAGGGAGGAAGAAAAGGAACTGCAAATGAGCAAAATAAAGTTTCGAAAGTAAAACATCTAAGAGGTAAAACCCAAATCCTCAAGTTTGGAATTTGCATTTCTAATTTGAAAATTACCTAGAAGTAGAGTTCTAGACCCACCATATGCATCTAAAATGGTGCTTGAGGTGGTAGACACTTAAGCACATGTATTATCAATCAAGAAAGATACAAGTGTATCAAATGAGTTGATTTTTAACTTGAGCAGTCAGGGAAAAACCAAAGTCCAAGAAAATTGAAGGAAGAATTAAGATGGGAAGAAACAGAATGAAACACCAAAAAGTAACAAGAGTAAAGGTAAACAATAGCTGGTTCTTTGAAAGAATGAAATTATGGTATTTGCAGGTAAATGGATGGAACTGGAGAATATCATGCTAAGTGAAATAAGCCAATCCCAAAAAACCAAAGGCCGAAAGTTTTTTCTGATAAGCGGATTCTGATACATAATGAAGAATGGAGGAACATTGGACAGTGTAGAGGGAAATGGGAGGGGTGGGGAGGAAAGAGGGTGGAATGTGACGAATATCATTATCCTATGTGCATGTAAGACTACATGAATGGTGTGACTCTACATCGTGTACATTCAGAGAAATGAAAAGTTTACCCCATTTGTGTACAATGAATCAAAATGCCTTCTGCTATCATATACAACTAAACAGAACTATCAAAAAAATAATTTAAAAAAAGCTGGTTCTTTGAAGATCTCTAGCAAGGCTTATCTAAAAATTTTTAAAAAGGAATAAAGGCAAGGATAAGGTTTAAAATGTAAAGGAAAACCTAACTACAGATAGAGTTTTTAAGTCTTAAAAACAATTTTATCAACAACTTCAAGACAATAAAGTTTAAAGTGAACAACGTTACAAATATTATCTAAACAGACTGTGAAGAGATAGAAAAGCTGGGAAAGACTTTAACCTATGGTATATTTTTTAAAGGCATATACAGTCCAAAATTTTCCTCCCACCCCTGGTGGACATCTACCCAGATTTACCTCTTTTATGTGTACTTTCAGAGATTAAAACAAGAACAAGTCACTCAATTTATAAGTTAGTATAACCTTGATACAAAATCAGAGGACTCTAACAATAGAAGAAAATTAAATTATTAATTGTGCCAATAAAAACTACTGAAAACAATGGGCTGCAGCTGTATTATTTCCCCTCTTCCTCCCCTCACTGGGGGTTGAACCCAGGACCTAATACAGTCATGCTAGGCAAATACTCTACCACTGAGCTGCATCCCCAGCTGTCATCATTGATTTACCCTGTTATTATGCCAGTGACAAACTCCCTGGGTGATACCTTAAAGCAATTATCAATATCCTTTATAGTTAAAATGATAAAAAGTAGAAACAGACTTTCCAAGTTAGACAGACACAGGACAAAAAAATTAACCTGAAGGACATTAGAACATTAAACCAACTGACTATCATGTTTGTGGACTGTCATACTATTTGGGAAAAGAAGTAACTCTCCTGCCATTATTTGCTCTTCCAAAATACACATCTTCTACCTGATATTTAATAATCTAGTAACTGAACTAAAATGTCATGACTTGGACATTCAAGGGGACCTCCAGTTAAACATGACAAACACTTCTGCTTCTGTCTGAAGCTCCTCTAAAATAACACTCAAAGGAATGGGAAATAACAGTAAAAGGAGAGATAACTCAAGAACTCAGAGAAGAGACAACACTCCAAAGCTAGAAAATATGTCCAGCTAATTCTGCAGACTGAAAAAGCTGAAAATTCTGCCAACAGTGAAGGAGGCCCAGAAGTGTAAAACTTCAAACTGAAGAACTACAGAAAGGCTCAGGCTGAAAGAGAGTAAACTGAGTTGAAAACAGAAAACTGAGAAACCGTGTTGAAAACAATCACAATGGAAACGAGGCATTGAGAGTCTATAACAGCCCCCATAGTTCTCCTCAACTTGAGAATACTAAAATGCCAGCAGATGCAGGGCTAAGCTGTGTCCTCGAGAGAGAAGCTGAGTGCTTTTCAGAGCATTACTCCAAACTACGAACCATGACATTTCAAACAATTATCACAGAGATAAATAATACACTCACAAAGCAATCTGGAAGAAAAACAGAGACAAGGTATGAAGAAAATAAAAGCTATTACATAAGACATAAAAGAATAAGACACTATTTTTAAAAGTTCAGAAATTGAAATGGACTTCTAAGATATGAAGTCTAACATTTGAATGAGTTTTAGAAAGTAAGAACAAAGAAGAAAGGGGATAAAAATCAAAGAACATTAAAAATATTTTCCCAGAATGAAGAACATGAATTTTTAGATTGAAAAAACTCAGCAAGTATCCAGAACAAAAGATGAAAGGAACCCACAGGAAGGCACATCATTGTGAGATTTCAGATGACTGGGAACGAAGAGAAAATCCTAAAAGCTTCAAGGAAAAAAAAAAAATCATGTAAGATAAAACTGGAATGGCTTTAGTGGTAATACTGGAACAATCTCTTCAAAACAGAGAAAATTCTGAATTTCAACCTAGAATTCTTTACCCTAGCAAATACACAAACCAGGAGAATAAAGATGTTTTCAGAGATGCAAGCCTCAAAAAAAAAAAAGGATTCCAATGACCCTTTAAAGAAGGCTACTACAGAAAGCACATCTTCTTCAAAAGAGCCCAGGCTTAAGATCCCAAGAAAAACAATTCCCCAGGGAATGAGAATGCTGCTACGTGGTCCATGTTGTTACATCAACCAAGACAGATGTCCTTTTTAAGAAACACAAAATGCTGCTGTGAAAATTTACATGTGTGACCAGATAGCTGGTAAAAACTCATTAACAGAGCACAGGTTTGTTAAACGAAGGGAGCTCCACCATGATGATGCATATGAGCAGTTTTTAAATTTCAGCTTTAGGAAAATGGTTTTATTAAAGCCTGTCGGACACTCTAGGAGAGGCACACACATTCCCACTCACAGACCTCTTGATGAACCAGGGTGGTTCACAGGCAGGTAACATGGCTACATGGCAGGTAAGCACTGCTGCTACTGGATGGAAGAAATCCACCATCCTCCCCTGCCCCCCCCCCCTTTTTTTTTTTTTTTTGCATGACAGGGTCTCACTATGTTGTCCAGCTGGTCTCAAACTAGGGATTCTCCTCCTCTGTCTCCCGAGTGACTGGGAATACAGGTGTGCATTACCACACCCAGCTTACATCCCACTTTTTAGAGTTCATTAAAGATTTCATCCGTAAGGAGCCACATTAACAGAAATAGCTGTTACCTATGGAAAATGCTATACTGTATATAAAACTTGCTACCTCCTACTTCATAACTGAAAGTTTTTTTTCTTTTTTTTGCTTATTTTCCACTAACTTTAGAGTAGTTACCTAAGAAAAATTAAATGTGAGGATAAGTTTTTATTATTTTCACTCAAAGCACCACTCCTAGTAGCAGGACCTTTATTGGCTGACTTGGTTGTCTTCAGCTTCTATAGCAACAAAGTCATGTCTCTGATTCACTGCCAGAGTTACAATCACCTAAAGTTCTTTAAATGCTGCTGAAAATCAAATTATGCTCTAAAAATGGGTTTCTACCACTATGCCTAACTCCAAAAGTCTTATCAGAAGTTTGCTTATGAACAGTAAGAACAAATTCATGAAAAAAATTTAAAACCATACTTTTAAAAGAACATTTCATAGTCTAAATTAATACACATTATAAGAAAATATAAATACCCACTGCCAGGGCTCTTCTAAAACAGTGACTCCTAATTAGGTTTTCAGTACGATCTGCTTGTTCTATGTATGGACATTATTCTAAATCTCTAATTCAATATCCACCTTTTTTCCACAAGGGCCCTAAATCATTTTATCCCTTCCTATCAGCAGTGTAAGATTTCTTATGAAAATCAAAGTTAACATCCACATAAAACTATCTGTCTACAACAGGAAACATTAGTTTAGACCTGGATGGGTGTGACTATCAGGGTAAGCAAGGCAAAGGGTGGTAACTTACTTCACCAAATGCAAGAACCCAGTACTTTTTGCACCTTGTATTCATGCTGTAAAGAACTCAATCTGTTATTCCTACTCTCACCAAGGACATCCCTGGCACCTCTGTGTTCTGGAGTTCCAGCAACACTCATTATCACCTCTCCACCCTCCCTCAACCTTTCACCAGAAAGAAAATGTACACGTACCTTAAAATCTGTATTATTGATATATTCAAATACCAAAGCTGGTGTCTTTGACTGTAAGAGAGAATATTGATGCTTTTTAGGAATTCAGACAGTAATGAACTTATTTTTGCCACAGCGGTTCATTCCTAAATTCCATTTAAAATGAAAAGGGATTCACTCATCAAGGATGGTCTGTTAAAAAATATTTTCTTAAATTTTTGTGATGTCTGGATTTTGCTTCAAAATGAAGGTGGGATGTGGGAGAAGTGGGTATAAGATGAAATAACGTTGGCCACCCTTAACTCAAGTTGGGTGATGTGTGCAGGAGGGTCATGATGTTATTCACTTTACTTTTGTAAATGATTGAAAACTTTTCATAATAAAAAAGGAAGGTGTTTTCTGAACAACCCACCGTCGGCCTATCAGCAATGCAAGACTGACCAACCTGTCAATGATTTTATGAAGATTTACACTCTGCAATATTTCAATTTGCCAACTACAATAGGGGTGACACATTTCATCTATGTTTAGCAAGCAAGATGTACTTGACAGAATTTTCATAGGTCTTGGTAAACTATTACAGGTCTTTTCAGGATCCAAAAAAGAAAATGCAATTATCTGTGAAACTATCAATAAGTTACCTTGTGAAATTACTGCCTCAGAGACCATTGAAGAGTTATCTCACCTTAGAAGACAATGTTTCCAAAAAATCATATTTATTCAAAATTTAAAAGCACCATGATCTTTAATAAAATAAGTATAAAATGTTTACTACTTCCTTATGAAGTCCAGATTTTCAAATGTCAGAAGTAAAATAATGCTAATTGGCAGTAATAAATTTTCAAAATTGTGAGAAAAGCAGAGGCTAAAAGGGTTACAGAAACAACAGTGATAAAAAATCATCTTGGAACTCTTCATTACCGACATCATTTGCTTAAGGACTAGGTGAAAGTTACCTAGGACAGAGGACACAGTGCATGCATGCAGGTCTTTGCCAGGGCAATGTAGAGCTCAAGAAACAGCTGTGAACAAATGATTTTTCACTAAAGGTTTCACCAAGACCACCAGAACTCTCTATGGACTCTGGACTAAGTCTGGTTCTCTCAAACATAAGAGGATGAGGATTCCCTGTTGATTTTCATCTACTCCGATTTGTTTTATGTAGTAGTAAACCACACCTAACCCTTAATAAATTGCAAAAATAGTCAAGTAATACTGAATTCTGTTAATTTTTTAAAAAAGATGCTCCTGGCATATTATGAAATATCACTGACTCACATTTTAAAAAGTTCTAAAACCCATATTTTCTTGTATGTATCCTTTATAAATGGACATTTTTTTTTTTTAAAGAAGAGCTATTTCTTTGTCCTTTTTTTCCCTTTTAATATGTCCTTAGTTGTTGATGGACCTTTATTTATTCATTTATTTATATGGGGTGCTGAGAATCAAACCCAGTGCCTCATACACTAGGCAAGTGTTCTACCACTGAGCCACAACCCTAGTCCCCCAACACTCATTTTTAATGTAGGCCATTTTCAAACATTAGGCAGCCTTTATTAAGTCTTTATTAAATTGGTCTGAACTTAGCAGGCTGGGATATATGTACATACATGCAAAAAAATTATTTTTTTGGATATACTAGGAATCAAATCCAGGGTATCACAGATTCTAGCCAAGTGCTCTACCACTGAGCTACATTCCCAGTCCTTAAATTTTTCTTTCTTCTTTTTTTTTTTTTTGAGACTGTGTAAGTTGCCTGGGTAGGCCTCAAATCTGTGACTCTTCTGCCTCAGCCTCAGCCTTCCAAGGCTCTGGGATTATAGGCATGCAACACCATACCCAGCAGGATGGAATATATTTTGAATGACAATCAGACACATTTTGGCATACAACCATCTGTTCTTGGACTTTGCAGGGTCCACAAGAAAAAAGCCTTTCCTTACTCATTAACAATACTGTGTAATCTTGGGTAGATTATTTAACTTCTGCCGACTTTTGTTTTTTCACTGTATAATGTGGACAATAACAGCACCAAACTCTCTGGACTGTTGGAGGATTAAGTGATGCAATATAGTTTAAACCCTCTGAATAATGCCTGGCCTGCAATAAACACTCAGTACCTACTAGCTACTACACCATGGGGGTGTCTTTAGCACAGAAGCAAAGACCTATTTCTTAAAAAAACAAACAGAAAACTATCATGGAGCAAAATGAAAATTGGAGTAGAGAAGATAGAGATGAGAAATGGTATAAAAGTATGTGTGTGTGTTGGGGACAGGGGAGGTATCTCTTAAGGTTAAGTTACTCTCAGGTGAAAAAACAAAATTAAACAGCTTGTCTAAAATAGCTAAAATTGAAAGCATTTTAACAAAACTATTTTAGTTGTTAAAATTTTCTTTTTAGTTGTATCTACACATATGATGTGAGTCCTAATGGTGGATGTGGAATTGAAGACCAGCATGAGAAACAGCAGGCTTCTTAACCTCAAGGGGTTGGTAGGCTGTGACCTGCTTAACTCTACATGTCAGGAGCCCACATGGAGATACTCCAGTATTTCCTTATATAAATCCAGATTTTCAAATGTCAGGCTTACTAAGTGAGGTAAAATAATGCAAAGTGGCAGTAACAAGCTTTCAAAGACAGGACAAAAGCAGAAGCTTAGAGGAGATACAAACATTTGTGGGCTAAATCAAAATAATGAGATAACAACATGGGACCAGGGTTTTTCTTCATACCCTTTCAGATTCTGCAAAAGTAGTGGTGGCTACCTTATCATTGGGCCATCATGATTTTTGTTTGGTGTTCAAAACCATTCAGTAGTAAACACACACTGTGCATCATTACTTGAAGCTCTGTGTGTTCAACAACCCTCCACCCTTCAGACCATGACACACTCCTCAGCCATCAGGCACTTACCACAGGGTCCTTTACAGTATCAATCAGCTTAATGATATTTGTTCCACCACGAAGGTTCTCCAGAATCTTAACCTCACGTTTTATCTTCTTTTTCTTCACTGGCTTAAATACACAAGAGTAATCAGAAGTAAGACTCCTTTTGAAGTTAATATAATAAATACAACTTTAAAACAATGTAAGTTAATCACATGGTTCATCTTATGTACTAGGCTGTGTTGAACAGCATGCCTGAATCAGAAGAGAAAACTGAGACAAAATGGGGTTGCCCACAAGAAACTTTAATGTTAAGTTAAATAATTTACAGGCTCGTATAATTTATGTGTCAAGATCTTTAAGTAGTTACATCAAGGGCACTTAAAATTTTTGAACACCCATGTCACACTTCAAAAAATAAGATGTTTACTAGATAACTGCCAAATAGAAAATTTGAAGCTCTGAACAGCTGTGTATCAGGATTGACAAATGGAAAAACTGAAACAAAATGGTGCTCTTCCAATGAGTTACATGTCATTTTGTATTCCAGGAATGAGGACCAGTTCATTGACATCAAGTTACAAACTTGATTCCCAGCTGCTGGCTCCTATTTCCTGTTGCCACTCCCATTTCCTTAATATGTAGAATCTGAAATCAGCACAGAGCCAGTAACATTTCCCAGCAGATCCCGTTCCTAAAGAGAGATGTTGGATCAGCAAAGGAGAAAACTGATTGGATAAGCAGTGATTGAAGACTTCTGCTATCTGCTAAGCTATCAAATTGCTAGATAGTAAAATCAAACACTTTAATTAGAAATACTCTCATTACACACACCATTTCCTGTCTTAAATGGGCCAAAGAATTTGAAGACTAAAAGCAGTTCTGAAAAAATAAGTGTATCACATTCAAGTAAGCTTTATAAGGCACTTAGAACAGTGATTGGCACATAGTAAGCACTCCATAAATGTTAGCATTATTATTTTCAAATTATTAGGTAGTAATAAATCCTCACAAAACCTCTGTTCAGTAGTACAGTCAGCAGAGTGGCGCTATCTGCCCAAGGTCGCAGCTAAGAGTAGAGAGGAGCCAGGAATCAAATCTGGGCATTCTGACTCTGTTTGCCAGTCGTCTTCCATGCTGTGCTTTTTGTTCTCAAGCATGGCTGAGGGGAAAAATCTCAACTAAGGAAAAGGAGCTTTATATCACTGAAACACTGTAACAATGGCATAGGTAACTGGCAGCCAGTGGGTATGAAATGATAAAACAAGAACTAAAAAGCCTGTTGCAGGGGTTGGGGGAACAGTAACACATCCATGTTCCAGACCACCATCTTTTTTTTTTTGTTTTGTTTTTGGTACCAAGACTTGAATCCAGGGGTACTGGTTCATTGAGCCATATCCCCAGTCCTTTAAAAAAAAATTTTTTTTTGAGACAGGGTCTTGCTAAGTTGCTGAAAAGACCATCATCTTTTGTTGGGCCCTGAGATACAGCTCTGAACAATTAACAAAACAGGAAAGGAGAAGACTGTGACACAGAGCACCTGCACTCCAGCTGCATCCTTGCCAGTCAGCAGTCAATGACAATGTCACTCTCCACTTTTCCAGCGTTCCCAGTACAGCAGGTCTGGCTGCTGTGTCTCTTCTCCATCTCCACTTAGGAACCTTATTCCTTAGACTCCTTTTCATAATTAGGAACCTCCTTGTTTTTGGAAACTGAAGTACCATACAATTTGATTTAAAACAAAAACAAAACCAGCCAGGGAAGTACATACTACAAAATAATTACATACTGTAAGCTTCAAAAATGTCAATGTTAGGATATGAACTGAGCAACTATTTCCAGATATGAAAGATAGGACAGATGAATGTAACACATGATCTGAGACTTTGTTATAAAGAACATTTATAGGCATAACTGCAAATGTTAATGAAGGCTACAGATTAGTTAGAAGCACTGAATTAATGTTAACTTCTGATTTTTGAACATGGAAGCCTGGGTAAGAAATTGCCCTTATTTTTTAAAGAAATACACACTGAAGTAGTTAGGAATGGCTACAATTTATTCTCAAGACTTCAGAAAAACTACATAAATATATATATATACACACACACATATGTGCAAATATATGCATATACATGGTATGCATATGAAGAGAAAAGGATAAAACTAATATTTGAGAAACTGAAAGATATATGGGAATTCTTGCAACTTTTCTGAAATTCTAAAATTATGTCATGAAGTTAAAGGAAAAATAAAAGTTGGCTATCTTGTATGTATACAGCCAACACTATCCATGTACTGAATAACTTTCAATGTGAGAAAATTCTAAAGTTGTCATCCAGAACTGGAAAGCAGTTCCACATATGTGAGAATGGTAATAAAGGGGAAAAGAGACCCACAGCCAGAGCCTATTTACAACAAGCAACCTCCTCTTCTACTAAGAGCATCCTTAACTCTTCACAGGGGTAATCCACCAAATAAGTTGTCTTTATGATGCTGGCCCACATAAAGCCTTCCACTGCTCTCCTGTTACTCAGCTACAGGTCAGGAAGGTACATTGTTTCTGGACAACCAGGTTAAGATCAAGCTGTCCTTCAACACATCCATAGGCAACTCACATAGCAACTGAAGCACATTTTGTTGCCCAAATGTCACTGGTCCAACAACTACCCAAATTAGAGACTGAGAATGGCAGGGCAATTCTAAAGGGGCACATTTGAGTCTAGTAGCAGAGTTCTCATATGCTGACAAAAGACGACAATTACACAAAGGAAAGTGACCTGCAGCCCAGGACACTCCCCTCTAACCCATCAAGAGCTCTCTTTAGCCTCAGTTTGTTCCTCCAAACCTGAGAAAGTCAGAATGAAAGTGACCATTTTAATTCTATAAATGGAATCAGAGAGAGAGTCAGAATTTATGAGGGAGGTTCATTAACACCCTAAAAAGAAGATAAACTACTGTAAGTTTCACAGAAATAAAAATGCTTTGAATCCCCTGTCTAGAGTTTACACCCATTCACTACTAGTCACACAAAATGCAGAAAACACATAATTTCCAAAAAGATCTCATAATTTCATCTTGTATGCAATACAAAAAAACTGTCATCTACGGTTCATTTATTTCATTTCAGAGAATACCTGTTGAAAGGATTCAAACTGAATTAGCATAGCTATTTTCCAAACCCCTCTTTTTTTTTTTTTTTTTTAAACTCAAAGTCCAGCCAGGTGCACTGGTGCACACCTGTAATCCCAGCAGCTCAGAAGGCTAAGGCAGGAGGATCTCAAGTTCAAAGTCAGCCTTAGCATCTCAGCAAGGCCCTGTCTCAAAACAAAAAAAGGCCTGGGGATGTGGCTCAGTGGTTAATAAACACTCTTGGGTTCAATCCCTGGTACCATAAAACAAAAACACAAGCAAAACAAAAAACCTCAAAGTCCATTAAAGCAGTAAAAAGTTAAAAAGAGAAATTGGTTAATCAAGTTTCAAAAAGAACTTTTTTTTTTTGTATGTACAAGAGATTGAACCCAGAGCACTTAACTGCTAAGTCACATCCCCAGCCTTTTTAAAAATTTTGAGGCAGGGTCTCACTAAGTTGCTTTGGGTCTTGCTAAGTTGCTGAGGCTGGCTTTGAACTCGTGATCCTCCTATCTCAGCCTCCTGAGTCACTGGGATTACAGGCATGCACCACTGCATGGCACTTTTTTTCTTTCTTTTTAGTACCAGGTATTGAACCCAGAGGCACTGAACCACTGAGTCACATCCCTAATCCTTTTTCATATTTTATTTTGAGACAGGATCTCACTAAATTGCTGAGGCTGGTTTCGAATTTGCAATCCTCCTGCCTCAGTCTCCTGAGGAGTCGCTGGAATCATAAGCATGCTCCACCCCAACTGGCTTTTCTTTTTCTTCTAAGACCAGATTTGAGAAGGATTTCAATTACTAACATTTAATTGTAATTCAACCTGCAAACTTACATCTACCAGAAAGGTACAAGGATTATGACCTCAATAAATTCCAAATATTAGCAGGCAAAGTCCCATTTAAATTTATTTCCTGGATTGATAAATTCAAGACAGGAAAAAATAACCCATAACTTCCAAATCTGGGGTTACTTATTCCACTATCAAACCAAGGAAGGCCCCACTAAGATATTAATTTTATCACCTGCATCAAACAATTACCATTGGTAATGGCTGCCAAGATTGAAGAACGATGAAGTAAGGAACAAAATTCAGCTTGGATAATGGCATTTGTTTTATTCCTTGGTAGCATCTCTGAAACCCACTGCACCTAACCTAAATATAAATATCATCTGAGCAATCTTACTTAAAGCAACTTCTCCTCTATTCTTTCAACTCTCATCATTATCATTACCAATTCCTTGAGGGTAACTAGTCTCAGGATTAAAAAATATTTTTTGTTAATCTAATAACGAAAGGCATAAAATCAAATGACAATGAGATATCATCTCATACCATTAGGATGGCTACTATAAAAATCAGAAAGTAACAACTGTTGGTGAGGATATGGAGAAAATAGGAGCCTTTGTACAATGCCGTTGGGAAGGAAGAGCCACTGAGGAAAATTCCTTAAGAAATTAAAAATAGAATTACCTTCGGATCCAGCAATTCCAAAAGTGGTATTCATAACCCATGTTCAAAGCAGCATTATTCATAATGGCTAAAATGCAGAAGTAACCCAAGTGTCTGCTGATGGCTGAACAGATAAAGAAAATACGATATATACATACAATGGGATATTATTCAGCCTTAAAAAGGAAAGACCTTCTGACATGTGCTACAGCATGGATGAACTTGAGGACATCATGCTAAGTGAAATAAGCCAGCCACAAAAAGACACTTAATGATTCCACTTACACGAAGCACTCAGGATACTCAAAATCATAGAGACCAAAAGTAGGAATGGTGGTTGTAGGAGATGGGAAAAAGGAGGACTGGGCAGTTAATGTTGAGTGAACAGTTTCAGTTTTACAAGATGAAAAGAGTTCTGCAGACGGTGGTGGTGATGGTTGTACATAATATGAATGCATTTAATGGCACCCAAGTGTATGCTTAAAATGGGTATGATGGATATGTACATTCTATATGCATTTTCCCCCAATCAAAATATTGGGGGGGGGAATGAAAGGCAAATTATTCTCATCAAGGGGATGTTACAACCCTCTACTATTGTTTCTGCCTCTAAAACCATTCACTTGGTCCAAGTGTAATGCTGTTATTTCAACCATACTGTACTGCTCTCAGTGCCAGGCACTGTCTTTAGGAAATTCAATCCTCTAGCAAGAGTACTGTTCAACAGTTTTTTTCAGAGGACACTTAGGCACAAAGAATTTAAGTTGTTCAACGTCACAAGAGTTTCCAAGTGTTCCACCTGACATCTGAGTTCAGGCACTCTACTTCCTGGGCAGATTCTCAGAAAAGAAAAATATTTTGTGGATTATTAAAACACTATCATCTACCTACTCATTTATCTATATTTCATATAATTCTCCTTTCTTACAGATGAGAAAACAAAGGGCATAAATGAAGAAACTAGTTCTCCAAGTCTTTCCACCTTCCTTGTATAACATGTCCTATTCTATACCATCCAGATTATGAGATGACAGATCCTGAAATTAGACTCTTAAAAACCATCCAGAGACTGCTCCACACAGGGAATGGATACCTTTTATCAGGATATTCTTTTCACACATACTCATTTTCAAATAAGCTCTAATATATTATAAGGACAAAACTACAAGCCCAAAAATCTGGCAAGTGATCATGATGAGACTTGGAGAAACTGAATGGGTTAAAAAGTATAAAAACATTGCTTATTGAGGCTTCAAATGAAGACAGTAAAGCAGCATTTCCTTTACAGCATTCTGTTGCTGGGGATGCTAACCAGAGACACACTGCCTACAACTCTCTGGGTTTGCATCTATCCCACACTTCAACTAGCAACCCACCAAAGTCAAATACTTCCTTTCAGAAAAATAACTCCAAAAATCATTAGAGATAATTTCATTTGATTTTAGTGAGTATTCCTCAATCCTTCCAGTATAGTTTGGTACATTGAGAAGTCAAATATTCAGCAAATGTTCTGAGTTAATCACATCCACCAAGACTAAACGACAGGTACGCAGAGTTCTACACCAAGGGTCTCGACCCACCAACCACGCAACTTTGAGCACATCACATCCTTTCTCTGGGTTCTAGTTTATCTATAAAAAAAGACTTGGGTTCTAATGGTTTATTAAACTCCTACACCCTGTAACTGTTTGACAAAGGATAACTACACTTTCCATGTGAAATTCATTTTAATCTCAATATTAGGAACAGCACTGAATAGTTCACACACAATTTTTAATATTATTAACATTTTAATCATACTGTTTTAACTATTTTGATACCATGAGACATCTGTGAAAACTAGAACTCAAAAAATGCAAATAACACTAATGCATTGCTTTAGGAAGATATCTTGCACACATGCCCAAACGAAGGGTAAAAATCCTACCCCTGAAGAAAGCAATCTATCAACATGGAGAAAACATCATTTTGATATAACATAAAGACTGCCAGTCACCGTAAAGTTACTAACAAGGATCTACATCAATGCTATCTCCTGACAACACAAAATTTTTAAGAATTTGCAAATACAATAAACATGCTTAAAAAACATCTTAATCCACCATTCTCTGTTTTAAGTTCAAGATTTAATTTTTTGGGGGAAAAATGGATAGCCCAGCTGTTTATAAAATAATACCATTAACAGGAAGCCTTATACGGGAATTTTCATGTCATTGAAGTGCTGGTTCAAAAAGCTATATATTTGTATTTTAAAAATGGTGTTACTCTTGACTTCTATTCAGGAAATAGCAGTTTAATTTGAAAGATCCTAAGGACCCCAAGAAGTGCTACAATCCATACATACAGGCAGGACCCACAAAATGCTAAAATTCATCCAAAATGATTAAATGTCTTTATTTCTGTGTATAGCTTTCTAAGTGGTACGACAAAGGAACTGATGAACTGATTTTTCAGAATTAAAAGATGTAACTTTTGACACCTAAGTAGCTTTCTGCCCTGCTATATAATCTGTTACCATTTTTCCTCTTCTTTCTCTCTTTTTTCCTCAAAACAATCTCTTGTCAGAATATGCAAACTTTCTACTAATTGGGAAGTTTTAAGATTTTAGCCTCTGAATACCACGTGAGGAAAGGTGGTAATTTTCTTCACCAGTTCCTTAATTCATAAAACCTCTTAATAGCCCCAACACACTTTGATCAATAAAATACTTAAGACATCTTAGATGCAAATTAAATGAAATACAATTTCTCTGTGATCACTCAGAATCCAATCATTCTCATAACTGGAAAGATGGATGAAATGGTATTAACTGAAAAGACAGCCTGTCCTCAAAGAATGTATCCTGTCTCAGTTACTCCACGCCCTTTAATACATTAAGATCCTCCCTGCAGCTGAAATACAGCATGGGTATATGAAAAGGAAGCCTTTGGGGCTGGGGATACAGCTCAGTTCGTAGAGTGCTTGCCTGTCAAGCACAAGGCCCTGGGTTCAAACCCCAGCATTGCAAAAAAAAAAAAAAAAAAAAAAAAAAAAAGGAAAGCCATTTCTATATTCCAAACTGAGGAGCTGATACTCTGCTAAAGACTTCATTTCCTATTACCAAACACCACAATGGTAGTTATTAGTCATAACTTATTTAAGTAAGGGAACATAACTTTAGATAAGGGAACAAAACTTCAGATAAAAGACTGGTCTTTCAGTCCGGTGCAGTGGTGCATGACTGCAGGAGGCTGAGGCAGGAGGATCACAAGTCCGAAGCCAGTCTCAGCAACTAAGTGAGACCCTATCTCAAAATAAAAAATAAAAAGGGCTGGAGATGTAGCTCAGTGATAAAGCACCCCTAAATTCAATCCCTGGTACCAAAACAAAAACAACAGCAACAACAAAAACCATGGGGGTGGGGCAGGGGGGACACTAGGGATGTAGTTCAGTGATAAAGTACTTGCCCAGCATATGGAAGGTCCTGGATTCAATCCCTAGCACTGAAAAAGCTAGAAAGAAAAAGATCCTACAATCCAACACTGAAATGAGCAATAAGACACATGAAAAAATAGGAAAACTGGAGTTCTGGTCAAGAGGACTTTCAATGTAATGATGTCAGGGAGGTTTCTTTGTGCCTGGGTCTCCCATTTATAAAAATAATATGTAGCAGTTTCTATACTACGTTCCCTAAACATGGTAAGAATCTTTAGAGCACAGGAAAATGTGTCTAGCAACCGTGCCTATGAAGTTCTTTACAAGGATGACTGAAGACCAATGTGATGCTTTCCTAAATGAACACACTGTATTTAAACATACACCTTAATGCTGTTCCTTTCAACAAAGTCCACAGGAAACTGCACACTTATTTTTAAAATGCTGCCATTGCACAAAAGTTTAGGCATTTTTCTAGAATTGCTTTATTCATTCTTCTGAATGTACAGCAGTGGGAAGAGGATACTCCTAACTTCAATTCTTGTTTGCTCATGATAGGAAGCAGCTTATATTAGGAACATTTATGCTTAAGTACATAAGGGAATCAAATCCTTGGACAATGTAGCTAAAGGAAACATTCTTTACATATTTGTTTTAAACATGCGTGCACACACAAAACACACACACAACTCGAGACCTTACAGGTACAACTCATAATCAGAGGGGAGGGGAGTCAAACTGTGTACCTTCAACATCATTTTCCCACTTTTCATCACCAATGTTTCTGACAGCACAGGTTAACTTCAATTATCCCTCTGTACTGCATTTCTGCTCCTCTGTCACTAAACTTGGATGGTGCCCAGTGATGGCACTGGTGATTTACAGAGTGCATAAACCAGACCCCTCTTATTATACAGCTGCCCCAACACACAAGAGTAGCTTTTCAATCCCATATTCTTACTCTACAAAACCTCTCAAAATGGTCACGGTGGAAATCATGCACATGTAAAAGCACTCTTTGGTCTTCTCTATCTTTCACTAAATGACACGTGTGCATGTCAAATGATCTGGCAAAAATGAGGCCCCACCACGGATTCTAAGTATTACTTTTTAGTATACCCTATAAAACATTATCAAACCTGAACAATCAGTTACCTGAAGGAAAGCTGACCTAATTCTTCATGCTTATTAAGATCATGTCTTCATCTGAGAGATAACAAAAGCCATTCATTATCAAACTGCTAAACCAGACATTAAGACAGTTTTTGTTCCAATTACCATTTTAGTGATTAGAAATGCACTCTTCAGTTGCTCCAAATTTTACTTTTACTAGCTGATAAGAAACAACGGTTCACTGGCTTCCTAAACAAGGTTTCTCCTGCACTAATGGCTGACTCTATCCATCCCACCTGAAACTTTATTGCCAAAGAAGACGAGATAAGTGATAATCCACTGAGGGAGTCTTTTTCCATTTGGACTTCAAACTTATCTGTGAAAAACTCCAGTTTTTTACAACTTTTTTTCTGGAATAACTCAGAGCACCAAAAGTAACAAACACAATGATCACAGAGCCTTTGGGTGGATGGAAATCTCCATTAAAAGACTTTCTTTCCTCTGAATACCTATTTATTCTGTGACAAATGGAACCCTTTTGGAATTTTCGTTTTGGGAATCCCTAATTTATACTTCAGAACAAGGATGTTCCTGAATTAACATGCTCAGATTTGAGAACAGTCTGCATATTTTCTCAGAAGTTCACAGGAAAATGGGATGGGAGGAGAAAAGGAGGTACATCCGACAAAAGATACATAAAATAATGGCTTGCACTGCTCATTCTAGAATGTGGCAGGAGCAGCTATGTCCTTTTGACCTGAGGAAAAAAATATTTGCAATGCCACTCATAGGACACTCACCTTGAGAATTTTTACAACCACTCTCTCATTGTTGGTGATGTTAATGGCCTCAAATACTTCACTATACTTCCCCCGACCAAGTTTCCGAACCAGTTGGTAATCATCTTGATTACTGTGAAAGGCAAGAGACACAAATAAATGCCAGGACTGGGGATTAACCAAACCTAAACCCACTATACACCCAGTATAGGTCGTTCCCACTAATCAAACATTTGGAAGTGTCCATACATCATCACACCATACTCATTCTCTAAATGAAAGCCGTGGCATAAACCTGGCTCCCTTCACTCTGCAGAGCTCCCAACCTAACTGACCCTTCCAAGAGAGGAGATGGGGGCAGGAAGGCAGGACTCTGAGCCAATCTAGGGGGTCTAGCAAAGCATCCACCCTGGAGGCCCGAAGGGTGACCCCTCTACCCGGGGCTCCATCAGCACCTGCCTATTCCACACCCTTAAGGCAGACAGTGCCTGCTTGGAGAATCTGGACGTCTTTAAAAATTTTCCTCCCACCCAGCCTCATTTCAGAAAACCAAAAAGGCAGCGAATTTTAATAGCTCAAGAGGACAGCTGTTGACTTCCCACCCCAATAGAAACCCAAAAGTGTGAGGAGGAGGAAGAGCCGCTCACTCTCTCCCAGGGTCTGGTCCCTGGACCCTACACCTCTCGACCCCCCGCACCCTACCACCCAAGCAAAAACAAAAAATAGAAGAAGAAGAAGAAATAAAAAAAAAAAAAAAAAAGGCATTCTCTGGGGACGAGCGGTGTGCAACGCCGGGATACAGGGGTGGGGAGGTGGGCAGGGAAGAGGAAGACGAGGACATGTGCGAGAGGGGGGCCTGTGCCTCCCACCCCAGACCCGAGGCGGCGCCGGCCCACCGAGGGGCCGGCAGAGAGGCGGATCCCCGGGGTTCGAGTGCGGTTTGCGCGGGGGGCGGGGGGCTGGGGGGCGGCGGCGGCTTTACCCCCAGCTCGGGACGTGAGCCTCGTAGTCCCAGTACTCGCGGCTCCTCAGGCTGTTCACCTCGGCGTAGACCCGGGCCCTACTGCCCGCGGCCGGGCCGGGCATGGCGGGCGGGACCGGGGGGCGCCGCGGGGCGCAGAGGGCGGCGGCGCGGCGGGGGGCGCGGGGCGGCGGGCGCAGGAGGCGGCGGGCCGCGGGGCGCCGGAGGAGGAGGAGGAGCGCGGCGGCGGGCGGCCGCGCCAGGCCGGGCCCGCGGGGGCGGGCGAGCGGGCAGGGGGCGCGGGGGGCGCCGGCCGAGCCGGCCGGGCCCTGGAGCTGCCGGCGGGGCGGCGGGGCGGGCGGCGCTCGCGCTCCGCGGCGGCCTCCGCTCGGCTCGCGGCCCCAGGAGGCGGCGGCGGCGGCGGCGGCACCGGCAGGGGCAGCCACCGGCCGGGAAAGGGGCAGCGGCGGCGGCGGCGGCGGAGAAGAAGGAGGAGGAGGAGGAGGCGGAGGAAACCCGGAAAAGGGGCCGCGCTCACTAGGAGCGGCCGCCGCCCAGCCCGGGGCCGCCCAGGCTCACAGCGCCCCCTGCAGCGCGGGGGGACCCGCAGGGCGGCGCCGGCCCCGCCCCCGGCCCGCCCGGCTGCCGGAGCCCCAGCCGAGCCGAACCCCAGCCCCCGCCGGCCGGGTGGCCTGCCGCTCGCCCCGGCGACCCCCAGCCGCAGGCCGCGGCCCCGGAGCCGTCCCGCTCGAGTCGCGGCCCTTTCAGGACCGTCCGGAGACGCCCACCCACGCCCTGCGCCTCTGGTCACCCAGAGTTCACCCCGCAAGACCTCCCATACCCACCCTGTGCTGACCCGCCCGTCACCCAGCTGTTCTCATCAAATCCCTCCCCAGTGTCTCATAACTCAGAAACTCCCCCACTTCAAAATTTCTCCTTCCCTCTGCCTTCCCCTCTGGACCCTGCCCTGTCCCCCACAGATCCCTCAACCCCAGGACTTCCCATTCTGTCTTCATCCAGAGTCTGCCTTCTCCTACACCTTCCCCCCAAATTCTCTTCCAGAGCCTTTCTTCAAATTCCTTTACAGAGCCTTCCCTGAGAACCTTCCGAATGTCCTCTTGGGTCATTTGGTTAAACTGGAGTGGGTCAGGTTGCTCCACTATTAAGTTACTATTTTTCCCTTTGTAACTAAGAAGTAATATGTAGGGAGATACTTTGAGACTCCGTAAAAATCATTTTTTTCTTTTCCTCTTGCTCTCTCTCTCACTTTTTTTCTTTTTTGTTTTTGTTTGGGAGGAATGGCCAGTCCAGCCTGCAGGGACAGACTAGGGGTTAGGGATGGCTGAGGGTGGGGTGGCTGTTGCCTTCTGGCTCTGAACAGTCTCCTCACCTTCTTCTTCTGGGCCTTGCTTTTGTCTTGCTTTCCCATCCAGGGTCTTTTAGAACAGAACCTCCTCTCCCAGCCCAGGTTGCTCTGACTCCAGTGCTTTTTCCTCATTCTGTTTTCTAGATGAGACCTTGCTCCCTGCCCCTTCATGTGGTTCAGAGCAAAGACTTATAAGCTGTGACCTTGTGCTGCAAGATTTTATAGCACAAAGCCAGTAATGGCATCTACTTCACAGGGCAGTGTAAAGAATGAAAAAGGTAAAATGATGCAAAACACAACAGTGTTCAATATTAAGATACTAAGTGTCTGTGCTATTATCATCAGACGGGGCCTTTCTCCATTGGCTTTTGCCTCCCCAAGGAGTTGAGTTCCTTTCACCTTCCAAGCTTGGCCAGGGGACACTTCCACCTTCCCAAGGCCTACTCCTTTTTCCTTTTCAAGTTTCACCTTAAAGGTAAAAACAGCATGAGAAGAGGACTGGATGTGGAGGCCATGGCCAGAGGCCTTCAGTGAGTACAGTGCTGTCCCCAAGATGGGGACATAGGGGAACCTGGAAGTTCCCTAACCACTGAGCAGACTTATCATTGGTAAAGAACCAACTGACCCCTCTGATGTGCTGCACTGAGAAGAGACACTTCAGCCTTGTGGTATTCCTGCCAAAAGTCGTCAGCCTGAATCTAATCAGGAGGACACAATCAGACACATCCAAATTGGGGGAACATTTGACAAAACCACCATCCTATATTCTTCAAAAATATCAGTACACAATAGAAAACAAACCAAACCCCAATTAAAGGAAACTAAGAGACTAAGTGAAGCATATGATTCTGGATTCAATTCTGGATTTTAAAAGGGTGGAAGAAACAGGGAGGGGAAGAAAGAATATAGCAAACTGAAGGACATTATTGGGGGAATTTGGATATAGGACATATATTGCATAATAGTGTCATATCAATGTTAAATTTTGTGGGTGTGATCACTGCACTGTGGTTCTGCAGGAGAACTCCTTGGTTTTAGGAATTACATCCCAAGTGCTTAGGGATGAAATATCATAATATCTGCAATTTATTCTCATATGGTCTCCAGGAAAACTTGGGTTCCTGAGAGCAAAAGCACTCGAGGGAAGGTGGGGCCATTGGGGCAAAGGTTGACAGTGAATGTAATTAAAGGGCACGAGAGATCACAACTTTTTGGTGGGTTTGAAAATTTTCAAAATAAAAACTGGAAGAAAACAAAGCCTTTATGGTCTAAATGGACTTTGTAATTAAATTCCTAAACCTGCCAACTTCCCTAAATAGCTTACACACTAGAGGACACAAGCGTTCTCAAAATCTTAATGCTACTTTAGAAATTTTCCCCCCAAGTTCCTATCAACTAGTTTAGATCAGAGATTCTTAAACAAGCTTTCTGGGTTCCAGGAACCCAACACTGTGAGCAAAATTTGTGGGTCAGGGTGTGTGTGTGTGTGTGTGTGTGTGTGTGTTCTTTCCTCAGCATACATCAGATTCTTAAAGGAGGCCATGACCCAAAAATGATTCTAAACCATTGATCTGACTACTATGTCCAACCCCAGCCGGGGCCCAATTCTTCACCTCCACCCTTGCCCACCTCTGACCCCACCCACCCTCCCTGCTCCTTCGTGTCATCCTTCGTCACCTAACCCACACCCATCTCACGTAACCTGCTCCCACACCTGCGGGATGCCTGAGGATTCACCCACACACCACTCTGGTGCAACACACTCCAGATGCAGCTGACACTTGTCCTGAAATCTGCAGTCAGTTCTCCCACAACCAAGTGGAATATGTTTTTATGGTTTGTTGGTAGGGAGGTTGGGTACCCCACAGAATGGGCAGGAACCCACTGCCTCTCCTTGCTGCCTGCTTGCCATGTAGCTGGCATGGCATGAGTTAATGTGGGCAATTAAATGGTGCCAGTGCATCCTAAACTGAAGGAGTTCCACTTGGATATATGAAGGGTCAAGTGGGTGGCTCTGCAAGGTGGGTGACAGGCTGGGAAACCAGTATTGACTGCCTCAGTTACTCCACATGTGCCATTTGGGGGCGAGTGTAATTCAGGGTTCCATAGGGAGAACAAGAAAGGGCATCTTGGACCAAAAAGCACAATTTCCTACTAACTCCCACTATGTCTCCAAATTCAATCCAACACTAAAATTCTCTCCAAAGCAAACACATTTTGGAGACCTCAGAAGACTACCATCTATCTTGACAAGGCCTATTTCCAAAGCATTTGAGAGGCCTACAAGCTTTTCTCCTGTATTGCTGCTTCTTAAAAACCTATCCTTGGAGCTGGATGTGGTGGTGTGCACCTGTGGTTTCAGTTACTCAGGAGGCTGAGGCAGGAGGATCACTTGAGTCCAGGAGTTTGAGTTTGGCCATTGCAGTGAGAACTGATCTAAAAAACTAAAAAATCTAACCTCTGTTTGTGTGTGTGTGTGTGTGTGTGTGTGTGTGTGTGTATGTGCGCGCGCGCGCTGGGGATTTGAACCCAGGCCCTTGTGCTTATAAGGCAAGCACTCTACCAACTGAGCTATATCACCAGCCCTAACCTTTGAAAAATTTTAACAAAGGATTTTTAGTAGTGATAACAATTCATATGTTCTCTATTACTGAACCCTGCAAAAACCTTACAAAGCTAAAACCATTGAATTTACACTTTAAATAGATGGATTGTGTGATGAAATTGTCGTAAAATCTGTGGGTTTGTAGCTGCTGTAAGGACCCCCTTTTATTGCAGTGAGGAGACTGAGACTCCAATGACAAGGATAACTTGAGGCAGAGTTTGCATTTAAACTCACAAAGTCTATTTCCTTCACCCCTTTCTGATTTAGTAATCCCCCAAAGGACCCAAGATGTACATAAAGAAAATCATTATCTATCATGGCAATGTAAAATAACTTACATTATCCCAAATGAGGGGACCTGTTAAATAGATTGTAATTGTGAGAAATTTTTAATAATGAGAAAAAATTTATGATATGAGATTTGTTTTGGCACTGGGGGTTGAATCTAGGGGTGCTTTACAATTGAGCTACATTCCCCAACCATTTTTATTTTTTATTTTGAGACAGGTTCTCAGTAAGTTGCTGAGGATCTCACTAAGTTGCTGAGACTGGCTTTGACCTTGTGATCCTTCTGCCTCAGCCTCCTGGGTCTCTGGGATTACAGGCAGGCACCACCACACCTGGCTATGATATAAGATTTGAATAATTTTTTTTTAAGTTGCACAGAATAATGGCTCCTACCTCCACCCTACTTCCTATTTGCCAGCTCCATGGAAAAAGAGACTTTGCAGATGTGATTAAGGATTTTGAGATGGAGAGATTATCCTGGATCATCCAATGTAATCATAAGGGTCCTTACAAGTGAAAGAAGGAGGTGAGACAGTCAGAGAAGTAGATGTGTTGATGGAAGTACTGATCATAAGGATGCAATTGCTGGCACTGAGGATGGAAGGGGGTCATGAGCCAAACAATGTGGGCAGCCTCTGCATGTTGGAAAAGCCAACGTAACAGATTTTCCCTAGAGCCTCCAGGAGGAACACATCCCTGCTGACACCTTCATCTGTCCAAAGAGACCATTTCAATTAAATCTGTGTGGTTTTAAACCACTAATTCTGTGACCATTTGTTATAGCAGCAATAATAAACTCATACATAGTTATTGATAAAGACTCTCTCCTTTGACCAAAATTTTAATCACGCTCCTAAGTCCTTTCTGTCTAGCCTGATCTTTAGCTTCCCAGTTCGTTCTTGCTGAATCCATTTTGAGCAAATATCCTGCTCAGTTGAGCATAAATTCTCCACTTTTGGTATTTGACTACTGGAAATCACCTCACCTGCCTTCAGCAAGAATTCTGTCAAGTCTGTTTGGCCAGAAGTTCCTGATTCTTGGTAGCTAGCTCCTTGGCTATACATCTTCATGTGTCCTTGTTGGAGTCAGAGTTGAGCCCACTTTCTCTCCCCAATACAGTGACCCCTGTACCTATCCCATACCCCCCTTTGAGTAAAGTCTGCCTTACAATCTCTAATAAGCATTGTGAATAACTATTTCTTTTAACATTAATACACATTTTTCAAAGAATTCAGAGAAAAACCAAACTTGCTCCTCGTTGCCTTTCATAGTCCCACAGTTTGGTGTGTATCCTTAGGGCACTTGACCACTGAGCCATGTCCCCAAACCTATTTTGTATTCTATCTAGAGACAGGGTCTCACTGAGTTGCTTAGGGCCTCGTTAAGTTGCTGAGGCTAGCTTTGAACTCACAATCCTCCTGCCTCAGCCTCCCGACCTGCTGGGATTACAGGCATGCACCACCAAGCCCAGTTCCTGTGCCTATTTCCAGGCCTTTTTCTATACAATAAGAATATATGATACAAGCTACATTCTTTTGCTTTGCTTTGCTCAGTTTCAAAGCAAAATACCCAATGTATAGCCAAATGTTTGATAAGTAAGATTGCGGGCACAGAACAAATGCATGAAATGAACTGGAAGGAAATACATTAAATGCTTTTCGGTCTCTGAATACTAAGATTTTACTTTTACAAGCAGGAAGGAAAAACAAAAACAAAAACAAAACCTCAAGTTTACAGGCTGTTGACAGATTCTAGCCTTTCCCCTCACAACTTGTGGGTTAATGAGGGCTTCTCAGCAGTTGGAAGTTGGTACAGGAGGAGTAAACTCTCTCTCTGTAATCCAGGGAGCCCTCAGGCAACACTGGCCTTTCAGGCAGATGAATAAAATGTGTTCATTAGAGCCCAGTGGACTGCACTCCACCCGGGTACGTTGCACACACATTCCTTAAGGATATCATTGTTGGATTCTTTATGCCTTCATCGTCCTTACAGTGTGACCCACTGTGTCCTCTATCCAGAGAATGTGCCTGAAGAGGCTGGAGAAGGGACACATCCTGGCCCAGGCAAGAGAGCCATAGAAACTGAAATTTTCTGCCAGTGCACCAGTGGGGACCCCTTTCATTCAGTCCATCTGGCTGGGCTTGGGAGCACATTTTTAGCATCTTCCCATAACCCTTCTATTCTCCAAAGCTCATGAACTTGAACTCTTCTCTACTATCAGGGAAATATAAAGTCATTCAGACTAACATGCAAGTGCAAGTTGAACATCCCTAATCAAAAAAATTGAATTCCTGAATTCCCCAAAATCCAAAAGCTTTAGAGTGCCAACAAGATGCCACAAATGGAAAATGCCACATCTGACTTCATGTTTTGGGTCACAGTCAAAACGCAGGCTGGCTAATTACCTTCAGACCACATGCATGCTATGGCACGTGTGAAACATGAATGGATTTTGTGTTTAGATTCGAGAGCTATCTCCAAGATACTTCATTACGTCTATGAAAATATTTCAAAGTCTTAACAACATCCAAAATATTTCAGTCCAATTTTGGACAAGGGAAGCTCAGCTTGTAAAAGTGATCTCAAAGGGATTTGCATTTTAAACAGGGTCAGGACTAAGGTATCTAGGAGATGTATCATTGGTCCTGCAAGGGAGTATTTTGGAGCGTAGTCCTTCCCTAGGGGACACACCCACTCCACTTGGTGGGGATGAGCATTTGGAGGAGTGGGCTGAACTCTGCAGGAGCAGACACCTGTACCCTGGCAAAGCCAGGGTCCCTCTTCCTACCAAACAGCTCTTCCTTACATTCTCTTGGCCCAACCAAACTGCCTAGAATCACCATCAACTCCCACATTCACCCATCACAAGGCCAACTGGCTTTCTCTTCAGATGGCTGCTCGCTTCTACCCTCTTGTCTGTGCCCACAGACTTTGCCCCAATTTAAGCCCATATCATCTCTGCTCTGTGGGCTTTCTATAGGGCCCTTTCTGGAATGATCTCTGCTCTTTCTGACCTGCCACATGCTAGCCCAGGGGTCCTTAAATGGGGTGGGTGGTCAGAACTTTGTAGGTTATAAACTTGTACAAAAAGTTTACATCATTATTGATTAACCTCTAGGTAAAATTTAGCATTTCTTCCCATTCTAAATGTAGTAAAACAAAACAAAACAAAACAAAACAAAACACAGAAGTAACAGCAGTACCAGTGACTTTGTGACTGTGGAGATCGCAGGTGGTTGCTTACCGTTGGTATTATTTTCAAGGTGAAAAGTTTGTTCTCTGGAAAGATCAGCTGGAACCTAGAGGACCCCTCCTGAGGTTGGGCTTTCTCCTGAATTCCAGCCCCAACCCTTTCTCAGCTTAGCGTGTTCATTCAGAAGAAGCTCAGCCTGAGGTTTGATGCTTTTTATTTCCCCCAGTAGATACTAGCTGTTCTACCCAAAGAAAAATTAAACTAAAAGACGGTGAAAACACAAGTCGGGCTTTTCGTTTTTGGAAGCGTGCCATTCTGAATGCCTGCAAAAGTCTTCACGATCAACTGGAAGATGATGGAAAAGCCCAGCTATTAGCGATGAGCCCTGTGGATCTGGGGATCTGCTTCCTCTGCTGCTCACAAGAGCACAGAGTGCAGCTGAGCATAGAAGCTTCCAGAGGTGATCGGTCAACTCCAAAAAGCATAATCCAAGCCTAAAAAGAAAATCAAAACTCTGACATGCCTCAGGTGATGACCAATCCATCCACTGAGAAAGTGGAGGAGCCAGAGATGACAGTGGGGAAAGACGGTCAGGAGAAGATGGCCCCAATGGCAACCACACAGGACCTGGAACCATTGCTGAGTCAAGGAGGGTCCCTCCCTAATCCTCTAGGTGTGTCATTTAGCCGGCACCTACTCGTCATGACTGCCCCATCCTAATACTCCATTCTAACATTGTCACTCGGCCCAGTCATGTCTCTAGAGCAAAAGGACCATTCCACATGCTCTTAGTATCTTTTGGAAGATTATAGATTATTTTGGGTAGAATATAACACAGTTTGAGGCTATCTGATGTTTCTTAGTAATTTAGTTCAGATTATGTATCTTTGACTGAAACACAAAAATAAAAATTGTGTTCTTCTCATGGCCTCCTACCAGGTGCACACAATGTTCTTTGTCCCGTTTCTGGAGTTAGTAACTTCAATTATGTTGATTCTCAAGGTGGCGACTGCCAGATTTTTCCCCTGGAAATTTTCACTTTTTACCTTTTCAATGAATACAGATTTGGGATGTAGGAATTTTCCAAAACCATACAATTATCCTGGACCTTGTCAAACTTTCTATTGATTTATTACATTATGGAATCGTGGATTCCTATTTTATTCAATGAGTTATAATCAAATATTATCATAATTACTTTGATGCTCAAATTGTCCCCTTCCAAGTAGCTCCTGAATCCTTTTGACAGGTCCCCATCATCATTTGAGTACTTTTTTTTTCTTTTTCTCTTTCTTTCTTGCTTTCTTTCTTTTTCTTTTTTGTTTTCTTTTTTTTCTTTTTTTTTTTTTTTTAGTACAAAAGATACTCCAGGCTCATTTTGTCTGTTTCCTGCTCCAACTTTGGAATCAACCATTGTTTCCAGGGGTTCTGATTCCCTTTTATGGAGAATAGCATTTGGAGGTCAAATCAGAACATGAAGTGTGCTCATGTTATTGAACTATTGTTGCTCCTAGGCTTCTCACGCAGCCAGAGAACACCATTTCCATCTTTACCACACACCATTTACATCTTTATTTATTTCTATATCTATCTATCTATCTATCTATCTATCTATCTATCCTTCTATCTAAAGCTGAGTTCACTCTATATCTCCAATTCCAACCTAACACAGTAGAATTCATTCTAGTTTTATCCCTTTCTATATTTGTAACCCTCCTTTCTGACAGTGAGCAATCTGGCAATGAAGGGCTCCTAAGTGGAGGAGGAAGTGTTAAGAAGAGCCCAGGATGAGGAGGCATTCAGTGAGAGCATTTACCGTGCAGACTCTGGGACCCAAGCGTTTTAGCAGAACACGGCCATCATTGCCCCTGCCCCAGTGGCAGCTCACTGGAGCCCTGCGGACAGCCAGCCAGCACAGGACAGCAGCCAAGTAGGAAAGGGTAAGGGAGGCAGCACTTCATAGACCATCCTGAGGACTTTTGGTTTGTAGAGTGACCGAGATGGGAGCCATCAGAGTACACTGAACACAGGAGAGACCTAGCTTTAAAAAGGATGGCTCGGACTGCCAATGTGGGAGCAGAGAGACCCTCTGTAAACCAGGCAAAGGAGAAGAGTGTTTGGGGAGGGGTGAGGAATCTCAGATCAGGCATCAGTTTTGAGGGCTTGCCAACAGGATGTGGCCCACAGAATGTAAGAAATAGGTGGTGGCACAGGGTGCCATATAAGTGATTGTAAAAAGAAGCAAACAAATAAACACAGTAGGAAAATCATATGCAAAGCCCCTAGCATAATGTGTGGCCTGTAATAAACTACGTCCATTACGTTGTCAGTCCCTGGGAGAATGAAGATGCCTCGTCCCCATGCCGTGTCCTGGAACCTTACCTTTTGAGCAGTTACCCCTTTCCAACCCAGACTCCTTCTTCTCCCTCCCCCATCCTTCCCAATGAGTCAAAACTCCCACTTCCTGTGGGCAAGGTCAGGCAGGGTGTGGGTTGGCATCTGATAAGCTAATTAACAATAAAGTATTGACTTGCAAATGCCTACTCCCTCCCAGTAGGATTCACATTTTTAAAAAGGCGGCCAGGTATTTACTTACTTCTGTGAATGTGGTGGAATCTCTCATAGGATGGCAGGATGGTTAAGGAGGTCATTTTGTTCTGGGCAGCCCTCAAATGACACCTTACAGAGGTCTGGGACCTCCTGGAAGGGGCCCAGCCCAGGACCGGGCTGCATTCCTCTCTCCCTGCCTTGAACAACAATCCTTGGCATTTACTACCCTATTTCTCATGAGAACTTGATCACTATGTGACAGGAAGATCAAGAGTAGGCCTGGTGTAGCTGCCCTGCCCCTTTGTGAGTACCCACTGTTGCTGAAAGCTCGGACCTTGTCCCTGATGTCAATCCAATAAAAGGACATAAGGACAGGGTTCTGAGAAAAAGGGAAACGAAGGTTTATTATTTGCTAGCAAAGAAGAAACACAGGGGACTCCTGTCCCAAAGACTGTGATTCTGCCCATCAGCAGGAACAGGGGCCTTTTAAAGAGGTGACTCACAGGCTACATGTGTTCTCTGTTGGAGTTGTAATTCACTTGTTAATTTGGGAGACAGTCATTTCTGAGATCTTCTGGTAACTTCCCCAAAGTTTGGATTACTTCAGTCCTATGGTGGGTGTGTCCTCAGGGACAGATAACTCTGCCTAGGATGGGGAAGAAAGGTAATCCTATTTTCCCTGAGATTAGGGAGGGGGAGAGATTAGGGAGGGACAGGGAGAGAGGAAGAGAAAGAAACATGTCCATTTTAAAAATAAGTGGCAGTGGCAGAGCAGCAAGGGCTACATTCAAAGCATAAGGTGGGCCACTGTTACATTTTCCCACAGTCAATTTCTATATTCCATTTCTATTGAAAAATGGGTGACAACATCTCCAAGCTGCTTCCCATGGAGTTGGAGAAGTAACCCAAAGTCCTTGTTCTCTATCAGGTGGAGCATGGACAGTTAAGGGCATTCAGCATCAGAACAGTCCAGAGGTCCACAGTGGCAGGTGGCAGGTGACTGGGCAAGGCCTACATAGGGCAAGGATCATGCTAAGAAAACAATAAAGACAGCAAAGCATTTTTTTTGTAAATAATTAGCACAAAAACAATTAGCATTTCAGTCAATCTCTGAAAACTATGAGAACAGTAACTCATAATCTCGTCAGTGAAAAAGAGATCAAGTTCATCAATGTAGGAGGTTAGGAAGATTTGTAGGTCAATGAAATCAAACTCAAATTAACTCAAGACAAATTTGCGACCTTTGTTATCATTATTATTGGGCACTCTCACACAAGAACCCTTCCTTTATAGCCTCTAGCTTTACTTACTTTTGGTAGGACTGACATAAGTGTACATCTTAAGTTACATTAAAAAAACAAACAAACAAACAAACATTGTTTTTCTTTTTAAATGTCCATGTAGGACTGTGCTTTTAGGCTGTATTCTATTGCCAGGTGTTTAAAACCAAGTGGGTCAAAATTGACCTTGTTCCTATCTACTCTTAAGAGTTAGCCAAGATTCCTCAGAGATCACTCTTGGGGACATGTGCAAAGCCTCCTGGCTCCTTTACCTTTCCTCTACCAGTTGTGCCATCTGCTAGAATGGGTTATACATGGCTTCTCTTGGAAGCACCAGAGACATTTCCTTTTCCAATGATACTCCTTTTTGCAGAATGTGCACTGGTTGCCTTCCTGTTCTCTAGGGTCCTCTTGATCTCCCTGATTGGCAGATTGGGTGACTCATAAGATTTCAGGACCTAGCGAGGGGTCCTATTGTTCTCTGGGTCCTGGCTGACCTTAGAGGGAAAGGGCCAAAATGTTGACTGCTTTTTCCTTGGTCCTTTTACTTCCTTGACTTTGACCTCCAAGTTTTTGGTTTTAAACACCCAGCAGGCCAGTTTTACCAGTCTTAAAGTGGGAGTAACAGGTTATAAATTCAATATCTCTAATTTTAGAGTCATCCTTTTCATTTAATTGGGGATAGTATTAATACTGGAAGTCAGCATTATATACTATCTGTCCTATAGGTGATAGCTTATTTTATCAAATTAACTCAACTTGCTTTATTAGAAGCAATACCAATGCAAAACACTAACAGGCAATAGTTATAAACTTTACAAGGAAAATACAAATGAAATTAACAGAGCAAAAAAATATTCAATTTGTATACTAGCTATGAACTGAGAAAAATTATTTTTATAATCTTAAACATTTACTTAGTTGTATACTATATTCCCTATTTATTGAGATCACAGTAATCTTTACAACAAAAATTGATCTTTGAACACAAATTTAAAAGAACTCAAGTCTAGCCTATTCTGGAGCCTTCTAACATGGAGTAAGATGAGAGGCAGAGTTTTATCTCAGGTAAGGCAGGGCTCTTTACAAATAATAAAATACAGTATTACATCTGGAACATGAATCAAACAAAGGCTAAGAGTTTTAACTTTTTGTGTGTGGAAAAAGTGGCAAAATGCTTCCATGTTTTATAATTCCACCTTTAAACAGATCAGGCTTTCCTTATTACCTTCCAAAAATACATTTAAATTCCTATTCCAGTGTAAAGAGTAACACAAAATTGTATATAACTGATTGACAACAGATTACTTTATCCAGCTATAAAACATCAAATGACATGAATAAATATCAACCAAATTTGTTATTTCTATGCAAATCTGAGACTATTGCTACAGATAATTTTAGTTTGGAGAATATCAACTTGGTAAAGTTGTTCTCCCCTAAGCTTTACATTTAACTAAGTTTAACTTTTAAGGTACAATTTAGAATCCATAGTGTACAGTAACAATAATCACAGGTCTGTGTGGGTTAGCAGTACTAGCAAAAGTCAAATAATAGCCTTAAATCTCTTATACATTGAGGAAACAGTGTTAATGATCAGAAATAGAACTAGTTGAAGCAAACAGATATAAGATAGGTCTTCAAATGACAGTGGGGTCCTTTTGTGTCAGACACAATGTATAAAGGAGAGCACTTATTAGTTACCTTGCCAGTAATCCTAGATAAACTTCCATTTTATAAACTTTTACATAACACTTAGACAAGGCTCAGGTAATATAGTTCTCAGATGTATACTTATATGTAGTCACATATATTTAGAATGTCAGATATATGGTTATAACCTAAAGCAATAGTTGTTTATGTAACCAGTTACAAAGAAATTATTTAAAAGACTTTAAAACAGGTACAAATCCTAATTCCTTTAAGATATAGTTTCTGTAAGTGGTAAAACCTAACAGATACAAGAAAATTATCTTAATAGATAACATCAGATTAATGTTTCAGACTTTGCATCATATCAGTGCATTAAAGTTCAAATAAAACCTGTCATATCTGTTTGCTTCAACTAGTTCTAATTCTGATCATTAACACTGTTTCCTCAATGTATAAGAGATTTAAGGCTAAAGTTCAAATAACTGTGACTGTGCTTATTATAGCCAATTTAATCACAAACACAAACTTTTTGAGATTTATCTACCGCAAACCTTCCGTGACTTCCTTAGACAGTTGCAATTTGTTTACATCCCTAGTTTTGTCTTCTCTTTCATCCAGGACTTTAGTACAAGAATATGACTTTACCAGACAACATACTTTCTCATCCAGAAATATTTCTTTGACCTTCTAATTTTCTGTACTAAAATATATTTCCATACCTATACCTTTCCTTTATCATTTTTAGTTTTGGACCCTTTCTTAAATTCACCTTTTGAATATTATCTGTGCATTTAATTTACACAACAAATTTCATCCCAGGAGAGGGTTAGACAATCCAGCATATACAAAAACTGTGGCTTAATCTTTTTTCCCCCAAGTTGCATTCAAGGGATTGGTACACAGGATATTTTTGAGCCTGATCAGTCTCCTTTATCATTGTCACAATGCCATCAACTTTAAGTAGGTTCCCCACTGTTGATTGTGCCCAGAGGCTCTTTTTGGACCTTTTTCTTATACTAGGCATATTGATTCTCAATGGAGAGGAGGCCTTTTCCATTCTTTTCTTTAGGTTTCTTTGAAGATCCCTTTGCAGAGGCTGCCTACAAAATATGGATGGGTTGGCCTTAGTTTCTGTCTTTTTCTTTTCTGGATTCAGTTGTATATTCTGCCAGTCTCCCCATGCATTTAGTTTGATGGAATGCTGTCATAACAAGAATTGCTTTGCCCCCGTGATAAATATCTCCTGGCCAAATGGGGTGTCCTGTCAGATCTTAAAAGGGCAGATTATTCCTGTTCTCAGGTCATAAACTAGCAGTGCTGGAACCTACTGCCACACCCTTTGTGGCCAGTTGTCTCCACCCACTGTGGGCAAAAGGGGCTGGAAGGCAGGGCAGAGGACAGGTTCTCTTTGGCCAGTTTTCTGCAAGCCAGAAAGGTTTTCTGGGATTCCCCACCACATGCTCGCACACCCCCCACCACCACCACCTTGCTAGTGTCCTGCTATGCTTGCACACACAGGAGGCCCTGCTCTTTGGCACCTTCAACTTAGTCTGTGACATTCATGCAACTGTATAAATGTCTGAACATACAGATATCTCTTTCATATACTTTACCCCTGGCAGACCAATTTCAATATCAAGATTTTGTAATAATCCAGAAAAACCATTCAAAGACCAGACTAAGTTACAGCAAACTATCTTTCTCTTAGACAGGCTTATACCTATATGTGGCACATTCAACCACAATCTCTCTGCTCAAGAGACTACTGGTAAGATCAATGCAGCATGGCCCATGTCTTCTAGGGCCTGTAACATACAAGAAACAGATGAAAGAAGATCACAGAAACCAGGGCTGGCAGACAGGAACCTTTAAAACAGACAGACCTGCACGTACAAATTTCTTCAACTTTACCTTTGACAGACCAACTCCAACTGTAAGATTGTATAATAATCCAGAAAGCTATTCAAAAGTCAGATAGGCTAGGTGTGGTGATGTATGCCTATAATCCCAGTGGCTTGGGAGGTTGAGGCAGGAGGATTGTGAGTTCAAATCCAGCCTCAGCAAAAGTGATGTGCTAAGCAACTCCCTGTCTCTCAATAAAATACAAAATAGGGCTGGGGATGTGGCTCAGTGGCCAAGTACCCCTGAGTTAAATACCTGGTAACACCACCACCACCACCCCCCAAAAAAAAGCCAGAGAGTCACAGCAAAACATTATCTTAGGTTTATATTTGTAGGAGGCCCTTTTCTTCAAATTACTTTACCTTTGACAGACCAACTCCAATTGCAAGATTGTACAAAAAAGAAACACAGAGAGAGAAAACCAGAGAGGAGCCCCAAAACTATGGCCCACAGACGTGAACCTTTAAATTGACCAACCAAAATCTTTCCCAAGAGATTACCTATAGGATCAATGCAGTATTGGCCATGTCTTAAATGGGCAGTAACAGATACAAACAAAACAAAAAGACAGACAGACAACCAGAGGGAATCTCCAAACCCAAAGCCAACAGACAACAACCTAGAACAGACGAGGGAGTAAATATCCCTAGGTTCTCAAGTCCCACTTACCCATGATTCCTACACCAGTGGTACCACAGGTGTCCCCACAAAGAGGGGCCAGATGTTCACACAAAGAGGAACCAGATATACAGAATCACGGGTCTCAGCATGCACACCGGGGGACTCACCAGATAGCCAAGAGTGTTGTGATTTACTGAGTTCTGTTTCCTTTTTCTCAAAGTGGACCATGATGGAGCAATCTGTACCATTCAGGGAGGGAAGGCAGGAGTTCCCCAAAGCAAAAGGAGCTTTGGCAGCTGCTGGGACAGTCCCTCATTCCCTCCTTCACTCACAGGAACAGCTCCTCCAGAGGAAAGCTCACCCGTCTCCTGACTCTCCTGCAGCTGGCTCTCAGTAAGTTCACCAGCACCTCGAATTCTCAGCATGGAAATGGGATTCGTTGGAGAGCCAGGCCTGCCCAAGAAATCTGGAGTCAGGGCTGCTCTCAGGACCCATCTGAGGTGCCAGATTTTTTACCGAAAGTTTGTCCGATAATGAGGACATGGTTTTGAGAAAAAGGAAAAGGAAGGCTTATTGCTTTGCTAGCAAAGGAGACACACAGGGGACTCCTGACCCAGAGGCTGTGGTTCTCTAGTTTTGTCCTTTTCATTAGTTCATTAGTTTTTTTTTTTTTTTTAAACTGAAGTCACCACCTGGGGTCCCTATCAAATCTAGTGTAACCAGGTAGCTCATTACCCCTTCTAGACTGTGGCATAGGTTTGCTCTATAGAAAAATGGGACCAAGGAGACTCCAGAGCTAAAGACACCGGGCATGGCAAAGGGCAGGGAGAAATGCTATACTAAAAACAAGAGATGATATGTGATAGTCCATGTGAACCTGTCCCCTCCTGCCACATGGTTCCAAAGATTCTGCTAGCCAGGCACATATCCTGTCATAGCTGCAGAGTCTCCAATGGGGGAAAAAATCAGAAAACTAACCTGCAAATACTACAGGCCACACCAAGTCTCCATGTAGCAGAAAGAGTGAGCTCGGGGAATGGCGATAAGTAATCAATCAATATTAAATTTCATTTTAACCAATATCTTAGAGAGATAACTAGATGCGACCTCCATAAGACAAGAATAAGATTCTATTTTTAAAAGGGGGAGGAAGTTGTCTTGGTTTGGGTTTCCTCAGAAGTGAAACCTGAGACAATGATTCCACCACTAGTAATTTTTGGCACATAGTCCAGGAAAACACTGGCTGAGGATTGGGGATGTAAGATAGGGAAGGGAAGGAAACCAATGAAAGGTGTGTTATTAATCTATTTACCACTGTGAACAACTGGAGCTTGGTCTTGCTGGAGAAGTCTGGGAGATGGTGGGAAGAACATGCCTTGGAGGTATCGATGGGGGACAAGGATCCACTAACTGCTTCCAGGGGAATCTGCCATTGCTTCTTGCAACTTATCCTGCACTCAGGCCAAGGATACCACCTGGAAGAAAACAGTCCTTGGGCAGAGTCATAGATATTCGCAACAAACAGCCGTGGGCAGCAAGCAGGGCGAATGCCAAGGGTGTGCAGATAGGATGCCAACCGCATCTGCTACGAGAAGCAATTAGGAAACAATAAAGAACTCTTGTAAATGAAAAGTGAGAGCAGAAATAAAGCATTCAACTGGAAGTAGAAGAGGAAAAAGTTAAAGAAATCCTTTGAAAAAGTAGAATAAATAGTCAAGAGAGATGGAGAGATAAAAACAGGGAAGAAGAAAAATTTTAGTGAAACAACATATGACTATTAAGAATTTAAGAAAAAGAAAACAGAGTACAGGAAACTGTTCTAAGAATAATTTACGCAAAAAAAATTTAGAACATGACTTTCCAGATTCAAAGTGGCCATTAAATGCAAAATGAGCTGGGCATGGTGACACGTGCCTGTAATCCCAGTGGCTCAGGAGGCTGAGACAGGGGTACCGAATGTTCAAAGGCAGCCTCAGCAATTTAGCAAAACTCTAAGCAACTTAGTGAGAACCTGTCTCAAAACAAAACAAAACAAAACAAAACAAAAAAAGGGCTGGGGATGTGACCCACTGGTTAAGTGCCCCTGGGTTTCAATCCCCAGTACAAAAAAAAAAAAAAAAAAAAAAAAAAAAAACAATAAAAACATATTTGTGACACCAGAGCACATTGTCACAAGATTTCAAGCAACAGGAGTTTAAGAGAACAGTCTAAAAGCTTCCATAAAAACAAGACAGACCAGGTGTGGTGGCACACACCTGTAATCCCAGCAACTCAGGAGGCTGAGGCAGAAGGATCTCCAGTTCAAAGCCAGCCTCAGCAAAAGTGAGGTGCTAAGCAGCTCTGTGAGAACCTGTCTCTAAATGAAATACAAAATAGGGCTGGGGATGTGGCTCAGTAGTCAAGTACCCTGAAGTCAAACCTTAGTCCCCCTCCCTAAAACAAAACAAGACAAAACAAGACAGAACTTACACAAAAGACCAGGAATAAGCACGGCATTGGACTTCTCTAAAGTCACACTAGAAGTCAGAACATAATGACTTCAAAATTGCTTAGAAAAAATTATTTCCAAGTCTAGAAATCTAAACCAAGACAAAATTTCAATCTATTAAGTTTGAAGGTGGGATAAAAAATGCTTTGGGGCATCTGAGGTCTCAAAACATATATTCCCATGTACCCTTTCTCAGGAAGCTACTTCAAGGATGTGTACCACTGGAACAAAGGGAAGATCTGTAGAGAGTATTGGGGGCCCAGAAAACAGGGAATGCAGCTCAGAAGATGGCCAAGAGTTGCATGGTGGGCTACCATAGAAGGTGACCTTTCTGTAATAGAGAAGGGTATTGGGGCACTCTGGAGGTCTTGGCTGGAGACAGAACCGCACATGTCATGGCTGACAAGGCAGACATTCAGAGGGCTTTGACATTTCTATTGGGAAGAATTAGTGATAGAGAAAGCAGATGGGGAAATAAAAGAGGGAACATTTTCAAGGGAGGAATACTAAACAAGGAAAATAATATACTCACACCTGGCTTAGCAACAGTGGTCCTTACTCTTGGCTAAACATTGGAATCACTTTGTAAGTGTCGAAAAGTCCTGATGTCTCTGGGTCCCACACTCAGAGAGTCTGACTTAAGGAATGTGGGATGCAGTTGAGGCTTGCGGATTATTGAAAGTTTAGTGTGCAAAACTGAGAACCCCTGGTTGGCAGGGAAAAAGACGTCTGGGGTCACAATGATGTAAACAGGGAATCAGCCAGAAAATGTCGTGTAATTCTATGGGAAGGGCAGAAGGAGGTGAGGCAGAGAAGGGGGCTGGTGAGTGGGAAGCATTCAACTACTTTTATCACGATAGAAGAGCTGTCAATCATGCCTGCAGTGGATAAATCAAGTGGGGTTGATAAACCAAGAAATTGCTTATAAGCACTTTATTTAGAAATATGGAAATAAATACCGGAAGAAACAGCTGAAAGAGTAGCAAATCATCTTAGAGGAGCATCATGCAGCGATGGAAAGTGTGTATGTGGATGGGAGGTGGGGAGGCATCTCTGATTTTATCTGTAAGTTTTGTAATATTATTTGACCCACTAGTACTGTGAGCATGCATGAGTTGGATCAGAGTTGAAAAAGTATTTTTTTTTTTTTTAAATAAAAGACAAAAGGAAAAATTGGAAACAACCTAGATATTCACTAATAGGGACAAGGATAAGTAAATGGTGACATATCCATCTAGTAGGATACCATGTTGTGCCTACAATGAGATCTTTGGGTTGTCCAACAAGGGGGTGGGGAGATTGTCAAGACTCAGGATGACTAGGACTAGCAAATAATAGATGCGATATCAGTATTTGTATAAAATACAGGCATAGCTAAGCGTGGTGGTGCACGCCTATAATCCCAGAGATTCAGGAAGCTGAGGCAGGAGGATCACCAGTTCAAGGCCAGCCATAGCTACTTATCGAGACCCTGTCTTAAAATAAAAAATAAAAAGGACTGGGGATGTAGCTCAGTGTTAAAGTGCCCCTGGGTTCAATCCCTAGTACCAAAACCAAAACAAACAAACAAAACCTCCCAACCAACCAACAATCAACCAACCAATGAAAGAAAAGCACACAAAGATAGAGCCATGTATTTCCTATGGAAGTAGACATGTACACATAAAAACAGAGAAAGGTGGGAAGAGGTACAGGCATAGCCAACAGACCGTGGTGAGAGTGGATTCTGAGGTGGGTAAAGTTCAAGGCATTTTTTATTTTGTTTCATGTTTTTTTTTTTTTTCTCAAAGAAGATAAATTTCCCTTTCTATTTTTGGAGGCATTGCTGGGGATCAAACTCAGGGCTTTATGCATGTGAGGCAAGTGCCCTACCACTGAGCCATACCCCAGCCTCTCCGAATTACTTGTAAAATTAAATTTTAATTAAAAACTCAAATATTTGTAAGACAAAATCTGCATTATTCCACACCAAGCTCTTAGGAATGGTTTCCTCTGGGCTTGGGATGGAAGGAAAGCAGGGAGGGAAAGTGTTCTCTTTTTATTCTAGTTATTCAGTGATAATTGCTGTTGTTCTGCAGTCTGTGATAGACCTTTGACTAGAACAGGATTTGGGAGCTCTGGTAGTTGTGGCCTGTTGTGGGACTCCTGCTTTTGACTTGGGAGGAGGGTGGAGGGCCAGAGTTTTGACTTGGCAAGGGTAAGGGCAGGCCCCAGCTCCAGGGGGATCTGGTAGAACCAGCTGTGACATCAGAAGGGCATGTTGACAGAGTGACTCACTGTTCAGGAGGGTGGAGTTGGCTTCCTCCTCTCCTTCCTGATCAGCCACCCACCACGGAGCTGGAGACTACAGAGTGCCTTGTTTCAGTAACCCTAATGGAGCAGTCCTTTCCAAATCCATCTCAACCTGGGCCTTGGACTGAGTTCCCCTGCAGCCCGGCAGCAAGTAGTAGAAAGTTCATTGATTGGAGCCAAGCATGAGAGAAAGAGTGAAAGGGAAGCTGGGACAGAGTCTTGAGATAGGGCACCCCAGGGCCTTTGTATGTGAAACATTCTAGTCCTCCCTTGAGTATCTTTAGTCCCTTTTATCTCCCAAGAGCTCCTAATTCTAGTTGTTTTCTATTTGGCCCTCAGGACCTCTTGTGAAGCAGATGGAACTAGAGTAAAATCCTCATTTTCTAGAGACTGAGGCCCACAGAATTGAGAGCATTTATCTGAGAGGTAGGTTAGTAGTCTTCCCAGTTCATTCACTCTTTGGCTTTTTACCAGCCCCAGGGCAACTCCTTGAGAGAGAAACAGATACTACCACCCCAAGACAACAGGCTACCTCCTTGGGTCCAATATCAGTTTCACAGCTGGTGCCAGACTAGCAGGAGCAGAGTGACCCTCGGCCAGTCTGGGGCTCCCAGCCAAGAGCTGGTGGCTCCCTGTGAGAGGCTCCCCACAGATCTGCCCAATGCTAGCTCAGCACATGCTCTTGGTCAGGCAGTGCAGAGTTCTTCCATGCCTGATCCCTTTTCAGTCTCCCACAAATCCCTAGTCCAAGTGATCGTGTTGTCCCCATGGCTAGGACGGCCACCCAGGAAATTTTGTATTTTTTCTTTTCCTTTTTCTTCCTTCCTTACTTCCACCCTTCCTTCCTTTATCCATCCCTCCACACATCTCTCTCTCTCTCTCTCTTTCCCTTCCTTCCTTCCTTTCTTCCTTCCTTCCTTCCTTCCTTCCTTCCTTCCTTCCTTCCTTCCTTCCTTTCTTTCTTTCTTTCTTTCTTTCTTTCTTTCTTTCTTTCTTTCTTTCTTTCTTTCTTTCTTTCTTTCTTCAACCATGTGGGTTTTTCTTGATTCCCATCTTGCTCATTCAGCATCTGTTCATTAAGCACCTGGTCTGGGCTGGTCTCTCCTGGGTACAGGGATGCAGCAGAGGACAAAGCAGATGGTATCTCTGCCTCCAAGGAGCCAGCAATCTCCTGAGGGTTGGGCTGGGACAGAGAGTTCAAAAACGTGTCCTTTCTCTTGATCTCCATGACACGCTGGCAGTGGGGCGGGGGCGCCAGTGGTTCCCTCTAGGTCTGCAGAAAGTGGTTAGCAGAGGATGAGGGTCTTCTGTAGCCAAAGGGACGCAAACGTAACCATGGCAAGAAGGAAAGATCCCCTGAGGGTGTCCCGAGGGCCTGAGGTTACAGCAGACCGTGAACAGAACCGAGGATGTCAGCAGTCCTCCACCGCCACCCTCTTCTCTTGTGAGTGACACTGGGGGAGGCAGACAGTAAGGGAGACCCAGAAGCCGAGTGACTTGTCCAGGTCACACAGCTAGCAGGTGACAGAAGACAGAGGAGGTTTGGTTGGCTTTGGACTCCAGATCCAGTTCCCTTCCTCTCCCATCGCTCAGAGCACCTCAGAGGGAGCAGGAGGAAATCCACACTACTAGGGACTCTGGCTTCCTGGGGCAAAACATGGTCTGGTGCTTGGATGTTTAGAGTCGACTTCAACATTCACAGCCCTGCTGCGAGCTTTGTCCCTCCTTTTCTGGTTGATTGGAGTGGACCTTACCTGTGCCCTGGAAGTGAGCATCTGGATTAGCAGGCAGCACATTCAACTGGGTCACCAAGGCCAAAAGGGGTCTCCTTACAAAGGGTTTGGGGAAACTAACCCAAACTGGCTCACTATCCCGGGTCTGGGATAGCAGGGAGCCATCATCCACCCAGCCTAGAGGGAAAACTGGGCCCAGGAAGAATGGGGATGCAGGGAAGGCACCTCGGCAGGGGCCGGGAACTTCAGCAGACACGCAGCCAGCCAACGGAGATCTGGGAGGGAAGATGCTGGAGAACACACACCTTGACTTCACTGTCTTCTTACCTTCCAGTCGCCTGTCTGTGTGCCTCCGATCATTGAATCTAACCTAAACCTGGAAGGCAAGGGAGCCTGATTTAGTCATCTAGCCGGGTCTGCCTCTCAAGAAATAGAGCAGGATGGGAAGGTGGAAAGCAGCCTCGGAGGGGCAAATGGAAGAGCTCCAGCAAAGCACGTGGCCCGGGATTGGCTCATGATCAAGTGTGCATGATCCAAACAGACCAATAGGCACCAACCTTAGGACCTTTATGAAACTATGGAGAAAGACCCACACCTTCTCTTTGCTGGGGTTGCTCAGATGCAGGGAATAGGAGCCTAGGGCTACTAATCATCTTGCTGCCTCTTAAGAAAAGCCTGCCTCAGGGCAAAGCCAAGATAGAGGAAAACTGAGTTCAGGAGAGATGCAGGAGTTAGAATCTTGGTGGCATAATTAATTGTGTCCCTGGATCCATCTATGCCTGAAGGTGGAGGAAGTACCTTGGAACCAGTGGATCCTCATTCTCTTTAACCTGGTAGGAGTTGGGATTCTATCACTTGCACCAGAAAGGGCCTTGACTGATTCAGGTGCCCGATGCACTGATAAGCAGGTATTCAGAACTGAAGTCAGGCCAGAGTGAAGGGCCTTGAATTCTGAGCCATGGCAGCACCAGTCCTTGTGGGTCAGGCATCGCGACGGCCCAGCTTAAGTGATGACCTAAGAATGGGGAGAGTCTCCAAAAGAAGCAGCCTCCACGTGAAGTCATGGCAACTACCAACATCGTATTCAAAACTCTTCTTTGCCAGGGACTGCTCCTTGTGCCTGATGTACATCAAGAAATGTCACCCTCTCCAAAACACTGTGGGGATACCACATCCTCACTTTCCATTCACTCATCAGAGCCAGGATTTGAACTCAGGAAGTCTCAGCTCTTCTGAGTCACCTCCCCCTCCATCCTCCCCTGAAACTTCCCCCAAATAAAGCTCAGTGAAGTCTCCATATACCAGTACACAAAACAGATTTTTTGAAGCTGTTCTGGGATCAAGAATCAAGGCCAGGGATTGGAGAACCCCAGAGCTGAGTGCCTGAGATGTATCACAATGCTGGAATTGCCTTCCCCTCCTCATTTGGGCGTGGCCACAGATTAAGTATTCCTTATCTGAAATGCTTCGGACCAGAAGTATTTTGGACTTCGAATTTTTTTCTTCAGATTTTAGAATGTTTGTGTCCAAATAACAAGATATCTAGGGGATATGAGCCAAATCTGAATGCAAAATTCATTTGAGTTCCATTAGGCACCAACCTAATCACACAGCCTGAAGGTGATTCATACAATGTTTTAGGTTCACCTGTGTTTTGACTGTGACCTGTCACTTGAGGTCAGGGGTGGAATTTTCCACTTGTGTCCTCAGGTCAACATTCAAAAGGTTTTGCCTTTTAGAACATTTTTGGTCTTCATATGTCAGAGATCAGGGATGTTTGACCTGTGGCATGGGGCCTGTTATGGAGTGCAGAGGTTATTTGGACACATTCTAGAAGAAGTGCAAATGTAGATTTATAGAAGGCACAAGGTTTGCATGGTATAGACACAACTGGCTCACTAAATGTAAATGTTCAGAACATATTGCAGTATTTGTATTCTTTTTCTTTTCTTTTTAAATTTCTCCTCCTCCCCTGTTTTCTTCCTGTTCCTCTGTTTTTAATGTTGAGTTATAAATTCTCCACTGAAAAGAATTAGGACTGTTTGGAGAAATGACTGACTCCAGATTTGTGTAAGAAAAATATATGAACATCTAGTTCTCCAGGAAGTAAGCAAGTAGACAAAAAATGATGGGGACATGTCAAAAGGACAAGGTTCCAGTTCCAAGGGGGCACCTATTGGCCAAAACTGGGATGATTTGAGCATCAGATAAAATAAGAATAGCCAGGGATTATAGCTCATGAAGTAAGAATCCATGGGTCCATGTGGATATTAACAACCAAAGCAGCATCCTGACTGAGGAATGGCAAGGGGATGATGGAATCAGAAGAATCACCATTTGACAGTGGTCACAGTGACCATTTATTTGGGCAAGAATTAACAAAGAAGGCTAAAATTGCTGGGTGAAAACAGGTCGAGAAACAAGATATCAACATGGACTCAAAGTATCTTCCCACGAGATACTTAGACATTACAAAGAAAAAAGAAGTAACTTTATAGCAGAACAACCCTGCAGGAAACATCTTAACCAAGGAATCCAAGTTAAAAGCCACCCCCATGGGAGAGGGGCAAGAATGGAGGAAGGAGGGACTGTATACAGGGAAAAGAGGGGTGGGAGGGATGGGAGGAAGGAAAAAATAACAGAATGAATCAAACATCATTACCCTATGTAAATGTATGATTACACAAATGGTATGCTGTTACCCATGTACAAACAGAAACAACATGTATCCCATTTGTTCACAAGAAAAATAACTTAAAATAAAAAATTTTAAAAATGCGGAATATGGGAGGCACTGGGGAATGATATGGATCAAATCATGTTACATGCATGTACAAATATGTTACTATATCCCACTATTATGTCTGATTATGATCCAGCAATTTTTAAAAATTATTTAAACTATAGAATATGGACATTTCTACCACCTGTCAGTGTCACATGATCTAGAGCTACCCCCATGCCTGATATTTCAAAGACCTACAACAGAAGACAAAGTATATATTTGTTTCCTTTAGGGTCTCTTAAAAAAAAAAAAAAATGTATCCAGTCTGTATTATAATGATTCCCTGTAAAAATGTCTCACCTGAGTTGTGGGTCAATATGAAGTCTTCAGCTTTTATAGAGAATCAGTATTAAAAGGTCTATTTGTCTGTATCTTTTGGGGAAAAAAAAAAAAAAAAAAGCCACCCCCAGACAGGACTCAGTGCTACATTGAGAATGACACTTCCCTACCTGAGATCCCTGCCCAAGAGGCTAAACCTGAACAAATCATGAAAACATCAGAAAAGCCCAAGTCCAAGAGCATTGTCCAATAATCAGCCTTTGCTTTTTAAAAATGTTAACATGAGCCAGATGCAGTGGAGCATGTCTGTAATCCCAGGGGCTTGGGAGGCTGAGGCAGGAGGATCACCAGTTCAAAGCCAGGCTAAGGAACTTAGTGAGGCCCTAAGAAACTTAGTGAGACCCTGTTTTAAAAAGGGATGGGAGGGGGGAGGCTGGGAATGAGGCTCGGTGGTTAAGGGCCCCTGGGTTCAATCCCTGGTACCAAAACAAACAGACAAAAAGGATACCTCAAATATTGAGATTATTAATATGATCCCCCAAAAGGGCAACTTAATGACCTAAGGCAAGTTATCTAGAATAACAGGTAAATTTCTAACAAATATTATTTTATCAGATAAAACAAGCTAATTGTTGGTTCATTAAAACCGAAGGTTATGGTTTATTTTCAGTCTGTTAATTATCATGAATAAGTAAGTACATGATTGAAAAAAAAATCAAAGTGTAATGTACATGAGATGAAGTATAACTTTACATTATACATAGATGAACTTGCATACATGAATATGCATGCAAGAATATGAATAAATATTATGTATTTATGTATATATATATAAAACAACATAGATATGTAATGTAAAGTTGCACTTCTTTGCCTGTACGTACACAAACACACACAAGGGCTCTTCCACTTCACGAAGGCTTGTTCATTATCTAATTCCCTCCAGAAGTTCGCCAGGTGAGTATCATCATTTTCATTTCATAGTAAAGGAAATGGAGGAAAGTCACATGCTCATAAGGGGCAGAATCCCAAATTCAAATGATTGCCTTTTGAGTTCCAAAGCCAGTGTTTTAATCTCTCTGCTATACTATTGATGTTACAGTCATCAACAAATTTTGTTTGGGTACCACTTACTTTACCTCCCTGTGCCTCAGTTTCCTCATCTGTGGAATGGGATTATAATGACCCACGCTTGACAGATTAAAACTCAACGAGTGCTCAGGACAGTGTCTGCATGTCGTAAGTGCTCATGTCTGAGTAATCACTGCTTATTGTGCATAAGGCACAGGGAGTACCATGAGGTGTCAGAGGCCACTCTCCACTCCAGAACTGCTTCCGAGCCAGGAAGACGTAGCTCCTTCACACAAAGGTCTAGAACACAGCAGGCTGTGGACTGGCCTGTGGATCTCTGGCATAGAACCTGAGGGATGCCTCGGAGAGAGCAGCCTTGGACAGCAGGACACGGAGGGGGGCACAGCAACATTGCTCCTTGATCTGGGGGGAGCTACTGTCCCTATTTAATAGTGGTCCTCTTGGTAGTCCCCCAGGAAACCTAAAGTACATACAACCCCTCCTGCAGCAAGTCCCACCTGCCACCACCAGCGTGATGGTCTTGATGAATGAGACTTGTCCTTTTGCCTGGACATGTCCCTACTGGCCCTGGGGGTCCCAGCCAGGATCAGTAAAGGTCCAAGTCCAATGGCAGAAGGGAACCCATTTGAAAGCACCTGAAGAGGGCATGCTGTGGGGAGTTGAATGTACCAATAATGGCAGAGTGGGGAAGACGCTGCCCCCTGCTAGCTGGGGAGCAACGGAGCAGTGACGGCCCCAGAGCCCAAGGAGGAAATCTGCCACAGGAAGGGGTGCTACTGAGGCAGAGAGAGGCGGGAGTTCCCCGAGCTTCTTCCCTTCTGCTTGCTGGGCTCCGCTTCTAGTTGACCCAGGGGCCTGGGAAATCCAGTCTAAAGGGCTCAGTGCCACCCCACCCATCCCTGCCACACCTCTCTCTCTCTCTCTCTCTCTCTCTCTCTCTCTCTCTCTCTCACACACACACACACACACACACACACACACACAAGGAGAGGTGAGGAAGAGATCACATCTCAGGGCGGATGGGCCAGCATCCTTCCATGGCCTTTCCACCTTGACATTCCAATGGCTTGTCTGTACCTGGCACAGGTAGGGACTTCATAAGTATGCATGAACAAATGATTGATTGTTTAGGAAGGAGGGCACAGTGCCCCCGTGCCTCTGACTATTGTAAAAAGTGAACATCTGGTGTGACCACTCGGGAAGCCATTGGTCAGCGTCTGCTCAACGCTGGTCAGTTGAACACGCTGTGACCTAGCCTAAGGCCCTCACCCATCCGCCTCAGATTCTAATTGGTAAATGGGAACCCCCTTGCCAGGGAACAAGCCCAGCTTCGAGGCTCTGTGGGGACTTTACGACTCTGTCTCCTCTCGGCTGGCACGAAGAAAGTCCTGAACACCATGATGCCTGGCCATACCAGATGCCCCCGTCTGCTTCTGGATGAGGCAATTCTATTCCTAAGTGTATACTTAATAAAAGTGTGCACATATGTTTACCCAAACGCATGCCGGAATATTCATAGCAGCACGTACTGTAATAGCCCCAAACTGGAAACTCCCCAAATGCTCATCAGCAGTGGAATGGGTGACCACAATGGAATACTACACAGTGACAAGAATGGGGCTGGGGATATAGCTCAGTTGGTAGAGTGCTTGCCTTGCAAGCACAAGGCCCTGGGTTCAAATCCCCAGCACCACAAAAAAAATGACAAGAATGAACAGCCTGTAATTACCCACCGAGGGTGGATGACTTTTATCAGTACGATGCTGAGCGCTCGGCCTGAACAATTAATTCCATCTCTGATTGATAGAAGAACAGGTGACGCTAATGTCAGGCTGCAGAAGTGGGGTAGAGGTTGCCGTGGGGGGTGGTGACCACAGGTAAGGCCTCCTTGCGAGGCTCTAGGATCCGGTTATGTTCTATTTCTTCAACCATGTGCTGGTTACACAAGTGGGTTAATTTTTGATGCTGTGTCAAGATGTACATTTGTCATTTGTGCACATTTTCTCATATGTAATTCTTTAATAAAAAGTGAATACCTTCGTGGAGGGACTATTTTCCCTCACCACTTCCTGTTTCCCCTGTATCAGTCCATAGAGCTTCACCAGAAATTGGATGAAGGAAGAGGCTGGGCTTGGACTCACAGCCGAAGAGGAGAAAGAAATAGGTCCAAAGGATTGCCCTGTGGGGGGCCAGAGTCCTATGCTGAGCTCCTAGGGGAAAGTCTGGTGACGCTGCCAATGCACCCGTGGGGACACACCCCTAGAGGCCAGCGCTGTGACTATAAGCAATGAGTCTCAGAGTGGTCACACAACTAGTGAATGGCCAGAGCAGAATTTGAACCCAGATTACATTTGCTTTGGAGCTCAGAATCCGAAGCCCTTTATTCCTCTCTGATCCAGACGGAACAGGAAGCACAGGTAATGCTGCCTACAGCTCATTATGTGCCTCTGATTTGGATTTTTAAAATGGAAGCTCCCTTACCAGGGACCAAGCTTCAGTGTTAAAGCTCTGTGGGGACTTTATGCCTCTGCTTCACTCCTAACTGGGACAAAACAACTTCTGGACACCAAAGAGGACTGGCCACTCCTGATGCCACCATCTGCATCTGAATGGGGTCAAAAGTCTTTGTCCCGCAGATCAGTCCTAAACAGGGCTCCCTGGAACTCTGAGAAGAAGGGAGTCAAGTTCAACATGGACACCAACAGAAATCATCCAAACAGCTTTCACTAGAAAAGAGGCCATCGGGAGCCACCCAAGGACAGTAGGAAAACCAAAAAGTGGATACTAGACGTGACCTTCTCTGCTTCACCCTTCCAAAGGGGTGGAGCATGGACTGACCTTCCTTCAGTTCTCTGCTCTCTTTGATCTCTGGGACTGAGGACAAGCGCTTCCCTTCCCAGACATGACTCTTGCCTTTGCTTGGGGACTCAGCTTATGGTTGAGTTTGGACCAAGAGTCGGCTCACCTGGGTTCTCATTCTACTCATTCTTGTTCCAGGAAACCTTCCCTGATGCTCTGAAATCTGGGGAACTTATACTTCTGCTCTGGATACCCACCACCCAGGTCCATGATTGTTGACACTAGACTGACCATTGATCTTGATGCTCACTACTGCAAGCCCAGGGTCAAGCACACATTAGGTGCTCAACAAACATTTGTTGAAAGAATGAAGGAAAGCCCTCTGGCAGCCGTCAATGAACGTCTACCTCACATGGCTGGTACTGTTTCCATAATTTGCAAATAGCCACTTGTCTATGAGCCCAAGCTCCTTCATTTGATTTTCAAGCATCTCCCTTTGGGGAGGAGTAGGATAAAGACAAGCACTTCTGATTTATGGTTGACATTTAATACTTTGTGAATCTGACCCTATTGTTCAAGACAAGCTCCTGCAAAGGTGCAGGCAGGGGGCAGAAACATGGAGACACTGGGAGCTAAATCAGTGGAAGTGGTATCAGAAAAGTGGAAGGGGGGGGCAGGAGGGAGTGGCCTCTGGACTTGAAGCCACTCACTCTGAGACACTTGCTGTTTGTAGCAATCTAGATAAGCAGAGGAACCTTCTTGCTTCTCAGAGAAGAGATCTTTCTCTAGAGCAGGGTTTCTCAATGCATTGATATCTGGGCGCAAATAAGTCTTTGTTGTGGAGACTACATTTCAGGGTGTTCACCAGTGTAGTAGTTCAAGAGTTCCTGTCCCAAATTCATGAAGAATTGAGAACACACAAAGACACAGGGAAGGAGGCCATGTGCAGAGGCAACAGAGATAAAGCCAGGTAGGCACAAGCCACACAATGCCAAGAATTGCCAGAAGTCACCAGAAGCTAGGAGGAGTCAGGGAAGAGTTCTCCAGAGCCTCCAGGGGGAGACTGGCCCTGATTCCAAACTTCTCCACCTCCAGGACTGGGAGAGAACAAATCACGTCTGCTTTTACGGTCTTTGTTATGGAAACCCAAGGAAACTAATGCTGGCTGCAAATCTGCAGCTACCCACTGGATCCCTGCAGCCCCCTTCTCAGTTAGGTCAAACAAAAACATCTCGGATATTGCCCAAAGTGGGAGGTGGGAGTTGTGTAGGAGCCCTTACTTACTGCTGGGAACCCCTGCTCTGCCAGAATGAATAGGCTGGGAGGACTGAGCAGAGCCAGATGAACCTGGATTTCAACATCAGCCCCGCCCAGAATAGCTACGTGACCTTGGGAAGTTATTTAGTTTTTCTGAACCTCAGTCTCCTCATGAGTAAAATGGGGTTTTGAAGGTCTCTGTATCTGAGAGCATCTTCATGATGAAGAAATGAGATAATGAGTAGAACGTGCTCCATATGGACAGACAGCTAGCACTCAATGAATAGTAACTGAAACAGTAATTGGTATGTGTTTTATTAAGCAATAATATTACCTAATAGGTAATAAATATATAAGAAATAACAATGGAAATTATCACTATTATTATTTAAGCCTGCAAGCTGAGTCAGTGTGTCACATAGTAATCTACTATGAACTTCTGCCAATCCGGGGCAATGCCTCCTCCCAGATAGAGAAGATGCGGGGTGCCATCTTGGCTTCATACCTTTTCTTACTCCATCCCAAGATAGTGATCACTGATAGTGATATCATCACTGATAGTGATTTTGTAAGACTTTAAAATGTATTGTCCCCATTCTCCAGAGGTGGAAACTGAGGGACCAAAAGCATTGGGAGACACAAGTTTTAAGCAGCCAGTCGCCAAACCAAGGCTGGAACCCTGGGCCATTAAAGAATCTGCTTCTGACTCCCCCACCTCCCCTCCAAGCCATTCCCTTCCCCACTTCTAGACACTGGCTACCACCTTCAAGAGCCAAACTCTAAGAACAGAAACCACTGACTGATGGTTTAGAGTGACTTGCATTTACCAGTTCTCTCTTCTGGGAGTATCTGTAGAGTACATCTCTCTGTCCTGCGGGCAAACAGTTTTTGAAGTCTAGATGTATTTTGAGTCCAGATGCGTTCGTTAGTCAGGGTCCTCTAGGAAACAGAATTCCACTCAGTGCCACCGAACAGACCTTAGTGAAGGGGCTCTTGGTACTCACACAGGCAGAGGTGAGGGAACCAGTAGGCATGGTAAGGCCCTCAAGGGACCACAGTATTCTCAGATCAGAGGGAAAGGGAAGGTCGGTAGCATTGAGTGAGGCGCCACCAGACCAGAAGTGTGCTTATACAGGGACTGTGCCCTTCAGAACTGCAGCAGGGAAGAAATTCCTGGGTGCTCTCTCTTCCTGCTTTCTGGTCTTCCATGGATGCCTCTTGTGGACAGAAACCAGTCAACCAGCAAGGAAGCCTGGGAAATCCACAGGCGCCAGCCTTCCAGGGTATATTAGCAGCTTTCTGTCACTGTTACAAATACCTCAGATACCCAACTTGTGAAGAAAAAAGGTTTATTTGGCTTATAGTTTTGGAGATATCAGTTCATGATCAGTTGTCCCCCTTGCTTTGGAACTGTGTTAAGGCAGTCCATCATGGCAGGAGTGTGTGGTAAAGCCAAGTTGCTCATTTTATGGCCAGGGAATGCAGAGAGGAAGAAGAAAGAGCTGGGATCCGACTGTCCCCTTTGAGGGCGCACCTGAAGACTTGTCATTAGGGCCTCTCCAAAGCACCAAAGCTGAAGTCCAAGCCTTTACCACATGGATCTTTGGGGACATTCCATATGCAAACTACAGCACAGTGTCTAGGGCAGTAGGAACAGGATTTGGGGGAAGGGACAGAGGAGGGAGTATTGGTGGCACAGACAAGAGGAGGGTGCTGATTTGAAGGGGCAAAGGGAGGATCAGCAGCCCAGGAGTGGGTGGGGGGGATAGGCTATATTGGGGCAAACTCTTCTGCCATGAGAGGGAGCCTGAAAATATACTGACTCTGACTCCTGTATTCTGGGTGCTGGTTTCACAACCAACCTACTTTGCTTGCTAAGTTTCCAGGACTGAGAAACAGAATGGAGGAGATATCCTTGAATAAGAACAGAATCCCAAGGAAGTGAAGGGATCAGCCATGTGGTTTATCTGAGAAGAGACTGTCCAGGCAGAGGGAATGCCAGGGGAAAGGTCCAGGTCAGGAGCATGTCTGGCATGCTTGAGAAATAGCCAGGAGACCAGTGTGACTGCAAAGAGAAGGTTAAGGGGTTGGGCAGGAATTGAGGTCAGATAGGAAACGGCAGGTGTGGGGTGGAAGGGGTGGACCACCATAAGGGACTTTGGTGCTTACTCTAAGTGACATGGGAAGTCATTGGAGGGTTCTGTGCCAAGGAAGCATGATCTAATTTTTGTTTAACTGGATGCCTCTGTTGGGTGGCGAATACACTACAGGAGGTGGAGGTGAGATCAAAAGGGGACCAGGAATTGGGAGTTGGCAGAGTCTCCTTCCCTTTCTCCCTTCCTTCCCTTCCTTCCTTCCTTCCTTCCTTCCTTCCTTCCTTCCTTCCTTCCTTCCTTCCTTCCTTTCTTCCTTCTGCCTACCTCTCTTCTCCTCCTCTTCTCTCCTTCTTCCCTCTCTCTCTTCTCCACCACCTCTCCCCTACTTTTCAATTTTATTGGCATGTAACAAAGTACACAGTGGAAAGATAACTGCAGTAATTCAGTCAAGAGATGATGGTGACTTGGGCCAGGATGGTTAAGCTATGAGACAAGGTCAAGTTCTGAATTTATTATGAAGGTAGAAAGAATGGAGCAAGAGCAGATTTGGAGGTGGGTGGTGGGAATCATGACTTTAGAGGGAAACTATTAAGATTGACATGTCCATTACACATACAGAACAGATGTTGAGTTGGTGGTTGGATGTTCAGGGCTGGAGTAGGGAAGAGAATATGTTTGTTTTACGGTTTTATTGAGGTACAATTGATAGGTGATAAATGCACATACTTAAAAAGTATACAGGGTACAACCTGATAAGTTTTGATGTTTATTTACATCCATGAAAATCATCGCCCCCAAAAGTTTCATTATGCTTCTGAGCAATCCCTCTTCCCATAGTCCCACCTCCCTGCCCCTTCTGTATCAGGCAATCACTGATCTGCTTTCTGTTTTCTTTTTGGTGGGGTGTGGGATACCAGGGATTGAACTCAGGGGCACTCAACCACTAAGCCACATCCCCAGCCCTATTCTGCATTTTATTTAGAGACAGGGTCTCACTGAGTTGTTTAGCACCTCGCTTTTACTGAAGCTGGCTTTGAACTCTCGATCCTTCTGCCTCATCCTCCCAGTCCGCTGGGATTACAGGCAAGTGTCACCGTGCCTGGCCCACTGATCTACTTTCTATCACTGTAAATTACTGTGTATTTTTTAGAACTTCATACAAATGGATCCTTACAGTGTGCACTCTTTTTGGTTTGACTTCTTTTCATTTGACATAATTAATTTGACATTTATGCATATCGTTGCCTGTATTAGTAATTAGTTCCTCCTTCCTTTTTGAAGAGTATTCAATTGTATAGATATGTCACAATTTCTTTATTCTTTTTTTTTTTTTTTTTTTTTTTGGGATATTTGGGTGTTTCTAATTTGGGGCTTCTAAAAATAAAGTTTTGAACATTTGCGTCTTTGTAGATGGGCACAGGTTCTCAAGTCTCTTGGGTAAACATTTCAGAGTAGAATGGCTGGTCAGATGGTAAAAGCGTTTTTAGCTTTTTAAGAAACTGCTAGGCGGCTGGGGAAATAGCTCAGTTGGTAGAGTGCTTGCCTTGCTAGTACAAGTCCCAGGGTTTGATCCCCAGCCCCAACAACAACAAAAAAAGAAACTACTAAACTGTTTTCCAAAGTGGTTGTACCATTTTATATTTTGACAAGTAGTGGGAATATTCACCTAATACTTGGTATAACTAGTCTTTTAAATTTTTGTGCACTCTAATAAGTGCATGTCAGTAGCTTGTAATTTTAATGTTCATTTCCCTAAAGACTGATGATGTTGAGTGTCTTTTCATGTGCTGGTTTACCATTCATATAACTAAGTATTTCATACCTTTAGATGCTATTGAAGATGGTATTATTTTTTATTTCAATTTCAAATAGTTTATTGCTAGAATATAGTAATACAATTGATTTTTGTATATTGATTTTATGTCCTGTAATGTTACTAAACTCACTTGTTCTGGTAGATTTTTCTATAGGAGTCATTGGATTTTCTATACATACAATCATGTAATTTGTTAATAAGCACTGTTTAATTTCTTCATTTCTGATATGGACATATTTTACTTATTTTTCTTGTCTTATTACACTGTCTAGAATCTTCCAGTACACTATTGAATACAAATGGTAAAAGTGGATATACTGGCCTCTTCTTTTGATTTTAGGAGGAAAGAATTTATCTATTATCATTAAATGGGATGTTAAAAGTTTTTTTTTTTTTTTATTTTTTTCTTTCTTTTTAAGGTGTCATTTGTCAGACTGGAAGCTCCCCTCTATTTTTAGTTTGCTGACAGTTTTTTAAAAACAGAAATGGATGTTGATTTCATCAAAACCTTTATACATGTATTGAAATGATGATATGCTTTTTTCTTTTTTCTTTTTGTCTGTCAATGTGGTGAATTACACTGATTAACTTTCTTTTTTTTTTTTTTTTAAAGATTTAGGTCCATTTATTTATTACAGAACATTTATATCCATTTATTTGGTAAATCACTTTACTTGTAAACTCATAAGTACTTTACTTGTAAACTGATAAGGCACATTGTTGCAAAATCATGCAGGAAGGATGGAAAGAGGCAAAGATCTGAAAAGGGGCAAAGAACACATGTTTGCAACAGTGTGGAAAACGTCCTGGCTCTTCCCTCCCTTTATTCCCCAACACTAAAAGCCACTGATTACGAAGTCCAGATAGGCCTCCTCCTCACCTCAACTCACTTTCAAGCCTTTTTTTTAAAAAAGCAGCACATTCTTGAAAGTGAAGTCTGCTGTGAAAAGATCATACCATGTCCAAAAAACACTACTTGGGAATCCATTCTTCCTATGGAATGTAAGTTCCAAAGAATTCATGTAGAAAAAGAGGCTCAGATGAAAGCCTTGGCAAGATTCTTAGCCAATCCAAATTAAAAAAAAAAAAAAAAAACAATGGATGATGCCCAAGAGTAGCAATTCTGATAAATTATGATGAGGATACAATATTGCAGAGCTGGTCAGTTCAATGCCAAGGGTCATTTGTCCTTAGAGGCAATAATGCAGGTCCCTGCCAATCCAAACTGCAGCTATAGGAAGCAATGACAGCTTTAAATAATTATAACATAACCAAGTCATGAGACCAATGTTTCCTCTTTGAATTAAAAAAACACAACTACTTATCAGTTTTTCTCAACAAATAACAAAATGAAAAACATTCGCAGGTATATTGGCTAATAGCCTAGCGTACTGAATCCATTCTCCAAGCAGAAGGAGGTAGAAGGGATTCCCAACTGAAAGGACATATTAGATAATGTACAGATGGACATTTCAATCAGGTAACTCAAGGGCCTGGCCCTGTCCAGATAAAGATTTCTCTACAACAGATCCGTAACATGAAATCTGCTCCATTCATATTTAATAGTCTGACTGTAGTCAGCATAATTGTCAGGACATACAACCATGAGGAGATATGACATACATGGTTAAGAGCATCACAAAAATCACCAAGCATTTGCGCTACATGTGGAAGTCTTAGGCAATTTCCCTTGGATCATGGAAGAGGTAGATCAGCAGCAAAAAAAAAAAAAAAAAAAAAAAAAAAAAAAATACAGAAGAAACATCTCAAGAGACTAATAGCAGGTGGAAAGTCATGTCAGCAATATGGGTTCACAAGTCAGCAATGATCCTAATAACAGAACTTAACAGAACAGCTGTCACACAGCCTATCATTTTTCAAGAGGTACTCTGGACAAGGACAACCAACAACTTCTCCCAAGACAGCCCAGGAGTGGGCAAGAGGCAAATCCAACAGACTACCCTGAGTTCTTTTGTATTTAATAAAACAGAAATGGGATTTTTCTAGGAGGCCATCCAATTCAGTCCTGCTAAACTGAGGCCAGACAAAACCTAATACAATCAACTTTTAAAGCTGAGTGCCCTTTGTGACAATACACTGCACACAGATGAATAGTGTCCAGATCGCCTGGTGAGAGTAATTAAAAAAACAAGGAGGACCTTCAAAGGATCACATCCATTACACAAATCATCAGAGTCCAAGGATGTGACAAACAGAAAATCCAGATCACGTGTCTTTTCTACTATTTATAAGATTAGTGTTGCTTGGCTCATTCATTTGAAGGTGTTTCTGGCTAAATTTTTTAATGAGAGTTCCAGGAAATAAGGCCACTAGAGCAATGGCCAACAGCTTAAAGACTGTTTCCCAGGAGAAGAGAGCATCCAGGGAGGTCAGGGTTGACAGGATGGAGCCTGTCTGCACACAGATGAAATTGTATGGTATCAAACCAATAAGAACTGAGAAGAAGAATTGCACAATAGGGATGTTCAGAATTGGGGCCGAGAGGTTCAAGAACCAGTTTGGTGTCATAGGGAAAAGTCTCAAAAACAGTAAAAAGAAGAACAAGCTGTTTCTGTTCTCCTCCACCTTCCTCTGCAGCAGGGCCACTTTATCAGGAAAGTAGGAGACCACCAGCTGTTTGCCAAAAATACTGGAGAGCAGGTAGCAGCATGTGGCACCCACCGATGTCAGTATACAGCATAGCACAAGTCCCAGCCATGGCCCAAACAAGGCACCAGCTAATACGTTCAGGAAGCTGGAGCCAGGGATGGCAAAACCCTGTTTGTAGAGGTAGGCGCTGCAGAAGAGCAGGAACACATAGGCCTGGTGCTCCTTCCTGTACTCTCGAAGGACCTCGGAGAGCTCCCGCAGCTCTGCTAGGTCTGAAGGGAACCAGAGCAACCTGCCTTCAGGCTCCTCGGGGGAGCCTCGTCTCTGCGCACGGGGTAGACGCGTCGACAGCACGTACAGGGCAAAGGTGCAGCCGGCGAAGACCAGAAGCAGGCCGAGCAGCCGGCGCAAGTCGGCGCCGCACCCGGCCCGCCGGGCCACACGAGTGCTCTGATTAACTTTCGAATGTTAAAACAACCTTGTATTCCTGGGATATATCCCACTTGATCATGATATATTATCTTATTTTATATATAGTTTGATTCTATTTGTTAAAATTTTAAGAATTTTTGTGCCTGTGTTCATGAGGTATATTTATCTGCAGCTTTTTTTTTTTTTTTTTTTTTTTTGTTATGCCTTTGTCCACTTTTGGTATCAAAATAATGTACATCTACTAGAATATGTTGAAAAGGATTCCTTCCTCTTCAATTTTTCCCGAAGAGTTTGCATAAATCATTTTTATCTTCTTTACTTGTTTGGTAGAATTCCTAAGTGAAGCTTTTTGAGCCTGGAGGTGTGTAGTTTTTTTTGTGTTGTTTTTGAAGGTTTTTCAAATATAAAATCAGTTTTTAAATAGTTATAAGGCTATCCAGGTTGTCCATCTCTTTGGGAATTTGTGTCCTTCAAGAAATTTATCTGGTTCATCAAAGTTACCAAGTTCATTGACTTAAGTTTTTCTTTTAAGATATTTTTTAGATGTTGATAGACCTTTGTTATCCTTTTAGTATCTTAGAACCTATAGGAATGTCTCCTCTCTCGTTCCTGTTGGCAATTTGTTCTCCTTTTTCCTGATCACCTGTGCTAGAGGTTTATTTACTATTTGCAAAGAATCAGTTTTGTCTTCACTGATATTTTTCCTTGTCTTTAAAATATTTCATTGGTTTCCACTTTGATGTTTATTACTTCTTATTTACTTTGGTTTTTGTTTGCCCTTCCTTTTCTAATTCCTATTAATTATTTTTTTAAATTTGTGGTAAAATATGCATAAAGTTTACCATTTAAACCATTTTAAGTATATAGTTTTGTGACATTAAATACATTCACACCACTGTGCAGTTTCTACCCCTATCTATTTCCCTTTTCAAATTTTTTAAGGTAGAAGCTTGAGTTCATTGATATAAGGCTGGTTGGCTGTTTGTCCTTTCTTTCTTTCTTTCTGTCATTTTAATACTTTATTTTTGCATCTAAATACCACTTTGACTACATGCTATACATTTAAATATATTTGGTTTCTTTTTTCTCTTTCTGTTTCTTCTTTCTTTCTTGTGTGTGCGTGTGTGTGTGTGTGTGTGTGTGTGTGTGTAGGAGGGGCTTTAGGGATTGACCCCAAGGCTTCATGCAAGCTAGATTATGCTTCATTTTTACTCAGTTGAGATTATTTCTTAATTTCCTTATTGCTTTCCTTTCTGACTCATTTGTGATTTGAGTGTGTTGTATTCAAATAGTATTCAGATATCTTTCTGTTATTAGTTTCTAATTTTATTTCAATGGTGTGAAAGTACATATTTTGTATGATTTCAATCCTTTTGAATTTATTTAAATTTATTGTTTTGTTAATATGATCTTCTTGGTAAGTGTCCTGTGTGTACTTGAAAAAACATAAATTCTGCTGTTGTAGAGTAGGGTGTTCTGTAGATGTTAGTGAGTTGGTTTATAAAGATGCTCATATCCTCTAGTTCCCACTGGTTTTTATTTACTTGCTCTGTTAATTACTGAGAGATTGGCAGTGATGTCTTTAAAATCTTTGTGGAGTTTTCTGCTTGTCTATTTCTTCATGCACTACTACTAATTTTTGCTCCATGTATTTTGAAGCCCTATCCTTTCAGTAGGTGCATAAATAGTATATGTGGGACCCTTATTTGTTATGAATTGATCCTCTTTATCACAGATAACATTCTTTGCTCTGAAATCTACTGTATCTGATATTAACATGGCTATTTCAGGTTTCTTCTACTTAGTATTTATATATCTTTTCCCACTCCCACTTTTTTTGAGGTGGGAGGGGTCTTGCCATGTTGTCCAGGCTGACCTCAAACTTCTGGGCTCAAGTAATCCTCCTGCCTCAGTCTCCTGAAGAGCTGGGACTACAGGCATCTGCCACTGCATCTGGATCCCACTCTTTTTACTTTTAACCTATTGTGTCTTTATCTTTAAAGTGCATTTATTTATTTCTTTCTTCTTCTTTTTTTTTTTTTGGTGCTGGTGATTGAACCAAGGGTCTTGTGCATGCGAGGCAAGCACTCTACCTAAACTGACCTATATCCCCAGCCCATAAAGCACATTTCTTATAGACAGCATATAGTTCGGTTTTGCTTTTTTAAAATATTATTTTTAGTTGTAGATGAACACAATACTGGATGGAACCCAGTGTCTCACACATGCTAGGCAAGTGCCCTGCCACTGAGCTACGACCTCAGCCCAGGTTTTGCTTCTTAATTCAATCAAATAACCTTTGCCTTTTAATCAGATGGCTTAGACTAATTATGTTTGATATACATGTTGATATGATTAAATTAAGCTTACCATCTTTCTGCTTACTTTCTTCTTGTTTTATTATTATTATTATTATTATTATTATTATTATTATTACTATTACTACTACTACAGTGCTGGGGATCAAACCTAGGGCTCCAAGCATGGCAGGCAAATGTTCTACCACTGAGCTACACTCCCAGTCCCTACTTGTTCTTTTTAAAAAAACAGCTTTATTGAGATATAATTCACATATTTTAAAATTCACCAAAACCATACAATTCAATGGCTCTTAGTATATTCAGAAGTTGTGCAATCATCACCATAATTAATTTTAGAATGCTTTTTCTTACCCCAAAATACATTCTACGTGCCTTAGCAACCACTCCTCAACCCTCATTTCTGCTGCCCCATCCCTAAGTAACCACTGATCTACTTTTTCTACATATATTTGCTTATTTTGGATAATTCTTAAAAATGGAATTATACAATATATGATCCCTTGCAATTTGCTTCTTTCACTTAGCATAATGTTTTTATGGTTCATCCATCTTAAAGTACATATTAGCACATCGATTCTTTATTTTAAAATTATTTTTATATACATTTTTAGTTGTTGGCTTGTTTAGGGTTGGTTTGTTAATTTTCCTCAATTAACTTTATTTGTATTCATTTATTTATATGTGGTGCTGAGAATCGAACCCAGTGCCTCGCACATGCTAGGCAGGTGCTCCACAACTGAGCCACAACCCCAGCCTCACATCATTTCTATTTATTGCTGAATAATAATCCATTGTACAGACATACACTTTGGTTGGTCTACTCATCACTTGATGGACATTTGGGTTATTTCCACCCTTTGGTTGTTATGGATTATGCTACCATGAACATTCATGTTACAGTTCATGCGTGAATATATATTTCTATTACTCTCAGGTATATACCAGGAGTAGACTTGGTGGGTCATATGGACATTCTATGTTTAATCTTTTAGGATTTACCAAACTGCTTTCCAAAGAAGTTATATCATTTTACACTTCTATCAGAATTTGGGAATTTGCCCCACATTTAATTGTTTTTATTTTTAAATTGTAATAATCATCATTTATATGTTCCAAATACAAGTCCTTTATCAGATTTATGATTTGAATTTTTTTCTTTCACTCCGTGGATTGCCCTTTCCGTTCCTCGATAGTGTTCTTTGGAGTGCAAGGTTTTTAGTTTTGATGAGTTCAATTTATCTATTTTTCTTTGCTGCTTGTGTTTCTCTTTGTTCTTTGTTTCATATTTCTGCTTTCCTTTTCTGTTTTCATTTGGATTAATTGAGGGTTTTTAAAATACGTAATCCTATTTAATCTCCTTTGTTAACTTGTAAATTCTATTAGCTTCATGTGACTACTGCCACAAACTTGGTGGCTTAAAAATACACAAGTTTATTCCCTTATAGTTCCAGAGGCCAGAATTCCAAAGTGGATTTCAGAACTAAAACCAAGGTGTCAACAGGCTGCACTCCCAAACCAACACACAAGGACAAATTTCAGTCTTAAAGATATTATTCAGGAATGCGATTGTGGCTCAGTGGTGAAGCGCTTGCCTAGCATGTGTGGGGTCCTGGGTTCCATCCTCAGCACCACATAGAATTAAGTAAGATAAAGGTATTGTGTCCGTCTACAACTAGAAAAAAAATAATTTAAAAAAGATATTATTCAACTTCTGTAACGTATTACATGTGTGAACTAAAATTTGCACTTACCCAACCGAGAGACTACATCCTGAAGTTCACATTTGGTTTCACTGCTTTACTTTTTTAAAAAGTTGTGGTTAAAAATCACAAAATACGAAATTTACCATTTAACCACTTCTAAGTGTACAGTTGCGTTAAGTATGTTGTTACTGTGGTCACCCAGTCGAACAGGCTGCATTGGCTTGTGTAGGGGTCATTTTTCTCAATTAACTAGGAGACCTTCGAGGGCCAAAATGTCTTTTCTGCATGTTCCCCCAGGATACTAAGGACTCTGCAGAGATGAGTGCGTATTTAGGCATGTCTCTTGAATTTATACCAAGGTGTTGATACCTGAGAGAAACTGCAGTTAGCACGCATGAAACAGCAGGTGGTGGACAGAGTATAGGCTTCACAGTGAAGTGGGGAAAGAAGGCGCTCGGCCAGACAGACATATCAGACAAATCGTTTTAGCTTTCGGGATCTCAGGATCCTGTTTTGGAGAATAGACGGAATAATATTACAAGGTTGTTGCAGGATTTTCATAAACTGCTTTAACACAGTGCCAAAGACATAAGAAGTGCTTAGCAAACGGTAGCTGCTAGAGTTGCTGTCAATTTAAAAGCTACTGTTTGAAAAAAAAAAAAAAAAAAAGCGAAACTAAAAGCGCTCGGGTGTCTGGGCGAGGCCTCCGGTCAGCGCGGCGATAGGCTGGAAGGTCTGGGCGGGGCCTTCGGAAGCCCCGCCCCTTTGCTGGCGTCCGGTTGTCCCGGCAACGCGCCCTTTGGGTAGGAGCCTGATTGACGCGTGGCGGCTAGCGTCCGGCGCTCCTGGGCACACTTGGCATTGGCAAGGGCCGCTTGGGCACAGCGATGACTGAAGAGGACTCTGAGAGCGTCCACACCGATTCCCAGGCCGGGGAGGAGAGCGAGCTTTCCGTTATCCAGCTGTGCGGGCTGGTGGAGGAGCTCAGGTACCCGCCAGCCGGCTGCTGCTGGCCGCTTCTCGGTACCGTCGACCCCTTGCCAGAGTGCCCTCGGACCTTGGCTCCATCCTGGAGACCGTCCAAGCCCACACTGAACGCGGGGGAATCTAAGATCCCCAAAGTGGGTGTTATGCCTGAGGCTCCATGAGCCTCTGAGCTCCTGAGCCACTGAGCTGACAGGACTGGGCGAAGTTGCGAAGGGGCGAAGGGGCGGGGCCTGGTGGGTGGAGAGCCCGGAGAGTAATTGGTGAAGGTAGAGTTTTCACCTGGGGTCTGCCTACTGCCAGACCATGTGTGCCTAACTGCTCCCCTGTTCTGCACCAGAAAAGCCTTTCCAATGCTGAGATTCTATGGTAAAATGAATATGGAAGCAGGATGGAAGAAAGCTAATGAAATGATTTTACTGTGAGGCAACGTGGACTTGAAAGAGAGTAAGCATGGAGGGAGACGGTAAAGAATGACTGGTCCGGTATTCTGTGCTTTTAGCAGTCTGTTTTATGTCTACTATAGTTAGTAATGGGATATTAAGATTCTGTGATACTGTGAAGGTAAATTGCACAACTTACTGGTTTTGCACAGAATAGCCTGACTGGCAGTTAAACAGATGTTACTTCTATACATCTACAAATAGTTTTGTCCAGAATTGAGGTATTATTACCATGAGCAACAATTTTTGTATTTTGAATTTATGGCCCTATATAAATGACACAACAATCCTAGGAAGCACACAGGATTAAGTCCCTTTCCTAAGTTCACAGAACTCATGAGTGCTCATGCTGGGATTCAGATTCAGAAGCAATTCATCAGGTACACTGGAAACATGATATATGCTGAGAAAGCAAGACATTTTGGTATTTTGTGTTTTCTATTCAGTCTTCTTTACTAATCTTAAAATTCAGTCAAACAGGAAGTAGCTTAGTAATATATGAAAACCTCAAAGTCATTTCACTCATACGTATGTATATGTAACATGTATGTATTATAACACATATATAAAACATATGTTATATATATATGAGAAGTTAAGACACTACACTAGATTTGTCATCTTTAGTTGTTTACAAAAACATTGTTCAAAGTTTTTTACAGTTGGTGATAAAATTCCAGCAGATTCTTTCATCTCTTGGGTGCTAGAAATAAAAGAATTGAGAAACATAAACCAAAGGAAATGTCTGGAGTCAGTGGATATGTGTAGTTTCAAAAAAGTCGTGCTTAGGAAGGAATTTCACAAATGAGTTAGATGATACTTGAAGATGGAACCAGTAACAACAATTTTCAATAGAATACCAGTGCTGTGACTTTTGTGGCTCATTCAATGTGATAGTAAAGATATTGGAGCCTTAAACAGCACTTACAACGTGGCCAGCAGCTGACCTAAAATCTTTGCAACTCTTATTGCAACCCTAACAGGCAGATGCAATTCTTATTTCCTTTTTATAGATGAGAAAAATAAGACACCAGAGGCTACATGTCTTGTGGAAGGTCACACATGGCCGATAAGTTGGTTATTTGGGGCTTAAACTCTTTTTAGAACTTAACTTCAGTACTCACTCTCTTGCAGCTATGGAAACTCTGCTCTCAAAACGGAGACAGAGATGTTTGAAAAATACTGCAGTAAACTGGATTCCAGAGATCACCGACCTCAACGAATTTCAGATGTTAAAATGTCAGCAGCAGAGTTTGCACAGGTACACAACAGAGATCTGAACTGTACTTTATCCTGTCTGTCCCCTTAAATGCAGGAGATTTCTTCCTTTGGTGTTTCAGAGTTTCTATTTCAAGTCAATGTGAAGGGAATCAGGTTCAATTAGTAATGAATCGACTCTCCCAGAATATCTTATTTTATCTGAAAGAATTCCCTTAAATTGGAGGATTCAACCATAGAAGACCTGGCCAGCTGCGTAGGGGAGTGAAGTGGCCTTGCTAGGAGCCCTTGTCTCAGAGGGCCTATCTGTGTAGGCTTATCCTTTGAAGATCAGATAAAGCTACTTGGAGGCCCATGCACTGCCTGGAACACTTACTTGTGACCTTTGCCTTAGATGTCTAGGAAACCCACAACTTTGATTTATTTGTCTGTTTTGCTGAACACTGTGCTCCTGGATGCACTTTCTCTTTGGTGTTCAGTTTAGGAAGCACTGAGCTCCAGGTTTCTCCTGATCTTGATTTAAATGTTGGTCTACAGTGGTTCACAGTCTTTTCATCTTCAAGATGTTTTCAGTTTGGAATTTTTAGTTCATTTTTAGTTCATAGGCCTTCAAGGAAATTCACATGGAATCTTAGACTGACTTGTGAAATAAACCCCACCTCTGACCAAATATCCCAAATCCTTTCACCGTGAGTTTGTTCCCATTCAGGCTCTCATTTAGGATAAGTTCTAGCAGTTCTGAAGGATCATGTCGATGCTCACCTCTTTGACAGTGGCTCTGGTTTTGTTGGGTTGCAGTTACGGAGCAGGCGTAAATCCAGATCCCGGCCAGGTGGTGAACGCATGATAGGCCTCACTGTCGAACAAAAACTTGACCTTGTGCAAAAGGAGCTGGAAGATATGAAGGACGAGTTGAGGCACATGAGGGCAAATGCTGAACGGGACCTGCAGTACCATGAGGTGACCCTCCTCTCAGTCTCATTACCTTCTTGCACTCCCACTTCCTCCTGGTCAAGAAGTTCCTGTGGTGTGTCTGTGCTATTATTGGTGCTTTGGAAGAAACAGACGTAGGATAAGACAAATCGAGGGCATGTCTTTAAAGAACTTACCATTTGCTTGAGGATACAACAAAATTGAAACCTTTTTAAATGGAAAATTTCAAATGTACTCAAATGTAGAGAATTATCCTACGAACCCCTATGTACTCAATATTCAGATGCAGGTAACATCAACATATGGCTACTTTTGTATCATCCGTGTCCCAACCAATGTCCCCCTCATCCCACTGGGCTGTTATGAAAAGAATCCTAGACATCATTTATCTCTAAATATTTTAGATATGTCTCTAGGATACGGATTCTTTTAAAAAATATAACTACAATAACCATACATGCCCTTAAAAATTTGTAATAATTTTTTCATAATTCAGGGGTTTGAGGTTTAAGGCCATGAATTAGGTGAAAAGTCCCTAAATCATCATGTTAGCTTTTCATTGGTATGACCAAAATGCCTCATAAGAACAACTTAGCGGAAGAAAGATTTATTTTGGTTCATGATTTCAAAAAAAATCTCAGTCCATGGTCAGCCGACTCCAATTAAGAAATATCATGGCAATAGGAGGAAGGCTTCTCAGCTTATGGCAAGAGGGAAGGGGGAGAGAGAGAGAGAGAGAGAAAGAGAGAGAGAGAGAGAGAGAGAGAGAGAGAGAGAGAGAGAGAGAGAGAGAGAGAGAGAGAGAAAGAGAGAGAGAGAGAGAGAGAGAGAGGACGTGTGCAAGGGGACAGGGATAAGATAAGCCCTTCCAGGTCACATCCCCAGTGACCTACTTCCTCCAACTGGGTCCTACCTCCAATAGTCTAACTCTCAAAGGATTATTTCATCAAATAGATTAATCCACTGATGAGGTCAGAGCTTCATGACCCAATCTCTGAACCTTGCTGCTTTGGGGACCATGCTTTCAGTACGTGAGTTTGTGGGGGACATTCTAGATTCAAACTGTAACAGTCATCCTTTATGTACACATGCATGATCATGGCCGAGTCCTTGGAGACCACCAGAGCATCTCTCAGTGAGTCAAACCAAGTCAGTTTCCCTCCAGAGAAGAACTATCCCTATTAATTCATTTGCCCATGGAAGGAAGTTGTTGCCTTGCATTTGAGAGCCATGTTGTATGAAAAATAGACACTTCTTGTGTGTGTGTGTGTGTGTGTGTGTGTGTGTGTGTGTGTCTGTATTTAGACTTTATTGGAAAAAAGAAAGAAAATCTCCTAAATTTTATTAACTTTTTTTTTTTTTTTTTTTTTTTTTTTTGTACCAGGAATTGAACTCAGGGGTACTCAACCACGGAGCCACAACCCCAGCCCTCTTTTTTTGCATTTTATTTAGAGACAGGGTCTCACTGTTTGTTTAGCGTCTTGCTAAGTTGCTGAGTCTGGCTTTGAACTAACAATCCTCCTGCCTCAACCTCCTGAGTCACTGGGATTCCAGGCATGTGCCACTGTGCCCGGCTGGTAACTTTTAAGAGTGCACAAATTAGAATGTCCCAATAATACAGATATGTGCAAAGTAGAGAAGCTGATTCATGCCATCATAGGGGACCCAAAATAAGAAAACTTAAAGTTTTCTAAATTTTCCATACTTATGCTTAAACACTAATAGTTAAGCAGCCTGAAGTAGCTTCTTTACTCTTTCCAAATATAGTAATTTTTTCTATTTTTAAATTTTGTTCTTTTTAGAAATGTATCATAGTAGAGTATGTTTTGACATATTATATATACATGGAGTATAACTTCCCATTCTTATGGTTGTACATGATGTGGAGTTACACTGGTCAAAAAATAGACACTTCTTTTTATTTATTTTTTTTGTTCTAATTAGTTATACATGACAATAGAAAAATAGATACTTCTGTTCTAAATTTTTCTGTTTCTGTTTTTCTAATGAAAGGTAGACACACATAGAGTCACCCTCATTGCCTGCAGAGGGCCATATCATCTGTACCACATAAACCAACCCCACCTCTCTCCCTTCTCTCCCTCCCTTTTGACTTGCCCCATCTCCTTTCTCTTTGTAAACATGCACTGTTAAATTGTAGCAAGCTAAAATATCTTAGGATATGATAGGTAGCATTGTCCTAATCTGCTAGTTTGTGTGACATCAATGTCAAATGCAGAGAGAGATTGGTGTGGGCTGCTGAAGTTAAAAGGGCTTTTTTTTTTTTTTTTTTTTTTTTTAATGGTGCTGGGGATTGAACCCAGGGCCTCACACAGGATGGTCAGGTACTCTACCACTGAGCTATACCCCATCCCCAAAGAGGACTTTGTTGAGGAGGTGGGGCTTAACATGAGACTTGGCATGACCTTGAAGAAGGATGGCTTTTATTTCAGGAATAGGAAAAGAAGGGCACCCCAGATAAGGTGAATGACATGAGTGAGGAAGGGGAGATGGGAATGGGATTGGCAAATTCATGATGTTGAGTAGACGGGATTGATTAGAAAAGAGGGTGCTGTGTTAGGAAATCAGATTGAATAAGGCGGGGAGACATAGAGAGGCAGGAAGAGGAGTTTATCTTGGATGTGTTGGAAAACTGGATCCCACTGAGGATGCCTGGGTGGGGAAGCAGCACATCCAAAGCAGTGTGTAAGGTGATCTCTGTTCCAGCACCTGAATGACAGGCTGGCAGGGGACTGCAGCCTGAGAGGTCCAGAAAAGATGCTTTAGTGTCTTGCTGTCATAGGGGAGAGTCCCAAACTGAATTGATTTGCTGTGAGACCATAGATACCTTCTCAGTTTATGCTTTAAAATGATGTGTGAGTATGTGTTTATTCCAAGGCAATTCATATTTGTTATACAACATTTTATATAACATTTTAAAATATAGGTTTTGAAAACATTCACAATGGTGTCTCTAACTAGAAGTAATTACGGTTGACCATTGGATTCATCTCCTTCTGGAGTTTATATCATTTCCTATGCATATATGAATTTCTTTTTTAAAAGGTATCATTGTTTTGTGCACTGTCTCTTTGTGTGTGTGTGTGTGTGTGTGTGTGTGTGTGTGTGTGCCTAACAATGTCTTTCTATGTCAATTTACCAGTTCCCCTTAACTGTCAGAGGATACGTTCCAAGACATCCAGTGAATTTCTGAAGGCTTGGACAGTATCAAACCCTATGTTTTTTCCTATCTTATGATACAATTTAATTTATAACTTAGGCACTGTAAGAGATTAACAGTAACTAATAATAAAACAGAACAATTGTAACAATACACTGTAATAAAATTGTCCCAATGTCAATACAAATGTCATTTGTCCTTTGGGGCCATTATTAAGTAGAATAAGGGTTACATGAATGCAAGTCCTGCAGTGCCACCACAGCTGATCTGAGGCAGATACTAAGTGACTGATGGCCAAGCGGTACATTACATAAAGTTACACTGGACAAAGGACGATGCATGTCCCAGGCAGGACAGAGTGGGACAGCATGAGATTTCATCAGAATGGTATACAATTTGAGACTTATGAATTACTTATTTCAGAAATCTTCCATTTAATGTTTTTAGATGGTTAGGTTGTAGAAAATGAAAATGAAGATAAGGGGGGACTCTCTGTATGCATACATATATATAAATATAAATATATATATATTCATGGATAACATCTTTTTTTTTTTTGTGGTGCTGGTGATTGAAACTAGGGCCTTGTGCACATGAGGCAAACACTTTATCAACTGAGTTATATCCCCAGTCTGATGACATCTTTTTAAATTTTTTTTTTAATTCTTTTTGGATATACATGACAGTGGAGCATATTTTGACGTCTATGGAATGTAACTTCCCATCATTGATAACATCTTTTTTCAAGTTACATAAGTACATAATGCTTTATCCCACTACTTCATCTCTTTAGATTTAACTGGGTTCACATTTTGCTGTGTATCCTCTCAGATATTTTTCACATAACAATTTTTAATGGATGCATAATATTTCAGATATGGAAATACATACTTTTACCTGAGACCTCATTTTTGATTGCTCATTTTTTATGGATACTATCACTTTCCTGAAGCATGCTTTTTAATAGTAATATTCACATAGTCAGGTTTATGCCTTAAGGACATCTTTCTAAAACTAAGAGGCATTTTGCCCTGGGACAAAGACCTGGGAACTTGGGCATCCTCAGAGGATTTGTCCTTGAGAAGCTTTGGAAACACTCCTTTCTTGTGCTGACTCGACCAGGCTATCATCGAGGAAGCTGAAATTCGATGGACTGAAGTCCAGAGAGCAGTGCATGACTTTGAAAAAGATATTCTAAGAACCATATCCAAGAAGAAAGGGAGTATTTTGGCCACCGAGAAAGTGTTGAAGTACATCGAGGACATGAACCACCGACGGGTGAGTTGACTTGGTGGTTAGAGCTTCAAAAGGGAGACTGGAGTCATAGCAATGGCACAAATTATCCGTGTGGGGCAGCCTAACTTCATATATGTTGCCCACATAGGCAGTTTTCACATCTCCTGAAGTGTGTGCGTGTGTTTGAAAATGCATATTTAAAATGCATATTTATCTAGGCTAAAACCAGTCAGGCAGGATGAATATTGGTAGTATAACAGACTGACTTCCTTTCTTTTCTTTCTTTTTTCTTTTTCTTTTTGGTACCAGAGATTGATCCTAGAGGTGTTTAATCACTGCACCACATCCCCAGCCCTTAGTGTTTTTTTTTTAATTTTGAGACCCAGGTATCACTGAGTTGCTGAGGCTGACCTCAAACTTGTGATTCTCCTGCTTCAGCCTCCCAAACTGCTGGGATTACAGGCATGCACCACCACACCTGGGTGACATCCTCTTTTCTGTTGTTCCTATCTGTCTCAAGAGCAAATGTATTTTCTTGAAAAAGGTGTAAGACTGGGCTAGTCAGATGACTACACGGAATGGGACAGGTAAAACTCAAGCTTTTTGAATTTCCTTACTATAAGGAAGTGGACCCCAGGCTGACATGGCAAAGGAAAGAAAAGAGGATAGGGAAAGGGCATATGTGTTCATTTCCAGAGATTTTATAGCATGGCAAGATTTGGACCCAGGGGACAGCTAGATAGGCTTGCTGACTCTAACATGAGATGAGTAATAGCTACCAGAAGAATACAAGACCCACGAATCAGAAGATAATTTGGTCAGGAAAGTCCTCTACACTATATCCAAAGAATCTCGAATTTAAAAGCAATGTGAAATGCTCACAGGGCAGACCCAGCTTCCTCTGCATCTTGATCGTAAGTGAAGTGCCTTCACATGGCCATCTTGGGCAGAATAGAAGGATCTGAAAACAGAAAACCGAACATTAGGGTTCAAGGTTTGATTTGCATCCCTAGGTCTACTTTTCAAAACAACAGAAAAGAAATTCATTAACTTAGGTTTTTACTTTTTTTTTTTGTTTTTTTTTTTTTAGGATAATTTGAGGGATAAATTACGTTTGAAAAATATTTCCCTCAAAGTTCAGAGGAAAAAACTGCTTTTACAATTGAGGCAGGTATGTAGCTTCTTCCTTTTTTCCTTCTTTCCTTCATTTATTTATTTCATGGACTGAATGATATTGCCCCCACCACGATGTCCCTGTCCTACTTCCTGGAATCTATTAATGTGTTGCCTTCCATGGTAAGTGAGTCATTTAAGAATCTTGACATGGGACATGATCTTAGATTACTGATTGGGCCTAATATAATCTCCCTTCTTATCAGAGGGAGGCAGGAGGATGAGAGACGATATGGTAAGGGAAGCAGAGAGGGGAGTGATGAGATTATGAGAGAGGAAGGGGCCCCCAAAGCCATGGGAGGCAGGGAGCCTCTAGAAGCTAGAAATGGCAAGGAAAGACTCTCCCAGAGCCTCCAAGAAGGAAGGCAGCCCTGCCAACATCCTGATTTAAGTTCTAAACCCATTTCCAAATTTCCAACCTCCAGAACCATAAGATGATAACTTTGCCTAATTTGAGTCATTGATTTGTGGCAATTGGTTTTAGAAACCATAGCAATCCAACGGATACTACGCAGGCAAATCAGGGTTCTCTGTGGACAGAGCTGGTCTGAATTTAGAAGACTCTGTTGGATATATTCGTTGGCCCCTCTGGGGATGGGGAAGGGGTGGCAAGCTGTGTGCATGATGGAACATGCTGTGCGGCACCTCCTCCTGGACTTTTATCACCAAGTCAAATATGAGCACTGATGTGCCAGATATGGGCATGCGCATCAGAGGCGGCCATGGATGGCGACACAGAATTGGGCAGGAGAATTAACATACTTGATTGGCTCAGGATCCATAAAGATCTCAACCAGCTGGAAGAGCTGGCATGACATGATTAAGGACAAATGTGAGCTCCAGCACTTTGATCTCCCCAAATACCTGCACAAGCACGGCTGGCTAAGCGACAGAGTGCCTGAGAGTCAGCTTGGCTGAAAAGCTGTGGCTTAGCTGCCCTCATGGAAACACCGCGCCCAGGCCAGGAAAGGGCTGGCCTTGCTCTCTGTCCTGAGTAGCCCTGACCTGGAGTTTTACATCCAGCGTGAGCTGCACCCTAGAAAGAATCACAGACTAGAGTTCATGTAAAGTGAGGGATGATGGCGAGGGGAGGAGAAAGCACATGGGAAGGCCAAGGACGGTGGCCCAGGACGGCCATGACCACCATCTCTGAGTGCCCACGGAAGGTGAATGCACCGACTGGTGGGGCCTGAGGGCTGAGCTGGGCCCGTCTGGAGGTGTCAGGAAGGAGGTTCGAGTCAGGGTAAGAAGGATTGTTGCACCAGGGGAGCTGCCTGCAGAGCATGAGTCCTTGTTCTTGGAGTTCATGCAGATTTAGCCATTTTGAAACAGGGATTATCAGGTTAAATCAGGGAGGAGAAAAATGACAAGCTACACCCCATTGCTGCACAGAAATGACACCGATGGGGGCCCTGCCCTGCTAAGCTCAGGTTAGTGTGTCGTGAGAGAAGGGAAGGAGCCACAGTGCTGTACAGAGGCCACAGCAGTAGCAAGGACCCAGGGCTACAGCTTCCAGAGGCTCGGTGGAAAGAGGCTTACTCCCAGGTGTGAAGAACAGGTTGGCGCACTGGAGCAGGAGGATGGGTCGTATTTGGGCTTAAGGACATCATGTTGTTTGGGGGGAAGGGGAAGAAGCATCCCTGGAACTCACACAGCCAGACCAGAGCTCTGTGGGGAACAGCAGCCCGAGTTGGGCTATTGCCACCACAAACATACATAAGATGGCAGAGGCCTGGTGGGGCCAGGTCAGAGAGGATGCTTGGACACACCTGCTCTACAGTAATGCCATAGGATCGGAAGAGAGGAATTTAGAGGCTGCTTTTTCAGTGGTTTGAAATGACTTTTAAATGGCCTGACTCCTAATTTTCCTTCACAGCCTTGTCTGGGCACTGTCTCCTCTGGGAAGCCTGCCCTGGCCTGGCTGAGGGGCCCTGGGTACATTCTGCCCCCGTCCACCCACTGCCCCTCACCCACACCACTCTTGGGTTACCTGTGATTTTGGACATGTACTCCTCGAGGCCAGGAAGCACTTTATTTACTCAAAATCTACCTCCAGTGCCTAGCACCATGCCACCCAGCAGATGTCCAGTACATGTTCATTGAGTGACAGAATAATGACTGGCCTCCAGAGTCTCACCAGGTTGCTAGTGTGAGCCTACGTTTGGAAGTCAGACCTGATTGTGCCATCTTTTCTTCTTTCTGGGCTGTAGAAGGAAGAGGTAGGCGAGGCCCTCCACGATGTTGATTTTCAGCAGTTGAAGATCGAGAATGCTCAGTTTTTAGAGACGATTGAAGCACGGAATCAAGAACTGATCCAGCTGAAGCTGGCATCCGGAAACACCCTGCAGATCCTCAACGCGTACAAAGTAAGGCCCACCCCAGTGCTGGGGACCCCCACCAGGCCTACTTACCCAGCTTCCCAGCCACAGGGTTAGGACTAGGTTTCAAACCCAGCACTGAAGCATCCCAAATGCAGCACATGAGAACCACCTGCGGGGGTGGTTTGTTTTGTTTTGTTTTTGGTACCAGGAATTGAACCCACAGGTGCTTAACCACTGAGCTACAACCTCAGACCTTTTTAAATATTTTATTTTAAGACAGGGCCTCACTAGGGCCTCACTAAGTTGCTCAGGGCCTCGCCAAGCTGCTGAGCCTGGCTTTGAACTTGTGATCTTCCTGCCTCAGCCTCCTGAGCCTTTGGGATTGTAGGAGTGTGCTACCACATCTGGCAAGGTTTTCTTCTTTAAAAATACACCAATGTCCTAGTCCCAACCTGACTCATTGAAATAGGGGTAAGGGTCAGGTATCCTGCTTTATTTTTAATTCACCAGGTGAATTTTATGCACAGAGTTGTACACACTACCACCTTTAGGGCCCTGTTTAATTTAGGCATGTACTAAGTACTTCCCTGCTTACAACCCTGTAAAGAAAAACAGTCTTAGCTCTAAATCAGGAAACTATTAAATTATTTATCATCCAAATGCAATGCTTTTGGGAGAGAAAAGGCACTATTAATAATTAAGCAGGGATTCTGGGCATGAGTAGGGCCTGACCCCAGCAGACCAGGCCATCTGGTCACCTTCTAGCAACCACCTAATGTAGTGGTCAACAAACTGGGCCAGTGTATTTCCACCCACTGACCTGTGAGCTAAGGGTGGTTTTCATAGAATATCTGCAAGTGATTGCATGATAGAGAATACTAACTTTGAAACCCAGTTAAGCAAAATTATTTCTCCCCCAGAAATTCCATTCTTCTCACTAGTAGACTTGTATTCCAATATATTATACTCAACTATAATTTTTGTCAATAAAACATACTATCATCAATTAAACATTTGTAGGGTTTGGGTCTTTTCTCTTATTAATATAAGTAATCATGTTAATAATTAATAAATAATTAATAATAATAATTAATAAATAATAGTCATTTTGCCTCTGGGCCTACAAAGTCTAAAATATTTACTATCTGGTCCTTTACAGAAAGTTTGCTGACTCCTGGCCCAGTGACCAGGTGGCAATAGTGGCTGTGAGCCTAGGTAGCTCACAGGTGACCTTCAATGGGTCCACAGTGTCATTTAAAAATGTGAATTTGAATATGTTTAGACCAGGCTTATGTTTGTTAATATTTTTCTATTATGAATGGAAAAGACTGAGGCTCCAAGATGCAGAGTATTTGCCAGATTCAAGCTTCAGGTTAGTAGCAGAGCCAGGACTCCTCTCACTGCCTTCTCCTGGCCTAGAGTATGTGGAAAATATTGTGCTGGCATGACACGTTTATGTGTCATGAGCGTCCAACAGGTCACCTGCTTTTAGGTTACCTCATCACACTTGGCATCTGATCACTGTTAGTTCAAGATGAAACAGGCCCCTTGCTGCTAACCACCTTGGATAACTGGCTGTCAGGTACATGGGACCTGAATCTCATTCTGTGGAATCAGTTAACTAGCACAGGACCTGTCGGGTCTTGGGATTTTGGAAGTGGAGCTACTGCTTTATAAAATGGATCTGCCAGGTTGCAGGGCCTGAGGTCCATAAGGCTGAATCTAGACTCAAGGTGCGGTTTGTTATCCAATACCAGAGCAGTAGCAGCCGCATAGGCCACTGTGGGCCAAACAGGAGCCACTTTGGTCCAAAGACCAGTGGCCACTGTGTCCATAGACCTCTTGCACATGATGGCAAGCAGATGGCAGAACTTGAGGAGAGGCCCCACAGGAGTCCAAAGGTAGAGCAGGTTGAGGGACAAGCCGAGTCGCTTCCTCCATGACTCACTTCAGCTCTCCTGGGAGAAATGGAGGCAGAACCTCACCTGGGATTGGAGATGGCTCTGCTGGGGGAGATGCTTCATCTGGGCAAGACGCTTCACCTGTCCGAGGTGAGGGTTTGTGTCTTACCACCAGGATGGAATTTTGTGTAGTCTATGCTGTGTCCCCAGCACCGAGGACAGTGCCCAACAGAGCAGGTGCTCAGCCGATATTGTCAAATGAACTGCTAGGAGGAGATGAGATGGCAGCAGAGTCGCAAAGTGGAGGCAGAGCGGGCTGTGCAGGGGTGTCGCTCCAGGATGTCAAAACTGGCAAAGCAGAGCCAGAGCCCCTGCCTGGCGACCTTAGGCCCTGGGGGTCACTCTCCTCCCCACTGCTCATCTCTCCAGCCAGCACTTCTTTAAGGCTCATTTCCTGTTCCACATCCTGCACTTGAATAGGAGACCAGACTCCGGGGGTCAGCTTGGGGAGGGGGAGGCAGTTCATTGACAATATTGGCTGTGTTTTTGGTGGGGAAAACAGGTGACAGGAGGGGCCATTTTGATATAAATATCAAAAGACCCCAAAGTGGACCTTGTTAAAAATACACAGAATAACTTCCCTCTATTAGCAAAAGTATCAATACCTGTGTTCTGCCAGGCACAGGGCCGAGTGCTGAGGGTCTAGCACTTAGACAGCACAAGACAGGTAAGGTGTCTTCTGTGACCTCCCCGAGTGATCCTGAATCAGAACAATGGTGTCTTTTCCTGTGACTTTATGCCCTCAAACCTGCATGGTAGTACCTGATAGAGCACAAGCCAATAACTATGGCTGCAGTAAGTTGCTCTTGACCGACTGAACTAGTGATAGGTGCCTACAGAAGGTAGACCGCTAAGATACCCGCAGACCCTGCCCTCAGGTGCAACTGAGGGTTGAATGCTCATGAGGCTCTGCCTGTTACATCATATGGCACATTCGACCTGAAGATGGGGAGGTTATGCAGTTGGGCCTGACTAATCATGTGAGCCTGTTGAAAGCAGAGTTCCTCTATAACCCTGAGCCCCAGGTGAGAACCACAGTCCTACAGTCCTGGCCACTCCTTGATTTCAGTCTGGCTGGGTCATGGGCAGAGAATCCAGCCACTCTGTGCCCAGACTTCTGACCTAGAGAAACTGAGAGACAACAAATCGCTATTGCTTTAAACCTCAAAGTCTATGCTAATTGGCCACACCACAAGAGAAAACTCTGGAAACCTTTCCAGCAGCAGCCTCCTCAAGTGACTGGCATCTGAATGGAGCATCGGACACCAGCTCTTGCGGCACTTTGTGAAGACCCTGCCCCAACAGAGCCAGTCCTTGTCTTGCTGTGGCCCTTGCAGGTCCACTCTCTCCTGACCCTCCTCTCTAAGTTGCTGGCTGCACTACCTTCCCTCTGCTCTCTTTCCCTCCCTGTGAATGGTTGGCTGGCAGAGGAGTCTTGTCCTGCACTCCCCGCCCCCCAAGCTGACCCCTGGAGTCTGGTCTCCTATTCAGGTGCAGGATGTGGAATAGGAAATGCACCTTAAAGAAGTGCTGGCTGGAGAGATGAGCAGTGGGGACCCCCAGGGCCTAAGGTCACCAGGCAAGGGCTCTAGCTCTGCTTTGCCAGTTTTGACATCCTGGAGTGACACCCCTGCACAGCCTGCTCTGCCTCCATCTGTTACTCTACTGCCCTCCCATCTTCTCTCCCAGCTTGTTCACACCCTCTCCCAGGCCCTTTCCTTACCTTGGATAGTTCCTCTCTTCCCTCTTCCAGCGTTCCTTCCTCAGGACCACCTCCCCTGTCATTCTGACACCTTGGTGCAGTTCAATTCTGAGTTTCTTCTTGCATTTATTTGCCTCCTGGAGGCAGGACCTGGGTGGTTACCCTGAACAGTATCTGGTGCAGGGTGGGTGGGTGGATTATCTGGAAATCACTGGCTCCTTCCCTTGGCCCACTCCTCAGCCAGGCAGAGCGTATCTCACCTCCTCTGGTTGACTTCCCCCTGGGGGACAGCACCCAAAGGGGACCAGACTGAGAAGCGGGGACCATGGGGAGCTGGTGGAGGGCAAGTGATGAAATGGGAACCTTTAAGGGGGCTTTGAGGATCCTCTCCCTACCCCATGACATCAGCAGGACTAGCCTCTTTGGCAGTGGGTCCATGGTAGATGGAAGCGGGGGGCTATGGGGTCACACTGCTTAGGTTCAAATCCTGCCTCCCCCATCTTGAGATCTTGGACAAATTGCTTCACTGCCCTAAGTGGGGATAGTGGTAGCACCACTTCCTGTGGAGTGTCCCTTCTTCTCCATCCTCACCAGGTAGCCATGACAACTGTTTGTCGAATATCCTCCATATGCCAGGCACAGTGTCCAGCTCTCTACCAGGATATCTCCTGTAACCTTGCCACAATCCTATAAGCTGACTGGATCAAGCTCGGAGAGGTCTGGGACTTTCACAACGTGTCCCTTAGTAAACGGTGGGTCCTGGTGTATTAACCACTCTCCATCTGAGGACAAAATCCTGAAGTCCTCTCCTCTTCTGCCAGTTCTCAGACATGAGGACTCTGGAAACCTGGGACCCCATGAGAGGGGTAAGCCCAAGTTCCTGGATGGTCCTGTTTTCTTCCTACTACCCTTCCCACCATCTTGAGAGGAACTCTGGGCTCAAGACTTGCTGTGTTACTGTGTTTCAGAGCAAGCTTCACCGAGCAGTGGAGATGTACATCTGTTTGGGCAAGGAGATCTTGCTGAGAAAAGAGCTACTTGAAAAAATTGATAAAGAAACCATACAAGTAGAGGAGGTAGGAAAGGGAGAAACGTTTCTGACATTTGTCTTTTGTCTGAGAGGGTTCGGGTGAATGTCCACCAAAATCCAAGATGCCTGGTTTTTGATCTCGAGAAGTCTAGACCATCCAAATCAAAATAGCTCTGAGCCATCAAAACAGAAGGTGGACGTACAGCCCAGGAGTGTTACATTTACTGCTGAGTGAGGTTCTAGAGTGAATTAAAAATCTCGTAGAGTCGTAGAGTCCAAATAGCGCAAGAATCTGTAAAATACAATATTTAAAGTTTTGTGCCTACAACCCCATAAAAATGTTTATAATGCATGTCATGTACACCTGGCAAAATATAATGTTTTGAATAAAGGAGAGAGAGAGAGAGAGAGAGAGAGAGAGAGAGAGAGAGAGAGAGAGAGAGAGAGAGAGAGAGAGAGAGGATGCTCTTTTAAAACACAACTCTTCCTTGGTGCAGTGGCTGCCCTGAAGGACAGCAGTCCTTGGTTCCTTGGTTCCATGCCTATCTATGAAGGATGGCAGACCTATGACTTCTGCCCCAGGCTCACTCCAGAACCTGTGGTCACTGTGTGGAAAGTGAGAGGAATCAGCTGACCTTCCTACATATCTGCCTTGCAAGTTATCTCGTGCATTATTTTCTGAGCACATGGAGCTAAATTTTTGTAACTTTAATGCACACAGGATGTGACTCAGCTACACACAGGATGTGAGTTTTTTGGAAGGATGGAGGAAAAAGAACACTGGACACCATAGTTAAATGGCCTGGCCTCGGGTTTCATGCTGCCAGCTTCTGACCTTGAACAAAACTTTACATAATTATTAATTTTATTTTTGGCATTGCTGGGGATCTAACCCAGGACCTCACATATGCTAGCTAGGGGCTGTAACACTGAGCTATATATCCCTCCTGAACAAGCCTTCAAATGAGACAGGACTGTTTCCATATATGTAACACAGAGGTCACAGCTCTTCTTGTGGCAATTAGATGAGATCACATATAATGATGCTTTGTCAACCTCAAAAGCTTTGACAACAATTATTAGTGCTTTTGTCTTGAGTAGGTCTCAAGTGTACCCATCCGTGTGGCCCAAGCCTGCCCCCAAGGGCCAGAAGTCCAGAGGATTACTTGAAACAGTTTTGTCATGCCACTCACATCGTGTTTGCATCAGTCATGTTGTCATTGTGATCAAAATACTGAGAACAACAACTTAGAGAAGGAAGGATTTCTTTGGGCTCATGATTACAGAGGAGCCAGTCTATAGTCAGCTGGCTCCAAGGCAGAAACATGGTGGAATGGCATGGTGGAGCAAAGTCATCAGCTCACAGCAGCCAGAAAGCAGAAAGAGAGAGAAGAGGGGGTTAGGGATAAAAGGCAAACTCTTCCAGGACTCGCCCCTAGTGTCCTACTTCACCTGGGTCCTACTTCCCAGTGGTCCATCCATGTATCAATGGATTAATCCATTTCATTAACCACTGATGAGGTCAGAGCCCTCATGATCCAATCATTGCTGAAGAGCCCCACCTTTGAACCCTTTTGCATTGGGAACCATTTTAACATGAACTCGGGAGGTACATTCCAGGTCCAAACCATAACAGTAGCCTCAATGGAGAATCAACACTTTCTACAAAAGACCCAGCCTCCGTATAGAGTGACAGGTGACAAAACTGAAGCAGAAGACTGTGTTCTCTCTCCATGCAGGATTTTTGTGCACTTACTTATTTTGTCTTTGGGTTGATAGTTATTAGATAACAAGTAAAGCTTAAAATAGACTTTTAAAAGCCTAGCATTCACTACTTAGTGTGTTTAAAAGGCTGGCATACTGTTTATTAGCTTTTTGAAAACAGCTTCATTGAGATATAATCCACATACCATATCATTCACTCATTTCATCCATTTCAAGTATATAGCTTAAAGGTGTTTGGTATATTAAGAATTATGTAACTATCAGCACAATAATTTTTTGTGACATTTTCATCACCCCCAAAAGAAACCCTGCATCTATGATAAGTCCTCTAGTTCCCACCTTACATCATTCCCTCTCTCCAGCTCAAACAACTACTAATCTACTTCCTGTCCCTTCAGATTTGTCTGTTCTGGATATTTCACGGAAAAGGGGTCATAGAATATGTGGTCTTTCCTGTCTTGTTTCATTAACATGGAATAACATTTTCAGAGTTAATGTTGTTGTAGCATGCATTAATTCTTTGTTTCTTTTTTTGAATGAATAATATTCTGCTGTATGGCTAGACCACAGTTTATTTTCTATTCATCAGTCGATGGATATTTGGGTTTCTACTTTTTGACTAAGATGGATAATGCTGATATGAACTTTCTTGAACAGGTTTTTTTTTTTTTTATGTGAATATGTGTTTTCTTTTCTCTTGGACATATACCTAAAAGGAGATTGTGAGTTATATGTGGTAACTCTATGTTTAACATTTAGAGAAACTGCCAAATGGTTTTGTAAAGTGGTTACACTATTTTACATTCCTACCAGCTTCCAATTTCTGTACATTTTCATCGATACTTGTCATAAAAAAAAAAATTTTAATGGTCATTGCTGTTGGTATGTACTAATATCTCAGTGTGGTTTTTATTTGAATTTCCCTACTGATGAGCATCACTGGTCATGTGTCCATCCCTATTTTGGAGAAATGAATATTCATGTTATTTGGTCAGTTTTTAATTGGGTTATTTACTTTTTTATCCTTGAGTTATAAGAATCTGTTCTGGACTCAGTCTCTTATCAGAAATATAATTTGCAAATATTTTCTCCTGTGGGTTTCATTTCATTTTTTTGATGGTATTGTTTACAACACACATAAGTTTTAATTTTGGCGAAATCCAGTTTATTATTTTCTTTAATACTTGTTCCTTGGTTTCATATCTAAGAAGTCTTTGCCTCACCCGAGGTCATCAAGATTTGCCTCTAAGTCTTAAGAGTTTTATAGTTTTAGTTCTTACATTTGGGTTTATGATTGATCTGGAGTTAATTTTTTAAGTGGTATAAGGAAAGGGTTCAAAAGCCAAGATAAGAAAGAAGATGAAGTTTGTTCACAGATTTTGTTATATTAACTTTTTTTTTTTTTTTTTTTTTTTTTGGGTCTCTTGTGTTTTTCTTCATTTCTTCCTGTGGATTTGAGTTACCATCTGCTGTTACTTTCTTATTCAAATATAGTTTTGTTTCAACCTGCCTTCTTTATGCCATTACTGTCAAATATATTACAATTTTATGTTACAGACCCCCTGCATACATAGTATTCTATACTCTTGCTATTTAAATTGGTTGAGACAAAATATGAAATTATATTATCTTTTACAACTACCTCCATAAGTAGCTTTTTTATAAAAAAAAATGTGAATTCTGAATTTACTTGTTTTCAGTCTAAAGAACTTCCTTTACTATTTCTCATAAGGAAGGTCTGCTAGCGATGAAGTCTCTGGGTTTTTGTTTATTTGGGAAGGTTTTTATTACTTCTTCATTTAAAGAATATGAAGAAATATGAAGTGCTTATCTTCCTGGCACTACAGGATGCTCTAGGTTCATCTTGGAGAATTCCTGCTCCAACCCCCAAATTAACCATTTCTCCAAGAAATGGTTCCTTTCAATCATGGCATTAGTAACCAAGATCTCTGTGTGCTCATTGTCTGCTTTGATTATTGAAAAGCCATTTTGCTGCGTATAAGATGTGTGGTGGCTGTCACTTTTCTCTCCTTTCAGCATGTGTGTCATCCCTTTGCTTTCTGATCTGCATCATCTCACATGAAAGTTTGCTGTTAATCTCATCAGGCTTTCATCTTATATGTGGTGAATTGTCTTCTCTTGCTGCTTTGAACAATCTCTCTTTGCCTTGTGTGGATTTCTTTGCATTTATCCTACTTGGAGTTTGTTGAGTTCTTTGGGTATGTACTGTTTAAATCAAATCTGGGAAGTTTTCAGCCATTGAGTAAATATTTTTTTCTGTTCCTTTCTCTTGTTCTGTCACTCTCATTACATGTAATTTGGTGCACTTGGTGATAATCCACATTTCTCTGAGATTCTATTAATTGGTTCTTTTTCTCTCTGCTGTTTATATAGTATCATCTTTATCAACCTACCTTCAAGATTACTGGTTCTAATTTTTTTTTTTCCTGATGGCTTAAATTTACTGTCAATTTCCTTGTGGTGAAATTCTACTTTTGGTCATATTGAAAAATAACCCAAATTTTCCATTTGGTTCTTTTTAAATAATCCCTGTCTTTTTATTGATATTCTCCACTTAATAGAACATTATCATCATGTGTTTCTTTAAGTCCTCAAACATGATTTACTTTGGTTCTTTGAATAGCTACTTTGAAGATCATCAGCTAAGTCCACCATCTGGACGTCCCCAAAACAGTTTTTGTTGCTGATTTTTTCCCTGTGTGGGTTGCACTTTCCCATTTCTTTGCCTATCTCGTAATTTTTGTTAAAAACTGTACATTTTAGATATTGTAGTGACTTTGGATAATCCCTCTTCTCCTTTCTTGGACTAGTCATTGTTTATGACTTGGTTAGACTAGGTCAGTAGTTTGCTTCCCTTGCTGTTAGCAGAGGGTGTAGCCTTGGTCTTGGATATAGTCTCCCTGACAACAGGGTTGATTTCTGTTTCAGCTGACTTCTCTTTGGTTTTTCATCTTTATGCCAAACTTCTGGCTGCTTCTATTGGCATCAAACCTAGCTATTAGCCTCTATTAATTGCTACCCAATTTTTCTATTGCTTTCAACAACACCCTGAGACATCAAATCCAATTAAAGTCAGGACCCTTTGCAGGTGCAAGGTGCTGCTAGTCTTTGAGGAGGCTTGCTCCAACCACAAGAGGACTCTGCTTTTTATTTATGTGTGTGTGGTTCTGTGGTGCTGGGGATTAAACCCAGGGACTTGCACATGTTAGGCAAGCACTCTACCACTGAGTTACATCCCCAGCCTTTCTTAAATTTTAATTTTGAGTCAGGGTCTCACTAATTTACCCAAGTTGGCTTCAAACTTGTGATCCTCCTGCCTCAGTCTCTGGTTTGGCAATAGTGCTTTTCTTAGTGGTCTCTTTCTCTAACTCTGCTGGGCATGGTGGTGCACATCTGTAGTCCTAGTGACTAGGGAGACTGAATCAGGATGATCACAAATTTGAGGCTAGCCTCAGCAACTTAGCAAGATCCTTGACAACTTAGCAAGACCGTGTCTTGAAATAAAAAATTAAAAAACTGGAGAAGTAGATCAGTAATAAAGTACCCTTAGACTCAATCCCCAGAACAACAACAACAAAAAATCAGCCTTAAAAAAGGAAGGACATTCCGACACATGCTATACTGTAGATAAATCTTGAGGACATTATACTAAGTGACATAAGCCAGTTAAAAAAATACAAATACTGTATGATTCCATTTATAGGGGTTACCTATAATAGTCTAATTCATGGGGACAGAAGATTGGTGGTAACCAGGGGGTGAGGTGGGGAGGAAATGGTGAGTTAGTGGTTTAGTGAGTAGAGTGTGTCAGTTTGAGAAGATGAAAAAGCTCTGGAGATGGATGGTGGAGAAGTCACACAACAACGTGAATGTATTTAATGCCACCGAACCAAAGGCTTAAGAATTAGTTAAAATGGCGATTTTATGTGTGTTTTACAATAAAAGAAGACAGGAAAGTGAAGTGAGACTGATCAAAGTGTACTTTAATACCCAATTTTTTACCTATACACCAAATTAAGAAATCAAAATAAGTAAAGCATATTCCTAAATAAAGAAGAGAAAGGAAGAAAGAAAAGGAAATGGGGGGAAGAAAGGGAAAGAAGAGTATTGGATGAATGGGATTAAGACGTCACAATCTGTAAAAGTCCAAACCTCCCAAAATTCAGCAGAACCTCTTGACTGCCCCACCCTGTGAACATGTCACCGTTATTATCAGAACTACACGGAGAGTCAGTGGGGCCAGCAAGGCCCCAGAGAAAGAGCCACCAGGGTTCCCTTGGGGTCATTGGTCCTTTCCAACCCAGGACCGGGCCAAAGCCGAGGCTTCCAACAAGAAGTTACGGAAGCAGCTGGCTGAGTTCCGGGCACCACAGGTGATGATGTACCTCCAGGAGAAGATCCTAAATGGGGAGATGGAGAAGACCATCAAGATGTGGGAAAGAAAAGTGGAAATCGCAGAGGTGAGCCCCCGAGAGCCCAGTGGACTGGGACTCCTCATGTCCAAGGGTTTGTCCAGTTTTTAAGTGTCCGTGATATCTTGTTTAGGATTTTATTTGGGGAGCTAAGAACATGGATGTTTGGGTAGATTTTATCTGTGGGAAATCTCAGCAGTTGCTTCAATTATTAAACCAAAATGAAAGATAATTAAAAACTCCCTTCTCACTATTAGGGGAACAGTATTTTCAGGTATCAGGGAAATACTCTGTAGTAATTGAGTGGTGTTAGCTGCTTGTTTTTTTTTTTTTTTTTTTCTTTTTCTGTTTTTATTTGGTACTAGGGATTGAATCCAGGGGTGCTTTACCACTGAGTTACATCCCCAGCCCTTTTTATTTTTTATTTTGAGACAATTACTGAGGCTTGCCTCTAACTTGCAGTCCTCCTGTCTCAGTTTCCTGAGGTATTGGGATTACAGGCATGCACCACCAACTCCAGTGAGTTGTTTTCTTAATGAATTCTAGAAGCTTCTGAATCCCTCCACATCATGGGTAATGTAATGATTGCTACTTTATACATGGAGAAGCCAGTTTTTAAAAAATGAGATAATAATGGATTTTTAATATCACTCAGAACCCAATTCCATACATTTACAGAGTTACCATGGGACTTTGTCTTTAACTAATACCATAGCCTTTGAATATGGTCCTGTGTGTCCAGAAAGTGCCCTGGCTCCTTGTGGGCTGTGGAAGAGAAACAGGCAACATAAAAACACTGTGCTGGTGTCAAGACTGCCACAGCCAGGTTGCAAACCAGGGTCACTGGGAAGACATCATTTGAATAGCTTCCGGGTCAGGCGGCTTGGGAAACTGGGGGCTTGGCGTTTTCACATCTAGGCCCTCACTCCATTTCCCATGTTCCCTTCTCCTGCCTTTCCCCTGTTCACTTGGTGGCAGGGAGAAAATTAGATCCAAACTCGGGCTCACTAAATCTGTAGCCGAGAATTGCAGCAGGAATCTGCAACTCCTCGCCTCATGGGGATGAAACAGGCTCCTTAGGAAGATCTCCTGACGGGCACTCACTTCCCCTTGGTGGCATGTGCAGGGAGAACACTGCCCCCCACAGGCGGGCCCACACTTTCAGCAAGGCTGGATGAGTGCTGCATTGGGTATAGGCACTCAGACTTCCCCAAGTGACCTTCTCCCCCTCCCCTCTGTCCATTTTGCAGATGTCCCTGAAAGGCTATCGCAAGGCTTGGGATAAGATGAAGGCAAGCAATGAGCAGTTGCAAGCAATTTGCTCCCCTGGGAAATAGCCAGGGGTAGGCCACAGCTCACGGACCAAGAAATGATCCATTAAAGCACTCAGCTCTTTTCTAGTCACGGGGTCCTCTCACTGGTGTCCCCAACTCCCCAGCCAGGCTGACCCTCACCTCCCAGGCTACATCTGCCCACGGGGGGGGGGGGGGTCTTCACCGCCTGGCCTCTGGAACCGTTGTCACTGAAAGAACCACAGGGCACGCTAACGGTTTGACACTTGTTAGCCCACGTTTAGTTCACAAGCACAAATGAAAGTGACCTTTCCGCATGTGGGAGTGGGACAGAGGAGGGAGAGCCAGCCCCGTGTGTGCTGTGGGGCCATCTGTGGCAGCCCAGGTGTGCAGCTATCAAAAACAGACAGCCCAGCAGCATGGCGAATGCCCAGCACTTGGCATCCTGAGCTTCCTCTTCAGTGTGGTGGGTGAGCTCCCCTTAGACTAGACACCGCTGCCAAAGAAAACAAGCACGAAGAAAACCAAGATAATTTCTTGGGGCTGATGTAACCTGTTCTGACCTGCAAAAGACCCCCCCTCCCCAGCCTCCCCGCCGTAATAGTCATAGTACATGGGTTGAAGGGCCGCCTCCGAAGATCTGCCTGATTCCCGGAGACCCTTTTCCCGGAAGTCCAGCCCATCTCTAGTGCTGTTGGTCATCTGTGAAGTCACAGTGGAAGCGGAACTACTTTGTTCTTGGAAGGAGGTTTGGGACCATCCAGTGTGGCTCACTTCAGAATATGAATTCCGTGTCACAGCAGCGTGCTCTTCGAAATAGGGATGAGGGATAAAGTCCTGCCAGTGGCGGAGGGAGGACAGGGGGTGGTCGTCCATGCGAGTCTCGGACATGATCCAGTCGCTGTAGTCTTCCACCCTGGTGTACATAAAGAGGCCTGGGCATGTATCTCCACCTTGGGTCAGGATTCCTCTCAGGACCCACAGGTCCAACTGCTGTAGCTGGCACATCATGGGACTTCCTGGTTCCCCCTGCAACAAAGGACAGAAGGCATCAGGTCTTAGAAGACCTTGTTTTCTTTCTTTTTTTTAATAGGTTCTTGTGCAATTTACTGTTTGTTCTAGAAATATTTTACACTGGTTCTCCCTGGAAATAGGGCAAATTATAGGATACTATTTCAAATCTAGTCACCACCACAAATTCCAACATGATGGTTTTTCCTGTTTATTATGCAAAGTATTTGTGGACTGAAATTTCCTGGTTCATATTGCATTTTCTTGTCCCCAGTACTTTGTCTAGTGCTTCCTTCTTTGGGCTCCTCATTCCTCAAATACTGGTATTATTCTTCTTTCTGGCTTGGAATGCTTCAGTCCCCCCTTCTCTTCCCCAGCTTGCTCCCATCTTTCATCTAAATTGATCCTTTCCACCTGCAGTCCCAAAGGGAATGGCTAGGGAGGGGTGCAGAGCCAAAGTCCCCAGGGAACGCACCCTGGGCTAGCCTTAAAGCTTTCCCACCCAATCGCTGTCTGACATCCCAAGGGGCATTCCTCTGGAACTCAGGGATTCTGTAATACACCCTATCTTACATATGATGAGTGGGTAGAAATTTGGCATGCTTAGCTAGATGGGTGTCCCTGGGCAAGTGACCTAGTTCTTTCTGAGTCCAAGTGGGGACCCAGTTAATGCCTCTAACACATGCAAATCACCTAGTATGGCACCTAGCACACAGCATGCACTCTCTGAAGTGTTAGCTACTATCATCTTGACATCTATAAAAAGCCATCGTTTTGGTACAAAAAGTTGAGAAAAATGGAAAAAGCAACAAGACAATTACTAGGAATGGTTTACCTTACTTGTCCCATCCACTCGCCACCCCAGGCCTCCTCTTAAAGGAATATCCCACGCCCACCCCAAGCCCGTGGTCCATCTTTGGTCTGAGAAGGGGGTTGTCTTCCAAAGGCTAGTCGGCCACATTGGACCTGTGAGGCCTGCCTGGCTGGAGGAGCCAAGCAATGAAACGTTGCTCTCACTGTTTGATGGAGACATGGAGTGTCTGACAAAAGGAGCAGAGAGGCAGAAGAGAGGCCACTGCGGCTACTTCCTATCTGAGGCGGGGGTGTTTGGTCTGTTTGGGGTATCCTCCCTCAGTAAGCACCCCTTTTCCTGAGGAAGTCACACCAGAACAGAGGTGAGGGTAAACAGAAGAAAGGAGCAACTCTGCAGGAAGGGCAGTAGGGAGGCACGCCCCACAAGGCCGCCATCACGCCCTGGTAGCCCCTTGGAAGGCCAAGGCCAGATGCATGAGGAAGACAGTCTGGGCTTCACTCTGTGCTCTCATCTAAAGGAAGGAGTGCTGTGGTAGCTTTGATCTTTTTCAGTTTCACCCCACCCTGACAGAGGATAGAGATCTCATTCCACAGTTCTGGTTGGTTACCTAGGACTGGTGAATGGGTCCTTTTCCCCACCTCACTGAGTTTGTGTGAGGCATGGAGACTCCCTGGTCAAGAAAGTATGGGTCCCTCCTTTCCCAGACCCATTATCAGCTGATCTCAACTGTGCTCAAGGAAGGGGAAAAATTGCGATTCAGGACAAACAGATTGAATGATGGTGTGGTGGATGTCCCCGGCTACTGCATGGTTTTGCAAGTTGCTTTTCCACCTGGCTCCAAAGATGCTGCTCTTTCTTTTCCACACAATCCTGTGGGGCTGTGAAGCAAAAGAGCTGAGAGAATTAGCATCAGGTGCCTCTCTGGAGCAGCCCTACCTCATCTCCCAGGCTGGGTAAACACAGCACAGAGGGGCTTTCATTGAGTGATCCTCTCCCTTGACATTCTTCAAAAGTCCCCAGAGTTATAAAAAAATAAAACTAAGTGGTGTGTGGAGTGAATTCAACTTCTGTTGGGTTTCTGAGGAAGTTTAGCTACTAAAACTGGGAGTGTCTTTGACATGTGAGAAGTACGTCTTTGAGAATCTCTAGATAGACGCTAGATCCCATTTCCAAGAGAGGAGGAAATTCTTTTTTTGTGGGGGGGGGCGGTGCTGGGGATCGAACCTAGGGCCTGTGCTTACAAGGAAAGCACTCTACTGACTGCGCTATCTCCCCAGCCCCGAGAGGAGGAAATTCTAAGTAGACACCAATAGATGGGTTGCAAGCACAGTTCTGTTTTGAAACAAAGGACTATTTACAGATGTGCCCCAGTTAAAAATAAACAAACAAAAACCCTGAACTTCGAGGGATGTAGAAGGGCGATCATTGCATGCGTAAACAGCTTATCAGATTCCATTGAGTGCAAGATACACTTCAACATTGACATCCTTAAGACTAAAACGGGTCTCTAATGAGTTGATATCAGAGTTTGTCCGGGAGCATTCTTTACTTTCTTGGCAATACTGTAAGAACTGTGGATTCTACCACGGGCGGCCTCTTAGACTTGACACAGTATGCCAATGGACTGATGGAACGGTTGGCAGCCAGGTTTGGTTAGCTGCTGTGTCCTCTACTGTATTTTAACACATTATCTGATTTAGGAAGTTGCTAAGGTTGCCTACATGGCAGAGGGCCCAGGACAAAATAGGCTCTCAAGAAACGTTGAACAAACCTCAAAGAGTAAACTTATTGCTTCACAAGAGGCAGGCCTTCATGCTTTTGCAATAAAAACACTTTTAAAATGAATCATCTGTATATGTGTATATGTCCCCCTTACCCTAAAAAGTTTGCCCTTTTCGATCCTTGGATGAAAAATTATGTCCCCTTGAGAGAGTCCTGAAGGTCATTTAGAGGAGAGTGAGTGATAAGTACCTTAAAAAGACTATTTTAGAATAGAGGAGACAAACTCTACCTGGAGTAGCACCCAAGTCTACTGGCCCTGTATTCTTGTCTGTCCCAACATTCCTTGACAGGCCCTGATGAGTCACACTTTGTCCAGCCTTGGATGCCAGGGTGCCTGAACCAGATATTTGTGAATACTACACATTTTCCTGAAACACTAGGACACCAAATCTGTACAGCCCTCAGGTGGGGGAGGGGCAGGGCTTCTCGCAGAAGAAAGCCCCAATATCTGATATCAACAGCACTAGAGGAGAGTCTAGATTCCAAAGATGCTGGGTTCAGTGATTCCTCTCCTACAGACCTGCTCAAATATATCTGCATGTGGAATCGGGCACAGATTTTCAGCCCGTTTCACATTTTTAGCCCATTTAAAAATCTGTGATTTAGACATGTTTAATCATGTCACACTGAAAACGTAACTGTTCAGTCAGCAGATTTTTATTGAGCACCTGCTATCTGCCTAGTGCTACTCCTTCCATGAGACAGCCATGAATCCCAAGTCACGCCCTCACGGAGATCCTCATGCAGTGAGGAGGAGCGTCAAGGCTCTCCTGGACGTACCCAATGCTCACTCTCAGGATTTAGGTTCTACTTCATCAAGTTCTTACCAAGCAGACGGCTTCAGTTTCCTGTTGTGTGTGACTGCCGCATCCTGTTTTCTGGAGTAGGTGTAAGGGACACAGGTCAATGTCTTTCACGGAGATTCTCCTCAGGATACTCATTGTCATGTGATTTCCTGTCTGGAGCATGCAACAGAGAGCCCAAGAATTATTAAGAAGACGGCCGTCCCCTGTGTCAGTGCAACTGCAACTCACAATCCAAATGACAACAAGCAGGAGATGTGCCCAAAAATCCCTTTTCTTTCTAGAAACCAGAACCTATGTCTGAGTTTTTGTCTTTGCTTTGTATGTGTGAACAGGCAGAGAACAATACACCCTCCTCCACATCTTGAGAACATCTATTTCCTTGTTTCTTTTCCAGAAATGACTGGAAAATTAGCTCTAGGCCAGGGAATAATATCCCCATCCCCACCCCCTGCCCTCCATAACCTTGTGCACATTTCAGACAGTCCACTACCAATGCACTTGTAGTTTGGATATAGGCCTGGAGGAAAAAGGACCAATGTAATATAGAGATTCCATGATTGGGTGAGGGTTCCAGCCCGACTCCAGAACTTCAAACAGCCTGCATTATTAAAATAAGCCCTAGAACAGTTCATCCAAGTCACATCCAGCACACACACAGCCTCCTCCAGGAGGAGGATTGCCTTAACTGCAGACGTGGGATTCCATCCTGACACCCAGCAGTTGCGCAAGACTGGCGGCTTATGCAGTTTTCTGTCCAGGAAGCAGATGGACTGGACCAGGTCGTTGAAATGCATGGCCGAGTCTGTCCTCAGGAGGGCTATGTTATTGCTCATTGAGCGGTTATCAAATTTCTCGTGGATGATGATGGTATTGACGGGATACTCTGTGTGAGCAATATTTCTGTGATCCATGTTAGCTATACCAACCATAACTATGGCGGCCTTCCTGGAGAGAGAGAAAGCAAGAGAACATTGAGAAGCCATGGCTGCCAGGAGCTTCACATTTCCTCGTTTTCCTACCAGCATGAAATGGGCATCCAACTCATCTTCCCTGGGCTTATTTTTACTCATTCCTTTTGATTCCTTTTGGTCTCCAGGAAATATTTTCCAAATCCCTAGGCTTGTGCCCTCCCTTGGGAGCCTGAAGGATCTTCTATGTCACACCCTTTGTCCCACCCCCAAAGACAATCTTGTTACCACGTTGAACTTTCTATGAATGTTTTTAAAAACATATCTGTAGTCATGCCAATTATGTAAGCCTCCTGTTTTTAGCACTTGACAATTTAGTACAAGCATCTTTCCATCATATACTTTGTAAATACACTCTGGGGGAAGTTCTGGTTTTACTAGTGATGGGGTTAAGTTTAAGTTAAGGTGGCAAGGAGTCCCTTGGTCATCCGGATGAACAAAATAAAGTCATTCTACATTTGGTCATATCATTTATTCTCTAACACAGGGAACTTGTGAAAAGGAAAGGAGAAGCTAACAGCAGGAAGCTGGAGCAGCAGGTATAAACCAGACTTCTCCCAGGTGGACTAGAACGAATGGTCACTCTACCCTGAGGTAGAAAAGAGCGACTGCAGACTTCTCTATAACAAGAGCCAATTCCAGAAGCCAGAGTTGGGTGGGGTGGGCTGAAACCTTTAAAATCCTCAAAAAGAAAGAAGTCATGAGCCATGAAATCTGTCCTTAAGTGATGATTCAGGATTAAGGACAGCACAATGCTTTTGAATATGCAAAGACCCAAGGAAACATGGTTCTTGGGAGCCCTTTTGTACACTACCCGAAGACACATTTCAGCCAAACCTAGGGTCCAATGGAGAAAATCTAGAGAAAGGACTGTCAGGAAGTGTGAAATTCATTATAATATTGGACTAAACTTAAAAAACTTTCAAATCTTATAGATTAAAATAAAAATGTAAACCCTGGCAAAAATCAAATAGCATAACAAGTTAGAAAGTAAGTCAAAGGCAGGTATGTAAACCAATGTTTTCATCTTTTGAGGAGTCTTAAACATTTTATTATTTTTGTACAACTAATATATGTAATAATGCAACATGCAAATACATAAATGAAATGAACACATATTAATCCATTAAAACTGGATGATGAAAGAGGAGAGAAGTGGAGAGACAGGAGTCCTGGCACTGGCCACCGCAGAGTCTTGGAAGGACTGTCTAGAAAGAAGCAGAGGATTTGGGGGTTTTACACGAAATTATAGCTCTAAGCCAAAAAAGGTTTTTCATTCTGAAAACCAGAATGAAAAAACAAACTTTCCAAATTTGTCAGCGGAGACATCTAAAGCAAAAGAAATGCCATAGAGTGAAAAGAAAACCAGAACACACAACCAAAAACAGGAATGAGAAGCAGGGGTCACATCCCAAGCATTGACTCAGAGAAGAGCATTAAGTAAGATGACAATCGTCTCTTAGAAACAACAATGAATTCAGTCTGTAATGAAGTGACCCAGGGCTCATAAAATAAAAACCACGGGACACAGGAGGAGAAAAAGCCAGAAGCTTGCTCTTGGTAGGAGATTTCAACTCACCTCTATCAGTCCAGTAGATGATCAGGTAGACTTCCTCTTCCATTTTTTTTAATGTACTAAATTATATATCAAAGACAGAGAATGAACTTTTTAATTTACTTTTGGAAAATATTACCATAGTCCACATATAGCAGACTACAGGACAATCCCAAAAAATGGCTACATAACTCACCATGCAGCATAACTCAAAATGAATAAAGTTAGGGAAAAACCGACAAATGACCCTAGCATCTGGATATTTTAAAACTCTGTCTTTAATAAAACATTTGAGTCAGAGCAAAACTCAAAACCTGAGCTCAACACTTAAAACCAGGACTAAGTGATAGCGAAGAGCAACAATGAGAACTCTAACAGAAAGTAGAACTTCCACGCAGGGCTTGTTGGCAAGAGCAATGGAGATTATATAAAGGCGTGTCTTTTTAATTCCATCTTTCCACACCTAGGTTATTCATACAACACCATATTTGCATGTGTGTGAAATAATATTTGTACAACTCTACTGCAGCATTTTTGATATTAGTAAAAGATTGGAACCATTCAAATTTCCATTCTTAATGGACTGTGTGATTATGGCATATCCAAAATGGGATATTGTACAGTTGGCCCAAAGAATATAAACTATGCAAATATGATTCGTATCTATAAGATAAGTTCTCCAAAATTCATGATAGAGTGAGAAAAGCTAAGAGAGGAATAAGGTGGATGGTGAGCTAGCAGTTGTATCGGGGGTGTTATGGACTGAATTTCATCCCCCCGCCCAAAAAATTGCATAAGTTGAAACCCTGACCACCAGTGTGACTGCATTTAGAGAGTAATTGGAGTTAAAGAGGCAGGGCTGTAATTCAATAGGACATATGTCTTTATTGGTGGGGAGGATACACCAGGGGCATCCACATAGAGAAAAGCCACACAATACAGCTAGAAGCAGTCACCAGTAAGCCAAGGAGAGAGGACTCAGGAGAAACCAAACCTGCCAACACCAGAACTATGACAAATAAATTTCTTTTGTCAACTTTAGCAAACCGATACAAATTTTAGCCCTGGAGTCCCACCGTTAACCCCACAGCTCCTATGGTAGCCTTGAATGGCCCTTTCCCATCCGGCTTCCTCTGCTGATTGATGTTCTAGTGGTTTTTCTCCTGTCCTTGGTGTCATAAGGCAGAAACAAGGACCTCAAGTCTCCATCCCCTACCTAGTTTGGCAGCAGGGTTTTTTGTTGTTGTTTTGTTATTTTGTTCCAAAATTAAATTACTTAAAAATGTGAAAGTGCCTTTGAACTGGGAAATGGGTAGAGGCTGGAAGAGTTTTTGAGGCACCTGTTTTCAAAATCTGTACTGCCTTGGAAGGACTGGAGATAGAAATATGGTTGCAGAAGTTTCTTCTATCGAGGTCTCAGATGGAAAAGAGGAAACTTATTGGAAATAAGAAGAAAGATGATCCTTGTTATAAAATGGCCAAAGAGGCGGAGGAGCTTTGGCTGAATCGTGTGTTTGCATTTTGTGGAGAAGGTACCATTGCTACCTTAGATACCTGAGGTTTCTAAGCCAAGCATTGAAGACGCAGCCTTACTTCTCCTTATTGCTTATAGTAAAATGTCAGAAGAAATTGAAAACGTAAGTGTTAAGCAAAAAGGAACCAGAATTTAAAGATTTGGAAAATTCTCAGCCTGTCAATATTGAAAAAAAAGAATAAAAAAGCATGTCCTAGAGAGAGCATTAAGGATGTGGCTGGACTTCTACTTGATAAAGAGCTTATGGGATTCTCTAATACCAGGAGAAACACAGCTAATCTGGAACAAAGGAGACAGAACAGGATGAAATAAAGGAAGGTGTTAGATTTCTTGGATTCTTCAGGACAGGGTGTTAGAGTGAATGTGCCTTTTCCTTCAGAGAAGGGAAGGAAGACCCCATGGGTGATTCAGAGGCCAGCAGGGCTGCCACCCCCACCTTGGGCTCAGAGTGCACAGGCCTGGATGCAGGGCTGTCTCCTCAGTTTCAGTGGACGAGGCTGCCACAGACCAGTGCCCCAAGGACAAGGCCTCCAACCAGAGCTCCGGTGTAGGAGTCCCTGCTCAAGGGCTGAGCGGGCAAGGCTACTCCAGTGAGGCTAGAGGGCAGAGCATCTATCCTAAAAACGGTTATTCTTAAACCTTCAGATCTGGGGCAGGGGGAAAGAAAGATGGCGGAATGAGACAAACATCATTACCCTATATTCATGTATGATCACACAAATGGTGTGATTCTACATCCTGTACAACCAGAGAAGTGAAACGTTGTACTCCATTTGTGTACCATGAATCAAAATGCATTCTGCTGTCATGTATAACTAAAAGGAACAAACAATAAAAAAAAAAAACGAACCTTAAGATCTAAGGATTTGCCTTCATAGATTTTAGACTTGCTTGGAATGAATCACCCCATCATTTTGATTTGTCCCCTTTGGAATGGAAATATCTATTTTAGGTCTGTCCTACCATTGTATTTTGTAAGCATACAGTGGGTTGGGTTTTTCAGGTTTCACATGTGGAGAATTTTGCCTCAGTAAGAATCACACCTCTGTACCACTAATACCTGATTTAGATAAGATTTTATACTTGGAGTTGATGCTGGAATGGGTTAAGACTTTGGTCTGCTGGGATGGGATGAAAGTATGCCAGAAGGATAAGAATTTTGGGGTTGACTAGGCAAGAACGAATTGTATCCCTCCAAAATTCATAGGTGGAAGTCCCATTGGCCCCAGTGTGACCATAATTGGAGAAAGAACTCTTTTCTCCATATTTGGAGATAGAGGTAACTAAGGTCAAATGAAGTCATAAAAGTGGAGTCCTAATCCAATAGGATTAGTGTCCTCTTAAGAAGGGCTACAGGTATAACTTAATACTAGAGCCCTTGCCTGACAGGCATGAGGCCCTGGGTTCAATTTTCAGAAGAACACAAACATTATATTCTTGGACTTTTAGCCTCCAGAATCCCCCAAAATGCATTTCTGTTGTTTAAAACACCCAGCCTATGATGTCTTGTTATGGTAGCTTGAGATGGCTTAAACAGGGGCTGGAGGGAAAAAAATTCCCTGTCAATAGATACAAGAATCAATGGGGGGGGCCTTCCAAGATGGCAGACTAGAGGGTGGCTGCATTTCATGTTGCTCCAGGACTCAGGATTCAAGAAGAGGAAATACTGAGAGACTTGGGACCAACTCAAAGCCACCCGGTGAGTCTCTCCCATTGGGGAGGCATCCTGGATGGGGTGGTAGTCCCAGAATGCAGGGAACTGTGTGAAGTAGAGCTGCCCAACGAGACACCCCTCCCCCGCTGGAGCAGTGAACTCGGACAACTGGGAGCATCGTAGAGGAGACCACTCAGCACGACGCTGGGACTTGGAGCAACCCACCAGGGCTCCAGGCGGCTGCCCAGAGGAGGAGCTGCATGGCGAGCTGTTTGGACTCAGAGCGACTGCTCCTGAACACCAGGGGGCTGCCCGGAGGAGGAGGAGGAGCGCAGCGGGTCACTTGGGCTCAGAGTGACTGCACCGGGGCTACGGGCAGCTGCCTGGAGGAGGAGGAGGTGTGCGGTGAGTTGCTTGGACTCGTAGCGACCGCATGGAACACCGGGTGGCTGCCCAGAGGAAGAGGCGTGCGGCGGGTCGCTGGGACTTGGAGCAACTGCACGGGGCTCCAGGTGGCTGCTCAGAGGAGGGGTCGCATAGCCAGGCGATTAGGTGCAGAGCAGGGTCCCAGGACCTAGGCAGCTTCTTGGTGGAAAAGCCGCACAGAGACAAGCTGAGGGGCAGAGCGAAGGTTCCAGGACTGTGGGCAGATTCTCGAGGAGGGGCAGCCTAAGGAGACTCATCTACGAAGGGCGAGACTCCCAGGCATAGGAGGTAGGTCCGGGCCCCTGGGAATGTTGCAGAGGAAGGCTGCCCAACCCAGGAGGTAGTTGTGGATTGAGGGGAACCTCTAGGAGGGGAACCGACCAGTGAGACCTCCCCACTGGGTGAGTCTTCCCTGCCGGGTGAGGTTTTCCCACAAGGATGGTTAAACCAGAGACACAGGCCCAAACAGGCCTTGCCTCAGCCCACAGCCTAGTTCCCCTTTGGATGACCATTGGTCAACAAGTGGAGGCACTTCTGCCCACTAGCAGGGAATATACCCCACCTGAAGGCCACCACCCCTAGAGAGGCAGCTTCCTTGTGGAGCACCACATTATTAATTTCATCCAAGACTTCAGGCTACTGAAGGCTAAGAGGGGATATACTAGAAATCTTCAGGGACATTATAAGTCAATAGAGGAAATCTGCAATATCTCAGCGGTCCACTGATACTGAACAATATGAGAAAACAAGGAAAGAAAATGCTGCAAACAAATCTAGATGTTACATCAATGAAACCCAATGACAGCATGGCAGAAGAAATGACAGAAAAGGAGTTCAGAATGTACATAATTAAAATGATCAGGGAAGCAAACAATGAGATGAAAGAGCAAATGCAGGCATTGAATGATGAGATGAAAGAGCAAATGCAGGCATTGAATGATCACACCAATCGACAGAAGAGCAAATACAGGAAGCAAAAGATCATTTCAATAAAGAGTTAGAGATATTGAAAAAAAAACCAAACAGAAATCCTTGAAATGAAGGAAACAACCAAATTAAGAACTCCATAGAAAGCATATCCAATAGTATAGAACACCTGGAAGACAGAACCTCAGATATTGAACACAAAATATTTAACCTTGAAAACAAAGTTGACCAAACAGAAGATGGTAAGAAATCATGAACAGAATCTCCAAGAACTATGGGATATCATGAAAAGGCCAAATTTAAGAATTATTGGAATTGAGGAAGGCTTAGAGAAACAAACCAAAGGAATGAACAATCTGTTCAATGAAAAAATATCAGAAAATTTCCCAAATCTGAAGAATGAGATGGAAAATCAAGTACAAGAGGCTTATAGGACTCCAAATACACAAAATTACAACAGACCCACACCAAGGCACATTATAATGAAAATACGTAACATACAAAATTAAGACAGAATTTTAAAGGCTGTGAGAGAAAAGAATCAAATTACATTCAGGGGGAAACCAATACGGATATCAGCAGATTTTTCAATCCAGACCCTAAAAGCTAGAAGGGCCTGGAACAACATTTTTCAAGACCTGAAAGAAAATGGATGCCAACCAAGAATCTTATACCCAGCAAAACTTACTTTCAGATTTGACGATGAAATAAGATCCTTCCATGATAAACAAAAGTTAAAAGAATTTACAAAAAGAAAGCCAGCATTTCAGAACATTCTCAGCAAAATATTCCATGAGGAAGAGATGAAAAACAAAGAAGCAAATCAGCAAAGGGAGGAATTATCCTAAAGGAATTGTCAAATAAAGGGGGAACCAAGTCATGTCAAAAAATAAAAAAAAAATTTAAAAATGAGCCAAATGACCGGGAATACAAATCATATCTCAATAATAACCCTGAATATTAATGACCTGAACTCATCAGTCAAAAGACATAGACTGGCAGATTGGATTAAAAAGAAAGATCCAACAATATGTTGCCTGCAAGAGACTCACCTCATAGAAAAAGATACCCATAGACTCAAGGTGAAAGGATGGGGGAAAATATACCATGCACATGGACTCAGCAAAAAAGCTGGAGTATCCTTCCTCATATCAGATAATGTGGACTTCAAGCCAAAGTTAGTCAGAAGGGATAAAGAAGGACATTTCGTACTGCTTAAGGGAAGCATAAATCAGCAAGATATAACAATCATAAACATCTATGCCCCAAACAGTGGCTCATCCATGTATGTCAAACAAATCCTTCTCAATTTCAGAAACCAAATAGGCCCTAACACAATAATACTAGGTGATTTTAACACGCCTCTCTCACCACTGGACAGATCTTCCAGACAAAAATTGAACAAAGAAACCATAGATCTCAATAACACAATCAATAATTTAGACGTAATGGACATTTATAGAATAAGAGTGAATACACTTCCATCCAACCAAGAGCGAATACACTTTCTTCTCAGCAGCACATGTATCCTTCTCTAAAATAGACCATATATTATGCCACAAAACTAATGTTAGCAAATACAAGAAGATAGAGACACTACCTTGTATTCTATCAGATCATAATGGATTGAAAATAGAAATAAATGAAAGAGTAAAAAACAGAAACTACTCCAACACCTGGAGATTAAACAATATGCTATTATATGATGAATGGATAACAGAAGATATTAGGAAGGAAATTAAAAAATTCTTAGAGGTAAACGAGAACAAAGAAACATCATATCAAAATCTCTGGGACACTATGAAAGCAGTACTTAGAGGAAAATTTATTTCATGGAGTGCATTCAATAAAAGAAGTAAAAATCAACAAATAAATGACCTAACACTACAGCTCAAAGCCCTAGAAAAAGAAGAACAGACCAACACCAAAGGTAGTAGAAGACAGGAAATAGTTAAACTCAGAGCTGAAATCAACGAAATTGAAACAAACAAACAAACAAAAAATACAAAAAATTGACAAAATAAATAGTTTGTTCTTTGAAAAAAATAAACAAAATTGATAAACCCTTAGCCACACTAACAAAGAGAAGATGAGAGAAAACCCAAATCACTAAAATTCGGAATGAACAAGGAAATATCACAGCAGACACGAGTGAAATACAAAACGTAATTAGAAGTTATTTTGAAAATCTATACTCCAACAAAATAGAAAATTTCAAAGACATCAACAGGTTTCTAGGGACATATGAATTGCCTAAACTGAACGAGGAGGACATACACAATTTAAATAGACCAATTTCAAGTAATGAAATAGAAGTCATCAAAAGCCTACCAACAAAGAAAAGTCCAGGACCAGATGGGTTCTCAGTCGAGTTCTACAAAACCTTTAAAGAAGAGCTCATTCCAATACTTCTCAAAGTATTCCATGAAATAGAAGAGGAGGGAACCCTCCCAAACTCATTCTATGAAGCCAATATTACCCTGATACCTAAACCAGACACATCGAGGAAAGAAAATTTCAGACCAATATCCTTAAATGAACATCGACGCAAAAATTCTCAACAAAATTTTAGCAAATCACATACAAAAACATATTAAAAAGATAGTGCACCATGATCAAGTGGGTTTCATCCCAGGGATGCAAGGTTGGTTCAACATCAGGAAATCAATAAATGTAACTCACCATATCAATAGACTTAAAGTCAAGAACCACATGATTATTTCAATAGATGCAGAAAAAGTATTTGATAAAATACAGCACCCCTTCATGCTCAAAACACTAGAAAAAATAGGGATAGTGGGAACATTCCTTAACATCGTAAAGGCCATCTATGCTAAGCCCATGGCTAATATCATTCTAAATGGTGAAAAACTGAAAGCATTCCCCCTAAAAACTGAAACAAGGCAGGGATGCCCCCTTTCACCACTTCTATTCAATATCGTCCTTGAAACTCTAGCCAGAGCAATTAGACAGACGAAAGAAATTAAAGGGATACGAAAAGGAAAAGAAGAACTCAAACTATCCCTATTTGCTGATGACATGTTTATATATTTAGAGGAACCTGGAAATTCCACCAGAAAACTCTTAGAACTCATAAGTGAATTCAGTCAAGTAGCAGGATATAAGATCAATACGCATAAATCTAATGCATTTTTATACATAAGTGATGAATCTAGCTTCAAAAAAAATAAAATACTTGGGAATCAATCTAACAAAAGAGGTGAAAGACCTCTACAATGAGAACTACAGAACACTAAAGAAAGAAATTAAAGAAAACCTTAGAAGATGGAAAGATCTCCCATGTCCTTGGATAGGCAGAATTAATATTGTCAAAATGGCCATACTACCAAAAGTGCTCTACAGATTCAATGAAATTCCAATTAAAATCCCAGTGACATACCTTACAGAAATAGAGCAAGCAATCATGAAATTCATCTGGAAGAATAAGAAACCCAGAATAGCTAAAGCAATCCTTTGTAGGAAAAATGAAGCTGGGGGTATCGCAATACCAGAACTTCAACTATACTACAAAGCAATAGTAACAAAAACGGCATGGTATTGGTACCAAAATAGACAGGTAGATCAATGGTACAGAATAGAGGACATGGACACAAACCCAAACAAATACAATTTTTTCATACTAGACAAAGGTGCCAAAAATATGCAATGGAGAAAAGATAGCCTCTTCAACAAATGGTGCTGGGAAAATTGGAAATCCATATGCAACAGATTGAAACTAAACCCATATCTCTCACCATGCACGAAACTAAACTCAAAATGGATTAAGGACCTCAGAATCAGACCAGAGACCCTGCAGATTACAGAAGAAAAAGTAGGTCCAGATCTTCAACATGTCGGCTTAGGACCAGACTTCCTCAACAGGACTCCCATAGCACAAGAAATAAAAGCAAGAATCAACAACTGGGATAGATTCAAACTAAAAAGTTTTCTCTCAGCAAAGGAAACTATCAGCAATGCGAAGAAAGAGCCTACAGAGTGGGAGAATATCTTTGCCAATCATACTTCAGATAGAGCACTAATCTCCAGAATCTATAAAGAACTCAAAAAACTCTACACCAAGAATACAAATAACCCAGTTGACAAATGGGCTAAGGAAATGAACAGACACTTCACAGAAGAAGATCTACAAGCAATCAACAAACATATGAAAAAATGTTCCACATCCCAAGTAGTAAGAGAAATGCAAATCAAAACCACCCTAAGATTCCAATTAGAATCCAAATTAGGAAAGCAGTGTGGAGATTCCTTAGAAAACTGGAATGGAACCACCACTTGACCCAGCTATCCCACTCCTTGGCCTATACCCAAAGGACTTAAAATCAGCATACTACAGAGATACAGCCACATCAATGTTCATAGCTGCTCAATTCACAATAGCCAGGCTGTGGAACCAACCTAGATGCCCTTCAATTGATGAATGGATAAAGAAACTGTGGTATATATATACAATGGAATATTACTCAGCCATAAAGAATAATAAAATTATGGCATTTGCAGGCAAATGGATGAAATTGGAGAATATCATGCTAAGTGAGATAAGCCAATCTCAAAAAACCAAAGGACGAATGATCTTGCTGATAAGTGGATGATGACACATAATGGGGGATGGGAGGGGTTAGTGTTAGGCTTAGAGTTAGGGTTGGGGGGGCAACAATGGAGGAAGGAAGGGCTATATAGAGGGAAAAGAGGGGTGGTAGGGGTGGGGGAAGGGAAAAAATAACAGAATGAATCAAATGACATTACCCTATGTAAATTTATGATTACATAAATGGTATGCCTTTACTCCATGTACAGAGAAACAACGTGTATCCCATTTGTTTACAATTTAAAAAAAAAAGAATCAATGGGGTCTAGGGATATAGTTCAGTGGCAGAGCACTTGCCTAGCATGTGTGAAGCCCTGGGTTCCATCCTCGCACACACACACACACAAAGAATCAGTACATCTAGTCCTATAAGTATATAGATATCCATGCATGCATTGGGTAGTTAAGGAAAAACAGCCAAGAAATTATTAACAGAACATGGTGTAAGGGAGGGAAACTAGTGCCTGAGGGACAGGGCAGGAGGGAACTGCTAGTCACTTTATCTTTGGTTCCTCATGTACATGAATCTATGTGCATATATTTTCAGTTAAAAAAGTAAATCATGTTAAAAATTCAGCAACTACACAACAATCTATCAATGATTTATATTAAAATTTATTTAGTTAATTATACTATATATGCTCTTTCCACATGTTATATATTTTATTTCTATAGTATATATTATCACATATTGCATATTCTATACATGAAAGAAATTATACTAGTTTATTCAGCTGTGATAATTGGATTTTAGATTCTTTTTAGTGTTTTGTATGTGATTATCCTATGAACAACTTTGTGCAGAAATCTTGTCCAGTGGTTGAAATTATTTTCTTAATGTTGATTTCCCAAAATAAAACCATTGGTCCCCAAGTGAGAGATTTTACAAATATTTGCAAAAATATTTTAGAGATATTTACAAAAAAAATTTTTTTCTGGTTTCCAAGATTATATGCTTATTGTGCAGAATTTAGCAAATACAGAAAAGTTCAAAGAAGAAAATAAAATTCACGTGTGCTCTGATCTCCTAGAAATAAGCGCTCTTAAGGGGTTTCTGAATTTCCTCAGTCTTTTCTCTGGGCACATATATTTGTGGCAGGGACATTTGTAGGGTCTAAGGTGTCTCTATGTAAGGTCTATGACTCGCTTAGCGGGATAAACGGTGGGGACGTCTAATATTAAGAGTCGGTGCCTCTGTGATTGCAGTGAAATCAGATGAAAGTCCTGCCTGTAGGGAATGGAGGAAAAGGCACTTTGCTCCTCAGTCGCCACCCGCAAGTCCTCAGCGCAGAGGCGCCTTGGCAACTTGCGATTGTAGAAACCCAGGTTCGCGGCAGAGAAAAAGCTGGGAACCAGCCCCCTGGCGGTGGGAAGCCGCCCTGCCCTGCAAGACCTTTTCGACTCAGCAGGCACCAGCCACCCCGCTCCCCTGTCCTCCGGGTACTGGCCTGTTTTGAAAGGCAGATGCGATGCTGAGGATCCAGAACTCGCTGAGGATGCAGCCGAAGGCCAGGTGGGTGTACCGCAAGTCCTGTACCGACACCACCCAGGGGAACTGCGTGCTGATGACCAGGTTCTCCTCCGAACGGTCCTTAAGTGGGAACTTCTGGAGGCCGCAACCTGCAGGGGGAGCGTGGGCCTCACTGCGGGGCAAGGGGTTAGTGACCTGTAGGCGGCCACCATCCACCAGCTTGGGGACCCTTCTCCTGCTGGCTCTCTTCTTGCTCATTATGATTCTGCTACCCGTTTCTTTTCTTTCCTTATCCTAGGAGGTGGCCTTCCACATTAAAGATGTTTGGTGGCATCTTTGGACCTAAAAAAATCACATCTATTGATATTAATGCTCATCTGTTGAGCATGCAGCACTACACTCCAGGCAGTACCTGAGCTTCTGATATGTCCCCAACCCCCAAACTGTCCTCTGGGACCTGGGCAGTGGAGATGCTTTTCTGCCAAGTTAAAACTATAATTTGCTTTTCTTTCTCTTCTTTTCTTACTACGGTAGGTGGAATTTTCCAGAGGCTTGGTGATGTCATCCCTCTGATGGCTAATGGTATGTGTAAATCTGTGTGTTCTTATGTTTTAAGTTTTTCCTAGTTTAAATTTCTAATATGGTAAATACAGAAAGCTATAGCCCCAGAAAGCAAAAAGTCTTTGGGCATCATCAATAATTTTCCAGAGTGTTAAAGGGTCCTGAGAAAAGTTCGATAATTGCCAGCATTCACCACCTCACACAATCCCCCGACAACCCTGAGGGTTGGGTGTTGTCACTCTCAGCTCCTGGGTGAGAAAATCAAGGGTTAGGGTGACTAACCCTTGTCTGGTTTACACAGCTGGTAGTGTATGAGGCCATTCCAGATGAATCCAAACTCCATCCTCTCAACCTCAATGTTTACGTTCCAGCCACATCTCATATCCTCGAATCCACCCTTGCTCTCTCCCAGCAAGCTGTGTGAGTCTCCCTGCCATGTCAGTTTTGCTTGGAATATATCCCTAGGATGTAACATGGTGCCTGGCACCTAGTAGTTGCTCAGTAAGTTACCTGGTTCATGAACAAAAGGCCTCTGCCCACCAAGGCTCCCTGACCCCTTGTCATTGAGGGGCTAAAAGGTGCTGGCTATTGGGGCTCATCTGTGTCCTCCACCAGTTCTGCGTGGCCTCTGCCTTCCAACTATCCAACTGCACAATCTCTTGGGAAGCCTGGATTTTGTTTCCAGTGAGATTTAAATGTTGATTAATGTTTTAAATAATATACTCCCCTACCAGTGCTGGGTTGGTCCAGGATGGTCCTGTCTTGCCCTGAATTTAAAAAAAAAAAAAAAATTCTATATACATAGAGTCATGGAGAGTGTTAGGATGTCAGAACAGGAGGACTCAAGATTGATCTACTTGGGAGGGAGTACCCCACAAATAGGTGCAATGAAAGAAAATTAAAAACAAAATATATTTGAGACAGGAAGGAGAGAGGGAGGAAAAAAGGAAAGTATGGAAGGAAGAAAAAAGAAAGGGAAAAGAAGGGAATTGACTTCCTCAAAGCCCCAGGAGGGGTGAGCTGAGCCCCCACCTTCCAGGCACCCTTTGTTACAAGACGGCAACTCCAAGGGCTGTTTTGCTCATGCAGGCTGCTGGCTCTCTCTGTGCCTGTCTTCTTCCTCCGTCAACGTGCCTCGTTCGGAGGAGTTCCATACCCACGGGACTCTGTCCCTGTCTACCTTTTGAACCTGGAATGCCCCTCTCCTGCTCACCTAAGCAGAGGTGGGGGCAGAGATTCTCTGTCCTGGCCACACACTGCATCTACCTGAATCCTGGGCACTGCATTTAGTGAAAGTTTCTCAGGGTAGATTCTAGTGTGTATTCAGGAAGGGACCGAACACAGAATCCAAAGTCGAGTTGCGAAGGCTGCAAGAGGTGGGTGAGATGCTTCACCTCTCTGAGTCTCCGTTTCCTCATTGGAAACGTGGGGTATAGTCCAGGACCCACACAGCTCGTAGGGATGTTGTAAAGATCACAGAAGGTGAAATTATGGGACAATGCTTTGCAAACACTATCCCTAAGACAGATAATGCACAACCGCCGCACAGAATAGACCAAACCATTGCCTTGGTGGCTCTTTGTAAGTTCAGACCTGCGAGCACCAACATTTAGGTAGAAACTGGTGGCCTTGGGTCTCAGGTGTCACATGATGAACACCCCTAGCAGCCTGTATGGATTATACTATTGGTGACTGCTTTTTCAGCCATGAATTCACCTGCACAGAGCCCTGCCAGGTGTGGGCACATGCTAATTGAGTAGTGGCCACATGGGCAGATGTAAGTTGAGGGAGTGTACCTGGAGCATACAGAAGAGAAGCCATGAATTCTTCCCAGGGCGTGAAGTCCGGGAGGTGACCTTTCATGTCAGCGCCAAAGACAGAGTTTCCATGATATTATGGGTCATGATATTAGGGGTCAATTGTCACCTATGGTATTATCATTAAAAGACCACAGAGGACCTCGCTATTATGGGCCATCATGTGATCAAACATCTCCACTAAGGGACCCATGGAGACTTTGCTGGAACAATAAGGAGGCTTATTATCAAATGGTATCAGTAAGGCCACTAAGTGCTTCAGAAACCACCAAAGATAGGATTCCTTATCTACAATTTGATATTTTGGTTGGGACACTGCAATCTACAATCCAAGACATTGATCAGTCCTTTCTTACCCAGCGCCTTGGACGTGTGATGGTTTGTGCTTGTTCAAAGCTCTTATGGGCCCACTCAGTTGACCTAAGCAACCCTTGGAAAGCCAGGTTATCGTGAGAGCTGATGCAGAGACAAAATGTTTATCTGGGTCACTTAGCTGTGTTTTCCAGGCATCCACTTGTCTCCTTGGGGCCGCAAGGAGACAGCAGAGGTGAAGGAGGCTGAGGTAGGCGGAGGGCCTTTGCATGTGCATGGGGGTGTCTGCCATCTTTCCCAGGAAGACAGGGCACAGACAGCTGTGATGGCTGCAGGGTGGGACCAATCCTGATTTAGTAGGCTTAGCAGCCAGCCCGCCCCTGTCCACCGGCCCTTTTGTGGGCTGGGACTCTTAGTCCTAAAGAGCCTGGAGATCAGGGGAGGAGGGGATTGATTGTAGCTGCCACTTTTGCCACCTGAGGCTCTGGCAGCCTGCAAGCCACCTACAGTGGAAGGAGCCTGCGCTGCTCCTGGGACCAGCCCTGTACTCAGGGGTTACAGCTGGCAGAGGGTGGGATATCCTAGGAAGGCAGGGTGGTGGACAGGCCTCACGCTGACCTCAGCCCAGTGTCCCTTTCTGCATTCTGAGGCTTTTTTTCCTACCCTAAGGATTAACCCTGGCATTGGGCCTGAAGCTGCTTTCCTACATCCACACCCTGGTTCCTGCCCCCAACACATGCCGTTAGAGCAGAGCCCCTCTCTGGACACTGAGGACCGCTTCGGCGAGCCAGGCCACACACGACGACAGCTGTGCACTCACCAGCAGAAGATTGGGCCACGCAGAGCAGCACCAGCAGCACCCCTCTCATCTCTGCCATCCCCGGAGAGGACCACCGCGGGCACCATGGGCAGCTGGGAAGACAGGAGGTTCAGCGGCTCCACATCTTTGCAAGCACACAAGTGTTTCCTCTCCTCCCCAAAGTGGTGACTGCCCCCGGGCCGGCGACCCTGGAAACCAACCTGTCACATCCCTCGGGCTTGGTTCTGTGCAGTAAAGGGGCAGAAAGCAGCCGTCTGGCACTGAATTTCAGCTCGCAGTTTGTCAGATAGCTCCGGGAGAGAAGGCAGCACACTTCTTTACAGTTTTCTTCTCAATCCAGCCTGGACCCCTGGACGTCCTAGAGAGTTAGGTCACTGAAAAGGGTTTGTTTTTGACTCATGGAATTCAACCCTTGCTTTAACTCTGTATCCATAAAATGCTGCTGAAAGAAAAAGAAGAGTAAAATCACAGGGGAAACCTCTGTCTCTGTGTGTGATTTTATCCTTCCACCAAACTCTGCTGGGGTAAGTCACACTGGGATTTCTTTTCACTAGTAACAGCCAGTACTTGTCCATAAGTTGCAGCCCCAGCACGTGACTCATTCATTCACACAACTACCCCAGGAGATGGACCCTCTCATGATCCTCATTTTACAGATTCACACAGTGACTCTCAAAGACATTGAGAAACCAGCCCAAGGTCACACAGCTCCCAAGTTGTGGGACCTGAAATTTGACCTCGGGACTGTCTGAATCCAAGCTCTTGGGTTCTTCACCTCACACCACGCCCCAGGCCAGCACCCTTGCTTCAAAGAGTGCACAATGACGAAAGACACCCAGGTTCACCGTTCTGAGTCACCTTGTTCCCCTCATGACATGGATGTTTCTGGTCCTCAGGATGGTCTTCAGAGTTCTTCCATGAACTGCTCTCACTAAAGAAGAAATGAATTCACTCTGGCGGCCTTACACAGCAAGCTCCACAGAGGAGTTTGTTCTACTACCTCGGGAAGAATGTTCCATTGTGGCATCGTGGTTACCATGGCGCCTCCAAGCAAACGTCTGGATGTGGGACCTCAGGAAGACCTAGGATGAAAAGTCTCTCGTTATCTAACCTAGTCAGGTGCTCTCTGAGTGTGTTTGGGGAGACATCCCTTTTGCTAGATCACAAAGTTCTCACTGGTCGTAGCCATGGTGCGTCTTCGCCCTCAGTACCCGCCCCGTAGCTGCACAAGTTTGTTAGACTGATGGACTGAGGAAGCCCATCACAACTGGGGTAGGTTTGGGGTTTCGGGTTCCTGACAGCATCCTGTATCCCCAGTGTGGTTCTTCAAGGTTCAGCCCAGTAGATTCAAACCAAGCAACAGACCAGCTCTGCCAAGCCATGGAGCCAGTTAGAACCTGTGCTTCAGCCATTATGAGCAACTTTGGTTTCAGCACTAATGCCACAACTCGAGGAAAGTGTTGACGGTACGGGGTAAGATCTAACTCAGTGAGCCACAGGGGCTCACAGGCACCTGGCACCAGAGTGCAGGGGAGATTCACTCCATGGATGCCTGGAGGGAGACAAAATGGCAGGATGAAAGGGGCTGCTGTCTCCTGGCCCTGGTGGTCCCCCGACGCCCTGCATGCCTGCACCGATCACCATTAACCCGACGTGGGGATGACTTCCGCTGGGAGAACAGAATGGGAACAATTTTGGGCAGCGAGAAGAGTAGAAGTTGGTCTTTCCTTTGCTCCACATTGAAGGTCTCGCAGAACTTTCATGTATATTTTCTCATTCACAATCCAGGTCACCAGGACAGGATGAAGGTTAAGCTTTGCAGATAGAACATGGTGGCTCAGAGTGTGGAAGTCCCTTTCCTTGAGTCATAAACCTAGAAGGTGGCAGGGACAGGATCAAAAAAGATCCTTACAACTCCAGGGTGGTGAGCCACCTCCAAGTCTGGGCTTGGCAGTCTGGGTCACATGTTGTCCTTTATAAGGGACTGAAGCAGAAATGGTAAGTGGGGCAAATCCATGGGTTGCTTTTAAGGTACTGTACCCTGAAAGTCAAATTATAATCAATAGTCATAGGGATTGACTAATAACGAACATTTATACCATGTTTCCTGTGTCTACTGATGTAAATTTTAGTGCAAAGTTTAAATTGAAGTCCCATGAAAACTTTAGATCATAAGTTACTCAATTTAAATGGAATATTTGTAAACTTTGTCATTAAATTTATCATTCAGTTTTTTTTGGGGAGAGTTACTAGAGATTGTTGAACCCAAGGGTGCTTTATTGCTGTCCCTTTTTTAATTTTAATTTTTAGCAGGGTCTCACTAAGTTGCTTAGGGCATTGCTAAATTGTTAAGGCTGGCCTTGAACTTAGGATCCTTCTGCCTCAGCCTCCTAAGTCACTGAGATTATAGACATGCATCACCATGCCTGGCACCATTCACTTTCTTACCATTAAATTCTGTGTACCATTAAACTTACAACAGAAGTGCTAGAATACAGTATCATCTTGTACCTACCCAAAAGGTTCCTCCTTTCTCTTTCTCCTGCTCCTGGGAGAGAATGCGTTTCTTATTCCTTTGCTCTCTAATAGGTTTGCATACATGGATATATGCCTAAACTCTTTATTAAGCACATGTACAAGAGTTTCTTTGGGGCAAAGTTCCATGTATCAGTTAGGACCCTTGGTATCTTATTTAAGAAATCCTTTAGTAGCTGAACATTTGAGAGATCAGTTCTACTTTATCTTCTCAAACCTTTCAAGTTCTTCATAGTAAGTCCTCTGCTTCGACATTATTATTATTATTTTTTGAGGTACATGGTGTGGATCCATTTCTCACTACATGCCCAGTTGAGCCAGGATCATTTGTGTCTATAGGTCTTCAATGTGACTCTATCAAAGTTCCACGTGTGCCTGGGTTTATGTCTGAGATCATTCTCCTGTTATATTGGTCATTTGTCTTTTGCCCTGTGCAAATTCTACAAATTTCACACAATCTAAAATATTACAGCCTTGTATAAGTCTTAATATCCTACCTAAATATTTTTCTTTAGCAATATCTTAAATATTCTTGGTTCTTTGTACTTTCATATGTTTTGGAAACAACTTGGCAACTTACACACACATACATACACACACACACACACACGAAACCTTGCTAAGATTTGGATTAGAATTGCATTATATTTGTAGGTCAGTTTGTGGATAGATTAATGTCTTTTCAATATTGAATCTTCTTATTCATAGGCACAAAATATCTTTAAATTAACTAGGTCTCCTTTAAGATTTTTCAATAAAATTTTATGATTTTCCACATAGATCTCATACATCTTTTGATAGAATTGATTCCTAGATATCTTAAACTTTTTGGTTGCAATTAAATGATGTCTTCTCTTATTATTATGCTTTAAAACCATTTTAAATCAATAATAAATATCATATTTAGATTATTTTGGGTTTTGCATGTAAAGAATCATATCACTTGCAAATGATGAAAATTTTGTTTCTTCCCTTTCAATTGTTATGTCTTTCATTTCTTGTCTTATTGCTTTGGCTAAGACCGCCAGTACAAAGCTAAATAGAATTGGCTATTCTATAGAGGGCATTCTTACCACAATCATGGTCAAAGGGAAGGCTTCTAACTCTTCCCCATTTAAAATAATATATGATATAGGTTGTTATGTAGATTTACTCAGTTAAGCTAAGGAATAACCCTTTCACTTTTAGGTTTGATTTTGTTTTGATAAAAAATCTGAGGCTGAATTTTGTCATAACTCTTTGGCATTTATTGAGATAAAGATATGCTTTTTTCTTCTTTGTTAATGTAATTAATGAAGTTTATGGACTTTCTCAAATTAAACCACTCTTGAATTTCAGAGATTGTTTTCTCTTTTTAAACACTATTACTCATCAGTGTTTCAGTAGGATTTTTGGCAAGCATCTTTATGAGTTTGATTGGCCCAGAATTTTCCTTTCTTGTACTCTTCTCTGTTAAACTGGTCTCATGGAATTAGATAGGGAGACAGAAATGACCTGTTCACTGAAATTTTGCAGAACTTATTTGACAACTCTCTAGGTCTGGTATTTGCTTTGTGTGGAGAATTTTTAACTGTGACTCATTTTTTTTTAGTTCCTTCTGGATTACAGAGACTATTTGTTCTTTATCTCTAGTTCCTTTTAAGAACTTTAGTTTTGGTATACTGTGACTTCACTATAAGTTGAAGCATGAATTCCTTTTCATTTATTTTGTTTAGGATATAGCATGTTTCCTAGATTTGTGTATTTATATTTTCTTATAGGTTCTGGTTGTTTTCTTTTCAAATATTGCCTCTTCTTCAGGTCCCCTATTTTTTATTTCTAGGGTTCCAAATAGATATATGTTAGACTTTCTCATTTTATCCTTCATATCTCTTATCATTGTTTTCATATTTTTATCACTCTGTGTCATGATCTGGGTGATTATTGTGGTATAATTTCCAGTGTATGTATTCTCTTTTCATCTATGTCTAATTTTCTGTCCAACCACCTTCTGGAGGTTTGTTTTGTTTTTTAATTTAACAAGGTAACTTTTTCTTCTTTTTATTTCTAAAAGATTCATTTTTAAAGCCTGTTTATTTCTGATTGTGTTTCCTGGGGTCTTACGTTTGTTATTACATCCTTCATCAAACACTTCATATGTGCATCTATCTGTTCTATCTTTGGTTTCTGACAGTTCCAAAGTCAGCTCTTTGAGAGGTGGAGGGATTCTAAATCGGGTTTTTTGGTTGGTCTGCTACCTGGCACACAAAAGTGGCTTGTCTTCCCTTGTATCTTCATAATTGCTAGTTTTTTATTCTTGCTCCACATGGGTGCCCTAGGGGTCTAAAGTGAATACACTTTCTTCCAGAGAGAATTTGCTCCTGCTTCTGCTGTCCCCAGAGAGTACCACTCAGCAGGGCCTGTGGCTGGCTTCCGGGCTCTGCACTGGTTACAGCTGGTCACAGCTGTGCTGCTGAGAACCCCTGCCCTAAGGCACCCCTTCCTCTCCCAGCTGGCTGCAGCTCTGAGCTCAGCTCACTTTTCTTGGGGTCTTCTCCTGAGATTTGTGCGATTGAAGATAACTCAAAGGGGTGTCCCCTGTACTGTGTTGCATGAGAGACCTTCTTAGGCCACCCGGTCTGCAGCGATGCTCCAAGTCAAGAGGGGCTGAGCTTTACAATAGACCACGTGGTAGAAGCTGGACTAGTGGCTTCCCAGTTGAGTGAAGTGTCACTTCAGGTCGCCTCAGACTTCCTGTTTGCACCTTTGGGTTTGGTGTTGCTACTGTTTGGTTTTATGCATTCCGGTTTCTGGCTGCTTTACTTGAAGCCATCGTACCCTTGGATTCACATATTCCAGTATGAATGAATCATGCTTGAGCTCCAGTCACTCTTTCTGAGTTACAGCGTTTATGTTTCCATTTTTTGTCACTGTACGCTTTACAGAACCTCTTTAGCCTTCTCATTTGTGTGTGTGTGTGTGTGTGTGTGTGTGTGTGTGTGTGTAGGGGCTATAATGCCACACAGGACTGATATGCTTCTTGCTTCACCATGTGACCTCTCCCTCTCACATGTGCTCCTGTCATGATGCCATGCACCGTGATGTGAGGCCACCTGGCAGGGACCCCCTCACCAGAGTCCATGCCATGACTTTCAGCTTCCAAAACTGTGAGCCAAATAAACCTTTTTGCAAGTTACCCAGCCTCCGGTATTTTGTTATAGCAATGGAGGACAGGCTAATACACAAGATAAACACACAAAAAAACAGCATTACTGGGTACCTACAACCCAGCATATAAACTAGACTAGAGCATCACCATGTCATCCATTTGAACTTCCCAGTCATATTCCTCCTCCTTCCCAGTAAGGGGGGCCCCATGTTTGTTTGTTTGTTTTTCCACCCAGTCAAATATGCAAAAATGCTTTATTGTTATTTAAACAAAATTACATTATTTTAATAAAATATAAGTTCCCTAGTACAAGCAGTCCTACACAAATGTTTTATTTATTCCAGGTTGATGTAGGCCAGCCTCACTAACTCTCAACCAAGTTGGACCTGACCTTGGGCCACTGCCTGTTCACCACATGCACAGGAAGAGGTCAGGTACACATTCACAGTGTTTCAAAGTGACAGGGTCACATCTACAAATAGTGGTCACTTGATCCCAGCATTACCTGTAGTTTTATAGGAAAAAATTGGAAACAACCCAAATGTTCATTAATAGGGCATTGATTTAATAAGCAATAGTACTATGAAATGCCACCCACTCATGAGGGCGATATAACTATTATAGATACTGAAAGCCGATGGGGCAAGACTGAGTACACCTGATTCTACATTTACAAAATAAACACTAATACCATGTCGAAAGAGAAAACCGGATAAACTACTGACCCTGATTTTCTAGAGGTAGAATGAAAGATTGAAATTAGCCTGGTGGAAGGGCACACCTATAATCCCAGCAACTTGGGAGGCTGAGGCAGGAGGATGGAAAGTTCAGAGACAGCCTCAGCAATGTAACCAGGCCTTCCGCAACTTAGCAAGACCCCTTCTCAAAATAAAAAAAAGCGGGGGCTGAGAATGTAGCTCAGTGGTAAATCTCCCCTAGATTCAATTCCCAGTACCAAAATAAAAAATAAAATTACGATAAAATTTTTATTTTTGGTATTGTTTGAACTATAAAGTCAATTTATAATTGGGGAAAATGCTAGTTTTTAAAAGTAAGGCACTGTTTTAAGTGTATAAATTCTCACTACTGATTCTTTAAATGAAGTGGAGAAAAACTAAATATTATTTCTTTACTCAATATCTGCAAGAAAACCAATAAATAGTCTAGAAATAAAGATAAGATTTTTGGCCAAAAAAAAAAATTTTTTTAAAAGAATTTACAGGGAATAAAAAAGCATTTTTCCCTCAGATGAATAGTCCTAAATTGAAAACTATTTCAAAGATTTCACTTAAAGATTTCCACTCCCTAATCCAGGTCCCTAATTGTCACTTGTCCTTCATTGATCAAAATATCCCTGATGTCATCTGTAGATCTTAGAGCATTCAACTCTTGGAGCTGCCTTTTCCAACTAAGGGCAATTAGTGGACCTAAGGTAGGTTTTCACTTGCCAGTTATTTCATGAACAGCACAGAGAAAACTCAAACTATAGTATGCAATCTAACATCCATCACCTGCTTTTGTCACTTTAGACATAAAATTATTATACTTTCAATGTTGGAAGCAATTCCCACTAAGTTATGAATGGCCCTTTGGGGTTTACTTATAAATACACAAACTTTTATCAAAAGCAAAGAGTTCTTCAAAAAAGCCCAAAACACTTTTGAGGGAACTCTGTTCATTGATTCCTCTCTGGGAAGGTGTCTGAAGTAAAGAGATCCATTTCCAGTCCCAGAGAGCTAGGTCTTTGGGAAATGGTGCCCAACCATCTGGTATCCCTCTTTACTCTGGGTGACGTTGATAAAAGGAAATAAAGTGATTGGCTGGAATCACAAATACTTGGTATCCACACTGCAGCTCTGAGCTCTCCAGTGCTTTGCCCAGAGCAGTCGTGACATTCCACTAAGCTGCACCCTTCCCCTCTGAGCCTGAACTACCTCCTTGGAATGCTGCTCAGAACAGGCATCACTACCGATCCGTCAGAGTTGTTTCATAAGGAAAAACCCTCTGTCATCTCTGGGCCACAAGAATAAAATCAATAGCCTCACTTTCCCCTCCAAAGAGAAGACATATTTATTCGGCAGCCCCATCCTTTAAAACAAGGTTATTTCATGCCAATAGCCTAAATCAAATATTAATTTCTAAGTTAAACATTTTAAGTTACTAGAAAAGAATGAAAATGCTTATGTTATGATTGCTGGTTTAATCGAAGTAGCATAATGAATGAATGCTTGCACAAGAGGGTATCTGGTTATTTTGTATATACTATCCAGTAGATTGAAATTTGTGGTAAAGGGGATTTTTTTGGTTTTGTTTTCTGAGACAATATGCAAGTATTTTATTATGTGAACTCAACACAGTCTGACAAACGCATACATGGCAGAGAAAACAAAGCAAAACAGAATTTGATTGTAAGGAAGAGATGGTTAGAGTTGCCTGTGGAAGGGGAAGCACATGAGCCATCTTGTTTATCTGCGTTCTCCCCTGAGATTGTGGACCTCAGGAAGATGGATTCCTCCCCACCGTGGACAACCAGGCTGCCCAAATGAGAATGGATTGTAGTTAAGAGATCAGAGCCCCCAGTTAAATAAGCAGGCACTACGTAGGGCTTTCAACTTATTTCATCTGTAGCCCTTGGCCTTGGAGTAAGTTTCCCAGTCAGGCTTCTGTGGAATGAGACCAAGACATCAGTTGGAGAAGGAAACCCAGTGTCTTAGTCAGCATTTTTGCTTCTGTGACTAAAGGATCTGACCAGCACAATCGTAAAGGAGGAAAAGTTCATTTGAGGGCTCATGGTTTCAGAGGTCTCAATCCACAGACAGCTGCTCCTTGGGGTTCAAGGTGAGGCAGAACATCATGGTGGAAGAGTGTGGTGGAGGGAAGCAGCTCACATGATCAGAAAACAGAATGAGAGACTCCACTCTCCAGATAGAAAATATATACCCCAAAGTCATGCCCCGCAACAAACCGCTTCCTCCAGGCGGATTCCACTTGCCTCCAGTTACCACTCAGTTAATCCCATCAGTAATTGATTAGGTTAAGACTATGACCCAATCATTTCTCCTCCAAACCTTCTTACATTGTCTCACACATGAGCTTTTGGGGGACACCACATCTAAACTGTAACACTCAGGAAACAAGGGAAATGAAAAAAGGCAGAGAGGTAAAGGAAGGGAAAAGGTAAAAAAAAGGCAAGATGGAAAGAGGGTAAGCAAATAATTCAAGACTCAGAAAACCTTTTCTGTTAAGGGCCAGTGTCTTGGTCAGCTTCATGTAACCATAGTAAAATACATGAGGCAGTCAACTCACAAAGAAAAATAGTTTATTTAGCTTATGGTTCTGAAGATTTAAGTCCAAGATCAGGTGGTCCCATGGATTTGGGCAGAGTACATGTAGGAATAAGTGCTCACATCTTCAACCAGAAAAAAGAGAGGGACCAAGAGACTGGGGTTCCATACTCTGTTTCAAGGGCATGCCCCAGTGACCTCAGGATCTCCCACTAGATCTCACCTCTTAAAGGTTCACTTCCAAGATTACCACCCTGGGAACTAAGCCTTTATACCACACAGACCCTTGGGGGACACTACCCATATTCAAACCATAGTAACCAGGTAGGAAATATTTTAGGCTTTGCAGGAGCAAACATTGAAGATATTATATAGGTATTTATATAACAAAAGAAAAAAACAAATTTCCAAAAATTTTGATTGACAAATGATTGTCAAATAGGATTATGTTGCTGTTATTAAGACAGGTCTACTGAGAAGAATGAAATTCTTTTTAGAAGATCGTATTTCAGCTGGGTGAAGCATCGGAGTCCTCAGGACAGCCTCATGGGGGAGAAGCAGAACAAACCAATCAGGCAGCTTCCAGGGGCAGGAGCCTCAGAAGTCCTAGGAAGGAGAAGGTGCTGTGGAAGGCACGCGGGTCCTGCGGTCACTGGAGAGCGCCTGCTGGATGAGGGTCAAGGGACTACCAGGCAAAAGAAGCAATGCTGGGTGCCCCACGCCCATCCCTTCCTCTCCTCCGCTCAGTGAAAACCAATCCCACTGGGCCTTGCAGGAAGAGGCGGCAGCTGGATTTGTCCCACTGCCTATAGTTTGCCCTTCCCGGGTTTAAGTCATTATGGAGATAAATGGGGGAAGAAAGCATTCCCCAGGGATAATGGAGTCCACATAAGGACCGGTTCCTGATCTGGCCACACCATGGAGTGCCCATTGTTCCCATTCATTTTGTTGAAACCGTTGCAACCTGTAGGGACTGGGAAATCCACACACTGTGATTGGTAAACAAGGTGACAGCTGCTGACTCTGGAGAAGAGGGACCAGAAGTAGTCTCACAAAAATCCTGGAGGAGAAAAAGGCATACTAACTTTTTCATAAGCCACTTATTTTTATTTCATTATTTTGTAGCTTGGTATTTTTTTTTTTTAATTGAGCTAAAATTCACACAACATGTTAAGTACCCATTTTAAAGCCACTTTAAAGTATAAATGCATTTCTGGGGTTTTTAGGGTGTTCAATGTTGGGTAATTGTCACCACCATCAAATCCCAGCAGAACATTTGTCTCACCTCAAACAGAAACCCTGGACCCCTTAGGTTGTCACTCCCTGTTCCTCCACCTTCCCCTCACCCTCATAAACACTAATCTGCTTTGCACCTGAGTCTTATGCTGTCTGGCCTTTGATGTTTGGTTCCTTTGATCTAGCATGATGATTTCAAGGTTCATCCACACAGGAACATGTATCAATGTTTCCTACCTTGAGTAATACTGCATTGCACGGATATGCCACGTTTTGTTTATCCATTCATCAGTTGCCTGAACATTTGGATTGTTTCAGCTTTTTGGCAACTATTAATAACATTACTCTTTATGTAACATTCATGTTATTCTATGTTTCATCCTACTTGGAGTTCGCTGTGCTTCTTAGATGTGTGGATAAATGGTTTTTATAAATGGTTTTTATAAATGGATAAATGGTTTTTATCCACACATGGGGGATTTTTCGACCCTTATCAAAAAATATTCCTGCCCCTTCCTTTCTCTTCTTTTCTCTCATTTTACATATGTGTGATATGCTTAATGGTATCCTGCAAGTCTCTTGGTCTCTGTTCATTTACCTTTGTTGGTTTTAGTAATCTTGGTTGACAAAGTTTTACATTTGCTGATTTCTTTTTCTGCTTATTCAAATCCGTTACTGAGGGGTTGGGGCTGGGGCTGGGGCTCAGTGGCAGAGCGCTTGCCTAGTTCTTGTGAGGCACTAGGTTCAATTCTTAGCACCACATTAAAAATAAATAAATAAACAAATAAAATAAAGGCATGCTGTCCATCTACAACTACAAAATAAAAAATTTAAAAACAAAAAAACCCCAAATCCATTACTGAAATCCTCTATTGGATTTTTGTTTCAGTTATTGTGTTTTTCAGAATTTCTATTTGGTTTCTTTATATATCTTCCATCCTTTATTGATTCTTTGTTTCTAGATTCCCAGGGCTTTTCAAAGCCTTTATTCCATAAAAAATTTAATTCCCCAGATTTTTTTTCCAAGCTTGTGATCAATTTTTTCCCCTCAACTGTTACCCACTGCTCAGGTAGCTACAGCAGACAGGTTAGCCTTGTAACTGGAGAGCCACCCAGCACTGGAAGGATTCTGAGTTCGATGAGTGTAGCAAGACAAGGAAAATAATAGGAATTGCTATAGTTGTGTGTTATGTAGTGATAATAAGTTGTATTTGGTATTTGCCTGAACTTGTAAAATTAAAATCATAAAACGTAGCAGATGCCTTGTCAACTTGTTACACACTTGCTATATGGAGCAAGTATGGTGGGTGTGTGGCAGGTTGATAAGGCACCTCCTGCCCAATACTCCTGACCAATGTCAACATGAACCTTTATCTATGAGACCAGAACATGACTAGACTAAAAATCACCACTTAAGCCCCTGGACTTTTGGAGCAAATGATCAGCAACACTGCAACCAGAGAACTCCACATCATTCTGTCACTTGACTTCCCTGGTTGCTGTCCACATCTTCACTAATTGCTGATGGACTGTTGTTACTGAGCCTGGATAACTAATCACCACTCCAGCGACGGCGACTCCTATCCCGAACACCCAACCCCTGACTCATTGGACAATCCGAGGACATCTGTGGACATCCGAGGAGCTGAGAGAGGCTATGGTTGACAAGAATTCCCTTGGTCTTGCTGACTGACCTCTTGGCTAAGAGATGTTGCATTGAGTAAGTTCATGGGGATTGGACTCTAGGTGAATAAGAGGGTGAATCTTTAATGTATTTGTTACCTGCTATTATTAGGAATGTTAAGTTGACTTGCTATTATTGGGAATGTTAAATTGAGTGTGTATTGCATGAATAAAATCCACTTGTTGGAACTAAACTCGATTCCTCTCTTACTCACTGCTCATGACAATGAGATAAATTACGCCCTTTAAGCTGATCCTCCATGGAAACACCGGACAGGTCAAAACCATCAACCACAATTCTTCATGAATCAGGTCCTTCCTCTACCCTCCAAAAGAGGCCATAGACTCCAGATAGGGGCTGTTTTCTTCAGGGCCCTGCTAAGCTGGTAAGCAGGGGATGGGACCAGACAGTTAAGACATGCAAAAAACTCCCTGTTCTTTGACTCAGCTGGATTTTCTTTATTAAGCATTCCCCTGGTTGCATTTGGCTTTTGTTAGTTTCCAGAATTTTAAATAAACTTGGTTCTGATCATGTTTGCCAGTTCTTTCATTGATTTTATGGAGGGGCAGACTTTTGGAGCTTCCCACTCTACTATTTTTAGTAATCTGCTGTATTTGTAAAATGTATTTGTAATTCGCAAAATGAATAGTAACATAAAACTTATCAGTTGACATTTTTGAAGTGTACAGCTCTGTGGCACTGAGTACATTCATGTCGTCATGCGACCATCCCCAATGTTCATCTCCAGAACCCCTTCATCCTTACAGAGTGGAATTCCTTACCTATTAAACAACCCCACATGGCCCCCTCTTCCAGCCCCTGGCAACCCCACTTTATTTTCTGTTTCTAGGAATTCGACTATTCTTCCTTCTTCCTGTAAGTAGAATCTTATAATATTTGTCCTTTGGTGTCTGACATTTCATTTGGCATATTGCCTTTACTATCCCTCAAAATTATAGCATGTGTTGGAATTTCATTCCTTTGTAAAACTGCATAATATATCACTTTATAGAAATACCGTGTTGTCTACATTCATTCATGGTTGTACATTTGGGCCATTTCCACCTTTTGACTACCCCAAATAATGTTGTTAGGTAGTAACTAGTGATGAAGAGCAAAATGTGAACCAATAAAAGCAGGATCATCAGGGTTTTTTGAAATTGCCTTTCATGAACAATCAAGTAACTTGAAGAATATCAACTAACCCTGAGAATAAGCACATAGAAACAAAGGGAGTTAATTAAGAAGTCCGTCAAGAAAGAAAAATCAATGGGACTAACTCCTGGCAGGGTCCACTGAGGTCATTGTAAAGTTGGGATTTAAGGCCACAGGATTCTCCTTGTATTTCAGAAGAGAAAAGTCCTCAGCAGCACAGGCACACTAAGGTAAATTCTGTCCAGTCACTCACCCCAATACCCACAATAACATACAATTGACTTGCAGATGTCATGGCCACCATGACAGTTCTGGAGAAGACCAACTAGGGTCAAAAATTCCCCCACCCCATGTGAAGGAGGAGTGGAATTTTATCAATCAGTGTAAACATCTGATTGATAGAGATGGCAGGAAGTGGAACACAATTCTCCTGGCAAACATCAAACAGCAATATATCGGTAAGCAACATTGTTTCCCTTGTCATTCTCTGCTTTGAGATGGATTTCTCCCCGCCCCCTCTTCTCTCCTCTCATGCTTTTTTGGTTGAGCCTGACATTACTTTCACTCAACTAAAGTTCTCTTATTTGACTTTTTGTGTCTGAATTGAAACGTTCTTCGGTTGGGAGACAAGAAACGCGGTTTGGAGCCTCAGCTCCCCACCCTTCTTTGACAATGCTGCTGTGAACATTGATATCAAATCTCTATCTAAATTTCTTGTTTCAATTATTTCAGGTATGTACCCAGCAGCGATGTATTTTTAAGTGCTTCCCACTAGGATTAAGTTGGACTCTCATAGTTAGTGTTGGCAAAACCTCAGATACCCTCTTTCGCTTTCTTTAAAAGACCCTCTGTATGTCTCTGCTTTGCTACTCGAACCAGTAGCAGGGGAGACCCACCCGTGGAGCCCAAGCAGCAGGGGTGTCCACAGCCATCTATCCGTTCTTGTGATCCTACAGGAAGAATTTCAATCAAGTTGCACAAAGTATAGACAGGAGTCTAGTAGGAAAGTGAGAAATAAGGATAACCTATAGTATACACCACATGAACTGCCTCTAAAGAAGAGAGATTGGTGTGGATTTTACAGAGTCTGGGGTCTTTAAGGGTTTGGGGTTCCTTTGTTCTTAGTTTTACAATTGCCCCCTCAAGGGGTTGGTTTCCCTTTCTATAGCTTTCAGCAAGTTTCCTTAGTGAGGGCCCTGATGACCCATCACAGGATGGGGCGTGACATGACCTTGAAACAATAGTTCCTTTAAGGAGTTAAAATTAAGTATGGCGGGGAGCATTTTGGCTACCTATTCCAGATGTTTGTTTTGATAAGGTTCCCTGTGATTCCCAGTCCTGTGACCTATGGACCCTCTTTGATGTATATGTCTGCTCTCTCTTCTATAAATTACCACCTTTCATTGTTCTTCCCCTACCTCTGTGTTCATGGCTGACTAGCTACCTAACAACCCCAGTGTAAAACCTTTTCTCTCAACTATGCTACTATCCACGTTTGCCCACATTTTACCATTTCCAGATGGGAAAGCTTCATTCAATCTATTTTCTTGCAACTCTATAGACCAAATTCATTTAATCTTCAGGTCCATGTCCAATGCCACCTTCTGCATGAAACTTTCTCCACACGCCATCAGTTGGGGTCAGTCATTATCCCTTCTGAGCTCTTATTGCCGTGACTTTATAACTGAATTCACCTCTATTCTTCCTCTAAGTCATAGCAGTTTATGAAGTTCATCCTTCCAAAAAGGTTTCATTGCATCTTCTACTGCATTCACACAGACTTTACCCCAGATTAGGCCTCTCATTCTAGAAAACTCTAATTTTATGCTATTTTGTTTCGATACTTTTCTCCATTTCTAATATCAAAAGTTGAATTTAACAAACAGCTTTTGTCCCCAAATGGCCAGATTGTCTATGGCCTTGGTTTTCTTGTCTTCTGTTTATGTATCTGTTTCTGCTTCTGCTAGAAGCTGATGAATTTCTTATCATTCAGTTCCAATCCCTTAAAGGAGATCCCTCTGGGACAATCAATTACTTTCCAAGTCACCTTTGCTTTAATCACTAGCAAGAAAAAAGGGGTTGTCATCAGGAGCTGAGGGATGGACAGGGGCCTAGAGCGTGGCCACCTTAGTTCCTGTTCACATGATCCTACATACAGAAAACCCTAATCAGTTAGAATTGTTAAAACTGAGAAACCAATACAGAAAAGTTGCAGGATATAAAATCAACAAAAATGGGTAACATTTCTATACACAACAAACTGAGAAAGAAATTATTTTAAAAACCCATTTACAATAGCATAAAAAATGCTTAGGGAAAATTTAACCAGGGGGGTGAAATATCTATACACTGAAAACTGTAAAACATTGATGGAAGAAATCAAAGACAGAAATGATTGAAAAGATATTCCATGCTCATGTATTAGAAGAGTTAATACTGCTAAAATATCCATACTATCCAAATCAATCTATAAAGCAAATAAAATCTCTGTCAAAATTTCAAGGACATTTTCATGTGGAATCATATTGTCTACCCTGAATAGATTAAGCAATTCTGAGCAGAAAGAGCAAAACTGGAGGCATCACAATACTTGGTTTCAAAATATACTACAAAGCTATTGTAATCAAAATAGTGTGGTATTGACATTTAAATAGACCTATAGACCAATGGAACAGAGTAGAAAGCCTAGAAATAAACCCATGCACTAATAGTCAACTGAAATTTGACAAAGATTCCAAGAGCACACAAGGGGGAGAGGAGCATCTCTTCAGTAAGTGGTGCTGGGAAAACTGGACATCCACATGCACAAGAGTGAAATCGGACCTTCATCTACACAGTGTACAAAATTCAACTCTGGATGGATTAAAGATGTGGACATACACCCCGAAACTGTAAAACCCAGTCCACAAAAACATAGAGGAAAAGCTGCTTCTCAACATTGGCCTGGACAATAATTTTTTTGAATGTGACCCCAAAGCACAGCAACAAAAGTAAAAATACACCAAACTAAAAAAAGCTTCTGTGCAGCAAAAGAAACAGCCAACAGAGCGAAGAGATGATTTATGGAGTGAGATAAAATATTTGGAAGCTATTCATCTGATAAGTAGTTAATATCCAAACTACATAGGGAATGCAACCCAATAGCTGAAAGATGATAACCTGATTTTAAAAATAGGCAAAGAACCTGGATAAGCATTTCCCAAAGAAGACATACGAAACGGACAAACGGTACGTGTGGAAAATGCTCCACATCACGAATCATCTGGGAAACGCAAACTAAAACAATGAAGCATCACCTCGCTCTTATTGGAATGGCTATTCTCAAAAAACGCAAAAGATAAGCATTGGCAAGGATGTGGAGGAAAGGAACACTGTCCGCTCTCCTTGGGAAATGAAACCAGCTGAACCATTATGGAAACCAATATGGAAGTTCCTTGAGAAACTGAAACCAAGTTCCAGCAACAGGATGTGATCCAGCAGTTCCATTTCTGAGTATTCAGCTAAACAAAGTGAAATCAGTACAGCAAGAGACATCTGCATTCCTCACGGCCAAGATACGGAATATTCATAAGAGCCGAGACAAGGAATCAACCTAAGTGTTCATTAACAGATGAATTAATAAGGAAACCATGGTATTTATCCACAGCAGAGTATTATTCAGCCTTAAAAGAAAAGAAAATCCTATCATTGGCAGTAACACTGAGGAATCTGTGGGACACTATGTTAAAGTGAAATAAGTCAGGCACAGAATAACAAATACTGCATGATCTCACTTGTAGGTAGAAGCTTAAAAAAAAATCAGCCTCAAAGAAGCAAAAAGAATGTCGTTGTCAGAGATGAGCATAAGGGGACAGAGATACCTCCAAGAGTACAAAGCTCCAGTTAGGCAGGATGAATAAATTCTGGAGATTTACTGAACTAACATGGTGGATATAGTTAATAATAAGAATATATTGTGGCCAGGCACAGTGGCACATGCCTGTAACTCAGGAGTCTGAGGCAAGAGGATCTCAAGTTCAAGCCTAGTCTCAGCAATTTTTGAGACCCTAAGCAACTTAGTGAGACCCTGTCTCAAAATAAAAGAAACGGGGAACGTTGCTCAGTGGTTAAGCACCTCTGGGTTCAATCCCTGGTACTACTACAACTAATAATAAATTGTATACTTGGAAATTATTAAGAAAATAGATCTTAAATATTCTTACCACACACAAAGGATAACGATATGATGTCACAAATATATTACATAGCTTGTGACAATCATTTCACAACACAAATGTATATCAAAAAAATCACCTTGGAGATGAGCACAGTGTGCCCACTTGCAATCCCAGCTACTCAGGAAGCTGAGGCAGAAGGATTGCACGTTTGAGGCCAGCCTGGGCAACTTAGCAAGACCTGGTCTCAAAAATAAAAAGGGCTGGGGATGTAGTTCGGTGACAGAGCACTTACCTGAGCATGCATGAGGCCCTGGCTTCAATCCTAGGACTGCCAAAAGAAGAGGAAAAATCACATTGTACATCAGGAATATATATAATTTTGGTCAGTTATATCTGCATAAAACTGGGCCAAAAAGGGGGAAGGGGGGAGGAAAGACTTCAGTAGATTCTTCTAAAATTTCAAAAATAAAAAGAAGAAGAAAAGAAATCAACATCACAGGTACGGGTGAAGTCCACAATTCGGCCAGCTGGGAAGCTTTTTCCCTTCCTATCTCTGCAAGGTCATGAGCACAGTAATTCTGGTGTTTTTACATTTTACCACAGATTACATGCATCTATAACATTTGCATGTTTTAAATGGCCTCACACCATCCACACCATCTGCTGCTTGCTCTTTCACTCAATGTTAAAGACCCAGTTCACTGACTTTCCTTGCTGTCAAGTACTCTATCCTATGACTGCACCTCAATTTATTTGTTTATTCCCTTGCCAAAGGACATCTGAATTGCTACCAGTTTTTACAATATTAATAATGCTGCAGCAAATGATGTTGTACAGGGCTCTGTGTGCAGGTGTCAAGGATTGTGTGTGTTCCATATCACCAAAGAAACATCCTCACTAGACTCTTCTGAGTGAATGCTATAATTGGCTTTCCTGGGAGGAACATCTTAACAAAAATCAACTGGCCATTACATTTCTCAATGTCAGTGATCAAAGCCCCGGAGGAAACGCAAAATGTGTTTAACCATGTTTTCTTGGGGGCTCTTGGGATCTCCTGAAAGAATCTGAACTAGCAACAAACCCTTCTCCAGCCCTCTGGGGCTGGCCCTTGCCCAGTTCCGCCTGGGACCTCCTTATTCCCTGAGGAGGTATGGAGTTTCCGAGAGAGGCACACGGCATCCGGCCACAGGCTGGTGCTTTACAAAGGATAAAAACTGCCCTTTTCCCAAGAATCCCTGTGCAAATTAAGCGGGTGGAATTGAGGTCTTCCTTTTCTACTAAAGATGCCCATAGGAACAAATCCTGCACAGAGAGGACTCAGCAGCCCAAACAGAATGGGGTACAGTCAATGCCCGGACTTCCAAAAGGCCATCTTTTGTGGAGAAAAGCAAGCTACAAAACAGGATGTAGATAGAGTGTGGGCTCCTTTCTGTCTCTTTTTAAAGTACATTATAAAAAGATACATTTAGAAAATGTCTGACAAGCTACATCCACACCTCTGAGGAGTGGGTTAAGGATGCGGGGGTGGTAGGAAGGAGATGGGAATCTTTTATTTTGGCTTCATTCAATTTTGTCCTTTTTCTTTAATAAGCCTGTGTCAGTTTTATATAGTAAAGAACATTCCCAGAATGTAGGCTGCTGTCCCTCCAGCCTTTCCGTGGGCCTCAAAGGAGCACAGTTAATTTAAAGAACATTCTAGTATAAATAATTAGTAACAAAGATTATTGTGTTTCAAAAACTCCATGATATCTTTAACATCTATCAGCCAATGAACGCGTATTGACTAAGGCTTAGCATGAGAGGATCTTTTTTGGGAATGAAGCATGACGTAGCAAAGTCAACCAACTAAGGAAAGGCTCCACATGTCCCTCCATGTGTCCCTAGCTATAGAATAAAGCAATGTCAGAGACTGAGGACCCATCTGTCAGACGAGCTGTGAAGGTATTCTGCCTCCTGGATTACCTACATCACCTTACTGAGACAGACGGGAGCAGCAGGAAACTTCTGGCAACAAATACCTCAATTGACAGTTGCAAGAAATGGGGAGAAGCAGGAAGAGGTTCCCAGTCAAGCCCTGGCATGGTACTGGAGTTCCTTCCCAGTGCAGGTTCTTCCGCAGCCTCCTGATCTGCCATCCCTACCCCTGCCCCAACCCCATCCCCAGGACACGCTGGGGTCTCCCTGCCTCATTCAACCCACCCTGTGCAGCTTTGCCTAGGTCTCCCCTCCTCACCCTCGGGCAGGAAGCCCCCAGCACCTCAGTAGGGCCGCAGAGTCCTCTGCCATCCAGCTTCTGCCAACCTGTCTAGGGACACACCCACCTCTCCCCACCTTAGTCTCACCCAGTCTCACCAGTTCAACAGGGTTGGACACAGCCTCACAAAGTCACCCCTGCCCCTGTCCTCTTCTCCCTGTCTCTTATGAATCCTCTCTGTTTGCTTGTTTGTTTTGGTACCAGGACTGAACTCAGGGGCACTCGACCACTGAGCCACATCCCCAGCCCTATTTTGTGCTTTATTTAGAGACAGGGTCTCACTGAGTTGGTTAGTGCCTTGCTGTTGCTGAGGCTGGCTTTGAACTCTCGATCCTCCTGCCTCAGCCTCCTGAGCTGCTGGGATTATAGGCATGTGCCACTGAGCCTGGCTTGTTTTTCTCTGTTGTTGTTGTTGTTGTAGATGGACACAATACTTTATATTATTACAATCATTATTATTTTTTATGTGGTGCTGAGGATCGAACCCAGGGCCTCATATATCCTAGGCAAGTGTTCCACCACTGAACCACAACCCCAGCCCCTGGCTTGTTTGTTTTTAATCTAGTCTTTCATACTCAAATTCCATCTTCACCACATAAAGAACTGATTAATTAATAACCAATATGCAAAAAGTATTTTTATTAGCTCACTTAATTTTCACAAAAAACCTGAACAGTAGTAGGTACTATTATTATTGTCATTTTACAGATAAAGAAACTGAGGTTTGGAAAGGTCAAGACCCAGGCTCTGAACTCAGGTCTCTGTCCCTCCAAGTCCTGGGTACTGATGCACTGGACCACATCAGAACTGTGTGCACACATGTCTGTCTTCTGGAGGGCCCTGAAGGGAGGATTATGTGTCTGTTTACCTTTATACTCCCAAGGTGAAGCAAAGGATCTGACGGGAAAGCACAAAGAAAGGTGGAGGAAAGGAGGGAAAGAGGAGAGTCATTTTCAGGTTTAGTAAGGAAGGTTCAGTTGGGTGCTGGCCTTCCCAGGCATTCATGTTTTTAAAAAATCCAACTCATGTTTATTGAGCAATTGCTATGTGCTGACCCAGTTCTAGATGTATAAACCAAATAAAATCCTTCACAGGGGAGCTCACCTGCTAATCATGAAGACAATTTACACACACACACACACACACTCACTCAGATACAATATCAGGTCTACAATAAGTTCTAGGAAGAAAAATAAGGTTAGGTGAGAGGCAGGGTATGTGTCTAATTTCGGATACAGTGTGGAGAGGGGAAGATAACTGGGGGAGAACAGACCAGAAAGGCTACAGTGGTGGCAGCAGGAAGTCCACTTAGGAACTTTCTTCAGTAATCTAAGGGAGAAGGTGGAAACACAGACCAAGGAGGTAAAACTGGATTTTAGTGAAAAGTGGTCTGCTTTGAGATATATTTGAAAGTAAAACAGATAAGAGGGGACCCAAAGGTGAGGCTGGCCTGGTTCTTTACCATAACACACTCATGAACCAGGGTGGCAGTTTCGCTTAGTGATGTCTTTGATAAAATCATTTAAATGATTAATTCTATTAAATTTTGACATAAGTCCATGATTTTTTAATATTCCGTGTGATGAAACAGGAAGATTTCCTCTGCAAATTAAAGGACAAAGATCATTTCAAGACAAACAACTTCATGATTGATTTACTAGCTCAACTATCCCCCTTTATGATGAAATATCATTTTTATTTGAAAAAATGACTGACACACTGTGGATTCTTAGACTTAGGTATTCGGCAAACATTTTCTTGAAAAGAAAGCAAGCCTGTTACTTCAAGGAAAACAACTGAAATATTCGTTGTCAATGATAAAATCTGAGCTTTCAAATGAAAAGTAGCATTTGGAAAACTTGTGTCTACTACAATGAACTTGACAGCTTTCTGATATTTTCTTTTTTTTTTTAATGAGATGCTTGGTGACATCGATGAATGTAATTTTTAAAAATTTCCAAACATTTTCCTTATATAACTCAATGAACCAATATTTTCCAAATGATGAAAACACAATATTATAAAATCATGCATGAGGAGTAAAGATCCATTCAAAGAACAATGCAAACCTGCAGGTTTTTAATATGAGAGAACAAAAAGTTAATTCATATGGTTTCAGATTGCACAGTGCTACTAACCTATAAGATGAACTATCAATTTTCAAGTTTGAGTACACTATCAAAGAGGGATATTTACAATGATCTGAAAGACCATTACAATAGTCTACCTTTTCCAGTTATTTATCTGTGTGGGGCCAAACTTTCTCCATTATTATTAGTCTGGTACAGATGCCAAAACAAAGTTCGACCAAGTAGGTGACTTGGAAAGCAAATATCAATTTTTCCCACAATTCTACAGTGTAGAAGTCCAAGATCAATATACCTGCAGACTGGTTTCTTCAAGGCCTCTCTCCTTAGCTTGTGATAGTGCAATGTCTTTACAGGTCTTTCTAGGACTGAAGTCCAGACATCCCAAACACCAGTTATAATGGGTTAGGGCCACTCCAATGTCCTCCTAACTTAATTATGTCTTCAAAGAACCTGTCTCAAATAGTAATATTCTGATGCGCTGGGTTAGACTTGAACATGTAACTATGGGAGGGAGAGAGATACAATTTAGCCCATAACAACATATTTCAAAAAAACAACATTTTGCAAGAAACTGAATATAGAAGCAAATTTAAGAATCCAACTGTCTACTACTAAGCCAGATATCAGAAAGACTGATAAAGTTGTAAAATAATGCTACTCTTCTCTGAATTTTTTTTTTTTTTTTGGAAAGTGCAGTTATTTTTCACAGAATTATGTTGTGTTAATATTAGTTTATTGTTTTTAAAAATATTAATAGAAAATAACTTTAAACTTTCTCCATTTTAATTTTAATAGGTAATTTATTTTGGGTTGATATAGTCTGCATAAACAAAAATTCTTTGAATTTAAGATTATATATATAATAATATTTATTTAATATTTATTATATATAATAAATATATGTATAATATATATAAAAAAAAATATATATATATATATTTCTTTTTTAGCCACACCAGGAATTGAACTCAGGGATGCTCTAACACTGAGCTACATCCCAAGCCCCTTTTTTTTTTTTTAATTTCTTTAAATTTTGAGACAGGGTCTCACCAAGTTGCACACAATGGCTTTGAACTTGAAATCCTCCTAACTTGTCCTCCCAAATGACTGAAATTACAGGCATGGATCATCATGCCTGGCCCCAGTAATTTTTATAAAGGGGTCCCAAGACCAAAAGTTTGACAACCACTGTTTTACAGTGAACATAATTTGTGTTTAGATCCTTTATCCAAATAACCCACTAGAACACTGAGGGCATTTGTACTCTCTCTTCTTGGCAATCTCATTCATCAAGTCCCACAGGATGACAAAAGGGTGTTGGAGGGGGGCCTTACCCATCACCTTCATTTGTTTCCTCAAAGATAGTTCAACTGCCCCCTCCCCTTCTAACCTGAGAAGTGTCCCAAGTCATCTCCTATATAGAAAATCTAAAGTGCCATTGTTGAGGTCTTAATTTAAATGTCACTTCCTTGGGGAGACTTTGCCTGGACTCTTCTCTTGCACCCCACCCCACAGAGCAAAAATAGACTCTCATACACCCTGCCTCCTTCCTGCCTCCCTCCCATACCAGGGGGATTGTAAAACTACATCTGAGAGTATTTTGTTTCCTATCAGCCTGTCCCATTCAGAGTAGATGCACAAAGCTAGTTTCCTTGCCTGGTTTACTGTTCTATCTTTAGTTCAAAGAATGAATGAATGAAGCTGTGCTAGGTGGTTACCACTTAGCATAAGCCCTGGGGCTCTGCAGCTGTGCACAGGGTGTGGCTGGTATCCAGCAAGATTTATGAGGATCCTTCCCATCTTAAACCACAACAAATTTCATTATAGAATCCATTTTCCAACAAGACATTGCTGTGCTGAGGAAGGAGTGGGGTGTGGGAGGTTGGCTATAATCTCCCCTTCCAGCTGTGTTGCCCACCAAAGGAGCAAGAGAGCGGGGGACCGAGAGAACGAACGGGCCTACTTCTTCCTGGGGTCTCCTTTCCCTCCTCCTCTCCAGGGAGAAGGCAGGGTACAAACAAGGTTTTTATTTATTTATTTATTTATTGTGTAGATTTGGAAAATGTGCAATTTAAAGAGGCCCAGGGTGCATTCCTGGGAGTTCCAGAAAATAAGTTTTAATGATGAGGAAAGAAGGAAATGATTGTCAAAATATGAATTCATAAAACATAGTCCCTGGAGCCTGTTTTGGCAGTAAAGGTAATTAAGCTTACCTTTTAAAGGTCAGTTTTAACCAGCGCATGAGGGGAATGGCAACAGTCATGCCATTCTGGTCCGCTGTGTCCATGGCAACAGACTATCAGAGCCTTGATTAAACATCAAAGTAGAGGTACTGCATCAGTCCCAGCACCAGCTACAAATAAACACACGTGAGAACAAAGTGGGCGAACTTTACACAACCTTTGAGGAGATTCTGGCCATTTACAGGGAAAACAAGACAACAGACACTGCTGTTAACCCTGCCTGCTAATGAGGCCAGGGCCTGGCCCCCAGTGCCCTCTGCGGCTTTGTGTAAGAAAAGGATAGATCCCACATCAATGGTTTCCATTCATGTATCGGTCATAAATTGGAGAGGAAAAGTATCAAAAGAAGGTGATAAAACTGTTTTGTTTTTTTTTTTTTTTTTTTTTTTTTTGCTGGGGAGATAGCTCAGCCGGTTCAATCCCCAGCACCAAAAAAAAAAAAAAAAAAAAAAAAAAACTGTTTTTTTTTAAAGTATTTCTTCTCATCACAAAAGTAATGACTAAAAAAGAAAACAAGACATATTTATTGTAGAAAACTTCTAAAATTCAGACAAATATAAAGAAGAAATAAGCTGGGCACTGTGATACACAGTTGTAACCCCAGAGAGCAGGGGAACTTGATCACAAGTTCAAGGCCAGCCTGAGCAACCTAGCAAGACCCGGTCTTGAAATAAAATAAAAAGGGCTGAGATGTAGGTCAGGGATAGAGAATCCTGAGTTCAATCCTCAGGACCAAAGAGAGAAAGTTAAGGGAGGAGGAGGAGAAAAAGTACTTGAAATCCTAGTTGGGGTACTTCTTTCCTGTCTTTTCTCCATATATATGTATATTTATTTCATAACATTAGATTTAATCATATAGTTTTCTGTCCTGTGTTTTTTTCCTCCTTCATAATAGGTTATGGTCTTTAATGTACATCATTATTCTTCAAAAGTACAACTTTTAACAATGGTATAAAATTCTACCACATGAACCCACCGTAAGTTATTCTTATACTTTAATCTTGTTCAATGCTAATTATAAGATTGTTCTTTTTCTTTTTCCTCCTGGTGCTGGGCATTGAACCAGGGCTTGATGCATGCTGATAGGTGCTCTACTCCTGAACTGCACCCCAAGCCCTGAAGGTGGTTGTCTTTACAGCCTCTTAGCAGGTCCTGGAGAGATGATCTGACTTTCAGAGGAGGGTTCTTGGCACCCATGGCACTGATCTCACCCTTTAGGGCCTCAGCGAAAGCTGAGTGAGAGCCCCATCTTAGCATCCTATTACATATGTAAAGATAAATTGCAGGAAATAACTGAGACAAATCAATAGAAATAGGAAGGTAGTGGTACACTTGCACCCACTTATCCAGTCTTCGTTGGACTGGGCAAAGGGGAAAAAGCAGGGTATTAAAGACAGGGAGAGCTGGGTGTGGTGGTGCATGCCTGTAATCCCAGCGGCTCAGGAAGCTGAGACAGGAGGATTGTGAGTTCAAAGCCAACCTTAGCAACTTAGCGAGGCCCTGAGCAACTCAATGAGGCCCTAAGCAACTCAGTGAGACCCTGTTTCTAAATAAAATACAAATAGGGCTGGGGATGTGGCTCAGTGGTCAAGTACCCCTGAGTTCAATCCCCGGTAAACACCACCCCCCCTAAAAAAAAAGATAAGGAGAATATAATTACTATATATTCTGAACTCTGACTTTGAAAAGAATAGACTTTTTTTCAAATAGGAATGGAAAAAGTCATGAGAGTTCATTGATGGATGACTGGATAAACAAAATGTGGCATATGTATTATGGAATAGTATTCCGCCTTAAAAAATGGAAATTCTAGACAGGTGCAGTGGCATGTGCTCCAGCTACTTGGGAAGATGAGGCAGGAGGATTGCAAGTTTGAGGTCAGTACAGGCAACTTAGTGAGACCCTGTCTTAAAATTAAAAATACAAAGGGCTAGAGATGTAGCTCACGGGTAGAGCACTGGCCTAGCATGTACAAGGCCCTGGGTTCAATCCTCAATACACACACACACACATACACAATCTATCATATGTAACAACGTGGAAGAATCTGGAAGACACTATGCTAAACAAAATAAGCCAATCACAGGAGGGCAAATGCTGTTGGATTCTACTTAGAAACAAGAGAAGGGTGGGTACCTGAGGCTGGGGGAGATGAGAATAAAGAGTTGCTAATCTCGGAGGCCAGTAAGCTCTGGAGATCCGCTAATTGACAGTGTGCCTGTAGATAACAATACTTCGTTGAACACTTAGAAACCTAAGAGGGTAGATCTTATGTTAAGTGTCATTACCACAGTAATATAAAATAGAAATAAAAGATCAATTATACATAACAAATTAGAACTAGTACAAATCACACTCTCTGATCATAACACAACACACCTAGAAATAAATTAAAAAGTAGAAGCAGAAAGTTAGTCATTTTGAGAATGTGACGACTTTCTAGCAAACTACTTATGGACAAAAAATAAATAAATGTATAGGATATGCTATGGTTTGAATGTGTCCCCCAAAAGTTTGTGTGGGAAACCAAAATGCCTTAGATGAGGCTGTGAAGTTGAAGCCCCAAGATAGCAGTAGTGGCTTTTGAAGAAGAGGGACCCAATGTAGCTCGCTCCCTCCATCTCACCCTACCGTGCCCTCCGCCATGTTGTGGTACAACAGGAAGGCCCTCACCAGAGGCTGAGAAGATGCTGGCACCATGTTCTTAGAATTCCCAGCATCCAGAACCATGAGCCAGATGCATTTCTATTATGTGTAAAGTGCCCAGTCTTGAGTATTTTATCATAGCAACAAAAAACAGACTAAGAATATTTGAGAACTAATACTAATGAATACACGACATGTCAACACTCCTGGAGAGCGCTGGAGCTGTACTCAGTGGAACATGCCTACTCTTATAACACTTTGCTGAATCAGCAAGAAAAATAAAATACAACTGTCAGCCAAGTGTGCCCAAGAAGTAGGGATGAGGACCATTGTTTTTGCTTGGGAGCTTCCTGAGGCGAGGATCTTGTTTTGTTAAACTCCCCAGAATCAAAAACATTAGTTAAGTAAAATGCTTCAAGATGCAAAACAATAAATATCACAATTATGAACTTATTTGGAGTGTAATGAGTTAGACATTGAGTATTTGGGGATTATTTTGGGTACCAGGGATTGAACCCAGAGGCACTTAACCACTAGCTACATCCCCAGCCTTTTTTATTTTTTATTTTGAGACAGGGTCTAGTAGAGTTGCTTAGGGCCTTGCTAAATTGCTGAGGTTGGCTTTGAACCTGCAATCTTTCTGCCTCAGCCTCCCAAGCCACTGGAATTACAGGCATGTGCCACCATGCCCAGCATTTTGGCATTTTTTTTGAGCAGATATATTGAAATATAATTCACATACCAAAAAAATTCACCCATGTAAGGTATACAATTCAATGATTTTTACTATGTCCACATATTTGTGCACACATCCCCATAATCAATTTTAGGATATTTTAATTACCTTTTAAAAACCTCATACCCATTAGCAGTCACTGCCTGGTTTCTCTCAATCCCACCCCTCCCCAGCTTCTGGCAAGTATTAATCTGCTTTTTATGGCTAAAGATTTGACTATTCTGGGTATTTCGTGTCAATGAAATCATGTGGGGAAAAGTGGAATGGACAATGACCGCTTAATGGGCACAAAAAGCGGTAGGAAAGTTCTGGAAGTAGATATTGACACAATGTCGTGAGTGTATTTAATACCACTGAATTATACACTAAAAAAGGTCAAAATGGTTGATTTTCTATAATGGGTATTTTACCATAATAAAATTTTAAATCCAAGCTAAGCAAAACCAGTATTTGTGAAGTTTTTGGAGGGGATCATACTTAATTTAAGAATTAGTCATGAATATTTAAGTGGATTATTTTTTGTCACATTGTAATTAAGAGAAACAAAAGGCATTACCAGCATAATAGTATCCCAAACAGCAAGTATTTAAGTGTATTTAACTAAAACAAGGATCACACATTTGTTTCTTCAACAGCAAAGTATAATTCTAACTAAACAAACATATGGAGTTAAAAAAATGTTTTAACTATAAATATGAAATGTGTTGGTGCATTTTAATAGGGTGGCTAGGAAAGGCTTGGAATGTCAGATCATGAGGCTGGCTTCACCTACTGTGTTTGTTAACAGATTAGAAAAGAAAGATAATCCTTCAGCTTTTTCAAGTCCTTCAAATGTCACTTCAGCTGCATGAAGCCACGTGGACTGCAGAACAAGGCCTTGCTCTCTTCCTCACCTGGGGTCCAGGCCCTCCTTCGGTCATTGGATGCAGAGAGCACGTGGTCTCCCCCAGGGGCTGTCAGACCCTGAAGGCAAAAAGGTTCAGGGAATAGCTTCAAATTCCAGAGCCAGCTCTATGTGTCTACCACGGCTGTGCTAAACCTCCTTCTGTTTCCAAATGAAGGAACACTAGACCAGTTTCAGAATGGTTTAGAACTTTAAGAAATGAAATTATTCAAGAATAGTGCAACTAAGCACGAAGGCAGTGGTTTCTGGTCTTGGTTGCACTTTTAAATCACCTGGGCCTTTTAAACCCTTCCATGCCCTCTTTGACCCTCCGACCAATTGACACTGGTGTGCGTCCCAGGCATCCCTAGAGCCTTAACGCTCCCCAGGTGACCCCACTGGAGGTAACAGCAAGAGAAGCTTGGCAATTGAGAAGTTGGAAACACCTTCCCACTGCCAGCATTGAAGCTACTCCTCTCTGCAGGAATAAACCTGCGGGAAGTCCCGCTCCCAAAGAAACCCTTCCAAAGTTCTGTTACGAAAGCCCCGGGCAGGCTAAGCGGATGGAAGAAATATACCGGGGACAGACGAATCTCGCTTCCATTCACTCCGTCACTCACACACGCACCCACGGCGTCATTTATCCCTCATTCCCCGCTCATTCATTCATTCGTTCACTCTGTCATTCTCTGATTCGCTCATTCATTCCCTCAACCCCGCCAACCAAAGGCCACGCTGGAGCTTATTGCGATGATTCCTTCCGCCGGTAGGTGGCGCTCGTGCTTGCAACGTTACACACTTAGGTTTTTGCAAAAGGGTGGACTGGGGCGGCCTTCAAGAAAATTAAGATAAACCGTTGCTACGCTGATAATTTGTTGGCACAGAAACTGCCATTTGCAAACAAGAGAAAACGTGCCCGAAGCAAACGAGCTTTCTCTGGTTTCCTATCGCTGTTTTTAGGAGGAACCGCTGGGGCGGGGAGACTGCTTGCTTTTGTTATTGAGAATGTTAAAACTTTAAAATTAAGATGTGTTTTTCTTTCTTCTCTTAGTTGGTGTTAGGTGACTTTTCCTTTTGTCATTTCCAGTGAGGCAGAGTGGCAGCCTCCCCTTTGGCTCACAGAAATGAACTCTCAAAGCAAATTGACCTTACAAGAAAGGGTCTACCTGTGGCTGTCACCATAACTGGATGCACTGCTTAGAACATTGTTTCTGCTGGAAACTTGGAATTCCAGTCACACTCTGGCTTCCTTTGCAGCATCTTATAGACCAGAATGAACCTCAAAGTCTGAGTAGAACCCTTTTTCAGGCCCAGCACCTGTTTTCTCATTAGAGTTCAAGGGTGAGATTTCTTATGTTGGAAATTCTTTGTTGCTGAAAAACAAGTTCTCCAAAATCACTACTTTACAGAGGCCTACCAGTGTCAACTGACATAGAAAGGCAGCTGGGGATTAGATTCCAAGTCTCTAGACAAGAGAAATAAATTAACTTGGCAAAGATAAAACCTCAATTGCCAGACAGGATGTTTAAGCCGCATTATGATCAATTTGAAGATGTTCTCAAAAGTTAGCATTTACCAGGTGTGATGGCGCATCCCTGTAATCCCAGCAACTCAGGAGGCTGAAACAGGAGGATCACAAGTTCAAGGCCAGCTCTAGCAACTTAGCAAGACCCTGTCTCGAAATAAAAAAACAAAAGCAGAAGAGGGCTGGGATGTAGCTTAGTTGTAGAATGTTGCAGGGTTCAGTACCCAGAACCATCAAAAAATAATAAAAAAGTCAGTGTTTGTGAGCTTGAATTTTAAATGAACGATCAAGGACATCCAGGCTTTAGAGAAGAAAACTGTAATCTCAATTTTTTTCTTTTTTTTGAGACAGGGTCTTGCTCTGTTGCCCAGGCTGACCTCAAATTCCTGGGCTCAGGCGACCCTCCTGCTTCTGTCTCCTGAGCAACTAGGACGGCATGAGCCCGGCCACACCAGGCTTGGCTAATTGTAATCACAGTGATTTTTGAAAGATGGCCAACCTGCAACCCTTTCAACTTTCCACAGATGAGAGCTATTCCAAACCTGGAAGGGTGAAAGTAGGCATGACTCCCAGGAGCACCCTGCCTCGGGACTGCACAGCACCCAGAGGTCACCTCCTGGTGGTGGACAAGAGGAAACGCCTAGAGGGGGCGCAGCTCTGCAGGGCAGCAATTTGGATGCCTGCTTTTCTCACTCAGACTTTCCTCCCACAGAGAGAATTCTGTCCTTTCCTACCCGGCAGGGTGGGGCAAGTCCCCATTGCTGGGGGCTCCTCCTGTCCTTTCTTCGCCTTTCTCAAACACCATCAGACTCCATTTTGTTGCCTCAAGGAAAACCACAGAGACATCTCTGTATTCTAGCCCCCAGAGCAGGTGGGAGAGAGCCACCAGGGAGAATTGTGGCATTGGAAAGGGCAGCGTTTGGACGTTTCCACCCTCAGTTTCCAGACATGGAGGCGGTTAGGGACTTGCCTGGGTATCACAGCTGGAGCGAAAGTTTAATTAGGAGTTTTTCTCCATCACATCCCAAGTGACTAAGACCAGCCCAGAGGGACTGTGCACATTGAAAATTGCCTTGGAACTTCTTATGACCCAGTTCCCAGAGAATTCTTTTTTTGGCTACTGACAGACCTTAGTTCCTATGATTGGAAAATTAAAAGAATAGAGAGTTTTCAAAAATATTCTGGTTTTTTTTTTTTTTTTTTTTTTTGTCTCCTATGGCCATAATCTGTCTAATAAAAGAACTTTTCAACATTCTACCCCAGAATGAAGTTGATGAAAATGTAGCATTTAGGTTAGTCATTGTTTCAAAAGCAAAAGTCCCTCTATGTTTTCTCAGGTTCAGTTCTCTGTTCCTGTCCCTGACAAAGCCTCCCTCCGTTAACCCAGGCAATCTTCCTTCCACCCCTCGAACTTCCTGCCATTCAAAACTCTGTTCAAAACCCTCTCTCCAACATTAAAAATTATTTTAAAATTACTTCCTTTACCAGCCTAAAGCCTGAGTTCATTATTTTCTTCAGAAACAATTTGTGTTAGTCTCCCTTACATTTATATCATTATCATCTGAAACTTTTGCCATTCTGAGACATGAACACATAAACATTCATTTTTCCCTTTCAGTAAGAGTTTGTAAGTTTTTTTTGTTTGTTTTGGTACCTGGGGATTGACCCAGGAACATTTAAACAATGAGTCACATTCCCAGGTCATCTTTTTTGTTTGTTTGTTTGGTTTTTTTAGTTGTAGGTGGACACAATACCTTTATTTTATTTTATTTTTTATGTGGTGCTGAGGATTGAACCCAGGGCCCCACACATGCCAGGTGAGGGCTCTACCTACCACTGAGCCACAACCCGTTCCCCTAAGCGGTTTTTGTTGCTGTTCTTTTATTTTTTATTTTGAGATAGGGTCTTACTAAGTTGCTTAGAACCTTGCTAAGTTCATGAGGCTGTCTTTGAACTTGCAATCCTCCTGCCTCCACCTCCCAAGCCACTGGGATTACAGATGTGCACCACTGTGCCTGGCTGTAAGCTTTTTTCATTCATGAGACATCATAAACCATTTTTGCTTTCTTTTCTGAAGCCGCTGGTTCTTTTCCAGTATCCATTTTCTCTTGATTTCATTGGACTTCTTAATTTATCAATAGGAGTGCTTTATCAAATAATTCTTTAAGATTGATCTTACAGTATTCTCCCCAATTTCTCATTCTATTGAAATGTTGTTTCTGATAAAAGTTGTCCTGTGCATTATCTTTTAATCTTTATATGATAAGATTTATCAATCTTTTTCTTTCAAATTTCTTGGTTTTCTGTCTAGCTTGGAAAGCTCTCCCCACATCAAGGTTTAAAAAGCATGTTTGCCTGGCTGGAGTCGGGGGAGGTAGCTCAGTGGTACGGCACATGTTTTGCAAGTGGGAGGCCCTGGGTTCGCTCTCCAGCTCTGCAAAATGAATTAATAGCATCTTTTTTACTATAATTCTTCTAAGTAGTTTAAAGATTTCATGGGCTTTAAATCTTTGATCTAATTGAAATATATTTAGGTATAAAAAGTAAATTGGAATTCAACATCATAAATTCTCTTTTTCTCCCACTTTTTTTAATTGGTGCGTGTACTTACTGATGGGATTTGTTGTTACATATGCATACTACACAATACAATAAAATGTGGCCAATATCACTCTGTAGCACGTCCCCCTCCCTCCCGACCTCTCTCCCCTTGGTCCCTTTCCTCTGCTGAGCTGCTTTTGATTTTCATAAGATCTGCCTCCACCTTTCTTTTCCTTTTTCCTCTCTAGCTTCAGCACATAAGAAAAAACATGCAACCCTTGACCTTCAGATTCATTATTGGTGGATTTGAAAAAGACCGTTTTTTGGAGGTTGATTTCATAACTGGCTACTTTACCAAATTTATTAGCTCTCGTGGTCTTTTGGTGCAGCTTTTTTTTTTTAGATCTTCTAGGTATAGGATCATATCATCTGTGAACAGTGATAACTTGACTGCTTCCTTTATTATTTTTATTTCTTTTATTTCTTTTTCTTGTCTAATTGCTCTGGCTAGAATTTTAGCAGTATATTAAATAGGAGTTGTGAGAGTGGACATCCTTGTCTTGTCTCAACATAATAATTTCTACATCCACATTTATTAAATAATCTACCATTTCCCTCTGATCTGAAATGCCACCCTTATGAGAAAACAAATTTTCATGCATGTGTGGGGTAAAAATGGATCTTGTGTGTGTATGTGTGTGTGTACTCTGTTCTGTCACGTAGATTTGTATGTTATTCGAGTGCCAACATTAACGTTTATACTATTTCTTGATTATTCTTACAGTATTTCTTACTGTCTGCCTTACACTATAGTTCTTTATATACATGCCCTAGCTTCTTTATTAGATTAAAGCTCTTTAAGGTCAGAGAAAGTGTCTTATTCTTTTTTGTGAGATTCGTAAGCTTATCTTTACTGAGAATTGTGTTCAATCAGCATTTGTAGTTTGAAAAAATTGAAGACTAGATTCTTCAGTTCACAGCAATGTCAAGATCTTTCATACCTCTCATTTTTAGGCCATTTCCCACCCCTAGACAGCAGCCCGGGAACTTTCTGCCTTCTTCCTTAAGCTTATTAACTGTATCACTCATTTGAAGTTGTCCCCTCCTCAACAATGAGCTCAGTCTGTCATGTACTTAATATACCCAGTCAGTCTCTGGAACAATGCTAGGAATGTAGGGAAATTCTGAAAATATTATTGAAAAAGAACAATTTCAGAATTGGCAGCAATTAACACAATGCTTTTAAATAACATTAATTTCTGAAGTTACTTCTCTCCAGAATCATTTCTCTTAATCTGGTCATTTTTTTAATTTGCAAATTTTGTTCGAATTTATTTATATTTTTATTTATTTTTAACTGTGGAAAAAGTTGCCATTTTAACCATTTTTAAGTGTGTAGTTTGGTGACATTGAACACATTTATATTGTCCTGTAACCATCACTACCATCCCTCTCCAGAACTTTTCTCGCCTTGTAAAAGTGAAACTCTGTACCCATAAAACTACTCCATTTCCTGCCTCCCATCAGGCCCTGGAAGCCACCACTCCGTTTTCTGTGTCTATGAATGTGACTCCTCTGGGTGTCTTCTATTTGTGGGATCATGCACCTTCTGTGACTAGTTTATTTCACTTAGCACAATATTCTCAAGGTTCATCCATGTTGTAGTATGTAACAGAGCTTCCTTTTTAAGGCTGAATAATATTCCCCTTCATGTGTATATCACATTGTTTATCCTCTCACCTGTTGATAGATACTTGAGTGCTTCCACTTTGTGGTAACTGTGGATAATGTTGCCATGAACATTGGGGTACAGTCTGTTCCAGTCCCTGCTGTCAGTCTTTTGGGTATGTACCTAGAAGTAGAATTGCTGGATCACAGTCTTTAAGTTTTTTGAGAAACTGCCATACTGGTTTTCCAAACAATGGCACCATTTTACATTCCCACTGTCAGTTCACAGGGGTTCCAGTTTCTCCACAGCCTCACCAACACTTGCTATTTTCTGGAATTTGTGTTGGTTAGTTTGTTTTCCTGTTTTTTGTTTGTTTGTTTGTTTTCGTTTTTTTTTAATAAAATACATTCTAATTGGTGTGAAGCAGCATCTCATTGTGGTTTGGATTTTCATGTCTCTAATTATTAGTGACGCTGAGCACCTTTTCCTATGTGAAGTGACTATTTGTACACCTTCTTTGGAGAATGCCTATTCAAATCTCTGATCCATTTTTTGCTGCGGGGTACTGGGAATTAGACTCAGGGGCACTCAACCACTGAGTCACATCCCCAGCCTTATTTTGTGTTTTATTTAGAGACAGGGTCTCACTGAGTTGCTTAGCGCCTTGCTTTTGCAGAGGCTGGCTTTGAACTCACTATCCTCCTGCCTCAGTCTCCTGAGCCGCTGGGATTATAGGCCTGCGCCACCATACCTGGCTCTGACCCATTTTTAAGTCCAGTCCTGTTTTTTGATTATTGTCAAGGTATAGGGTCCTTTAAATATTCTGGACCTTAATCTCTTTTCAGCAGTTTGCAAATATTCCCTCTCATCCCATGAAAGTTCCCTTTTCACTCTCATCAGTATCCTTTGACTTACAAAAGTTTTAACTTTGTACTTCAATTTACCTTTTATTATTAGTAATATTATTATTTTGGTGCCATGTTTTTGGTGTCATATCCAAAAACAACCTGTCAATCTGACATTACAATACAGGCCCCCCAAGTAGGCTCTCATCCTAAATATTAGAAGTTCTACACCATCTTCAAGCAGGAAATGTTGATATTTTATTTATTAAAATGTGATTTTGATCAGGAATCATATTGCAATTATTGAGGATATTTGGATATTATCTTTGTGTTGTGCCTTACTGATTAATAAGAGAGTCTGGGTGGGTCAGTTATGTAGGTTTTTCCAGAGGATATGAAAGTACATGTCCTGAGGCTGAGGTAATAGCATCCAGCTTAAAAGTCAGCTTCAGCAACTTAGTGAGGCCCTAAGCAACTTAGTGAGACCCCATTTCAAAATAAAATATAAAAAGGGCTGGGATGTGGCTCAGTGGTTAAGCACCCCTGGGATGAAATAGGGAAGGAAGGAAGGGAAAGGAAGGGAAGGGAAGGGAAGGGAAGGGAAGGGAAGGGAAGGGAAGAGAAGGGAAGGGAAGAAGGAAGGAAGGAAAGGAGGAAGGGAAGGAAGAGTCCTGACTCGCTTAATCAATAGATTGGATCAAAAGGCTCAGTATAGTCTGATTTCACTCCCAGGTAAAACTCTTTCCGTCTCAGAATCCTTGCTTAGGAACAGAAGGGTACAGACATAATTCTACAGATGCAATTAATTAGGGAGAAAATGTTGGGCAAGATCATCTCAGAAAAGATGGTTTAATAGGTTAGCTAGTATTATAAATTTTAACTGACAGGCATATGCATGCCAACTCCTAGAACACAATTTGTACTTCAGAAAACAAAGGGGAGCTGAGTATAACTGTGATCCCGGGACAGGAAGGGAGGTCTGAAATACATCCTGTTGGCAACTTTGTGCTTATCCTGCTATCAAGAACTTCAGGTATGAATTCCAGAACATTCTGCTTAACCCAAAAGGTATTTATTTTTGTTACTCATTTATAGTATCCATAAAGTATCTATGTCTGCTTTATGTGAATTAAAGAAGTTTCTCTTACTTTTCCATCAAACTTGAAAGCAGCTCTTTTCTTTTGTGAGGGCTCATGTAAAAATGTCAAGGTCATGTGAATTTTTGTCTTAAAATATAGACACAGTCTCATATCACCAAAAATATTTGAAGGATTCAAAATACATTTTTATTATATACTTATATGGAGTTTTTTAACATTTAAAAACCATGTCTTTATATTAAAACATAATTTGGTCTTTTTCAAAGTATAGTTTTGCTGATGTATAGAACAGAGATTGAAATAAAACGTGTCAGTTATACCAAGCGATTCATTTGAGTGAAGAGTTCTGAGCAAACTGCGATAACGGCAATAACATTTTAGAGTTATCCCTTGGAGATGAGAGATAAAGATTATAATAAATATTTTTTCCTTTTATATTGAGACAAAGAAAAACAAGCATAATATATTTTCCACCTATAGATGGCAATATTTGTACAATCATCATCATCTTTATTAAAGGAAGACAGTACTAATCTTTTTTAAAAATATATGTGTGTTTTTAGTGGTAGGTGGACACAATACCTTTATTTTTTTATTTTCATGTGGTGCTGAGGATCGAACTCAGGGCCTCACGGGTGCTAGGCGAGCGTGCTATCACCGAGCCACAACCCCAGCCTTAGTATTGTCTTCATGCAAAAAAAATGTTTTGACTTTTTATTATGGAAAGTTTCAAGTGTACACAGAAGTAGGGAAAGTACCCTAAGGACCCGGTGTGTTCCCACCACCCCTTCAGCAGCTTCCTTTCACTGTCCCCTTCCCCTCCATCCTGATAGTTTGGAAGCAAATCCCACTCTACCACAAAATGAAAATAGAAAAAGTCACCATACCCCTTACTTGTAAAACACCTCCAAAGAATTCGAGTGTCACCCCATGGAATCCTAAAGCGTGAATAGTGGACAAAAAAGAAACAGCCACCCCCCAAACCCTTCCTGCTATGAAGAGGAAAAGCACAGGATGCCACATCACTGAATGAAAAACCTCAGTGTGTGTCACATGGTATCAGAAGATTCATACGGGTCCCGGGCAGGTCGCATGCAGGTCGAGTTGATTGCAGAGGTAGTGTTATTTTAATTATTTTTTTTTAAAGTGACTCTTAAATTACAGAAGTTACAAAATGTTAAGTGACAGACATATGACAGGCAACTCTGTCTTTGGAGTTAAAAGAATAAAACCACGTTGGAAGTTTTTGCAGAGTGACAGGCTGGGTATAGACCGGGAACAGGAATGAGCAAGGGCAATGGAAAACTACCGACTTGTTAGGACAAAGCAGTGGCAGCTGCTGGCTCTAAAATTAGGAACAGAGACAAGAACTTGTCAGGGCACCACCCAGCGACTCACAAAGGCTCAGTCCCCCCAGCACCTTTTGGAAAGACCGTAACCCCTAAAAGAATACCAGGCACTGATCTAGTGGCGGTTCGTTTTCCCAAACCTTGCAGCTCACTGAATAAAGGGCCCCTTCTCTCCACAGGGTTGCCCTTGAATGACAGCCCAAATGAAAGCCAAGGACACCGCCGCTCGCATCTCTTTAAAGACCTCTGTGTTCTCTGTACTTGACTGAGAATTTTCCGGCTTCACAGACGACTTCAAGTCAGCACATGTCGCTTACATCTTTGTCATACCCTACTCGCTTCCCTCCAAACTTGGAAATTACATGATGACCCAAAGCAGCCTAGTGACATCACAAGAAGCGTGACTGCTTTTAGGCTGCTGGGTAGTAGCTTCTTTTTTACCTATCTGAAGCACAAACTTAGCCAGCTACTTAAAAAAAGAAAAAAAAAAATCCCACATAACGACCTATAAGCAGAGCAGTTTTGCCCTCTGGATAAATAGAAGGCAACTTTAGGAGCCCAAGACCTGGTTTCTAATCTAGCCCCTGCCCTGAATCCAGCTGCCTCTGGGACCGATCTGGGGTTGGGAGGCTGGGTATTCTGAAACAGGAAAACAAAAGTCCTCCCTCATAAGACACTTGGTAACTTGGTGGAAGGTACTTAGCATCGCGTGGGGAAGTTCGCCACAACAACACTAAGTGCTATTATGGTTTGGATGTGAGGTGTCTCCCAAATTTTCCTGTATTAACGCAGGAATATTCAGAGGTAAAATGATTGGGTTGCGAGAGCTGTGACCTAATCAGTCCATCCTAGTCTGGATAGACTGCTGGAAACCATACGCTGGTGGGGCGTGTCTAGAAGGAGGGGGTCACTGGGTGTGCCCTGGAAAGGTGCATTTTCCCTGTGACCCCTCCCTGCTTCTCCCTAGCCCTCGACTTTCCTCTCTCCCGCTCTCTTTCCCCCACTTCTTGACTTCACCACAAGCTGAGCTGCTTTCCTCCTCCATGCCCTTTCACCATGATAGTCTTGACTCATCTTGGGCCCAAAGCAATGGAGTCGGTGTCTATGGACTGAGACCTCTGAAACCATGAGCCCCCAAATAAACTTTTCTTCCTCTAAGTTGTTCGTGTTGGGTATTTTGGTCACAGGGATGCAAAAGCTGACTAAAACACTAACTATCTAACTTAAACTCAGAGATTCATTAAGCCACTGACTAGCCCATAGAATCTGGAGGTACTCTTGATTACTTCCAAGTTAGAACTCTTAAAAAAAGTCTAAGGGGTTGGGGTTGTGGCTCAGTGGTAGAGCACTTGCCTAGCATGTGTGAGGCACTGGGTTCAGTTCTCAGCACCACATATAAATAAATAAATAAAATAACCATCCATCAACATCTAAAAAAGTATTTAAAAAAACACCTACAAACATTGTTTCACTTCCTCTTCTGGGAAACAGGGAAATGCTATTATGGATACTCCTCATCTTACGATGGGGTTATATCCTAATCAACCTGTCATAAACTAAAAATAGGGCAAGTCAAAATGCATTTACTACACCAAACCTACCAAACATCATAGCTTATGGCCAAACACTGAAGGGCATTGTTTGTGTCTCCTTATGATCACATGGCTGACTGGGCACTGTGGCTCACTGCCACTGCCCAGCATTGCAAGAGAGTGTCCTACTGCATATCCCTAGTCCGGAAAAGATGCAAATTCAAAGTATGGTCTCTCCTGAATGCATTCTGCTTTTGCACCATTGTAAAGACAAAACATGGTCAGTCAAAGCATCGTTAAGTCGGGAACCATCTGTTCTTGGAATTTTGAAGATTTTTATCACAGTAGGATAGCTGCCAAGCAGATGGAATTTTCCTGGTCCTACCTGTTTCTGATTAATTGGTACATAGTGGTATTGATGTGGAAATAGTTGCTGCAAAGAAATAAATTTGTGGATCATATCCACTTTGTAGGCCACTCGAAAGCAAGGAACCTGAAAGTACTCTTGCATAGTAAGGAAAAGGAGTCCCAGCCAACATGCTGGAACACGGGTGTCATTTGTGGTTCCACTGTAAAATTCTAAAGGTGTGAAGTAAGTTGCAGCAGGCTAGGAATGCAGCACACAGGACGACTTTCAGAATCCCTGCGCAGGGGAGTGACTGGTTAGGATTTTTGTTGGTGGAAAATGAAAGCAGTTAGACCCTCCCTGTGTCTTTCTTCAGAGAAAGAAGATGATTTTCAAATTCCATTATGTCTGCTATGATTCATTCCTTGATTGAAAAGTTATGGTCAGCATAGAGCTGGGAAAGGCCACCACTGTGAAGGTCAGGGTCTCCTGACTTCAACACTACGGACGTTTTGGATCAGAGAATCCCTCCTCAACGTGCTGGGCATTGTAGAACGTTTAGCAACACTCCTGCCCAGAGGCCACTAGATGGCAGGGGCACCTGTCCCCAGTTGAGATGACCAAAAGTGCCTCCAGATATCTCCCAGTGTCCCCTGGAAAGCAAATTGCCCTAAGTGTAGCACCACTGGTGTCCAGGTCCAGCCACTGAAGCATGACTCTCATCAAGTTGAAACAGCAGGTTACAGTCAACAGCATTTGGGACACCATCTGGTGTAGCCATTATGAAGATCAATGAAGAATTTGTCTACCATGCTTATTTGGGAAATTTCTAAAAGTAAAATACGGGCTGATCATCCTACCATGGTTAAAATAATCAGACTATGGTATATTCCAAGTGTTTATAAATTGTAAGCAATTTTTGTTCAATAAAGTTTCTTTTCTTTAAATCATATAGTGTCAACGACGGCCATAAAACTATAAGGTACCTAAAATAGTCAAATTCCTCCAGACAGAAAGCAGAATGGTGGTGTCAGGGACTGGAGGAGGGGGAGGGTGTAGTTGTTTGACAGGCATGGAGTTTCCTTTGTGCAAGGTAAAAAGTTCTGGCATTCATTTGTACAACCTGAATGTATTTAACACTGCTGAACTCACAATGATTAAGGTGGTAAATTCTATGTGTATTTTACCATGAAAAAAAGAAAAAAGTTCACCTCCTACTAGAGGTAGGTGAACTTTCTCCACACACTTAAACATCTGTCTGCTCTCCAGGATAATAAACCCAGAGAAGGGCTCTGATTGGCCCCAGCTTTGGATCCTCCCCATGCCTAGACCAATCAAAGATGAACAGTCTGAGGGCACCATGATTTCCCCAGGCTGCCGGAGAGGAGCAAAAATCAGATACCCGTGACTAGCCCGATTAACTCTAGCTAGGAATATGGAGTCTACAACTGCCAGCTTCCATTCAAACCGCAAGCTAGCGTGGACACAGAAGCGTGCTCCCAAAAAAGGCAAGGGAGAAACGGGGAAGAGGTTCAGGGAAACTGGGCTGAATGGTCCAATATCCGACCATCATAAATAGGCTCTAGTGTTTCTGTCTTGATTGTCTCCTGTCATCGCTGTCACTGTCTGCAAACTGAGCTGGGCACATCCACTCAAGGATTGGAACACCATCTGGTACAGTCATTACGAAGAGTTAAGACTTCTGCAAAGGGAAACCTATGATTTATAAAAACTATGGCTATGTTGAGTAAGAGCCTGAGTTGCATAAGCCTGCAAAGAGCCTGAGTTGACAGAGTCAGCTTTATGCCACACCCTGTCAATTAGATATTCAGTCACATCCCCACAAGGCTTCGGAATCCATGAACCGGAGTTCACAGTCCGGCTTCACACTTTGTAAGGTCACTTCACTTCTGGGAGCCTCCCGATCCTTGTGAAAATTAACCCAGTGACAAGTACAGACTCTCTATCTGGCAGAGGAATAAAGACACAGGCAAGTAATCGGGGCCTCATCATGATGATGTCTGCAGCAAGATCAGACGCGGACTCCCACCTGCTGGATTTGTAGAAATGGCCAACACCAGGCACGAGGGAGACCTGCCTAGAGGGGAGAATGCAGCCTGGCTGATACCATAATATTCTGCCACCCTCTCCGGTAGCGTTCCTCCATCCTCAGTATCACTGGCTCCTCCCTGCCCCTGCCTTTGCTGGGGTCACTCCCCACCCCATCTCTGAAATGACTTTGTTTCTCCACTATGCAACTTTCCACTGCTTCATTGCTTTTTGTTTATTTGTGGCTATCAGCATCTGATGGCCTCTTGCCATATCTTTTCAGCTTCTGCATTTCCTACTAAGTCTTCTCTTGAACTTCCCTGCTGAATTCCCAGGAGTAAATCTGATGGTCCCCGTCAATCACTAGAACCCTGATGAGGTGGAGCTTTTATAATGAGCCCCTTCTCAGGCTGATGATCATCTGTGGGTGGGCTGGTTTTGAGTTGGTTCCTCATCTCTGTTTCGGGCACCGGTGGTCCAGGACTGGGGTTTCATGGTGTAGAAAGTGACCAGCTCTGGCTGCTGCCTCTGCACAGGGCTAGAACACAGCTGTTTTCTAGGAGAGGAGGACTGAGTATCCAACAGGTACCACCTTGACCAAGTTCACTGCCACGCATACAGTACACACTCAACACGTGCTAGTTCTTATCCTTAGCACAGCCCTGTGCTGTGTTCCAGTTACTGTATTGGGCGCCAAGAGAGCGAGTGGGAAAGATGAAGTCCCGGCTTCCCTAAGCTCACTATCCAGCAAGGGAAGCCCATTAAGTTAAAAGTTAAGTTAGTTATGGGTGGGGGAGGGGAAGAATAGAAATTCAGTAGATTAGACAAAGGTGCATGAAGGGAAGGGAGAGCAGATAGGAAAAGAAAAGACAGTGGAATTAAGCGGCCGTAACTTTCCTATGTACATATAGGGATACATCATAGTGAATCCCACCACCAGGTACATCCAAAGAACAGGGTCCTAAACAGAAGATGATATATTCCATGCTTGTATAACTACATCAAAATGGAGTTCACTGCCATGCATAACTAAAGAGAACCAATAAGAAAAAAATTAAAGTTACATTTATTTGTAACATTTTCCCCAGAGAAAAGTTAGATGGGGCCAGGCAGGATCAGGGAGGGCACTGGATGCCATAGGCATTTTCCTGGGACCCCACAGGGTTTTTAAATAGAGAGGAATATTTTATTATATCCAGGACAACAGTGACCCCGATCAGAGTAATTAGAATGGTGGAATTAACAGAAGTACTGTTTACTAATAAAAACCAAAAGAATAGAGATAGAAGGATGGAGAAGAGACCAGTCGCTAAGAGTGGGATGTAGGGGGCAATTTTTAGGGGAAAAGATAGGAAAAATAGAACATTTTTTAAAAATAGACTATATTTCAGATCAGTTTGAGGTCGGTGGCAAAACTGAGCAGAAGGTACATATATTTCCCATATATTCCCACTCCCACATGCGAACAGCCCCTAAAAGTCCCACACCAGGGGCATACATTTGTTACAATTGATGAACCTAGATTAACACATTGCCACCACCCACAGCCCAGAGTTTTCATTAGGATTCGTTTTTGCTTTTGTACCTTGTATATTTTAAGACAAATATATTCTCCAATACAGTATCTTATGGAGTAGTTTCAAGAGCCTAAAATTTTCTGTGTTCCATCCATTCATCCCAATCTTTCCCCTCCCTCTGGAAACCATGGTTCTTTTTCCTACCTATTTAATTTCCCCTTTTCCATAATGTCACCCAGTTAGAACCAGACAGTAGTTATTTCACTTTCAGATTGGCTGCTCGCTTCTGTGGCCTCGTAGAGTTTAAGTGCCCATGGCCGCCACACCCTAGCTTCATGGGTGATTGGAATTTGGGTGTGAACCAAGCAGGCATTAGCCTGGGGGTTAGCACTGTGTGGGTCCTATTGCAGTCACGGCAGTGGACAAGATCATCTAGGGATGCTGTATAGACTAGAAAGGGAATGGAAAGTAAGGACAGGGGAGAGAGGCAGCGGAGAGTAGTGGTAAAAGGTGAGAAGACCACAGGGAAAATGAGGAGAGAGGATATCAAGAATGGAGGGCAAAGAGCATCAGGTGCTGCAGAGAAGCCAGCCCAGGTAGCATCTGAAAAGGGCAGGGACGTCCTGGATAAGTTTAGTGGCACCTGGGGAGCAGTGGCCAGAGAGCAGGCTGCAGCAGGCAGAGAAGTGAGTGTGGAGCAAGAGGCAGCCAGAGCAAGAGTGGACGCTACTTCTGAGACATGTGAAAGGGGAGGAGTCAGCAATAGTCAAGGCCATAAGGAGTCACAGGGATAATGTTGAATTCACCTCATTGTTAAGCAGAGAGATGAAAAAATCCAAGTTCATAGAGTCCCCCTCAGTTTTATAAAATCAAACATGTCAAGTTAGTGGAGCTTCCACAAGTGAGTCAGACCCCATTAGAGCACATGTCACTGGCTGTTATAGGTACCCGGCTGTGACTCAGATATACTGACAAAGAGCCATGTGGTGCTATATATTAGCAGCAGCGCCTATGCATTGTCAAACAGTGATTTAAATGGTGGCACAGTGGAACACAGCTGGCAGAACAGCCTAGAACTATGGAAGTTACATTTCCCTTTGTGGAACTTTGGGGACCTGCATTTGATTTAAAAATGCCTTGAGATTACGAGCATCAATTCTAAGTACAAAAAACCTGAAGCTTTCTTCATATCTAAGCCTCTGTAGGAAAAAATGACTCGGAAATGCATTGGTTCAACTCCACAGAATATTCTTTTCTGACTCAAGTAATTCCTCTCTCTCTCTTTCTTCCCTGTGATAGGCTGACAGATCTGGCTCCATGAGAATGTTGTAGGCCAGACTCTAAGGGAAATGACTAAACAGACTCCATTTTGCTCTGAGACTCCATGTTATGTAGGAAATAAGCTTCTCCCATGGGAACACCTCGCCTCTGTGCCCATCATCAGTTACTTAGTGTGACATGTTTAGCAATACAAAATGACAATTCTTATGTAATGAAAAATTGCTCTCTTTTGATTCCTATTGCTCTTAACCAAGGTACCATGTAAATAGTGATTGTGTGGATGTTAGTAACCATTCTTTAGTTTGTACCTAGGTAAGGGTCGTTTTGACCCACTTCCCCCTCTGTTGATGATCTCATGATGTTAGTTTGTAATTTCGAATCATAGCAACAGACACTTATGATTGATGTGATTTTTGGTATAAGAACCCCTGCAACCCTATGGTCAGGCTATTCTCCCAATAGCCATTTTTTCGGGCATTGTGTGAGACAGTCAGCAGCCGGCTTAATAAAGACTCTCAAATTTGGACTTCTCAGTGGCGATCAGTCTGTTCTTAAGTTGTGCCCCATAACATTCCCCACCCCTTTCTTTCTTCCTGGTACCAGGGGTAGAACCTAGAGATTCTTAACACCTGAGCTACATCCCCACTTCTTTTGTTTATTTTGAGACAGGGTCTCACTAAGTTGCCCAGACTAGCCTCAAACTTGTGATCCTCCTGCCTCTGCCTCCTGAGTCGCTGGCATTACAGGTGTGTGTTACCACATCTGGCTTTAAGTAATTCATTTTTCTCAAAAACAGATGGTAGTTAAGAGTATTTAAGAGCATAAACAATGAAACACAACCATCTTGAAACTTGGATAAGTTTCTAATTTGAAAAATAATAGTACCAACCACAGAAACTTATTATGCAGATGAAATGAGGTCAGGTATGTGAGGTATTTGACATAGTATGTGGCACCTTATATGGGTTCAGTAAGCATGAGCCAAAACTCAGCTCTTTGGGGCCAGCAGGTGGACCCTGGTAGGAACCACAGGCACAGAGGCTGAAGGTGGTAATGGCTGAGGCTCAGCTGGAGAGGAGAGGACATTGGGAGGAACCCAACAGGAAGCGAGGTAGGGAGCGTGGGAGCAAGTTATATGGATCTTCCACTGGGAAAAACAATAAAACAAGACACTAAATGATGTTGGTACTTTATATCTACATATCATAAAAAGCATGTGTCTGAATATTCATTTGCATACATGTTATATGCTACCCCTGGAGTCTTTCCAATGTATTGCTGAACCTTTGACAGAGGTCTTACCTGAGCTGCTATGTCTCTCAGTTACCCACTGAGAAAAACTCAACCTCAGGTCTCTGAAAACTGAAGATAATAGCTTTGGCATGGCTCCGTCCTGTACCTCAAGAGGGCCCTAGACTCACCCGCCCCACCTCCCAGCTTTGTCTCTGTGGGCTCCCAGGCCTGGCAGGTGCTCCCCTACAAATAGCCAGCAGTTCAGCTACATTGACCTTCACAACATCTCACACTAGAAGAGCATGTTCCTCATCCCAGCTTTGGTCTGATTTAAGTCATGTACCCGTCTCTGTTCCTCCAACACTGCTCAGGGGCAGGGTGTTGATATTCTGACTGGCCAGTATAAGTTCCCAATCCATCCAGGTCAGCCTTACAGAATCCACATGGACTAACAGTGGAGAAGATAGTTCCCTAAGGAAAAATTAACCATGAATACATCTTGAGTAAGCGTAAGGACTGAAGTCCTTCGTTTCCTTTGTCTCCAAGGTTGGGAGAACTTCAAAATAAATGTTTTTGATTTGAGAAATTAAGGCTCTAAATAAACTCTTGTGCATATATTAAAAGGCCCCAACTCCCTAGAGTAGGATTTTTAAACCTATCACAATTGACATTTTGAGATGGATGATCCCTGACTATGCAGGCAGTCCTGTGCCTGGCAGGAGCTTTAGCAGCATCCTTCCCCTCTACCTGCACCGCTGTCTCCCTCCTGTGTGGCAACCACAAATGTCTGCAGACCTTAGCAAATACCCCTGGGGAACAAAGTGCCCCCCACCCCAGCCACCCATTGAGAACCACTGCTCTAGGCTGGGTGATTTTTCCAGGTTTGTTTTCTTAATATAATTACACAGATAGAAGACAATTTTATCAGGTGAGTCCAACCACGGAAGGTTTTTCAGAAGTATAGCTGGTGTGGGAAGAGTTGAAGAAAGAAATCCTGCAAAGCAATTCAAGTGAAAGGAGGTTGTCATAAAAACACAAAGAGTGGCGCCCCGCTTCAGGTCCCTGGCCCGACCGTGCCCCACACGGATTTGGCACCCACGCTGCAGCTCCTCATCTACCAATGATGCAGCCATCTTGGATCATCCCCAAAGCGGAAGCTGCCATCTTTAGGTGGGGCAACTTCCATCCTGAGACTCCTGCCGGAGACTGGAAGCTCATCCTCAAGTATCTCTCATGCATCAGGCTACTGAAGCCTGGAAGGTTTGAATAGTATATGACTGCTATATTGTAGATTATTTTCTCTTCTTTTAAAAATTTTAAGTTTTTACCTCTTTATTTTACTTGCTCTATTTACCTTTTGTTTATGTTTCCTCAGAGTCTCTTTCTCCCTTTTCTCATGCTAACAACCAACTTCTTTTGATTCTGCTTTCACTCTTCCTAAGATCTAGTACCTCTATCTGCTCTCTTCTTATGCACTTACAGTTACATCCTACACCCCTCCTCATCCTCTTTGTTCACCATTAGAAATTGTAGACCTCATTGCAAATCTATTGGTCACACTGTAGATAATAATCAAACTCATCCTCTGTTGATTACAACAATACTGTTAACGTCTTCATAGGGGCTATTTGGTTTAGGACTGCATGTTGTTTGTACTGGGTGCTGCTAATATTGATTTCCCCGTTAAAGAAGAGGTTTTGGAAACCTGCAGGGGAAACTGCAATACCTCAGATCTGCACTGCGAGAGGGGAAGGTACACGAACAACATAAAAAAAAAAAAAGGGAAGAAAGTGTTCCAAACAAAGAGTCTATATTAATAAAATCCAATGACAGCATGGTAGAAGAAATGTCAGAAAAGGAGTTCAGAATGTACATAATTAAAATGATCCATGAAGAAAAGGATCAGATAAGAGAGCAAATGCAGACAATGAATGATTACTCCAGTAAACAGTAAAAAAAGTAAATGCAGGAAGCAAAAGGTCATTTCAATAAAAAGGTAGAGATTCTGAAAAAAAAAAAAAAAAAGAACAGAAATATTTGGAATGAAGAAAACAATTAACCAAATTAAAAACTCAAAAAAGCATCACCAACAGACTAGATTGCTTGGACAATGAAAAACCTCAGACAATGAAGACAAAATATTTAATCTTGAAAATAAGGTTGATCAATCAGAGAAGATGATAAGAAATTATGAACAGAAACTCCAAGAACTATGGGATATCATGAAAAGACCAAATTTAAGAATTATTGGGATTCTTAATCTCTGTGAGGAAGGCACAGACATACAAACCAAAGGAATGAACAATCTATTCATTGAAATAATTTCAGAAAATTTCCCAAACCTGAAGAATAAAATGGAAAATCAAGTACAAGAGGTTTACAGAACACTAAATATACAAAATCACAACAGATTCACACCAAGGCACATTATAACAAATATGCCTAACATACTAAATAAAGATAGAATATTACTCCGCCATGAAGAATTATAAAATTATGGCATTTGCAGGCAAATGGATGAAATTGGAGAATATCATGCTAAGTGAGATAAGCCAATCTCAAAAAACTAAAGGACGAATGATCTCGCTGATAAGAGGATGAGGACATATAATGGGGGGTAGGAGGGGTTTGCGTTAGGGTTAGGGTTAGGTTTAGGGTTAGGGATAAGGAGGGTGGTAAGAATGGAGGAAGGAAGGACTGTATAGAGGGAAAAGAGGGGTGGGAGGGGTGGGGGGAAGGGAAAAAAATAACAGAATGAATCAAACAACATTGCCCTATGTAAATTTATGATTACACAAATGGTATGCCTTGACTCCATGTACAAATAGAGAAACAACCTGTATCCCATTTGTTTAAATAATAAAAAAATAAAATAAAGATAGAATTTTAAAGGCTGCAAGAGAAAAGCATTAGATTACATATAGAGGGAAACCAATACGGATACCAGCAGATTTCTCAGCCCAGACCCTAAAAGCTAGAAAGACCTGGAACAACATATTTAAAGCTCTGAAAGAACATGGTTGCCAACCAAGAATCTTATACTCAGCAAAATTAACCTTCAGATTTGATGATGAAATAAAATCCTTCCATGATAAACAAAAGTTGAAATAATTTACAAATAGAAAGCCTGCGCTACAGAACATTCTCAGCAAAATATTCCATGAAGAGGAAATGAAAAACAACAATGTAGTTCAGCAAAGGGAGGAACTACCCTAAAGGAAAAGCCAATCAAAGGAGAAACCACGTCAAGTTAAAAACTGAAAATAAGTCAAAGTGAGCAGAAGTACAAATCATATCTCAATAATAACCTTGAATATTAATGGCCTAAACTCATTAATCAAAAGACATAGACTGGCAGATTGGATTAAAAAGAAAGAGCCAATAATATGCTGCCTTCAAGAGACTCATCTCACAGACAAAGACATCCATAGACTAAAGGTGAAAGGATGGGGAAAACATACCTCGCACATGAACTCAGTAAAAACAGTGGGGGTTTCCATCTTCATATCAGATAAAGTGGACTTTAAACCAAAGTTAGTCAGAAGGGATAATGAAGGATATTTCATACTGCTTAAGGGAACCATAAATCAGCAAGACATAACAATTGTAAATATTTATGCCCCAAACAATGACTCATCCATGTATGTCAAACAAACCCTTTTCAATTTCAGGAACCAAACAGACCACAACACAATATTACTGGGTGACTTTAACACACTGCTCTCACCACTGGATAGACCTCCAAACAAAAACTGTACAAAGAAACCATTGACCCCAATAACACAATCAATAATTGGGACTTAACAGATACATATATTCCATTCATCAGTGGGTGAATACACTTTCTTTTCAGCAGCACATGGATCCTTCTTTAAAATAGACCATATGTTATGCCACAAAGCAGCCCTTAGAAAATACAAAAAAAATAGAGATACTACCTTTTATTCTATCACCATAACCTAATGAAATTAGAAATCAATGATAAAATAAAAACAGAAACTACTCCAACACCTGGAGACCAAATAATACACTATTAAATGATGTAATGATAACAGAAGACATCAAGGAGGAGATTAAAAATTCTTAGAAGTGAACAAGAATAATGATAAAACATATCAAAATCTCTGGGACACTATGAAAGCAATACTAAGGAAAATTCATTGCATGGAGTGCATTCAATAAAAAAATAAAAAGTCAACTAAATGACCTAACATTATATCTCAAAGTCCTTGAAAAAGAAGAACAGAACAACACCAAAAGTAGGAGAAGGCAGGAAATAATTAAAATCAGAGCTGAAATCAATGAAATTGAGACAAAAGAAACCATTCAAAAAATTGACCAAACAAAAAGTTTGTTCTTTGAAAAAGTAAACAAAATTGATAAACCCTTAGCCACACTAATGAAGAGGAGAGAGAAACTCAAACTACTAAAATTCATGATGAGAAAGGAAATACCACAACAGACGCCACTGACTACATAACATAATTAGAAGTTACTTTGAAAATTTATTCTTCAACAAAATAGAAAATCTCAAAGACATCGACAAATTTTTGGAGACATATGATCCTTCCAAGTTGAATCAGGAGGACATACACAATTTAAATAAATCAATTTCAAGCAATGAAATAGAAGAAGCTATCAAAAGCCTACCAACCAAGAAAAGCCCAGGACCAGATGGATTCTCAGCCGAGTTCTACAAGACCTTCAAAGAAGAACTAATACCATTAAAGTATTTCATGAAATAGAAAAGGAGAAAACCCTTCCAAATTTATTCTATGAAGCTAATATCACCCTGATTCCAAAACTAGACAAACACACATCAAGGAAAGAAAACTTTAGACCAAAATTCCTGATGAACATAGATGCAAAAGTCCTTAACAAAATTTTGGCAAATCGCATACAAAAACATATTAAAAAAATAGTGCACCATGATCAAGTGGGGTTCATCCCAGGGATGCAAGGTTGGTTCAACATCAGGAAATCAATAAATGTAATTCATCACATCAACAGACTAAAGGTTAAGAATCATATGATTATTTCAGTAGATGCAGAAAAAGCATTTGATAAAATACGGCACCCCTTCATGCTCAAAACACTAGAAAAAATAGGGATAGTAGGAACAAACCTCAACATTGTAAAGTCTATCTATGCTAAGCCCACAGCCAACATCATTCTAAATGAAGAAAAATCAAAAGCATTCCCTTTAAAAACTGGAACAAGATAGAGACGCCCTCTTACACCACTTCTATTCAACATCATCCTTGAAACCCTAGCAAGAGCAATTAGACAGATCAAAGTAATTAAAGGAATATGAATAAGAAAAGAAGAATTCAAGCTGTCACTATTTGCCAATGACACGATTCTATATTTAGAGGATCCCAAAAACTCCACCAGAAAACTCTAGAACTAATAAATGAATTCAGCAAAGTAGCAGGATATAAAATCAATGGGCATCAGTCTAATGCATTTCTATTCAAAAGCGATGAATCCTCTGAAAGAGAAATTAGGAAAACTACTCCATTCACAACAGCCTTAAAAAAATAAAATACTTGGGAATCAATCTAACAAAAGAGGTAAAAACCCTCTACAATGAGAACTGCAGAACACTAAAGAAAGAAATTAAAGAAGACCTTGGAAGATAGAAAGATCCTCCATGTTCTTGGATAGGCAGAATTAATATTGTCAAAATGGCCATACTACCAAAAGTGCTATACAGATTCAATGCAATTCCAATTAAAATCTCAATGATATTCCTCATAGAAATAGAGAAAGCAATCATGAAATTCATCTGGAAGAATAAGAGATCCAGAATAGCCAAAGCAATCCTGGGAAGAGCAAAGCAGGAGGTATCACAAAAACAGAACTTAAACTCTACTTATAAAGCAATAGTAACAAAAACAGCATGGTTTTGGCACCAAAACAGACAGGTAGACCAATGGTACAGAATAGAAGACACAGAGAAAAAGCCACTTAAATTCAGTTATCTCATACTAGACTAAGGTGCCAAAAACATACAATGGAGAAAAGATAGCCTCTTTTAACAAATGGTGCTGGGAAAACTGGAAATCCATATGCAGTGAAATGAAATTAAACCCCTCTCTCTTACCCTATGCAAAAACTCAACTCAAAATGGATCAAGGACCTAGAAATTAGACCAGAGATTCTGCACCAAATAGAAGAAAAAGTAGGCCCGAATCTTCATCACGTTGGCTTAGGACCAGATTTCCTCAACAAGACTCTCAGAGTACAAGAAATGAAAGCAAGGATCAATAAATGGGATGGATTCAAACTAAAAAGCTTTTTCTCAGCAAAGGAAGCAATCAATATTGTGAAGAGAGAGCCTACAGAGTGGGAGAAAATCTTTTTCACACATCTTTAGACAGAGCACTCATCTCCAAAGTTTATAAAGAAGTTAAAAAACTTAACACCAAAAATACAAAGAACCCAGTCAATAAATGGGCTAAGGAACTGGGCAGATACTTCACAGAAGAAGACATACAGGTGATCAACAAATGTATGAAAAAGTGCTCATCGTGTCTAGTGATTAGAAAAATGCAAATCAAAACCACCCTAAGATTTCATCTCACTCCCATTAGAATGGCTATTATCAAGAACACAAGCAGTAATAAGTGTTGGCATGGATGTGGGGGAAAAGGCACACTTGTACATTGCTGGTGGAGTTGCAAATTGGTGCAGCCACTCTGGAAAGCAGTATGGAGATTCCTCAGAAAACTTGGAATGGAACCACCATTTGACTCAACTAACCCACTCCTTGGTTTATACCCAAAGGACTTAAAATCGTCCTACAGTAAGCAGCCACATCAATGTTTATAGCAGCTCAATTCACAATAGCTAGATTGTGCAACCAAACTAGATGCCCTTCAACAGATGCATGGATAGAGAAACTGTGGTATATATACAAAATGGAATTTTATTCAGCCATAAAGAAGAATAAAATCATGGCATTTGCAGGTAGAAGGATGGAGTTGGAGAATATCATGCTAAGTGAAATAAGCCAATCCCAAAAAACCAAAGGCCGAATGTTTTCTCTGATAAGTGGATGATGATACACAACTGGGGCCGGGGATGAGAAAAGAATAGTAGACCTTTGGATTGTGGAGAGGGAAATGAGGTGGGGGGAGTAGCAAGTGGACTGAGACAGACATCATTGCCCTATGTACATGTATGATTACACAAATGGTGTGAATCTATATCGTGCACAACCATAGAAATGAAAAGTTGTACCCCATTTGTGTACAATGAATCAAAATACAGTCTGTAAAAATAAAAAAAAAAAGTAAAAAAAAAAAAAAAAAGAACACAGTCCCCACGCAATCCAGAGGATGCGGAATCAGCAAGTCCCAAGGCACAGCCCCTATCAGCCCCATCGCAGTCCAGTACTGTCTCTGTTTCCTCACTCCAGGGTCCAGTGCCAGATGCAACTTAGTGTTTCCCTTAGTGCAAATATCCAAGGGAGGAATCTGATTGGTCTGGCTTATCTTTCCAAGCTATGCCCCACAAGGCCTGCTCTGCTGAGAACGAGGGTCTGCTGGTCCAGTCAGCTGCATCCAGGGCTGAAGGGAAAATGGGGTCCTGTGCTTCAGAACAGGACTGAAACCAGGGAATCTTCCATGAATGGACCGTGCTCTGATGTGCAGGTATTCCAAAGCACATCTGTATGATGGACAGCTGGGGGGGCAAAAGCTCATGGTTGCAAAACTTGGGTAACCCATTGTCCCAGGGTTTAAAACTAAGTAGGTTTGATTGGTTTTTGGGTTTTGTTTTAAATATAAAGTTTTTTTTATATAAAGTTAAAATAAACCTAACCTGGAAGTTCCTACTCTAACCATTTTAAGATGGCTGTCCCCACCAGCATCTCCAGAACACTTTCATCTTTCCAAATGGAATTTTGTCCCCATTAAACTCTCCTCCCTCCCCAGATTCTGGCAGCCACTATCCTACTTCTGTCTCTCTGAACCTGGCTACTCTCACATGTAAGTGGAATCTGACAGCGTGTGTGACTCACTGATTTCACTTAGAATAATGTCCACAAGTTTCAACCACATTGGAGCGTGTGTCAGAATGTTCTTAGTTTTGAAGGGCAATTAATACTCCATGTTTGTTTGTGCATTACTTCTCCGTGTATGTCCGGGTTCGTTCTACCTTGGACTATTGTGGATGGAACTGACTCATTTTTTTCCCATATTATGGTGTGCTGTAGTTGGGGTCATTGTTATATTTGGATGTGCACACAATATAACAAGGAAATTTGGCCAATATCATTCCACAGTGTTTCCCCTTTCCCTCTCCTCCTTCCTCAAAACTGATTCTTCTGTAACACTAAAATTCCTGTGTTCCAAAAAATCACCCTCAGTGCAGGGCAAACGAGAACAGCTGGCCACTCTAGACATTGATCTAGTTAGTGCCTCAGAAACCAGAATCCCAGCACAAGGAGGAAAAGGTGTCATCATGAAGGAAGCTCTGTCTGCATACAGCATGATTTTGGTCTTCCCGGAAAGGTGACCCTTTCTGCACAGCCTCTGAGGACAGAGCAGGCTAAAGAGGAGGCTGTGAGAGGTCACCAATGGACCATTCAATTCACAGTGACAGAATCCATAACCCAGGGAGGTGGGGTGGGGCACACCTGTAATTCCAGTGGCTCTGGAGGCTTGGCAGGAGGATCGTGAGTTCAAAGCCAGCCTCAGTAACTTAGCAACTTAGCAAGACCCTGTCTTTAAAAGTATTTTTTAAAAAGGGCTGAGGATGTGGTTCAGTGGTTAAGCACCCCTGGGTTCAATCCTTGGCACAAGATTAAAAAAAAAAAAAAAAAGAATTCATTGCCCAAATGGGACACCAAAGGTAACATTCTATACGTGTGCACATGTACGTGTGTGCACACATACATATACATACACACTCACAATGCTTAAACCTGGCCCTATTCATAAATACCAAAATGCATCAAAGATCTGGCTCCTACCAAGCTGAGGGGGTTTTCCATTAACAGGAAACTTTATAAAAAAAATCATGCATATTCAGCAAATCCAATATCTATTTCTTCCCTATGTTTTGTGCATTATTTCTTGAATGCGCTTACTGCCAAAGGTACCACTTTTATATATATTTTTTTTCACACTGCGTTACTTGCAAGAAAACAGAATGCTCAGTTTCTGGCATCCAGCGTGGTTTTCTGGTATTACTGTCAGTCTAACGGGCAGGACTTCTGTTTGCACGGTCTGCAACGTGGCATGTTGTGTGGCAAGATCGGGAACAGTAGGTTTGGGGAGGTGTAATGTTCTATTTGCATTAGTTTCCCAACTGCTAGTGCTGACAGATTTGAACATCTTTCAGGTCTGAAATATTTTAGATCTTTGATGGCATTGGAGATGGGTGGAGGGAAAGGAAATTTTTTTAAATATAAGTATAGGATCTGTTTATTATGAAACCACACCACACTTTTTGTTCTTTAAATCTGAGATTTTAAATTTCAACTAAATAATACTGTCTTTTGTTTACTGATATTGTGGGATGCAGGATTTTTAAAGGGTATTTTAGCTGCTTCAGTTAAATTTTCTATTTTTATTAGATAAAAAGCTCTGTCACCTAAAAGGACGTTTTGTCAACAATTATTAGGTGAACTGTTTAAACCACAAGGAAGTTAAAAGAATTCACATTCACATTGATGATGTGGTATTGATCATCATAAACAGAGTAAAAGGGCGATGGAGTTCCATTCTAAAACTCAAGCAGCTGCTGTTATCTTCCCTCCAAGGATCAGAATCCTCGAAGGGGTGTTTCTGGTTCCTTCGGAAGCATAGGTCTGCCTTACCTTCAGCAACCCTCCAACTCAACATGTTAAGACATAAGAACACCCATGTGGCTGGGACTTCTGAGTGACTGAAAAGTTCAAGTTGTGTGTAATCATATTTCAGATGAAATCTCCCTAGGCACTGAACCATGGTGGCTTGAAGCAGAGTCACCAGGCTGCCTACACACCCAGAAGCCCCAGGTTGGGAAGGGGCACCTTGTAGGTTCATGAGGTGCGGTGAGGCTAAAATACATCCAGATACAAAGTAGGTCACTCAGGGGCATGCATGAAGCTGGCCCTTACCCAAGAATCCACTTCCCTTCCTCAGGGTAAAAGCCCTGATTTTCCCCAATGAAAGGGGTGTTTTTTTTTTTTTTTTTTTTTTTGTACTGAGGATTGAACTGAGGGGCGCTCTTCCTCTGAGCTTCACTCTTAGCCTTTTAATTTTGAGACAGGGCCTCACTAAATTGCCCAGGTTGGCCTAGGAACTTGTCATCCTGCTGCCTCAGCCTCCCCAGTCATTGGTATTACAGGCATGTGCCACTGTGCCCAGTGGAGCATAGGATGTGTGTGTGTGTGTGTGTGTGTGTGTGTGTGTGTGTGTGTGTGGTGCTGGGAATCGAACACAGGGCCTTGTGCATGCAAGGCAAGCACTCTACCAACTGAGCTATATCCCCAGCCCTAGGCTTTTTAGTGGTATGTAAATTGGTGGTTTGTAAGCCCTTATCTTTGCTTTCCCTACCCAAAAAAATAAATTTCCTGTTTGATTTATTTATGTATTTCTTAGAGTTTTTCATATAAAAAGTAATACATGTATGAGTTGAACAAAGTCAAACCACGCAAAAGACATACCGTTCAAGTAAACATCCCTCTTCCTCTTGAACCTCAGCTTCCTTCTTCTCTTCTCTACAGAAAATCACTGTTCCCACTTTTATTAATATCTTTCAAGGAGTATCCTATGCAACACAAGCATATTTATAAATATATAGGCCCCATTTTCACAAAAAAAAAACCTGGCAGCATGCTACACACATTGTCCAGTGCCCTGCTCTTTTACATTAAAATTTTAAAGATATTTATTTGTTCACCAATTTTCTCAATATTTTCTCAGTTCCCCCAATTGTAACATCTTGCAAAACAATATCACAGGCAGGATGTTGACATCCATACAATTTATCTGCCTTATCACGCACACACTTTTTTGTCTCTTCGTTTTCCTGTTGGTGTACATTTGAGTAGTCTTCAGTTGGAGGCTTTTTTTAATAGCGCCTGTACGTATCTTCTGATGAATGCACTTTTGAATTTCCTTGGAGGCTGGGATTGCGAAGTCATGGGGTAGGTATACCGTGGCTCTGGTAGATGCTGCCAACGGTTTTCCGAGGTAGGCGTACATTTTATGCCTTCACCCATGGTCCATGCGGGAGTTCTACTTGATTCGCAGTCTGGCCAACAATTTTCTGTCCTCTGCATCTTCTCCATTCTGGTGGGTGGTATTACATTTTGGTTTTAATTTACATTTCCTTCATGACTAATGATGTTGGAAACATTTTCATAATTTTCCCCTCATCTTTTTTTCCCCTCGCCTTTAATTGGGAAAATTTTCAGAGACAGAAAAGTTGAAAAAATTATAGAATGAACACCCAGATACCCAGTATCTAGAGTCAAACAGTTGCTAACTTTTTCTGCTGTTTTCTTCGTGTGGGTAATTATTTTGCTGGCCTGTTGCAATGTTAAGTTTTAATTGTAAAATGTCACTTGACACATAATGACCCGAGGAAGTATCTTTTAGAAATTGGCATTTTCTATACAACCACAACATTACGGTCATATCTAACACAGTGAATAGTAATGTCCTAAAATTTTTATCTAATAATCTGTGCTCAAATCTCCCCCATTGGTCCCCAAAGTATTTCTAACCATCTCTTTTTGATCCAGAAGCAAAGAAATCTGACTCATTGCATTTGATTGTCATAGTCCTTTAAACAGACGCACGCCCAACCTTGACATTGATTCCCGCCCCCCCCCCCCAAGGGGAAGGGTTAAATTCTGTTCCAGTTGTCTATATAAAGATTTTTTTAAAAAAAAATTCCAAAACTTGAGTGGTTTAAAACAACAATTTGATATTACTTCATAATTTGGTGGATCACAAATTCTAGCAAGGGCCCAATCCGGTGATTCTCCTGTTTCACATGACATTGATGAGGTCACTTGGTCAGATTCAGCTGTCAGATGGATATGTCTGAGGGTCTGAGATGGCTTCACGCTAAAGTCCCACACCTTGGTTGAGTTGGCAGGAAGGGTGGGATCCACTGGTTTGCTCACCAGACAGCGTCCTGTAGCCTCTCCAGCTTGGTGGCTTCAGAGCAGGAAGCTTTCTTTCTTTTTTTTTTTTTTTAAATTTATTTTTATTGTAAACAAATGGGATACATCTTGTTTCTCTGTTTGTACATGAAGTAGAGGCATACCATTTGTGTAATCATACATTTACATAGGGTAATGGTGTTTGATTCATTCTGTTATTTTTTCCTTCCCCCAACTCCTCCCATCCCTCTCTTCCCTCTATACAGTCCCTCTTTCCTCCATTCTTGCCTCCCTCCCACCCCCATTATGTGTCATCATCCGCTTATCAGTGAGATCATTTGTCCTTTGGTTTTTTGAGATTGGCTTATCTCACTTAGTATGATATTCTCCAATTTCATCCATTCACCTGCAAATGCCATAATTTTATTATTCTTATGGCTGAGTAATATTCCATTGTATATATATGCCACAGTTTCTTTATCCACTCATCAATTGAAGGGCATCTAGGTTGGTTCCACAATCCGGCTATTGAGAATTGAGCAGCTATGAACATTGATGTGGCTGTATCTCTGTAGTACGCTGATTTTAAGTCCTTTGGGTATAGGCCGAGGAGTGGGATAGCTGAGTCAAATGGTAGGTCCATCCCAAGTTTTCTAAGGAATATCCACACTGCTTTCCAGAGTGGCTGCACTAATTTGCAACCCCACCAGCAATGTATGAGTGTACCTTTTTCCCCACATCCTTGCCGACACTTATTGTTGCTTGTATTCTTGACAATCGCCATTCTAATTGGGGTGAGATGGAATCTTAGGGTAGTTTTGATTTGCATTTCTCTTATTACTAGAGATGTTGAACATTTTTTCATATATCTGTTGATTGCTTGGATATCTTCTTCTGTGAAGTGTCTGTTCAATTCCTTAGCCCATTTGTTGATTGGGTTATTTGTATTCTTGGTGTAGAGTTTTTTGAGTTCTTTATATATTTTGGAAATTAGTGCTCTACCTGAAGTGTGAGTAGCAAAGATTTTCTCCCACTCCGTGGGCTCTCTCTTCATGCAGCCAGCTTTCTTATCACAGCTCTGAGAATGAGTGATTTGCTGGACAGCACAGGAACTGCCTTCTTGTTGTTTTTTTTTTTAATGACCTAGCCTCAGAGGTCACAGAGCATCACTTCCATAGTCCTGTTATTTGAAGCAATCGCAGAGCTCACCCAGATTCAAAGAATTGGCAGCTGTGTTTTTAAAACTGCCGTGGTCCACCTTCTGACCACAAATAATTTGCCTTTTCTCACGTGTAAAATAAACATCTTTTTCCAAGATGCCTTGCTGTGGTTTGGATAAGTATCTTCAAAGGCCCATGTGTTAAAAGCTTGGTCCCAAGGGAAAGGGAAAATACTGGGAAATGATGTTTTGCTAAATCATATTGTTATATCATGTGCATGTACAAACACGTAACAACAAATTCCACCATTATGTGCAACTATAATGGATCAATAAATAAAAGTGGGAAAAAATTTTAAAGTTAAAAAATCAAAGACAATCCTTGACAAAAAACCAACCAACCAATCTCGGTCCCTAACCATTGGCACTACTGAGAGGAGGTGGACCCTTTAAGAGGTAGGACCCAGGGGGAGGTCTTAAGTTATGGAGCATGCCCTTGAGGGGATAGTGAGTCCCCACCCTTCCTCTTCCTCCCTTTCAAGTCCTGCCCCTGAGGTGAGCAGCTCTGCTCCAGCAGGGGCTCCTGCCCTGATGTGCTGCCACCACAGGCCCAAACCACAGAGCCAATAGATCAAGGACCGAAACCTCCAAAACTGTGAGCGAAAATAAACCTTCCCTCTTTGTAAGTTGATTGTCTCATTCCCATTTCTTATAGAAACAGAAAGCTGACTAACATATTCCTCCAAAGTCCTATCCTGTGGTTGACGTCAGGCTTGGGCTCATTACCCTTCTTTGCTGTTGGCCACCAGGGAAGGGCTGTATGTCCACATCATTAGGAGTCTTTGAAGCACTACTATCTAGCTGAAAGAGCTGTGAGGCATGCCCTAAAGACTCTCCAAAAGCTTTTTCCCATAATTGAGAGGTACAAAGCACTAGCTTATGCCTTTCTGAGGTCTTTAGGGCCTTACATTTGTTTATTGGATTCCCTGAGAAAATATTATCCTAGTATCTCCCTTAAGCCCCTCTTATGTCCAGGTCAGAAGTCACCACACCTTCTGAGCTTCTGAACATTTGGAGTTTGACTCTATTGTTGTTTTAGCACCTGGTCTTACGTTTCCTCCATTGGCCCTGGGTGACTCTTGACAGTCCAGAAGTAGTCACACCCATCTCTGTGCCCATGCCCGCAGACCCAGGCATCTAACAGGTACAAAGGACAGTCATCCTCAGATGTTTTCTTCCAAACTAATGCATCTGCTCACCACTCCACTCCTTTGGACTAAGAAAACTCTGGCTATCAGACCCTGGATTAAATTATATACTAGATTATCACCAAACGATGAAACTACAGGAATGGGAAGAAAAGGTATTTTCATGGAACTGGAACGCAGAAAAGAAAAGTTGGATTAACAAGTACCTCTGTGATCATGATGTAATATGTGCTTCTTTGCCAAGTGATGAGGGTGACACACACGATCTTCTAAATAAATAAGATGGGTTTACAATGTCTGTTAGTGCTGAAGACTGTGGGAAGAAGCTAAAATCAGCGCTACCCACACGCAAGGTCGCATTGTGCCCATCAATTTATTTTGATCTCGTGGAAGGCGGTTTTGGAGCAGGCCTCAAGAAATAGCTCAACCAAGAGAACATTCAAATTATATAAAAATGAACTTTGGTGATTTCAATCCATTAACCTTACATAATAAGATTTCAAACATAGTACTGTAATTTCAAAATACAAAAAAAAAAAAAAAACCCTGCTTAATACAGAATTTAATCTCATAGGTGCTAAAATCTCATCTGAATTTTTGCAGGAACAAAAAAGTTGAATTGGCAAACAATAACTCATCACCGTCAAGTACATTTAGTAATGAATCAGAAGGGATGCCGGTGCAGCGGGCCTGGAGCCATGATGACAATTATTTAACAAACGTTTATTTTGTGCTTGCTAAAGGCCAGGTATTGTTTGAGGAGCTGAGGACGCAGGCGTGAACACACACCTGAACGATGGTGATAAGAATACTTACTGAGCCCGCACCTGGGCCGCTCTGAGCTCGGCGCTCGGTGCATATCGGCTCATTTGTTCCACCCCCACAACTCTGTGAGCTTTTATCATTATCCCCATCTTTCAGATACAGGAACTCCTGAAAGAAAACCTACCCAAGGTTGCAAAGCGAATTAAAGTGGCAGAAATTGGACTGTGCTGAGGACTGCTGAGTACCAAAAGTAACACGGCACTTGAATGGAAAGGATTGCTAGAAATGTTTCACAGGTAGGGGATTAAGCCATTTTCATATATATTCAGGGGTGGGAGTGTGGCTCGGTGGAAGAGTGTTTGCCTAGCATGCAAGCACTGGGTTTGATTCCAAAGACTGGGAAAAAATGACATTTATAGCCAGGCGCCACTAATTCCAGTGCCTATAATCTCAGCGACTTGGGAGACTGAGGTAGGAGGATTGCAAGTTCAAGGCCAGCTTCAGCACTTAGTGAGGCCCTAAGCAACTTAGGGAGACTGTCTCAAAATAAAACATTTCAAAAAAGGGCTGGGGATGTGACTAAGTGGTTAAGCACCCCTGGGTTCATTCCCTGGTACGAAAAAAAAAAAAAAAAAAAAAGACATTTACTCTATTTGCTCAAGCATTTCACGTTTTCAATTGGTGTAAAGGTAAAATTCTGTATGGTTCTGTCAAAACTTCAACAAAATCTAAAGTAGTAGAGCTCAGTCAATGAGCTTTCATCAGGACATTATTAATGTAAAGTTCATGAACATAGGGAATTATAAGTGACTTAGCCTGAACTCTGGGAAACTATTTTTAACCACTTTAATTCAGTGTCTTCAGGGTTTTTCTGCTGAACTTTATAACTGTTAAAAAATTTACAAGCCAGGTACGAGGCACACACTTGTAATCCCAGCCACTCCGGAGGCTGAGGCAGGAGGATCCCAATTTCAGAGCCAGTCTCAGCAACAGCAAGGCCCTAAGCAACTCAGTGAGACCCTGTCTCTAAATAAAATATGAAAAAGGGTTGGGGATGTGGCTCAGTGGTTGAATGCCCTGAGTTCAATCCCCAGTACCCTCCCCCAAATCTTCATACCACTTGGACTATCAATTACTTAAAACTGACTCATGGTGTTTAGTTGATATCTTAAAGGAAGTTCAATAACACTGCTATAAATAAAGGACCTCTAATTCATTCAACAAATATGTATGAAGTGTCTGACATACCGTAGGCAGGAGGGATATAGCAGTGAAAAACAGACTAAGAAGCGCCCCCACTCTGGTGGAGCTGATGTTCTAGTAGGGGTAACGAACATTAACCAATAACACAGCAAGTGCACATCACATGAGAGGGTGATCGGTGCCGAAGACAGGAGGGGTTCTCAGTCTGTTTCGTGCTGCTGTAACAGAATACCACAGATCGGGCAGCATAGAAGAACAGAAGTTCATTGTATTGGAGTTCTGGAGGCTGGAAGTCCAAGAACAAGGTACCATATCTGAGGCAGGCCTTTTTGCTGCTGCTCCCCACGAGGCAGAAGTCAGAGGGTCTTAAAAGGGGTGAGTTCTATGTCCTCGGGGGGAGAAGAAAATAAAGAGAACCTATCCCACAAGCCCTTTTATCCACTCCTGAATCCATTCACGAGGGCAAAACCGTTGTGATCTAAAAGCCTCCCACTGGGCTCCACCCCCAACGCTGCTGCACTAGGGATTAAGATTCCAACACGTGAACTTGGGGGACACATTCACACCCCAATGTGCACTGCCTTCAATTAGACAAATTAGTTTATGTTTCCATAAACTAACAGGGGGATACCAAGTGAGAGTGAGGAGTAGTTAAAATTTTAGACAGTGAGGTCCTCCTGGAGAGAGTGATTTTTGAGGGAAAAAAAAAAAAAAAAACCGAAAGGGGTGAGTTATGTGGAGATCTAAGAGAAAGGTAATCCGGAGGTGGGAACAGATAGGGCAAAGCCCTGAGGGGAGAGTGTGCTGGGGTGTCCCAGGAACGACAGGGAGGTCCTGGACAGAAGCAAGGAGGCCAGCGGGGAAAGCAAGAGATGACGGTGGCGTGGGGGACAATGATGAGACACGACCAGATTCTGGAAATGGTGTGAAGATAGAGCCAGTATTTGCTCATGGATCAGTGACAAAGGGTAAAAGTGGGAGAGGAGATCAAGGAAACCCCCAGAGTTGCAAGGATGGAGTCCGGTGCATTTGGGTTCCTTCTCCCCTACCCCAGAGTTGCCCCACACCCCTTGGATTTGGATTTCTGTCACTTGCATCACAACCTCCCCACTCAGTAAAGAACATTTGATATTGAAAAGAGTAGGTTTAGGGCGAAGGTGTAGCACAGTGGGAGAGCATTTGCGGGTGCGCACGTGCGCACACACACACATACACCACACAGAACAGATTTTAAACTGTGGTATTGCTTATCTAGAATTTCTGAGGTTGTGGCATTTCTAAAAATTTGATTTTTTAAAGTTTATTTTTGAAATGGGATCTTGCCAAGTTGCAAAGCTGACCTCAAACTCTCCATCTCCCTGTCTCAGCCTCCCGAGTAACTGGGATTATAGGTGTGGGCCACCAGACCCAGCTGAGACTGTGACTTCTAAGGCTTGGTAATCTAAGATAATGTGTCTCCTGTCATGTTCACCAAAACTTTTGTTCAGTGTTCTAAAATATTTTCATTTTTATGATTCTGAAGACTTCAGATGATTACACTGGAAAGTATTCTGAAAGGGATCCACCTTTCAGGATCCACCTTTCAGAATACAGTACCAAAATCCTGTACATTGTAAATATACTCACTATACTCTGAATGTTACAAGTATGCTGAAATTCTGCTTCATGGAATTCTGGTACACTGATTAGTGGGCTAAGGATCAGGAAAACAGCTTTCTCAGAGAAGAGAAGCATTCCTGACTCTTATGATTTAAGCCTTAGACAGATCCACACATGACAAACTATGTGCCACTTTTATCAAATGAAGGGATGAAGTTTAGCACCATAAACTCAAACTTCACTAAATTTATTTATTTGTTTGCTTGTTTGTTTTTGTGGTGCTGGGGATCAAACCCAGGGCCTCACACATGCTAGCCATGCACTCTACCACTGAGCCACATCCTCAGCCCTAATTTTACTCTTTATGGATAATTTATTTATTAGTTCAAGGCAAGAGAGATTAAATCGAGTAACAGGATACAAGCAATGAATGATATTATGACAAGTCAAGATGTTTAATAAGAAAACCAAGACCATCTGATTTCACTGACCTGTTACAGTAGCATAGAGTTTAGAGTCAATATTCTGGTGTCCATACAAAAGTAATGCCTTCCTTCAACACTGATAATTAATTAAGCATCTATCTTAATTGTTTCTACATTTTAAAAAATAGCTTATTGTCCTCAGCAGAAAATAACCTACATTGCCTTCAATTAGACAAATTGGTTTATATTTCTATCCCAAACTAGATCCACTACCATAGTCCATATGTATCATACAAACATTCCATACTCAGAGAAATTCTATGACATCACTATGAGTTATATTTACCTTTACATTGGATAGCATAACAAACTGAATGTTTTTTAAAAGATTAAAACACCCCATTTGTGTCCAAAGAATCAAAATTTAATAAAATTTTTAAAAGATTAAGAAAGAAAAGAATTCTTCATATAATAAACTCTGAATGGATGACTCCCAAATTCTAACATTTTCAGGCTGGTTCCTCCATGGGGTTACAGATCTCTTGTCTAGTATCTTATAGACTCATTCATCCCTAACTAAATGCATCCTCAGACTGCTCCTCTTCCCATGTTCTGCATATCTACTCGTGACATCTCCAGCCACCTGGTCAACCAGGTTCAGAACTTGAATCTTTGACCCCCATCTATCCTTCACCTCCTACATCCAATCGGTGGCCAGATGTTGCCACTGAACAGCATCCAAACTGACTTCCCATCATCTCCTCTCTCCCTTCTTCCCCTCACTTATTTCCTGTAAAAGCAACTATAATGTAAGATGGGTCATGCTATCAAAGCTCTTACAATCCCTTCATGTTGAAATGTCTCTTGTTGTGTGATATCATCAACAGTTATACTGCAGTTGACCCTCCATGGTATATTGGTGCCAAGGCACAAATTGTTCTTGTCTGGCTATATCCCAATTCTCTTTAGAACTCAAATATATGTTAAAACTTGCTCCATTATTTTTTAAAAATCTTAATTTTTTTTCTTCCACTTTCCACAGAATAGTCTAAATGCCTTAGAATCAAAGCAAGCCTTCGCACCAACTTCCCAGTGAGTTCTGTTTTGATGGTAACTGGGATTTAATTGGTGGAGGTGAACAAGTGATGAGGCAGGTGGTCAAGACCAATGAAAGAAGTCCTATTACAGTTCTCAGCAGAAGGGCCAGGCGGGACCAGGCCCGACCACACCGGGCCCCACGGGGAAGTACCAGGGTCCCTGGGGAGGCAGAGGTTAGGAGAGGAGAGCATAGTCCTGAGCCTTTATAGTGGTTTCTGTGAGAAGAAATGGGGAGACAGGGAGGCAGGCTTGAGTGAGCTTAGGATCAGATTGTTTGAATAAGGTCATTGGGCTAAGGGGGGTCTCTAGTTGTCCCTGGAGTGATTTACCACAGCAATTTAAGGTAGGGAGATATTGATTGGTGAGTGAATTAGATAAAGGAAGCGACTGGTTTGCGTAACAAAGACAATGTTCAAAGGCACTTGTCTCTAGGAATTAGCTGACTCTGGAGGGGCAATTCCTCCCAGTTTCTCCAAAGCCCCATGATGTCAAAGCATCATGAAATACAGAAGGTAGTCCCCAGAGGGCAGCAGCAGCTGGGCTTCTGAGGCCACCCCAGTGTAGCCTGCAGTGGTGAGGCCCGGGTGGATGCTCTTACTGGACTGACTTTTCCCTCGTAAATTAGGGCAGTAGCAGCCACCTCTGGGCTCCCCTGCCACAGTGCTGAGTGAGTTCAAAGTGTGGCCACTGGAGACTTCAGGTATAGATGAATGGAATATTGTATGATGGTTTGTAGATGACAGTTTTGAAAAAAAGTCAACCCAACAACAGGGGCATCTTTCATGATCAAGACTGTCCAGTTGCAAAATGAGTTACATAAATTCCTAACCTGGAATATAGCCAGACAAGAACAATTTGTACCTTGGCACCAATATGCCATGGAGGGTCAACTGTAGTATAATTGTTGATGCTCTCACACAGCAAGAGACATTTCAACATGAAGGGATTGTAAGAGCTTTGACAGCACGGCCCATCTTACATTATAGTTGCTCTTACAGGAAATAAGTGTGATCTTAATGTGTAAGACGAGTCATGGAGAGAGATGCTAAGAGCAATACTAACTCCACTTATGCTATTTTTGTGAAGACCAGAGGAGAGGAAAACACCACAATAGACACAATGAACTCTTCAAGAAATTAGTCAAGAGTTTCATCCACTGACAACTAGCCATCTGACAGTAGGTGCTTCAAACTCTAAAGACTACCTTCGGGGCCCAAGAGAAACGGCTGTGGTGAGCCTCAGACTCTCAGACTTGATGAGGGAGCTGGTCCTAAGTGTTCATAGGCAGGCTGGGGTCCCTGCCACCAGGTATCACTTAGCAGGTCTTGAGTTTTCTTCCTGCACAAAGGACTCAGAAATTGACTGGTTCTCTTCTCTCTTTAAAGACTGCAGCAATGACATTTCAGACTGTGGACTTCTCTTATGTAAAGAATCTCTGATGTACAAAGGAATGACATCACTGGCTTTTGACCTTGCTGAAAAGGAATGCATATAATTGTGTGGATAGTAGGATTATGTTTTTGAGCGGTAATCAGGATTTTATGTAGTGTTCAAAAAGGAAAAAATAGCACTTTCATCATTCTTGAGAGGAGAAAAGAACCTTGAGAGATTGTAATTTCCTTGGTTTCCTATTACCACTGTTAGAAAAAAATGTATTATTTAAAATGTGGTAGGATATTGTAAGCAGAGGGATAGCAATTATTATTTGAAGCTAAAATGGGTTATTTATAGAATAAATATTTATATTATAAATATATGGGTTATATTTATTTATGGAAACAACTTCATCCCTGACTTCTCTAAAGCACATACATTTCATCTAATAGAGATGCCCCTTGATTTATGATAGAGTTTCCGCCCAACAAATCCACTGTAAATTTAAAATATCATTAAGTTGCAAATGCATTTAATACACCTAACCTACTGAATACCATAGCTTAGCTCAGCCTACCTTACGCATCTTCAGAACACAGTAGACTACACCTGGGCAAAATAATCTAACAAAATGTCTATTTTATCTCATATCTCATGCAGTTGGTTGAATACTGGACTGAAAGTCAAGAACAGAAAGGTTGTATGAGTACACACACCATCATAAAATGAAAAATTGCAAGTGGAATCACAACTTGGGAACCATCTATATATTAGCCTAGGACACATGCAGTAAATTAACAATAACAGTAGATCCCTAATTCACCCTGGGTTTGCTTCTAACCCTGTCATGTAGGTGTCACCAAAAACATTATTAGCACCTTTCAGAATATACTCTTATGATCAAGATGGTGGTGGTAGAGAAGCTGCTTGGAATAAATTGAATTACATATATCCTACACTGACTAGCAATGTTCTAGGAAGGAAGAAGAGAGAAAGCGTAAAGAAAGTGGTGTAAGCTGGGCACAGTGACGCATTTTTGTAATCCTAGCTACTCAGGATGCTAAGGCAAGAGGATGCAAGTGCCAGCCAGACTTGGCAACTTAGAAAGACACTGTCTCAAAAATTAAAAAATTAAAAAATTTAAGGAATAAGGATGTAGTTCAGTGTCAGAGCACTGCTGGGTTCAATTTCCAGCACCAACCCCCCAAATGGGGATGTAAAAAGTCAACTTTTTAATTAACCCACTATCTTGATGGGGAAAACCAAGTATTTGTTGCTTAGCATATCAAAAGTTGTAGCTTATGAGATTGTTGCTTAAAGAATATAAATTATACATTAATAAATTCTAAGTGCCATGTAATAGTTCATATGGACAATAAAAACCATGATTAATACACACCTTCTTCCCCCTGCACCCTTTGCTGACAGCTCTTGCTGCCCCAGGAATGCTCTTCTATATTAAATAAATTGTGTAGTGCATTTCTCAACAATCAGCCTCCACCCATAACCCTGGCCTAATAGTGCCAACAAATCTGGCACCATGTGACCATGATCCCTCCACTGGCTCCCTTTCCCCAAGCTACTGGACCAGTGATAGCACCTGACACAGGCACCCCATCAATAGGGTGGCTGCAATCTATGACCATTGTGATCTGCTGCAAAAAGACACACTGGACCAATCAGATTTCCTCTGTTTGGGATTTAAATTAAAAGCCACAAAAGGAGATTGTCAGTTGACTGGAAATGAGCTCGGATGCCCCGAGAAAGCCTTAGGGCTTTCGCAGCCATGTGTAGTCTAGTGCTCCATTTCTTCTCCCACCTCCACCTCTACCCCAACAAAAATACTCCAAACAGTTCGTAATCTAGTCCATAATAAATATACGGGGCTAGTGCTGGTGTGGTTTTGGTGTTGTTTGTTTAATGTTTCTTTCAAGGACCAATATTAAGAGATGCAGCGAAAATACCGAAGCGAGAGGCCAGACCTAATCAGGCGTGGGGTGGACGGTACACGATGCGTTTACTGAAGCCTGAAACACGTTGAAAAAACTTTTTCTATTAACTTGAACATTAAAAGGCACCCATGAGATAATCTAGTACAAATGCACGCTATATATCTTCGACGGGCGTTCGCGCCTCTTGGTAATGTTCTCCCGCCAGGCTACACGCCGAGAAGCGGAACTTCCGGCGGACCCACCCTCCGCAGCGCAGCCCCGCCGTCATCTCCCGACCAATCCACACATTTTATCGATTGCTTCTGCCTGGGGTGCTCCCGGCGCGGCAGCCCAGCCTGGATTGACTGCTCGGGTCTGGCCCGCCCCCGGGCGCGGGAAAATGAGTTTGCGTTGAGTTTTTCTCCCCGCGGCGGCCGCAGCGATCTGCTCGAGCCGAACCATCCCTAACCGTCCTCGGCCTCACCTTCCTCCGGGCTCCGCTCGAACCCCACGAGTGCAGCCGAGGAACCCAGCTGGCCGCCATGTCCGAAGCTTATTTCCGGGTGGAGTCGGGTGCGCTGGGACCCGAGGAGAACTTTCTGTCCTTGGACGACATCCTGATGTCCCACGAGAAGCTGCCGGTGCGCACCGAGACGCCCATGCCTCGCCTGGGCGCCTTCTTCCTGGAGCGGAGCGCGGGCGCGGAGCGGGACCACGCGCTGCCTCAGGTGAGAGCCGCTCGGTCCCCTCCCGCCCCCGCGGCCTCACCGGCGCCCCCGCGAAGGGCGCGCTCCAGGGCGGGTCCCAGCCGGGCCTGCGCAGCGGGGTCGCCTCGCGCTCGCCCGCGAGCTCTGCAGCCTTGAGTTCTGCAGCAGCGCGTGCAGTGGGGACCCGCCGAGGGCCCGACGCGCGGCCCGTGTGACCAGGGTCCTCCCTGGCCCCCTCTCCTTCCAGCTCAGCTCCTGAGCCGCCCTTTGCCGAGGCTCACTTGATGCTTGCGTGGGTAGCGTCGGGGGAAGTAAGCCTTCTCCCCCGTTACCCCCGTGACCCTCCTCCGACCCTATAGGTGGATGTTGTTAACCCAATAGAAAGGATGGCTGATTTGACCAGAGCCCCACAGTTAGTGGTGAGCTGGGATTCCAATCTAGGGCCCTGTGGTTTCACATTCAAGTTTCTCCCAGGACAGTGACTTCTAATGGTTATTTTTCATTTCCTGTTTAACTTGTTTTGTTTAAAAGGATGTTTTTTTGTAGTCTGTTTTAATTTTTGTGAAAGTAATTTTAAGTGAAATAGTACCAAAAAGATTTGTAACAACCACTGTACACACACACACACACACACGTCAGGTCTACTTTGCTTTCCCACATACCTTTCCAGCTCCGCAGGGCCTGTGTCCATTTTTAGTGATGTCTTCAAAAATTCTCCTCCATATTTTTGAACAATATTCTTAAACTTCTCTTTGATTTGTAAAAATGCAGACATTATTGACATCCCATCACAGTACATTTTTACATGCTGATAAACATGGAAATATGCTGCCTTAACTTTATTGTTATTTACTTATTTTTTGCCTAATGTCCTTTTTTTTTTATTGCAGGATCCTATCTACAGTACCACATTGCATTTAGTAAGCATGTCTTAGACTTTCCTTGTTTGTTTGGTACTGGGGATTGAACCCAGAGTCGCTTACTGCTGAGCTACATTCCCTAGCCCTTTTTATCTTGAGACAGGTTCTCACTAAGTTGCCTAGAGCATCTCTAAATTGCTGAAACAGACCTTGAACTTCTGATCCTCCTGCCTCAGTCCCTGGGATTACAGTCATGCACCACTCCCCTGGCTGCTGCTTCCATTTGATTAGTGTTTGCATGACTTGTTTTCTATCCTTTCTATGTCTTTATATTTAAGGTATGTCTTTTTAAGACAATGTAGTTAGGTCTTGTTTTTCAATCAGTTTGACAATTTCTAATTGGTGTATTTAATTCATTTACGTTTAATTATTGATATGCTTGTGTTTATTTTTATCTTCCTACTAACCCTTCCCTTCTGGGATTCAAATCACTTGCATGTGAGACACTTCTCTTGCCACTTTCTGTGTGTGTCTGGTACTCCTGTCTGTATTTTTTCCTCCATACTTAGGCTAGGTACTTTCTACTAACTTTTTTTCCCCAGTTCATGATCTTCTCTTCATCTGTGTCAGTTAACTTAACTCAGGTTCTACTTTTGTACTTTTCAGTTTTGGAATTTCCACTTGATTTTTAAATCCTGTTTGAAAGTTGGTATGTGATTACCCTGATATTTGGTGGCAGTTGTTGGACTTGCTCTTCTTTCTTTCTCATGTGTTGGTCCCTCTGTCCTGGCTGCTTTGGCAGACTTTTTTTTTTTTTTTTTTCTTTTTCTTTTTTTGCTGTACTGGGGATCGAACTCAGGACCTTGTGATTGCGAGGCAAGCACTCTACCAACTGAGCTATTTCCCCAGCCCAGCTTTGGTAGACTTTACTCAGTGTTTGTGTCTCCAGCCTATGATGTTGATCAGAAGCGCTGCTTACCCCACCCACCCTCCCAAAGCTGCTCCCACCCTCAGCAGCACTTCTCCCTTATAAGAGTTTTATGCTTAGGTTGCTACCTTTAATCTAGTTATGTTTGTCTTTGATTTTTTTTTTTTTTTTTTTTTGAGATTTCTCTTAGTTTCTGTTCTCTTATGATACCTCATCTTCTTTTCCAGTTCTTTAAAGCCTTTAAAAATTTGGAGACATTTCCCTTTTCTGCCACTTCTGAAGCTGTGATGTGAGATGGAGAGGGGCTGCCACCTGATGAGAGAATCGTCTCTTTCTTCCCTCCAGCACCCAGGGTGGTACTTAGCGTATGGTAGGCACTCAGCAAGTTCATATATGGAATAGCTGTTGAATCTTAATTTTAAAAAGTAGAAATGTTTTTTTACCTTGGAAGTATCTGCATTTACACATTTTTGTTCTTTGCCCTATTTTTGTTGTATAAATCCACTTTCTCTCTTCGTTCCTTCATGACTTAAAACTCAAGTTGATCTGATAGAAGTTGAGAGTTGAATGGTGGTTACCAGAAGCTGAGGAGAGTAGGGGGAGGTGAGGATGGGGAGAACTTGATCAACTATAGTTAGATAAGGGTAAGAAGTTCTTGTGTGCTGTTACATTGTAGGCTGACTGTAGATAATGATATGTAATGTACATGTTTAAAAAGCTAGAAGAAAGAGCCAGGTGTGGTGGTTCATGCCCATAATCTCAGCTATCAGGGGATCACAAGTTAAAGGCCAGTCCGGGCAACTTAGCATGACCTTGTCTCAAAATAAAAAGGACTGGGGACATAGCTCAGAGGTAGAGTGATCCTGGGTTCAATCACCAGTACCACAATAAATAAATCCAATAAAAATTGATAAGACTTCAGCTCATGCAGTTCATTTCTTCAGTTCACAGCCAGGTCTTCTGCATTTGATGGTCACTCCCCAAACAAGTAGGGTCGCCCAGGCAACATGCATTTCCTTTTTGTCAGACACTTTTACTCTGCTGCTTGGTTTTTAAAATCTACCTTCTTGTCTGATGCAGGGCTCAAAGCTTGAACTTCCCTTGTGGCTGGCAAAAGGACTTTTTGACAACAAGAGGCGCATCCTTTCTGTGGAACTTCCCAAGATCTATCAACAGGGCTGGAGGACCGTGTTCAGTGCAGATGCCAACGTGGTGGACCTCCACAAAATGGGGCCCCATTTCTATGGGTTTGGCTCCCAACTCCTGCATTTTGACAGTCCTGAAAATGCAGACATTTCTCAGTCTCTTCTGCAGGTAAGTAATCGGTGCGAAGGCCCAGGGTGCTCTGCTTGTTTCAGGAGCCGGCCAAGGCAGCCACCAAATGTCACTTTAGTTTTTTATTATTCCCCAATGGCCTGCAGTTACACTGTGTCTGCCAAACGCCCGCGCGCATGTGTGAATTTATTTATTAAATTTATTTTTGACTGATACATAAAAATATAACAATCATGCATAGGCCTGGGGAGATAGCTCAGTTGGTGGAGTGCTTGCCTTGCAATCACAAGGCCCTGGGTTCAATCCCCAGTACCACCAAATAAAAAAATTTTAAAAAGAAAATATATCATACATAATAATGGGTAACATGATATTTGGAGACTTATACATTGTATAATGTTTAAATCAGGTTAACTATACCTGTCTCCTGTAACATGTATCAATTCTTTAAAAGATTTTTTTTGTTTGTTGTTTTTGGTACCAGGAATTGAATTTAATCAGGGGCAGTTAACCACTGAGCCACATCCACAGCCCTTTTTTGTAATTTATTTAGAGACAGGGTCTCACTGAGTTGCTTATGGCCTTGCTTTTGCTGAGGCTGGCTTTGAACTTGCAATCCTATCCTTTCTTTTAGCTTTTTGAAATGTATAGTTCATTATTGTTATGGTAGTCATCCTACTGTGTAATAGAACTCCAGAAATTACTTCTAACTGTAATACTTTTTCAAATATGACTTTTCAACTGCTCTTGATTATTTGCTAAGAATTGGAACTAACGGGAACTTATTAGTCCCTTAGTCTAGGGAATAAGGTGCTCGTGAATTATAGGTGAGAAGCACTTAGATACATGGTTCCAGCCTAGTCACAAGTCTGGTCTAGAGATTTCTACTGGAAATACTTGAATTACGTGGTTATTTGTTCCCTTTGTTGTTCTGTGGTCACGACTTGCTCTGCCATGAACTAACTGTGTGGCTAGTTCAAGTGACTAGACTTCTTGAGGCATCAGTTCTGGAGATTAATAATAGTATCAAAATCATGTGTGGCAAAAAGTCATGTAGTGCCTTTTAACACAGGTTATAAATAGTAACTGTATTATTTCATGAACAAAACAGTGGGTATGTATTACCATTCTTTACAGTATAGTTCATTTTAACCCTTCATAATTTTTATTATTTTTCTGTTAATATTAGAAGAAATCATCCTTCCTGCCTGTTGGGATATAAACAGTTAAAAGACTTGACTTCCTCACTTTTAGTTTTATGAGAGCTGTTGAGACAGGTTTGCTCCCTGGGCTGTGCTGACATCCTCCATCAGGCTTACGGGTTCTTGGGCCCGCCAGGTACTAGTTCTACTTCTAATGTAAATAGTAAGGGAAAAGGTTGTTATCCATTCAGAAAAAGAAGTCCGTACATAGACTATAAGCTTGAACTCAAGCTATGAAATTCTTCTAAGCAGAAAGATAAAAATGAGGAAAATCCATTTGTCTTACAATGTCCCCAGGACATGTGCTCTAATGGGAGTCTTACCTTTCTTCAGGGAGTTGAGTGTTTCTTTTCCCAACTCACCCCCTGATGTTGGCCCAACTTGTAAATATCTCCTGTCACTGCCTGTTTATAGATAGGGTGACTTCACCATGACACAGTTGAAGAAACTAGAGCAGAGACTTGTGTGTGCTTGGAGCCCAATGTAAATTGGCACCCCTAAATCCCAGGTGTCTCCATCCTGCTTTCAGACAGAGAAACTTAGACACCACATTCAATTAAAAAAAAAAAAAAAAAGCTGGCAGTCAAAAGCTGTTGGCATGTGACTGCAGTATATTATTAGAGCCTTTGTTAACAATGCCAAATATGGGTAATCCTTTTTTTACTTCCCCTCCCCCGCCCCTTGGTACCAGGGATTGAAGATTGAACCCCCCCAGGGGTGCTTAATCACCAAGCCATACCCCTGGCCCTTTAAAAAAAAAAGTTTTTTGGCAGGGGGTGGACAGCATCTCACTAAGTTGCTTAGGGCCTCACTATGTTGCCGAGGCTGGCTTTGAACTTGAAGAGCTGGGTGTTTTACGTATATTACTTCATTGGTTTCCTAACGATTTTCCCCCAGTAATCCATTTCACGGTTGAGGAAATCCAGGCTTGATGATGGGCAGTAGCTTATTTGAGTGGTAGATGGCACTCAGGCCTCTTTCTGACTGAGTCCTGAAAACAAATTCTTCCATGCCATATAAGCATTCCAGGATAAAAATGGATCTGGCTTTATGGGATGTGAGGTCAGCCCTGATCTCCCCTATTCGTTTCTTCTGCAGACGTTTATTGGGCGTTTTCGTCGCATCATGGACTCCTCCCAGAATGCTTACAATGAAGACACTTCAGCACTGGTAGCCAGGCTAGATGAGATGGAAAGGGGCTTATTTCAAACAGGCCAGAAAGGACTGAATGACTTTCAGTGCTGGGAGAAGGGACAGGCTTCTCAGATCACAGCTTCCAACCTTGTTCAGAATTATAAGAAGAGAAAATTCACCAACATGGAAGACTGAAGGCCAGAAGAACCCAAAATTGTTTTTGGTGGATTTATCTCTCCTATGTCCTTGATATAGACCTGGTTGACCTTGTACAGGGTCAAATTATATCCCAGTTCATAACTCACATCCTGCAGCGTTCTCAAGAATTGGGACTAACTGGTTGGGAGAGGATGCCCTGGCCCTGTAAGTCCTCCAGGCCTGTCCCACCCAGCCGAGGCCTTTTGACCCAAGAACGCACAGCCAAGAAGAAATCAAAGTCTGTGCTAAATAAGGATCAATGACATACATCACAATCAAGTTGGAGCTGGGATTTCTTGTGTCGGGGAGTTTGGGCAGCATGCAAAGGGCAGGTACAAAGTGGGTCATCTTTGCCTGTTCACATCGTGTTCTCTTGAGTTTATTGCCTCATCTTCCTCATGGTTGAACAAAAGAGAGCGCCCCCCATGATGTTGGCCCAACTCGTAAATATCTCCTGCCGCCTGCCTGCAGGGAAATAGCCCAGTTTCTAAAACAGTCACCCAGAAGAAGGGAGCAAAAGGGAAAGGCAGGTGAGTGGTGTGACAGGAAAGAGGAGTTGTTTTTATACTCCAGTGTCAGGACTGTATGAACTGGAATCATCACTGCTGCCAGACCAGAGGGGACATAGTTAAACTGTCTCTGTGATCTTTAGAGCACCCGCACACATACTCCATTCCTGTCTAGAAACACTGCGAGAGAGTTGTTTGGAATTGCAAAGTAGTTATTAAAGGGTGTTAACCACTCTTTGTTACATCTGGAAATCAGGACCAGAGGATTGCAAATTATGAAGAGCCTGCTTAAAAAACAACATGGTAAATGTTAAGTGGGAAGGTTGCTTTTGTTACCTTATTAAGTAGAGGATCCCTGACCATTTAATGGGACTCAGTTTAAGCAAGCTTGAAAATCTTCCCAGGCTGAGTAAGAAACGGAATTTCCTGGGACCCATTGGACTGTCCAGTGGGCAGTTTTCTCTGCACCGCTGATCCCTTTCCAGTCCTCCTGCCACTAGTGAACATTGTTCTTATTGTTGGATGTTTTAAAGGAATTTGGGTATCCAGCTTATACAGATATCTTGATACAAATTTAGAATGTCAAATGGTTTTTTAAATGCCTGTTTTAAGATGGAATTGATGTTTTTACAAGTTGACTTTGGTGCTAAATAAGTGATCAGCTTTGCCTATGAATACATTCTGTACAAGTGCTATTTCTGTAACTGGTACTGCAGATGATCAGCAAAGTCATCAGAGAATTTTGCCTTTGATTGTATTTGACAATAAAGCCCAAATAAATCCATGTTTTAGCAACTGCTCTTTTGTTTGTACATCATTCTAAATATGAGGTACCTTGTCTTTCAGAACTTGCTGTTGCCTAAGAAGGCAGTTTCTACTACTAGCACAGCGCATGTATGTAGCTGGGGCCCCAGAGCGGTTCAGAGTGAGAAGAGCACTTCATTCAGCTTTTGGCATCGTTTTCACAGACAGCTTTGTATTTAAAGACAATCCTAAAGCTGCTGCCATTTTTACCCCCTTCTAAAAAAAAAAAAGAATTTTAACTTGGACTACTTGCTAGAAATATGAGGGTATGCATATACAGAATTTATTCCATTTTTAATTTTGAACAGATTACATCACACATAACTTTGAACCCATTTTTGGTTGCATATCTGGCTTCAAACCTGTCAGACTAGCTCTCTTCCTGATAATTCTCCCCAAGTCAGTTTTATCAGATTCTTTCAAGGAGGTGATTTTTTTTTTTTTTTTTTCAAAAAGAGTCAATAGGGCTGGGGAGATAGCTCAGTTGGTAGAGTGTTTGCCTTGTAAGCACAAGGCCCTGGGTTTAACCCCAGCACCACAAAAAAATAAGAGTCAATAAATGTGTGCCCTTCTCCCTTGGGGGCTCTGTTCCCAGGTAGCTGTGGCCTTAATTGTAGACAAAACCTCACTGCTGACAGGTTTTTCCCAGGGAGGGTCTGGCCTGCCAGGAGAAGTGGGACAAGGCTTGGTCTTCCCTTTGGATTCCTCCTGTTCTCCCTGACCTCTGAACTCTGGGCAGCTTCAGGCATGGTCCTTGGAACACCATTTGATTGCTGTTAACTCCCAAGTTCGGATCGCCAGCTCAGCTCACCTTGCTCCTTCCAACCTCAGGCTTGTAACTAACACCTGCTCGAGGTGGAAAGACCTGAGCATCTGGCCCAGCATGGCTGAGATGGGCGCTATTTAAAAGCCTGTCCTGACTCCATGGTCTTATAATCACTTTTCTTACTGCTTCTGTAGCGGAGGTCATTTGTTTCTTATTTGAAGTAAAAATTCCATGTCCCTAAGAGAATTTTGAATGCCTTTCAGGGTTCTCATTAAGCTGCCAGCACCGCGGGGCCTGAAATGTTTCTGGAATACTGTGTCAGGTAGTGAAACCGAAATGTAGAACTCGAGTTCCTTCAGAAAGACAGGAGCTCTGAATCTTGTTTCACCATCCTTCAAGAAAGCCCCAAAGAGTTGTTTATGTTTATGCTTGAAACAGTTGGATTTAAGTAAACATATAATATTATAGACAGACCTAAGTAAAAGAGGCCAGATGTGTGTTTCTCAAAGTAGATAATTGTGTGTTTAAGAGGAAAATCTATGCTTTAAGGAACTTGAGGAGCGAAATGTAGGATATTAACTACATGCTTAACTATAAGAATTACTTTAGAAACTATAATCTAGTACAGTTAAACTTAAAATTTTAGTGGGGACAAGTAAAGACAATTAAATGCTCTAAACCTAAAGAAAGGTATCTAAAAGTTGGAATTAACTAAGTTTTGCTATTACCCTTTTGAACAGCATGAAATCTCCCATCCTTAATAGTAGAAAATAAAATGTACACTGATTCAAGGGCTAAGTCTGAGAAAATATAGTCACCCTCTTACTGAAAGCAAATGACAATCACAGGTGACAGACCCAGTCTGCTTTGGTTTGAGCTTCTTTTGTGGCTTTTTCCAAGCTTCTGTTTTTCTGCCTAGTTAATCAAAGGAAGCACAATGCAGCCAGACACAGTTCACTCACCCAGCAGCCTTATTCCAGAATAGAAGCATCCTCCTTCGCAGCTGCACCCTCCTGCTGTCTGCCTTGTGGTCAGGGAAAGGTGCAAATGGGACCACCCCCAGAAGCAGGGATCTCTCTTGGGTGCCTGCTTTTCTAAGATCAGAATCAGATCAACTAAAGGGACATCATTCATTAAACTCTTTATTTGGAAATAATTTTAGATTTATAGGACAGTTCTAAAGATAGAATAGAGTTCCCATATTTCCTCCACCCAGCTTTCTCTAGCATCTTCCACAATCCTGGTACATTTATCAAAACTTAAATTGGTACACAAAGACCTGAACTAAAATACAGACTTTATACAGATCTCACCACACACATTGTCTGCTAATGTCCTTTCCTGTTTCCCAGAATCCAATCCAAAAATCCCACAGTGCCCTTAGGGGACAATCACTTTTTAAAGGAAAACAGTATGGAGGTCTTGACTCCATTTCAGAAGTTCAGCTTCCTAGAGAGGTTTCATTGCTCTGGGATGAGTACCTGGGGTCAGCTCAGGGCCCATCAGAGATTGCATAGGAGCAAGTTGCTGGTAAGGTGAGCTCAGGGCCCATCAGAGATTGCATAGGAGCAAGTTGCTGGTAAGGTGAGCTCAGGGCCTATCAGAGATTGCATAGGAGCAAGTTGCTGGTAAACTCATCTGGAAGGGAGAGAAGGTGTCCATCGCCTAAATTCACTTTCACTTTTTTTTAGTTGCATCTACTAGAAAAGGGCTTCTTTGACTACTTAAAACTTAGCCTTCTCTCTCTCTCTAATAACAGTAATTTGATTGTCTCCCCCTTTCCCTTCTGGCACCCAGTAACTAATTTTCTTTGTGTCTAAATGAGTTTCAAATGAGCACGATTTTTATATACAACATTATTAACAAGTGTCAGCACAGCTCTGAAAATAGTGCCTGGAACTGCGTGTGTTTCAGAATTCATAAGGGAGCAGAGATCCAGCTCATCTTGCAAACGCCCATGGATGGCTAATTACAAAAAAAAAAATAATAATAATTTTTATGACACTTTCTGTGCGTTTTGCCCTTGAGAGGGAATATTACTGACTGCCATGTGACTTGCATGTCTCCCTTTGCACAACTAAGTCTTCCCCTAGGGCATTTTTTCCTTTGGGCACAAGAAGAAAGCAAATGAGTAGCTAAGAAATTTGGATTCGTGTTCAACACAGGAAGGAGGCAGGCGAGAGATGGATGGCGTGATTATTGAAGGAAAGGTGTGGTGATTTGTTTTGGGCTCTATGAAGACTGCAGGGAGAATCTAGTCTTCACAGCCACATTGCCAGAGGCATGGAAGGGGAGAAAAGGCAATAGTTGTTCCCAGAGAGTGGCCTTATCTTAATGGGTCCAAGAGGGCCTGGCATTCTGCTATCTCTTTGCTCAGGAGCAGAACATTTTAAAAACTGCTTCAAAGGCCACTGTCATTTTCTAATTTAGCACTTCATATTCACTCTTAATTTCTTAATCCAAACTTCCAGGTAAATATTAAGTAAAGTGCTGTTGTTCAGATAATTCAGCAGTCCAGGAAATATTTTCTCAGGTTTAAAACGAGCTCTGAATTTCATCAACATTTCAGAGGATCCAATTGATTGAATTTCTAGATCACTCCAAAGATTTTGATAGAGCGGGAAGGAGCCATATAGCATGATGTATCTTGTTGATGTATGGCCAGAATGAAGATCAAGTTCTCCAACTTTTAAGATTTTTAAAAACAAAATAAATAAAAAATTGAAAACCTCACTCCATTGAAATACTGTTATTTCCATAGACTGGTTGCAATTTTAAAAGGCTGTTCTGCCACCTCAAATAAAACAAAGCCACCATAGAAAAACCATGTGCCTCAGATTATTGTATGTGTATCTGTAGAAAGAACAAAGTGTAGCTGAGCTAAATGGAGAATGTATCACTTTGCTTAATTACAGAATACCCATATCTACCTCCTCCAAGTCATTTTTGTGGTATGGCAAGATCCTCGGGACCCTGCTGTAGCAAATCTTGCAGAAAGAGGTCATGTCTTCAAGCCCCCAAGATGGGCATTTATGCTGAGAACTCAAAGAGAACTCATGCACTGACAAGCAGATGATGGTCACCGAGGGTTTATCAAACCTCCCTAAACTGGCAATTGCTGCACGATAGATTGGAAATCATAGAGTTTAATAAAAGGCCATCAGGAAGAACTAGTCCAGGCTGTGAAAGAGACTTTTTTAATGCATGCAAAAGAATATATGTAACTCATGTGAATATGTGTAACGTGTGCATTGTGACTTGATCTGTTTGTTGGGAAGTGTTGTAAGTGTGATGCCTTTGAAATTCGACTCCTTTAAGTTCTGGACCATAATCATTCCTTCCCTGTTCCTCCTGCAGTCTTCCTGCTACCCTCCACCCCAAGAGGGGCCACTATCCTTGGTTATATATTATTATCCCCTTGATTTTGTGTGTGTGTATGTGTGTGTGTGTGTGTGTGTGTGTGTGTGTGTGTGTGTGTGCACACGCACGATGCTGGGGATTGAACCCAGGGCCTTGTGCATGCAAGGCAAGCACTCTACCAACTGAGCTATATCCACAACCCATAGCCCCTTGATTTTTAATCCACTGAATATATTATTGTGGGGTGTTTTTTTTTTTTGTTTTTTTGTTTTTTTTTTGGTGGGGGCAGTACCAGGGATTGAACTCAGGGGCACTTGACCACTGAGCCACATCCCCAGCCATATTTTATATTTTATTTAGAGACAGGGTCTCACTGAGTTGCTTAGCCCCTCGCAGTTGCTGAGGCTGGCTTTGAACTCACGATCCTCCTGCCTCAGCCTCCAGAGCCACTGGGATTACAGGCGTGGTGGTGCGAGATATCATCATGCTGCACGAAGGCTGCTGCCACTTGGTTCTCAGTTTTATGCTAACTTTCAGCCGTATGGGTGCCGTTGTCTCACTGCTGAGAAAGCACTCCAGCAGGAAGCTAGAAGCAAGCTAGAACCATTCTCTTAGGGGTGCACCTTTGGTTCATTTCCGGTTTATTTTTCTTTTCTCTTAAAACTTTGTTGCTGTGCACATTCTTGTACAGATTCCTCTAGGGGAGTGCCTTAGAGAGAGCGCGGCCTGTGGGGTCTACAAGCGCTCTGCTCACAAGCTAGTGCCACCTTCTCCCAGCGACAACACATGAAAGTGTCTGGTATTAGACTTCTTGACGTTTATGTATCCATTTTGCCTATTCACTGAAGGAGCAGTTCAGTGGTGGAGGGTGTACTCAGCATGTGCAAGGCCCTATGGTCATTCCCCAGCACCAAAAAAAAAAAAAAACGTGATCCTGATTTGCATCTTCCTGGGTACCAGTGAGATTGAACATTTTTAAAAATATTAGCCCATTGGCCATCCGTGCTTTCTCTTTTTATGCCCACTTGTCTTCTGGGTTGTTTTTACTGGTTGATAGGAGTTCTTCGTATGTTCTGGATACTAATCCCTTGTCCGTTATGTGTTGCACAAATCTCTCTAGCTTGTCTTTAATTTTCTTTGTAATATTTTTTGATGAATAGAAAAGTTATTAAACATATCTTTTAAAAAAGAAAGAAAAAAATAGGAACAAAGAGGTAATGTGACTTCCTCATATGCAAGTGTTACTAATAATAGTTGTTGTTTATTGAGGGCTCATTCTGTTCCAGGTATTGGGGTAACTCCTTTTTTTTTGGTACTGGGGATTGAACCCCAGAACGCATAACCACTGAGCCACAACCCCAGCCTTTTTTGGATTTTATTTAGAGACAGGGTCTTGCTGAGTTGCGTAGGGCCTTGCTAAGTTGCTGAGGCTGGCTTTGAACTTGTGATCCTCCTGCCTCAGCCTCCCAAACTGTTGGGATTACAGGCAGGTGCCACTGTGCCCGGCTTGGGATAACCACTTTATATTATCTAATTTAATCTTCACAACAACCCAATTTGAGAGGTAAATCTTTTTTTTTTTTTTTTTTTTTTTTTTTTTTTTGTAAATCATTATTATCCCCATTTTATAGAGAAAGAGACTCAGTGAGGTTAAGTAAGTGTCCAAAGTCACATCACAACCAGGGCTGTACCCTGGCAGGCTGATTCTGAAGGTCAAGTTCTCACCTACCCAACTGTGCTGTGCAGTTAGCAGCAGGGCCAGGCCAGGGCAGCCCTTTCCCAGACACCCTTTCAATGCAGTCTTTGTCCCTCTACAGAAAACATCATGACCCCGCTCCTAAGTGTCTCCTTTGGAAGAATTGGCCCTCGGTATGCCTATGTCACATAACCATTATCTGGCATATAAATAGGACTCTACGTTTTGTTTCAAAACACAGTTCATGCCATTGTCAATTCATGCTCATTCCTGAGATTGCAGGTTGCTATTTCTGAAGTTCTTCTGCATGGCATTTTGCCTGGGGGGCCTTGGCCTGTTTAATCTGGGTATCTCAATTGGCAGAACACTGAGCCGCCCTCTGGGTTTGATTGTATGTGTCTAATCTGCAACTCGGGCTGTTGCCAGAATCCTCTGCCCCTTCCCCCTCCACCCCTCCTGCCTTGCACAAAACAAAATGAGGACTGACTGATGGTTGGCCTGGGGGAAGGGAGTGCGGCAGGAAGAGGGGCCTGTGGGCACTGGCCTCTTCTGGGGATTTCACTGGCAGCACAAACCGATCCCATTTCTGAGTCACCCGTCTGCCCTCCGGGCCTACCCCGTGCCAGCACCCGAGGTGGGGTCCACCTGAGGGTTGGAATGGCCAGGCATCCCCTTCCCTTCTGCAGTTTACATTCTATAGGGTAAGACAGATGGAAAACTGGATTGCCAAAAGATGTGTGAAATGAATTAAAGGGCGTGTGAAGGGGGACAGCTGGGGGACCTTCTTTAAATGGTGAGTTCAGGTGAGGTTTCTCTGAGGAGGGATGCAGAGCTGGCTGGATGAAGGGGGACATGGTTCCAGGCAGTGAGGGTGGCCAATGCCAACATCCTAGGATAGGAAAAGGTCTGTGGCTTCGCTTGTTCTCAGGACTGAAAGCAGACCTGGTGGCAGGAGTTTGGACAAGACTGACAGATGATGTGGGGGGAAAGGAAGCAGGGACCAGACACCCTGAGGGATGAATACGGCGAACAGGGCCCTCCACAAGGAGCCAAGGGTCAGGGAGTGGGCCATGTCATGAGATCATCATAAGCTTGAGCCCAGCAGGAGCCACACTGGTGGCCTTGAGAGCCAATGCCGGGGTCACCTTTCCAAATCAGGGTGTGCATTTCCGAGAGGGCCTTGGGGCAATTACAGAATTGAAACAAAAACCTACAACCGTTCTCAAAGTATGGTCCCTGGACCAGCACCACCTGCAAATACGTTAGAACCACACCCCAGTCTGCTGACTCCCCAGAGCACAGAGCACAATGCTTTGCATAAGGTGGTTGCTCCATTACACCCCAAATTGCAAGCTGCCCACTTCTAGAATGTGCCTCTGTGTTACAGGAGCAGACTGTAGTCAGCTGGTCACGCCCACCCTGGCATGGAGCAAGGACAGGGCCTGACTCACGTGGGTTTAGCTGACTCCAAGGTGCAAAAGTAGAGACAGCAGTGACTTTGCGCTCTGCTCATCGAAACTTCACACTTGGCCTCCTTGTGCCCTGGGTAAGGTGTGAAAAGAATTTACATTTGCTGCAGCAGGTTAGAAGCCTTTAAATGCTTTTGCGTTTATGTAAGAAAGAAAAAGAGGAGGGAAATTAGCTAATCTTCAGCCTCAGCTAACTTAAGGCCAGCTGCAGAGGATGTTACCAAACTATCTGCAAAGAAAACCCACCTTGGGCTGAGAATAAGCCTGAGACTCCAACCCCCAGGGGTCCTTTTGAAAAGAAATTTCTCCTTGAGAACAGCGGCTCACAATAAATCCCCGCCTCCACAGCCCTGCAGAGCATCAGGCCTCGACACTTTAATTGCTCTGATAGAAACAAGTTAATGGGGTTTTATAAAAATAGAACCCCAATAGGCGTTGAGCTCCCTAATTTTTGCAACCAGAGACACTGCTAGAGTTCTGTTCCACAGGTGTCAGGGTGGTCTCCTTCCTGCAGAGGGACCCTGTTGAGAATCACATTAGGGAGACGAGCTCATGGAGTCAATATGGAGAGCCCCAACAAAAACCAGGAGAAAGCTATTCAGACCCAGGGAAAAGAGATCAAATCAATCCCCTAACCACCATGGGCAGTAAAAGCTCGGGGTAGGAGGACCTCTGGGTTCTGCTCCCTGCGCTGGTGTGACTCGTAGAGTCCATGAGCTGCTTCTCAAGCCACTTTGAATCTTCAAAACATAACTAGGTTTCAGGTTGGTAGTTTCAGAAACTATTCATTAGTGGTTTGGGGCAGGGTCATTTCATAATGACGGGCCCAGGTTCTGGGCTGAGGGCGCCCTGCTCAGATCCCAGCTTTGCCACTTTGGAGTTGCCTGACTTGGGGACCAGCAGCTCACCTCTGGGTCTCACTTTCCGCATCTGTAAAATGGGGATCATAGTCACACTCTGGAGAGTTCTGAGGAGCCCTGGTGGGTGCAGAACTGGGGTGAGGCTGTCTCTCTCCCGCTGGGGCTGGCCCACATGCTCCCTTGAGTGTGTGTTCCCTGCTAGACCCCTAAGGCGACCCTCTGGAGATGACCACCATTCTCCTTGAATGTGTATCTGCTTTCCTAAATCAACCTGTCCATGAGTTATGGTTTAGATATTAGGTGTGAGTCGAAGCTGGAAAGCTGAGAGGTGAGATGATAGGCTTACGAGAGTCTTGACCTAATTAGGGCACAGGATGCCCTGGTAGGGATTAACTGGGTGGTAACTGCAGGCTGGTAGGGTGTGGCTGGAGGAGGTGGGTCACTGGGGTGTGCCTTTGGGGAATGTACTTTGTCCTTTTAGAATGGAGTCTGCTTCCCGATGCTGTGTGGCTTCCTTCCTCCCCCATACCCTTCCGCCATGATGTTCTGCCTCACCACAGGCCCGAAGGAATGGGGTCAGCTATCCACGGACTGAGACCTCTGACATCGTGAGCCCCCAACAAAACTTTTTCTCCTCTAAAATTTCTCCTGTCAGATCTTTCGGTCACAGCGGTGGAAAACCTGACTAAAACACTGTGCCTCTGGGGCGGGGAGTGGGAGGAGAAAGCCTTGGGAAGAAAGGGTTTGGTCTTGGTGTCTAACCCCTCTGGGCTGAGAAGCCGCTGTGCCTCCCCTTTTCCATTCTGGGACACTCAGTTCCCTACTGGCTAAAAGCCCAGCAGCACTTGATCAGCTTCCCTCTTGACTTTGTCACTTACCTTCCGCCCTGCTCCGAGAATGTCACAGTTACTGCTCTTGTCTCTGACAGGAGTGTCTGCTGTAAGATTCCTTCACTGCTGACAAAACCCTTTGTCCCCTTGAGGTTGAGCCTGTTTCTATCCTGGCTGAACCCAAGACCTCCTGTCAGTTTGCAAGTGGAGCCCTTTAGCAGCCCAGTGGTGGGGGGAACGCATTTTGACACGGCGGGAGGTTTGGTTAGGTGTTTTTTGTGCTGAGGACCAAAATCAGGGCCTCATACTTGCTAAGCATGTGCTCTACCTCTGAACTACAGTCCAGCCCCAAAGGCAGCTTTTTTATTTTAAAACTCTTTTATATTTGTACTGTGTACTTTTAAAGATCACATAAATAATACACGCTTACACAGACTTATAAAAGATTCAAATAATCCGGAACCAAAGTCCCAGCTGGGAATGAAGGTAGCTCAGTGATAGAGTGCTTGCCTAGCGTGCATGAGGCTCTATCTAGGTCCCATCCCCAACCTTGCAAAAGATAAAAAGTAAAGTCCCCTCCATTGTCACCTACCAAACACAGCTCTTAGTGCCTGGTTGGAGGTAGCACTGTCAACAGCAGGTGGCTTCCTTCCAGTCCCCTACATGCAACCCCTCTATGTATGTTGGTTCTTATATATTCTGTTCTGGAACCTCCCCTTATACCTAATGGTGTCTTCACCCAGATCTAGCAGCCTGCTTTGGTTTCTAACAGCCGCAGGGTTTGTTATAGAATGGAGAGACCATAGTTTACTTAGCAGTGGGGACTGTCCCTGGGCTTGCCTTCAGACTCTTGTGCAAGGATTTCTGCAGAACAGACTCCTGGGACTAGAACTGATGGCCCAAAGTGTATATACATTTCAAATTTTGATGGCTACTACCAAATTATCCTCCCAAAGAATAAATTTTTTCTTTAAAAAAGTTTATTTCGGAGGAGCCTGAGGAAGAGGATGGCTGCTGTCATGGTGACTGAGCACAGCCTGGTGACAGGGTGACTCTAGTTTACCGTTACATTGAGACATTTATCCAAGGAAGGAGAAATAATTTCCTGCCGTGATTCCAGATTCCTGTTTCTGAAGTTATTTTGAAAGCCTGGGTGCAGATTTGTGTTGGTATTAGGAGATGGGCACATCCCTGCTAAATTCAAAATACTCCTGGTGCCAGGAAAGATCCAGCACATTCTCTGCACTGGAAACCTTTGCACCGAGGAGAGTTATGACTATCTCAAGACTCTGGCTGGAGCTGCTCATAGGGTGAAAGGAAACTTGGATGAGAACCTGAATTATCCAGAACAGAAAATCCTGACTGTGGGACAGTTCAAAATTGGTCTGATCCATGGACATCAAGTTATTCTGTGGGGAGATAAGTGGCCAGCTTAGCCCTGTTGCAGAGACAGTTTGATGTGGACATTCTTATCGCAGGACATGCACACAAATTTGAAGCATTTGAGCATGAAAATAAATTCTACACTAGCCCAGGTTCTGCCACTGGTGCATACAATGCCTTGGAAACACATATTATTCCTTCATTTGTGTTGATGGACACACAGGCTTCTACAGTGGTCACTTACTTCTGTCAGCTAATTGGAGATGATGTAAAAGTAGAACGAACCAAATACAAAAAATCTTAAAGCCAAGCCTATTCCTGATTTTGTGTTTTTTTTTTTTCCATTTCTCTGTTTGAATCAAATAATTAAATGTTTAAGAGCGACATAGTTGTATTACTTCTGTAATATTTTGCAGTAAGGTATGTCTTCTCTATTAATACATAAGTGCTCTAAGCTTCTCGTAAACTGTAAAAATATACTTGCAGTATATGATTTCTATGAAAAAAGTCCACAGCATGTAGATGGTCATGTGTTAAGAAAAAGTTATCCTTGAAAATACCTTTAAAGTTGGTATTTAGAATTTATTGCAAAGGTAGTGCATGAAGAGAAAGCATTTAGACTTTCTGTATACATTTTTCTCTTCTCCAGTAATAAATGTTTACCTTTCATTTATTAAAAAAATTATTTCAGAAGTAATTCATATTCTTGCAAACATGTAAAGAACACAAGGCCAGAAAAAAATTTAAGACACTCATAATTTCATCACCCAGAAATGACAACTGTTAAACTTATAGAGAGTTGGAGTCCTTTTAGAAAATGTGATCATAATGTAAACTCTAATAACCTGCTCTTTGCAGTTAAGAATAATCATGAAATTGTTTTCAAGTCATTAAAGATTCTTCTGTGGTAACTTCTATGTTGTCAACATGATTTGGGGACAAGAAGAGGAAAGTTTACGTGGAAGAAAGGAAGCCAAAAAATTGTTTTAAGATCATGCTAAAGGCAACATTGACAACCCAGGAATTTGTTCATTGGAAGAATTATCCTACGACCCTGGTTCCTGGATGTCTTTGAGAATCTGATAAAGCCGACATTCCCAGCAAGATGTACGAAAACACAATCTGTTTAGGATTTCAGTGGTCCACTGTCCATCAGAAGAAGCTCAGGGGCAAATTCCTTGTCTCCAACATCACTAAGTGGTTGCACTGAAGGCCGGTGGTGATGGGAATGTAGAGCGTTTAACCAAAGAGCAGTGAAGAGCCCAGGGTCTTGATTTGAATCCTGCCTCTAGTTCATTCTCTCCAGATCCTCTGCCTGTGTCTCACTGCAAAATCCAGACAATAATAAGCAAGTTTTGCGGTTCTAAGATTTAAACGAGTTCACATGCATTAAATGCTTGGAACAGGGCCTGGCACATGGTAAGTGGTAATTAAATGTCAGCTCTTATTATTTCTAGCGCTTCGCTTTTGTAACATTTCTAACAGTATCTTTGCACACATCTGTGATTACTTGTGAGGGAAAAATTCCTAGAGGTGGCACAGCAGGGTTGAATCTTTAACATATTTATAGGGTTTTACCTTGTTTTTTTTTTTTTTTTTGTTTTGTTTTGTTTTTGTTGTTGTTGTTGTTGGATGGTGGTGGGTGGGTTTTTTGGTTTGGTTTGGTTTGGTTTGGTTTGGTTTGGGGAGGAATTTTTTTTCTTTTTTCCAGGGCGGAAGACTGATTTTGGGATACAGCATGCCAGACTCCTCTCTGAAGTTTCAGATTCAAAAATTATCCTAGGACTGGGTTTAAAATTGTAAACAAAAGGGACAAAAATTCTTTGTAAGTTTTTGTAAGAAAGTAGTAGACAGTAAACAAAGGACTTAAGTGATATTTGATGAGGTGAGGCATGCTCTGGAGAAAGCTAAAGCAGAGGCGGGGAGGGCTGGGTCCAAGGATTCTAAAGAGGAGGACCCCCTGAAAAGATGGCATTGAAGCAAAGGCCTCAAGGAGGGAGGAACATGTGGACTCCCAGGTGAGGAGTGTTCCGGGTGCATGGAATATCATATGCAAAGGGCCTGGGGCAGGAACTTACCCAGGTATGGGGGGATGGGAAGAGAGGATCACAGAGCCATAAGAGTGTGGAAAAATGTCCCAGAGGGCCTAGCAGGCTGAATCAAATTATGTTTTGGGAACAGTGTTAATTTTCTAACTTCAGGTCTAAGAAAGATGAGTAGATACTCAAGGAGACAATTAAAAGAAACTGAAATTATGTTTTCCTTGCTCAATCTACATTTAAGACCACTAAAAGGAAGGGACAACTGTCTCCCCAGAAAATCAATCAGAGAGGCTCCCTGTTTCTTAGTAAAAGAGGAATATTTCAAATACTTAAGTCTGGTCCTCCCCCGCTTCCCCTGTCCCTGAAACAGTAAGGACAAGAGTGAAATGAGAAGACACAAGCTTGTTGTGTTGGTGACCGGGCCACATTCCCAGAGAGTTGTTTGTCAGGTGGGCAGTTTCAACACCGTGACTTTCAGGGGAATTGAGTTCTGAGATGACAGTGTCCGGCCTCACTCCTGCTGCTCAGGCCTCACAGCCACGAAGCCTCCTCCCAGAGACACATTCAGGGGCAGAAGGGCCAGCTCAGAGGTCACACACAGTTCAGGGCACAGAGGTGGCAAACCACAGGTTCATCTTGGGGACCACAATGCTAAAATAAGTGGCCTGGAATTTCCATCTGTTGCCCCAAACCGCAGAACCTGACCCTCAAATAAAGCAGGACCTCCCAGGGCGGGAAAGAGCGAGGTCGCAGCTGAACTGGTGCCGAGTGAGGGGAGGGGAGTCATGTGGAACGAGGCTGGTGGCTGCGACTGTCCCAGGCCAGCGCTGGCCCAGTGACAATGACGCACTGCCCCTGCGTTGCTCTGCGCTCCCATTTGCTGCCCCACTTGTCAGCAATATGTCACGGATCACCTACTGTGTACAGGCGTGGGGCCCGGCACAAGGAGAGGATGGTGGAGAGATGCTGAGAGGAGCCGCCAGCCCTGCGGGGAGGAGGTCTTGGCTGGGCGCCCCACCAGGCTTCCGTTCTCCCAGTGAATGCTGCTCTCCCCGTTCCCTTCCTCCTTCCTTCCCTTCTCCCTTTTTTGCAGGTGGCACCAATTCTAGCTGTACCTAATTCCCCCCGCGAGTACTGGAGATTGAACCCAGCCCTTTTTAAATTTTATTTTAAGACGGTGCCTTGCTTAATTGCTCAAGCTGACCTCAAATTTCAGATCCTCCTGACTCAGCCTCCAGCGTCACTGGAATTATAAAGGTGTGACATCATGCCTGGCTCCTTTTCAATTTTTAGCAGAAATAACAAATACTTGTTGAAGAAAACAAAGCTCTATGAAAACATTCAAATAAAAAGGGCAAATCCTCACCATTTTTATTTGTTGCTCCTGAGATACCTGCTGTTAGCAATTTAGAGTTTACATTTTTTTCTAGGCACACACTTATTACTGTAGATAGGTTTTTTGTTTTGTTTTGTTTTGTTTTGTTTTTTGTTTTTGGTTTGAGGTTTGTTTTGTTGTTGTTTTACAAAAAAAAAAGGGGGGGGATATGAATTCCTATTTAGTTTACTGCTGCATTCCCAGCTCCTGGCATATGTAGTCATGGAAAACATTTGTCAAGCAAATGAATAATAAATTTCTGAAATTTATCTCTCTCACTCAAAAATATGTCATGAAAAAAAAAAAAAACTATGATATGGCCATCCATCCATATCATCTACCTCATGGTATTTATGGTTGTATAGTATTCCCTGGAATGACCAACCATTGTTCAGCCAGAACCCTGTGGTCAGACATGTTTTCAGTATCTGAAGTCATTACACCTACGTCCTTGCACACGTGTATTTCTGTAGGCAAACGTGATAGATTAGTGGCCTCCCACAGATGCCCACACTGCATTTATTAGCTTATCTGACAAAAGGGACTTGCAGGTGATTGGATTAAGTCTCTGGAGATGGGAGATTATCCTGGATTGTGGGGTGGGCCTTCCATAATCCTAAGGGTCCTGCTAAGAGGGAGGTAAGAGCGTGAGGGGCAGGCAGACAAGGTGATGAGGAAGCGGAGGGAAGACGCGCCTGTCTTCTTGCTATGGCAGAGGCCAAGGTGGGAGCTGCGCTGCTGCAAAGGGCCACACGGAGGAATGCAGATGCCCTGGAGAAGCTGGAAAAGGCGAGGAAATGGGTCCTGCCCTCTGGCCTCCGGGGGCGATGCAGCCTGCTGACCCATTTTGGATTTCTGACCTGTAAGATAATAAACTGGACGAAGCCACCCAGTTTGTGGTTATTTGTTTTAACAGCAGTAGGAAATTAATACAGAGACCCAGAGACGGGGCTGCCGCTTTTCTTAGTTATTCAGGCTGCTGTAACAAAACACGATAGACTGGGCAGCTTGTAAACAACAGAAAGGTATTTCCTGCAGTCCTGGAGACTGGGAGGTCCCGTGGGGTCCCACGCCTGTGATCCCAGCTTCTCCAGAAGCTGAGGCAAGAGGGTCGCCCGACCTCAAGGCCACCCTGGGCGACTTAATGTGACCTGGTCTCAAAATAAAAAATAAAATGAGCGGGGGACGTGACTCAGAGCTAAAAGGCCCCAGGTGCAATCTCCAGTATAGAGAAAGAAAAAAAAAAAAAAAGCCAGCAGGTTTGTTGTCTGGCAAGAGCCCGTTTTCTGGTCACAGGTGGCGCCAACTCGCTGTCTCCCCTTGTGGTGGAAGGTGAGCCAGCTCTCTGCAGTCCCTTAAAAGGGCACTGATCCCAATTATTAGGGATCTGCTCTCAAGAGCTAACCACTTCCCTGAAAGTTCCACCTCCTCATGCCACCACCTTGGGGAGTAGATTTCAATATCCGAATGTGACCAGGAGATACTCAGCACTGATTCAGGGGGAGATTCATCTTCTCGATTCATTATCTCTAGTATACACATCATTTATCATTTTCTCCTGAACTTGGTTTTTTTTTTTTTTTTTTTCTTCTTTTTTCTTGTACTGGAATTGAACCTGGTGGGGGTAGGGGGTTACCACTGAGCCTTTTATTTTTTATTTTGAGACACAGTCTCACTAAATTGCTGAGGCTGGCCTTCAACTTTCCACCCTCCTCTCTCAGCCTCCTGAACCACAGGATTACAGGCCTGGGCCACCAGGTCCAGCCCTCCGGAAGTTTTCTAAAAACTTCTTAAAATGTCAATCCCAGAAAGACCTGTCTCTCCAGCCCCTGCTGACCCATGCACAGCAAGCACACTAGTAGGTTTGATCCATGTTATTTGGGAGCCTCACATTAATCTCTGCTCATTCGGCCAGACATGAACCACACATCTACCCCTTCTCTGGTCACATCTCAGCTGTCCTGTACGTCCCTCCTTCCTAAGCTTCATATTGTCTCAGTGAATAAGAGATTACAACTCCTGACTTCAGGCTACTTGGCTAGTTCTTTCTTATCATTTCCGTTCCAAGTACTTTTGGAGAATGGAAAGCAGGTGGACCTGGCCTCTTAAGTCTCCTAGAGGGACAGAAAGGCAACAGAGGCAACATCGTAAATAACACAGAGGGTACAAACTTCCATACCAAACAGAAGTGGCTCAGCTTCAGGGCTTTTAATACCTGAGAGGCAACTTACATGGGAAACTTCACAGGAGCGTCCAGCGCAGAGCAAGGACTGGATTTATGTTGGGAATTTTATTTTTGTCATAGTGACAGGGCAGTCAAGCCATTGAAATGTCATCCTGGATGCTGCAGGTTTCTTTCAAAGCAGGCAGAGAAGAGGGGCCCTAGGAGCCCGCAGGCCCCAGGCCCTTGGGATAGACGCCTCCTGTCCGTTCCCTGGGCCCTTCCCTCACAAGCAGAGCAAGCTCTCAAGGGTGGACAATTCCTTGGCTCTCTGTTGTCTAGGGCGGAATGTTCTACAAATTTGAAGGGAGTTAGAGTTTGGAAAGTGTGGATTCCATCCCAGCTCCTCCTTTTGCGGACCAGGAACCAAGACTGGATTGCGTAGATTTCAGACTCCTCTAGGTTTTGGTCTGTGGAGTTTCTCTGTGAAAAGACTCCGTGGGCGTTTTTCCCTCTGGCCAATGGAAGGTGTGCGGGGCTAGGCAGGAGAAACACTGCCAGACAGGCTCCCACACACTCCTGCCAGAGGCAGTGGGCCGGTGTCCTGCGGCTGTGGAAAGGAAGTACCACAAACTAGGTAGCTGAAAAGAACGGGAGGGTCAGAGCTGGGGGGTAGCTTAATGGCAGAGCGCTTGCCTAGCATGTGTGAGGCACTGGGTTCGAGCCTCAGCACCAAATAAATAAAATAAAGGTATTGTGTCCATCTACACCTAAAATAAAATCTTTAAAAAGAACAGAAATGTATTCTCCCACAGCCCTGGAAACTGGAGTCTGAAATCGCGGTGTTGGCAGGACGGCACTCCCTGCGAGGGTGCCAGGGAACATCCTTCCCCTCCCTCCAGCTCCCGGGAGCTCGTGCCAGTCCCAGGCAGCCTCGGATCACAGATGCAGCCCTCCAATCTCTGCCTCAGGTCCACCTGGCTTTCTTCTCCCTATTTGTCACTGTGCCATCTTCCCTCTCTGTGGGTCTATTTCAGCGTCCAAATTCCCTCCCTCATAGGGCAATGAGCTGCATTTAATGAGGGCCCACCCCTCACGATCTTGTCTTAACTTGAGAACATCTGCAGAGACCCTATTCCAAACAAAGGCACATTCACAGGGACCAGGGGTTAAGACTTCAACACATATTTTAAGGACACAATTCACCCTAGAAAAGGCACGGTTCACCAGGAGACAGGCCCTGGGGACCCTGGTTCCCTTAGCCGGCTCTTGATGGAGACTCAAGAGCACCTGGACAGGCAGCCCTCACTCATGGTATCCCTGGACCACAAGTCGGAATGCACTTGAAGGAGGCCAGCCACTAGCCAGAGCTGGCAGGAGTGTTGCTGGGTCCAGCCTCTGCTCTGCTGTCCCCAGCCCCCTACCCTGCAGCATGGCAGCCCTGGAGTAGATCCATCAGGTTCCAGGTAGCAGCGGAACATATTGTGATGGGCTGACAGACTTGGCTCCATGGAAATGTTACAGCCCAGGCTATATGGGCAAAGACTAAACAGACTCCATTTGCTCTGAGACCCCATGTTATGTAGGAAAGGAGCTTCTCCCATGGGAACACCTGCCTCTGTCCCCATCATCAGTTACTTAGCATGACATGTTTAGCAATACAAAATGACAATTCTTACATGTTGTAAAACTGTTCTCTTTTGATTCCTATTTCTCCTAAGCAATGCACCAGGTGAATGGTGATATCAACAAAGATTGTGTGGATATTAGTATTTAGTTTGTACTAGGTAAGGGTCATTTTGACCCACTTCTCCCTCTGTTGATGATCTCATGATGTTAGTTTATAATTTTGAATCATAGCAACAGACACTTATGATTGATGTGATTTTTGGTATAAGAACCCCTGCAACCCTATGGTCGGGTCTGTTCTGCCAATAGCCATTTTTGGGGCATTGTGTGAGACAGTCAGCCGGCTGGCTTAATAAAGACTCTCAAATTTGGACTTCTCAGTGGTGATCAGTCTGTTCTTAAGTTGCGCCCCAAAAGTATCACTTATTCAAGCTTCCTGCAGGGTCTCTCTCATCCCCAGCCCTACAGCCTCACCTTGCAGCTCTCTGTCTCGGAGAACAAGGATGAGCCATTTCTAACGCTCAGTTCCTAGACAGCCCGTGCTGGGTTGCTTTCTGGTTTCTAGATGTTGCCATTGGCCTGCTTGTTCTGAATCTTTCTAAGGCTTCTTGGTTCAGTAAAGGACTGCAGACACTTCCAAATTCATCACCTGGAATATACCAAGAACCATCTGCGTGCTGTTTTCCTGGGGCTATTCAGGCTAGGACGCTCCAAGAAGGATTACTTCCTGCCAACCTCTCTCATCCCTGACTGGAAGCATTTTCCAAGCCCATTGTTAACGTAGATAGAAAGACTGCAGCAGAACCTTTACACTAGGTGATTCTAGAAATGGCACCTGAGAATTCTATCGACTGGCCGGCACCAGGTGCTTTGCCTGCCTGAAAAACCACAGCCATTAACGTGTGAATGTTCCTAGCTGTCCGAGCCTGCTAAAGAGGGTTCTGCTGTTTCTTTCCATACCTTCCCTGGAAGGCACTGCCTTTGACAGACAAATTCTAAGATAGTAAAGGGAAGACTGTGAGCAGTGCCTTCCGGAATTGGGCTCCCGACTCGGGTGCAGGAACCTGGCAAGGGCGGGACAGGTCTGCGTGGACTTGCTGTCATCTCACGGGAGCTGGAGGGTGTTGCAGAGGGTCGTGACGAGTGAATGTGGCTGAGGTGTATGTTCCCAGACCCCCTTCACGCTCCTTAGAGACTTGAGCCCTGGCTGGCATTCCACTGGGGAGTGCCCTTCGGGAGAGAACCAGCAAGAGCTGGTTCCCTGGCGAGAGACTGTGAGCACGGCTTGGAGGTGCCAACTGGGAAGGAAAGTCATCCTGACATGATCCTGGTCTGCGGGACTTTTCTCCATTGGCATAAGAACAGAGGACACAGCCAGGCAGGTGGCACATGCCTGTAATCCCAGTAACTTGAGAAACTGAGGCAGGAGGATCACAAGTTCAAGTCCAGCCTCAGTTATTTAGCGAGACCCTCAGCAACTTGATGAGACCCTGTCTCAAAATAAAAATTAAAAAGACCCAGGACTACAGTTTCCCTGGGTTAAATCCCCAGGAAAACACACACACACACACACACACACACACACACACACACACACACACACAAAGAAAAAAAGAAAAGAAAGCAAAGAACAGAGGACCCCAACCTCCCCAGCAGGAGTGCTTGTCCTTCTTGGGGCTTCTTCCCCTTTCTGTACTCTGTGTCCTCTGGTCTGCAGCCTGCCGGCACAGGACAAGCCAGCAAGTCCCTTATTCTCCGGCTCATTTTCTCATCCGTCAATAGCATCATGACAGTCCCTACCTCCTACGGTTGTGAGGGTCTTCAGGAGATGACAGAGGTGGGGGTTCAGCATAGCACCTGGGACTAGTTAAATCCCTGGTCAAGGGTGGTTGTTATTTCAGGATTCTTGTTGTAGAATCATTACATTCTGCTAGCATATAAATCTCTTCAGGGCAAGGCAGACACCAAACTCTTCCATTCATTTCCCTCTAGAATGTTAAGAGGTGGTGTTCTGACTTGGCCATTTACTTATTCAGTCATCCAGTGACTAGGGACTCTGTTCCAAAATGAGGTCTGTGTTGGGTGCTGGAGATGTGGTGCCCCACGTGGCCAACAAGGCCTCTGCCCCCACGGAGCTCCCAGGCTGCGGAGGGATGGCACTCCAAAGGTAGCCACACAGGTCCCAGGCTGCCAGCTCACTGCATGCAGAAATGGAGGACACAGCAAACCGGTGGCCCGCCGTCCCAAGGCTGTGACCTCGCATCCTGCTGCTCCTTCCAGGTGTCCTTCTGGGACCACACTTCCTGCTTCCTTCAGGTTGAGGTCCTGGGTTTCCTTCTTTCCTTCACTAGAGGCTGGCTGGTCCCTCGAGTCCAGCCTGGATGGCCCGGAACACTCTGTCGAGCCCCCTGCCTTACTGCAGGCTTGTGGACTACAGTAAGATCCAATGGCGATGAGCAGAGGTAACATGGTGAATCCCCTGTAAGGACTCCAGGGTGACACGTGAGGACCTTCTCCTGGAGTAAAGATGCCCACACGTCTGATGTCACTGTGGGTTGTTGCCTACGGTGGTAACGGAAGGAAATCTGCCACAGTTTGGGTTTTGAAGGTCCCTCAAAGACCCATGCATTAAGGCTGCGGTCCCCAGGGGGGTGCTTTCGGGAGATGGTGAGACCTTAAGAGACGGGATTGGTGGGAGGTCTTTAGGTCCCTGGGGCATATTCTCCTTTGCTTCCTGGCCACGAGGGGAGCAGTTTTGCTCTGCCACAAACCCTGCCATCATGCGCTTCCTTGCCACAGGCCCAGAAGCAACGAGGCCAGCCCACCATGGATTGAAACCTCCAAAACCGTGAGCCAAAATGAATTTCTCTCTCTCCACTCTTTTGTTTATTTATTTGTTTATTGTTGTTTTGGGAATTATACCCAAGGGCACTTTACCACTGAGCTACATCCTTAGCCCTTCCTATTTTTTATTTTGAGACAGGGTCTTGCCAAGTTGCCGAGAGCCCACTAAGTTACTAAAGCTGACCTCAAACTCGCCACCCTCCTGCACCAGTCTCCAGTTGCTGGGGTTACAGGCATTAAACGTCACACCCAGCTATAAATCTTTTCTCTTTACAAATTAATTATCTCAGGTATTTAGTTATAGCAACAGAAAGTTGAATAACACGAATGTATTAGTTGCAGTTAGAGGTTACTGAAAAGAAATCTCTTCTGCTCAGAGTTTTAAATTGTAGTTTTATTCTTATTCAGCTATGGTGAGGTCAGCAGATCAGGAGACCACTGCCTTGGGAAAGAGAGTTGATTGCTCACAGACTCACGAGGAGGAGGAGGAACACCATGCTACCCCAGGCAGGGCCACAGGGGAAGCACCAGGGTGGGTCAGGAGGAAAAGAGCAGAAGGAAAACTGGGCAAAAGCTTCTACTGTGGTCTCAGTGAGAACGGGTAAAACAGGGGGAGGCCTAGGACCGACCACTCTGAATAATCTCTGTGGGTGGAGGGTGTGGAGGCTGTCTCTGTTGTCTGGTACTGGCTCTGGGGGACTAGGACAGGGGAATAGTGGCCCAGAACGTAGGAGGCTGACGCAGGCGGCACTTGTGTGTTGTGGGCTCTGGACTGCCTGGGTGAGTTGTTTACTCTCTCTAGGAACTGGCCAGCCAGGGAGAGTCCTCTCCCCAGGGTCAGCAAGGCCTCAGCTGTCAAGAAACCAGAAAACCATGGTGAACCTATCCATCCACCATAAATTTTTAGACCTCTGAATTTTAACCATAGCACCCAGATTAAGATCCCTGTCTAAGAAAACCTCCAGCTCCAGCCAGTGGCTATCCTGTGTTGCCCGATCTTCTAAACTTTCAGGAGAATCCAGAGAGACGGTGTGTGTGTGTGTGTGTGTGTGTGTGTGTGTGTGTGTGTGTGCGCGTGCACACGTGTGCATATGGGCACACACAATTCTTTTTTAGAAATATTAGGGCTGGGGAGATAGCTCTGTTGGTAGAGTGCTTGCCTGTCAAGCACAAAGCCCTGGGTTCGATCCCCAGCACCACAAAAAAAAAAAAAAAAATCAATATTGTATAAATAAATACACATATCTCTGGGCTGTAACAGGTCTGAGGTCACCAGCCAGCAGCCTCTGCCTTTGTTCCTGTCCCAGACTGTCCTGCTCCCCCAGGGTCCTTCTCATCCACAGAGCGTCTCTTATCTTGCTGTAGGAGACAGTGACTCCTCTGATTCTGGGCGTTGTTTCTTTTGCCTGTGAAATTAAACCTCAGATATTCTCCAGGCCTGGTTTCCCCATGATTGTGTTCTATCAATTTATTTTTTGCAGTACGGGGGATGGAACCCAGGGCTGCGCATGCCAGCAAGTGCTCTACCACTGAGCTGCGCCCCCAGCGCCCATGACTGTGTTCCAGGGCCTTGTGCTTACAAGGCAAGCACTCTACCAACTGAGCTCTCTCCCCAGCCCATCAATGTGACTTTTTCAAAGATATTTTTCCCTCAAAGCTTTGCGAGCTTTGAGGTTCAGTCCCCGACTTTGCCGCCTTTTGGCCTTTGAACTTTGCAGTAGTCCCTGACGTCTCCAACCTTCACTTTCTTACTTGCACAACAGGTTAATGACAATTCCTACACCGGGGCTGTTCTCCCCACCCAGGGAGAGGCTGCAAGGGTGGAACTGGCAGAGCTGCTGAGCGCTGTAGGCCAGAGCCAGGAGGCCCGTCTCATGAGGCCTCCCAGCGCCCCTCCCTCCAAAGTCACCACTGTCGCCAATCCCACCTGACTGATGGGAAACCCAAGCGTGAGGATGGAGTCACTTGCCCTTGGTGCCAGGCAGAAAGTCTGATCCCCAAACCTCCTGAGCTGCCTCATTTCAAAGCTCTCACTTTTCAGATGGAGAGATGAAAAACCAGAGAAGGACCGAGACCTGCTCAAGGTCAAATACAGAATAAGACCAAAGCTAGTTTCCTCCCAGCCCTGGAAGCCAGAGCTGGGTTTTATGGCTGCGGTGAGTGGGGCCTTTCTCTGTCCCTACACAGCGGACTCCCTCCTGGAGAGTGAAAACTCAGCGGGAGCCCCTATCTCCCCTGGCTGAGGACATCCTCGGACAGTCACCTGTGCAGCTCTGAGCTCAGTGGTGGGTGGAAAGGATGAGTCCCCTCTAAGGACCCTGACCTGGAACCCCTTGTGTCCTAGAGCAAAGCAAGAGAGACACAGGAAGTTGAATAGGCGGACTCAAGGCTTAATCATGAAACAAAAATCCTTCTTCAGCCCCAGGTTTGCTTGAGAGGGGAATCTTAATTTTTTTGAAGCAAGCAGCGATTGCCAGGATGGTAAATGGTGAGGAAGGAGGCACCAGGTGGTAGCCACTGCTCTTCAGGAAGGCACCCAGGGCGGGGGGACAGTGCTGGGCATCCTCCCACCCAGGGCTTCCATAGTGTGCTGCGGAGCCTCACTTCCCCTCCCTGGTTTAGTTCTCCCTTCCCGGTCCTGGATCAGCAGGCAGGCCAGGACTAGTGCTAGGCCTGAGGAACAAAGAGACAAACAATTCAATACAACATGAGCAAGAGATCTGAACAGAAGAGTCATAAGACAACAGCGACAAATGGCCAAGTTATTATTCATCAGAGAAATAGACATTTAAACTATAATGGAAAGCTGCTATGTCTTCACCAAAGGCTAAAATTAAAAAGGCTGACAAGACTAAATGTTGGCAAGGTACGGGTCTTCTCCTAACTCATTTATGGGAATGTAAAATGGTTATGGTACCTTTGTGGGAGAAATCAAAGCAGGACACAGTGGATTGAGGCACCCCAAAAATATTAGGTGGAGAGTACATGATACACCAGGTTTCAGTCATGTCTACTTAGAGAAGTTTTGACCCTATGCAGAAGTATATCCTTTCACCAGCATCCTTTGAAACCCCACCAGGCCCAAACTCACTAAGTCCTATAGTTTAATGGTGCGCCTATGGTTTTTATTAAAGCAGAACATTACCATCCTATAGATAGGTACCAGGGTCTTCTAGTCCCTAACTCCCTTCCTTTCCCAAAATTGTTTTATTCTTGTCCTTTCCTCTTCTTATAACTGCTTTCTGGGGCTGGGGATATAGCTCAGTTGGTAGAGTACCTGCCTCGCAAGCACAAGGCCCTGGGTTCAATCCCCAGCACTGCAAAAGTTGCTACTCTGCCTGCATCCTTTTAAATTCCTGACAAATAACTGACTTAATCCCACTCCCCAGTTGTGGTTTTTGCCTTTACAACTTGTTTGAAACCTATATACTGTAAGACTGTTTGAATCTTTTTTCCCTAGTTGCAACTCTGATCAGTCTAAATAAACTTTCTTAATCATTTGGTGCCACAGGGGATTCAAGATGGCAGACTAGAGGGTGGCTGCGTTTCATGTTGCTCCAGGACTCAGGACTCAAGAAGAGGAGATATAGAGAGACTTGGGACCAACTCAAAGCAGCCGGGTGAGTCTCTCCCGTTGGGGAGGCATCGCGAATGGGGCGGTAGTCCCCGAATGCAGGGAACTTTGTGAAGTAGATTTGCCCAACGAAGACACCCCTCCCCCTGCTGGAGCAGTGAACGTGGACAACTGAGAGCATCGGAGAGGAGGCCGCTCGGCACACTGCTTGGACTTGGAGCAACCCACCCGGGCTCTGGAAGGCTGCCCAAAGGAGGGGGTGCACGGTGAGCATTTGGACTGAAAGTGACCACTCCTGAACACAGGGGGCTGCCCAGAGGAGAAGGAGAAGCACGGGCTCGGCACGTCGCTTGGACTTGGAGCAGCTGCACCAAGGCTCCGGGCAGCTATCTGGAGGAGCAGCGTGGTGAATAGTTTGGACTCAGAGCAAATGTTCCTGAACACAGGGGGGTGCCTGGAGGAGGAGGAGGAGCGCGGCGGGGTGCCTGGGCTTGGAGTGACTGCACCAGGGCTACGGGTGGCAGTCGGGACGAGTAGGTGCACAGTGAGTTGCTGGGACTCGTGGAGAATGCACCAGAACTCTGGGTGACTGCCTGGAAGAGAAGGAGGTGCGCGGTGGGTCACTTGGACTTAGAGCGACTGCACGGAACACCAGGCGGCTGCCGGAGGAAGAGGCGTGTGGCGGGTCACTGGGACTTGGAGCGACTGTAAGGGGCTCCAGGTGGCTGCTCAGAGGAGGGGCCGCATAGCTAGGCGATTAGGTGCAGAGCAGGGTCCCAGGACCTAGGTGGCTTCTTGGTGGAAGAGCCGTACAGACAAACTAAGGGGCGGAGCGAAGGCTTCAGGACTGCAGGCAGCTTCTCTGAGGAGAGGCAGCCTAAGGAGATTCATCTGCGAAGGGCGAGGCTTCCAGGCCCAGGAGGTAAGACCGGGTCCCTGGGAACATTGCAGAAGAAGGCTGCCCAGCCCAGGCAGTAGTTGTGAATTGAATGGAACCTCTAGGAGGGGAACTGACCAGCAAGACCTCCCCACCGGGTGGGTCTTCCCTGCTGGGTGAGGTTCTCCCACAAGGACTGTAAAACCAGAGACACAGGCCCAAACTGGCCTTGCATCAGCCCACATCCTACTTCCCCTTTGGATGACCATTCGTCAGCAAGTGAAGGTACCTCTGCCCACTAGCAGGGAATATACGCCACCGGAAGGCCACCACCCATAGAGAGGCAGCTTCCTTGTGGAGCACCACATTATCAACTTCCTCCAAGACTTCAGCCTACTGAAGGCTAAGAGGGGATATACTAGAAATCTTCAGGGACATTATAAGTCAATAGAGGAAATCTGCAATATCTCAGCGGTCCACTGATACCTGAACAATATGAGAAAACAAGGAAAGAAAATGCTGCAAACAAATCTAGATGTTACATCAATGAAACCCAACAACAGCATGGCAGAAGAAATGACAGAAAGGGAGTTCAGAATGTACATAATTAAAATGATCAGGGAAGCAAATGACGAGATGCAAGAGCAAATGCAGGCACTGAATGATCGCACCAATCGACAGTTAAAAGAGCAAAACAGGACGCAAAAGATCATTTCAATAAAGAGTTAGAGATATTGAAAAAAAACCAAACAGAAATCCTTGAAATGAAGGAAACAATAAACCAAATTAAGAACTCCATAGAAAGCATATCCAATAGGATAGAACACCTAGAAGACAGAACCTCAGACATTGAAGACAAAATATTTAACCTTGAAAACAAAGTGGACCAAACAGAGAAGATGGTCAGAAATCATGAACAGAATCTCCAAGAACTATGGGATATCATGAAAAGGCCAAATTTAAGAATTATTGGGATTGAGGAAGGCTTAGAGAAACAGACCAAAGGAATGAACAATCTATTCAATGAAATACTATCAGAAAATTTCCCAAATCTGAAGAATGAAATGGAAGATCAAGTACAAGAGGCTTATAGGACTCCAAATATAAAAAATTACAACAGACTGACACCAAGGCACATTATAATGAAAATAACTAACATACAAAATAAAGACAGAATTTTAAAGGCTGCAAGAGAAAAGAATCAAATTACATTCAGGGGGAAACCAATACAGATATCAACAGATTTTTCAGTCCAGACCCTAAAAGCTAGAAGGGCCTGGAACAACATTTTTCAAGCCCTGAAAGAAAATGGATGCCAACCAAGAATCTTATACCCAGCAAAACTTACCTTCAAATTTGATGATGAAATAAAATCCTTCCATGATAAACAAAGCTAAAAGAATTTACAAAAAGAAAGCCAGCATTACAGAACATTCTCAGCAAAATATTCCATGAGGAAGAGATGAAAAACAAAGAAGCAAATAAGCAAAGGGAGGAACTATCCTAAAGGAATTGTCAAATAAAGGAGGAACCAAGTCGTGTCAAAATAAATAAATAAATAAATAAATAAAATGAGCCAAATGACTGGGAATACAAATCATATCTCAATACTAACCCTGAATATTAATGGCCTGAACTCATCAATCAAAAGACATAGACTGGCAGATTGGATCAAAAAGAAAGATCCAACAATATGTTGCCTGCAAGAGACTCACCTCATAGAAAAAGATACCCATAGACTAAAGGTGAAAGGATGGGGAAAAACATACCATGCACATGGACTCAGCAAAAAAGCTGGGGTATCCTTCCTCATTTCAGATAATGTGGAATTCAAGTCAAAGTTAGTCAGAAGGGACAAAGAAGGACATTACATATTGCTTAAGGGAACCATAAATCAGCAAGACATAACAATCATAAACATCTATGCCCCAAACAGTGGCTCATCCATGTATGTCAAACAAATCCTTCTCAATTTCAGAAACCAAATAGATCACAACACAATAATACTAGGTGATTTTAACACACCTCTCTCACCACTGGACAGATCTTCCAAACAAAAATTGAACAAAGAAACCATAGACCTCAATAACACAATCAATAATTTAGACTTAACGGACATTTATAGAATATACCATCCAACCAAGAGCAAATACACTTTCTTCTCAGCAGCACATGGATCCTTCTCTAAAATAGACCATATGTTATGCCACAAAGGTAATGTTAGCAAATACAAGAAGATAGAGACACTACCTTGTATTCCATCAGATCATAATGGATTGAAATTAGAAATAAATGAAAGAGTAAAAAACAGAAGCTACTCCAACACCTGGAGATTAAACAATATGCTATTACATGATGAATGGATAACAGAAGATATTAGGAAGAAAATTTAAAAATTCCTAGAAGTAAATGAGAACAAAGAAACATCATATCAAAATCTTTGGGACACTATGAAAGCAGTACTTAGAGGGAAATTTATTTCATGGAGCGCATTCAATAAAAGAAGTAAAAATCAACAAATAAACGACCTAACACTACAGCTCAAAGCCCTAGAAAAAGAAGAACAGACCAGCACCAAAAGTAGTAGAAGACAGGAAATAGTTAAACTCAGAGCTGAAATCAATGAAATTGAAACAAAAGAAACAATACAAAAAATTGACAAAATAAATAGTTGGTTCTTTGAAAAAATAAACAAAATTGATAAACCCTTAGCCACTCTAACCAAGAGAAGATGAGAGAAAACCCAAATCACTAAAATTCAGAATGAACAAGGAAATATCACAACAGACAGGATTGAAATACAAAACATAATTAGAAGCTATTTTGAAAATCTATACTCCAACAAAATAGAAAATTTCAAAGACATCAACAGATTTCTAGAGACATATTGAATTGCCTAAACTGAACGAGGAGGACATACACAATTTAAATAGACCAATTTCAAGTAATGAAGTAGAAGATGTCATCAAAAGCCTACCAACAAAGAAAAGTCCAGGACCAGATGGGTTCTCAGGAAAGTTCTACAAAACCTTTAAAGAAGAGCTCATTCCAATACTTCTCAAAGTATTCCATGAAATAGAAGAGGAGGGAACCCTCCCAAACTCATTCTATGAAGCCAATATTACCCTGATACCCAAACCAGACAGAGACACATCGAGGAAAGAAAATTTCAGACCAATATCATTAATGAACATTGACGCAAAAACTCTCAACAAAATTTTAGAAAATTGCATACAAAAATATATTTAAAAGATAGTGCACCACGATGAAGTGGGTTTCATCCCAGGGATGCAAGGTTGGTTCAAAATCTGGAAATCAATAAACGTAATTCACCATATCAATAGACTTAAAGTCAAGAATCACATGATTATTTCAATAGATGCAGAAAAAGCATTTGATAAAATACAGCACCCCTTCATGCTCAAAACACTAGAAAAAATAGGGTTGGTGGGAACATTCCTTAACATTATAAAGGCCATTTATGCTAAGCCCATGGCTAATATCATTCTAAATGGTGAAAAACTGAAAGCATTCCCCCTAAAAACTGGAACAAGGCAGGGATGCCCTCTTTCACCACTTCTATTCAACATCATACTTGAAACGCTAGCCAGAGCAATTAGACAAACCAAAGAAATTAAAGGAATATGAACAGGAAAAGAAGAACTCAAACTATCCCTATTAGCTGATGATATGATTATATACTTAGAGGAATCAGGAAATTCCACCAGAAAACTTTTAGAACTCATAAGTGAATTCGGTGAAGTAGCAGGTTACAAGATCAATGCTCATAAATCCAATGCATTTTTATACATAAGTGATGAATCCTCGGAAAGAGAAATTATGAAAACTACCTCATTCACGATAGCCTCGAAAAAAATAAAATACTTGGGAATCAATCTCACAAAAGAGGTGAAAGACCTCTACAATGAGAACTACAGAACACTAAAGAAAGAAATTAAAGAAAACCTTAGAAGATGGAAAGATCTCCCATGTTCTTGGATAGGCAGAATTAATATTGTCAAAATGGCCATACTACCAAAAGTGCTCTACAGATTCAATGCAATTCCAATTAAAATCCCCATGACGTACCTTACAGAAATAGAGCAAGCAATCATGAAATTCATCTGGAAAAATAAGAAACCCAGAATAGCTAAAGCAATCCTTCACAGGAAAAATGAAGCAGGGGGTATCACAATACCAGAACTTCAACTTTATTACAAAGCAATAGTAACAAAGACAGCATGATATTGGTACCAAAATAGAAAGGTAGATCAATGGTACAGAATAGAGGACATGGACACAAACCCAAATAAATACAACTTTCTAATACTAGACAAAGGTGCCAAAAATATGCAATGGAGAAAAGATAGCCTCTTCAACAAATGGTGCTGGGAGAATTGGAAATCCATATGCAACAGAATGAAACTAAACCCATATCTTCACCCTGCACAAAACTCAACTCAAAATGGATTAAGGACCTTGGAATCAGACCAGAGACCCTGCAGATTATAGAAGAAATCTTCAACATGTCAGCCTAGGACCAGACTTCCTCAACAGGACTCCCATAGCACAAGAAATAAAAGAAAGAATCAATAACTGGGATAGATTCAAACTAAAAAGCTTTCTCTCAGCAAAGGAAACTATCAGCAATGCGAAGGAAGAGCCTACAGTTTGGGAGAATATCTTTGCCAATCATACTTCAGAGAGAGCACTAATCTCCAGAATCTATAAAGAACTCAAAAAACTCTACACCAGAATACAAATAATCCAATCGACAAATGGACTAAGGAAATGAACAGATACTTCACAGAAGAAGATGTACAAGCAATCAACAAACATATGAAAAAATGTTCAACATCTCTAGTAATAAGAGAAATGCAAATCAAAACCACCCTAAGATTCCATCTCACCCCAATTAGAATGGCAATTATCAAAAATACAAGCAACAGGTGTTGGCGAAGATGTGGGGAGAAAGGTACACTCATACATTGCTGGTGGGGCTGCAAATTAGTGCAGCCACTCTGGAAAGCAGTGTGGAGATTCCTTAGAAAACTTGGAATGGAACCACCATTTGACCCAGCTATCCCACTCCTTGGCCTATACCCAAAGGACTTAAAATCAGCATACTACTGAGATTCAGCCACATCAATGTTCACAGCTGCTCAATTCACAATAGCCAGATTGTGGAACCAACCTAGATGCCCTTCAATTGATGAGTGGATAAAGAAACTGTGGTATATATATACAATGGAATATTACTCTGCCATAAAGAACGATAAAATTATGGCATTTGCAGGCAAATGGATGAAATTGGAGAATATCATGCTAAGTGAGATAAGCCAATCTCAAAAAACTAAAGGACGAATGATCTCGCTGATTAGTGGATGATGACACGTAAGGGGGAGGGTGGGAGGAGTTAGTGTTAAGGTTAGGGTTAGGGTTAGGGTTAGGGAGGGGGTTAGAGGGAAAAGAAGGGTGGGAGGTTGGGGGGAAGGGAAAAAATAATAGAATGAATCAAACAACATTACCATATGTAAATTTATGATTATACAAATGGTATGCCTTTAACCCATGTACAAACAGACAAACAACATGTATCCCATTTGTTTACAATAAAAAAATTTTTTTTAAAAATTGGTACCACAGTTTCTTTTAAGGATCAGCACCTTAATAAACTAATTATATGTAAAGTATATATCAATAAAGATGTTTAGAAAAACTAATTATCCACCAACTCAATGACCCAGCAGTTCTTCTTAGTTAATTAGCCAAAACAAAAATTAAAACAAATACCCATAAAAATTGTACAAGGATGTCCATAGCAGCTTTATTCATAATAACCAAACACTGGAAAGGGTACATGTTCCATTAACAGAATGGATAAACAAGCTGTGATAGAGCTATACAATGGAATACTATTCAATAATAAAAAAGAACACTCAATGATATACAAAACACCGTGGATGAATCTCATTAACACTAAGTGAAAAGAAGCTAAACCAAAAAGAGTACCTTCTATTTATGTGAAGTTATAAGACAGGCTAAACTAATGCATAGGACAACTCCCCACAACAAAGAATTATTTAGACCAATGTGTTAATAGTTTATATGAGCATTAACACAATATGATTTCTGCCCAGTGCTCAGAATGTTAAACTGAAGAAACTCAATGAAGTCTATGTAAATGGCAAAAGTAACTGTGGTCTCTTAAGATAGCCAAATGTCTCATCATCTAATTAGTGATGAGCATGAATGGATGAATGAGATTCCCACTACCTACAGTCCAGCAAAATCACAGCCAAGGGAACTGGCTTGGCAGAATCAGTGAGGAGAGAGGGAGAAAGAAAGAAAGGAAGGAAGGAAGGAAGGAAGGAAGGAAGGAAGGAAGGAAGGAAGGAAGGAAGGAAGGAAGGAAGGAAGGAAGGAAGGAAGGAAGGAAGGAAGGAAGGAAGGAAGGAAGGAAGGAAGGAAGGAAGGAAGGAAGGAAGGAAGGAAGGAAGCTGAAGTTGAGAAAATTTGGCCAAATTAATTTATGGTGTAAAAAAAACAGAACAGGCGTTGCATTTGTGAGATGGAGGCAGAAATTGCCTAAGAAAGTGAAGGAACTTTCTGGGGTGATGGTAATATCACATATTTGGATAGCAATTTAAGTTATATTTGTGTATACATCTGCCAAAACTCAGCAAATGTATACTTAGGATTTGTTGCCTATCATTTTTGTAAAGTTTATATTAAAAGAAAAAAATTTTAAATATTGAATTTTAAGTAAAGATGTGAATAATGGAGTATTGAGGGAAGTGCCCTAATGCCTGCAATGTATTTTCAAATGCATTAAAAAATAAGATGTGGGGGCTGGGGATACAGCTCAGTTGGTAGAGCGCTTACCTCGCAAGCACAAGGCCCTGGGTTCAATCCCCAGTACTGCAAACAAACAAACAAACAAAAAAAAATAGAGGAAAAATAAGATGGGTTGAACGAATGGATATGTGGATAAATAGGTAGATAGATGTGGCTCCTTAAAATTAAGTTTCTTCTGTTCAAATAACCACTGTGTTTTCTGTCTCCCAAATGGAGCTTCAAGGACTCATCCATTGAGCAGTCATTTCGAAAGGCATGTATAGTCAACCCTCAGGCAGATGAATGGTTCCAGGATCTCTGCAGATACCAAAGTCCAAGGATGTAAGTCCCTTATATTCAATGGCACAGCATTTGCATATAATCTACACAATCCTCTCCTATATTTAATTTTATTTAATTAATTAATTTTTTTGCAGTGCTGGGGATTGAACTCAGGGCCTTGTGCTTGCAAGGCAAGCACTCTACCAACTGAGCTATATCTCTAGTCCTTCTCCTATATTTTATTTTATTTATTTTTTTTTGTAAATTTTTTTTATTGTAAACAAATGGGATACATGTTGTTTCTCTGTACATGGCGTAAAGGCATACCATTTGTGTAATGATAAATTTACATAGAGAAATGTTGTTTGATTCATTCTGTTATTTTTTCCCTTCCCCCCACCCCTCCCACCCCTCTTTACCCTCTATACAGTACTTCCTTCCTCCATACTTGCCCCCCTCCCTAATCCTAACTCTAACCCTAACACTAACCCTTCCCTCTCCCCCATTATGTGTCATCCTCCACTTATTAGCGATATCATTCGTCCTTTGGCTTTTTGAGATTGGCTTATCTCACTTAGCATGATATTCTCCAATTTCATCCATTTGCCTGCAAATGCCATAATTTTATCATTCTTTATGGCTGAGTAATATTCCATTGTATATATATACCACAGTTTCTTTATCCACTCATCAATTGAAGGGCATCTAGGTTGGTTCCACAGTCTGGCTATTGTGAATTGAGCAGCTTTGAACATTGATGTGGCTGTATTTCTGTAGTATGCTGATTTTAAGTCCTTTGGGTATAGGCCAAGGAGTGGGATAGCTGGGTCAAATGGAGGGTCCATTCCAAGTTTTCTAAGGAATCTCCACACTGCTTTCCAGAGTGGCTGCACTAATTTGCAGCCCCACCAGCAATGTATGAGTGTACCTTTCTCCCCACATCCTCGCCAACACCTGTTGTTGCTCGTATTCTTGATAATCGCCATTCTAATTGGGGTGAGATGGAATCTTAGGGTGGTTTTGATTTGCATTTCTCTTATTACTAGAGATGTTGAACATTTTTCCATATGTTTGTTGATTGCTTGTAGATCTTCTTCTGTGAAGTGTCTATTCATTTCCTTAGCCCATTTGTCGACTGGATTATTTGAATTCTTGGAGTAGAGTTTTTTGAGTTCTTTATAGATTCTGGAGATTAGTGCTCTCTCTGAAGTATGATTGGCAAAGATATTCTCCCACTCTGTAGGCTCTTTCTTCGCATTGCTGATAGTTTCCTTTGCTGAGAGAAAGCTTTTTAGTTTGAATCTATCCCAGTTATTGATTCTTTCTTTTATTTCTTGTGCTATGGGAGTCCTGTTAAGGAAGTCTGATCCTAGACCAACAAGGTGAAGATTTGGACCTACTTTTTCTTCTATAATCTGCAGGGTCTCTGGTCTGATTCTGAGGTCCTTAATCCATTTTGAGTTTAGTTTCGTGCATGGTGAGAGATATGGGTTTAGTTTCATTCTGTTGCATATGGATTTCCAATTCTCCCAGCACCATTTGTTGAAGAGGCTATCTTTTCTCCATTGCATATTTTTGGCCCCTTTGTCTAGTATGAGAAAATTGTATTTATTTGGATTTGTGTCCGTGTCCTCTATTCTGTACCATTGATCTACCTGTCTATTTTGGTACCAATACCATGCCGTTTCTGTTACTATTGCTTTGTAGTAGAGTTGAAGATCTGGTATTGCAATACCCCCTGTTTCACTCTTCCTGCTAAGGATTGCTTTAGCTATTCTGGGTTTCTTATTCTTCCAGATGAATTTCATAATTGCTTGCTCTATTTCTGTAAGGTACATCATTGGGATTTTAATTGGAATTGCATTGAATTTGTATAGCACTTTAGGTAGTATGGCCATTTTGACAATATTAATTCTTCCTATCCAAGAACATGGAAGATCTTTCCATCTTCTAAGGTGTTCTTTAATTTCTTTCTTTAGTGTTGCATAGTTCTCATTGTAGAGGTCTTTCACCTCTTTTGTGAGATTGATTCCCAAGTATTTTATTTTTTTCGAGGCTATTGTGAATGGGGTAGTTTTCCTAATTTCTCTTTCTGAAGATTCATCACTTATGTATAAAAATGCGTTGGATTTATGGGCATTGATCTTGTAACCTGCTGCTTTACTGAATTCACTTATGAGTTCTAAGAGTTTTCTGGTGGAATTTCCAGGTTCCTCTAAATATATAATCATGTCATCAGCGAACAGGGATAGTTTGAGTTCTTCTTTTCCAATTCGTATCCCTTTAATTTCTTTGGTTTGTCTAATTGCTCTGGCCAGAGTCTCAAGAACGATGTTGAATAGAAGTGGTGAAAGAGGGCATCCCTGCCTTGTTCCAGTTTTTAGGGGGAATGCTTTCAGTTTTTCACCATTTAGAATGATATTAGCCATGGGCTTAGCATAGATGGCCTTTACAATGTTAAGGAATGTTCCCACTATCACTATTTTTTCTAGTGTTTTGAGCATGAAGGGGTGCTGTATTTTATCAAATGCTTTTTCTGCATCTATTGAAATAATCATGTGATTCTTGACTTTAAGTCTATTAATATGGTGAATTATGTTTATTGATTTCCTGATGTTGAACCAACCTTGCATCCCTGGGATGAAACCCACTTGATCATGGTGCACTATCTTTTTAATATGTTTTTGTATGCGATTTGCTAAAATTTTGTTGAGAATTTTTGCGTCGATGTTCATTAAGGATATTGGTCTGAAATTTTCTTTCCTTGATGAGTCTCTGTCTGGTTTAGGTATCAGTGTGATATTGGCTTCATAGAATGAGTTTGGGAGGGTTCCCTCCTCTTCTATTTCATGGAATACTTTGAGAAGTATTGGAATGAGCTCTTCTTTAAAGATTTTGTAGAACTCGGATGAGAACCCATCTGGTCCTGGACTTTTCTTTTTTGGTAGGCTTTTGATGACTTCTTCTATTTCAGTACTTGAAATTGGTCTATTTAAATTGTGTATGTCGTCCTCGTTCAGTTTAGGCTATTCATATGTCTCTAGAAACCTGTTGATGTCTTTGAAATTTTCTATTTTGTTGGAGTATAGATTTTCAAAATAGCTTCTAATTATGTTTTGTATTTCAATCCTGTCTGTTGTGATATTTCCTTGTTCATTCCGAAGTTTAGTGATTTGGGTTTTCTCTCGTCTTCTCTTTGTTAATGTGGCTAATGGTTTATCAATTTTGTTTATTTTTTCAAAGAACCAACTATTTATTTTGTCAATTTTTTGTATTGTTTCTTTTGTTTCAATTTCATTGATTTCAGCTCTGAGTTTAACTATTTCCTGTCTTCTACTACTTTTGGTGCTGTTCTGTTCTTCTTTTTCTAGGGCTTTGAGCTGTAGTGTTAGGTTGTTTATTTGTTGATTTTTACTTCTTTTATTAAATGTGCTCCATGAAATCAATTTCCCTCTAAGTACTGCTTTCATAGTGTCCCAAAGATTTTGATATGATGTTTCTTTGTTCTCATTTACCTCTAAGAATTTTTTAATTTCCTTCCTAATATCTTCTGTTATCCATTCATCATATAATAGCATATTGTTTAATCTCCAGATGTTGGAATAGTTTCTGTGTTTTACTCTTTCATTTATTTCTAACTTCAATCCATTATGATCTGATAGAATACATGCTAGTGTCTCTATCTTCTTGTATTTGCTAACATTAGCTTTGTGGCATAGTATATGGTCTATTTTAGAGAAGGATCCATGTGCTGCTGAGAAGAAAGTGTATTCGCTCTTGGTTGGATGGTATATTCTATAAATGTCCGTTCAGTCTAAATTATTGATTGTGTTATTGAGATCTATGGTTTCTTTGTTCAATTTTTGTCTGGAAGATCTGTCCAGTGGTGAGAGAGGCGTGTTAAAATCACCTAGTATTATTGTGTTATGGTCTATTTGGTTTCTGAAATTGAGAAGGATTTGTTTGACATACATGGATGAGCCACTGTTTGGGGCATAGATGTTTATGATTGTTATATCTTGCTGATTTATGCTTCCCTTAAGCAGTATGAAATGACCTTCTTTATCCCTTCTGACTAACTTTGGCTTGAAGTCCACATTATCAGAAATGAGGATGGATACTCCAGCTTTTTTGCTGAGTCCATATGCATGGTATGTTTTTCCCCATCCTTTCACCTTTAGTCTATGGGTATCTTTTTCTATGAGGTGAGTCTCTTGCAGGCAACATATTGTTGGATCTTTCTTTTTAATCCAATCTGCTAGTCTATGTCTTTTGATTGATGAATTCAGACCATTAACATTCAGGGTTATTATAGAGATATGATTTGGTTTTCTGGTCATTTGGTTCATTTTTTAAATTTTATTTATTTATTTGTTTGACACAACTTGTTTCCTCCTTTATTTGACAATTCCTTTAGGATAATTCCTCCCTTTGCTGATTTGCTTCTTTGTTTTTCATCTCTTCCTCATGGAATATTTTGCTGAGAATGTTCTGTAATGCTGGCTTTCTTTTTGTAAATTCTTTTAGCTTTTGTTTATCATGGAAGGATTTTATTTCATCGTCAAATTTGAAGGTAAGTTTTGCTGGGTATAAGATTCTTGGTTGGCATCCATTTTCTTTCAGGGCTTGAAAAATGTTGTTCCAGGCCCTTGTAGCTTTTAGGGTCTGGACTGAAAAATCTGTTGATATCCGTATTGGTTTCCCCCTGAATGTAATTTGGTTCTTTTCTCTCACAGCCTTTAAAATTCTGTATTTTGTATGTTAGATATTTTCATTATAATGTGCCTTGATGTGGGTCTGTTGTAATTTTGTGTATTTGGAGTCCTATAAGCCTCTTTAACTTGATTTTCCATTTCATTCTTCAGATTTGGGAAATTTTCTGATATTATTTCATTGAATAAATTGTTCATTCCTTTGGCTTGTTTCTCTAGGCCTTCTTCAATTCCAATAATTCTTAAATTTGGCCTTTTCATGATATCCCATAGTTCTTGTAGATTCTGTTCATGATTTCTTACCATCTTCTCTGTTTGGTCCACTTTGTTTTCAAGGTTAAATATTTTGTCTTCAATGTCTGAGGTTCTGTCTTCCAGGTGTTCTATCCTATTGGATATGCTTTCTATGGAGTTCTTAATTTGGTTTATTGTTTCCTTCATTTCAAGGATTTCTGTTTGGTTTTTTTTCAATATCTCTAACTCTTTATTGAAATGATCTTTTGCTTCCTGTATTTGCTCTTTTAATTGTCGATTGGTGCGATCATTCAATGCTTGCATTTGCTCTTTCATCTCATCATTCAGTGCATGCATTTGCTCTTGCATCTCATCGTTTGCTTCTCTGATCATTTTAATTATGTACATTCTGAACTCCTTTTCTGTCATTTCTTCTGCCATGCTGTCATTGGGTTTTATTGATGTAACATCTAGATTTGTTTGCAGCATTTTCTTTCCTTGTTTTCTCATATTGTTCAGGTATCAGTGGACCGCTGAGATATTGCAGATTTCCTCTATTGACTTACAATGTCCCTGAAGATTTCTATATATATCCCCCCTTAGCCTTCAGTAGGCTGAAGTCTTGGAGGAAGTTGATAATGCGGTGCTCCACAAGGAAGCTGCCTCTCTAGGAGTGGTGGCCTTCCGGTGGGGTATAATCCCTGCTAGTGGGCAGAGGTGCCTCCACTTGTTGACCAATGGTCATCCAAAGGGGACCTAGGCTGCGGGCTGAGGCAAGGCCTGTTTGGGCCTGAGTCTCTGGTTTTACCGTCCTTGTGGGGAAACCTCACCCGGTGGGGAAGTCTCGCTGATCATTTCCCTCCTAGAGGTTCCCCTCAATTTACAGCTACTGCCTGGGCTGGGCTGCCTTCCTCTGCAAAGTTCCCAGGGGCCCGGCCCTACCTCCTGGGCCTGGGAGCCTCACCCTTCGCAGATGAATCTCCTTAGGCTGCCCCTCCTCAGAGAATCTGCCCGCAGGCCTGAAATCTTCGCTCCGCCCTAAGCCTGTCTCTGTGCGGCTCTTCCACCAAGAAGCCTCCTAGATCCTGGGACCCTGCTCTGCACCTAATCGCCTGGCTATGCGGCCCCTCCTCTGAGCAGCCACCTGGGGCCCCGTACAATCGCTCTGAGTCCCAGAGACCCGCCACACGCCTCTTCTTCCAGACAGCCGCCCAGTATTCCGGTGCGGTCACTAGGAGTCCAAGAAACTCACTGCGTGCCTCCACCTCCCACCAACCACCCGTAGCCCTGGGCAATCAATCACTCCGTGTCGAATTGACCCTCCCCGTTCCTCCTCCTTCTCCAGATAACCCCCCGGGTGTTCAGGAGCGGTCGCTCTGAGCGGCTCTGAATCCACGTGACCCATTGAATGGGTCCTCTGGGCAACCGCCCGGAGCTCTGGTGCGGCCACTCAAGTCCAAGCGACCCACCTCCTATATTTTAAATCATCCCTAGATTACTTATAGTACCAAGTACAGTATAAATGACATGAGAATAGTTGTTTTACTCTATTGTATAAGGAATGATGAAAAGTAAAAAGAGTCTTTACAGATTTAACACAGATACAACTTAAAAAAATATGTTCCATCTGTATTGGGTTGAATCCACAGATGTGGAGCCCACTGATGTGGATTTCAAGGGCTGGTTATACTCCCCTACTTAAAACCTGCTGTGGTTTGTGTGCATATTGTTGGGGTATGTTGCCTGGGGTTTATGTGCTGGAGGTTGGCTCCTAATGTGGTGGTGGTAAGAGGTGGGGAAACTTTAGGAGGCGGAGCCTAGTGAAAGGTGATTAGGCCATTGGGGTGTTGCCTTCAGGAGGAATTAATGCTGGCCTCACAGAGTTCGATAGCTCCTTTGAGAATGGTTGTTAATAAAGAGTAAGCCCTGAATCCCTGGCCTGCTGTCTCATCAGTGATCTCTTTCTCTATACTCTCACCACTGTGCCCCTTTCCACCATAACTCCCTCGCCAGAGCCAGCAGTATTATGCTGTTGGACCTGCAGAACCATGAGCTCAATGAAGCTGCTTTCTTATAAACTCATCACCCAGGCTGGGGCTGTGACTCAGGGGAGGGCGCTTGCCTAGCATGTGTGAGGCACTGGGTTCGATTCTCAGCACCATGAATAAATAAACAAAATAACAGTCCATTGACAAATTTTAAAATATTTTTAAAATTTACTCAGCATTTGATATTTTAATAGAGAATACAAAATACAAAATCTTCCAATAGCTTCCCATCTCCAGCCAGATTAACCTCTGACCCATCATTCCAGACTCTTCACCTGCCGCCACCACCCCAGGCGATCTTGCCCATCCTCTTTGCCTAAACTGCCTTCCCTACCTTCTCCACCTGGTAAATCCTGTTCAAGTGTTAGTCACCTGCCCTGTGAAGCCTTCTTTGCCTTCCTTGGCCTCAGACCTCCCCTCTAGGTCCGCCAGTGCCCTCACAGAACTCTGGTCACATTGTCTATTTGTACCACTGTTTCCCTCCAGATAGAACAGCTCAAAGCTGGGGCTCCATTGATTCCTTCTGGAATCCCAGGAGCCTAGAGTACTGCCTGGCACAGGGCAAAACTCTGTCCATGTTTGTTGAATGCAAATGTCTAGAAACAGATCCACCCTATAGTCTGCTTGTAAATTTAAGTCAAGCATGCCCAAGGGTAAACAAAAGTGAAATCTAAGATTTAGCAAACCATTGCATTAACATTTTAAGAACTCAAGATCTGTTCCCTTTTTTTTAAGTTATGGGAAATTATTTTATGAACATAATTATTAGCCTGGGTCTTGTTTTCTCTTTTTGCATAGAGTTCTGCTCATTTTAGAGGAGTCCGCTTCTGTGAGTGGCTTTAACAAGTTCATATAAGTTCATTTAGCAAGTTCATAAAGCCAGACTTGCCTGAAGCTTTGCCTGAAGGATCTTTCTATTGAATGAACTTTTGGGGTATTTTTTTGGCAGTGCTGGGGTTCAAACCCAGGAACTCATGCATGTTAGGCAAGTACTTTACCACTGAGTTACAGCCCCAGCCCATGAACTTAATTTTTAATGATAATAATTCTATTCTTATTTTATTATTAAAATTGTACATTTGTACTGCGGTCCATGGTGCATGCTGGTAATCCCAGTGACTTGGGAGGCAGAAGGATTACAAGGTCAAGGCCAGCCTCAGCAATTTAGCAAGACCCTGTCTCAAAATACACAAAGGGCTGAGAGTGTAGCTCCGGGTTCCAGTGCCTCCTGGATTCAATCCCAATACCAAAAAACAAAAGAAAAGAAAATCACATACTTTGTAAATTAAAAATGCTGGAAAATAAAACAGATAAAAGAACTAAATAAATAACAGATAAAGAACAGATAAAGATGGAACTAAAAATCCCCTTTAAGTCTACCACCCAGATAGAGCCACTCAGCATTTGATGACCTGAATCCTCTAGTAGAAGCCAAGCTGCCTCTTCTATGACGATCCGGTACGTTAGATTTTTCAGGATTTCAGACTGGCCCACTACGCCCTGCCTGACGCCGGAAGTTGACCACAACAGAGAGCCCAGGAGCAGACACCCCAGTCACAAATCATGGGTCTGGATTCTGAAACCCACAGGGCTTGTGAGCCTGCGTTCAAAGAAGAATGAAACATCAGGAAGGATCTGCAGGGAGATCAGTCCAGCAAATGAGTTTTAAAAGCACAGTCGTTTCTGAAAACAGGATTATTAAATTAGCAAAAGGGAGAACACACACAGAGCTGGGCTTCCAAATGTCTTTTTGGAATAATTAACTGCAGGCAGCAGGGATTGAGAACATTCAGAGTGGTGGCAAGGCTGCACACTGGGGGGGTGGCCCTGGCTGTGCAGAAGAGGGTTTGGGGAAGGAAGGGGCTGTCCCAACGAAGCCAGGTATTTCTACCCACAGGAGAAGGCTCTTCAGCAGAGTGGTTAAGGGCACCTGCTTAGAGATGGTGGCCGCAGCCTTTGCTTCACCTTGGATCAGCTGCAACATTGTCAGCAAGCTTCTCAACTGCCCCACGCCTTGGTTTTCTCCTCTCTAAAATGGGGATAACCTAAATTCCTATTTGAAAGGATTGTTGTAACAAATTCATAGACAATTCCAGCTGATGAGCTGTCCACGTGAGCAGTCAAGGCCTGTGGCGATCATTGTGGTCCCTCCTATGATGAACCAGAGGGAAGGGCAGAGGAACAGGCATGCATTCATGAGGGTCACTGCTGATTCCAGGGTAGAATGTCACTGAGCACCACCAAGGTCATGGAAATGATTTGGGACTGTAGGACCAGACTTGCTGATTCACTATAGATGAGAAATTACACTTGTTTTAAAACAGACAACCCCTCTGGAAATAGATTGCTCCTGGGCTGGGGGTGCAGCTCAGTGGTAGAACCCTTGCCTAGCATGCATGAGGCCCTTGGTTCCATGCAGAAAAACATTGCTTCTGCTTAACTAGTTAGATGTTGTTGCAATATTCTGCTTCATAAACCACCCCTATCCTCACCCCAGCAGACACCAATCGCCCACTGTCTCGATAGTACTGGGTACAATGACCAGCATGCCAGCACCGAGGGCTCATGGCTTCCTGGACACTGAGCACACAGATACCTCACTGCCATCAGGGTGAGCAGACCCTTTAAGCAGTGTTCCCAATACTGGAGAACAGCTTGATGCAGATGCAGCTGTGCCTCCAGGAAGGGCATCTGCAGTACAAACGTCAATTGTTCTGGGTCCGTGAATGTAAGGCCCCCCAAAAAGGAAACCCCCCAACTCTGTCCCATGGATGGATGGCAACCCCAATCAACCGCAGGAGGCGTCACTTGATGCAAACCGCAAGAGGTGTTTATTCCAGCGCGCTGGGACCCAACTCCAGGAGTCGAGTCCCTAGCAGAAAATCTTGTAGGTTTATAAAGGCAGAAACCACACATCGGGAGGGGTCACACATGAAAGGGGGAAAAGGGGGAACAAAGCTGCCAGGAAATTTCAAAGGGGGTCTGGGTTTGCTGACAACATGTTTCACAATGTTTTACAACAGGCTGTAGATTCTGGTCAATAGTTTCTGGTAATCCTACTGTTTGAGCACTATCTGGCTATCAGGCTCAATTTACTCTTTCACTCTCTGTTTGGGAACAGAGAACAGCTTTAAGGGCTTTGTTCCCATTACTGGGAGGGAAACCTTAGGGAGTTGAGATAAAACAGACAGCCTAAAAAATGTCCATTCTTTCATTTCCCCATTTTCTTTTCTGGTAAGTTCTAATCATGGAACTTCTGTCTCTATATACTTTTCTCCAAAGCTATTTCCTTGGCGGAGGGACTGGTATTGTTGCCTAAGCATTAGTACCTATACAGCACTTACTCTTTCCCTGATGAAGGTGACTAGGTGATTTCAGGCAGGCAAGAGCCCAGGGGGCGGGTCACCAATTAGCAGCCTCTTGTTTGCAGTCCTTGGTAAACAGTCCTTGATAAAGGCAGGTAAATGTGGTAATCAATGGGCTCCGGAGATCCTTGACATTCCATTCTTCCAGGGGCAGTCTCCAACTTCCAGAGGCAGATGATTTTATGGCCATTTCCTTGATTTGACCCGATCCCCTATTTCTACACTAACTACCTGTTCCCAATTCTGGCTTCATTCCCCCCTTTAGCTTTAGGAACCCATAACTGCTTGTTAAGAAAATGAAAAGGGGCGTCGGTCATTCTGGCTGCTTCGAAGCTGAATGGGGGCAGCGAGGGGCAAGCAGTTTGGAGTTCCTTCTTTTTAAAAAATCGGGTCAATCGAGGGGTCCCAAGAAGAAGCCTGGTTGGGGAAGAGCAGGTTGTAAAGTCATCTGGGGGCGGCTGCTTCTATGATAGAAGAACAAAAAGACATGAGTACTGAAATGAGATTAGCACAAAGTAAATGTTGCAGCATCTGAAACATGCCACTGAGTATCATGAAAATGACAGAAGTTAATCTCTCACCAGGAGGTGGAAGAACTGAGAAATTGTTCCCATAACTAGGCCTAGCAAAGGCTGGAGAGAACAAGGCCTTTATTTGGGGACTTTAACATTGTCATAGATGTCCCCAGAAAATATAGTTAAGCTACTTAATGTCATCTGATTTTGTAAAATATCCCTTTATTGGTATAACCTGTGTTTAGTAGAGATCTCTATACTTCTGTTACTTAGGAATAGATAATCATACTAGCAAACATAGATTAAGTCTACCTGTGTAGCTTAGGAAGGTCTTAAACTGACTAAAAACTTCTGACTCTGGCAGTTTCTCTTGATAGTTATCAGGCACATTTGCTGAAGAATCTTTCTTTCATTTGTAGCTTCCAGCCTTTATTCTAGTGGGCTAATACAAGTGTACATCTTAAGTTACATTTAATTATTATTTCCTTTAAATGCCCAAGAATGGCTATATTTTGGTTTTAACTGTTTTGCTGGGTATCTAAGATCAAGCTGGTCAAATTGACCTGGTTCCTGTCTTGTTAAAGAGTCAGCTGAGTTCCCACAGGGGTCACTCGTACAGAACTTAAGAGCGGTTCCTTAGCTCCACCAGTGACTTTGATTAGGCAGGGTCTCTTGATGAGGTGACTTCCTTTAGAAACATCAAGGGATGTTTCCCCTTTTCCATGACCCTCCTCTGCAGCAGATGCACTGGATAATTTTTCATCCTTTAGTCTCAACAATCTCCTTGATCAGGAGGTTGTGTGACCCAGAGTTGCAACGCTCCTTAGAGAAGTTCTCTTATTCCCTGGGTTCAGGCTAACGTTGAGGGCAAGACCCAAATATGGACTTTTCTTGACCTCTGTATTTAACTCCAATTTCTAAGTTTGATCTTAATTATCCAGCAAGCCAGTCTCACCAGTCATAAATTAAGAGTAATGGGCTTTATTTAATGTCCATAACTTTACAGTTATTTACCCTTTTATCTAACTGGAGTCTGCATTAGTACTGGAAGTTACCACTATCTATTCTATAGGTGATGGCTTATTATCACAAGTTACCTAGGTTGTTTGTTCTTGGAGCAGCTACTTCTGCAAAACATTAACAGGTAACAGTTTTACAAAATGAAATTAGCAAGAGTAAAAATATATTCAGCTTGTATAATAGCTATCTTGAATTTTGATTGAGAACTACATTCTATCCCCTATTTGAGATCACAGTACTTTTACAACAAGAACCAATCTTTTGACTATAACTTTAAATAAGCTGAAGTCTGGCTTATTTTGGAGTCACTCTAACATGCAGTGAGATGGGAGGCAGAGCCTTATCTCAGGTAAGGCAGGGCTCTTTACAGATCTTAAGTGTTCTAATTCTGATGTTGATCTTTGCTTCTTTTCCTTAAATACCATTAAGTAGTTTACATATACTGTTTCCTGAGTCTATATAAACTTTATATTAACACAATTTAACATAGTATCTAAAGCATGAATCAAAGAAAGGCTGAGAGAGCTTTTAACTTTCCTTTTGTGTGATTAAGTGGCAAAATGTTTTCATGTTTCTTTCATATTTCACAATATTAACCTTTAAACAAATCAGACTCTAATGTTTAGAAATACATTTACATTTGAAATTCTTTATCTCAGTGTAAAAAGTAACAAATTTTACACATACCCTATTGATATCAGGTCCTATAATAGAACATTAAATGATAGAAATAAATCCCCAATAAAATTTACTCTTTATAAGTTTAAGATTACCATTACAGACAAGTTTAATCTGGAGAATAGCGAGCTTAATAAATTCCTTGCTTTAAAAACTTGTGGTCCTGAAAAATATGAACACATTTAATATACAACTAGTGACCATTTCACAAATACCTTGACACTTTTATCTTACCAAATTGAGTTTTTAAAGAGAAATGTATACTCTGTAACAAAGTACAATACTCTATAATAGTTGTTTAACCATAATTGTATACACCCCAATTTTTAAGACTAATTGTTCTAAAGAATAAAACTTAATAGACACAAAGAGTAAATTAGTGTTTCAAATCCATGTCATTTTACCATGTCATTCTACCATATAGATTAAACTTTGGTTTATATCAGAACATTAGTATTTCACCTTAGGAAAAACCTTCAATAGTTTTAGCTGTCTCACATATAACCAACTTAGTTACACACAAACTTGTTGAAACTTGCCCTTTACTTACACAGACTTTCTTAGCACTTACTTAGACCCTCATGTATTTCATCAAACAAGCACTTTCTTACCCAGAAACATTTCCTTTTTCCTTTTACTAAATATATTTCCATACCCAGAACCTTTTATTTTCTCTTTCCTATTCGTTGTCCCCTTTTTGTTCACATTCTGAAACAACTCTTATGAAATTTCTGAATTTAGATAAATTACTCTATTTTAATAAGATTAAATATTCTGTTGTTTATAGTACTCTAATTGAAACACAGTTGAAACTTTTGGGACCCTTTGTATATAGAATTGCACTTGTTAGGACATAACTCTTAGTAACCTTGTTTTTAGTTTAGTGATGACACAAAGCAAGTTTAAACCCTTTTATTTACCAACGTATGAAAACACCAATAATGTTTAAGTATGAAACCCCATGGAATTTAAGGAGTTAAAAGTACTCGATGTTATTTAACAATTAGCATTTTAACTTTGTAAATTAATCAGATGTCTCTACAAACACATTAGAGTAATCCCATACATGTTAACTCTAATTCACTTATTCTGTAAAAAACCAAGATATCAGACAAGTGTCCTGAACAGTATTTGCTGTCTCTTCCCTGTTGAAGAAAAGTCCTAGAAACAATTGATATTAGACATTTTATTAACATCAATATTTTATTAGCTTGACCACCTAGAGACTTGCAAGTTATTTTCAAAGACATTTTACTCTTATTAGTTTACCCAATTTGAATCTTTTTAAATCACATGAATTAAAAGTATCTGGATCCATTTTTAAATCTTAATTTTAGGAGCGCTCAGTTTTGATACAGACAAAACATGACATCAGACAGCACAACATACAAATAACACAAAATCAAGCCCTTGTAACTTTATAGGTGAATCTCCATAGCAGTGTAACAGATGTTCAAAAACTCTAGTTGAATAAAAAGTAGAACTGATCAAAAAATCATGAGCTCAAAAAAACATATAATTAAAAATATAGCATTTACTTTGCTGGAGTTTTAAAGACTCTTTTTACCTTTTCTTTCCTTGGCTTTGAGACTGGTCTCCTACTGAGCCTTTAGGCTTCTTTTATTTATATTTCAATGTAAGCCTGGACTGAGATCTGGAAGGATCTAACAGGTTTTAACAGAAACTCTGTGGCTAAGGCATTTTAGCCATCTCATCCGGACAGGTTGGATGTTCATATTATGAGACCTTATTTTTCATTACTTTTGAGACTGAAGCTACTTTGCTAAGTTACCCTTCAGGGCTGTCGGGAGGGGGAGTCCAGAGAAGGAACCTTTGGGGTCCACCCGAGAGTAGCCCGGGCCGAGAACCCCCCAGTTGTTCCAACCCTTCCTCCACCTCCGCCACAAACACACAACAGAACCAGAACCAGATACAGACGGGCGCCAATCTCTGATCCACCAATTGAACCCCATCCGCGCCCTTACCGATGGAGACTACCAGGCGTCCCTGGCTCTCCTTCCACCCTTAGGGCGTCCCCCAGGGCTGCAACCTGTGGCCCCCCAGGCACGTCTGCCGGCCACTGTTCGGCCACTCTCACGAGTCACCGAACGGCTGCCACCGAAACCGAAAGCGCGCTCACAGAACCAGACCAACTAACAAAACACAAGACAAAGACAGACAACTTCGGGGTACCCCTTCTTACCTCCAAGGTCGACTCCGCGGATGAGGGGGGGCCATCTTATCCCGGACAAGCCCCCAAATGTAAGGCCCCCCAAAAAGGAAACCCCCCAACTCTGTCCCATGGATGGATGGCAACTCCAATCAACCGCAGGAGGCGTCACTTGATGCAAACCGCAAGAGGTGTTTATTCCAGCGCGCTGGGACCCAACTCCAGGAGTCGAGTCCCTAGCAGAAAATCTTGTAGGTTTATAAAGGCAGAAACCACACATCGGGAGGGGTCACACATGAAAGGGGGAAAAGGGGGAACAAAGCTGCCAGGAAATTTCAAAGGGGGTCTGGGTTTGCTGACAACATGTTTCACAATGTTTTACAACAGGCTGTAGATTCTGGTCAATAGTTTCTGGTAATCCTACTGTTTGAGCACTATCTGGCTATCAGGCTCAATTTACTCTTTCACTCTCTGTTTGGGAACAGAGAACAGCTTTAAGGGCTTTGTTCCCATTACTGGGAGGGAAACCTTAGGGAGTTGAGATAAAACAGACAGCCTAAAAAATGTCCATTCTTTCATGAACAGTTGTAGTGATTGAAAATTGATCAACAGAGAGGGAGCAATGACTCTGAGTGGGAGGAAGCAGGAGACGGTGTGGCCTGGGGAAGCTCATTCCTTCCATTCTCAGGGTCTTGGGATGGAGGAGAAGGAGCCTAGTGACAAGACTCTGGAAGTGCAAGACTCTTCCCAGAGGCAGCTGGAAAAATCTCCAGCAAGGCGCTTGGTCTCTGCTTTCTCACAGTGGACCACTTACTTTGGAATCATTAGAGACATAGAATGTTGTGTGCCCCTGTCCTACCCAACCAGGTCCCAAGGTCACAACTCAGGGACTTTGTGTGTCACAGGGTCTCCAGAGATTCTAGAGAGGTTGGTCAATCACCCAGAACACGGCAGAGTGGGACTAGGGCTGGGAGGAGAAGGAGCTGTGTGCCTTCTGGTTTTATGAGTAACAACCACCATGCGCCTTAAATCCCAGGGAAGAGGAGCGAGTTCAACCTGAAGGGCAATTTCTGGGATTTTTCAAAGTTTTCACTTTCCTTTCCCAGACTTCCGTGGCCTTGCTGTTGTTTGAAGCAACTGCATTGCTCATTCTGCAGAACTGGGAGGGACCTCACTACTGCCCAGAGGCCCAGGGGTTCTACCTTCCAGCCCTGGGCTTCTCCTCTCCTCCCGGTGCCCTTCCTGCCAGGAGTTTGGGGTCTAACTGGTGCGTTTTTTTCAGCGTCCTCTGTGCCTCAGGCCCTGTGCTGAATGTTTGATCCATACTCTCATTCACTACTCATGTGACTCAATGAGGTAAAAAGGAAATAATGCACAGCAACCTACTCAATGTCACGGGGATCCATAGCTGTGGGCTCCCAGTGGTCTCCAGGGCTCTGCTCCAGGCCTTTACTCTCGATTTAAGTACCTCTTCCCACTCCCTGGCCAGGGAGGAGGGGAGGGGAAAAAGAAGAAGAAAATAGTCCTTACTGGTTACGCTTTTAGCTACAAGACCTAGAAAAGACAACGCAATGTGTTCAACCGCGAGGACGCGAGTCACGCTCTCACATGTAATATGCACTCGCGCCTTCCCCTTGAGCACACCTGCACACACCCCCATCCACACTATCCCAGCCACACACACACCAAGGTGAAGGGATGTGATCCTGGTGTTTGCCGCCACTGCCACCTGGCTAAGGGAGCTGGAGCTTGCCAACCATATCAGTTGGCTTGGCAAGGAGGCAGCCGTGCTCCCAAGGTGGTTCTTGTGGGTGGGGCAAGGGGGCAGGCTGTGCCACCACCAGGAGAAGCTGCGAAGGGGAGGGAGAGCAGGGAGTGAGGCTGGGTGGGGTGGAAGGAGCTGCCCTTGGGCCTCTCTGGGGGACACAGTGAGGTCACAGTTTCTGGCAGGCAGCATCTGGGCTCTGCCGGAGGTGAGTAATGGGCCAGAAATAATGGACCAGGCTGAGGCAGGGGCCAGCTGGCAAAGAGAGCGACCTGGCCTTGGAGGCAGCAGACCCAGGAGGAATCCACTGTCCCCTCCTGCCTCTGAGGGCTGGGGCCTCCCTCACAGCAACTCTGCTTCCCAAAACATAAACAAGGGGACCCCATGCTAGTGACCAGCCACAGCAAGGGCAAGGGAGACAAAGCAGGACGAGGAAGGCCTGACTGAGGTCAAACTGTAGGGGAGGGAAAAATTATTTTTCTAGAGAGGCAGAAGAGCTGAGTGTGATGGTGTGCATACCTGTAATCCCAATGGCTCTGGAGGCTGAGGCAGGATGATCACAAGTTCAAAGCCGCCCTTAGCAACTTGATGAGGCACTAAGCTACTTAATGAGATCCTGTCTCAAATAAAAAATTAAAAAGGGTTGGGGATGTGGCTCAGTGGTTAAGTGCCTCTGGGTTCAGTCCCTGGTACCAAAAATAAATACATAAATAAAACAGAGAGGCAGAAAGCACAGTGGTGAAGAACAGAGACCCAGCAGCCAGCCGGTCTTTGCTGGCACCCAGTTACGGGCTGTGTGAATGGACAAGTGACTTTAACTTTCTGGGCCTTAGTTTCCTCATCTGAAAAAGAGGGGTAGTATAGGACCCAGGTCACAGAGCTGCTACGAGACTGGATAGGTTAAGGATGCTGTCTTGGAATGGAGCCCGGCACAGTGGGGGAGTATATGAGGCTGGCTCTTCCCTCCCTAGGCAGGTGGGCATGGTCATGGCACTTCCAGGAGGGGCTGGTGGTGTGGGGGTCATGGGTCCTGTCTGGCAGAGTTGGGGACTTGATGCATGCTGGCCCTAATGACTATGGAGGCAGGAGGTGTGGAACCCAGAGACAGCATGCAGGCCTGAGGCCATGATGATGACGGGGATGCTGGCGTCCACCTGCCTGGCAGCGGCGCTGGCTCTCTGCCCAGGGTTCCCTTCCCTTGAAGCCCCTTGGGTCATTCTTTGTGACATACCTGGACCAACCTCCAAGTGAATGACGTGGTCTCAGGACCAAACTCTGACCCACCTCGAGATCTCCCAGTGAGGCTCCTGAAGTGTAAATGCAAAACACCCCCAAGCACTTGTGCTGATGTATCTTTCCTGATAACAAGTGGGATGGTTAGAGCAATCGCCCTCGAGTCAGCCATCATGTAATAAGTGACCACTCTGTCTGAGAGGTGATCCTTGGCATGAGAATAGGACACCACGTTTATTTTTATTGTGACTGAAGAAATTACCATGAGTGACTTCAAACACTTTCCCCCCCAATAGTTCTGGAGGTCCTAAGCCTGAAATGAGACCTCCTTTACTGGGCTAAAACCAAGATGTCCAAGCTCATGATCCAGGGTGGAGATGGACTTGCCCCCAGACAATCATTGCACGGGTGAAGGAGGCGGGGTGCCCAGGGACAGCACGCAGGGAGGAGAGTTGAGCCATTCATTTCACTTCTGTGTATCTTTATCCTTTATCTCTAAAATCAGAAAAATAAAGCCACAGCTGACTCTGTAAATGTTGAGATTATCAAATGGGCTGTCTGTAGGTAATGCCCTTAGCACAATGCCTGACCAATAAGTGATAGACCATTAGGATTAATCATGTTCAGTGGGAGCCCGAGAAGAGGAGTTAGAATCCTGGAGGCAGCTGAGGGCTAAACTGATAGCCAAGAGACAAGCAGGATTAGCCAGGGGAAGTGTGGGAAGGGAAAGGAAGAGGCCCCCGGCAGAGAGAATGCACATGCCAAGGCCCTGTGGTGAGCAACCTCCTCAACCTTCATGACACCCCAAAGCCTCACCAGGTCTCTTCCTGCCTCATGTCCATGAGTTATACTCCCTCCTGCGAGGTCTGGAAACCACAGGGGCCCCCTGATTTCTCAGCACCCATTTCCAAGGTGGTGGGATGTCACTGCAACCCCTGAACTGATCATGAGGATCCTTCTGCTCCCACAGCTTTACCTGGAAACATACAATTTATGGTCCTAACAACCACTAATCAATGGGCCCCAACTGGGCACAAAGTCCCAGGCTGGGGCCTCCTCAGTTATCAACCCACTATTTCCTCAGCTTTATCATTAGGTCCATTTAAGAGAGAAAGAGATTCTGCAAGGTTAGGATATGTGCCCAAGGTCACCCCAGTGGTAGGTGGTGGAACCCAGAGCTGTCTGACTCCAAACTGAAAGCTGGACAGGTCAGCAACCTAGGCCTTGGATGGCTCAGCTCCAGGCCTGCAGGATGGACAGTGAGAAAAATGGAATGAGATGGAACCTTAGAAGAAGAGCTTGTTTACCCTAGCGTAGCTTAAGGGGCAGGAAGGACAGGGGTCAGAGCGTTTGTTATAAAGAACACACCCTTCTTTCCCAAGATAAGTTGCAACAGTAGCAAAGCCCAAGAAGAGAAAGGAAAAATTGGTTTAGACACAAGGGAGTATCCCACACCACATGATCCCACCCTCGGCAATAGCTGAGGACATCTGAGTCAGAGCTGCTGCAGGAGCCAGAGGGAGCCTGTCAGCTTCAGTTCCTTGACTGGAGATGATGTTGTGCTGACAAAAAAAAAAAAAAAAAAAATCAGGTTTGAGGTATACACTGGTGGCTCCTGGCCCTGTCATCTTCAAAGTTAGCAAACATCAGGCTAATGGTTTTCTCTTGGGGAGCACTAACCTGTCACCATGTCCAGACTACCTACTTTCTTGTCATTAATTTTTTTTTTTTTTTGTATTGGGACTTGAACACGGGGAGCTTTACCAATGAGCCACTTCCCCAGCCCTTTTTATTTTTTATTTTGAGATAAGGTCTTGCTAATTTGCTTATAGCCTCCCTGAGTTGCTGCAGCTGGTCTCAAACTTGCAATCTTCCTGCCTCCTTCAAGATACCCTCTGTGTCCTTGGAATATCCTACCTGATAACTGTTTCTGTATGTCTTCAGCCTTGGGCTACGCTGAAACAATTTGAGCAGAGAGCTTATGCTAACAGTGAAGGAATAGTGAAGAACTGTTTTAGAATGTTTGAAGTTCTGGGCCACAACCATCAGTTTGACCTTTGGGGGCCTAGAGTAGCTAAGGCTAGTCACATGGGTACTGCATGCCTTATGACTGAATCAAAAAAAAAAAAAAGCCTGGACAGCAAGGCCCGGGTGAGTCTCCCTGGTGGGTAAGTCCTTGCAGGTGTTGTCATAAATCATTACCAGACGAATTAAGTGTGTCCTCCTCTGGCTCCACTGGGAGGGGAAGATTGCAAGCTTGCACGTGGCATTTTCTGGACTTTCCTCATGCACTTTTTCTCTTCTCTGATTATGATCTGTGCCCTTTCACTGCAATAACAGTAAACATGAATACAATGCGTTCTCTGAGTCCTGTGAATCCTCTTAGCAAATTGTCAAGCTTGAGGGTGGTCTTGGGGACTCTTAGCACAAAATCCAAGGTGAGTTCCTCAGTTTCTATTAAAGATGCACCTTTCCAGGCTCGGTGGCACATGCCTGCAATCCCAGCAGCTTGGGTGGCTGAGGCAGGAGGATCACAAGTTCAAAGCCAGCCTCAGCAACTTCGTGAGGCCCTAAGCAACTCAGGGAGACCCTGCATCTAAATAAAATATAAAGAAGGACTGGGAATGTGACTCAGTGGTTGATCCCCTCTGGGTTCAATCCTCAGTACAATAGAGTTACATTCCAATATACCCGTAAATTGAAAATTAGCTGAAAATGCATCTACTGCATCTAATTGAGTGTCAGAGCTTAGCACTTGGGTACTAAAGGATATCAGTGGGTGCCCTCAGGATGGCGTGGCTGGCTGGGAGTTGTTCCTTTCTGCCACCACTCAGCATCCAGAGTTTCACAGCGCTTATTGCCATCCCAGGAAAAGATCAAAATTCAAAGTATGGCTGCTACTAAATGTGAAGTGTCCAAAAATCATAAGTCAAACCATCCAGTTGGGGACTGTCTGTATTTGGAACTTGATTAAAGCCTGTGATTCAACCCAAGTCTGTCTGGTGTGGTGCTGACGTCATGATGGAGAGGTTGTCTTTGGGTGGTCCAGCCCTGGGACCCAGTCCATCCCAAGTCTGGGGAGTGTCACACGCCCAGTTCTGTGGGGAGTGTTAGCTCAGGCCTGGTGCGGGGCTGGGACCATTCATTCAAGAAGCCTGTGCTGCAGAAAGCCGGGCCAGCTGCCCAGCACTGCAAGACGAGGCTCCTCTAGACATGGGGGTTCTCCTAAGGAAGGAGAATGACTTTTCTCAGCCCCAAAGAGCTCATTTTATCTTTTTTTTTTTTTGACAGATTACTATCTGCTGGGAAATCCTACCTCCCTGGACTCACAGGGGAAGCTGTGCATCTGGGCAACCGCTCCAAGCACATGCTCTGGCTGGTAGAAGCAAAAGGATGGAGGAAAGCCTGGAAAGCCCCCCCCAAAATGAGGGGTGACTTTCCTACCTTTCAGAGGAAATTGAGGTATGGGCATCTTAGATCTCCTCCTGGAACACAGCGTAGGCTTTAAGACATTTGCTCCTGAGACTGAGTCTAAATAGTTGTCTATAGGGCTGCCTTAGTTTTTATTTTATTGATTGATTGATTGATCGAGTGATTGTACTAGAGATTTAACAGGAGTGCTCTACCACTGAGCTACCTCCCCAAATCCTTCATTTCTTCCTTTTTTTTTTTTTTTTTTTTTTGGTATAGGGAATTGACCCTTAACCACATCCCTAACCCTTTTTATTTTTTATTTTGAGACCGGGCCTCTCTAAGTTGCTGAGGCTGGCTTTGAACTTGCAATCCTCCTGCCTCAGCCTCCTGAGCTGCTAGGATTACAAGCGGGCACCACGCGCCCAGTTTATTTCTTGTTTTGAGAGAGGATCTCCCTAAACTGTTTAGAGACAATTGAACATGCGTTCCATCTGCCTCAGCCTCACAGGTAGTTGGTATTACAGGCATGCACCACCATGCGTGGCTTGGTTTTACTTTTAATTTTGAAATTATTATAGATTAACAGGAAACTGCAAAAATAGTAGAGAGGTCTGGTGTCCCTTCACACAATTTCCCTCAAAAGTAAGGCTTTATGTAACTCTAGTATAAGATCAAAAACCTCGGACTTTAAGATAAAGATTCGCATAGTTGGAAGATGGGGGCTGGTGACAAGCTCACACCTTCCTATGGGTTCCCCAAAAGAACCTGTGCAGGTGTGAAGAGAATCACAATTTAAGTATGCATTCACTTCTTCCTGAGAGTGGGTGGGCTGGCACTGGCAGGAGGACAGACCACATAGCCAGATAAAGGGAGGCTGCAACATGGCCAATGACAGAAGAATGGACACATCTTCCTTAAATACTCAAAAATATGGGATTGGTTACAATCCCATATTACAATATGTGATGTACATCACATATTACAATATGTGATGCACCCACAAAATAAAGACTGTGCATCTATTTTAATTACACTGAAGAAGAATAATTTTATTAGAGTAAATATAAAGTGCCCCCAAATTGGCTATCTTTAGGCAGTAGAATTATGAGTGATTTTTATTTTTCTGTTTACCTTATAAATGTTGTGCATCTATACATATAACTAGTATAATTTTAAAAATATATCAAATCCCCCTCTTGCCTTGATTTGGCACTAGTTAGGGCTCCCTGTGTTTTCTGTCTTCCAGGGGAGCTGGAGGGGCATCAGCCAAGTGCACTGGAGGGAATCTGCTCTCCTCTGGGATGGGGAAGGGGCAGATGTACCTGGAGTTACCAGAAGAGCAAAGGGCTGGCCTGAGGGACAAGGATCCTTACATGTTCTGAGATAAAGAACCCGTGAAGAACTGCCAATGAATGGTCCTCAGTGGCCAGGCACAGGGAGCAGATAATCTGGTGGCTGGTGAAATTCCAGAGCCAGGAGGAGGCCAGTACTCTCGCCGCCCCCCACCTCCCTGGTGCAGCTTCTGCACCATCTGCTCACGCACATCCAGCCCTTCCACCTCAACCAGACCTTCCCTGAGCTCAGCACAGGGCCTGGCCGGTGTAACATAGAACCAATGGATGGATGGACAGGTGGACAGACAAATGGGAGGGTGTATAGATGGAGCTCTCTCCCAGTCACCCCATTTCCATCTCCACTTGTTGATCTTCTACCTCTCTGAAGGTTCAGGTACCTCTTTCTTCAGCCCTTGCTGAGTCCTCCAGGCCCCCACTGCATTTCATCATAACCTCAATTGCACATCTTAGCAAAGTCTATCTGATACCCACGTTATGGGACTCTGAGCTGATTTTTTCTATTAGTGCATGAATCATAAAGGCAAGGTCAATGCCCTGGCTACCTCTGGTTCTCCAGAGGAACCTACAGTCCCAGGGCTCAGCACCTATGAGGTACTGAATCAATATTATGAAAGAAAAAATCCCCCCCACCCCCCACCCCCACGGGCTGCTTGGCTTCTGGTTGGTGAGTGTAAGGGGATGGGGGGGTTTTCCTGACTCCCCTTCATCTGCTAAGAGAGAAAGATTCCATGGCCCCAGATGCATCTTCACCCCCAAACCCATCAGCTAGTTCTTTTGATTTGCTCCCAGTCATGGTCACGAGAGGACCAGGGGACGGTAGAGGGATGGTGTGACTCAGCCCAATTCATCACCACAATGGAAAAACCCAGTCACCTGCCCTCCTGGCAGGAGGACTGGAGCTGCCTCTGCATCTGGAAGGGCAGCAAGCCACACGGTTTTCAAGGTCCTTTTGTCTTTCACCTGCTGGGGAAAAAAATCAAAGAGTAAAGCATGAAGAAGCCGTAGTGGTTGGCGCTGAGGATTTATGGCATGGTGCGAATCTCAGCGACCATGTGTCCCTTCATGCCAGGCCCTGAGTTAAGCATCCACGTGCTTCATCTTGTTTCACAAGCCCATTGTTATCCAAAGTGGGCAATGGTCACTCTTGCCACCAGCATCCGACATGGCCCTCCTCTGACGCAGTGGGAGCCCACCTGCTGCTAGAGAATCCGAAAGCACCTCTTCCCTGCTTTCCTTGCAGCTGTGTTGGGCTCCTCCAATCGGAAGTCCCACTCTGCACGTGAATTAGAAACTGGTGGCTGGAGGAAGCCAAGACCACAGGGAATCCATTCTTGTGAGGACAGCAGCAGTGGCAGCAGAACTACCTCTCATCTCACGGCCAGCCGCTGTCCAGATGCCAGTGTCCCTCGTAGGCAGCACCAGCTGTAGCACTCGTACCCAGGGGTGGTAGGGGTGGTTCTAACACTGGATGAAGGCTGCAGCGTCAGACCCGGCCCCTGACATCCGGGGTGGGGGGGCTGCCGTACCCTCCTTTAAAGTCCTTTTCTGCTTAAATCAGCTGAAATAGACTTCTTTATTTTTTAAAAATATTTTTAATTGTAGATGGACATAATACCTTTATTTTATTTATTTAGTTTTTAATGTGGTGCTGAGGATCGAACCCAGTGCCTCACGTGCACTAGGCAAGCACTCCACCACGGAGCCCCAGCCCCAGCCCAGGCCCCTGTTTCTTGCAGCTAACAGCCTGACAAATTAACTGAGTGCACAGAGGGAGAGGGGAAGGCTCTTCAGAAAGGCTGCGTCTCACCTCCAGCCTAGGTGCAGGTCAGCCAGACTTCTGCACCGTTTGCAAGGCAGCTTCATATAAAGTATCTTTTGAGGAGTTGAAAGCAAGGCCCCTTATCAAGGGCCCCTGATCTCAGGCAACAACTTGATCCTCTGCAGTGTTCTGCATTCCTGTGTTAAAAAAAAAACCACCATCCATGCTGCCCCAAGCAGCATGCGTCCTCCACAGAGAGCTGAAGATGAAGCAAGTTGCATCACTGGGACTGCATCTTGCCCTTCGGTCGACTCAGCAGTGACCCTTTGTGCCTGGCATGACTGACTCCCCCAGAACAGCCAGGCTGCCTATTCCTGGAACACCTGGGTTGATGCACTAACCCCTGGGCCTCTTCTGTTTCTTCATTGCCTAGTCAGCCTCTGCTTTTAGGGGTTCAGATCTGAAACCTAACCCATCGGAATGCTTGGGTTCACAAATTATCCAAGCCTAATAGAATGTCTACACTAGATGGAGGCTATCACAGGTGCTGTTCCTCACACAAACAGACATGTCATAGTGTTGAAGCTCTTACCAGGCAGCCTTTTATGTCTTCTGGGGCCTGTGTTCCTCCAAGGAATTTGGAACAGGCAAGGCCTCAGGAATTATCTCACTAGAACATCAACAATTAATTTTATCCAATAACTAGATCCTTGAAAAGGATAGCGTTCAGGAAAGCCTAAAGGAATTTTTAATGCAGTCATGTCAATTTCACCACCAACAACAATAATGACCATATATTGAACACTTACCACATGTTTCTGGCATTATAGCAAGCATTTTCTTCACTTTGCATCACTTAATTCCTAAAAGAATACTCTGAGGTCAGCGTCATTCCAATTTCATGGACAAGGACCTGGAGGATGCCAAACAACACACAGACTGGAAATTGTAGACCCAGCCCATGTTCCCATGGATTAGCTCTGACTTCAATGTACAAAACTGAAGCCTAGTGAAAGGAAGACGTTTCAGAGATGGAAGTTCAGTCTGGCCACTGAACTCCTCCTAACCCCTTTACAAAGGGGGAAAGTGAGGCAGAGATTTCCCCAAGGTACAGAAGCTGTATGCTGCCTCCTGTGAGTTTATATGCTGCACCCCAAACTGGCAAAGCTGTTACCCAAGCACGGATGTGTACCTCATCTGGAACCACTAAAATCTTCACAGGTCCTCAACTGGAAGGTGCATTAATTCACCAGGGCCACAGTCACTGCCACCACAGTGGCTGCAGGTACCCAGAGCTGAGGGAAAACCAGAACCGACAAACAGGGCTCAGATAGGTCACCAAAGGGAGAGAGGTGCTGTAGGATCCTCTTGTAAGATCCTCTTGACCTTCTGCCCCATCACCATTCAGGATCCCTAGGATGACCTAGTCCAACACTTTTTGCACCCCAAAGGACTGGAATCCAGGAAAGGGCAGAACCATGCCCAAAGTTACTATTAGAGCCTGACTAGAACTTGGGTCTTCAGGAGCCCTCATCCTGAGACGTCTGGCCCAGATAAATTTTGGAGGGTCATCAGACCTCCATACTCCCTACAGGTGGATTCCATCCAGGGTCTCTGGCCCTCGCTCTCTCTCTGGGGTCAAGGGCAGTTCCCACCGGGCCCAGGCAGGATGAGGCAAAGATGACTGGTCTCCCTGTTCCCTCTCCCTCAGGTAATGTCAGGTGAATTGAGAACAGGACCAGGCCATACATTCTGGGTGGGACCCTCAGAAACCAGACAGAACACCTTTGTCCAAACCCTTCTGCAAGGAAACTATGGAGCTCTGAAAACCAAGGGAAGATGCCCCAAAGAACTCTCAGACCCTGCTTCTTCCTGACCCTCCAGGGCTTTTCTCCAATGGTTCCCAGGCGGCAGCGGGTGGAGCCGAGCGACAGGGGTGGGGAGGGGGAGTGGCGGCGGGATGTGGGGAGTCTCTACAGGGCCGTGAGTTCAAACAAAGACTGAAGCAGAGGCCACCCTCTCTCCAGGAGCCCGACGCCGCGCGGTACAGGGGAACTGGTGAGGCGACCAGGGCCTCACACGCCCCGGGCAGATCCCCAGCGGCTAGACCGGTTCTCCCGGTGCCCGCAGGAGGTGAGAAATGGGCGGGGGGATTGCAGATCGCCGGGGTCTCCGCTAGGTTTGCGTGTCGCGGGGTCCCACTGGCCCTCGCACCCACCCACCCACTGACTGATCGCGCGCGCGGGCCAAGGTAGGAGGCGGAAGCTGGGCGCCTGGGACCGCAGCCGGGGTCTAGTCACCAGGCCGGGAGCCGACGGTGGGCCGAGCGCCCACGCCCACCACACCCAGCGGGCACGCCCCCGCCGCGCGCCGCCCCCGCCCCGGGCACCGAGGAGGGGCTAGCGGGCTGCTGGCACCTGCACCGCGCGTTGGCGGCGGTGGCGCGGAGGCCCGGCTCCCGCCTGCGCGTCTGTCTCGCTTGCAGCACCCTCGGTGAGTCGCGGCGCCCTCTCCCCTGCAGCCCCGGCCCCCGCTCCCTTTGCCATTGCGGCTGCGACGCGTGCCCCCAGCCCCAGCCTCTCGAGCCCCCGCATCGTCTCCCGGGGATCACATTTCGCCTACGCGAGGGCGGTGTCCATCCTCCCCACTCCACCCCTCCTCGCGTTCCCAACCCGGCACCGGACCCCAGGGGGCCACCGCCCAGCAGCCGCCCGCGCCTCCCCTACCGCGACGCCGGGGGTTTGTGGGGGGCGGCGGGTTTCTTTGTTCGGGCGTCGGGCGCACGGGACCCCTCCCGCGTTGTCACCCGCACCCACCCGGCGCACTCCATCCGCCTCCTGGAGTTCACCCCGACCAGGTGGCGGCGGGCGCCTTTTGGGGGTGCGCGGCCGTGCAATTGGTGGATTTTTTTAAACCGCTGTGGAGGGGGCTGCGCGGCGTGGGGGGCGGCGAGAGCGCTCCTGGCTGCGGGCTGCTGCTCCTGCCTGGCTCCCACCCGGCTCCCGCTCTCCCGCTGCTCCTCTCCGCGTCTCCCGCGCGCTTCACCGCGCCCAGCTTGGCCCAGCGCGCTTCCCCGACGCCGCAGCCCCAGCCGGGCAGTACCGGGCGCCGAGATGAAGGTGCTGGGACACAAGATCGAGCTGCTGGCAGGTACCGCGGCCCTTCTCCGCGGCCCCCTCGGCGAGGCCCTCGCAGCCCGCTACTTTTCGAGTTGGAGAGGGCTCCGGGCGCGGTGGCGGGGGGTCGGGGAGGCTCGGATCCGAGCGGGACGGGGGACCACTTAATTCAATTAATATCTACCTCGGGTGCTACCTGTTCCTGGGCGGAGCCCGGCCCCCAGAGATCACCTGAGGCTGCGCCCTACCCGGCTGGCTTCTCTTCTGAGTCCCTGCTGCCGGCGTCCGGACCGGCGGAGCGCTTGCGGCGAGATCGCGAGTCATATAGGAGTGGACATTGGGGTCTCGGACCTGTCGAGCTAGGGTCAGAACCCCGAAAGGGAGCTTGAAGCCCCAAACCACCAATTAGTGTTGCTTGTCCCCAAAGAAAGGAGCTCTCTGGGCTCTCAGCAGAAACCGTTGCCATGGCCTCTTATTTCCTGCATCCTGTGACAGCCTGAGGCGCTTTTCTCTAGGGGGAGAAGTTTCTTGCTGGGAGTAGAGGCCAAGTGACTTGAAAAGTAGGAAGCCAGATTGGACCCTGATGACTGGGACCTCTTGGCCGTGGGGCTTCTCTGGAGAAGTAACCAGATGCCCTGCTGGAAGCCCGCATCCAGGGAGCAATGGCTGGAGCTCCACTGGCCAGAGGAAGAGGTGGGAAATGGAGCAGGGAGACGGTCCCAGGGGTGAAGTGCGGTTCTCTCCAGGACGGAGACAGACGGATAGGCGAGGCCCAGTCCAGACCCCACCAGTCTGGGACCTTAGATGCTCAGCCCATGCCTATTAGATGAGCACATGGAAGGATTACTTCCAGTAGATGTCCTCTGGCACCAGGGGTTTGGTCCCACCCTCAAGAACCTTCCTGTCTGGGACAAGAGAATGAGGACCTATTATAGGGTGGGGAAGGGACAGAAACCTGTGGTTGCACTTAGGAAGTAGGGGCCTGGGGCAAGAGGGCAGGGGTTAAAGCGTGTGGCAACCTTTGAAAACACTAATACTGAATTTCTGCTCTTGGAGAAGGAGGTGGCATTACAGGCCAAAGGACTGAGGGGACAGGTCCTGCCTGGGGTGTGAGAGAGACTTGATCTGGGTCTGGAGTTGTGGCTGCAGGGCCTGAGTGTGTATGTTGCGGGGTGAGTAGGGTGGAGGGATAGCATGGGGAGGTTTGGGGCTGTTAAAGGAACAGCACATCATGACGGCTCATAGAGAAGGAAGGGAAGGTGACCACTGGTCCTTGGGCCCCGGAAACTTTGGGAGCACCCACCTCCATCCTTGCCAGTGGTTTCTTGTTGGTAGGCCTGGCCCACCAACTTTGATATCTGGAGGGAAAGTTTTCATAGTGCCCTGCATGGAGAACAGACTGGATGCCCTTCCTCCTCCTCTTTATCCTGCTTTGGGGTCCCCCATACAGTGTGTCCTCATCTCCTAGGTGCAGGGAGTCAAGACCCCCTCCTCCATTATCAGGTGGGCTCACCAGGTTCTGGCACTTTCTAAGACCCTGGGCAGGCTGGGACAGGACTCTCTTAGTCTCTGTCATCAGCCACAGGCTCCCAGTGCACACCAAACCAGGCCCGGCATCAGCACGCCCCCTCTGTTGCTATGTGGTGCAGGCTTCCCTCTCTCAGCTCCTTCCTGTCCTCTCCCTTGCCTCAGAGAGCTGGGTTCACACTCCAGCCTCCTGCCAGTCAGCTGGTGATTTCAGACAGGTCACTTAACCTCTCTGACTTCAGTTTTCTCATCTTAAAGATGGAACTGTTGACCCTTCCACCTAAGAACTGGTGCGAGACAGTCCAGGTGGCACACCTAATTGGGACCTATGTCCTGTTGGGCACCTCCCAGGCTTTGTCTCCCCTCTGGTTTCTTCATCTTGGCTCTCCCAGTAATGGAGATCGCCACCTGCCCTGGCTGTGGCTGCCAGCAGCTCTAGATATGCCCCCCATCCTCCTTTATTCCAGTCACATGCAACTGTGAGAATTTGATTCATTGTCCCCTTTGGATGACAAGCAGGTCAGTTGGGATGGGGTCAGTTTATTGTGGGGCAATAGCTCAGTAGCTGTTGATGAGTCAGAGCTCACGTAGCCTCACTCGTCAGCCGCAGCTCACAGATGCTGTGCAGAGGCCTCCAACTCCCTGCCTCGGCCCAAGGAGGTTGTTTCACTGAACCTTTTTTTAAAAACTTACATGGATTTAGCTCTTTGTAGTTTTCCCATTCTGTTTTATTATCGTGCCCACTTTACCAGTGAGGTCAGCCATGTTCTCATGTTCATACAGCTGAGGAGACATTGGCTCTGGAGTCAAACCCCAGCACAGATCTGGAGTGGCCCCGGGCACATCCTGTGATGCCTGGCTTTGGGCCAGTTTTGTTGTTGTTGTTGTTGTTTTGGTACTGGGGACTGAACCCAGGAGTGCTCAGTCTCTGAGCCACATCCCAGTCCCATATACATATATGAGACAGGGTCTTGCTAAGTTGCTTAGGTCCTCACTAAGTTGCAGAGGCTTGCCTCAAACTTGGGATCCTCCAGCCTCAGCCTTCTGAGCCACTGGGATTACAGGTATGCGCCACCATGCCTGGCTTTGTAGCTTCTCCACACTTCATTTCCCTCATCGGCAGAATGGGGATCCCTATGGTACCTTCCCGGTTGGGTTCTTCAGCAATGAGATATGAGAAGGTGTATCAGATGTTGAGTGTGGCATCTGGCACGTAAGCAGTAAAGCAGTAAATGGTATTTGCAGGGCCAATATCCTTGAGCTGCCACCAAAATATTCTGGGGTTTCCTTCTCGCCTTTGCTTCAGTATCGAGTCTCCTCCTTCAGTGTGTCTCAGTTCCTTTGCTGCGTTCTGAGCGCAATCCAGGCCTCTCTGAGTCATGTCTCAGGGTCCCTCATAGGCCAGAGTTGGGCATGGCATTTAGCGTTGGCCCTTGTGGCCAACGTCCACACTCTGACAGCAGGTGCAGGAAGCTAGGTGCCCGGAGGGCCTGGTAGGAGGCCCACGTGTTGTCCTGTCAAGCCCAGCTTATCTTTTTGTTCTGGAGGGAAGAGGGCGGGCGATGGGGCCATTCTGAGGCCCCCTGATAACGAATGCTTCCTGGGACCTGCAGTCGCCAGACGCCCGGGCAGGATCTTGCTGCAATGGAGACAAGGAAGGTGGAGATCCTGCCGTCAGCGGAGGTGGCTCTTAGGGTCTCCTGTCTGCCTGTGAGACTCCTCCGAGCCTCAGTCTCCTCATTGGTAAAACGGGAGCACGGCGACAAGGGGCGAAGACCATCCTTGTGAAGGCGCCCAGGACGCCGTCACCCGCTCTCAGCTCCTGGCAGTTCTGAGGGCAGATTGCTGGTGCCTTGGTGGCTGGTCGTTTGTAAATAGGAGGCAATGTTCTTTGTGGGTTTGTCCTCAAATGGTGTGTTTCCAGGATGGCTCAGCGGCATGGGGAGCTCTACAATGGCAGATTTGGGACTTTGAAATGGTCCCTTGGGAGCCTCAGTATGGGATGTTGGCAATTTAAAATACATACTTGAAGGCTGGGGTTGTGGCTCCGTGGTTAAGTGCTTGCCTAGCTTGTGTGAGGTACAGGGTTTGATCCTTAGCACCACATAAATAACTAAATAAATAAATGAATAAAGGTACTGTGTCCATCTACAGCTAAAAAGATATTTTAAATACACGCACACACACACACACACGTATCTATACTTGATATGGGATTAAAAAGCAAAAGTTTGACCAGTTCTAGAATTTTGGTTTTATTTTCATGCGTGGAACACGTAGCCCCACACATTATGACAGGCTACACCGAGGTAGCGTTTCCATGTTGGCAGGTACGACGACCTGCGTTTTACATGAGGGGTAAACTGAGTCCTAGATTCCCATCAGGAGGCTGAAAACAGGACCCTGAATCCTCATGTCCATTTTCTCCCTTCAGCAAACTTCACTGCTTCTCTGGGACTGTTCTGTATCTGTGGAGGCCACACAGATAAGCATGGTCTGCTGGGGACAGGGGATAGACGTGCAAATCGTTCCAGGGCCAGGGTGGCCAGGGGAGATGGGCATGCCGTTCCACTGCACGGGGAGCAACCGGAAGAGCCTCACCAAGGGCAAGGCAATGATGTATCCAAAGCTCAAAAATAAGTGTAATCTGTGACTCAGCAGTTGAATTTTTAGGAACAAATAAAGAGGTGTTTGTTCAAGGATATTTATTTCATCATTGTTTAGGGAAGAAAAAAAAAGTAGGAACAATCTAACTGCCTAACAGTGGGAGAGTACAGTCGTCCCCGAGGACAGTAATTCACAGGTAGCTGCAAATCGTGCTACTGAAGGTTATCTAGCCACCTGAAGGTGTTCCCCCAAAACGTGTAATAATAACGATGATGACAGCTCACAGGCTTTTTTTTTTTTAATTATGAAAGTGTGCTTTCTTATAAGGAAAATTTAAAAATAACCAATAATACTTAATATAACATAACTGGCATATATAGCCTTGGTCCAAGTTCCTTATTAAATAGAATAATAAAGATTCCATAAATAGTTAACAATTGGCTTATGCAACAAAAGAGAGAAATGGAAAAAGTGGATAAAGAATACAGAATGATGGACCAGAAATTTTTGTTTTTGATTTTTTTGCTTCTTTGTCGTTTTTTTTTTTTTTTTTTTTTTTTTTTTTTTTTTTTTTTTGCTTATTTAAGACAACTCACAAGCTGGGGGAGGTGGTGCATGCCTGTAATCCCAGCGACTCAGGAGGCTGAGGCAGGAGTATGGTGAGTTCAAAGCCAGCCTCAGCAACAGCGAGGCCCTAAGCAACTCAGGGAGACCCTGTCCCTAAATAAAATACAAAAAAGGACTGGGAATGTGGCTCAGGGGTCAAATGCCCCTGAGTTCAATCCCTGGTACCCAAAAAAAGAAAAAAAAAAATACAGCTCGTAGTTATATGAAGGAACTGCATGTCAGGCAGAGCCCTAAGTGCCTCCTATACATTAGTTCATTGTTGTAATGATGAGATGCATTCTGTTATTTCCTCCTTTTTACAGACAAGGAATCCAAGGCACAGACCACCTAACTAATTTGCCAAAGGCCACACAGATGATCAGTGATTGGCTGGGATTTGAACCAGGATATCTCTAGATATGGAGTCCAAAAGATATTTCCAAACAATATTTCTTGCTTTTAAAAAAGAATCTTTTTCAGGGTGTAGATGAGCAATGGAAATGAATGAAAGGGTAGGTGCTGGAACCTTGCAATGGCTTTCTGTAGTGCACAGGATTTTCTGTAATTTTCCCTTCATTTTGTTCCTCTATTGGTCTCCTTTTTTCTCAGTGAATATGTACTACATGAAATTCAAGTTCTGGGTGCTGGTGATGGTGATGGTGGTGATACTGATCGTTGAACCCAGAGGCCTACATCTCCAGCTCTTTTTATTTTGTATTTTGAAACAATGGTCTTGCTGAGTTGCCCAGGCTGGCCTCGAACTCTGGATCCTCCTTCCCCAGCCTTCCTGGTAGCTGGGATTCTAGTCATGTGCCACTGTGCCTGGCTCAACTTCTGACTTTAAAAACTAAGAGTTAGCAAATGCATCTGGGAAAGTGCTAGGCAGAGGCTCTGATGAAACCAGGTCCCTGGGGACCTGGGAGGAGCGCTGAGGTCCGGGGCAGAGGAAGAGGAGGGAGGAGTGGGCCGTGGTTGCTGGCCTGGGCTTTCCTAAGTCCAGGGAGCAGGAAGTCACTGTCCCCAGTGAACCACAGGCACAGGCGGGGCTGCGGGAGCATCGGGGCACAGAATCCTGTTTTCAGCCTCCTGGGTAAGTTCATATCTTAGTATCTCCCTCTTGCACTAACATTGTGCTAGGCTGATAAGACCCCCAAAGATATTCTGATCCTAATTCATAGAACCTGTAGTATTGCCTTATGTGGTAAAAGGGACTTTGCAGATGCCATTAAGTCTAGGATCTTAGATGGAAAGAAGTTCCTGGATTATCCATGGGGGCTGAAAGCATCGGCGATATCCTTAGTGTAAGAGGAGGAGAGGATGTTCTACAGCAGAGGAGGTGATGTGGCGACTGAAGCAGCTCTGTGGCCTAAAAGGGGGAGGAAGAGTCACCGCCGAGGAATGCAAGGAAAGCTGGCAGAGGCAAGAGAGCAAATCCTCCCCTGAACCCCAGAGCGGAGTGGCCCTGAGACTCTGATAGTCAACTTCTAACCTGCAGAACTTAAAAGAAGAGCTGCATCCTGCTTTAAACCACCAGGCTAGCAAGGTGCCAGAGCGCATGCCTGTAATCCAGCCACTTTGGAGACTGAGACAGGAGAATCACAAGTTCAAGGCCAGCCTAGGCAATTTAGCAAGATCCTAAGACACTGTCTCAAAAAGGGACGGGGAGGGCTGGGGATATAGCTCAGCTGGTAAAGTGCTTGCCTCACATGCACAAGGCCCTGGGGTCAATCCCCAGCAACAAACACACACACACACACACACACACACACACACACACACACGGGACACGGGCCGGGGAGCCAGACCTGGTGGTATAGACATGCCTGTAATCCCAGCAGCTCAGGAGATTGAGGCAGGAGGATCTTGAGTTCAATATTGGCCTCTGCAATTTAGTGAGACCCTAAGCTACTTAGTGAGACCCTGTCCCAAAAGATAAAAAGAAAAAAAAAAAAAAAAAAAAAGACTGGGGATGTAGTTCAGTGGTCCAATCTCTAGTATCAAAAAAAAAAAAAAAAAAGGAGCGGGGTGGCCAGGGATATAGCTAGGTGGTAGAATGCCTGCGTTCAATTCCCAATACTGCAAAAAAGAAACCGCCAAGTTCATGGTGCTTTGTCCCAGCAGCCACTGGAAGCAAGTACTGGCAGTGGGCATAGATTTGACTCCTACTGCAGCCTCTGCCTGGAGGATGAGTAGACCATGGATGTGACCCTCCACCCAGCCTGAGACCGACCCTGTCACCTCAGCAGGATGGCTGAGCTCACGCTGAGGGCCTCCCCAGCCTCCAACTCCCTTAATCCTCAAGGCCTTCAAGTTCCAATCCACCAGTGAGACATTTGCTCCAGCCAGAGTGGCCAGGCATCCTAAGTCCCAGAACAAATGCCTGTGGGACCAACTCTGGGAGCTTCTCACCACCTCCCCTGCCCCTGTGTGTGCTGGAGTGGCAGGCAACGGGTCTCCCCCAGGTCTAGTCACCGCACAGCAGGAGGGACCCTCTGATGAGAATCCCATCAGGTCACTCCTCTGCTTCAAGCTCTAGTGCATTTGCACATTCAGAGTGAAAACCACAGATTTGCTACTTATCTTCAAGACCGTGAGCCGCGCTCTGCCCCTTTGCTCTGCGCCTCGCCTCCTGCCTCTCCCCCTTGCCACTCTGCTCCACTGCCTGGGCTTCTTGTGTCCCGAAAACGCCAGGCAGCAAGTGCCCGCTTCTGGCTTTTTTGTGTGCTGTCCCTCTGCCCTCAGTACCCTTCTCGGGCATCCCCAGCACTCATTCCCTATCTCCCTTCGAATCTGTACTCTTGTGGCATTTGTCAGCCTGGGGACATCTCTGACCATCCTCTTTAGATCACAGCCCCCGAACCCACTTCTGCCCCCTTCTATGACTTTGCTTCCTCCATCGCACCTGAACATCTGAACACCATATGCTTACTTCTATTTGTTGATTGATTAGCCCTCCCCCCCCCCCCCCCAAAAAAAAAAAAAAAACCCACAATAATGGGACTCTGCCTGTAGTGGTCAGGGCGTCCTCTCCAGTGCCTTGAATAGTACCAGAAATTACAGCCAGACTATCCCTTGTCTGAAATGCTTGGGACCAGAAGTGTTTCTTTCTGATTTCAGAGTTTCTTTAGATTTTGGAATATTTGCATAGATTTTTACTAGCTCCCCATTCCTAATTCAAACATCTGAAGTCCAAAATGCTCCAAAACCCAAAAGTTTTTGAACATCACAAGAAGACATGACCTGAGAGTTGGTTGGGCACTGATCAGGTGGTCCCCTATGGCAAACATGTAGTGTCCTCCTCTGCCAATCAAACATCATCTTGCAAAGTGTTGATGTATTGGGCAGTTCAGAGGAGCAGAGGACCTTTGGCGAGCGGGGGACCGAGTAAACAGGATGCTCCCTTGGTCTGTCTGTGTTGCAAACACCTCTGCTGGAGGAGGCAGGTTGCCTTAGCTTTCTTCTTCAAATCTTTTTTTGTATTGGGATTGAACTCAAAGGCACATTACTTCTGAGCCGCATCCCCAGCCCTTCTTATTTTTTATTTGAGACAGTGTCTTGCTAAGTTGCTAGGTTGGCCTTGAACTTGCTGTCCTCCTGCCTCAGCCTCCCAAGCAGCTGAGATTACTGGCGTACATCTGCCTGGCACCTCTCTGAATCTTGCAGGAAGATCCAGGACAAGTGTTGCTTTGTTTCTGGGAAATTTGCCAAATTGGGCAAAGATAACACAGCTGAATTGAGAGAGACACCTGTGTTAAAGAGACTTGAGAATTTGTGAGAAAAGAACCAGCTAAGCTTTTTAACTTTTTAATGTAGGTTATGGTTACCCATGTTGATACAATTATGGTGAGCTTTTCAGTTGTGGGTTAGCGGGGCTGGTGCACTTGCTTAAACCTCATGCAGAGTCAGGTGCAGTGGTGCACGCCTGTAATTCTTGTGTCACAGGAGGCTGAAGCAGGAAGATCGAATGTTGGAGGCCAGCCTGGGCAATTTAGGGAGACCCTGTCTCAAAATAAGAAATAACAAGGACTGGGTGTGTAGCCAAGTGGTAAAACACCCCTGGGCTCAATCTCCAGTAAAACAACAACCAAAAAACCCCACAAACACTTGGAGAAAATCACATCACAGATCTCATGGATTATTCGGTTTAGATTAGCTTCAACTGTGTGACAGGACATGCATAATTATAGATTTGTTTTTTTTTTTTGGGGGGGTGGGGGGTGCTGAGGATTGAACCCAGGGCCTTGTGCTTACAAGGCAAGCACTCTACCAACTGAGCTATCTCCCCAGCCCCACATAATAATAGATTAAAAGTGTATTGCCCTCTCTCACAGACAGGGTCTGGAAATGGCCCATCACAAATCATGGCTTTTTGATCCTCAGTTATCTAGACTTCTATGTTTTCTCTCTGCCACCTTTAATGTCCTGCTTTAAGGTCCAAAATGGCTGCTCTAGTGCCTGTCATTACATCTATATTCTAGCCAGCTGGCAGGAGAAAGAGTCAAAGATGGGCATGTCTCCTCTTTTAAGAACAATACCCCAGAGTCACATATTTTGATTTACATTTCAATGGCAGAACATCACATGGTCACAAGACTTTTTTCTATCATCTTCCCACATATCTAAAATTTGGGAATCTATTATTATGTCTGTTTAGCACCTGGGGCCGCGTGTATGTAGAGCAACTGAGCTCACAATGGGTGCTGGGCCTCAGCATCTAACTTTATGAGAGAGCTCTGTTATATCCATTCTAACATGCACTTTTTTTTCACACTTGAACATTTCTAAAATTGGGATGCATCCTATATTCTCTTGATAAAGTGGGCAACATGACTGCTATAACTGCTGTCCCATGAGCATCAGAATTTGCAGGGTGGACGTCAGCATCTTGGAAGGAAATCCTAGAGACAGCACGGAGCACCCATGAGAAATGCCACATCACCACAATCCTTGCTGCTGAGAGGCCTGGATTGTGTGGAAACCACAGGCGTCAACGGCTCCAAGACAATTGACAGGTTTCAGATTCAGAGTGCAAAGATATTTTAGAAAGAACTTAAACAATTTATTTCAATTACATTTTCCTTTTTGAGAATTCACATGAGTGAGATGATTTTTAAAAATCTGAATGTAAGTCTAAAAGAACTCTTTCAGTAAGTACAAAAAAAAAGAAAGAGAAAGAAAGAAAGAAAGAAAGAAAGAAAGAAAGAAAGAAAGAAAGAAAGAAAAGAAAGAAAGAAAAATAAGTCTCATTATGAGGGTGGCAACTCCAAAACTTCTTTGTGTTTATCCTAGGAGTGGACAAATAAGCAAAAACATTATGGGTAATGAGAACCATGTTTCTCACCACTGGAGAAAAAAAAGAAAAAAAAAATATATATATATATATAAATAAGGATAAGGAGGAAAGTTAGAACAGACTCTGGTGTTGAATTAGAAGCAGAAGAAATAGAAATAGAAATTCCAGATTTTCAACATATATACAGATGGATGATTTAGAAGTAAATATGAGTGCTAGTGTCTTATGTGTTCCAGCTCTACCAGCTGAGGGACCCAGTTGAATGACACCCCAGTGTCAATGAGCACTCTCACTATGCAGATGTTGGTTTCTAAGTTCCTCTTTTTCCAAAAGAGGAACTGGGGAACTTTGAAGAAGTGGTTGATCTCAGGACTGACGCAGAGAAAGTATGAGATGGAACATGCATTAATGCTATAAAATCAGAAATCACTCAAATGTTCAAAGGATGAAAGAGCCAACTTGAGAGGACTCCCAGCGGTCACATATGGCCCAGCTTCAACAGGGAACCTAAAAATAATTAACAATGGATTTTTTTTTTTTTGCCCAGGATGGTCTGGAACCTGCCATCCTCCTGCCTCAGTCTTCCAAGTAACTGGGATTTCAAGGTGTGCCACCAAGTCAACTCTTGGTTTTAGATTCTAGTTTGCAATGGATACCCTCAACATTTTATCTTAGCTCTCATACCGTGTGACAGATCTTTCAGGTTTGATCAGTCTCACTAGCTTATTCATGTCTTATGGTAGAAAAGGTCCTTGAGATCGTGGATCCCTTTTTGCTCCCCCTCATGCAGCTGGAGATGATCCCAGAGTTTCACATGTGCGAGGCAAGTGCCATCCCACTAAGCTACACCCCCAGCCCTATGAATCCCTTTTAAAAGCCTCCTTCTTTACCTGACTGTAGTTAGTCTTGGGCTCAGAGGTTAATCCTATTCTAAACTACATTTGCAAGAAACAGTTGGTTTTTTTTTTTGTTTTTTTTTTGATGGGGAGGGATACTAAGGATTGAACTAGAGTCCTTGAGTTGTGCATGCTAGGAACATGATCTACCCCTGAGTTATATTCCAAGCCCCAGCAATAGCATTTTTTAAAACATTAATCTACCAGGAAAAAAAGTATGCTGAAATTCTTTAGACTAAATGTATTACCTTATGTATTTCTTTATTGGTACTGGGGATTGAACCCAGGGGCACTTAACCACTGAGCCACATCCCCAGCTCTTTTTATGTTTTATTTTGAGACAGGGTCTCACTAAGTTGCTTAGGGCCTTGCTAAATTGCTAAGGCTGGCCTTGAACTTTTTTTATTAAAATATTTTTTTATTTTTACAGACACATTTTGATTCATTGTACACAAATGGGGTACAACTTTTCCTTTCTAAGGTTGTACACAATGTATATTTACGTCACTCATGTAATCATACATATATATAGGGTAATACTGTCTGTTTCATTCTACTGTTTTTAACAATGGATTTTTAACCCACAGAATCAGTATCCGTGAACCCACACTGATGTAAATAAATAATGGAACAGATAAGTAAGTGGAAGATAAAGGAAAGCTCTTTCTTAAAGGAAAATGCCAATTAACAAATGTAGACTGATGGTAGAAATAGAAAATTATTATTAGACAAACTCCACAGAATTGTGGGCAGGAATCATCAATGGTTGTTAAATTAGCAGGCATAAGTATGAGGAGAGACAGGATGTTTTCCTAGTCTCAGAGTAGCTTCCCACAAGACACTTATTCATTACAAAGGGAAGACTGGTCACCTTGCAGCGAGAAGCCTGGCAGACAGTCCCTTCAAGTGAGCAAGGTTAACAGTGCCAGTAATAAGACAGATCGGCACCCGGGGCCACGTGTGGTGCACAGTGCGCGCGATTCCTGCTGCATTCATGCCCACAAGGTCTGGGTTCAGCCGAATGGTGAGAAAACAATGGACAAGCCTCACCTGAAGACACTACAGATGAACCAACCAGCATTCCTCAAAAGCGTCAAAGTCACCAGGCACGGTGGTGTACACCTGTAATCCTAGCTACTTGGGAGGCTGAGGCAGGAGGGTCGCAAGTTCAAGGCCGTTCTCAGTGACTTAGCAAGACACTGTCTCAAAATAAAAAAAAATGACTGGAGATGTAGCTCAGTGATAAAGAGCCCCTGGGTTCAATCCCTAGTACAAAAAAAAAAAAAGTGTCAAAGTCATAAAAGACAAGGACAGAGCATTAGGGAAACGTAAAATTCCTGGAAGGTCTGTCTATACCAGTGTCGCATCTGAGTTTTACTTTCTGGTTCCTCTAACTATAAGGAGCACCACTTTGGGACAAGCTGGGTTAAGGGTATCTGGAAAAATTCTGGGGTTTTTTTTGCAATTTCTCTGTAAGCAGAATTTTTTTCAAAAAAGAAAATACAAGGGAGGAGATATTATATCTTAATTGGAAGCATTTTCTTTTTAATATATAAAATGTTCTACTTATAATTAGTGGTATCATAGATTTGATAAGATCTAGCATACAGAATAAAAATCCCCTTTTATAACCTTCCAAACCCATATCCTTTCCCAGAGATGAACTGTTAGAGCTTACCCTGAATCATTTGAGGGTTTCTTCTTGAATTTGCCAGTATGTGTTATATGTCCAATATGTACATTTTTTTACAAAAGTGAGATTATTTAGACTTCTTATTGTATGATTCTCTTTTTTCTCTTACCTGCATATTTTAGAAAGGTTTTCCTATCTGTGTGAGTGGAACTTGCTTTTTTTTAAAAAACATGGTATTGGGTATTGAACCCAGGGCTCGCACATGCTAGGCAGGCAAGCACTCTACTACAGAGCTACATCCCCAACCCTTTTTATTTTATTTTGAGACAGAATCTTGCTGAATTGGCCAGGCGGCCTTCAAACTTGCAATCCTCCTGCCTCAGCCTCCGAGTGGCTGGGATAACAGGCGTGCACCACCACACTTGACTGATATTGCCTTTTATCTTGCAGCTGCTTAGTACTCTTGGGCATGGATGTGCCATAATTTATTTACCTCTTCTCCTGAGGTTCCTTTAGTTGTTTCCATTTTGTACTATTCCCAGGCAGTGAGCATCCTGTTTACCACTTCCTAGTGTGCACACCTGTGTTTTTCTTTAGGATAAATACCTAGAGACAGAATTGCAGAGTCGACAAATACTTGCCTTCGACAAACTACCCAGCTGTCCCCCAAGTAAAGTTGAACCCACTGTAATGTGAGCCACAGTGGCTGAGCGCTGTGTCCCCCTGCCTGCCAACACTGGGTATTATCAGTCTTTTAACAGTTTGTAGTTTGAGTGAACAGTGAACGTCTCTTCATTTATTCATTTCATTCCACTGAGCAAAAATTGGATGGAGTGTCTGCCCACCCAGTGCCCAGGGACAGATGAAACCCTTGTCCTCAAGGAATCTCCGCAAAGGTCATCTTCAAGTTCATTTGCATTTCCCTGGTGGCTAAAGAGGTGGGCCTCGTGCTCCCCCGATGGTTTTCAGGGGGTGGCTTTCTGACCTCCGTCTCCCAGACCTTTGTTCACTTTTCTGTGGGATCCATGCTGGTTTCTTTCTCCTGACTGAACCTGGCTTGGGAGAGCTACTAAGCCTGTTCCCCTGGGGGAACATGGGGGTTGTGACAAGCCTCCCTGGAGACCCCAGAGGCTCCGGTAGGGATTGAGAGTGAGGAGAGAAGCAGAGTAGCAGCCTCTTCCAAATGGTGGGGGGAGGCCTCTCCAGAGATCTCTGAGCCTTGCTGGTGTCATGCATCCCCTACTTTATGCCTATAAGTGACATTGGAACAGTGGACTATGAGTGACAAACATGTCTATTCTGTCCCCTTTCTATAGGTTTGGTGGGCAGTTTGTCCTTGTGTTGGTGAATTGTTCCATTTCCCAATTATTGAGCCTCTGCCTCTGGGCTCTGATGGAGTTTGACAGATGAACAGGGTCAGGCCTGTGTCCTCAGGGAGGCTACAGTGAGGAGATGGAACCACTCATCCATGCATCCAGGGGTGACTGAGGTGACATAACCCAGACATTGACATACGGCTGTAGACCCAGACATTTTTGGTTCAAATCTGGATTTTGTCATTTACCCCTTGTAAAACCTTGGGCTGGTTATTTCACGTCTTTCTGCCTCACTTCCCCAGCTACAAAACAAGGATTCAATTCCTTGAGAGAGTCATTGAGAGGGTTAAATGAATTCACACATATAAAATGCTAAAACAGAGCCTGGAACGTAGTAGGTGCTCAGTAAATATTCATGATTCCTTTGGCCACTATGATGGGGGGTTATGGAGAAAAAAGGCCTTCCAGGCAGGGGGAACAGCTTGGGCAAGGGTGATGTGCTTCCCATGGAGGGATGTACTACAGAATCGGCCGGGGCTTCGGCTGTAAGGGTTAGATCCCAAATGTGGCAGCCTTAAGCACAGTGTGTGTGTGTGTGTGTGTGTGTGTGTGTGTGTGTGTGTCTGTCTGTCTGTCTGTCCGTCCGCAGGACAGTCGTGGTTGGTGCAGGATAGGAATTCATAGGAACCCGGGGAAAAGCAGGAGAACTGGTCTCTTCCAAGTTGGGCATAAAGCAAGGAGCTGTGACTAGGGGGAAGAAATTGAGATTGGGCCAGAAAAAAATACCTTGTCCCCTGTGTCCTTGTGTCCAGCTGTCTCCCTCTTCCTGGATCTGCCACAGGGGGCTGGCACCTGTCACTCCCTGTGTCTTTTTCTGATCTGCGAGGCAGGGATGTGGAAGGGAGTGCTCCTCCCAGCTCCGCCCCAGCGCTGTCCCAGCCCCGAGGTCAGGGCCGCAAGGGGAGTGAGCAGAGGCCACACCCTGGGAGCTCCCGGGGTGGCTCCAACCCCCAGGGTAGTGCGACCAGAGGCAGCTATGATCCCTGGGGCCTCAGGTTTCCTGCGCTCTTCCAAGTCATCCTGCAGGCAGGGGGGACCCAGGCCAGCAGGCCAGCAGTGTAGGTCGTGCATGCCTGTGACGTCACCGTCACCGGGAGGCCATTCCTTCCCTGTGGCGCAGCGCCCTCCCTCAGCAATCCTGGCCATCCCCCTCCCCCAGGGCACATCCAGCCAGGCCCCTTGCGACAGTGGCCAGAGCAAATTTCACTGGCTGTGGCTTTTCTTGGACGAATGGGATCTGGTAACTATCAGGAGTGCAGCGTACGCAGGGCAGCTTGGTCCGGACCTTGACCATGACCTGCCATGGTCCCCCTCACTCTGTGGTTGAAAAAAACACGAGCCATCCCACAGCCTGGCTCCTTCCTTCTTTGTCCTCTCCCCGTCCCGCAGGCCTGGTTCATGGGTTTGGCTTCTCTGGAGTGTGCTGACTGTCCTCTGTGCCCTGCCTTTCAGCTCTAGAGTTTCTTGGTGGGACAGCTAAATGTGGCCTCTCACCTTGGCCCCAGGCACCAAGAGTGGGTAGGAGCCCCCTCCAAGGAGACAGCCACGCCCCACAGGTATTTCCAAAGGTCCCTTGCCCTTTCCACCACTGTCTAATTCTTCCCATTAGACAGTTGCTTAAGTAAAATAAGAGAAAAAAATAACAAAGGGAAAAAAAAAACAAAAGCCATTTCTTTATTCTGTAGGATGTGTAACGACTACTGATCAATTTAGGTATTTATCGAATAGCTTCAGGAACAATCATAGCAATTACTTTTATTATTAACCCAGGTAAATCCAAGGGTTCTTGTGTCTTAGGTCTCATCATAGAATCTCGTGGGCTCATGCTTGTAATCCTGGCTACTCAGGAGGCTGAGGCTGAGGCAGGAGGATCACAAGTTTGAGGCCAGCCTCAGCAACTTAGCAAGACTCTGTCTTAAAAAAAAAAAAAAATCACATTTGAAGAAGCACAAGCAAGCAAACAAAAGTAATGAACTTGGAGTGCAGGTCTTCTTAATGAATCCCCCTCTTCGCTTTCAACACGCCCCAGTTCTCCCTTGCCTTGGGGTTGCTCCCAGTCTCTGTCACCCAGCCAAAGAGGCTGTTCCCCTCCCTCGGCCTTCACCCCTTCTTTTCTGCTTCAGCTGAGCCCCTGAGCCAGCAGGTGTGACTCTTTCCTGAAACAAAGATGGAAAGTGGGGAGGAAGCCGCCTTCCGTTGGCAGGGGTAGGTAAGGAAGCCCTGCCCGGCTACGTTAAATCATTCATGTCCCTTCAAATATGTAGAAAAATCTTCCAGTTAAAAGGCACTTTGGTGTCTACTCTCTCTCCTGGGAGCTGTCCACGATGGTCGGGGGAAGGTTAGCGCCCCCTTTTGTATATCCGCTAGTCTGTGAGCGTGGACGAGAAGTGTCTGTCCGCCATGTCTTCTGCCAGTCCAGGCCCAGCCGCTGATGCGTGCAGGGACTGGGCTTCATCCCAGGCCATTTGGTTTTAAGGTTCCATGTTCCCTTTAGGGAATAAGAGACCAAGGTGGGGGCAGGGGATAGAGCCCAAGAAGCCATCACTGTGGCCCTGAAGACCCCTGGGGCCACCCTACCCCTTCAATGCTGCGCTGCTAACCCCTCCCTGACCTTAACTGGGCTCCACTGTCGAAGTTTCATAACTTCCTCACCCAGCTACCTTTTAAAAAAATAAAGAAACCATGACTTTCTTAAGAAGAAACTTCTCTGCCCCCACCCCCGTGGGAATGACCACTCTGGCCTCCGTCCAGGAGCCCCACCGCATCCCCTCCCCCAGGCTGCCTGTCTTCCATCAGCCTGAGACACTCCCAGATCTGTGGTTGACGAGGCCTCTCTCCACGCCTTCCCCACCGCTCCCTCCATCCCTGGCCATCTGTCCCTGTGCTGCCCACTCACAGCCCTTTTAATAGCTCCACCTTGGGAAGGATGGTCCCCAGGGAGGTTTCATAACGAGGGGGGTGGGCGGGGACACCCCAGCGCGGCCCAGGCCTGGAATCGAGTCAGCTGTTCAGGGAGGCAGGTGGCTAAAAAAGCCCTAGTGGGGGAAGAGTTCCCCAGGGCGGGGGCCCTTCTTTCAGCTCCCACCCCGATGGAAGGATGGGTGTGCACACGTCAGAAAGGAGGCAGGAGAAGGGGCAGGAGAGGGGAGAGGACGCCTTTCTAAAAATACAGCCCATCTGCACGGAGTCAGCTAGTTGCCTCGGAAACTGCTGGGAACAGAGCAGGGGCCTGAGGTGGCGCAGCCTGTGGTGATCTGGGGCTGGGGTGGGCGGGAGCCAGCCCTCCTGGCTCCGTGTCCTAAATCGGCAGGACCCACAGCTCTCCCTGAGGTCTGTGAATGCCCAGTCGCTCCCATCCCAGCCCTGACACATCCACATCCCAAACCAGTCTCCAGCAGGGACTCCCCGTGCGTTCACAAAGTACCATTTTGGCAAAACGGGAGGGCTGGGCTTCCTGCTTCTGAGGGAGGCCCAGGGAAGGCCCAGAGCTGCCACCTGGCCTGCCCAAAGCAGCCCTGCCACAGAAATGGGTTCCATCCTGTGCCTGTGGGCTGTGTGCAATGGCTGGGCTTTCCAGGGGGAGAAACCAACAGTGCAGAGGTGGACAGGGACTCGGTATGCCCAACCCGCTGGTGGGCCTGGTCAGTCTTCAGTGCCAAAGGGAAAGTCTGAGAGCTTCACCCTTAAGAAAGGCTGGAGTTTGAGTTTGGAAAAGAAGGGAGAGAGGAATGAATGGACCAGTCAGGGAGTCCATCCTGCCACGGCAGGCAGCCATGGTGTGACAAAATGAGCACCAAGCTCTGGGGACACAAGTTAGTGGCAGAGGGAAAAATAAAAATAAAAAAGCATTTTATAATGAGCACTGAGCACTGGCCTAGGAGCCCAGGAGCCCAGTCCTGGCCCTGCCTGTGCAAGTAATTGCACCCCATTGGCCTTGGTCTCCCCATCTCACTTCAGGCAAGTGAAAGCAAGCACTTGATAACCCGTGAAACGCTTTGCAAGAGGAAAGAATTGTTACTGATCTTCAACCAAATAGTCTTTTTAAAAAATGTTTTCCCCCCAATTTCAGTCCGTTGGTCTGGTTTTTAGTCCCTCCCTCTGGTAGTGGCTGGGAACCTTTTAATGTACAGACGTGTGCTTTTTGTGGGAGACCAAGCATATTTCTCACACTTGGGATAATACTGCATATTACTTTTGTAGCTTCTCTTTCTATTGGTGACAAGCATTTCTCCATGTTATTAAATAATATTTGATAACTTATTGACCCACAGTGTATGTATCTAGTGACTCACTGATTGACAACATGCCTCTTCCAGTTTTTCTCTATTGTTTTTCTATCATTCTCCATGGTGGGCATTCCCAAAGCTAAGCCATCACTTGCCCTCTTTGGTTTCCTAAAGAAATTTCTCCTAGGGAGGGGGGTTATTGAATCTGAGGATATGAACTTTTGAATTAATTTTAATCCATTTTATAAAACTGCCCTCCAAGATGTGCACAATGGGATATGCCTATAATCCCAGTTACTCTGGGGGCTGAAACAGGAGGATTAAGTTCCAGGTCAGCCTGGGTGACTTAGGAAGACCCTGTCTCAAAATTAAAAAAATAAGAAGGATTGGGGATGGTAGCCCAGTGATAAAGCACCCCTGGGTTCAGTCCCCAGTACCAAAAACTAAAAACATAAATAAATAAAAAGGGCTGAGGAGATAGTCCAGTGATAAAGCACCCAATTTCCAGTAACACATACACACACAACAAATTTTAAAAACTGCCTTCCAGAAAGATGTATCAGTGTACACGCCCATGAACAATATAAGAAAGTGCCAGCGTTGGTGCATCTTGGCCAGCTAGCACTGCAAACTTTGCCAGTTCCATTAGCCAAAAAGAAAAAGAGGAACGAATTTTATTTTAGTGTTTCTTTGACTTCTAATGAACTTGGATACTTTTCTATGTGTTTATTGACCAATTTTAATTATTTTATGAACTTCCAGATGTCCTTGACAAGTTTTCCTCTTGGTGCATTCTGATTTCTGCCATCCTGAAATCTGATCAAGGGATAGTAGAGCCTGTTCTTGAAGAATTGTGGGTCCTGGGTCCCTCTAACTTCCTTCACCCACTGCTGGCTCCTCCAAACACACATCCAGGGGCATGCTGTGTACATACCTGTGCAAATGTGGTCTTTCTTGCCCTGAGGTTCAGAGGCTCTGGGGTCTCCCAGAAATACCCAGCAGTGGGGACCTGGGACCTCCCAGCTGCTCACCTCTCGTTGCAGGTGGCCTACCCTAACCAGCACCCACTGCCCAATATCACAGGGCCTGCCACCCTGGCAGTGTCCCCTCATCCCTCCTAGACTTGAGCTTCCAGTCCCAGGAGAGCCCTCAGCTCTGTACCTCTCCAGCCGTCTGTCCTCCAGAACCTCATGTCCTCTTCTGGACCTCCAGGGCCTCCACAAGGGGACTCTGACTGCCTTTGGCCTTCTCACACACCCCTGTGATTCTCAATAAATGCAGCATTTTGCTTGAAACATTTTAGGGATCATCGTGTGCACCCTCTGGGTGTCAATCCGGTCCCCACAAGCCGCTCCCCTGCCTGTACCCCTGCTCTGGCTCTGACTTGCAAAGTCCTTCCTTGCCTGGAAGTATCAAAGCCAGTCCCAACCTCGCCCTCATTTCCTCCTAGGGCTGCTGCTCCACGACATGACCATGGCGGGACTGCAAGAGCTGCGATTCCCGGAGGAGAAGCCACTGCTCCGAGGCCAGGACGCCACGGAGCTGGTGAGTTGCCCCTTCGCGATCCTGGGACCAAGCGCGCCACCTCGTGGCAAAAAGGGAAACAGCGTGCCTTCCCGCTGTCTTGATGCTGGTTCTCGTTGGACTCAGGTGGGGCAATCCCCCCACCCCAGAGCAGCCTTGTCACTGCCTTGATAGAGTTCCCAGGCCAGCCTGAGGGTCCATGCAACCAAGACCAGTGGCATCGGCTCTCTTTGAGGCCGGGGCTCTCCAGGAGAAATGCCCCCACATGAATGATGAAGAGACAGAGACATTGACAGGTGAATGCACTTAGCAGGGTCACACAGCAAGAGCAGAACATGGCGATTCCAGTTCTTCTGGGCAGCCCACAGCCCTGCGGAGTCACAGCTGTGGAGTGCTGCCTCCAGCGGGAGCACAGCTGTCCATCAGCATCTTCCTCTTTGTCACAAGTTTCTGAGGTCCAAGGGCAAGGTTCACCAACAGTACCACCAGTTATCTAGGGGATTGAGGAACTCGAGATGGCAATTTTGTCCCAAACGTCCCTCAGTTGGGAAGCCAGATGCTGATTTCAGTTTTCTTCTACCCCACACCTTCTTGTAGTGACACCCCTTCCGCCTTCCCTTCCCCACCCTCCAGCAGCGTGGTCTCACTGACTGACACAGACCACTTTGCAAGGAGAAGCTGGGGGTCCCCTGCTCACTAGGTGCTGGAGCATCAGGCCTGGGGCTCCCTGCTGGTTATACCATCCTATCTCCCCTCATTGTGCAATGAGGCATCCAGGAGGCCAGTCCCTCAAATCTTCAGCCTGTCCTTCCCTGCCTGGCCCAGGCTCCCACCACACAGGGGTGAGCCCAAGAGCCATTGAGCCGCCAGCACCAGGACCAAGCAGTCAGCCAGAGCTCCAGGGGCTCAGCCAGGTGAGGCTGGCAGTCCTACCCCAGAAGGGTACAGTCTTGTCTCAAGGAAACTTCTGAGGCCTAGATTATTTGAGGGCAGCCATCAGCGGCCAGCAGGTGAGCTGCACCCTGAGCAGGCCCTTTATTCCTGGTTCGCTCACTCCAGGTCCAAACCCCCATTATTATTCATCTTTTTTCCTTCAGTACTGGGGATTAAACCCAGGGTGCTCTACCACTGAGCTGCATCCCCAGCCCTGGCCCTATTTTGTTTTGAGAGACGACCTCACTAAGTTGCCGAGTCTGGCCCGCAACTTGCGATTCTTGCTTCAGCCTCCCGAGTCTGTGAGATTACAGGCGTGCACCACCATGAGTACGCTTGCCAGAGCCTCCTCCCTGATCTCCCTCTGCCCTTGCTGTGTAAAACCCTTTTTACGACACATCGCTTCTCTTTCCACTTAGAGCTTGTCGGTGACTGCCACCCTGCTGGGTCACATCGCAGTCCTTCCTGGGGCCCCTCCCCAAGTCTCACCCTCTTCTCTCGTTCACTCCCTCTGGCCTCCTTGACATTCCCATCTTATTCCCAGCTGTTCCCTCTTCCTGGGAGGCTGCACTCTGGGAACGTGCAAGGCCTTCTCTGATCACTGGGTCTACTACTGACAACTGCCACGCTCTGTCCCCTGGCCCTAGCACCTGTGACGATCGGCCCCTGCCCACTAGCTGCTGGAGCAACTGTCTGGTCGGTTTTCTGCCCAGGTCTCCCCAGCGTGCCAGCACAGCACTGTGCACAGAGTCAGCCTCAGTAAGGAGATGGGCTGGATGGGAGCCACAGACTGTGATGAGCTCAAAAGAAACTCCTTAGAACAGTCTGAGAAGTTCCTCTTCCCCGTTCTTCTTTTGAGGCACATGAGCAACACCTCTCATGAGGTTTGGTAGGGTGCAAGGGAAGCCCAGGACCTCTGCACCCACAACTGCCGAGAGCGTGCTTACAAAGGCGCTGCCTGCCTGGACCAGACATGTGACTGTGGCCCTGACCAGTCCCCTGGGCACAGTGCAGAGAACCGGGGGCATCTCGGTCTGACACCTCTGTGCCTGCTCTCCTTGGCAGGGTGCCCAGAGAGATGCTGCCCCTCCTCCACCTGCCTGGCCCACCCTGGCTGCCCCTCCTCCCTGGCTCAGCAAGCCCTCCTGTCCCCACCTTTAACCATCCTTCTGCCGCAGGTGGTCTCCTCTTCATCCTGCTGGTGACCAGGACCAGGCCAGAGATGGCCACTGTGATATTCCCACCCCTGTGTGAGAGTCACATGTTTCAGTCACCACGGAGGTGTCTCTGTTTTCTTGAGTCAGCATAAGCCTGTGCTGGGGACCTGGTTACCTTGGCTTTTTTTCCAAAGACACATGAAAAGCCCAGTCTGCCAGCCCAACGAGGTCTTCAGGTATCAGGTATCAGGTACCTTCGAGAGCTGTTCAGTTTCTCTCTCAGGCTGTGACATTCACACACAGATTCCTCCTTTCTCGCTGCTGCATGTGAACGTACCCGCCTTTGTCACTTTCTAAATCTCATGCAGTTTGCCAGGTGCAAGATCTCCAGTGAGCGGAGCCCATAGTCAGCCCACGGTTCCTTCAGGTTCCACACCCGTAGTTTCAACGAATCACAGAGGTGTTAGGAAAAAAGAGTCACATCTGTACCAAATGCGCAGAATTCCCCTCACCATTGTTCCCTAAACAATACCGTATAACAACTATTTACCTTAGATGAGGTATCTTAAGTAATCTAGAACTAATCTAAAGTGTGTTGGAGGATGTGCGTGGATTCTATGCGAATACGACACCACTTTGTAGAAGGAACATGAAGATCCACTGAGTTTGGTGTCCCAGGAGGGTCCTGGAACCAATGCCCTGTGGCTAGGAGGGACTACTGTACTTCCACCGTTGACCTGCCACCCTCCTGCCTCTTTGGACTGGCTCGTTTTGGAGACTCCAGGGCCTGGTGGGTCCAGGGATCAGTGGGTGACAGGCTGCTCCTCCTGTGCCTGGGTGCCCTGCCTGGGTCTCCCACACACCACTCTTGGACCTTTCCATGGCTTCTCAGCTGGACCCTCTTTTCCTTTGAGTGCTGGCTCACCTCCCAAGGTTCTGGGGGATTCAGATTGGCTCATGTTATTCCTGCTAGTTCCCTGCTTTGGGGTCCCGTCCCTTCCACGCTCCTCATCTCCTGGGGGGCCCCCGGACCCTGAGAGCTCATAAGCATGCCCTGCCATTATCTGCCTCGTCCTTCTTGTCAGATTTTGTTTTTAACAAAACTGCCTCCTCCCCCCTTCTCTGAGATAAGTGCCTGGGAAGGTCTCTAGTATAAAAACCTCCCACGTTTACTTCTGCAGCCTGCCTTGCGCGAGGGCTTTGAGAAGACTCATCCATAAGCAGCCCCATCCCCTTCCTCCTGGCCCTTGTCCTCTTCCTTCGGGGTTTTAGGAATGGCTGCCCTGGAGACAGGCAGAATCTGGGCCTTCTCACAGCAGACCCAGTGCTCTGCTTTACCTGGGCAGGTGCTTGTCTCCTGGCAGGTTTCCTTCCTTGGTCTCCAAAGTGACCCCAGTGAGAGCTGACCCAGCTTCCTGGTCATACAGATGAGGAGAAGGGATCCAGAACAGGTGTATCACACCCTAGAGCCAGGATCGGTTGCACAGAACCCAGGGCTGCCTGGTGACCCACCCCTGGGCTCAGCCCCTCCGCTTGGCTCTCTGTTCACGCAGCCTGGTAATCTGCAGGTGCGTTTGAGCCATGCCGCCCTCCTGCGTAAAGTCAGATTGTTCATCCGGATCTGCGTGTGTTTGGGAGCCATTCCAACCAGGCTTTGTGCTGAGAGCACAGTCGGACATGGTCCGGTCCTTGTGGCACCTGGAGTCCACTGGCAGGACAGGCACTGAGCAAAGATGCGTATGGCTCAGGGTCACATTTGCCCAAGTGATTTGAGAGCGCACAGCAGGCGGTGCCTCAGGCCCAGGCAGCGCCTAATTGGTTAGAAAAGCCCCTCCACTCCTCGCCCAGGGGCCTCAGCTGGCCCATCCTGTGTGACGATCACAGCACCTCTTCCTGCCTATGCCCCTGTGCCCTGATGGTCAGACCCTGTGGAAAGTCTGAGGGGGCAGGAGGGTCCAGTATTCAGGGTTGGAGTCAAAAATTCTACTACTTTCTACCCTTGGGCCCAGCCTCAGCCTTCTCACCTGTAAAAGAGATATCTTTGCATTTTGAATTGGCAAGCTCAGAGGCTTATCCATTGAGTACTTGATAGCCGAGTACCTGGCCCTTGAGGAGCCTGTGACCACTTTTGTTACTATTAACGTGGACAGGGGATCAGGAAGTCAGCCTGCTCACCAGGCAAGGTGGCGCATGCCCTGTAATCTCAGCGGCTGGGGAGGCTGAGGCAGGAGGATCCCAAGTTCAATGCAGCCTCAGCAAAAGCGAGCACTAAGCAACTCAGTGAGACCCTGTCTCTAAAAAAAGTACAAAAATAGGGCTGGGGATGTGGCTCAGGGGTTGAGTGACCCTAAGTTCAATCCTTGGTGCTTGCCCCTCCCCCACAAAAAAAGAAAGTCAACCTGCCCCAGGCAGAGCCCCCAGAGGCTCCCGTGCCAGCCAGAACCTAACTTGACCCTCTCTGTTTGCCTCCCCACAGGAGAACCCTGACACCTTCCTCTCAGCTGTGGACACAGACTGGAAGGTAGGTTGAGGCTCGGCCTCCCTAGATATGGGATCCTCTTTTCCCACCTGTCCAGGCCCCAGAGTATCCTGGTCTGTCATTCTGTGTGCACCCAGGCCTGGAGTGCCAGGGCTGGGCACCTCACAGGCAGTGCTCACCACAGCTCTGCCTGCCCCCCGCCCAGCAGGGAGATGCCCGAGATGGAAGCAGTGGGTCCCTCTGAAGAGGACAGCTGGGAAGCCAGGGGCGGCCTAGGGGACGGGAGGATGGAGAAGGGAGGGAAGGATGTTGTCATCTGATCAGCATTTTCCTCCAATTAAAGCCAGGTTGACTCTGAAATAGCTCCTGTTTCCATAGCAGCAGTTGCCTAGACAACATGTCCTCTTTAGTTTGATGCCAGATTCTCCATGAAAACTGAACCTCCTGTTTTTATTCCCCTGCATGATGATTTTGTTCACTTGGCCAGCCATTTCTCCCCTCTGAGTCCCCTAGTGACCATTTATTTCCAGGTCTGGGAAAATGTCTAACAGCAGAAACCAGGGGACCTCCCTGGGGTCCCAGATCCCACTGTCCATCCACATGTGCTGAACAAATGCAGACCCCTCCTCCTGACAGATGGAAGGCGTCCCCAGGCCACTGCCCTTGTCTCTGCTTGACCTCTATTTGGGTCAGTCTCCAAGACCCATGACGGCACTGGCCTCGTGGTCTGGACGTAGGGATGACGTGCAGGAGGTGGGGCTGCCTGCTGGCTCCTCCCCGAGCAAGCAGCTCCCTGCAAGGATGAGGATCTGGGCCTGTGCATTGGTCCCTTGGTCACGCGCTTCTTCAAGGACACTAGGGGAGGCTTCGGGGCACAGTGTGCAACATGCTCAGATCCCCCCAGAATGCCATCTTCAAACACAAAGGGCTCTGAGCTGCAAGGAGAGGATGGGACCCAGTAGTGGGGACCAGTGTGTCTCTGGAGGAGGATAGGAGGGATTGTGGCTGGGACACAGCCCAGCCTGACAGGAAGGGGCGGCTGGAAATCAGAGCAGTCAGGACAGGTGATTCTCTTTGTCCTCAGTACTCCAAATGAGGAATATGTGGGGAAATGGGCCCTGAGGAGGGGGCTGGTGATATGGAACCCCGGAGCAGCCTGCCCCTGCCCCACACTCTAGTCCTACAGTGTGGGAAGCCCAGCCCTGCCCCCCCCCCCCCCAACACACACACACTCATACACACACACTCACACTGCCGCAGGGAGGGATGAGGGAGGCCTGGGCCTGGAGGAGGCCCCTGCTGCGTGGGAAGCTCCGTCTCAGCTGAACCTCTGAGCGCAGGCACCCAGGACACCGCTCCTGACCGTGGTATCCGGGTTCTGAAGACCTCTTGCCTGGTGAAGGGCAGCGTGAGTTAAAAGGGACCTTCTTGTCCACTGCAGTCACACAGCATGGAGGTGGCTTTTTAGTTTTTAAAGAAAGCAGTCACAAAGCTCGCTGTCCTCTGGATCTGGGTCTGGCAGGGATTTTATCCCAAGTCACAGTGGCAGGCTGTGTTACTGTCTGGGCCTCAGTGGCCTCAACCAGGGGAGATGTAATAAGACAGACACCAACGAGCAACCACGCAGGCCAGAGCCGAGGTCCTGGCCCTGCCACTTACCAGCCCCACGGCCTCCAGCACCAGTCACTTGCTCATTTGTACAGTGACACGGCATTTGAGTGTCTATGAGGTGGCGGGGCCACAGATCCAGTTCTCAGACACTGGAATGACTGACAGGTAGTCACCAGTGCCAGATGCCTGGGTATGTCCCTAGTTCTGTGCTCACCTAACTGTGTGGTATTGGGCAGGTTACCAAACCTTTCTGTGCCTCATCTGCAAAGTGGATATTAAAAGGATAAAATGAGATGATGTGCAGAGTACGTGAAGGGAACCTGGCATGTGGGAGACATTCTAATGCATTTGCTACTCAGTGATGTGACCTCAGGCCCAGTGTGCCAAGTGCTAGTAAGCTCCACGTTTTACCAGTTGGGTAGGAAAATTACCTGACCTCTCTGGGCCTTGGTCTCCTCATCCTTTCTCATGGCTTTGTGAGGCTCAAAGAGGTTGACGGATGTGCCCTGATGTGCCCAGGGTCATCAGGCAAAGAACTGGCAGAGCTATGGCCGGCAGCAGGATTGGGGTAGCAAAACTTGAATCTGCCTTGTTCAGCCACAGCTGCACAGCCTCCTGAGAAGGGGCCAACAGTTGGGGGCTTTGTTGTTTTTGTTTTGTTTTGTTGGGACTGGGGATTGAACCCAGGGGTTACTTTACCACGGAGCCACGTCCCCCCAGCCCTTTTTACTTCTTGTTTGAGACAGGGTCTTCAAAGTTGACTGAAGCTGGCATCGAACTTAAGATCCTCCTTTCGCTTCCCGAGTTACTGGGATTGTAGGACCTGTGCCACCACACCCGGCAAGGGGCCAGCGGTTTGTAGAGGCTGCAGATTGTCTCCTTTCTCTGCTGCCAGGGCAGGCAGGGGTGGAGTCAGGTCTGGAGCGACGTAGGCAGCTTTGTGCTTATTCTCACACTGAGCAACTCAGTGAGGAAGGCACAGTTCCTTCTTCACAGCTGGAAAGCCTGAGGCACAGAGAAGTTAGAAACCTCACCCAAGGACCCATCTGGGGACTGGGCAGGACTTGTGCCCAGGTCTGTGGATTTGCAGTCAGCAAGCTGAGTTGAATGGGGGTAGATGGGGGTAGATGCAGGAGGGGTGGGCAGCACCAGGTGAGCTTCTCAACTGCAGGAGGGGTGGGGAGAGGACACAGAGGGCAGAGGCTGGAGGGGAGAGGATGGAGTGGGCACGTGGGGAGCAGGGACTCCAGCTCCCTGCAGAGCACACGGAGGACTCAGGGCCGAAGAGTTGGGACGGGGCCTTCGCAGGCTGCCTCAGCCGACCAAGCTCATTCCTGTGTGGTGCATCTGCAGAAATGGGGAGGGACTGAGGGAGACCTCCAACCACACCACTGCCACGCTGAGTGGCACAGGGCCCGGCACTCTTGCGAGGACCCCTGAGTGAGAGGTCAGAAATGGGGCAGGGAAAGCTGTTGTGCCCAGAGGCAGGGGACACAGCCAGGAATAGTACACATGGCAGGTGTTGACCAGGTCAGCAGACATCCGTGGTCAGAGCGTCCACTGCCTTCCAGAAGGGGCCAGCCAGAGAGCAGGGCTGTCGGCACGGGCTGGGATGAGCTGCGTGTTCCTTCACCAGTGAGGCAGAAGGGGGCAGGTGCCCAGCACCCTCCCATGCTCTGTCACTCCCGTCTCTCCGCCCTAGGTCTCCCTCCTCTGCTTTCCTCCCTGGCTTGTTTTCTCTCCTACTCGGCTCCCCTCAGCTCTTCTCCTCTGTGAACTCTGCCTGCATGTCCCAGACTAGTCCACCACCAGATCCTTGCTGCCCAGGAGGCGGGGGTATGGCCTCGGAACCATGCCCCACACCACTGGCTCCAGGAGAGGGACTGGCTGGCTATGTGGGACGCAGACATGTCAGCCCGGACTGCTGGCCTCCTGTTCCTCCTCCTCTCCCTGGCCGCCTCAAGCCCCTGATGGGGGGGGTGGGGCAGAATTGGTGTGTGCTCCATGCCCTGCTCCTGCAATCTGCCCAGGACCCCCCAAAGTCCCCTTCAGCAGTGTGGGCAAGCCCTGGGCATACATGTGGGTAGAGTGGGAGGTGTCCCAGTGGAGAGAGCCCCTGGAGGCTGGGGAGGAAGGATCAGTTCCCTGAAGCAGGGAGATGACCAGTTTGTCCCCCAAAGCAGTGAGTGATTTCCCGGGGTGTCCTCAAGGCTAAGTGAGCCAGGTCTTCCTGTTGAGGAAGCTGGGGTTAGGGGTCTGGTCTTGGGCCCTTTGTGCTCCCAAAGGGTATGAGTCAGGGGCTCTGCCTGTGTATGTCCTGCCCTGCCTGCTGTGCCAGTCTGCAAGAGGCTCCTGGGTACCTAATGAGGATGGCCCCTGGCTCCTGTCTTTCCGGGACCCTGTTGGAGGGTGCTGTTGGAGGGTGCCTGGGGGCTGCAGGGCAGGCAACCATCCAAGCAGGGACTGGGGACCATCCAGAATGATGTGTTGCTGGGGCGGGAGAAGCAGGAGTGAGGCTGGGGTGAGTGAGGACCTCAGAAGCCAATCGGGAGCCTGGTTTGTCTCTAACAGCCAATCTCAGAGCAGGGACTCGGGGAGAGCAAGTGGCTGCAGGGAGGAGGGGCGGGCCTGGGCTGGGCCAGGATCTGCGTATAAATGGCCCGGGAGCTGTGCCCCGTCACAGAGCGGACTGTCTCCCTCTCGAGCCACCCCTTTCCTCCGGACCCGAGTGACTCAGGCCTTTGTTTGCCCTCCCTGGTCGAGGCGAGTTCCCTCCCTCGGCAAGATGCCGGAGTGCTGGGATGGGGTGAGTGAGGGCCCTGGGGGCAGCAAGCTGCGCAGGGTGGACAGGTGGGCAGGGCATCCTTGCGACCTGCAGGAAGGACAAGGCATCTTCTGCCCATGTCTGGTGACAGCTCTGCCTTCAGTTGCCTCGCTTTGGAGTCACTGAGGCGAAGCAGGAGGCTCCTGACCTGGTCTGCCGGCGGCATCAGGGACAGCTGCTAGTCAGGTCCTGGGGAAGGGTGGCTGGGGAGGGGGTGGCATCTACAGGAAATGGAATGACTGTGCTGTCCAGGTCTTCTCATCGCCTGTGTGGACCTGTGCACAGTGTGTGCACTCCCCGGTGTGTGTCCTCTGCCTGGCATGTGCCCGAAGTGGCTGCTTAGGTCCTTGGGGCCACCTCAACCAGTGGGTGAGGGTCAGTCCTCTGTGAGCCCCAGGCTGCACTCCCCGTGTCTGTCTGGGGGCTGTGCCTGCAGGTGTTGTTGGGAGTCGGATAGCTCAGAAGTGCCATGGAAAGGAGGGGCAGCCTCTTCCTTCCTTAAGATCTGCTACTGCTTCTCCAGGGCACAGAGGGGCAGTGGTCTGGACCTTCAGGCAGGGAACCCTGCAGCAGAGAGGACGAAGAGGAGTGGCCCTGTCTTATTTTGTAGGTTTTGGGAAGGCAATGCTGGAGCCATGACTCCATGACCCTCGTGGGGTCCCCAGGGCACCTCCTCCTGCCTCCCAGGGGCAGCAGGTACCCAAGCCCTGTGCCACTTTTCGTTAAGGAGGGAGAAGCAAGGTGGACCTGCCTGCCACACCTGCCCTGTCCATTCCGCAGACCATGCGGATGGCCCAGTGCATTTGCGACTACGTCAGCATTCACCCGCCCATGCAGACCCTGTCCCCTGAATAATCGATGCAGCTGACAATCGCACCACCCCCAAGCTCAGACCCCTACTTCCACCAGCCCTCAAGGTCACGGTGAGGGGAGACAGCCGAGAGGGGACGTCAGAGCCCCCTCCTTCGCTGCCGCAGTGCATCCCGCCGGCGCCCACCTGGAGGCGGGGGGGCCGGCCTCTGGCATGACGTCACCGAGAGCCAATGGGAGCGCCCGACCCTGAGAGTTGGGGGGCTCTGAGCGCGCAGACTGCGGGCCCCGGGGCGACCCCCGACCCTGAGCTGCCGGAGTCGGGTGCTGGGTCTGAGCTCCCCGCCGAGAGTCGAAGAAGCTCTGGGAGGTCTTGAGAGGGTTCAGCCAAGGTCAATCGACCCGGGCGGGACAGGCAGACCCTCCAGCCCTCTTCCCGTGGACCACCCGAACCTGGCCCTTCCGCCCCGCGGAGGTGGGACACAGTAGGGCGGTTCTGCGGCGGCTGCCCAGTATGGGAACCTTGGCAGCCACGCCAGGGCAGGGAGGGGACAGACTGGGCTTCCTTAGCCCTACCCGCCAGAGAGTGGGGGTGGGGTCCGTATTTGGAAGGCGCCCCGCGGGCCCTGGCTTCTGCCAGGCATGGCAAGAGCTGACCCAGAAGATGCAGAGAGCCCCTCTCCCCCCCCCCCCCCGCCAAGAGCTTTGCCCTGTGCACCCCAACCCCCTCCCTCCTGAGCTGAGAGAACAGCAGAGTGACTGGTGGATGCTGGCAGGGACCCCCCAGCAGGGTGTGCCACCGGGGAGGGGCTCCTCTGGAGCTCTTGGGTGAAGCTTGATCTCCTTAGAAAACCCAGGCTTTTGCGCCATCCTGGCCTCTGAGACAGGCTGTGGCAAGGACACCACCTCTCTGCTCCTGCCCAGGCGGCCCCAGTCTAGGCTCAGAGTAGGGCTCAACCATGGGCCAGTCACATCTCCTTTCTGGGCCGCATTTCCTCCGTGTACATGAAAAATGTCTAGTCAGTGGCCAGGGAGCAGGAAGCCGCCTTGATCTGAAGCGCCCTGAGGGAGCTGGGCTGCCTGGAGGACCACAGGGAAAGGAACAGACCTCCAGGCAGAATGTGGCTTCCAGGGTGTGGCCTCTGGCCTCTGGGATGGCACCTTGTCACTCCTTGCTGGACATGCAGTCCATGAGGTGCCCCGCTTAGTCACACAATAAGGAGCAGAGCCAGTTCCTCCTGCAAGACTAGTGACCCCGAGCAGCAAAGCCCAGGCCAAGGACTCAGGAGGACCAGGAGTGTCACTGCAGAAAGCCTTGGGGGAGGGATGGGTGTCTAACCTTGCCTTGCCTGAAGGGACCTTGGGATGCTGGGGCACCGGGGAAGGGCATTCACGGTGGAAGGACCACATGAGCAAGAGCCCTGCGGTGGGACCTGGAAGGGCTGTGGGGCAGGGCTGAGGGTCTAGGCAGCTCTGAGGCTAACCCCTTCAGGAGCAGGAAACCCTTGAGGCTTCTGAGTGTAGGGTGGGGGGGACTTGGGCTGGGGTGGCAGAGCTGTTTGAAGGGGTTGCAGCAGGAGGGAGAAAACTGGCCTCCCTGGCCCCCGAAGGGCTAAGTGTAGGTAGGGAGCTGGGCCTGGCCAGGGCAGCACTATGTTGACTTTACAGAGAAGACCAGAACTTTCTGTGCAGTTCCTATTGTCCCTATGCTGAACACCCCTGAGAAACAGCACTGCCTCTGACCTGTCCTCCTGGGGCTGCTAGGGAACAGGACACTAACTGGGGTCCCCACCACAGGCCCAGAAGTCCTTAGCCTGTCCCAACCACCTTGTTCCCCAGAGGAACCAGGAGTGGGGGCTACTGAGACAATCCGGACTCTCTTCTTCCAGGAACATGACATTGAGACGCCCTATGGCCTTCTGCACGTGGTGATCCGGGGCTCCCCCAAGGGGAACCGTCCGGCCATCCTCACCTACCATGATGTGGGCCTCAACCGTAAGTGCAACCTGGTTTTATGCAGCCTCCCCTCAGCATGGCCTCCCCCTCCCCCCCTGCCTCAGGGCCTGGTAAATCCCGCTCAGTTAGCTCTGCAGCCCTGGTCGTCTGGCCTGCTTTCCCTGATGGGCCCTGAGGCTAAGCTCACCCACCTGGAGCAGACAGGGCTGCTGGCCTCCTTCCCGTGCCCTGCCCCAGGGCTCAGCCAGCTGAGAGGTGTGTCTTTGCAGACAAGCTGTGCTTCAACACCTTCTTCAACTTTGAGGACATGCAGGAGATCACCAAGCACTTTGTGGTGTGCCACGTGGATGCCCCCGGACAGCAGGTGGGGGCGTCGCAGTTTCCTCAGGGGTAGGTGCCCCGAAGCCCCTCCACCTGTCCCCTGCCCCCGCCGCAGGCTGGCCCGGCCTGACCTCCTGCCTTGCCTGCAGGTACCAGTTCCCGTCCATGGAGCAGCTGGCCGCCATGCTCCCCAGCGTGGTGCAGCACTTCGGGTGAGTCCCCCTGCCTGGTGCTGCCACCACTGCGGACCCATCTGCACGCCTGCCGCTGAGGGTGGGGCCCGCTCTGGGTGGGTGTCATGGGAAATGTCACCCACTGCCCCAGAGTGACCAGCCATACTCTGTCCCAGGTTCAAGTACGTGATTGGCATTGGCGTGGGAGCCGGAGCCTACGTGCTGGCCAAGTTCGCAGTGAGTTTCCCCACCCCCACCCAGAATCCCCCCCTGTGCTCGCTCTTCCTCCTCCTCCTCCCACTCCTCTCTTATTAGATGTTTTTTTTGCGGGGAGGGTACTGGGAATTGAATCCAGGAACACTTTACTACTGACCTGTGTCCCCAGCCCCCCCCTTTTTTTTTGGAGACAAGGTGTCAGTGAGTTGCTGAGGGTCTCACGAAATTGCTGAGACTGGTCTTGAACTCAGGCTCTGCCTCAGCCTCAGAGCCACTTGGAGTACAGGTGTGGGGGCACCACCACACCTGGCCTCTTAGTTGATTAGAAAAGCCCCTTTTCATTTTTTTCCTTCCAAGAAAATAAGCTTTAAATCAAGAAAAAGAGGAGACATTTTTCCATTCATTTCCTCAAAAGACTATTAACTAGAACTTGCTTAGGCATTATCCAAAGCCAAATTTTCTGTTAGCAATTATGTAACCAGTTACTCTACCACTACGTAAGGGTTAAGGTAGCATTTGAACATGAATAATCTTTTAACAAAACTACACATATTAAAGTTGTGAGATTTAAAGCCATATTTCAAAAACATCATGTTTGGGAACAGGAAAGCTTTTCATCTCTAAAAACAGAAACATAATTTTTTTAGGGTTCAAAACATTTCTTTCTTCAAAAAGAAATAAGAGTTTTCAACTCCAGTTCCCCATTTCAGCACTTAAGCATGTGTCAGCTCAGCACGGCTCTGTGCTGATCTGTGTTTCTGTTTCTCCCTGAACCCAAGCCCACAGTTGAACAGAAAATGCAGATCTCTTTCACCATGTCTGATACAAAACAGGCTTTGAAAAGGTCAGGTTCTTAATTGACATCACAGGGGCTTTATTGTCTATAAAAGCAAAGAAGCAACCTGTTTAAGATTTTAAGATATTTCATTCTCTCATTTGCAACACCTTCAAAAGTATATAAAGAGGGGCTGGGGAATGTGGTTCAGTGGTGGAGCGCTTGCCCAGCATGGTGAAAAAAAGAAAAAGTCTGTACACACACACACACAAAGAAACGGGTGCGAAACAGTGATATATTCTAAATAAATCAAAGAATTTATAGGGGTTGGGCGGGCAGAAGAATGAGCAGGGCCCCTGGCCGTGGCCACCCATGCAAGTCTCCAGCTGCAGCCGGTTGATCCAGCAATGGCATCTTGAAAATTTGACAAAAGTATTTTCACCTCCTCTGACTTCCTAACCACCTGTGAGACAGGCAGGGTGAGGATTTTCCAGCTCATTTTCTAGGTGGGAAGAAGGGGGCTCCCTACACCCCGTGCCACCCGGCCCCTTCTCCCCTCTCCCTGCAGCTCATTTTCCCTGACCTAGTGGAGGGGCTGGTGCTCATGAACATTGACCCCAACGGCAAAGGCTGGATCGACTGGGCTGCCACCAAGGTGAGCGTGGCGCCCCTGGGGCCGGGTGGTGGCTGCGTGCGGTGCTCACACGGCCTTCCTCCTCCGGCAGCTCTCTGGCCTGACCAGCACTTTACCGGACACGGTGCTCTCCCACCTCTTCAGCCAGGTGAGGTGTGGGGGTTCTGCAGACCCTGGCTGTCCTTAAACAGGACCAGGGGCGGCTGGGCGAGGGACGGCACCGAGGCTCGGGCAGCTGCTGTATGGCACCGTCCCACCTCCCACTCGAGCAGGAGGAGGCAGGGGTGGCTTTCTGGCCTCTGACCTGTCTCACGCCACATTCTCTCGTCACCCCCGATGCCCAGCTTCTGAAAGGCCCGTGGGAGAGATTGCCCCTCTCCCCCCTGCTCGAGGCCCCGTCCCCGCCCCCCGCCGTGGGGACCTGGGCCAGGGCTGCTCTGGAGTTGGTGGCCAGGAGTTCCCTCTGATTCTCCCTCCCTCCACGCCCCCACCCACTCCCCTGGGTGCAGGAGGAGCTGGTGAACAACACCGAGCTGGTGCAGAGCTACCGGCAGCAGATCGGGAACGTGGTGAACCAGGCCAACCTGCAGCTCTTCTGGAACATGTACAACAGGTGTGGCAGGCACTTGGGCCGGGGGACCCCCTCCCTACAGCCACCCATGGGAGGAGGCAGGGAGGCAACGTGCCCCATTTGTCGATGAGCAGGCTGTGGAGCCTCAGAGAGGCAGCTGCCTGGGGTGCACCCTTCCGGGGGCTAAAGGGAAGAGAGGTTTTGGACCTTGGTCAAGGGCCTTGCTGACTGGGAGCTCTGGGGGATGTTAGCAACACCCGACCCCCACAACACGGGGCCTTGGGGCTGACCTCTGTAAAATGGCAGGAGATCAGATGAGATTGTGCTTTATAGCTGTACTCTTTGGTCCTTTGAGGATTGTCCTTTGGGAGGGTAGCCAGGTCCCCGACTTGTCTGCCCTCCCTTCTCTGTCTTTTGCAAATATTTATTAAGCACTGGCTGGAAAAACAAGAGAATTAGTCCTGCTTTCCAAATGGCCCAGGAGGCAGGCCAGCAGCAGAAACTCCCACAGAACAAAAATGGCAGTGCCCAAGTTGGGTATGGTGATGCAGGTCTGTGATCCCAGTGATTCTGGAGGCTGAGGCCAGAGGATCCAAGTTCAAGACCAGCCTGGGCAACTTAGCAAGGTCTCGTCTCAAAATAAAAAGTACTAGGGCTGGGCACGATGACCCATCCCAGCAGCTCAGGAGGCTGAGGTGGGAGGATCACAGATTCAGGGTCAGCCTCAGCACTGTAGTGAGACCCTAAGCAACTTAGGGAGACCCTGTCTCTAAATAAAAAATAAAAAGGGTTGCGGGGCTGGGGATATGGCTCAGTTGGTAGAGTGCTTGCCTTGCAAGCACAAGGCCCTGGGTTCGATCCCCAGCACCGCAAAAAAAAAAAAAAAAAAAAGGGTTGGGGACTTAGCTCAGTGGTGAAATCCCCAGCACCCCCACACCAGGAAGAAAAGAATGCGGAACATAGCTTAGTGGTAGAGCACCCCTAGGTTCAATTCCCAGTACCACAAAAAAGGGGGGTGATGCATAGCACTCTGAGGGAGATGGAGAGCAAAATCTGGGAGCCCACCTGGCCTCAGTTGGGTTTTGAAGTCACATGAGGGAAGCCCAGGGGCCGGGTCTATACGGAGAGGTCCACGGCTCCGTTTTACCAGTTGGCAGTGCTGGGTTTTGGCACTCTCCATCCAGCCCTGTGATGCCCACCTTTGCCTCTGCCCCTCCCCTGCAGCCGCAGAGACCTGGACATTAACCGGCCTGGGACAGTGCCCAATGCCAAGACGCTCCGGTGAGTGATGGCTGGCCCTCCAGACTGTCCTGGCCTTTGTCCTCCATGCCCAGGCCAGACAGCCCTTTTCCTCTGTCTGCAGCTGCCCCGTGATGCTGGTGGTCGGGGACAACGCGCCTGCTGAGGATGGGGTGGTGAGTGTGGGCCGTGTCCTGGCTGGCCATGGGAGGCACGAGTTGGTGCTCATGGGACTCCAGTCAGCAGGGCCAGTTTCTGATGCAGCCCAGGGTAGACTCAGGGACATGCGGTGGAAGGAGGCTTCCCATCTACCTCCCAGCCATTGTGCCACACCCATCCTGCAGGTGGGAAGGAATAGAGAGGGGAAGGAGCTGGGTTAGGGCCAGGCTGACTGGCCCTCATCCATGGCCACCCCCAGCAGTGCAGTCCTCCTTGGTCTCTGTGTACTTAAGGCCCAAAGCCAAAAATCTCTTCCTCTATAATTTGACCCATTATGGAACAGATTCACACGTACAACTGCACGGTCGCCCTTGACCACCACAGGCAGCCACAATGTTGGGGGCTATGTGTCACCTCTCCTGTTGTAACTCTGGCAGCAGGCAGCCTGGGGGTGGGTGCCCTGCAGCACAGAACTGCTTGGAGGCTTTAGGGGGAGCAGAAGTGGCCAGGGTAGTCCCCATGGGCCTGGAAAATACCAGACCAGGGTGCATAAGGAGGGCGAGCAGGAACAGGGCATGGCTGCACCTGCCATCTTGACCCAGGCGGGGCCTCAGTCTCCCACTGATCCCTAGCACCTCTTGCCTCACTGCCCTGGCCCTGGGGCTTCCCTCGACCCATCTACCTGAGTGGCCTTGGCTGTCCCTGCCCCACCAGCTGTTGTGAATAGGGTTTGATGATGTCAGGCCCTTGCTGTGGGGGTGGGGGATGCCAGCTGATCTCCAGGCAGGGCCATAGGAGGCCTGAAAGGAGAGCAGAGCAGTTGGGGAAGAGCTGCCCCTGCCTACCTGTACCCACTGCCTCTGCTGTGGGTGCACAACCCACCTTAGCATGGGTGGGGTGGGGTCTTATTGAAGCTGCTCCTTGTCCCTAGGTGGAGTGCAACTCCAAACTGGACCCAACCACCACCACCTTCCTGAAGGTGAGCCCTGCCTCCCAGCCCCCCTCATAGGCGGGGCCTCAGGGAGGGGCCTGTTGGGGTCCCACCCAGGGCTGGAGCAGGACTGTGTCTAGTGAGCAGAGCCTGTCCCGGTGGGGGCTGCTCAGTTCTCTCCACTCTGTCCCTTGCAGATGGCAGATTCTGGAGGGCTCCCCCAAGTCACACAGGTGAGACTCTTGCTCCCCTGCCTTTATACCACCTGCTTGGCAGAGGTGGGCAGTTGTGGGAGAGTGAGGGAGGCCTCCCCCCCCGCCCCAGCAGCCATCAAAGCTTGTGCTGTCCCACCCTCATGCAGCCAGGGAAGCTGACTGAGGCCTTCAAGTACTTCCTGCAAGGCATGGGCTACAGTAAGTATCCCTCCACCCAACCCCCACCCAGAGACTGGCGGGCTGGGGCACGCTGGCAGGGCTGGCATGATGTTGGTTTGGGTGCTGAGGATCCTGTGGGCACAATGAGTGTGCACATCTGGGCCCCAAACCCTGGTCCATGCTCCCTGGACTCCACCTATGTTCCAAGTTGCAAGTCCCAGACCAAGCTGACTTTTGCCTTGAGGCTGCCCCTGGCACTCTTGAGGGCAGTGCTGGGCCTGTTTGGGGGAGAGAGAGACGTCTTCTCCCAGTCCAGGGCCTAGAGCTCAGTCCTGCTCAGGAAGCCTATTTGAGGTGAGTCACTCACCCCCGCTGGGTCTGGGGACACAAGGAGGCCTCGGGCACCTGATAAGGCCCTCTGTCACAGGTGGAGGGTGGTACCTAGCGGCATCATGGGAGTGGGTCTGAAGTCTGGGGACGAGGGAAGGCAAGTGAGTCCATCGGGGTGTTAAGAGACCGAAGGTCGCCAAGCCTGGGGGAGGAGAACCTGGAGACCCTGAGGAAGCTGGGCACATGAGCGAACAGCTCCTTGATCCCTCGCCTTTCTGAAACTTCAGACTGCCCATTGAGCCCCCAGCACAGGCACACGCACGCTGGTGTCTCCGGGGGACCTTCTCCACCTCACATCTCACCCACCTCAGGCTCCTCTACTGGCAGGAAGCAAACTTTCTGTCCCCCACTTGGTTGTTTTTTCCTCAGATCTCACCTGTCTCTGCAGCGTGTGTCACTTTGGAGGAACCGATGGGGTAGACCTGGGGGTACAGTGGGCACATAGGCAGGAATAGAAGCCCTTGGCCCCAGAGCCTGCCAGCTCTCTGAAAAGTAGAGCAGAGAGGCCAAGGCCAGCAGGGAGGCACCTCCCAGGTCTGAGGCTGGGCCCTGTGCAGGCAGGGAGCTCTGTGAGCATTCGGGAGGCGACAAATGAGCAACTTGCCTCAGTGACCTCAGGGGCCCTAAAGAAATACACCAGAGAGCTGCAGCTGGGAGGGATTTTGAAGTTTGTGCAGGCCTCCCCCATTCTGCAAGTGGGGAGACTGGGCCCCCACAGAACGGTGACGGCACCAGGCCTTGGGTATGGGCACAGAAGGCCTCGTCCACGTGAGCCCCTCACTGCCATGGCCAGGGCTGGAGAGGGATGAGAAGCCCCATCCTGCTGCCAGGGCTCTCTCAGGCCAGACTGAGATCAGCCTCTGTTGTGGGTGCTTCCAGGGGCTGCTCCTGGGTGGGTGGGCGGGCAGGTGTGGGCTCATGTGGCTTGGCCCTGCCCTAGCCCTCTCTGTGCCTGTCCACTTGTCTCATCTCTTCGGTCCATCTCAATGCCCTGGCCTCAGCCCAGCAATGATCTTCAGTGTTGTGTCTCCCTGTCCCCGCCCCCTCTCTGGCTCTTCTCTCTTAGTTGCATACTTGAAGGACCGAAGGCTGAGTGGAGGAGCAGGTAGCCCCGTGGCCCCTCTCCTGATGCATGGACGCCCCTTGCAGCCTCTCCCCTGCTCCTTCCTCTGTGCAGTGCTGCAGCCAGGTTGCATCTTGCTGTGATTTGGAAACTTCTTGTGTCCTGCTCAACTCAAAACCCCAGAAGATTCCTGTTCTTCTGCAGATCCTGGCCCACTGTAGGCTCTATCCTGTTCAGGGCTGGGTCTTAGAGCAGTCTTGCTAGAATGCCAGGGGCTGTAGGGCTTCCAGAGTTCTAGGAGTTAGAAACAGAACCTCCTCAGAAGTAGAGCGCAGGCTGGCCTTGTGGGTTGCAATGCTGGTGCTGGCCAAACTGAACAGGCTGGAAGGTGGTGGGTGGGCAGGTGATTTTAGGAGGGTGAAATCTGCTGCCTGCAAGTCTCAACTTTGAAACTCAGAATGAGAGGAAAAGTGGGCAGCTTGCAACCATGATATATGTCCTCCTTTACAAAAGCAATCCTGCTTCCCCACCCAGTCACCATTTTTTATTCCAGTACTGGGGTTTGTAGCTACGTCCTTAGCAAGACAGAGTCTTGCTAAGTTGCCCAGGCTGGCCTCAAGCTTGCAATCCTCCTGTCTCAGCCTCGTGAGTGTTTGGAGTTACAGGTGTGAGCCACCGTACCTGGCTCCCATCGTCCTCTTGAGGGAGACCTAGTTGGAAATAGTACGTCCCTGCACCTTCCCTGTTCTGGCCGTAGCTCTGGTCAGCTGCTGGGATACAAGACCCCATTGGCCAAAGCCCCTTTGGCCCTCTCATTATCGCTGGCCCTGCATGCCTCAGGCCTGATGGTGCCAGTTTCCTGGCTTGGGATGGACCTGTGTCGTTGGAAGGCTGGGTCTCGCTGGCCGCTTTGCTTGCGTTATCCTTTTCCCACCTGCTGGTGCCTGGTCCTAGCTGGCGGTCCTCACACCCGTTCCATTTCTGTCCACAGTGCCCTCAGCCAGCATGACTCGTCTGGCTCGCTCTCGTACTGCATCTCTCACGAGCGCCAGCTCAGTGGATGGCAGCCGCCCGCAGGCCTGCACCCACTCAGAGAGCAGCGAGGGGCTGGGCCAGGTCAACCACACCATGGAGGTGTCCTGCTGAAGCCCTGGGCTCTACCCAAGACGCCTGGCCACCTGCATCGAGGTCCCACTGCCATCCCTGCACCGGCTCATTTTCCCTTTAGTTTATTTTTGTGAGGGCAAAGTGGGGGAATGGGGCTACTTCTTTTTTTAAAGTTGAGGGGATCCACCATAGATGCTGCAGCAGAAGTCTCCAGATGGTTGGAGGGGCCCTCTCCCCCACCCTCATCTCACTCCCCATGCGAACTTGGCTTCTCAGGCCCTCACATCCAACACACAGCCTGGGCACAGTCAGGGCTGGGCCTTGCTTGGGGTTCGCTAAACAAAGAGTTGGAGTTCTTGGACCAGGATCCAGGATCATCCCCCCATTAAACAGAGCATGGCTCCACCTTGGGCAAGCAGGTTTGAAGAAGCAATGGGGTTTTGAGATGGTCAGTGCTGGATTCAGACCCTGATGTGGGGGCAGGAGATAGCAGCCAGGCACCCTGGAGCTCTGAGGCCCCTCGCCCTCAGCTCCACCAAGCACACAGGTGCTCAGCATCTGGACAGTGGCCACAAGGGGGCACTCTGCCCAAGCAGTGGCTTTCCTGGACCAGAGCCCAGGCTGGTGCTGAAAGGCCAAATGGGCTGAAGGGAGTTTCCTGGCCTAAGAGAGGACATGGAGAATCCTGAGAGCAAGAACCCCAACACTGTCCCTTTCTGGCCCACATACTCTGCCACTTGTTGGCCCTTTCCCATTCTGAGCCAAAGTCTCTGAGGCAGAAGTTACCTGTCCCCCTCTAGTGACCTGACTGGGGGCAGAAGGAAAAGACTAGGATTGCTCTTGTGTGTTCTGTATACCCAAGAACTTCAAGGTTACCACCTGTGGGGTCAGCAGGTGGAGAGACACAGTGTAGCTCAGAGTTCCCGTAGACCCTGTTTGCCTTAGTCCCAGAGGGCAGCCTACTCAGCACAGCATGGTGCCCAGCAGAACTCCTGTACAGCAGCAGCAGCATCTCCAGCAGAAAGGCTAGTCCAGGGCAGCAAGACTCCAGAGCCCCATGTCACCTGCTGGAGTGGGCATGGGCTGGGCTTGCTGGGCCCTGGGTGGCAGTTGAAGGTTCTTGAAGTGAACAAGGGCCACGCAGAGAAAAGCTCCCCACATACCCAGCCCCTCCTGCCACCTGATGTCCAGGCTGTGCCATTTACTTCCTATCCACCCACCTTACCAGGTATAATCTCCCAGCTCAGAAAACAGAGCCATTTGTCTCAGCCTAAATAAATTGTCACAACCCCCCTCCCTCCAAGAAGGGACAGCACTGAAAAAATGAAGGGCTGTGGAGGGGGAGGGTGGTGTGTGGGTGTTCTGAGGCTGAGGACGCCAGCATCTGCATTTACTCACACACATTGCCTCCCTTCTATAATCTTAAGCCATTACTAGATTGCTCTAGGGCCTGGTGGAGTACAGTTTGTCCCCAGTTCTGTTGACTCACGTGCTTCCTTTGAATATTGAATGTGACTGTTCAAAGCTGGTAGAATTAACCCCTCTTACTGTAGATAGCACTTCAAGTATTTTTTTTTTTTTGCTGTGTTCTTATATCTATAAATATCTATACATTATATATATATATATGTATATTGGGTCCTCCTGCGTGTGCTTTTTCATTGGAGGATTGTCTCTTTGGTCAAGGTGAACTTTTAATGGGGAGTTTGATTATTTTCCTCTCTGTACAAAGTGAAGAGCCTAATTTTGTGTATTCTGGTGGCTGATGTCAATAAGACATTGAAATGACAAACTGTTAAATAAAAACCCTTGTCAATGTAGAAAGAGATACCTGTATTGAAACACTAATAAACTAAAAAGAACCTAAGTGTGGCCATGCTATGTAAAAGCTTATCAAGAAAGAATGTTCACGCTGCGAGGGCCAGTGCTGCTTGGACTTGGGTGGGGTTGAGAGTGCCCAATATGCACAGGGGCTTTTTCCCACCCATCTCTACATTTCCAGTTACCACCTACATTACCTTACCAATCTTAACATTAATTCTACAGGGTAGATAATTGTTTCACCGTGTTAGGATAAAGGATCTGCCCCAATACGAGGCCAAGCTGAGAGTTAACTTAGCCTTGTTTAGCTACAAAACCGAAACCTGCAACCCATTCACTGACTTGTTTCCCCCAAAATAATAGCAAGTTGCTTCTCCATGTTTAATCCCAATCGGTTTCATCCATTATTCATTTACCCATCCCTCCTACGCGTCAGTTAAAAAAAAGAAAGTGAAATCCGCCAAACGGTAGGCAGATGAACGTCGGACATATCAGCAGCGGGTCTGTGGATCCCACAGCCTGCTAGGCCACGCCACTCCCCAACACACACGCAAACTCCCAACTGGTCAAATTACTGCGAAACGGCCTCGGAAAGAAACCCGATTTTGTTCTCGCACGCAGACTTCTACCCAGGAAGTCTCGGCTCTCTGGCCAGACCCAAGGGAAGCAGCGGAGGTTCCAGGCTCCAGGCGGCCTGGCGACACGTCTGCATTCGGACTGCGAGTTTTCTAAACCCAATTGGAAACACGAGCTAGGGCTGGGCTCGAACTATCGCAGACTCGCGCCCTGGTCGCGGACGCCGACAGCCGGCACACGTGGTTCCGGAGCGCCCAGCCTGCCAGCGTCCCGCTGGGGGCGGGGCCAGCGGCGCCGGAAGTGCCGGCGCGCACACCCTGAGTGGTGGCGCGGCGACGCGTCGGACCATGGCGACCCGGGCCAAGCGCCCGCGGGTGAGTGGCGGGCGGCCGGCACGGGGCCCATCGCTCCGCTCCGCCCGGAGGTCGCCCGCGCGTGCCGCTGCGCCCCCCGCCCCAGGTCCGGTTCCCCTCTCCGGCTTCTTCTCCCCCATGCAAAGCGCCCCTTCCGCGCGCACGCGCCATCATCCCCGCGGGCTCTCCGGGGCGGGGCCTCGTCACTCTGCTCCTGTATCTCAGGTGTCACGGCCGCGGGCCAGTGGCGAGTCGGAATCCGACCCAGTGGCGGGCTTCCTGACCTGGTGCCGGCGGGTGGGACTGGAGCTGAGCCCCAAGGTGAGTGTGCGTGCGGCGGCGGCGGCGTGGAGGGGCGCGTGCGGCCCGGACTGCTGACCGGCGCCTCCTCTCCCCTCGCAGGTGGCGGTGACCCGGCAGGGCACCGTCTCCGGTTACGGCATGGTGGCTCGTGAAAGCGTGCTGCCAGGGGAGCTGCTGTTCGCGGTGCCGCGGGCAGCGCTGTTGTCGCCACACACCTGCTCCATCAGGGGCCTGCTGGAGCGAGGTGGGCACGCTGGCGGACGGAGTCACCGAGGCGGGCTCCAGAGCCGCGCCGGGGCGCTCATCTCTGTGTTTTCTCCAGAGCGAGGCGCGCTGCAGAGCCAGTCGGGCTGGGTGCCGCTGCTGCTGGCGCTTCTCCATGAGCTGCAGGCGCCAGCCTCACTGTGGAGCCCCTACTTTGCGCTCTGGCCTGAGCTGGGCCACTTGGAGCACCCCATGTTCTGGTGAGCGCTGTGGGAGAGGTTGAGGAGCTCCCACTTCAGTAACCTCCAGCCACCCTGCCCGGGGTGGGGACAGGGCCCACGCGCACTGTCATGATAGGATGTGTGAAGGAGGTTGGGATGGGGTGTCTCCGCAGGCCAGAAGAGGAGCGCCGGCTCCTGCTGCAAGGCACAGGTGTCCCTGAGGCTGTCGAGAAGGATTTGGCCAACATTCGCAGCGAGTTCTATTCCATAGTGCTTCCCTTCATGGAAGCCCACCCTGATCTCTTCTGCCCCAGCGTTCGCTCCCTGGAACTCTACCACCAGCTAGTGGCCCTTGTGATGGCCTATAGGTCAGTGAGTAAACCTTGGAGGACCCAGCTCTTACCTTTGGAACTCTACTAAGGGCTAAGGGCGGTGGAAGAAGACGACACTGAGCTCCAGCCATAGTCCCCCACCCAAGCCTGGGCCTTAGCCAAGTTCTCTCTGTGGCAGCTTTCAAGAACCACTGGAGGAAGAGGAAGATGAAAAGGAGCCGAACTCCCCTTTGATGGTGCCTGCTGCAGACATACTAAACCACTTAGCCAATCACAATGCCAATCTAGAGTACTCGGCAGTGAGTGGATCCCACCTGGTTCCTGTTATGTGCATTGATTGAGCATCTGATTCAAACTAGTGTGTCATTGGGCTCAATTTTCCTACTTATACTAAATTATGACGGGGTTAAATGAACTTGTCCTGTGTAATTGTGGTATGCAGTAAAATCATTTGAACACAAAACATCTTAAAGCTCTCAAGAAATCCTGTAAGCTGCCGTGGCTTATGCCTGAAATCCCAGTGGCTGGAGAGGCTAAGGCAGCAGGATCACAAGTTCAAAGCCAGCTTCTACTCAGGCTGTGTCAAAATAAAATATTAAAAGGGCTTTGAGATGTGGCTCATTGGCTAAGTGCCCCTGGGTTCAATCCCCTGTAGCAAAAAAAAAAAAAAAAAAAAAATCCTCTGATAGACTATTGCCATCATTTACTTGATACAAGTGCTGGGTGGTATGCATAGCCATGTTTCATCTGCCACTGGCTGCTCTGGCCATGTCAGTGAGCCAAGACTCGGTTAGCCCTGGTGATAGCAGCCTGGAATAGCTATGGTCTCAGTACCTTTCAGGAGGAGAGGTGGGAATGTTCACAGGCCCATGTCTAAGATGACCCCATTTTGGGTCAGTTAAACTCTACATGAAAATTTGAAAGTTATGAAATTAAAAATCAGTGAATGTTGCTGTTACTACTTCTTTCAATTGTCTTTAATATTTGATTGGATTTAATAGTTGTTTTTGAAAGCCGACAACTTTTTCAGTGCTGAGGATGACTGAACTGAGCAGAGATTTACCAAACAACATAGAGAGATGACCTTTTGAAGTTAGCCTTCATCCCTTTCACTCTACAGTATAGGGTGTGACAGGAAGTAAAGGCAGGATGGTGGTAGATACAGCTATGTTCCCTGGCTGACTATACCTGCTGGAGGCTCTTCCTAAGAGAGATGTGATCTTCATGGGAATGGCCTGGGAAGGGCATGGCCCCAGCTTCTCCCTTTCATCCCAGGATTATCTTCGGATGGTTGCTACTCAGCCCATTCCTAAAGGCCATGAGATTTTCAACACTTACGGGCAAATGGCTAATTGGCAACTTATTCACATGTATGGTTTTGTTGAACCATATCCTGGCAACACAGATGACACAGCGGACATTCAGATGGTGACTGTCCGTGAAGCTGCAATACAGGGTGAGTCTCATTAACTTGTGTTTTGAAAAGCAGTTGACTTACTGGAAATAAGCCCCTGGGTATACCAAGACTGGCCCTGTTACTTCATCTACAGGAACCAAAGGTGAAGCTGAAAGGCTCCAATTATATGAGCGCTGGGATTTCTTATGCAAACTGGAGATGGTAGGGGAAGAGGGTGCATTTGTGATTGGCCGTAAGGAGGTGCTAACTGAAGAGGAACTGGCTGCCACACTAAAGGTAAAGGGCTAAGACTTGTCATGTGTAATGGTGTTAAATAGCTCAGTTACTTAAATGACCAAATTGTTGCTTTCAGGTCCTGTGCATGCCTGCTGAGGAATTCAGAGAATTTAAAGACCGAGATGGATGGAGAGAAGATGAATGGGAAGAAGACAGACTAACAGTCACAAATATACCCAAGCTCAAAGCATCATGGAGACGGCTTCTGCGAGACAGTGTTCTGTTGACTTTGCAGACCTATGCCACAGACTTAAAAACTGAGCAGGATGTCCTCAGTAATAAGGAAGTCTATGCCAAACTCAGCTGGAGGGAAAAACAGGCCTTACAGGTTCGTTATGGTCAGAAGATGATCTTACATCAGCTGTTGGAACTGACAAGTTAGTTGGTTCTCTATTGCCTGAAGGAAAAGTAGTAAGAACTTTAGTTTAAACTGATACTTTGTTGCTTGAGCAGGGGGAATATTTGGATCTTTTGCATTTATTAAATACCAAATGGAAAAGAACCGAGAGTGACACATTTTAGGGTTGGTATCAATAGACTTGGGAATTACTAATGAGAATAGTACATTTTATAGCTGTTTTAACAAAAGCCAGAAGAAAGATGGTATTTATAGCACTTAACATGGACTTTAGAGGAAGATCTGATTTAAATCTGGGTCTGTGTTGAGGAAATCACTTAACCTTTTTTTTTGAAGCCTTCGTTCCCTTTTGGAGGTTTTAATAAGTGATGTAACTGAAATTGGCTTTACTTGTACCTTCAGTTATCTGAAGTTTGCTCTGGATGGCATATCCTTCAAGGGATAAACCTGAAGACACCAAGGATATTCCTAGGCCTCTATTTAATTTTGAACCTTTTTGTTCTCCCTACTCATAAAACTTCCATCATTAAAGGTAAGGCATAATACCTCCTTATCTTTAAAAAAAAAAAAAAGGTGTTCTGTAATTCAATTTGATCACAGAAGCCTGTTCCAGCAGTTTTCTCCTGTTAAAACAGCAAACACTAAACATTTGTTCAGATATGCCATCTCATTCAGCAAGTAGGAGTTTGCTGGGTTCCATCTCTAGCACTCCCCGCAAAAAGGATGTTTCCCAATGGCCCTTGGCTATTCAAGGCTAGGCTATCTACTTTCCTCCTCACAGCCCTGGTGGCTGCTGCTACTGAGAAAGGCACAGTGAACTAACATGCATGTCATGAGTTTTAATGTTTAACTGCAGTCCGGGTACACGTGTAAGAAGTGGGATAGCTAGGGCCCAGGAACTAGAAAGGCTACAAAATAGAACACAGGGACCAATACATTCACAAAACACTTAAGGTCCTTACAAAAGGGGCTGCATTGGTCCTTAAGACTTTTGTTATTCAACTTATGTATTGCCCTCTGCACAGCCTAAGGTTTAGTTCCTTTTCCCAGAGTTTGCCCAGTAACAGGAGAGTGACATAGGAGCTTTAGGCCTGGGCTGGTTTCCCTTCAGAGGAACATACCTGGGTGGGGCCAGCCTCTATGTTCTGCAGCAGAACTGAGGGACTAACATCTGCTTTCCCTGTGGCCTGCTTTTTCAAAACCAAAGCACATCTCAATTGTGAGCCTTTCCAGTATTCCCTGGCATATCATTCTATCGCATCCATATTTTTAAGAATTTTTTTTTTTTTTAAGTATCGTATCCACATTAACAAAAAATACATAATATTTAAAACTGGCTTTTACTATTCTTTGGGACAACAGGAATATGCCCTTGAACAAGTGAATGGCATTGTTGCCTATTTATTATAAGGTATCAGTTTATGTACTTGCCTTGGACATATTTTGCACAAACCCAAGAAGTTCCAGACAAAAGTTTTCTCTTTCATATATTTACACAAGTTCAAAATGATATTCACAGCATCTTCTAAATTTTGGCCAAGAGTCAAAAAATGCATTTAAACTTTGGAACGTGCCCACATAGGAGGCTGACCCCAACAGTAGTTGGGGCAGACACCCAAGAACCAAAGGGCTGGAAAAGTCAGGAAGAACTGAAAGGATTCTTCATTTTATGGACTTGGTGCAGTGGGACCTTGAGGCTGACAACGGAGATACAGTTCATCTAACTGGCACCTGTCCCTTCCATTACTTGCTGAGCCTGCTTCTGTCCCATGCAGCACTGTGCAACCGACTGGAATAACCTAAAGGATGGAAACAATTACAAGTTTACTTGTGAGGAAAGTTTAGGACTGATAATACCTTGTTTTTTTCTTTTTTTGCTTTAGCCAGAGCCACGTTCATCATAGACCCAAGCTAGAGAAATTAAGCGAATCTCTCCTGTCCCACTGCTAGATAATTAAAAATAACTTTTTACTCACTTTTCAATTTCTGGGGCACAGTGTACAAATTCGTGGTTCCAGAACTTAAATGCTGGATTTTTAATCAGCTCAATGAAGGTAATAAGAAGACCCCAAGGATGTGGCCTATTTACAATCAACCGTTCCAAGAGAACCCTGGAAAAGGGGAGAAAGGGTCAGTTAATGCAGAGATATGTACAAAAGCATGACCATGCCTGTTACCTTATTTCATAACTTCTCTCTGTTAAATCACTCAAACTTATCTTCATTAAAAAAAGGTGAATTCACCTCCCCACATATCTTGGTTAATACATGCAGATTATAGTGGGAATACTTGGGGGTTTGAATCCTGGCCCTAAGCTCTACAAGAAAAATGGTTTTCATAAGCCTATAAAATACACAGCACACAAAAAATAATCAAGAATGAACATCTGGGCTGAGGTTGTGGCTCAGTGGTAGCGTGCTCGCCTAGCATATGTGAGGTACTGAGTTCGATCCACATGACCACATATAAATAAAAGTCCATTGACAACTATAAAAATATTTTTTTTAAAAAATGAAAAATGAACATCCAATGAGAGCTGAGGGAAAAAAGATTCTAACACTACCACAGGTTTTATTATTAAGTGAACAGAAAAGTTTTTTAAAGTAAATTTCTCACTAGAATCTACCTATTTCCCAATTTCTAATCCAATATAGAATCCAAGCAATCTGCAACTGATTTGTATGTTAGGAAAATTATCTGATTTCTCTTAAGACCTTTCCACCCAGAAGTAATTAAAAAGGGGGAGAAGGGGAGGATTCTTGAGTATTTATTAGACGTGTATTGATTCAGAACTCTCATCCAAAGTACGGCTATCACTCCTACCATTACCACAAAGAAATTCCTACCTTTCAATAAAAGTGTACCCTTTCAAAAAAGAAAACTTCATTTTAACAACAGTATTAGGAGGGCATGGATTCTGATCACAACTATATCCCATATATAACACGGTAGAAAAATATCCAAACACCTGAGTGCATAGAAAAGAACTAAATTCTAAATGAAGGGGAGAGAATTTTGACCCATTTGAAAATAACTTTTATTCTTTTTACCTTGTGATCTGTTCCTGGATAGCTTCAGTGTTGGCCTCTGCAAAAAGGTAGAGCATGGTGCAGCTGAAGTAGTGAGTGTGGCTATTTGGGTACCGCAGCTGATTCGCAATTGCATTCAAGAAGAGATATCGACCTAGAAATTAAGAAATGAATGAGGATTTGCTCTGAAAGGCCAACATAGAGAAATAGTTCTGTTTAAGATTTGGGCTTCTTACAGAAGCATTCAGGATCCCTAGGAGGTTTTTCTTTGTGGGTTTTGCTGTGATATTACCAACATTAGAAATTTAAAGTAAGATTTAAAATAAATTTGAGAGGGGGAGCTAGAGAATGAACCCAGGAGCATTCTACATCTGAACTGTCCCCGACTTTTTGAGACAGAGTCTCTAAATTGCTAAGCTAGCACTAAAATTTGTGATCCTCCTGCCTTAGCCCTCAGTAGCTAGAATTACAGGTATATGCTACCACACCTGAATACTTTTTTATAAGAGGCACTTAGGTTAATGTAAATAACATTTAGAAAAAAATAAAATTTCACCCAGAAATTCAGTGAAAAGAGTCAGTGTTTTAACATTTTATAAGTCTAATGTCATAATGGAAGAAAACTGGATTCTCATTTCTGCCTATGCATTTAATCAGTTGTAGCACGTTTCATGTAGTCTCTGGGGAAATTTTTCCGTATACTTGTGATAGCAATAAATTGTGTCTATTATCAAAGTAGTTTTGACTTCATAGCCTATCTAAGAAAGTCTTGAAACCACCCACTTAAGTTTTAAAACCACATTTTGAGAACAAGTAGTTTAATAAGCCATACTGGAATAAGTACTAACTGGGTTTGGCTGCCTGCCTATGCATGATGTTCCTATGTTTATGAAGCTACAATAGTCACACTGCACACTTCCCTAATACCTGCCCTGCTTTTAGCGCTGAGGTCTGGATGTTAATGATATTCATCAAATCTTCATTTTTTTTGGGGGGGATGCTGGGGATCGAACCCAGGGCCTTGTGCTTACAAGGCAAGCACTCTACCGACTGAGCTATCTCCCCAGCCCCCAAATCTTCATTTTAAGTTCTCTTGAACCCTTCTAAAAACAAGCAGTATATATACTCAAGATTCATTAGCCTCTGAAGAATCCATGGCAAAGTAAAAAGTTAATACTCCTAACAAACAATGTACTAAAATGAGCAGGACTGTATAGCTATTTAGCATCTAACTGGGGTTCCTGTTTTCTAAGAATAGATACAGAGCACCAAAAGAAATGAAGCTCAACCAGGAAAGATGCAAACTAACAGGAATTATACTGTTGAACTTCTTGAATAGGGAAGTCCTATTAATTGTTATGCCTCACATTTATGTCTGGCAAACAAGTGCCTATAAATGTTGGGGAAAGGCAGACTAATAATATAAGCCAATGTTTTAATAAACTACAAGTTATTTGCACTTTAGAATACTGTAATGAGACCAAAATATTAACTGATATGGCAAGATTTTGAGTAATTCCTTTATGCTGTCTTCTGCATAGAATAGACAGTATCCAGTGAATGATGAAATAACCAGCCATACCTATTAAAAAAAAAAAAAAAAAAAAACTGACAGAACATTCTTTATTATGGCTTAAAGCATTTTTATATTCTGTGATCAGATTGTGGCAAAACAGAATTTGACTGTAGTATGGCTGGCTTCACTTACCTTCAGTGTCCAAGTCCACAGCCAGGTTCTGGAAGATGTCCATGTGTGCCGAGTGGGTGATGGTGCTCATTGAAGGCGTGCTGCCCTTGTTGTGGATATGTGCAATGGCCTGAGTCCCTACATAGAGCACCAGTGCATTGATGAGCTGGAGGTTGTAGCGATTGCCAGGCTCATTGGATACCTAAATGAGCAAAACAGAAAACTTACTTGCCGAACTTACTCTAGCACCAATGTTTTATAAACTTGTCTTCCACCTCCACAGAAAAGCTAAACTACTCTGTGCTCTTTGTGATTTAATAGCCACCTAAGAATGGTTCTTCCAAGAGAAACATGGGAACCCAAATAGCATCACTAAGTTCATGGCATAGTTCCAAAAGTTTATCAAGTCAAAACATGCACTATTCCAATTATAATGAAGATTTGGGTGGAAGATATGATGGTACATGCCTGAAATCCCAGCTGTGGGAATCTGAGGCAGAAAGATCACAAGTTCAAGGCCACCTCAGCAACTTAGACCCTGACTCAAAAGGGGCTGGGGACAGAGCTCAGTGGTGGTGGAATGCCGCTGGGTTCCATCCCCACTATTGCAAAGGAAGAAAAAATCAAATTTGGATAGGAAGAAAATAATGGTTACATGGTGTGACAAACTGGAAAAATAACTGAATATCATTCTTTCTACATAGCAAAGTGAACCAGAATCCATTTATTTAGAAATCTCTTGGGAGTACAAATAGGGAATGACTAAACGGTCTATTCTTGTGGGAAGAGGGGGACAAAAAATCCCATTACAGGTTATCTAATCTAAAGCCTTATGTCACTGATGAAATATACCAGTAAAATATATAATTCAGTTAACCTCATCCAACTAACAAATATGACAATGTTTCTGAACCTTTAAATTAGGTTGAAAATACTAACTCCTGAAATGGACGACACACAGAATGATGCATAGAAGTGCTTTCTATGGAAGACATAGCAGAGTTTAAGCCAAACCAGTTAACCTGTAGATTGCTGCGCAGATCAGACAGAAAAGTGACCGGTGATCGAGTTTTAAGATAGGAATCCAAATCCTTTTTGAACTGAGGTGGCATCACTCCAGTGAAATTAGTGAGAATCCGGGGTGCAATATTAATTTCACTCAACATGTCCACCTGCCACAAAAGCCAAAAATCAAAACTAGAATCAACTGTAGGAGCTGACAACAAATCTATCTATGCTAGAGTGATAGGATTTTTTTTCTGAAATTACACACACATAAAATGATAGGAATTTCCTCAGTCTGCAAAATGTTTTTCCTTTCTAAAATAAGTATTTGTGGAAAGGTCTAATTTGCACCACTAACCAATTATAAACTTTAGATTTCAAAATTAAGAGTTCAGAAGGTGTTTCCTTGCCCACCATCAAATGCCCTAGAGAATAAAAAGATATCACACTTGTTTTTCAGATACTGAGGTGGGAACAAAGGGGGAGGAGTAGAAAATACATAAAAAATATCTAGTATCCATGACAGGGTTGTGTGATTCTAAGTGACTCTTTTACTTCAACAATTTAAACCCAGATTCACACACCACAAAATATGTAAAATATGGGTATAACAAAAAGTCTGTTTGTCCTGCAAGTCTTTGTCATATAGGAGGTATGACAGGAAATATCTGGCCCATCTCTAGGTCAGGGCTCTGAAAATATGGCTAAATCCAATATCAAAATGAGTTTTTAAATAGTAACTAGAAAAATACTATGTACCAATATTCAGCAGCAGCAATATCATTACCCATAAAGCATAACAATAGTTTCCCCTCAAAGTACCCTTACCTAACACAATGTGTGCATATTGGGGAGAAGGGAGTGAAACAGACTGCTTATCAGAGAACACTTTTCCTTGAACTTTACCTTAAGATTAGGAGTGAATGGGTCTGGGAGCCTCATATTTCTTGGGAAGGCACTCAAAATCAAATTTCTTAACTGGATACAATTAGGTGGGATCACATCACAGAACCCATAATGGTAATCACAAAGGAACTCAGGAAAATCATGCAAAAGAACCAGTAGCACTCTTAGAGTACCCTATTTAAAAAGAAAAAAAAATTTTTTCCACAATAAAAAAAGGAAGTAACAATCCTCTTATTATGAATTATCTCAAGTAAAAAAGGTAAAAAATATATTCACTTCAATAACATAAGAACTGGTGGTTATTAATCAATACTAATATCATTTATTACAAATCAAAGGTTCTGTTAAAAGGTTAATAAAATGGATAAACCCTACCTAAGACTGGAGAAAACCCCAAACTTATCACTATCAGTAAAATTTAAAAAGAATGACTACTACAGCTCTCACAGACAGGAAACACTCAGAATATTAAACAAATGTATGCTAATAAACTTGACAATTTAAATACACAAATGATACCCAGAACTTTACACAGGCAAAGATTTCTTATACAAGTTACAAAAGGTCACATTTAATTTAAGCAGAAAACTGGTAATTTTGATTAGAATAAAATTTAAAGCTTCTTCAAATGATATTTTCCTCTAAGAGAGTGAAGACAATCACTAAGAGTGGGAGATATCTGAATATATACCAGCAAAAGGTTTATATTCATATTACATGAAGAATTTTTATTTAAAAGTAAAGTAACAGGCTGGGGGCATTACTCAGTGGTAGAACACTTGCTTAGGCTAGGGGCATTACTCAGTGGTAGAACACTTGATTTGATCCCCAGCACTGCAGAAAAAAAATAAACACCAGAAAATACAATAAAAAAATATTTAAGAAAAATACAAAACAGTCCAATAGATACATAAGCAAAATACTGAAAGAGAATCATTACAAACAAGGGTCAAAGGTACTTTCTGTAGTACTCAACTGACATTTAAATGCAAGATGAGAGAGATTTATTAACTGTGATTTAGTCCCAGTTAGATTAAGAAATGCTTTTTAATTGAAAAAGCAGGAATTGGGGGCCCTGGGTTCAATTCCCAGCACCATTAAGAAACAAAACTCAGAAAGGAATTTAAAAAAAAAGAACAACAGAAATAGGGGTAAAATATTAGAAAATTATCACAAAGAGGCTAATCTACAAATGAAAATCTCGCTTAAAAATCGTTAAGAAAATGCAAATTAAAACACGTTATGAAATTCTACTGTAGGACTACCCAAAATGGTGTGCACGTGAGCACGTGTACATATACACATCTGTATATGTATATATATATTTAAGTATATATATATATATATAGTGTATACATATATCAGAATATGATAAGATGTGGATTAAGAGTAATTGATCTATTGCTGAAAAGTGCAAACTGGAACTTGCACTCAAAAAGATTATCTAATGAAATTGAACATTTGAATATCCTAGGATCTAGGAGTTCATTTATGCAAGTATATTGGATTTTTATACTTTTCTGCACATGATTATACTTTAAAAGCTTAATAATGAAGACAATAATAAGGTCTTGTACTTCCAGGGTATTGTTTTTAGTTCTGGTCATTATCTTAAAAATCCAAATTACCTTGTAGAGGATTTGCATGGGTTTGGTGAGTTCCACATTTCTAAGGAAAGGCGCTAAATATTTGAATAAATCAATAAGTAGCTGTGCATACATGGGCCATCCCTGGAAGAAAGAAATGTATATGAGTCATAATTATACTTGTATGTTATTCATCCACTAAAAAAAAAAAAAAATTCCCAAGCAGCTACACTCTCATTTTTCTTCTTCGCACTAATATAAGCAGAGCATACTAATGAGTACTTCTCCCAGACTGACATTAGAAAAGCCTAAGTGACTATTAAAGTAGTGGGAAATGGTCTGTGAAACAAACTGGTTCCACAGATTTCAGAACGCACTGGTCCTTTTGCCTGTAAGAAAATTAAAAAGGGGAGAAGAGGAGCAACCTTGAGACAATTTCAGATATAAGACAGGTAGATGGAGATCTATTTTCTTAATTCCTTCTTTTAATTAATTAATTCCTGGGTCGACTATTTCCATTTCTACCCCCATTTATTTACAACATGAATTCTCTGACTTTCAGCAAAAATTGGCCTGATTACTGTCCCCAACCCTATCATTCAGGTTCATTCTTCTATACTTTTATTCAATCTGCTGTGTTCCCTCCTCCTGGAATGCCCTTCTCCAAATAAAACCAAGTTCATTTAAGGGTTGTTTCCCCTTTTTTTTGGCCAAGTTCACTTTAGCATGTAGCAGTCACATTTTCTTCTGGTCTGAGGGGCCAAACAAAAGTACTTTCTATAATACTCATTTGACATTTAATTGCAATATAAGAAAGATACTTCTTTTCTTAATTATGGTGTATATTCCCAATTAGACTAAGAAACCCTGTAACAGAACTTGGTAATAATCCTTTAAATAAAGTAAACCAGGGTTCAGAGTGCAGCTCATTTGATAAAGCACTTGCCTAGCAGGTCCTGAATTCAATCCACATTATGGGGACAGTAGGGCATTTAGCACCATGGTCCTCAATATTCAGGGCAATGTGTGTGTGCCTGTTTGTGTTCAGGGGGTGGAGGTTTGACACCATGCTCTTCAATCTTAGTTGTAAAAATTTTTTAGCATTTAAGAATCTAAACTTGTGAAACTAGCAAGTTCCAGAGCCCTATTTCCTAGCGATTTATTCAGTTATCTAGTAACTTCAATTTTAGAAACAAAACCAGAAACTCTCACAATTATGTTTTAGAATAATTGCTGTGTATAAAGCAGCAACACATTACAAACATTTCAACAAAAGCTTTAACACAAGTGGTCCACAACAAAGTTGGAAGGGAAAGTAACACTTAATAACCAAGAAATGGCTTTCAGGGAGAGGCAGTCAAGTAATCGTTAAACCCCTTTCCACAACATTGACTCTACATAGAATAAACAATTCTCTCAAATAAGCTTCGAAGAAGTACAATGACTAGTAAATGACTAATAGCAGTCTATAAGCAGTGCTAATATATAAGCCCTAGGTAGTTACAGTCTTCATCTGTAGGAGATAAACTGCAGCCACACCTTCTGCTGTGGCGTATGTGCCAACATTCTTGCAATAAATATCCGATGGGAGATCAGTTCAAGCCAGGCATATACAAAACCAGGAGCTTTGGTAGGCCTCAAGATGTGGAATGTATTGCTAAAAGAAAGGGAGGAAAAACAAAACAAAAACACCTTAGTAAGAAGCCCAAATTGAAATACAGCAAAAACTACATGAATACAGAAACTGCATATTGTTTGACAAATCAAAACAATCCACATGCCTCAAAACACTCCTACAATTTTACTACTTTGAATCAGCAGAACTTAACTAGTCTCTAAAAGATAGAACAATACTCACCAGAAAGCTGTAAGTGTCTGGAAATTAATGGTTTCCAACACATGTTCAGGTGCATTGAGTTCTAAGAGCAGCATGATAAAAATTCGATGGTAGGGAAGCTGCTGAAATTCACTTTGCCGAACATCATGATCCTGTAGGAGAACTCCCACTACTATTCCAAGGACCTGCGTACAACAACACACAGAATACAACTTAAGTTGTACAGATAATTCATTCGAATTCATCTGTCATTTTTAACTCATGGTGCTTTTGCCCTGTGTTTATATGAACTACATTAAAGGAAAGGTATTAACTATTTAAATACAAAACTATGCTGGCAGTCAAAAGGGGCATACATTTGACTTTGGCCTGCCATGTTCTGAGTTTCAATATCCTTGAATCAGTCCTAAAGATTCTCCACAAATGCCCACTGGTTTTCTAAGAGCTCTAAAAATCAGCATGGCCCCTAACATTTTACCATGTCAACCTAGTCCAATAATCTAATTCTTCTGGTCTGATATAGTTGACAAATAAGCAAATAGGTTTACACCTCTATTGGCATTTAGTACTCAGCAGAGCTGTTGCACAGGCTGCAGAGATGTTTCATTCAAAGAATTATCTTTCATGCCACTTAATTTCTCATTGAACAGTGAGGGATGTGAGGAACCCATTTGTTATTTCCTAAGACCAAAATTTAAGTTCATTTTCACCACTATTTTGGGGATGAGGGATACTAGGGGGATTGAACCCAGGGGCACTTACCCACTAAGCCAAATCCCCACCATTTTTATATTTTATTTAGAGATAGGATTTCACTAATTTGCTTAAGCTGGCACTGAACTCTTTCTGCCTTAGCCTCCAAGTCGCTGGGTTTGTAGGCATGTGCCACCACAACCAGCTCGCACATATTTTTGCACTACTTTAATAATCAATTTCCAAAAATCCCTCTATATAAATCAGTTCAAGGACTAAATGTTATCCTTGGGATTGGAATTGCCCATCTGTTAGCCATAGATGTTTCTAGCCATCTATTCACAATTACTTTGTGTACAGAGCAAATCTAAATCTAATACTACCAAATCTTCTACTGTAATCATTAACATAATATTTAAAATTTCAGGTAAGCACTACATTCTTCTGTAAATTTGTTGGGTATGCTCACATGTTATTTCTGGATTTAATTTCAGGACAGAGAAGAACTGTTACAAAATGATTTTGGGAAAGGTCACAGAAACACTGATATAGACTTTGAATATAAAAAAAACTAAATCATGAAAGTACTTTAGACCTTGTTTAGCAGATTAATCTTTGTGACAGTATTGGTGGCCTCCCCTGAGTGCTTCACTAGCAGTGCAATGAGTCGGACAAAAGCATCCAGGTTGTGATAGCACTTGGCTCGGATCATGGTGGGATTAGCAGCAGGATTGTGCTGCTGCTCAGCTTGTGCTCGGTAACTGATTTCAACACACATTTCAGTGCATAGACGAAAGAACCTTGTTATGAGATCATCAGTCTTCAGTATTCCTTGCTGGTGCATCTTTATCATGGGAACAAAAACAGACACAATGAGACAATACACACAAACTTTGTACACCTTAATGCGAAAGAAATACTAATTTATTCTATTATCTCACTTCTGATTCTTTCTTTGTTTAAAACAAATTTTAAAGTTGCCATTAGAAGAATGACTTCCCATTAAGGAAACATGACAGAATTCCTGTAGTTTTAAGTTTCAATGGAAAGAAGATGAAAATTGAGTAAGAGATCATATTATGGCAAATTTGAATATGAGGGTATTGCCAAATAATTTGGAAAATTAATTATGCAAACAAAATAAACTTTCAGTAGTAACTCCTGAGGTCATAATAGACCACTGGACAATTCCTCTTTCTCCAAGGAGGAAAATAAATTACATTTTTGCTTCTCACAGAATTAAAAGATAATTGTCTCCTACTGACTTAACCAATATCAAAAATTCCAAAACTTCATCTAGATAAATGCCCCCCCATACACAAAAACCACTGATTTGTACAAAGTTAGGTATCAAATGAAAACACTCATGGATCACGTCCAACTACTTAAATGTAACAAATTGATACCTTACAGCTAAAGTAGAAAAGGAAAGCTTGCTTGTAAGATAGGAAAAACTATAAATTACATGATAAATGATCTATCTGTAAGTAGAGTTGAAAAGATGTTATTTGGCTAGGAGGAGGAAAGAGAAAACAGTAACAACAAAACACCACCACCACAACAGGGAACTGTCCATTTAAGGCTACAGAGGAAGGAAGTCAGCGTTCACCTAACAAAGAAATTAAGCCCAGGGGGAAAGCTTGGAGGTTATCTTGGAAATTTTAAAACAATTTAACTGTCTCTTCATAAAAAAACAAGACAGTTGAATTGGAAGGAATATGATAATAATGTGCCTTTGTTACAATAAAGGGCTTTCAATGTCTATACTGAAATCCAAAAAAGTAATAGACCAGTCTGCCACAATAAAGAGGAAGCACAAAAAAGAAAACAAGAATTCTCAAAAGAATGCAAAACAGAACAGGAAAGTATGATACATGATCTTTTTTTCGAGAGAAAGAGAGATAACACATAAGCCAGCAGAAAGAACTGAGACAGGTGCCTTATTCATGCCCCATGAAATAGCAATGATCACAAAAACCAGTTAATGCAAAATTTTTCCATACAAATCAAACTACATACATGCAGTAATATCTTTTCAATATGGTATGTTTTATAGTTTCCTGGATTCTTTTAGTGGAGAAATTTACTTGGTACATTTTACTAGGTAACATTCATGTTGAAAAGAAAACCCAATATGTAAGAACTTATAGGGTAAAATCCATTTTTCAACATTCCATTGTCATTTACTTAAAAACAGAACTAATTAGTAATCTTTCTCAGGCAACATACCCAAGTTCTGTTTTCAGTTTGAAAATCTGGAGAAATAAGCAGATAATTCACCCTGACTATAAACATTAATTTCTAAAGAAATTCTAAGACCAGCACAGGAAAGTGCCACTCTTGCCAAGAACACATTGACCAATGCTCTTAATCCCTTGTATTTGCTAAAAGCAGTCAGTGATGATAAAAATATAGCTCTCCTCAATACTTTTTTCTTTCATCCTATCCACAAAAAATCATCAAACCTTGGTTTTTAGCTAGGGGTTTGGTTCCTAACACTGAAATTCCAATTTGCACCAATTTATGAATTGAAATACTAAAACTATTTTCCAAAATAGAATGTTTAGGTAGATAAGTTACTTCAAAAATAAATATCACTTAAATAAGTATTTTATTTTTTATACATGAGATTCAAGAGTTTCAATTATTTAGTAGCCCATAATCCATCACTACTGATTATCAAGCTAGTTAAGTTATATTTGGCAGCTTCATTATAATCTGCCTCAATGTACACTAGTTAGAATAGGATAAATAGGACTGAATGGGGTGGGGTAGGGATGCTCACTGTACTGCTTTGGTCAATGAGGAAACACAAAGGCTATTTTGTAAAGCATAAAGCATAACGGTGACATTTTTTACATGAATCTGGAGGTAAGTATCTAACCACAGGTATGTAATACTGAGCTTTATTACTGGAGGTTATCACATCCTACTTATGTTGAATAAAAAGCACCTTTCTTTCCAAAAGCTCTACCTGTCCAACAAACGCAGAGAAAGCTTTGGTACTGTCACGGCCAGCAGCTGCTGAATGGTAGAGATTCACCCATTCCCTCAGAAGATACTCTGCCTTCTCCCTTAGGCCTGGAGGATCATCATACTCTGAGGCTTGAGAGATCCCAGAATGCATCATAAAGTTAGGGCCTCCATGAGCACGATCAATCATGGCTTCATAGTTGGATCGCACTACTTCCATCAGCTGGGGCAATCTAGTACAATAAATCCAGAGTGAAAAATCAGACTATTCCAGGTTCTGATTTCAGAGAAACACAGTTGGACAATTTGACTATTTAATAGAAACCACAAAGGAATGATCACTTCACTTGAGCATTTCCATACATAATTAAAACCATCTTTGGTCTCTTCCTATCTACTTATGCAAATGACAGGCTTAAGCTACATCTTTACCAAAAACCATGCTCACTGAAATGGAGCCAATATTCAGAGTCAACAAATCCTTCACTGCTTGCCTATTATGTAACATGATTCATCTCTATTAAATTCACTTGGCTTAAAAAAAAAAAAAACACAAACCCACAGCCTTTTAGGTGTCAGGATATAAGCGACAGGGCTCTGACACTAACTCAATAGTTCTTGTATGTACTGCTTTATATCGGGAAGGTCTGATAGACTTCCACACTTCTAGTGACAATATTAGAAAAACTCTCATTGTGTTTGTAGGTAGAGCAGTTATTAAGAAGTAATGTTAGTAAGTCTTGAATGTTCCTTTCTAAAGCTCTTTCTTTGGATATCACTGAATGCACAGGGAACCCAAAATATTTCATTCTCACCCTTCTGGAGCGTTGCCTCTGGAATGAGCATTGATCCTCATGAGGGTTTCAATGGTATGGAACAGATCTGCCTCAGTAACATGGGAAACACTCCTTTCATCCACCAGAAGGATTTTTACCAATTGCATAGCAAATGCCACGGCCATGTAGTTTAAACCATTCTCCATTGACTGATAACACAAAAAATGCAATTTGAGAGAGAGAACACTTTGGGGAAAAAATACTCCCCCAGGCCTTCTGTCAGCTCAAGTAAATTAAATTCGTTCTATACCTGAGCTAGGTGAAGATCATACTGCTGCATGTTAACCAAATGATTGCGAATTAGCAACTCAACAGCTTCCACATTATATTTGTATTCATCTCGACATTCAATTAGGCACCTAGGAAAAGTTGAAATTTTATTTGTGTAGGCTTAATCATACTGTATTGAGTAAAAAAAAGGTTCACTTTACTCAATGTACATTTCTTCCAAATTAAAGATGCCTTCAATTTAGAGTCAACTGCAAAACTCAGGACCCGAGTTTAAAATCAGCCAGGGAAACAGCTAAGTGGCACAATGGATCTTTAGCATGTACCAAACACAAAACAAAAAGAACACACACACACAACACAGTCAAATATTAAATAGAACAGTCCAATTCTTTGAGGCAAAGTTAAGATAGTTCAGGCTTTGCTTTTAAATGTTGAGAAATGAGACTCCATTTAAGACATTAAAATGTTTACCAATGAATATTACTACTGTGAAAGCACTGAAACAAATGACCTACAGTTTTATGTCCCAAAACAAGGTACAGGCTTTCTATATCACTGTGAGCAGAAGGTGGAGAGTACCACTCATCTCATTTCTTCAAATTTGGAAATGCAAATATTCCCCTTATCTTCAAGAAAAAAAAAAAAAAAAAGGAAATTTCTAGACTGAAACAGGATGATACATATTAAAATTCACTCCAGCTGGGCTTGGTGGCACACACCTATAATCCCAGCAGCATGGGAAGCTCAGACAAGAGTATCTCCAAGTATGAGGCCAGCTTCTGCAATTTATCAAGGCCCTGAGCAACTTAGTGAAACTGTCTCAAAATAAGAAGTAAAAAGGGCTGGGAATGTAGCTCAGTGGGGTAAAATGCCCCTGGGTTCTATCACTCCAATAATTGCTACTTAAATAAGATGGCTACTAACCTTGTGATCTGTTTGTTGCACCACGGAGATCCATATGCCCTACCATCCTGCAGAGCTTTTAGTACCAAGAGGTGGCACTCCCTATAGCGCAGCAGAAGGTCAGCATCAGCACCACTTGTGGCATCTAATAAGCCCTCTACAGCCTATGGGCAAAAGAAAAGTGTACAGAACCATGGAAACACAGTACTCTGCCCAGTTATGAAAACTAGAAACCAAACTTCAATGTAAACCACTACATACCTTCTAAAACTCTCAAGACTATTATCTCTATTCTAAGTTCTATGTAGTTTAAACTCATTTTGTGGTTCTTTGTTGTCATAAAAAGACTCTGCAGCAGCATCTGCAGCACCTACAAACCCCAGGGATCCCAATCTATCCTGACCCACTGCCTAAATATTTGGATCAAATTTAGAGAACTTTTAAAAGTACTTTCAATAACATAATTGCAAAAAATATTACCTTAAGGAAAAATATAGGCTTCCTACTTTACCATTAACACCTGACATGAAAATGACAGTAGAGTATACAAACATGGAGTATGTCTTATTCTAATTAGGAGGATCCCAGTCTTGCAGTTGTACATGATGTGGAGATTCACTGTGGTGTATTCATATATGTACATGAGAAAGTTGTGTCAGATTCATTCTATTGTCTTACTTATTTCTATCCTGTCACCTTCCCTTCATTCCCCTTTGTCTAATCCACTGAACTTCTATCCCCTTCCCCCTTGTTGTGGGTTAGCATCCACATATCTGAGAGAACTTTTAACCTTTGACTTTTTGGGACTGGCTTATTTCACTTAGCACAACAGTCTCCAGATCCATGTATTTACTGGCAAATGTCAAAGTCATTCTTTTTTATGGCTGAGTAATAGTCTTCTGTGTATATATCCATTTTCTTTACACATTCATCTGTTGAAGGGCACTGAGGTTGGTTTCATAGCTTAGCTATTGTGAATTGAGCTCCTATAAACACTGATGTGGCTATATCACTGCAGTATGCTGAGTTGAACTCCTTTAGATATGTATCAATGAGTGGTATAACCAGGTCAAATGGTGGTTCCATTCTTAGTTTTTTTGAGGGATCTCCATACTGCTTTCCAGAGTGGTTATACCAATATGCAGTACCACTAGCAATGTACGAGTGTATCCTTTTCCCCAAATCCTTGTCAATATTTACTGATACTTGTATTCTTAATTGTTGCTATTCTGAGTATAGTGAGAAGAAATCTCACTATATGCCAAGACTAATTTCTATGCTGAGAAAAATTGTTACTTACATAAAAATGTTACCTGCATAAAAATGTTACTTACATAAGTTCATTTATATTAATTTTTTAAAGTCTTATGCCTAACTTTATAAGCTTGTAGACAATGGTGCAAATCATTACATGTTTATAAACCCAGCTGCTTCCAGGAGTAGCAGCTTAGGAACCAACCTTCTGGAGTAATCCAAGAGCAGCTATGGCATCCCGGGAGTTTCGAGATAATACTACAACCTCCAAAAGACTTCGAAGAGCCTGAGCTTGAGGGTTCATGGCCAGAGTTGGTGGAATGGCATGTAGGTGCTGCTCCAGTTCTGTAATGCACTTATCATAAATCTGAGCTACATCATCTGTTGCCCAAGCTTGCTATTTTAGAGAAGGAAATGAGCAAAAAAAATTTAAGGTGTTTCATTGACACAGATACCTAACAGAGTTCTGTTAGCATATTTACTCTCTTAAAACATAGAGGGCCTCTTCCATCCCCCCTTCCTCAGATATTCAGTCTAAAATACTATTAAGTGAAGTGATGCAAGACAGGCATAGGGCAGAGGTGTTAAAAGACCAAGAAACCTGGCAGACACCAACACAATGAAGTGAACAGAGAGTATCACCAGTAACAAGAAAAAAGGCAGCAACACTTGTGGCATCTTGTAAGTCCTTTACAGGATAAAAAACATAGTATTCAGACTAACTGTCAAAGTATGATAAGACAAGAATAAGAGCATTTCATCACTTCTGTGATATTCCTACCCAAATGTTGCCTATGGATGAAGATGTAATTCAGTGGCAGAGCATTTGCCTTGCACAAGTAAGGCAGCAAGTTGGATCCTCAGAACCACATACAGTGGCACACACCTAATAGTCCCAGCAACTTGGGAGGCCGAGGCAAGAGGATAGCAAGCTCAAAGCCAGTTTCAGCAACTTAGCAAGATCCTAAGTAACTTAGCAAGATCCTGTCTCAAAATAAAATACAAAAAGGGCTGGGGATGTTTCTCAGTGGTTAGGCACCCCAGTTCAATCCCTTGTAACACCCTCCCAAAAGAAAAGTATTACCTAAATTTAAATCTAGCCATGAGAACACAGTGGACAAAACCAAATTAGGTCATTTTAGAAAATTACTGGTTTATGATCTTCAAAGGTGTCAAGGTCAAGAAACAGGAAGAAATTGGGGGAAATATTTAAAATGAATCGTGATTCTAAAAGAAGATCTTTTAACTACATTATTGGGACAACTTGGTGAAGGTCTAAGAATTAGATGGGTGTAAAGTATTTGTGTTAGTTTTCTGATTTAAATGATTATACACTGATCACAAAGGAGATCGTTTTTGTAAAAATCATAAAACCAGCTAGGCACAGTGGCATGCACCTTGTTACTTGGGAGGAAGCTGAGACTTGAGGCAAGCCTGGGCAACACAGTGAGACTCCATCTCAAACACATACATACACATACCTAAACCAAAGGATTCAGAAGTAATAAGTCCTTAGGCCAGTAACATGTCCTCAAGTGCTTAAAGTGGAAAATGTTTTACATGTATTTTTTGCCTGGTTTTGTAAGTAACTTACAAACTTTTAGAAAATTCCAACCCCTCCAAATCTACATAAGTCATGAATTTACCATACAAATTCCTCTAATTAAGCTACCCATTAAAGTTAAATCAATCTCACAGATTTACTCTACAGGTCATACTGATCCGATACAAATACCTGTAACTTAAGCGCCGAAGAAGAAAGTGACATATTTACTAGCAAATACAATTCAAAATTACAGTACAAAACACTCAAGTTGCTCCAAGGCAAGTATTTACCTTCATAGGCTGAGCTAAAAATCCTGTGGGCTGACTGAGGTCATTTGTAGGCAAGAAGCCTGGCACATTGCGTGCAAACTCTTCATAAACAGCCAACTGTTTTGGGTCCACACCACCAACCTGGAAGAACACCACCTATTTTAACATGAGTCACTGCACAATAAAAGGAAGCTTTTCTTAAAAGTGGAAAGCCTACATGAGAGTTAAGCACAGGGGTTCTGGAAAGTCATTACAACATATAACAGTATAATTGAGCATGCATGCCCGTGAACACACAGCTCAGAAGAGGCTTTTCCCTTTTCCTGTTAGTTACTCTTACTCATACATTCATTAAGTTTTCCACTGGAAAATGCCTCCACTGAAAAATCTTCCTTGGAGTCACCAAATATTATCAGATTCCTTACCATTTTGATGGGACCAATTAACAAATATTAGAAAAAAATTAAATACCAGATAATGTAACCAAAATAGCCCAAGTTGAGAAACAAAAGTTAACAGGCACATGTACTCTTTACAGTAGCACTTCAACAACTTTGGAGGGTGGTAGAATCTAAACTATTTCCATACCTGTTCCACAGACAGCTTTAAAGGGAAATGATACTGGGGTGAGATGCTTTCTCAGAAACAACATTAAGCCTTGCTAGCCTATCCTAGTCCCTCGTCTGAGGAGTTCAGACAACGAAAATAAAGAAAATATAGATGAAGCAGGGAGAGAAAGAGACCCAGTTCTCACTTTCAGCCTGATTTGCTCTGGCATCCTCTCAGCTTGATAGGTTAATACCACAGGATCACAGTATCTGCGACCTTCTTGCCTAGCATGTTTTCTCAATTCAAATTCCTACAAACAAAAAAAAGTCACTGAGGTTCTTGTTATGAGGCATTTTCTTAAATTTAAAATAAAAACCACTTAAAAGGCAAAAGCTAAACACTTACAGTTGCTAATCTCTTGTCCATCTCAGGGCCTGCTTTTTCAACTGCAGTCTTCTGAATAAAACAGCAAGCTAATTCACAATTGTCCTGAGCTAACTGAGCAGCTGCCTGATCCATCATTTCTCTTTGTTGTGGGGATGCAGTCTATTAGAAATATAAAGGAAAAAATTTTAAAGTTCTTGTAGTCAACAAGAAATGCAATGCATTCAACAAATTCATTTTAAGTTTTGTCTCTACTTATGAATCAGTTATGACCTTCATATGGCTTTAAATTAGCTCCCTCATCTGTTAAGATGAAAATATCCTACACATTTTCAGTTTCTTACGAATGCAGTAAAAACAATAAAGCAGTGAACAAAGGAATTGTTAACCATGAGATCTGAAACTCAGGAGAGAGATGGTTAGCTTATTCCATTAAAAACAAAAACAAAAACAAAAACAACCTTTCACTTCTTTAAACTTACAAATATTTGGTTATTTACTGTCTGCCAAATACCAGTAAGGATAAAACAATAAGCAAAAAAACATGTGCAAGGCTTTACCTTATAAAACTTAAAATGAAACATATAGGAAGACAGCAAATAAACATGGTGATTTTTAAGACCAAGTGTCAACGTCCACTACCATAGGCAACAAAAAACTCTGGCAGATAAGCAGTAATAAATTTTGTGTTACACTAAGTAAGTAACCAACTTACACGAAGGGCTGAGGCAAAACTGTTTTTTAGGTTTGTAGATATACTCATCAGCAAAGGCTCCCTGCAAGTAATCATAGCCATTCCAGCTGTCAAGTTACGCATCATGTGATGAGCTGCTATTCGCATTCGAGATTCCTCAGAATCCAGGGCAAAATCCTTCCTGACTATTTGCTCACAAGTAGTCATGGCAATCTTAATTGATCGATCTACCACTGGATGCACCAGTTCCTGGACAGCCCGTTCAATTGCTTGACGCACACACTGCTTCAACTGTGGATGAGCCTGAAATAATGGAATCTGAGGGAGGGGTAAACAAATTAATTCAACGGCTTGTTTAAATAAGACAGCAAGCTATATGCAACTACACCCACATTTTGGAATTACTTCAAGAATAACAGAAACTAGACTTTTACTTAAAAGTAACTAATGAAAACTGCAAGAAACAGAAACTGGATTAGAGCGGGTTAAGTCTTCAGTCTACCTTGTGATCCATGATTAAAGGTATGTCAACCTTTAAAATTCCAGTTTAATATATCTGTTCTTTACAAGATGCATTACCTATTTATGGACTTGCTAAGCTAAAATAACACCTAAGTTTTTTTTTTTTTTTTTGAAAAGACACTTCTCTATTAACTTTAGAAAACAATTTTCAGAGAAAGGGCTTCCTACAAAAATTATTATTGTTACAAATAATTCTTCAGAATAGCATGCATTTTTATAGTGATTGTTGAGGTCTCTTGTTTCATTTAAGACTTTCTGATCTTTTGTTTCCAGTATAAACCATGCCCTACTACTCACTTGGGTCCCTTTCACTTATTGAAAAGTTCACTCATAATGAACATGTAACATTCAAATTACTAGGCATATTCCAAAGAGGAATTAATTTTTATCACCCACTCTATATCCAACTTGTCATGTCTACAGGAGGAGGGGGAAAGGAGAAAAGGTTAATATGACCTCTTTAAAGTCCTTTCAAAGTCCTTTTATTTAATACAAAAGTTCAATGTATTAATGTTACTTCTGTATTTGTAAACATTTTCAGTTTCTGAAAAGGCAAGTACAATGAACAAAACAGTAAGAATCAAATAAAACACAAGACTGAGGAAAACAAGCAATAAATTACCAGCCTAAGTATAGAACTTTAAGCATAGGAAAAGGACTGATGGGAGGGTATCTCATCTGACTTTAGATCAGGCAAGGTCCTGCAACCAGCCAAAACAACTCTGCTGAAATTACTAAGTCCCATTTCAAGAGATTATCCTGGAAATATATATATATATATATATATATATATATATATATATATATATATATATATATAAAAAGGTCAGCTCAGTTTCTCTTATCTGAAAAAAAGAACTGGCTTCATATCAAGTTAAAGTGACAAAATAATGAAAGTGAGAGCAAAAAACCATGGTATTCATTAAAAGTCTTTTGGACCTGGGGCTGGGGAGATAGCTCAGTCGGTGGAGTGCTTGTCTTGTAAGCACAAGGCCCTGGGTTCGATCCCCAGCACCCAAAAAAAAAAAAGTCTTTGGACCTAAGAAATATCCATGCCAATTTTACTGCTGGATTAATTTAATCATCATGGCTTGGGATAAGACAGAACAATATGATTGTAATGTTATCATTCAAACTATTTTTTAAGAGAGAAAAAAAAAATATCAACTGTACTACATAGCACTACCAGATCCTTACTCTTTCTGACAAAACCCTACAATATAGTAATTCAGAAGGAAGAGGGAAGAGGAAAGGAAGGTGATCTAACACTGCTGCAAACTAGGAGTTGGGGAAATGGAGTGGTGTGTACTTACTGTTGGGTTAAGAGTAATATGTGGTGCCAGGCCTGCGAGGGAATAGACATTGATGTCGTGGTAGCTGTACTGCGGCTGTGGTGGAACTGTGGCTGTACAGGTAGTGCTGGTAGCAGGTGTTGTAGAAGTGGCTAAATGTAAAGTGACAAAAAAGAGATAAAAAGGTCACACCTGATTTTATAATAAAATTAAGTGAGTATTAAATGGTAATTATCTATCTAAATTAACTGGGTTACTCTCTTGACAGGGGGGTAGTGGTGGTGGTAAGTCATACTTTGCCCATTATGAAAACAAAGTGCTATTATAAAAGAAGAGATCAAAACGCTTAAAAGTGCCAATGGCAGGGCCTGAAAGCCCAGAAATCAATTATTGGGCCTAAGCCCTCCTTGTTGGCTTAGTCTATATGATAAGTATTTCTATCAACCTAGCCTATTTCAGGTTTACCAGGAGAGTCTTAGCACCTAAGAGTAGGGAAAAAAAGCTGGTTTATTCTAACCATACCTCACAACTGTTCAACAGTCCCTACATCCCAAATACCCCCAATCCTATTTATGCAGGTAAAATAATCTGTCCCCCTGGTAAGTTGATGTGGTTGCTTTGAATAATTACACAGGCCATACAATTATTTTTAATACTTCAAACTACGTAAGAGATAACCTGGCCTGAGTGGGATAGAAGAAACAACTGATTAAATCACATTCAGTTAAGACTATCTAATGGAGTGCTAGAATGGAACCTAACAAATTAAGACTGTGCCTAGACATTACTTTTACTTCATAGCTTAGGGGGAACCAAAAAGTATACAAAATGTCAGCAGCACACTATGTGGAATGATAATAGTTTGCTCTATCTGTGGAGATATACCAAGAGCATTCTCAATAGAAGATTAGGCTGCCAAACTTACTTGTGGTTGTGATGGGAGGGAGTTCTTCTGGTTGTTTGACATCTTTCTTTGGAGCAGAGAGCTGTTCATCTAAGTTCTTTAGGCGATCTTTGTCCTTTAGGAGGCTTCCAGGTTTTAGTTCATTGATGTCTAGTGCAAGGTTCTTGCAGAGCACCTCAATCTCAAACTTCAAGTTTAACTGCACAATCCCAATATTTGATTTGAATTTTGAAAAGAAAATTTAGGTTTATTCATTATACACTTCACTTTCAACCCAATCGTTGATAGTGCTTCCTCCCCACAAGTCTTTACAATAAATTTTAATAATATGAAGGCAGGGAATGTTGCAAAGGATAAAGAAACAAATTTACCTTCAAGTCATGTTCCTGATGTAGCTCAGCTAATACATTCATAATAGCCATTGTCCAGGGGTTTGGTGGCCTAAAAACCTAATGAAAAGCTATGTTATATACCTGAACATTGTAAAGGCTATTTATGCTAAGCCTATGGCCAACATCATTCTTAATAGAGAAAAACTGAAACCATTCCCTTTAAAAACGGGATGTCCTCTTTCACCACTTCTATTCAACACTGTCCTCGAAACTCTAGCCAGAGCAATTAGGCAGACTAAAGAAATTAAAGGAATACAAATAGGAAAAGAGGAACTTAAGCTGTCACTATTTACTGATGACATGATTCTATATTTAGAGGATCCAAAAACCTCCTCCAGAAAACTTCTAGACCTCATCAATGAATTCAGCAAAATAGCAGGCTATAAAATCAACACACATAAATCTACAGCATTTTTATACACAAGTGACAAAACAGGTGAAAGGGAAATGAGGAAAACAACTCCATTTGCAATAGCCTCAAAAAAATAAAATACTTGGGCATCAATCTAACCAAAGAGGTAAAAGATCTCTACAATGAAAACTACAAAACACTGAAGAAAGAAATTAAGGAAGACCTTAGAAGATGGAAAGATGTCCCATGTTCTTGGATAGGCAGAATTAATATTGTCAAAATGGCCATACTACCAAAAGTGCTATACAGATTCAACGCAATTCCAATTAAAATCCCAATGACGTACCTCACAGAAATAGAGCAAGCAATCATGAAATTCATCTGGAAGAATAAGAAACCCAGAATAGCTAAAGCAATCCTTAGCAGGAAGAATGAAGCAGGGGGTATTGCAATACCAGAACTTCAACTATACAACAAAGCAACAGTAACAAAAATGGCATGGTATTGGCACCAAAATAGACAGGTAGATCAATGGTACAGAATAGAGGACATAGACACAAACCCAAATAAATACAATTTTCTCATACTAGACAAAGGTGCCAAAAATATGCAATGGAGAAAAGATAGCCTCTTCAACAAATGGTGCTGGGAAACCTGGAAATCCATATGCAACAGAATGAAACTAAACCCCTATCTCTCACACTGCACAAAAATCAACTCAAAATGGATCAAGGACCTTGAAATCAGACCAGAGACCCTGCATCTTACAGAAGAAAAAGTAGGTCCAAATCTTCACCTTGTTGGCTTAGGATCAGACTTCCTTAACAGGACTCCCATAGCACAAGAAATAAAAGCAAGAATCAACAACTGGGATAGATTCAAACTAAATAGCTTTCTCTCAGCAAAGGAAACTATCAGCAATGTGAAGAGAGAGCCTACAGAGTGGGAGAATATCTTTGCCACTCAGTCTTCAGATAGAGCACTAATTTCCAGAATAACCTACCATTTGACCCAGCTATCCCACTCCTCGGCCTATACCCAAAGGACTTAAAATTAGCATACTACAGAGATACAGCCACATCAATGTTCATAGCTGCTCAATTCACAATAGCCAGACTGTGGAACCAACCTAGATGTCCTTCAATTAATGAATGGATAAAGAAACTGTGATACACACACACACACACACAATGGAATATTACTCAGCTATAAAGAGTAATAAAATTATGGTATTTGCAGGCAAATGGATGAAATTGGAGAATATCATGCTAAGTGAGATAAGCCAATCTCAAAAAACCAAAGGACGAATGATCTCACTGATAAGCGGATGATGACACATAATGGGGGGTCGGGGGGGCAAGAATGGAGGAAGGAGGGACTGTATAGAGGGAAAAGAGGGGTGGGAGGGGTGGGGTGGGGAAAAATAACAGAATGAATCAAACATCATTACCCTATGTAAATGTATGATTATGCAAATGGTATGCTGTTACTCCATATATAAACAGAAATATGTATACCATTTGTTTACAATAAAAATAAATTTTAAAAAAGTAATATATACTCATTGTTAAGACATGACAAAGAATAAAGGCATTAAAAATAAAAAAATTAAAAAAAATAAAAAGAAAGGCTATGTTATATTGGCTCCAAAACCAACTTTAAATTTGGAATATTTAAAACACAAATACTTTTAACAAATGTGATCTAAACAAAACCTTCTACCAATAGGTTAAAATAACAAACACCAAAACCTAAAACCATATCCTGAGTCAGTATTTTAATTTCACCTTCTCAAATTGGCTAACACCCACTAAGGAAGACTAACCGAACTAGTTTTACTGTAGTTTTACTACAATCTCTTGGACTTTGTGCTGAAACAATCCAACTGTTACAAATTAGTCATGAATAAAATATTAAAATGTACTCACCACACTACGAATGCTGGACTCCAGAACTTTAGCAACAAAGGGTACTACATAGAGTAACTCCTGTTGTCCTTTAACATAAGCCTCTAGCAGCAAAGATTTCACATCCAAGTCCTAGAATTTAAAACAAACCAAAAAAATCTTCAAAAGCTGGACATGTACTACAAAAGTCCTAAAAGAAGTACCAAAAGAAACATATCTAAGTTCAGACCCAAAATAGCAATCAACATAATATTTGAGCTTTATATTAGAAAAAGAAGTGACAGCCACTCCATGCTGACTTTTCTTTATCCAAAAAGATGTAGGACCCATGGACATAGAACGAGGAATTCAAAACATGGGCCAAAATCCTACAAAAACTCTGGAATCACTAAAATAGCCCCAATAAGTCAAGATCTTCAGACAAAGTATACTGCCCAAACACCACCAAATTTTACAAGAACCATTAGCTGAAACTCACAGTATGTAAGATGGGTTTATTTTTAGCTAATGTGATCATTCCCAGCCAATGTCCCAAGTTCTTCAGCAAAGAACGATCTGAGAAATTGGCTGCAGCTTTATCAGAGGTCAGGAGCACCTGAAATTGTATAGGATTAAGAAAGAAATGAGAAGAATTTATGAAATAAAATTCTAACTAAATATGAGAATTCTATTATCCTATTCTAAAAATAAGCCATCAATTCTTAACACATACCTCAAAGTAAATCTACTCCATACATTTTATTAACAATATTTTGCTGTATTCATTAGCAGTGATGTAAAAGATCTCTTTAGGGGTTGGCAGTACAGCTCAGTAGTAGATCTCTTGCCTAGCATATGAAGGTACTAGGTGTAATCACTAGCAATGCAAAACAAGAACAAAAGTTCTTTTATTTTTTTAAAAAATAGGTACAAACTGAGCAAGTCCTAATCTGAAAACCTAAACTCCAAAATGGCCCAAATCTGAAACTTTTTGGGAGCTGACATGTGGCCAAAAATGGAAATCTTAACATGCGACCTCATATGATGAATTGCAATTAAAAAACAGGCATTATAAAAATATAAAAATTATCTTCTAGCTATATGTATAATAATTCTATATGGCTATATGTATAATTTATGTATAATGTGTACATGAAACAAATTTGGTGTTAATATGTGGGTTTTGAAGCCCAAGATATTTCATTATGTATGTGCAAATACTGGAAAAATCTGGGAAAAAAACTGAAATAAAAACCTGGTACCATGTTTCAGGGAGAATACTCAACCTATAAAACAAATATATTCAAATATACTTGTACAATATTCAAACGGAACAGGAGGTTTAAAATGTCGGGTATCATCCCACAGAAAATCTTAGCTACGTTTAAAGTAGACTCAACAAAATAAATCTATTTTGAAGACCTAAATTCAATATAAATGAAGATTTAAATTAAAGATTATAGTTTTGCATGCAAGTCCTTTTTTTAAGGCAGCAGACACAGGGAGGAATATAACCAAAATAGCTATCTATTATAATCTTCTGCATTATCCAGGTCATTATGTATCTCTGGAGTCAACTAAAATAACTCCATGAAATACAGTGTAAAATTCCTTATTTGCTTCTTTCCAATAACTAGAATTCATTTAACTTATTCTCCATTGCTAGTTTTTCTAAGGAGACCAAATCATCAGAGTATGTTTTGTGTATACACACACACACACACACACATACACAAGCATCTACTACATATGACTAAATTAGTCTATATTTAAATTTTTGTTTAAAAGTCAAGATCTTAAATTTTGCCTCAAAATATGGGGAAACTTGCATGTAACCCAATTAACCACACTATCAGATAATAAAAGGTGAATACTGTCATGTTCCTTAACTCCATAAAGCAACAGCAGAATTACACAAGTGCTGTGCAACAGAAGAGTCAGGAATTCTTTCGCACTACAGCGTAACCAAGAATGGGGAAATTCCCATCCACAGGTTTAAATATAGTGCTGGATACTAAGCAAATCCCAACTTATTCAACAAAGAATGATCACAGTTGTATGATAGTTTAGTGTTTTCATGAAAACTTTTCCCTCCTGAATAAGGAATAAGTAATAGTTTACCAATTAAAACACGTTACTGTTTGTTACAGTTATAATGAATAATAATCTCAACATCCACTAGCAATATGTATTCATACAATGGATTTTATTTAAAGGAAGAATAGGCGGGGTCCTTGCACTAAGTATATAAATAAAATCCAGGGGCAAGGGCAGGGGTGGGGGCCGGGAATCAATTAGTTACAAAAAGATGGTGATGCCATATACCATATTTTAGGCAACACTATACCATTATTATAATAGATGGTGAAGTTCTAAAATTCATGCATGAGATGATGAAAATAAATGCAGAACAGAGGTTACATTCAAGGTAAACAGCACACCTGGTATCACCCATAAGACTAAAATCTTTTGTGATATTTATTTCCATATCTGAAACAATGTCTACAGAAACCTAATAAAGACAACATATAGGAAAAGCAGCAAAACACTGCCCAAATTCTACTTATACTTCATTGCATAATTGAATGGAATACAAGAGCCAACTCTTACTTTGATGTTTCTGTAGGTCTCATTCAGAACCATCTTGTTAAATTCAGGATTCTTCAATGTATCAAGGAAGTTTGAATAAAGGCTGTGGAAGTTTGGTTCAATACTGACTCTCTTCATAACTAGATACTGTGAAACCCAGGGCATGAATTCTTCCTTCACAGTTTCTTTTAATTCTTCAACCTGGTCAGTCAATAGGACATAGGAAGCTCAGAATTACACTGTGATAAAATAAGGTCAGATTTCTGTGAATCACACAATATGGGCTCTGAAAATTTAACAAGACACTACAGCAACCACACTTCATCTTTCCCCATGACAGAGAACGGCAGTAGAGTCTATTCAATTCTATGGTAGTACAGTCAACCACTTCTGAAACTGCAGATGATTAAGACTGCAACATCTACAATTATCTTCAGCATTAAAACTATAAAACGGGACTGGGAATGTGGCTCAGTAGTAGAGCATTTGTCTGACATGAGTGAGTACGTGGGTTTGACACACGGTACTGCAAAAATAAATAAAATTATAAAACTTATAGTTCCTGCTGCCACCTACCATGCCCCAAATTTAATTACTAACCTAATCTTAATATACTAATCTATAATCTGACATTAACAGATATAAAAACAGAACTGTGTTTTCTTATATCTCTATATCCAGGAATCATCTAAAAGTCTAAAGCTTCTCTTCAAAAATAGATGCTAAATGCCTCAAATTTCCCCCCAATCAATTATTCTGGGATTTTAAAATGGTAGATATATAAAAATATAGTTTTCTAAGCTAATGTGAAAGGCTAATACTATCATTCACAAGTACTGACATATAATCTTATGAGGCGAGCGTGGTTCTTTATGCTTTTCACAAGATCTACCTCAGTTTGAAGGAATCTAATACATCAAATGTCTTTGGGAGGAGCTGAATTATGACCAGAGGTACAAATGAAACCTATTAGCATAAAAATAATGTTTACTTGAAAAAAGTCTACAATGCAGTGCAAAACAGAACATTTTAAACTGGTACTATATGGTATCTACAAAAATCACAAACACCAGTTGGAGATCCACATTCCCTTCACTTTGACTCTGTTACCTTTATCTTTAAAAGTGTTAAAATTTAGGGTCAAAAGCCAGGCAAGATGACATACACACTCAAAATCACTTAGGAACATGAAATCAGGATAGCAAGTCTGAGGCCATCCTCAGTAATTTAGCAAGCCCTGACTCAAATTGAAAAATAAAAAGGGCTGGGGATGTACATCAGTGGCAGAGTGGCAGAGCAAGCACCCTGGGGTCAATCCTCAGTAATGCCACCAAAAAGAAAGAAAGGGAGAGGAAAAGAAAAAAAAAAAAAAGGTTAAAACTAAATCCCTCAACTCAGAAGAAAAAAAGAAGGCATTTATAAATGACATCATGCTCACCTTCTGTGTCATATTTGACTGTGAGAGATTGTTGAAGATAAAAGCAATTTTCTCTTGGATATTTTCTGGGGGCTCCACAATTCTCTCGGTTTGGTCTGTGGCCACAAGCAATGTATCTATATTTGTAGTATTGATAGAAGGCTAAAGAAATAGTAAAGTACATAAAGTAAATAAGTTGAAATGCTTCCTTGGAAATATCCCAGAAAAGACTGTACAGAGATTTCATTTATATCAAATTTATATGACTACATTTGAAGTGGGGGCAAGAATATAATACATAGACCTATTTTAATAGTGCCTAGCTCTGGAAAATAGAGGGAGGGAAGATATAAGAGATCTTTATACCTTTATATAATAATCATGTATTATAATAAAATCAAAATAAATTCTCACTATGGGGTACATTAAAAAAATCCTGGAAAAGAGGAAGAAAAAAAAAAAAAAAGACCTACTTACTGGTACATCTTTCTTAAAACTGACTCCAGTTGGCCTGGTGACTGTAACCGTTTTAGCAACAGTGGTAGTTGTTGAGGTGGTTACCATAGTGTTAACCTGACCAGCAAGAGGAGCTTTCGCTGGAACCTGAGCCTGGGCCTGGGCCTGGGCCAAAGCGATACTTCCAGGGGTTGTGATGGAGCCCTGCATTTTCACAGGAGGGTCTCTAGACTGCTGTCCATATTCAATATACTACAAGGGTAAGGAAAAAAAAAAATACATTAAAAGAGTTCTTAATAGAAATTAAAATTTTTGAATTATATATGCCCCTAATATGTGGGAAGGTAAAAAGTCTTTTCAGAGTACATCTATCTCCCTTAATCCTTGACCCATCCTAGCACTTAAATTTAAGTAGATACCACAGACTCCTTCAAAGATAAAATGTTAGTATGATCAAAGTATTTATTAAAAACTACTCTAACAACTAAAACAGCAGCATAAAATATCTGCATATAAATCTTTAACCCCTTAATAAACTTTAAAATTCTTCAAAATTTGTATAGTAAACTCATCTCTTTTTTTAATTGGACACTGGGCTCAGGGGTAGAGTGCTTGCCTACCAAACACAGAGCCATGGGTTTTAGCCCTGGCACAAAACAAAGGCGGATAAAAGTCACCTTTATTAGACATTGATGAGAAAACTATATCTAAAACACTGCTATGGAGTTGTTTCAGTAAAGCTGTTACTACAAAATTAAAAAATACTATATACTGCCAATCCAACTAAACGGTAAGCAACAAGTAATGGATATTGTAGGGTTGTTGGGTTTTTTTCCCCTTTTCATTTCACAGATCATTAAATCTCCCTCCTTCCTCCCCAACACAAACTAAGAGGGCTCCTGAAGTACTTCAACAGTCCTTATCAACCAACTCTGCAGAGATAGGGATGTAGGCTCAGTAGGCCTAGATTCAATCCCCAGGACCACAGTAAACAAAAAAAATTAAAATCTTTTTCCTTTTAAAACCTTATAATTTAGCTGTTTTATAAATTAAAAAAACTGACAACATAATGTCAAAAACACTCATCAACTTTCTTGTCCTATAAGCTGACTGAATAATACAAGATAAAGGTTTGAATGATGTTTATAAATTCCAAATCAACCACTAAAATAATGGTTCTCGAGTATCAAGAACATACAAAACAGATTAAAAATGTACTATTTTCCAGTGTCCCACGGACTGCCTCTTATTTAATAAGCATTTCGACAGTTTATGCAAGTGGTTAAAAGAGTATTTTTAAGAAATATTCATCTAAGTTTTATATGTAACACTAACATTTAAAGCAGAGGAAAATTTTACTAATTTATACCCAAGAATCACACTCTAAGTCCTTTTTAGAATCAGGCAGGTTTCCATAAATACTAACACAAAGAATTACTAGGTAACCAACCTCATGAGGCCAAAGAGCTAGAAAAATCTTCAGTCAAATCAGCAAAAACATTACTCAGAAAAATAAATCCAAGAATGAAATTTCATGTTCCATTATTAACCCATTTAGTCCAAAGTTTTCAATTCTGTGTTCAATAAAATTGACATGGGTGCATAAAGAGTTGGGAAATCACAACCTAGAGCTTAAATACATGCTTATGTCAACTAATATTATAATAGTTATATTATCTTATATTATACATTATATACTATATTCAACCTTTTTATAAGTGCTCCACATCTGGGATGATATAACAAAACAGGTTAAGATGCAAAAAGAAATATGTGTACCAGATCATGTCAATCATTAAGGAATCTTAATGCCAATGCCTAAAAATCTCAAACATATAAAATAGATGCACCCTCCAACTACTATTAAAGGTATTAAGATGTTAGGGGTCCTTACCTCTTGTAAATGATGTGGAAACTGCATAAAGTGACTGATAGAAGCCAAGTGCTGACAATACTGGGGATAGTCCTTCAACCTACAAACAAAAAATTCATTTACTTACTCATCATTAAGAACAGAAAAATCTTTCTTCCATACATCAGTCTAAGCCATTATCCCTGTTTTACCTACAAATACCTAACCTGAAGAGAATGACAAAGGGAAGAACACAAAGTGGGGGAGGAGGATAGGGGATACTCATGAGCCTCATTTTTTTTTTAAGTATTTTTTTAAGATGTTGATAGACCTTTATTTTATTCATTCACTTATATGTAATGCTGAGAATTGAACCCAGTGCCTCACACATGTGGCAAGTGCTCTACCACTGAGTTAAAACCCCAGCCCTAGCCTCATTCTTCTTACAGAGAAATTAAGCTGTTACTTTTGTTTCTTAAAAGTCATATTTTCCTTAAATTTAGATTAAAATGAGGGGCTGGGTTTAGAGCTCAATGGTATAGTGTACTTACCCCGAACAAGCGTTTGGGTTATGAAAGGGAAGGAGGGATTACATTGAAAAAAAAAAAGCCACTGAAACTGCTATCTGGAAAAGGAGAATGGAAAAACAATTTGTAGTCAATCCAAACAATATAATAACTACTCAGGAGTGAAAGTGAACAAAAAATATATTAAAACGTAATAATATGGCTGGGTGTCACTGACATGCCTGTAATTCCTGCGGCTCAGAAGGATGAGGCAGGAGGATCTTAAGTTCAAAGCCAGTCTCAGCAACTTAGTGAGACCCTGTCTGGAAATAAAATAAAAAACAGTGCTGAGAATGTGGCTCAGAGGTTAAATGCACCTGGGTTCAACCCCTGGCACCAAAAAAAAAAAAAAAAAAAAAAAACGTAGTAAAATGGATGAATCTCAAAATCAGACTCAAAAGCTACATATTTGTGACGTTATTTAAATGACACTCTGGAAAACCCTGAGACAAAATTAGAACAGTGCTCATTCTACGGACTGGAAGTGAGGTAAGAAGACTGACTACAAAGGGAAACCAGAGAACGAGAGGGGTGATGGAATATTTCTATTTATGTCAGGGTCTGCCTCCTCTCTGAAAGGACCCACTCTCTCCCTTCAGAGTGCTCCCTTTCAATAAACTCATGCTTGTTACTCTGAATGACATGCCTGAAATCTTTCTGGCATGAATCAGATATTGAAAAGAGGCCCTCTGACTGCCTCCACTTTGCAGAAGACCTCTGCCCTATAACATCTGGTGTTCATTACTTCATTACCATAAATTCCCAATTCTTTTCTTGTTACTTTTTGTTTTGCCTTTTCTAAATCTCTTTCCTCTACTTCAGATTCTCGTTTACTAGAGGTAAAATCTTGAGCCTAATTCATGGTTCTTGGGTACAGCACACTTCAGTAAGAACCAAAAGATCTTGACCAGAACTCAAGATGATGTAGCCCTTAAGGGTAAAAATTGAAGCTTTTCCCCTCAGTCCTTGTGGGAGACAAAGCTTGCCAACTGTCATTTCAAGAATTCTTGTCAAGGACAATACCCCTATAGAACCTGAAGGCCAGCAATCACAAGATTTTGAGCCCTGACACCCGTTAGGGTAGAGAGACCTCTTTTCTTCTTCTTATCCTCATCTTTCCCTCTGGAACAACAGAAAATGCTGTGGGACTTCACTCAAGACTCAAGTAAATGGGAACTTTAATTGATATCTAAGCATGATCTGTTCCCCATTCATGCCTTGTCCAGAGACCACCAACCACCAACATGGACCTCTGGATTGTCTTGATACTACGAACCCTTAACTGTCCATGCCTCCCCTCCCAGAGGACAAGATTTTGAGCCTCCCCTCAATTTAGTCCTCTTTCAGCAGAAAGCAGCCAGACCAAATCCATGCCCAAATACCCTAAAAGAACTTAGGGATTCAGGTCCTTAAGGGGGAAATGTTAAATAGCTAGTCAGTCATAAGTGGGTGAGAAGGATAAAAATAATGAAGGGTAACTGTAAACCAGAAGAAAACTTATCTGCTAGATAAGCACCTAGAAGACAGGAATTGGTATGTTAAGATATCCCCAAGGCAAAATCATATTCCCCTCAGAAAAAACTACTGTTTCAAGAGCATGTCACACCCTACCAGAGAGGCTAGACCCTACCTTATAAAAACCCTTAATCAACTGAACCATCAACACCATCACAAAGAAAGCTTGCTGAGGGCTATTCAAAGGATAGTAAAATGATTGAAGGCACAAAAACTACAGGCAAAACCAGGGGAACTCAATTTCCTTAAATCTCCAACACTGAGCACCATACCATGTTCCCTTGGAGCCAATTCACGTGGTTTCTATGCTGTCAAAGTAAACAGGTAAGCCAGGCTTGGTGGCACATGCCCCTAATCCCAGTGGCTTAGGAGGCTGAGGCAGAAGGACCATAAGCTCAAGTCAGACTTAGCAACTGAGCAAGGCCCTAAGCAACTTTGTGAGACCCTCTCTCTAAATAAAAAATTTAAAAAGTGCTGGGAACGTTGCTCAGTGGTTAAGCATCCCTGGGTTCAATTCCTAGTGCCCTCCCTGCCAAAAAGTCAAAAGGTAGACCTTTAGCCGGGCACAGTGGCCTATAATCCCAGCAGCTGGGAGGCTGAGGCAGGAGGATCACAAGTTCAAAGCCAATATCAGCTAAAGTGAGGCAATAAGCAACTCAGTAAGACCCTGTCTCTAAATAAAATAGAAAATAGGGCTGGGTATGGGCTCAGTGGTCGAGTGCCCCTGAGTTCTCAGTTCTCAGTGGTAGAGCACTTGTCTTGCATGCATGAGGCACTGGGTTCAATTCTCATCACCATATAAATTAATAAAATAAAGTTGTGCCCATCTACAACTAAAAATTAAAAAAAAAAAAAAAAAAAAACAGGTTGACCTGAGCAGGACTCTGGAAACTGCTGTGGGATCCCCCACCCCCACCCAGTGAAACTGAAGGATAGAAAGGGCATATCCTGATCTCTGAGAAGACCCACTCTCTCCCTTCCTCCTTTCTCTTTCCCTATCCCTTCAATAAGTTCATGCAAGTTACCCTTTAAAAAAAAAAAAAAAGAAAGAAAGAGAAAGAAAAAAGAAGTTATGTATTTTATTTTCGGTCACAGCATCATAAAGCTGACTAACACCTTCCTATCTCGTTTTCCTTCCAATCTATTTGATAACTGCAATGAATTCAACTCTTTTCAATTCTTCCTCTTTGACTTCATATAACTATATATGAGATTTGTTATGTGTAATTTGAGACCTGGCACTCATCAGTTGATAAATTAAAGTTAATGCTCCTTATGTTAAAAAAGAAAAGCTTTGGCTGGGAACAGTGAGTGACACAAACTTATAACCCCAGCTTCTAAGCAGGGTGAGGAAGGAGATCACGAGTTTGAGGACAGCTTGGGTAACACAGTGAGACCCTGTACCCAAAAGAGAGAGAAAAGAGAGAAAGCAGTTTGACAGTGAAACTATTCACTCACCTATTTTTAAATCTATCTAGTGCAGCAATCCCAAAATAATACATTTTAGATCCAAAAGGCTTGCGTAAGGCTTCAAGAACATATCGCAGGGCCAGACCCAGTGCCATGTAAGTGACCAGTCCTTTCTCAATTATGCCACCAAACAGGCAGGCTGTTATATGTAACTCTTTATCAGGATACTGGGGGAAAAACCGATATTCTTCAAACAAGTTCCTTAACATACAGTTAAATACTTCTCGTTCCCTTTTTATAGTAGAGTCTTTAAATCTTTGTAGCATTTCTAATACCTATAAAAGCAAGACAAAAACAACACAAACATAAAGGAAACTATAACAGTATTCCTCAAATATTCTTATAACAGCAGATTTGTAAAGGAGAACATTTATCAATAAATAGGAGTTGAGACACAAGCTAAGGTTTCACAAGGTACACAGATACATCACAAGACACTTTAAGCAGGATTTCTAAAACACTTGAAGGAGGCACTTCAAGATTTGTTTGAACAATGCATCATTAGGTTCTCTTAAACACTCACCTCATCAACGGACATGGTTGGATGTGGTGGGTGATTATATATTCGCTGGAAATAGCTGTTTGCTTCATCATCTATCTCTTTACTAAAGTGCTGATTTGCCTCTGGCCACACCTGAGACAAGTCCGCTGTTAGAAACAAACAAACAAACAAAAAAAGCAAGCAGAGGGCATTTTAAGTCTTTTTTCAACTCCCCCCTAAAATACAAATAGCCAGAGAGATTAACACAGTTCTAACTTTTAATGGGGTGTATATGGGGAAATGGACAAAGAATTATACGGTCAAGTGTGAATATTAAGGTGTTCTAAATACACAAAGAAGACTTTCAATTAATTGCCTTGACCAGGCCTACTTTAATATTGTTCTTCAGGACTTAATACAACATGAAAGTTCACCAGGCTCAAATTCTTAACACTTACCCTTAATACAACCCACCTGAGACTAGTAACTATTACTTTATAATAAAAATCTTTTAACATATTAGAATAATCAATTCGAGTGCATAACACAGGGTTATTAACACACAGCATGCTACAAAACATAACATTCAAACAAACCTTTCACACTAACATTTACAAGTCAGCTGGTATATTTTAATCTTTGTTATCATAAATACGTATTGCCAATGATAAGACAGACATAGATCAATTAAACTTATGTGTTTATAAAGATGATTTCTGACTAGTGGATATTACCAAAAAGGTGAAACAATGAAAACTGATTGTAAATTACATCAGCAATTTTTATGAAAAATAAAGTATCTATATTATAAAGCTATAATCTTAAAATAAATTAACAGTTATTTACTTTATAAACATGGCAAACTGAAACAGTAAATTCTTCTGGCTGTTTTAGACTTGTTAAAAGTCAATACCAGAAAATTTTAAGGTTAAGTACAAAATTTATATACATTTATTTAAAGAACTTTTCTCTTTACCATATCTCCTCCTTACTTTCAGGATAACACCCTAAAGATGGAACCTCTTAACTTTGTTCTGGCAATCCAAAGCAAAGGTAGAGTAATCATTGGTCTAGGACACACACCAACATATGGCTCTACTAACAATATATTACATAAGTCAATGTTTTTGTCCATATAACACTAGGGACAACAAAGTAGACACACAATAAAATTTCTTATGTACCTCAGTCACACTTCACAATCACAGACAACACTACCACTTACAAGGTTTCATCTTACTCTGCTGGAATGTAGGCTGGTTCAGTCCAGAGGTGCCCAGTTTTCTCTGCACAAAAGGGTCGTTATTCACTGCAGGGAGTCCAAGAGCCCCAGTTCCTATACCAGTCAGGCTGCCTGTGCCAAGACCACCTACTAGAGAGAATGAAGGCAGCCAGAATTTCTATCATTACTCATGTTCTCAATTCTACACATATCTCAGATATATCTTCTCATTTTAAAAGTCAGGTTGATTCTCTATGGATATCAAAAATCTAAACTAGGCTGGGCACAGTCATGTACACCTATAATTCCAGTAACCCCAGAGGCTGAGGCAGGAGTATCATGAGTTCAAGGCCAGACTCAGCAATTAAGCAAGGCCCTGGGAGAAATTTAATGAAACCCTTTTGCAAAATTAAAAAAAAAAAAAAAAAAAAAAAAAAAAAGAGCTAAGAAAGTGGTTCAGCATCCTCAGGGTTCAACTCCTAGTACCACTCCTTGCCCCCCAAAAAAACCCAAACTAAAGAAGGGACAAAAATGGACAATGCCCAAATTTCTCAGCATTTATTTTATTAATTCACTTTTACTCTTGAATATGCAAATTTTAAACTATTCAAGGTACTCAAAATAAAAGCAGCTGGCCTAGGTGTGGTAATGCACAACTATGATTCTAGTTACTCAGCTGGCTGAGACTGGAGGATCACAACTGAGCAACTTAGCAAGACCCTGTTTTAAAACAAAAAATAAAAAGGTTGGGAGTATAGTTTAATGGTAGAGCGCTTGTCTAGTATGTGTGACTCTCTGGGCTCAATAATACCTAAGTAATTACAGTAATAGTGGTAGTTATAATAATATAATCATATTCAATCTTATGTAATATAAATCGTGTGTTACATACTATTTAATTGTTATAGGTGTTCCACATTGGGGACAATAGGATAAAATAGGTGAAGCAAGTGAATCGTCAGATCTAGAACCATATATAGCAGCACTACTAACATTACAGAGTAATAACAACATATTAGTCTTTTACTTTCAGTACCTTATCTTACAGCCTGAACATAGTAGAGAAGGCTCAAGAGAAGTGGGAAGTGGGCACAAGCAAAAAAAAAAAAAAAAAGTAAACTTTACTTCAATGTAAAGTTACAAAGTAAAATGCCTGAAAAAGTTCTAAGGGTTTACTATCATTTGCAGGTAGGTGAACTATACGGAGGCAGGCAGAACATATACCTGAATCTCATACATAAATAGTTTCCACCATCATTACACCAACCTGGAGATTCATAAAGTAGAGTTCTAAAATCTGTGATATAGATGGGGGATATAATTCAGTGGCAAAACTCAAGTTGGTTAGCATGTGTGAGGCCCTGGGTTTAATCATTGGCATCAAAAAATAACAAAATAAAAACTAAAAATATGTGATCAACACATTACACATATTGATGTTTGGGAAGAGAATCCTTACTGAACACCTCAATTAACTTTATAAATATTAATATCTTCATTCTTTATTCCAAGTAGACTGAATTGAATGTAATAATAGTATATATTTCTCTTCCCTATTTGGGTCACTGAAGCAACTTTAACAATTTCAATTAAGTCGTTTTCCTTCATTCCAGTAACTCCAAAACCCCTTTAACCATACATAAAAGCACAATGAAATTTATAAATAATCCATGCCCCTGCCCAACTCCCCCTCTTACCTGGAAGCTGTGATGAAAGTCCTCCAATACCACTGAATGCTGTTGTCTGATTTGGGGTTGAAAGAGGTGGAAATGCTTTTGCTGGTGACTGAGGGGTACTGAATGCAGAACCCAAATTTGGAGGAAAGCCCTGCATACTCTGGGTGTGAGGGGCAGCTGAACCACCTATACTAAGAGATGCCATTCCAGCAAGAGGGTCAATCTAAGGAAAAACATCATAAAGCACATTAAACACATTTCAAGGAAAGGCAGACATGACATGGGTAAAGCAACTGTTAACAAAAAATAGCTCTTTATATTCTACCACCAACCCCCAACTGGGGATTGAACTGAGGGACTCTACCACTGAACATCCCCAGCCCTTTTTGTTGTTGTTGTTTTTGGGTCTTGCTAAGCTCCTGATGCTGGCCTCAATGCTGTGATCTTCCTGCCTAAGCCTCCCTCAGTCACTTAGATTGTAGGCATGTGCCACCTTATTCAGCAAGTGAGTCATTTTAAACTCTATATATATAGAATAGGTTTAAAGAGTTAGTCCTTGCCCAAATATACCAAAGCCACAGAACAGGGATACCAGACTTCCAGAAAACAATGTCCCATTGCGACACAAATTATTTAATAATGACATAGTGCAGTTAATGTATTAAGTCATTTCAAGTTCCAATCAGCTACTTTAAAACAAAACCAATCTATCAAGAGAAATTATTTAATACACTAAAACCAATAGAAATTCGAAATAATATGACACATCGTCAAAATCTAAGAATCTTCAGGGGTCGGTTAATGGTCAAATTAGTTGTTACATAATATGCATGTAAGAATATATAACAAATCCTATATTAGGTAAAAATATAATGCACCAATTTAAAAAATGGGGGGATAAAGAATCTTTAGGGTTGGGGAATATCAGCTCTAACTTTAAATCTAAGAAAAAAAACAAAATATGCTATCCACCAAAAGATTTTTTAAAAATACCTAGTAACCGAACTTGAATTCTTCCTAGTTTATGACACTATTTTATACCTTCATTACTACAGAAAATGAAAAGTAAATTCCTTTAATAAAGTAGCAACTGAAGAATCCCAACTACCTTTTTCTTTCCTCACATCTTAATACGCCATTCAAACAAAAACAGAATATGAAGCTCCCCAAAAGAACAGGGTAGTTGATGGCAGGCAGTTGAGAGCTGAAGAGCCCCAATTATCACAAGCTGCTAGACTCTAGCATTGTTACTTGGCCCATGAAGCTATAAAGAGGACACATCAGATTCACAGGCAGACCTTACTTCTCAAGAATGTAAGTAATTCTCATTAAAAAAAGAAACCCTTTTCATTTAATTATATAAGTGGCTTTGTATCTTTCAGAGTCATGTTGTATTTGATGATTAAACTCTATTCTCAAATACTGTGCTTATTTATGGATCTTCTTTAAAATCATATGGATACTATTAATGTGCAGATAATTTATATAATGTCTAAAATATAAGGTTAGACGCCACGGTATGTGCCTATAATTTCAGCAATTCAGGAGGTTGAGGCAAGAGGATCACAAGTTCAAGAACAGCCTTAGTTAATTCAGTGAAAACATAAGCAAACCAACAAGTCCCTGACAAAAAAATTAAGGTGTGTGTGTTGGGAAGGGGTGTGCTAGGGAAGTAGCGCAATGCAAATCCCCAGTACCAAATCATAAATAATTTTTAAAAAATAAAATGTAGTAACTATTCTTGTGGGGAAGGTAGTACTAGGAATTAAACCCAAGGGTACTTACTCTACTGTTAAGCTACATTCCCAGGCCTTTTTATTTTAAGACAGAGTCTGACTTATGTTGCCCAGTTTGGACTCAAACATGTGATCGCCCCCTGCCTCAGCCTTCCAAGATGCTGGAATTACAGGTGTGTACCATCTCATCCAGCAATAACCTCATTATTAAAGAAGCTATAGAAGCTTATTTTATTCGATGTCTACTAGCAAATGCAGACGTATTAGTTTACCTGAACAGGAGAAATGGCATCTAAGCTACTAGCACTAGGAGGGCGTCCTTTTGGCATAACTCCAGGTGGTGGCTGTCGGGCCTTATTCATAACATTACTGCAATTGGCTACCATGGTGAGGATGGTCTCTGATAATTCCTGAGAAACACTCCTAAAAAGAAGAAAAGTGAAAAATACAACTGCTATTTTCCAAACACCTCAATAAACCAATCTGATTTTTAAATAAAAATTTGGGGCTCTAGGTATAGATCAGTGGTAGAGGTCTTACTTAGCATTTGAGACTCAGGACCAAAGTTCATTATTCCCACCATGGGGTGGAGAGGTGTGCACTTTTTTTTTGAGTACATGGCTAAATTTACTACCATACCCCACCTCTCTGTGCCTGTCATTCGTCACTAGAATTTTCTGAACACTGGCATATCTTCATTCTGTCAAAAATTACATCCAAACCAAGATATCAAAGCAAGCAGGCAAGCAAAATTGATGCTAATATATCAAAGACAACAAATGTACTAAAAAAATACCATAAACACAGTTACTAGTATTTTCAAAAATGATACTGGGACAACTGAATATCCCACGTGCTAAAAAAAAAATGAATGTAGAACCCTATATCGCACCACATTAAAAAAAACACAATGGATCTAATATTGCAAGCAGTATACTATTTGGACTTAAAAATCACTGAATTATTTTTAAATACAGTCATTTTATTAGATCGCCCCTTTCCCAAATTAACACCAATCAATATAATCCAATTTCAGCATAAAATATCCTTATTCTAGAACATTCTCCTTACCCCGCACAAGCCTGTAGACAGGCCAACATTGTTGCCAGAGTTTCAGGAGGAAGTTGAGCACTTTTGGGTTGGTCTTTCTCTGGGGCAAGTCCACCCAAGATAGAAGGGCACCGTCTTTTTAAAAAAGTCATGCATGCTTGGATAAAAGGCTCCTACAAAAAGAAAATGTTTCTCAGTTTATTTAAAATTGATCTTAGACTTTTAAGTGCAGATTGCTCACTGTCTGGCACCTACCATCCACCATCTGCCTGGCGTTCAATTACCCATCACACACCGGCCGAGGTTCACCTCCTGATTGCCCGACTGACCACAGACCGCCAGTGGAGCACCAGCTGCCTGCTGTTACCTGGAAATTCACAGTACCTGCAGGTTTGGTTACATGTGGCTACCGCCATTTTGAGACAACAGCCAGGACTTGTAGAACCCCTGGCCGGACTGACTGAGCACCGTCTCCAGGATCCCTCAGCCCAAATGCTCACTCCCTCCCTCTGGGGCCCTCACATGGACTGACTACTCCGCGCCACCAGAACCCCCAGACCGAATGATTGTACCCCGCCTCCAGGACTGCCAGTAGACCACGCCCACACCCCCAGCTGCAGCTCCCTATTTGCCAACACATTTGGAAGCCAAAGCGGCCATCTTGGATAATCCTGGAAGCAGAAACGGCCATCTTTAGGTGGGGCAAATCTCATTCCAAGACATCTACTGAAGACTTGAAGTTCATCCTCAGGTACCTCTCATACATACATCAGGCTACTGAAGACTGGGAGGTCTGAATACTATATGACTGTTAAAGAGTATAGATTTTCTTTTTTCTCCTTATTGAAAAATTTTAAGTTTTTATATTCTTTACTTTTCTTGCTCTCTTTTCCTTTTGTTTACCTGTTCCCTCAGAGCCTTTCTCCCTCTTCCCATGCTAACAACCAACTTCTTTAGATTACACTTTTACTCCTTCTATGATCTAACACCTCTATATATTTTTTCTTATCCCATTAACAGCTACATCCTACACCCCTCCACATCCTCTTTGTCCTCCATTAGAAACTGTAGACCTTATTGCAAATCTATTTGTTATACTGAAGACAATAGTTGAACTCATTCTGTTTATTATGATGATATTATTAACGTCCTCACAGGGGCTACTTAATTTCGTTTGCATACTGTCTGAACTGGGCACTGCTAATAATGATCTCCCCCTTAAAGAAAAGGTTTTGGAAACCTATAGGGTCACTATAAGCCTATGGGGGGGGGAAACTGCAATACCCCACATCTGCACTGCTAAAGTGGAAGATACATGAACAGCATGAAAAAACAAGGGAAGAAAATGATCCAAACAAATCTAGATTCTATATTAATAGAATCCAGTGACAATATGGTACAAGAAATGGCAGAAGAGGACTTCAGATTATACATGATTAAGACGATTCGCAAAGCAAAGGATGAGATAAGAGAGCAAATGCAGGCAATGAATCATCATACTAATAAGCAGTTGAAAGAGCAACTGCAGGAAGCAAAAGATCATTTCAACAAAGATAGAGATTCTAAAAAAAAAAAAAAAAAAAAAAAAACCCAAACAGAAAACCTTGAAATGAAGGAAACAATAAACCAAATAAAAAACTCGATGGAAAGCAACACCAAAAGACTAGACCACTTAGAAGACAGAACCTCAGAAAATGAAGACAAAATATTTAATCTTGAAAATAAAGTTGCCCAAACAGAGAAGATGGTAAGAAATCATGAACAGAATCTCCAAGAACTATGGAACATCATGAAAAGACCAAATTTAAGAGTTATCAGGACTGAGGAAGGCACAGAGGTACAAACCAAAGAAATAAACAACCTATTCAATGAAATAATATCAGAAAATTCCCCAAGCCTGAAAAAAGAAATGGAAAAACCAAATACAAGAGGCTTACAGAACACAAAATGCACAAAATCACAACAGATCCACACCAAGGCACATTATGATGAAAATGCCTAACATACAAAATAAAGACAGGATTTTGAAGGCCATGAGAGAAAAGCATCAGATTACGTATAGGGGGAAACCAATACTGATATCAGCAAATTTCTCAGCCCAGACTCTAAAAGTTAGAAGGGCCTGGAACAACATATTTCAAGCTCTGAAAGAACATGGTTGCCAACCAAGAATCCTACCCAGCAAAACTAACCTACAGATTTGATGATGAAATTAAAATCCTTCCATGATAAACAAAAGTTAAAAGAATTTACAAATAGAAAGTCTGTGCTATAGAATATTCTCAACAAAATATTCCATGAGGTAAAAATGAAAAACAATGTAGGTCAGCAAAGGGAGGAACTACCTTAAAGGAAATCCATTCAAAGGAGAAACCAAGTCAAGTTAAAAACCAAAAATAAGCCCAAATGACTGGGAATACAAATCATATCTCAGCGATAACCCTGAATGTTAATGGTCTAAACTCATCAATCAAAAGACGTAGACTGGCAGAATGGATTAAAAATAAAGACCCAACAATATGCTGCCTTCAAGAGACTCATCTCATAGAAAAAGACATCCACAGACTACAGGTGAAAGGATGGGAAAAAACCTACCACACACACGGACTCAGTAAAAAAGCAGGGATTTCCATTCTTATTTCAGATAAAGTGGACTTCAAGCCAAAGTTAGTCAGAAGGGATAAAGGAGGACATTTCATACTGCTTACGGGAACCATAAATCAGGAAGACATAACAATCGTAAATATTTATGCCCCAAACGGTGCATCCCTGTACATCAAACAAATCCTTCTCAATTCCAGGAATCAAATAGACCACAACACAGTAATTCTGGGTGACTTTAACACACTGCTGTCACCACTGGATAGATCTTTCAAACAAAAACTAAACAAAGAAACCACAGAACTAAATAGCACAATCAATAATTTAGATTTAACAGACATATATAGAATATTCCATTCATCAACAAGCGAATTCACTTTCTTCTCAGGTACATGGAATCTTCTTGAAAACAGACCATATGCTATGCCACAAAGCAGCCCTTAGTAAATGCAAAAAAAACAGAGACACTACCTTGTGTTCTATCAGATCATAATGGACTGAGAGTAGAAATCAATGACAAAATAAAAAACAGAGATTACTCTGACACCTGGAGCCTAAATAATATGCTACTGAATGAAGCATGGATAACAGAAAACATCAGGGAGGAGATAAAAAAAATTCTTAGAGGTAAATGAGAACGACGATACAACATATCAAAATCTCTGGGACACTATGATAGCAGTCCTAAAAGGAAATTCATTGTGTGGAGCGCATTCAAGAAAAGAATAAAAAGTCAACAACTAAACGACCTAACATTATAGCTCAAAGCCCTAGAAAAAGAACAGAACACCACCAAAAGGAGTAGAAGACAGAAAATAATTAAAATCAGGGCTGAAATCAATGAAATTGAAACAAAAGAAATAAAAAGTTGGTTCTTTGAAAAAGTAAACAAAATAGACAAACCCTTAGCCACAAAAAAAAGGGGAGAAAGAAAACTCAATTACTAAAATTCGTGATGAAAAGGAAATATCACGACAGACACCACTGAAATACGTAATACAATGAGAAGCAACTTTGAAAATCTATATTCCAACAAAATAGAAAATACTGAAGACATTGACAAATTTCTACAGACATATGATCCTCCCAACCTGAACCAGGAGGACATACACAATTTAAACAAATCAATATCAATCAATGAAACAGAAGAAGCCATCAAAAGCCTACTAACCAAGAAAAGCCCAGGACCAGATGGATTCTCAGTTGTGTTCTACAAGACGTTCAAAAGAAGAACTCATTCCAATACTTCACAAAGTATTCCAGGAAATAAATAGAAAAGGAGGGTACCCTACCAAACTCATTCTATGAAGCTAATATCACCCTCATACCCAAACCAGGAAAAGACACATCAAGGAAAGAAAATTTTAGACCAATATCCTTGATGAATATAGACACAAAGATCCTTAACAAAATACTGGCAAACTGTATCCAAAAACATATTAAGAAGATAGTGCACCACGATCAAGTGGGGTTCATCCTGGGAATGCAAGGTTGGTTCAACATCCGTAAATCAATAAATGTAATCCATGTAGTCAGGTCAAGACTTAAGGATAAGAATCACATGGTTATTTCAATTGACCAAGAAAAAGTGTTCGACAAAATACAACACCCCTTTATGCTCAAAACACTAGAAAAAATAGGGACAGTAGGAACATACCTGAACACTGTAAAGGCTATTTATGCTAAGCCCATGGCCAACATCATTCTTAATGGAGAAAAACTGAAACCATTCCCTTTAAAAACTGGAACAAGACAGGGATGCCCTCTTTCACCACTTCTATTCAACATCATCCTGGAAATACTAGCCAGAACAATTAGACAGACTAAAGAAATTAAAGAGATACGAATAGGAAAAGAAGAACTCAAGCTGTCACTATTTGCTGATGACATGAATCTCTATTTAGAGGATCCAAAAAACTCCTCCAGAAAACTTCTAGAACTCATCAATGATTCAGCAAAATAGCAGGATATAAAATCAACATGCATAAATCTAAAGCATTTTTATACAAAAGCGATGAAATATCTGAAAGGGAAATGAGGAAACAACTCCATTTGCAATAGCCTCAAAAAGAAAAAAAAAAAAAAAAAAAAAAAAACCACTTGGGAGTCAATCTAACCAAAGAGTTGAAAGATCTCTACAATGAAAACTACAAAACACTGAAGAAAGAAATTGAAGAAGACCTTAGAAGATGGAAAGATCTCCCATGTTCTTGGATAGGCAGATTTAATATTATCAAAATGACATACTTCCAAAGGCACTGTACAGATTTAACACAATTCCAAATAAAATCTCTGTTAACATTTCTCATAGAAACAGAAAAAGCAATCATGAAATTCATCTGGAAGAACAAAAGACCCAGAATAGCCAAAGAAATCCTGGGCAGGAAGAGTGATGCAGGAGGTATCACTATACCAGACCTTAAACTCTACTACTGAGCAATAGTAACAAAAATAGCATGGTGCTAGTACCAAAATAGGTAGATGAGTGGTACAGGATAGAAGACATGGAGACATACCCATGTAAGTACAGTAATCTCATACTAGACAAAGGTGCCAAAAACTTACAATGGAGGAAAGATAGACTCTTCAACAAATGGTGATGGGAAAACTGGAAATCCATATGCAGAAAAATAAATCAAAACCCTATCTCTCACCCAGTGCAAAACTCAACTCAAAATGGAGCAATGATCTAGGAATTAGACCTGAGACCCTTCACCAAATAGAAGAAAAAGTAGGCCCGAATCTCCATCACGTTGGCTTAGGACCAGACTTCCTTAACAAGACCCCCATAGCACAAGAAATAAAAGCAAGAATCAATAAATGGGATAGATTCAAACTAAAACATTTTTTCTCAGCACAGGAAACAATCAACAATGTGAAAAGAGAGCCTACAGAATGGCAGAAAATCTTTTCCACACATACTTCAGACACAGCACTCATCTCCAAAGTTTATAAAGAACTTAAACTTCACACCCAAAATACAAAGAACCCAATCAATAAATGGGCTAAGGAAATGGGCAGACACTTCACAGAAGATATACAGGTGATCAACAAATATATGGAAAAGTGTTCATCATCCCTAGTAATTAGAGAAATGCAAATTAAAACCACCCTAAGATTTCATCTAACTCCAATTATAATGGCTATTATCAAGAACAGAGCAATAATAAGTGGTGGCATGGATGTGGGGGAAAAGGCAACTCATACATTGCTGGTGGAGTTGCAAATTGGTACAGCTACTCTGGAAAGCAGTATGGAAATTCCTCAGAAAGATTGGAATGGACCCACCATTTGACCCAGCTATCCCACTCCTTGGTTTACCCAACGGACTTAAAATCAGCATACTACAGTGATGTGTTGGGGGCTGTGCCATGTGGATGGCGCCAGAACGCCTGATCACATCGGCAGCGAGGAAGTTAATTGACATAAGCACACTCAGGTGATTTATCGTACACGCACACAATGCATGCGCATGTGTTCTCAAGCACTCCTAATCGTGCCTGCTCGGACATCTAGCGTCTTGCTTAATCTTTGCGTAAGAGACGTGGCCCTGCTCTCCGCCTCCTGGAGGTGATATAAGCCAGCCATAGGCGGAAGGAGACAGCAGAGCAGCAGCTAGGAGAAAGAAGTGGCAAGCAGAAAGAAAAGACAGCAGAGCAGCAGCTAGCAGAAAGAAGCACAGAGAAGCCATTAGCAGAAAGGAAGAAGAAGCAGGCAAGCAGATAGAAGTAGCGAGTAGGGGCAGCGGCGGAAGGCAGATCGCAGAGCGGAGAACTGAGAACACACCTTTATGTTGCAGATCATAGATAGGCAGATTGTAGTACACGGGACACATCACTAAAGCACTTAGATAGACACACCCTTAGTTCACAGGATGCAGGACGCACCTTTAAGAAGCAGCTGAACTAAGAAGATATAGAGTCTTTTTCTCTTATGCAAAGCTTCTCTTTCTCTCTCTCCTCTCAAAGCAAGTAAGCCTCATTTCCTCTATCCTCTATAAGCAAGCAAGTAAGGAAGCAACTCAGAAATAGAAGTAGCTCAGTTTCTAGTCCACCACCCATAAGACCTGTGCAAATTGTTGCTGCAGGTGGTGACAAATATCCGCAGATTTGGTACCGCAAAGAGCCAGCGACAGTGAAGCAGCCACATCAATGTTCATAGCTGCTCAATTCACAATAGCTAGATAGCGGAACCAATCTAGATGCCCTTCAATTGACGAATGGATAAAGAAACTGTGTTATATATACACAATGGAGTATTACTCAGCCATAAAGAAGAATTAAATTATGGCATTTGCTGGTAAATGGATGAAGTTGGAAAATATCATGCTAAGTGAAACAGGCCAAGCCCAAAAAACCAAAGGCCAAATGTTTTCTCTGATAAGTGCATGACAATATATAATGAGGCAGGGTGATGGGGAGAAGAGAAGAATTAAGGAACTTTGGATGATGTAGAGGCAAAAGGAGTAGGAGCCGGTGGGAATGGAAAAACAGTAGAATGAAACAGACAGTATTATCCTATATATATATATATATATAATATATATATACATATATATATGTGTATGATTACATGAATGGTGTGAATCTACATCATGTACAACCATAGAAATGAAGCTGTACCCCATTTGTGTACAATGAATCACAATGTCTGTAAAAGTAAAAAATATATTTAAAAAAGCCTAAAAAGCTCATAAAAACAATATTTTATAAAGTTAAATGTAATAAATTAAAAGCTACTTATATGAAAAAAAATTGTTCTTATTGCTTTCAGATTAAAGATAACTAAGACATATGACTAAAATCTAGAATAAATGACTTTTAGTTGCCATCTTATATAGCTGTTTCTTGGGGCCAGGCAAGTAGCTCACTGGTAGAGCACTTACATGCCTAGCCTGCCCCAGGACCTGGATTTGATTCCTAACACTGTTTAAAGAAACAAATTCTGGGGGCTGGGGAGATAGCTCAGTCGGTAGAGTGCTTGCCTTGTAAGCATAAGGCCCTGGGTTCGATCCCCAGCACTCAAAACAAAACAAAAACAAAACAAAACAAAAAAAAAAACCAACAAATTCTGTTTCTTTAGTCATTTCAGTCACCAAATTTGAAAGAAATAAAATAAATGTATAAAATGCATGCTTACCCCATGTTCCCGAATTTTATCTGTGAGCCACTTGTCAAGTTTGAGGTATTCACGACGTGAAGCTAGTGCAGCAAGGTCAATAACAAAGGCAAATGGAGTACCATTTAGCAGCATGGACAAGGCCTAAAGAAAAAAGTATATTAGAAATGCCAAGTTAAGCAGTAAGTAATTATTCTTGTGGCCTACTTTCTATTTTCTGCTTTTCTCAGACAAGTCTAAATAAAACATACTGCTAATATTTCCTTGGTCACCATGCAAGGCAGTGAGGCAGGGGGAATTCACAATTTAATACATTCAGTGATAAGTCCTAACTTATATTAAGATGACATCTAAAAGGTCAATTCATGGCTCTACCTTCAAAATAAACTTTACTTTATGCTTTTTCAAACAACTAAACCTAGTACAAAGACAGACTCAATGCTTGAATAATAATTCTTAATCATTTTTAAAATCTAAGTGCAAGCTTAGACTACCCTAAACAACAAAATCATCTTTACCAATGTACCTAGGGATTAATGATATTCAGTTAGACTATTTCTTAGATATTATTGACTCTAAATAATTTATTAAAGAGTAGAAAAATGTATATTTTCTCCAAAATTATACTTCATAGATTATGAAAAAACCTTAACCACCACTTGCTTTAAAACAGCCTTGTAATATGTAGAGGACAAATAAAAAAGTGAATACACTTACTAAATTCATTCTTCCCTATCCTTTGAATATAAAAGGCAAAATTCTAAATCAATTCACTGTATCCAAGAGCGAGTTACATACAAAGTATTCCTTAGGAATCTATATTATATAACTTTTTAAAAATCATTAATGAATAAATCAATTTCATTCTGAAATCACCTTCAAGTCCTGGGCCACATCAAGTATTCGAGACAATTTGGCCTGGTCATATTGCTCCCCTCTCATGTACCATTCTGCCATTGCATGCATAATGAGTTGGCGAATTGAGGGAGACTGTCCCTAAGAAAGAAGCAGGAAAGTAAATAGAAAAATTGCTATCCATTTTGCTAGGTGGTATACATTTTACTTGTTATACTTAGGTAAAACTCAGATATATCAGTACAAACATAAAGTCCATGTCTCAAACACCATGCAATTTATATTAACATTGTTTATGGGAAAAGCAGTTATTTCTATTTCTCCTAAAAATGACTCCAAAACTAAGTTCATAGTCATTCAACAAAATTACATGTTTCTATATGTCTGCTTATTCATTTTCAAACACAAAATTAAATCATAGGCTATAATATGGCATGAACAAGTGAGTGCACCAAGATTATTAATTCCTTAAAATTAAGCTATAAACTGGGCATGCTGGCACATGCCTATAATCCCAGCAACTCGGGAGGGTGACAGAAGGATTTTAAGTTTGAAGCCTGTCTCAGCAACTTAGTAAACCCCGTCTCAAAAAATAAAAACAAAAACCGGGATGTAGCACAGTAATGAAACTAAATTGAACCCCTGGGTTCAATCTCCAGTATTTGCAGCAAAAAGGAAAGCTACAAATCACCAGTCTGTAAATAAAAACAAGGAAACTATCTTTCATGTTGAATACTATAGTGCTTTATCAGTATATTGGGAAGTGATATTTGTATGCTCCAAAATACAGCTCTTTCCACATACAAGCCTGTTTCCTTTGTTGTTGTTGATTTGTTTGCTTTTTGGGGTGGGACTGTGAATTGAACCCAGAGGCACTTTACCACTGAGCCACTTCCCCACTCCTTTTTATTTTCATTTTGAGGCAGGGTCTCACTAAGTTGCTAAAGGCCTCCCTAATTTGATGAGACTGGTCTCAAACTTGCTATCCTTCTGCCTCAGCCTCCCAAGTCACTGAGGTTAAAGGGGTACACACCACCACAACCAAATAAAGTATGTTCACATCTTAGTAATCATTCAATTTCTTTTTTAACCAGCAAATACAATAGACTGGCTTTCAGAACTGACTTAAAGGGTCAGTAGTAGTGTGCTTGCCAAATATGTGCAAGACCTTGAGTTCAATCCCTGGAACAGGTAAAATAAAAAAAAAAAAAAAAAAAAAAACTTAACCTAAAGACTAGCAATTTAGCCAAGCCTGGTGGTGCACACCTGTACTCCCAGCGGCTCAGGAGGCTGAGGTGGGAGGATCAGCAGTTCAAGGCCAGCCTCGGTAATTTAGCAAGGGCCTAAGCAACTCAGCAAGATCCTTTCTCTAAATAATATAAAAAAATCTAGGGACGTGGCTTGGTGGTCAAGCAACAATGGGTTCAATGGATGGTACTAAGGAAAAAAAGAAAAAAAACTGACTAGCAGTTGAAAGATATAAACAAAACAGTTGGTCCTCATTGAAATTTTCTCATAGAAACAATAACAAGGCACTTATAATTACTTTATCCAAATCATGATATCCTATTAATAGTTCCAAGGTGGCAAATCTCTCAACTAAAACATGAAGGGGACTGAGAAAGGCACTCCTTTCAGTCTGCCCTTTTCGCCTCACAACTATACGAGAAAATCAGGAAGAAGTTCTATGCTGTAAATGCTTGGTTTAATGTTGGTTAAACATTTTGTAAAGTACTAAATCTTCCATGTGAATTAAGTCTCTGGAGACAGGGGAGTAACTGACTATTTGGCATGAAACAAAATATTTTTCATTTCTAATAAAGAGCTTTCTTTATTAAATTAATTTTTAATATGCTTATGGGTAATATAAACTAATGTAAGAATAATTTTTAAAGTCACTGAAAAAGGGAGTTAAAGCATAATAAGGAAATGGCTGTATTTTCTGTATTAAAAATGTAGGCCATTAAGAAAAAAACAATGGGGCTGGAGTTGTGGCTCAGTGATATAGCACTTGCCTAGCGTGCGTGATACACTGGGTTTGACTCTCAGCACCACATATAAATAAATAAAATAAGTGTCTGTCAACATATTAAAAAAAAAAAAAAAAAGAAAGAAAGAAAGAGGGAAAAAGAAAAAAAGAAAAAACAATAGACACAGCCCAAGATGGTGGCACATCACTGTAAGCTCAGCTATTACGGAGGCTGAGGCAGGGGAAGCACAAGTTCAAGGTCAGCTTGGGCAATTAAGTGGGAATTCAAAATTATTTTTTTAAAAGGGCTAGGAGCTGGGTGTGGTAGCACGTGCCTGTAATCCCAGCAGCTAGGGTAGCTGAGGCAGAAGGATCACAGGTTTGAAGCCACTCTCAGTAACTTAGTGAGACAGTCTCAAAATAAAAATTAAAAAGGGCTGGGGATGTGGCTTAGTGGTTCAGCACCCTTGGGATCAATTCATAGTAATCAATTCCCTCAAAAAGGGGCGAGGGGAGCCTAGGGACACCATTCAGTGGCACCAAGTTTGCCTCAGCAGGTGGCAAAGTCCTGAGTTCTGATCTGTAGTACCAAAATCAAACAGGATATTGTTGCTCCAGCAAAAGAGTACCTTAATATTCAATTTTTGAAAAATCATCTTTACTTCCCTGCTTTTTGCAACTGTATTTTAATGCTAACATGATCCTAAAAGATACAACACATTTTTAGGGCACTGTGGTTTCATCATAATCTCACACTAACTCAAAAGTTGAGAATGAATTTGACTACTGAAATATCCTTCAAGATTCCAAATAATGTCAATTATTTAGATGAAAAAATGGCAAGAAAACTGTCGTGTCTTACCTGCCCATGCCACGCATAGTGCAGAATAATGGCAGAGTTAGGATGGTTTCCAAGGAAAATTGGCATCAGAGTGGAGATGAGTTCATGGCGCAAGGTATGCCAGGAAGTGTTGATCTGTAGTAAGGCCAATACCAGCATGTCTGGACAGTGTTTGATAGGGAAGCTGAAGAGTTGTTTGACTTGTTCATACTGGCCAACCTCTGCAAGCCTCAATAGAGATTCAATCAAATCCAAGCTCTTCCTAACAAAAATGAATGAAAGATGTTCTTTCAACGAAAATACAAAATCCACAATATTCGTTTTCTTCTTTCTTTTCTTTTTGTGGTGCTAAGGATCAAATCCAGGGTCTCACACATGCTATGTAAGCTTGACCACAGAACCTTCACCCCAGACCCATATACACTTAAATATAAGTGATACCAGCTACCAAGACAGAAGCAAACTGCTGGCATGCTTTAATATTTGGGAAATATTTAAAATATTGCTGTTTATCTCAAAAATCCATGCTATTTGGGGTTGGGGATAGAGCTCAGTGGTAGAGCACCTGACTAGCCTGCAGGAAACCCTGGATTCAATCCCTAGCACCAACCAAGAAAAATTAAAGCTATAATTATTAATAGGCAATAACTGATGAAGGACAGGATGAATCCGCTGCATGTTTGCATAATCACAGATCCTCCAAGCCAAAAAGAAATTTTTATTATTAGGGTGAAATAAGAAACAAATCAGTCAGGCACAATGGCACACACCTATAATCCCAGTAGCTTGGGAGGTTGAGGTAGGAGGATCTCAAATTCAAAACCAGCCAAAGCAACTTAGCAAGACCCTGTCTCAAAATAAAAAATAAAAAGAGCTGGGGATGTGTTTCAGTGGTTAAGTGCCTCTGGGTTCAATCCCTGGTATGTACAAATAGATCACAAAGCAATATAGACTTATCACTTTGGTAATGTAAGTTTTAAGAAGGTGTGAATTTCTGGTGTGATGCCAGGTTTGAAGAATATAATGTCCACTATGAATGTTTCCTGGTCCAAAAGTTCAATCTGGTTGATTTGTTATTTTGTTTTGGGCTTTTTTTTGGTGGTGGTGGGGGGAGATGGGGGGGTTATAATGGGGAGCCCAGAAGTGTTTTACCATCCTAAGTTACATTCCTAACCCTTTTCATTTTTTCTTTAGAGATAGGGTCTAACAAAATTCCCTAAGTTATATCCCAGTCCTTTTCACTTTTTCTTTATGAACAGACAGGGTCTCACTAACTTATTGAGGCCGGCCTTGAACTTAAAATCCTCCTGTCTCAACAACAGTTACTGGGATTACAGGTATGTGCCACTGCACCTCGCTTGGTTGACTTAAATCAAGTTTGAAGATCTAAATTTACCCTTAGAGTACATGATGGCTATGAGAATAAACAAACAAACTAAACATCATGAGGAAATGGACAAGCCTGAAACAGTACAGACGAGAGAATGATATATTAGTGGTAAAAAATGAATTGTGAGAGGGAGGGGGCACACGAGAGGGAGGCAGGAAGAGAGACAGGCTTAGGAAATTAAAGAACCTATGTCAACTCATGCCAATTCAGTTTTATAAAAGGTGAAAAGGTCTTTACATGTTATAATAATTTTTTTTTAAAACTACTACTGCACCCATTAAGATTAACAGGAAAAAGAACAACCAGTTTGTAAATTCAATGTTAACTAGTACCTGAGAATAAATTGTTTGGGTCAATGTTTCAGAACAAGGGTTGTAAACAACATTCAAAAGGCAAATCCCACCCAACGACTGTTTTTCAAAATAATATCTTGACCATAACCATATCATTTATGTTACCAGAGTTAAATGGTTGCTACAGAAAACATGTGGCTAGCAAAGTTGAAGATATAAGATGCTGACTATTAAGACTTTTAAAAAAGCTTACTATGTTCTATTGAAGAAAATCTAGTAATAAATAAAAGGACTTCAAAATGCCCTAATCTGCTCAATAACGGAAGTGCCCCAAAGAATATGTAGTTGTCCCTCATCTTGTGTAAAAAATTAGTTCAAAATTTCCTTCCATTACAAAAATCCAAGGACTCAAGTTCCTTACATAAAATAAGAGTAAAACCAGTCTGGCACAATGGCATACCACCTGAAATCCCAGCAGCTCAGGAGGCTGAGGCAGGAGGATCAAGAATTCAAAGCCAGCTCAACAACTTAGCAAGGCCGTAATAAGCAAACGAGCGAGACGCTGTCTCTAAATAAAATACAAAAAAGTGCCTCAGCGTTCAATCCCCAGTACCAAGGGGGGAAAAAATGAGCAACACCTATCCACACCTCCCCCCAAAACTTTACACAATCTCTACTTTACTTGTAATACTTGCTAAAATGTAAATACCATGTAAACTACTTTATTACCATACTGTTCAGAGAATCACAAGAAGTCTGTCCTTAAGTGGTACAGAAAAAATGTTTGCTTTCCAAAATTTTCAATCATCAGTTGGTTGAATGACAGATGTAGAACACACATACAGAGAACTGATTACAGTTACAAATCATCTGAAGAAACAATGAAGCAGGTGCCTCTGGAATAATCCAGGTCATATCCCCTCCCTGAAGCCATGTGTGATTTCAACAATGTGGAAGTACTTTCACCATCCTTACCTCAGATTCCCAGAGGAATTTCTGGACAAAGAGAACCAAGAGGAACCTAATTCAGAGTTTGTTTCAGAGTCAGATTCCCTCAGTAGTTTAGAACTAGAACTTAGAAATAATTTGGCTGGAAGAAGTACATTTTACAAATTGGCCATCTTGAGCAACTTGCAAAGGAAACAAGCAAGCAAATCTACACAGAAGAAAAAGCTTCTAACAACAACAGAGAATCACAAACCTCCTTCCAGTTGATAGTTTCAAATTTCTGATGCTTTAGAAAATGCCTAATGGCAGACCTTATAAAAATAGAGATGTAACTAGTAAGAAAGAGAACTATAAGAATTTTATCCACCAACACCCTCTATAAAAACTTACGTAGGTTCCTAAAATACTGTTTAATTTAAATCTTTTAATTACATACTTACTCAATGTTAGTACTATATTTCAAAAAAACACAAATGACACTTTAATGATAAGGGAGCTGAGAATATTTACCATGTTGCAATTTCTCGATTGTCATCCTCTGGTGGTGCTTTCAAAATATCAGTGGCAACAGTATGACAAGGATAGTCAGCGAAACAAAAAATCTCTGGATTTATCAGGGAATGCTGAATGAAAGATAGCTGAAACAAAAATAAAGTCCTAACTACCATATTAATTGTTAATGCTATAAAAACATAAAATATTTTCCTTAAGATAACCCCAGGGTTATTATAAAGATAATTTACCATTAAAAACCTTAATTATTGGGCTGGGGTGTAGATCGTAGTAGAGCACTTGCCCAGTACCTGTGAGGACTGGGTTTAATCCTCAATACCACATGAAAAATAAATAAAGGTATTGTTTCCATCTACAACTAAAAATTAAAAAATTTAAAAATTAAAAAAAAAAAAAAAAAACCACCACCTTAATCATTTACCCTTAAAAACCAGGCAATTCAGAAAGACCAAAGGTACAAATGAGATGGCCTTGAAGACCAACATTATTAAACTACTTGAAAAACAGCTAGATTTCAATACCTCAAGAGTCTAATAACTATACTATTATTTCAATGTTTATGATGATGGCCTGCTTTCCTAAGCTATGCAAAACAAATACACTTATCTATCAATGGGGAGATGATATTAAAAACAATAAATTTTTTTTCTTCTTCTATAGTTACCATTCACTCACCTGGCCTTCTGCATGCTTCCAAGGTCTATATATGAAATCAACTGGGAATACTTCCATACCCAAACCCCTCTGAATGCCATAAACCACATTATGAAGTCCTTTACTGTCACGAATCTGAAATCCAGGATGGTCCAGTTCATAAGTTACTTCCTTGAAATTCAAACTCGGGTTCTAATAAAGAAAAAAGCATTTCGAAGTTTAATGTGTGTGCAAATTTTCATGCTTAAAAGAGTCAAGTTAAATTTGAAATTTAAGCAAGTTTTTCAACTTGGCTGGAGTGTAGCTCAGTGGGGTACAGCATGTTCTTAGCATGTCAGAGGCCCTGGTCTTGATTCCTATGATGGCACACAGACAAACACACAAGAAAAATATTATAGGGCTGAGAAGATTTGAAAGATCTCTATAAGCTCTTTAAAAAGTTTAAAAACAATGCAACACACAAAGGTTTTCACTAACACAGAGTAATATTCATGGTGCCCTATCATCTTGCAAGCAAATACATAAAGCAAAAAGCAGCAGTCAGACAGAGCAGTTCACACCTTTAATCCCAGTGACTCTGGAGGCTAAGGCAGGAGGATTATAAGTTCAAGGCCAGTCTCAATAACTTACCAAGGCCCTAAGTAACTTAGGGAGACACTGGGGGGAGAGGGGGCGCGGATAAAGAAGAGCTGGGCATGGTGGCACACACCTATAATCTCAGCAGCTCAGGAGGCTGAGTCAGAAAGACCGAGAGTTCAAAGCCAGACTCAGTAACTTGGCAAGGCCTAAGCAACTTAGTAAGACCCTGTCTCAAAATAAAAATAAAAAATAAAAAGGCTGGGGCTGTGGGCTAAGTGGATGAGGCACTCCTGGGCTCAATCTCCCCCACAAAATAATTAACTAACTAAAAAGGCTGGGTATATAATCTCAGAGGTACAGTGCCCCTGGGTTCTAAACCCCTAGAACCAATAATAAATAAATAAATTTCATTAAAATTTTTTAAAAATAAATTTTCTGCTTTAGCTAACTCCCAAGTCATTCAGATTACAGGTTGTGTGCCAACATAGCTGTCTTCATTACTTTTTTATTTTTTAGTTGTAGATGAATACAATACCATTATTTTATTATTTTTATGTAGTGCTAAGGATTGAACCCAGTGCCTCTCATATCCAAGTGCTCTATTACTTTTTAAAGCAATAAAGTAAAAGAATTATAGTATACTGTTGCTCTTAATCAGCTGGGAATTTTATTTATAAAAAATAAAAACAATCTTCATAAATAAAACATAAACCACACTAATAAAACATAAAAAAATGATTACAAGTACCTACCAGTTCTTTAAGAACATCAATCAACACTTCCACATTCCATGTGTGTGCCTGTGCTCCATCACTTTTATCTTTCCCATCACTCCAGATCCCACTGCCAGGTGCAGAGATACTCTGTAGAAGTAAAACTTGAATTCAATAAATCCAACTATTTATTGTATTCAGTTCTGGATGACAACTGACCACAATGTAATTTCATCAACAAAATAGAGGACAGGACATTAACCCACTTATATAAAGTAGCTAAACTCAACAAACCTGTAATGGAATACCGTCTGTTAATCCTGAATGAGTTCGAGCCATCATTCCTAAAACCCTTGCAACCTGGGCAGCTGTGACCTCCCGAACACCAAACTGCATGATTATATTGCGACATTCTTCAATACTGAAACAGAAATAAAAATTTAAAATGATACCAACCTCAAAATACCAAGATATTAAGAAATGCTATTACTAAATGACTCCCTGGGCTGGGATGTAGTTCAGTGGCAGAGCCTAGCATGCACCAGGCCCTGGATTCAATCCCCACTAGCACAAAAAAATTCTTAAACCCCGTATGAGCATTATCAGTTTTATAATACAGGCAGATTAATGAATTCATTTCTTATTATCTTTATATATTCAGAAACATAATAATCACCTACTTAAGAAAATGGCAAAAGTATAAAAAAAGATCAGTGGAAGACAATAGACAAAGAGTAATGATTTTCCTCAAACAAATCAAAGCATCTTCAAATTTCAGTACAAATCAAGTCACTTCTATACTGAAGGCAAATCTGAGTATTGTAATATGTAAAAAGCCATTCAAGGCTGGAGTTTTGGCTCAATGGCAGAGCACTTGCCTAGCAGATGTAAGGCACTGGGTTCAAGCCCCAGCACTACATTAAAAAATAAATAAATAAAAGATATAAAAGATAAATAGATAAAAGAATAAGAAAGGAATATATTCTTTAAAAAAAAAAAGTCTTGCAAATGCATCCTAACCTTTGCATCTTTAAAGTTATTAGAAAAAATTAAAGTGAGTACATATGCCTAGAACATACAAATACACTTTTTCACACATAACTGGGAATGTGGTTTACATAAGAGCTTTTAAAACATTAACAATTATACTTAAAAAAAAAAAAAAGCACTGGGTGTGATGGCACATGCCTATAATCCCAGAGACTGGAGAGGCTAAGGCAAAAAGACTAAAAATTTGACGCCAGCCTCAGCAATGTAGCAACACCCTGTCTTAAAAATAAAAAGGATCAGGGAGTGGCTCAGGGCTTTAAAGTACCCCTGGGTTAAATCTCCAGACCAAAAAAAAAAAGCATATTAATGCCTATAATAACTTATTCAACTTATTCTCAGAGAATACATTAATGAAGTACTACTAATAGGTTCAAAATTTCCTTTGGTGCCTTTCACAGGTAAGGAAAATAGAAAAGTTAGAGTATAACCAGACATAGTGGCTCACACCTATAACTCCAGCCACTTGGGAGGCTGAGGCAAGGAGGCTTGCCAAGTTCGAGGATAGACTAGGCAAGACCCCGTCTCAAAATAAGAATATAAAAAGTGCCGGGAATGTAGTTCAGGGATAGAGTGCCCCTGGAATCAATCATCATTACAGGAAAAAAATAAATAAATAAAAGTACAAAGAGGCAGGAAAAGCCAGGTCAGATATCATACACCTATAATCCCAGCTATTTGGGAAGGATGAAGGATGAGGATCAAGAGTTCCAGGACATTCTGGTCAACTTTGCAAGACTCTGCCTCAAAACAAAATCAAAAAGAGCCAGGAATCAAATCAACGTTCAGTAGAGAAGAGGTCCCTGGGTTCAATCCCCAGTACTGCCAAGAGGATAGTGGGGGTATTAAGAAAGGAGAATGACAGGAAATGAAGACATGAGAAAACTGAGGAATGGGTACAAGGAAAAAATTAGGCATTAAGGGTAAAGTAATTTAAGTTCCCTAAATGCTGACCTAACATTCTCTTACTCTTCAAAAGCTTAAAATTTGCTTATTCTGGTAACTAGGTGAGAATCTTGGCTTTGGGAGCCAGGCATGGTGGCACATCCCAACAATTGCACAGGCTGAAACAGGAGGACTACACATGTTTAAGGATGGCCTCAGCAATTTAGTGAGATCCTGTCTCCAAAAAAAAAAGACCGAGGATGTAGCTCAGTGACAAAGCACCCCTGGATTAAGTACCCAGTACCAGACCCCCACCAAAAAAAAAAAAAAAAAAAGAAAAAACATCTTAAATTCCTAAATTTGAGAAACTGGGAGGGATAGGGAGATAGTAACCTAGTCCCCAGAATGTTTATAGTTAGTTCCAACACTAAATAGTTAAAGATCAAAGTTTACAAGCAAAGAGTTGGGCATGGTAACACACACCTGTGACCCCAAATACCTGAGAGGTTGAGGCAGGAGGATTGTAAGTTCAAGGTTAGTTTAGACAACGCAGGGAGATGCTGTCTCAAAATAAAATTTAAAAACTGGCTGTGGATGTAGCTCAGTGAAAACACACTTGCCTAGCATGTACAGGTCTGAGTTCAATCTACAGTATGAAAGGGGAGAGAAAAAGGGCTGGAAACATAGCTCAGTGGTAGTACTTGACTAGCACACACTATGTCCTGGTTCAATCCCCAGTACTGTCAAAAAAAAAAAAAAAATATATATATATATATATATATAAAATCACAAGCAAAAATTTTGAGAGATAACATTGAAGGATCTAAGGTGAATGGACAAATAAAACAGTATATATACAAAATGGAATATTACCTAGTCATAAAGAAAAAATGAGATTATGACATTTGTCAGTAAATGGATGGAATTAGAGAGTACATGCCAAGTGAAATAAGTCAATCCCAAAAAACCAAAAACCAAATGTTCTCTCTGATACTCAGATACTAACTCACAATTAGGAAGGAGGAAAGATAGAAGTACTTTGGATTATACAAAGAGGAATGAAGAGAAAGGAAGGAGAATGGGAACAGGAAAGATAGAATAATGAATTGGACATTACTTTCCTATGTTCATATATGAATACACAACCAACATAATTCCACATTATGTACAACCAAAAGAACAGGAAGTTGTACTCAATGTATGTATACTATGTTCAAATACACTCTACTGTCATGTGTAACTAAAAAGGGGGAAAAAAAAAAAAAAAAAACAGGGCAAGGGATGTAGCTCAATTGCAAGAGTACTTGCCTGGCATGTGTGAGGCCCAGGGTTCAATCCCCAGCACCACAAATTAAATCAATCAAATTTTTTTTTCTTTCTTTTTTTTTTTTTTTTTTTTAAATCTAAGGAACTTGTTTTAAAGAGTAACATCATAAAAAAGAAAATCATGCTTGGTACAAGAATAATAAAAAATCTGACTTGTATTGCTACCAACCTTGCACAAAAGCCATAGCCTACTTCTTGCATGAAATCAGCCAAAGAGCTCTCCATCATGGTTTTAGCAACCCCTCCAGAATCAGGCAGGATCCTGTCCATTAGAATGTCCCGTTTTTCAGGGTATAAAAGTGGTGCAAGCACCACAGGACAGCGTTCTTGAGGAAAATCTGAGGGAGGAAAAAGCATGCAATCACTATATTGACCAAATACCATCAATTCTCTTTTACTCTCTCAAAGACCTCTAAACCCAAATGCTCCACAAGTTCATATTCAAAACAAAATTTAATTTTTCCAACCTGCTAGCCCAAATTATGATTTCATACCAATCCCAGAATTTAAATTGTTTTATATCACAAAAATGGCCCATGTGTAGATTTTTAATTTTTCTTGTTTCCAGCTTGTACTGACCACTTTTTAACCTGTATATTACATTTTCACAATAGGATGATCAATCCCCACAGGAGGCAGACCTTGGAAACAATTGGTAAATCAGTTTGTTTATTTCATCAATAAACAGCTTCCCCTCACTGAGAAAGTTAATGAAGTTTACATTACACTATATATAAACATTACAAGTCAACAAAAATTATAGAGATTAATGATGTCAGTCCTCCATCACAGACTTATTCTCAAATAGTTCTCTCTCCAAAGTGAGGTTAACAGAATGAGGATTAAACCTGGGAATGACAATGCCAATAATAATAGTAGATATCTCAAAAGTGACCACGACTAGGCATAGTGGCACACGCCTGTAATCCCAGCAATTTGAGAGGCTAAGGCAGGAGGATCATAAGTCTGAGGTCAGCCTTAGCAAATTAGTGAAATCCTAAGCAACTTTTATAAGACCCTGTCACAAAAAAATAAAAAAAGGCTGGGGATATAACTCAGTGGTAAAACACCCACGGATTTAATTCTCTCCAAAACAGGGACCAGCTTTTTAAACTAAAAACAACTCATCTCAATAATATTGTCTCCCTAAGGGGGGAAAAAGACTACAAGAAAATATGCCCAGTTTTATCTGTGATCATACTTATGTAACAAGATTATTGGTGATAATTATCATTGGTGGTTAGAGCATCATATCCTTTAATGAAGCTCTAACACTTCCATATTCTAATTTAGAAAATAATCTCTTACACTTGGAAGACTACAAATACATGCAACAGATCATTGTCTTCACTCATATTCCAACGTGATTTTTTCACATGTTCATGACTGTCCAAGGAAATCATCTGCTATAGTTTACAAAGAATCCTTTACCTCTGCGCAGTGTCTTGAGAAAAGCGTCTATCTGTTCCTGTCCAACTCCAAAGGCTCCCTTCTGCCCAAAGAGGAGATGGGAGAGGAGGAGGTGTAGGACCTCTATTGCTATATCTTGGAAGCCACCTTCTTGATTTCCACTGACGTCTGCGTCAATGTAGGAACGCAGAAGATCTGGAAGCTTCTGTTTGATAAACTGGGCAGCTGAAAATCAGATAAACCAAATACTACAGGTTATTTCTGCACCACAATATGGAAAAAAAGTCATACAGACACATAAAATCAAAATATACTTCTCTTTCACCAATTTCTTATTTTGAGACAAGGTCTTGTTGAGTTGCTGAGGCTGGTCTAGTTCACTGTAATATCCTCTACATTTCAACCAATTCACTGTTTAACTTTCAAAGCAATATTTAAGAGGTAGTTAATAGGTATAAAGGGATCAATGGCCAGGGGGCAGGGGAGTTTTACAAGATGAAGTTTCCTGACATCCATTACACAGTAACACTAGAAAATTATATTCTTACAAAGAACTGAGGGTAATTTTACATCTTTTGGGCTGGGGTTGTAGCTCAGTGGCAGACCGCTTGCCTAGCATGTGTGAGGCACTGGGGTCAACTCTTAGCATCACATATAAATGAATAAATAAAGGTCCATCAACAACTGAAAAAGTATTTTTAAAAAAACTACATCTTTTTCCACAAAAATTAAATCATCTAGTTTGTAGGGTAAAAGCAACTTACCAAAACCTCTGAGATCTGAGCTGGAAGAATTCAAGAGGGCAAGGCCAAAAATTACCTGAAACAATAAGGAGGTTGTATTAACCAAAGAGTCAAATGGCTATTTTTAATTCTAATTCTACCGACTTTTCTTAAATCATTTACCTCTTGTACTTTGCTTAACTTGAGAACTTTACTCAGCTGGGCAAATAAGTGGGGTGCAGGCTTTAAACTCTGAAATAAAACAAAACAAAAATATTTTTAATGAGTTTAATTTTCAAACAGATCCTATTATGGTAATATATACACGCGACATAACCTGTGGTGCCACTAGAAACAATATACCACACCCTAGAACTATAGAATGATAAGCTTACACCTTCAAATGACCTGGTGTAAGATCCTATTATTAAGTGAAATGACTTGAATTCATTACAAAGGTATGAAAGACCCCAAAGAACATAAAACTTTTAAATTAAGAAATAACATTAAAAAAAAAAAAAAAAATCAAGGCTTAGAGCCTTTCTAGGATTAGCTAGTAAGAGATGTCATTCTTAATTGACTACTAAAGATAAAGATAATACCAACCTTCTGATAGTGCAATGGATTATCAATGGCATAGGACAATGTTGAGATAAAATTTGGCTTTGTAATCAGCGACGCACACTCCTGAATCAGAAACTGAGTCTTTAAAAATAAAAAATGAGTTTTCATTAGCACTAACCATCATCTAACACAAAGTGCTATCAAAATAGAAGCATTATTATCACAATCAGCTCTTTAAAACTCATATTAAAGTCTATTAGCAAAAAGTGTTAAACCAAACCTTACACAAAATAGAATCCATTGAGATCGGTAAAACAAACAATATGATGAAACTTTTACAAAATTTATAATCAAGTCAAAGCGACTTAATCCAAGACATGAGATACCCTCTTTGTTACTTACCTGTCAAGCAAGACATTCCTATTCCTGCTTCAGACAGCCCTGGCCCTAGCTCCCTAAATTAGGCAGATGTAATGGTAAGCATCCAGGTAAAAGGGACAGACAGAAAAAGGCAAAAATTCCCCCAACATCTTTAAGTCATCTGCCTGAGATTAATTTCTGGATGCTATTTTGTAGATGTTGTTAGCTATGCACTTTGTGCTCAAACCTGCAATTAATTTAACAATTAGAGCTAAGAGGACATAAACTCTGTAACCCCAAATACCTGATGGAAATCTTTGCCACTGCTTTTACCATCGCCACTGAAATCCACATGTGAAAATAGGCAGCGTAATAAATGCCTGTCTGCCTCAGGACCGTGCCGATTCACAATCTAAAAGAACAAGAATATAATTTAAAAGAGAATTAAAAAAAGAAAAAAGAAAAAAAAAAAAAAAAAAAAACAAGGCTGGAGGTATAGCTCAGCGGTTGAGAATCTGCCAAGCAACTTTAACACTCACAGTTCAATTTACATTACTGCAAGCAAATAAATAAAAGCAGTTAAAAAAGAAAAAGCCTGGCAAAGTGACACATTTATAATCTCAGCAACTTAAAGAAGCTGAGGCAGAAAGATTACAAATTTGAGGACGGCCAAAGCAACTTACTGAAACCCTGTCTTGAAATAAAAAAGGGTTGGGGATATAGCTCAGTGGTAAAGCACCCCAAGGTTCAATTCCTAGTAACAAAAAACAAAAAACAGAAAGAAAAAAAAAAAGGAAGGAAGGAAAAAGAAAGAAAAAAGAAAAACCAACCTCTTAGGGCAAATCCCAAATTATATTATTTGTTCATTCTAGAATAAGACTGATTAAGATGAAAGCAACTACATTTAACGATTCTATTTTATTTTCTAGTTTCTATTATTATATTGTTTTATTTTCTATTGCCAATGGCAGAAAGCCAGGAAAACAACTAGTGATTATCCCATATAATACAAAGTTTTTCTCAAGAAAGTTTTAATGTTGGCAGATGCACTAATGAATACCTGAATCCACTGTGACTTGGGAATCTGAGGCAGAAGGATCCCAAGTATTAGGTCAGCCTAAGCTACTCAGCAAGACTTTGTCCCAAAATAAGAAATTAAAAAGGGGTGGGGACTAACTCATTGATAAATCACCCCTGAGTTCAATCCCCAGTACCAAAGGAGGCAGGGTTTTTTTTGTTTTGTTTTGTTTTGTTTTTTTTGTGGGTATCAGGGATTGAACCCAGGGGTGCTTAACCATTGAGCCACATCCCCAGCTCTTTTTATTTTTGAGGCATGGTATCACTAGATTACTTGCAGTACTGCTAAGTTACTGAGACTGACTTCCAACTTGTGATCCTCCTACCTTGGCCTCCTGAGCAGCTGGAGGAAGGGGAATTTTTAAGATAATAATTTGATGTAATTCTAATTTCTTCTATATACCAACCTTCACTAATTTTTTTTGGGGGGGCGGGCAGGGGTCAGCACTAGGGATTAAATTCAGGGACACTCTACCCCTAAGCTACCATCCTCAGCCTTCTAATTTTAAATTTTTTAAAAAATATTTTAGTTGCAGATAGACACAATGCCTTTATTTTATTTAATTTTATGTGCGGTTGAGGATCAAACTCAGTGTTTCGCATGTGCTAGGCAAGTGTTCTACCAATGAGCTACAAACACAGCCCTAATTTTTTAAATTTTGAGACCAGGTCTTACTAAGTTTCCCAGGATAACCTGAAGTCTGTGATCCTACTGCTTCAGTCTCTCGAGTAGCTAGGATTAGAGGTGTGCTATACCATACCAGGCAACAACTTTTAACTCTTTACAGATTTAGATGCTACACTTGAGCTACATTAATTTCCTGATGTTCCTCAAACCTACCAATGTCTGTAGTTCCTATCTCCTCTAACTGGAAAGCTTCATATTTCTACACATGGTTTGTCCTCTCACTTCCTTTAGATTTCTGCTCTAAAGTCGCCTCCTCAGTGAGGCCTTCCATAACTACCATCCCTATAAAAGCAACATGATCTGCCCCACCAAAATCCCTTAGGTCTGCTTTTTCTCCACAGCACTTACCACTATGTGAAAATTTGTTCAGTTATTAGAAGTTACATGAAAACAAGAAATTGGAATGGTTGTGCTCATGACTGCACATCTGGTCTAGAAAAGAGCTCAGCAAACCGTTAAGTGATAATGTTTATTCATTCCACATTTAAAAAGTTATAAATAGCTGGGCATAGTGGCATATACTTGTAATCCCAGCAACTTGTGAGGCCGAGGCAGGAGGATCACAGGTTTAAAATCAGCCTCAGCAACTTAGTGAGGCTGTAAGCAACCTAGTGAGACCCTGTCCCAAAATTAAGGGCTGGCGAGATAGCTCAGGTGGCAGAGTGCTTGCCTAGCATGCACAAGGCCCTAAGTTCAATCCCCAGCACCACCAAAAAAAAAATTAATAATAATAAATAAATAAATAATTTTTTTAAAAATTAAAATTAAAAGAGCTGGGAATGTGGCTCAGTGGTTAAGCACCCTTTCGTTCAATCCCTGGTACAAAACAAAACCAAAGAAATTATAAATAACACATTATCTACTTTGGGCTGGATATTATATTTAGCTTCTTTGGTTTAATCTTCAACTCTATCAAATGTTACAAAGTGGACAGGGAAAAATACACACAGATTCTATTACCCTAAAATCCAACACTCCGAGTAGAGGAGTATGGCTTTATGGTACAACTCCCATTATGATCCTCATAAGTAATTATGCAAACATTCATTATTTAAATCATTTCAGTTTCCGTTTTCCCCATCCAGAAAATCAGAGTTAAGAAAGGCTGGCTGAGGCAGGAAGGAATCAAGTTCAAGGACAGCCTCAGCAACTTAGCCAGATCCTGTATCAAATTTTTAAAGAATAAATAAAAAAGAAAAACTTTTCTCCAAGCATCTGAAGGTAAAAATATTAGACGATAAGAAACCTTTCCAAGTCAGGCACAGCAGCACATACTTGTAATCCCAGCTACTCAGGAGGCTGAGGCTGAAAGACAACCAAGTTTGAGCCCAGCTTCAGTAACTTGGTGAGGCCCTGCCTCAAAATTTAAAAAGGGGATCAGGATGTAGCTCAGTGGTACAGGGCCTCCTGGTTTCAAACCCCAGTACACAAAAAAAGACAGATGATTATTAGGCCAATTAACCAAACCTTTCCCTCAAAAGACCAAGATAAGGTCTAGGTATGTGAATCAATGAAAGAGCACTTACCTAGCCCACGATCTCAAAGATTCCAAGAGTATTCAAGATTCTATATTAAAATATCTACCAAGGGGCTGGTGGCTCAGTGGCAGAGCCCTTGCCTAGCCCAATGTGAGGCACTGGATTTGATCCTCAGCACCACATAAAAATAAATGAAATAAAGGAATTGTGTTCATCTACAACTAAAAAACTTTTTAAAAAAATGTACCAAATTCCTCCATTTAAACTGAAAACTGTAACCTACTAAAATTATAATGATTAGTAATTCGAATACCTAAGTAAACAACTAAATATGCATACAAATGAAGGAGCAACTCCATATTTAATTTTCTTTTTGTTTTTTCATGCTAAGGACTGAACCCAGGGTCACCTGACTGAGCTACATCCCCGGTCCCTTTTAATTTTTATTTTGAGACAGGGTCTGGCTAAATTTCTGAAGTTCTCACAATATTGCTAAGGCTGGCCTTGAGCTTGTGATCCCCCTGTTTCACTCTCCCAAGTTATCAGGATTATAGGCATATGCCACCATCCTCAGGTTCACATTTAACTTTTTAAACACATCTTACCTCTAAAAGCATTCATACCAGACAATGTATTACCTGCATGAATTAAATTTGGGTTACTTTATTTTAAAAACTAGTTCATCCTGCAGGGCTCAGTGGCACACACTGTAATCCCAGTGACTATGGAGGCTGAAAGAGGAGGGTTCGAAGCTCAAAGCAAGCCCTAGCAACTTAGTGAGACCCCCCCATCTCAAAACTTAAAAAAGGGGGGATGAAGATGTAGCTCAGTGTTGATGCTAGGGTTCAATCCCTAGTACCAAAACAAAACACACACACACAAAAAGTGGATGTGTGTAGGATAGGATGTAGTTTAGTAGTAGAATGCTTTTCACCTACCATGTTAAGTCCTGGGTTCATTCACTAGTGGGGGGAGTGGGGTGGCCAATACCAGCTAGTTCATGTATTTAGTGAATGTATGTACCCAAGAAATTCAATAAACAGTACTCCTTCCCACTTGTCACTAGGAGAAATAACAAGGAAACAACATCCTAGACAAGCAACGAGATCCGATCACACTAAGCTACAATAAAGCAGGGCAATAAACTGTACCCGTCTTCTTAGTGTAGTAATAGCACACCAGTTTCACAAACTAGGACAAAGCATCCAAGGATTTGCCTTTTCTTTATTTGTCACCAAAGGAAATTAAGAAAGTGCCAAGAAGGGCTAGGGATATAGCTCAGTTGGTAGAGTGCTTGCCTTGCAAGCACAAGGCCCTGGGCTCAATCCCCATTAACGCCAAAAAAAAAAAAAGAAGAAAGTGCCAAGAACTAGCACTTTATTCCCACCCCAGTTCCAAATTCCTAAATATTCTGAAAGTATCAGGAGAGACTGACAGCAAAGATACTATAGAAGACATAAATTTTACTTACCTAAAAAATATTTACACATACTAAAACCTCAGCCATCAAGTGAAACCAACATTTTCGTATTTTACCATCAAAGTTAATGACTATTCCTTAAAAATATCAGACACAGGAGACAAACTTTTAAAAAGCCCCACAAACTTTCAAAAAGCCCCACATCTCAAAAACTTAGGAGCAAGAAAGATGAACAAATCAATTTACAATGTAGCATTAAGGCAACGAGATCACAGAGACAATTGCTCAAGTACACCTGGACATATACCACTACATTATCTCCTGTAAAATAGTTCTAGTTGCCCCAACAGTTCATTTCTCCAAGATATGCCTCAGTTGTAGAATTGTGTGTGTCTATGGGAATTAAACCCAGGGGCACTTACCCACTGAGCCACATCCCCGGCCCTTTTTACTTTTTATAGAGTTGCCCAGGCTGGCCTCAAACTTTCAATCTTCTGTCACAACCTCCTGAGTCTCTGGGATTTCAGGTGTATGCCAAAATGCCTGGCTCAGCTGCAGAATCCTATTACCTAAGTGCACACTCCTCCTAGGACAGACACGATCCAAAGACAGGTAAGTAAAGGCCTAGCCATTTGGGCACACTGTGGGACATCGCTGATGTAAGATCCAGCATCAGGTGTTTGTCCCAGGTTTTATTAGTTTGCATTATAGTTCTGTCAAAACTGTGTCCTGTATGCCCCGCTGCTCCCAGAGGTACTAAAACTATAAATGCCCTACATTCCAAAGTATCTTATCTGCTTTCAGAGATAATGAACCACATCACAAGCCCAGGTTAAGAACTGTAGCTTTTGCCTAGCACAGTGGTTCAGGAGGCTGAGGAAGTAGGATCCAAGTTTGAGGCCAGCCTCAGCAACTCAGGAAGCTGTGGCAACAGGACTCCAAGTTTGAAGCCACTCTCAGCAACTCAACATGGCCCTAAGCAACTTGGTGAGATCCTATCTCAATAGAAAATAAAATGGAGCCAGGCATGGCAGTGCATACCTGTAATCCTAGTGGCTCAGGAGGCTGAAGCAGGAGGATCAACAGTTCAAAGTCAGCCTCAGCAACTTAGCAAGACCCTGGCTCTAAATAAAATATAAAATGGGCTGGATGTGGCTCAGGGGTTAAATGAAAATAAAAATAAAAATAAAAAATATAAATAAAACAGGCTGGGGAAGTAGCTCAGTGGAAAATGCACTTCTGGGTTTAATCACTGGTACCAAAGTGGGAGGGAGTGAGAATTACAGCTTTCAAGTTGTACAGAGACATCATCAGTTACATATCTTGGAAAGGTCATTCTGACAACATAGGAAAGATGTTTTACAGTAGGATTATCAAGGGTAAGCAACTAGGGACAAATACAATTTGTGATCCAGACTCATTTTCTTCTGCTTTCTTGTCATTTATGAACAAATATAAAGGGATTCATCAAAGGAATATTATGGAGAAAAACCTAACATCTGCCATTTTCTGAGTATCGATGAATAAAATAAAATCTTTGAACCTTAATATAAAATGAGTCAGGGCTGGACGTGTAGCTCAGTGGTGAATTATGTGCTCAACATGCATGAGACCCTGGGTGAAATCTCTGTTACATAACCAAAGCAAAGGCGGGTGTGGTGGTGCATGCCTATAATCCCAGTGGCTGCAGAGGTTGAGGCATGAGGATTACAAATTCAAGGCCAGACTCAGCAATTTATCAAGGTCCTGAGCAACTTAGCAAGACCCTGTCTCAAAAACAAAAAACAAGACAATACTACCTATCCTATAAGACAACAGTGAGAATGTGAAAAATGACATTAAATCACATTTAAAATAATGCTTGGAACACTGAACAGTTGTTATAAAAACAGGAACAATGACTTTACACATAGAATGAATAAAAGGACAGAATGCTTAGTATTTTTCACTCATCCATGTTGTGCCACTAATAGTCTCAAGGCGTGATAGTATACACTTTGTTGATGGATGCTAAGGTTGTTTTCTAATTTGAGACTGTTATGACACATGCCTTTTGATCAACAAGCTCATGCATGTCTACATGTGGGAAGTGGAACTGTTAGGTTGTAACTGGTATGTTAAATAACTAAGAGGAAAGCTAGAAGATGTTAGCTTTTTTTTTGATCTACATGGTTTTAACAGATACATGTTTGTTTTATGAAAATTCATCTGTATGCATGATTTGTGAACTGCTCTAAGTGCACAATAATTTCAACAAAAAGTTGAAAAAGCATAGTTGTGTATGACTATAATCCTAGAAAACTCAGGAGGGTGAGGCAGGAGGATAGCACATTCAAGGCCAGCCTCACCAACTCTATCTCAAATAAAAAGAGCTAGGGGAGCTAGGGGAGCTAGGGGAGCTAGGGACACAGCTCAGTGGTGGAGCACTTGCCTAGCACATGTGAGTCACTGGGTTTGATCCTCAGCACCACATATAAATAAATAAATAAAGGTACTGTGTCCATCTAGAACTTAAAAAAAAAAAGTTTAAAGAGAAAAAAGTGGGGTGGGGGGGCGCTAGGATATAACTCTGATGGAGTACCCCTGGATTCAATTCCCAGTACTGAAAAAAGGGAGAAAAAAAAAAGGTGACTAGCTAGGCGTGGTAGTGCACACCTGCAGTTCCCACACTTGAGAGAGTATAATCCCAACTACCTGGTAGGCTGAGGCAGGAGGATTTTAGCCCCAAATTCAGGGCCAGCCTAAACAAAATAGCAGAACACCATCTCACTCACACATATACGAATTAAAATTACATACATAAAATATTTGAAAAATAAATGTACAAGACATAACAAATGCTTAAATAACAGCTTCATTTAATTGTTAGGTCAAACACCAGCCAATACAGTTTTCAGAATTTATCCTAAGGAATTAATTCAAATAAAGGGAATAATGGGGTAAATCTTTAGTGGATAGTAATACTAGGTTTGATGCCTGGGAGATGAGAATTTATTCCAGGAATTGTTTTTAAGACTAGATGTAAAGGAGGGCTGGGTATGTAGCTCTATAGTAGAGGGAAAGCTTAGAACTCATGAGGCCGTGGGTTTAATTCCCAATACAAGGGGCGGAAAAAAGGTAACAGCGAAATGGGAAAAGGAGATTAATCAAGCTGATGTATTATCTATTTTAAAAATAAAATTAAACATAACCAGAATTTCTATGCACAAACACTACTTAAAAAAAAAATAGTATACTTGTCAGACACAGTGGCACACACCTATAATCCCAGCAACTCAGAAGGCCGAGGCAATATTGCAAATTCAAGGTTAGCCCTAGTGACATGGAGAGGCCCTAAACAACTTAAAGAGACCCTGTCTCAAAATAGTAAAAAACACTTAAGAATGTAGCTCAGTGATAAAAACGCCCCTGGGTTCAATCCTGGGTACCAAAAAAAAAAAAAAAGTATACCCCAAACAAACCTCAATTTTTAAACTTCTAGAAGATACCTGTGCAACTACATTTTATACTGTAGACAAAAGGGAACTAGAATTGTTTAGCATTGTTTTAGGTACTCTAGTTAACTTCATTTAATTGTAACAAGAATGTTAGTGAAATTTGTTTTAATCCTCATTTTACAGATGAGAATTCACAGTGAATAAAAGTATTACATAATAATTAAACAACATAAAATTCTAGGTATTAAATCCATTCCATTTTAATATGCCTTAGAGGTTGCTAAGAGTATAGCACACTTTTACAATGGTGAAAGTATGTGCAAGGCCCTGGGTTCAATCCACTATATTTCAAATAATAAATAATAGCCAGGCACAGTGACACATGCCTGGAATCCTAGTGGCTCGGGAGGCTGAGGCAGGATTGCAGTTCCTGGCTAGCCTTAGCACCTTAGCAAGGCCACATGAAACTTAGTGAGAACCTGTCTCTAAACAAAATATAAAAAGGGTTGCGATGTGGTTTAGTGGTTAAGTGCCCCTGAGTTCAATGCATGGTACCATAAATAAATAAGTAAAGATTGGGGATGTGGCTCAGTGGTTAAGTACCTCAGGGTTCAAGCCCAAATACCATAAAATAAATAAATAAATTCAGGCTATATATTAAAACTAAGCATACTATTGAACTATCTTAAAGACTGAATGAAATACTCCACAAATCAAACCTACACAAAAAGTAATTCTACTTGCAGGGCATGACAGAACACCCCTCTAATTCTAGCTACTCTCAGGAGGCTGAAGCAGAATAGTAAGATCAAAGTCAACCTCAGCAATTTAGTGAGACCCTGGCTCAAAATAAAAAATAAACAAAGGGCTGGTAAAGTAGCTCTGTAGTAAAGCACCCTGGGTTCTTTATTATAATCTGCAATACCAAAAAACAACCAAACAAACAAAAGTGTGGGGGATGCAGCTCACGGTAGAGCACTCCTAGCTTTAATCTTCTGTATCATGAGAAAAAGAAATAGTAAATTTTAAAAAAGATTAAGAGCCAAAGAATCTCAATAGGTATTTGGCAAAAATACGTAAAAAATTAATACATGAAAACATGGTTATCATTAGTTGTAAATCAAAATCACTTTATTCCCACAAGGATGGCTAAAAGCAAAAGGACAGATATAATGACTATTAGTGAGTTTGAGGAGAAACTAGAACCCTCATGCACTGCTCCTGAAAATAAAAAATGATGCAGTGTTGTGAAGTCTGGTAATTCTTCAAAATGTTAAACATGGGTTGGTGGTGTAACTCTGTGGTAAAGAAACTGTCTAAAATTGATGCAGCCACTCTGGAAAGCAGTATGGAGATTCCCCAGAAAACCTTGGAATTGACCCACCATTTGACCCAGCTATCCCAACTCCTTGGTTTATACCCAAAGGACTTAAAAATCAGCATACTACAGTGACGGAGCCACATTAATGTTCACAACAGCTAGATTGTGGAACAACCGAGATGCCCTTCTAGTGATGAATGGATAAAGAAACTGTAGTATATATACACAATGGAATATTACTCAGTCATAAAGAAGAATAAAATTATGGCATTTGCTGGTAAATGGATGGAGTTGGAGAATATCATGCTAAGTGAAACAGGCCAAGCCCCCCCCCCCCCCCCAAAAAAAGGCCAAATGTTTTCTATGATTAATGGATAATGATACATAACCGGGGAGGGAGGCAGAATGAAGGAACTTTGGATGGCATAGAGGAAAATGCGGTGAAATGGGGTGGGAGAAGGAAAGATAGTAGAATGAGACAAGTTATTACCCTATGTATATGTATGATTACAAGAATGGTGTGAATCTACATTGTGTACAACCACAGAAGTGAAAAGCTGTACCCCATTTGTGTACAATGAATCAAAATGCAGTCTGTTAAAAAAAAAAAAAAACCCAAATAATATAATAACATCTATCACCAATCATTAAATTGGCATTACACAACAGAAAACAAAACAACAACAACAAAAAAACTGTCTAGCAGGCATCAGGCCCTAGACTCTACCCCTAGGCACCACATGCATACATATGTGTGTGGGCACATGCACACACATGTAAATAGAGATCCCATGTGACCCAATTCCATTACATACACAAAAGAACTGAAAGCAAATGCCCACATAAAACACTATAAATACATTTTGAAAATAGCACTATTTATAATAACTAAAAAGCAATCCTAAGTATCCATCAACTGCTATACAGATTTAAAAAAAAAAGAATATAACAACAGATTATTCACTCACAAAATGAAATGAAGTACTGACACATGCTACAATATAAATGAACCTTCAAAACACTGTTAAGTGAACCAGGCATGGTAGTGCACACCTGTAATCCCAATGACTGCAGAGGATGAAGCAAGAAGACTGCAAACCGGAGACCAACCTCAGCAATTTGGCAAGACCCTGTCTCAAAATAAAAAAATAAAAGGGCTGGGGAGGTAGCTTTGCAGTATGGTGCCATTATAGGGGAAAAAAAAGAAGGTAGCTACGAAAGGTCACATGTGGTATAATACAATTCCTTTTTGGGGTACTGGGACTGAACCCAGGGGCACTTTACCACTGAGCTACATCCCCAGTTCTTTTTATTATTTTTATATTGAGACAGGATCTTGTTAATTTGCTTAGGGCCTTGCTAAACTGTTGAATCTGGCCTTGAACTTACAATCCCCCTACTTTGGCCTTCCAAGTTGCTAAGATCATAGGCATGTGCTACTGTGCCCAGCATACAATTCCTTTTATACATAATATTCAGAATGGCAAACCCACAGAAGCAGAAAGCAGTTTAGTGGTCAGCAAAAATAGAAGAGGAGGAAATGGAAAATGCCTGTTAATAAATCAAGGGCTTTATTTTTGGGGGTGACAAAAATGTTTAAGCATTACACAGTCATAGTGATCTGTACAACTTTGAATCTACTAAAAAACTACTGGCTATACATTTTTAAAAGGGTACATTTCAGACAGACATGATGACACACACCTATATAAACCTGGGGACTTAGAATCTAAGTTGAGGCAGAAGGATGGCAAGTTCGAGGTCAGTCTGGACAACTCAGGGAGACCCTATCTCAAAATAAAAATTAAAAGGACTAGGGATATACCTCAGTGGTAGAGCAGTCCTAGGTTCAATCTCCAGAACTACAAAAAATAAATCAGTAAAATTAAAAGGCAAGTTCATGGTGGCACATGCCTATAATTGCAGCGACTTGGGAGGCTGAGGTAGGAGAATCACAAGTTCAAGGTCAGTTTGAGTAACTTAGCAAGACCCTAAGCAGTTTAATGTGACCCTGTCTCAAAATAAACAATAAAAGTGCTGGGAATATGGCTTAATGGTTAAATGCACCAGGTTCAACCCCCAGTTCTCAAAAAAAAAAAAAGTGAAAAAAAAAATTACAAGATGAGTTTTATGGTTCATGAATAATCTCAACTTTTCCTCAAGTAAAGGAAAAACTAGCACAAAAAAGTCAGATATTTTTAATATAAAAAAATTGTGCCAGGCACTGTGGCACACGCCTGTAATCCTAGCAGCAAGGGAAGCTGAGGCTCTAAGCAACTCAGTGAGACCCTATCTCCAAACAAAATACACAACAGGACTGGGGATGTGGCTCAGTGGTCGAGCGCCCCTGAGTTCAATTCCTGATATCTCCCCAGCAAAATAAATTGTGAAAATCCTAAAAGATTGGAATAAGATCTTTTACGTATTAAAGTGAAAAGAAATCATTTAAAGAAGCAAAAGTTAACTTTTATGCAACATACCCATATAAATTTACAGCTTTATTCCTACTGTATACTCACTCCTTTAATGGTATTTCTTTTCCGACTAGATTACTTACATGCTGTATTTCCTGCTGGCTGGCTCGGTAATTTTTCTTGGTTAAATTGTCCACCAGGTAGCTGATTTGAGACAAGGCCAGCGAGAGCGAGTCAAGATTCATTGCTGGTTGGGGCGGAAGCAGGCGGCCGAGCCCGGCGCAAAATCACCATTATTCCCCTTTAGTCACCTCAGAGGCAGGTTAATGCTTTCTTTTGTAATTAGGCTATATCTGGTGTCTGTACAATATCTTCAGTTCTTCTTTACCAGGGGTCTTACTCTGTTCTGAAACATGGCACCTGTAATTAAAAAAATCCAGAATTCTAAATTAGAAGGAAAGGGGTAGGGTAAATAAATTTTATCTGTCTGAGCAACTAAAATACTACAGGGAACTTCAATAAAGTAAATACTCCAGAAGTCAAATTTTTTTTTCCTGCATTGTTTAAATATTCACTAGGCCAGATGCAATGGAACATGGCTGTAATCCCAACAACTCAGGAGGCTGAGGGAGTAGTAGGATCCCAAATTCAAGGCCAGCCTCAGCAACTTAGTGAGCCCCACCTCAAAAAGTTAAAAAAATAAATTAAATTAAATTAAAAGGCAGGGGGATCCTGGGGATATAAGCTCAGTGGTAAAGCATCCCTGGGTTCAATCCTCAATACCCCCACCAAAAGAAAATGTCCCATGGCAAGGCTATATCATTTCCACATTGACAATTAAAGACTGCTAAATACAATAGTAAAATACCAATTTCAACAAGCCCATCTTCATTGCAAAAAGTTACTGCATTCAACTAATAATCAATTCTCAGCTCCTGTTGGCTCTACCACTAGAGTAAACCATATTTTATTAACCAAACTAGAACATTTCTGTAAGTGAAAGGAACACCATTAACAATTTACACAGGCCTTGGGGATGAAGCTCAGAGATAGAGTTCTAGCATGCACAAGGCCTGCATTGGGTCCCCAGCATCACAGTGAAAGAAACAACAGGTGTAATCCAGGCTATCACCTCTCACTGATCATCACTCCCTACCTCCTAGATGATAGATACACTTTTATTTCCAAGATGCCATTTCACTCTTTTCTTCTCAATCCCTATTACAGGCTTTTGGCTTCATATTTTAGAATCCTTGGACTTTCCCTTTCTATATTCACTTTCTTGGTAGTTCAATCTTATGGTTTTAAAAATTATCTATACCAGGCTAAGGATATAGTTCAGTAGTAGAGCACTTGTCTACTATGTGTGAGGCCTTGGGTTCAATCCCTAGTACCACACACACACACACACACACATAAACCAGTAACTCCCAAAGTCCTATCTCCAGTCCAGACCTCTCTCATGGCACCCATATTTGCATCATACATATAATTTTCTACCTGACATCTCAAATATAGTATGTTCAAAAATAATCTCATGATATTCTCCCTCAATGTTACAAGTATGCAAAGCCTTCCCCATCTCAGTTGAAACCAATTTACTTCATCCTTAAAGTTACTCAGGTCAAAATCTTGGACTCATCCCATTCCCTCATAACCACTCTTAGGAAATCCTTTCAGCTGTACAGGAATCCAATCAGTTCTTACCTCCTCCAAGTCTATGATAATCTAAAAACTATTATGTACCACCTGGATTACTATACTAGCCTTCTAACTGTTCTAGCCAGAGAAAAATACTTCTCAAATATAAAAACTCAAGATTTGTCAGCCAGTATTCAAAATCCTCCACTGACTCAAAGTGGAAGCCTGAGTCCTTACAGTAGCCTAAGAGTAGTTTTACAGGATGTAGCCACTTGACACTCTCCTGGCTTCCTCCATTTCTCTTGTCTACCTTACAATTTTCTCTTAACCACAATGACCTCCTTGCTACTTCTCAAACAATGCCCATTTTAAGCCCTCTGCATCAACTGATACCTCAGCCTAAAATCCCTCTCCAGGAGAACTACCTTGAACATCCTATACAAAACTACAAATCACTAACCACACCCCGACCCACTTTTTTCCACATCTCACCACCTAACATAATGCATAACATACTTATATTTGCCTATCTCTCTCTTCACATTAGAATATAAGTCCCATAAGATTGGTAATTGCAATTGTATATTACTCGCCTATTTATTTTTAAGTACTAAAAAGGCCCATAGGGCTAGGGAGATAGCTCAGTCGGTAGAGTGCTTGCCTTGCAAACACAAGGCCCTGGGTTCGATCCCCAGCACCACAAAAAAAAAAAAAAAAAAGGCCCATAGTAAGAGCTCATTAAAGCTTCTTTGTAATACACATAAACAAAAGCGTACAATTCTATAACCTGTGGCAGAGCAGGAGCAAACTGGTGGTATATAATACCCACTTAAAATGCATGAGGCCTTGAGTTTAATCTCAGGCTCCACTCCACAAAGTGTTCTACAAAATAGCAGGGAAATCCACTGAAATTTTACCGAAACAACAATCATATGAGTAAATAACAGATGACTTAATTTATCAGCCTCAACAGCACATACTAAGTTAAGACACTTCCAATTTATCTTCCTAGCCATCATGGATATGTAAGTACAGATCACAATGACAATTTATAGCCCATGTTTATTCCAAGCATTAAAACGCAAAACTATAAAATCACTTTCCAACAAGTTCTACATGGCTGGGCATGCCCGTAATCCCAGTTTACTAGGGAGGCTGAGGCAGGATGATTCTTAAATTCAAGGTCAGCCTGGGCAACATAGTGAAACTCTATATCAAAATTCTTTCGTAAAATGGGGTAGGAACTGGAAGCGGTGGTTCATGCCTAGTTATCTCTGGTACTAAACCATCTGGTTCTCTTAAACTAACCTAAAAAAAGGTAGTAAAGTCATCAAGGAACAACAGCATAATCCTTTCACTGAACTTTAAGTTGGAAATATGGAAAACTGAAAATAAGAAACAGGCCAGATAAGGCTGGGTATGCAGCTTAGCGGTAGAGCATTTGTCGTGCATGTGAGAGGCACCAGGTTCAATTTCCAGTACAAAAAAAAAAGAAGATATATATGTGACCCAAACACCTAATAAAGAATGCTATGGGGCTGGGGTTGTGGCTCAGTAGTAGAGCGCTTGCCTAGCATGTGTGAGGCACTGGGTTCGATTCTCAGCACCACATAAAAAAAATAAAAAACAAATAAAGGTTTAAAAAAATGCTTAAAGAAAAAAAGAATGCTGTGATTATGCACATGTAGTTTCAATGGAATATTTTCGCCTTGACATTTATGAACAAGACTGAAGACACTATATCTCACTCCACTATTCTCACACTGGCCAAACTTTTATCAACCTCTTTTAGTATCTAAAAGTGTCAGGCAGGATGGCACATATCCATAATCCCAATGACTTCAAGGCTGAAGCAGAAGGACTAGTTCAGGGCTAGCCTGGGCAATTTAGGGAGAGAGAGTTTCAATTTTTTTTTAAAAAGAGGGCTGGGGTTGTTGCTCAGTGGTAGAGCACTTGTCTAGCATGTGTAAGGCAGAGTTTGATTCTCAGTACCACATATAAATAAATAAAAGGTCCACTGACAACTAAAAAAACATTTAAAGAAAGAGCTAAGAATGTAGATAACCTCTACAACACCCAGTATCACAGAAAGAAAAAGGAAAATAAACAGAGGAAATAAAATAGCAAAAGTTAACTTTCACAAACAAACCAAAAACTAAGTTAGCCGGGCATGGTGGAACACATAACAACTTAGAAGGCTAGCAGGAGGATCAGTTTGGGGCCAGTCTCAATAACTGAAGTAGGCTAGTCTTAGACTGTGTCTCAAAAAATGAAAAGGTCTGGGAATGTAACTCACAGTGATAAATTATCATGAAAAAAAAATTAGGTTAGTGAAGTTTTACATATTTCAAGATTCTCTGTAAAATCCCAATCAGTGGATGTTACCTTGTTTACTACAGAGAAAAAAAGAATTAACATGGATGGTCAGAGACTACTGTACTTTTATAAAGGTTTGCAAGTTTGCCCTTGGCTGGTGTGGAGAACTTGGATTTCAGAGTATTCCGACCATTCCCTAGAACTAATAATAGTAACTCACTGTGCCTAACTTGTATAGCCAAAATGTGGTTTAATATAAACACCACTTCCTCTAGGAGGGTGGAATTTTGTTTTATGGTAGATAAGAGAGTACCTATAAAACTAGTCCTGAGTAACAACCTTAGGCAGAGTCTTTTTTTGTTACTGCTATTCCCCTTATACTGGGGATTGAACCAAGAGGTTTTACCACTAAGGTATATCCTCAGTCCTTTTTATTTAATTTTTCATTTTGAGACAGTGTCTCACTAAATTGCTAAGGCTGGACTTGTGATATTCCTGCCTCAGTCTCCCCAAGTCACTAATAAGTTAGCAACTAAATGAGGCCCTAGGCAACTTAGGGAGGAGATCCTGTCTCAAAAAATAAAAAGGGCTGGGGATGTGGCTTAGCGTTGTAAAGCACCTCTGGGTTCAATCCTTGGTACCAAAAAAAAAAGTTTCTCTGCTATACAATATTCAACACACACAGTATGTAACAATTCTTTGTTGGTAGAATTAAGTATGTTTTGTTCATTTCCACTGGGAGAGTACATGTGGTAGCATGAGCCTGGTATGCTCCAGGTTTTACCCTGTACATCCTTTCCCTTTGGTGATTTCACTTTATATCCTTTTGCTATAATAAATCATAGCTCTGAGTACAACTATATGCTCCGTCCTGTGAGTCCTCCCAACAAAGGGCCTCCAACACACTTCACCTGGACAAGTGGCCGAGATCAATGTTTTCTGGAACTAACTGGAACCAAACTACTAATTTCTTCTCTAGAATGTACAAAATTCTAAAATTTTGGATTTTATCACAAAGGGCAATCCTGAAACTACTTTGAACATCCTTAGTGTATTTTAAGGAAAAGAGACAGCATACATTGGCCAGATGCTCACCGAATCTCTTTCCTCTTCGCAGGTAAAAAGCTAGACTAGTAGAGTACAGTGGTACACACCTTAAGACCAGCTACTCAGGAGGCTGAGGCAGGAGAACTCCAAGTTTGAGGTAAGCCTGGGCAACTTAGTGAGCCTATCTCAAAATAAAAAGGGCTAGAGCTGGGCATGGTGGTACACACCTGTAATTCCAGCTACTCAGAAGGCTGAGGCAGGAGGATCTTGAGTTCAAAGTCAGCCTCAGCAACTTAGCAAGATCCTCAAAATAAAATATAAAAAGGGCTGGGGATGAGGCTTAGTGGGTAAGTGCCCCTGGGTTCAGTATGTGGTACCAAAAAGGAGAGGCAGTGCGGGGGATGTAGCTCTGTGGTATAACGCCCCAGAGTTTAATTCCCAGTACCACACACATACACACACAAAAGAGCTAGACTATATTTCTCAGCTTCTTTACAGAGATGTGGCTAATGTAACTTAGTTCTAGCCACTGAGACAATACCAAAAATCATCATTTCTAGAATTGGTTCATAAGACCTCCTTCTACTTATGAACTTCTTGTTCTTTTACCATCTGCCAGTTACCACCACAAAATGAAGAAGCCTAGGTCCCTAAATTAATACACAGAAGGCAACTTACTGAACTTCCTCAAGGAAAGTTATTTGGGGAAAAAATGCATTTCTATTCTGTTAAAGCAGTTGACATCTTAGGGCTTTGTGTTATGTTGGGATTATTATTAGACCTACTTTGCCAAGTAACATTTTAATAACATTTTTTTGTAGTACTAGTTGAATCTAGTGCCTTGCACATGCTAGGCAAGCACTCTACCACTAAGTTACAGCTCCAATCACCTTTTTATTTATTTATTTTTATATTTTTACTGAGAACATGGAGCTACATCTCCCTGCCCTGGTTTCATTTCTTTTCTTTTTTTTTTTTTTTTGGGTACTGGAGACTAAACCCATGGGCACTTTACCACTGATCTACATACATCCCCAGCCCTTTTTATTTTTTGAGACAGAATCTCACTAAATTGCTTAGGGCCTCACCAAGTTCTAGTGGCTGTCCTTGAACTTGTTATCCTCCTGTCCCAGCCTCCTCAGTCAACTGGGATTGTAAGTACATGCCACTGTACCTGGTGCCTTTGTTTAATTGACACAGGTTGTCGGTAAAATTGCCCAGGCTGGCCCTGAATCTGTCACCCTCCTGCCAATTCTAAGCAGTGGGAATTATAGGAGTGTGCCACTATGCCCAGTTAGAACTCCCCCCACCCCCCCAAGTACTGGGGATCTAACCCAGGGGCATTTTACCATTAAGCCACATTCCCAGCCCTTTGTTTTTTTTTTTTTTTTTATTTTGAGACAGGTTCTCGCCAAGTTGCTGAGAGTCTTGCTAAACTGCTGAAGCTAGAACTTGTGATCCTCCTTTCTCAGCCTCCTGAGTCACTACGATTATAGGTATGTGCCACTGTGCCCAGCTAAATTCTTCATTTTTAAAACTGAAGAAGTGGTCCATGTGCAGTGGTTTATACCTATAAACCAGCTGCTCAAGAGGTTGAGGCAGGAGGATGGCAAGTTGAGGTCAGACTGGGCAACTTGTGGAAACCCTATCTCAAAATAAAATAGGGAGGGCTGGGGCTACAGCTCAGTGGTAAAGCACTTGCCTAGCACGTGAAAGGCCCTGGGTTCAACTAGTACTGCAATATTAATTAATTAATATTAATGTTAATCCCTATTGCAAATTAAATTTTTTTTTAATAATAAAGGAAGCCAGAAAAGCAAGAATCACTCCAGAATTAGAAAGGAACCAAATTTCCAATCTGGAATCAAGTATTCTGAAGCAAATTCCTGGTAACATTTTCACAATTAAAAATGGATGAAGTACAGCAAGGCACACTAGCACACACTAGCAGCTCAGGATGCTGAGGCAGGAGGATTACAAGTTCAAAACCAGCCTCAACAACTTAGGGAAGTGAGACTGTCTCTAAATAAAAAATTAAAAGAGCTTGGGATGTCACTCTGTGGTTAAACCCCCCTAGTTCAATCTCCAACACCCAAAAAAAAAAAAAAAAAAAAAAAACCCCACACACACAAAAAGCATTAAATAAAATACAAAATCTGGCTGGGGGATGTGACTCAGTGGTCAAGTACCTTGAGTTCAATCCCCAGTACCCAAAAACAAAACAAAACAAAACAAACAAAACAAAGAATTAAGTATATGATATATCTAAGACTGTTAAAAGTAACAATGGAGCTGGGTGTGGTGGTGCACACCTGTAATCTCAGTGATTTGGGAGTCTGAGGTAAGAGGATCACAAGTTTGAGGTCAGCCCCAGCAATTTAGCAGGGCCTTAAGCAACTAAGTGAGACCCTGTCTCAAAATAAAAAGGGCCATGAATGTGACTCAGTGGTAAAGCATCCTTGGGTTAAATCCCCATTACTAAAAAAAAAAAAAAAAAAGTAACAATGGCTAGGAACGCTTAGCATGCACAAGACCCTGGGTTCAATCCCCAGCACACAAAGAGATGGACAATACACTTGTGTTTAAACTGGAGTAAGGGATACTATTGGTAGATGATGACATTACAGATAAAAGTAGCGAAGACCTATTTGGACACCACTACATAATAATCTTTTCACTATAGCACAGTATATACTGATGCTGCTACAGGCAGGAAGGAAGTAATACTGCTCTAGTGAAGGTATCTGAAGTACTTTTGAACACAGAAAGGATATTGTCAAAGCAATGATTTAAGAGGCATTTTCCTATAATATAAAAAAATTAACTGAGCCAGGCGCAGTGATGCACACCTATAATCCCAGCAGCTCAGGAGGCTGAAGCAGGAGGATCGCAAGTTCAAAGCCAGCCTCAGCAACTTAGCGAGGCACTAAGCAATTATGCAAGACCATATCTCTAGACAAAATATACAAAAAGGGCTGGGGATGTAGCTCAGGGGTTAAGCACCCCTGGGTTCAATTCCCAGCTCAAAAAATAAATAAATAAAAGAATTATTGTATTCCTAAAATATTTAATCTAGAACACACTCATGTAAATTATGCAATAACAAGAAACATAGTAACTATTGACTAGGTAAAAGAACTATTTTTAACTTTTTTGTATGCTGGTTTGGTGGTGCTGGGTATCAAACCCAGGGATTCATATATCTACATAAGTGCTCGACCACTGAGTTACACCCCCAACCCAACTTTTCTTTTATGTGTATGTGCGGTACCGAGAATTAAATCTAGGTACGTTTTACCAGTGGGATGCTTTGCTAGCCCCCCACCCTTTTTTCCCTGACCCAAGGCAGGGTCTTGCTAAATTGTCCAGGCTGGTCTCAAACTAGCAATCCTCCAGCCTCAGTCTTCCAAGTTGCTGGGATTACAGGTGAGTGCCACTGCTCAGGGCTATGACAACTATTTCAATAATGGTCAAACCAGATATTTTAATTTTTCCAAACTATATACACAACACCAAGAGTAAAACCTAATGTAAACTATGGACTTTGGGTGATAATGATGTGTCAATTTAGGTTCATCAATTGTAACAAATGTACCACCCTAGTGTAAGATTGTTTTAATGATAATGGGGGAAGCTGTGAGTGTATCAGAGTAAGCAGTACATACGGTATCTCTGTACCTTCTGTCCAATTCTGTTGTGAATCTAAACATACCTTAAACAATAAACAAAGTTTAGAAGCTATCAATCAAAAGTGACAAACTTTCAAGCTAATTATCTGAAAAGGAAAATGCTGAGATCATAATATGAAGCTTAAAAATACAAGACTTTCAAAAACTGCTTTCCTTCCATTTCATATTTCATATAATTAGACCAGGATCTCTCTCTCTCTCTCTCTCTCTCTCTCTCTCTCACACACACACACACACACACACACACACACACACACACACCCCACACACACACAAACCTACAGTTTCTTGTGGGATTTTTTGGTACTGGAAATTGAATCCACAGTGCTTAACCACTGAACCACATCCCCAGTCCTTTCTATTTTATGAGACTGGAATTCACCAAGTTGCTTAGGTCCTCACTACGTTGCTGAGACTGGCTTTGAACTCATAATCAATCCTCTTGCCTCAGCCTCCAGAGTCACTGGGATTACAAGCATGCTCCACTGCGCCTGGGTACAGTTTAATGTCTGATTCACCACTTTAGGAATTTTCATTCTAACAACTATAAGAAAATTAACTAAGACATGTATCCTTCAGGTTAATGTTAAGCATTCCAGAATTAAAAAACTGAAATGTGCTCATTAAATCTGTACTGTTCAACATTCCCAAAGTCTGCAGTTCCTTCAAATCTCAACAAAGAATTTCAGAATAAGTTTTTTACCTCTCATTACTGCCTTCTCAAACAACACTTTTCAATGAACGATTCATATTATTTGGTTTGTTACATGCTCACAATTTTTTTTGGTACTTACAATTTAACCCATGGGAGCTTTACCACTGAACTATATCCCAGTCCTTTTATTATTTTGCAACAGCACCTCACTAAATTGCTGAGGGTCTCTCTGAATTGCTGAGGCTGACCTTGAATTTGCAATCTTCCTGCCTCAGCCCCTGGAATCACTGGGATTACAGGTGTGTACCCATGTTCCCAGTCATGCTTGCAAATTTGTAAGTAAGAGTTACATATGAAAAACTGACAAGGCATGGTGTTGCAGGAGGCTCAGAAGGCTGAGGCAGGAGAACCAGGAGGATCGAAAGTTCAAAGCCAGCCTCAGCACTTAGCAAAGCCCTAGCAATTTAGCAAGACCATGTCTCAAATTTAAAAATAAAAAGGGCTGGGGATGTGGCCCAGTGGTTAAGCGCCCCTGGGTCCAATCCCCAATACCAAGGGGAAAAAAAAAAAAACCCAAGTTCATAATATATAGCGTAATATATAGCGTTTCAAAATGGCAGACTACTGTTTTCATTAACTTAAGAAGCATAAGAAACATTTTACAAAAAATTACACTATTAGGGGTAGGCTGAGGGTATACAGCACAGTGGCAGAGCGTAAGCTTTAACATAAGTTTGATCTGCAGGACCAAAAGGTGGGGAAAAAAATTGACTTCATAATTACTGAGTATAAATTCTCTTCCATAGAACTGAGTATCAAAGACTTGTTACCTCACACAATGAAATGATCAAGTTCATAAAGTTAAGCTGGTTAAAAAGAAAAATTCAAACAACTAGATCAGAATGTAACCAAAAACATACTTACCAAAAGCTACATGAAGGCATTTGAGATTAGGCTTTAAAGCATGTTTTGAAGAGATAGCAGGCATTTCCTTTACTGTCTTCACATAGTTTTGTTTTGTTTTTTAAATGGTTTAACCCAAAGTAAGGAGGATGTCATAATATTTAGCTTGACAAGGTCCATTTAAAGAGATCAAGATTTAAACCCGGGTAGAAATTCAGAGACTAGAAAAAAAGAAAACTAAGCCAGGAATCCATTCAAGTGAGTTAGGAACCAAGAAGAGCATTCCAATTCTGTTCCACCATAATTCCAAAAATCTCTCCCTTAAAACTTCCAAGATTACAATCTTGGGTAAGGTACTAATGGTCAGGTCTTTGTGCTGAATTCTATACTTTGGTTTTCCCGAAAATGATTGGGACCCATACTTGTTGAAAAGGAATCAACTCTCCAAACAAGTTTTTATCACCATGTCCCCACTTCAGTGAAAGCACAACTAGACACCTAAAACTTCATGTATCATCAACCCATTTTCTCTTTAGACAAGGTAACAATTTGTAAAGTCCTAAAACATGATTATTTAAACTGTTACCATATCTTATTAATCACCAAATATTGTGCAGCCAATCTTTGAAAAGGCAGGAATCCCAACCTGGACCACACATCAGTGAAGTATCAAATTCACGTATCAGTACAAAAACAAATGTGTTCTTAAATATTTCTGACCTACTTCTCAATGTTTTACTTGACTTCCTTCCTTTTTTTTTTTTTTTTTTTTTGGGGGGGGGGGTGGTGTGCTGGGAGATTTGAACCCAGGGCCCCATGCATGCCAGGCAAGCATTTTACCACTAAACCAGCCCTCTCATTTTTTTTTTTTAAATCCATGCATCTCTATTCCTTTTCAAAGGGATTGACATGAGAGAAATGTGGTTTCTCCAAAAAAGTGCAATTACCCACTCAATTATTGTTTATTAAAAATTCCCATGTAGTAACAATCAATTGAATTGTAAAGAAATAGGAAGTATTGTTACTCAATTTTCAGGAAGAAAATTCCTGGGGTGGTGGCCAAAGCCTGTAATCCCAGCTGCTACGGAAACTTTGACAGGAGTATGGCAAATGCAAGGCCAGTTTTGAAAATTAGTAAGACCTATATAAAATAAAAGGAGGAGCTGGGTTTGTAGTGGGTAGAGCACCACTAGGTTAGATCTCCAGTACCTAAATAAATAAATAAAACAAAAAGAAATAAAAGACTATTTACTAGAATGAGAGGAAGTGTGACATTTGGGACTAGAGATTTAACTCGGTGGTAGGGGGCTTCCTTAGTACGTTAGAAGACCCTGGATTTGGGCCCCAGCACCGACAAAAAAAAGGGATGGGGGGAGGGAGGTGACATCCGATTCAGTGACTTCAGGGGACAAGTTAACTTCCTATATAAAGTTTATGTTAAATACAACACTTTCAAAACCACAAATATCAAGTATTTGGTTGTTCGTTTTTTAACCTACAATGCACACTGTTCGTGGAGGAACTTCTGTGATCACAGGTGGGTGAATTTTGCAGAGGGGGTGGTACTGCAAAAAGGTATTTGAGACCTGCAGCAAATCTCTCACCATCCTTGAGGCCTAAGCGCTCAACACACTAAGAGGACACTTCCCCCGGGTGAGCAGAACCGCCACCGCTGCACTGACACCACCGGGCTGAGTGGGTGGGGGGCCAACTTCGGAGAAAGTGTAAGCACTCGGGCGCGCGAGTGGAACAAAAACCTGTGGCTAGAAGTAATAAGGAAGTGCTCGCTCCCGCCCGCCCCTCCCACCGGCAGGCACCCGAAACACCGGGGCTTGACAACGTGCTGGGGGCCGCGGAGGGGGAAAGTGGCCGCTCCGGTACCGGGAAGAGCACTGGGAACCTGCAACAACTCTCAACACGGTCCCCCCGGCCCGAGGAGGTAGGCCTCGGGGGCCAAAGCCCACTGCACCCGTTCGGGAGCCCGAGAGAAAGGAGTTAGGAACTTGTGGAGTCTGAAGCGCACACAACCCGCGCGAAGCCAGGCCCAGGGGCCCGAACTGCCGCCACCGCCATCCTCCAAACCTCCGAGCGCAAGCTGGGAGCCACCCCTGGTCTGAACCCGCGTCCAGCCCTCGGCTTCCTGGAGCCTTCGCTCCGGCCTCTTTTCTTCAGAGTGCAAAGCCTCCGCGAGCCGTGGGGAGAAAGCCCGCCCTCTCCCGCCTCGCTCCACTTCCCGGTCCCGGCTGCCCCTCATTCCTCGGAGCTCCGGGAAACGCTTCCAATGGCCCCAGGTCCACCCCCGATTCTTCTTCCCAGCAGTACTCGCGTTCCGAGGCTGACACCGCCAGCCTACCCAAGCTCTTGACCCCAGCCCACCTCACCTCAGGCGGTTCCGGCGGCGCTGGACACAGGAAACTCCTGGGTCCCCGACTCCGGCTCTCCTCGACCCCCTCTTCGGTTAACTCCGCTTGTTTCTCTACAAAATGGCGCCGGAGGTCGCGCGCTCACGTCTCGGCCTTTCCCCTCCCCGTTCCCATTTCATCATTCGCTGCCCGCCGGAGGAGGGATGGCCCCCGCATCAGCCAATGACCGCACCCGGCCCGTGGCTTCCGCCCAATCATCGACAAGTGCCCGCGGATTTAAACCAATCACACACTATCACTTGCAGAAGTCGAGGAAGAAACCAGGCTTCTGCTAGCAACTACCAATCCGGACTCCCACTTCGCGGGCTTTGGCCAATTGCCGCTCACCAGCCCCTAGGGACAGGAGTCCGGAGTCCTCGCGCCTGCGCTCGAGGCGAGAGCCAATGGGAAGACGCTGATAACTTCGATTTGGGGCTCCACGGACTTCCCACCTGCCCTCGAGGTCTTCGACCAATGGGGACATGGCATTTCCTTTGAGAAACAATAAATACGGGAGGGAACCCCCCCCCTCAGCGCGGGAACAACTTTGGGTTAGAGTGAAGTAGCCTTCCTCCACTTTCTTCCTCTTTTGGTCCGGTAGACTGCGGGAATTCCCAATAGAAACGGTTCCCTGCCCTCATGTTCTTTAACGGGGAGCACCAGCTACCAGAAGGCAAGCCAGGCGCGTAGTAGAGTTGGGTCTCATTGCATCCTGGGATATGTAGTCACGCGTCCCGCCCCATTCCTGTCGCACAAGTTATACGTTTTCGTTTGTCAGTGGCTGCGCCGTAGAGGAGCAGTGCATGCTGGGGAATGTAGTCTCCCAGGCGCCTGGTCCTTGCTTGCTTTGCTTGTATGAGGGAACTTACTCCTCTGATTCTACTTATTGAAGAAGAGAAGCCTTGCAGAGAGGTGAAAACTCAAGCTTTTCTTGCTTAAACCCTCGACAGAAAAACGAAAAAGGATATCAATTCCGTCTGTCTTCAATATAAAAGGCATCGGTATCTTTTGCTATGATTTGCTTTCTATACTTTAGTAATTTTTAATTTTTTATGAGAGTGAGGATGGAGAAGGAAATGTGAACTGGTTAGCACTTTTTCAAATAAACCAGTGTGCCCCTTACCTCCGTCCTCGGACTAGGCTCAGTAGTTCGTAGTTTTGTGCCTAAAACTTATTTTTTTTAATTGTGATAGAGGGAAAAAAACTGTGGTAGAGCCCGGTGGTTCCTGTGATCCCAGCTACTTGGGACGCTGAGGCAGAAGGATCACTTGAGCTCAGGAGTACGAGGCAAACAGCAAGACCCAAGATAGATAGATAGATGATAGATGATAGATAGATAGATAGATAGATAGATAGTTAGATAATCATCTTAACCATTTTAATGTATACCATACAGTAGTGTTAACTTTATGCACGTTATTGTGCTACAGATCTCTAGAATATTTCCATCTTGCAAAAACAAACTCTGGGGATGTGGCTCAGTGGCTAATTGCCTCTGGGTGGTTCAATACCCACTACCAAAAACAAAACAAAACAAAAAACCCTGAAACTGCCTATTGTTAACCACTCCCATTTCCCCTTTTCCTCAGCCCCTGGCATTGTCCTCATTCTTTTTCTTTCTTTTCGGGGACGCAACAGAATTATTTAGGAAAGCAGATAGATACACAGGGGAGAAGGCATTTCATCTTGGGAGTGAGAAGCTTTTAGGGTAAAGCAATGAATACGTATTCAAGGGAAAATGTGGGCCATCTCCAGAGGGAAAAATAACCCATTCTTTTTATTTCAATACTTCATATATGTGGTATTTGTCTTTTCCTGACTGGCTTATTTCACTTAGTATATTGTTCTGTTTTCTTTTGGTGCTGGGGATTGAACCCAGAGGCACTTTACTACTGAGCTAAGTCCCCAGCCCTTTTATTTTTCATTTTAAGACAGGGTCTCACGAAGTTGCTGAGGTTAGCCTCAAACTTGGGGTCCTCCTGCCTCAGCCTCTCGAGTCACTGGGATCACAGACATGCACCACTGTGCCTGGCCACTTAGCATGATGCTTTAAAAACATGGAAGCGCAGACCTATGATCCTAGTAATTTGGGAGGCTGAGACAGCAGTGTTCCAAGTTCAAGGCCAACCTCTGGAACTTAGCAAGGCCCTGAGCAGCTTAGACTTGGTCTCAAAATAAAAAGTAAAAAGGGCTGGTGATGAAGTTTAGTGGTAAAGTGCTTCTGAGTTTAATTCAAGTACAAATATGAATTGATTAAAATAAATAAAGGGGAAAGAAGGACTAGGGATGTAGTTCAGTGTTGGAGCACTTGACTAGCACATGCCAGGCCCTGGGTTCAATGTGCAGTATCAGTGAAAAAAAAAAATACACACACACACATAAAAATATATACACACACACACACACATATATATATATATATATATATACACACACACACACACACACACATATCTATATATTGAACTAAAGCTGAGTTGCTCTACTTCAGCACCTATCTTTGCCAGGTAAAGGGTCTGCTGCAGTGTCAACAACACTCCTAGGATTTGACATAGCATGGGTACTCAGCCAAGTACCTTTGCGCAGTAGCCTGGAGATTGAAGCCCTTCAACTGTGTCAGAATGCTGGGTAGCTCCTATCCTTGTTAGAAAGCTGAGAGACTTACAGAATGTTTACGAATTGAAAGGGACAGTGGAAAATTACCTGGTACACCTTTTCATTTTCTCTAAAAGACATAGCTGTAACCCACACCCAAATTAGTTTATTGGAGACCTTCACGAAGAATCAACAGAATCACCTCTTAACGATTATGAGTGTTGGTGTTCAAATGTATTTAGACAGAGGGTGTTTTAGCCATCTGTTAATTACTCATCTGGTTCCTTTCCTTGGCTTTTTTTTCTAGTCCTTCATTCTGAAATGAACTAGGCATCCCAGGTTCTGGAAGGATTTTACAAAACTCTTTGCTTCCCAAAATAGTTTAGAGAGGGAAATGTAAGTGCCAGGAAACAAAAACCTTATTTTATTGGGTTAAGGAGAGGAGCAAAAACAATACCTAGAAGACAAAGAACTTGGAGTTCTGTGCAAATTTGTAATAAAATGTGTGGAGTGTTTGGAAGAAAGGTGAGCAGAGCACATGACCTTATTATTCCATGATCTTGTTTTTCAATCCTGTTTTTTCAGGTGAGTCAGTAACTTCAATTTACAGTAGTTTTGACCACCTAGGTAGTACTCCTGTCCTAGCTGAGTGCAGTGGTACATGCCTGTAATCCCAGCAACTCCGGAGGCTGAGGCAGGAGGATGGCAAGTTCAAGGCCAGCCTCAGTAACTTAGTGAGACTCTAAGCAACTTAGTGAGACCCTGTCTCAAAATAAAATATGAAAAAGGGCTGGGGATGTGACTCAGTGGTTAAGCATACCCTGGGCTCAATTCCCAGTTACCAAAAAAAAAAAAAAAGAGCCAGGCGGTGGCACATGCCTATAATCCCAGCGGCTCAGGAGGCTGAGAGGAGGATCTCAGCAACAGCAAGGTGCTAAGCAACTCAGTGAGACCCTGTCTCTAAATAAAATACAAAAAAAAAGGACTAGAGATGTGGCTCGGTTCTCGAATGCCCTTGAGATCAATCCCTGGTACTGCCCCCCCACCACAAAAAAAAAGACTTCCTGGCCTATCCAAATCCTCCACCAGTGACCTAACTCTAAACCATTGGAAAAGCAAAACACAAACGGAACAAGTAGTAATTAGTGAATAATTTGAGGCACTATGTTACCTATGAAATAAATGAGTCAAAAATCTCAAGGCTAGCAGGAGGAAGGCAGGGAAAGGGGAAATTCAGGGGAATGATATTGGCCAAATCATATTGTTACATCATGTATTTATACAAATACGTAACAGTATATATACATATTATGCACCAATAAAAATATGGAAAATTAATTTAACTTAAAAATGTAAGAGAAGAAAAAAAATCACAAGACTGGAAAAAGAGCCAGGAGGAATAGTTTTGTCAGAACTCTTCCTTAAAATAATAGCCTGTCCCTATACCCCAAATGTGGGCTGAACAGCCTACCCCAGTGGCCCGTCTTAAGGCCACTGTGGCTGTAACGTGGACAGAGGACTGACACCCCTCCGAGAAGCTGCTGGGATACAAACTAAGGAGCCACTGCAAGGAGTTCCAGGGAAGCGTGTCCGTGGGAATGGAAAGAACTGGAGTCACAGGAGACATGGGAGGTAGCGTCAGGCTTTGGCAACTGATGGAGAGTGAAGATGAGGAAGAGGGAAGTGCTGCCTGCTGCTGGTGCTTTTCCACGGAAGAGACAGGAAGAGGGAGGAGATTGGAGGCAGATGGAAGGCACCTGAGGTTCACCCAGGTAGAGATCTTTGATGTTTCCCAAACTCTGGGAAACTCTGGGAATTGGGGACAGCAGAGTGACAGAACGTGGAGCTGCTGTCTTGGGGGAGCTTGAAGAGAGCAGAAGCCTGAGCCCTAAAAAGAGTTGTACCTGCGTTCAGGGTTACAGGAGGCAAGAGTCTTCAGCAAAAAAGGAAAGGAGGAACTGCCCAGTCTGGGAGACCCGAGGACTATTGGAAGCAGAGACCACAGAGGGGCTCAATGTTTCTGAGCAGCCAAGCAAGGAAGAGACTGACCAGGTCCTTGGGGTTGTGTGACAGCTGACCAAAGGGGACCTTAGAGAGAGCCATTTTTCTCTTTCGGTTTTTTTTTGTTGTTGTTGTTGTTTTTTGGGGGGGCAGCGTGGTTACTGGTGGTTGAACCCAGGGGTACTTAACCACTGAGCCACATCCTCAGTTCTTTTTATTTTTTATTTTGAGACGGTCTCGCAAAGTTGCTGAGACTGGTCCCAAACGTGGATCCTCCTGCCTCAACCTCCCAAGTTGCTGGGATTGTAGGCATGCACCACGGTGCCCAGAGGAGAGAGCCATTTCTGTGGCATGACTGAAATCAGATCCAAGTGGCTATGAGTCCAGGAGAGGGGAGGAGAGCTAAAACTGGGGTAGGGGGAGACTCTGTTGTTTTAAATATGTAGAAACCAGGTACGGTGGCATACACCTGTCACCCCAGCGAGTTGGGAAGCTAAGTCAGGAAGATGGCAAGTTTGAGATCAGCCTGGTCTACTTAGGGAGATCCTGTCTCAAAATGAAAAATGAAAAGGACTGAGAATGTAGCTCAATGGCAAAGCGCCCCTTAGTTCACTCCCCACACTCAAAGAAGGAAAGAAAATGGGGAGATTGTATCTGTGGGGTAGCTCAATGGCTGAGCATTTGCCCAAAATGTGCCAATCTCTGTCTCCCAAGGGATAGAGAGATTGACATATGTTTCAATGCTAATGAGTTCTTTTGGAAAAAAATTTATCTCTGGGCTGGGGGTGTAGCTCAGTGGTGGAGTCTTACCTAGCATGCATGAGGTGCTGGGTTAATCTGGGTGGAGTTTAACTTTAGATAGTGGAAGGGACAAGGTCTCCTTCTTTGTTCTCAGAAGGAAGGGAAAAAAATACCTTGTCTTCCAGGTGCTCCTCCTCTTGACGTTTCTTCCCTGAGGCAGAATGCTTCCTGGGAGAGTACCCTTTTGGAGCATTCCAGATACAGGCTGCTAGCCTCTGGAAGTAAAAAAGGGCTCAAGTTTTCCATCCCCCTTCCCAGCCCCCATCGGGGATTCCCAGGGATTCCTATCAGGGCACAGGGCTTCCACAAACGTTCACCCCATCCCTACCAGTGAGTTGCAAGCCAGGTCAGCATCTCCCTGCAGACAAGGGCCTACAGGTCCTGCTGCAGCAGCTCTTGGCAGAAAGGGGCCAAGTCCCTATACTCCCTCTAGGACTAAGAGCTAACCCAGGGGCTGTAAAGAGATCCTGCTGAGGAGGGCAGTGTCTAGGACTCAGAGAACTGGGAACTGGGATTCCTGGGGTCCCTTTTCAACCCAGTCTCCCAACCAGCCAAAGTTTCCCCATGCTTGGGCCTACCTGTTCCCTCACCTTAAGCTTGTACTGCCTCGATGACCTGGCTGAATATCTACCCTGCCTGGGTCTTATTTACCATCAAGGACAGGATGCCTGTAGACTAGAAGTCCCTCTTTAGGTGGGCAGGCTGAAACCAGGTGGATCTAAGACGGCTCCCACGGTGACCACCAGACAACCTCTAATTTCATTCCAATTCCTGTGCATGTTAAATGACACCCCAGCACCACGACAGTTGACAATTTCCGTGACGTGATTGGAAAGAATCAAGAGGATTGAAAAGAGGTGGCACTCAAATTCCAGAAAAATCTTCCCCCATTCCCAGAAAATACATGAATACTCCTCCCTTTTATTAGTGCATCCTTCTCCCCTCCCCCTCATTTCTTTTAACCTATCTATATTTGTTTTTCAGTACCAGGGGCCCTTTACTGCCGAGCTACATCCCCAACCCTTTTTAATTTGGGGATAAGATCTAGCTAAGTTACCAAGAAGCTGGCCTTCAACTTGTGTTTGTCCTGCCTCAACCTCTGGAGCCCCAGGGATTACAGGTCACACCACACCTGACTTCTTTTACCCTATATCTATAACCTCCTGACCCCCCCCCCCCCAAAGGTGTTTTGCAAGTCCGTCTTCCCTTTCTCCTATTCTTGGCCAAGAATAAAGATCTTCCTTGGTCAGTTGGCACTGAGTCTTGTTACTGGTTCCACAATTCTGATAGGGAATAAGGATTCAGTTTGGGGTTAAAAAAATGGTGGCATACCCACCCTCCCAGGACCACGACTCTTGTCGGCGTGGGCTTCAAACCTTTGAAGTTCATATCCCAGCTCTGCCCTCGCTCACCTTGCGCTAGGATACCATCTCTCTGAACTTCAGTTCCTTCATCTGAAAATGAGGATAGCATTAGTGATAGTCGTCCTAGAGGATCTTAGTGAGGGTTCAGTGAGATCAGCATAGAAAATCCTCAGTGTCTCGCATAGTGTAAGTCAGGTCTTCAGTCATTCATTCAACATTAAGTGACTCCTGTGTGCCAGATCTTGGAAATGTAGCAGCAAAAAAGAAAAAAAAAATTCCTGTACTCATTGAACTTGCATTTAAATGGGGGGAAAAGGGGGGTATAATGGGAAGGATATAAGCAATTAAATAATTCCACAAATAATGAAGGAAAACAAAGTACTGTATTGACAGAGCTGGGACGGTTGGGGAGGTGGGCAATAATTTTTGTTTTTGCTCTCTCTCTCTCTCTCTCTCTCTCTCTCTCTCTCTCTCTCTCTCTCTTTTTCTCTCTCTGATAGTATTTGAGCAAAGACCTAAATGAAGTAAAAAAGGAAGCCGTATAGACATCTGGTGACAGAGACTTTCAGGCAGGAGACCAGAATATACAGAGATAGGTTTGGTGAAGCTGAATCAGAGCAATGACTTAGAGGAGGAAAGTGGTAGACATATATGGTCAGAGAGGAGGAAGAACAAGCTGGCCCTGGCAACCATGGCAAGAACTTTGACTTTCAACTCAGTAAGAGAAGCCAGACAGGATTTTGAACTAAGAATAAAACAACCTTGCCTTGGTTCCCCTTCTCACACCCCCAAACTGGAATCGAACCCAGTCCTCACACAAGCTAGGCTTGTGCTCACCGGGTACGTGCTCTTCCTCAGAACCACATCTCTGGTCCTTTTATATTTTTTTCTTTTGAGACAGGATCTCACTAAGTTTCTGAGGCCAGTCTTGAACTTCCGATCCTCCTGTCACAGCCTCCTGAGTCTCTGGAATTACTGGCGTGAGCTACAACGCCCAGCCTGTAATTTGTATTTTAACAATTGTACTAGTCCAGATAAGAAACTACTGTGCATTGGACTCGTTATTTCCAGACTACAGGCCCTAGCCCTTACCATCCGGCATCACCAATCACTTCTGGAGTGGCAATGGTGCTGCATCTTTGGACCATGAGAGCTTGTTTGGAGATTCTAGAAGGGGAGTGCAGATACTTGTATGCCCTTGACCAAAGAACCATCCTTCAGTGTGTAGAACTCTCTCTGCTATCTTTGCAACTATAAATCTAAAATTCCAAAATGAAAAGTTTCTTTTACTTTATATCGGGTAGAGGGGAGTGAAAGGAGGGAAAGGGGTACGGGGGTAGGAAGGAGAGTAGAGTGAAACAGACATTATTAGCTCATGCACATATATGACTGCATGACTGACGTGATCCTACAATATGTACAATCAGAAAAATGAGAAATTACACTCCATTTATGTATGATTTATCAAAATGTATAAATGCATTCTACTGTCATGTACAACTAATTAGAACAAATAAAAATTTAAAAAAAACTGAAAAAAAAAAAAAAAGAACTGTCCTTCACTATTGGGGAAGGTTATCCTCTTTAACCAAACCCACAGCTTTGGGAGGGACACACATGAAGTGAGGGAGGAAGGGAACACCCACCTAACCAACCAGTTAAGCCAAATCAACCCTGGCTATCAATGGTGTGATGGATGTTGCAGCCAGATCACTGCACATCCAGCACTGTATCTTTGGAAGTGACTGTTTATGTTGATAGCATAAAGCCCCTGGTGGCTATGTGTCCCCTTAACAGAATAGAAGTTAGCTGAACAGAGTAATGTTATAGATGTGGAACCAATGCACTAAATCATGCCAGAAGCTACCAGGACCTGCAGAGAAGAATCAGTCCAGTGGGGCGTGGTGGTGCACACCTGTAATCCCAGCGACTCAGGAGGCTGAAGCAGGAGGATCACAAGTTGAAAGCCAGCCTCAGCAACTTAGGGAGGCTCTATGCAATTTAAGGAGACCCTGTTTCAAAATAAAGCATGGAAAGGGCTGGGGATGTGGCTCAGTGGTTAAGTGCCCCTGGGTACCAAATATAAACAAATAAATAAATAGATAAATAAATAAATAAATAAAATCAGTGTGAGGTCTTTTCAGGGTTCAAGGTCAAATACAGTTTGCTATACTTCTAGACAAGGTCCCAGTTGTTTAGACACCCATTATGGTAGAGCTGTCAGCAAAGAAGGCGAGACCTGAGTTTGTGTCTATTGACTTTCTGGACGAGAAGGCAGTATGGATTTGGCCCCAGGGGACACATCCAAGTCATATCACAGGAAGCTGGGAGAATCTGCAACCCTGGATGGCGATAGTAATTCCTATTCTGAACAACAACAAAATTAAGTCTAGTGCACATCCAACTTCCATATTGCTTGTTTTTTGTTTTGGGGAATTTTTTTAATTTGAGATGCAGGTCTCGCTATATTGCCCAAGTTGGTCTTGAACTTCTGTGGCTCAAGTGACCCTCCCAATTCCACCAAGCAAGGGAGCTTGATTATGCTGTATGGGCCAGAGTTTACACATTTTTAAAAAGTGGGGGATTGGGGATGTTGCTCAGTGGTAGAGCACTTGCTTAGCATGTCCAAGGTCCTGGATTCAATCCCCAGCACCAGAAAAAAAATGGTGGGGGCTGCTCAAGCTGGACATGGTGGTACGCACCTGTAGTCCTAGCTACTCAGGAGACTGAAGCAGGAATATTGCTTCAATTCAGGAGCTGGGCCACATAGCATGATTCAGTCTAGGTTGCTTATAACCTCGCTAAATTGCTGAGACTGGCTTCAAACCTGTGATCCTCTTGCCTCAGCCTCCCAACCTGCTGGGATCACAGGCATGCACCACCATGTTCAGCCTAAAAAAAATTTTTTTTGAGCCATGCATGATGGCCCATGCCTGTATTCCCAGCTATTCAGGAGGCTGAGGCAGGAGGATTGCAAGTTTGAGTCTAATCTCAGCAACTTAGCGAGACCCAACCCTGTCTCAAAATTTAAAAAAATAAAACAGTAAAAAAAAAAAAAAGTCCAAGGGTGTAGCTCAGTGATAAAAGTATCCCTGGGTTCAATCCTCAGTACCCTATCACACAAATAAACAAATAGGGGGAAGTCTCCTAGGTAGGCCCCAAACTCTAAGGTTCTCCCATGTCACCCATTCTATTTCTAGTAGTACACCCACCATGTCCACCTGGGCATGCACAGAAGAAACTGTGCAAGGCTTCATGACAGCCAAACTTCTTGGCCGAAACCTAAGTTGGAGTACTCAGTAAACATCCCCAAAATGCTAATTCGTGTTTGGAAACTAAAATTTGATGATCTACAGTAACTTCCTGTGTCCAATAACCCTTTGTCAAGGTGAAATGGAAGTCTGAGGCCTTTGCAATGTTTGTATTCTGGCAATGCCTAATCAGAACTTTCAGGCCCAAGCACCAGCACAGGAAGTGCAGTCTAAATAAAGGCTTTAGGGTAGCCATCTCATCTAAATTGTCACCATTCTTTGTGACTGTAAGAAATCCCACGAAAACCATGCCAGACATGGGAAATCATATAAGGGAGTTTATTAAGCAAACAGAGTCTCCCTATAGGGTAAGAGAGAAAATGAGAGGAAAAGAAAGGGAAAGAGAAAGGGTGCACGCAAGAAAGAGTGTGAAAATCGAGGAGAAGAAAGTAAGCAAGTGTGTAGGAGAGAAAAGCAAGAGAAAAGATGGCGGGGTAGCTACCGGGAAGCAGTTGAATTCCACTGGGCTAACAGGGGACCAATAATGGAGAAGGATACTTGCAAGCTGACTGATGAACCAATAGCTAGCTAGGATATTCACAGACTGACAGTAGTTGGGAGGCGGGGAAATGGCTGCAGCGGAAAGGTTGGGGAAAGCAGCTTTGTACATTACAGTGACAGCCTGTCTCTTCACTTTCTTGGGTTTTATTTTATGTTATTTATTTATATTTATATTTTATGTATTTATTTATTATTTGCCAGGTCATGCAGCCTTGAAAAGTTTCTGCTGTGCATGTCCAAGTGGAAATAGAGGGAATACTATTACAAGTGGAGTAAGTGGGGTAAGAGGACCCTAGTTTTGGGCTCTAATAGACCTCCCTTTTTTGTGGTGCTGTGTATTGAACCAAGGAATGATTTATCACTGAACTGTACCCCATATCTATTGTTATTATTACCTTTATTTTGAGACAGCGCCTCATTAAATTGCTGAAGTTGGCAAAAACCACTTATGTAATGAAATCAGAGGCAATTCAGTTACCTCCAGACTAATTCGCAGTCATTTGCATTCAGATCTGCACACCCTCCTGGGTGGGAGAGGCCAGAGTGGAGTGATAGGTAACACTGCTGGAGGCGTTGGGGACAGTCCCATCTCTTACAGCAGAGTGAATGCTATCTCTGATGTGGATCAGGGTTCCTCTGCTCAGTGTTCTGCCAAAGCCTCTGACTCGGGCGAAGGGGAGGGCCTGCTAGGAGGCTGCACAGCCACAGATACAAAGCCGTTCTTGGACACACACAAAAACCTGCATAGTAGTCCACACTGTGCCTCTTATTAGCTGGGAGGCCCTGATAGAGTTTGTTTCTCAGTCTGCAGGATGGGGATCATAATACCTATTCTGAAGAACAACAAAATTAAGTATGGTACACATTCAGCTTCCATATTGCTTGTATTTTGTTTGGGGAGATTTTTTTTTTTTTTTTTTTTTGCAGGGGCTTTGGGGATCTTGCTATGTTGCCCAGGCTGATCTTGAACTTTGGGGTTCATGATCCTCCCACCTCAACCTCCAGGCCACCTGGGACCACAGGTGTTTGAATCATTCATGAGGAAAATATATTTCATTTCAAATATAAAAGGCAGTCAGGCATGGTGGCACATGCCTGTAATCCCAGCAATTTAGGAAGCTGAGGCAGAAGGATCACCTGTTCAAGGCCAGCCTCAGCAATTTAGTGAGGCCCTTTCTCAAAATAAAAAAAGGACTGGGGATGTAGCTCAGTGTTAAAGTGTCCCTGGGTTCAACCCCAGTACACCCACACCCCCCCAAAATTAAAAGACAAAAAGAAGTAAGATTTACATACGTGTGTGTGTGTGTGTGTGTGTGTGTGTGTGTGTGTGTTTTAAAGAATCATTTGCTTTGGTTGGGCACAGTGGCACATATCTATAATCACAGTAGCCTGAGGCGGGGGCGGGGTCATGAGATCAAAGCCATCCTCAGCAATTTAGTGAGACCCTATGCAACTTAGCGAGACCGTGTTTCAAAATGAAAAATAAAAAGTGCTGGGGATGTGGCTCAGTGATTAAGCACCCCTGGGTTCAATTCTCAGTACAAAAAAAAATCATCTATTTTGTTTATTTTCTAAATAATGATTTAAAATAAATACATTTGGGTACAGTAGAGATTTGACATGAAAAGTAGTTATATCAGAATGAAAAACAGTAACTCATCTTATTCCATAGTCACTAGAAAACGTTATTCTGTCTAATAATTTAAGTGTTACAAATCCTGAGAATGTTAATCACTGAACAAATTAGGTGCTACAGTATAATTAAAACTTGCTTGGAAATAATCCTTTTAAAAATGCTTTGAGGTACAGATCATCTATGTATTAAGCATGAGTCTTACATTTTACCAAGAGTTTCAACAAATATATCAAACAATTACAGTTCAGTGTCTCTTCAAATAGCTGTTATTTATGTTCAAGGGTACAACTCTCTGTTACCACTTCCAGTCCTTTTAAAGTATTGGGCTTTTCTATCTGGCCAGGGAGGTACAGCCTGTAATCCCAGGGTAATGGGGATTGTCTCAGTTTGGGAGGCTGAGACAGGAGGATTGCAAGTTCAAGGCCAGCCTCAGGCTTTTAGTGAGGCCCTAAGCAATTTAGCCAGACCCCTGTCTCAAAATTAAAAAAAAAACTGGGGATGTGGCTTAGGGTTAGAGCACCCCTGGGTTAAATACCTAATACCAAAGAAAAGTACTGTGATTTTCTCGGTCACACATAGTTCACATCAAAGCAGAAAACTCTAGCACTTTCTCTTCCATGATCCAGGGCTGCCTGGCAGCTCCTGGCTCAGAGAGATCTGCTCAACATCCTTGTGCTTTGCCATCCCTGGATTCTGTCCCGCCCAAGAAGTAAGATTTAAAATTTTTTCTTTCTTTCTTTTTTTTTTTTTTCTTTCTAATTGTACTAAGTTGCCTAGAGTTTCCCTACATTGCCCTGACTGGCCTTGAACTTGTAAACCTCCTTGCCTGAGCCCCCCGAATCCCTGGGATTACAGACGTGTGCTACCATGTTGGAAAAGTTTTTCATTTTGTTTTGCCAGGTGCAGTGGCATAGGCCTGTAATCCTATAATCCTACTGCCCAAGAGGCTGAGGTAGGAGGATCGCCAATTCAAGGCCAGTCTCAGCAATTTAGATCCTGCTTAAAAAAAAAAAAAAAAAAAATAGAATGGGATGTAGCTCAGTGGCAAAGTGCCCTTGGGTTCAAGCCCCAGTACAAAAAAAAAAAAAAAAGTTATTTTTCCCTTAGGAAATAAGTTTTGTCTTGTTTTGTTTTACAGTGCTGGGGATGAAACCCAGGCCTTACACATACCCCTGAGTCCTGAAATACGATTTTCTTGAAACATTAATGTGAGCTCCACCAAGCTTCCTGCTTCACAGAGTGACTGTGCAGCACAAGGAGAACGTGCTGTACTTCACAGACCGGGTGTCGGCAGGTCAGGGAGTAAGGACAGTGCTGTGCACTGGGGTTCTAAGCTCTGCTTTTTCCTTTGCCCTCCTGCCAGCTGAGAAGAAAAGAGACCCAGGAGAAGGGGTGACTCACCACCCGAAGCCCTTGTCCTCTGTGGCTGAGGAGGTTGCTGCTGTCCTCAGAGCAGCTTAAGTGTTGCAGGAGACCCAGTGGCTCTGGGCAGAGAGTGGAGTCATCAGGCAGGGTGAGAGGGGGCCACCTGGGCCCACCTCCAATTCCATGAAAGTCCCCCATTTCCTTCTGTATTTCTCTCTGTTTAAAAATAGATGCTGGAAGTTTATTAATTGATATTATTCTGCAAATCTATATTATGTATTTAATTTGCCTTAACTACATTCCACAGCCTGGATTTGAGGGTTTTAGGTTTTTTTTTTTTTTTTAATAATATTCAGAGTTTAATGATTTTTTTTAATCCAATGATTTATCCAAAAATGCAGAAAATCTTTCTAGCTGGCGAGGATTGATAAGTCTGTGGCCTGTAACAACCCAGGAAGTATATTGGCCTTTTAGCAAGCTTCAGGTGTCTTAAGGAAGAACTAACAGGAAGCAAACAAATCAGCAATTTTCATCTTGCTACCCTGGTGTTGATCAGTTCTTGTTGAATTCTAATAAAAATAATGCTCCTCACCCTAAGATAATTTCTCTGCTTTAATAGCTCCAGTGGCTTCTCGCTGCAGGCACCCTAGAGAATTCTGCAGGCTCCTCTTTGTGTAGCTGTTTGATCGATTCCAAATGATTGCTTCATGCTGCTGGACCTCGAACCCAGGGCCTCACACATGCTAAGCAAGTGCTCTACCACTGAGCTACATCCCCATCCTGCATTTGATGACTCTTTATTTATTTTATTTCATTTTGGTATTGGGGATTGAATAGGAGCACTTAACCACTGAGCCACATTCCTAGCCCTTTGTATTTTTTTATTTTGAGAAAGGATCTTGTTAAGTTGCTTAGGGCCTCGCTAAATTACTGAGGTTGGCCTTGAAATTTTGATCCTTCTGCCTTAGCCATTGGATTACAAGCATGCGCCACCACGCCAGCTCTGCATTTAAAATGACTACAAGTAGCTTGCCTTTTTCCAGAATCTCCCAACGGCTTCCTTCATCTGCCTGACTAATAACAAGATTTGAGCCTTGAAGATCTTTCAAGGAATCCTTGCACCTGTAAACCTTCTGGTAACCGGTTCAGTGCTGAAAGGTTCAGGCACCAAAGTTCCTCTACCAATTTGAAGGATGAGTAGATTTTTTTTTTTCCCCCTTTCGAATGCAAAAGATTCCCTCTTTTCCTAGTTTATTGGGGGTGGGTGGGTGGTGAGTCGGCTCTTAATAATCTGTGACAGATTTCAGTTAGTTTTCAGAACTAACCCTTGTTCTCCGCCCCAGGCTGGATAAAGAACCTCACTAGCTCTAATGAATCTGAAGACCCAGCTCAACAAGTTGGGAAAGAGCTGGTCCTGCTAAAGCGAGGAGGGTGCTTTGAAAAAGGTGTTGCCCACCAGGAGTGGGAGAGCCCCTGCCTCATGGGTTGAGCTAAGAGAATTTCAAGCCCTGAGGTGAGCTGGGGCATGCTTGGTGGCTGGGTTCATGGTCAGAGAGGGCTTCTGAGGGGAAAGACACAGGCTCTGACTGAGCACATAGAGGTGGCAATCACTGCATGACCCACAGGGGCCCCCAAATCCTCCCCTCCCTTCTCCACCTCTTAACCATGATCAATCTAAATTGCCTGCTTGGTGGCCTCACCTGCCTCTGGTCCAAGGATTACAGAAAGCCAACTGCCTCAAAGGCAGATGTGCCACAAGGTGCCAAAGACAAGGATGAGGAGGACATAGGACTATTGTGGCCAAAGAGGCCATGGCAGTAACTGAACTCAATCACATTGTCTCTGTCAACTGGTAGTTGGTCGTTTCATTTCCTACTCCAAAGTCCTAAAACCTGAAGAGACAGGTAAATGCCTCCATCTGATGGTGACGAGATGATGACAAACTTGATGGAGCAGTCACTTTGTAGCAGAACCTGCTTTGAGTCATTTACATCCTTTATTCACCATAATTCCACCATAATTCCACGAAGCAGGGTTTATTGTGTCCTTATTTATTTATTAGTACTGGTGATTGAACCCAAGAGAGTTTAACCACTGAGCCACATCCCAGCCTTTTTATTTTTTATTTTGAGACAGGGTCTCAGTAAGTTGCTAAGGCTGGCCTTGAACTTGTAATCCTCCTGCCTTAACACTCCACTGGGGCTACAGGCATGCACCGCCATGCCCGGTTGCATTTTACAAATGTGGAAACTGAGGCATAGAGAAGATAAAGAGCTTATTCAAGGACAGTCAGAGACAGAATCAGGATTCAAACCCACATTGATATGCTGGGTATGGTGGCACATGCTGTAATCCCAGTAACACTAGAGGCTGAGGCAAGAGGATCACATGTTTGAGACCAGCCTGGTCAGTTTAGTGAAACCCTAAGTGACTTAGCAAGACCTTGTCTCAAAATAAAACAACAAAAAGAGCTGGGGATATGGTTTAGTGGTAAAGCCCCCCTGGGTTTAATCCCTAGTACCAAACAAACAAAAAAACAAACCAGGCTCCTGTGATCTCCAGACCTTTGCTCTTAGCCACGAGGCTAAATTGCCTCTTGCATGATTGACACAAAACCACCCTCAGAATCTCTGATTAACCTCATTTACAGATGGGAAAGAGATCAATTATCCTTCCATTTATTTATTCATTCTTTTAAGATATACATGACAGTAGAGTGTATTTTGATATCCTTCCATTTTGTTTGTTTGTCTGTTTGTTTGTTTGTTTATGGATACTGGGAGTTGAACCCACTGAGCTACATCCCCAACCCTTTTAGAGTTCTGAGACAGGATCCTGCTAAATTGCTGAGGCTGACTTCAAACTTCTGGCCCTCTTCTCAGCCTTCCAAGTAGCTGGAATCACAGGTGTGTGCCTATACACACAGCTCAATCCTTTTTTTCTCCGCCTACAAGCTCTTACTCTAGTCTCTTTTTTTTTTTTTTTTTTCCTTCTTCTTCTTTTTGAGACAGGGGAGCCCAGGGATTAGGGGAACTCTCACCATGTTTGCTCAGGCTGGCCCTGAATGCCTGGGTTCAAGTGATCCTCCCACCTCAGCCTCCAGAGTAACTGGGACTACAGGGGCCCCACATGCCCAGCTCAAAGTCCACGTGTTTTCGTTATCTCTGACTGAGCCACCACAATAGGCCCTACCTGGTCTTCATTTTAGTTTTCTCCCTGCTCTTCCATAATCTATCATTCAGCTGAGACCCTTCCAATGAGTTCCTGTAGAATTCCTGTCCTGGCTCACAAAAACCCCTTGAAATCAGTGGTGCATGCCTAGAGATTCAGGAGGCTGCGGTAGGAGGATCGCAATTTTGAGGCCAGCCTTAGCAACTTAGTAAGACCCTGTCTCAAAATAAAAAAATTAAAAGGCCTGGGAGTGAAGCTCAGTAATAGAGCACCTTGGGTTCAATCCCCAGTACTGGGGGTGGCGGGGAGCCTCCATGCGGCTCCTTCCTACTCTCCACCCACACGAAGCCACATCCCGTGAACTTCCTCACCCTGCCATGCAGCCTCTTTTCCCTGCTACACCAGGTTATTCTGCCTCTGCTCGCATCTATTTTTCTCCCAGCCTTGACCACTCAGCTCTTTGCACCGCTGCTAATCACTGAGCTCACTCACTGCCTCCTCACAAGCCTTGCCAACCCTGCTGTAGACAGGGCCGCTCACAATCTTGCTGATAGGTGTGTGCTGGCGCCAGGGGTGTAACTCTGTGGTGCTGCACTTGCCTCACATTTATAAGACCCTGGGTTTGATCCCCTGCACTGCATGTTTACTGCCTGTTGCCCCCCACCAAGAAGGCAGAGAACATGTCTTGATCACTTAGACTGGGTGCTCAGTGAGGGTTTGAAGAATGGTAGAAGCTTCAAAGCAAGGGACAAGAATTTGGGGAGCACTGGTGTTGGCTCTCTCAGCTAGCCAGGGTCTGAGCCTTATCTTGAAGTTGATGGAGAATCAACCCTTGCAAATTCATTCGCTGAGGGGGGCACATACAGACCCCCATAAGCTTTCTCCAAAGACAGAAGGCTTGGTTGGAAAACATGGGAAACTTTTCAAAGGAGCGAAGCAGTGCTTGGTAGTTGTCAGCAGTCCCCTGAGCAGAGAGGAAATGGGATCCCGGACAATATTGCCCACCCCAGGCAAGGGGCAAGAGAAAACAGTACTTGAAACAGGAGCTACCCTCAGCAAGGGGAAAATACATTTCTGGGCCTTGACTCATGGCCTGACAGCAGACCCCAGGAGGCCTGGTGTGTGGTCAGGTCCTGTATGTGTTCATGTGTTCTCTCTCTCTTTCTTTCTCCCTCCCTCTCTCCCTCCCTCTCTCTTCTCCCTCCGCCCCCCTTTCTTTCTTTCTCTCAGTACCAAGGATTGAACCCAGGGGCACTTAACCACTGAGCCATATCCCCAGCCCCGCCTTTTTACAATGAGACAAGGGTCTCAGTCAGTTGCTTGGGGCCTTGCTACGTTGCTGAGGCTGGCTTTGAATTTGTGAACCTCCTGCCCCAGCCTCCTGAGCTGCTGGGATTACAGGTGTGCGCCACCATGCCTGGCTAGGTATGTGTGCTCTTTAATAGTCAGTAACTTATCTTTAGCATAGGACAAAATGCTTGAGCCGAGTTCACCCAAAGGCCATTAACATCCCCACCCCTGCAAACAACCAATAAAAAAGGCTCCCTCCTTTTGTTCACAGAACCAGCTGAGGTCTTCCTGTTAGAGTTGTGTCTCCCTTCCTAAATGGAAGCCCTAATAAAAGCCTGGAAGGATTATTCATTGCCTGGCTTGATTCTGTTTCCATCTTCAGAGGGTCAGAAGACCCCAGTGTCCTGCATCACACTCACCTGCATGTTGTATTGGTCTCCCCCAAGGCCCTCTTGCCCCACTGCAGCGGGCGGAGGTCTTTTCCCATGGCAGAGTCGTTCTTGGTACCCTTCATTGTCCTTAACCTCGGTGGGGTTGTAAGACCCTCCAGAACTTGCAGCCCCAGCTCCTGCCATTCCCTCTTGTAAATGTGAAGCCTCCGCCTCTTAAGCATCAGTTTTCATTATCCCCATAACCACCGCTCCCTCTGCCTTGGATGCCCTTTCTTTCTTTCTCTACAGGACTGAGGCTCGAACCCAGGACCTAATGCATGCCAGGCAGGTGCTGCACCATTGAGCTGCATCCCCAGCCCTGGGATGCCCTTTTCTCCACGCTCCACACTCACTGGCTTCCTTTCCTGAGGCTCTGGGTAATGTGTCTCCCTGTTTGGTGCTGCTGGTGTCCCTTGGACCTCCTCTTTTATCACACTGCTCACCCTTTTTTGGGGGTGGGATGTAACTTGGAATCGAACCCAGGGGTACTTAACCACTGAGCCACATCTCCAGCCCTTTATTATATTTTATTTTGAGACAGGGTCTTGCTGATTTACTTAGAGCCTCACTATGTTGCTGAGGCTAGCCTTGAATTTATGATCCTCCTGCTTCATCCTCCTGAGCCTCTGGGATTACAGGCATACAACACTGTGCCTAGCACTCATGCTTTTAATGACTTGTTCATTGTCTGCTTCTGCACTAGTTAGTAGGTTACACAAGCTTTCCCCAAGGATAAGCTAGACCTGGTGTGTTGTAAAGTACTTAAAAAAATTGCATCCAATTTCAGATTAGAAAATAAAAGCTAAGAACTGGTTTATGGCTCAGCAGTAGAGCACTTGCCTAGCATGTGTGAGACACTGGGTTCAATTCTCAGCACTACATATAAATAAATGAATAAAATAAAGCTCTATCAACATCTAAAAGAGATTTAAAAAAGAAAAAGAAAACAAAAGCTAAGTACCCCTGGGTTCAATCCTTGGAACAAAAAGGAAAGCTGGACTAGGCATGGTGGTGTGCACCTGTAGTCCCAGGTACTCTGGAGGCTGAAGCAGGAGGATTGCTTGAGGCTAGGAGTTCAAGGTCAGCATGGCAATCTGGGTAATATAGATAGACCCTGGGAAAAGAAAGAAGGAAGGATGGAAGGAAGGAAATAAAGGTCCAGAGATCATTTTGTCTGGCTCTTTAATTTCACATAGGGGGAAACTCAGGTTCAGAGTAACCTGCCCAAGGTCACACAGAAGTAACTGAAGAGCCAGCCAGCACTGATTTCCAGTTTGCATGGAGTGTTTCTGTGATAGCCTCAGGAATGAGGAGGATGACAGCAAAGGGTGAGGGCTTTCTATGTTCTAGTGATCTCTGTGTATTAACTTTTTAGAGCCCGGGAATATAGCTGAGGTGGAGCACTTGCCTGCTAGGCCCTGGTTTGATCCTCAACGTGTGCGCGCGCGCGCGCGCACACACACACACACACACACACACACACACACAATAAATGAGTAAAAAATGAGAGAAAGAGAGGGGTTTCTTCCCAAACAACTTCCCTCCGACTATTCCTTACTGGCCCTGTTCTTTCCTAGGCCCTCTGGAGAGGAGCATTGTGGAGAGATTATTTGTCTTCCAGGTCTTGTGTTAAATACACGGTTAGAATTATCTCCTGCTTTCCAAAACACCATTTGAAGTAGGTTCTGTCATTATCATTAATAATAATATTTATATTCCCATTTTTCAGATGAGAAAACTAAGTTTTGGAAAAGTTTATTTGCGTAAGACCACATTATAGCAGAGCCCAAATTTGAACTCATATCAGACTATTTCCAGGACACACTGTAAGCTAAACTGCTTCCTCCTACTGAAACTTCTCCATACTAATTTCTTTTTTTTTGGTGTTGGTTTTTTTGGGGGGAGCAGTAGTGGGAATGGAAACCAGGGGGCGCTAAACCATATCTCCAGCCCATTTTTTTGTTTTCTTTTGAGACAGGTTTTTCCTAAGTTGTTTAGGATCTTGCCAACTTGCTGAAACAGGTTTTGAACTTCCTTCTGCCTCAGCTTTCAGAGTCACTGGGATTACAGGTGTGCACCATGGCTACTAATATTCTTATTATGCATTTCACAAATGAGGAAACTAAGGCTGCAGGGGTGGAATGACTGGCTCAGGCAACCACAGCAGGGAGGTGTTAGAGATGAGATTTGCACAATCTCATGTCACATACTCAAGTATGTGAACCAACTCGTTTTCAGTAATGCTCAGATGCTTCCTTCTGTGGGATTGTACTCATCTCACCCAGAAATAACCATCGGGTAATTGAAAACACTGAGGCCCAGAGCAGAGACTTGACTGCCAAGGGGGCATCCACACAGCACAGTTCTCCTGGGTCCATGTCCAGCTCTTTCCTCCACTCTGAGCGGCTGGCTCTTATGCCACCCTCGAGTTTTTGGCTATGAAGCTCAAAGTGGGCCTTCCCCCAACCCTTACCACTTGAGTTAGATCAACTTGAGCCCTCAGGGTCCATCACCATAGCTACAGCTTGTGTTATCAAGGAAAAAGGCCAGAAGGACAATTCCTCCTGTTCCACCAACACTGAGTTATGGCTAGGATTGTCATTCAGCCAGAACCAGAGGATCCCATGCGGAGATCCTCTGGGATCCTACAGGCCTATGGGTGCAAGAGGAAGTGGTCCTCTGGCACTGTGGCCCAGGGTAGTTAGGTTGGTTTAGTTTAATGGGTGAGTGACCTGTTAAGTCACACAGAACCTATGTTTAAAAAGTCCTTGCTCTTGGTTTAAAGCTCTTGAATTGTGAGTGTGTGTGTGTGTGTGTGTGTGTGTGTGTGTACTGGATATTGAACCCAGGGCTCCCATGTGCTAGGCAAGCCACATCCCCAGACCTTGAAATTCTAAAATAATTTTTTGTTGTTGTTGTTTTTTTGGTACCAGGGATTGAACCCAGGGGTTAACCACTGAGCCACATCCCCAATCCTTTTTATATTTTATTTAGAGACAGTCTTGATAAGTTGCTTTGGGCCTTGCTAAGTTGCTGAGGCTGGCTTTGAACTTGAAATCCTCCTGCCTCAGCCTCCTGAGCTGCTGGGATTTATAGGCATGCGCCACCACACCCAGCAATTCTTTTTTATTATTATTAAAATTTTTACAGACTCCTTTTTATTCATTGTACACAAATGGGGTACAACTTTTCATTTCTATGGTTGTACGCAACGTAGATTCATACCATTCATGTAATCATAAGTGTACATAGGGTAATACTGTTTCATCTACTATCTTTCCACCACCCCCCATTCTCCTCTACACCATCCAAAGTTCCTTCATTCTTCTCTTCCCCTCGCCACCCCCACCCCTGTTATATATGGTCATCCACTTAATCAGAGAAAACATTCTGCCTTTGGTTTTTTGGGCTTGGCCTATTTCACTTAACATGATATTTTCCAACTTCATTAATTTACCAACAAATGCCATCATTTTATTCTTCTTTATGGCTGAATAATAACTTTTGAACAAAGGTCCAGCAAGTGACATTGCCAATGCTGTAATCAGGAAACTGCCCAGCTGCTCGGAAGTGGGCCTCTCCTGTGATGGCAAGGGGAGCTTGTCTTCCCTTTGCTCTCTGGGGTCCTCGCTGAGCACTCAAACTGCCTTGTCCTCACAGCTGCTTCCTGCCCCGTCAGCCACGTGATGGGGAGAGGGGGGAGGGGCCTGCAGGATCATGAGTGGTGAACTCCAGCGGGAACCACGGAATGGAGTAGTTGTCTGCTGCAACCCTCCTCCCACTGTAGAGGAAGGACCAGAGAGGGCAAGAGACCTGCATGAGTTTGCACAACAAGTAGACACGTAGACCAGCACACTGGTTCTTTCCTTACCACCTGTATCTTGCTAAGGGCAAACAGTGAAAAGACCGGCTCATATAAGCACTTGACTGGGCCCTGGAGGACTTCTATCATCTTTTTTCTTGTGTGGGGTGTGGTGCTGGGGTTTGAACCCAGGGCCTTGTGCATGCGAGGCAAGCACTCTACCAACTGAGCCATATCCCAGCCCCTATATCCCCAGCCCCCTATCATCTTAATTGTGTGAAGATAGGTTTAGGGGCTGGTAGGCAGGATACTCACAGGCTGGGAGCAACCCTTCTTGGTATTCAAGGCCGGGTACAGTGGCATGCACCTGTGAGCCCAGCTCCTCAGAATGCTGAGGTGGGAGGATCACAAGTTCTAGGCCAACCTGGGTAACCCTGTCTCAAAAGAAAAGAAAATAAAAAGGGTTGGGGATATAGCTCAGTGTAGAGCACCTCTAGGTTCAATACTCAGTACCAAACAAAAAAACAAACAAACACAACAACAGAAATGCTGGGAGTGTAGCCGGAAGCATTGTGGTACAGCACTCATGAGCCCTGGGGTCAATCCCCAGCACTGCCAAAATAAAGAAAAACCCGATTATCCAGCAGAGCACCTTGACAGGCTGCATTTGGTGTCTTCTGCTGTGCACACACCCTGAAGGTGGCCAGGGCTCTAATACTGAGCTCAGTTCATCCACAGAACCAGCCTGTCAGATGCCCATTTTTCCACTTTGTCGCTATACAAATTTGAACTCTGGGAGCTACAGTGCTTTCATGGATTTTATTTTTTATTTTTTTCCTGATACTGGGGATTGAACCCAGGGGTGCTCTATCACTAAGCCACATCCCCAGCCTTTTTAAAATCTTTTATTTTGAGACAAGTTTTCCCTAAATATCCCAGGCTGACCTTGAATTTGCCATCCTCCTGTCTCAGCCTACTGAGTTGTTGGGATTACAGGTATGCACCACCACACCCGGTTCTTTTCCTGGGATTTCTTATGCAGTCCTTTCAGAGCTCAGTGATCAACTGAAATAATGCGTGTGAAATGTTCAACACAGTGCCAAGTGCAATTATAGAAGATCCAACTGACTGGAAATGTAAGAACCAGGATTTCAAATTCAAGTCTGTTCAATTACCATCCCATGCTGAATTCCATTTATCAGGACTGTCTTGGTATCAGAGCCCTGTTTCATTAAACCTTCATTAAATTGAACCCAAGTACCTAGAACTCAGTTAGGTTGACCTTTATGACAAAAAAAGCAAACTAGGATTCAGAATTTAGTCTGTGAGGCCATTTCTCAGGAATATTCCATGGTTTGGTGCCCACTCCAGCCCACTGCCTGCACTTTCTCTGTCCCCACATTTAGACACGGGAGACATACCATAGGTGCTTTAAGACAACTTGTAGAGGAAAGGAGGAGAGAAGGAAGGAAAGAAGGAAGATTTTTTGGAGGGGTAAGTACCAGGGATTGAACTCAGAGACACTCGGCCACTGAGCCACATCCCCAGCCCTATTTTATATTTTTATTTAGAGGTAGGGTCTCACTGAGTTGCTTAGCACCTCTCTTTTGCTGAGGCTGGATTTGAACTTGAGATCCTCCTGCCTCAGCCTCCCGAATCGCTGGGATTACAGGCATGCACCACTACGCCCCGCTAAGAAGGAAGATTTTTGCCAGAACTTAAATCAGCAAAGAAAGAGTTGGATTCAGTTATAGTCATGAATTGTTCTTTCCTCAAGGAGAAATGTAATGAGACAAGGAAATAATAGGAATTGCTATAGTTGTGTATTATTAGTAATAATAAACTGTACTTGGTATTAGCCTGGACTTGTAGAACTAAAATAAAGGCTCCTGGTGACAAACGTGCTGTGTGGCAGGATGGCACTCCTGAACAATGCCAATATGAACCTTTGTCTATGATTTGAGTGGTGGCTCCTACTCTAGTCGTGTTCTGGTCTTTATCAACAAAGGCCAGAGAGTGACTGGGCTGAAAATCACTGCTTAAACCCCTGGACTTTTGGAGCAAACTGTCAGCAGCACCGTGACAGAGGACTCCACGTTGCTCTGTCTCTTGACTGCCCCAGCTGCTGTCCACTCCATCACTGATTGCTGATCGACCGTTGTCACCAAGGCCACACAACTGACCACCTGTCTCACAGTGACGACTGCCACCCAGCTTCTGGCTTATCAGACACCCGAGGACATCCAAAGACATCCGAGGTGCTGAGAGAGGCTACGACTGAGAAAAATCCCCTTGGTCTTGCTGACTGACTTCTTGGCTAAGAGACATTGCGTTGAGTAAGTCCCTGGGGATTGGACTCTAGATGAACAAGGGAGTGAATCTTCAATGTATTTGTGACTTGCTATTATTAGGACTGTTAAGTTGAGTGTGCATTGCATGAATAAAATCCACTTGTTGGAACCAAACTTGATTCCTCTCTTACTGCTGGCGACAAGAAAGTATTACTAACACCTTTTGGAATTATTTATTTTTACAGTCTGTGCAGTGGGGTACATCTATAATCCCAGCGATTTAGGAGGCTGAGGCAGGAGGATGGTAAGTTCAAGTCTAACCTGGTCAATTTAGCAAGACCCTCAGCAATTATCCAGACCCTGTCTCGAATAAAAAATAAAAAGGAGCTGGAGATACAGCTCAGTGGTAAAGTGCCCCTGGGTTCAATCCCTAGTACTGAAAAACAGATGAAATAAAAGATTTATTTATTTTTTATTTTATTGAGTTTTAAAAATTTTGGTATTAGGGGTTTGAGCACAGGAACACTCTACCACTAGGCAATCTCTTCAGTCTTTTTTACTTTTACACTTTCTTTGTGAGTGTATGTATGTGTGTATGTGTGTGTGTGGTGTATTGGGTTCAAACCCAAGGCTTTGTACATGCTAGGCAAGCACTCTACCTCTGAGATATATCTCCAGTCCCCTTTTTTCTTATTTTGAGACAGGGACTTGCTAAATTGCCCAGGTTGTCCTCAAAATTGTAACCCTCCTGTCTCAGCCTCCAAGGTTGCTGGAATTGCTTGCATTGCATGGACCACTCTAGCAGGTGAGGTTCAGCTATATAAATACAGCACCCAGAAATCGTTCTTTTTTTTTTTTTTTTTTGGTACTAGGGATTGAACCCAGGGGCACTCAACCACTGAACTGTATCCCCAGTCCTTGTTTGTATTTTATTTAGAGACAGGGTTTCACTGAGTTGCTTAGGGCCTCACTAAATTGCTGAGGCTGGCTTTGAACTCAAGATTCTCCTGCCTCAGCCTCCTGAGCTGCTGGGATCATAGGGGTGCACTACTGAAATACACCTGGTCAGAAGTCTCTCTTATACAAATATTGGTGCCCCAGGGCCTAGCCCAAGAGAAGGTCAAATAGGTTTTCCCCAGGGCCTCTGTTAACCATTAGCTGCCAGACAAGCAGGGAGGATGTCAGGATTCATGAACTGCCAAAGTTCATGATGAAGCCGAGAGGTTATGTCCATCTCTTGGCCGGGCCCAACACTGACTCAAGTTCCTGGCTAGCCCCTTCCTTCCCCTGACCTGAGCTTCTGGGCAGAGAGTGGTGAGACAGCTGGCTCTGGTGCTGGCATCTGCTCATCTACTGGCATTTCAGAGCCCCAGGGAGGATGTTGGACTGCCAGGGGGCACTGGTATAGACTAGAATTGGCTAATTTGGTTAAAGGTTAATTGCAGGTTTCCAAAACCCAGATATTTCTAGGAGCCAGGAAGGGCACATACATGAAAAAAGCTTCCGGGTTGGAACTGTAGAACTGGAGAGCAGGTACATCCAACTTTTAGGCAGTGGTTTCTAAGCAGTAACGTTGAACAATGTTGCTGGATATTCAGATTTCTCCATGAAGCTAAATACCCAGATCTCTCTGTAATGGTTTTTTAAAATTTTTATTTTATTTTATTTTGTTCTTGGCATAGGAAATTGAACCCAGGGTTGCTTTACCACTGAACTACATCCCCAGCCTTTTTATTATTATTATTATTATTTTTTATTTTGAGACAGAATCTCACTAAGTTGCTGAGCTGGCCTCAAACTTGTGATCCTCCTGTCTCAGCCTCCCAAGTTACTGGAATTATGGGTGTGTGCCACCATGCCTGGCTGGCTGTCATACATTTAATTTTCGGTTGCTAGCTCTTAATTTGTTGTATCCTTAAAGCATTCTTTCTTGTTTTATAATTGAAATACCTTCACTTTTCTGAGGTTTTCCTTTCTGTATGGACTCTGTCCCTCTGAAGTGCCTTTCTTTCAGCTTACTACTTTGGTCTCATCTTGGAAACTCTATGTCTGTTCACCCACAGCTAAGAGTCTGATGGCTGGAAATTGTTAGCTGCAGTTCAGTAGTCAACTGGGGCCATCACTATAGGGTGTCAGGGAGGACCTAGCCTTTGCATTGGGGTATCCAGAGGTCTTTTCTCTGGGGTCATTCAACTTCTCCAGAGATGGAGGATCCTATCCTTGTCTATACTCCTGGTTGCCAGTCTTTCCAAGCAGGCAGAGGAGAAAGATGAGGTCCTGTAGCTCAGGCTGTAGAATTCCACATCATGCTCCTGTTTTTGGCCCCCCACCTCTCCCCTGACCTCTACTAAGCCTCAAGTTCCTGAGTCAGGAGCTACCCTGCCTAGTTGCTGCAGGGAATACACACTTTTTGGAATGTGCCTGGAGCTGGGGAAGGAAGGGGATTTAGAAACTGGGTGAACTCCTCAGAAGCAGGTTCTGAGATAAGGATTCTTGTAAAACTGACTTATTGATGGAGTTGGGAAAGCAGGATGGGGCAGGCAAAGAAAGTTCAGTAGCAGAGTTGCCTAAGCTGGAGGCTGGCTTCAGCCTGACCCCGAGAGTACTCTGGGGCACTGAGGTTTAGTTTCACTTAGAGGCCATTGCTGGGGTGATAGCCTGATGTCCGCCTCAGTCATCAGTGCCGGTGCCAGAGCCAGCTGAGGTTTGTATTCTCTTGAGAAGACACTGTTCTAACAATTCTTTTGTAAATATGACCTTCAGTCATAGAGCACTTTATATTACATTCAAGTGCTTTCTTTGTGTTGGTTTCCATTTTCTCTGTTAATAAGGTCAGTGATTATCACTCATTTATATATGTATGTGTGTGTGTATTTTTATTTTTCTTATTTATTTATTTATTTATTTATTTATTTATTTATTTATTTATTTTTGGCACCAGGAATTGAACCCAGGAGCACTTAGCCACTGAACCACATCCAGCTCTTTTTAAATTTTTTTTTTATTTTGAGATAGGGTCTCTCTAAGTTGCCAAGGCTGACCTTGAACTAGTGACCCTCTTGCCACAGCCTCCAGAGCTGCTGGAACTACAGGCCTGGCTGCGACCTTTCTCCAAGGCTTTCGTTCGGGAGAGGGCAACTTAACTGAAAAGAGGGCAATGCTGGGGTCTGAGCCAAACTGACAGCCACTGGGTACTTGGGTGAATCAGTCTGGTGATCTACCCAAAGAGGGTGTGGGTGGGACTTCAACACTGTTCACTCCAGGGGCCAACCTCCTGATCTAAAACTTAACCACCCACCTGCTAAGCCTTACCCTTGCTGTCCATGTGCCTGGCCAGGATCACCGGCATTACACATAAATGTTTATTGTGTTAAGCCACTGGGATTCTAGGGGTTATCTGTTTTTAAGCAGCATCTTTTAACTAATGCATCAATTTTGGGGGAAGGTGCTGGGGATTGAGCTGAGGGGCACTTTACCACTGAGCTACACTGCCAGCCCTTTTTCTTTTGAGATAGTGTCTTGCTGAGTTGCTGAGATTGGCCTCGAACTTGGGATCCCTTGGCCTCGGTCTCTCAAGTTGCTGGGATTATAGGTGTGCATCACTGCACCCAGCCTGAATATCATATCATACCAAGGAATTATTACCAAATCTTGGTTTGTAATATCTATATCTATACCTAACCCATTTACCTACACAACTAGTATCTGATTATTTGGTCTGATTTCTGTACCATGCTGGAGGCCATGATTTAGAGGTGGCCCTGCCCTAGTATAAAGCTTATCACTCAGATACAGGCAGTAGCCAAGTCACCAGGAGCCCTAATGACTCAATTGCTTGGAGTCTCTAAGCTACAGGGTCCCCTCCTCCATAAGCAGAAATTATGCAAAGGCGACCTCTATTGACCAAAGGAAGAAACTGCAGTCGGTGCACTCCAAGTAGAATAAGACCTCCAACAAAGTTCCTGCCATCTGCTGGGCTCTCCACCATGTATATTATGCCCTGGGTTTGCAATATCTACCTCTACAAAGTGGAAACCATCACTCCCACTTTAAAGGTGACTTAAATGATGTTCGGAGAGGTGAACCAACTCCCTGAGTGCTTACAGGGAGAGGCATCATCGGGATTCCACTCAGGTCTTTTTTTTTCCACCCAGGTCTTCTGCGGCCAAGGACTTTGCTTTGTCCGTCAGGTTCTTGCTAATCAGAAGGCTGCTAGGAGCAACAGCACTGCCCTCACTGGGAGCGTTAGCCACAGGGACCTCAGACTCCCACCAGACCTACTGAATCAGAATTCGTAGTCTAAGGAGATTCCAGGCGATTTGTGCCTTATATGCACATTAAAGTTTGAAAAGCACCCTGATCCCCCAGGAAGTCAGGGAAGACCCAGCATGTGTCCTTTTGAAAAGGGTTTTCACATTTCTTTTAAATGTGCCCTACAGTTACAAAGTACTTCTATTATGTTTCAAGAACTTTCTCCACACTAGCTCACTTTTCCCCTATGAGGTAAATAAGGCCATCAGGCATTCCCACTTTAGAGAGAAACAGGCCTGGAGGTGAAGTGCACCCCCCTACTCCATGTGGATTGGCTGGGAGAAGAGTCAAGGCTTCTGAGATCTGATATTGGGGTTTGTAGCATAAGGTCTGTAGGCTCCTGGGCTTGCCTTCTGGGTTCAGAGATCACGGAGTTAGCTGAGAGAGCTAAGTTGCTGAGGCTGGTCCTGAGTTGCTGGGATTACAGGCATGTGCTACCACGCCTGACTCCTCAGCCCTTTTTAAAAAATTTTGCCAGGTGCCATGGTGCACACCTGTAATCCCAGCATCTTGGGAGACCGAGGCAGGAGGATTGCAAGTTCAAAGCCAGACTCAGCAACTTAGCAAGGCCTTAAGCAACTCAGTGAGACCCTGTCTCAAAATAAACTATGAAAAGGACTTGGGATGTGGTTCAGTGGTTAAGCACCCCTGGATTCAATCCCTGGTTAAAAGAAAAAGAAAAAAATTTGATGGCTGGGATGTGGCTCAGCTGTAGCTGTGGCACTTACCTAGCATGTGTGAGGCACTGGGTTTGATTCTCAGCACCACGAATAAATAAAATAAAGGTATTTAGTCTACCTACAACTAAAAATTTATGTATTTTTTAAAAAAGAAAAATTTTGAGACAGGGTCTTGCTAAGTTGCAGAAGGTCTCACTGAGTTGCTGAGGCTGGCCTCAAATTTATGAGTCTCCTGTGTCAACCTCCCACGTTACTGGGATTACAAGTGTGCCCCTCCCCAGCAAAATGGGCACGTCTTGAGCACAATGTACAAATGTGAAAGATGAATCTGGTTGTTGGCACTGGAGTTTGACTTTGGCATAAGATGCAACCTGTCCTTCTCTCTGTTCATAAGGAAAAATTGAAACCCAAAATCTAGCTCTGGGCCCCTAGTCAGGTATGAACGAGGCCTAAAGCGGTTCTAGCCCCTTCAGCCCCTCCAATGTGTTTCCCTTCCCTCACCCTCATTTGAGTATGACTAACAGGAGCAGAGGGGAGTGTGGTAGGAGGTGATGGCTAGACTTGACTAAGGAGGAGACACTGAAGGCAGGCCCAGAACCCTCACTTCTACTGTGCTCCCACATCCAGGCAAAGCTCCTCCTACAAGGTTCACTTCTCAGTTCAAGTCGTATTCTTCCTACCTCAGGGCCTTTGCTCATGCAGTTCCCACTTCTTGGAGAGGTCTCCCCACCTCTCTCCATTTAGTTAATTGCTAGTCATCATTCAAGGCCAGCTCAAAAATTACCTCCCGCAGGAAGATTTCCTGTTATCACTCAAGTTTAAAGCCCCTGTTAGTTTGCCTCATGTTTGGCCCATGTCTGTAATCCCAGAAGCTCAGGAGGCAGAGGCAGGAGGATCAAGAGTTCAAAGCCTCAGCAAAAGCCAGGCACTAAGCAACTCAGTGAGACTCCGTCTCTAAATAAAATACAAAAATAGGGCAGGGAGTGCAGCCCCGAGTTCAAGTCCTAGTATCTCCCACCCCTGCAAAAAGAGGTGGGGCCTAGCTGGAGGAGTAATTCTGGGTATGCCCTTTAAGGGGATATTGAGGCCCAGGTCCCTTTTTGCTTTCCAGCTGCCATGAAATGAACAGGCCTCCTCCTTGTACTGTGGCACCACAGGCCCGAAGCACAAGGCCAGGTGACCATGGGTGAAACTTCTGAAACTTCAAGCTAAAATATATCTTCCTTCCTTTTAAAATTACCTTGGAAGAAAAGGGAGGGTCTGGGACAGGGTCACAGATGGAGAAGTGCCATCCAAACCTCTCAGCCCAGCCCCTCTCCCTCCCTCCATGGGCCCAGGAACAGACACTGGACGAAGCTCAGCAGCACAAGCTCCCTTTATTAACCATCCTCCCTCTCTGAGAGTGTGGAGTACAACACGAACAGCGGAAGGCCCTGACGAGAGGGAGGGAAGGCTCCTGAGGTCAGGCCCAGAGGCCAGATCCAGCTCTTCTTCCTGGCTGGCCATGCCTGTGCAGTGCCCCCGCCTTGCTCCCCTAAACCCCAAAATGCAGCCCTGGGAGGCACCGCAGCCCTGCCAGCAGGCTGTCCCCAAAGCCTTGATGGGGCTTGTCACTGTGTACGAGGCTGAGAGCGAGCAGCAGAAGGGGCTGGTCCTGGGGGACAGGGAAACGGGCCTCACAAGGGGAAGTGAGGAAAGGCAGCTCGTCCAGCTCCAGGTTGGGCAGAAGGCCTCCAGCCACCCTGTGCTGCTTAGATTGGATGCTCAGAGTGGCAGCTGCGGGGTGGGCCCCTCTCCCACTTCAGAGATTTTAGACAGGAGAAGTCAAGGAAATACTGGGGTTCCTGGAAGAGGAAGCCCAATTCTGTACCTGGGAGTTTGATCCAAGTGGGCGAGGGCAGGTGAGGGGCCAAGGTGGTCAAAATGGGAATATGGAGGGGAAGATCATGTGGCCCCTCTCCCTGTCAGGGGTGACCATGCAGGCGTGACGTTGATGTGATGGACAGGCTGCCGAGGGCAGGCCTGAAGGATGTGTGGAGCTGAGGAAGCTGACGAGAGGGCTTGGCACCCGTGCCCCACAACAGAACAGAACAAAACACACACACGAATGGAGCTACACAGAGAAAGGGCAGGGGGAAGAAGCGATCCGAGATCCACAAGGGAAGGGAGACTTCCAGGCCTGCCAATGGCAACCCAGCTGTCCTCTCTGGGTTGTCAGGCTAGGGTTGGCTGGAGAGAGGGTGGAGCAGTGGCAGGGAGGAGAGGAGCAATCCCTGAAAAAGAAGTCAGAGCGAAGTTCGCCTGGATCTTGGCCAGCCCAGCCTGCACGGAGGGTCTGGAAGGTTCCCAGCCTTCTCCCTCACCCGCCCTTGAGTTTCTGCAAAAAGTGGCCCATCTGCAATCCAAGAGAAGCCGCAGACCCTGCTCTCTGTCCATGGAGAAAGCTAACGGAGGAGTACTCAGCACCGTGGCATGGGTGGCCCCCAGCTTCAGAGCCAGGCAGGCGCCATTTGTAAACATTAGACTTGGTGATACTCGGGAATGGAGGGAGAGACGGGTGCTCAACCTGGACCCTTAGGATTGGAGAAAGTAAGTGTGGGGCCCCTAAATATTTGGGAAATGTCAATTAGTCATGGGAAAAAGGCCATCGGGCTCACCGTGGGTCCAGGAAGGAGTGGATATGCCTGAATCTACCTATTTCTTCACGTTTGTATGACTTTAGTTCTACCTTTGGAAACTGCCAGATCCTAGAAGAAGCCTATACTGGCCACGGCTGCTGATGAACTAAAGAAAGCACTGAGTCCTAGGGTATTAAGCACAACCCCTACCGAGGACAGGTTGCTCTGTGGAGGATACTGGCCCTTTTAATATGGTCTTTCTCTGGGGGGAAATCAGACTGGCTCTTCCAGTACCTACTGATCCTCTTTACCCACAGGGGTTCCAGGCATAAAACTGAGAGTTGGGAGAAAGAAGTTCCTTTGTGACACAAGACCTGCTGCCACCCACAGCACGGCCATGGCTGGAGAGCAGGGAGGGAGCAAGACTTGAACTGTCCACAGGTGTGGGACCTGATTCTGCCTCAGAACCATCCCTGGAAAAGGATGTCTGATGTCATCCCATCAGCTGGAATGATACTGGACTTGGGTGACCCCATGGCTCTAAGATTCTTGGGTCCAATGGTCAAGGCCATGTGCTTCCTGGGAGGCAGTAGTTATGCCAAGAGATCCACAAAGATGGCGTTGGCTGTGGTCTGGCCAAAGATGAAGGCTCCCAGGGTGACCAAGAGGACTCCGTAACTGACCAATGCCCACCAGCTGTAGGACAGAGGATGAAAAGGAAGAACCAGTCATCCTGTTTGTGACTCTGCAGACTTACATATATATGGAAGTTAAGTACCATAATTACTTATCCCACTTCTGACTTCTCAAGGACTTTTCCATTCAAAGGCATGTGTGTTGGGCCAGGCATATTACCTTTAGTCCACAGGTAAAGAGACCAACACCTAATGGGATGAACCGACTGATCACTGGATGCTAAGGGCAGCACCAAGATTAGAATACAGGCCTCCTGATGGGAAGATGTTCAGGAAAATGCCAGCCACAGAATGCGATCCATTTCATCAAAAAAAAGAATCAAGCTGGCCTGTAATCCCAATGCCTTTGGAGGCTGAGGCAGGAGGATTGCAAGTTCAAAGCCAACCTCAGCAAATTAGCAAGACCCTGTCTCAAAAATTAAAAAAGGACTGGGGATGCAGACATATGCAAATAGATGTATAAAATCAGAACAGGATTATTACTTGGTACAGAGAAAAGGATGATTTTTATTTTCTTCTTTAGACCTGTGTGTGTTTTGGAGTTCTCTATAATTACCTTCCTTCTTCCTTTGTAGTGCTGGAGATTAAACTCAGGGCTTCACACATGCTGGACAAATGCGCCACCTCTAAGTTCTCTGAGCTACCTCTCTAGCCCTTTTTAAAACTTTTATTTTGAGACAGGATCTTGATAAGCTGCCCAGGCTGGCCTTGAACTTGCGATCCTCTTGTCTCAGCTTCCAGAGTAGCGGGGATTATAGGTGGGCACCTCCAGGCCCAGCTTAAAAAGCTCGTGATTTTAACAGCATGCAAGACTTTCTCGTCTCCTACCTTCTTTAAGGTGTCCTCCCAGTCTCTCTCCCTCCCCACCTCCCCAGAGGACCTGGGGCAGGCCCTGCTTTACCTGGCTGGTTTGACCTCCTCCATCTCAGAGAGTTTGGCTTGAATGAGGCACAACCCTGGAGGAGAAGAGGTGGCTCAGAGTTGTAGGGAGCAGAGGCTCCCACCCTCAGCCCAGACCCCTCTTACCAAGAGGGTGGCAGAGAAAGTCGTATTTCCTGTCCTGGAAATTCTCCCTCTGTCCCAAATGAACACCCAGCTAGAGCCTGGCCTGCTTTCTAAGGACAGGCCAACATCTTGGCCCCCTTGGATGGCTCACAAGACTCAGCTAAAGGGACAGCACTGAATGGTGACTCGGTGGGGCTCACACCCCAGGGCTCCCCACCCAGTCGCTCCCGAGCAGAGGCAGCTCCTTGCTCTGGGTGAAGTGGGAAGGGCCTTTCCCGGAGGCTGCCTGGGCAGGGACCTGCCAAAGACCAGAGTCTACATCTCAGGTTTTCCGACTTCTACATCCAGGGTCCAACAGCAGGCCCCTTTCACCTCTGGGCTGTACTGAGCAGAACCGGCCAGACAGATCCCCAGTAGGGAAGAGCACCTTCTGAATGGAGGGTAAAAGTACAGGCTCTGGACCCAGACTGACTGGGGTTTGAAAAGACCCGTTACTTGTTAGTTGAGATGGTTAACCTCTTTCTGGGCTAGTTCGTACACTCTCTGAACTTCACATTTTCTCATCAATAAAAGGGAGATCATAACCTACTCTCCAGGATTTAATGCTCTGAAGGGGTCAGCATGCAGCTGAGCGGGGTGAGCAGTAAATGCTGGGGTTACCCTCCGTGGCAGGTTTTGAGCCAGCGGGGAGCTGAGATCAGGGGGTCCTGGGAAGTCGGTACTACTTCCCAGTGGTACCGGACAGGGTGGCCAGGGGCGCACACCTGGGAAGACGAAGATGAAGCAGGCGGCCAGGCCTCCGATGACTGAGATGACCTTGCCGATGTCAGGGATGAAGAGCGCCAGCAGCAGGGTGAGCAGGAACCACACCAGCGTCTGCAGCACTCGCCGCCGCCGCTCCCGCCCCACGTCCTCCTCCACAGGCATCCCCTGGTAGCGCAGCCACAGACCTTCGACCACTGCCCTGTCCACGTGAGGAGGGATTCAGGGGCACCCCTGCTAAAAACGCCCCACCTCTGGCTCACAGGAGCCAGACCCCAAACTGGGAAGACTGTGGATAAGGCCCTAATCCCTGAGCCTAACGTGGGCCTCCCCTCACCATCCTGGGTCACCCTGGGGCTGGATGAGATGGAGACTGTGAAGGGCTTAGTGCTCTGCTTCATCGAGTGGACACTGACACTGTTATTCTCTTTAAAAGGAATACTTTAGGATCTTCAAAAGGCTGGGGGTCCATGGAAAGGATCAGGTCTAGTGGTGCTTGCAGGACTCAGAATGTTCTGGTGACCCTAGGACAAAGCGTACCCCCGAGCCCCAGCTTGGAGTACTTGGGGACTATCCTAGATATGGATTCTCTTCTAGGGACTGCAATTTCTCCTTCCACAGAATGGGTTCCACACAAGCCCAAGGGCTTCAGGGGAGGGGAGGGGGCTCACCGCCCACAGAAGTGCAGGATGGGGTAGGAGGTAAGCACACTCAGGATGATGAAGGCTCGGGCAACAGCCACAGCCATGTCCTCCGAGGGGTAGGACAGGAGCACGTCGGGGTCCACAGCAGCTCCGAAGGTCAGGAAGCCACAGATGCCTGTATGCAGGGACAAGGGGGCTAGGTTGGGGCCACCTGGGAGGGCAGTGGGGTGGACTGTCCACTCCTGCTGAATGCAGTACCAGCCAAGGAGGGTGCTGGAGCAGCTCTGAAGCCTCAGGCTGAGTCCGGGGAGCGGAGCCCAGAGCGCGATCTCGTCCTGCCTCCTCAGCTCCCCTGCTGGAAGTCCACTAGCCCCCCACGCTGCCACTTTTCTGGACTTGCCCGGCACATTCCTGTCTCAGAACTTCTGCACCAACTGTCTGGTCTGCTCATTCTTCACAATGCCACCTCGCCCTGCAGATCTCAGTCGAGACGTTCCCTCCTGAAGCAATGCTGCCCTGCGCACCCACAATCACTCCCACCCCTGGCATCTGGCTCTCACCCAGTTCCATTCTCTCACGTCGCTCGACTCCCTTAATTGTCTTTTTTGGGGGGATGGGGCACTGTGATTGAACCCAGGGGTGCTTTACCACAGACCCACATCCCCAGCCCTGTTTAATATATTTTTTAGCAACAGGGTCTAAGTTGCCTTAGGGCCTCTAAGCTGCTGAGACTGGCTTGAACTCGCGATCCTCCTGCCTCAGACTCCCCTGCTGCGATCAGAGGCATGTGCCACCGCTGCTGGCTCCCTCGGAGTTATCTTTACAACGCATGTACTCTCTGGCCCCCCAGGCAGAACGCGAGTCCCAAGAGAACGAGACTTGGCCTGTTTGCCTGTGGGCTCCTGGCTGACTTCAGAGGCTGGAATAGTGCTGGCCCAGTCAGCTGTGTGTCCCCTCCCCTCCAAGGGAGGGTGGCAGGGCTCCCAGTCCTGATTCTTATCCAACCCACCCAGACGCATCCGGATCCTTCTTCCCTCCAGCCACGCCCCTGCGTGAAACCCTTCCTCTCTGCCTCCCAGAAGCACGTGCACAGACCTGGTTTCCTGCCTGGCCTGCCACCTGCCCTGACTCCTATACTCCAGCTACACAGAGCCAGCCCCATTCTGTCCCTGCCTCTGCCTCGGAGACCTGCCATTCCGCAGCACCTCTGTCTGGAAGGCTCCTCTCTGGCTCTTCGTGCTCTGACTTCCTTGTCATTTGGATCTCCCCACATGCCACCTCCTCAGAGAGAAGCCTTCTGTGAAAGCTACACCCACATGGCCCCATGCACTCCTTCTGGGTTCCACTGTCACGACGACACTTGCCACTTCTGGAATTTCTTACTGATTCCTTATTCATTCTCACAATGACACTGTCCACCTCGCAGGGGTGGGACCAGGTCTACCTCTCTCCATCTTTCCCCATGCCGAGAACAGCTCCTGGCACTTACTGGGCGCTGACTTGGAACTGATGAATGGATGGATGAACACGCCCCTCTCATCTCGGCAGCCCAAGTACAAGCCAGTGTCTACATGGTGCTTGTCGTGCTGGAAATGCAGGCTGTCCTCAGGAGAGCTGGGCCAGGGGGTGTGGGGACTGGAGGGGGCGTGGGAGCACGTAACGCCCGGCCCTTGGAGGGGTGCACTCACCTGTGCCCATGTAGACAGCCAGGGCTATGACCATGGCGGCTGTCACAACCCCACCCCAGGTCTTCACCTCGGGCTGCCGCATGCTGTTGAAGACGGGCACACTGCTCACGTGGCACTGTCCGGGTGAAGGGCACGGTCACGGTGGAGAAAAGACCACACCCCCGGTTTCTAGAGGAATGTACCTTGGGGACAAAGGCCCCCAGGACCAGGGGCAAGTCCTGGGGCTCCCGCTTGATCCTTCCTCCCAGGATTCCCCCCATTCTGCTTGTAACGTGGGTTACATTCCAGGTAGTAGGGGACAGCAGGGACCTTGTAGCTGGTACCTGAAATCCAAAGCAGATGGTGGGCATGGCATTGAACACGGCCATCCAGGAAGCCGGCCTGTGGACAAACAGAGCGCGCGGCGGCTCGTGAACCTCTCAGGGCTGTCAACCGTGCCCACAGCACCGCCCTCCTCACTTGTCCCCAGGCCTCTGGCAACCAGCACTCCGCACACCTAAGGACAGGCATCACATTGCCCAGTTCAGTAAACTGAGGCTCTGAAAGGCCTTCCTGGACCAACATCAGAATTCCTGGCCCCTGGACTGGGGCTCTGCTTTTCTGGTGTGTTCTTTTTACTTTTTCCCCTTTAAAAAGGGAATTTTGGAAAAGAAAAAAATGACAGAGCAGATTCATCCTCATCAAGATGAAAAGCAGAGACGGGAACACGTGCAAGTCCACCTGGCAGTGGCCAAGACCTGGGGCCTGGCCGAGCACCAGCTCCTCTGTTGGATGTTGGTGGTGCTGTCTCCTCCTGCCTCTGGCTCACACTCTTCCCTCCAGTAGAGAGACCAGGTCTTCTTGCCTCCTTCCCATAGTGACTTGGGGGCAGCCCCGATGAGCTGAGAGGCTCCAGGAAGAGCCTCTGTATGGCTTTTGGATGCCTGACCCAGCACCTCCCGGGTTCCCTACCCACCTGGTCAGGATGTCTCCTGGGGTCATCTCTTTATCTGGCCAGATGTATTTGATGATAATGATGGCAGTGACGTACCAGGTGCCCACAACGCTCAGGAAGCTGCCAGGAAGGAGAGACTGATTTCTTCCTCCCCAGCCTCAGCTGCCCCCCCGTTTGATTCCATTCCTGGTGGGTGGGGGTGGTCCACCCTCAGCTGTGAACACTGGGGGACTATTATGCCAAGCAAAGAGTCAGGAAATGCCTGAGTAATGAGTTTCAGAGAGACCTGCCACAGCTGGGAGGGAGCTGGACAGCCAACAAGGACCTGGTCAGTATTTCTGGCCATTGGGAAATGCACTCATTCAGCTCCAAGGCTCAGAGATCACGGTGGAGAAGAGGGCTCCAAGCACATCTGCAACTCCAATCCGAGCAGGCCAGACTTGGCAAGGGCTGCCAGCAGGCTGTCCTCTGGGCCTGGCCTTGGAATTAGGAGATGCCAAAGGTAAAGGGTGAGTGTTCAAATACTGGAATGTTGACATTTAAAGGGATCGTGGAGAGAGCTGAGTGTACCCCTTTTGTTTACAGACTGGAAAAAGGCCTTGACCCCACAGCTTGTCAGATACTGAGCAGGGCGGCCAGTCTCCTCTCTTCACACTGAGTCATGTGGAAGATGCTGCCAGGCTGACAATCACGAACGACTGAAATTCCACCCCCCAAGGGAGAGCCAGAGCCAGGCCAGCAGGCTGCCCTCACACTCCTGGCTGCCACCCGTCTTTAATAAGGACATTTGGAACTGAATCTCCCATCCAAGCAAAGGGCCACTGTCTCCTTGATGGTGACAGAAAAAGAAGGTCCTAGGCCTGAAACCCTGCAAAGCTTGGTCTACTCTGCCTGGCCCACTTATGCTCCCTGAGAAGGTGAGCTGCCATGGAGGGAAGGAGCTTCCCGGTAACCATGGGGTCCCCAGCGGCCCGTGAGCAGAGCTTCTGTTCTGCCCAGGCTGTGGCGGGGCTCCAAACCTGGCATATTTCTGGAAGCCAATCTCCCTGGGGATGGAGAGGGGCAGGATGAAGAGGAAGGCAGTGAGGCTGATGGTGAACTTGCGGTCTGTGTACCAGGGGCCACCGCCGGCCCCCTCGGGCTCCTTGGCCATCACAGCTATAACTGCACAGGGAGGAGAGAGGAAATGTCATGCCAGGCCACCAGAAGGTGGGGCTTTTCTGCTCTGCTGGGCCCCAGGACCTCCCTCTGATGGGCCCAGCAGCCTGGAAGGAGGATTTCTAGATGAATGTTTTGACACCTTTTCCCTCCACCCAGGGGACTCCCAGGGTTGAGGGGGAGACACGAGGTCGCTGCTTCAGGGAGAACCTCACTCTTGTCCTGCTGGTCCCCGATGATGATGAGGAAGGCGATGCAGGTGCCAAAGGTGTAGATGGCGATGGCCACCTCGCACAGCACGCCGGTCAGCTTGCCGCACACGGCCCACACCACCTCTTGGTAGGTCCTCTCATTGCTGGCCTGGGAGCAGTAGGCCAGGATGACGAGGCCACTGATGATGAACACCAGCATCCCCTATAGGCAGGGGCACAAGAAGATGCTGTGGAACAGCCAGGCAGCCCAGGGCACCCTGAGCTTGCACAGCATTTACTGGGCCAAAGCTCAAGTGGGTTTGGCAAATGGGTCTCGGGTAGACTGCTAGAGGTTGCCAAGGTGAGATTTTTTTTTTTCTTTCTTTTAACAAAAAGTTTTGTGACAAATTTCAAATATACAAAAGTAGGCAGGATAGAATAATGGACCCTCATGTACCCATTCCTTAGCTTCAAGAATAACCAAATCACAGTTAATCTTGTTACATTTTATTTCCCTTCCTACTCAGGATTACTTTGAAGCCAATACAAGCTGTGTCATTTCATCAGTAAATATTTCCGCAGTACTAAAAGATAAGGGTCCTATTTTATTTTATTTTTGTGGTACTAGAGTCTTGTGCATGCTAGGCAAACACCCTACCACTGAGCTACATCCTCAGCCCTTTTTAATTTTTTTTCTTTTCTTTTTTTAGTACTGGGTATTGTACCCAGGGGTGCTTAACAACTGAGCCACATCAGTCCTTTTTATTTTTTTATTTTGAGACAGGGTCTCATTAAGTTGCTGAGGCTGGCCTCAAACTTGTGATCCTCCTGCCTCAGCCTCCCATATTGCTGGGATTACAGACATGTCCCACCACACACATAAAATGGCTAGAACATTTTATTTTATTTTGAGACGGGGTCTTGCTAAGTTGTCCAGGCTGACCTCAAGGTTTTGATCATCCTGCTTCACAGCCTCCTGTGCTCTGCTAATGGCATCTTATTTTTTTTTAACATAATCAAAAAATTACAGCAACACCTAAAAAATTAAATATGGTGTTTAATTTTGGGATTGTTGGGAAGCCTTTTGCTATCTCATCTGGGCTGAGTAGAGTACTAGAATAGACTGGTAGTGTCTGTCACGTGTAAGGGAAGGAAGAATGGCAATGTGTCTCCTGCTGACCATCTCTGATCCCAAGTCTCCTTTGTGAAGCAAAGGGCCCACGGGCACTGCGCCTCTGCCCAGCCAGCACACTCACCATCTGCAATGTGACCCCGGCCGCCACGCCCCCGGCAGTACTGAAGGCAGCTGGGAAGTTGAGCAGCCCTGCGCCCAGGCAGGCATTGACAACGATGAAGATGGCGCCAAGCGTGGAAGTAGTGCCTCTGTCCAGACCTCCCGGGGAAGCCTCTCCCTCACTCTTGGGGGCCGTGTCCACACAGGGACTCTGCAGCAGACGGGCCCGCTCCCCAGCATCTGTGCTTGAGCCCCACTCGCTGTAGTCACTGTTGATGCTGATGTGGGCCATGGCCCAGAGCCTTCTTTCTTCCTGCAAGGGCTGTGGAAGGTTCTGCCTCAGAGCCACATCCCTTGGGTAGCTGCGGGAACACCTGTCTGTTCAGAGCTGTTATCTTACGGGGACTCTTGAGAACCTGGATGGGACAAAGACAGCTACTATTGTTATTGAGATGGGGAGGCTGAAAGGTGAGAGAATACGGCTGGCATTCAAACTGAGGAGTACTTCCGCTCAACATCACAATGGGCACCAGAGTGTGGGATGGCAGACACAGAAATGTCACGCAAGCCAGGTAGGGTGATGCCTGCTTGTAATCCCAGCAACGTGTGAGGCTGAGACAGAAAGATTGCAAGTTCAAGACCAGCCTTAGCAATGTAGCAAGACCCTAAGCAACTCAGGGAGATCCTGTCTCAAAATAAAAAATAAAAAAGGCTGGGGATCTAGCTGAGTGGTAGGGCGCCAAGCATCCTTTGGTTAAATCATCAGTACGAAAAAAAGAAAGAAATGTCGGATGCAAGTCTCACTTGTTTCATGCTTACACAGCAGTAGAGTAAATGAGACTTAAATATAAGAGGAGTACAAGCATGTCAGCCCTAGGAAGAGGCCCCCATTGAGTAGGTGTGTCATGGATGTTATCTTATCTCATTCAATCCCATGACTACCTCATGATCAAAAAATTCGGAGAGATCAAATTGCTGACCCAGGATCATATCTGAGGAAGCTTGGTGCAGGATCTGGATCCAAATCTGTCTGGTTTTCTAGCCTGTTTCTAGACTACAGGGTCCTAAATGAGGTGCTCTCACCAAGGACTGCGAGTGTTTCAATGCACTATGTCCCAGTGAGCCTCACTGCAGCCCACAGCTTAAATCGTGTGTGGCTTTCAAGGCCCTTCAAAATTCAGGCCAATTCTCCTATAAGCCAAGCTCCCCACATCTGTTACACGTGTCCCCAGGAAAATAATTAGTAATCCTGTGCTTGGAAAGCTCCCAGCCCCTCTTTGCCAGCCACTCTCCCATGTCCCATGTCTTCCTCATCTCCTCAGGATCACCGAGCCTTTTTGGAACTCCTTAAGGGACCAGCACCGCTCTAGCATTCTCCTGTGCAGCATTTCACGGCCCTGGGCTGTTTTCCTCGGCTAGACTGCAAGGCTCAGGGGCTCAACGTGTGGGCTTCACTCCACGGTTGCCATTACTGCTGCAGCTATGGGACGTATAATCTCATTCAATTGTCAATGTGGCCCTAAAAAGTAGACTAGATGTGACTGTCACTATTTGACCAAGAGGAAACCAAATCCCAGAGACATTGAGCACTTTCCCTTGGGTCACACAGTGGTCAGTGGTGGAGCTGGGATTCAAAAAGAGGACCGTTTGGCCCTAGAGCTGCTGTCCATTTGCATCTGCCTCACCTCGGAGTCTTTACATGTTCCTGTGGAGTCTGTGAATAACAGTAAGCAGTTTGCACTCAATACATGGTCATCGGGCTGAGGGTGCATCTCAGAGGCAAGGTGCATGCTTAGGGCATTTAGGGGTTCAATCTCCATCAATAATCCCTGACCCAAATCATATCTTATGTTTGCAAATACCCCTTCCCATTTTGTCACCCCTACCACACCTAAGATTCTCAGCCCTAAGCAAACACAGCAAGTACTCATCATACTGGCTTGGTGCCTCTGGTCAGGTAGCAATGAGGTGCATGTGCTGGGACAACTACTGGGAGGAAGAGCAAGAGGAAGGCCAGGGGCTGGGCTGGGGAATGGAGCTCAGTGAGAGAAAAAAAAAAAAAAAAAAAAAAGAGAAAGAAAGAAAAGAAAAGAAAAAGAAAGGGTAGGGCTGAGTGGTAGTGAGGAGCCAGGAGCATCCTGTCCTTTGGATGCTGCAAAATCTGCCAAAAGCTCCTTCTCCCATCCTTGCTGAGTCCTGATTCCAGGGTATTAATACAAAATATATTTTATTTTCTACCTACCCCACCTTGGTTTACTCTCCACCCCAATCCTGGCCCTGTGCTGGGGAATGAACCTGGGAGCACTTTACTATTCAGCCACATCTCCAGACCTTTTTATTTTTTTAATTTTGAGACAGTCTCACTAAGTTGCCCAGGCTGGGATCAACTTTGCTGAGGCTGGTCTTGAACTTGTGATCCTCCTGCCTCAGCTTCCCAAATCACTGGCATTACAGGTGTGTGCTACTGTACTCAACTTACTCTTTTTTTTTTGCATTGCTTTTATTTTTATCTTATTTTATTTTGATTCATTGTACACAAGTGGGTTACATTTCTGTTTCTCTGGTTGTACTAACTTACTCTTTATAACTCATAGAGAAGAGAACTGACCAGATTCATGCATAATGACAATCTAACCACTGTCCATTGTAGGGCCATCCCCTCTGATACCATCAGCCCCCTCCCTGGTGGTCTAGAATGGTTGATGAGGCCCCTTGAGATGCTTCTCAATTTCTCTTTCTCATGATGGACAAACAGCTGGGAACAGTTCCCTCATGAGAAGGAAAGTTCAGCTGCTCTCAAATGTCTGTCATCAAGCATGTAACCAAGAGACACAGTCCCAGAGGGAACATCCCTCTGCTAGTGCCAGATTCAGAAAGATCTGTCTATGCCACAGGACTTCTTCCTCTTATGCAACCTGCCCCCAGTCACCAACTCAGCGAAAAATCAAAGCAGTGAGTAGTGACAGTAGCCTCTTGGGGCTCCCAGGCTTCCAGCATTGCTCCAGGGAGGTCCAAGACTGCCTCCCCACCCTGCTCACACCACGGACAAAGGCTCTACTGGGTGACTGTTCCAAGGTCACACAGTTCCATGGAGCTTCCTGACTCTCTCTAGACCACAGGTTTTTTTTTTTTTTGGCACTGCCTGCCCCAGCCCTGAGCCATCCGCCCAGCCTCTCCTTCCACTGTACAGGAGCTCAGCCTGAGGTCCTCAGGGAGACCAGATCAGAGGCTGAGAGGTCCCGCCCCTTGCAGACTCTGCATTCGTCAAAGATCTCTTATCCCCTCCCTCCAATTACTCAGCTCCATTGTTCTAACTCACCTGCTTGGCTCTGGTGGAAGGAGGGTGCTTTTTCTCCCCAAAGGGCTGGTATCGGATTCTCTTTACCTCGCTCTCCTGTCTCAAGTTATTTCTCAAGACTTTACCTAAAATCTGCAGTCAAGAGAGAAGAGTGCAGGTTGTTTCTGGGCCGGCTTCAGCAGCAGGGGGCGGGGAGGGGGGCTGAGTCGCTCTGACACTAACTCACAGAGTGCTGTATCAGACCGGGAAAAGGGCCCGCGGAGGAAAAGCGCCTAGACTAAGGTCACGGTGGGTAGCTGGCGGAGTCAGAACTGGAAGCCCGATGTCCACATGCTCAGGCCAGAGATGTAGCCCCTGCAGCAGGCCCCTCAGCTCCCATCTCCTGTGGTTCTCGGGCCAGCCTGGGGTGGGGCCCAGAAATACGAGCGTTGGGCTGCACGGGGATGTGAGTCAGGGGCAGGGGGCGATGCCCAGGCCTGAGGCGAGACGCGTGAGCCACATGGGGTAACTGGGGAGGCGATCAGGGGACTCGATCCCGGCCTAGGACTAGGTGGAGTCCTGCCGGGCTAAGGCGCGCAGGGTGGCGCACAAAAGGCGGGGTGGGCGAGGACCGGCTCCCGACCCTGCAGGAGACCGGAGCTCGGCCGCGGTGTGGGGGACTCAGGAGTCCGGGACCCTACCGCTTGCACCCTCCACCGCCTCCACCTTTTACCACCTACCTACCGAGCTTGGTTCCCGAGCCGGCGGGGGAGCCACGTGAGCACGGGTCATGTGACCACCCGGCTTGGGCGGGGCGCCGGACACCCTGGGAGTTGTAGTTTCCGGCAGATGTCAATCTCGGCCAACCCCAGCTCCGGGAGTCCCGGACCCAGCAGCGCGGTTCTGAGCAGCCTGGGGTCCCGCCACCCGTGTTTATCCCGTTATGTTTAGGTTTGGCCTCTGGCCGGGCCTAAGAGCATTAGGAGCTTTGGCATTTTTGTCAGTCCAAAGTCCCATGGGCCAAAACTGAACTGATTGACTCTATGCTTACCGGTCTCTGTCCCTGCGTTCTTGCCTGGGGCCAGTGACCCCGGAGTTTCTTTGACTGCGGAGTGTGGGGGCCCGTTTTCACCTCCTTAAACCGTGGTCTTTTCTGCAACAGAGCATTGTTCATGACCATAACCCCCGAGCCTAGATTCTAGACGCGTTTTTGAGGCAATGTAGGGTCCCAATAAATATTTGTCGAATGAAGGAGTGAGTGTCCAGAGCCCGGGTTTCTGTCCTTGGTTGTGTGCCACTTGTAACTTGTCACAGTATCTCTGGCATTTTTTTTTTTTTTTTTTTTTTTTTTTTGGTACGGGGAATTGAACCCAGTGATACTTATCACGGAGCTAAGTCCCCATCCCCCCTTCCCCCAACCTCCTTTTTTTAAATTTTGAGACGATATTACTGCTGCTTAGGGCCTTGCTAAATTGCTGAGACTGGCTTTAAATTTGCACTCCTCCTGCCTCAGCTTCCCGAGTCGTTGGGGTTACAGATGTGCACCCCCACTCCTGGCATTAAAGTTCCCTCATTTGTACTTTGGGGACTGGCTGTCCACCGCACTTACCTGTCTATTCATCAGAGGTCCTCAGTGATTAGGAGACATTGGAAATGCCTCCAACACCCAAGTCTTATTTTTTTAAAAATGAAAATGCTATTGAGATTACTGTGGATTTACATGCAGTTGTAAGAAATAATACAAAAATCCCCAGGCATGGTGGCTCACACCTGTCATCCCAGTGACTGGGGAGGCCCAGGCAGGAGGATCACAAATTTGAGGCCAGCATCAGCAACTTCACCAGAATTGTCTCAAAATAAAAAGTTAAATAAGCTGGAGATGTGACAAAGTGCCCTTGAGTTCAATCCTCAGTGCCTCCCACAAAAAAGAAATAATACAAAGTGATCCTGTATATTGACCCAGTTTCTCTCAATGGAGATATTTTGCAAAATGTCACAGCCAGAATATTGACATTGACACAATCCATTTATCCATTAAATCTCCCAGTTTTATTTGTCCTCATTTTTTGGTATGTGTTTTGTTCTGTAAAATTTTATCACATGTATTGCATGTGGTGGCATATGTCTGTAATCCCAGAGACTCAGGAGGCCGAAGCAGGAGGATTGCAAGTTCAAGGCCAGCTTGGGCAACTTAGCAAGACTTTATCAAAAAATAAAAAGGATATAGTTAAGTGGTAGAGTGCCCCTGGATTCAATCCTCAGTACTGGAAAAAAATTTTTTATCAAGTGTAATGTTTGAATATGCACATGATATGCAAGATGCTGAATATTTCCATCACCACAAGGATCCTTCCTGCTGCACTTTTGATACATACCTACCTCCTGCAAGGCTCCCTTTAAAATTGCTAATTTGTTTTCTTTTTCTAAGTATTTGTCCCATCAAAATTATTATAATGAAATCATCCTTAGTTCAGGTTGATGAAACAGAATATCATAAACTGGGTGTCTTAAACACCAGGAATTTATTTCTCACAGTTTTGAAAGATGGGAAGTCTTGATCAGGGTGCCAGCAAGTTCCATTTCTGGTGAGGGCCCTCCTGCTACTTTGCAGATGGCCACCTTCTTGCTGTGTCCCTGCATGGTGGAAAGCATCATGAGGGTGGAGACCTCCAAAGTCTGCATTTCCAAAGACCATCACATTGGGGATTAGGGTTTCTTTTTTCTTTGGATAGAGCCCAGGGGTGCTTTAGAACTGAGCTACAACCCAGTTTTTTTTGCATTTTATTGTGAGACAGGATCTTGCTAAATTGCTGAGGCTGACCTCAAACTTTTGATCCTCCTGCCTCAGCCTCCTGAGTTGCTGACGCTACAGGCATGCACACCTCATCTGGTGTGGATTAGGGTTTCAACATAGTACTTATTTTGGGAGGTGGGAACACAAACATTCAGTCCATAACACATGTAGTCTGTAACTTCTTAGAATTAGCTTTTTAAAATTCAGCATAATCCCCCAGAGACTCATTCCAAATGTATACATCCACACGGACAGGTTTTATTGCTGAATAGCATTCCATGGTATGTAGGTACCATGGTTTGTTTAACCCTTTACTTGTTGAAGGGTATCAGAACTATTGGCAGGTTTTAAAAGGTAAATAATAGCTGTATTGAGCTATTATTTATATACCATACAATCCATCCTCTTTAAATATTTTAGCATCTTCAAAGTTGTATAAACATCACCACTATCTAATTCAGAACATCACCCCTCTCTCCAAACCCAAAACCATTGGCAGTCACTCTTCATTCCTCCTTTCCCCGAGGCCCTAGTAACCACTACTCGACTGTGCGTCTATGGATTTGCCTCTTCTTGACATTTCATATAAATCAAGTATACAATATGTGGCCTCTTCTGTCTGCTTCTTCCGATTAGCATACTGTTTTCAAGAGATATTCATGTTGCAGCATGGATCAGCATTGCATTCATTTTCGCAGCTCTCAAGTGGAGTCTGTCCTTACTACCTTGTGGGTTATGATGAGAGGTCAAGGTGGCAATGCAGAGAAAGCGTTTAGCAGTGTCTGGTACAGAGTGACTCCTTGGTAACAGTGGCTTTCATTCTTAGTAATTCTCACGGTCACCCTAAGAGTTTTATGCTATCACACCCATTTTGCAGATGAGGTAACTGAAGGTGAGGGGGTTCAGTGAGTTCTCTGTGAACATACATAAGGGAGAGCTGGCTTTGGGGACTCCAAGCCTATGGCGCTAGACCTGCTGTTACATAAAACACAAGGGGTCATTTTTACTAGTTATAAGGCTCCTTGCTATGCCTGCTCAGCTCCGTTCGCAGAATGATAAAGGCAACTCCAACCAGCCTTCTGAACTTGTCTGGGATCAGAGAGGGGCAGAAGCCCATTCACTCCCCATCCTCCTGGGAATATTTTTCACTTTCCATGTTGGTGTATCTCTGATCCCTGCCCTTTTTTTTTTTTAGGGCAGAGTGGGGTGGCACTGGGATTTGAACTCAGGGCCCTTTACCCTTTACCACTGAGCTACACTCCCAGCCCTTTTTATTTTTTATTTTGAGACAGGGTCTTGCTAAGTTGCTTGAATTTCAGGTCCTTCTGCCTCAGCATCCTGACTTGCTAGGATTTCAGGCCTTCCACACTGTGCCTACCGACCTTCCTGTTTCTTTACGTGCCTTTCTAAATGCTTTACTAGAAGACCATCTGCTCTTCTAGTGCTGTGAGCTCTGTTCAGACATTTGACTGTTAGGATGCTGACTCTTCCCTTGGAACTCCTGTTTTCAGGTGGCACCAGATGAACAGCTCCAGGAACAGGAAGCAGACTTCTGTTCACACTATATGCACTTCCTGAAGCCTTTGTAGAGGTCTGTTGTGGGCATCTGTTGTTTTTGTCTATTAAGCCTCTGGACCCCATTTGGAATTTCTCTCTGGAGAACATCTCCTTCTGGTGATCCACAACACACCTGTGTCAACCTGAGCTCATCACCATTCCCTCTTCCAGGAGAGGGAATCAGTCCAATCCGTGGACTCCATCCTTTGATTTCAAGGATGGATATGTGACCCAAGCAAGGCCAAATCAGGAAATTAGGTTAGTGGGGATTTTTTTTTTTTTTTTTTTTTTTTTTTGTGAGATGGGGAACCACTTGGAATTGAACCCAACGGTGCTTTACCACTGAGCCGCATCCCCAGCCCTTTTTATTTTCCATTTTGATGTAGGGTCTCTCTAAGTTGCTTAGGGCCTTGATAAGTTGCTAAGGCTGGTCTGAAACTTGAGATCTACCTGCTTCAGCCTCCTGAGTCCCTGAGATTCCAGGCGTGTGCCACTGTGTATGGCTTAGGAAATCAGGTCTTGAGATATTTATTGAAACTATTTGGAAAGAGAAGGTTTTTTTTTTTTTTTTTGAGAGAAAGTATAATTGAGATGAGGAAAGAAATGCCTGGGACTAGGGTCGAGGCTCATTGTTAGAATACTTGCCTGGCATGTGTGAGGCCCTGGGTTCTATCCTTAGCACTACATGTAAGTAAATAAATAAAATAAAGGTCCATGGACAACTAAAAAAATGTTTAAAAAAAAGAAATTTCTAGAGCTACTGATGGTTACGTTCTTGCTGTGAGAGGAGAGCCTGCTCAAGAATGAAGCCAGCACCCACTGTCAGAAGCTGACAATTCTTGGCAACACTGAGCACCTGGATCTCGCTGTAAGACCTATTAACCAGACCTACTTAGACCAGCCTGTGACTGTTCACATAATTTAGCCAGTACATGTACCTGAGCTAATAATCCCTTTTTTTGCTTGTGCCAGTTCAAGTTGGCTTTTGGCACTTGCAACCAAGGGAGTCCTGACTGATAGAGTCTAGGGACCCTTGCCAAGGGGTAAAAAATGAAAAGTGCTGTAGAGTTCTAAGCACGAGGACCTGTCCACGGTATTTGCTCCAAATATTTATCGAGGGTTGTTGTGGGCATTAAATAAGATCGTGTATATTTTGAAGTGCCATGTAAATGAAAGACATACATCATCTTTTTGTGTGTGTGTGGTACTGGGTATTGAACACGGGAGTAGTCTACCTCTGAGCTACATCCCAAACCCTTGATTTTTTAAAATTTTATTTTGAGAGAGACAGTGCTTGGAACTTTTGCCTCAGGCTTTTGAGTAGCTGGGATTCCAGGCATGTCCCACCATACCCAGCTGTAGTAATGGATTAATAAACACAAGCTTTAGAGGGGGGCCTGGTGACCCACACCTGTAATCTTCACTATTTGAGAGGCTGAGGTAGGAGGATTGCAAGTTCAAGGCCAGACTCAGCAACTTAGTGAAGTCTTAAGCAACTCAGTGAAACCCTGTCTTAAGATAAATAAAAAGGGCTGAGATTGTGCTCTGTGGTAGAGTACCCCTGGGGTCAATCCCCAGCACTCAAAAAAACAAAACAAAACAAAACAAAAAAATAAAAACAACAACAACAACAAAAAAACACCGCACAAAACACCTTACAGATGTTCTCAGTTGAGATTCTTTCACGTCACCCTAGGAATGGTCTTCATTTTAATAGATCCTCTGAACCCACCATCTCAGTGAGGAGATTGCCGGGGACCAGCCCTAGCAGCAGAGTCCAAGGGTCCCTAATGGCCTGAAATGTAAAAGCCCCCAATAGATTAGGCGGCGCAGCGTCGGCAATGGACAGCAAACCACACGGACTCGGGTCAGTGTTGGAATGCTGACAACTTTATTGAACTCCTTTACAGCTTATATACCCTTGCTCCCACCACCAAAAATATCTTGTGATCAAACATAAAGAAAGCACTTCTTTAGAAGTTTCAATAGATAACAGAAATTAGGTTCGTAAAGCCAGCCAACTGGCATCATCTGGCACACCCATCTCACTTAACATTTTTCCGTAATGGGCTCTTCTTGACCCGAAACCTACAGAACAGGCTGACGCACATTTTTCTTTAAAATTTAACCTTTACCCAGTCTCCTGTTACTGTGATAAACTATGACCTCCAGTAACCTTCTACTATGACCCTAATCACATGCCTAAGCTATAGTAAATCACACAATACTATTAAGAGCTAGGCCATTAACTTTAAAACAAAATCTCTATCTTTAAAAGAACTAAGGCTTTTCTATTAGAACTAAATATAGTGTACTTCTATTGAAAGGTTATTACTTTATAGAGGGAACTAAATGTAACAGGTATTTAAATCATAGAGACTAAAGAAAATCACTTACGGGTAACTAGATAATTGGAAGTCTTGTAAAAGCTAACAAAAATATCACAAGACATGTTGCTTCAGAATGTTCACCGTTCCCCATAGGAAAATTAGTGTTTAGTGTAATCAATAGAACTTATTTTGTTGGAAATGATTTGACTCCTGTGAATTGTTTGTGTTCCTACCATCCCTCAACTGAGAAGCTTTATTGAGCATAATCACTCACTGTAGCAAGGTGAGTTTCCATTAGAAAGACAAGAAAGGGAAAAAGTCAATATTTTGAAGAAGGGGCTCCGGCTTTACTCAACTTACGACGAGTCCTTGCCAGCGTCTTCCAGGGAAAGCCTTAGCAGAGCCCAACTTACGACGAGTCCTTGCCAACATCTTCCAGAGGAAGTTTCCAACCTCTGGCATGGACTGTTATCCGCCAGGCACACTCCCTTGGCATGAGTTCTATATGCCGGGCGCCCCCGCAGTTCCCCCTTTTTTGTTTTGAAGATCAAAAAGACCTCTTTGAATTTGAAGGCCCTTAATAACCCTTGTTAAAAGTCGAAGGATGACTGGAAGACAAAGAATCAACATAAAAATGCAAAATCCAATTAGAGCAAATTGTAGAATAGTGTTAAAAAGGGTACTATCAGTAATAGTTTTCTTAATATTAGTAAAAATATCCATGGGAAGGTTGGCATCTGGAGCAACAGCAAGATGTGCTTGACTCAAATCTTTTATTTTTTGTTGCAAATCTAAAATATCCGGAGCTAAATTAGTATTATTCCATATACCTTTAAGATGATTTTGAACCTCAGACCAAGGAGTAGTGTTATCAGCTTCTAAAGGAGTAACACAAATCCATTTGTAGTTAGCATGACACCTAGTGGTCATTCTGGTTTGTATATTCTGAATCTTATTCCCTATAAAAAGAACTGCTTCTTCAAGAGCATTGATCCGAATCTCCAATTTCTTATCAATTTGCTCCTGGGTAGCTAGAGCCACGGAAACATTATGTGAGAGATCATTAACATGAGAAGCAGTATGGATTTGCTGTACTAAAGCAGTAGTTGAAACTGCTAATGCTGTAATGATACTGATTAAAGCTGTAATTCCTAAAATTAGCGCTGCCACAAAACGTTTTGGTCTCATTAATTCATTTAGGTTTTTTAGAATTTCAGTCCCTGGATCATCATACCAAGTCTCTTTTAAAGTTACAGGTAGAATAACATAAGGAGGTTGATGTACAATAAAGAATACCTTTAAATCCTTGTCAAATGTAGAGTTAATGCAATTAGTTAACACACAATTCTTACATCGTATGTCATAGGCATCATTGTTTTTTGTAATGTTAACATTAGAAACAGAACCTAATAAGATAGCATGGGGAGCATTAATGCAAGCTCTAATATTATAAGACTCAACCTTAGTAGTCTCTGGCCTATTTAATTTCACTACATCAATAGCTGCAAGCAATCTATATAAATCTGGAAAATATGAACGTTTGTCATGTTTAAGAACAGATTGAAAAGCCGGAGTTACCCAGCCGGGAGTAAACCACCTATGTAGGGGCTCTCCAAAACCTCACTCTTTTGATCCAGAAAGAGTATACATTCCATCTGGCTTTTGATTTTCCTCAAGTATTTTTGGTTTATAATCAGTCCAGGGAGAAGATACAGAAAAATCTTTGATTAAAGTATGAGAATCCCTTGGGTTAAATATTACAGCTGATTGTGAAAATCCACAAGTAATCCATTTGGGAAAATCAATATGGATGTCTATAGTATTCCAATAACCATCTGGATGCTTAGCCTTTGGTTCACATTTCGTAACCATTTCGGGAAGACTTTCATTTATATAAGTTTCATTATAATTATTATAACCAATCGATATCATTTCTAAAGTCCAAATGTATCTTTTAACTGGATCAAACTTGGGAGAATCAGTTAAATAAGTTCTATAACTAAGAGGAAGACATCCTAATGGCAAATGTATATTATCCAGAGAAAAGCACAAAGGAGTCTCCTCCGTTAATCCATGAAAATTAACTGTATCTGCCATCTTATGAGGAATAAAAGAATCAGATACACCTCCCATGAGTTCTGGATGACTAGTAAATATTTTTACGTTGGGTCTACCCCACGAGCTTGCATGAAGCAATGGCGGATTAGGAAAATAGGTCCAATAAGCCTTTTCGGCGTCAATTTGGTCATTCATAGCATGTACAGGCAACACCTGAACAGTGAGCAAGGAAAGCATAGCCAAAAAAAAACCAGTTCAGGTGTTTTAACTTTACCCGAATTAGTCACCATACGCTCAGCCTCAGAAGCTAAACGTTTTAATTGTCCCCATGACGGTAGGGGAGAATGACGAGTGGAATGAGCCTGGGGAAGACGCAGTTCATCCAATCTCTGCGTCAGGACTTCATCCGGGATCGAAGGTGTTCGAGACTTCCTTTTTCTTCTCGGATGACGTCTTTTGTTTATCTTCATGGTCATTGATGTGTCTAATCAACCGATCAGGAATCCACAGCGGTGTTTCTGCGTCCTGTGGAAAAACACAAGCATAACCTCGACCGGATGTTAAAAGAACATCAGGTCCTTTCCATTGTCCTGTAAGCAAATCTTTCCATTTAACCATAACAGTTGGATTGAGATTCTGTAATTCCCAATGTCTCATCATAGGAGTAGTTCCTGACTTATCAGCATTCAAATGGTTCAGAACAAAAAGAGCATGTTGTAGAATATGATGAGGGGAAGAATATTTTAGCTCCCCCTCTTTAAGTTTATTAATCTGTTGTTTTAAACGTTGATGACTCCTTTCTACAATAGCTTGACCTTGAGGATTATATGGAATACCTGTAGAATGGCTAATATTAAAACGTGAACAAAAATCTTTAAATGCTTTTGAGGTATAAGCTGGAGCATTGTCAGTTTTAATCTTTTTAGGCATGCCTAACATAGCAAAACATAGGAATAAATGTTGAATGACATCTTTATAGGCTTCTCCGGTCCTAGCAGAAGCAACAACAACATGAGAAAAGGTATCAACCGTAACATGCACAAATGACAATTTTCCAAATTCTATGATATGAGTAACATCCATTTGCCACAAGATGTTAGGAAGTAAGCCTCTAGGATTAACTCCAAACTGTGGAGAAGAAAAATATTGAGGACAAACATGACAAGAACGAACAATCTGCCTAGCTTCTTCCCTGGAAATATGAAACTGCTTTTGTAGAGCAGAGGCATTTTGATGATGATACTTATGTGAAAGAATGGCTTCCTCTTTAACTGTTAAAATAAAGGGTTTAGTCAGCAAATCCGCTTGAGCATTTCCTTCTGCTAAAGGTCCGGGTAATTTGGAATGTCCTCGAATATGACCTATAAAAAAAGGTAAATGTCTTTCTTAAATTAATTTTTGTAAGAGAGAAAGTTTAGGCGCTATGGTTGAGGAATCTGAGATGGTTGCAGTTTCAATAACAGGAAACAACTTTACAATGTAAAGTGAATCAGTATAAAGATTAAATGATTGACTAACATTACTGAAGGCATAAATAACTGCTTCTAGTTCGGCTCTCTGTGCTGAAGTTTCTGTTGTCCATTGAACAATGGGTTGATTATCAATTAAAGTCACAGCTTTGCCATTTGAAGATCCATCTGTAAAAATTGTAATAGCATTAGATAAAGGGAAAGAAGAGGTCCATTTTGGAAAAATAATGTTAGTTTCCTGTAGAAAATGTAAAATAGGATCATTCGGTAAATGAAAAGAAATTTTTCCCAAAAAATTACAGAAAGCTACAGTCCAATTGTCATCAATTTGCATTAAATGTTCAAATTGTTCCCTTGTATAAGGAATAATAATTTCATGCATTTCCTGAGCAAATAATTCTTTACTTCTTTGTCTAGCTTTAAGTACTAATAAAGCAACCATGGTAGGATAAGCTAGGAGAATCTTTTTTCCAGTAACAGGTAAATGAATCCATTCAATAGGATCATTTTGCCACAAACATCCAGTTGGAGTATGCTTAGTTTTTAAAACAATAAAACACCATGGTAAGGCATAATTGATTTGTTGTAAATAATGATGAGAGATGGCCTGTTCAACAACACGTAAAGCCTCTTTTGCTTGATCCGTCAAAGTCCTAGGAGAAGTCAGGTTAGAATCTCCTTTTAGTATTTCAAATAATGGCTTTAAATCTGCTGTAGACAATTTTAAATAAGGTCTGATCCAATTAATATCTCCTAAAAGTTTTTGAAAATCATTTAAAGTTTGTAGCTTATCTTGTCTAATTTGTAATTTTTGAGACATAATTTTATCAGTTTTAATTGTTCTTCCCAAATAATTAAATGGAGGTTCATGTTGAATTTTCTCAGGGGCAACTACAAGGCCCCAAGTTTGTAGAGTAGTAATAACAGTTTCTAAAATCTGTTTTAAGGTATCCATAAGAGGATGAGCGAGTAAAATATCATCCATGTAATGTATCATATAACAATCTGGGTAAGCTTCCCGACAGGCTATCAAAGCCTGATCTACAAACTTCTGACATAAAGTTGGGTTATTTTTCATTCCCTGAGGTAGTACCTTCCAATGATATCTTTGATAAGGTCTTTGTAAGTTAGGAGAAGGCAGACTAAAAGCAAATCTCCATCTGTCTTGTTGAGCCAGAGGAATGGTAAAAAAGCAATCTTGTAAATCAATAACAATAATATGATATCCTTTAGGAACAGCTACTGGAGATGGGAGACCAGGCTGTAATGCCCCCATAGTTTCCATAGTATCATTAACAGCTCTGAGATCCTGCAAAAGTCTCCATTTTCCTGATTTCTTTTTTATAACAAAAATAGGAGTGTTCCAAGGACTAGTGGAAGGCTCTATATGTCCCAGAGCAAGTTGTTCTTTAACTAACTGAGTAGCTGCAGCTAATTTCTCTTTATACAGGGGCCACTGTTCCACCCACACTGGAATATTGTTTTTCCAGATTATCGGGTCAGCCTGTCTGGTAACAGAGGCCCCTAAGAAAAAGGAGAGTCTGATTCATCAGTTAGTGTAATATTTAACTGTTCCATTAAATCTCTACCCCACAATGTAAAAGGGAGGGAGGGAATCACATATGGCTGAAAAGTCCCTGCTTTATTTTTATCTTCCGATTCCCAATGAAGTATCTCTGCACTTTTAGCTACGTTAGATGCAAGTCCCAAGCCCACTAGCGTAGATGGTGATTTAGTAGTCGGCCACGAAGGAGGCCAGTCATGAGCTGCAATGCAAGTAACGTCAGCTCCAGTATCTAACAACCCCTTGAACTCCTTACCATTAACCTTAATAACCTTCATAGGTCTTTGTTCTGATATTTTTTGAATTCAAGCTACCGTGTTAGTAGAGCCAAAACCGTCAGTTCTTTTTCCTTGTAAAACTGGATTAGGCAACTTTAAGTATGGCAATACCAGTAATTGAGCTATTCTCTGTTGAGGGAAAATCTGAATTGTTTTAGTAGGAGGCGAAACCATGATCTTAATCTCTCCTTGATAGTCAGAGTCGATAACACCAGGAATAACTTGTAAGCCTAGTTTTGCCATGGAACTGCGCCCGATAATGAGGCCCATATGTCCTTCTGGAAGAGGACCATAAACTCCTGTAGGTATTAAGGACACTTCTGATTCTGATGTTAAAATTAAATGTTCAGAGGAAGGTAAATCTAACCCTGCACTCCCTGGGGTCCCTCTGGCCAGGTCATTGACTGTTGTTTTATAAACGGGTTGGTAGCTCCCCAATTGTTTTTTGGGGCCTGGGGAAGGCCCCATAACCCGTTTTTTGGCTGAAAATTATCAATTGGCGTCACAGGGACAGTTTCTTGATTAGACCCTGGAGCAGTAAGTATTGATCCATCCTTATGGAATTTGGAGCGACACTCTCGGGCCCAATGAAATCCCTTTTGACATCTGGGACAAATAGTTTTTGGAGTTCCAGCATTAAGTGCAGGCTTATTTTGTGGTTGAAAATTAATATTAGGAGGCCGAGAGGGACACTCCCTACTAAAATGACCTAATTGGCCACAAGAAAAACAGTTTCCTGGAGTGCGAGAAGACCTTGGCTGATTTCCTTGAGTGTTTTGGGGTTTTCCCTGATTGATATCTTTTAAATATTGGGCGTAAGTTTTTCCTTGAAAAGCAGCTGCCATAATCATCCCTTGAATATGAGCTGGACTCGTGTCCATGCAGGTTTTTATATAATCAGATAATGTCCCTGTCCTTCTAATAGGCCTTAAAAGAGCCTGACAAGTAGGATTAGCATTCTCAAATGCTAATTGTTTCAACAATATTTCAGCAGCCTCAGGATTAGTAATTATTTTTGAAATATTTTCCTCCAATCTGGCCAGAAAATCCTCATATGGTTCCATACCTCCTTGTTTAATATTACTCAAGAAGGACGTTTTTGTATCAGAAGAAGGGAGACGTCTCCAGGCAGCTACAGCTAATTTTGAAACTTCCTCCAACACTTTTCTTGGTAATTTAATTTGAGCAGCTGGGGAAGCCCAATCATCAGTCCCTAATACTTGTCCCAGCAATATTCTATTTCTATCTCTAAGACCTTTAGCCAATTGAGATTGTAAAGTCATTTTTGCCTGCTCTTCATATTCGGTTTTCCATAGTAAATAATGCCCGGGAGTTAAGCAAGAACGAGCAGTTTGTTGCCAATTAAAAGGCGTAAGCCACTGAGAGCCAATATTTTCTACTAACTGGAGGACATAAGGAGATGTTGGTCCTAAATCTTTCACAGCTGTTCTTAACTCTTTAATTATCTTGAATGACAAAGGCTCCCATTGAGGTTCTCCTCCTTCATCGATAGCCCAAATCACTGGGCAGCAAAGACTAAGATTTTTGACCTTTTGTGCCTCTGCCACAGCCCCTAAAAATCCTACTTTTGCTGCTAAATTTTGTTTAGGTGATTTTTGTTTATGAGTAACAGGGGCCACAAAAGGAGGATAGTCCTCATTATGATATCTAAAAGCAGCCTCCTCCAAGTCTTCCTGATCTGAGGGTGACAATTGATCGGGATCATCGCCTTCCTGAATTCCCTCATCATCAGTTTCATTAGTATCACGATTCTCACCCTGTGTTTCTTGATTATCTTCAGCAGAGACTGCTATGACCTGATCATTAGTAAGCTCCTGATCACTGGTCGGGGACAACAGTAATTTTCGTTCCAATTGCTCAGCTGGTGGTTTTGTATCAAAACAATCCCTAAATAAACCCCATAATGCAAAAGCATCCTTAGGAACTCTCTCATTTCCATATAACTTATAATAACTTTTCATATCACGATTGACCTGTTTCCATATTTTTAAATCAAGAGCGCCTCTGTCTGGAAACCATGGTGAACATTCCTGTATAAACTGAAAAAAGTGACGTAATTGTGCAGAACTTACAGTAACACCTCTTTTCTTTAATAAATGCTTTGCTATATCAAGAAATAAAGTTCTCTCTTTAGATTCTGTATTACCCATCCTTTCCAATCCTTGCCCTTTCTTTCTCAGTCTCTGTTACTGAGGGGACCGCGGCTCCCCGGGCAGTATCCTAGCTGCCAACCGCCTGAAAAGAAAAGAAAAGAACAAAAGAAAAGAGTAAGACACTTACCAATAAGGTCCCTGTTCGGGCGCCAAACTGCCGGGGACCAGCCCTAGCAGCAGAGTCCAAGGGTCCCTAATGGCCTGAAATGTAAAAGCCCCCAATAGATTAGGCGGCGCAGCGTCGGCGATGGACAGCAAACCACACGGACTCGGGTCAGTGTTGGAATGCTGACAACTTTATTGAACTCCTTTACAGCTTATATACCCTTGCTCCCACCACCAAAAATATCTTGTGATCAAACATAAAGAAAGCACTTCTTTAGAAGTTTCAATAGATAACAGAAATTAGGTTCGTAAAGCCAGCCAACTGGCGTCATCTGGCACACCCATCTCACTTAACATTTTTCCGTAATGGGCTCTTCTTGACCCGAAACCTACAGAACAGGCTGACGCACATTTTTCTTTAAAATTTAACCTTTACCCAGTCTCCTGTTACTGTGATAAACTATGACCTCCAGTAACCTTCTACTATGACCCTAATCACATGCCTAAGCTATAGTAAATCACACAATACTATTAAGAGCTAGGCCATTAACTTTAAAACAAAATCTCTATCTTTAAAAGAACTAAGGCTTTTCTATTAGAACTAAATATAGTGTACTTCTATTGAAAGGTTATTACTTTATAGAGGGAACTAAATGTAACAGGTATTTAAATCATAGAGACTAAAGAAAATCACTTACGGGTAACTAGATAATTGGAAGTCTTGTAAAAGCTAACAAAAATATCACAAGACATGTTGCTTCAGAATGTTCACCGTTCCCCATAGGAAAATTAGTGTTTAGTGTAATCAATAGAACTTATTTTGTTGGAAATGATTTGACTCCTGTGAATTGTTTGTGTTCCTACCATCCCTCAACTGAGAAGCTTTATTGAGCATAATCACTCACTGTAGCAAGGTGAGTTTCCATTAGAAAGACAAGAAAGGGAAAAAGTCAATATTTTGAAGAAGGGGCTCCGGCTTTACTCAACTTACGACGAGTCCTTGCCAGCGTCTTCCAGGGAAAGCCTTAGCAGAGCCCAACTTACGACGAGTCCTTGCCAACATCTTCCAGAGGAAGTTTCCAACCTCTGGCATGGACTGTTATCCGCCAGGCACACTCCCTTGGCATGAGTTCTATATGCCGGGCGCCCCCGCAGGAGATGACAGCAAATTTCTACTTGTGTGAATATGACCATCATTTCTGTGATTTGGCTTTTATCTTTCACTTATTTCCTAAGTTTTGCCAGCACATTTAAACCCTTTTTACTCTCTTTTTCTTCGGTGAATTTCTGCTTTGAATAATTGTCTTTTTGTACTTTGAATATATGTGGAAATCTATGGCTAAAAGTTAGATCTTCTCTGTGGCAATAGTCTCCCTTGTTTTGATGTTCTCATTTCTTGTTTTCCCCGTTCCCATTTTTCTTTTCTTTCTTTGTTTTTGTTTTTGTTTTTAACCAGGGATTGAACCCAGGGGTGCTCAACCACTGAGCCACATCCCCAGCCCTTCCTATTTTTTGAGACAGGGTCTTGCTAAGTGATTAGAGCCTTGCTAAATTGCTGAGGCTGGCTTTGAATTTGTAATCTTCCTGCCTCAGTTTCCCAAGTCCCAGGCGTGTGCCACCGTGACTGGCTTATCAAGTTTTTATTTTTTGAAGCTTATTTTCTTAAAAATTGAAGTGCAAAATACGTAGTGTAAAACACACTCATCAAATTCCACACAGTCTGATACATTCTTACTTAATGTATTCACTTTTGTAAGCATCACCCTGAGCGAGACATAAGATATCTTCCTTCTTTCCTCCCTCTTCCTTCCTTCTTTTCTTTGGTACTGGGAATTGAACCCAGGGTCAGGAACTGACAGCCATGAGAGGCTGTTTCAGATGGTCTGAAGTATGTGGTTTCTGTGTGGTTTCCCTGGAGAGTGGCTCACTGCTGGAATTTGCATGTCCTAGATGTGCCAATGACCCGCTAGAGCAAAATGGCTTCTTTAACTCCACCCGTCCTCTTTCTCCTGGAAGAAGCTCTTCCCAGTCCCCCTTTTACCTGTATGGCTCTTCCATCTTAGAGCCAGATCCCTAGCCTGGTTCAATTCGTCACACCTCCTGATTCAAAAGATAATGGTCTCCTATGATTTTTTTCTATTAAATAAGTTTGTTAGCAATTAATTTACAGCCAGCCCACCTCTCCAACAGAAACCCTTTCTCTCACCCATGCTGGGCGTGTGACGAGAGGTGGACGCACAGTAGTATCTCCTGGTGGCTTTAGTTTGTTGAATGATTTTGAACATGTTTTTTGTAAACTTTGGATATGTTTTTGCTTTTTGGCTATCCTCTTTTATGAAGTGCCTGTTGAAGTCTTTTGTTCATTTTAGAAACTGGATTCTTATTGAATTGTGGGAGTTCCCTATATACCTGGGTTCTAGTGCGCGTTATATGTATTGTTAATGTTTTCTCGTTACAAACTGCCCCTTTACTCCTTTATTGGTTTCCTCTGTTGAGTAAGAATATTTAATTTTGATTAAGTCCAATTATGGCCAGTGCTTTTTGTGTCCTGTTTAAGAATATTTGCCTCAAGTTTTTTACTTATTTATATTTTATTATTTTCTAATTTATTTTTTTCATGCATGTATATAGAGTAATAATGTCTGTCTCATTCTACTGTCCTTCCCATTCCCAACCTGCCCACCTCTCCCCTCATTCCCCTCTGCATAATTCAAATTTCCTTCCCTACCCACCCCCCACTATGGATCAGCATCTGCTTATCAGAGAAAATATTTGGCTTTTGGTTTTTGGAGATTGGTTTATTTCACTTAGCCTGATATTCTCTAGTTGCATCCATTTACCTGCAAATGCCATAATTTCATTCTTCTTTAAGGCTGAGTAATATTCTATTGTGTATATGTACCACATTTTCTTTACTCATTCATCTGTTGAAGGGCCTCTTTGGTTCGTTTAGCTATTGTGAATTGGGCTGCTATAAATATTAATGTGGCTACATTACTGTCATATACTGATTTTAAGTCCTTTGGGTATAAACTGAGGAGTGGGATAGCTGAGTCAAATGGTGCTTCCATTCCATGTTTTCCTAGGAATCTCCATACTGCTTTCCATAATGCTTGTACCAAGCTGCAGTCCTACCCAGCAATGTATGAGTGTGCCTTTTTCTCCACATCCTGGCCAACACTTACTATTGCTTGTATTCTTGATAATTGCCATTCTGACCAGAGCAAGATGAAATCTTAAAGTAGCTTTGATTTGCATGTCTCAAATTGCAAGAGATGATGAACATTTTTTCATGTTTGTTGATTGATTGATTGTATATCTTCTGTGAAGTGTCTGTTCATTTCCTTAGCCCATTTATTGATGGGGTTATTTGGTGTTAGGTTTTTTTGAATTGCCTCAAATTTTGAAAATATTCTTTTTTCTTCCCTAGGCTTATTGGTACACCACATTTCATCTGTGATTCATCTTTAATTCATCTTTGGATGTGTGGTCAAGTGTGTGTGTGTGTGGGTATCCAAATTCATTCTTTTTATTTAACATCCAAATGAGTACATGCTGATTTCTTTTCAGGTTGTATTTATCTTTGAATGAAGGCAGTATCAGTGGGGCAGGGGCTGGGGGGCCAAGCTCAGGACTGGCAGAAACACACCTCTGGGTCCAACACAGTGAGGTCCTGTGCAACACAGGGTTGTGCGTCTGCAGTGAAATCCTGTGCCTTTCCTCCTCTTCAGGATCAGCAATTGCTGGGAGGAGCTGGGGCCGTTTACAAACACCGATTCTGCATCCTGCAGCATGGTGGCAAAGATGGCACTCCTTCAGCTTCTTTTCTTCTGCATTTTCTAAGCCAAATCCAGTTCTTACATAAAGGGCCCGTTGGTTCCTCCTAGGAAACTTGGTGTCTCCAGGGCTTGGCAGGGGTTTCCTTCTAGTGCCTTCCTCACCTTGGTCTAGTCTGTGCCATTCTGGGCTCTCCTCTTCCTGTGTGGTGGCTTGTTGTGGCCTGTTCTAAAATACTTAATGAACTTCCCTGAGGGAGGATGAGAGTTCTCTGTCCTGTTGTCCTTATGCTTGACCATGCAAATTGCTCTGGGCAATGAAATTTGAGTGGATGTGCTATGTGTTATTTCTTGACAGAAACTAAGAGTTGCATGTATTTTGTCAAATTCTCTTCTTTGCCCTAAGAGGTCATGTTGAAGAGCACATCTAGCTACATAAAATAAAGACAGGGAGGAGGCTGAGGGTACATCTCAGTGCTAGGGTGCTTGCTTGGCATGCATGAGGCCCTGGTTGACTTTCCAGCACCGCAAAAAGAAAAAAGAAAAAAAAAAAAAAAGGGAGTTTGCTTTCAAACTTCCCCAGATTTTAGGGATTGTTAATCCATCCCACTATTGAGTTATATAATATAGTGAGTTTTACGTGCTTGGTTGGTCTCTAGTCCCATTTTAGACAAATGTTAAGACCCAGTTTCAGGGTTGTGCTTTTGTACACAGCTTTTGAATGATCTTAAAACCCTACTTCTCATTGCTTGGAAAGCAATTGATTCTAATTAAATCAATAGATTCTAATTGAATCTAGAGGAATTAGGTAGTTGTTAGCTTGCAAATGATTGTGGATATTGCCAAAGGGTTGAAGCTTTGAGGGGGTTCATAGAAGCAGAACACAGATTTTAAGCAGAGTATACATTTAGTGTAATAAGACCCTAGATTTGTGTGCAGTTTATGTGATTATGGGCAAATCAATGCTTGATTTGCTTTTGTATAAAACTGGAAATTGTGGGCAGGAGGTGAACGTGCCAGGTCCTGGGTTGGTGCTGCAAAATAGTGGCTATTTCTTGAAACCACAAGGTTTAAATAAGGAATCTAATGACAGTTGGTATACAGGCAGCAAAAACAAGGTGTAGTGCTCTGCAGACCAGGCCACATAATTAGTATCTGACTCCAGAGTTTGTGCTGCTACCACCACTTGATACTTGCTCCCTAATAATGTAGGAGGATTTCACTGCATTAAACCTTCCAAGCAGCAGACTTAAATCACGAAAGGGAACCTATTCTTCCAGATGAGTGAACTGGTCTCGGTTGTGTATCAGGATCTATGATCTTCTTACATGCTGAGCAAATAATGGAAATATGTGCATTTTGAGAAGAAGGATGTAGTGTCTGAGGAAGTACTGTTAAAAAATGTCTAGACATCACTGCACAAGTGGCTAATCAGGGGTTTTACTATGTCTAAATATGCTCTTTTTTTTAATACTGGGGTAGAATGCAGGGGTGCTTAACCACTGAGTCATATCCTCAGTCCTTTTTTTGTATCTTATTTAGAGACAGAGTCTTGCTGAGTTGCTTCGGGCCTCGCTAAGTTGCTGAGGCTGGCTTTGAACTCACAATCCTCGTCTCAGTTTCCCTAGCTTCTGGGATTACAGGCGCACGACATCATGCCTGGCTAAATTTGCTTTATAGAATACTTTTTATATTTTTTATGGTTACCCAGGTTGGCCTTGACCTTGTGGGCTCACATGATCCTCTGGTTTCTGCCTCCTTGATGGGCTATAGGCACATGCTACCACATTTGTCTTCATAAAATTTGTTTCTTTGTAAAACAAGAATCAAAACAATTACAACTCCTACATAAATGACTATTATCCCTAAGATCTCCTGAAATTGATGATAACCAGCATTTCAATAGAAAATTGAAAGACAGAATGAAAAATGCTTAATCTTCCCTCAAGAGAAATGCACATGAAAACTATGCTGAGATGTAAAATTTCACCTCAGGCAGGCAAAGGTCAATCATAGTGTACTGCTTCTAGGAGGAAACCCAACCCCTATGTGGTGGGAGAGTGAGACAACATCTCCAAAACGTACATACCTTATTGCCTCAGCAATTCGAGCAGTACAAATTAATTCTTCAGGTGTACTTGCTGTGCATCAACTGACACAAGTACAGGGCCATTTACTACAGCATTATTTCTAATGCTGAAGACTGGAAAAGGCCTGTCATAAGAAATTGAATAAATTACAGTAAAGCTAAGCAATGCACCGAAGCAGCCCTTTGAAAAACACTTAAGTTCTTTTTATTTTATGGGGAAAAGGCATATAACATGTTAAGTGAAAAAAGCAGGATACAGAAGTACATAAACAATACAATTTCTACCACATAAATATTTGCATAGGAAAATCAATGCAAGGCCATCTAGTACAGCCAACTGTTATCTCCAGGTGATAGACCTTTGGGGAATTTTTCACTTTCTGAGAAATTGCCTTCTTCCCCTGCTCCCAGTGCCGGGGCTTGAACACAGGGTTCTCAATGCATGCCAGGCAAGTGCTCTACCACTGAGCTACAACTCTAGCCCCCAATTTTTCTTACTTTTTAGTACAAATATATAATAGTGCTAACATTGAGAAAAAATAGTATTTAACATTTTTGTATCATTTTGAAAAAGAAAAATTGGCTTTTCAGTTACCACTAAATATAAATAAACCAATAATTTCTTTATTTCATACTGGGATTGAACCCAGGGGTGCTTTACCACTGCACTACATTCTCAGATCTTTTTAAATTTATCTTGAGACAGGGTCTCAACTAAATTGCTTAGGGCCCTGCTAAGTTGCTGAGGGCTGGCCTTGTATCTGTGATCCTCCTGCCTCAACCTCCCAAGTCGCTGGAATTATGGGTGTGTGCCACTGTGCACGGCTAAGTCACAATTTCTATGAAAAAAAAATCCATAGCCCAGAAGAAAAAGTTTTAAAACAAAATTCTCAAGCTGGTCCAGTAGGCCGGACTTGGTTGTTTAGATGTGAGCCTGAGGCAGTTTAGTCTAATAGCTCTTAATGGTTGGTCCATTGATCAGTCAAATGTAATCACCTGGGAAGTTTTATTTTATTTTTCCAATGTTAGATATCCACCTCAGGGTCTAGGATGTGCCAGGCTAGTGCTCCACCACTGAGCTACATCTCCAGTTCTAGAAAGTCTTTTTATTTTTTTTAACTGGGGATTGAACCCAGAGGCACTTACCTACTGAGCCACATCCCCAGCTCTTTTAAAAACATTTTATTTAGAGACAGAGTCTCACTGAGTTGCTTAGGGCCTCACCAAGTTGCTGGGGCTGGCCTTGAACTCTTATGAATGCTCCCAGAGGCATTGGGATTACAGGCATGCACCACCATAATTGCTTTTCTTTAAAAAAAAAAAAAAAAAAAAAAAAAAAAAGTAGGGGTGGCTGGAGGCATGCGCAGTGATTAAGTACTTGGCTAGCATGCATAATGTCCTGGGTTCATTCCCTAGCACTGCAACAAATACACACACACACACACACACATACTTTTTTTTTTTTGGTTTGATTGAACCCAGCTGGAAATGCAAAAGGGAAGGAGAGAAAAAATGATTTCAAAGGAGCCCCTGTTTATAATGTATTGAATTATATTAATGGATAAAATAAAAACCATTTTCATGTTATATTCTTTTTATTTATTCATGGACTTGATATTTTATTTAGAATTTTTACATCAAAATTTATAAGTAAAATTGATATCATTTTGTATACTGAAAAAAAAAAAAAAAAAAAAAGATTGAACATAGAGGTTCTTTACCACTGAGCTAAATCCCCAGTCCTTTGCATTCTGAGATGGGGGTTTCATTAAGTTCCTGCGGCTAGCCTTGAACTTGTAATCCTCCTGCCTCAGCCTCCCCAGCTAGCTGCTGGCAGTATAGGCATGTGCCACCATACCTGGTTGCAACAAATATTTTTAATGAACAATCTCGCTTTGGAAACTAGTCTGGGCCAACTACCCTTCTCCATTAAGTTGGAGAACATTAGACACCTTAGACCCAGACTAGGAAACTAGGAAAGGGTTGTAGGCAAATGGCCTGGACTTTTGAGAAAATCAAGGTTCATACATCATATGAGGAATGGGGCTCAGTGCACAGCGAGCAGCAACCCTTATGTTTAAAACAAAGTTAGCAGGGTGGTCAAGTTTTCTAGTTAGTTGAGGTCTTGGGACCCAACTTTCAGCCATTCTTGCTCCAGACAAGAGAATTTAAAGCAGTTTCTCCTTATCTAGGCAGGTGCTTCCTTTCCAAAGTGGCTAATATGTTTACTTTTCAGTTTTAAGATACTTTAAGAGACATCCAGTGAAGCAGTCTGTTCACTTATCCTTTCACCACCCCGGTGCATCCATCAGTAACAGGAATCCAGAAGAGCAAAGGGTTAGGAGTGACTCTTCCTGCTGCACTGGCCCTCAGGAGTCTGAAGCAAGGGACAAACACATGCTGAGCCTGTGTTCCCTTCCCAGACAGATGGCCTCTGGGCCTGAACCCTGCTCCACTGCTTCTCTGACCCATCTTGAATGGCCTCTGGCACTAAGCAGAAGTGGACACAATACCATAGGCAGGACAGATGCCAAGCAGATGCCACTGCTAGACACCTGCTGACAGCCTGCAGACCAGCAATCTACTGCACCTTGCTTATGAATCACTTTTAAAATACCGAATTATTTGTCAACTTTTTTTTTGTTGCCAATTTTTAAAAATAAGGCTTTTCATTTTTCCCTTTAACATTTAGGACCTGCAACCCAGGGTTTTCATGTTCACAGCTGCCACTCCCTACTGCTCCTCCACTGTGGATAAGGGCTGATCATGACTTCCACCCAGTTTCCACTTTTTATCTATTACCTCCTTGGCTCTGAAGACATTTGAAGCCGTCACCTCCCCTCCATCCCTTGCCTGTATCTATAGGATTCTCAACATCTTTGGGCTGGCTTACCTCAATGGCATGATGAAGAAAAAGATGTGCTTCTGTCAGCATTTGGGACCACTAACACATCTTTTGGGCTTACAGTCCGCTGTCTGTGACTCTAGATTTCTGGAATATATAATGACTCCTTACCCCTTCCTCCCATTAAAGAAAAAGGTAGACAGTGGTTGGATCTACAGTAATTTTATTGTAACAGAGAAACCAAGCTGCAGTAAGTCTACATGATTAGAGCAGATGGTGGTTATCTTTCCAAGGGTGAAGCCTAAGCCTGGCTGGCAGCACACAAAACTCAGAGTATCTCCTTTCTGATTCTAACCTGTGTTGCCCGACTCACGATGTGAGCTTAGTGGCTGCACAACCACAAGGAATGAAGGAAAAGGTCTGTGGGCAGAGGCAGCATCCCAAGGGGAGACAATTACACAGTCATTGACGAGGATGCCAACATAAAGTGCAGTTCCCTACTCTCCACTCTTCTTTGCCAAGAGCAAGAGGGTATGGCATGAGCAGAAAATTATGTTCTTCATCTTAAATACATCTTAATAGGATGGGGTTCATGGTTAATCAAGCAGTAGAATGGGCTAGTAGATCTTTGTGTTAAAGAAAAGAACAGCAAAGAGATTTTCATTTTTTTCTTAAATAAGACAGGAAACAGAATCTATTATTTTCCTTGCTGCAGTTGCAACAGACACATTGGTTTTTGTAAAGCACAATTTGTGCAATATGGTCTGTTGATAAGGACTCTCCACCATGGGGGGACAAATGTGAGGTTGACTGTTTATGACAGAACTCAGCATGAGCTGTGTCTCATGCTGGATCCACAGAGGACCCCCTTACACCATACAGTGCTTCAGTTAAAGCTTCTGAAATATTGCAATGTCATGACAGGTTTTTGGTACTGTGACTTTCTTATACATGTAAACTCGTTCAGAAAAGTTGGAATAAAAGGATGGGGAGAGTTTGGTTTAAAGCCACAGAGTTCCAGACACCAGCCATGGATGCCTCTGCCCTATTCACTACATGTTCTTTTCTGAGAAATACATCCAATCACTGAGTGTTTTGCACTGTGGTTGAAAGAAATGATCACTCACCACCATCCACCCTCCCTCATCCTGCATGTGAGTCTCACAACTGCAGGGGCTGACGACAGAAAGGTTGTCTCTGTTCTCGCACCGGGAAATTACTTGGTGACCTGGTGGATGGCATGGGCAAGGTAGGCCACGTTGCTGGAGGTGACCCCTGCCACAGAGATGCGGCCATCCTTTGTCATGTAGATGGAGAACTCCTTGGTCAGTCGCTCCACCTGTGGAGAGAAAACAGTTTGGATACTGGTCAGGGAATTTTCCCAGGTTTGGCACAGCACAACAGCCAACTTGTTAAAATGGGAAAATAACAGCTCTATTTTCTCACTTACTTTTGCCCTATTCCCAGACTCAGTGAACCAGCTTAAGAAGATATGATGAATTCTGAGGTGGAACAGGTGGGGAAAAAAAAAAACAAACAAACAGGGGCTGGGAAGATAGCTCAGTTGGTAGAGTGCTTGCCTTGTAAGCACAAGGCCCTGGGTTCAATCCCCAGCACCAAAAAGCAAAACAAACAAACAAACAAACAACATCATATGAAGCACAGAACCAGATTCAGCTATGAACAGCCATTTCTCCTACCCTTCCTTGGAGAACCAGCAGTGGTCATGAGCAATCAAAACCCCTGTGTGGGCTAGGGGTGTGAAGTAGTGGAAGAGTGCTTCCTAGCATGCACAGGCTCTGCACTTTATCCCCAGAACCTCAAAAACCCAAGAATAAAAACTGAAACTAAAAAACCCCAAAATGTTGAGTTATGTGGGCTTCAGAAGTAAGCGGTCTCATGGGGGATACAGATAGGTAAGCAATTAAAAACAACAACAACAAAACAGGCCAGGCACGTGGGTGCACACCTGTAGTCCCAGTTACTCAGGAGGCTAAGATGGAAGAATGGAACAATCACTTGAGTCCAATTCTAGACCAGCCTGTGCAACACAATGAGACTCCATCTCAAAACAATGTTATTGGCTCATGTCTGTAATCCCAGATATCAAGGGGGATGAAGCAGGAAGATTCTAAATTCAAGGCCACTCTGGGCAATTTAGTGAGACCCTGTCTTTTAAAAAAAAAGATCAGGTGCAGTGGTGCATGCCTGTATCTAAGCAACTTGTGAAGCCAAGGCAGAAGGATCACAAGTTTGACGCCAGCCACAGCAACCTTGTGAGGCCATCTCAAAATTAAAAATAAAAAGAACTGTGAATGTAGCTCAGTGGTGGTGCAGAATTCCTGGGTTCAAATCCTAGTATCAAAAAAACAAAGGGTTGGGGATGTTGAAGATGTAGCTCAGTGGTAGAGTGCTTACCTTACATGTGTGAGGCTCTGGGTTCAATCACCAATACTGAAACAAAAATAACAAAACCCAAAACACATGAAAGCTACATGTTAACTTCACCTAAAAGGGCTCCAAGATAGCCATTTTCAGTGTAACCCTGATCATGCAGGTGACCTATGTGGAATTCTTCTGGTTTACAAGGACCGATCCACCAGTCAAGTGGAGAAATTAGAGTCCACTCACCTGTTCAGGTTTTAGGCCCGTGAAACAAAACATGCCGATCTGGTCAGTGATGTGCTGCCAGTTGTGGGTGGAGCCCTCCTTCTTGAGGTTGGAGACCAGCTGGGTCCGCATGCTGATGATGCGGTCGGCCATGCCTTTCACTTCCTGCAACCTGTAAGGAGACCCCAAGAGGAAGCTCATTTGACTAGTCACCAACAGTGTTTTTACCTTCCTTGATTTCCTCTCCTGTTTGCCTCAATTCTTAGTCCTTGACTCAGTCACATGATGTCATTGGCCAGGGAAGTAAACTATTTTGTAGCATTTTTTTTCCCCCCATTTTGGTACTGGGGGTTGAACCCAGGGCCTCGCATATGTTGGGCAAGAACTCTATCACTGACACACATCATCACCCCTGCTTCCTTATTTTTTAACTTTTATTTTCAGACAGGGTCTCATTAAGTTGCTCTCACTGTTCTTGAACTTATGATCCTTCTGCTTTAGCTCCCAAGTAGCTAGGAATAAAGGCGTGCACAATCATGCCCAGCTATAGCATTCCATTTTAAATTATAAGGTTTCTTTGATCAGGCAATTAAAATAGTTAACACACTTCAATATTAAGGCAAGTGACGGTATCACTCAAGAACTTAGGAAGACCAAGGCAAAAGCTGTGGGTTAAACAAAATGTGACATTTATCTTACTTAACACAGGTGGAGCAAACATTTCTGTTTCACAATGAAGACAATGCATTGGGAACCTACAATAAGTCAAGGCTTGTGCTATGTACAAGGACTGAGAAATGGCCCTTGCTTATAAGAGCTAACAGAGGATGATAGGAGCCAAACCCATAAATAATCAGCTAAGGAACAAGGCCCACTAACGTTAAGAGTGTTATGCTAAAAGAGAAGAAAGCGGAATTTGTTCTGGGGACTGCAGAACACACCACTTGATTCTTTTTCTTTTGTGGCAGTAGAGATTGAACTCAGGGATTCTCTATCATTGCATTGAGCTATATTACTAGTCCTTTTGTATTCTGATACAAGGTCTGGATTCAACTTGGTGATCCTCCTGCTTTAGCCTCCTGGGATTACAGGTGTGGGCCACTGCATCCTACACAGTCCACTTGATTTTGAACAGTCTTTTTTCTTAAAATTTATCCTTATATTCCATTCCTATGACTTCGTGGAAAATTCTTGTCAGCGGTTATTAATTGGATCATAGAAATGGCATTTATAGTTTACCTTCCTGGTGTTGTGTTTGCTTTCCTAAACCATCTCTCTAGGACCATGTTACCCAGGCCTAGAACACAGGTTATGAACTGTCAATTAAAAGGTCAAATAAGAGTCCTAGGTATGTTTTTTTCTGACTCAGTGAAACTTTTCAAGATTTGGTACCTGGGCTGGTAGAGATGATTACCTGTAATCCCAGGAACTCAGAAGGCTAAGGCAGGAGGATCACAAGTTTGAGACTGGCCTCTATAACTTATCAAGAACCTGTCTCAAAACAAAACAAAACAAAACAAAAAAAAAAGGACTGGGGATGTGGCTCAGTGGATTATCTATGCTTTTTCTTATTTTGTTGTATTGGGATAGAACCCAGGGTCTCATGCATGCTAGGCAAGGTCTCCACACCAAGCTCTAGCCCACTTCACAGTATCAGTGAAGGTGCCTCCTTGTTGGCCCTACCTCCTCAGCTTTGCTGCTTCTAAGTTCCTCTCACTCGGTCTTTTCACTGCAGAAACCACATGGAACTTTTTAGGTATACTCTGCACAAACCATGTCCCCTCTCTGCCTTTTCACAGGCAGATCTTTCTGCCCAGTTTCCCTGTCCTTTCATTTCTCTCCTCTCTCAAGGCATAGCTCACACACAGTCCTCACTACATCTTCAACTTCTTATAGTCAGTATTCCATTCTGTCTTTTATCCAAGTTACATGTGGGGCTGGGGTTTTAGCTCAGTGGTAGAGTGCTTGCCTAGCATGTGTCGAGACACTGGGTTCAATTCTCAGCACTACATAAATCTGTAAAATAAAAGGTCCATTGACAACTAAAAAAAATAAAAAGTTACATGTGCATCTTTCTCATTGGATTCTAAACCTCTGGGTGTTCTGGTCATCTTTTAGCACAGTGTCTGTCATCTCTGTCCACTACAGATTCTCAAATGTGTACTGAAATGCACACATTAAGATAAAAATCTGCTTGGCACAGTGGTGCATGCCTGTAATCCCAGCAACTCAAGGCTGAGGGAGGAGGATCATAAATTCCAGGCCAGCCTTAGTGAGACCCTGTCTCAAAATTAAAGAAGGAAATAGAAAGGACTAGGGATGTAGCTCAGTGGGCTCAGTAGCACACATGGGCTTAATCCTCTGTAATACAGATTTTAGTTACATGTACATGAACATATAATATGTATTCAGGGGCATGCAGTAAATGCATTTTTTATGTGGAATGTGATCAAAAAGATTAAGGAACACTAATTTAGAGAACAGGTACTGCGATTCAGATGACAGATAATCAAAATAAAAAATATGAAGAAATATTGATTTAATGCTAGCTATTATTAGGACAAAACCCTAAGTGTGGGAGTTGGGGATGTAGCTCAGCGGTAGAGTGCTTGCCTACAATGTGCGAGGCCCTGGGTTTGATTGTTAGCCCTGCAAAACAAAAACTAAAATATGATCTGAAGGAAGTTTTCCTATGTATGCTACTTCAATTTGAATTTGATTTTAGGGAAAGGCAAGTTTTACTAAACACAGGAATGAGAGAATAAGAGGAACTGCCATTTCAGAATTATGTGTTTCTTATTTCTATGGACAAAATGCACACTTCTTTCTTTTTACCCTTTCCATATATGGAACCTGAAAGGTGCTAAGAGTCACTAGAAGTCCATTTAAACCAGCTCTGAAGGAGCTGTGGTCAGAACACCTAGATGGCTGGCGAGTGGCAATGAATATTACCATTGCTTTCGCAAATCCGGGGTAGTCAGGATGGTAGAGGCAATCCGGGCCCCATTGAGAGGAGGGTTGGAATACAAGGGACGGATCAGGATCTTCAACTGCGACTCCACCCTTTTGGCTTCATCGGCATCTTTGCAGACCACAGTGAAGGCTCCCACACGCTCGCCTGAAAAGAGAATGGATTTTGTCTTCTAATTCTTCCATTTAACATATTAAAGCAAATCATTAAGTTTGTTGAATATTATCTGTTTTCATCAGAAGGACCATAAAAATAAAATTAAAATTTCAACAGACAGAATGGTCAATTGAGACAAACAGAAAGTTCGAGTATTCAAGATTTCTTTTCATTGTATCTATTTTCTTGGCTCATATATTAGTTACTTTTTGTTTAGAGAAATGGTAATCAGTTTTCTTTGCTGGAGGAATTCAAGGACACTGAAGAAGACAAAGAAAATCTGTAAAATCCACTATACCAATCTTTCCTCCCCAGGTAAGGAGGGACATGGACTTAAACATGCACAATCCAAACTCAAGTTCATCAGAACATATAGCACACTGGGTCCTCTAGCTTACCATATAAGCCCATGTTCTTGGCATATGATTGGCAGAGACAAACATTAATGCCCTGTTCGATGAAGTGGCGCACAGCCCAGGCATCCTTGTTACCATCACCACTGGCAAAGCCTTGGTAGGCCATGTCAAAGAATGCAAAGAGATTCTTTTTCTGGGAAGGAATGAGAAGACCAAAGCTTTAGGTAGCCATCTGCAGATGCCCTATGTGGTTACTTGTGCTTATTGGGACCACACCTGTCCCACCCAGATAAAGTCAACCCTATTTCTTCCCCAGATGGCAGTGTGGCATTTTCCTAGAGTTAGGATATCAACAAATTCTTCAAAAGACACCGAGTAAAGAATCTTAATTTCGGCGTGCCCAGAATGCTGCTTAGTCATACAGAAGGCTCTTCTAAGGCCCACAGGAGTCTGGGTAATTATGTTTGGTCTAGTCAGTACAGGACCAGCACTAGACTTTTCTGGGATTAATTTAACTCTGACAGACTCACAGGGTGGCCTCATTAGAACCACCTCATTTTGAAAAGGCTTTGCATCTACGGCCATACCACCCTGAACGCGCCCAATCTCGTCTGAAAAGGCTATGCATGCTGTTTGTCTCACTCTGCAGCTTAGATTTGTGTGTGTGTGTGTGTGTGTGTGTGTGTGTGTGTGTGGTATTGGGATCAAACCTACGGTTGCTCTGCCACTGAGCTACATTCCCAGACTTTATTTTTTATTTTGAAATAGGGTCTTGTTAAATTGCTGAGGCTGGCTTTGAACTCTGGGATTATAGGCATGCACCACTGTGTCTGGTTTCTTCCGCTTAGATATGACAAAAGTGCTACACTTACTGAAAATGGGGACACAAGATAATGAGAGTAAGACTAATCCTTCCTCTGTAGGAATTCGGATGTCTTTTCTGATAGCCAGCTATACTCTGGGAGTGATAATGGCAATGTCAAGGAAAAGTGGCAAGGAAAGAACCAGTGGAGGAAAAACAAAAAGAGTGTAAGGGCTGTGCCAGTAACCACTGACCAGGGCAACCACGGGCACCACCAGCAGACACCTGGGTCAGCAGTCTGTTGTGCAGGTGGGCCAATGACTGGTTTTATCAGAATTCACTGTATCTGGGCTAAGGAACAAAATATGTTAAAATTGCTCCTGTAGCAATTTCAGAACTTTTAATTATGCAGATGAGGAGAACTTTCCTGGCAGCTTGCCTATACAGAAATTTTGTACAGACTCAAGGTTAATTAATTCTTATTGTTAAGACTTTGTCAAGTTAAGAATCAAGGCTAGTTATTAAACATAGAACTGTCACCAATCGGTTCATCCTCCTCACCTTTACCACAGATGCCATTTCCTTCCACTGCTCAGGACGAGGGTCCACTCCCGTGGGATTGTGGGCACAGGCATGCAGGAGAATAACACTCTGCTCTGGTATTTTCTAAAGAGAAAAAGAACCAAGAGATGACTTCTGCAGCTTTAAAGGAGCTCAGTTCCATGGGTTCACTATCATTTGGTAAGTAACAAAGAGATCCTGAGGTCTGGGAATTAGCCATTCTAAGTATTTTAAGATATTAGGACCCAGCTGGGAGACATGAAATGACCACAAGGAAGTTTATTCTTTGTTCTTTAACCTTCCTACCTCGAGTGCTACACTTACTGAAATGTCTTCCATGGCGCCTGTGAAGTCAAAACCGCAAGTCTTGGGGTCATAGTATCGATAACCTTGTAGCTTCATGCCAGCATCCCTGAAAATGGGTGTGTGATTTCCCCAGGACGGTTTGGGTAGAAAGACATCTCGGCTAAACTTAAAAAATCTTTCCTAAGATGGGATGAAAGGGAATGGAAAAATGAAAAAAAAAGAGAGAGAGAGAGAGAGAGAAAGAGGTAAGAACATTAGCATATTTCCCTGAGAGGACATGAGGACATTTTTTTTTTTTTTCTGAAACCCAGCTTAACTCTATGATTGAGAGATGCACTCAGCAGCAAGACTGTGTGGGTGATTAAGGCTCTGACAGTTACCCTGGCTGTATGGCCAGACTATCTGGGCCTCACTTTCTTCACTTACAATATAGCTTAATGGAACTTCCCTTACAGGATGAGTTAAAATACAAAAGCACCCTAGCAACAGTATGTGGTCAATAAACTTAATTTTTTATTGTTATATCGTCCATGTAATTTCTCCAAGGTACTTTACTTCTAAAAATCAGAACAGGAAATCTGCCAACTCCTTGGAAAGAGGAAACCTACTTTTGAGTCAGCAAATACACACATGACAGGAAGTCCTGCTGCCCTCAAAAGTTCTTTTATGAAGGAGTTTCCAGACTCACCAGAAAACTGGCTCCAACCCTTAAGGCCCCAGTTCCAGAAATGGTCTGCACAGTGACAAACTGTTGGAGAGACACCATTGGTTAGTGATGTGGCCAGCCAACAAAGAGGCTCTACTCTGTTCAGTCAGTAGCCTTTGTTCTTGAGAAGCTAATTCCTTATGGCCTGGTAGTATTATCCATGTTACATGGAAAGCTTCCAGAACACAAAAATTCCTCCCCAATATGCAAAAGGAAGTATTTATACAAAAAAGCATAAGAGATGAAGAACAGTCATTACTCTAGAATTATATAAAATGAAATGATTCTCTGAACATCAAGGTTCCTTGAAAATCAAGTCAGTAAGTACATTAAGATGTTTGCATGTTCTATTAGTTTGTTTTAGTTGTGGTACTGGGAATCAATCCCAGGGCCTTGCACAGGCCAGGCAAGTGCTCTACCACTGAACCACACTCCCAACCTATAAATGTTATCTTCCTCCCAGGCCTATCCAGAAAATATGCAAATATATTTTTTAAAAAGCACTTTTCAAAAGAAAATAAACTACAATGCACATAAGTTCACATGTGAGCATGGTCTCTTATGTTTTGTTTTTATTTTTTAATCTTTTAAAATATTTTCCTGTATTTTTTAATAGGTATATTATAATTACATGTAATGGTGGGATTCATTGTTACTTTTCTTAGGGATGGGGTTTACTGGGGATTGAACCCAGGGATGCTCAAACACTGAGGCACATTCCCAGACCTTTTTAATATTTTATTTAGAGACAGGGTCTTACTAAGTTGCTGAGGCTGGCTTTGAACTTGTGATCCCCAGCAACTGGGATTACAGGTGCATACAATTGCACCCAGCTAGTTACATATTTGTATACATAAAAGATGGGTCTTCTTTCTGTCAATGCCCAAACTGGCTGGGACAGGGATATTGATAAAGCCACATTGGTTCTGCCTCCCACAATCTACCAGTGGCTGGTTTCTTACCTGCTTTTCCTATCTTAGCTGGAAGCTTAGCATGTGAGTGTGGGGACTGATTGTAGGCCCCAAACTAGAGCCAGGTAGGCAGTTTTAAAGCACATTTAATGTAAAATGAACATAACATATGCATACGAATAGAAAAGTAGGGCCAAACTCATCTTTTTTAGAATTACTAGTACATTTTTAGAATTGGTGTTATAAGAAATCTTTAGTGATTGCCAATTTAACTTTATTAGCAAGTGTGGCCACCTCAATCACTACATATGTACAAATCTTTTCCTATTTGTTTTAAAATGTTTAAATTACTTTACATTTATTAAAATTATTATATATAAAAGTAGACCCTGTATAATGCCAGAGTCTGCTTGGCTTACCCGTCCACTTTTCAACACCTCGCTGTTCTCACCCAGGGCTAGTTCTGCAGATGCCTTACAAAATTCAGCCAGTCCACCAATGGGCAGGTATTCCTTGTCCAAATTTTTTGCAGCGATCTGGGCCTCTGCCTAGACAAGAGAAAAATGTATTTACTTAGTTTCTTCTCCCTATCTGGAATTATGGTTAATTAATATTTTACAGTTAAATTCTGGAAGTCATCTTGCTTTGAGAAGGGGTCTTGCTATGTTCCAGATTTTCTGTGGGCGAGTTTCTCTTGGTTATTATTTAACATAAAATGCCATTCCTGGAACGCACAAGGACAAAGTTTAGGTGCGACAGCTAAAGCAGATATAAGATGAAAGGGAAGCATTTCAAGATATATGCCAGCCTAAGAACTTCCAAGAGTTAACAGTCATAGCCACATAGTTTCATGCTTTAGAGTCAGATGCCTGGCTGTCCCTTACTACCTGTATGAGTTATTTAACCTTCCTGAGTCCCATTTTCCTCATCTGTTAAATGGATGGACAACTATATGTGTATGTGTGTGTATATATATATACATATTATATATATTATATACATAATATTAAATATATATTTATAAATATATATATTTAATATTCCACCTGTACTGGGGATTGAACCCAGGGGCACTTAAACACTGAACCACAGCCCAAAACCTTTAATATTTCATTTAAAGATAGGGTATCACTGAGTTGCTTAGGGCCTCACTAAGTTGTTGAGGCTGACTTTGAACTTGTGATCCTGCTGAGCCACTGGGATTATAGGCGTGTGCTACCACGCCCAGCAGGACAACTGTTTTTATGTCTCATATGGCTAAGGTGAAGTGATAAGGCGGCAAGGTACACTAGTGCTTGGTTGTGTTTCAGCTTCCAACAACAGCTTATGTTTACTAAATAAATTATTATTTTATGGTGGTGCTGGGGTTCAAACCCAGGGCCTCACGCATGCCAGATAATACTCCACCACTGAGCTACAGTCTCAGCCATGAATAATTTCTAAAACTTCTTCTAAGTGGGTTAGTTATATGAAAGTTATAATAGAAACCATGTCACTAATAGAAATACTTCTAATAAAAATAACAAAATTCAAGAATGAATGAAAAAAAAAAAAAAAAACAAAACCCTGTAGTGCAACAGGAAAGATGGACAGAGTATATCTGTGTACAAGAGTTTTTCTAAGGCAAACAATGGAAGAAAACAAAATAATAACAGTAACCCTCATGCACAGAGGGCTATTTTCCTCTTGCCAAGAGACAATGTTTAAATTTTTGGTCTTCCTGTATATCCTCAGGTTTAAATATGACATTATGCCTGTTTTTCAATCTTGTACAAGGCAGTGTGGTCTAACTCTCTGCCCCTGCTCTTTTTTCTTTTTCTTCAGTACTGGGGATTGAACTCAGGGGTGCTCTATCACTGAGCTATATTTCCAGCCCTCTTTATTTTGAGGGAGGGTATCACTAAGTTGCCCAGGCTGACCCTGAACTCGCAACCCTCCTGCCTTAGCCTCTCAAGTCACTGGGATTACAGGCATGCACTATGGTGCCTCTCATTTTTATAGACAGGACTACAGCCAGAAAACCTGAGCGATTCACAGTTAGTGCCAGAACGAAAGCCCAGGGCCGTGGAGTTCCACTCGGTACTCTTTCTGTGGCTGTCAGGTGCCCCCTCAGCCTCACTGAGGGGACGGCAAGCTCACCTTCCGGACGCTAGGGAGCACATAAGGCTTTCCACTGTCGTCCCGGTAGGCACCAACTCCCAGGTTCATCTTTTTGCTGTTAGTGTCTCTCTTGAAGGCTTCAGTGACTCCCAGGATGGGATCTGGGGGTCCCATTTCCACATGGGCCCACCAAGAGCTGAAATGATAAACACCTCGTCTCAGTCACTTGGGTAAGACCCCCATGGGCAGAGCTGTCTTTTTCTGCCAAAGATCCATTTCAACAAACGTCTGCGTACTGCACACAGGGTACAGTAACAGGTATGGATAATTTAAGAATGCAGAAGACTTTAGAGCACTTTAAAGAGTAGAGACCAATAATTTCAACAAAGACACTACGAGATGCAAAGGGGGGCATCTGGATCATTATGGGGAGGAAGGGGTACATGTGTAGGCTCTTAAAGCATCCTAAACTTGACCTGAATTTTCATTCAAAGATTACTTCAAGTAATCTGGCAGTGAGAAGCTGATAGTGGTAAAACATGGGATTAGAAGCAAGGGGTGTTCAAGAATATTATGTGCCTCCCTCAGGGGCTTGGGATTTATCCTGTTCTCAAACTTGTTAGAGCGAGGTTAGGAATGCTTGTTAAACACCCTGGGGTCTGCCTCAGATGTAGAGACACATGGATAAACATTAAAGTTGTTTGAAGGTGATGGTAATCAGGTGAGGGGGTGACAGAATGAATGAACCTGGGGTGGGGTACTGAATCACGAGTGGTAAGGGTGAATGCAGAGGGTCCCCGGAGAAGCTGGTTACCCAAGACAAAGAGATGAGGACAAGAACCAGGGTCGAGATGGTAGGGGTAAAAGAAGGCCAGAGTTGCTAGATGTTTAGGAATTTAAAATTGGCAGGAAATGGTTATAACATCCTCCTGGCTCCATTATTACTCAAAGGGTTAAAATGTTTGACAGTCATCATTTTGTATTTGTATGCCATGAATTTACCTTAGCAAAACAAGACAAAATAACCATTCTGTAACAGTCTTGGAGACCATCCTGTGGATGCCAATGGAACCCCCTGACTGGGCCGGGTGAGCTAGGCTGCTGGGGAAGCAGACCTCACCTTTTCTTGGCTCCGAGGGTGAATCCCAAGATGCAATAAAGCTTTTTTTGGTAGGACTGAACACAGGGCATTACACACGTTAGGCAGGAACTCTGCCACTGAGCCACATCCCAGCCCACAATTGAACTTTTAAATACCATTTTTCCCTGGTTTGTTTGGATTTTGTTTCTGGTTCAATTATGGCCAATAAGCTAGGCCCTGTTTTGTAGCAGCAATGGGTGTGATCTCAGTAGAAGGATGGCAGAGAGATATTCTTTGTTGGGTGTGAAATAACAGAATTTGCTTTGTTGGGTCTTGTCCAGTTTTCTTTTAAAACTTGGCGTTTAAATAAATTAGGAATTCTTTGGCTTAGGAAAAAAAAAAAAAAAGAAAAATCGAACCTGAATTTTTTGTTTTGCTTACTCTGGTCCTATAACCAAATGTGTATCTGAAGAACTATAACCTTGGTATGTAAGTAATTTAGAAGTTAAAAAAACAAAACAAAACAAAACAAAAAAAACCTTTGAGTGCCTGAATGTGAAATGCTTTCCATCTCTGGAGAATACAGATAAATTAGACAATATATGTCTCAAATAAAAGGTTTGAGTTATAGACATAAATGTAGGAAACATTCCTGAATTTCTCAGGAAACAGGAAAACAAATTTCTTTCAACATACTACTTTTAAATTGGATTTTCATCTTATTTCATCAATTAACCAGTATATGTTCAGGAAAAGCATATAGAATAAAATGCATGCTATACTATACTTAACATGAATACATAAAAGCCACAGCTGTTTTCATTAAATCAAAATTAAACTAGTCTTATTCATCAAAGACTTATTTATGTGAACCTGAATTCCTAAAATGTTTCTGAACTCATTTACGAAAAACAATGTTGCTGGGTTTGGTGGCACAGGCCTGTAATCCCAGCCACTCAGAAAGCTGAGGTGGGAGGATCTTAAGTTTGATGCCAGAATGGGCAAATTAGTGAGTCTGTCTCAAAATAAAAAATAAAAAAGGGCTTAAGATGTAGCTCACAGTTAGCACTCCTCTAGTCTCCAGTAAAAAAAAAAAGTTTAAAATTATAAAAAATGTAAATTTTCATTAAACCAATCTGACAAATTTCTAATTTCAATAGTAATTATATACTTCTATTCTTTAGTTTTTGTTTTTGGTGCCAGGGATTGAACCCAGGGATGCTTAAACACTGACCACATCCCTAGCCCTTTTTTATATTTCATTTAGTTTTTTTTTAAAACCAGGGATTGAACTCAGGGCTCTCAACCACTAGCCACACCCCCAGTCCTATTTTACCTTTTATTTAGCGACAGGGTCTGAGTAGTTCAGCGCATCACTTTTGCTGGAACTGGCTTTGAACTCACAATCCTCCTACCTCACCTCCTGAGTTGCTGGGATTACAGGTGTCCTTGCCCAGCTACTTATACTCTTATTAATAGATTTTTTAGAACAAGGTTAGAGTTATAGGAAATCAATCATATAGTTTATCTACTCCTAGTTTCCCCCACTGTTAACATTGTATATTAGCATAGCACATTTGTTACAATTAAGAAACCCATAAAGATACATTATTAAATCCACTAATTATTCAGATTTTCTTAGTTTTACTTAATTCTGTCCCAGAATTCCTTCTAGGATACCACATTACACTTAGTTGTCATGTCTCCTTAGGTTTCTCCTGGCTGGGACAGTTTCAGACTCCTTGTTTTTGATGACCTTGAATGGTTTTGAAGAATACTGGGGTTAGGCTATATGTTAAGATGTCGATCTATTGGTATTTCACTTTTTTCTCATGATTAGACAGGGGTAATAGATTCTTTTGGAAAACAGTAATTATACTTTATAGCATGTCAGCTTGAAGACAATTTCTAAGACATTTTAGGTAACTAAAAATTTTTGGTGTGATTCAGGGGATCAAACTCATGGGCACTCTACCACTAAGCTACATCCTCAGTTTTTTTTTTTTTTTTTTTTTTTTTAAATGGTACTGGGGATTGAACCCTGGGTATTTCGTCATTAAGCTATACCCCCAGCTGTTTTTATTTTGAGACAGGGTCTTGCCAAGTTACTTAGGTTGGCCTCAAACTTGTGATTCTCCTGCCTCAGCTTCCCAAGTTGCTTGTATTACAGGTGTGCACCACCATGTCTGAGCAACCCCAACCTTTAATTTTTTTTAAATTTTGAAACGGGGTCTTGCTAAATTGCTGAGACTGGCTGTGAACTTGAAATTCTGCTTCAGCCTCCCAAATTGTTGGGATTAGAAGGGAAAGTCACCACACAAGGCTTCTTCAGGTAATTAAACCTTAGATTAATATTAGAATGAGTTAATTAATGGTTTAACTAATCATTGGATACCCAGATAATTTCTAAGTAAGATAGAAAACAGGCACATTGATTACTCAGCATAATTTAAACTTTAAAAAGGCCATGTGTGTGGCTGTGAAAGTTTTACTCTACGTGTTCAGAAGCTGCTTAAAATGCAGACTAGCAGGAGGCTGACATCACTGCCTCCCCACTCAGTTTTCTCCGTGAAACAAAAGTTATTTCGGGTAAAAGATAATCAATGTTTTGTCAAGAACATACTGCACGAGGATCAATAGTGACAGAGAAACACCACTGTGTTTGTTTTCCAAGGGGAAAAAAGCAGCAGTAGTTCTCAAATCTTTCTGAATTTAGATCCCTTTATACTCTTAAAGCTTATTGAGGACTCTACAGAGCTCTTGTTAAATTTTTTTTGCCTCAGGTTCATTTGTACAAACAGCGCGAGAGGGCATCAGATCATGCAGATGGCAGCTGCTGGCTTACAGCAGTTTTTCTGCGATCGTGTTGGCAGACAGAGGCAGGTACCATGGAGCCTGGGCACCTCTGGAAGACTGAGGAGCTGAAGACCCACACTGGGTCTTGGCTTTTGACTGCAGAGCCCGAAACCCTTGGCACTATGAGCATGAACATTCTTACTGAGTTGGGTGGATGACAAGAGCAAGCCGACTGAGCTGTGGCTGAAGCCACACAAAGAGCATTTATTTATGTGCCGTATAGCTATGTTTACTATACTAGAAATTAAAGTTTAGAAATTTGCTATTTTCAAGTGACTCAATAATAAATACAACAACGATGGAAACACTGCAAACTGCTATTTATGTCAGCATAAATAACTTTTTTTTTTTTTTTTGCCGTGGGTGCTGGGGATTGAACTCGGCCTCACGCGTGCTAGGCAAGTGTTCTACCAATATATGAAAGACTTAATGTTCTTTGCCATGATGTTTTGTTTAATTTTAAAATTTTATTGTCATTTGGTTAAATAGATAATCAATGACCGTTTCTCAGGCACTCACATCCTATCTTAATCAAGGGGCAAATATCATGTAACAATTTATTTTTTTAAATAAAAAATTTCAGATTTTCATTCAAAACTATCTTTGAAATTTCCCGGAGGGTCCCTGGAAAGCACTGGCTTTTCTTCAAATACTCTCCTGGCAGAATAGATACATTAATATATCAAACTATTACCATGAGAGTTTTCTTTTTAAGTGTATTTTTTTAGTTGGACATGATGCCTATACTTTATTTTTATGTGGTACTGAGAATAGAACTCAGTGCCGCACACATGGCTCGGCACAGCCCCACCATGAGAGTTTTTACCTCATGGTAAACTATTGAGCAAAGAAATATGGTAAACATTAATATTATGCCTACATAAATAAAAGGTCTTTGAGGGGTGTTAGCAGTAAGCTCAGAGAAAAAAGATTAGTTTACCCCTTTTCTTCAGAGGAAATAGGCAAGAAGATTTTTACACAGTTTCATATTATATAAAATGAAGTCTTGCCAGGTGTGGTGGTGCATACCCATAATCCCAGTGACTCCAGAGGCTGAGGTAGGGTAGCAAGCTTGAGGCCAGCCTCAACAATTCAGTGAGACCCTGTAACAAAATAAAAAACAAAGAGGGCTGGGGATGTATAGCTCAGTGGTAAAGCTCCCTTGGGTTTACTCACCAGTAGGACAAAAACAAAGTCTTTCAGATCTCCTAAATCAATCATTAACTTGTGTGTGAGCCAGGTGTGATGGTGTAAACCTATAATCCTAGCAACTCAGGAGGCTGAGGCCAGCCTCAGCAACTTAGCCAGACCCTGTGTCAAAATAAAAAATAGAAAGGGCTGGGGATGTAGCTCAGTGATTAAGCATCCCTGGGTTAATCCCTGGTACAAAACCAAACCAAAATAAAACAAATCCCCTGCCCCAAGCTTGTCTTCATTAACACCAGATAAGAGCTGGAAACACAAATCACAACCCCTTACCACCAGAGTAGTCAGGGGTGACCAGGAAGGAGCTGAGAGAGCTATAAACAATGCAGATTGGGAGTGTATGTGGCGGAGAGGGGATTCACAGTGACAAAGAGGCCCAGAGCACTGCATATGATTTATGGGAGCCCGAGGAGGACTTACGAGCTTAAGGAAAGTATAGGGTTAGGAAGGCTTTCAGGAGGAGGTGAGCCAAGAGCTGAATGCTAATGATATAAGATGAGAGGAAAAGCCTTTCTAGGAAGAGGCTTAGGAATAACGGCTGAGGAAGGGAAAGAACTGGATGTACATTGAAAGGGGAAGCCAGGGAAGCAAGGCTCTGAACTACTCAGGCTGCTCACACACCATTCTCTTGGTAATCATCCATCTAATTTCTACCAAGCCAATGTTTCAGTAGAGCATGGTGAAAGTTCCCTGTGCTCACCATGCTGAGCAGTTTGTGAATTATTCACTAGAATTTCCTGTCCAGCAATGGGTTTTTAACTGAATCTGACCAGTCATCACTCATCTGCCTCACTGTTACATGAGACATGTGGATGGCAGACAGGCATGGCAGTGCGGAGTTGTATTCATGCTCTTGTGATAGGTTTGAAATTGCCTTAGTCAACTGCTGTGCTTGGTGTATACAGTTAATTCTCTGTTACTAAAGAGTAGTAATGGGATGGAACCTGGGGCCTCATGCATGCTAGGCAAGTACTCTCCCACTCCTCCCCAGTCCTGTTTTTTTAAATTTTGAGACAGGGTTTTGCTAATTTGCTGAGACTTGCTTCAGCCTCCCCAGCAACAGGGATTACAGTTGTGTACCACCACACTCAGCTGCTTACTTCTTTTAATGGTCTCTTTTAGTAGTGTGTCTTGGGCAAACTGCATGGATTCAAAGAGCAGCTGAGCCACATACCAGCTATGTGAGCAGAGGCAAAAGAAGTGGCTCCTCTAAGTCTCATCTTTCCTTATCTGTAAAACGGGTTCTAATGGTACCCCTATGTCACAGGGGGGACATAAGGATGAAAAAGCTCAGAACAGAGGCTGGCTCAGAACAAGTGCTTGATAGTATTCAGTATCTTGTTACTAGATCACAGCTGCACTTTCATTTGCAACTACACTGCCACTAGTTTGGAGTTATAAGGACAGCAGAGAATTCAAGAAACATATGGTCACAGGACCATATGACCAAATGCAGGTTTTTTTCTGCCTTTCAATTACTTCTACTTAGCTTTTCCCTCCTATAGTTTCAGGAGATATTGTCATTACCATCCTTTCCCTCGAAATTCCCATTTACCCCCTTTTTTTAATTGTTGCTCCAGGCTGCTTGGTCATTTCCAGCACCCAGCAATAGTCAGAAACACAGATACTTTCAAATAATTTCTAAACTGGGCCTGAAGAAAATTTTAGTTATTTCTTATCGACAATTTAGATCCTGAAAACATGTAGCCACCTGCCTATCTATATCACTGTCATTAACTGCTGAGTGAAAGGAATACTTTTATAATCTAATATGCCCTTGACATTCAAAGAGCAACTTCTAGAAAGTAACTTTCATTTTTAAAAAGATGGTCTGCCTCCAAGGCTCTTATACAATGATGACAGATCTGCCCCTAGCCATGAGGACAGAAGGCACCATTCTTGTTAAATAGTGTGAAAAGCACTTATTTGTCAAGTTCTTTAAAATGTTCAGCATATAAACCCATTCTCTCAGAAACCACTGCCTTAAGTCTTCTGGTCTCTCAAGAAGAATATTAAAAGCAATGCCAAAATACTGAATTTTAAGCACTCTAAGTATAGGAACAGAGATAATGCAATTTGATTAGCTCTAGATTAGTAGCTGTGTTTTAGGTCCTCTATGTCCTTCATTATTCCACTCCTTAAAATGTTAAGGACTATGCAGATGTTTAGAAATTGCCCTAGATGAAAACAAGGGTGCTCCTGGGATAAAAATCCATGCTGATAACCTGTGGCTTACAAAGTGATTCCTATCAAGGCCCTTTGGACATAAGCACAAAGCCTCAAAACAATATTTGAAGAGTCAAATAATAGTTGAGCAATACTGACTAGCCAACCAAAAAGACATTCGGTACAAAGTATTCAGATAAACATTTCCAGTTCAAATGCCTTACATTTCTTGGGGATGTTAGCCTCTCCAGTGCTTTAGTTTTTACAATGCACTTCCTCACACTCTTATTTTAAAATGAGAAGTTAATTAACTTGCCCATGATCACAGAGCTAAAAATGGCAGAGACCATACCATAATTATGATCATTTAACTAGTGGTTATTGTATCACGATTGAACGCTGCCTTTCAAAGAGGGCTTATAATACTTTAGTTACTTCACAAAAGATTATAATCAGAATTAAATAAAAACAGGCTGGGTTTTTAGATCAGTGGTAGAGCACTTGCTTGTTCATTCATAAGGCTTTGGGTTCTATCCCTAGCACCACAAATAAATACACATCATTATAAATAAAGACACATTAGTATGTCACTGTGCATAGGTCAACAAAAAATTGCCTAGCGGTTGGTTGTGAGGCACTAGGTTCGATCCTCAGTGCCACATAAAAATAACTAAGGCATTATGTCTATATCATGACTAAAAATAAATAAATAAATAAATAAAAAATTGCGGCTAAATGAAATATTTGAATTTAGAAATCATTATGTGAATGATCTGAGCATGAAAAGTAAGTTTCATTGGATAAATCCTGAGTTCTTCACAATATCAACTGCCAAGGTTTTAGGTTTTTATTGTATTAGAATGAGTTTTTTTTTTTTTTTTAATAATCTTAAAGAAAAAAAAAAAAGAATCTTTACTGGGTTTGCCACTTAAACTTTAAGTGGAATTTTAATGTTTTCAACTTTTACCATTTGGGTTTAAGTAAAGATCACTTCCAACATGGAGGGAGTGAAGGATCTTACTTCCTTGTCTGAATAGGTACCACCACCAGACAGGTCATGTATCACCCAATCCTAGGATCACTGTTTAAACATCATATACTCCAATATTTTAAGACTAATTTTTGTTACATAATTTGCAGCACTATCATTTTCCTATGTTTAGATTTTGATATAAAATTCAACATTTGTATATTTGTTTTAATAACAGGGTTTGAAACAAACATTCGCTTTTAAAGACCTGCCAGGCACTATTACATAAATGCTGCAATGCCACTCTGAACTAAGAAGGTAAGGTCTCTGCTCTCATATACACTCCATTCCCCTTTCAAAACTTTGACGGTCATGCTAAATTGCCCAGGCTGGTTCAGACCTTGAGATCCTCCTGCCTCACCCTCCAGAAAAGCTGGAATTACAGGTGTGGACAGGAACACCTGGTTCATGTAACTTACATTCCAATGGGGAAAAGGCAGAATAGAAAAACCAGGCTCTCAAATGGGAAAGAATGACTAAAAGGTCACACTAAGAGAACTTCACCAAGCACCTTAACTAGAGCTTCAGGCCATCCAGCCAAACCCACACAACTAGGGTTATTTTAAGATTACCATAATGGTGAAACGGACTTTCTCTTGATTACAGTTTTAAGCACTTCTTTTTGTTCTCCAATTTTTCTTCACAAATCACTCTTAATTATGGCCCACTAGGTAAGTAGGCTTAAAGAGCACACATTGACAGTGAGCCAAAAAGGAGCTAAATAAGGAAGAGAAGAAATTGGAAAAGCTGGGGTAAAACTGTACTGCCAAGAGTGTGGGGCTTTGGAAAGGACAGGCTGTTCTGCTGGCTTAAAGACCTTGTGCATATATTCAACCAAAAGGTCAAAGAATGTATAATAGGCTTCTGGGAGTTAATATCTGCTTGGAGGTGGTTTTAGGACTGGGCTCCTCATTAGGTAGTACTTAAAGAGACAGCCTCAAATCGGCTTGTGTGAATTAATCACCTGGTTCAGGTCTCCACTAGGAAGAAATTCCTATTTCATTTTATGCTCTGAAATTTCCCCCTGCATCACATATCACAGCTTGAAACTACATACTTTGTCATTTTTTTTGAGGGAAGTAATCTTTCCCTCTGTCTTGTTCACGGCTGTATCGTCAGTACTGGGACCAGTGCCTGGAGAAAGTGGGGTTACGAAATATTTACGGAATAAAAGAGCAGAGCGAGGTGGAAAGACTTAGGACTTCCCTACGACCGGACCTCCGAAGGGTTTAAAACAAAAACAGGTGTGTGTGGGGGGGCTGAGGGGGCGCACTACATCTCAGTCCTTTCCCAGCTAAAGGCCGAACGGGCCCCAGGGTCACCCGGGGCACAGGCGGCAACACTGACAGGAGGATGCCGCACGCCAAGGTCACGGGATGCAGCGAGGAAAGCGAGCCTGAGAGCCGGCCCGCCGGGTACCTTCCTCCAGGGCGTTTCCTTCCCCTGGTACGCGGGCAGCAGCCATCCGCCGCCCTGTCCAGCCCGACCCGACCCAACTCAACCCGCCCGGCCCGGCTTCTGCCCCAGCGAGGCCAAGACAGGTGCGCCCGGCAGTCCCCCAGGGCAGCTGGTCAAGGGCACGCGCGCCCCCCGGGGCCGTAGCCAATCGGTGTGTGGCAGCCCCGGCGCCGCAGCCAATCGGTGCGTCGCTGGCCCAGGCGCCGCAGCCGGCGTGCTTACACGGCCCCGCACCCCACCCCGCCGACTGAGCATCTCGGACACCCCCGCCCTCCCTTGAATGGGACTGCGGGTGCCGCAGAGGGCCACACTTCCTTTCCCTGGGGATTGCGCCGGCTCGCTCTCCTGCGGTGCCCGGGGCAAGGGAGTGAAGGGATGTGGGGCTCCGAGGATCACTGTGAGGCGTGACACACAATTCTCAGGCCCTAGCGAAGAGAAGCCGTGGGGGTCGCAGAGAGGGAGGGAGGTGTGTGTGTGTGTGTGTGTGTGTGTGTGTGTGTGTGTGTTGAGCTTGGAAGCGGGGAGGGCTAGATGACCCACGGCGCCCCTGGCTTTGGGCAGGCCTGTCGTCCTGCTCCATCTCAGTATCCCTTTGCTTACCTGGCTCTGGCAGAGGCTGCGGCGGCGAGGCCTGCGTGGAAGGCGCCAGCAGCCCCGCAGAGGATGCGGCCGGAGTGCAGCAGGGCCATGGTGGATGGCAAGAAGGCAGTGAGTAGCGCAGGGCGGAGCAGAGGGCAAGTGGCCGCAAGCACAGAAGCGCGGGCTTCCGAACAAGGTAAGGACAGCGAGTTCCCAGGGTGAGGCTAGAGCGGCCGCCTCCGGGCCCGAGCTGCGTCACAGCGTCCCCTGGCGGCAGGGGGTGGAGCGACGAGGCCTCCGCGGAGATCCTGGGAAAAAAAACAGAGCAAGCACCCTTTTATCTTAGCCACGCTTCAATCGGTTCTTTATGCCAGAGCGCAGAGGCGGCTGCTAGTAACCAATCTGAAAGGTGGGAAATGTAGGCTGACACTGGTGAAACATTTTCTTAAGTCCCTAACAGTCATTAAGACCCAAGGTGGCCTTCCTTTCAACTCTCAACTATCAGCCCGACTGCTTTCTATTTGCAAGTCATCTCACCTTCCTAAATGCTCCCTTATCCCTATTATGGAGCGGATAGCGGGTGTATTTTATGGGGCAGTTGTGAGGATTAACCGAGATTAGCAGATTATGTCTAAAAACAGGGCCTGATTTAGTAAGCACAAAATAACCCATTGCTAATTAATGACAAATGGTGTATGCCAAATCCTTATAATTTTGTGTGGAAGGGAACAAATCATTTTTTTTTCCCCTTTTTAAAAGGACTTATTTTAAAATGCTACACAAAGTTTTAAAAGAAAAGATAGTGAATTAATTTGAGAAAAGTCTGCAAGTCAAACAGACCCACTCTAAACAGGGGCCATTTTCTGACACTCTTCTTTAAAATGGAGAACTGCACCCTTCCCCATTTAATTTATTCTGTGTGGCTCCCTATGCTGTCTGTATGAAATCCAGATCTCTACATAGGGCTACATGGCAAGTTCTTCCAGTCCAGCCGTAATTTACTGTCTCAGATTCACATTCTCTCTCACAGAACCTTGACTTATCCTCCCATAGGCAGTGACTTGGAATTCCACCACTGTATGAGTTTGCTTGGGTTTCTGTAGCAAATCACCACAAACTGGGTGGTTTAAAACCAAAATTTATTCTAGAGACCAGAAGTCCAAACTAAAGATGTTGGAAAGTTTTGTGCTTTCTGAACATCTGTTCTCTCCCAGGGGCACTCTCCTGCTGAGCTACATCCCTAGCCCCTTTTTCTTGAGATAGGGTCTAAGTTGCTAAGGGTGGCTTGGAACTTGTGATCCTCCTGCCTTAGCCTCCTAAATCTGTGGGATTATCGGTGTGCATCACTGTACCCAACTTAAACCTTGATATTCTTTTGCTTATAGATGCATCCTTCTGACCACTACTCTGTCACCACATGTTTTCTCCCTATCTTATCTCTGACTCTTCAAATGATGCAAGTCATACCAAGTTAGAGTATACTTTAATGGCTTCATTTTAACCTTGTTTATGTCTGCAAAGACCCTACTTCCAAATAAATCACATTAGCAGGTATCCTGAGTTAGAACTTAAACATTTAACTTTTTCTTTTTCTTTTTTTTTTTTTTTTTTTTGTGGTGCTGGGGATCAAACCCAGGACCTTGTGCATGCAAGGCAAGCACTCTACCAACTGCGCGTGGAGGCGGCTGCCAGTAACCAATCTGAAAGGTGGGAAATATCTCCCCAGCCCAACATTTATCTTTTTAAGGGACATAGTTCAACTCATAACAACCATTATCCCCAGACCCAACAATTATATTTCCAAGTGTACACCCTAAATACCTCACACATTTATAAGGATGTCAGTGAAGAATTGCTTATAAGAAGGAACCTAGTAGCTCATCATTGGCGTAATAGGTGTATAATCTGTTGTAGTCATGTGATGGGACATTGTAGACCTATTGACATGAATGAACCCTTTAGGTTTCAAAGTGGATAGACTTGCTGGACACAGTGGTGCATGCCTGTAATCCCAGCAATGTGGTTGACTGAGGCAGGAAGATTGCAAGGTCAAGGCCAGCCTCAGCAACTTAGTGAGACCCTTCTTAAAATATAAATATAAAAGGAATAGGGGATGTAACTCAGTGCTAGAGTACCCCTGTACTCTATTTATGTCCAGTAACACTCACACGCACGTGCGCACACACGCACACACACACACACATACTTACAGAGAAGATTAATATTTGTCATCATTTGGGGAATGGGTATTTGTTATATTGGACTCTGTACTTTTCTGCATACATACACACACACACACACACATATATATATATACACATACATATATGAACACATGTATGTATACAATTATATTCACATATGCACACACATATACATACAGTTTTGAATTATTGGTATGGAAAGGGAATTGGACAGGGCAGGAATGCAGTCCTCTAATTGGGAGTTTGAATCTTGCATTTCAGCTTTAGGTCCTGATCTTTCACTCAGTAGCTTCAGATCCTTTAAGCCATACACCTACCCCCATAGGTAGGCTACCAGGAGCTTCTGGTAGCCACCCCAACCCTCAGACTCCACCAGGACATATCTACGTGTCTGCATTTTGCAATATGGAGTAAGCGTTTATCTTTTGAGTTTTTTTTTTTTTTGCTGTTGTTTTAAATCAATTTTATAAATTAATGCACAAGTCTCTGGGTTAGGCGGTCTGAATGACCTTTGAGTTTGGACATTTGTAGCACCAGGTTCCAGCACTTAGAACTTACTAGACACGGTGCTCTCTGCTGTGTCTGGAGCTTATCCAGGCCTCTCTCATTTCCTGCTGGCCTCCAGACAAGCCCAGAGTAAGCATTTCCAGGATGAGCTCAGAAAGGGCTGTCCAGGGCTCTGGGTGGACATACATGTATTTCGCTCTCCTGGGAGAGAGGAGGTAGGGAGCGTCCCATCGTGAGGATCACATAGTCCTGAGTCACAGCAGCCCTCCTTTACCACACTCACCTTCTTCATCGTTTGTATTACTCTAAAATTACTTTGATCACAACTGGATAGTCTGCTGGGGTTATGAAAGTTGCCTGGACCCCAGCTACCTGCTCACCAGGGTCAACTGAGACAAAGCTCTGCCAGAGAAACGACTCCTCTCAATCCAAAGCCCCTCCTCCCTGCAGAGACATGTTTGGGTAGCCCTAGGATGGCGGCTGGCATTGAGCCAAGAGGTAGCACATAGTTAGTGTTAACACAGTGTGATCTACTTTTGCCTGATTGGTTGATGTCTCCTTTGTGCTAGTGGTCAACAGATAGTCCTCATTCTTTCTTGATTGATACCGTGGGGCGTGCTTCAATTGTGCTGATCCTAAGCTGATTGGCTGCCTTAGGTATATAGGACATTCTCTTCACCTGGGCGGGGGTCGCAGGTTGTAGGACGTAGGCCCCGAGCCGCTCACATCTCCAAGAAGCGACCCACCTTTAAGAAGCAGTAGACCTTTGATAAGCTTTCCTCTCTGAAAGAGTAGCATTCTCTAAAATTAAGCAAAGTCTCTTTTCCTCTAAGCAAAGTCTTTCTTCCTCTCAAAGCCTCTCTTCCTCTAAAACTAAAAGTAGGCAAAGCCTTTCTTCCTCTATAAACTAGCAAACAAGCAAGGAAGTAGCCCAGATAAAGGTAATAGAAGTAGTTCAGTTCCAGTCCACCTCCGATAAATTACCGCGAGATTGTTGCTGCGGGCGGCAACACCTTCCCACTTGCAGAGTTATCCTGACTTGGGGAAAGGAGACCTCGTTTTTAACTCTCTGCAGTGACTCCCCTCCCCACAACCCCATCCACCCACTCCTGATGAGTGAGTGGGCCAGTGACTGCTTCAGTGGACAGGAGGTGGGGGACAGGGTATGTGTGGCAGGGCATCTGAGCAGCTCCACACAGCACGTACTATATAAATGTGCAAATTGTGTAAGGAGAGTATGTGTGAGGTGCCCATGTAGCGCAGTGTGTGAGTGTGTGTGTGTGTGTGTGTGTGTGTGTAACTGTATATGGCCTGTGGAGGGCATGGATGTGTACTTGGGTGACTGTTGGAGTGTGACCTTGCTTTTTCACATTTGTGTACACATGAGTCAGTGAGTAGTGTGTGTCTCTGTGCAGATGTCTGTATGTGTACATGTTTGCACCAACGTGTTCCGTGTGGAAGGGGTGGGGTTGGATGTGTGCCAGCTTCTAAACCTGTCAGAAGAGAGTCCCTTTGTACTTCTGTTCCTGAAGAGGATGGAGGAGGCTGGGCTGAGCCAGCGGGTGGGAAGGTGTGGGATGGGGTGGGGAGGGTGCAGGGTTGCCTCAGTGGCTTTGGGTGGGAAGGGGCTTGTGCTAGTGGAGAGGACCACTCTAATTTGGAGAAGTAGAACTTTCTTTGGACCAGGCCTTTTGTTTCCCTATGTAATGGTTTGAATGTTCCTTCAAAACTCATGTTGAAAATTTAAAAAGATCTTTCTTGGTGCATTATAGTGATACATAATAGGGGGGTTTGTTGATATGTATTTGTACATGTACACATAGTAACAATATAATTTGGTCAGTTTTTTTCCCCAGTACCTCCCCTTTCTCTTCTCTCTCACCTCCTCCTTGTCTCCTGTTCTACTGGCCCTTCTGTTTTCATGAGACCTCCCCTGAAAGCACCCAGAAACCACTCCAGACACAGGAACTCACACAAGAAATTTCATTAGCAGACAAGCGGAGTGTCTGCCCTTAAGGACGAGAGAGAGTAAGAGAGAGAGAGAGAGGAGAGAGAGGAGAGAGAGAGAGAGAGAGGAGAGAGAGAGAGAGAGAGAGAGAGAGAGAGAGAGAGAGGAGAGAGAGAGAGAGAGAGAGAGAGAGAGAGAGAGAGGGAGAGAGAGAGAGAGAGAGGAGAGAGAGAGAGAGGAGAGAGAGAGGAGAGAGAGGAGAGAGAGAGGAGAGAGAGAGAGAGAGGAGAGAGGAGAGAGAGGAGAGAGAAGAGAGAAGTAGAGAGAGAAGAGAGGAGAGAGAGAGAGAGAGAGAGGAGAGAGGAGAGAGAGGAGAGAGAGGAGAGAGAGGAGAGAGAGGAGAGAGAGAGAGGGGAGAGAGAGAGGAGAGGAGAGAGAGAGAGGAGAGAGAGGAGAGAGAGGGAGAGAGAGAGAGTGAGGAGAGAGAGAGAGAGTGAGAGGAGAGAGAGAGTGAGGAGAGAGAGAGTGAGGAGAGAGAGAGAGGGAGGAGAGGGAGAGAGAGGGGAGAGAGAGAGAGAGGAGAGAGAGAGAGAGGAGAGAGAGAGAGAGAGGAGAGAGAGAGAGAGAGGGAGAGAGAGGAGAGAGAGAGAGAGAGAGAGGAGAGAGAGAGAGAGAGAGAGAGAGAGAGAGAGAGAGAGAGAGAGAGAGAGAGAGAGAGAGAGAAAAGAGAGCAAATAGCAGGGCAGTTACCCTTAAATAGTGAAAGCCCGTGGGCCAGCTAGACCAATGACTAACAAGAAAGTTAACATTCTAGATTACAAAATGGTGTGCAGGGAGGGGGCAGAATCAGGGGAGAAATGGATGCAGCCTTGCTCCTTACATCCCCCACTTTTTTTTTCCTTTCTCCTCTCTAGCTTCCATGTGAAAGAAAATATATGACCCTTGACCTTCTGGGTTTGTTTCATTTTACATAATGCACTAAAGGAATTCATTTTTCTGCAAATGACATAATTTCATTTTTCTTTATGACTCAATAAAACTTCATTGCGTACATATACCACGCTCTCTTTATCTACTCCTCTGCTGACGGACTCCTAGGCTGGTTCCATAGTTTGGCTATTGTGAATTGTGCTGCTATAAACATGGGTATGCATGTGTCACTCCAGTTTGATGACTAATTCTTCAGGGTAAATACCAAGGAGTGGTATAGCTGGGTCATATGGTGGTTCCATTCCTAAACTTTTGAGGAACCCCCATGCTGATTTCCATAGTGGTTGTACTAATTTAAAACCCCACCAGCAGTGCGAAAGTGCTCCTTCCCTGCCACATTCTCTCCAGCATTATTATTTGTATACTCGATTGTTGCCATGGTGTGAGATGAAATCTCAGTGTAGTTTTGATTTTCATATTGAAATATAATTGCCATTAAAAGAGTAGTAAGAGGTGGGATCTTTCAGACACAATTAGGTCCTGGGGTCATTCATTAATGCCAAAGGTGTGAATTAGTTATGCGTGTATGGGGGGCTATAAGTTCCTGATAAAAAGGATGTGTTCAGCACGATTCTCTGCCTGTTTCCTGTATGCTCACTGGCCCATCCGCCATGTTACCATGCAGCACGAAGGCCCTCACCAGATTTCAGCACCATATTCTTGGACTTCTCAGCCTCCGGAACCAAGACAAACTTATGGTTTATAAATTAACCAATCTGTGCTCTTCTGTTATAGCAGCAGAAAATACGCTAAGACACCCCACAGCCCTTGTCTTCTGTACCAGCCTGCCCCAGGGAAAAGGCAAAGTCTCTAAAGAAGAGCTAAGGGTGTTGGGACAGCATTGCTTCACTACAGGAGTCTCAGTCCAGGATGCGGTGGGAGGGGGAGTTTCTGGGGATTCGGTCCCTCCTCAGGGTGGGAGAGCATCCATCTCCTGACCCCCCATAGAACATACTGGTCCCTGGCAGTGGCCCATCTAGAGACCTCACCCATTGACCCACAGAGAATCTCCAAACACTTCTCTGTGCATGTGAAATTGTTCAGAAAAAATACACTCACCCACCCCACCTGATAATTATAAGGAATTTGATAATTTTCTTCAAAGAGAGAATCTGACTATGTTGCCCAGGCTGGCTCTGAATTTGTGGGTTCAAGCAATGCTCCTGCCTCAGCCTCCTGAATAGCTGGGACTGCAGGTGCACGCCATTGTATTTCACTTAATAAATGATTGAAAAAGTAATAATGGTGTCCTTCTGTGGCTCTTTGTGGTGCCCCTCTTGGGTCTGTCTGCATTTCTTTCTGTTTTGCCTCCCACTCAGACTTTGTACTAGAAATACTCCAGGACCCCTCTTGGTTAAGTTCATGATAACAGGAGCTGCAGGTGCTGGACTAACCTTGGGCTCATGCCTGCTGCCTGTACGGACAGGCAGCAGAGCAGCAAACGGGCTGATGAGTACTTGTGTGTGCCCCGTTCTGTGCCAGGGGCTGTGGGGCAGGTAGAGGCCAGACACAGCTTTGAAGTGCTCATTGCAGAGTTTCTGGGAGCCTGGAGTGGAGATTGCTTCTCACAGGGGAACCCAGAGAGGTGGCATGGAAGGGACAGCATATGAGTAGGGACTTGAAGGAGGAGGATCTGTGCTCCACAGCCCTAATGTCTGGGAAGTGGGGGTTGGACGCTGCCATCCCCCATCACATTGTGCAGGCCCCAGAGGGTGAAGTGACTTACCCGGAGTCACACAGCACATCTGTTGGCCAGCCTTTCATTGCCTTTGTCAACCATTTCTGCTGGCTCTGGCTGACTATGCTGGACCCACCCTGCCCTGCCTGTGGGGGTGAGGATCAGGCCCCAGAGCCAGCCAGGGGCCTGACCATATTTTACTCACAGATCTCAAATAAGTCCCCCTCTGTATCCCAAGAAACTGACTCAGTCATTGTTGAATCATTTCTGATGTATTTACCCATTTCTTTGAGCAAGACATTTGATCCGTTTGATCCTTGATCCGTTTCCCACCTCCCATATTCCCCAGTCAACTCTAGAACATATCTGCAATAATAATAAAGCACATTTATTCATTCGTGCATTACTCACAGCGATGCTATGGAGTTGGTGCCCAAGGTCCACAGCCAGGTTGGAGTAGAGCAGGGATTCAGTCCCCAGCTGTCCCCTTCCGACCCCAGGAAGAGGAAGCTGCCTGCCTGCCTGCCCACCTGGCCACCACCATCAGTGCTTTCTGCGGCCATACCCAAAGCCCCTCACTGGATTCTGTGACTCCAGTCTTGCCCCTCCCCACATTCCCCACAGGGCTTCCAACCAGATCCTTCTAAAACACACAGTCCATCATGCCTCGTCCTTGCTTAAACCCTTCAGAGGCTCCCTAGTGTCTTCAGCTCTGAGCACAGTGTCCTCCATACAGTTCTTGAGGAGGCCTTGCGAGATCTGCCCACTGAAAGAGAAGCAGGGACTGGCTGGCCCCCTGCTCATGGCAGACAATGCCAGTCGTTCACCCACATCCATGGGGTCCCTTAGATGCCTCAGTTCCTTGTTCACTCTCAACAGCCAACCCTATGTGCCTAAAGCATCAGTAGCCACCCCAGGGGATGTTGCAAAAGAGGGAGATCATTAAAGAATATGTTGCATCTGCCACAAGTCAGTGGGAACTCTAATTTGGGATTTTCTAAGCACAGTGACAAATGGCAGGAACACTGGCAGAGTTTAGAACATACACGCCCAGCCTAGAATGCAAGAAAAACCGCCTGAAGAACACTTGAGCTGAGTCTAGAAGAATGAGGAAAGGTCTATTTGTGAGGAGTGGGTGGTAGGGGAGACTTGAGCGGAGAAGGGCCGACTCTTGTCAAAGCTGGACAGCACTGGTGGATGAGGTACAGAGTCCAGGTGCCCCTGGATGGTACAAGGTAGACTGGAGAGCAGAGGGAGATAGGCAACCTGGTGAGGTTTTCATGGTGGGGCATCAGCCCCTTTTCACGGAGAGGAAACTGAGGCACACAGAAGTCACATGATTGGCTCAAGGTCACAGATGAGTAAAGTCAGAGTCAACCTGAGGTGCAACTTAAGTCTTGGGTGTTCCTATTCCGGCAAGTGTGTGGCATGGGCTCTGCTGGGGAGAGATTGCCTGTGCTCAACAGTTGAAAGGAATTGAGGTTCCCAAAGTCCTCCTGAGCACAACTTGGATAAACCAACCAGCACCATATACACGTTCCCCATGCTTCGTTCCCCCAAGTAAGTTCTGTATTAATCATGCTGAGCACCTGACAGAGATATGAAGATAAGAACACATTTTAACCTCAAAACAGAAGCTATTCTAGTATCATTTTTATTTCTTTCCAGTACTGGGTGTTGAACCCAGTGTCACTATACCACAGAGCTACATCCTGGCCATTTTTTATCTTGAGATGGGGGTCTCACTAAGTTGCTGAGGCTGGCCTTGAACTTGAAATCGATCCTCCTGCCTCTGTCTTCTGAGTCACTGGAATTAAGGCCTCTGCCATCACACCCATTATTCTCCTGTCTTAGTCAAAGCCATTGTGTCTGGCCTCACTTCCAGACCCAGGTCTAGCTCTCTTTGTTTTTGTGGGCTAAATTAAACCCCTTCACATAACTTAAATGAGGGTAACTGCTGATTTTTTTGAAGATCTGATAAGCATTTTTTCATTATAGTTTTATATAATCTGGTTCATTTTGACACAATTATACAAGTATGGAATATAATTTGTCCAATTCAATCCACTTATTTTGATTTTTCATTGCTGGGTATGGAAATCACACATGCTGGGTAAGTGTTCTATCACTGAGCCACACTGCCAGCCCCTAATTTAAAAAAAAATTAAAATTTTAAATTTAAATTTTTATTATTATTATTTTTTACTTCTTAAAAGAGAAAGATGATATGAAGATTGCAACAGGTCAAGTCATTGATTTCATGGATATAGGGTATGCCCCAAACTGGAGAGAGCATTTCCTGAAGAGTACAGTCATATTGGTGTGAACACTGACCACAGGGGTGAGCTGCAGTCTTGTTAAAGCAACCCAGAAGGGCTTGAGCTGTTCCCACCTCCAGTTATTGCTTGTCAGAGGCTGGGCAGGTGAAAAGATGCCACACGGGATCAGATGGCCACCGCAGCAGGCTGTCTTGAGAAACTGACTTATTCAGAGTTCAACAACATTCTCAGGTTAGTTGAGAACTCAGAGACCATGTAGCTCAGCGGCTTCACCTTCCAGATGGAAAAATGCAAGATTTGATTATGGAAGATGACTTGCTTCAAGTCAAAGGTGACTTGAAGGGTCATGGCACAAGCAGAAGTGGAATCAAACCTTTCAGATCCCAGACCACCATTCTTATGGGGCTTAGCTGCTTGGAAAGCAGTAAAAAGCTTTTGGTTCCAAGTTTTGCTTTCTATCTGGGTGAGAAAACGGGAATATGATTACTAAAGAAAAGGCTTCCCAGAAACAGTGGAAAAACAAGGGAGGTTGGCTACATCACAAATGCTGGAGCTCATCGTCCTGTTTGTGCGATAGGTGATGAGTGTGTATTTACGGGCACAGCTTGGTTGTGGTACCATGTCATTTAGGAGTGACAAGTGTGGCCCCTGTCAACAAGCCCATTCCCACTTGCATCTGAGCTTGAAACTTCAGAAAGAAAATTAAATGTAAGTAATGATGGCAGAGAGAAAAAAGATCATTAGATCTTAGAGTTTGGCATTTCCCATATACAATCCACAGGATGATAATTTGTGATCACGAGAAAAAAGAATCTTGTGGTCAAATAACTTCCGGGAACTTTGGTTTAATCCAAATCAAATGGGTTTCTTTTCTGCAGGGCTTGTTAGAGCTTTTAGTATATGTATTATAGATATTTCTATGGGAGACTTTTAAGATGCAAAATTTCCCAGATTTTGTGTCCATGAACATTTTTAAATTTAAATTTAAATTTTATTTTATTTTTCAGGGCTGAGGACCTTGCATGTGCTAGGCAAGTACTCTGCCACTGAGCTAAATCCCCAGCCCCCACTTTTAAAAGTTCTAATAAACCTCTTCCAATATTCTGATTTTATAGATGAGAATACAAAGGCTCCAATGGAGAACTGGCTTGTCCTAGGTTACACGACTGGTGGGTGGTGGAACCAGGACTCAGACAGATTTCCAGACAGAAACTCAAGCACCAAATCCCTTCCTTGTTCCTGCCGTGTCCCTATACTTAGCCTTGAGTCTCTCATTGGGTGAGTAATAATACAGGGGGGCACAGTGACTGACAAATAGCAGCTCAGTGCGTTTTTAATGTGCATTTTTCATGTGGTCTTGATTAAAACCCTAAGGGACAGACACTGTTATTATCCATTTTACAAAATGATAAGTCGGAAATTGTGAAAGGTCTGAGATTTTTCTTTACTTAAAAACCCTGCCAGATAGCTTATCACAGTTTTATGTACATACACTGTCAGAAGACACAGGCCCCCGGGGTCAGGGGTACAGAGGGTTTACGAACCAATGTGAGACAGCAGCCAGGACAGTATCTGGGTCAGTTCTTTAAGCTTTAATTTCCATGGGGTGACACCTTGAGGGCCAGATGTTACCTGCAAATGCAGTGGGGTGCCCGATGGACAAGGAACCCTGAAATTAAGATACTGGTGACCTGTCCATCTTCTCCCTTGGAGAGAGAGAGATTACTCACTACCCTGGAATGTAAGCCAGTATCTTCCAAGGGAGGGCGAAGAAGAAAGTTTATTTTTACTATGCTGGGACATCTCCAGGGAGGTTCATCTCCAAATCACTCAGGCAAGATTGGCTGGCTGTCACTTCCAATGCTATCTGCAGTTCAGACCTATCTTTTACTCAGAAAGTCCAGACTATGCAGACTATGAGACATCCAGGGAGACTCACTCTCAACAATAACACGGACATAGCTCCATGGGCTTAGTGTCCAAACAACTTGATCGGATGGATCTACGTTCCAAGATGTCAGGTTCCAAGGCCCCTCCTGAAGGAACCCAGATCCAGATCCCAGCCTTAAGAAGGATATAACCTTAAAAAGGAACACAGGTCCAACAGCACTGCAGGTTTGGTTCAAGAACCACAGAGCAAAACTCAAGAAAGAAAAATATAATATTCAGCAAAAGCAAGAAGCTCAACATCAGTGGTTTTCTGAGTCTGGAGCCAAGACCAGCCCTTCCAGAGAAGTGTGGACACACCACCCAGATGCCCTGACAGCTTCTGCCCTGTAGCCCCGAGTCACGGGAGCAGTAGGACACCCTCCTTCCGGCTTAGCATATGACCCCTTTTGAGGTCCACTCAGGCCACTCTGGGAGTCACAAGAGTCCATTTTGACTGCCACCAAGACCCCACTGTATACTGCTTCCGTCCAACATTGGAATCTCAAGATTGCTCTCCAAACCTCCCTTCTACTCCTCTTGACTCCTTCTCTCTGCAAAGGAGAGAGAGAGGTTAGACACAGATGACACATGATTGTGATGATTTGTTTGTTGTTGCCACAACCCCACAGTGCTGGGGACTCGAACCCAGGCCTCCAGCATGGGAAGCAGGCACTCTATGTGATGGGCTATATCGCCAGCACGATTGTGATGATTTTTAATGCTTTATGTACAAGAATGCTTTCCAACAACAGGGAAGAAATGAGATAAACACAACGTGGTAGTTTTCAAAAACATGGAGTGAAAGAGAAAGACAATCGATGACTGGTGGAGTTCATTACCATAACCCCAAAGTGTGGCATTTATTTTGCGTACTGGGCCATTTGGGGATTTTCTTTTCTTTTCTTTTGGTACTGGGACTTGATGCCAGGGGTGCTTTGCCACTGAGACTCATCCTTAGCACTTTTTATTTTTGATTTCGAGACAGGGTCTTCCTCAGTTGCAGTAGCTGCTTTGAACTTGCAATCCTCTTGCCTCAGCCTCCTGAGTTGCTGAGATCACAGGCATGTGATCTCAATTTGGGATTTTTCATGGGGTTTTTGTTGTTGTTCTTCTCCTCTGCTGCTGGGAATTGAACCCAGTGCTTCCAGCATGTGAAGCAGGTGTTCTTCCACTGAGCTACCCACCCCCAGTTCCCATACTGGGCAATTTTCTCAAAGGACCTCAGAATCAAGGTCCCTTGGACTTTCCCTGTTTCTCTCCTTTCCAATGCAAGGAAGGGCATCTGGCAAAATTCCTTCATCTGCCCAAAATCCAGACCTGCCAAAGAAGAAATGGTGACTCTGGTCTCTCTTCGGAGCTCTCACCAACTTAGCTCCTGTTGCAGGAAGAAAGACTGATGTCTGCTAGCACAACTGGACACACCGCCACACACCACTGTCCTCTATTGTGACCCCAAAGAGAGTCATTTATACACTATCATCCATTCCGTGAGCCCAGTGGACTTTGTGCCGCACCATATATCACCGAGTCCACGTGAATGGCAAAAAATTATTTACTGCTTTCCTGAAACGCCTTATTCTTCCCTACGCTATAGAAAAATAGGTTTTATGTGATTCTGAATTTTTGGGCTTGTGGATAATCAGAGTCCTGTGATTTCTTGCTCCTTTGTCATGTTAATCAATCTGTATGCCTTCCAAAAAGCACCCCAGATTAACTAATGGACGAGTGACCTAGGCAAAGGCAGTTTCTACTGGAGCTGTAGTAGTTATTAGTCTTCGTTAGAAAAATGATTCACTGACAAGTTCACATTGCAGTCTTGGTCAGTCCTGTGTGTGCCGGATGGATTGCTTTTTATTTTGGCAAAACAGTCAACCTGAGACCCAGGGACATGTTATTTTTAAGTCTTGCTAATCTAACCCCAAAAGCACTGAATCAACAGGTTTTATTCTTGCCACTTCCAAGAGACTGCTTCTCTCCACAAAACAAGACAAAGGGTAGTTTTCTGCCAGCACTGAGATTAATTGAATAATGCAAATTTCAGTTTATAGTTATCAAAAGTTACTGGATTCTTGACTAGTATTTCAACAGATGCTCTTTTGGGGTTAAACAAACCAAGGACACAATTGGGAAGAGGAAGATATTCATTATGCTTGTTTTTACCTTGTTGTTGAAGACTTTCTGAGCACGAGGTTTAGATTGAAGGGTAGTTGCCAGCCAGCCCACAAATGACAGGATTTGTGGGAAAAGAAAGTTTGCATTTAAATTTTTATAGTACCTTTATTGAGCTATAATTCATATACTATACAATTATCCCAGTTAAAGGGTATAATTGATTTTTTTTTTTTTTTTTTTTTTTGGTACTGGGGATTTTTTTGTTATTGTTGTTGGTACTGGGCCGCATCCCCAGCCCCTTTTTTGTATTTTTTATTTACAGACAGGGTCTCATTGTGTTGCTTAGGACCTTGCTAAATTGCTGAGGCTGGCTTTGAACTCACGATCCTCCTGCCTCAGCAGTCTCCGAGCCTCTGGGATTACAGGCATGTGCCACTGCACCTGGCAAAGTATAAACATTTCTTTGTTGTTGTTGTTTACTCATGTGTGTGCCACTGTCACTACAGTCAGATTCTGAGCAGTTCATCACCCCACAGCAATCCTAGATTCTTCAGCAGTCCCCTCCACTCCTCCCATCTCCCCTCCCCTGGAAGTTCTCGGCCACACCGAGCGCTACTTTCTGTTTCTATAGATCTGTCGGTTCTGGACCTTCATATGCATGATGTCGCACGCGACGTGGTCTCTTGTGATTGCACTATAATCTCAGAGTCAAGCTAGCTCCTGCTCACAGAACAACCACAAACGTGAGGAAATGTTCAATCGCTCTTCTTAGTGGCTTAGATCATTTGGCCCACGTGACCCTGCGCAGACTGTCATTTCCAACCTGGCTTTCCCAAAGTGGATTGATTACAGAGTTGTTGTCTCAGTTCTTTCTCTCTCCAAACTTTTGGCAACAAAATGTCTTTTTCCTACGGATTGAAAAAGAAAATCCCATGTAAATCCAGCGTGGGTTGGGGTATCACGAGTATTGGCTTAGTTATTGGTGATTTGCTTTCGTATTTGCTTTTATAATAGTCCTCAGAGCCTCGGGTTTCAGTATCCATGATAATGTCAGAGGGAGTCTTTGCAACTTGCTGAGAATATTTCACCTCTCCTTTTACTTTGCATAAATTCATGTGGTTAAAACAAGGACTCACACCAGGTGTGGTGGTGCATGCCTGTAATCCTGGTGACCTGGGAGGCTGAGGCAGGAGGATTGCAAGTTTGAGGCTAGCCTCAGGCCATAAGCAACTTGGGGAGACCAAACTTGTCTCAAAATAAAAAATAAAAAGGAAAATAAAAATAAAAATAAAAAGGGTTAGGAATGTAGCTCAGTGATAGAGTAACCCTGGGTTCAATCCTCCTAACTCCCCAACAACAGAAAATAAAACCCAGAAAACCAACAAAGAACAACAATAATAAAAAACAAAACAAACAAAAAACCCCCCAAAAAACAAGGACTCAGTATTCAAACAGATGTGGGCACACAAATCATGAGGCAGAGAATGTGCAGGTAATTAAAGTTTTGGCCAGATCCATAGGAACAAATAGCTTGAATGCTACTTTTTGAAAGTGTCTGTGGAACGACCTTTCAGATCCACCAGGAAAAGTTTCGTTGCCTGACTCCCCTGATTGGCACTTTCCTCTTGGTGGACTGCACTGACCATACTGATCATATAATCACTCACGATCTTGTCCTTGTTGGGAAACACTCAATACTTGATCATTACCTGGGCAGCCAAATGCACTTTGGGGCGGGGCTAGAGGTGAAGAAGTTCTTCTGATGTGTCTTCTCCCCAGATTTTGTCCCTGATCCTTTGATGCTGGTCCCTGTGGCCTTCTCTGAACGGGTCCCTCCATGCATGGCACGTGCTGTGTGCTCTTCTGTTCTCCTCAACAAAACCCTGCTCATCTTTTAGGGCCGAGTTCAAGCCCCACTTTTCTCTGGCTGTCTCCCCCAATTTCCTCTGGTTTTCACAATGAAAAATATACCATGATATTTTGCAGCTCCTTCCACCGAGAGGAAGAGCTTGTTTCCCTATTCTGTGGATCTGGACTGACTCTATCACTTATGTGGATCACTACAATGTGGCAGAAATGATGCTTCCCAAGTCCTGGGGCCTGCCTGGGCCCTGTGTGCCTAGAAATGTCCTCCTCTGCCTTCTTGGAAAGCTGCCCTGAGCAGGCCCGCTGCGTAAAGTTCTCTCCAGCCTTCCGGAGAGTGAGAGGCCACATGGAAGAGAACCAAGGTGCCCCAGCTGATGCCACATCAACCACCAAGCTTGCAAGGCCACCAGGAGACTGCATCCCAGTCATGAAGACCCCAGCCTCATGAATGTGCCAGGCAAGCTGTGGGACACTCCCATTTGAACCCAGCCAAAATGCAGAACCATGAGCAAATAAGTGACTGTGGTTTTAAGTAGTGAAATATCGGGGTGGCTTGTTATGCAGCAGTAGACAACTAATAACAGCTTATTTTTCTTGTTGTTTATGAAGGTCATGTGTCATGGGAAACTGTTTAGGAAGGAAAAGTTCTCAGAGGAGATATTCTTTCTTTCTCCTAACTTCTTTATTCAGTTAACTCCATTGACTATTTAGGTCTCAAATGAGGTGACCTTACTTCAGAAAGCCCCTGATTACTCAGAGAGGGTGTAGGTAACTTTTTGATGGACTCCATCACTCACTCTTATGATAGTATGTTTCAAAATTTATAATGTAACTTAAACGTAATTTCCTACTTTTCCTGATCTATTTTCCCTTTGAAGACCAAGACAGGGGTCATGGTACAAAAGCTCAGAATCTGGTACAATGTATCACATCTGTGGAAGAATTTTCTGCTTATGGATCTGGAAGGCTGGACAGAGCTTTACAGGTCACCAAATATTTACTGATGTCCTCACCAGCTCACCTATTCCATTGTGGGACAGTGCTGGTGGGACAACACTTTTCCTTACAGTAGAAAAACTATCTCTGCACCTTCTGTTCCTAAGGCTACATCTGACTACTAGAGCTAGAAAGAAAAAAAACCCTGCAGGTCTGTGCTCTCCTTAAATTACCTCTCTTTTAGCCCATGGCATGAATCACAGCTGAAGGCCCTGGGAGTATCTGACCTTGAACCCTGGATTGTCCTGATTTCTCTTCTCTGGTTGACAAAACCAGAGCATCAGCAGAAAATTTATCTTAAATGTCATAATAAGAATCTAGCACCATCAGGGGAGTGGGGCGAGATGATCACTTCCATTGTTTAGAATTTTGTTCTTTTATTAATGCAACGTAAGCACATCCAAATTAAAGCGGCCCTCTGGCCAGCCGTGACATACATGAAGAAAGAATTCTGGGCCGGACTTCTTTGAAACTAAGAAGGCACAGTTTAGTTTATTGATTAATTCTTTTAAGAACAAATAGACTATTTTCATGTAACTTTAAATAATGTCTGTGGTGTGAGGCATTTGAAATGCTGTTGTGATGATGGCAATCTGCTTCTTGTGCAGAATCTGAGAATTCCTGTTGCCTAGAATTCACTCCATTCCATTTAACTAGGCCTTGTCTTTTGTGGGAAATTTTCTGCACAGCACTTGGCAAACTTCTTTAATTTGACTGGATCCCATTTGTAGAACGAAAACAATTGCAACTGAATGCAGAAAACTGAATATTCTTGTTTTTCCAGTATGTAGAAAATGCTGAGACAAAGAATGGGTGTAGAACTAAACCAGTTTGAACTTAGGTGTCTTTTCTATCACTAGGTAGCTGTATGAGAATGGAGAAGTGACTAAAGCGAATGAAGAAGTGAAGAAAGGACCCCATTTCTGTCGCAGTGCCTGGCTCCGCCAGCACCAGCTCTGTACTCGCTGTAGTTTCCTCCTTGATGTGTGGGGTACGACCCTGCCGGGGTATCCTACCACCCAAACTGTAATTTAATGAGCAACACCCCCAGTGACTGGTGTTCAACTTAGGAGGTAAGAACAGCGGCAAGAGTCCTCTGAACCTCGAGATTTGGTAGTGCAGGGGTCTTTTCTCAGCATGAACATTTGGTGTAAGGTGGTGTTTAAAAGAGCCACATCTGCATGGAACTGGGGTAGCTCAGGAGGAGTGCTTGTCTAGCATGCAAGAGGACCTGGACTGAATGTGTAATGCACACACACATACACACATGGCACGTGCTCCGCACCTGTACATAAGGTGATAGGACCTCTCAGTGACGAAGGAGGAAGTGTGTGTAACTGTGCAGGGTGCAGAGGGCTGGCACCCACCCTGAGATGCTTTTGGAATCAACCCCTTACCCCCAACCGGGAGGAGAATCTTCAAGGCCCTCCAACGTTCCCTGCTCGGTCCGGGGTGGCCGACTGTAGCATCCGTGGGCCGATGCTGCCATCTGGTGGTGAAAGTCTCAGAATGCGCCCGGTAAGACGGCTACATGACCGATGAGCATGCTTCCTGGATTCTGCTTTTGGAAGAAAGTTAAGCGATTTTCATCAGAAAGCAATTGTAATAATTTATAAATTGGAACAAAGAGGATGTATGATGGAATAAAATGTATGCTATATATATTTATTTAGCAGCGTTGGGGATTGCATCCAGGGCTCCCCAGGTGAGCTCTCCACCACCCCGCTATAACCCCAGTCTCATTGCATTCAGTTTTGTTTGTTTTTCATTTTTTTAGCATTTCACAGAATGCCAAGTCACTTCAGGCTGCCTATACAAACCCCCGATAAACCTGTCTAGTTGGCTTTGCAATGTGCCTACTTAAACAATACCCCAGACCTTTGTAATACAGACTTGTGTACATACTAACCACCACCCCCAGCTGCAAAAAAAAAAAAAAAAGCACAAGATCAACTTTTCTGTTTACTTTCTTCTCCTTCTCTTCCTCTTCCTCCTCCTTCTTCTTGCATGCTAGGCAAGCACTCTACTGCTGAGCAACACCCCCAACTCAAAACAAAACTATTTTGTTTTGAGCTCATATGTTGAGTGGTTGGTACTAATTGTGACCTCTCAAGAATCATTTTGGGTAGTGTTTCCCAAGCTTGTTCAGCAGTAGCTGTGGCTGACTCTAGCATCTGTATGCATGGCATCTTTACGGAACTCTGTATGTCATGATTTTGGGGTTTGCTGAGGTAGCAGGTAGATACCATGGAGGGAACATGGAGTTGAGAGGGTTACTTCTATGGACTGAGCCAGGTGCTCTCAGCCTTCGAAGCAGCTCACACAAGTCCATTCTGACCCCACCTTGGCTTCAGAAGACAACAGTTATGTTAGACTCTCGATTAACACGCTTGCTGTTTTTACAGTTGTTCTTCCTTCTTAGGGTTGAGGAATATCTGTCCCCAAACTCCTCCGCTGATAGCAACAATAACAAACAAACAAACAAAAAACAAAAACAAACGAGTTTCCTCTTCTGGGCTGGACTGGGATGAAAGAGGGTCTTTGTAACCTTTACATAAACCAAAATGACCTAGAGCTGCCTGTAGGTAGAAACATGGGCAGTAGAGTCTTAAAAATTGGATAGGATCCTACTGTCAGTCAGAAGGTGAGAGGTAGTGCTTAGGTGCAATTTTCCAGAAGCCTCCCCTCCAGGCCCATAGAAAACTGAGCTCACAAAGAAGTGAACACCCTTGAGGGTGTCCCCCTGCCCCCTCTTTCTCTTCTAATACACTTTGCTGTACTCTTACAAAGTCTTGCTCCTGCTTGAAATTCCCTCATGTGAAGACACAGGAGCTGAGAACACAAGGTAGTCTTGGGTGAGATCCTATCTCGGGTCCCATCTTGTCTTCATCATCATCTGGCACTGTGATCGCTTCCACTTGGACTCCTTTGTGCTTCTGACTCACATGATTTCTTCACCTTCTCCTGCTTGCCCTTTTTTTTTTTTAAATTTTTTTTTTATTGTAAACAAATGGGATACATGTTGTTTCTCTCTTTGTACATGGAGTCAAGGCATACCATTTGTGTAATCATAAATTTACATAGGGTAACGTTGTTTGATTCATTCTGTTATTTTTTCCCTTCCCCCCACCCCTCCCACCCCTCTTTTCCCTCTATACAGTCCTTCCTTCCTCCATTCTTGCCCCCCTCCTTAACCCTAACTCTAACCCTAACACTAACCCTTCCCACCCCCCATTATGTGTCATCATCCGCTTATCAGTGAGATCATTCCTCCTTTGATTTTTTGAGATTGGCTTATCTCACTTAGCATGATATTCTCCAATTTCAGCCATTTGCCTACAAATGCCATAATTTTATCATTCTTTATAGCTGAGGAATATTCCATTGTATATATATACCACAGTTTCTTTATCCATTCATCAACTGAAGGACATCTAGGTTGGTTCCACAATCTGGCTATTGTGAATTGAGCAGCTATGAACATTGATGTGGCTGTATCCCTGTAGTATGCTGATTTTAAGTCCTTTGGGTATAGGCCAAGGAGTGGGATAGCTGGGTCAAATGGTGGTTCCATTCCAAGTTTTCTAAGGAATCTTCACACTGCTTTCCAGAGTGGCTGCACTAATTTGCAGCCCCACCAGCAATGTATGAGTGTACCTTTTTCCCCACATCCTCGCCAACACCTGTTGTTGCTTGTATTCTTGATAATCGCCATTCTAATTGGGGTGAGATGGAATCTTAGGGTGGTTTTGATTTGCATTTCTCTTATAGAGATGTTGAACATTTTTCCATATATTTGTTGATTGCTTGTAGATCTTCTTCTGTGAAATGTCTATTCATTTCCTTAGCCCATTTGTTGATTGGATTATTTGTATTCTTGGTGTAGAGTTTTTTGAGTTCTTTATAGATTCTGGAGATTAGTGCTCTATCTGAAGTATGATTGGCAAAGATTTTCTCCCACTCTGTAGGCTCTTTCTTCACATTGATGATAGTTTCCTTTGCTGAGAGAAAGCTTTTTAATTTGAATCTATCCCAGTTATTGATTCTTGCTTTTATTTCTTGTGCTATGGGAGTCCTGTTGAGGAAGTCTGGTCCTAAGCCGTCGTGTTGAAGATCTGGACCTACTTTTTCTTCTATAATTTGCAGGGTCTCTGGTCTGATTCCGAGGTCCTTAATCCATTTTGAGTTTAGTTTCGTGCATGGTGAGAGATATGGGTTTAGTTTCATTCTATTGCATATGGATTTCCAATTCTCCCAGCACCATTTGTTGAAGAGGCTATCTTTTCTCCATTGCATATTTTTGGCCCCTTTGTCTAGTATGAGAAAATTGTATTTATTTGGATTTGTGTCTGTGTCCTCTATTCTGTACCATTGATCTACCTTTCTATTTTGGTGCCAATACCATGCCGTTTTTGTTACTATTGCTTTGTAGTAGAGTTGAAGATCTGGTATTGCAATACCCCCTGTTTCACTCTTCCTGCTAAGGATTGTTTTAGCTATTCTGGGTTTCTTATTTTTCCAGATGAATTTCATAATTGCTTGCCCTATTTCTGTAAGGTACGTCATTGAGATTTTAATTGGAATTGCATTGAATCTGTTGGCACTTTAGGTAGTATGGCCATTTAGACAATATTAATTCTTCCTATCCAAGAACATGGGAGATCTTTCCATCTTCTAAGCTTTTCTTTAATTTCTTTCTTTAGTGTTCTATAGTTCTCATTGTATACTGCTTGCCCTTTCTTATTGCCAAACTTCTTTTCCTTCAATTTCTGCTCCTCAAAGAAATTGTTTCTTTCTCCTTCTTTCCCTCATGATCTTTTGAAGGCACAAGTTGGGGTTTGGAATGGAGCCCGCAGCACTGGACCCTTGGGGATGCTTCAGGGCCCTGGGTTTCAACACTCTTGGGGAAATGGGGACTCCTGTTTGTGGGTCGCATGATTGTTCATCAAACCAGGATGTCTGCTTTAGGACTGAACTAGGATCCTGCCCAGGACTAGGATCACACAATCTAGGATCTCACCATCCCATTTGAAAGCCAAGGGATGCCTTGCCAAATCGTGGACTTTCCTCCTTTTCTTTTTTCGATGGGAAATAAAGGTAGATGATGCTCTTGGTCTTTCTTTTATACTGAGGTGACAGGGTTAATTGCAGAAGCAGTTAACTGTAGTTTCTGCCTTTCCATTGTTTTTTTTTTTTTTTACACTTTCTCTTTCTCCTGCTGTGGACACCAAGATCATTTATTATTCAGGCTTGCTTATCTTGACCCGGGCTTAGCTGAAATGTACACATACCAGCCTTAGCTCCCAGACTCCCTCAGACCAAAGAGGAAAAAGTGTCTTTTAAAATTCAAGTTGCTTTAAGACTTAAACTAGTGATTTTACTTTGTTTCATTATACTACGAAGTATAATCTGGATCTCTTTCTCTCTTTTTCTCTCTCCCTTGACAAAGTTTCTCCTAAAACATTTTCTCCTGTTGTTTACATCCTTATTCTCTGAGGAGCTAATTCTTGGATTCTGTGGCTCTTCATCTTAACTCCTTTCTGACAGAAGAAGAGGGAGAAAGAGTGTCTCTGGTGAGCAATCGTGGCATGTAAATTCATAGTAAAAACTTGGCCTAAAGAAACTCTGTACCATTTGTCTGGAGGTCTCTGATTTGCTAGCCACCCCCCACCATGACCTTTAAGATATCAGGAGGGACACTAATCTGATTGGAAGAGCACTTTGGTCTAATATAAGTGTTCTCTGTGTTCTTTCACTAGAGTAACTATGACAGCTTCATTCTTTGGCAAAAACTTCTGCCTCTTTGAGCTCATGATTTTTCTGGTTAAATTCATCTTTGGTTCTGCATGCCTAAATTAATATATTTTTGTTCTGATTTATTTTGTTTTGTCTAGTTGGAGGCTTTTAAAAAAAGTCCTGATCTATCTGTTTTTTTTTTTTTTTTTCCTGCTGCCTTTATTCAGAAGCCAGTAATTCAAAGGTTATTTTTCAAATTTACTTGTAACTAAAAGAGAAGGAATCTTCCCCGCTGGAGGGTTCTAAGCAGGGAGAAAAACAGCGGTGATGGTTGGTGTGGATCTGCCCTCGTGGAGGGCAAGTGGCCACCTGAATCTTTGATTTCAGTGCCCATCATGAGTGATGGACTGCCCCAAACATCCCTTCCCATATAGACTTCCCCAAGTCTGTGTCATATGATAGAAGTCTACGGAAATCTCCATTTTGGTTTCTAAAAGCTTAAATCTGGCAGACATTCCTTCTGTGTGGTAAATATCTGTAACTCTCTTGTCCCTTATCTGTGGGGATCTGTGTGGTAAATAAACCATAAAATGTTTGTTTTATTTTTATGTATGTTTTTGTATACATGTGTATCGTATATTGTGCCTACATGGTAACAAATTAGCTTATACATAATTGAATGCTCAGAAATGTAAAAAGACATAAGCCAGATGCCTTTTAGTTTATATGACTTAAATAAATCTTTGACAAAGAAGTTAATTTAAATTGGTTGGTTAGATAAAAAGTAAAGATGTCTTTAAAATTATTAGCCTACACATTTTTTTCCAGACACCTAACCAATCGGGGTTGTTAAGGTTGTTAAGTTGTTCAAAATTCAATGTCATGGTTTATAGAATTTTTCTTTGACCAAACAATGACTTTAAAAGTTAGCCATGCTTGTCTGATATCTTAGTTTTCATAGGTATTCTAAAAGCCATGATAAAGATAAAACATCTAAGTTATTTGTAAAAAAGTTAAAAACTACGTCAATTGCTGAGTATAAATCCAAGAACTCTTGCTGTCTTACAGTTTACAAAAGATAACATATTTGGAACTATTAAATGTTTTTTCTATGTTTAAAATGACAAGGATTTCTTAAGATATTGCTCTGGTCTTTGCAGAGAAACCCACCTAGATACAGTCATCTGATCTTTGACAAAGATGCCAAAAAACAAACACATAGAAAAGACAGCCTTTTTTTTTTTTCTTTTTATCAAATGGTGCTGGGAAAACTGGTTATCTATATGTAGAAGAATGAGATTAGACCCTTATTTCTCACCCTGCACAAAGATGAACAACTATCAACAATTTGTTTCTGAAGAAATACAAATGGTCAACAAATATATGAAAAAAAATGTTCAACATTATTAGCAATTAGGGAAATGCAAATCAAAATGACACTGAAATTTCATCTGTATCAGTCAGAATGATAGTCATAAAGAATTAGTAAATTCTGAGAGGATGTGGAGAAAAAGGAACACTTTTATACCATTGTTGAGGTTGTAAATTAGTACAACCACTGTGGAAATCAGTATGGAGGTTCCTCAAAAGACTAGGCATGGAACCACCATATGATCTGGCTATAATTCCACTTGGCACTATCCTAAAGAATTAAAGTCAGCACCCTACCGTGATACATGCACACCCATGTTTATAGCAGCACAGTTCACAATAGCCAGACTATGGAACCAGCCTAGGTGTCCATTAACAGATGAGTGGATAAAAAAAAGGTGGTGTATACTCACAATGGCATTTTACTCAGCCATAAAGAAAATAAAATCATGTCATTTGCAGGAAAATGGATGGAACTTGAGAACATTGAGTTAAGCAAGATAAGCCAAACTCAGAAGGTCAAGGGTCGTGTTTTCTACCATATGTAGAAGTAGGGAGGACAAAGGAAAAGAAAGGTGGGGGAATCTCATGAAAATTAAAGGGAGATCAGTAGAGGACAGGAAAGGGGTCGGGGGAGGGAGAAGAGAGGGGAAGGGGAAATGCTGAGGAATGATATTGACCAAATTATATTATTATATTGTGAGCATGTATCACTATTTAACAATAAATTCTACCATTATGTACAACTATAAGGCACCAATAAAAAAATGTGTAAAAAAGATACTGGTCTGCTCTTGGTAAGGTTTACAAAAACTGACCTAAGAAACAAAGGTTTTACATCTTATCCTTAATTTTTTTTTTTTTTTTTTTTTTTTTTTTGCAGTGCTGGGGATTGAACCCAGAGCCTTGTGCATGCAAGGCAAGCACTCTACCAACTGAGCTATCTCCCCAGCCCCTAAGATAATTTCTTGGGTATTATTTATTTATTTTTGGGGTACCAAGGATTGAACCCAGGGACAATTTGTCACTGAGCCACATCCCCAATCCTTTTTATTTTTTATTTTGAGGCAGGGTCTCACCAAGTTGCTTACGACCTAAGTTGCTGAGACTGTCTTTGAACTGGTCATCCTCCTGCCTCAGCCTCCCCAGACCCTAAGATTACAGGTGTGAATCATTGTGCCCAGCAGTTTCTTGGGTTTTCTGATGTTTTTGTTAGGTTTGAATTTCTTAGGAAAACTGAGTTGTAAAAAAAATTAAGGTTTAGTTAAAAATCTATTTAAAAATTTCTGAAGTGATATAATTGATATGATATAATTGTTATATGAAATGTGTAATTCTGGTGAAATCTGATTTATAACTCTGGTTATATAAACAACTATTATTTTACCATGCTATATGGTACCTGGTATTGATATAAGTATTCTAAAGACTTTATAAAATTTGTAAAATGTCTGATGGTCATGGCATAGTGTTGTCATTAATGCATGTTACCTCAAAATTCTGTATACAGTAAAAGCACGTAAATTGTCTTGTCAGTTACTAAATTCTCAACAAAATTCTAACCATGGCTATTCTAAGTCTTTTGTCACCCACAGTTTTTTTTTTCTCTTTCCACATATTTTTATTGGTCATGTTAGTTGTACTTAATGGTGGGATTTGTTGTTACATATTCATACATGCTCATAATGTAACAATATAATTTGACCAATATCTCTCCCCAGCATCGCTCACCCCCCGCCCCGTCACCCAGTTTTGATTCTTGTCTAAAACACTGCCAAATAGGTTCATGGAAAAGACACACACAAGCACCCTCAAATACAGCTTCCTGATAAAGGTAGACTCATTTTTTTCAAACAAGTTGGTTTTTCTATAGATGTCAGTGACACAATTGATCACTATAAACATGATGTTGCCTTGGTTCAAAACTACTGTATATGCTGGGTGGTTTTGCTCTTATTGATTTTACTTTGTATTTTCTGTTTAAAACATTGCAACTGTTGCTTCTTAGAATTGTATGAAAGTACCACATCTAATAAAATAATCTGTTCTGATGTTTTTGGATGCTAGCCACCACCCACAGAACAGAGAAGGTTAAAACTAACAGTGGATTCCAGAAACACTTGGCCCAAACGTCCTCCTTGCTCAAATGTGACCCAAAGGGCTATGATACTGACTCACAGTCATCTTTCCCCACAGTGTGGGACTGAGTGAGACTAATGAGGGGGACAGATGTGTCATAACAACGAGGGACAACATAAATCTTACTAAAGGCTGATCGATCAGCAATGCATTGAAGAAAACCTCACAAAGACAAGGGGAGATAAATGCATAAGAGATATCAAATTCAAGGTGGAGTTGGCTGTGTCATCCAAGAAAATCAAATAGAACTGGGAGGGTACAAAGGAAGTGTTCTTAAGCACAAGGGCCAAAAATAACTACCACAAATGGCTCTGCCAAATCATAAGATTGTCCTGAGTTCATGTGAGCTTCATCTAACAGATGTACTAACTTCTTGGTTCTCCAAAACACCTTTGTAAAAAAGTGACTAATAGTTCTGGTAATAATTACTTGTAAGACAAAAATCATACTCTGGTAGTACATATACACAATGGAATATTACCCAGTCATAAAGAATAATGAATTTATGGCCTTTGCTGGTAAATGGATAGAACTGGAGGCTATCAAAGTGGAATAAGCCAATCCCCAAAAACCAAAGGCTGAATGTTCTTTCTGGATATGCGGATGCATTCACAATAGGCAGGGGCAGGGGGTGGCGGGGGAGGAGTGGAGGTTCACCAGATTGGGATGGGCAGTATGGGGGGAAGGGGGGATGGGAATGGAAGAGACAGTAGAATGAATCGAACATAACTTTCCCATGTTCCTATATGAATATGTATCAGATTACATCTACAAGTATGTAACTCCACATCATGTACAGGTACAAGAATGGGAAGTTTTACTCCATGTATGTATATGTCAAAATACATTCTAATTCTATTAAAAGGAACAAATAAAAAATCAGACTCTGTTCTCTTACATACACACGACTATGATTTCTCCCCTTCGTTCATTATGTTTCTCTCAATCAGCCTGAACTGCGGAGAGTCACTTAGCACTTCAAGATGCTTCATTTGCAGATACTCCTGAATTTTACCATGGACCTCATGATTGCCTTGATGGTAAATTCCCTCAATTGTCCATGTCCCACTGATAGACAGCAAGGACAGGAGACTCCTGTTCCCAAGGCCAACGACCCTCACTAGAAGGAAGCTGCTGAAGAATAAGACCTTGACAATGTCCACTTCCCTAAAAGACTTCAGGCTCTCCAGTCCTCGAGGAAAAGTCAAGAGCATCAGGAACTGGAATTTAAAGAGTCAATTAATTGATTAATGATTTTGGTACCAGGGATTGAACCTAGGGGTGCTTAGCCACTGAGAAACACCCCAACCCTTTTTATTCTCTAGAACTCTCCCCTTCTCCCCCAATAAAACTGTGCTCTCGAAGAAATGAGCTGTCACTCTCCTCTCTGAGAAGACCCACTCTCTCCCTTGGGAGTGCTTCACCCCTTCTTTTCTTCTAATAAGTTTTGCTGTACTTTCACGAAGTCTCATGTCCTGTTTGGAATTCTCCCACGTGACAACCCAAAGGCAGAGAACACAGTGCCATCTTCAGTAAGAGCTTATCTCAGGAATCATCCTCATCATCAAGAGGACATTTGGTCTTTGGCTGTACATTCTCCCAGGGGATCTTGGAGATGCTTATGCTTTCTGGCAGTTCAGGTGTCCCTCCATCAGTTCCATGGTATGCGCAGGCCACTGGACTCTGCCAATGCTTCCCACACGGCTATTGGCTTAGATGTGCCATTGGACCTGGCCTCTTTGGGGTCTTGAAAGCTTTGGGGCATTGCTGCTGGAACACAGGGCTCCTCCTCCAATTCTCTCCTCACAGGCCACTTCCCTCCCCAACATCCTGTCTTCACTCCAGTGGAACTTCCTTTTACTCTAAGAGGAATCTTCTTTCTTTTCTGTCTTACTTCTAGCCAGATAGCCCTGCTGTGTCCATACCTCTGAATCCTTCTCTTTCTGTGGCTTAAATTTTAGATAAAAATGCCAGGAGGATTTGCAATATCTCTGAAATCTACTTTGAATCACGTTTCCCTTGAGGCAGTGATGATATGATCAATTGTTTACTTGTTTCCAAGGAAGAGAAATTGGAGAGATTTCACAGAGATATCTTAAACTATTGTCCTCTATATTTCTTCTGGGAAATCTTTGCAGCAATGATGGTGACCTCAATGTGCGTCTACATTGATGTCTGGTGCAAATTCCAGAATAACTAGCGTTCTCCAGAGTGGGGAAGCTACTGGTTAAGCAGGTTGAAAAGGTTGAAAAAACAGGTAAGAAAAGCACATTGGAAGAAGTGTGAGTGTGTGTGTGTGTGTGTGTGTGTGTGTGTGTACGGAAAGTAGGGCAACTAGGCTCTGCTACAACTGGATGGAATCCACAGTTTGGCTTGTCTCTGACGTATTAGAGACTTGGGGACTTCCTTCTTATGACTGAGGAGTACAGATCCAAAAACTCCTCTGCTGATAATACAAAAACCAAAACCCCCCAAAACTTAAGTTATTCTAATCCTGGCTGGACCCAGATGAAAGAGGGTCTTTGTGACCTATATACAAATCATGCTTTTAGATAGAAACATGCATAGTAGGGACTTAAAAATAGGATATGTTCCTACTGTCAGTCTAAAGTTAAGAGGTAGCTTGGTGCAGGGGTGCACACCTGCAGTGCCAGAGACTTGGGCGTAGAGGCTGGAGGATCTCTGTTTGAGGCCATCATGAACAGTTTAGCAAGATCCTGTCTTAAAAGGGTTGGGCTGAGGATGTATCCTAGCATGTGTGAGGTCCTGTATTTGATACCCAGCATCGCAATAAACAAACAAAACAAAAACAAGCAAAGAGGAGATGGAAGTGACTTATTTACCTGTGGTGCTGTTTCCATTTGTCTTCTGGAATTACTCTCTTCTCATTTTTCTAAGAGATTTTTTGAGTAATGAGACAACGGCACAGACAACTTTAAAAGTCTCCTCCCTCTTCTGGGTCTTCTGGCAATTTTAGAGAATCGAATCTTCTCCGTCAAATTTTAACAAGTCTCTGTCTTCCTCTTTCTACTGTTAAGCCCAGTGTGGTCCAAAGATTTTAAATCCATGGACAGTACTTTTTTCCACCTTGATTTTTCCCCCCCATTTTATTGAGGTAAAATTGAAGTACAATAAAATGCACATATTTGAAGTATGCAATTTGATCAATTTTGACATGCATATAACCAATACATCAATATAAAAAGTATTTACATTATTTTTTAAAATATGAAATCATACAGACTGTTTCCTGCATGATTTATTACATTAGAAATCAATCACCTTAAGATATATAGAATCCCACCCTCACATGTCAACTATTTAAAAATTAAGTGGCACACTTATAAATATCTCAGAGGTCAAGGAAGAAAAGACAAGAAATGTAAATAAAAATGCTTTGAACTAAGTGATAATAAAAACTTAAAGAATCAGGATCTCTGGGATGAAACAGTACTCAAATGAACATTTATAACTTAAAGTACTTGTATCAGAAAAAAGCTAGAATTGCAATCAAATTATTTTCAGATTACATAGTAGGAAGGAAAAAAATAAGAGTAGAAGCAGAAATCTATGAAATAGAGAAGAAATAATACAGCTAAAATTTGATAAAAAAATAAACAAATCTAATTAAGAAAAAACCCAAGAACACAAAAATTAACATCAAGGGAAAGGGAGTCATCAAAATAACCCTACATATACTAAAAATATTTTAAGGTACTATTACAACTGTATGCCAACATATGTGATAGCTTATATAACATGGTCTATATTAGAGAAGGATCTGTGTGCTGCTGAGAAGAAAATGTGTTCAGTCATTGAAGGATAAAATATTCTATATATGTCTGTTAAGTCCAAATCATCACTTGTATTTTTTACTTCTATAGCTTCTTCTTTTAGTTTTTGTTTAGAGGATCTGTCCAGTGGTGACAGAGGCATGCTAAAGTTACCCAGTATTATTGTGTTGTGGTCTATTTGATTCTTGAAATTGAGAAGGGTTTGTTTGATATTTATAGATGCTCCATTGTGTGGGACATAAATATTTATGATTGTTATTCTTGTTGATGTGTAATTCCCTTAAGCAGTATGAAATGGCCTTCTTTGTCCCTTCTGATTAACTTTGGCTTAAAGTCCACTTTCTCTGATCAGAGGATGGGAAACCCTGCTTGTTTACACAGTCCACGTGAGTGATATGTTTTCTCCATCCTTTCACCTTTGTCAGTGGCAGTCTTTGCCTATGAGGTGAGTCTCTGTTGGAGACGGCATTTTATTGGGTCTTGTTTTCTAATCCAATCAGCCAGTTCTTGTCTTTTGACTGATGAGTTTAGGCCATTAATGTTCAAGGTTGTTATTGAGATATGATTTGTATTCCCGGTCATTTGGGTTTATTTCTAGTTTGTAATTTGAATTAGTTTCTTCTTCAATTGGCTGTTCCTTTAGGGTAGCTCCTCCCTTTGCTGGTTTTCACTTTTGTAAAAATTTCATCTTCATGGAATATTTTCTATGGAATATTTGCTTCATGGAATGTTTGCTTTCTAGTTGCAAATTCTTTTAACTTTTGTTTATCCTGGAAGGTTTTTATTTCATCTTCAAATCTGATGCTTAATTTTGCTGGATATAGGATTCTTGGTTGGCATCCATTTTCTTTCATAGCTTGGTATATATTGTTCCAGGACCTCCTAGCTTTGAGGGTCTGGGTTGAGAAATCAGCTGAGATCTGAATTGGTTTCCCCCTATATGTAATCTGAGAGTTTTCTCTCACAATCTTTAAAATTCTATCCTTATTCTGTATGTCAGGCTTTTCATTATAATGTGCCTTGGTGTGGGTTGTAATTTTGTACATTAGGGGTCCTGTAAACCTCTTGTATTAGATTTTCCATTTCATTCTTTAGGTTTGGGAAATTTTCTGGTAATATTTTATTGAAAAGATTGTGCATTCCTTTGCTTTGTATCTCCATGCCTTCCTCTATCCCAATAAATCTTAAATTTGATCTTTTCATGTTATCCCATTATTCTTGGAAGTTCTGTTCATGGTTTCTTAAACCTCTTCTCTCTGTGGTCAACTCTACTTTCAAGATTATATATTTTATCTTCATTGCCTGAGGTTCTGTTGTCCAAGTGGTCTAGTCTGTTGGTGGTGCTTTCTAATAAATTTTTAATTTGATTGATTGATTCCTTCATTTTGAGTATTTCTGTTTTTTTGTTGTTGTTCAGAATCTCTGCCTCTTTATTGAAGTGATCTTTCACTTCCTGTATTTTCTCTCCGATTTCATTTTTTTCTTTCTTTTTGGGTACTGGGGATTAAACTCAGGGGCAGTAGGCCACTGAGCCACACCCCCAGTCCTATTTTGTATTTTATTTAGAGACAGGGTTTCACTGAGTTGCTTAGTGCCTTGCTTTTGCTGATGCTGGTTTTGAACTCTCAATCCTCCTGCTGCAGCCTCCTGAGCCACTGGGATTACAGGCATGTGCCTTGGTGTGCAGCTTTGATTTATTTCTAATACTGCCCTTTACTTCTCCAATCAGTTTAACTGTGTACATTCTAAACTCTTTCTCTGACATTTCTTCCACTGTGGTGACAATGGATTCTGTCATTGGAGTATCTTGGTTTGTTTGGGGCAAGTTTTCCCTTGTTTTTTCATGTTGTTTATGTGTTTACCCACCTACCAGTATGATTCTGAGGCAGTAGTGATTCTACCCTGTGGATTTATGGTGTCCCTGAAGGTTTCCAGTACTTCAGTGTTTAGGAAGAGACAAAGGTAACAACAATAAATATAAACAATATACAGCATCAAAATGAATAGTTCCTACTATGACATCTACAATGTTAATTATCATGATAAACAAAAATGATATGATCAGTTATTGCCTACAATAAAAACAGTGAATTTGCAAAAGGGTTTATAATTTCAAGTGGTGGACAGGGAGAGAACAGAATTGGTACAGAATGTGATGATTATGAGGGAGGAGGAGAGAAAAAGAAAAAATTAAAGGAAGAGTGAAAGAGAAAACAATAGAGATTGGCTGTTAACAGAAGAAAAGGAAAGTCAAGGGAAATAGAAAAAAATACATATGAAGTAAAAGTTTAAAAAATTAAAAAAAATAAAAGAATACAAAACAAAACTAAAATATACTAATCATCTTAGTTCACAAAAACTAATTCATGAAAAGTAACTGGCTTCAAAAATGCTAGAAATGAAAAAAAAAAACCCAAATATGAATATGTATAAATGTCCATGTACCATTAATGTCACAACAGAGAAAAAGAAAAAAAAAAAGATCTTGATGAAAAGTTAAAGAATTCTTTCCGTTGGAGTTCAAAAGATTTTCAGTTGGGGCTGGGGATATAGCTCAGTTGGTAGAGTGCTTGCCTCAAATGCACAAGGCCCTGGGTTCAGTCCCCAGCACCAAAACAAAAAACAGAAAAACTGAAAGATTCTCAGTTTCTCTCCTCAGCAGATTTAGGTAGGATCACCTGGAGTGCGAAGCTCCACCCTCGGGGTTGCTGGAGCTAATCCCCTAGGCCGAGCTCCTGGAGGCAGGGTTTAGGCCTAGGTGGGCTCCAGGTTCTTTGCTGAATGCCAGTTGGTCTGGAGATTTTAAGTCAGTGCACCTCCAGCGCCCAGTACTTGCTGGTCTACACTGGAGGACCCTGGGATCTCCCCTGGTTTCCACTTGTGTGGTGGGGGACCCAATTTTTAGTCCCCTATGTCACCTTCAGACCCCATGTTTCCTGGTCTCTGGTCTCAGGCGCAGTCTCCAACAATCTCTTCCGCCCCTGCCCTTCCAAGTTCCCAGCCAGGTCCTGCAGGCAGACAAATGGAGCGGGAGGGGGTAGAGCCAGGTGGGTTTCCACAACCAGTTGTCCCTGTACAAACAAACCTCTCTCCATGTTTGATTTTCTCCTTGTCACTGAAGCATACTCTATGTTGTGCAGTGGGTATTTACTAGGCCTGTATTTAGGGCCAAACTTGGGTGTGCCAAGAACTGGCTCCTAGCTGCTGACCTCTGTGCAGTGGCTGCAAAGTGGTTCTTTCCTTTGCCTTCTGCATGCTGCCTGGCAAGATGGCGGCTTCTTTCTCTACACACAGATATTGTGCAGCTCATATTTCAGGTTTACGAGGCAATGTCCTTGATCTCTAAATGCTCTCTACCCAGACACACCTTGGGCCTCCCAAAAATGTGGATTCCTTTAATTCCCTTATCCCCCCCACTAGGCTCACGGAGGGTCTGCTCAGGCTGGTGCCACAGGGGATTTCTTCCTTGTTTTATTATTGTAAGGAAAAATGCCTGCGTTAGCTCCAGCCCTTCTAATGGAACTGGTGCTCCATACGCCTGGTCTCAGTTGTGGCTCAACAATAGCTCCCAGAAATCCATGATGGACATGTGACATCACATAAGGGAATTTATTAAGCAAACAGTGTCTCCCTGCAGGGTAAGAGAGAAAATGAGAGGAAAAGAGAAAGGAAAGAGAAAGGGCGTGCGCTAGAGGGAATGGAAAGTGAGGAGGAGGAAAAGCAAGTGTGTAGGAGAGAGAAGCAAGAGAGGAAAAAGGGCGGTTGAATTCCACCGGGCTAACAGGGGACCAATATCGGAGAAGGATACTTGCAAGCTGACTGATGAACCAATAGCTAGCTAGGATGTTCACAGATTGACAAGTGGTTGGGAGGCGGGGAAAATGGCTGCACCAGAAAGGGCGGGGGAGCAGCTTTATACATACAATTATATCCAGCCTCCTGAATTGGGGAGTCTGCATCAAATGTTCAGTTTTAAATTCCAGTAAAGTCCCCTACTTTTTTGATCACCCACCTTGCTGAGAAGCTGCCTGTCTGCTTTCTTAGTTCCACTCCATGGAACAGCCAGTAAAGTGACCTCCTCTGTTCTGCCATCTTGAAAACTCCTTGTTTGTTTTTTTAATGTGTATTTTTTATTGATGCATTGTAAATATACATAATAGTGGAATTCATGCATACAATATAACAGTATAATTTGGTCAGTTTTGTTCCCTAGTGCTTCCCCTTTCCCTCCCTCCTTCCTCCCCCTGGTCCTCTCCCTTCTATTTTTATGAGATCTCACCCCCACTTTCCCCACCCTTTTTCTCTCTCTAGCTTTCATATATGACAGTAAAACATATCCTTTGACTTTCCAAATTGGAAGTATTTTGCTTAAAATAATGCGGTCAAGTTCCATCCGTTTTCCTGCAAATGCCATAATTTCTTTTATATGGCTGAATAAAGCTCTCCTGTGTCTGTCAGCCACATTTTCTTTATCCTTCATCTGTTGATGGACATCTAGGCTGGTTCCATAGTTTGGCTATTGTTTTTCACTTTGTTTTAGTCTAGTGCTTGATGCCCTCGTCATCGGGAGAAAAACAAGCCCATAGGTGTTCTCTGTCAAACTAGAAACACTCTGTTTTAAACCCCCTCACTTCCTGACTGCCATCTTACGACTGCCCATCTTTCTAAAATCTGCACCCCCACCTTCACTTCCTCAGTAGTTGGGTACATGCCAAAAGGCACCCCACCCAGGGGGCTTTCCTGCCCTGAGGGAACAAAGAGAGGTAGGTGACAAAGATACATTTCCTTGAAAAACCCAACAGGAGATGGTACGGTTGCCTGACCAATGAGTTGTGGTCAAGAACACTCTTTCCTCAACAGCTGTTAGCACCAAAGATGGCGGAGGTCAGCTCCAGCCAAAGGGCAACAACCCAGCACCCTTGTGTCAGGGAAAAATGCTGGGCAGTCTGCCTGCTCCACGTGCCTGCTTTGGTTTTGATTGCTGTAGGCCCTTCTGTGCATGGAAGTAAAATTCTTGCCTCGCCAACAGAGCTGATTAGTCTTTGAGTATTTACTTTAGCTCCTGGAGTGAACCCCAAATATTTTCAAAAATAATGACTTCTGAGAGTGATTTCTTTTTTCGGCCTAAGAGTTGTTCATTGTTCACAGTGAATTGGTCCAAGTCGAGACACTGGCCTACATCTGACCTGTGTGAGGATTTTCAGCACATGAAGCCTTAGGAAGCAGGTATAAATTTTAACCCACAAACCAGTATGAAAGGGGTGGAAATTTAGAAAAATTCCCTGTTACTGGTTGTGACATCAAGAGAAATAAAACTAAGGCCAGATTAGGGGTCTTGTGGTGAAATGACATACTTCTTAGGCATTTGAAGTTTTGTTTTGGTCCATGTTATTTAGGAAGAAATTAGAGCTCTGTATTAGTCAGGGTTCTCCAGAGGAACAGAGTCAACAGGACATATGATTATAAAAAGGGAATTTACTAGATTGGTTTATACGCCCAGAAGCTGGGTAGTCCACAATGGCCGTCTGCAGCTGAAGAGCTGGAAGAAACAGCAGCTGTGCAATCCAAGAGGCGGAAGCCCCAGAACAAGAGGGATCAACAGTGCTACCCAAGTCCAAGACCAAGGCTTCCGGAAACTACCTGGAGAATCACTGGCAGAACCTGCTTTGGAAGAGTGAGGAATCAAGACTCCGATATCCTCAGATGATCCAGGCAGGAATCAAGAACCCATTCAAGAAGAGCCAAGCTTGCATCTGCATCTACTTCCTTGTTCTTCCAACTTTTATTCCACCCTATTGGATGGTGCTGCCCACACTTAGGGAGGGTCTCCACTTCAGTTCTCTATCCCATATGCCAATCATTCCTAGACACTTCCTCATTGATACACCCAGAAGCCTCTTAATCATCGGCATCTCTCTTAATCAAGTTGACAATTCAAATTAACCATTACAGACTCCCTCTATAGGTTGAGAGCTGGGTCTCACTCAGAAGTCATTTTGAAAAACACCCTTTCCCTCAGGCCCAACTTTTTATTTATTAATTTATTAATTTTGGTGGTGCTGGGGATTGACCAGGGCCTTGCACATGCTAGACAAACATTCTATCACTGGGTGCTTAGGCCCAACATTTTATCAGCCACCAAGTCATGTTAATTTTACCTTCAATCTTTTAGTTGTATGTGTGTTTTTTCAACATTATGAAAGCATAATTTACACATCACGTGATGTACTCATTTGAGCATACAGATTAATACATTTTGACAGATGTGAAAATCATACAAGTAGTACCTCAATCAAAACAAAATAAATATTTCCTTCTTTTCTAAAAACTAACTTGTGTCCCTTAGCAATAAATCTTACCAAGTTCCTTCTGGGTTTTTTTTTTTTTTTTTTTTTTTTTCCTTTCTGAGCTTTTAATGATCTTATTTCTCTCAGGATAGGTTAATTTGGGGGGAATTGCAATTAATCATGTTACATGAACTGTTTTGTAATTGACTTCTTTCACTCAGCATGTGTTTGAGATTCATCTATGTTACTGTGTATCAGGAGTGCACTCCTTTTCATTGCTGACTGGTATTCTGTTGTATGGGTGTATCACGGTTGTTTGTTGATTTATTTGTTGATAGACATTTGGGGTATTTCAAGATTTTGGCTAGAGTGAATGAAGTTACTGTGAACATTCATTTTGTGGATATATGTTTTCATTTGGCTTGGGGAAATATCTAAGAGGGGTCTTAAAGACCATATAGTATATGATTTTTTTTTTTTCTATGAAATTCCCAGAATAGGGAAACTATGGAGATGGAAAGTAGATTGCTGGGGTCTCAAAACTTGGGGTTGGAAAGTAAGGAAGAGACAGTTAATGGGTAAAAGGCTTTTTTGGGGGTAATAAAAGTGTATTAAAATTGCTCATGGTGATGGTTGCACAGCTCTGTGAAAAAACTAATAACCTTTGAATTGTACACTTTAGATGAATAAATTGCATATGATTGCAAATTCTATCTCAACAAAGCTATTATTAAATAAAAAGAAAAGAGTTTTGTAACCTTTAATATATATCCTTTCTGTCATTTACTGTGCTGAGATATTTTTGGGAATTATTTACCTAATTTTAACTGATAAATGAAAACAAAAATGGCATTTATTAATGGGGTACCATGTGATGTTTTGATATACATATACATTATGTAAGGTTTAAATCAGGGCAAGCATATCTATTTCTGCAAACATTTATTATTTCTTTCTGGAGAAAGATGAAGAATCCTTTCATGGACTGGATGTGTAGCTCAGTGGTTCAGCACCTGCCTAGCAAGCAAGAAGCCCTGGGTTCAATCCCTAGCAACACACACACACACCTTGTGCTTACAGGGCAAGCACTCTACCAGCTGTGTTAGCTCCCCAGCCCCACGTTCTTTCTTTTAGCTTTTTGAGATCAGAGGTTGTTACGTATAGTCACCGCACTGTACAAGAGCATACCAGAACTTCTTGCTCCTGTGTGTAACTTAGTAATCATAGATCAATCTTGCCCCTCCTCTCTCTAGCCTCTGAAAATTAGCATTCTACTCTCAACTTCTATAAGATCAACTTTTTTTGTATTCCACTTATGAGTGAGATCATGTGGTAATTATATTTCTGTGCCTGACTTATTTCATTTAACATAACGATCTGTGGTTCCATTGATGCTGTCACAGATGACAAAATTTCACCTTTTTAATGGCCGACTAGCACTTCCTCATGTATATGTACTAAATTTTCTTTATCCATTCATCAGTTGTTGGACCCTTAGGTCGTTTCCATGGCTACAACATACAGGGAGTGCTGCTGTCTCTCTGACATACTGATTTCATTTCTGTTGGATACATATCTCATAGTGGGACTGATGGATCATGTGGTAGTTTCATTTTTAGTGTTTTGAGGAACTTCCCTACTATTTTCCATGACAGCTATACTAGTTTACCTTCCTACCAATGGCGTGCAAGGGTTCGGTTTTCTCCACATCCTCCCTAGCATTTGTCGTCTTGGGAATGTGGTGGTACCTTATTGTGATTTTGATTTGCATTTTCCTGATGACTAGTGATATTGAGTTTTTTTTTTTTTGGGGGGGGGGCTACTGGGGATTGAACTCAGGGGCACTTGACCACTGAGCCACATCCCCAGCCCTATTTTGTGTTTTATTTAGAGGCAAGGTCTCACTGAGTTGCTTAGTGCCTCACTTTTGCTGAGGCTGGCTTTGAACTTGAGATCCTCCTGCCTCAGCTTCTTGAGCCACTGGGATTACAGGTATGTGCCTCTGTGCCAGGCTGAGAATTTTTATCATATACCTGTTGACCATTTGTATGTCTTCTTTTGAGAAATATCCATTTTGGTCTATTGTGCACTTTTAAATTGGGTTATTTTTGGCTATTGAGTTGTTTGAGTCTTTTTTTTTATAAATTTATTTTTATTGTAAACCAATGGGATACATCTTGTTTCTCTGTACATGAAGTAGAGGCATACCATTTGTGTAATCATACATTTACCTAGGGTAATAGTTTTTTTTATTTTTTATTTTTTAATTTTTTTTTTATTGTAAACAAATGGGATACATGTTGTTTCTCTGTTTGTACATGGCGTAAAGGCATACCATTTGTGTAATCATAAATTTACATAGAGTAATGTTGTTTGATTCATTCTGTTATTTTTTTCCCTTCCCCCCACCCCTCCCACCCCTCTTTACCCTCTATAGAGTCCTTCCTTCCTCCATTCTTGCCCCCTTCCCACCCCCTATATGTGTCATCATCCGCTTATCAGTGAGATCATTGGCCCTTTGGTTTTTTGAGATTGGCTTATCTCACTTAGCTTGATATTCTCCAACTGCATCCATTTGCCTGAAATGCCATAATTTTATTGTTCTTTATGGCTGAGTAATATTCCAATATATATATATCACAGTTTCTTTATCCATTCATCAACTGAAGGATATCTAGGTTGGTTCCACAATCTGGATATTGTGAATTGAGCAGCTATGAACATTGATGTGGATGTATCTCTGTTGTATGCTGATTTTAAGTCCTTTGAGTATAGGCCAAGGAGGGGGATAGCTGGGTCAAATGGTGGTTCCATTCCAAGCTTTCTGAGGAATCTCCACACTGCTTTCCAGAGTGGCTGCACTAATTTGCAACCCCACCAGCAATGTATGAGTGTACCTTTTTCCCCACATCCTCACCAACACTTATTGTTGCTTGTGTTCTTGATAATGGCCATTCTAATTGGGGTGAGATGGAATCTTAGGGTAGTTTTGATTTGCATTTCTCTTATTACTAGAGATGTTGAACATTTTTTATGTATCTGTTGATTGCTTGTAGATCTTCTGTGAAGTGTCTGTTCATTTCCTTAGCCCATTTGTTGATTGGGTTATTTGTATTCTTGGTGTAGAGTTTTTTGAGTTCTTTATAGATTCTGGAAATTAGACTCTATCTGAAGTATGAATGGCAAAGATTATCTCCCACTCTGTAGGCTCTCTCTTCACATTGCTGATAGTTTCCTCTGCTGAGAGAAAGCTATTTAGTTTGAATCTATCCCAGTTATTGATTCTTGCTTTTATTTCTTGTGCTGTGGGAGTCATGTTAAGGAAGTCTGATCCTAAGCCGACATGTTGAAGATTTGGACTTACTTTTTCTTCTATAGGATGCAGGATCTCTGGTCGAATTCCAAGGTTCTTGATCCATTTTGAGTTGAGTTTTGTGCAGGGTGAGAGCTAGGGGTTTAGTTTCATTCTGCTGCACATGTATTTCCAGTTTTCCCAGCACCATTTGTTGAAGAGGCTATCTTTTCTCCATTGCACATTTTTGGCACCTTTGTCTAGTATGAGAAAATTGTATTTATTTGGATTTGTGTCCGTGTCCTCTATTCTGTACCATTGATCTACCTGTCTATTTTGGTACCAATACCATGCCATTGTTGTTACTATTGCTTTGTAGTATACTTGAAGTTCTGGTAATGTGATACCCCCTGCTTCACTCTTCCTGCTAAGGATTGCTTTAGCTATTCTGGGTTTCTTATTCTTCCAGATGAATTTCATGACTGCTTGCTCTGTTTCTGTGAGGTACATCATTGGAATTTTAATTGGAATTGCATTGAATCTGTATAGCACTTTAGGTAGTATGGCCATTTTGACAATATTAATTCTGCCTATCCAAGAACACGGGAGATGTTTCCATCTTCTAAGGTTTTCTTTAATTTCTTTCCTTAGTGTTCTGTAGTTCTCATTGTAGAGGTCTTTCACCTTATTGTTAGATTGATTCCTAAGTATTTTATTTTTTTTGAGGCTATTGTGAATGGGGTAGTTTTCCTAACTTCTCTTTCTGAGGATTCATCACATACATAAAAATGCATTAGATTTATGAGCATTGATCTTATATCCTGCTACTTTACTGAATTCACTTATGAGTTCTAAAAGTTTTCTGGTGGAATTTTCTGGTTCCTCTAAATATATAATCATGTCATCAGCAAATAGGGATAGTTTGAGTTCTTCTTTTCCTATTTGTATCCCTTTAATTTCTTTGGTCTGTCTAGTTGCTCTGGCTAGAGTTTCAAGGACAATGTTGAATAGAAATGGTGAAAGAGGGCATCCCTGACTTGTTCCAGTTTTTAGGGGGAATGCTTTCAGTTTTTTACCATTTACAATGATATTGGCCATGGGCTTAGCATAGATGGCTTTTCAATGTTAAGGAATGTTTCCACTATCCCTAGTTTTTCTAGTGTTTTGAGCATGAAGGATGCTGTATTTTATCGAATGCTTTTTCTGCATCTATTGAAATAATCATGTGATTCTTGATTTAAGTCTGTTGATATGGTGAATGACATTTATTGATTTCCTGATGTTGAATCAACCTTGCATTCCTGGGATAAAACCCACTTGATTGTGGTGCACTAGCTTTTTAATATATTTTTGTAGGTGATTTACTAAAATTTTGTTGAAAATTTTTGCATCAATGTTCATTCAGGATATTGGTCTGAAATTTTCTTTCCTCGATGTGTCTCTGTCTGGTTTAGGTATCAGGGTGATATTGGCTTCACAGAATGAGTTTGGGAGGGTTCCCTCCTCTTCTATTTTATGGAATACTTTGAGAAGTATTGGAATGAGCTCTTCTTTAAAGGTTTTGTAGAACTCGGCTGAGAACCCATCTGGTCCTGGACTTTTCTTTGTTGGTAGGCTTTTGATGACCTCTTCTATTTCATTACTTGAAATTGGTCTATTTAAATTGTGTATGTTCTCTTGGTTCAGTTTAGGTAATTCATATGTCTCTAGAAAGCCGTTGATGTCTTCAAGATTTTCTATTTTGTTGGAGTATAGATTTTTAAAATAGCTTCTAATTATGTTTTGTATTTCACTCGTGCCTATAGTGATATTTCCTTGTTCATTCTGAATTTTAGTAATTTGAGTTTTCTCTGTTTTTCTCTTTGTTAGTGTGGCTAAGGGTTTATCAATTTTGTTTATTTTTTCAAAGAACCAACTACTTATTTTGTCAATTTTTTCTATTGTTTCTTTTGTTTCAATCTCATTGATTTCAACTCTGATTTTAACTATTTCCTCTCTTCTACTACTTTTGGTGTTGCTCTGTTCTTCTTTTTCTAGGGCTTTGAGCTGTAGTGTTATGTCATTTATGTGTTGATTTTTTTCTTCTTTTATTGAATGCGCTCCATGAAATAAATTTTCCTCTAAGTACTGCTTTCATAGTGTCCCAGAGATTTTGATATGATGTTTCTTTGTTCTCGTTTACCTCTAAGAATTTTTTAATTTCCCTCCTGATGTCTTCTGTTATCCATTCATCATACAATAGCATATTATTTAATCTCCAGGTGTTGGAGTAGTTTCTGTTTTTTATTCTGTCATTTATTTCTAATTTCAATCCATTATGATCTGATAGAATACAAGGTAGTATCTCTATTTTCTTGTACTTGCTAACATTAGCTTTGTGGCATAGAATATGGTATATTTTATGGTATATTTTAGAGAAGGATCCATGTGCTACTGAGAAGAAAGTGTATTTGCTTTTGGTTGGATGGTATATCCTATAAATGTCCATTACATCTAAATTATTGATTGTGTTATTGAGATCTATTGTTTCGTTGTTCAATTTTTGTTTGGAAGATCTGTCCAGTGGTGAGAGAGGCGTGTTAAAATCACCTAGTGTTATTGTGTTGTGGTCTATTTGATTTCTGGAATTGAGAAGGATTTGTTTGATGTGCATGAATGAGCCAATGTTTGGGGTATAGATGTTTATGATTGTTATATCTTGCTGATTTATGCTTCCCTTAAGCAGTATGAAATGTCCTTCTTTATCCCTTCTGACTAACTTTGGCTTCAAGTCCACATTATCTGATATGAGGATGGATACTACGGCTTTTTTGCTGAGTCCATGTGTATGGTATGTTTTTTCCCATCCTTTCACCTTTGGTCTGTGGGTTTCTCTTTCTATGAGATTGTTGCCGCCTGTAGCAAGGAGACTGCGGGAAAGAATCGGAGGCGGACTGGGAATGAACAACTTCTTTATTTTTCTTTAGTGGTGCTTCCTTGCTTGCTTCCTTGCTTGCTTCTCTCCCTGAGTAGACGCCTTGGTGCCAACACCAGCTCCACCGTCCAGGATGGCCTCTCTTTGCCTTGTGGGACAAGATACCAGTGGCGTCTTCCCGGTCCAAGTGCAGGTCTTGTGGGCTGAAGTGCCGGTCTCGCATACAGCGGCGCCCCTCGGAGCCCGCCGTTCCTGCATGCTCCGTTGTCAGATGCCTCACGCGCGAGGTTGCTGGGGCTGAGGCACAAGCACAGCCGGCGGCGTGCGTTAGTAAGGGCCAGGGAGGAGGCGTCGCTTGGACTCCTCCCCAAACAGCTGCAAGCATGACTCTACATGAGATGAATCTCTTGCAGGCAGCATTTTGTTGGGTCTTTCTTTTTAATCCTTTTGCTAGTCTATGTCTTTTGATTGATGAATTTAGGCCATTAACATTCAGGGTTATTATTGTGATACGATTTGTATTCCTAGTCATTTGACTCATTTTTGTTTTTTGACATGACTTGGTTTCTCCTTTATTTGGCTATTCCTTTGGGTAGTTCCTCCCTTTGCTGATTTACATTGTTGTTTTTCATCTCTTCCTCATGGAATATTTTGCTGATAACGTTCTGTAGTGCTGGCTTTCTTTTTGTAAATTCTTTAAGCTTTTGTTTATCATGGAAGGATTTTATTTAGTTGTCAAATCTGAAGGTAAGTTTTGCTGGGTATAAGATTCTTGGTTGGCATCTGTTTTCTTTCAGAGCTTGAAAAATGTTGTTCCAGGCCCTTCTAGCTTTTAGGGTCTGGGTTGAAAAATTTGCTGATATCCGTATTGGTTTCCCCCTGAATGTAATTTGATCTTTTCTCTTGCAGCCTTTAAAATTCTGTCTTTATTTTGTATGTTAGGTATTTTCATTATAATGTTCTTTGGTATGGGTCTATTGTAATTTTGTATATTTGGAGTCCTATAAGCCTCTCGTACTTGATTTTCCATTTCATTCTTCAGATGTGTGAAATTTTCTGATATTATTTCATTGAGTAGATTGTTCATTCCTTTGGTTTGTTTCTCTAAGCCTTCCTCAATTCCAATAATTCTTAAATTTGGTCTTTTCATGATATCCCATAATTCTTGTAGATTCTGTCATGATTTCTTACCATCTTCTCTGTTTGGTCAACTTTGTTTTCAAGGTTAAATATTTTGTCTTCAATGTCTGAGGTTCTGTCTTCCAGGTGTTCCATCCTATTGGTTATGCTTTCTATGGAGTTCTTAATTTGGTTTATTGTTTCCTTCATTTCAAGGATTTCTGTCTTTTTTTTTTTCAGCATCTCTAACTCTTTATTGAAATGATCTTTTGCTTCCCACATTCGCTCTTTTAACTGTTGATTGGTGCAATCATTCAAAGCCTTCATTTGCTCTTTCATCTCATCGTTTGCTTCTCTGATCATTTTAATTATGTACATTCTGAACTCCCTTTCTGACATGTCTTCTGCCATGCTGTCATTGGATTTTATTGATGTAGCATCTAGGTTTGTTTGGGACATTTTCTTCCCTTGTTTTCTCATTGGTCAGGTGTCTAACCCTCTAGTAGTGAAACTCTATTGACTTATAATGTCCCTGTAGATTTCCAATAACTCACCTCCTAGTCTTCAGTAGCCTGAAGTCTTGGAGGAAATTGATAATGCAGTGATACACAAGGAGCTGCCCCTGTAGGGGTGTTGGCCTTCAGGTGGGTTATATTTCCTGCTGCTGGGAAGAGGCGCCACCACTTGTTGGCTGATGGTCAGTCAAAAGGGGGACTAGACTGCGGGCTGGGGCATCGCTGGTCTTGGTCTGTGTCTCTGGTTCTACCACCCTGGTGGGAAAGCCTCACCCGGTGAGGAAGACTCACCCTGTAGGGACGTCTCGCTGGGCAGCTCTCCTCCAAGAAGTTACCTTCGGTCCAGAACTACCACCTGTGCTGGGCAGTCCTCCTCTGCGATGTTCCCTGGTGCCCAGAACTATCACCTAGTCTTGAGGGCCTGGCCCTGCGAGGGACTCTTTCTCTGAGTGGCCCTCCTCTATGACATTCCCTGGGGACTGGACCTACTTCCCAGGCCTGAGACCCCAGCCCTGCACCAAAGCCTCTTGCTGGGCAGCCCTTCTCTATAATGCTCCCAGTTGTCTGGGTTCACGGCTCCAGTGGAGTCTCACTGGGCCACACTACTCCATGAAGTTCACTGTGTTCCGGGACTACTGCCTCATCCAGGGAGTCTGCCCAGTGGGAGAGACTCACCTGGTGGCTCTGAGTTGGTCCCAAGTCTCTCAATACCTCCTCTTCTTGAATCCTGAGTCCTGTCAAAGGGCCTCCAGTCCCCTGCAGTTATCTCAGGAAGAGAGCTGCCCTTCCGATGATGATGGCCATGCCCTCAGGAATGCCTGCACCAGTCTCCGAAGAAGCTGGGGAGCCCCAGTGAAGGTGTGCTGAGTCAGCACAGAGGCAGGTGCAGTGTCCCTCAGCAGTAGGGGGGCAGGCAGGCAGGCTCAGTGATGGCGTCCAACCTCAGCTTGGGGGTCAGGTGGGTTGGCTAGCTCTGCTGGATGGTGTCCGACCTCAGCGTGGGTGTCAGGCGGGCCGGCTAGCTTGGCCTGTTTGAGTCCTTTATGTATTTTGGATATTAACCTTTTGTCAGATGTATGGTTTCCAAACATTTTCTTCCATTCTGTAGGTAGTATCTTTACTCTTGATTGTTTCCTTTGCTATGCAGAAGCTTTCTAGTTTAGTGTAATTTAATTTGTCTACACTTGCTTTGGGGTCTTGTCCAAAAAATTCTCACTTCCAATGTCCCAAAGCATTTCCCCCATGTTTTCTTCTAGTAGTTTCATAGTTTCTGGTTTTACATTTAAGTCTTTAATCCATTTGAGTTGATTTGGTAACTGGTGAGAGATAGAGGTCTAATTTCATTCTTTCTGTATGTGGATATCCAATTTGCCCAGCACTATTTATTGAAAAGACTGCTCTTTCTCCAATGCTTGTTCTTAGCATCTGTGGAAGTGTTTTTATTTTATTTTATTTTTATTTTTGTGGGATTAGAAATTGAACCTAGGGTCTCACATGTGTTAGGCAATTGCTCTCTCCCTGAGGTATATCCCCAGCCCTGTGGGGGTATTTTTAATTGCAATTTCAGTTTCTTTCACAGGTAGGGCTTTTCAGGTTATCTATTTTTTCTTTAATGAGCTTTGGTAATGTTTGTCTTATAAGGGATTTTTTTTTCATTTCATAAAAGGTTTTGAACTCATTAGCATAAAGCTGTTCATTGTATTTGTTTTTAATCTTTAATATCTAAAGAAGTGTTAGTAACCTGATGTTAGCACTTTGTGTCTTATCATTCTGGCTGGAATTTTTATTTTATTGATTTTTTTCAAAGAACTTCTTTTGTTTTCTATTTCACTGATTTCCACTTTGATCTTTATTATTTTCTTTCTTTTGCTTAATTTGGATTTAATTTTCTTATTTCTAGTTTCTAAGGTGGAAGCATAGGTTATTAATTTGAGAACTTTCTTCTTCTTTTTTTTAACTCTTCTTTTTCAATATGGGCATTTAGTATAAATTTCTGTTAGTTTTGCTGGAGTGGTATTCCACAAATTCTGGTATGAAGTGTTTTAATTTTCATCTTGCCCCAAATGCTTTCTAACTTCTCTTTTAGTTTTCCTTTTTGAACTGTGGGCTATTTAGATGTGTATTACTTAGTTATCAAATTGGGGATTTTCCAGAGCTCTTTCTTTACTGATTTCTAGTTCAATGTCTTTGTGGTCAGAGGGTTGTTGAATTGAATCCTTTTAAAATAATCAAAACTTGGCTTATGGTCCAGAATAGATTTTTTTGGTAACCATTTTGTATGTATTTGAGAAGGATATTTATCATGTAGTTGTTGGATTGAGTGTTTTATAAATGTCAATTAGGTCAAGTTGATTGATAGTTATTCACATCCACCATATCTTTACTGATTTCCTGTCCAATTGTTCTATCAATCAATTACTAAGAGAGATATTGAAAATTCTAAGGACAATTGTGGATTTGCCCCTTTTCATGACCATATTTCGAGTAGCAAGTATCTGAGAATCCCCTATTCTTATTCCCCTGGGAAGCAGTTTTTGACTTGCCAGTTCACCCCAAAAGTGCTGCAGAGCACATTCTATTTTTCTCATAGGATCCCTTATCACCTGGTTATTTAATGGCCTGGTAGTTTTTCTGTCCCCTGAATGGGTCATTATGTTTTCAACAACAGTAACTAAGTTTTGTTGTATTCACATGTGAAAACTTGAGAAATATTTGATGATGTAGGAAAGAAATTTAAGGCACAGTAAAGGAAGGGGTGGCATAATTCAAACCAGGAACAAGAATTCAATGGAGTCAGGGAATTTACAGCAAGGAGTAGCAGTGAAAATATAAGAATCTTGGAAATCAACAAAAATTACTGGGAAGGCTGTAACTTTTCATATGATGAGAAAAAGCAGTGTGAGACCTGACACACACACCTGATGTTGGGTTTCATTGGTATCAACTTGATTTAGGAGGTTCATACCCCTGATCCTTTACATTTCCCTTTCCAAAGGCTCCAGTACAACACTGACCAACAGATGGGATGCGGCCTCATTTGAGAGCTCGTTTGAGATTACAGAGATTGCAAGGGCCTAACTCTGAGTATTTGGCCAGCCTGTAACAAATGGAGGTTTTGCTTTGTCTATACTAACAAGAAGCCCTAAAATTCACAGGAAAATGAAGCACCATGCTTCAGAAAGCTTAAGGACAGAACCATTGGTACAAGGTGCAAAAACGCAGCCAGAGGGAGAGAGTTCAGGAAGAAGCTTGAGAATGAGAAAAAAAACTGCCAGAGATTTTTTTCTTTTTAGAAAAACATCTTGTGATGTGAGGATGGGCCAACAGGCTTTAAAGGGACAGAGCTTGGCTCTGGCAGAGAAGGCATAATTTTAAGAGGTGGTGCATTTGGTGTCCTTCTGCAGTAGTGACATAAGGAGGCTCTATCAATGCTTAAAGACCCAACCTTACCAAGCCAAGACAGATGGTGAGCAGCAATCACGGAACGAATGGGTAGAGAAGTATAAACTCCATGAAGCATTTTATCTCCCATCTGTTTCCTTCTGCAGTTTCAACTTGATGCCACAGATCCAAGTGCTCCACTTTTCCTTCTTAGGCTTCCTAAGTTGCCTCTGTCTTAGAAGTTGACAGGCAGCCAGACTGTTCTGGCAGTGACCTGTTCAGCCAAGATGTTGAGCTTAGATTTTTCAAAGACGGGGTTCTGCACTTATGCTGTCAGATTGCATTAATGTTTTCTTACTCTGGGCATTGATTTTTCAGGCTTAGTATTCTCATAAAGAGGTAAGATGGGCTGGGGAAGTAGCTCAGTTAGAGAGTGCTTGCCTTCACTGAGGGAGGCACTGGGTTCAAACTCCAGAACTGGGGGAAAAAAGAAGAAGAAGAAGAAGAAGATGAAAGGATTCATTTATTCATTTGAATAATTGGAAGAAGAAGAAGGAGGAGGAGGAAGAGGAGGAGGAGGAGGAGGAGAAACAGAAGAGCAGTAGAAGGAGGAGAAAGAAGAAATTAATTTATTCATTTGAGTTCAAATGCTCTGCCTAAGCCGCCCCAGACCCTCAACCCCACTGGTATATTGACGTATGAGTTTATTTAGATCTTTCTAGGTGTTAGCAATACAGACATACTTTCATGTGGTCTTTTCTCCTAAGGAGCTTACAGCCTAATAGAAAGACAATAAATGGACACTGTTCAGTGATCTATGCAAGAATTTATGATTTCCCACAAACCGGGCGGGTCATCTGTGGGTTTTCCGGGGGCTCATTTGGGAGGCTTTTCTGCTTGTCTTGCTTCATGGTCTCTCAGGCAGATGCATTTAGCTGGTAGTTGGGCTGGGTTGGAAGATCCAGTATGGCTTCACTGATGTTCCTCCATGTGTCCTTCCTCTTTCCTTGTGGTGTCTCATCCTTCAGCAGTCTAGTCCAAGTTCTTTTATAACACGATGACTGGCTTCATCAGGGAGAAAGTGGAAGCTGCTGTACTTCTTAGAGGATAGGATCAGAAATAGTATCACTTCTGATAGAATTGGTCAAGGAAAGTCTCCATGCCAGTCCTGACCGAAGAGGAGGGGTGATGGACTTAATGGGTAAGGTAGCACACAGTCAGGGAGGAAGGGAATGGAGGGCGACTCTTTCTGGAGAGTACACACCACAGAAACAACTAGATAAGAACCACAGCTAAAGTTTAGTGAGCACTTTGTGTCAGACAGCAGGCCAAAGACCTCACCTGTATGATCTCATGAGACCTTATACATGAAATTCTCATACCCAGTGAAGTAGGAATCATTCGTATCTCCACTTTATAAGCAAGCAAGTGGAGGTTGGTACTATAAATAAACTGAGGTCAGATATTTAATAAATGATCTTGTCAGGATTCAAACTCCTTGGAGTCTGATTTGTGGTACTCAGAGAGTGAAAAGGTTCAGAAGTCAGTCTCTGCATCATGACTGTAATAAATGCTAGGAGAGAGGGCTCAGGAAAGAAAGATCCCTTATGCATGGAAATTCAGGAATGTCTTTTAAAAAACAGTGGCACGTGAGTTGGGCCCAGATGTTAAAGATGAGGAAGACATGAACAAATCTGTGAATTAAGGATTTCTTGCAAGTGGGAAATATCATGAACCTATATTTGAGGAGAGGAAGCCAGGGCATGTTCTAAGACTAACCATCAGTTTAGCATGGTGGGTTCTAGAAATCAAGAGGGAAGACTTGGTCCACTGAAATGGGATACTAAAGGCGGGATGAACAAAGAAAAAGTTTTCTCATGGGCTGGTTGAGAGGGGATATAGGCCTGGGATATTTTTATGGATGATTTGAATGGAGAAGACATATGAAATAATGGATATACAGAAGGAATATGAAATAGTGGATATATTGGAGATGGGGTTACTTGGGTTACTGCATTCACTACAACAATGCTATAGACCTGATGAGGGTCCAAGGTGGACTTTTAGGAATTGGCCCAAAGGTGAGAGCAATCTATAATGAATATGACAGTTTTCCATTTAAATAATTTTGAAAGATGTGGTAGACCAGTAACATGGTCTTCTCCCTTCATTTTTTTAAACTCTCAATCAAACCTCAAAGTAACCCAAACTCAGTTGCTTTCCCGGCCTGCTCCACCAGGGATATGCGTGGGAGATAACACTCTCCCTTAATCCCTTCTCACCTTAACTTCATGGAGGGGCACTGTCCTGTGTTGGGGCATTAGTGCTTGATGAGACACCAAACTTTGACCAATTGCTTTGCACATGAGAAAAATGAGGTAGAAGTGAAATGATCAGCACAGCCTAGATTCAGGATATGTGTGCTAACCTGAGTCAGAGCAGGAGGGAGGACATTTATGACCTTTAGCCACCTGGCATGGGTGGGTGGAAAGCCAGGTCATACTCAGATAAAGCAAAGACACAATGGGAGAAGGGTAATGACTTGTAGGTGGGCATTATCAAGAAGAGGGCTGTGAACTGATGACTCAGTTTCCTTTGCAGAGGCCGGCAAACACCAACTATTTACTTTCAAGAGTCCTAATGTACTCAAAATAGAAGAGGTTGTAATGGGGCTGCGATTAAGGGTTTTCGTTCCGAGTAGAATTACATATTGGCAAATGAGCAGGAGCCATTGGAACCTAAGTGGTTGCTCCACAGGATGAATGCAGTCATTACTGAAGTGGGTTGTTAACTTATTACTTGCTCTCTTGTTTTTCATTTGCTTCAGATCTGGGGATGTGGATTCCAGGGCGCCAGCAAAGGCAGCAGGGATTTGAATATTTAACACGCCGCGCTTCCTACCACTCTGCCTCATTACAACACTCGTCCTCATCATTCATCAAAAGATTGGTAGCCCCTTGAGAAGAAGTGGGAGATTGTCTCTTCACACGTGTGCTTTGTCAAGCCCTGTGCAAGATGTCTCTACACTGTCCCACGCTAAGGGGAAAGGACCCAGGCAGGAGCTGGTTCCCAAGTTCCCATAAAACTCATTAAGGACGTCCCAGGGCAATCTATTATGACTTGTGCCCATCTGCTGAAACAGTACGACTGCTGCTGCTACTACTGATATAACAGTGACAAACATGACCATCCTTTATCTCACAGCTTTCAACCTATTTTACAATGGGTTGAGCAAGTTATATGTATTATTTTACATCCTCATAATAGCCTCCGTTACAGATGAGAAAACAGATTTTTCAGTTCCACTCTTTTAAGTCCTGGATCAGACACCAGAGTTTATGCTTTGTCTTTCTGTGATGAGAATTAAAATTGCTGTTTTATGTCACATGGTGGAGAACAGTAATGTTAGGCCTTCGGATATCGTCTCCCATTGATTCCAAACCAGCTCTTGGTTATGTCAGTCAAGTATTGGTGACAAGTAAACATAATTTCCCATTTCAGATCTCTTCCCTGTCATCATGGAATAGTCAGGTTAGGATGCTTATGGGAGTCATTCAGACTTGGCCATCAAGAAGAACCAGGTCAAACACAAGATGGACCAAAAATGCAGAGCATGTGGATTGATTTTGGACCATCTTCCTCTCTGCAGCAAGGCTGGCCTCTGCCAATGGAAGGCTACAATGAATCAATACTTATTAGGCTTAGTTTAAGATAATAGGTAGTATTGCTTAGAAACCTATCCCAAGTGTAGCAAAACACAGCAGGCTAAGTGGGCAACTTAGTGTAATGAAAAGAACCCTAGATGCTGCGACCTATTGGGCATGGGTTTGAGTTTTGTCTCCACAATGAACTCTGTGACTCTGAGCAATTCTCTTGGCCACCCTGAGTATCAGTTTCCTTGTCTGTAACATGTGCCCACCTCACAGGCTGGTTCAGAGGATACAATCACTGTTAGCAGCAAAACCTTCCTACTGTTCAGGATTGGTGAGTATGGCTTTCAGTGGACACTGTGTGTGTGTGTGTGTGTGTGTGTGTGTGTGTGTGTGTATGTGTGTGTGTGTTTACACTTTCATTGATGTTCAGAGGTTCACAAACCTTTACTTTGGCAGTGTGACCATCAATTCCCACTATTATATTTTCCTTTATTCTTTCCGCTCCCATTTTGATGGCTATCGAAATTATTTTTGAACACACCAGCCTGTCCCTCCTCTATTCAAGACAGACAGGACACATTCAGTGGCCTCTATGGAATTCTGAGGAGAGAGCAGAATACCCTGGGATGTTATCAGGGGCAAAAGGAAAGAATCCAAAACACAGAGAGGGGTGAGTTCACGACTGTCCATACAACTGCCCTTCTCCCTGCAGGAAACTCCATGGGAACCTCAAACCCCTCAGGTCCATGCTCTCTGGTCTTGGTGTGCTGAATTTAACAAAGAACAAATGTCCTTTGCTAATTCCCTTAAATTAAAAAATTAATTTTAATTTATAAAAGTCATGTGTTCTATCAGATTATAATGGACTGAGAGTAGAAATCAATGACAAAATAAAAAACAGAAATTACTCCAACACCTGGAGACTAAATAATATGCTATTGAATGAAACACGGATAACAGAAAACATCAAGGAGGAGATAAAAAAATTCTTAGAGGTCAATGAGAACAATGATACAACATATCAAAATCTCTGGGACACTATGAAAGTGGTACTAAGAGGAAAATTCATTGCATGGAGCACATTCCAGAAAAGAATAAAAAGTCAACAACTAAATGACCTAACATTACAGCTCAAAGCCCTAGAAAAAGAACAGAATAACAGCAAAAGTAATAGAAGACAGGAAATAATTAAAATCAGAGCTGAAATCAATGAAATTGAAACAAAAGAAACAATTCAAAAAATTGATAAAACAAAAAGTTGGTTCCTTGAGAAAGTAAACAAAATAGACAAACCCTTAGCCACACTAACAAAGAGAAGGAGAGAGAAGACTCAAATTATTAAAATTCGTGATGAAAAAGGAAATATCATGACAGACACCACTGAGATACATAACATAATTAGAAGCTACTTTGAAAATCTGTATTCCAACAAAATAGAATCTACCGAAGACATTGACAAATTTCTAGAGACCTATGCTCCTCCCAAACTGAACTAGGAGGACAAACACAAATTAAACAGATCAATATCAAGCAATGAAATAGAAGAAGTCATTAAAAACCTACCATCCAAGAAAAGCCCAGGACCAGATGGATTCTCAGTAGTGTTCTACAAGACCTTTAAAGAAGATCTCATTCCAATACTTCTCAAAGCATTCCTGGAAATAGAAAAAGAGGGTACCCTACCAAATTCATTCTATGAAGCTAATATCATGCTCATACCCAAACCAGGAAAAGACACATCAAGGAAAGAACATTTTAGACCAATATCCTTGATGAATATAGATGCAATGATCCTTAACAAAATATTGGCAAACCGTATCCAAAAGCATATTAAGAAAATCGTGCACCACAATCAAGTGGGGTTCATTCCTGGAATGCAAGGATGGTTTAACATCCGTAAATCAATAAACGTAATCCATCATGTCAATAGACTTAAGGATAAGGATCATATGGTTATTTCAATTGACGCAGAAAGAGTGTTCAACAAAATACAACACCCCTTCATGCTCAAAACACTAGAAAAAATAGGGATAGTAGGAACATATCTGAACATTGTAAAGGCTATTTATGCTAAGCCCATGGCCAACATCATTCTTCATGGAGAAAAACTGAAACCATTGCCTTTAAAAATGGGAACAAGACAGGGATGTCCTCTTTCACCACTTCTATTCAACATTGTCCTTGAAACTCTAGCCAGAGCAATTAGGCAGACCAAAGAAATTAAAGGGATACGAATAGGAAAAGAGGAACTTAAGCTGTCACTATTTGCGGATGACATGATTCTATATTTAGAGGATCCAAAAACCTCCTCCAGAAAACTTCTAGACCTCATCAATGAATTCAGCAAAATAGCAGGCTATAAAATCAACACACATAAATCTAAAGCATTTTTATACACAAGCGACGAAACATCTGAAAGGGAAATGAGGAAAACAACTCCATTTGCAATAGCCTCAAAAAAAAAAAAAAAAAAAAAAAAAACTTGGGCATCAATCTAACCAAAGAGCTAAAAGATCTCCACAAGGAAAACTCTTTTTAAAGACTCATCATTGTATTTATATCATGAAGTCATTCCCAATGTCACAAAACTAGTTCAGAGTTGGCATGTGGGAGGCGCTTAGTTTTTCTTTCTTTCTTTTTTTCCTGTTGTTACTTTTGGTGAAAGGGCAAAATTAAAAACAGGGACTTACATTTCAGTGTATCCCCATAATACTTTATGAAGTCATTGTTCATATCAGTTCAGTGAAACAAATACTTGAGTGTCTATTTTGGGAAAAGGTAGAACCTGGGAATACAAAGAAACATATTTCTAGGCCTTGAAACTTTCCTAGTTTGGTGTGCAAAAAATTGCACATTCAGAATATTTCATAACCAAGCACTGCAAATTATATAAAGAAAGAAGAGGGGAAGAAGAGAGTACATTATTTAGGGCAAAGTAAGTATTTTGGAAGTGAAGGAAGGAGAATGCATAGGGGTTTGTTTGTCTTCTATTCTGTTCCATTGGTCTATGTGTCTTTCTTTTTTTTTTTAATGTAAGTATCATTCAGTTGTCCTTACTATAGATCCATAGTATAGTTTGATGTCAGGTATTGTGATGCCTACAGCATTACTTTTTTTTTTTTTTGGCTTAGAATTGCTTTGGCTATTCATTATTCCTTCTGGACAGGGTTAGGTTGGTTGTCCCATGAGACAGAGCTTCCTATTTGCTCCCAGAGAGACTGATTTGATGCCAAGTGTTGCAGGGGTGGTGGAACCAACTCAGAGTTCAGTAGGGGGCTAGGTTAGTGAGGACTGTGGGCCAATTCCAATCCACCACCTCTTCTTTTTATCTGCCTGTGAGTTATGCTGTATTTATTGCTATTGCTGTAGGTGTCAGAGGTAGTTTCCTCTGATATCCTCCTTTTGTCTTCCCTGTTGTCTTGGGTTTCCCTAGAGACTCCTTTATAAATAGAATCTGATTTTTGCAGTTCTTTTCAGTTGGAATGCTTCGTGGGACTGGAATCCTCCTGATGTGGTGGTGCAGTAGTGGGTGGGTGATGGAGAAGCACTCAACAATCCTGTGATGAACTTTCAGTCTTTAATGAGTCTCTATTTTTATAGATTAAAGAGCTTTGAATTTATTTCCTTGTTCATTTCCATTACACTTTTTTTTTTGGTTGGGTTGATTAACTTTTATAGATGTTCTTTGTGGTTTAAGGAAATTAGCTTTCATTAGTTGAAAATATATTTCTCATGTGTCTTTTGATTTCATTTATAGCATTTTTATGTAGAGAAAAATTTAAACATTAATAAATTTGATGACATAAAATGGAAAAAAAAAAAAGAATTACTTTGACTATTCTGGGTCTTTCATTCTTCCAAATGAAGTTTAGGACTGTTTTTTTTCCTAGTTCTGTGAAGAATGTCATTGGCATTTTGATGTGGATTGCATTGAATCTGTATATTGCTTTTGGTAATATGGCCATTTTAACAATATTAATTCTGCCTATCCATGAACATGGGAGGTCTTTCCATCATCTTGTACCTTTTTCAATTTCTTTCTTTGGCATTTTCTGGTTTTCAATTCTTGGTTAGATTTATTCCTAGATATTTTTTTCTTTGAGGCTCTTATGAATGGGATTGTTTTCCTGATTTCTTTCTCAACAGATTCATTATTGGTGTTTGAAAATCTATTGATTTTGTATGTTGATTTTATAACCTGCTACTTTGCTGAATTTGTTTCTTAGCTCTAGCAGTCTTTTGGTGAAACTTTTTGGATCCCCTGAGTATAGGATCATATCATCTGCAAACATTAATAATTTCATTACTTCCTTTCCAGTTTTTTCCTTTTTATATCTTCTCTCTCTTTTTTCTTTCTCTCTTCTTTCTTTCTTTCTTTCTTTCTTTCTTTCTTTCTTTCTTTCTTTCTTTCTTTCTTTCTTTCTTTCTTTCTTTCTTTCTTTTTTTTTTTCTTTTTTTCTTTCTTTCTTTCTTTCTTTCTTTCTTTCTTTCTTTCTTTCTTTCTTTCTTTTTCGTGTCCAGAATGGAACCCTGGTGCACTTAACTACTGAGCCACATCCCCAGACCTTTTTTTGTATTTTATTTAGAGACAGGGTCTTGCTGAATTGCTTAGGGTCTTGCTAAATTGCTGAGGCTGGCTTTGAACTCACAATCCTCCTGTCTCAACCTCCCAAGTTGCTGGGATTACAGGCATGTGTCACTGCACCTGGTTCCTCCTCTTGTCTAATTGCTCTAACTAGAATTTTTAGTACTATATTAAATAGGAGTGGTGAGAGTGGGCATCCTTTTCTTGTTCATAACTTTAAAGGAAATGTTTTCGGTTTTTCCCCATCCACTGATACTCTCTCTCTCTTTTTTAAAAATAGCTTTTATGATGTTGAAGTAAGTTTCTTCAAACCATAATTTCTTCAGTGTTTTTTCCTTGAATGGGTGCTGAATTTTGTCAAAAGCTTTCTCTACATCTATTAAGATGATTATATGATTTTTGTCTTCAATTCTATTTATGTGATGAATAACATTTATTGATTTGCATATGTCAAACTATTCTTACATCCCTGGGATAAAACCAACTTGGTCACAATGCACAATAATATGTTGTTGAATATGATTTGCTAATATTTATTAAGGATTTTTGCATATAAGCTTATCAGGGATATTAGTCTGTAGTTTTCTTTCCTTGATTTGTCCTTATCTGGTTTTGATATGAGTGTGATACTGACTGCATAGAATGAATTTGGAAGTGTTTCATCACTTTCTGTGATGGATATAATTTCATGGACTAAGTTGAGAAACATTGGCATTGGTTCCTTTTTAAAAGATTGGTGGAATTCAGCTGAGAATTCATCTGATCCTGAACTTTTGTTTGTTGTTGGAAGACTTTTTATTACTGCCTTTATCTCATTGCTAATTATCATTCTGTTTAGGTTTTCTGTGTTCTTTTGATTCAATTTTGTCAGGTCATATATGTTTAGAAATGATATATTTCTTCTAGGTTTTTCAGTTTATCGGAGTATAAGTTTTCAAAATAGTCCCTAATGATCCTCTGAATTTCTATGGCATCTTTCACATCTCTAATTTTATTAATTTGGGTCTTCACTGTTAGTTTGGCTAAGAGTTTATCAATCGTGTTCATTTTTTCTAAGAACCAACTCCATTTTATTGATCCTTTGTATTTTTTTATTCTCCATTTCATTGACTTCAGCTCTGATAGTAATGATTTCCTTCCTTTTACTGGTTTTGGAATTGATTTGTTATTGTTTCTCAAGGACCTTGCCATGCATCAGTAAGTTGCTTATTTTGTATCTTTCTGATTTTCTTATGTAGGGACTTATGACTATAAACTTTCTTCTTAGAACTACCTTATTCATGTCTAAAAGGTTCTGGTATGTAGTATCACTAAATTTCTCCCCTGATTTTTTCTATCACTCATCCATCATTCAAAAGTCTATTGTTTACTCCATATGTTCATATGCTTGCTGTAGTATTTTGGGGTTGATTTCTACTTTCATTCCATGATGATCAGATAAGATGAAGGAAAAAAAAATAAATTTGGAGGGTTGCTTTGTGGTCTAAAATGTGTCTATTTTAGAGAAGTTTCCATAAACAGTTAAGAAGAAAGTGAATTTGGTTGTTGTTGGATTAAATATTCTATAAATATCTGTTAAGTTCACTTGATTTATAATATTGTTTCAGGTCAGCAGAGTCTTTACTAAGTTTATTTCTGAATGACCTATCTAGTGGTGAGAGAGGTGTGTTGAAATCATCTAGTATTGTGGTACTGATGTCTATATGAGTCTTTAAGTCATATAGTACCTAATATGTAGTTAGGTGTGCCAATATTTGGAACATAAATATTTACTATCATTATATTTTCTTGTTGCATTGTTCTCTTTACCAATATGAAGTGACTTTTGTCTTTCCTGATTAATTTTGGCTTGAAGTTTGCTCTGTCAGATATGTGAGCAGCTACTTCTGCTTGTTTTGCATGGTATAACAATTTCTATCCTTTTACTTTTAGCCTGTGCCTGTTGTTTGTCTTTGCCTGTAAGATGAGTCTCTTGCAAACAACATATACATGGGTCTTATTTTTTATTCCATTTTGCTAAACTGTTTTTTTTTTTTTTTTTGTACCAGGGGTTGAACCAGGGTTGCTTAACCACTGAGCCACATATGGCAGTTTATTTCATACAGGGCTCTCTGTATAAAATATTTACACATATTCTTTACAGAACAAATGATTCACCTGAAGATGGCTTCTCAATGGCAAGGAAGAATCCTGGTGGAAGCAAAGCTATAGCACAGACTTTCTCCTTAGGCTACAGCACAGGCAAATATCACCTACTTCCTGGGATCCAGAGTTGTGGCCATGTGTTGTCCACAGCTCCTCTACTTCTTGCCATCTTTGGATTTATAAGCAGGCTTGAGTGCTTGTGGCTAGAGGAACAGAGGCTATTGTCATTTATAAAGATGACAAGAGGACAAACTTGGCATGGGAGAAGATGGAATATTTGACACCTTGTCACTTCTGGATCCCGGAAGAATTTTCTTTTGTCCTAAAGAACCTACTACTTTCTAGATTAATCTGTCTGCATCACATTCAACCCATGTGGCTCCTGCTGTATATGATTCCCATATTTTGAGATGTTTTGGTTTTAAAGTACTCAGTGTGACTCAGAACCCTCTCCAGTGTGCCTGTGGGGAAGCATGCTGAATGTCCCCACTCTGCACACACTGGGCATGTGGGGAGGGTGGGGCCCTTTTGGCATGTTCACTTAAGGAAATTGTCAGACTGGGAAAATAAAAGTATACAGCTGCTACACACAATATACTCTAATTTTTAAAGCAGAAAAAGGAACTTTTTTTTTTTTTTTTTTTTCCAAGCTGAAGCTAATGTATAAATCTGGCTTCACTCACAGGAAAACTTCCCAGAAGGACTTATGTGATCCCCCTTCTTCCCAAGACTTGGGGGGGGGGGAGGCTCTCTGAGAAGCCTGTGGTGGGAGTGGCTGCCTGGGTCCTATCAAACTCTTCAAGCTATGATTTGTCATTTTCTGGGTACCAGCAAGTTTCTAATGACATTTCCCAGTAGGCAGAGACCAGGAGTTTTTTTATATCAAGCCCAAAGACAATGATAAGGCAGGGAGTGGGCACCTAGCTGGGAGTGAAAGACTTATTTGTGGAGAACAGGAAGGAAGACAAGTGGCAAGCCTATGTTTTTTAATTTGAGAGGTGAGTCTGTATACTTGTTGTTATAGAGAGATGTTTAGTAATTCCTGCCATTTTGATTTATTTGTAATATTGCATTTGGTTCTATTTCTCCTTTGCTTAAATACTCTTCAGATAAGATTTACTCACATTTTAATCAGCTTTTTCACTGTTGTGACCAAAAAATCTGATAGGAACAATTTCAAGTGGGAAAGTTTATTTGGGGGCTCATGGTTTCAGAGGTCTAAGTTAATTGACAGCCAGCTCCATTCCTCAGGGCTCAAGGTGAGGCAGAACATCATGGTGGGAGAGTGTGGCAGAGGAAAGTGGCTCAGGACAGGGCCAGGAAACAGAAAGACTCCACTTTCCAGATACGAAATATATACCTTAAAGTTATGCCCCCTCCACATGCCCACCTCTTCCAGCCACATCCTATCTGCCTTCAGTTACCACTTGGTTAATCCCCATTAGGGAATTAATTCACTGATTGGGTTAAGACTCTCATAACCCAATCATTTCACCTCTGAATGTTCTTGCATTTTCTCACACATGAGCTTTTGGGGGGACACCTAATATCTAAACCACAATAGTCTGTTTGCAAGCTCTGTTTTTTTAAAAAAATTTCCTCTGTGTGTAGCATTTCTTTAAGTATTTTCTGTAGTGCCAATTTAGGAGTCAATAATTATTTTAGTTTACACTTATCTTGGAAGGATTTTATTTCTTCTTTGAATCAGGATACCTCTGATGGATATAGCTACCTTGGCTGACAGTATTTTTTTTCCAGGACTTGGAACACACCATTTCAAGCCCTCCTGGCTTTTAGAGTTTATACTGAGAAATCAGAAGTAATTCTGATTGGCTTTCTCTAAATGTGACCTGACCTTTTTCTCTTGAGGCTTTTAAAGTTTTATCCTTGTTCTATATGTTAGGCAATTTAATATAATGCATTGGGGAGAGATACTTTTTGATCATGTCTATTTTGGGTTCTGAATGTCTCTTGTATCTGGATGTCCATCTCATTCTCAAGGTTTGGAAATTTTTCTGTTATTATTTACCTGTAGACATGATATTAGTCTGAACAACTCTCATCAATTTCAATGATTCTTAAATCTGGTCTCTTAATGTTGTTCCAGAGTTCTTGTGTATTCTGCTCATAGTTACTTATTTTATTTTCTTAGTTAGTGTCTGAATGTTCAAGGCCAGTCACTTTGTCTTCCAGCTCTGAGATTCTGTCTTCAGCATGGTCTATCCTATTAGAGAGTTTTTCAACTGAACATTTTATTCCATTTATTGAGTCTCTCATTTACAAAATTTATTTAGTTCTTTTTCAATATCTCTATCTTCTGATAAAATTTCTCATTCATATTCTGTACTGACTTTCTTAATCAATTCAGTTATTTTTCAGTGTTCTCTTAGAAATCATTGATCATTTTTAGAATTATTCTTTTGAATTCATTAACTGGTGTTTAATCCTGTTCAATATCTTTGGAGTCAGTTACTGGTGAATTATGAACCTAAGGAGGCATCATGTTACCTTGTTTTTTAAAAAATTTGTGTTTCTGTGTTGAGTTTTATGCATCTGTTGGGATGGATTTCTTTCATATGTGAGCCTTTTTAGGACACATTTTTTCTCTTGCCAAAGTGTTCTGGGTAATATATATTAGGTTACTGTGATTTTTTAAATATATTTCCAAATGGGTTTTGTATTATAGTTTTTCTTCTAGTTCTTTGGTGGTGATTAGTGTACTCTGATACAATGTATATTGTGTAAGAGTTTAAAGATTTTATTTTCTCAGTAGGTATCAGAAGAATGGGGTCCTTTTGTAGATCTACAATGGAGTTATGCGCAGCAGTGTATATGGGGTATATTCTCTGCATTTGCTTTTCTTTACTTAATAACTCTGTGTATTCTAAAGGGATATGGGAGTGATCTAGACTGAGTCCCCCTTGTAGGTGTGGTATCCATAACCTGTGTGTTAATTGTTTTTTTCTGTATGAATGGATGTCCATGAGTGGGACCTGAGGTTCTCCCTAGCAGGTCCTATTTAGAGCTTGGTCATTAGTTTGGGGTTTGCCTCTTCTTTCTTTTGTATTGAAGTATCATTGAAGTTTGAGCATAGTTAGTTTGTGTGTGGAGCAAGATACACTGTCCCTTGGCTGAGTTTAGCTCAGCAGAGTCGTCTCTATCCTGGGAACTTGTAGTGTCCCAGTAGATTCAAAGCACCTCACATAAAGGGGGAAAACAGCAAGAGCAACAACAGAAGCAAACAGTATACAGTATTAAACCAGACACTGTGACATCTACAACACCAATTCTCACAAAAACAGGAATGGTGGGGTGGTAATTACCAGCAGGAAAAACAATAAATAGCCATGAACTAGATCTGGCATTAAAGTAAAACAGCAGGTTTTAACTATGCCATCCAAAATGCTAATAACTGCAGCATCATTAATAGTGATGAGTTATATATAAAAAAATATACATATATAAGTTATATAAACCAAATAGTTCTAAAAGATACTAAAAATAAAATTCATTAAGAGAAAAGAAAATGTGATAGGAAGGTGAAAGAATGTTTAGAACCTTCAAAATGTAAACAGAGAGAAGTAGAAAAGATATAGCTAGTAATGACAATAAAGAAGGAGGAGAAAAAAAAGAAACAAAGTAAGTAAAGAAAAAGAAAATAAGGGAATTTAGCTATTAGAGGAAGGAAAAAAGGAGAGAATGGGAAACAAACAGAAAACAAACCAAACCAAAATAAACAAGCAAAAATCCTTAACCCTCCAAAGATAAGGTAAAGGGCTGGGGTTGCAGCTCAGTGGGAGAGTGCTTGCCTAGCACGTGTGAGGCACTGGGTTAGATCCTCAGCACTGCATGAAAATAAATAAATAAAATATTGTGTCCATTTACAACTAAAAAAAATAAAAAAAAGATAAGACAAAGAAAAATAATAATTGTTAAAAAGTGCTAAAAGTGAAAAAAAGACAAAATCTGTAAATGTATATACATTCATGAACCAATCAGCACAGTAAGAACACACACACACACACACACACACACGGGGCTGGGGATATAGCTCAGTGGTAGAGTGCTTGCCTTGAGTGCACAAGGCCCCAGGTTTAATCCCCAGCATCACCAAGGGAAAAAAGCAAGCAAACAAACACAGAGGGAAAATATTCTTAATGAAAAATGAAATAATTATCTCCACTGAAGTGACAATGACCACTGCCTGTGCATGATTGTCTTTCCTCCGTTCTATCTTGGCCTGTGTACCCCTTTGAGAGCCCAAAGGGGCTGGGGGTTGTTAAACCCTTTCTCTTTCTGTGATGTTCATTGAACTGCCAGCAGGAGTGGCCTAAAACTAAAACTGGTTGACATAACTCTCAGCTTCCCTTCTCACCTGTCTAGGGTAGGACAGAATGGGACCTACTGTTGGTTGGAGTTTTGTCCAGACAGCCCAGAATGATACACTCCCAGGGTGGGGTGAATTCAGAGTTATAATGGGGTGTTCCCACAACCGGAGTTTTAGTTCTAATCAAGGCTTTGGAATTTTGTTGAGTGGAATCGGTTCTGGAGAGATTAGATCACTACGCCCTTGGGGCCAGGCAGATGCCCATCTTTGCTAGGAGTCTGGATCTCAGGAGCCTTCCCAGAATTCTGCTCATAAGGCAGGGGAACAGATTCTCTACAGGTCTCTCAAAATCTACACCCGTGTATATGACTTCCCCACGCTCAGTCCCCAAATAGAACCGTGATCACCTCTTGGGTTTGCTGGCCCTCTTCAGCTGGTCACGTGAGCCCCCAGCCTCAAAGGGAAAGTGAATTTCACTTCCCTCCACCTCTGACTTGAATCCTCCTGGGTACAGTCTTCTCTGTGCCTCTTTCAGTCACATGCTAGGAACACCCTAAGCACATGGTAGCCACTCGCTGGTGAAAATGGAGTTCTGAGAGGAAACTTGATTCCCTGCTTCTGCGGCAGAGAAGTGTTGCCGCAGACCCCAGCAACTCGCTGCTGATTTCTTCTTCTTTCTGAATTCTTGTCTCATGAATTCAAAGAACCAGATCCACAGACCAAGATGAGTGAGTGCAAGAGTAGGCTTTACTGAAGAACAGAACAAGAACAGAACTCTCGCAGTGCAAGAGGGCACCCGAAAGCAGCTTTTCTCCCTCCCAGCCCTGCTAGTCTAGGCGTTTTATACAGCACTTGGGTCATTGCTATTGGTCCACATTTATGCTAATTAGGGTTTGGAAAGTACTAATGCTATTGGTCAACTCTCAGTCCCGACTTCCATTCAGGTCTGACCTACTTTCATTTTCTGGCCCCGGGTCAGGAAGTGGGAGGTCGAGGTCGTTGGGCGGGGCTGCAGTGCTGCAAAGGAGCGGGGTTCCTGCAGCAGGTGTCAGTACTGTGCGCGGGCCTGCCTTGGCTCACCTGGCGCTGGCTCCCCGCACCTCGGGCCCCTGCACCTCTGTGGCATGCGCCATTCGGCCCTCCGCGGCTCCGCTACTCCAGCCACTTCACTTCTCGGCAGGAACCAGTGGGCTGGCCCAGTGGCTTTGCAACCGGGGATCCGTGTCCCCGGGACCGTATGGCGATATTTGCTATGCTCTCCTGGCCTTCTCCAGCAGCGATCTGTAGCATGGCCTCCTCAAGATGAATCCTGGCCTCAGCTCACCACTTGCCAACTGAGAAACATAGACTGCTTTTCCAACACAAGTTTGCTGTGCAGCCTCTGGGTCAACGAAGTTCAGGCTGCTTTTCTGTTCTATAGATTTTTCCATGCCACATTTTTCTGTTGGATTTCTCTCTCTGTTACCTACCCGCTCTGTGGTGAACTGCAGCTGCTGTCACTGCCACAGATGGCTTGACTCCAAGATAATTTTTCTTGTTCTTTCTTCAATGCACCTGAATTTCTGAGTCCCTAAGTCTCTCTGACTGCTGAATTCTGGTGAATTCCCTCTTTCACCCACCTTACTGAGAAGAAGTACTCCAGCAACTTGAATTCTGAGCCATGTAGCAACTTGAAATGCAGACTTCTGCTAATTTGCCATCTCAAATCTCTCAGGTATTGCTTTTAAGAATTATTAAGTGGGACTGGAGCAGAGATCAGTCTAGGGATAATTATTTTCCAGTACTGAGGTGAGGTTAGACCATGCTGTGTACTCTGCCCAGTGACCTGTGAGTCCTGTGGATTTCTAATCTGGCTGGTCCCGCAAAGGCTACATTCTCAGGCCTGGTTTGTGTTTTTTGTTGTTTAGATGTGAGTGTAAATTCAATCTCTGCTACTATGTTTTGTATACCCCATTTTTTTTTTTGGTGTCGGGGATCAAACTCAGGGCCTTGTGCTTGCAAAGTACATGCTGTACCACTGAGCTACATCCTTTGCCTATCATATGCCCAATTTCAAATACTGGAAAATATAGACCATAACTAAGAAATACATAAAATTAGCCTTTGCTGTATATTCTAGAAACAATCAGTGGTAACTTCTATTTTTATTTTTTTAGTGTTTTCATCCACAAATCTTGTACGCAATGTAGTAAAAATGGTTTTGGTGGTCAGATAGATTTGAAACTAAACCTTCCACTTACTTTTTGTGTTCTAAGTTATGAAACTTTCCAGGCTTGGTTTTCTTATTTATAGAGGGAGGCTTTCTAGATGCTGCGCCACCTTGCACTCAAAGACGCGCTTCCTCTGACCAGCCAGGCCACTCAGACGGGAGCTGTGTCCTGGCCAGAACCAGCAGCTTAGCTGCCAGCGGTCGGCACGCTGATTGCAGCTGGCTCACCTGCTGCTGGACCCCAGCAGTCAGGTCTGATGGCCCAGATGGCAACTGCCGCAGCTGCTGTGACTGTGGGCTCTACTGCCAGGTACATGCTGCACCATGCCATCACTGGGGGCTTCAGTGGGAGGAGTCACGCAGAGCTCTCACGGCCTACCCTTATTTACAGGAGCCTCAGGGAGCACCGTCTGCAGAGCAGCATCAGCATAAGTTTGGCCTTCGCTTCCATGAGATAAAACAGTTTTGGAGCATGCACAGAGCCGGGGTGACATTAAGCTCTGTGAGCATATGAATGAGGTGCTGAGACAGAGCAGACTTGCAAGGGGATTTGTCTAATTAAGAAGTTCAAAATGAAACTTTGAAGTTCAAAATTTTCAAAGAGATGAAAAATCAGCTCTCACAACCAAGTTACTTTAGCATAAAAATGTAATTGATAGTGAAAGTATAAAGTGTAAAAGCATCAGTTAAACTTCTCCTTTGTTATTAGTAACTTCCTTGCTTCAGAATGGCAATGAAAGAGGGTGTTCTGACTGCACAGAAGCTCACTGAGGTGGTACAGAGTTTGGGGGTGGGCAAAATGTTCACGTGGCCTCCTTAAACCCTTGTGATATTATCATTTGTGAGTTAATTAGAATCAAGTGATATTCTTCAACAAAAAAAAAATAGAGAGCTCATGGTGCATATTTCATGGTATGATGCAGAGACTAAAATAACTATTTGTAAGATGCCTAATGCAGTGCCAGGTACATAATGAATGACTCAGAATGGCTGGTTCATAATATGGTCCAGAATTAGAGGGGAAAATAAGGCAGAGAGAAGCACGAAGATAGTAGTTTGTGAATTCTGGAAAAAATAACACATACCATCATGGTGCAGCCTTGCTATGACAGTTTTTGGCATTTACACACTTGATGCTTTTGGTGGCAATTCAGAAAGAGTCACAGTTGGCTTACATGGGAAACGAAGCTGGTATGGAGGAAGCCAGGACCCCATACTGAAGATGAGGGTGCCTAGGTATCCGTGTGGTGTAGTAATGATTGTCACAAGAAAGGAAAATCAGAGCTGCAAGGCTGGGGGAAATGACTTAGGTGGTCACCCATGTGGTTCTAAAAACAAAACCCATTCAGTTTTATACACAGATGAAAAATAAGCCCATTTGGACATTCTAAGCTCCAGCGGGCCAGTTCTTATGTTCTGGAATTGCTTGTTTTCTGTACAGGAGGGGAAGGAGAGTGTCTGATTTAGCATGAAAGGGCCAAGTTGAAGGCAAATTTAAGTTCTTTTTAAACTCTAAGAGCTCTATGAATAATATGATCTAGCTTTTTTATTCTCCCTTGATGGATTTCTTTATATCATCAAATTACATCATTTGCTGTTGCCACTAGTCAAAGCTTTTAACTTCCTATCTTGGATGGGCCAGACATGGTGTGGAAGGTGACCCAAGGTCAGTAATTTGGTCTCTGGCTCCCGAGTTATCACTCTGTTGTCTTTCTTCAGTAGATAAAAGGGGCCCATGAGCACTGTCGTCCGTTGAGTGACTTTCATTTATAACTTTAGAAGAGGTTGTCTGAAGGCTTAAAAAATTTCCCAAGGTGGAAGTTTTAATATTCAGAGACGCATCCTGCATTTGGAAACTGAATTCTTTTGTTGCTGATAAAAATCAGAAAAGCTCTCGAGTTTGAGAGAAAAGATTCTTGTTTTTGAAATTGCTTCTGAAATCATGTGTTATTGTCAGGAAAATGTTCACTTTGTGGATAATGGTGACATAATTTCCATACCCCCACCTGCCCATCCCAGGGACTCAGTGTTCCACGCTGCCTGCTGCATCAGTTAAGGGACTTCTGTATTGTCTTTTTGAGCCAAGATCTCTCCTTCAATTCGACATGGTCATCCTGTGGTGTATCTTAAACAATGATTTGACTGTCACCTCAAAGCTCTCTTTCTTCTCTTCTTCTTCTTCTACTTTTTTTTTTTTTTTTTTGTGGGGGGTAACCAGGGAATGAACCCAAGGGTGCTTAACCACAAGCTTTTTATTTTGTATTTTGAGACAGGTTCTTGCAAAGTTGCTTGGGGCCTCGCAAAGTTGCTAAGGCTGGCTTTGAACTGGTGATCCTCCTGCCTCAGCCTCCTGAGCCTTTGGGATTACAAGCATGCACCAACACACCCGGCAAACTTCTCTTTCTTAAGGATAGAAATCAGACATATGGTGTCCCAGGTTTATGTGTTTAAGGAAAGGTATGCCACCAGGACTAAGAATATGGAGTATGGAAAGAGGCCCCACTGAAGTAAGAGTGCCCAAATTGAAGGTTTTTTTTTTTTTTTTTTCTTCCCATACTCAGGTGCATGTATTTATACAGGGTTACTTAAGCTTTGTCAACTTTGACGTTCTGCTGGATGATTCTTTGTTGTAGGGGCTGTGTTATCCATTGTATAATGTTTAGCATCATCCCTGGCTTCTACCCTCTAGAGACCTATAGCACCTCTTATTTCCCCTTAGCTGTGACAGCCAAAAATGTCTTTTGGCATTGCCAAATATCCCCTGGGTGAGAATGCAAAATCACCCTTGATTGAGAACTACTGGCATAGCAGTTGGAAACCTGGGCTTTGGAATCAGGCAGCATTGGTCAAATTGCCAGGCAGAATTGTGGAGCAGCAGAGTGGCAGTAGAGGTGGGTTGGAGGCAGGAAGCGACCTGCAGAGCCTGCCATGCTTGTCTGGGCCTGAGGCAGAGCTGGCCAGCACTGAGGTGAGCCAGTTTGAGCTGACCTAGCACCCTGCTGCCAGGCCTGGGCACCATGCAGCACTGCAGCTCTGGAGCCCTGAGCTTGCACAATAGAACTGACTGAAATCTGCTGGGAGGCTGGGATTGCAGAAGTGGGGCAGATCTGAATGGAAGTTCAGACTCAAGAGTTAACTAAGAAAGCTAGTAATTCTCCAAGCCCTAATTTGCATAATTTTGGACCAATAGCATTGGTACTTTTTTCAAACCCTGCTTAGAATAAGTTTGGACAAATAGCATTGACACAAATGCTGTATAAATCCTGAGACTAGCACATTCAGATACTGTGTATCAGGTTCCCTCTGGCTCTGTGAGAGTTCTGTTCCTGTTTATATTCTTCAATAAACCCTACTCTTACACTCATTCATCTCCTTCCTCCTCCATGGATTTCAGTCTTCGAAACCCTGAGACAAGAAATTTAGGATGAGCTTTTGGGGTCTGCTGCAGCGCTGGGGGCACAGCCTGTTACTAAGAGCTACAAAACTTCTTGGCTTAAGAGGTCTGCAGCTTGTGCAGACCCCTTCTGCCCGTAGAAACATAGAAACTCTGGTTTTATCAACTGTCTGGTTTGGGGATAGTTAATTGAGCTAATAGAACTCAGCAGTTCCATCTAACAAGGCTTCTCTTTTGTTGCTCTCCTTCCTTTCTGGATTTCTAATGTCTTTCTTTCCCATCAGATTCTGCAAGCCCTGAACTTAGATTGCTTGAAGTTATTCTGATTTGCTTGCTGAGATCTGATGTTCTCTTGATTGGCTTGGATCCTGTCCTGTAACACCTGTATTCCACATTGATGGGATTTGGGGTGGAAAAGACCTAGGTCGTATTCAGGTGCTTATGATTCAGCTATCCAAATTACCCTCTTAATCTCTTCTAGATACCTGAATTCAAAAGAGCAGGCCCAGGAAGATTTCAGGTCACACAGAGAAAAAAGTATGAAACATCATGATTGGAACCTATTGGAGGAAATCTCTTGGAAATGAATTACAAGCGAGCACATGGCTTCTGCTTGAAGTTGTTTAGATACAGTGTTTTGGAAGAATAAAGATTACATTTCTCTTCCAATATTTCTGTTATGGTTTGGATGTAAGGTGTCCCCCAAAAGCTCCTGTTATTGAGGAATATTCAGAGGTGAAATAGATCATGAGAGCTGAAAATTAATAAGTTGATTCTAGTTTAAAAGGACTGACTGGGTGGTAACTGTAGGTAGGTGAGGTGTGGTTAGAGGAGGTGGGTTACTGCGGGTGTGCTTTGGATGGGTGCATCTTCCCTGAAGCCTCTTCTCCCACTCCCTCTCTTTCTGGTTCCTGAATCTGACATGGGCTGAGCAGCTTTCCTCCAATGGGTCCTTCCTCCATAATGTGCTGCCCCATGGTGGGCCCAGAGCAATGGAGTCGACTATCTATGGACTGAGACCTCTGAAACTGTGTGTCTCGAATAAATTTTCCCTCCTCTAATCTGTCCTTGTCAGGAATTTTGGTCTCAACAATGTAAAAGCTAACTAAAACAATTAGCAATAGAAAATATGTCTAGAGTGAATTCTAATGAGTAGTAACGTGCTTCACTCAAAAATCAGTAACATTAGAACCTGACATAGGGACGGTGAAACGGAATTGGAAGATAAATATTAGGTCATCTGACTCTGTCTCCTCCAAAATGTAGACATCCAACTTCTCTACGGCATTCCTGATGGTGGCCGTTCAACCTCTTCCTGAACACCTTGAACGGTGGGATTTCCCCTTGTTCTCAGATCATTTCATCTTGAATACTTGTGAGAAAACGCTGTAAGTGTAATATGAGTCCAAAATCAACTTCCTTGAAGCCACCACCTGTGTATTTTTTTATGATTTCTGAAAATACATTAGACGAAGCCCCAGAGAGACTGGTAGACTTCTTTTCAACAAGTTAAATGCTTTGACCCTTTTCCTCAGTAATTAGCTTTGTGAGGGTATCCTCCTGCCTAGCTGAGGATATCATATTCTAGATGTCTGAGCACTTGAGATCTCCTTTGTTACTCTAGCCGGCTGTCCAGCTTACTGTCTTGAGTAGACATAGTATAGGACTGTCTCAAAACATCCTCATTTGTTTATCCAAACCCCAGTAGAGACACATTTGGGTTGATTTTGGTAAAGACAATGAAAATGATTAGGTGGGCCTACTGATGCATGACTGTAATCCTAGCTACTCAGGAAGCTGAGGCAGGAGGATGGCAGTTTTGGGGCCAGCCTTCTCAACTTATTGTATCCTATCTCAAAAAAGAAAAAGGCTGGTGATGGAGTTCAGTGCATGGCCCTGGGTTCCATCCCTAGTACACTAAACATTCGTGTGCATGTTTTTGTGTGAACATAGGTTTTCATTTCATTTGGGTCAGTATCTATAAGTATGTCATCCAAAAGTGTATGATTAATCTCATATGAAACTGCCAGTCTTTTTCAAAAGTTCCAGTAGCATTATGTGTTCCCACCAGCAATGTGGGAGAATTCCAGTTCCTTTGCATTCTCGCCAGCTCTTGGTGTCATTAGTTTTTCTTTCTTCTTAGTCATTCCAGTAGGAGTAGGTACCTCATTGTGGTTGTGCCTTGCATGTGCTTAATGTCAATAATGTTGAGAATCTTTTCATTTTGATTTTTGTGCCATCTGCATGTCTTCTTTAGTGAATCTGTTCAAATGTTTGCCATTTCCTCTATTGCATTTTTATCCTTTCAGAATGCTATCACAAAATACCATAGACTGAGTAGATTATAGACAAAAGCAGATGAGGCATCTGGAGAGGGCAGCTTTCTGGGTCATAGATAGCTCCCTATAGCTGTGTCCCTATATGGTAGAAGAGGCAAGGTAGGGTCCTATTATAAGAGCACTAATCTATTCATGAGGGCTCTACCCATAACTTAATCACTTTCCAAAAGTTCCCACATCTTATTGCCAACGTTTTTGGGATTTGGATTTAACATGAAATTTTTGGAAGGGACATAAACATTCACATCACAGCAAGTTTTTTTTTTCTTATTACATTCTGAAAGTTGTTTATATGTTCTGAATACAATTATCTGTGATTTGCAAATATTTTCTTTCCACATTGTTAAATGGGAGTCATAAAAGTGGATGTTTTACCTTGTTCTCAATCTGAAAGATATTCTTCCTTTCATTAATAGAATATTTGCTGTAATCCGGTTAAGAGGTTCCCTTTTATTCCTTGTTTGCTGAGAGTTTTGGTCATGAGTAACTTAGAATTTTTTCAAAGGATTTTCCTGCATTTGTCAAGCTGATCATATGACTTTTCTTCTGTATGTTGATACAGTGAATTACATTAATTTTCAAATGTTAAATCAGCTCTGTGTTTAAGAGATAAATTCCAATTTGTATTTTACTTTTTGACTTATTGTTGATTTTGTTCTTTATTTTTTTAAAATTATTTTTAACTGATATAAATTATACCTATTGGGGCTGGGATTGTGGCTCAGTGGCAGAGCACTTGCTTAGCATGTGTGAGGCACTGGGTTCAATCCTCAGCACCGCATATAAATAAATAAAATAAAAGTCCACTGACGACTAAAAAAAAATTTAAAAAACCCCCAAATTGTATATATTTATGGGGTATTATGTGATGTCTTGATACTTTTTTTTCTTTTTTTTTTTTTTTTGTGGTGCTGGGAATTGAACCCAGGGTCTTGTGCACTTGAGGCAAGCACTCTACCAACAGAGCTATAGCCACAGTCCCTTGATATGTTTTTGATGATGGCTTTTGTATCAATATTCCTGGGGTATATTGTTCAGTAATTTTCTTATAATTTCTTTATCAGAGCATCAGAGTAAAACTGGACTTAAAGAATGAATTGAGAAGTGTTTCCTCTTCAGTTTTCTGGAAAAATTTGCGTAGAGTGATACCATTTCTTCCTTAAATACTTGGTAGAATTTACCAGTGAAGTCATCTGAGCCTAGAGTTTTCTTTGTGAGAAAATTCTTAACTGCCAATTAATTTCTTTAATAGACACAGGGCTACATTTCCTTCAGTATCAGTCTGGCGGGTGGTATGTCAATTTTATTGATTTTCTTAAAAAATAGGGTTTTCTTTTCATATATTTTTCTATTGCTTTTCTGTTTTTTAAGATATTGATTTTTTTATCCTGGTCTTGATTCTTCCTTTTTCTTTCACTTGGGATTTAATTTTTCTCTTCCTTTTTTAGTTTCTTAAGGTAGAAGCTGAGGTCATTGGTTTGAGGATTTTTTTTTTTTTTTAACGTACGATGGGCACTCAGTGCTACCAGATGTCCCTGTGAGTGCTTATTTAGCTTTATCCCTGAAAGGTGGGTATTGTGCTCTCGTTTTAATTCGGCTCAAAATACATTCTAATTTCTTTTGTGATTTTTTTTCTTTGACTCATGAGTTATATAGAAGTATATTATTTTCCCAACATTGGTGTATTTCCCCAATATGCTTCTGGTATAGACTTATCCTAATTATATTATGGTGAGAGAAAATACTTTACATACCTTTAATTCATTAACATCTGTTAGCATTTGTTTTATGACCCATAACATAATCTGTCTCGGTGGATGTTTCCTGTCTACTTAAATGGAATATGTATTCTACTATTGTTGAGTGGAGTGTTTTATAAATATCAATTACTTAGTCTTTGTGCAGGTCTTCCATATCTTTACTAATTTTCTGTCTCCTGGTTCTATCAATCACTGAGATAGTAAGTTGAAGTCCACAATTACAAACTGAAATTTTACTTGGACATATGCTCTTTCATATTTTTATTATTTTTGCTTTAGGCAGTCAGTTTTCATTTAGACAATGAAAATTAAAATTTAATTGTATATTTACTTTTAGTTATTCCATTTCCAGGGCTCTTCATTTCTTTGTGTAGGTCTAAGTTCCTCTCTGGTATCATACTCCTACCTGACAGCTTCCTTGAAAATTTCTTATAGTGTTCATTTAATTCTAATAAGTTCTCTCCATTTTTGTTTGAGAAGAATCTTTGTTTTTAAAAATTTTTTTAGTTGTAGATGGACACAATACCTTTATTTTAATTTATTCATTTTATGTGGTGCTGAGGATTGAACCCAGTGCGTCATGTGAGCTAGGCAAGTGCTCTACCATGGAACTACAACCCTAGCCTTTCTTCTCACTTTTCAGAAGATAGTTTCACTGGGTATAGAATCTTGGGTTGTGTATTCCTCTTGTTACCCCTTAGAAAAATGTTGTACCACCGTCTTTTAACATACATGCTTTCTGACAAGAAGTTTGCTGTAATTCTCATTTGTACTCCTCTCTATGTAATGTGTCCTTTTTCTCCATCTACCTTCTAATATTTTCTCTTTGATTTCCTGTGTCAGCAGTTTGAATATGATGTACCTATATAGGCTTTTTTTTTGGCATTTATTCTGTCAAAGGACAGGTGTTGTCATTAATTTTGGAGTATTATTTACCATTATTTCTTTAGATAATTTTCTACCTCATTCTTTCTTCTCCAGGAAAAGAATTGAGTCTTTTTTGGGGCATCCCACTTACATGTATATCAGATCACTTAATATTGGCTTACAGATCTTGGATGTATCATTCTACTTTTCTCTTCATGTCTCACTTTGGGTAATTCTATTGACCTATGTTTAAGTTTGCTGAATTTTTTCCCCCAACTATGTCAAGTCTAATGCCTAGCCTGTTGAAGGCATTGTTTATATCTATTGCTGTGCATTTTCTTTCTAGCATCTTCATTTAACTCTTTCTTATAATTTCCATCTTTCTCCTGAAATAATTGACCTGATCTTGTATCCTGTCTGCCTTCCTCACTGTAACCCTTAACACAATTATTTAAAATTCCTTCTCAGTTCCAGTAATCATGTCTTATGCATCTAATTCTATTGAGGACTTTATCTTTTGACAGTGTTTTTGTTTCTTGTCTTTTTTATATGCCTAGAAATTTGTAGTTAAAATCCAGATAGTTTTAGAACTATAGAGACTGAAGTGAGTAGTTATTATATTTGGCATGCCTTTCTTTTTGCTGGGCCTTATTAGAGAGGGTGAGCCATGTCAGGAGCTGATGGGTTTGTATTTTTTGGTGGTCATCTTCTCTCTTAGTTTGCTAGGGTTGTAATAACAAATTATCATATGTGGAGTGGCTTAAACAACAGAAAGTTATCATCCCATAGTCCTGGAGGATACAAGTCCAAAATCAAAATGTCAGCAGGTTGGTTCCTTCTGAGGACAGGGCGGGAAGAGTCTGTTCTTGGCCTCTATCCTTGGTTTGTAGACGGCCATCTTCTTCTTACTTGTTGTCTACATGTATCTGTATCTGTGTCCATATTTCTTTTTTTTCATCAGGGTACTGGCTATATTGAATTAGGGTCTATCCTAAAAACCCCATGACTGCTTCTGTAAAGACTCCATCTTCGGATAAGGCAGTTAGGACTCTAACATATCTTTTTTTTTTTTTTTTTGAGCAGGGGGACAGTTCAACTTAGAATATCCTCAGTGTACAGTAGCCTCCAAATTCCTCCAGCTTTACTTTATGTTTAAGCTGGTTTGCCAGAGAGTTTTTCTTAGCATGTGCTCTTCTTCAGGACTTCCCTTCACCCTTCTCCAGCACAGACAGCTGTAGTTTATTACTTGGTGTTTGTTCAGCGGGTGGTGGGAGCAGGGAGGGGCCATGTATTCTCTTGTTCTGGCTAGGTCTCAGTCTCAGACCGCGCTTTGTCCTGGGTCTTGAGGATAAGGTTCTAGGGTTCTTTTCCCCTCTCCCTTCAGCCAGAGGTGAGAGCTAATGGGCTGGGTCCAGTATGTGTTTCTGCCCTTTCCATAGGAGTACTTTTTTTTTTTCCTGTTTTCTTCCCTGAGCTATAATAGACTTTTGTCTGTGCTCTAGGAGTGATAAGACTTAATACTTTCATAATAAGATAGGGGTGTGGTGATGGCAATAGCAACTCTACAGAGGTGTCATGATGAAATGGTATGATTTAAGCATAAAGTACCTTATTAATAGTTTAACAGACAGTTGCTTAGTGCACTTCACTGAATAGTTTTATTCTTCCACATTTTCTAAGTCATTACAAGTGCTCATTGTTACAAGGCTAAACTTCAATGAGGTTCAGAAGAAAAAAAAATTGAATATCCTAGTAGAAATCCTATTCAGCATTACATAATTTGGAGGGAACAATCTAGACAGTCCTTCATGGTAGCAATTGGGATGTGAGCAATCTTGTGTCAATGGGATATTTACACTGGGCAATGATTTCAAATTATAGTTTAGAGTAGAAGTTGTAAGTGGGAAGCTATAAAAGTTAAGACCACAACCATAGGCAGCACAGATAGGTAATCCTAGTGGCATTATAAAGGCAAAGGCTGTGGACACTGATGATCCCATGAGTAAGTGCATTATTTAGGTAATATGGGAGAATGCAGGGAGGAAGGGGACCTTCTAACGGTGAAGAGAAGAAGGAGATACTTATCCACCATGTTCCCTGGCTTAGAAAGTTTGGGTCCCACCAGTTTTTATGTAAAGGATTTGAACAAAAGACCAAGGTGAATATGGATTTTACTTCTTTTCAAAGTGCTAGATTGACATACAGAATGGGGACAGGAGAAAAGTTGAGGAAGAGAATGGTGAATATGTATGGGAGTGCACTTCTGTTTTCACATCCGTGATACAGAGAAGTATTGGACTGTCTACCTCTTGATTCTTTAATCCCTTGTGGGAAAGGAGATTAATCATTTTTAGGTAATTAATAGGAGCACTGAACCTTTTGTTCACGTGTCCACAAATCATTAACAGAGCAAGGTACCAGCTGGAGGCTGGTGATTTTCCAGCTCCTCTAGAGAATTCTTTGGGAATGAATATTTCTCAAAATTTCTAGCTTCATTGTTATTAAAAAACAGAGGTGAATTCTAACACCTAAGTGTAGACACCTCTGGGATTATAACAGTATCTTAGTAGGGGCCCTAAGTTATCTATTCCATAGATTATATGAATCTGCTCATTCTTCAGGCCCACTTCAAGTCCTTATCTGCTTAACTCAGCATTCAGATTTTCTTCCCTACTAGGTCTCCTTTCTATTTCTCTCAAATGTGATAGAATTGACTGCTAGTTCAGATCCTTCACATTTTCCCAGATCAGATTTAATTCCTAGTGACTGGGCCATTCCTTGGGAACAGATTTGTCACTGACCCAAAATTTAGACTTTATTTTTTTCAAATGTCACTCCTGGTCTTTAGGTTTGGATCTAGTGAGCGTCTCTATGGAACACTTGAGTGCTTTGAGAAACATGTTCAGTGGGCTTAAAAATTCCCATAAATGAGAAAGGTTCACTGTGGTCTTTGTCAACAATCTTTCTGTCTGTCCTTCCTTCCATTCTTCCTCTTTGTCAGCTTTGAGAACCTGCTATAGATCAAGTTCATTAATTTGGTTTCAAGATGTAAGCACTCTAGAGAAGGGAGAAAGATGAATGAAAGAATTAAAAACTAGGTCTTCATAATTGTGTGGAATCAATATACTCAAATGACAATGGTAATCATGGCAGCTTTTCTACTCCTTTTCTCTCCCCTGCCTCCCCTTCTCCTTCTTCAAAATATGCACTAATCTCAAGTCAAAACTCTACATGGGGAATCAGTGGGCAGGAGCTGTGGTCTAAGGAGACCACTGACTACATTCTGGATATCTAACCTACCTTTTTAAAATGAAAAAGATATGTTCCCTAGCTCCTCCTTCCTCTTTCCAGATTCCCAAAAGAACCCAGTTTATAGGCTTGGATTCCTTTTCAGCAGTTTTTTAAATCCAAGAGAACAGGACAGAGATTTATTCCCATGTTCATTGGTTAATTCAACCAACATTTTCCCAATGCCCTGATTCTGGTGACACAGAGACAAATGAGTGCACTTGGCCTCGAGGAGCCAAGCATTAGAGGAAGATGTTCAGGGAATTGATTTACTAGGAGATTTTTGCTTAGATTTCTGGAGAAAATACCCCACCCCTTTTTTTTTTTGAGAATTCCAATTTTGTTCTTACAACTGTTATAAAGGTTCCACTTCAATCTAAAATGGCGCAACTGTTGGCAGGGCATGTTGTGGGCCAGTTGTACTGAAGTCTCCAGCAGATGTCCAAATGCTTCTCAAGTCAGGAAAACTGAAGTCACCACCTACCACTTCCTCCCACCTGTCAACGCCCAATGGTATGAAAACACACGCAGGAGAAGGTATCATAATCCACCCAGTTGTCCAAGATAGAAACGTAGGAAATGTTCTCAATTTATGCCTCATCTCCACATTCAGTTGACCTCATTTATCTCATCCTTTTTCAATTTTACTAATACATAATCTCTCACATCTGCTTTCTTCTTTGTATACCTTCTGGTATTACCTTTAGTCATTATGTCTCACAAAAATTACTGTCACACTCACCAAACTGTTCCCATCCTCCTTTCACCCATTTTCAAAAGCTGTGCCTGAGAAACAGTGATTTACTGTTAAATTTGGGGGAACAAAAGGAATTTTGCTGATGTATTGGTTTCTTTGCCCCAAACAAAAAAAAAAAAAAATTTTTTTTTTTTTTTGGGTACTGGGGATTGAACACATATCTTTGCCTACGAGTAAGTTACCATTGAGCTGTACTCATGGCCAAAGGTAACCCAGGCTGGCTGAACTTGTGATCTTTCTGCCTCAGCTTCCAGAGTACCTGGGATTACAGGTGTATGTGACCATACTTGGCTAGCAGTTTTCTTCCTCTTTGCCCCAAACTGGGAACAACCCAAATATCTCTCAACAGGGAATGGATAAACCAATAAGGTCATTTTGCTCCAAAATTATCTTGATGTTAGATGTTCAAGGGAGACTCAGGTTTCTATTTTATTTTCCATTTGGCCATCTCTAGACCTCTTTTTAGTGCTAAGATGGTAGCAAAATGTTTGTTCTCTATTGATAGAGAAAAAAATTGAACACTTTTAAACAAAGTTTTATTTATTAAGGTCTCATACAGATATTACAGTTGTTCAGAACATTTCTCACTAATTCTATAGACTACATCTTGTGGCTAAAGATTCACATACTATATGTAATATCTAGAGTGCTTTCTCCATGAACTTTTGACTACACTATAGAAATTCCTGTTTTAGACAATGTCCTCTCCATGATGAGGTAAAATACAGCCTTTCTGTGTTAAGTAATAAGGTCCAAATCTTCCTTCAGCAGTGCCCTGGTAATTGTACTTCTATATTTTTATTTTTTTGTGGTGCTGAGGATTGAACCCAGGACCTTGTGCATGTGAGGCAAGCACTCTACCAAATGAGCTATATCCCCCACCATAATTGCACTTTTTGATAAATGGATCACCATCCATGATTCAGTTTTTTAATGGATCTAAAACTGTCTTTCTAGCTTATTCTTCTGTTGTTTCATGATACTCTGAATTCTCATCATACTGAAAATCTTATTATAGGGTGTGCATAAATATTTCCTGACTCAGTATTTTCTTTGTTCCTTCTGCTAAGGATATATTCTTTCTTCCAAATGTTTGTTTTTTGAAATACTACCCATCTTTGAATCCAACTTCATTCATGAAACTTGTCTTAGTTCATTTTGTGATGCCATAACAGAACACCACAAATTGGGTAATTTACAAAGAACAGAAGTTTATTACTCGGTTTGGAGGCTGGGGAGTTTGATATCAAGGCACCAGCACATTTGGCATTTGGTGAGGGTCTGCTCTCTGCTCCTGTTATGGTTTATATATTAGGTGTCCCCCCAAAGCTCATGTGTAAGACAATGTAAGAACATTCAGAGGTGAAATGATTGAATTAGGAGAGCCTTAACTCAATCAGTGAATTAATCTCCTCCTGCGGATTAACTGAGTGGTAACTGAAGGCAGGTAGGGCGTGGCTTTGGGTTATATATTTTGCATCTCTGCTTCCTGGCCTTGTCCTGGGCCACCTTCCTCCATCATGCTCTTCTGCCATGATGTTCAGCTTCACCTCGAGCCTAGAGGAGTGGAGCTGACTTCCACCAAGATTTCAAAGGACTGTCTGTGGACTAAGACCTCTGAAACCGTGAACCACCAAATAGACCTTTCTGCTCTAAAATTGTTCTTGTCGGGTCTTTTAGTTGCAGCAGTGAAAAAGCTGACGAAAACAGTTCCCAAGGTGGAGCACTGAATGCTGGATCCTCCAGATGGGAGGGACACTGTTCCTCATGTGGTGGAAGAGCAGAGGAGCCGAGAGACAGAAGGAGGCCCAACTCACCCTTTATCCTGGCAGGAATGCCACCTGTGAAGGCAGAGCCCTCGTAGGTTAATAGCCTCAAAGGTCCCACCGCTCAACAGTCACAATGGCAACTAAATTTCCGCAGGGGCTTTGGACATTCAGACCTCAGCAAAACTCTTCTAAGAACAACCTCCGAGTTTTCTATTTCCTTCTTTTCTTCTGCCAGCATTTGTTAGGCACCTACCATGTGCTGTGGGGAATACTAACATGAGCTAGTTTCTCTTCTAAAGGATTCTACCATCTTCTAGAGAAGACACAATATACACGTTCTTAAAGTTAAAGGCATTTAATACTTTCCTTTCTAGTAGACCATGGTGATCTTGATATTATAAATCATATTTTAATCACTTTTGTGTCCTTCCTTAGCACCAGATACATCCATTATAGTAGGTGCTTAAAATATTTGATGAATGGATTCATTCAGTAACTAATATTATATACTTACTAAGTGAAGGTTACTAGGTTAGGTAAGGTTGCAAAAGAAGATGTGGTCTTTAGTGTCAGTTAAGTCTTTGCATTGTTGCATATGCCTGTAAATAAAACAAAAAGAATTTGTCTTAAAACACATGAAAAATAACATGCCAAATCTGCCTTGTTCTTTAAATGCACACGGGATGAAGGTAGAAGGTGCAAGCAGGTGAATTCTGAAACTTCGCAAGGTGACGATTTTAACAGAACAATGCTCATTTGGATGTCAGTTCTGGTCTATTTGTTGCACTTCAAGTGTGGCATGCTGAGACTTTAAAGCATTTGTGTGGGGCAGAATAGGGTTAGTTGGGAGCAGTATTTATGTGAACAGTGAATTTCCAGTTTTTCAGATAAGGAATCCTAAATAGTCTGAGAAACGAAGCAGAATTATAGAGTAAGATGAGCACAAAGGTCTGAATCACATTTTGGGCTCAATAAATGTATTTAGAAGGAAGAAAGGAAATAAGCAAAAAAGGACTATCATGAGTCTGAACAATCAGAGGCTACAAAGTAAGAGCAAGACTCAAATGGAGTCAATAAATGTGAACCCAAATTGGAGACCAGTGAGACAAATGAGATATTACCCTTATAATTATTATTTTATTAACAATACTATAACAACTTAATGTGTTTTCCTCCTTGCACTAGGCACCTCACATATATTAACACATTTATTATTTAGAAGAGCACTTAATTATAGCTACCATTATAATTACTTTGTGGATGAAGAAATTAAGGTTCAGAGGGAAAAGATGTTTGCCAAAGCTCACATAGCTAGCAAATAGCAAAAGTGGTGGCCTGTTCCCGAGGGAACAAGGCTTCCTTAAGCGATTCTGGATGAGATTCTCCCTGGAAGTCATGGATACTGGTTGTGCCCAGGCCACATCCCTTCCACCCGGCTTTTCCAGCTCGGCTGAGAGGGACAGTTCCTCTTCCTGCCCTATCCTACTTTATATTTATACAAAGGCCTCTTTTTGATTTTCTGCCTCTGGACTTTCTGTAAAGCCACGGCAAGAACAGTCAACAAGCTCATATGGGATGTGCAGGAATGCTGTCCTTCACCATCGATGAATGGAAGTTGGTGGAAAACGGCAACAGACTCCTGACCTATCCGTGGGACAAGCCCGTGGTGCTTTTTCTGTGGGTTCTTAGAGGATCTCCCATAGAACTGGGCTCCTGTTGACCCGGAAATAAGGAGCGAATCATCCCATCTTGGGTTTTCCTCCTCCCTCTTTCTCCACACTCCTGCTTTCTGACCTCACCCACATTCAACTTGTCTTCTAGGGCTCTGCTGCTTTCAGGGGAACCTACACCAGGACGCCAGCCAATCAGCTCCAGGTCTTGCATTGGCCTCATACTCCCTAGGGCACCTTACAGGAACACCAGGTATCTGAATGTGTTCAGCCATCAATATCAACATTTGAGAATGGTACCTTGTGGGATAAGGCAAGATGTGTTTCTAAGAAGCGTACCCTTTGATGGTGGTGGTTAAAGTTTATATGGAGCTTCTTATTTCCTTATTTTGCGATGTTCCTGTAGTAGGGACGCATGGGATTGAATTCTAGAAAATCGTGCTTATTTAAGGAAAAAAAAAAAAAAGGAGAACAAAAAGGGGACTGTGTATTGCAACTTCAAAAACAAAACAAAACAAAACAAAACTGATTTTGGAACTCCGAGGGTGTCATAAACAACATCGGCCGCGAGGGGGCAGCCTCCCACCGGGCTCCGAGGGAGGAGAGCCTCTGATCGGTGCGGCTTCATTCCCCGCTTAAGTGCACAGTAAGCAAAGCTCAACAGATTTGTGGAAGCCGACTGTTTTTATTTTTTTCTTTATATGAAGGGCTTGAGTGAGGGACCAGGGTTCACTCTGCAGCACATCACAGGGAGTGCGCGTCTTTGCCTCTCTCCTCCGAGGGCCTTTTGATTACAGGGAAGAGGCACCGGCTCCAAACATGCTTCGCCCAAGGACGCTGAGAGTCGCCTCAGTTCCTTTGTTATTTTCAAGCACTGTCACAGAACTGCTGTGTGCGCGCGAAAAGCGCAGAGCTCCTCCTGCAAAGGACAGGAGTGGACTGCTCCTTTGGAAACATTCTTTTTGCCTGGGTGCCTTTATCCGACACCTTGAAATGACAGCTCTAAGAGATAACTCCCAAGTTGACACCTTTCTCCCAAACACCTGCCTAGAATCCCACGTCTGCATATTTCCGAATCCAGCCACTTAGCTCGCATCTTACATGCGTATCTAATAGGCATCTAAATTTGGTTAAGAAGAACTATTTGTAGTCCTCGTGTTTGCTTCTCTCCCAAGGTCTGTTTTACTCATCCCAGTGACATCACTCCTTGTCCAATTGCTCCAGCCAGAACCCCCTCAGTGATACCTTCCTCCTCTTTTCTCACTGCCTCCCACATTTAGTCAATTCGTATATAAGTTCTGTTGACTCTGCCTCCAAAATACGTCTCCAACTTCACCCATGTCCCCTCTCATCTCTTACCCGGTGCTTCCTTCCATTCCCTTGCAGTCCAGTCTCTATCTTCCAGGATGATCTTTTTATTATTTATTTATTCATTTAATTTATTATTATTATTATTATTATTATTTGGGGTACCAGGGATGGAACCCAGGGTGCTTTGCCACTGAGCCACATCCCAAACCCTCTTTTACATTTTATGTTGAGACAGGGTCTCACTGAGTTGCTTAGGACCTTGCTGAATCGCTGAGGTTGGCTTTGACCTTGTGATTCTCCTGCCTCAACCTTGCGAGCTGCTGGGATCAAAGGACTGTGCCAATGTGCCCAGCCAGGATGAGCTTTTTAATAAAAATGTATTTTTTATTTTTAATTTACATGTAATAACTGTACATGATTTTGGAGTATGGCATGATATTTATTTTACAGAATTTAAAATTTAAATTTTTTTTTTGTATTTTGGCAGTATTGGGGGTTGAACCTAGGGGTACTTTACCACCGAGCCACATCCCCAGCCCTTTTTATCTTTTATTTTGAGACAGGATCTCACTAAGTTGCTTAGAGCCTCACTAAGTTGTTGAGGCTGGCCTCAAACTTGGGATCCTCCTGTCCCTCCCTTAGTCACTGGGATCACAGATGTGTGCCACCATGCCTGGCACAGATGGCCTTTAAATGCAGGTATCTAATGTATCATGATCAGACCAGAATAATTAGAATATCTATTAGTTCATACATTTATCATTTCTTTATGTTGTAAACATTCAAAATCCTCTCTACTCTTTTGAAATATTCAATTAATGGTTGTCAGCCATGGTTGTATGACTGTGCTTTAGAACATCAGAAGTTATTCCTCCTACTCAACTGTACTCTGCACCCATTAACCATCCTTTCTTCCTCCTCCTCCACCCGCTTCCCAGGCTCTGGAAACCACTGTTCTACTTTCCTTCTTTGAGATTAACTGTCCGCTTCTACATGTAAGGGAGAACGTGCAGTACTGATCTTTCTGTGCTTGACTTATTTCATTTAACGTAATGTCCTCCAGTTCCATCTACCTTGCTGTAGAGTTTCATTCTTTTCACGGCTGAATAAAATTCCATTGTGTATATACACGATATTTTTTTCATCCATCCACAGGATGATCTTTTAAAGGGAATTAAGATCAGTCCTCTGGTTAAAGCCCTCCAGTGGATTCTGTCTCACTTGTAGTAGAGGCCAACATCCCACCCTGGAAGTGCGAGGTCCTCTGTGATCTATCTACTGCCTGCTGCTCCGATCTCATCTCGGGCCGCTCCTCTTCACCCCCTGGGTTCTAGGCACCTTAGTCTTCTGATGTTTTCAAGCAGCCTGTGCCTCTGCACCTACTATTCCCATCTGCTTTCATGTTCTCCCCGCTGTTCTTCTCGTAGATAGATCTCTGTGCCATTCACGTCTTGACTGAAATGTCACCACTCAGGAAATGCTTTCCTGGGCATTCTGACCATAAAAGCCACTCAGTCACTATCACATCTGTGTTAGTTGACTTTTCATCATTATAACAAATACCCGACCTCATCAACTTACAGAGACAAAAGGTTTGTGTTGGCTCACAGTTTTGGAGGTTCCTGTGTGTGACTGTTTGACCCTGTGGCTTTTGAGTCCTTGAGGAGACAGTGCATCATGGTGGGACTGTGTGGCAGAGCACGACGGCTCAACTCATGGCCAGCCAGGGAGCAAAGAAAGAGAGAGGAAGAGACTAGGGTCCAGGAATCCTCTTCAAAGGCACATCCCCCCTAGCAATGGCCCAAAGAGCTCCCATAAAGCCTTGCCTCTTAAAGGTCCACCACCTCCCAATGGCACCAAATTGGGGACTAAGCCTTTATCAGATGAGCCTTTGGGGAACATTCCAGACCCAAACTATGGCAAACTATTTTAGGTCTCTGTAGATAGTGATAATGGTTACATTTTTCTTGCTTATTTATGTGTTTTCTTCTTGTCTATCTTCCTCCACTAGAATATGAGCTCTGTGAAGGAAAGGATTAAATCTGCTTTGGATGCTGAACTGCATCTCAACCCAGGCAAGATGCTCAACAGAGATTTATTGAATAAATACATGATGAAATGGGTGGAGGTATTGCATCCCAGCCTGCTGAGAGTGGCCTCCTGCGTCTCTTGGACCTTCTTCTTGGACCTTGGGTGAGTCATTTGTTCTCTCTGGGCATACATTTCCACTTTCAGATTAATAACGTCATGCAAGACATTTATTGTGTTCCATGGACAGGCTTCTTACTTAGGGATGTCTGAAGAAGTTTTTGAGGTACTGTGAGTGGAAAAGCCTCTTACTAAAAGTTTTGAAGACCCTTGAAACTGGCAGGAAGCACCACGATTTAATGGCGTCTATCATTCCATCCACTTTCACATAATGAATCAAAACCTGGAGTTGCCAGAGTGTTTGAAGCGCTCTGTGAAACTGCTCCTAGGTCATGGAATAGGCCCAGCTTACCTCCCAAGATGGCGGTTTCCTTAGTGGAAGAGCTGGGGGTCAGGCTGCCTTTTTGCTGAGCCTTTGGTTAGTGGGACCTGGTTTGAAATTCTGGACCTGCTATTTCAGATACAACTTAAGCACAGCATGTACATCCTGTCTCCTTGTACCTTAGGTTTTATCTAAATGAGGCAACAATTACAGATCCAGACTCTTTAGGATGTTAAAGTGCTATTCATAACTAGCTAGGAAAGGTCACCAAATAAATACTTTGACGTCTGCTAAGAAGGGAGATTAGTGAAAACCTTGACTCTGTGTTCACCCAAATCCCAGGATGTGGGAGTGTTTTTATTCCCTCTCAATTCCTTTGTTGCTCTGGGACTCTGAGATGCTACTGAGCTTTAATTTCTTGAAAAGCCCTTTCATCAACCCTGTTGACTGTATGCTGAGATTCCCTGCTCCCTCCTCCCCTACATTTGGGTCAGCCTGTACCAAAGGAGAAGGTTATCTGGGCTGTTAAACCTTTGACTTGGTGTCTTTTGAAGAGCGCATTTTGCATTTTGTTATGTCAGGATTGTAATTAGATCCGTTAATTAAGGGAAGAATGAACTTTTCCCAAACTCTGCACCTCTTTGAATTTTTGATAAGTTTGCTTAGGATGCTGCTGACCTTTGCTAAGGGGTATGCCACTGCTCATTAATTGGCAAATTTTAATGAGGAGAGTTGATGAATGTGCTGGCCTTGACAATAAATAAAGCTGGCTACCACTCCAGGTCTTACCTTCTTTGGTTGCTTCAAAGTACATAGTGTTTCTTGGTAGGTGACCATTAAATTTGGGAGGCTCAGCTGGCATTTTACTGTATGACCGAGATAGAGTCTCCTTACCTAGGCTTTGGCCTGGATGACTCCTTATCCACCGTCTCACTTTAGTCTTATAATAATCTTATTATACCTGTCTTATGGAAAGGGAAACTGAAGCATGTGGAAAGTAATAACTTGAGTAGTTGTTAGTTAGTAATAATGACCATGATCATAATGATAGTAACAGTAAACACTGAATTGAGCTGGAATCACGTACGAGGCTCTCTCTGTAGCTCTGTGTATGTGTTCTATCACTAATACACAGAATAGTCCCATGAGGCAGGTACTAGTTTTGCTCCACTTTGCAATGAGGTACTGGAAGGAGAGAAAGGTTGAATGACTATCCAAAGCCACTTAGCTTATGAATGGTAGGATCAGGATTTAAGGGACAAGACCCAACCATCCTAAGTGGGGGGCAGACCAGCCTTCCAAACTCAGTCTGCTTCCTGCCAATGTGTGGTCCTCTCCCTTGCCCACTCGCCTCCTTGATTTGGCTCTACCGAGTGGTGTGTGTTTCTGTGTGTGAGCTTGGGTTGTTTTAATTGCCTGGGCATGATGAATTCTTCTGGAGTTATAATGTCTGGAATGTTCTCTAATGATTCCAGGCCTGTAAGAATACAAAGGAGAGTAAAATTCAGATTCAGCCTCCCCACACATACACTCACAGATTTCTCTCCTCAAATATAAGAGTTTCTATTGCCCCCTTGAAACCGAGTGAATGGTGGTACTTCAGAATGTAAGGACATCATTTGACAGATGGAATTGAGTGATAAAGGACTTACTTAGTGATCAGAGGCTGGGATGTGAAGTTTGGCTTTATATCCATACTCACGTGACCCCTTGGATTGTAGTGGATGAGAAGGTATCTTCTGATTGGCGGCATTGATGGGCAAGTGGCATAAGCCTGAAGGACAGTCATAGGTAACTCTTCAGTGCTCCTTCTGAAGGTCCTTCAAAATACTATACTCTTAGGAAAATAGAATGCTGACATGGTTTTGCTCCTTGTTCACCACTTCACTCCTTCTCGTGGCCCAAGATAACAATAATTCTAAAAATAAATAACTACTCAATATTTGAAAATACACAGGAGCATCCACAGTTGCCAAAAGCATTTTTCATTTTTTTTTTTGCTAAAGATTTCCTTTTTTTTTTTTTTTTTTTTTTGTAAAATGTAAACATTTGTAGAATTTGTTTTCAAACACTGCCCTGAGAGACTTCTTAGAAATTTCTGCTGACTGTTGGTGAAAATAATTTGTCATCCCTGGGTAGCTGGTCCATTTGGGAAATGCTCTTCACGTTTTGTCCCCATCAGGTTCTATTTTGCCTCTTTTACAGAGGGGAGATACTGAGGTAGGAACATGTTGGTATCTTGCCCAGGGTGCCATGTAGCAATACTTTGTAAAAGTGTACTTGATTTCACTGGTGTGTTGGAACATACGCCCTGTGAGGTACTAACATCATGGAAACCTCAATTACCCTTGGAACCATGCACATGTGGTCAGTGCTGGAAAGCGATTTGTTTCACGTACTGAGAGGAGGAAGAACTTGCTCAAAGTCACACTTGAAGTTAACATCAGAGACACATCTGGAACTCAGGTGCTGAGCATCAGGAAACAGGATTTCTGATTAAAAATGTCTCCTGAACTCATGGAAAAAATTTTATGAACGGGAATTGTAGGAAGCAGGGAAGTTAAATCTCGCTTCCACCAGGCATGGCTCTGCTCTTTTGTGGGACGGTTTTAAAAGTGAGAGTGCTGAGATTTTCAAGTGGGGGGCGGATCCTAGCAATTTTACAGTGAGGGCAGTATCCGAATGGGGCCTCGAAAAATGGATCCGATTTCTCTTTGAAGGTGTGTGCTTCCTACCCCATCAAAGGCCAGTTTCCCCTCTTGCCAACAAGTGACTGAAGAGAGCAAAGCATCTCCAGGAGACTAGATTTCAAGATCCTCATGGCATTCTGTTTTCCTCTGAGCTCCTTCTGTAGAGGGAAGAAATAAGTGTATCTCATTTTCTACAAATTCTGAAAAGAATAAATCCATACAAGTGTTAAAAATAAAATAAAATGGGACTGGGGATGTAGCTCAGTGGTGTAGTGCTTGCCTAGCTTGTCCAAGACCCTGGGTTCAATTCCCAGAACAGAAACAAACAAATGAACAACAACAACAACAAAAAAAAAGACAAAACAAACAAACAAAAAAACTCTAATGACTCCCCCAAATAACAACAATAACAAAACAAAAGCCCATAAAAACCCACCATCAAAATCTGTGAATAGCTATGTATGTGTCAGTCAGCTTTCTATTACTGTAACAAATACCTGAATTAATCAACTTATAAAGAGAAAAGGTTTATTTTGGCTCACAGTTTGGGAGGTTCCAGTCTATGACTGGTTGGCCCTGTTGTTTTTAGGACCTGTGGTGAGGAAGCACCTCATGGTAGGGAGTACCCAGAAGAGCCGAACTGCTCACCCCATGGCTATGAATTGAAAGAGAAAGAAGGGCTGGGTTCCCATTCGCCCCTCCCAGGGCATCCCCTGATGACTAGAAGCCCTCCTACTAGGCCCCACATCTTAAAGACTCCCCCACCTCCCAGGAGCACTGTGGGCTGGGGACCAAAACTACACGGGCCTCTTGGATACATTCAGGTCCCAAGCTCAGTTCAATTTTGGATACTGAATGAATCAGCAAATTGGTAATATTGGCTCCACAGTGTTTGCAGGGAGGTGGGCCGTTTTCTCAGGGAGTTCTCAAGCTTGAACCCAGTAGGGTCATGAAGCCGCAGTGTTATTACAATTGGAGCACAGCAGTCCCATCTTCCAGGACAAGCACCAAAACTTTTTACGAATGCTGGATCAAGAGAAAAAGCCAGCTTTTCAAGTAGCTGAAATGGTGCTTAGTAAAGTTTATTAAAACAGAAGTAAAAAGTCTGATTTTCTCTTTCATACTCTCTCCTCCAAATTCCTCACCAGAACCATCCTCTGGATCTGCAAATCCCTTTCGTCCTAGCCATCATTTCAGATGGATTAATGGGGTTGAGACATAGGACATCATCTCTCGGAAATAGGTGTTGTTCCTTGGAACTGAGTCTGATGCCTGTCAGGGGCTCTGTAGTTTGGATTCTCCCAAAATAGACTCAGACGTGAATGCGGGGGGGGGGGGGTAGTTTATTTGAGAAGTGAGCTAAGGAAGCAGGAATGAGGAAGTGGGGCAGAAGACAGAGGAAACCAGAAAAATCCAATTCAGGTGCCATCAAGGTCAGTGCAGCAGGTGACGGGGGTTGAATCTGTCTGGGAACCCCTGAGAAGGTAACAGACTGCCTCTCAGAATTTTTCCCTTGAAGGGAGGAATGCCATGCCTGCCTTAGTTGCTGAAATGGGTCTGTCTCCAAAAATGGTTGCTAAGGTAACTGATAACTGGAATGTCATTTGACTCAACACCAAGTTGCTTCAGAACAGACAGGCCCAGACAGAGGTGGTACCTTCTGCCTCTGCCCTAATTTTCAAAGCCCTCAAGGAAACTCCAAGAGACAGAATCAACAGAAAACCATTAAGCAGAGTGTAAATATCACCTTTGGTGAGACTGTCAACATTGTCTGTCAGATGTGGCACTGATCTTTAGCTGGCAGATGCTCTGGAACCAAAAGATATCCTTGTCTCTTGGTTACAATGTGGATGATGACAACCCTCATGACTTTTTAAATTTATTTTTTTTGGTACCAAGGATTGAATTCAGGGGTGCTTAACCACTGAGCCACATCTCCAGCACTATTTATTTTTTATTTTGAGGCAAGACCTCACTAAGTTACTGAGAGTCCTGCTAAGTTGCTGAGACTGGCCTTGAACTTGTGATCCTCCTACCTCAGCCTCCCTACCTGCTGGAATTACAGGCCTACCCTTATGACTTTATAGATGAAATCTGCAGTGGTACAGTTGAATGCCCAGCTAGGTAAGAACTAAAAAAGAAAATATTTCAATAGGTAAGAACTACAAAAATAAAGGATCATTTGACAACAGGAAGAATGAAACAAAACAAAAGCAAACAAACACAAAAAGTGGATCTCTGGGGACAGAGTTGGAGAGATTACCAGCAGGTAATAGGAAACTTTTAGGTATTATGGAAGTGTTTATTATCTTGATTGTGGTAATGGTTTCATGAGTGTATACATGTGTCGATGCTGGTCAAATTGTACCCATTAAATATGTGCAATTTGTTGTATCAGTTTTGTCCCAATAATGCTATAAAATTGACTAAATTGAAAGACAGTTCTTCTAGAGCACAATTTAGCTAACCCAATTTCTAAATCAGAACCAAATATTAATTTTAAAGATTAAAAGAACTTTAAAAAAATAGTATTACATTTTGTCAATCTTCTTCTAGTGTGGTCAGTCCTAAAAGAGGGAAGGAGTACCAGGTATGCACTATGTTTTCATTGAAACCTGCTGTTCTTTCTGAAATTGATGTCTTATCTTTTAATTTTGCAATTAGCTGAAACTGGCAACTTCAAGAATAAATCCTGCACTCAAACATGCAGGTACTTAACTCTGCACTATGCAGAGGTAGCGGATCCAGATCTTTTCCTTAGAGCAGAAACTTCATATGAGATTTTCAGAAACATGTGCTCCCTGAAGTAGTTACAAAATCTATATCTGTTTGAAAATGGGAAATCTCTGAAAAACAGGATTTGACTTTCTTAGAAGAGATAAATCTCGTTTTTGGCTTCTCAAAAGGAGTTTAATATGTAGCTAAAAGAAAAGATTGAAATCTTACCTGGATGACCTGGAACATGCCACCAAATCTCTTGGGCCTCAGTTTTCTAGCCTAAAATATTGGTTAATTGGGTTAAATCATATTTAACAGTGTCTCCTGTACTGAAATTGTAGAATTAGTTGCTAGAAGCCATTTTGTGACTTACCGTTCACTTAACAAATGCAGCTGTATTTTTGTTCCAAATGTTAAATATTTAATCAACTCTAAGGTGAAACCCAAATGTAATTCATTAAGCAACTTGGTGTTGAGTCAAATGTAACGGACATGAAAAATGCCTTTTCATTAGCATCCATCGGCTTCATTGGTTCAAGAATTCTGGCTGATGGGATGAATAGCAAAAATTATTCTCTGTTCAAACAAACTGAGTGGATCTGAATAAAAATAAAATAAAAGCCAGGAGGCTTTCCAATTGCCTTTTACTAATTGTGATGTATCGATTTTCTATGCTACATTAATGTCTATAAAGCTTTCCTTTGGCTGTTTCAAAAGATGAATGAATTTAGTGAAAGTTTTATTTCAAAGTAGGCATAAAAGTAAAGATTGGAGAAAGACACCCCACGAGTGTGTACATGCACACACAGAGACACACGTAGAAGATGGAGACTAAGACACATATGGTGTCATTTTTATATGGGGGAGCGCCAGAGACCACTATCAAAGTATCTTTTGCATATGGTTGCCTTATTATTTTTTATTTAAAAATTTTTTGACATTATTTATTTATTTGTTTATATGTGATGCTGAGAATCGAATCACACATGCCAGGCAAGCACTCTCCCACTGAGCCACAACCCCAGCTCTGGTCACCTTATCTTTGTCCCTTGACTGCAGGTTTTGATAGAGTTAATCTCCCCCCAAAACTAAATGTTTAATAACTAACTGTATGTTTTAAATGATAATGATTTGGCTTTCCTATTTTTTTCTATTAGATTTAGGAAAAAATCCAGCAGTTCAGATGTGAATTAAGCATAATCACACTGCATTTAGGAAGCTAAAAATCAGTAAAAGAAAGGAAGGAAGAATTCAGCCTCACCAGAGGATGTTCTGGTACATCACTCTTTTGCATTTAGAATAACCACTTTTCAGCAGTTTAGCGGACATGGCTGCCTGTTGCAAAGTCTGAAATATTTACTATCTGGTCATTTATAGAAAATGTTTGCTGAATTTTGTCCTAGATCATAATAGAGATTTATCACTGAAGGTTACTGATGTTACCGAAGGTTAATAATAATTAAAAAAAAAGGAGAATTGAAACATGCAGTAATTCACAGCAGTGATTATCTTGGATCTTCTCACAAGATTGGCTTCCTGGTTCCTTCTGGAACTGCATTGAGGTGGTCAGAAGCAGCCAATACTAGATGAGCTCCCTGGATCTTTAGTCTGAAAGAAAGTGGTGTTACTTCCCCTGCCAAATGAGGTTCTCCTGAATCCTTTCTTTGGTTCTTGTTTTCATAGCTGAGGATTGAACCCAGGACCTGGCATGTTCTAGACAAGTGCTCTACCACTGAGCTATATGCCCAGACCTTCCCTGAGTCCTTTCTTATTGCCCCAAAGTACCTCTTCCCAGGATGGCTGCCAGTGGAAGTATTGTTTCATTTTTAAAAAACTCTAGGGTGTAATATGAACCTGGGATTCCTCCAAGACTAATTATACAATAAACTCATATCAATACAGTCCTAAAGACTGGTTTAGTCAATCCTTGTGATCTAGATTAGACTGAGAGAAGTTTAGCACTTCATTTTTTTGTTTTTAGTCTCTCCATATAAAGAGACTAATAATGGAGGAACTTTAGATTATGTAGAGGGAAATGAGAGGGAGGGGGTGTATAAAAGATGATGAAATGAGACAGACATCATCACCCTATGTTCATGTATGATTACACAAATGGCATGAATCTATATTATGCACAACCATAGAAATGAAAAGATGTACCCCACTTGTGTACAATGAATCAAAATGCAGTTTGTAAAAATAAAAATAAAAAAATAATTTTGGGATAAACTCACACCAAGGGTTGTTTTTAACCAGTGCATTTATCTGAAAAAAAAAATGAGAATAATATCATTCACCTTATTGAGTATATCATAATCATGCCGAAATGTTAAATAACTTGCCCATATTTATATAAGCACAAATGACAAATCTGAGGTATGAACCTCATTCTTGCAACTCCAAACTTTCTCTTTTGGGAAAAAGAGATTTTTTGGGAAATTTTCTGAGTTCACAGATTTCCATAAAATGTTACAGGGGGACCTTGGAGGGTGTTTATATGCTCATATTCTGGAACCAGAGAGACCTGGGTTTGAATCACCATTTTGTCACTTACTAAATGAGGTGCATCTCGTCAGAATATCTATTGGCATCTCTGATGGCCTCATCTATAAAATGAGACTGATGATGAAAAATGAAAAGAGACACTCAGCCAATGTTCTATCACTATCAGCTATTATTTTGTTCTAATTAGATAAACACAGACCTCCCATATAGTAATAGTTTACTCTTCCCACTGTGAAACACCCCTTTCTCTAGTGTTATTTCAGGTTATACATATACATACATACATACATACACATATGTGTGTGTGTGTGTGTGTGTGTGTGTGTTAAAGCTCAGATATGCACTGTTGAATTCCCCTTGAACTTTGCTGCACTTTTGGAAGCCTTCAAATGCATTTAATTTTTGCATCAGGAAGGGGCACTCTGGGGTTACAAGCATGGCAACCACTTGTGATTTTTGACAAGGTCTTGGGAGTCCATGATGTTCAGGGAAAAGAAGGCTTCAAAATGCTCTTCATGATCCATTAGGCAAGGATCATTAGCACCGCTCAGAAGCACAATGAGACGTCTGTAGGAGGCTGTACTATCAGCAGCCCACAATGAGCTCATTCTTGTCACCACAGACTCTTAACATCTCAGTTCTAAGAATCACAGTGATGGTTGACACTTCGTTTCAAAGAACAGGCAGAACACTCGTCTCTAGGAAGACATTAGCAAATGTACTTGGAAAGTTTTAAAATGTTTCCATGTGGGGCAGTTAGGTTAAAAAGGTGCTCTGTGCACTAATGTGCTGTGTAAGAATATTAAATAGTGAGATACGTTCTATTAATTTCATAATGTTAGTTTCATATTCTCACAAAGGTCTGCCAAAATATTTACATCTACATCCACATCTAAGTGTCTAATTTATCAATAATTGTATATGTATCTCACCCCATTGGACCAACAACACACCTAGAAATGACGTAAATATATCCTGGTACTGTTTTTCAACCTTGTTTCTCCTTGGGGTCATTTTCATATAGTTCCCTTCTTGTTGAACAATTTCCTCTGATAAACTCTAGATGGGGTTATCATTCTATCTCAGGATATATGTGAAGGGAAAATGTAAGAGATTAGACCATCTTCTTTTCTCAAACTTTCCTACATAGGATAAAATCAGTTTCCCAACAATTGAACAATACGTCTGTTATGTCTATGTAAATGTTTCTTTGGTATTGGGGATTGAACTCAGAGGTGCTTAACCTCTGAGCCACATCCCCAGCCCCCCCTTTTTTTAATTTTAAGACAGGTTCTCACCCAGTTGCTTAGGGTCTCACTAAGTTGCTGAGTCTGGCTTTGAACTTGCGATCCTCCTGCCTCAGTCTCCTGATCTGCTGGGATTACAAGTGTTGTCCACTGTGCCTGGCATTTAGAGTTTTAATTTGATGGGAAATGCTAAGGATAGGGTGGAAAACCCACTTACCTAATAATAATAATTAACAGTGGTGGTCAGCCAGCCAGATGGCTGGTTACTGGTCTCAACAAGGAGGCAGTTCCAAAAGCAAGCTAATTGTACCTTGTCCGTCATATTGTCAAGGAGGAGATCAATAAGTAGTTTATGAAGACCTCCCTTGTCTGAATTTTCTTCTCCATTTAGTGGGGACAAATTGCATCAATGACAGGGTCTGTAGTCTATGTATCGGCATTTTACTACCATATGGAGTTCCAAGTTCAGTGTTTAATTGGTTCTATTTCTGAGGCTCATTACTTAAGCTGAACTCTTTAGGTTCTGCTCTGGATAATTAGCATTTCTTCTTCATTTGTATGTGGACCGTGAAGTAAAACATATCTGAGTACGAGACATTTTAGTCCCACAAGCCAGAGCTCATGACGCCAGTCTTTTTATTTCCAGATGCACAGTGACTATGATACAAGGGGCTGGGAACAGGATCGAGGGTAAATATGACCTAGGCATTTCAGATTCAATAGTGCCAAAATTAGATTGCCTCTTGCTCAGCCGGATTGCCCCTTTGGGGACATTTTATGTCCGTCTTGCTCACCCAATACTGTTAATGACTTGCCTTTCACATCTTTGTTTTCTTCACTGCTTGCTCATATCCAATGGCAAATCCTGTCATTTCCAGTTCTGAAGTATTTCTGTAGTGATCATGATTTCAGTTTATTTTTTAATTTATTTTTTGGTATGGGGGATTGAACCCAGCAGCCCTAACCACTGATCCACATTTCCATTCCTGTAAAAAATATTTTATTTAGAGACAGGGTCTCACTGAGTTGCTTAGGGCCTTGCTAATTGCAGAGGCTGGCTTAGAACTCACAATCCTCCTGCCTCAGCCTCCTAAGCTGCTGGGATTAGTGTGCACCACCACGTCCAGCACCACCTTAGTTTAAAATTCTCATTCCACACTTCCTCTGTGCTTCAAGGGCTGGATCTCTTTCCTGTACTGATTTTCCTCCTGTATCACTTCCACACCTCAGCCAAATTAGAGGGTTTGAAATAGGCAGTTTCGATGATGTCATCCCATTGTTAAAAATCTTCATGCCATTGAAGCAAATTGGAGAATCCTTAACACGACTCAGAAGACTCCACGTAGTCTTCACCTATTTCTACAGACTCATTTGTGAAGTCACCCACTTACCATGTCCTACCCACACGGGACTTCTCTCAATCCTTCTAACTTGCCAGATTCCCCCTCTCGTCCCTCAGTGCTTTCCTGGCACATGCCTGCTCCCGCGTTAGGCCTTGGAATCAGAGATAGCTGTTCTAACTTCGCTGTACCCCATAACTATCCTCCTGGGTGAGGTCCCCCTTGGGACCACTCTGATGACACCTGTTATTTTTCTTCACTGGGCCTCTTCTCCATTATTGTGCACTTGTGAGAGTATTATTGGATATCTCTTCCCTACTAGCTGGGGCTGCATAAGGAAGACACCAGTTTATTTTGTTCATGACCATTTTTCCATTGCTTTGGTGAAAGCTTGGTAAAATACAGGACCTTCATTCATATGGAATGCAGGAATTTTCAGACAATTAAACACAACATAGATTAATGTGTCATTTTGATTAATTAAAGCACACCTAGCCAAATTATACAATTAGAAAAGCTCACTATAATAATCAGATGCTGCTAGTATCAGTCAGCATTGCCAGGATCTGAGAGTACTTCCTGGGTCCCAATCAGAGGACTCAGGTGGGATCTGAGCCCAGCTGTTAAGTAAAAAAAAGAGGATGATTTTTGAAATCCCAGTTAAGTTTGAATTTCAGATAAATAACAAATAATTTCTCAATGTTAGTATATCCTATGTAATATTTAGGGTTTACTTATACTAAATGATCTTTTTTGTTGTTATTTATCTGAAACTCAAATTTAAATGAGCATCCTGGATTTTTATTTGCTGTTATCTGACAATCCTGCTACAAAGAAAATGTCATTTGAATTTTTTAGACAGTCCAATTGAGTGAAGTTTATAGACATACCAAAGGCAGAGACATGAAGATAATGAAATCTCGGGGGTCTTTGTGATGGGAATGCTAAGCAGTTTTCCACTCGCTGCTGTTGTATGAGAGTTAGGACAGGGGTTTAAACGAAGGGCAAGGCTTTGTTAGTTGCTACTGGAACAGTCAAAGGGGATTGGAAAATTGGTGATCCAAATCCTCTAATTAGGAGTCCATTCGCAGTGATAGAATCAGCTTTAATGCTTATTACTAGACTTTCTGGAACTAGGACTCATTTCAAATAACTACAAATGTGTGACTATACATGTAGTTGTGCCATTAAAAAAATTAGGTATTGACTCTATTTTTTTTCAACCCTGTGAACTTGTAATTGAAGGCTAAATCAATAATCGTCCATAAAGTTATCTAAATGGTAAAACCACATTTTTCATTATTTATCTTTGTTAAGTCAAATTTGACACTGAATTTTAAAGATTACACATTTAAGACTTTTACCCATAAATGTATTTGAGTATTTCCCTAAAATCTTACAGTGTTTATTTAGAATCTGTTTTGATATGATTTTGCTATTTATGGCATTACCAATGTTAATATTCACTTAAAATTTAATTCATTAGCATATTTAACATTTACCTTAAAGACCAACTGTAATTAGGTAGATGACGGGATTTCACTATTTAAAGGAAGAGAGTTTGGTTATAAATAGAAATGTTGCAGAGCCAACCTTGGTGCAGGCCAGGGACAGCTGTGTGTAAATGGAATAATTCATATGTCCCCAGAATTTTGGACCTGGGAAGAACTAGAACGTCAAGTCCCAGAGCATCATTTTATAGATGGCAGATGTCTGTACAGAGAGGTTGAGAGCCTTCTGGGGTTGCACAGCAATTCAGTGTTTTCCCAGGAGCAGATCCAGCACATTGGCTGTCTATCCTCTCTACCAGAATTTACTCTCCACCTTCCTTGTTGCAGTGTCTTTTGAGTCCATCCAAATCCACGACTTCTTGTTGTCGGTGTGCCCTGCAGCCCCTTTATGCCAGCTCTTCTGTGCCCATGAGTTCTTATTGAATATCAACTCATTTAATAATGGCTTTAGAATACCATTGAGGGGGCTTGTGGTATAGCTGAGGGGTGGAGCGTTGCCTGGCATGTGAGAGACCCTGGGTGGGATCTCCAGCACTGCAAAGACACCAGAACCTCAACCCCCCCAAAATCCCACCACCAGCACCACAATAAACCCGGAAGGGGAAGGTTCAGGTTGGTTACTTCCATAGGATGGAGTTCTCAAGCCCAAGAAAGATCACTCTGAGGTTCTAGATTTACCCTGTGATGGAAATGTTTGCAGTATTTATAATGTCTTATAAATGAAGAAGTTGGGGATCAAAGAAGTTAATTTCATTGCTTAAGGTCACATAGCTTGCAGTAGCAGAGTTGAGATGGAAAAGGATTTCTCTTCAAATTTTCAATTTCTCTTTTTCTTAACTTATGACTTCCTTTTTTTTTTTTTTTTTGGTATTGGGGATTTAATCCAGGGGCACTTAACCACTGAGTCACATCTCCAGCCCTTTTTATTTCTTATTTTGTGACAGGTTCTCACTAAGTTGCTGAGGCTGGCCTCGAACTCAAGATCCTCCTGCCTCAGCCTCCTGATCTGCTGGGATTACAAGCATGTGTGCCTGGCATGACCTCTCTTTATATTTCATTGAAATGAACTGAAGCAATCAGGAAAGAATTGTGCCAGCTTCTGTTACAAGTCTGACTAATGCCTACGTCTTCTGCTGATCTCTTTTTCAAGGAAGAGGAAATGGGAAGCACATATTTAATTCCCAGCCCCCTTCACACCTCATACACCAGATCTCATACCTGGGTCCTGCTCAGGAACTCCAGACCTGCTTTCACTCCTTTCTCTTTTGAACCAGCCCTTTTCCTCTTGCTAGATTATTCTCATTTGCATAAACTCATGGCCTGATACAGCTTACTTTCCAGATTCTATCAGCAGTGCGCATTTTTCTTTATCGAAAACTCCTCAAAATTGTTGTCTGTATTTTCTATTTATGCATCTTCATCCCACCTCATTCTTTGATCCATTCATGTCCACTCTGAAACCATTCTTCTCATGGTTACTGTGCCTTTATTTGGCTAATGTTGGTCACTTCTCAAACCTCATCTCATGTGGCCTTTCGACAGTCCTGGAGTCATGGCTTATTCCTGCATTGTTGAAATATCTTTTCCCCTTACCTATTATTTTTTTTTTTTGAGGTGCTGGGGGTGGAGCCAGAGTGTTGTGCATCTGGGCAAGCGCTTTACCACGGAACCACACCCGCAGCCGTCCCCTCACCTGATTTTAAGACAAGCCACACCCAGTTTTTCCTCCTACCTCATAGGCTGCTCTTCCCAAGATTCCCTTTCAGTCTATCCTCCTCTTTCCTGCCTCTGTGTTGGGTCAAACAAGGACTCGGACCTCACACACTTTTTCCTTCTCTTTCAGCCTATAGCATGTGATTCCAAGACTCCAGGTTCCATCTGATCTTGAGGGCTCCTAATTGTACAGGCCTTTAGACTTCACCTGAGTTCCAGATGTGCGACAGTTGAGTGAAATCTAAGTTTCTCTGCACGGAGAACAGACAGCAAACCCACCCAAGAGGGCCTGAAGGACTGTCGCCATCCGTTCTGATTGTTTTCTGTCGCTCCCATTACTTTTCCTCCTCGTGGTTAGGAAGATGTCCTTTTTTTAGGACTCCAAGTCCAGACTGTTTTGGTTGATAAGCAGAGTGTATTTTACATGTAAATGTCCCTCCCAAAAGGGTCCCTCATGAGCTACGTTGGAATACCACTATAAGTGCCAAGACTTCAAACAATTTTATAAAGATTTGAATTAAAAGTAGGAAATGAAAGCTGCTCATTGCAAATTGGCTTCTCTGCCTTCCCAGGAGTCAATTTCTACTTTCAAACAGTTAGGAAAATCAGGAGTATTACTTTTTTTGGTTATTAAATGTCTGAGTGATGTTGGAATTTCAGGTTGTGTTTTATGGAGGTTGTGATTTAAAGCCTGAGATACTTATTATGATGTGCATGGCTGTTTAAAATGGATACAATATCTGAAGAATCATTTATCTCCTGGGAAAAGGAGATCAAATCAATTAGTATATATCAAAACACAATATGGCCAGGTTTTTGTGGATCATCTACAAGATTGATAGAGGTGCCTCACCTCCTTTTAATATGTGGTAAATTTTTACAGGTTGTTTAGATTTGTCCTTTTCAAACTTCAGTGGTGATATCTGCAGTAGTTTAATATATTCATGGTTTATAAGGATGGCTAAAATTCAACTGTTAGGAAGGGCATATTGCCCTGGAGTGTGTTTTAACTAACATTAGGAGAATAAATATTTTAAATATTAAAACAGGCTTGATCATATTATTAAGCATACTGCTACAGGTACACAATACTAAAAGACAGTCAATACTTGGGTGACAACTAAAGATTTTCTTGACCCCTTCCCACCTCCAGGATTGCAAATTCACTCTTCCCTGCAGATAGTGCATTGGTGAGAAATTTGAATAGCACATATACTTCTGATGGGGGTGAGGTAGGGGGTGGTGGTCACATAAGTAATACCATGTTTGTCTTATTTTTGATTAACATGTAGTAGTTATAAATGTTAATGGGTTTTAGTGTGATATCTCAACACTTGCATAGAATGTACCCTGGTCAAATCAGGCTAATTAGCATTCCTTCTCCTTCAATCTTCATAAAATATGTAATAGGTTATTTTGAATTAAGCCATTCCACAGTGCTGAGGAACATTATTATTCCTTTTATCTAACTCTGTTTTGGTGCCCATTATCTAAAATCCCTTTATTTCCTCCCTCCTCTGCCCTTCTCAGTCTCTCACAATTCTATACCTAGATTGACTTTTTTTTTTTTTTACCTCCATGTGTAAGATAGAACCTGTGGTGTTCATTTTTTTGTGTCTGGATAATTTTGCTTAAAATAATATTCTTCAGTTCCATCCAACTGAACTGCATCAGTTCTGATGCAAATAACAGGATTTCATTTCTCTTTAGGGCTGAATAGTATTCCACTGGGTATATAACCCATTTTCTTTTCAATTCATCTGTCAATGGTGGCAGCTAGGTTGATTCCATGTCTTAACTGCTATGAATAGTGCTGAAGGAAACACCAGAGTGTGGGTATCTGTTTGGTATGCTGATTTCATTTCCTTTGGCCATATACCCGGAAGTGGGAGAGCTGGATCATATATCATGTTTATTTCTAATAAAATCCAAGTTCCCTCAAATTAGGGACTATGTTTTCATTTATTTATGTAGCTGAGCAGGCAGCACCATGCTTGCGTAGATAGAACTCCAATTAAACTTGTCGGCTGGAACTGAACCAGATAGAATATGGAATTTTCAACAACAACTTCTAAGGCAATGACAGAATGTCTACAAACAAAGAAAGTTTGTTTTGTTCTCAGGAAAAATGAGTTTCCTGCTTCTCACATGGTGTTTTGATTATTGGAACTAAGAGATGGAATTTGGGAAACACTCTCAAGGACAAGGGATGATAAGGCAGCTCTGTGGCTATTCTCAGAAGAGCATTGGGATATTGCTAGAAAATTAAGGTACAATGCTTTGATGTGAACACAGACTTCGGTATGGTGGGATAATTGAAAATACATGGGGTACTGCAACAATAGTAAAACAGGCAACTAACCATGGTAAATTCACATTGCACAGCAATAAGAGTGAACAAACTGAAGTTATATAGAATATATATGCATCTCATGAATTTAGAGATGATTCTGTGTGATTCCATTTATATGAAGCTTACTCCCTGCCTCCCCCAAAAGAGATAAAGCTAATGTATGATGTAAAAAGTCAACTCAATTCAGTAGTTATCCTTGCCAGGATAATTTGAGAAAGGCATAGAGCAGCTTTGGGAGCTGTGGCAATCAGTGCTGTGTTTCCTGCACTGGGTTCTAGTGATGCAGGAATGTTTGGGAAAGTTCATTAGTTTGTGCAATTATAGCTTATGCACTGTCCTGTATGCATCTTATCCATCAAGAAAAAGTTCAGCTAGCTAACATACATTGTGATCCTGGGTTAGAGAACACCCAGAGTTGCTAGAGACAGCATCCAAGGGGAGATTGATATGGAGAAGGACAAGGATCTGTGGATAACAGGGCTGGAGTTATTTCTGCTCACTTACACCTGAGACTCCTGAGTTTTATCCTCCTCCATCAAGTTGTAAGGATTTTGGACATCAGGTCAGTAATAAGGGTTAGGCTGTTAGAGGGACACATTAATGAGGAGGCTTTAAAAGTAATTTGGAATTTTCAAACAGAGAAAGCAGCAGTGCAGTTGTTAAGTTTTATTTCTTCCTCCAGCATATTCAGCAGGAAGGAACACAGTCTGGAGTTGACTTTGGGACTCCTTCTTTTACTCAGTTTTCAGGGATGTTAGGAATTGCTGCTAACTGTTGTTGAGAAATCATTTCAGTAATCATAGAGAAACCTGATAGTAATCAAAAGGAGGTCAAAATGATCCGTTCTGGGGCTTTATACCAGCTTCTGCCTAAGTTGCTCCAGGAAGAAGACAGATTGTCGATTCTTTTATTCCTTTCTTTTCTAGCCAAGTGAGTTAGAACCAATCCCTCTTTTGATGTGTTAGGTAGTGTTCAAAGGGGTGAAAAATGTACTTTTTCTCATCCTTAACATGGACTCAGAATAAAATAGGATTTTTGATATTGATTTAGGATCAATTATTTCATAGGCTAATAGATGAAAATTACTCTTCAAACTAACTGTGTGTGTGTGTGTGTGTGTGTGTGTGTGTGTGTGTATGTGTATGCATGCTTGTGTGGCAGCTCATGTGTATGTGTGTGTATTATGTGGACTGCTATGGAGATGGTAGAAGGAATTGTGTTAAAGATGTAATGAATTTCATCTCATGAAAGTTTATTTTTACTTAAAAAGTTTTTTAATTAAAAATTTATTTGAGGGGGGATTGAACCCAGGGATGCTAACCACTGAACCACATCCCCAGCCCTTTTTAATATTTTATTTAGAGTCAGGGTCTTGCTAAGTTGCTTAGGGCCTGGCTAAGTTGCTGAGGCGGGGTTGAACTCAAGATCCTTCTGCCTCAGTCTCCTGAGCTGGCTCCTGCAGAACTTTTTAATCTTACAAAACCACAATTCTATACACATTCAACATCTCTCCTCTTTTCCTTCCAGTAGCCCCTGGAAGCCATCAGTTTACATTGTCTATGAATTTGGCAACACTAGATACCTCATATAAATGGAATCATATAATAAAACTTTAACTCTTCATCCCGAGCCTGGCTTAGACCAAGACTATGACTAAAATAATAATGCTGATAATGTGAGTTTAGAAGGCTGACCATAAATTATAGCAGAAAGCTATGAGGTTAAGACTGTAGGTGAAGCCAAACATGATTATCAGACGGCCTGTGGTCATCACGCCTTAGATCTGCTATTAACATCTTCTCGAATTTTTGGTCAACTCCATTGCAATAGGAAGAAGAGGAGCAGAAGGACCAGTGACCCCAGCTGATGGGCTTGATGGCATCATCTGACATCATGCTCCCTTCCCAGAGTGTGCAGAGGTGAGCAGTTATTGGGTGCTACAATGCACTGGATGCCTTTTTATATAAGTCATCTGATTTTAGTTCTAACATTGATTTTGTAAAGCTGGTTATTGTAGTACTTGTTTTTTTTTTTTTTGTACTTATTTTTACAAGCAAGAAAACTAACTGAGGGTGGACTGCCTTGCCCAAGTTCCCAAAATTAATGACATAGATGGTATTTGATCTTGATTTTGTTCCACCCTTCTGTACCTTCTGTCATGTGGAGGTAGTTTTGGTAAGATACTGATGACATGCATTATCCTCTGACTAGAAATGATCCAACTGAGTTAAGTTAAATAATTTTTCCAAAGCTGAACATTTACCAAGTGTGAGAAACCTATTTTTTTCAAAATCAGATTATTAGAAATAAATTGTAAGCTCTTCCCAGATTTGGGGTTATGTTTACAACAGGCTTGAAAAATTCCAGTAGTTAGAATGGATGTTGGTAGCTGGGCAGCCTGAATATGCAGAAACAATACAGGTGTGGTGACCCATGGCAGCAGACACCTTCTTCACAGGACATGAAAGTTGGGGGGTCATTTCACAGAAGCCCTTGAATGACCCACCTAAGAATTTGTTCTTAATTTGGTAGGCAATCAGGGGGTTTTGAAGAACCTTGATTGAAGGTGATCAGAGCTTGTGCTTTTAGAAAAATCAATGCATACATTAGAAGGTGAAACAACTGAATGTAAGCTCTCTCTCAACACTACTAAAATTGGAATGGCTTTATTGCCTCCCCTGCATTCCCCTGACCTTTCCCAATGTCAACTGGGAAACCTACTGTTATTTAACATTTAACACAAGGCATGCTTTTTCCTCAAAGGCATTTGAATTGTAAGGCTAAGGTTCCAAACTTTCACAATATACTTGCAAAAGAATACATTTCAATATTAGGTCTATAAGTGAGAACAGGGTTTAGGTAAAGAAGTCTGAAATGTAAAATCCTCTGAGATTTTTTTTAGGTGACTTTTTAACAGGTAGAAATGGAAACTGTGTTGTAATGAAGCATATGTATGTACATAGATATATGATTTCAGATCCTGCACCAGGGCTGTCTTCTTCCTTTTACTTCTTACTCTAACACTAGAGGTCACTCAGACCCTGTCTTTAATATTGTTTTGCCATCATTCATCTTCATTTAAGCTACATCTGAATTCCTGTTGTGGACTTGTGTTTTTCTTTATGAATTATACAGTTTGCCTCTCTTAACCTGCTAATGTTAGTTTGTAACATTCTCTATTACACTGATAGTTTAATTGACAAATTAACTTGTGTTAGTTTGCCAGATACTGGCACAAATGAGATTTTTCTTCATCTCCTCAATGGTTGATGTCAGCAATACAGAGGCAGGTTGATTGGATGCAGAATGGTTCTAATTTCAGAAAAATCAATGCTATAACCACAGTGTTCAGACTGCATTTCTTCAAATGTTATATGTGCAGTCATATAAAATAGGGTCTATTTTTGTTTTCCATCTATTTTTAACATTTTTACTAGTCTTCTACAGATATACATTTGAATATTGGTTTATTATTTGGATTAGTTAGGTTGTCTATTGTTATTAATATTTTATTAAATACATACTGCATGCATGAAACTAAGGCAGGCATTGAGAACACAGAGGCAGATGACACTGAAAGTGTTTCAGTGGACTTTTTATTCACATTCCCCTATGTTCTAGCATGGGAAACTGTAGGGAAAGGAGGGTGATCATTTTCCTTCACTTATAATTTTCTTTTTCCAGGCACAATGGAGCTCATCTGTTCTTGGGTCTCTAAGCACCTAGATGACATCTGGAGGTAAACATTTTTTTTTTTTCTGGCTACCTGACCCATGTGGCTGCTTAGGTATTGGCCATCTGAACACTTGCCAAAATTAAACACCTTCATAAAGTTTCACAAAGTACTTGATTGACAAAATTTTGTTACGAACCTAAGGCTGTTTTTGGAATGTGACTAAAAAGAAACATTCCTCGGTGGAAGCTTCTTGAAAACACGCAGACCACAGCATGGTCAAGAGCAGCAGCAAATTTTAGCCTGGCATGGTGGCACACACCTGTAATCCCAGTGACTTTGTAGACTACGGTAGAAGGATTATAAATTTGAGGCCAACCTGAGCAACTTTGTGAGACACTGTCTCAAAAAAAAAAAAAAAAAAAAAAAAAAAAAAAAAAAAAAAAAAAAAAGGACTGGGATGTAGCTCAGTGATTGATAGAGTGCCCTGGGTTCAATCCCCAGCACAGTAATTTTTTTTTTATTATGACGACTCAGAATCAACTGGAGGGTTTTTAAAAACCACAGTTGTTGATCATATCTCCAGAGCTTCTGACTCCGTAGGTCTGGGGTGAAGCCTGACAAAGTATATTTCTAATAATTTCCCAGGTAATGCTTAAGCCACTGGTCCCAGGACACTTCTTATGAACTGCTGTTCTAGAGGATAGAGCACCACATTTGGAGTTTGGAGACTCAGCTTTTTCGTTTCAGTTTTGCCACAAACCAGTTACATAAAAATGGACAAATGATCTCATGTTATGTGGCATTGGTATCGTATACATTCACTTACAACTTCATTACGGTCCTTTCAAAATAACTGCCACCTGCCATTTATGGAAATTGGGTTCCACCTCTCTTCCTTTCTTTCTCCATCGGCCTGACTTCTCTCTAATGTAACTGCAGTTCCCTGAAGACACTGTGCTTTTCAATGAGTCCTTGCCTTGTGTACCCTGTGTCCTGGACCCCTCCTTCCCCACTGATTAACTTGTTAAATCCTATTTATTCTTCACATGCCAGTTTACCAGTTATAATTGAGAAGATTTACCTAACCTGTCCTGCCTCTTACTCCTCTTAAACACAGCTGATTATTCATTTTAAAGCCCTCTCATATTACCTTGAACACAATATTTTTCCTATCAATAAAGGGCTCCTATTGGTTTGTTGGAGGGTTGTTTTCCTCAGAGGAGATAGAGTCTTGTTCATCACTGTGTCCCTGTTGCTTAGTGCAGTTTCAGCAAGAAGCCAGCACTCAATCAATGTTTAGTGCATGATTAAATCTATATATGCAACTGCTTTCCTTTCTATATTGTGAGTTCCTAGATGAATACCTTGATCATCTTCCTTTTTTGAGAAATTCATCTCTTTCCATATTATAGTTGAATTTCAATGAATGTTAAATTGCATTAAAAATTAAAGTATTAGAATGAGAAGGATTTATATGTCTTTTAGTTAGAGTGTCTCCAGATTTGAAGTGCAATACTGACTTTGTATTTTTCTGTTGTGCAGTTATTATAATTGTATCTGATTTTAATAATAATATTTACCATTTAGAAGTGCTTTTGTGCCAGGGACTGGAATAAACACATTTCAGGGATGTTTGCAAATTTTGCAATGACCTAAAATGTGAGTTTTATGTTATCTATATTTTATAGCATGAAATGATGAGGTTTGACTAAGCAAGGTCATATATTTAGTGATGAATCCAGGATTCATATTTGTTTGATTATTACATTAAAAACAATTTCAAGAGGGAAAAACATTTAACCAATGATGTTGAGTTGCTAAACACATGTTCACACTTAACATAATATTCAGAGAAGTCAATGGAAGTTGAATACAGAAAATGTCCTTGTACCAGAAATACAATGGAAACGGTTGACTAGGGAGGTCCTAAGATAGAGTGATTTTGTGAAGCTTTGCTAATGTGTCACAGCTTTATGGAAGAAAAAGCAGGCACATATATTATATGTCATCTGTTCTGTAGCAGAATCCATGCTAATGTGATTCCTGTTCTGTTGCTAAGCTGTCAAAAGCCAAGGCTAAAAGAAGGTAGGTACTGCTGAATAAATTGAGTCTCTCCATGCTCTTCATGTTCTCAGGGCCCTGGCTCTTGAGAACAAGGGTTAGAAAGAGAGTGGATTTTTCCCATGGGCTGGTGGAAGCCCTTGTTTACCATGTCTCTGTGCCTGTCACAGTTCTGTGTACTTACATCGCATCCAAACAGGAAGCAGCTTTGCTCCAGGCTCATTCCATCTGGAGGGGGCTTACATGGTGAGTTTAATTTGGGCACAGATTTCAATCAATAAAAGCTAGACCGAGGTTGTCATTAGTGACTTTTTTGTAGTGACTTAAAGACTCTTCAGCCTAGGAATTTATAATTATGATACAGTCTGGATTCAATCACAAGTTCCCCTACTACTTAAAGTTGACCTTGAGACAAAGATTTAATGTTGGGGGTCTATGAACTGAATGTATATTTAACTCCTAGATTGAAATGTTGGAATTCTAATCTCCAATGTGATGCTATTTGGAGGTGGAGTCCTTAGTGAGGTAATTAGGGTTAGAGCAGATCACGAGGGTAGAGCCCTCATGATGACATTAATGCCCTTACAGAGCGAGGAGGAGGTAGGATATCTCTCAGGACACAGTGAGAAGGCAGCCATCTCTAAACCAGGAAGAGGGTTCTTGAGAAGAACTTGACCATGCTAGCACCCTGATCTCAGACTTCTAGTCTCTAGAACTGTGAGAAATCAATGTTATTTAAGCCACACAGCAGCTTAAATATAGCAGCCCAAACTGACTAAGGACACAGGAGTTTATTCTGGAGGTGATCACAGACAACGGGAGTGTGAGAAGGTGAGGGAGATGAGGGGAAGAAAACCAGTAAAGTATGTGTTAATGAACTGGTCACTACTTAGAATTGTCCACTGCCAGACAAGGAAGTTGGGACATTTATTCATAGGTTTCATCCCCCATTGGGTAAGGATTACCTGGGGGCATGGACTTCTGTGTTGTACCTTCTTGTGGCTTAGTTGCTTTCCCCAGTTTCTGAGAAAACAGTCCAGAGGCACCATGGGACATTGGGCCGGGAACTGTCCATTACCCTAGTGCTGAAATTAGGTGGACTGATGGGATGTGGTACAGTTGTCACAATTTTCTACACAGATGAGAAGAAGGGGTTCTTGGGAATAATGACTGAAATGATGAAATAGTTTATGTTCTATGAATTCTTTTTATGTATCGGTATGCTTTCTTGTGTGTTTTGAGAGATTATAACCATGTTAAGTGGTATTCGGTTTAGAATTGGTATTAGTGCTAACCTCTCTTCATTAAAAATTGGAAAAAATGCCAATTTCTGGAAAGTTTTAAAAGGAACAGAAAAGAGAACTGAAACCTTAGTTTTTATTTTTATATTGCCCAGGGTGGTCTTAAACTTATGAGCTCAAGTGATCCTCCTTCTTCAGTCTTCCAAGTATTTGGGGCTAAAGGCATGTGCCACCACATCTGGCTAAAACTTTAGTTTCTAAACTCATTAATGAATTATTATTACTATACTGACCATTGGATGGGAATAGGCAAGCATAAGACTGGAAAATTATGTGCATTTAATATAATAGCATCTGGAATACTTAAAAATTATCTTCCTATTTCTTATTGCATAAAATTTGAAAAACCTAAATAAAAATGTGAAGAAGGAAACTGTATCCACCATAATTTTCCACCCAGAAATAATCATTGTTACTGTATCAATATAATTCTTCCAAGTTGAAAATTCTTACTACAGCTATAAGTGATTTATTTCTTTTTGCTAATAAATGCCAGACATGTACTGGTGGCAGGTAGGGAAACTAATTTATCGATGCTTTGTATTTGCTATACATGGAGCTAGATGTTCTACACACCTTCACTAATCTATCAGCTCATGCATTGTTTGTTTTCAGGAGCCACCGTCCCAGCCCCAGAGCTCAGACTCTGTGCACTGGGTACTGCCCAGCACCTGTCGCCAGTCATTGAGAGAGTGCTTTGTCTTCTACAGGCCCCAAGTGAAGGAGTCAGAAAGGTTAAGGGCAGCCTGGAAAATGCTGAGAAGTGTTTTTTTTTCTAATGGACATGAAAATGGAATAGAGAAAGGCAGGAGGAAAGAAAGAACTGCATTAGAATAAAGAAACAGAAGGGACATTTTCTTAAATTTATTACACTCCCAGCACTATGTCATGTCTGTTTTTAGGTTTGCTTATTCAAATGACGAGGAAGATTTTTCCAATTAAACCATCATTTACAACTGTGCTCATCCCAATCGTGTAAGTAAGCTTATTTTGGGTTTGTCTGACAGGCATTTGCTTTACATCATCATTGGTGTTTTGACATTACCAGAGATGAAAACAATTCTGCCGTGCTCACAACTCCTTCAAAATGCCTTTTTCCTTTTTAAATTTTTGATTCATTGGTGTAAATAAATAAAACCTGCCCTACCATGTCCTGCTTCTCCTCCCCCATTTCTCTGCAATTCAGGATTTTAATTCAAAAATGGTTATTTTTAGCCTTGCTCTCAACTGTGCCTATCCTCAGTCCTCACCATGTTGCTGATTGCTGATATGCAGCTGGCTATGGGTGGCCAGTGCAATCTGCAAACATTGCAGATCAGATTGATTGAAAAGTGGGCTGCAGCTGATAGAGACCCCTCTGAGGCTGAGAAGCAGGAGCTTCCCAAAGAGTTTGCTTTCTGTAGGTGAAGTTTTCCAACTATACCACTCTGGGGTAAGGGAAAAGGTAGATTACAAATCATCCCTTCTTTCATAGTCTTAGGACTCGGCAGTGGGCTTAGCACTCATGGCTTTAGAATGTCATAGACTCCGGGGTCATGGAAAGGAGAATACTTTTGAAACCATGTAGGAGAAAAGAGTCAGGAGGTTTGCCAGATCCAGAGGTGGTCCCACATCAAGGATTCAGTGGAAACATAAGCAGAAGTCCCAATCTGATAAGATGTAGGTCAGATGTGTTTTGCTTGCTTTACACAGTACTTTAAAAATTATCTTTTATTATTATTTAAATATATATAATGTTCAATTATGTATCCAACATGAAATTGAATATATTTATTTTATTAGGTGGTACATATTCAAAGATATACGTAAATATCATGTACCAAGAATTACTTTAAATTCTCCACAATTGTCAAGTAATGTATTTCTCCTAGTAGTCCTATGAGCTAGGTTCCAATATTATCTACATTTTACAGATAAGGAAACAGAAATTAAATAACTTGTGCAGTGTCATATCATGTACATGCTATTTAAGAGGGAGATACTTTTATACGTAAAACTAAAACCTAAAATTTCTGGTTTGTCTTGACTACTTGGAACTTTTGCTGAATTGGACTCTTATTGGGCAACAAATGTCTCCATTAGATAGAACATGCATGCTATCGTTAATCAGATTATTCACATATCCCTATCCCACTTTTCAAACTTCTATTATTTTCCCTATTTGCTAAATAGTTGAGAAAATAAAAAGATCTGGGTTAGATCTATAGTTTTTAAATTTAGAAGAGAAGTTTTAGCAAAAGGAGGATTGGAAAATCATAACGGGAATGTCTGAAGTCCCCAGAAACTGCTTAGAGTGTTGGTCTCAAATACACTGTTCCCCAGCTGGGTGATGATTATGGTCACTTCTCTATTTAGTAGTATGTTGTATATGACTGAATCTGAACTAAAAACCAAGGACACAACTCTGGGTGAAACCAGAAGGGAAGTTAAGTCAGTTAAAGGGAGACAACGTTGGTAATGTGGGTGATCAATGACAGCTCTTCCTCTATGACAAGAGGGGAATGTTGAATGTGTTCACTCTGGGCAGTCAGCTCTGAGGAGGTGGCTTTTGTTCTAAGAATGTGAGTAGAAGTTAACCACATGGGGGTCAGTGGTCACTTATGGTGGGGAGATTATGCCCTGAAAGCAGTTTTTCTGAGAGCATCAAGAACAGAGAGCAGCAGGCACAAATGCTGGACAAAGCACAGTGGGCAGAGGAAATGGAGGATCTATGTTATGCGAGGATCTGGGGAAGGTTAGGGAAGACACTTGTTAGCTGCATCTACTGACTGAGGTGTTAGTTTCTTGCTTTTCTCTTTGTTAGTGCTGGAGATTGAACCTAGGACCTTGTGTATGCTAAGCATGCTTCACCGTTGAGCTATCTGCCCAGCCCCACCCCAGAGGCTTTGGGTTCTGAATCTCAGTTTTCTTCATTTCTAATGTGACTATGAAAAAAAGTGCTTATCTCATAGTTTTGCATTAAAACTGGTGGTAATACAGGCAAAGTGCTTAGCAGAGAACATAACACATGATAAATACATTAATGCTCACGCTTAATGCTATTAAGTTTTTATTCTATAGTGGTTGATATTGATACTAACAATGATGTTAATGGTATTTACTAGCATTAATATTAATAGAGAGTCCACTTGGTGCCAAGGGAAGAGAAGACATTGTTTTGATAAATGCACTTCATGAAGGTCCAAATAGCAGAGCCATGGACAAAACAATGTGCAATGAAGTGACCCGTGGATGACTCGGCATCAGCAAGGAGCAAATAAAAAGAAAAGGCAAAGCAAGTAGAACCACAAAAAATTTTCTCTAAAATGCTTTGACAAGATTTCTGCCTGCTATGAAAATAGAGCAGAACATGTCTTTACATACGTGAACTTTGTCACTGACAGAAGTAAAGAGATTTTGAGTTTGAATAGGTGATTGATAGTTTCTCTTCTATCCAAATTAAGGTTAGAATCTGAAGTTCAAATTCTAATTATAACCGCCTTTATAGAACTTACAATTCATACACATTTCTTTGTGCCAATAGCCCAGTTCTGCATCAGTGTGAGGGCCCACTTGCTGGAACAGCCCCACGGAACTGATAATAATTACAATCTGGATCTGTTCCATGTTGCCTCTGTGAACATGTGATTTCGTTGCTGTCACCAAAGATGAGAACAGATGTCCTTGTCCCTGTTGTCAGTTCGCTCACCCTCACTTTCTATCAGTGCTTTTTCTCCAGGAGACACAAAAGGGTGAAGAGCTAAAGGGAAACAAACCAAGTCTTGCCTAAAAATGGGCTCAGAGACCTTTCTTTTATGCTCTCCCTCTCAAACAGCTAAAAGCTACAGGCTCAACTAGGGTGTTAAAATATGGGAACTGTGGGGACACATCTACCTTTTTCTTTTTCTCTTCTCAGAATTCATTAGTTCTTCTCTGTGCAACAGCTTCTGGAGAGTCCTTTGGGAAGTACGCCTTCTCCTGCAGAGTCTGAGCTAACTGCTCTCAGATCCAGGGGTGGGCAAGTGATCAATCGGGCCAATCAATCCATCTGATCCCTAGTGCCACAGCATTTTCTTTAGGGATGGACACACACCTCTGTCTTTCCAATCAGAACAAATACTTGGCAATTTATTGGGAAGATTGAAACAAATTTACTCTCTTTTGTGCTGCTCTTGTTATAAGATGAACTATGGAAAGATTGGAACTTTGCACTCACAGAGATCCTGTTAGTGCATGAAACACACTTGGAGAGCAGAGCAAGGCATGGGAAAAGGAAAGAGAGAGAAAGGCCTAAAGCCAATTCTGCTACCAGTCTCTCTCTCTCTCTCTCTTTAAAAAAAATATGTGACTTAACAGTTTCCCCAATATTCTTAAGCCAGTTTCAGTGGAATCTTCATTAATTTGCAAAACTGAGAGTCATGACTCATGAATGTATGTTCATAGACATCAGGTCCCAAGCCAAGCCAAGCCAAGCCTCTGGAAGTCAGTTTGCTAATTCAGATGGAGGAAGACAAAGAGGGAGCCATGAAGCTGAGTGACCCAGAAATACCTAAAGAGAGACACAAACATCCAAGTGGATGATATGCTAACTTGAAGTTAGTTCTGAGCCACCAGGCTTGACCAGCTCCAGGTGAAGTCAGAGGGAGAAGTAGAAGGTCACAACTTCTGACAGTGGCACTTTGTGGCTGGAAAGCCTCAGTGGGACAACTGAGGTCACACTTCCTGAGAGCGTGTGAAAGATGATCAACTTCAAATTTGGATTCCATCAAGCTGCATATCCCATTTCTCATTTACTGTGTTCTTACATATTATTAATATAAGCATTGACACTTTGTAGAGGCGAGTTTTCAATAATTATTTATGGATAAAAAAAATAAGCACATGGATCTGTCTTTGGCTTAGAAATAGAAGATGGTAGAAACTGAACTTAAGCATTAACATTATTGCCTCTCTGAAATACTGTGATTTTCAGTGGTTTCAGGTACTACCCTTAGGAAACTCCCATTTATGATCATGTTGCAGGTGGTTAGCTAGGCAGGTGATAATGTAGTTTTGTAGACAATTGTAGGGAGCTTGGAGCAACTCCTTTCTACATTCCACCAGGTGTTTTAAGACAAGACTCCTGCCACCACTGCTGCTTTCCTTTCCCAAGCTAATAATATTAACCACTCAAAATAATGATATGAATTTTATTTCCCCCAATTCCTTAAGCTTAGGAACCAGCCTTATTCAAAGGTGCACTCCAAGATTCTAGTACCGTTTCTGGCACATATGTAAGGTGCTCAATATCTTTAGGGGGTTGGAAATAATTTCTGCATCACATCATCTTTGTTTGCATAGACTGAGTATCTTATCTCAAAAGCATGGGACCAGAAGTATTTCTGATTATTCTGGATTTTGAAATATTTACATATATGTAATGAGATAGGTTGGGATCCAAGTCTAAATATAAAATTCACTTAATGTTTCCTGTGCACCTTATACCCATAACCTGAAGGTCATTTTTTGTAATATTTTTGGTGCACCTGCGTTTTGACTACAACCTGTCACACGAGATCAGGTTGGAATTTTCCACTTGTGCATTATGTTGGTATTCAAAACAGTTTGGGATTTTGGAGTATTTCAGATTAGGGATGTTCAATCTACATGTATTTTTTTCTCACTCTGATTCTTCTCTTGCAGAGTACTACTTTTTCCCCCATCTCTATTCAATTCTTCCTCTTCTGTTTCCACTTCTCATACATGAAGAGAGAGTGAGTTCCTATGAAAAGAGAAACTCAGTCATGGTGGCCAGAGCCAATTGGTTTCTAATTAAACGAAGCATCGGCTTGAGCTGGCATGCATTTGTTCTGATTCAAAAACCATCTTCCCTTCCTGCCTCATGATTGTGTCTCTTTCAGTGTCAGCACAATGTGGGCAGGGAGGAACTCTGTGCTCTGCTCCACTCCACGCAGGGATAAAGGGAGATGTGAGCACAGAATGCTTTGTGATGAAGCAGAAGCCTCTTGTTAGAGCAAGGGGAGAATCGACAATAATAGGGGGCTGACCAAATGGAAAGGATGGGATCACAGGCCGTTGTTCTTTGAGTAGCAGAAACTTTTCTCTCCCCAAGAAGCAGGAAAGGAGCCAACAGAGGTGATTAAGGCAGTGACTGGGAGGAAGAGTAGTTGGAGATACAGTCTGTGTGCAGAAACCACTCAGCAGGCTTGCAGAGATGGGGCTGAACCTACGGCTCCGTGATCCAACGCTTCATCACCTGGAATCTTCCAAGAACTAGGGCTTTCATTTATTTGTGGCAGTGGACACAGATTGTCAGATATCCTGCACACACCTCTTGTTCATTCATGCATCCAACAGACTTGCATGGAACTCCCTGTATGTGCCGGACCACCAGTTAGACAATGGGGACTCATAAGTGATTGAGATAGTTGTCTCTTTCACTAGGAGGGCTCCTAATTTAATGGTGGAAAATGACAAATGATACTATGGAAAACCCTCCACACTCAGTAACTATTATTTTCAGGTGCTGGAAGCATAAGCAAGTACTTGTTAATGGTTATTTCATGTAACTACACTAGGAGGTAAATTCTCTTTTTCTCTTTGCCTTACGGGCAGAAAGCAACATAATAAACACTACCCAAATATCGGTTATAACACTGGGCTTCAACCTATGTAGTTGTGAGAAGACAGCACAGATTTACTGTTCTTTCCCAGGGGACATTCAGAGACGTGTTACCAAATAAGTGCCTTTTAGTCTGGGTCTTGAAGTATCATTTAGTGAGACAAAGGTTTATAGGAGGCCACTTCAGCAGTTGTAATGTGAGTGGGACTGCCCATTAGAAGTATTCCTGGATTCTTTTGCAAAGCTTAGCTAAGTAATAGCTGTCTCTGAACAGTCCATTTTGATAATCTAATTTAGATTTAGTTTTATGGTCTTAAGAAATATACTTTTGGCACCTGCCTGATAGTCTCATTTGATTGACTTTTGTAGCAAAAAGTGAAAGGTTAAAAGGAGGTTAGAAGGGAGGATGTGTTTCCCAAGGAATCTGGGATCAACTCTTAGAATCAGACATCGCAGGATTTAGAGCAAGGGTAGAAAAGTCCTAACAGATGTTGAGTCCGTCATGATTGCCATCAGTGACAGGAGGGTGTGAGCATCTGGCTTTATCATCCCAGAGGTGGGGCATATGGGTGCTTCTATGTGACTTGAAAGGGCTGCTTTCCAGAAAACAGAACCAATGTAGATCCTTGTTATTTCACTGGTCCCTATGATCCTATTGCTGTCTTATTGTTAATCATATTATTTGCAGCTCAGTTGTCTTCCAGGCTTCACTCCTGACTTTTTCAAATCAATAATTCTACCAGTAACCAAATTAAAATTATAAAAAGAAAAAAAAATTCACATCACTCCTTTGCTTAAAAATCCTGAAATCTGGGGCTGGGGTTGTGGCTCAGTGGTAGAGTGCTTGCCTAGCATATGTGAGGCACTGGGTTCGATTCTCAGCACTGCATACAAGTAAATAAATAAAGCTTCATCAACCACTAATAAAAATATTTTTAAAAAATCCTGAAGTCTTTAAACAAACCCCCAAGCCATTAGTGTGTTAACTTCTCATCACTGTGGCAAAATATCTGAGCTAACTTATTAAGGTTTACTCTGGCTTGCAAAGGTTTATTTTGGCTCATGGTTTCCAAGGTTTCAGTTCATGGTTAGTTGGTTCTGCTGATGTCAGACCTCTGGTGAGGCAGAACATCACGGTGGGAACGTGGCAGAGGGAATTGCTGCCCCTATGGCAGTTGGAAGGCCAAGAGAGCGAGAAACGAGTTGGGGTCCTAATATTGACTTCAAGGGCATGTCCCCAGTGACCTCGACTCATTTCACTAGGCTGCACCTCTTCAAAGTTCCACCACCACCCAATAGCACTTGTGACCAAGTCCTCAATGTGTAGGCCTTTGGGGGTCCACATAGCTGCAGCAGTCTGTAAAGCATGTAAGACTTCTGTTTGCTTCTCCAGTTTTAATTACTTTGTAACATACATTCGCTCCTCTCCATCCCCAGGGCTAAGTGCCAAAGTCGTGTATATCTTGGGATATTCTTGCTTTCTTTTGCTCTTACATACCTCCTTCATCTGGCCAACCATCTTTTCTTATGGATTTCATATTAAATATTCTTTATTTAAGGGTCTCTCTCACCCTCTTTTTTTTTTAATTTTTAAAACTTTTAATCAAAATGTAACATGCTCCAGACAAGAACACTTATCATAAGTTTGCATATTGATGAACTTTCACCAATAGGACACACCTGTGTCCAGTTCAAGAAAGAGTCCATGACCAGCCCCCCAGAGACTTCCCAAGTACCCCCATAGGCAACCACAATCCTGATATCTCACACAGTAGACTGGTTTTGCCTGTCTGGACCTCATTTGGAACGGATTGTTGTGTATCTTGAGTTGAGCATTCTGTTTGGGAGATCCATTCATGTTGCCATGACAGTTGTGGGTGGATCATTTATTTTTTGGGCTGTTGTTGAACATTTGAATTTTAACCAGTTTGGGGCTCTTTTGGATAATGCAGTTATGAACAATCTCGGGTGTGACTTTCAGAGAACATATGATGCATTCTGTTGTGTTTATACCTTGCAGTGGAAGTGCTGGGCATAAGGCATAACTTTAGTAAATAGTACCAAATTTTTTTCCAAAGAGGGTGTCAATCTCATCAAGCATGCACAAGAACCCTATTCTCTGCATTCTCGCTGACACTTGACATTTTCTGTTTCTCATTTTAGTCAGTTTTGTGGCTTTCCAGGTCTATTTCTGGACTCTTTTCTATCCATGGACCGATACCACATTATTTTAATTTAAAAAGCTTTATACTAAATGTTGATATCTCTCACCCTCTTAAAGACTGGGTGAAGGTGCCTCTCCTCTGTGTTCTGGTAGTAACTGTTTTACACATTTTGCACAGGACTGGAAATAGCTCTGAGTGGGTCTCCTCACAGACTTGTGAGCATGAACAAGAGCACCTTTGGTCATTGGAAATGGGAGTCCTCAGTAAATATTCTATGAGTGAATGAGTGGATGAGTGACGAGGAGAGGAAGTTCATTCAAAAAGCGTGGAAAACTGACCAGATTTCTAGAATGTAGCTGTGGTTGTGTGGTTTACATGATGGCATGTTTGGTTTCAGTTGTGTCAGGGTATGGTTCTTTGCTTTTTGATCGTCCTCCCTAGTGGAATCATTGGGGGAAAAGGATCTTTACTTTGGCAACAAATAAAAATTAGTAAATTAAAAAAAAATTCTTTCATTAAAGAATAGCCCTCTTTAATTTTAAATTTTGAAAAAACTTCGAAATGACAGGACATAGTACAAAGAATTCCAGATATTATTCACCCAGGTATTACTCACATTTTATTACATTTATTATTCTTTATCTATGTGCTTTTTCTTCCAAAACATTTGAAAATAATTACAGCTGAGGTGTCTCTTTAACCCTAAATGCTTTAATGTGTAGTTTTGAAAATAAAGATGTGCTCTTATGTAAATAGAGTACAATGATCAAAATCAGGAAATTAAGACTGTAGACCTTACTCAAGTCAAAGTTCTTTTATAAGAAGCATTGGGTTTGGTCCTCATTCTCATGCTTATTTATTTGGGGCATCTTTGAATCAGAAACTTGCCAGTATGTCTTAAAAAATTGAGGACCCTTTCTTCAAGGAGGAAGAAAAAGATAGAGACTGAGATGGAGATGGAGGGAGGGAAGGAGAGATAGGAGGTGGGGTAGAAAGAGAAAGAGGGTGAGAGAGAGAGGGGGAGAGAGAGAGAGAGAGGAAGGAGGACATGAAAGGAGATTTTACATGTCTTTGTAAGCTCATGTACCTCCTCCTATTTCCCTCTGGTCAACATTCAAAGTCCCTTATCTCTATTTCCTAGACTGTGAGAAAAATCGACTATAGGCAAGACTAGGGTCTAAAAAGACCTTGGTGAATGAGCCAATGTGCTTTCCTAGCCATTGTGGTTTAAGAGGGACAGACAGACACACACACACACAAGCTGACCTTTAAAACACATTCTCTTCTAGAAACTATGCAAGGGTGTGCTTTTCCCTGTTACACCAGTTTGCTCTTCAAAATAATGCTTCTCTCCATACCTCTGTTCCACTCCTCTCTCATGGATGAGAACTAAAGGTGAATAAATAGTCCCCCCAAACACCTCACACTATTTTCCCAGCATTCAGATCTAAAAAAGAAAATAACAGGTTGAAAACACCTCATGAGTTAAACCCGTTCCTTCCCACAGATGTTTAGGAATGGCTGCAATTTGGCTGTCCGGGGCCATGGCGTCAGGCGTGGCTGGGACCTGGTTGGTCTCCAGCTCTCCTTTTCCATCAATTTTCCGTCACAGTGATCACGCCATCTGCTTTTTGTCACTCGCTCTTATCAGACACGCCACCACAGACCACACTGGATGTGACAGGCAGGCTCCACAGTCAGGTTTGATTCAGACATCCCGGGGAGTTGCATCCACCCACCTCTCCCCAGATAAAGGAAAGCTTCTCTTTTGGCATCATTAGTCCTAGGCCTGGACGATCAGAACGGCATGTGGAGGAATACAGGGAAAGAGGGCCAAGTCCATGTTTTTGTCCAGAGAGCAATCGCTGCCTATGCATTCTGTGATTATTTATGACTGCCCGCTATAGTGGTCTTGATCTGTTTAGGAACAGAACACACTTAGTAACAATCTATACATAAGTACAATTCTAGTCTCTCAAAAAATACGAGAATTTGGCAGCTAAAAGCAGTATTTGAATCAGAATCAGCATTTTGGTGTTTGATAATATTCTCTGACTCAATGATTACTTCTCTGGTCCAGTGGATACTGTTCTCACTTGGCACTCATTAAACCAGGTAACATTGTAGCTTAAAAAGAGATTAATGATAGCCTACTCCGAGTCCTTTTTTAATTTAATTTAATTTTTAAAAATTTTTATTTATTTTCATGTGGGGCTGAAGATTAAACCCACTCTCTCACACAGGCTGGGCAAGTGCTCTACCACTGAGTTACAACCCCAGACCCTCCAAATCCTTTTAGGTCTTTCCATGAATGTGCCTCAGGTTACTCATCTGTGGTACCCTTTTCAGGGGTTGCTAAATTTCATGTGCCAGGAAGCACCTTGGTCTCCAACTTACGGAGGAATCTGGTGTCTTGAGAAAGGTGTCTGCTTCACCTTGTGTGTAAGAATGATTGTTTCCCATGACCTCTCAGCCACAGAAGAGATTCTAAGTGTCCTGTGAGTTTGGGCCAGAGACTGTTGGCAAACTCAGAGAACAAGAATGGGCCCGAAAGTGGACCCAGAACTCTGATCTCAAGTAGTTCTTGGCCTCGTCTGACTGTGTGTGTGGTTCCTGGGATGACCTAGAGATGCTGAAATTCTCCTTTGTTCTGGGACTAAGACCACAAGGAGAGTTTTTATTGTAACTCTTCTCTTCTGGTAATAATGAAAATGAAATATTAAGAGCTCTTCATTACAGGCCTTAGGGAAATACGCAAATATGTTACAACTTTCTAAAATATGTCCTGATTAAATATCTCATTTCTCCACTTTCATAATCGGGAGATAATAGACCAACTGATTGTGCTAAATGGATTCCAGCAAGTCTCACTGTCTTCTTCCATCAGGAGGGAATACTTATTTCTCCATTGTGTCATCTCCAGCTACAAAGAATAACTCATTCCTATGATTAAAAGTAATTTTTTTGAAAAGAAAAAACCTAGCAATCAAAGCTTTATTTCTGAATCATGTAAGAACATTTATATATGTATGTATAGATACGAACGTAGACATGCACTGACTCATAATGTTGAAACCTATTTCTTGTTAGGAAGATTAAGGTATTTTCTTTTCTTTTTTTTCTCTTCACTGTTACCGTTTTCTTTTCTTTTTTTCATCCTTCATAATGGTCTTCTTTCTTTCTTTTTTTTGTAAAGTCAGTGCATTTTTATGAACAAAACTAAACATTATAAAAAATTAGTGCTAATTCCCAAATTGCTAGCATTATGTTGTGCTTTGTTTTTAATTCCCAAACACATCCAACACTGTATACCTATGAAGAAGAATATAGGTAAGTTCAACAAATATGGATAGAACATGAATCATATGCCAAATATTGTGGTCAGATCTGAATATAGAAAGATGAGACAAGACTGGAGTTAAGACATTTGTGTATTGCACGTCTTATTATTTCATGCACTAATAGTGAAAGATGTAGAAGAGGTTCTAGAGATGGAAAAATTACCTTGGATGGTAATGTTTAACTGTTCGGATGGAACAAGCAGTTAAGGTCTCTGAACAGTCTGATGGGGGTTTTGGAGAATGAGCACAAGTTCACTATCCAGAGATAGTGAAGGTGACCATTCCAGATGGACAAAGCAAGAAAATGTAGTACCGCATCTTGGTATGGACAAACAGAAGTACGTTGGGATTCTTGGGCTATGAAGAGTGGGACACAGCATAAAGGTGAAAAGATGAATGTGGCTTATATTATGAAGATCCATGAAGACTGGTCAAGGAACTCGCCCTTTATCATATGGGAAATGGGAAACTGATGAAAAAGAACAAGAGAAATAAAAGACAGTTGCAACGTGTTGCTCCCAAGACCTTCACTTCACTTCTGTCTGGAGCTTTGCTACTTAGCCATGGAACACGATTGGTCATACCTCAGAAGAAGTCTGCCAGCATTCATTAAGAGCAATGCTGAATCTTAACTGACAACATCAATGTCAAAATCAGAGCTCGGAGCTGGCAGTATTTCAGCAGAGGAGTCTTTGGAGCTTCCATGAACTGGTTCAATAAACAATCTTGCTGTGAGACACAGAGCTTGGTATTTAGAAGGGTTTTAGTTGGCACTGCCACAAAGCTGCGGCGTCGTGTCCAGTGACTAATTCCACTGTGAAATGTTGAAATACAGCTCTTAGCTCCAAGAAAGCATGTAGGCTTCTATTTGCATGCAAATTGTTGCCATTCATGTGTGAACTACAGCAGGTAATGGCTCTGCCAGATGGAATAATTGGGGTAGGGCCATCCTCCTTGCTAAAGGCCACAGGTATCCACACGTGCCGAACTGTCGCTCATTCCTATTTTCCACATCACCCCCTGGGGAATAATTATTTTAATAATGGGCTTCAAAGAAAGGAAACCCCAGTCTACCCTGTCATCATCTAGTAAACAAAATGGTGCTAATTAGTGTAATACTGAGCTAATGTAATATTTGATACAATTAGTAAATTGAGTCATAGATATTGAGAGGGATAAAAGGGGACATGGTAAATTGATAAATCAAGAAAACTCCCTTGAATTTTGAAAAGGTACATATTACAGCAGTTTTAAAGGAAAACCATTGTGGTCTCAACTCAAGGGACAGTGTCTTGTGGTGGTTAGGGGAGTACATCTCTGGAATGGGAGTCCATCACAACTCCACCTCTTATTAGTCAGAAGATTGTGAGCAAGTCATTTAAACTTCCTAAGTGTCAACTTTGTCATTTGTAAAATGTACAGATAGTAGATGATGAGATTTAATCCTCTCGATCATATGAAATGGGTCGGATTTAGGTAGTTTAACAAACTGCTGGGTCCATAGTAAAGTTAATAATAATAACCATAATTAATAATCATTGTTACTGCCTGATCCATAGTGAAGCTTAATAACTATAACAATCATTGTTACTGTTAATAAAGTAGTCAGAAGAGCTAAGTTAATTAGATTTATTTTTCCAGATAGGAACTAATTGCTGTGCTTTGGTCATCAATTCACAGATCCAGCTTCTCCAATAAACAGGAAAGGATAGAGGACATGTGTATTCTTCTGGTCATCTGCAGTTTGCTCAGCACCTAACACTTAGTAGGTGTTCAACAAGTAGTTGGTAAATGCACAGGTACTGAACGTTGGTCAAATTTGATTTTTTGTGTTGTTACCCGTTCTCTTTCTCTGCCTTCTTCATGTCACCTTCTCCTCTCTCATCATCATCATCATCACTGTCATCTTTTATCCCTTCTGTTTCCAATGACATGGAGATAAAATTTGTCCAGAATTCATGCTGATCACAGGGAAGCAAGTCTGCACATATCACCTGCCCTCTGGGGCTACCTACTGGCTGGCAAATGTTGGAGATCTTTCTCTGGATTCTCCAAACCTGCTCTTTACCCTTTGTCAGCCCTGACCCATGGGTTACTTTTGTGTATTGCTTTTGTTGGATGAAGACAATGAGAAGTTGGCCCCTGGGGGAGGAGGGTGAGGGCAGGTCTCTCTCTGCTGGGAGCAGCTGTGGCCTGTGTTCTCTTTGTGGCCACCGCTTCTGCCAGGCAACATTCTCTCACTTCTTCAGCTTCTCTCCTAGGATTCTGGCATCTTCTTCCTTTCTAGGCCTCCTGGGTTTCCCTTAAGGGAGCTCTCTTTTACAAACAGTCCTTCTATTAATCTCTTCCTGAAGAGACCATTGGTTGCCTGCCAGGAGCCTAATTGACACAAGGTCCCGAGGATATAAAGTTTCACTCCTTTATCCCAAGTCTTTATCATTTCTGGCTCCCATTTGCCAAGTGGCAGGATCTTAGTCTTTTAGTTGCCTTTTAAGGGGTCACTAAGTGAAGAGAAGGGGAGGCGTCTCCCATGTAATTTCTGCAGAGCTGCTCATTGTAAGTGTTCCTGCTCCTTTTCATGACATCCGTCTCCAGATCTCTGATATATTGTTGATTGACTGCTCAGGTCACCCTGAGGTGTTGGCACCCACCTCCTTCTCTTGCCCCCTTCTGCTCTTCTCTTGACCCTGATGTGGCTGGAACACTTAAGCCTTTTACTTGTCCCCTGGACATCCTCTATCTCTGGTGTGCTCACCTTTCTCTTGGATAGGCTAGAAATCACTATCCTATTTTTATGTGTGACTCTTTGGGGAGAAAACAAGCCAGGACCCTTTAGGACACCAGTCTCCTCCTGCTGGGGTGCAGGCCTTTCTCAGCTCCTTCAGGTGGGCAAGTCGACTTGAGTTCAGTGACATGGTACCCAGGCTGCTGGCACTGCTTCCTTGACACCCGCTCGAGAGTCTTCCTGTTTATTTTTCGTTATTTCCTTTGGGAGGACCCGCTCCCCTCACTGCCTCTTGGCTGCTCTGGGCCTTCTTCCGGTTCAGCAAATTTCTTATGTTCTTGAACACCAACATGGCAAGAGTTCAGTTTGTTTCCCAAGGGGACTCCTGGCTTCAGGCATAAGGAGCAGCCATGTCTAGCCACCTCTCTAGAAGTCGCTGAGCATCTGGAATCACTAATTGCAGTTAAGGCAGAGTTTTAGGGTCAAGATGACTCTTCTTCATTTCTTAAGGATTATTTCTTGCAAGAGATTCTGCTGTTCAGATCTGAAATTCTTAACATCTGACATTTGTTGCTTTGAGCTACTTTTCCTTGGACTATCTCATTTGTCCTTGAATTGCACAAAGAAGAATTCTTAGGCTTGGACTATTTAAATGGCAAGATCCATTGTGGTGGACAATTAGACTTCAGAGTCAGAAATCCTAGGTTCAAAGCCATTTCCTCTACCCAAAGCCGCGTATCAGTTAAGACCTAAAGTACATCGTAGGGCTCATTTAAAATGCAGCAGCAGCCAGGTGTGGTGGCACACACCTGTAATCCCAGTGGCTCGGGAGGCTGAGGCAGGAGGATGGTGAGTTCAAAACCAGCCTCAGCAACAGAGAGGTGCTAAGCAACTCAGTTAGACCCTGTCTCTAAAGAAAAGGCAAAATAGGGTTGGGTAATGTGGTTCAGTGGTTGATGCCCCTGAATTTAATCCCTAGTACCTCCCATCCTTCCCTCCAAAAATTCAGCAGCAACCAGTTCAACTTTCTTCTTTTCCTCCTTTCCCTCCTCCTCTTCTTCTTTCTTTTTATTCTCCTCCTTTTTTCTTTTCTTTTTCCTCCTTCTTTAAAAATTCACCTTCTTCCTTCTTCCTCCTCCCTTCCTTCCTTTACTCTTCCTCCTCCTCCTCCTCTTTTGGACATGGGGCCAAGAAAGACTTGCTCCACTAACATATTAACCACAAACAGCTCTTTCACCATCTGTTGGATAAAAGAATTTAATCAAACACCTAAAACAAAATATGCTTGCTATTTATAAAGAACTATATGAAATAAAATCTCAGGCTTTTGTATAAAATATAATGGGGGTGGGGGTGGGGAGTGAGAGAAGAATGGAGGAACTTTAGATTATGTAGAAGGAAATGAGAGGGAGGGAGGATATGAAAAATGGTGGAATGAGACAGACATCAGGACCCTATGTACGTATATGATTACATGAATGGTGTGAATCTACATTGTGTACAACCATAGAAACAAAATAATGTACCCCATGTGTGTACAATGAATCAAAATGTAGTCTGTAAAAAAAAATAATTAAAAAAATGTATGTCCATCAAGGACTTATCAAACAGCCGTTACAAAAAGAAAAAAAAAATTGGTAAAGAAAACACAGCCAAGAACCTGAAGATAATATTGAGAGATTCCCTTGACTCCAGTTTGAAACAAGACTCACTTAAGGACAGTAGGCTTTTAACTCATGAAAAAGTATTTAAAGAAGTTTCATCCTTGCAAGAGAAAGCTTCCACTTGAATCTGGTGAAATTTTATTTTTTGATTCTTAGCAAAGTGAATCCATAACATTGAAACAGCATGGGTCTCCTCTGGGTACCTCCAATGCCACGGTTTGGGAAGCACTTTCATGTATAAACTGGAATGATCCAAGAGGAGTTCATCGCATTTGAGATTCAGAAAGAAGGTGATGTTTAATGTGAGTCTCTTAATTCTGACAAGAGACAATGAAGAGGTACCTAAGGCGGGAAGACAGAACAGCAGTTGCCGTGATAGCAACCAACTCTTGACAGCTGTGACATGTTGTGGCAAGAGCCTCTCTTCATGCCCACAGGGTAGGGTGTGGTGTACTCTCAGAAGAGTGGGCAGCCAAGCAGCTTGACTGTGGCGTCCATTGTTGGGAAGCCACCGGAGAGGAAGATGAGAGAAGGAGTTCACTGAATGTTCTTTTTGAGCAGAGCTCTCTCTCTGTGCTTCCTGGTGCCATGTTCCAGCTCCTTCCCTCAGCCACACACTTCTGCCATGATGTTCTGCCTCATCTCAGACCCCAAGGGATGGAGTTGGCCATCTATGGACTGAGACCTCTGAGACCGTGAACCCCCAAATAAACTTTTCCTCCTCGAGCTGTTCTTGTCAGGTCTTATGGTTGCAGAAGTGAATAAAACAAAACAAAACAAAACAACAACAACAAAAAAAAAAACAACAAAAAAAAACAAAAACAAAAAAAACTAACCAAAACAGGTGCGGTGCGAGGTGACTGTGGGGAAAAACAGGCACATTTTTGGAACATAAAAGAGATCAATTTAGAATGAATGACAGAAAAGCTCTGACATCCCCAAACTGATACACAGGTTCTGAAATTTGCCAAAGTCCATAGATATCAGCTGAAAAACGATTCAGGAGGAAAGTGGACAGAGATACATGGAAGAACTACATCTCATGTTGCTTTGTTCATCCTCCCAAATGCCTTGAACAGACACGTGTTGCTTGTGCTCAGTAGACTCAGCAACTCACGTGGCCACCATCCTTCAGAAAGTCCCAGCAGCACGATCCCTCAACTAAGGGGCACTCCTCCCATCTGAGACCTCAGTCGAATCTATTGGCTCTGTCTTCAAAATGCCTTCAGAGCCCCTGGGCTCGTTTCCGTCCCGCCTGTCCTCATTTTCAACTTTTCCTGACACAATAAAATGGCTTCTGTATTTATACTCTTTTGATTTTTTTCTTCACCTGCACCCAATAAAATCTGTTTTCCAAACAAAAGACAGTTATCTTTAAAAAATGTAAATCCTGCCCTGTTGCTTCTCTTCTCAACATACAGAGATGCAGTGTTCGATTATTGTCCATGATATAAACAGAAGTTTACTAAAAGGGTTTTTTTTTTTTTAAATTTTATTTTATTGTAAACAAATGGGATACATGTTGTTTCTCTGTTTGTACATGGCGTAAAGGCATACCATTTGTGTAATCATAAATTTACATAGAGTAATGTTGTTTGATTCATTCTGTTATTTTTTCCCTTCCCCCGACCCCTCCCACCCCTCTTTTCCCTCTATACAGTCCTTCCTTCCTCCATACATGCCCCCCTCCCTAACCCTAACTCTAACCCTAACACTAACCCTTCCCTCCCCCCATTATGTGTCATCATCCACTTATTAGCGATATCATTCTTCCTTTGGCTTTTTGAGATTGGCTTATCTCACTTAGCATGATATTCTCCAATTTCATCCATTTGCCTGCAAATGCCATAATTTTATCATTCTTTATGGCTGAGGAATATTCCATTGTATATATATACCACAGTTTCTTTATCCACTCATCAATTGAAGGGCATCTAGGTTGGTTCCACAGTCTGGCTATTGAGAATTGAGCAGCTATGAACATTGATGAGGCTGTATCTCTGTAGTATGCTGATTTTAAGTCCTTTGGGTATAGGCCAAGGAGTGGGATAGCTGGGTCAAATGGAGGGTCCATTCCAAGTTTTCTAAGGAATCTCCACACTGCTTTCCAGAGTGGCTGCACTAATTTGCAGTCCCACCAGCAATGTATGAGTGTACCTTTCTCCCCACATCCTCGCCAACACCTGTTGCTTGTATTTTTGATAATCGCCATTCTAATTGGGGTGAGATGGAATCTTAGGGTGGTTTTGATTTGCATTTCTCTTATTACTAGAGATGTTGAACATTTTCTAAAAGGGTTTAAATGAGGGACACTGAGGGAACAGAAGTAGTGTAAGATGCGATGTTTATGAGGGAGAGGGAGAGAAGATAGAGGTAAAAATTTACAGTAAGAGTGAGGGAGGAATTAATAGAGGTTGGCTGTTAGTATGAGAGAAGTAAGAAAGAGAATCCAGGGAGACAGATGGGTGATAGAAAAAATATATATTGATTGATTTAAAAAAAGTAAAAATATAAGAATACACAACAAAACTAATATATATATATTTATATATATATAATTCAGATATCCCATTCCTCAATAAATTGATGCATGCAAAATATTTGGATTCAGAGATGATAGAGGTGTAAGAGAAAGGGTGAAAAAAAAAGAAAAAAAGGCATCTTAATGGAAAATTGAATGATTGCTTCTGTTGGTTTTTAAAAATTTTCTCAGCTTCCCTTCTCTACTGATAGATGGGGTTGAATGAAGTTTGATGTTAGCTCCAGTCTAGTGGGTGCTGGACTGTTTGGGTGCCTGAGTGGATAAGCAAGATGCCCACCTTCTAGACTTTCCACCCATTGTAGCTGGCCACTTTCCGTCCCTGCACACTTCAGGACTCACCGAGCTGGGGAGAGCCCAGTTTTCCACAGACTGTGTGATTTGGCCCATGCCTAGTTATTATTTCTACCACCTTTGCCATCTCCACCCATGACTTCCCTGACTTTCTTGCTAGTCCTGAGATATAGAGGAGTTGAGCCTTTGTGCTTACTTTACCTCTTCCTGGAATGTGGATTTCCTGTCTAATTGCTTCCTCTTTCACTTTAGTCTTTTTTCAAGTCTCATCTACAAACATATCTTCTTCAGATATTCTATACAAAATTGCTGTATCTCCTATTCCTATCCCCAAATTATCTCTCTTTTATTTCTTCATAGTTCTGATGTGCTATGGACATTGTACTATATTTGCATTCATTTGTTTCTTTAATGAGTGCCTTCCTCATTAGAATCTTAGTCTTTAAGGATAGGAGCATTAGTTGTATTGGTCACTGCTAAATCACCAGGACCTCACACAGTGCCTGGCAAACAGAGATAATATGTGTTTTTTCATGATCCTTGATGTATGTGTGATGTTTGTTTACCTTTTCCCTTGGATGTTGCTTGATGGTTATCTCACCTGCACCAGACCAGAAACCTCTCACCTCAGACTCAGGTATGGTTTCTCCCATGCAGACAACTCCACATGTATCCAGTATTTGGAGCATCTGAAAAGAATGATATATTTTACAGAATGTCATAAAATCTGGATGAATTAGATGTGCATATAATGGCATATACAATTGTGTGAACAATCAGATACCATTCTATACAGTAGTAGCAGATAACAAAAGTGTTCAGGAATAATTCATGGAAAGAAAGGACTTTCAAATCTGTAAAAATTCTCGCCAATGACTTATTAGGGATTTTTAGTGAGAATTCAGAGAAGAGGGTCAATTATTCTATTAGTGTTTTAGAACATCTTGGAAAGTTTTGAAACATGGTAGCGTGAGAATTATCAAAGGCATCAGAGCCCAAAAGAAGTCTGCAGGACTTCCCCACCCAATGATAAACTTTTTTTGGGCAGGCTCCCCCTCACAATAAGCAGTTAATTTGAAATACTTTAAGAAATGATTCATTTACTATTCCCCTTGTATGAATATTCTGCTAATATCTAATTGAAGTGTCAAGGAAAAAGATTTTTTTCCTTTGAACTAAAGCTTAAGCTTTCCTTTTCTTAATTTCACCCCATCACTCTTACTTACATCTTGCTGATGTTAAATATGCACTATCCTTATTCACCCTTGCATGCTTCAGTTGTGTTTCTGGGCTAGTGGAATAGATTTCTGGTACTCTTCTTGGGGCTTTCTCCAGGTAACTCTGCATTTTTGGAGTTCAAATGCTCAGTCCTGAGTCCAGAAACCTATCTGGAGACAGAGATGTATTAAAGCCTGCTTCATAGCCAAGGTTGTTTGGACTTCTGGTCCTGCCAGCCATCATGCCTGTCACTTTTTGCAGACACCGACTCATTGCATCCCCAGCAGCTATATGAAGTGGTGTTATGATGCTCAGTTTAGAGGCGGAAAAATAGGATCAGATGGAAGACCTGGGTTTGAATTTCAGATTGTACTCTACAGCAGTAAGCCAGGGAAGTTCTCTTTGGCTGCCGTCTCACATTTATAAGTTAAGATTGAATTGACTTTGCACTCTGATTCCTAGGTCTCTTAGAAATAATGCTTTGGAAGCTTCTTCTTCTTTTTTTTTTTTTGTGGTACTGAGGACTGAACCCAGGGCTTCGTGTTTGCAAGGCAAGCACTCTACCAACTGAGCTAAATCCCCAGCCCTGGAAGCTTCTTAATAGTTGACATCATAAAAATTATTTTCCCTGCATCAACTTGCTCAATAACACTTCCCACACATCCTGCTTTCAACTCTCTCTTTTTCCATGTTGTATTTTAGGTTGTTTGTTTGTGTCTGGACATCGTACCTCTGCAGGTTTCCTTTGACAATTTAACAGTCTTTATCAGTGTTTGCAATGCCCCACATATTACCATTTGTGAATTTCATTAACAAGCTATTTTCTCCCTCTTTCAGATCATTAATGAAGATGCTAAACGAAACTCAATCCATCAATCCCTATGCCACCCCGCTAGGTACTCAGAGGTTTATGATTATTCCTTGTTCGTGACTCTTGAGCCAGTTCCCAAATCAGCCGAGAGTACTCACAGCCAAACCAATTTCAATTAATTCTGCAAAGAGAATTTCATGAGCAAAAACTGCACCAACTTCTTTAAGAGAAAGTTGATCACTTGCATTCACTTAACCTACTAAAATTAAAATTGTGTCCAAGTAGTAATTATGGGACATTTCTCTGGTGATATTCAATCTTCTTTTTTTTTTTTTTTAATTTTCATTTACCTCATATCTTCTGTGACCAAGAATTGTTTCTTATATATGTTTTTTTTTCAGTTTCACATTTGAAAATCAGTATGAATATATATTTTCTTTTTGCAATTTAGAGAATGGCTCATTTTAATCTTGTTTCTTTTTCTATAGCAGCTAATAATTTTCCTGCCTGCAGTGGATGCAGAAAAGAAAAATCTTACAACTGGCATCGTGTAATTAAAAAAAAAATATGCAGACTTTGGAACCAGTGGATCTAGATTTCAAATCTCTGCTCCATCAATTCTTAGTTGTCTGACTTGGGACAAATAATTTCTCCATGTCTAGATAAACTTCAGGATAAAGTATTTTGCAATAAAATTTATAAAAATAACAGAAACATAGGAATGGTAATTCTTACTGTTTTTCAGAATTTTTAGGAGGATTAGCATAGATGAGATATAATAAGTAAACAAAAGATAGTCATTATTGTTATTTTTTTATTTCTTAAAATTTTTATTTCTTAAAATTTGTTCTAATTGCACACAAATGGAGCCTAACTTCTCATTCCTCTGGCTGTCCACGGTACTGAGTCACACCAGTAGTGTAATCATATGTTTATAGGGTAATAATGTCTGTCTCATTCCACCATCCTTCCCATCCACACCACCCTAACCCTCCTCTAACTCCCCTCTGCATAATTCAAAATTCCTTCATTCTTCCCTACCCACCCCCTACTATGGATCAGCATCTGCTTATCAGAGAAAACATTCGACCTTTGATTTTTAGTGATTAGTTTATTTCACTTAGCATAATATTCTCTAGTTTCATCCATTTACCTGCATATGCCATAATTTTATTCTTCTTTAAGGATGAGTAATGTTCCATTGTGTGTATGTACCACATTTTCTTTATCCATTCATCTGTTGAAGGGTATCTAGGTTGGTTCCATAGTTTAGGTATTGTGAATTGAGCTGCTATAAAGATTGATGTGGCTGTATCACTGTAGTATGCTGTTTTAAGTCCTTTGGGAATAAAGCGGGAAGTGGGATAGCTGGGTCAAATGGTGGTTCCATTCCAAGTTTTCTTAGAAATCTCCATACTGCTTTCCAAAGTGGTTGTACAAATCTGTGGTCCCACCCACAATGTATGAGTGAACCTTTTTCCCCACATCCTCACCAACACTTACTATTGCTTGTATTCTTGATTATTGCCATTCTGACTGGGGTGAGATGAAATCTTAGAGCAGTTTTGATTTGCACTTCTCTAATTACAAGAGATGATGGGCATTTTTTCATATGTTTGTTGATCCATTGTATTTCTTCTTCTGTGAAGTGTCTGTTCAGTTCCTTAGCCTATTTATTGATTGGGTTATTTGTTTTTTTGGTGTTGAGTTTTTTGAGTATTTTGTATACACTGGAGATTAATTTTCTATGTGAGGTGCATGTGGTAAAGAATTTTTCCCATTCTGTAGGCTCTCTCTTCACATTATTGATTGTTTCCTTTGCTGAGAAGAAGCTTTTTAGTTTGAGTTCATTCCATTTATTGATTATCAAGTTTACTTCTTGCCCTTTTGGAGTCTTGTTAAGGAAGTCAGGTCTTAAGCTGACATGATGAAGATTTGGGCCTACTTTTTCTTCTGTTAGGCATAGGGTCTCTGTTCTGGTGCCTAAGTCTCTGATCCACTTTGAGTTGATTTTTGTGCAGGGTGAGAGATAGGGGTTTAATTTCATTTTGTTAATATGAATTTCCAGTTTTCCCAGCACCATTTGTGGAATAGGCTATCTTTTCTCTGGCATGTTTTTGGCACCTTTGTCTGGTATGGGATAACTGTATTTATGTGGGTCTGTCTCTTTGTCTTCTATTCTGAACCATTGGTCTATGTGTCTATTTTGGTGCCAATATTATGCCATTTTTTGTTACTATTGCTCTGTAGTATAGTTTAGGTCTGGTATTGTGATGCCTCCTGCTTCACTTTTCTTGCTAAGGATTGCTTTGTTTAATCTGGATCTCTTATTTTTCCAAATGAATTTCATGATTGCTTTTTCTAGTTCCATGAAGAATGTAATATGGATTTTAGTAGAAATTGCATTGAATCTGTATAACACTTTTGGTAGTATGGCCATTTTGACAATATTAATTCTGCCTATCCAAGAATATGGGAGATCTTTCCATCTTCTAAGGTCTTATTCAATTTCTTACTAAAGAAATTGTAGTTCTCATTGTAGAGGTCTTTTGCCTCCTTTGTTAGATTGATTCCCAAGTTTTTTTTTTTTTTTTTTTTTTTTTTTTTTTTTTTTTTTTAGGTTACTGTGAATGGGGTAGTTTTTCTAATTTCTCTTGCATTGGATTCATTGTTTATATATAGAAAAACATTTGATTTATGGGTGTTGATTTTTATATCCTACTACTTTGCTGAATTCCTTTATGAGTTCTAGAAGTTTTCTGGTGGAAGTTTTTGGATCTTCTAAATATAGAATCATGTTGTTGGAAAATAGTGATAGTTTGAGTTCTCCTATTTGTAAAAGTCATTTTTGAATTGATGTTTTCTTCATTTGCAACAAGATCTAGTCCTACTTATATATTTGTATAATTGTTTCATAAATTAATTTAAAAGAAATGAAAAGTATAATAGGAAAAAAACAATGTCCAAAACGAAAAAAAAAAAAAAAATCAACCTCACTAAGAATTAATGAATTTTGAGGGAATTTTGAGGCTCAATGATAAAGCACTTGCCTAGCATGTGAGAGGCACTAGGTTTGATTCTCAGCACCTCATATAAATAAATGAGTAAAATAAAGACTTATCAACAACTAAAAATTTTTTAAAAAATTAATGAATTTTGAGTAAAAAACAATGAGATTCTTAGCTCAATGTGGCGATTTTTACCTGTAGTCCCACCTATTTGGGAGGCTGAGGGAGGAGGATACCTTGAGCTGAATTTGAGCCAGCCTGGACAACATAGTGAGACCTTATCAAGAGGGAGAGGGAGAGGGAGAGGGAGAGTTAAAATGCAAGAAAGGACCTTTAACAATAAGACAAAAACAATGAAATTGTATTTCATACCCACCAGAGTTAGAAACATTTTGGTGGTTGGGTGGTTGGGACTTAGCATTATCAAATTTGGCAAAGATGTATGGAAACAAAAGACCTTAATACCATTTGTGAGAATGTAAAGAATCTTCACTTTTTTAGGACTTTTAAACTGTTTTCCAGAGTTGAGTAGCAATATGGCCTTATGATTTTCTGATAAATGCCCGTAGAGAACCTCAGGTGTGTGCTAAGAGTTCATGGTTCGAGGATATTCGATTCAGTACTAACTGTGACTAGATATTGGAATGGATAGATAGAATATACAATAGCATATTAACTGATTGAATTCTATTCTTAACTAGGGATTAATAAGACAGTATGTAGTAGAAAACCAAGTACTATACCTTAGCTAACATATGAACTCTGCCTTAATATGAAGTCCAGAGATAGGGCTGCTTGTTAATGGTGTCATCATAGGCCATCAAGAATTTCAGCTTCTTTATGTACCACTCCGCGGTATCTAACATATATCTCTTTTCCTTATGGTTACAAAAGAGTTGCACTGCCACCATAAATTACATCCTCATTAGGCAGGAAGAAAGTAAGGTGAAGAGAAATGAGGAGGAGGCAGTGATCCCAGACAGACTTTGCTGGTGTCTCATTAGCTAGAACTGAGCAATAGAGCTAAATCTAGGTGCAAGAGGCCTAGACAATATTCTTTAATTTTGTAGGACACATAACTACACTGAAAATATATTTGTCTTAGAAAAAAGGGGAGGCATGGTATTTAGTAGACAATTGGCAGTGTCTGCCCCCTCCATTGACAAGTTGAAAAGAATGAACTTTACCCATATTCATCAATGTGGACAAATTTCAAAAGCACAATTTGGGTGAAAATCTAAAGAACAGAATAATATCCAAAGTATGACACAATTTATACAGTTTTAAAAAGCCACACACAAAATGACAATATCTATTATTCATGATTATCTATGTATATATTAAGAACGAAGTTCTGAGATTAAATAAAAGAGAAATAGTAATGAACATATTTTATGAAGTTATCTGTGGGTATGATACCAGGGTCTAGTTACAATGGTTTTCTGTTTTCAGAATGTCTTCTGCTCCAAACTTTTTAAATATAAAAGAATGTTCCCTGAGGTGACAATCTAATTAAATCGATATAATCATTCCCAAGAATGAAATCTGTCATTTAAAATCCATACAATAAATATTTTGAGGAGAAAAATAATAAGAAAATACAAATAGGGATTTGCTTTTGGCAATCTATTAAAATATTTAATTTTGAGTAAAAATGAAATTGCTAGTTGCTTGTGTTATCCAGTGCCCTCTGAACTCTCAAATTCTTGTGGAGGAAATTACAAAGATGAAAAGTAAATGCCATTTGATACAAGAAGACAATTGGATTTTTTTAGTAATGTGTTGTGTCATAAAACTGTGTTATGAAAATACATTGTTGCCCTGAGGTGATAAAAGTCTGTGAAGTTCTTTCCCACTTCCTAAATCAAGTTGAAAGCTGAAAGTATTTACTGGTCCCAATAATGCAATGATAAGGGCCAGTGGAACTGAATAAAACATTTATTTATGTTGAGAATTACACTTATAATTTCTACCATTTTAAATATATTTATTCAATAAACTTTTATTAAACACGGTCTATACATGAGGTTTTGACGGGTGCCGGGAGTTCTCATATTATAGTTATTTCTTCAGCACTTATGGAACTAATGGAGAAACAGACATGTAAAGTACAATAAAAGTGAAAAATAGAGTCAGAGGAGGGCCTATGGCTGCCTCAGCAATGGATGATGGAAAGACTTAATTTAGTTAATGACTCAATCAGTCCAGACGCCAGCAGGAAATGGGAGGCACATCCAAAGCAGGGTAATTTGAGGTTGGATGAATAAAGGACCTTTTGCAAAGGGTGGCCAGGGAAGGAAGAAAGTACAGAGTCCAGCGCACACCAGGGCTGGGGGCTAGGCTCAAAGCGAAGGAGCGGGCCAGAAATGGTCCACCTCCTCCCTCCACGGACCTTCTGAATGCAAACAGGAGTCAGAGGGTTGACCACTCGCAGGGGTCATTCGGGCAGGGGGCTCACTCTGGGGAAAGAGAGCAGAGTGGAGGAAAGTTGGGGATGGGTCTAGGGCACACACAATACCCAGAAGCATGGTTTTATCTGGCCCTTGAAGACTAGGAAGCAGGTCACTCCAGGACTGTGCAGAGTTGGGGTGGGGAGAGATAAGGCAGCTGGGGATTTGCCAGTTTCCTGGGTCAGAAAACTGCACAAAGAACAAAAGAATGAGAAACTTTTCTTTCAGGCTTTAATGTGACTGGAATTTAGGGGACATATAAGGGTATTGGGATGTGCTACAGATTAGGGAAAGAATTCTACCATTATGCATAATTACAATGCACCAATAAAATTATGAAAAAAATATATTAAAAAAAGGCAGTAGGGAAGGCAACCTGTTTTTTCTTTTTTGGGTAAAAACCCTAGATGTTGAAATGGACAAATTTCCTGAGTGAAAAATTTACTTTCTCCTTATGCGGTGCACAGTAGAATATTGTGTTATATATTGCAATACTTTGCTCTGTCTTTCCTCTGCATTTACTCTCCCTCTCTCTGTCTTTCTCATGTTGGGGAAAACTCATCCCTTTGGGTGGGGATTGAACATTGTGTGTGTGCTTCTGGGGCTGCATGTACACCTGTTTGCGTGTGTGTGTGTGTGTGTGTGTGTATGTATGTATGTATGTGTGTGTGCTCTGGACCTGTTTAGCAGCCAAAGACTATAGATTCTTTTTCAAACTAATCTTTCAAATATTTAAAATATAACATATAGAATTATAGAGGAGACAATTATGATAAAATACAGTTCTGAGAAATCTAAAAAGTTGTGAAGTAAAATATAAGCTTTATTAATGCATTAAATAACATGTTCTGATGGGTCTATTAAACTGTCATAATTTTAGCATCATAATGAAAGCAATAAACATAGAAAGTATGCTGAGAAAATAATTGCAATGTTAAATGGCAATATCTGTAATTTCTACCAGTGACAAAGTGATAATTGAAGACCATGTTAAAATCCACTTAGAGCTCAATAAAACTCAAGATATAATTTTTTTTCTATTCAAGTTTGGAAACACTGAAGGTCTGTGGACCCTTTCAATAAAAACCTTTGTTTTAAAGTACATTTACAACACGTCCCTCTAAACAGACAAATGAATTGTACAATGATTAAGTTTACCAAAACAGGATGGATGCCAAACGGAGATATATAGTGAGAGCAATTTCTAAAACATTAAAAAATTCTGTAGAAAATGCTGTAATCCCTAAATGGCTAGTCACAAAATACCAGAATGCAATAACTGAAGATCTCATCTACTATTTCATGGAGACAACTCATAACACACAGTGATACTCATGGAATAATATACTCAGTTTAATGTAATAAAAAACCCATGACTGCTAAATTGCTACAGTGAAAAACGTAACCTCTTTTTATGACAGAGCTTTAGCCAATTACAGTCACTGTTAATTCTTAACAATTGGATGCAAGTCATGCTTTATTTCAGGGAATAGGCTACGAAGATATTATCTCCCATTAAACATTGCTACAGATGTACTACTAAAAGCTTTTTGTTGAAGTAAAATGTAAATAAAGACAAGTTCACATGTCATCAAATTAGGGTTCTCTGAGAAGCAGAATGGCCTGATGTGATCATAGAGTCTGGCAAGTCTAAAATCTGCCAGGTGGGCTGGCAGTCTGGAGAGCCAGGGAAGAGCCAATGTTGTAGTTCAAGTCTGAAGGCTGTCTGCTGGGGAATTCCTTCTTGCTTGGGGAAGGTCACTTTTTGGGTTGTGTGGCCTTCAACGGATGGCATGAGGCCCACCTGAATGGTGGAGGCTGATTGACTTTACTCAGTCTGCAGCCTCAAATGTTAAATCTCATCCCCAACATCCTCTAGACACCAGAATACTCTTCAACCACACATTTCAGTACTGTGACCCAGCCAAGGTGACATAAAATTAACCACCACAGACATAGGTCCAGCTTAAGGAATTTGTATCAACTGAATGTACCTGTGTAACCAGCACCCAAATTAAGAAACAACATGAACAGCTCTTCAACAGCCCCCTGGGGCTCTCTCCCAGGCAGCGTGCCCTTACCAGTGCTTTTGATGTTGATGGATACTTTGGTTTTTCCTCTTTGTATTTCCTGTAAATTGAATCACATGATAGGTACCCCTTAATCGCTGTTTTTGTTTATCCTACCATTCATAGGCATTTGTCTAATATGAACAGCAATGAACACTTCTGATACATCTCTTTTGGTGAATGTATGTGAATGTTACTATCCAGTCTATACCCTCGTGTGGAATTGCTTAGTCATATAAAGTTGGCATATTCAGCTTATTTATTTATTTATTTATTCTTTTTAGATATACCTGACAGCTGAGTGTATTTGGACCTATTTTACATACCTATGATTCTAATAGGCTCCCATTCCTGTAGTTGTACATGATGTGGTGTCACGGGTTGTGTATTCATATATGAACACAGGAAAGTTATGTCCGATTCATTCCACTATCTTTCCTATTCCCAGCTTACCTCTCTTCCCTTCATTACCTTTTCTCTAATCCAATGAACTGGCATATTCAATTTTTTTTAAAATTTATTTTTCTTTGTTATTTTTATATTTTTCATTGTACACAATGGGGTACAACTTTTCATTTCTATGGTTGTACACAATGTAGATTCACACCATTCATGTAATGATACTTATATATAGGGTAATACTGTCTGTCTCAGCCTACTATCTTTCCTTCCCCCACTCCCTCCCACCCCATTTTCCTCTACACCATCCAAAGTTCCTCCATTCTTCTCTTGTCCACCCCCACCCCGTGATATGTATCATTATCCACTTATCAGGGAAAACCTTTGGCCTTTGGTTTTTGGGAATTGGCTTATTTCACTTAGCATGATATTCTCCAACTCCATCCATTTACCAGCAAATGCCATAATTTTATTCTTCTTTATGGCTGAGTAATATTCCATTGTATATATATATATACCACAGTTTCTTTATCCATTTATCTGTTGAAGGGCATCTAGGTTGGTTCCACAATCTAGCTATTGTGAATTGAGCAGCTATGAACATTGATATGGCTGCATCACTGTAGTATGCTGATTTTAAGTCCTTTGGGTATAAACCAAGGTGTGGGATAGCTGGGTCAAATGGTGGGTCCATTCCAGGATTTTTTGAGGAATCTCTATACTGCTTTCCAGAGTGGCTGCACCAATTTGCAACTCCACCAGCAATGTATGATGTGCTTTTATCCCCACATCCACACCAACACTCATTATTGCTTGTGTTCTTGATAATAGACATTCTAATTGGAGTCAGATGAAATCTTAGGGTGGTTTTAATTTGCATTTCTCTAATCGCTAGAGATGATGAGCACTTTTTCATGTATTTGTTGATCACCTGTGTATCTTGTGTGAAGTGTCTGCCCAGTTCCTTAGCCCATTTATTGATTGGGTTCTTTGTATTTTGGGGATAAAGTGTTTTAAGTTTTTTATAAATTTTGGAGATTAGTGCTCTGTCTGAAGTGTGTGTGGAAAAGATTTTCTGCCACTCTGTAGGCTCTCTTTTCACATTATTGATTGTTTCCTTTGCTGAGAAGAAGCTTTTTAGTTTGAACCCATCCCATTTATTGATTCTGGCTTTTATTTTTCCTTCTATGGGGATCTTGTTAAGGAAGTCTGGTCCTGAACCAACATGATGAAGATTCAGACCTACTTTTCCTTCTATTTGGTGAAGAATCTCAGGTCTAATTCCTAGATCCTTGATCCATTTTGAGTTGAGTTTTGCATAGGGTGAGAGAAAGGGGTTTAATTTCATTTTACTACATATGAATTTCCAGTTTTGCCAGCACCATTTGTTGAAGAGGCTATCTTTTCTTCATTGTATGCTTTTGGTTCCTTTGTCTAGTATGAGGTGACTGTATTTATGTGGGTTTGTCTCTGTGTCTTCTATTCTGTACCATTGGTCTTCCTGTCTATTTTGGTGCCAATACCCTGCTGTTTTTGTTACTATTGCTATAGTAGAGTTTAAGGTCTGGTATTGTGATACCTCCTGCATCATTCTTCCTGCCCAGGATTGCTTTGACTATTCTGGGTCGTTCTTCTAGATAAATTTCATGATTGCTTTTTCTATTTCTATGAGGAATGTCATTGTGATTTTAATTTGAATTGCATTAAATCTCTATAGTGCCTTTGGAAGTGTGACCATTTTGATAATATTAATTCTGCCTATCCAAGAACATGGGAGATCCTTCCATCTTCTAAGGTCTTCTACAATTTCTTTCTTTAGTGTTCTGTAGTTTTCATTGTAGAAGTCTTTCACCTCTTTTGTAAGGTTGATTCCCAAGTGTTTTATTTTACTTTTTTGAGCCTATTGTCAACAGAGTTGTTTTCCTCAGTTCTCTTTCAGATGATTCATTGCTTATTAAGAAAAATGCATTAGATTTATGTGTGTTGATTTTATATCCTGCTACTTTGCTGAATTCATTTATGAGGCCTAGAAGTTTTCTGGTGGAGTTTTTTGGATTCTTTAAATATCAAATCATGTCATTGGCAAATAGTGACAGCTTGAGTACTTTTCCTATTCATATCTCTTTAATTTCTTTGGTCTGTCTAGTTGCTCTGGCTAGTGTTTCATTGAGTAGAAGTGGTGAAAGAGGGCATCCCTACCTTGTTCTAGTTTTTAGAGGGATTGCTTTCAATTTTTCTCCACTTAGAACGATGTTGGTCATGGGCTTGGCATAGATAGTTTTTACAGTATTAAGGTATTGTTCCTACTATCCATATTTTTTCTAGTGTTTTGAGCATGAAGAGGTGCTGTATTTTGTCAAATGCTTTTTCTGCATTTTTTGAGATCATAATCATATGATTTCTTATCTTTAAGTCTATGGATGTAATGAATTACATTTATTGTTTTCTGGATGTTGAACCAACCTTGTATCCCTGGAATGAACACTTGATCATGGTGCACTATCTTTTAAATATATTTTTTGTATGTGATTTGCCAGAATTTTAATGAGAATTTTTAGATCTATGTTCATTAGGGATATTAGCCTGAAGTTTTCTTTCCTCTGTCTGGTTTGGTATCAGGGAATTAGTAACCTCATAGAATAAGTTTGGAAGGATTCCTTCCTTTTCTATCTCATGGAATAATTTGAGGAGTATTGCTGTTAATTCTTTGAAGAATTTGACTGAGAATGCATCTGGTCCTGAACTTTTCTTGGTTGGTAGGCTTTTGGTGGTGTTTTCTATTTCATTGCTTGAAATTTATCTGCTTAAAGCATGTACGTCCAGCTGATTCAGTTTGGATAGGCCATATGTCTCTGGAAATTTGTGAATCTCTTTGAGGTTTTCTATTTTATTGGAGTATAAATTTTCAAAATAGTTTCTAATTATCTTCTGTATTTCATTAGTGTCCATCGTGATATTTCCTTTTCATCATGAATTTTAGTAATTTGAATTTTCTCTCTCTTTCTCTTCATTAGTGTGGCTAAGTGCTTATCAATTTTATGTATTTTTTCAAAGAACAAACATTTGTTTTGTCAATTTTTTCAATTGTTTCTTTTGTTTCAATTTCATTGATTTCAGCTCTGATTTTAATTATTTCCAGTCTTTTACTGATTTTGGTGTTAATTTCTTCTTGCTTTTTAGGGTTTTGGGATGTAATGTTAGGTCATTTATTTGTTGACTTTCTATTCTGTTAATGTATGAACTCAATGCAATGAACTTTCCTCTTAGCACTGCCTTGATAGTGTCCCAGATATGTTGATATATTGTATTGGTGTTCTCATTTACCTCTAAGTATCTTTTTATTTCATCACTGATTTCTTCCGCTATGCATTTGTCATTCAGTAGTGTATTATTTAGTCTCCAGGTGTTGAATTAACTTCTATTTTTTATTTTATTGATTTCTAATTTCATTCCAATAGGATCTAATTCAGGGTAGTATCTCTAATTTTTGTATTTGCTAAGAGTTGCTTTGTGGCATAACATATGGTTTATTTTAGAGAAGGATCCATGTGCTGCTGAGAAGAAAGTGCATTTACTCATTGATGGATGAAAATTATGTCTATTAAGTCTAAAGCATTAATTGTATTATTTAGTGCTATAGTCTCTTTGTTTAGTTTTTGTTTGGAAGATCTATCCAGTAGTCAGCAAGGTGTGTTAACAACACCCAATATTTTTGTGTTGTGGTCTATTTAATTCTTGAAATTGAGAAGGGTTTGTTTGATGTATGTAGGTACTCCATTGTTTGGGGCATAAATATTTACAATTGTTATGTCTTGTTGATGTATGATTTCCCTAAGCAGTATGAAACGTCCTTCTTTATCTCTTTCAACTAACTTTGGCTTGAAATTCTGAGGTTCTTGAAATTCTGATATTCTGAGGTTGGAAACTCCTGCTTGTTTACATGGTCCACGTGAGTGATATGTTTTTTCTTATCTTTTCACCTTCAGTCTGTGTATGTCTTTGACTATGAGGTGAGTCTCTTGGAGACAGCATATTGTAGGGTCTTGTTTTTTAATCTAAATCTACCAGTCTATGTCTTTTGATTGACAAGTTTAGGACATTAACATTCAAGGTTATTTTTGAGATGAGATTTGAATACCCCTTCATTTTGGTTTATTTATGGTTTTTAATTTGACTTAGTTTCTCCTTTGATTGTCTTTTCTTTTAGTGTAGTTCCTCCCTTTACTGGCTTTCACTTTTTTTTCATTTCCACTTCATGGATTATTTTGCTGAGAATGTTCTGTACTGTAGTCTTTCTTGTTTCAAAATTTTTAAAACTTTGTTCATCATGGAAGGTTTTTATTTCATCTTCAAATTTGAAACTTAATTTTGCTGGATATAAGATTTTTGGTTGGCACTCATTTTCTTTCATAGCTCGGTGTATATGTTATAGGACCTCCTGGCTTTGAGGGTCTGGGTTGAGAAATCAGCTGAGGTCTGAATTGGTTTTCCCCTATATGTAATCTGATACTTTTCTCTTGCAGCCTTTAAAATTTAATCCTTATTCTGTATGGTAGGCATTTTTATTACAATGTACCTTGGTGTGAGTCTGTTATAATTTTGGGCATTTGGGGTCCTGTAAGCTTCTTGTATTTGATTTTCTATTTCATTCTTCAGGTATGGGATGTTTTCTGATAATATTTCATTGACAAGATTGTTCATTCTTTTGGTTCTTGTCTCCATGCCGTCTTCTATCCTAATAAATCTTAAATTCGGTCTTTTTATATTATCCCATAATTCTTGGAAGTTCTGTTCATGGTTTCTTACCATCTTCTCTGTATGGTCAACTTTACTTTTAAGATTATATGTTTTGTCTTCATTGCCTGAGGTTTGTCTTCCAAGTGGTCTAGTCTGTTGGTGATGTTATCCATTGAATTTTTAATTTTGTTTATTAATTCCTTCATTTTTTAGGATTTCTGCTTGATTTATTTTCATACTCTCTCTTTATTGATCTTTCACTTCCTGAAATTTTATCTCTGATTTCACTCCTTACATAATCTTTTATGTTGTGAACCAGTCTAACTATGTACCTTCTGAACTCCTTCTCTGATATTTCTTCCACTGTGTTGTTAATGGATTTTATTATTGGAGCATCCTGGTTTCTTTCAGATGCCTTGTTCCCTTGCTTTTTCATGTTGTTCGTATGTCTTTCTATCTGTCAGTGTGGATCTGAGGCAGTAGAGTTTCTACCCTATAGACTTACAGTGTCCCTAAAAATTTCCAGTTCCTTGCCTTTAAAGGGGAGATTAATATCAACAGCACCCATTTCAAATATACAGCCTTAAACCAAATAGCTCCTATTAAGACATCAGGCACTTCTCTTCCATGTGGTCCCAAGGGCTGAGTACCAGGACCTGCGCACCTGTCACAGAGAGCTGTTTTGTATTGGGTGGATCAGGACCATGCACTGAGAGCTGTGGACCAGTCATGCAGTTTTGAGCACTGGGCTGGGCTGGCAGCTATGGAGGGATTGGGAGACTGGGGAGCTGGAGGGCCCTGTTGGGTGCCAGACTGATGGGATTGATGGATGCTGGACTGGTGAGAGAGTTGGGGACTGGGTTGGTGTCAGGGCCTAATAAGTCCTGGCCCCAATGGGCCCTGAGAACCCAGCAGGTGCTGGACCAGCTGGCTGAGCAAACCAAGAGCAATATGCTCTCATGCCCTCTTCCAAACTTCTGACCCACTGTAACCAGCCCCATCCATCCCTGTGTGCTTCAGGACTTGCAGAATTGGGGTCAACCCAGCTCTCTCCTACCTCTGCAGCAAGATGCTGGCTACTAGCACACCTAGCAGGAAAACCTCAGGTGTCACCAAACCTGAAGGCACCTTGATAATGGCCTTCTAGGCCCTGGCCTGTGTCCTGAGATGACAGCAGCAGCAGTAAACCTGCAGGCATTCCGATATTGGGCCTCCAGGCCCTGGTTGGTGTTCCAAGATGGAGGCTGCCACCTCTCGAATTGGTGATGATGGTGGGGGTGGCATCCCAAGATGGAAGAGGCTGTACTTGGAGATGAGGCAGTGGTAGTGGCAGATGACAGGTGGTGGGTGGCACCTAACATTTCTATTTGTGTCCTCTGCATCATCTTTAATGTCTTGTCTCTCTTGTTGCTTTTCTTGGCTTTAAAATCCTCTAGTATACTCCAAATGGGAAACACGTGTAAGGGCCTAAAGTAGAAACAGAAGAAAGTGAGACTCCCAGGATTGGGGCACCTGCCTCATTTTATATGCCGGCATGGTTTCTGAGTCACTTAGAGATACAGAATAAATGGAGATCTGAACTTTCTCCCCTTTATTTTCTGGGTGGTGTGTTTGCCGAGAGAGGATTTGTGTGCTGGCTCATTTCAGTTCCCTTGGCTTGTAACTTGTTGGGATTTCCTACCAATTCTGGAAATGACTTGGCCATCTGTCTCAGTTTCCAGGTTCTCCTTGAGTTCCCGTGTCTTTTGAGTCTTTATAGGTCTTGCAGTGGCACATTCAGAAGTGCCGAAATGTGGACCTCTAACCAGATGTCTTTTGCACTGGCAAATCCACTCCATTTACTTTGTAGGATTCTCTTTAGGGAGGGCTGCATTCTTCAGCAAGATTTATTCTAACCTAAATGTATACTGTTTAGTTCTGGTTCTGTCCTTTCAGAAAGCTCTACTTGTGCTTGCCAAGTCCCTCGCTGTCATTTCTAATCAACCTGGCGCTTCCTTCCATGACTGTATCTGGGTAATTACATTAATAGGATAGTGTCCTGGGAGATTTCCTCTTGAAAGTGAAAAATCAAGGATCTCGTAAGTCCCTATTTCTCATGAAACCATCTTCAAAGGACTGAGCACATGCATATTTTCTTAGATTTTATTGGTATATGAACACTGCTGTGATGAAACTGATATTACTTTTACTTTGTGGAGCAATAATTGGCTTTCTCTCAAAAGTCTAACCCAATTCTTTCCAACTTATTCTAGATAAAAGGGAAGTATATTTAGAAAATATATTTACAGGTGAAATTTAGAAAGACTCGGTGAGTTTGAATTTGAACATATGCCATGAAGTTTATTAAAAGTGAGATTTTCACTAAATCCTTTAATCCTTAGAAAAATGTTCTCAAAATTTAAGATGCTGTGTTGGACACCAGACTTACAGGATTAGAGTGTCTGTGGGTGGGAACTGGAAAGTTGATCTGTTAACAAACAGCCCAACTCATGTGTTTTTGATGCACATTTGTCTAGTTCACAATTTGAACTTTATCCCCTCTTCATAGTTAAAAGACTCAACTCTGAGTGGGTTTTACCATATTCAAGACAGATTTTTTTTTTTTACTTGATCAAGTTAACATTGCTGAAATTCCACCTTCTCATTATATAATAAAATAACAGTATATTTTTCCAGCAAGTAAACTTATTGAAGAGTTCTTTGAATCAGGAATAGAAAAAGAGGATTCCCTTGTTCAAAAATTTTAAAATTGACACTTAATAATTATGCATACTAAGGGTACAATGTGTTACTTTAATACATGAAAATAATGTGTAATGATCAAATCTGAGTAGTTAACATTTCCATCTCCTTAAGCGTTTATCATTTCTTTGTTGGGAGCTTTCAGATTAAGAGGACCCTAGTCTATTAGGAGAAGAATCTGTTACCAAGTCTGCACATTATACACTGGGAAAGAAATGCAGCCATTAGCATCTTTGTTTTTACTTAAGGTTTTGTATTTACTAGGAGTTTTTATCTGTTTTAGAAACTCTTTGTAGCTAAAAGCTAAAGCAATATAGAACTGTGTGTACTGGTGAAAGGGAAGGGGGAAGGAAAACTAGATCTAGTGACCACAGAATGGAGCCCTGACACATTTTGAAGCATCATACACGATAGAAACATCATGTTCAAGACATTTGGAATTGTATTATGCAGGGCAAATAGCATGATCAAAATTCCTAAGGAAAAAACCCTGTAATACCAAAGCAAAAATTGGTTTGTGAAAGGATGGCCCAGAATAATTTTAAAAAGTGCAAATTATGTTTAGGGCCATCTGGTAAGGATGTTTTCATTTGCTCTATTACTTTTTGGAAAAAAATAACCCTTCCTAAATAGCTGCTGTTAAGCCTAGATCTAAAGAAAGTGAAGAAAGATGCTAAATAGAAGAGAAGAAAGATGCTAAATAGGAGAGAAGAAAGAAACATATTTATGCAGAAAGCAAGGGGAGTTTTGTTGCTTTTCTTTGCACAAGAACAAAATGTCATATGCCAGTGACCTACTTTGGGAAATCAAGTGAAGCAGATTTAAAACGCAGATGTGTTTCGGGGGGCTGAGGTGGTGTATTTGGCTGAGTTTCTGTCAGTATTTCTTAACAAATTTTAGAAACAGAATTTGTGCAGGAACTTAGGATAGAAATACTCCAGTGACCAAGAATGATGCTTTTGGACAATTAAAAAACATGATTGAAATTTGCTGATGGGATTCTTCTGGGATAGAGAATTAGTAGATACTACAATAATGACTATGAGACATAAACTTGGTGTCAGCCACTGGAATGAAGAGTGTAGTATACATTCTCACATTTAATCATTACAATGGTCCCGTTAAATATGTATTATTATGATTTCAACTTGACAGGTGAAGAAACTGAAATTTAAAGAGGCCAGTGAATTTATCCAATGTAACGCAGCTAGTTAAGTGACAGATTCAAGCCTGGAGCATGTGTTTTTGAACTTCGAGTTCTAACTTAATTACTGCACTAGACTCTTATTGTCTGTGTTTGTGTGTGTATTTATGTTTCTATTGACATTTATATTTATATTCAGATTTATAGTTAAGTGTTGGCATTTAGAGTTAGCCATAAACATTATGTCTTTCTGTAATTTTGAATTATTTGTGCTAGCCAAGAAAGCATAGCTTGCCACCCATGCCTGAAATGTAGATAGTCATAGTTAAGTTGGAGACACTACACAAATCTGAAAGGAAACTCCTAAAAAATTTAGCTTCATGTCTCCTACTCTTTGGCTCAAGTTGCTTACTATCAGTATAATGATATTTATAATATTCATAATAATAAATTTTCAAAGGGCAGAGATGTCACTTTTTCTTTTTCCTTTTTCCTGTCTCTTACTGCCGTAGTATGTGTATAGAACAGACCTAACACAAAACAGGTATTTTGGGCTGGGGTTGTGGCAGAGCACTTGCCTGGCACATGTGAGGCACTGGATTCGATCCTCAGCAACACATAAAAATAAATAAACAAAACAGGTATTTTATGTAGTTTTTGAGTGAAAGAGGAAATTCAATAATCAAATAAGTCAATTTCTCTCTCCTGGAGAGTCTCTTTAAGAGTGGTGAATGGAAGTCGTTCTGACTTTGTTGCCTTAAAGACCATGGGATGTTCTGGATTCAGAGGAGGAATGATCTGGGCCCTTGTGTTCTTTCCTGTTCTTTCCTACTTCTCTAAGATCAAGACTTTGGCTGGAATTTATTAATTTTTCAAGTAAGAGCTCCAAAAGCAATCTGACCTGGTATTGACAACAGGTGCAGTGGAGGGTAGAATGGGTTAAGGAACTCTTGAGAAATAAATATTTATGTTAGTGTATTGGAGATGTTATCATTTTTTTCTTATTCTTTAACTTCTTATGAGTTGAAACTGCATTTAGCACCACTTTATTACTTTTAAGAAACAAGTCAGTATTATAGAACTGCTTGTTCCATTTCTTTTAAATAAATGCCTCTAGATATCCATAGGAAAAGAAAAAAAAATTGCATTGTGGGTTAAAAAAACAATTGCATTGTGGGTTAAAAAAAAATTGCATTGTGGGTTAAACTGGTTAAACTTAAAACCAGTTCCCATCACAGAATAGCCTGTGGCTGCTCACATGGAACATACCATGGGCCTAGAATAGAGAAGAGTGGATAGATGATTAATTTAGGTATACGCCTGCTGATAATTCCTAGTGAAGGGTAGTCACTTTTGCCTTCGATGTTCTCTAAACCTTTTTATGAAAGGGACATTTGGAGCTAGTGAAAACCAAGCTTTTGGATTTCCTGAGTTTCATTCACACAGTCCGGAGACTGTCAACTCAGAGAGGGGGATCAGGTGCTTTCAAAAAATATTTTTATTATCTGGCTGAAGATTAATGATACTAGAGAGATTCTGAAAATAGAATATAATGATTTGCTTATTTAATAAATGTTAAAAAACACACAGCTTGCTATTAACAAGAATTGAAACACATGAATTAATATTAAGACATGGTATGATTTTGCTTATATAGAAATTTCTCTAAAAAACTATGAATACATAGAAGAAAGATCAGTAGAGTAGAGGAAAGGGAACAGAGGGAGGGAAAGAGTAAGGGAAAGGGGAAGTACTGTGGACTGATTTGAAGCAAATTGTATTCCATGCTTATAAAATTATGTCAAATAGAACCCCAGCAGGCAAGCAGTGGCACATGCCTGAAATCCCAGCAATTAGGGAGACTGAGGCAAGAGGATCGTGAGTACAAAGCCAGTCTCAGCAACTCAGCAAGGCCCTAAGCAACTTAGCGAGACCTGGTCTCAAAATAAAAAATCACATGGGCTGGGGGTTGGGATGTGGCTCATAAGTGTTGCTGGGTTCAATTCTTGGTAACAAAAAACCTCAAACAAACAAACAAAAACCAACCCCCCAATATTATATATAATACAATAACAAAAATAATAAATTAAAAAAAAATTAAAAAAAGCTTTTCTGAAAACCTCCTCATTGCATATGTCTTCATTAAAAGCATTTATTAAGACTATCAATCTGCCAATCAGTTTGTGTCTATACTGGCTTTTTTATTTTTATTTTTTAATTAAAAATCATAAATTTACATACGGCAATATTGTTTGATTCATTGTTATTTTTTTCCCTTCCCCCCATCCCTCCCACCCCTCTTTTCCCTCTATACAATCCTTCCTTCCTCCATTCTTACCACCCTCCTTATCCCTAACCCTAAACCTAACCCTAACCCTAACGCTAACCCCTCGTACCCCCCATTGTATGTCCTCATCTGCTTATCAGCAAGATCATTCGTCCTTTAGTTTTTTGAGATTGACTTATCTCACTTAGCATGATATCCTCCAATTTCATCCATTTGCCTGCAAATGCCATGATTTTATCATTCTTCATGGCGGAGTAATATTCCATTGTATATATATGTCACAGTTTCTTTATCCATTCATCAACTGAAGGGCATCTAGGTTGGTTCCACAAACTGGCTATAGTGAATTGAGCAGCTATGAACACTGGTGTGGCTGTATCTCTGTAGTATGCTGATTTTAAGTCCTTTGGGTATAGGCCAAGGAGTGGGATAGCTGGGTCAAATGGTGGGTCCATTCCAAGCTTTCTGAGGAATCTCCATACTGCTTTCCAGAGTGGCTGCACTAATTTGCAACCCCACCAGCAATGTATGAGTGTACCTTTTCCCCACATCCTCGCCAACACCTATTGTTGCTTGTGTTCTTGACAATCGCCATTCTAATTGGGGTGAGATGAAATCTTAGGGTAGTTTTGATTTGCATTTCTCTTATTACTAGAGATGTTGAACATTTTTTCATATATCTGTTGATTGCTTGTACATCTTCTTCTGTGAAGTGTCTGTTCATTTCCTTAGCCCATTTGTTGATTGGATTACTTGTATTCTTGGTGTAGAGTTTTTTGAGTTCTTTATAGATTCTGGAAATTAGCGCTCTATCTGAAGTATGAGTGGCAAAGATATTCTCCCACTCTGTAGGCTCTCTCTTCACATTACTGATAGTTTCCTTTGCTGAGAGAAAGCTTTTTAGTTTGAATCTATCCCAGTTATTGATTCTTGCTTTTATTTCTTGTGCTATGGGAGTCCTGTTAAGGAAGTCTGATCCTAAGCCAACAAGTTGAAGGTTTGGACCTACTTTTTCTTCTATAAGATGCAGGGTCTCTGGTCTGATTCCGAGGTCCTTGATCCATTTTGAGTTGAGTTTTGTGCAGGGTGAGAGATAGGGATTTAGTTTCATTCTGTTGCATATGGATTTCCAGTTTTCCCAGCACCATTTGTTGAAGAGGCTCTTTCTCCATTGCATATTTTTGGCCCCTTTGTCTAGTATGAGAAAATTGTATTTATTTGGGTTTGTGTCCACATCCTCTATTCTGTACCATTGATCTACCTGTCTATTTGGTACCAATACCATACTGTTTTTGTTACTATTGTTTTGTAATAGAGTTGAAGATCTGGTATTGCGATACCCCCTGCTTCGCTCTTTCTACTGAGGATTGCTTTAGCTATTCTGGGTTTCTTATTCTTCCAGATGAATTTCATAATTGCTTGCTCTATTTCTGTAAGGTACGTCATTGGGATTTTAATTGGAATTGCATTGAATCTGTATAGCACTTTTGGTAGTATGGCCATTTTGACAATACTAATTCTTCCTATCCAAGAACACGGGAGATCTTTCCTTCTTCTAAGGTTTTCTTTAATTTCTTTCTTTAGTGTTCTATAGTTCTCATTGTAGAGGTCTTTCACCTCTTTTGTGAGATTGATTCCCAAGTATTTTATTTTTTTCGAGGCTATTGTGAATGGGGTAGTTTTCCTAATTTCTCTTTCTGAAAATTCATCACTTATGTATAAAAATGCATTGGATTTATGAGCATTGATCTTGTAACCTGCTACTTTACTGAATTCACTTATGAGTTCTAAGAGTTTTCTGGTGGAATTTCCAGGTTTCTCTAAATATATAATCATGTCATCAGCAAACAGAGATACTTTGAGTTCCTCTTTTCCAATTCGTACCCCTTTAATTTCTTTGGTTTGTCTAATTGCTCTAGCTAGAGTCTCAAGAACGATATTGAATAGAAGTGGTGAAAGAGGGCATCCCTGCCTTGTTCCAGTTTTTAGGGGGAATGCTTTCAGTTTTTCACCATTTAGAATGATATTGGCCATGGGCTTAGTGTAGATGGCCTTTACAATGTTAAGGAATGTTCCCACTACTCCAATTTTCTCTAGTGTTTTGAGCATGAAGGGATGTTGTATTTTATCGAATGCTTTTTCTGCATCTATTGGAATAATCATGTGATTCTTAACTTTTAGTCTGTTGATATGGTGAATGACATTTATTGATTTCCTGATGTTGAACCAACCTTGCATCCCTGGGATAAAACCCACTCGATTGTGGTGCACTATCTTTTTAATATATTTTTGTATGCGATTTGCTAAAATTTTGTTGAGAATTTTTGCGTCAATGTTCATTAAGGATATTGGTCTGAAATTTTCTTTCCTTGATGTGTCTCTGTCTGGTTTAGGTATCAGGGTGATATTGGCTTCATAGAATGAGTTTGGGAGGGTTCCCTCCTCTTCTATTTTATGGAATACTTTGAGAAGTATTGGAATGAGCTCTTCTTTAAAGGTTTTGTAGAACTCAGCTGAGAACCCATCTGGTCCCGGACTTTTCTTTTTTGGTAGGCTTTTGATGACCTCTTCTATTTCATTACTTGAAATTGATTTATTTAAGTTGTGTATGCCCTCCTCGTTCAGTTTAGGTAATTCATATGTCTCTAGAAACTTGTTGATGTCTTCGAGGTTTTCTGTTTTGTTGGAGTATAGATTTTCAAAATAGCTTCTAATTATGTTTTGTATTTCACTCATGTCTGTTGTGATATTTCCTTGTTCATTCTGAATTTTAGTAATTTGAGTTTTCTCCCTCTTTCTCTTTGTTAGTGTGGCTAAGTGTCTATCAATTTTGTTTATTTTTTCAAAGAACCAACTATTTATTTTGTTAATTTTTCCGATTGTTTGTTTTGTTTCAATTTCGTTGATTTTGGCTCTGATTTTAACTATTTCCTGTCTTCTACTACTTTTGGTGTTGGTCTGCTCTTCTTTTTTTAGGGCTTTTAGCTGTAGTGTTAAGTCATTTATTTGTTGATTTCTACTTCTTTTGTTGAATGCAACCCATGAAATAAATCTTCCTCTAAGTCCTGCTTTCATAGTGTCCCAGAGATTTTGATATGATGTGTCTTTGTTCTTGTTTACTTCTAAGAATTTTTTTATTTCCCTCCTGATGTCTTCTGTTATCTATTTATCATATAATAGTGTATTATTTAATCTCCAGGTATTGGAGAAGTTTCTGTTTTATATTCTGTCATTTATTTCTAATTTCAATCCATTATGATCTGATAGAGTACAAGGTAGTATCTCTATCTTCTTGTATTTGCTAACAGTAGCTTTGTGGCATAAGACATGGTCTATTTTAGAGAAGGATCCATGTGCTGCTGAGAAGAAAGTGTATTTGTTCTTTGTTGGATTGTGTATTCTATATAAGTCGGTTAAGTCTAAATTGTTGATTGTGTTATTGAGATCTATGGTTTCTTTATTCAATTTTTGTTTGGATGATCTATCCAGCGGTGAGAGAGGTGTGTTAAAATCGCCTAGTATTATTGTGTTGTGGTCTATTTGATTTCTGGAATTGAGAAGGATTTGTTTGACGTACATGGATGAGCCGATATTTGGGGCATAGATATTTATGATTGTTATGTCTTGCTGATTTATGCTTCCCTTAAGCAGTATGTAATGTCCTTCTTTATCCCTTCTGACTCGTTTTGTCTTGAAGTCTACATTATCTGAAATGAGGATGGATACTCCATCTTTTTTGCTGTGTCTGTGTGCATGGTATGTTTTTTCCCATCCTTTCACCTTTAGACCATGGGTATCTCTTTCTATGAGATGAGTCTCTTGCAGGCAGCAAATTGTTGGATTTTTCTTTTTAATCCAATCTGCCAGTCTATGTCTTTTGATTGATGAGTTCTGGCCATTAACATTCAGGGTTATTATTGTGATATGATTTGTATTCCCAGTCATTTGACTCATTTTTGTTTTTTGACATTATTTGGTTTCTCCTTTATTTGGCTATTCCTTTAGGCTAGTTCCTCCTGTTGCTGATTTGCATCATTGTTTTTCATCTCTTCCTCATGGAATATTTTGCTGAGAATGTTCTGCAATGCTGGCTTTCTTTTTGTAAATTCCTTTAGCTTTTGTTTATCATGGAAGGATCTTATTTCCTCGTCAAATCTGAAAGTAAGTTTTGCTGGGTATAAGATTCTTGGTTGGCATCCATTTTCTTTCAGGGCTTGATAAATGTTGTTCCAGGCCCTTCTAGCTTTTAGGGTCTGGATTGAAAAATCTGCTGATATCCGTATTGGTTTCCCCCTGAATGTAATTTGATTCCTCTCTCTTGCGGCTTTTAAAATTCTGTCTTTATTTTGTATGTTAGGTATTTTCATAATAATGTGCCTTGGTTTGGGTCTGTTGTAATTTTGTATATTTGGAGTCCTATAAGCCTCTTGTACTTGGTTTTCCATTTCATTCTTCAGATTTGGGAAATTTTCTGATATTATTTCATTGAATAGATTGTTCATTCCTTTGGTTTGTTTCTCTAAGTCTTCCTCAATCCCAATAATTCTTAAATTTGGCCTTTTCATTATATCCCATAATTTTTGAAGATTCTGTTCATGATTTCTTAGCATCTTTTCTGTTTGGTCAACTTTGTTTTCAAGATTAAATATTTTTTCTTCAATATCTGAGGTTCTGTCTTCCAGGTGTTCTATCCTATTGGTTATGCTTTCTATGGAGTTTTTAACTTGGTTTATTGTTTTCTTCATTTCAAGGATTTCTGTTTGGTTTTTTTTTCAATATCTCTAACTCTTTATTGAAATGATCTCTTGCTTCCCATATTTGCTGTTTTAACTGTTGATTGGTGTGATCATTTAATGCCTGCATTTGCTCTTTCATCTCCTCCTTCAATGCCTGCATTTGCTCTTTCATCTCCTCATTGCTTCCCTGATTGTTTTAATTATGTACATTCTGAACTCCCTTTCTGACATTTCTTCTGCTGTGCTGTCATTGGGTTTTATTGATATAGTGTCTAGGTTTGTTTGGGACATTTTCTTCCCTTGTTTTCTCATATTGGTCAGATGTCAATGTGACTTTGTGATATTGCAGATTTCCTCTATTGGCTTATATTGTCCCTGTATATTTCCTGCCTTCAGTAGCCTGAAGTCTTGGAGTAACTTGATAATGCAGTGCTTCCAAGAAAATCTGCCCCTAGCCCGCTACTGATTCCAGGACTTGGAGCTGGCTTTGTGTGGGAAGGCTCTCATTGGGGGGCCTGCTTCCAGAAGCTAGCCTGGAAAGGCGCTTCCCACCGGAGGGAGATGGGCTGCTTGGGGACATCCCTGGCTGCCCTGTCCTCGTCCCTGAAGGAACCTGCGGGCAGGAACTCGCCTAGCTCCCTCAGGGACTTGAAGCTTGGTTCTGTGCAGAAAGGCTCTCACTGGGGGGCCTGCTCTGAGATGCTGGAGAATCTGGCCCTGTGGGAGGAGCCCACCGCTGGAGTGTGCATGGCTGCCCGGGGAAGACTCTAGCTGCCCTGCCCTACTCTAATAAGCTACCCGAATCCAGGCCTGCTGCCTGGGCAGAGCTTCACCGGGTGTGGGAGACTCACCCCATGGCTCTATTTTAGTCTGTGTCTCTCAGTGCCTCCCCTTCTTGAATCCTGGGTTCTGGAGCGACTGGAGATGCAGTCACCCTCTAGTCCGCCATCTTGGATCGCCCCGTGGAAAAAGCCTGCGGCCGGGGGTGGAGGTGGGGGGGCAGGTCCGCCTGGAGAGGTCTCTGGCTGCCTTGCCCTGGTCCCAAAAGCTGCTTGCAGGCCAGAGGTCTCCGCTGGCTTGGGGACTTGTGGCTGACTCTGTGTAGAAAGGCTCTCACTGGGCGGTCTGCTCCGAGAAGCTAGCCTGGAAAGGCACTTTCCGCTGGAGGGGGCCGGGCTGCGGGCTGTTTGGGGAAGTCCTTGAAGCAACCTGCGGTCAGGAACTCGCGGTGCTGGTTCAGGGACTTGAAGCTTTGTTCTGTGCAGAAAGGCTGTCACTGGGGGGCCTGCTCCAAGATGCTGGAGAATCTCTTTTTCTTTTTTTTGATACAGGGTTTTCTATATTGCCCAGATGGCCTTGCAAATGCTCCTGTCTCAGACACCCAAGTATCTGGGATTATATAGGAATATGCCACCATATCCAGAAGTCTGTACCTCTAAAGAGGAATGGAAGTGGCCACAATAGACCTCACTATTCAAAGGAGTTGCATTATTGCTTTGCAAAAGGTGCCCTTCCTGAGCATTGCCTGGGGTCTTGTTCCAAATCCTCGACTCCTTGCTCTCACTTCTCGAAAATCCTAGTAAATGCTGTAGACTTTCCATTCAAAATACATCCACAATATGGCCATGGCCTGATCTCTGTCCACACCACCTGTTCAAGCCACCATCATCTTCCACCTGGACCATTGCACACTTACTATTTATTTATTTATCTTGTACCAGGAATTGAACGTGGGGCGCTTAACCCACTTGGAGCCACATCCCCAGTCCTTTTTATGTCTTATTTTGAGATAGGATCTCACTAAATTGCTTAGGGCCTCACTGAGTTGCTGAGACTGGCCTTTGAACTTGTGATCCTCCTGCCTCAGCCTTCTGAGCTGCTGGGATTAAGGTGTGCACTAAAGCTCACTTCTTCTTAATACAGCACCTCAGACATAAGCCACATCATTGCTCCTTTGTCTGAAGCACTAAAGGCTCCCATCTCTGAGTGACTGCCAAAGCCCAGACCACAGCCCACCAGCCCCTACCTGATCTTCCCCTTCCCCCAACTTCATTCCTTCTGATCTCATTTTCTCTAACTTCTTTTCCACTTTACTCATGTCATAGTGACTTCCCTGTTGATCCTGAAATACACCAGTCAATTCTGCTTGTGGGTATTGATTTTTGATCTTCCATATGCCTGGATTACTCTTCAGTTGTACATTTTCCTGGCTTCTTCTCTTTCTTTGGGTCTTTCTTCAGCGCCACCTTCTGAGTGAGTGCTCTCCTATCTACCCAACTTAAAATGGAAACTCCCTCCTCTGCCTGGACACTTCTCATTTCCCTTCGCTGCTCTTTCCCCTTCACATCATTTCCCACCACTTAACATTTGATGTGTTTTATGTACTTCTTTTATTCTTCATTTCATCCAGCTGGAATGTTGACTGCACGAGGACATAGATTGTCATCTGTTCCCTTTGTGTCTGTATCTTAGCACTTAACACAGTGACTGATGCATAGAGTTGCTCAATTGATCATTTGATGAATGAATAAATGCTGAGAATGCATGTGAAAGTGCATATTATTGCTTAAACATGTTAAGTACTGAGTAATGGTATATGTAAGAGATCCCACGGAAACCACGCTGGACATGGGAAATCACATAAGGGAGTTTATTAAGCAATCAGAGTGTCTCCCTGCAGGGTAAGAGAGAAAATGAGAGGAAAAGAGAAAGGAAAGAGGAAGGGCGTGTGTTAGAGAGAGTGGAAAGCCAGGAGGAGAAAGAGAGTCAGGGGGAGAGAGAAGCAAGAGAGAAAAGATGGTGGGGGTAGCTACCCTTAAGCAGTTGAATTCTGCCGGGCTAACAGGGGACCAATAATGGAGAAGGATACTTGCAAGCTGACTGATGAGCCAATAGCTAGCTAGGATGTCCACAGACTGACAGTAGTTGGGAGGCGGGGAAATGGCTGCAATGGAAAGGGCGGGGAGAGCAACTTTGTACATTACAGTATATATGTCACTTAATTTTTCTGTAACCTTATGAGGTTGTTATTATTTAAAAATTGTAGATGAAAAATTGGTTCAGAGAAATTACTTGTCTAAATTACACAGACAAGGAATGAAAGAAACAAAATGGAACCAGATTATCTGGTAACATGATCCAATCAATTCAAAGAATCAGAGGGAAAAATATAAAGGAGCATGATTGTATTAATCAGGGTTCTCTAGAGGAACAGAAATCAACAGGAAGTATGATTATAAAAAGAGGGTTTATTAGATTGGCTTACATGACCAGAAGCTGGATAGTCCACAATGGCCATCAGCAGCTGGGAGCTGGAAGAACCAGCAGCTGCCCAGTCCAAGAGGTGGAAGCCCCAGAATAAGAGGTATCAACAATGCTACCCTAGTCCAAGACCAAGGCTTCTGGAGACAACTTGGAGAATCACTGGCAGAGTCCGCTTTGGAAGAGTAAAGAAGCGAGAGTCCTATATCCTCAGACCATCCAAGTAGCAATCAAGAACCTGTTCAAAAAGGCACTATACAGATTCAATGCAATTCCAATTAAAATCCCAATGACATTCCTCATAGAAATAGAGAAAGCAATCATGAACTTCATCTGGAAGAACAAGACACCTCAAATAGCCAAAACAATCCTGAGCAGAAAAAGTGAAGCAGGAGGTATCACAATACCAGAACTTAAACTATACCACGGGGCAATAGTAACAAAAAAGGCATGGTATTGGCACCAAAATAGACAGGTAGACCAATGGTGCAGAATAGAAGACACAGAGACAAAACCACATAAATACAGTCACCTCATACTAGACAAAGGAGCCAAAAACATACAATGGAGAAAAGATAGCCTCTTCAACAAATGGTGCTGGCAAAACTGGAAATCCATGTGCAGTAAAATAAAATTAAACCTCTATTTTTCAGCCTGCACAAAACTCAACTCAAAATGGATCAAGGGCTTAGGAGTTAAACCAGAGACCCTGCACCTAATAGAAGACAAAGTAAGCTCGAATCTTCATCATGTTGGCTTAGGATCAGACTTCCTTAACAGGACTCCCAAAGCATAAGAAATCAAAGCAAGAATCAATAAATGGGATGGACTCAAACTAAAAAGCTTTTTCTCAGCAAAGGATACAATCAATAATGTGAAGAGAGAGCCTACAGAGTGGGAGAAAATCTTTGCCACACACACTTCAGATAGAGCACTTATCTCCAAAATTTATAAAGAACTTACAAAAGTTTACACCAAAAATATAAAGAACCCAATCAATAAATGGGCAAAGGAACTGGGCAGACACTTTACAGAAAAAGACACACAGACGATTAATAAATACATGAAAGTGTTCAACATCTCTAATAGATGCAAATTAAAACAACTAGAGAAGCATTTACATTTCTAGAGAAATGCAAATTAAAACAACTCTAAGATTTCATCTAACTCCAATTAGAATGGCTATTATCAAGAACACAAACAATGATAGATGTTGGCGTGGATGTGGGGAGAAAGGCACACTTTTACATTGCTGGTGGAGTTGCAAATTGGTGCAGCCACTCTGGAAAACAGTGTGGAGAAGCCTCAGAAAACTTGGAATGGACCCACATTTTGACCCAGTTATCCCACTCCTCAGTTTATACTTAAAGGACTTAAAATCAGCATACTACAGCGATACAGGTACATCATGTTCATAGCTGCTCAATTCACAATAGCCAGATTGTGGAACCAACCTAGATGCCCTTCAACAGATAAATGGATAAGGAAACTGTGGCATATATACACAATGGAATATTACTCAGCTATAAAGAATGATAAAATTATGGTATTTGCAGGCAAATGGATGAAATTGGAGACTATCATGCTAAGTGAGATAAGCCAATCTCAGAAAACCAAAGGATGAGTGATCTCGTTGATAAGCGGATGATGACATGTAATGGGGGGTGGGAGGGGTTAGCGTTAGGGTTAGGGTTAGATTTAGGGTTAGGGTTAAGGAGGGTGGCAAGAATGGAGGAAGGAAGTAAGGACTGTATAGAGGGAAAAGAGGGGTTGGAGGGATGGGGAGGAAGGAAAAAAATAACAGAATGAATCAAACAACATTATCCTATGTAAATTTATGATTACACAAATGGTATGACTTGACTCCATATACAAACAGAGAAACAACATGTATCCCATTTGTTTACAATAAAAAAATATTTTCTTTTTACTTATCTTACTTCAAGAGATTTATAAATAGAAAGATCCGTCTTTTTTCCTCCCCAAGCACATCTGTTTTCCCCTCTAGTAATTTAAAAGTGTAGCCACATTTCATTCATTTATTTATTTTAGAAAGAAAAGAGATACTTTTGAAAACATACTCTGTACCGTGGCCCCTCTACTCCTAACTCAAAGGGCAGTTTTCTCCCCTGACTGCAGCCCCCCAGTTATATATCTCAGGAGGGATAAGAATGGGATAAGAATTTGGTGACAGATTTAATTTTAAATTAAATTTTCAGCAAAATGCTCAATATTACTCATCCTAAGCATGTTTGTCTGAAAAAATGGAAAGAAGGTATATTTTTATGAGGATTGAATTAAGTATATGTGTACATATACATGCACAACATCTATGACCTTGTGGGCATAGTCAAGTTACTGTCAATCAGAGAAGTGGCAGCTTCCCTCGTCACACTGCTGGGTTTCTCTCAGTGACAAACAGCAACAGATTGACAGAAAAGGAAACCCAGATGACGTCGGTGACAGTGATGGTTTTACGATTAGCTATGTTAAACTCTATCTTACCATATTATACCATGGCAATACACGTTATCTATTTAGTAATGGGATTGTGTAAGACAATCACAAAAGTTTCCCTTAAAAATAATTAGCTCTGCCTGTAGGTCTCCTCCACTCAGCCAAATATATACAACTGCCACCTCCCACAACTACTTCCACCCACCACCATCACCACCTTCTGCAACAAGTACCACCATAACCAGCCCCCACCCCTCATAAATACCCATCTCCGCCAGCATCATCACCCCTGCTACACACAGCTGGCACCACTCACAAAGGTCACTGCTCTCTTCCCAAGCCGCTACCTCCATTGCCACCACCACTCAACTATCACCTCCACTTCACCCCTGTTCATCCATAGTACCCTCTCCAACTGCCACTGCCACAAACATCATCATCTCCCCCACCCACCTCCTTCACTACCACTACCCACCACTGTCACCATGGCTGCCTCCCCTGTGTGACCTGTCAGGAACAACTCAGAAGAGGAAAGACTTATTTCAGCTCATGGTTTCACAGGTTTCAGTTCATGGTCTGCTGGCTCCATTGCTTTGGTCCTGAAGTGAGAGAGAACATCATGGCAGAAGGATGTAGTGGAGCAAAGCTGCTCAGCTCATGACAGCCAGGAAGGAAGGGGGGTGGGGAGAGAGGGACAGAGAAGGGGAGAGAGGAGACAGGGAGCGGGAGAGAGAGAGGGACAGGGACAGGGACACACACACACACACACACACACACACACCAGGGATAAGATTTAGTCCCCAAAGGCACACCCCCCGTGACTTGCTTTCTCCAACCACGCCCAACCTGCCTGCAGTTTCCACCACCTCCCAGTAGTCCATCCAGCTATCAGTGGATTAATCCACAGGTGAGGTCAGAGCCTTCATGATCCAATCGCCTCCCCAAAAGCCCCAACTCCACTGGGGACCAAGTCTTCAACATGTGAGCTTTTGGGGGCTGATCTAGATTGAAGCTACAACATCCCCCAATTGCCACCACACACCCTGCAACAACCACCACACACCACCAGCTACCACCACACCCACTACCACCATAGTCCCCCACCTACCACCACACACCATCAGCTACCACCACACATCCCCCAACTACCACCACACCCCCCAACTACCACCACACATCCCCCAACTACCACCACATCCCCCAACTACCACCACACACCACCAGCTACCACCACACATCCCCCAACTACCACCACACCCCCCAACTACCACCACACATCCCCCAACTACCACCACACCCCACAACTCCACCACACACCCCAACTCCACCACACACCACCAGCTACCACCACACATCCCCCAACTATCACCACACCCCCCAACTACCACCACACATCCCCCAACTACCACCACACCCCACAACTCCACCACACACCCCAACTCCACCACACACCACCAGCTACCACCACACATCCCCCAACTATCACCACACCCCCCAACTACCACCACACACCACCAGCTACCACCACACGTCCCCCAACTACCCCACACACCAGCAGCTACCACCACACACCCCAACTACCACCACACCCCCCAACTACCACCACACACCACCAGCTACCACCACACGTCCCCCAACTACCCCACACACCAGCAGCTACCACCACACACCCCAACTACCACCACACACCCCAACTACCACCACACCCCCCAACTACCACCACACACCACCAGCTACCACCATACGTCCCCCAACTACCCCACACACCACCAGCTACCACCACACATCCCCCAACTACCACCACACCCCACAACTCCACCACACACCCCAACTCCACCACACACCACCAGTTACCACCACACATCCCCCAACTATCACCACACCCCCCAACTACCACCACACACCACCAGCTACCACCACACACCCCAGCTACCACCACACACCCCAACTACCACCACACACCACCAACTACCACCCCACATTAGCACCACTCACAATTGTTATCACCTACAACCACATCCCTCCGCCACTGCCACCCCATTCAGTAGTGAACACTACCACCACTATCACATCTTTTATTAGAAAAAAGAAAAAGTAACAAGGTGCAAAACCTTGTAAAACATAATTGAAGATTCTTCTAGAAAAGTAAACACTTCCATTAATTCTGAATATTACTGATCCACTCATTAACATTTTCTATACCTGAAAAATTGATCAGGTATAAAACATAACTCATCAAATACGTACATTTTGGCTTTTTCCATAAGTTCAAAATTATGCCTCTGCTGCTTCTATTGGAAGTTTCTGAACCTTCCTTCAGTCTTTATTACTCATGTTCTACATTTCTTATAAACACATTCTTAATTTATGCTGATGCCCTTCATACCTACAAAGGGAAAAGTAAAGAGTTATAGTCTAATACATTTTAACAATGTAATATATGTGTTAAAATGCATTCTCTTGAAAGAATATAATGTTTATTTGCAACTGCCAGCTATCTGTAAATGTTATTTCCTTTTAAAGAACATGGGGACATAGGTCTTGATTCAGAGTGAACTGGATACAAAGTTATACTTTCTCAATTCTCCAATGACCGATCAATCCATACAAGAGAAAAGTATTAGGAAATATTGCATTTGATCTCCCCAAAATACAGGTGGAATCTGAAGTGTTCTAGGGCTTCCCAAATTTCTCCCTCTCTCTCTTCTTCCTCTTCCTCCTTTTTTTAAATAGACCTGAAACTCTTTTTAAAAAAAATTATCGCTACATTATAATTATACAGAATAGTGGAATTCACTGTGGTCTATTCCTATATGCACATAACATAATTGGGTGTCATTCCCCAGTACCTCCTCTTTCCCTCTTGTATTCCCTCCCCGTCAGCCCCTTCCACTTCTCTCTGGGTCTCCCTTCTGGGTCTTCCTTCTGTTTTCATGAGATCCTTTTTTTTTTCTCTCTACCTTCTACATTTAAGAGAAAATACATACAAAATGATGTTTGAGTCTGGCCAATTTCACTTAGAATGATGTTCTTCAGTTCCATTCATTCTCCAGCAAATGATATAACTTCATTCCTTTTTTTTTTTTTTGAGCCTTGAGCTCTTACTTCAGATATACCTTATGTGGAATCTCAGATTAAAGCAGAGACACAGGATGTCTCCTCTGCCACTTCTGCCTGAATGAACCCCAGGACTCTGAGAAAGCCAATTTCTAACCTATTGATGTCACCCACATGGTGTTACTCAACAGGAGAATAGAAAGTATGGCCCTATTGTGGCATGCAAAGTTGTCACTACAGACTAACATGGAATACCATCTTTGCACCAGGCACTGTGTTAAGACTCTGAAGAGCTAATAGTCATGACAGGCACAACTGAGTCCTCATAAAATGTATTGTGTATTGGAAAATGCAGAGAGAAAAGAGGAAATGCTTGAGAATATTACACAGAAATTAACTGATAAAACATGGAATGACTTCTCTACGTCCACTACAAGCTCTCATATATATTAGATCCTATGGTTGCAATTCAGCACGATGTGATAACACAAAATCAAACCATCTGGTAACTTGGTAAAAGGAACAACTCTTATTATCTCCCAATAATCAATTCAGCTTACTCCTTAACCAACTAGGTAGATTAAAATCTTTATCCACAAATATGTACCTAAGTCATAACATTTGCAGTTAGGAAATAAGGGGTTAAAAAGTAGGGTGTCATATTTAGGTGACCCTCACTCTGTACATCTACAACCTGAATTCATGTGAATATAATGTTAGTCAGGTATATAGATCAATGCAAATTGTAGAGTTCGGTTTAAAAAATCCCTTTGGCCAAGGGAAGTGCTGGTTGTTGTAATAATTAAGCACATTAAAAAATGCCCATATCATTTTGAAATTGTATTTTGCATGGACATTTTCCCTCTGAGTTGAGAATCCATTTTAACAGCAGATTTTCTAAAAATATTCTGAACATTTCCCAGAAAATGTTAAATGCAGCAGAGAGAGAGAGAAGACTTTATTTTCAGTTGGTGCCTGTTATGACTGTTTTTGGACCCAAACTCTTTAAGTTTTCATTAAATGCATCAACTGTGATTTTTTAGTTTTCTTTAAAAGAAAGCATTGACTACAATCAACTTTCACTGAATTAAGAAGTTGAAAGCTTCTGTGCTTACACACACACACAACCTGCCATAAAATAGATTTCCTGAGAGGTCCTCTAGATTATTAATTTTGGTGGAACTCCTGTGCCGGAGAGAAGGATAAACAGGTGGCTTCTATGGTGAGGACAGGTTAGCATGGTGATTCTCAAATAGGAGAGAGAAACTGGGAAAAATCAAGCCTTGTTAAATGTAGATGGTTCTCCTGCTATCTTCTGTGCATGTGGGGAATCTGGCTATCCATTACCTATTTATATATTCCTGCTGTGTTGTTAGTGCCGAAGGAAAATGACTTGCCCAATTTTCTACCCACTAAACAATCCCTTATTGCGAAATTAAATTAGCAGAAGGAAAATTTTGTATTCATTTTTGTTGTCTTAAAACAGTTTATGCACCTAAACTAGTATAGAAATTGAATATCCCTCTTAAGAAAGAGAATTTTGGAGATGTACACAAAGCATACACAAAAGACATATACACGTGGTTCTCTACACGTTTTTACAAACATTAAAGAATATGAGTTACTGCCCAATATCTTTCAGCTGTGTATAAGCTAGACTGACTCCCAATTGTTCATTTGTACATATATAGCTCAAATTATTTGCCTAAGCTAATAAGCTGTCTGCTACTTCTTCCAGAGACTGTTGACCATCTTCAAAATTTCTTAATCAGTCATAGTGACCTGTAATTTTAGAGAATTACTATTTGAATGTAGTTTCACTAAAAAATGCCTGCCTGAGTCCAGTTTGAACAACCAGTCTGTCACAAACAAACCATGGTCAGTTAGGTATAGAAGGAAGACCCCCCTTCTAATTGAGAATTCAGGAATAGAACCAAGAAGGAGTGGGTTTTTCACAGGACAGAGAGAGAGTCATGTCTGTGATTCGGGTGGGTCCTGGCTAAGTCTCCACCTCCCTCCCTTCAGTTTCCTGATTTCTCAAGGAAGGGGACGGATGGCATTGTCTTGAAAAAATTTCCTACTTTTCACCTTTTATTAGTTAAGTCTGATTTGAAGCCACTAGAATGGGTCGTGGAAAACGCATTTGTTCATGGCTGCAGGGGGTGAACAGTACCCAGTGAGCCCGATGCCTCACTGCTGCGTCGCAGCCTGGCCCGTCTCTGGTGTCATCCCCAGCAGCCAGCGTCCAACTTCAAGTCTCTCACTTTGTCTTTTGGCCTTCAGTCCCAGGTCTTCTCTTATGCAACAGGAGCCCGCTTATCCTGACTCAGCACAGGCCTGAAATGTGAGGTCCAGAGCTCCCTGGCGATCATGAAAGACGCTCAGGGAGGGGGATAATGAGTATTATTTCCTACAGCATATGACAGATTTATCTGCTCGTGCGCATACTTGGTTGATATTTCATGGCCTGTTATTCCATCTCTCTCTCTCTCTCTCTCTCTCTCTCTCTCTTATACACACACACACACACACACACACACACACACACACACACACAATCACATGAATTGTTGCCGTTTGTCACCTGTTGACTGATTGATGCATACATTTGTTCAATAAAAATTTACTGGGCCAGTACCATGCCCCAGATTCTGTTCCAGCTGTTGGGGATTTAGCAGAGAACAAGATATGTAAATATTTTCCTTTATGGATCTGATGTAATGGTTGGATAGTGATGGGTGAGGGGAGTAAAAAAAAAAATTAAAAGTAACAAAAATAATCGGTCAAAATTTGATACTGAGTATGAAGGAAAACAGTAGATAAAGGAAAAGGAACAGAGGAAGGCACGGTGGGAGTTTGCAGTTTTAAATAGAATGGCCAGAGGTGGCCTCTTGAGACGCTGACTTGACCAGGACAGGGAGAATGTACACTGTAGCCTGTGCTGCCTGGGGAGAGTGTTGCAGCACCAGATAGAAAAAGGCAAATGGCCAGTCCACACATTTAATGTGAGGATCTGGTTCTGAGCCTGGGGCACAAAATAAATGCTAACAGGAGTCAGGTAGGCAGGTTGGGCGTCAGAGTAGGTATGACTTTGCTAAACCATGGAATGAATGTTCTTAAGGACTGATTATTGCCATATCTTTTTTTTAATGTAAAAAATTGTTTTTGGTAAAATGCTTGTTATGGTTTAGTTGGACGTGGCCCCCCAAAGCTCACGTGTGCGACAATGTAAGAAGGTTTAGAGGAGAAATGATTTAGTTCTAGCCTTAATCTAGGCAGTGAATTAATCCCTGATGGGATGAACTGAGTGGTAACTGGAGGCAGGTGGGGTGTGACTGGAGGAAATGGCTCACTGGGGGTGTGGCTTTGGGGTGTATATTTATATCTGTCAAGTGGAGGTGGCTCTCTGCTTCCTGATCACCATGTGAGCTGCTTCCCTCTGCCACACTCTTCTGCCATGATGTTCTGCCTCACCTCCAGCCCTGAGGAATGGAGCCAGCCTTCTGTGGACTAAGATCTCTGAAACCATGAGCCCTCAAATAAGCTTTTCCCCCTTTGAAATTGTTCTGACCAGATCTTTCAGTCACAGAGTGAAAAAGCTGACCAAAACAATGCTGATTGCATAAAACTTTCCATTTTACCCATTTGAAGCATACAGTTCAGGAGTGTTTAGTACATTCACACTGTCACTGTCATGCAGCCCACCTCCAGAAATCTTCACATCTTGCAAAACTGAAATTTGATACCCATTAACCCAAAACTTCCTGTTCCCTCTACTCCCCAAGTCTTTGCACCTACCCTCCTCCTCTCGGTCCTTACATGAATGTGACCGCTCTCTGTAAGTCACATAAGTGGATTAATATAGTATTTTTCTGTTTCAACTCGCTTCATTTACCTTGAGGTCCTCAAGGTTCATTCATATTGTAGGTGTGTGAATTCCCTTCATTTTAAAGATTGATTAATATTTCACTTTATGCGTATACCATTTAAAAAATTTGCTCATCATTCGCTGATGGACATGTGGGGGTTGTTTTCAGCTTTTAGCTACTGTGAATACAGCCTCTATGAACATGGGTGGACAATGACCTCTTGAGACCCTGCTTTCAACTTTATTTTTGAGTATATACCTAGAAGTAGAATTACTGGATCATATGGTAATTCTCTTTTTAATCGTTTGAGTGATCCATACTGTTTTCCACAGCAGCTGCACCATTTTTTTTTCATTTTGAGATTTAAAATTTTTTATTGTATTATAATTATACATAATAGTGGAATTCATTGTTACATATTGCACATGCATACAATATAACAACCTACTTTGGTCAATTTCATCCCCAAATAAATACCTCTCCTCTCTATCCCCTCCTCCTTCCCCTGTTCTCCTTCCTCTATTTTACTGGTCTGTCTTCTATTTCCATGAAATCTCCCCATTCCCTCACCTTACTTTTTTTCTAGCTTCTGCATATAAGAGAAAACGTAAACCTTGACTTTGAGTTTGACTTATTTCAGCAGCTGCACCACTATATATACCCACCAACAGCATTCAAGGGCTCTACATTTTTACATCTTTACCAGCACTAGTTATTTTCTTCTTTTTTTTTTTTTTTGTACTAGCCATCCTTATGGTATAAGATGGTATTTCATTGTGTTTTTATTTACATCTTCCTGACAATTAGTGATGCTGATCATCTTTTCATGTGCTTCTTGGCCATTAGTGTATCTTCTTTAGAAAGATGTCTAAGTCCTTTGATTATTTTTTGATTAGTCATTTATTGTTGAATTGTAGGAATTCTTTATATATTCTGGATAATCACCCTTTATCAGAATATATGATTTGTAAATATTTTATCCCATTTCATAGATTGCCTTCTTACCCTGATTTTGAACATTGTCTGTGCTTTTGTTGTAATATCCAATAAACCATAGCCATATCCAATGTCAAGAAGCTTTCTCATATATTGTTTAAGGATTTTATAGTTTTAGCTCCTATGTTTGATCTTTAATTCATTTTGAGTTAATCTATTTTTTTTCTTGTTTTTTTTGGTACTCAGGATTGAACCCTGGGTTGCTTAACAACTGAGAAACATCCCTAGTTCTTTTACATTTTATATTGAGACTAGGTCTCACCAAGTTTCTTAAAGCCTTGCTAAGTTGTTGAGACTGGCTTTGAACTTGCAATCCTCTTCCTTTTGTAATACAAGCTTCATAATAGCAGTGATCTTGTCTATTCCGTTCATTGCCTCAGTCTCCAGAGCTGCTGGGATTACAGGCGTATACTGCTGTGCCCAACTCGTGTTAAGGCGAGTTTGTGTATGGCGTAAGGTAGGAGTCCAACTTCATTCTTTTGCATGTGGATATCTGTTTTTCCCAGTACCATTTGTTGAAGACTTTCCCCCTCAAATGGTCTTAGCTCCCTCATTTATCCATATATGTGAGATTTTACTTCTGGGTGTGCTACATTTTTTGATATTTCAAAACAAACCAGAAATTCAGAATTTCATATGCAATAATATTTTTAAGTATAAGAATGTAATGGAAAATGTAAAAAAATCAAAGCATTGCAGAGCAAAGAAAATACATAGGTGAACCATTTTCACCCATTGGGTATAATAACTTTTTGCTTTTGTTTTGAAGAGATGAATGAGTATATGTGTATGTGTGCAAAAATTGTTCTTTTGTACTGGGTTAATATTGAAACAAATTTTTGTGGCAAGTATTAGTGTGGGAAAATAGGGCATTTGGGTATTACTAGGGGGATGAAGTGAGAAGTAAAGAGGTATTCTGAAGCCATGTCTTCTTTGCAAGGACATTATCCATGTATCTCTCTATAGGATCCAATTCCCTGAGCCCATGAACATGGGAAAGGGTAAAAAAGGAAAGTTCAGTGACAAGCTTATGCCCAGTGCTTTACAAATTTTAGCTTATTGCCTTAGGAAAATTTCTTTGTAGACTGGCTTGCATTTCAGATTGATTTTTATTTCCATTAAAAAAAAACCCAACAAGATGCTTAAGGTTAAGTAAGAGAAAGTAGGAAGACCATCTTAGGTTAATAAGTCAGTGAATGGCAGAACCAGAATTTAGATACATTTCAGTCATCTTTAGAATTTGCATGGTTACGTTATGATAATAAGTTTTCACTAAATAATAGTCTCCCAGCAGCTGAGATGGACAGCCAGGTGGCTGAGTGAAGGAGAAAAGATCATGCATCTTCATTAGCCCATTTAAAACAATTAACTAGATTAAAAGAAAATAAAAATGAAATCAAGAGGAACCTAACCTTCCTGCTTTACACTGTTGCTACCTTAATATAAGCCTGAAATCCATCAATTTATGCAAATATCTGCACCCTGTAATTAGATTTTTTTCCTTTTAACTAAGTTCCTAAAGTGTGGGCACTTAGTAAGAGATGGCAATTATTATTCTGCATAATAATAATGAAAAATTTGAATAACCATAATTACTGGAAGCAGCAGTTTTTCAATAGCCACCTTTTGAGAATCCAAAGTGAGTTTCTGAATTCTTGTACCAGAAACTTTTAAACCTGCAAATTCCATCTATGTCAACAGGCCACATGTGCTTCTCTGAGAATACCGAAAGCAGGGTGTAGTCCACAGAATCACACAATCTGAGCTGGAAAGGAACTCAGAGAGCTCCAATTCCCTGGTTTTGCTTACAGTGAAACTAAGGTAAAGTATGTTCTTCAAGTTCAGAGCCAAGACTAGAAATGGAGTCTCTTCAGTCTGAGCACAAAGCTTTCTTTCACAATAACACCAAGAAGCTCCAGGATTCACAATGGAATCAAATAGTGTCTGTAGACCAAGCAAATATTCTTTAAGTCTGTGTTTCTTCTCCCCAAAATGTATGTTGATGTTACTGGATTTTTAATGTTCCTTAAATTGTTTAGCAGCTTGCCTAGCACGCCTGTGAACAAGAACTGTGCTAGTTGCTCCAGGTACAGCAGGGAGCTTCATGGCAAAGCCTACACCCTCGTGAGGTTGATGCTGAGGAAATGAGACTGACAAAATAATGGATCAGCAAGTAAAGTTAAAATGTGACGTTGGGTAAAATGTTCTATGAAGCAAAAGAAAATAGGGTGAGGATAAGAAGTGTGTGCAAGTGGGTTTGCTGTTTTCTAGTGAGAGGTTCAGGGAGGGTTTACTCATCTGAGAGGGTGTTATGGCTCAAATCTGGAATGTCCCCCAAGGCTCACATGTTGAAAGCTTGGTGCCTAATGCAGCAGTGTTCAGAGGTGGGGCTTTTGGAAAGTGATTGGATCATGAGGGCTCTGATCACACCACTGGATTAATCCATTATCGAGTTCACAGCTGAATGAGCTATTTAAGAGGTGGTGGACACCATAGGTGGTGGGACCTATTTGAAGGGAGGTGATCCTTGGGGACTTGATCTTGTTCCTGGCCCTTTCCCTCTCTCTTCTTCCTGGTCACCATGAGGTGAGTAGCCTCTGCCACATGCTCCTGCTGCCGTGATGTTCTGCCTCAACTCAGGCCCAAAGCAATGAAGCCAGTTGACTTTGGACTGAAACTTCTGACACCGTGAGCGAAAAGATATCTTTCCTCCTTTAAGTTGATTTTTTTTCCAGGTATTTTGTCACAGTGATGGGAAACTACTACAGAGGGTAACTTTAAAAAGAAATTATTTATTTATTTATTTATTTTATTTATCCATTCATTTTTCCACAGAGGATAACTTTCGAGCAGAGACCTATAGGAAGGGAGAGAGTTAGCGCTGGGGCTACTGAAGAAGAAGTATCAAAGAGAAAGACTTCACAAGGATGTCAGTGTGCTTGATTTTAAAAATCTATTTGATGGAATAACATAAAATGTACATCCCCCACGTTTATTACAATATGCTCCCCCACACCCAAATAATGTGTCCATAACTTTGAAGTAGTTTGGACAGCTCTGCTGTAATGGGAAGAGATGGCCTATGGAATCATATGACCCAGAGAAATCATAACAGATATTTCTTAGGTTTTTTGTGAGATGCACTTATCATATTACATAGGCAGAACACCTAGCATAGCATTGGTTGGTGGATGGAAGATGCTCATCTTCACCTCTTTCCCCTCGTGGATTCTGCTTTTGAAATGCATCTCTGATATGAGCTAGTAAATGTTGAATGAATACATTTGTGAAATTGTTCTGTCTTCTAAAATTCCAACCACTACCATCATCTATTGAAACCAGAAGTGGATAGAATTGGGCACAGTCACCTTATTCCAAGGTCCTGGCCATGGACTTGAGCCATGTCCTTTCCTCTGTCACAATATGTCAAAAATCCTGTGGAGACTTTCCCTCCAAAGGGTTTTCAATAACTGACAGTCAAAAGATGAGTCAAATAATTAAGACAGGTCTATTTGACATAGTTGAGAACCATTGCTCTGGGAGCTGGGGAGAAGATAGTATAGCTGCCCTCTTATAGAGCAAACCTATTGAATTTTAAATGAATGGAGGAATGGCAAAGGGAGAATTCAGAACTTAATACCAAGTGCTGCGTCCTCATGAGGCATTTTGCTGGATGCTGTAAGAAACACGGCAGTGAAATGGAATGTTATAATCAAGTGGACAGAGAGATAATTACTAAAAATGAAAGAAGCATGCAAGGGCACGGAAGGAATGGTGGGAGGCTGAGAATGGATCGGCAAGGCTACGTGAGCCAGGGCATCTTTCAGCAAGGAGCTGGCATAGTAAGTGTGTCCAGAGGAGTGAGCAGAATTTCTCCAGGAAAATTATAGCAGAGTGCAGCAGTGTGGTCTCTAGGTTAGGGGTTAAGACTGTGAGCACCACAATTTTAGTTCTAAATGGACTCTACCATGTTCTTAGCCACCTGAACTTTAAATCTCAGCTTTCTCGTCTGTACCATAGAGAGGGGCATGAGGATAAGACTTGTTATAAAGATTGAATGAGGTCATAACACATAGCATAAGGGATTTGCACAGGTTTTAGTGCACAGGCATTGTTAACTATTTAATAAATAATAGCCCCTATTGTTATTATTACTTTCTATTTTTAATCAAATGTAAATATTTGTGCAATGGCAGAGATCTAGAAAAGCCAGGCAGAATTTGTTATGGGATGACAAGGAGTTCGATGTGGATTTGGGTATAATGAGTTTAAATTCTGCCCCATAGGGAAGTTAGGGAGGAGGGAACACCCTCGTATTGAATTCTTAACTGCTCCAGATGCTGGAGCCTAGGAAGGCATGGACACAGCCATCCTCCCAGGTACTTGGCTTTAGTGAGAAACAGGCAAGAACCCATGTCATTCTAAATGCAAGAAAGACTGCAATTAGGTTCTGTCATGAGAGAGCAGAAGTAGGAATGATCAATTTCACTTAGAAATTCTAAAAAGAGGTGATATTAAAATGCATATTGAAAAAATAGCAATTAAAACAAAGTCTGTTTCTTATTCTAGAAGTGCTACCACTTTACTGGCTACAACATCTGGGTGAATTGCTTAACCTCTATGGGCCTTAGCTCTCTTATCTATTGAACAGGACTAGCTATTGCTCAGAGCTATTGTGGGGTTTATGAAAGATAATCCGTGTAAAGGGGCTTACCCAGCATTGTGTCAGGCAACTGATTCAATTAATCACTGCTATGTATTATTATCATTTCAAGACTATAGAATCCAAAGCATTTTGGTGTAGATATCTTGTTAAGATCCTCCTAACATCCTTGTAACATTGGCAAGATAAACAACTATCATTCCACTTTAATTGATGAGGAAACTGAAGATCGAAGACCTGGGTTTGTCAAATCACAAGTAACTGGATGGGTCAGAGTCAGGACTCAAGCTGTGGTCTCTTTATAACCTCAGAGCTTCCTTCATTCAAATGAAATCTCCTGAGAAGCTCTCTAACTTATGCAACAGTAAACAGAGCTGATCCGTTAAAGACTCAGGGCTGTAAGATTTCTTTCCTCTTCTAATGGCTCCACAGAACTCAACTTGAGAAAAAGAGTAAACAGGCCTAAAGGAAAAATCTGGGATTTGGCATCACTGGGAGCACCATAGGGAGGCCTGGTCTCAGGGGATGAATGTGCACGAGGTTAGTTCACTGTGGGACCTGGGGCACGTTTCTCAAATTCTCTCAGGCTCATTTCCCTCATCTACCACATGCAGATAATCACATCAACCACCTCATAGTTTGTTGTGAGAGATAAATTTGATAGCCAAGCATTTAAAAAAATGTGCTTGGCATGTACTAAGTGCCCAATCATCATAACTGTAAGTAATTTCATCTTTCTCAGCCTCACTTTTCTCTTCCGCAGAGTAAGAATAATAGTTTGCTAGGAGAGCTTTTGTTAGACTTAAATGGGGTAACACACAGAAAATGCCTGGCGCATCCCAGTAACTAGATAGAAGCAACAACGACAATAGTGATCATGAAAATTCTGGTGATGTCACTCTCTTCTTGGAATCCTGACTTTCTCCATCAAAGCAAGTCCTCTTTTGGGTTTTCAGTTTCCTCTTTTCCCCCAACTGTCCCTGCTTGCCCATGAAAGAACTCTCCTGCTTCTCATTTCAGTCCCCTGTCCCCTTCTACAGGAAAGGCTCCTGTACTCCAATCACACCCAGACCAATTGACCTGGGCCCTTCAGTGATACTGGTGCCTTCCACAGTAATTTGACATCTGCACTTCACCTTGAAAATATGCTAATTGCAGCAGGGATCTGAAGACTGCCCGAAACACAGGTTTGTAAGAGTCTGTGGTGTGCTAGGGATAATTGCAAATTTAATTCCCTTTGAGAAGATGTACAAAACCCCGACCACTCCTGTTAGCCTGGAAGAAATTAAAATCTCTAAAATCAAGTGAGATGAACCGAATGAAAGGAGAAAAAGTCTCACAACTTTATTATTTTAAATCTTCCTGAAAAAAGTTGGTTTCAGAAACCATGATTTTTTTTGGTCCATTTGTTTATATTAGGTAATTAATTTTCCAGAATTAATATTCTGAGAAAAAAACTCATCTAATCCTATTTTTCAGAGACAAGTTTAATTTAAAGATAGAAGTAAGTAAAAAAGGAGAAAGGTAGGGAAAAATTCAATGTGTTTTATTATCATCAAAAGAGCACTAATTTAAGCCAAGCCTGCAGTACCCTTGCAAAAGAAAAAATATAGCCTTAAATTCAAAAAAACAATTTTTATTGAGGTGTATTTTATGTATCATAAATTCTCCCATTCCAAGAGTACAATTCAATGATTTTTAATAACTTTGCTGGGTAGTATGGCCATCACCTTAAATCAGTTTTAGAATATTTCCTCTCCTCCAACAAGATCCCTTATGTTCATTTGCAATTAATTCCTTTCCTACCCCCAACTCCCAGTAAGCACTAATTTACTTTCTGTCTATATAAATTTGCCTTTTCTAGACATTGCCTATAGATGGAATCATGGAATATGTGGTCTCTTATGTATGGCTCCTTTCACTTAGGGTGATGTCTTTGAAATTCGTTCATAATGTATTATGAGCCAGTAGTTTCTTTTTATTGCTGGATAGTGTTTCACTGTATTGACAGACCACATTTTTGCTTATCCATGTGCATATATCTGTGAGTGATGCTATTTAAGTTGTTCCTAGTTTTGCCTATTATGATATAATCTTATTTTTACAAGACCCAATGTGTTGACATCTGATCTTCTCTTGGTTCCTCTCTCTAGAGCCCAAACAACAAAGGCAGTTATAGGCTTAGGGGAAGGTGTCACTATTACTAGCATCCTGAAGCTTCCACCGTCCTCAGCTTTCTTTGCTCAACTCTGTTTAACACTCTACTTCAGAAGGTGAGTAACATTTTCTTCATTTTCAGGGCCTCGTTCATGTCCATAACTAAGGTACCACAGATTATTTTAATAGGCGTTGGGAAAAGGAGACTGCCAAATGTTCCATAGCATACATTAAAGAATTAAGTTCTCAGGTCAGACTCTATTCACACTTTGCAAAATTTGCTTTCTTTCAAAATTCCCTTCTTGGTCCAATTGAGGCAATATATCAAAAGTAAGTGGGTGAAAGACCCCCTGGTTGAAATTATTCATTCTGTCCATTTGCACCAACATTTTAAATATCAACCTGAAGCTATCATCAAAAGTGTCAAGAGCTCAGTTGGTTGTACTTTCATGGTTTATTATTTGCTGAAACAAGATTATCCATCTTGTCCAGGATGACATGAGAGGAGTATTTAGAACCCCAAGTGGTTCCTAAGGATCTCATACAACAAAATGATAGAAATAAAAAGAGAGAAGGGAAAAAAGAAAATGGAAAATAGATATTGATTCAGCTGCAGATAATTCTAATTGCATTGTTCATTTGATAGAATCCATTTACTTCCATGTAGCCAACATTTACCGAATGCCTTTTATAAGCAGAATGCGGAGTCCCCAACTATTAGCTGGGGATGCAAAGATAAAGTTTATCTCTATTCATTTGATCACTAACAATATTTATTGAGTAGCAGTTTTGTGCAATGCATTCCAGGTATTAGGCATTTAAAAGCGAAACCAATTTGGTGCACACCCTTGTGGAGTTAGCAGCCAAGGAGACAAAAAACAAATAAAGAATTATAAAAAATAACTACATGGAGTGATAAATGCTGGAAAGGGATCAAGAAACCAGTGTTGAGCAGGAGTATAATGAAAGGGTATTTTAGATCTCCAAGGAGGTGAGTCCTAAGGGAAAGGAGGGGATAGAGGACCAAAGGAGAAGGGGAAGAGGTCCCAGGCAGAGGCAAAAGCAAGGTCAAGGACCCAGGAAGGGAAGGGACAAGATCGGTTCTTGCCCTGAGGGATCCTCACTTGTTGCTGGGGAAGACAGACATGGCACCATGTATGGGGAGCCCTCCTTATCTAGCAGAATCAGACGTGGTTGAGGCATGGGACACTGAGGCCTGACTCCCAGGAACTGGCAGCCATGGAGGACTGTCCCAGATCACCAGGGAGTGCATGGCGCTGTGTGGGCTTGGTTTCCCATCTGGTTCTATGATAGTTTCCCTGAGCAAACTGGCTCCCCTAACTCCACCCCACCCTGTTCATCACAGAAAAAGCCCCTTCTGGTTCGGGCCCCTTTACCTGTGTGACTATAAATAAAGAAGAGTCCGGCTACTCCATCTTGTTTGAGTCCAGATCTGGTATGGCCTGATCCATCACGCCCCCCTCTCATTTTGAAAGAGTATTGGCTCTTGTGTGTCTATTGATTAGATAAGTTTATGGGTATTTGATTGATTCATAGTCAACATTGTCCTCCAGCAGTCAACCCTTCTCTCTTTCATGTGGGATGTGTCATAAAACCCCCTACAGCCATGTTTAAATGATCTGGTTTTGGAAGTACTGTGAACAAACTATGTTCAGATGCTATGAGGACAAGAACAAGTAACTCAGAATGATTCTTTGTAGTAGAAAATGAGAGTTAATCACTGAGCATATGAATAAGTTGCAGAATGGACAGTTGGATGGAAGACTGACAGAATGACAGAATGCTTGCATGCATTAATAGAGAGACCTTTTTGATAGGTGGACAAGGGTGGGTTTATAATGCACAATCCAAGGATTGTGTGAGAGAGAAGGCACATAGGACGAATGGGAAGAATAGGAGGGAGAGGGTTGAGAATATTTCCCAGCCTTATGCCTTTTATTTCCCCCTTTAGGGGCTAATTCTGAGTTGCTTCTTGAATTCTAATTTGAAGAGCCCTTCCCTACACAATTTAGGCATAAAATGAGAGTATCCTCCACTTCTGTGACAGCTGCCTGGTGAGCTAAGGAAAATTAATTAACTGGCACGAATGGCCTGTAGGTCAGATTTTCCACATAAATGACGCATAAAACAGTTGTATCTCTTAAGATTGGATTCATCTTGAGAAAGTGGGGGAGGCAAGATTTGTGAACCTAAAGTAATTCCATGAAAATTATCTTTGTCTACGAAGCCATTTATACCTGAATATACACACATGACACTCAAATATATCTGTTGCCTTTTCTTTCTTCTTGCTTTAGAGCAAAACTTTCTCTTAGCAGATTAACAAGAGACAGCAGATATTATCTCCCAATGCTGCTGGATCCAGCTTGTTATGCTAATGGCAGCCCTGACAACTGTCTGTGTTACCTGATACCTGTAGTGGGTCAAGGCCAAATAGACTATCAGTATTAAAAAATCACTTGTACTACTCACATTTGGCCAGTTTCCAACCTGATGGAGTCTCCATACATCTAGAAAATAAACAAGGTTGGTCCTGCAAGTCTAAGCCTTTTGATTTCCTTCCAGAATTATTTACTTTTGTTCCAGGAGGAAATGAATGCATTCCATCAATGCAGGAACCCCAGAGTGCAAATGCAATTTCCCACAGCACAAGTGGAAACTCCAGAGAGGGCCCTTAGGGCCCCCACCCATGGCCAGTAAAATTCTTTTTTTTCCTGATACCTTTCATAAAGATGACACATGGTGCATTTGCTCAAGTGGCAAAGTGGGACATTCCTGGTTCTAACCATTGTTTAAATCATTCTCCTATTATATTTTATCCTTTCATTCCAAATGAAATTAACATACCTGGAGGCCATAGGAAGGTAGTAACATAACAGGCCACAGCCCCAGATAGCTTTGATAGCCTCCGGGGGAGGCTTCTGGGTGGCCTCTGCTCATGCCTGGCTCTGTCTGCAAAGAAGGGATAGAAGTGGGAAGTTGGGCCATAGCATAGAAGTTAAGCTTCCCCTCCTTTGCATGGCCACTGCTTTCTAAACGTTACGTCTGTTCTTTTCCTCCGATTTCACTTATTACAATGACTTCTATTTAGTTTTCCAAACATAGGAAGGCCTTACTGGGCCCTGTCTCCTCTGCCCAAAGCATTGGGGTTCCTCTTTTTTAGCACCCTTCATGTATCATTATCATATTGCATATCAAAATTCCTATAAATTGAAATTATTGTGTTGACCTCTCTCCCGGTTTGTCTTTTTTTTTTTTTTTCCAGTGCTGAAGATTGAACCTAGGGCCTCATGCATGCTAGGCAATCACTACCACTGATCCTCTGCCCCTACCCTGGGCTCTCTGATGCACAGAAAATGGGGTCAAATTTTGAAGATTTTTTTTACCCACTTTATTTCTATCTATATTGTAGGCACTTTGTGAATGAATAAGAGTGTAGAACAGTCCAAGACACCATTCTATATGAAATCTTTTCTTTCTTTCTTTCTTTCTTTCTTTCTTTCTTTCTTTCTTTCTTTCTTTCTTTCTTTCTTTCTTTCTTTCTTTCTTTCTCTTCACTTACTCTGTACCAATTTCAATATGTTTTTGCTATTTCTTCAACTAGTTTCCTGGGGATAATTTTATCAACGCTATATCTGTTTCTGGGTGTATACTCAATGTCCTTTGCCTCGATTCCTACAGCAGCCAACACTTAGGATAGACTGAAAGCCAGTTATATTACCCTCTCCCAATCTATCCAAGTGCTGGCAGATTAATATTCCAAAGGCTAATCTTTCTCCAAATTTAAGCAAAATAACAATTGTTTTATAAGCAAATTTTCAAACGTCCCTCTATTGCCTTAAAGAGAAAACTCAAGCTCCAAAGACAGACAGTACAGATACTGAGACAAGAATCCCAGTGTCTCCCCAACTCACTCCTTAATTCATTAGCTGTGTGAGAAGTGATGTAATTTATCTGAGTCTTAGTTTATCCATTTTAATAATGGGGATAATAATAGTAGTTGTTTTTTAGATGATGAAACATTCAAAGCCAAGTGCTTAATATTTAATAATAATATGAAATCATTCATTTCATTGTCTATTTTGTCCTCTCTCTCCTCCTCTCTTTTTTTCCTGATTTCCCTTCTTCTATAAATTCATTTATTTTTTTCATTTAATAGCAACAGGTTAGAGGATGGTGTATTAGACAATTTTCCACCATGTAAAAACTTTTAAAAAAGTGTCTTCCTAGAAATCCAACTGTTAGCAGGATATAGATTTTGTGCTCCTGCTTATTATTGTGGTTACTATGTAGAAGGAAACTTGTAAACTTGTAAACATTGGTAGGATTACAGGCTCACACAGGACATAGATTACCCTCCCCTATCAGGAAAGAGATTTTTTTTTTTTCCTCAATTTATTTTTGTTGTAAACAAATGGGATACATGTTGTTTCTCTTTGTACATGAAATAAAGGCATACCAATTGTGTAATCATACATTTACATAGGGTAATGGTGTTTGATTCATTCTGTTATTTTTTCCTTCCCCCCCACCCCTCCCACCCCTCTTTTCCCTCTATATAGTCTCTCCTTCCTCCATTCTTGTCCCCCTCCCACCCCGCATTATGTGTCATCATCCACTTATCAGTGAGATCATTTGTCCTTTGGTTTTTTGAGATTGGCTTATCTCACTTAGCATGATATTCTCCAATTTCATCCATTTGGCTACAAATGCCATAATTTTATTATTCTTCATGGCTGAGTAATAGTCCATTGTATATATATACCACAGTTTCTTTATCCACTCATCAATTGAAGGGCATCTAGATTGGTTCCACAATCTGGCTATTGTGAATTGAGAAGCTATGAACATTGATGTGGCTGTATCTCTGTAGTATGCTGATTTTAAGTCCTTTGGGTATAGGCCAAGGAGTGGGATAGCTGGGTCAAATGGTGGGTCCATTCCAAGCTTTCTGAGGAATCTCCATACTGCTTTCCAGAGTGGCTGCACTAATTTGCATCCCCACCAGCAATGTAAGAGTATACCTTTCCCCCCACATCCTTACCAACACCTATTGTTGCTTGTATTCTTGATAATGGCCATTCTAATTGGGGTGAGATGGAATCTTAGGGTAGTTTTGATTTACATTGCTCTTATTACTAGAGATGTTGAACATTTTTCCATATGTTTGTTGATTGCTTGTAGATCTTCTTCTGTGAAGTGTCTGTTCATTTCCTTAGCCCATTTGTCGATTGGATTATTTGTATTCTTGGTATAGAGTTTTTTGAATTTTTTATATCTTCTGGAAATTAGTGCTCTATCTGAAGTATGAGTGGCAAAGATTTTCTCCCACTCTGTAGGTTCTTTCTTCACATTGCTGATAGTTTCCTTTGCTGAGAGAAAGCTTTTTAGTTTGAATCTATCACAGTTATTGATTCTAGCTTTTATTTCTTGTGCTATGGGAGTCCTGTTAAGGAAGTCTGATCCTAAGCTGACATGTTGAAGATGAAGTGTAGGAAAGAGATTTTTGACAAGAAATCTGTGTTGTTCCTCATAGTATCTCTCTCTCTCTCTCTCTCTCAGTACTGGGGATTGGACCTAGGGGTGCTTTACCACTGAGCAACATCCCTGGTTCTTTTTATCTTGAGACAGGGTCTTGCTATGTTGCTGAGACTGGCCTCAAACTTGCCATCCTTCTGCCTTAGCCTCCCTAGTCACTGGATTTACAAGCATGTGCCATCACACTCAGTTCCTTACAGTTCCTTATATAGTAAGCTCTAATTCAAAGGTCCTGGGCTTGTGGGTGCTGACTAGCATTGTCAACTTCGTCATTTCTATCTTCAAACTGTGGATTCCTTTCCAACTCAGGATATGTCAATGAGGTGCAAATGATTTTGCTGCTGGGCGTTGAGGTTCTGTTTTTGTAAAACAATATATTCATCTCTTCTGTCATTCATTCAGCATCCATGCATCAGGTGAGCCACTGAGTGCCCAGCACAAGGAGGTAAGGACTAGGGAGGCACATTTATCTACTAGTAAGTTGCAGGGGAGTGAGGAGAGGGGATGCTTTAGGCTTTGTATTTAGTGTGATATTTCTGCTTAGTTCCCAGAAGTTGTCATTTCCTCCTTAGCTGCCTTCCTTGGCATTACAGTGACTTAACCCCAACTTAATAAGGGTTAATTATATGCTTTTTTTCCAATGAATTAAGAGGTAATAAAGTTTTCCTTTTTTATTTTTCATAGCAATGCTTCTTGACCTTGTCCTGATTCTCTGCGTATGGACAGGATGTCAATTATAGCAAGAACAGGATAGGTAACTGTTTAATGTAGGAGAAGCATAGTCTTCAGAGCCAGGGAGACCTGAGTTCAGAGCTGACCCAGATGGTGACAGATAACTCAGCCTGACATGGAGATGCAGAATGGGTCCAGATTTGGGAACTTCGGATGCTGTGAATAATCGAGATGCTGTAGATGGAGCAGTGAGCCTGGGAATAGTGCATGGTACTTACTCATTTGGTGGAGTCTTTCCCACTCTTCTTCTCTTAAGACATAGCACCACAGCACCCCGGGCATAGGATTCCCTTGAAATCGCTAGGGCTTTTATCATGTGACATTGCTTCTGTTACTTTTGGGGCGAGAACTGAATGCTTTCACACCTTGCCAGACTTGGTTTACTCTGGGGTGTGAGCACTGTCCCTCCACCCAGAGGCTGCAGATCCCTGGAAAAGGCAGGTGGGGAGAGCAAAGGAAGGCACAGAACAGTCTTCTCAGCATTCTTCTCATGCCAGCTGTGCATTCAGAGGTCCTGCCTTACAGAGAGCTGTGCACCAGACCCTTCCAGCTTCCTCCCTGGGTGTGGAGTGAATTCAGTGTGATGCACATCTCCCGGGACACCTTCAGCCTGGTTGTGCAAAATATATTGGATCTTGATGACTTGGACCTTCTTGATGATTTTTTAAATTAAAAATCTTTCCTCTTTCTGCCCCTCTGTATTATTTCAGCAAAAAATAAGGCTGCGCATATCTCATGACAGAAAAAAGAGTGTGGACTGTGAAATCGGAGTGTGATCTTAGCGTGCGTGTCTGTACTTTAGATGACTACCAGGAGTGTGGAGCAGATATGTACATCTGGTGTAACATATCTGGTCTGGCAGGTACAGTGGCTGTGTCTGGGTGTGTGGAGTGGTGGGCTTGTGCATGCAGGAGGACTCTGGAGGTGCCCCCTGTGTTATGAATGTGAGGAGGGTGTGTGTATTTGAGTATTCCTGTGGTCTATACTATGTGTGTGTAGTTGTGAAGACATGTAGGCCTGTGAGAGTGGACATATATGTATGTGCTTACACCCATCTTTTTGTGATTAGTTTTGCATCTCCCACCATCACAGCTTGCTATATAGCTCAGTAGTTCTTTTTTTTGGTACTGGGGATTGAACCCAGGGGCTCTGAACCCCCAAATCACATCCCCAACCTGTTCTATATTTTATTTAGAGATGGGGTCTTGGTAAGTTGCTAAGAGCCTTGCTAAATTGCTGAGGCTGACTTTGAACTGGCTTTGAACTCGCAATCCTCCTGCCTCAGCCTCCCAAGCCGCTGGGATTACAGGGGTGTGTCACTGTGCCTGGCTCAGAGTAGTGCTTATGAACAAAGCATTTGGCTTCTGCAGTCCAGCTGTCCAGAGCTGGTATAACTCGAGCTGTTAGGGTGTGGATTGCTAGAGATGCAGTTTTGGGGAGATTCCTCACAGCCATGTGGAGGGCTGTTGAGACTCACCTTGGCAGATGCATGCACTCCTGAGATCTTATTGTTTCTCACTAAACAGAGTCCTAACTCTGCCTTCTGACTTCACTTTTTTCACACCCTAGTAGAACTACCAGGATCCCACATTAGTCTTTGTATTGACTCACAAGCCCCAACTTAATTTTCAAGGAGAATTAGAGAGTTGGTAGCAATTAGAGCTTTCTGAAATGCCGAGGCCAGCTTACATGTATTTTCTTTGGAATAATATGTCATGTTAATGTGAGTGTCTGTTCTGCCCAAAGATTTGTACTTGACCCACACTGAGATGTTTCATGCCTTCATAGGGAGGGAATCCATGTCACATGTTCCCATAAGTCTCCTTGAGGAGGCCTCTTTCCTCAGTATCACCACTGTGCCCTACAGTGACCTCAGGGCATGTCCTCAGTGATCCCTTTCATTAAACCATTCTTGGTCACCCCAGGGATGGGGGAGGATCCCTTCTCCATGAGATCTTAGTTCTTGACCCTAATCGTCACATGTGTGACACATCACCTGGAACCCATAATGCAAAGGTCTTCTCCATCAGACTGATGTCTCTGAGGGCCAGGCTAAAGTGCCTGCATCCATTTCTGTTTCTAAGCTCTGTTCATTCTCTGCCTTAGAAGTGGAAATACTGGACTTAAAGAAGGAGATAAATATTAGAGAATATCAATAGCTATTGTTGTAAGAAACCCACGAAAACCACACCGGACACAGGAAATCACATAAGGGAGTTTATTAAGCAAACAGAGTGTCTCCCTGCAGGGTAAGAGGGAAAATGAGAGGAAAAGAGAAAGGGCGTGCGCTGGAGAGAGTGGAAAATCAAGGAGGAGAGAGAAAGAGAGTGAGTAGGAGAGAGAAATCATGAGAAAAGAGATGGCGGGGTAGCTACCCTTAAGCAGTTGAATTTTGCAGGGCTAACAGGGGACCAATAACGGAGACGGATACTTGCAAGCTGACTGATGAACCAATAGCTAGCTAGGATGTTCACAGATTGACAAGTAGTTGGGAGGCGGGGAAATGGCTGCAGCGGAAAGGGCGGGGGAGCAGCTTTCAGACTGACAAGCTAGGGGAAGCAGCTTTGTATTACATTACAATTGTAAGTATGTTTACTCGGTGCTAGCCACTCTCAGTGCTTCATGTTATGATTATACTTAATTCATTTATCAACCCTATTAAGTATGTTCCAGAACCCACCCTAAGTTATAGTGAGGAAACCGAGGCAGAGCCAGGTTACAGCCTTGCCCGGCCTCACTCACCTTACCAGCAGGCTGTTGATACTGCCATTTATCGGTGACGAGTTCTGCTTCCTCAGGTGTTGAAGTATAACATCAGAGAAGCCCACCAAGGCAAGCATGTGTTAAGCAGATTTTATTTAAAAGTAGTAATACAGACTTGTTCTAGAATCCAAGAAGTGAGCACACCCTACACCTTTTATAGATTAGGGTCTTCTTTGTTCTGTTCTCTCCCTACTTATCTCTCCTTCCTGCCTGTGACTTGGCCCAGAAGCTGCCTGTGACATAGCAAAAAAGGTGAGCAGCAGATGGCAGGAGGAGGGCCAAATGGAGATCAGGTAGGGGCCCAGGGGACATTAATTAGCAATTCCCTGCCTGTAGCATTTTGGGAGGAGTAGTTAGGCAGGTGACCTTGGTGATCAAAAGGGCTCTGGAGACACGACATTCCAATCACCCAGGGGCGGTCTCCAATTTCCAGATGCCAATGGCTTTCATGGCCTCCATGTCCTTGATTTGACTCGATTCCCTATTTCTACACTAACTGCCTGTCCCCAATTCCAGATTCACTTTGAACCCAGGAAATTCTCCCTATAGCCACGCCAGGTTTTGCATCCTCCTCAACAGGTGTGTGCCGCTGACTGCAACACAGGGGAGGGTGACTTTGAATTCATTCCGTGTCATTTATCTGAGTACATTTTCCCTCCCCCCCCCTTCTGTTAGTAAATTCATTTTTTTTTTTTTTGGTGGCAAATGCCATACATCAAATTTTATCTTGATTTAACTCAAAGGGGATTTATTGGTTCATAAAGAGTGTAGTCCAAGTGTGGCATGAATTTCATGCACAACTAAAGTAGGCAGGACTTCATAACATTGTTGGCAATGTGTCTTTTTTCATTTTTAAGTTCTGCTTTCTTCTATGGGCAGTTATTGTCGAGGGGGCTTTGGGCACAGTGGCACTAAGGTGGTCATGAACAGCTCTAGGGATGTATCCTTGGAGTTCAGTGATTCCAGTGAAAACAGGAGGACTTGGTTTTCCTTGATGAGTTGTACGGAAGTCCTAGGTAAGGTTCCTTTTGTTTCAGCTTGATGCCTGCCTGCTCTGAACCTATCACTCACTGTGCATGGGCAGTACTGAGTCTTACAGGTAGCACTATGCTCATGGGTCCTCCCCTGGCATGGCAGATGGGGAAGATCCTCCTAAACCAACCATAGGGTCTGAGGATGGGGAAAGAGTTATCTCTACAGATACAGTGTGCGTGAGTAGCAACACAGGTCCATAACTTGGCCTCTCTTGACCTCTTTCCCTATCTTGTCTCCTTCCTTAAATCTACAAAAGTGAGTTTGGATCTGTACACATTCTAAAGAAGTAGATATGTACTATCTGTGGTCCAGGACACTATAGAGGAAAAAAACATTCTTATCAGACCTAGAATTCTCATGGAATGTCAGCCAATGACTCCTTCATAGAGTGGACCTGCTGGCCAGAGATATAGACTCAATAATGTCTTTACACTAGAAACAGAGGTCTATCTGAATTTGTAAGGAAGCATTATAACCCTGGATACAGTCAGAGGGACAAAAAATTCTTTAGGAGCAGAGGAGAGGAGACTATTCACAAGACAAAAGGAGATGGCTTAGATTGTTTAAAGAAGAAATGAGTTATTTACAACAAGAACAAAGGAGCATTTATATACTATCCTCTGTTTCCAAGCAGTTGTGAATCAAGCAAAACTGAAAAAAGTTAATAATGCTTTGGAAGCTTCTTTCTTTGTGGTATTCTGTACATTTATCTGAGGGAGGGTCCTGTAGCTCAGATTTAACCATGTCATTCTTTGACTTAATAATTTCCCATTCCTTACCAGCTAAAATTAAAAATCTTAGTCATAACAAAAGAGCTAAGCTTAAACCTTTTGAGACTGCAAGCTCTGAAAATATTATAGTACATACTTCATGTGCAATAAAAGATGAAAACAATACTAAACTGAAAAAGTTATAATTTTTCCCCATGATGACTATTGGTGGATTCTGTCTGTGTTTGTAATATCAAATTTTCTCTGTCTCCTCTCCTGAGTGCCAGAGCATTTGCCAAGTGCCTGTATAGATGGTCTTTTACGTTCCTGCTTTCAAACTTGAATGTGCATATTAATCCCATGGGGGAGTTTGTTAAAATGCAGCTTCTGATTTAATAATTCTGGGAATTTTTAAAATTTCTATAAGTTCCCAGATGATATGGATGTCTTTGTTACAGCAAGAAGACAGACTTGTACCATTTCCACCTTTTCTCATCATCCTCTACTACATGTATCAGTATCTTGTACTACATGTGTCAATATCTTGTTGCTCTTGCACATATCAAACCTGTTCATACTCTGCTCAGATCATTTCTTCCTCTGGCACCCACTTCCTTATCTGCCCGTCAGACTCCTTCATTTCCTGCAAGATCAAATGGGATTAACTGGATCAGGGCCTTCCAAATCCTCCTAATGTTCAGGAAGTGTTTCCAATCCCAAAGCCCTGGAGATTCTTAATTACCAGGGGCCCAGGAATCTGTATTTCATAAAACATTTTCAACTGGGTTTGATGAATCCCAAGCATGGAAACTGATGAGCAAGAATTAATTTTTTTTTAATACCAGCGGTGGCAACAAATTATCCCACAATCAAGGAACTTAACACACCAGAGTTTCATTTCTTATTTTCAATCCACCAGGGGTCAGCAGAATTTGGAGAAAGGGGACTCTCCCCTCCATGTAGTCACTCTGGGACCCAGGCTTTCTCTAATGGTTCTGTAGACCCTTAAACTTCTTTAGAACTTTAGGCATCTGGTTAGGGAACAAGTAAAGAATTAGAGTGTGGGAAGCCGTATGGAAACTGGAGTCATGGTAGGCTGGAGCTGGCTCAGAATGGCTTATGAGTGTCAATTACTAGGCTTTTAGGGATTTCATGAGTTGGTTTTTAAATATGACCATTACGAGAATTAAATGGTAGAAACTTATAATTAGCCAAATTATATTAAAACCCAAACTCATCATTTCCTAATTATATCCCTACACATTACTAGGATCTATGCTCTTGGGGTTGTCTATATCCATTGTATCTATATGGAAGAAATACTATGTGCTACGTTTCTCCCTGCTGCACATTCAGGGACATTATGTTGACACCCTGAAATCAGCCAAGTGGGAGTATTTGCACACCAGGACTTCTTTTGCCCCCACATCCTCAAGAGCCAATACTGGTTTGGGAGTCTAGGCCTTGAAGTAGCATGTACCACTCTAATATGTATTGCATTGGCCAGAATTCAGTCATGGTATTGCCCAGATGTAGGGGTGTGAGGAAGCCAGCTTAGAGGTGTTAAAGACTAGGGCATCTGGAGACTTATCACAAAAAGGAACTTAGCCATCAAAATGACTTTTCTCAAGGACATTGCTGTGAATAAACTGTGTATGTGTAGTCACATATGAATATTTATAAAATGCATACAAAATTATAATTGGGAGCACCCTGTGAAGAAAGGCTAGTGGTAAGACTAGGTTTTAATATGTGAATTCTGTAATTCTGTTTGTTACATAGATTGCCACCCTAGAATTTCCCCTTCTCTCAAGACCTGCAATTTTATATTGATCTTAGATTTGTGAATCAGCATATGGGATGCCAATGAGAACACCTGCCTGGAAGGATAAACATATTTAAATATCAACCTTTCACTCTGATTGGTTTTGAAAGTTCTACTGATTAGACACAGATATTTTAAATCATAATTTCTAAAAAAGAAGACATCAAAAATGAGTTACATAATTAATTCTCAAATAACTCATTCATCAGAATGCTAGAAATTCCCACACTGTCGTACCATGTGTTCAAAGTGGTCTCAAGTAAATAATGACATTTAGATATTTAGTACAGATTGGAAAACTTATGTGGTACTAATAATTACCATGTCGTATTTATGTATTGTTTACATTTTAAGATTTTTGGGTGATGTTATGTTGTAGTTTGGTTAGTATACATGGAACTATGTCTCCAGGAATCTCCAGATTCCTGCAGAAGATGTGAACATGGTGATTACTATTAAATAAAATATTGCTGCACTGTTGGATCAGGGATCGGTGCTCCTCAGAGTAGCTTTTTGGGCAAGTGGGTTTGTAGCATATTTCTTAGATTTAAGGCTTACAAGAGACTGCCAGTTTCCCTGCATCCTAAATTGAAACCATAGACCCATATTTCCCAGTGGGTCTCTGCAATATAGAATAGAGTCAAGCTATGGGCCCAGTTCCACTAAGGAAAAGAATGAAAGATGAGAGCAAGTCACACCCATGTGAGCTACTAAGGCAACAGTTATCCTGCCTGTTAATAAACATCAACCAATTTGTGTTTAAGACACGGACAAAATAGCTTAGTAACAACTCCTTCTCCTTGGGAAGGATTTGGGAGATGGGAGAGATTGTTTCACTCACCCACCACTGTTTCAAAGGTCTTACCACCTCTATTCACTGAAAATATAGGGCAAAGGAAGACATTTCTAGGCTGTTTTTATTAATTACTATGGAATTGCTTTCTATAGTCATAAAAAAGGGAAACTTTTGAAAAAAAAGTTGGAAACCTGTATTTTACCCCTGTGGCAGCCATGAGATTGTGCTTTGCAGATTTCCAAATGTAATTGACCAAGGGCACCTGCTGTGACGGTCTGAAATGCACCATGGCTTGTGTTTTCCAGCAGCTGCTTCCGGCCAGACAAGGAGTGTGGCAGGGATGCCAGGACAGGCCCACTCCAGGGAGACCCAGGACTCCTCTGACGGTGACTCTGGGCTTGTGTATGCCCGATGGCCTTGTCCACACGTCTAATGATGTCACGTAGGGTGGGATGCCTCCACCCTGCTGCTCATTCGCCCTCACTTGGGCGGATGCTTAGGGACTGGTGGCTTTTCCAGCCTTTCTTGATCTCTCCTCATTTTCTTTCACATGAGCATTTCCCCTCATAACACCGTGAGTGTCCAATCTTGGAGTACCACATTCCTTTATTTTTATAAGTTAAATTCATTTTAGCTGATGCATAAAACATAAAAATGCACATATTTAACTTAATTTTAAAATATTTTTTAACTGTACATTCAAAACATAAAATTATACCAGGCGATTTTTTTTTGTTACATGTCAATATTATATAATGTTTCAATCAGGTTAAATATATCTGTCTCTAGAAACACTTATTTCCTTGAAAATATTCAAAATCCTTCTTTCTAGCCTTTTGAAATATATAGTATATTACCTATAGTCACCCTACTGTGCAATCGCACTCCAAAACTTCTTACTCCCATCCAGCAATAATTTATGATGTTTTTCATGCAGAATACCTTTAACCTGAGAGTTTAAGGACTTTTAAAACAGTGATTTTAATAATGTTATTTAAAAATACATAATGTATGATGCCCTTAAGAAAGACTAATGAAAAATATCTAAATTTCCTCATGGTTTTCCCTTTTTATTTAGTTTTAATTTTCCACATTTAAGGAAGTTGTTTTACCCTAAATCCGTTAGGTTTAATGAGTTGCCTTCAAGGACTGTTCAGTTTAAGCTATATTGATTGAAAGTACATTTTCTCAGAGGCCATGTTTTTAAGAAGTCACTGATGTAGTGTAAACTGAAGAACGAAATTTTCCAATTTTCCACAGCTACTTAGCTCAGAATCAAGAGGCCAAAATATTACCAGACATGATCCATCTATGGTTGGTCAATTAATATCTACCTATCTGTTTATTATTTTAACATTTTGGTTGAGACAATCTGGCAAATAATTGTTTATCTTATTTGGGGATAAGGTTTAAGATTGAGTTGCCAGAGAGAATCTTATTCCATTGACTTATTCGAAGAAGGAAGTGGAGGATCATGGGAGCTTCTGTGGCAAAATTTCTCTGCCCGTGTTGGTTAATGGTGAATGAGTGCTTGGCTAGGCGGTTTGCATGGGCCTGCTTGCCCAAGTTCTAATGAAGCTTGAAACTAACCTGGCTCTGTTGAGTTAGTTTCTGGTTTCTGCTGGAGTCTTAGAATACAGTCTGGACGTTATTAAATAAGGGGCCTGTCTAGTTCTGGCAATGTTTCTTGTTGCTGGGGATTTTGTCTGAAGAAAAATGATTCATCATATAGTTATACTTGTATTTTCTTTAGCCTGGGAAATTCACTATGGATGAACAAAATCAAAGTGTGTGTATATGCCTATGATGATTTCTAGTGTAGATACATCTCAATAAATATGTAGTTGCTAAATGATAAAAATTAAGTTGATAACATCAAAGACACATAGAATTCATAAACCATGTCTGCATACATTGTGCATTTCAATTCAAATTGTTACTCTGAGAGGTAGATGGAATTATCTCTATCTTGCAAATAATGAACCAAGATCAAAGAGGTTAAGTGAGTTAAAAACATCCTAGACTTAATAAGAGAACATAAACCTGGAAAGTCTGATATTTCCATCTTCTCACCAATGTGACGGGTTGACATATCTGACTCCATGGAAATGTTATAGGCCAGGCTATATGGGCAATGACTAAATAGACTCCATTTTATCCTGAGACTCCATGTCATGCAGGAAATGCTTCTCCCGTAGGAACTCCCCACCTCTGTACCCATCAACAGTTGCTTAGTATAGCATGTTTGTCAACACAAAATGGCAATTCTTATATAATGTAAATTGTTTCTTTTTGATTCCTATTTTTCTTAGACAATGTACCATGTCAATAGTGATTGTCTAATGATGTTAGTAACCATTCTTTAACTTGTACCCAACTTGTAAGGTCATTTTGATCCACTTCCCCTTCTGCTTATGATTTTAGATCTCATGATGTTAGTTTGTAGTTTTGAATCATAGCAACAGACACTTATGATTGATGTACTGACTGATGGTATAAAAACACCTGCAACCCTATGGCCAGGGCTGTCTCCCAATAGCCATTTTGGGCGTTGTGTGAGATAGTCAGTTGGCCAGCTAATAAGGACTCTCAAATTTGGACTTCTCAGCGGTGATCGGTGTGTTCTTAAGTTGTGCCCCACAACAACCAATATATACCACTTCTCTATTTTTGATAAATTGTGGTTGTGTTTACTAAGCATATTCGAACAGACATTCTATATTTTTGGATAGCCAAGAAAGTTTGACATGGGATTCTTCTTTTGCTTTTATTCAAAGTAAGAAAAATGTTTTTGTGTGTTTATAATATGCTGGGCAGTGGTTAGCTATTTTTACATATACAATCTCACTTGTCCTGCACTATATCAATCTAAGAACAAATATTTTCCGTTTTTACAAACAGTAGGAGGTTTTCTGGAAATGAACTTCAGTGTTTTCAGAGAATGTTAAGCGGAAAGAACAAATGACTGTGGAGAACTAACTGCCTGACAATTCTTATAATATAGGTAATTTTATTTCTATTATGCCATTTGATCCCTATAATCCCACGAGGTAGGCAGTACAGGTCATAATGTCCTCAATTCCAGAGATGGGGAAGTGAAGTATGAAAGAAGTCATGTTCCACTCAGAGTTCTTGGTCACAGATGACAGGAAATGACTCTGGTTCACTTGTGAAAAAATGATAGCTTCTTGGCAGGATAATAGGTAGCTCTGCATCCCACTAAGAGGCACCAGGAGAGTGGCTTCTCTGAAAGATAGAGGGGGTTCGGTTCTCAGGTTAGGAAATATTTACCACAGTGATACCTTGCCAGGGTATCATGTGCAGGAGTGTATGTGCTGTTCTAATCTCCCTTTGGCTTCAGAATCTGTCAACTCTCAACATCCAGTTTCAGAGTGGAAAGTTTCATACCTTGCTCTCTCTTCATAGGAAAAGTCAAAATGTTAGGGCACTCATTATTCAATACCTATGAATAATTACGATTTGTGAAAAGTGGCTTCGAGTTTTGTGGTGAGTACAAAGAAAGAAAATCACAGTCCCCTTCAGAAAGGCTGTGCTGGCTGGGTGAGGTGGCCCTGGGACAGGCCTGATCCACTCCTGTGCTGGGAGCTGGTCACCAGTGGCTGCAGTGTTTTGGCAACCAGCCACGTACTAGACTGAAGAGGGAATTAAGTGAATCCATGGGGTCAAACTATACAGAAAACCCTCCAAATCCATATTCTGTATTTAGGAGGTAGGACATGGAGACCCTAAATGCCAGTCCAAGGATGAATAGATTTCTATTGTCAGTCATGCTTATTTTGTTAAAAAAAAAAAAACCTTCTAAAATGGTGTGTTCTCTTATACCAAAAAAATCTTTCTTCACTAATAAGACTTCATTATTTAAATTTACTGCTGTAAATTTGAAATATCAAATATTAAGCTGCTAATGAATTATTAGAGTCTTTAAATAATAACAAATATTTATTTAGTAGGATTTAAAATAGGTAGACCACTTAATTTCTTAATTTAACCCAAATAAGAAATACATACAAGTCCATACCGCTTTGATCATATTTTTGATGCATTCTACATTCTAGGTTCCCTCTTCAGTATTTTTAAATAATTGATCAATTTGTCGTATGTCATAGAATTAAGATTGATCTTGATCTCGCCTGCCAGACAAATCTTATACTTTACCCACCACCTTCTCTCTCATATCTTCCACAATTGATGTCATGAAAATAAGATGCCATTCAACGTGAAATTTGCCATCTAGCTAAATATCTTATAAGGTCATAAATATAAACACTGCTGTCTCGACACCTAACTTTCATTCAATTATGGTTTCCGCTGTAAAATGCTATGGTTACACATGGAGCTAAAAATTGGTCTGTAAAAATTTCCAATGAAATTATGATTCAGTTTTTTTTAAAAATATGGCAACATATTTTAAATGTGCCACAATTCACATGTTATTCAATTTCAACATTGAACTGTATATTTGCTTATAGAATATGATTCATGTGTGCCAAAATGATGCTTCAGGCTTGTGTGATTTGTTGAAGGAATTTTTGCTTCCAAGTAACAGGGATATCTATTCACTTAAGGGAGAATTATAAAGCACTTTATCCATGGGGAAACACCCTTGGATGGAGGAGGAGTGAGCTCTGGTAATTTATGCACACATGACATAAATGTTCCCCCCCCTTTTTTCAAATGGAAACGGCCATGAGAAAAAATTTGTTTCACATGACATTACATACTTTATTCAGATTTGCAGCTATAATCTTGTCAGAGTAGATTATCACATGATTGGAGCTGTAAAAAAATGAATCGGGGTTTAAAATTTTATGAAAAAGCACTTATTTTGTGGAATAAGACTTTTTAATGGAGTGTAGGCATTAAACAGACCTTGTATTAGGCTCTGAAATTAATGGGTCACTGTATAACTTTCTAGTTTTCATAGCTTGATAAGATTAATGCTTGCTTATATAGCAAATTCAATGGCTCATTTAATTTCATATGAATGTTTAAAGTCAAATTGCTTTTGGATTAAGTCTAAACTCATTATTCATTTTAATGTCTGAAAGAACTTTCATTTTTCTTTCATTTTATTTAACCAAGTGCATCATCATTAAGTAAAGGCTAAGGACCTAGATAGCTAAAAATAATGTGAAAAGGAAATTTATTAATTTACATTGAAAAGAGACTTATTTGTTATAAAATTTATTTAATACTTTACCATGCTTACGTGTGGTACTATTTCAGAGGAGATGAGATATTTATAGTCTTTTGGTCATGCTTTAAAATACCTTATTGAAAAGTTGTCCATTTTGATTGCCTAATATTTGACTTGCAGTCCTTGAGCAAAGATTGCTATTGACTTATCTTTTTACATTTTTCATTCTATATCATTCTTTGGTTTACAGACAGAAAAGGGAAAGATATAAATGAATCTTCTAATTTATAATGTGGGTCATATTAATATATCAATTATAATCATAGAACCTACTCATTTGAAAATTTCTTTGACATTCATAAAACATATTGACTTCTGTCATTTCATGTTTACAAGTTACCATGGTTATATCCTGTTTAGATGACAGCTGTGGTAAATATCTTTTGAACATGCACTATATTTCTAGGACTTAGCTGAGTATTATGTGGGCAGGAATGTCAATCTTGGTCAATGCTTGGTCTGCATGGTCTATGACAGTGCTTGACATCAACAAATACTTGTTAAGTGGATGATAAAGTACTGAATAAAAGAATGAAGGAGGAAGTGAATGGATGCTCTTATTTCATTTAAATTTCACAAATAATGTAGTAATTTAGAAATATGCACTAAATGGAGCACATATTTTATCCTCATTTTATAGATGATAAAACAGAAATTTTAAAAGATTAAGTGACTTTTCCAAAAAGTGAATGTCCCTTTTTCAAAATGCTTGAGATCAGCAATATTTCAGATTTTGGATTTTTCATAATCCAAATAAATGCACATAAAAAATGAAATGTCTTGGGGATGGGTCACAAATCTAAACAAAATTTATTTATGTTTCATGTGTGGCTTATGTTAGTTAGCTTCCCAGCACTATAACAAAATACCTGAGATAATCAACTTATAAATAAGACACATTTACAAAGGCCGAATGTTTTCTCTGATAAATGGATGCTGATCCATAATGGTGGTGTGGGGAATGAAGGAACTTTGTTGGGTTGTGCAGAGGGGAGTGAGGGGAGGAGAGGGGAGGTGGGGATGGGAAGGATGGTGGAATGAGATGGACGTTATGACCCTATATACATGTATGATTATACTACCGGTGTGACTCTGCACCATGTTGAGCCAGAGGAAGGAGAAGTTGTGCTCCATTTGTGTATAATGTGTCTAAATGCATTCTACTGCCATGTACAACTAATTAGGACAAATTTTAAAAAATTCAATAAAAAATTCAATAAAAAAAGGGAAAAAATAAAAAATTCAAAAAAAAAAAAAAAAAAAAAAAAAAAAAAAAGCTTTATTGCTGCAGTCTTGGGGGTTCCAGTCCATAATCGGTTGGCACTGTTGCTTAGTACCTGTGGTGAATCAGCACATCACAGAAGGAGCACATGGTGGAGCAAAACCACTGGACTTGTGGTCAGGAAGCAAAAAGAGGAGGGGGCTGGTGTCTCACAATCCCCTTCCAGTAGTGCCACCTTTGGGGTCAGGCCTTTAACACATGGGTCTTTGGGGGACATTCAGTAACCAAACTATAGCACCCCTTGTATACATAGCCTGTAGGGACTTTATATAATAATTGAAATAATTTTGTGCCTGAAACCAAGTTTTATGGTGGGGAATTTTCCATCTGTGGTGTCATGTGGGTGCTCAAAAAGTTTCAGAGTTTGCAACTGTTTGGATTTTCAGATCAGTGATGTTCAACCTTGCTGGGTAGCACAGAGTTAGCACCTCTGTGTTGACATAGAGCAAGGAATGACAGGAGTCTTCACTCCTTGCTCTCTTTCTCTCGCTCCTTGCCCTTTGGAGTGAGACACAAACAGAGGTTGACACAAACAGAGATGCTGATTCTAATATCATAGCAGTTCTCAACTTTGGCTTACATTCCACCTAGCATTCTTTCTATACCTACCAATGTCTGGATCCCAACCCAGCCTGGTTAATAAAAATGACTTCAAAGTTGGACCTGCCCTTATGTGTTTTTAGGACTTATGATTCTAATCTCAGCCAGGGTTTAGGTTCACAACGACCACCATCTACACAGTTGTAGGGATAGAGACAATATCATTTGCAAGTTTCTTGGTTCTCACATTCCCTATTCAGAGAATGTAATTTCTCTGTATCTTGCATCTGAGTTGGGATAATGTAGCACTTGAATGGAAAGTTACAGTCAGTGAAGTCTGTCCCCTTAGGCTGAGTGACCCTGTTACCACCAGTCTTGTGGCACAAGAGTTAATAGAAGTTTCTGTAAAATTTTACCAATGAATATGTGTCTCAGCCTGCTTTTTCTGTCTTTCCTTTCCTCCTTCTGTTAAATAAAAACTGTTCTGACATCTGTGGGAAGAGTAGGGAAGACTTTGGTCAAGACTATTGTAACAAGAGAGTGAGCTTAACTGAACACTACAAGGACAAGTGGGGATTTACAGCTATGAGCAGAACCAGGGGTTGGTGGATGGAAAGTGACTCAGAAGGGACATCAAAGGTCGGTGGAGTCTTGCTAGACTGGCCCAATGGTGTTTTTGCCAGGAGAGTTCAAGGACTTAAATGTTCAGGGTGGAGGACAAAGGACTTGGTCAGATATCAAGGACAGGGGAGTCTACCTGAATCAGCTTAGCGGGATCCTTGCTGAAGGAATGCCAAGGTCAAGGCTAGCTGGGAAGGAGGCTAAGAGGAGCCTCACGGAAGTCTGGTCAAGGAGAGTCTTTATCTCTTCCTTCTTTTTGTCCCCCCCCCCTTCCTTCCTTTCTCTGGCAGTCTTCACTGTGCAAGTCTGGGGGAAAGATTTGCCTTCAAAGAACTTATCATTTGGTGAAATTCTTTCTGAATAGTCAAATCCACAAATGATAAATCTGAGAATTTCTGGGGATCTATTATAGTATTTTTTTTTTTTTTTTGTACCAGGGATTGAACCCAGGGGTACTCAACAACTGAGCCATGTCTCTAGCTCTTTTTATTTTTTTATTTTGAGACATGGTCTTGCTGAGTTGCTTAGGGCCTCACTAAGTTGCTGAGGCTCGATTTGAACTCATGGTCCTCCTGCCACAGCCTCTGGAGTGGCTGGGATTACAGGGGTAGGTAGGTCTTTACCTGTATTCACCGTCTTCCCCAACTCATGATTACATAGAAGTTGTTGGTTCAGAGTTACTCTTTGCTCTTGACACCTCAAAACTCAAACTTATCTGTTTATGATTAATATCTGAAAAACTTGTAAAAAATAAAGATTTACTGACTAAGAATTCATGGCAGCAGGAACCTGAAACTTTGTGTTATTTTCCCAGATACTTCCAGCTAAGAAACACTATAATTTGGCGGTTCTTAAAGCATGATCCCCAGACCAGCAGGTTTAGCCTGAGCTGGAAACTTGTTATAAGTGCATATTTTCTGATCTGTTCCAGAACTACTGAATCATAGACCCTAGGGTCAGGCCCAGCAATCTGTAGCTCAGGAAGCACTTCGGGTGTGCAATGAGGTTTGAGAATCACTTATATAAGAAAACAATTTTCCTGGTGTGGTGGCACTCGCCTGTAATCCTGGCCCCTTGAGGAAGCTGAGGCAGGAGGATCACAAGTTTGAATCCAGCCTCAGCAACTTAGTGAAACCCTGTCTCAAAATGAAAAATAAAAAGTTCTGGGGATGTGGCTCAGTGGGGAAACACCCCTGGGTTGAATCCCCAGTACAAGGGCAAAAAACAAACAAACAAACAAACAAAAAAACACAGCACAGCTTGGTGTTGGGTTCTAGGCAGACAAGAGGGTATCTGGTGCCCCACTCTCTTCTGAGATCCAAAGGGTTAAAGAGAAAACCAACCAGTAACCCAGTCACAGCTCTGGGAAGTGGAGCACGGCTAAGAACAGAAGCTGAACCGGAAGGTGATCCGTGGAACCTGCTGAGAGGCTCCTGTCTGGGATCTCTGAGGATCTGCCGCATCATCTGCCGTGGGTGGGGCTGCCTCGTAAGTGTGTTCATGTCTGTGCGGCTCGGCTGAGGGCCCTGAGAGGATGTTGACTCAGAAATGGATTGAAGCCAGCCAGGGGCTTATCTTAGAAGCAGGAGAGACCCAAAGCATGGCTGTAGAAATCAGCCATGAAGTTGGTTATGGTGGGGGCGAGGCCCTATCCCTAAGACAGATTTATTTTTAATGGGAAAAAAAATTATATTTTTTCTAATGAGAATTCTAAAGCCCTTCCTCTTTTTCCACATGAGGAGGAGTGCTATGTGATACTTTTTTCCTCAGGTACGTTGGCTTAGAGAAACCTATTAGATAATGAATTATTCAGGGTGATTTCCTAGGCTGGGGGAGAGACGCACCTGTCTGAGATGCTTCCTTGATTAGATAACATTTGTCAGCTGCATCAGCGGCAGGTAACTTCTGACGAGAATTGTATTGCCCTGTAGGTAGTGGAACCAAGCGATGTTCCGAATTTCATGGGGTTGTTGAAGAGGTTTGCAGGAGTGTCATGCCTAAGAGGTTATACGGCAGTTGTCAAGATAATCAGACTATTTGCAATCACTATTTTCTGCTTTTTTTTTCCCCCAAAGTTCCTAAATGGGAATGTAAAATAGCCAAGAAGGGATGACACATTTGTGTGCTATAAAAAGATCATTTGCAGTCAAGTGTAATAGATCTATAGTTCGTTGATAAATTCCTGTGAATGTTTCCCTTTTCTATTTTTTTTTTTCTTTCTCTTGTCTATCTTTGGGTGCATTTCCTGAATTGTGGATACATAACGAGCCAATTTTTTTTCCTGCCAAAATCTTGTCTTCATACACCAAACTATTTATACACAGGAAGGTTTCCATTTTGCTTAAAATGCCTTTTATTTTTGAGGGGTTTGCATCTTCGGTAACAGTTTCTTTTAGAATTGTTTATATATCCCCCAGAAATGCACAGCATTATTTATTGAGCTGGGGTAGAAACATCTGTGACTTAGCTCTTAGCACAGCTGGTGAGAAGATGGAGCTTAAATCACAGTGTGTGGGAAAGTGTTTGAGAGAGTACTTGGGTTCAAATCCAGCTCTGAGACATCTTGGGGATGGCACATGGCCTTCTTAAATGGTGCCAGCATCTATTTAAGAATAATGTTGTGGTATTAAGTGGAATTATATATGTGGACTCAGTGTTAATAAGCTCTTCATAAAAGTTAGTGTAAAACTTTTGATAATAGGTATCAAGGTAGAGAAAAGCCGTAAGTGGGGATTCAGGAAAGCAGACTCTAAAATCTGTATACTTTCCCTTTAGCTCATAGTTTTGTTATCCATATTAGGAAGGATCTGAATTCGATGTCTTTTTTTTTTTTTTTTTGGTACTAGAGATTGAACCCAGGGGCACTTAAACACTGAGCCACATCCCCAGCCTTTTTTATTTTTTATTTTGAGACGGTTGCACTAAATTGCTTAGGGTCTCACTAAGCTGAGGCTGGTCTCAAACGTGTGATCCTCTTGCCTCAGCCTGCCCAGTGGCTGGGATTACAGGCATGGGCCACTTTGTACTGCAAATTGGGTGGTTTCTAAGAGCTACTCCAATGAGTGAATCTTACAATTGTTCTAGAAAGGGCCTGATTTTGATGAAAGCCAGCATGTGGAACTGGCTTTTTCCCTCCCCACCTCTCCTTCTCTCCTTCACCTCCATTTTTCTTACTGTCACTCCTTCTGATTACCTTTATGTTACACGACTTCCCTTCTCCCTCTAACGTGCCATCTTAATATTTGTGGCATCATAAAGAAGAGGCAATAGGGAAATTTGATTTTTCTCCCCTTAGTAACCCTTAATTCCAAGCCAGAATCCCTTTGTTGGAACCACATCACATCGGACATCATCGGGGCTTTTGAGTTTGTGTCATGACTGAATGACGAGGGAATGGTTGATTTAGTTTGTAACGCAAGTGGGGCCCACAGTTCTGGAGTCAAATTTGGTTGTCAGTCAAAAGATAAACATTAGATTTCCACCATCCTGAGAGGAAGGAAAAAGTACTTACCCGTTATTCAGTGGCTTGTCAATATTGAACTACAAAGGCATTATTCAGATGATCATGTTTAAGTGTGAATTATTTCATAAGAAAACACAATAACCTCTGACGATTGACTCAAAAAAAAAAAATCACCAGTCATTAAAAAATAGTCATAGAAATAAAAGTGACTTTGAAAGAAGATTATGTTCTATCACTTTAAGGCAGCAAGTTAAATAGTATGTGCCACTTTATGTCACTTGATAATGTGTTTCTCTACGAGACTGTAGGTGATGAAGAGTTAGTAGGGGCCATCTCTAAATGTTGAGAGCTTAAAATTGGTCGCTACACTTTCACTGTATAAACATCAGCCTTGACAAAATGTGTAGACATTTATGACAGAGATGAAATAAGGGAAAATGCGAGAATCAGAGATGCTGAACTCACGCTGAAGAAATAATTTTGCAGATGAATCTGCACTGGATAAAGGGACGGAGAAGGCAGTTCTATCTTTCAGCGTGAAATTGCCCCATGATGCAGCCGACTTGCTTCCCAGTTCTCCTGCTCTGTGCTGCTTGCTCAGCCCCCTGACCCCTATTTTATTCCTCCTGGTTGGAACTGAGCTACAGAATGGTCAACGCTGCCTTCAGCTTCGAAAGTGAGTCAAGAAGAGAATTAAGTAGCAATTCCAAGAGATAAAAACATTAAGAAATATTGCCTCGGACTAAAAAATTGCCCCCAGATTTTTTCTCAAGTGCTGCGGAAATGAAAGCAGAAAATTGCTCTGTGCCATTTCTGGGGCTCACTGCTATTAGAGACAGATGATAAACCTCGCCAAATTGGCACACCACGCAACCGGCTGGAGCAGAGAGACGGAGCTTGCCCTTTTTAAAACAGAGCTAACATGGCAACAAGCTGATTACAGCTAACTCTGACCCTCCCACTGAGCCCTCTTTCTGGAGGCCACCATTGAAAGGAGTAAATATAAATATGTATGTGAATGCGATTTTCTCTTCCTTTACTTAGATCCCTCCAAAAAGAGGCGCCAAAGATCTAAGTGACTTAAGTTTCCTCCTTCCTGCTTCACTGGAATGTGATCTCAAATAACCTGATTTCTAGGCAGATTTGGGCTATCAGACTCTCCTACTGAGACTGTGTATTCTAGGAATCAAACTTTTCATGTGAGCACCCATGTTTATTTATGAGTGGAGTGTTCTAAGCAGGTAGTTTCCTTCTCTGGTCCTTAGTTGGAGGAATAAGATCTATTATATTTTTAGTAACACTCTTCCTCCATTTTGGTGAATAAAGATTTTTTTTTTTTCTTGTTTTATTTTGTTTTTGGTAGTTGGATCTGTTTTGGTGAATGAGAGAAGGGAAAGAGTCTGGAGAAAGAAAAAGAGCAAAAATAAAATTTCTAAAGTGTAATAATAAAGAAGTGAAAGTGAAGGGGAAGAGTAACAGGGATGGATGAGTTTGAGAAAGTCCCATGAAGGGGCCTGGAGGGGCCACCAAATCCCTGAGCATGGGAGATTGACAGGTGCCTGTGAGTTGTGAACTGAATTCCTTTTACATGGATTAGAGATGTATTTGGAGAATGAATTCCCTTTATGATTCCGAAGTTCAATTTTATGGCTGGACAGCACAGACCGGACCACGGGGACCATAGTTTATATTCAGACTGTACTTACATGAACTCCTTTTGATTTCACAGCTCTGAAACGAGGTATTGGCATATCCATTTCCTATATAACTCTTGAGAGTTGCATGAAGTTTATTAGACTAGGGGGTCAGGTTTCAAATCCCATCTAAATACCAACCACTGCTCTTCCCTATATCATGTTTCCAAGCCACCAGGATTCCCAAAGAAGCTACGTGACAAAATAAATGATTGTTTTAAATAACAGAAATTATTTCACAGGAAAAGCTCTTTCCCCTGTCAAATTGTAGAGGGCCAAGGTTCGACTGTGGACTGTGACTGAGTCATTACCAGGCATTCACTTGCCAGGGCCCATATCTGTTCAACCAGCAATTAGTTGTATATGGGTGTTTCAAGGACCCGAGGATACAAATATAAATAAAAAAGAAATGGGGCCTCTGTTCTTGTGGAGCTCGTAGCCCCAGTGAGGAGTTGGTCATTTTTTACTTACCAATAAATTCCTAAGTATGTAGAGACCAAGTTATTTGAAAGAAAGGAATAAGGTTTTCTGAAGCCCGTACTGACAAAACCTGAGATTGAAGGAAGAGAAAGAAACAAGGATTTGCATTCCTGGTTCATTTTGGAATGCTGTTGCCTCTCTTCTGTTCAAAGCACCTATTGATTTTCTATCTTGTTCACTGTATTCAGGGCCTAGAGTAATGCCTGGCCCCCATAGACAAAGCTCCTGTGTCTGTGAAACTTACATTCCTGTGGGTGAAATGGAGAGTCAGCGATAAAGCAGTCCATGACACAGTTTCAGAGACAACAGGTGGGATGAAGGGAAGCAAGGAAAGGGTAGAAGGAAGAGGAACTGAGGGTGTGATTGGCAGGAGGGCGTTTGGGTAATGTATTTGAGGAGGTGATGCTGGAAAGGGGCACAGAATGAAGACTAGGACTGAACCGTGCACTGTGGGGTTGTGGTGGGGAGAGCATTGCGGGCCAAACGAGCAGCAAGAGCAGAGCCCCCCAGACAGGTGTGTTCTTCTACTGTGCAAGGAAGTGTGAGTGGGTCAGTGTGAGGCGGGGGAAGATGTGGACCGTGTAGTTGAAGAAATGGTCAAGGGCTGCCTCAGAGACCTTGGGCAAGATTTTGGATCTTGTTCTTGATATGGCAGGAAGCAATTGGGTACTTCTGAGCAAGGGAATTACCTGACCTCACACACACATACATAAGTGTATGCGTCTAAGAATATTTGTGTACACATACATGTGATATTAATGAATGACTCTAGTTAGCTTTTGAAGAATAGATTGAAGGGGCGTGGAAGAGAATGAAAACAAGGAGACAGTTAGATGCTGTTGGAATAGGCCAAATAAAAGATGCTGGTATCTTTGGCTTCAACTGGGGAAGTTATAGAAATAAAAAAATTTCAAAGTGGTGTAAAAAGTGATATCTGTGTATGCAGACCTTAATTCCAACACTAGCAGTAGCCCCTCAAGAGGCATTGACTGGGCTTTCCTAGGAGTAAAGGGGCCTATTTCCATTATTGGGCACACTTACCAATTTGGCATAAATCAAAATGTCTGAGATCAAATTTGTACCCCTACGGCATAATGTAGATGATGAAGGGAAGAGACCCCGTTTTGTCATTTTCTTTTCAAATATCAAGTCATATTAAAGAAAACATTTTTCTCAATCACAGGTGCAGATGGGAAGAATGAGTGACATCTTGATGTCCTCTCTTTGATAAGTCTTCTCCCTTGGCAGCTTCCAGTGTACTTTTAGGAACAAGCTTCAATTTATCTTTTACAGAGTGGATCTGTGTCTTGGAGCCAGCAGAGCTGCATTTAAAAGTGCGCTTCTAGCCTGAGATTCTCAGAGGAGCAGAAATGTAAAGAACAGAACAGTGTCCTGAACGTTCGGAGAGCTCGGATGCAGGTGAGTCATCAAGATGTATCTGCTGTTATCATGACCCCAGAGCTTCTCATAACCATGGTGCACTTGATCTTCCCAATAATCCTGTATGACAACTGGGGCAAGAATATTTGCTTCAGCCTCACTGGTGAGTGAAGTGGTGCTTGAAGGGGTAAAATAGATGGCTGGTAATGAAGGCACACATACAAGTTTGCTGACTTCAAATTATAAATGTAAAATCCTAATAAAATGGTAAGCACATAGTAGGTTCCCAATTCTTTTATCTTTTTACCTGATTGACCACTTCATATATATGGCTTCATATTTATATATGAATTGTCAAGCTATCACTAGCCAGTATTTAATGATTTTACTTTCTCTCCGGTTTATGGATTTCATTTTCTAAGATAATTCAGCAGCCCACTGACAATTAATTGATGCTAGGGATGTTTCAATAGAACCTGCTTTCTTAAGACCTCAGTGATTTCTGGCATTCCCCTGGATATATTCTAGGTGAAGTTCTTGGAAAAGATACGACTGCTGTCATGGAGGAGCTCAGACAGTAACTTGACATTGCTCTGCTTCCTCAAGCAGATCATTGGGAATCAGGAGGTTGGTTCTTGGAAACACAGAATCTCCATACAGAATACATCCAACACTCAAAGAAAACTTCAGATAATTTGAACTCTCTGTATATTCTTTTTTTTTGTTTTGTTTTGTTTTGTTTTTATACTTGGTTTATTGTGAAATATAAGACACATAGAAAAGGACATAAAACAAATGCACAGTGTAACAAATTATTTAGAGATTTAATTCCCAGGTAACAACTTCCTAGATCAAGAACTATGCTATTGGCAGCTGACTTGGTCAGTGCCAGGGAACTATTATTCAACGGGGAATTACTCTGCTGCTTTCCTTTAGAGTTTTATACTGAAATGTATAGAAGTAAGCAAACTACCCCCTATGGACCAAATTTGGCTCTCAGTCTTTTTGTAAAACTAAATATACAATGGAATATAATTATCCCCATTCCTTTATGTAGTAACCCTGCCTACTTTCATGCTAAGATAGCAGAGTGGCATAGTCCTTGCAGAGATCAGATGGCTAGCTAGGCCTGGAATTATTTCTTTTTTCTTTTTTTTTTTTTGACTAGGCAATGAATTGTTTTTTTTTAATTGTAAACAAATGGGATACATGTTGTTTCTCTGTTTGTACATGGCGTAAAGGCATACCATTTGTGTAATCATAAATTTACATAGAGCAATGTTGTTTGATTCATTCTGTTATTTTTTCCCTTCCCCCCACCCCTCCCACCCCTCTTTACCCTCTATACAGTAGTTCCTTCCTCCATACTTGCCCCCCTCCCTAACCCTAACTCTAACCCTAACACTAACCCTTCCCTCCCCCCCATTATGTGTCATCCTCCACTTATCAGCGATATCATTCGTCCTTTGAATTTTTGAGATTGGCTTATCTCACTTAGCATGATATTCTCCAATTTCATCCATTTGCCTGCAAATGCCATAATTTTATCATTCTTTATGGCTGAGTAATATTCCATTGTATATATATACCACAGTTTCTTTATCCACTCATCAATTGAAGGGCATCTAGGTTGGTTCCACAGTCTGGCTATTGTGAATTGAGCAGCTATGAACATTGATGTGGCTGTATCTCTGTAGTATGCTGATTTTAAGTCCTTTGGGTATAGGCCAAGGAGTGGGATAGCTGGGTCAAATGGAGGGTCCATTCCAAGTTTTCTAAGGAATCTCCACACTGCTTTCCAGAGTGGCTGCACTAATTTGCAGCCCCACCAGCAATGTATGAGTGTACCTTTGTCCCCACATCCTCGCCAACACCTGTTGTTGCTCGTATTCTTGATAATCGCCATTCTAATTGGGGTGAGATGGAATCTTAGGGTGGTTTTGATTTGCATTTCTGTCATTACTAGAGATGTTGAGCATTTTTCCATATGTTTGTTGATTGCTTGTAGATCTTCTTCTGTGAAGTGTCTATTCATTTCCTTAGCCCATTTGTCGACTGGATTATTTGAATTCTTGGAGTAGAGTGTTTTGAGTTCTTTATAGATTCTGGAGATTAGTGCTCTATCTGAAGTATGATTGGCAAAGATTTTCTCCCACTCTGTAGGCTCTTTCTTCGCATTGCTGATAGTTTCCTTTGCTGAGAGAAAGCTTTTTAGTTTGAATCTATCCCAGTGGTTGATTCTAGCTTTTATTTCTTGTGCTATGGGAGTCCTGTTAAGGAAGTCTGGTCCTAGACCAACAAGGTGAAGATTTGGACCTACTTTTTCTTCTATAATCTGCAGGGTCTCTGGTCTGATTCCGAGGTCCTTAATCCAGTTTGAGTTTAGTTTCGTGCATGGTGAGAGATATGGGTTTAGTTTCATTCTGTTGCATATGGATTTCCAATTCTCCCAGCACCATTTATTGAAGAGGCTATCTTTTCTCCATTGCATATTTTTGGCCCCTTTGTCTAGTATGAGAAAATTGTATTTATTTGGGTTTGTGTCCGTGTCCTCTATTTTGTACCATTGATCTACCTTTCTATTTTGGTACCAATACCATGCCGTTTTTGTTACTATTGCTTTGTAGTAGAGTTGAAGATCTGGTATTGCAATACCCCCTGTTTCACTCTTCCTGCTAAGGATTGCTTTAGCTATTCTGGGTTTCTTATTCTTCCAGATGAATTTCATAATTGCTTGCTCTATTTCTGTAAGGTACATCATTGGGATTTTAATTGGAATTGCATTGAATTTGTATAGCACTTTAGGTAGTATGGCCATTTTGACAATATTAATTCTTCCTATCCAAGAACATGGAAGATCTTTCCATCTTCTAAGGTGTTCTTTAATTTCTTTCTTTAGTGTTGTATAGTTCTCATTTTAGAGGTCTTTCACCTCTTTTGGGAGATTGATTCCCAAGTATTTTATTTTTTTCGAGGCTATTGTGAATGGGGTAGTTTTCCTAATTTCTCTTTCTGAAGATTCATCACTTATGTATAAAAATGCGTTGGATTTATGGGCATTGATCTTGTAACCTGCTACTTTACTGAATTCACTTATGAGTTCTAAGAGTTTTCTGGTGGAATTTCCAGGTTCCTCTAAATATATAATCATGTTATCAGCGAACAGGGATAGTTTGAGTTCTTCTTTTCCAATTCGTATCCCTTTAATTTCTTTGGTTTGTCTAATTGCTCTGGCCAGAGTCTCAAGAACGATGTTGAATAGAAGTGGTGAAAGAGGGCATCCCTGCCTTGTTCCAGTTTTTAGGGGGAATGCTTTCAGTTTTTCACCATTTAGAATGATATTAGCCATGGGCTTAGCGTAGATGGCCTTTGCAATGTTAAGGAATGTTCCCACTATCTCTATTTTTTCTAGTGTTTTGAGCATGAAGGGGTGCTGTATTTTATCAAATGCTTTTTCTGCATCTATTGAAATAATCATGTGATTCTTGACTTTAAGTCTATTAATATGGTGAATTACGTTTATTGATTTCCTGATGTTGAACCAACCTTGCATCCCTGGGATGAAACCCACTTGATCATGGTGCACTATCTTTTTAATATGTTTTTGTATGCGATTTGCTAAAATTTTGTTGAGAATTTTTGCGTCGATGTTCATTAAGGATATTGGTCTGAAATTTTCTTTCCTTGATGAGTCTCTGTCTGGTTTAGGTATCAGTGTGATATTGGCTTCATAGAATGAGTTTGGGAGGGTTCCCTCCTCTTCTATTTTATGGAATACTTTGAGAAGTATTGGAATGAGCTCTTCCTTAAAGGTTTTGTAGAACTCGGCTGAGAACCCATCTGGTCCCGGACTTTTCTTTGTTGGTAGGCTTTTGATGACTTCTTCTATTTCAGTACTTGAAATTGGTCTATTTAAATTGTTTATGTCCTCCTCATTCAGTTTAGGCAATTCATATGTCTCTAGAAACCTGTTGATGTCTTCGAAATTTTCTATTTTGTTGGAGTATAGATTTTCAAAATAGCTTCTAATTATGTTTTGTATTTCAGTCCTGTCTGTTGTGATATTTCCTTGTTCATTCCGAATTTTAGTGATTTGGGTTTTCTCTCATCTTCTCTTTGTTAGTGTGGCTAAAGGTTTATCAATTTTGTTTATTTTTTCGAAGAACCAACTATTTATTTTGTCAATTTTTTGTATTGTTTCTTTTGTTTCAATTTCATTGATTTCAGCTCTGAGTTTAACTATTTCCTGTCTTCTACTACTTTTGGTGCTGTTCTGTTCTTCTTTTTCTAGGGCTTTGAGCTGTAGTGTTAGGTTGTTTATTTGTTGAGTTTTACTTCTTTTATTAAATGCGCTCCATGAAATAAATTTCCCTCTAAGTACTGCTTTCATAGTGTCCCAGAGATTTTGATATGATGTTTCTTTGTTCTCATTTACCTCTAAGAATTTTTTAATTTCCTTCCTAATATCTTCTGTTATCCATTCATCATATAATAGCATATTGTTTAATCTCCAGATGTTGGAATAGTTTCTGTGTTTTACTCTTTCATTTATTTCTAACTTCAATCCATTATGATCTGATAGAATACATGCTAGTGTCTCTATCTTCTTGTATTTGCTAACATTAGCTTTGTGGCATAATATATGGTCTATTGTAGAGAAGGATCCATGTGCTGCTGAGAAGAAAGTGTATTCGCTCTTGGTTGGATGGTATATTCTATAAATGTCCGTTCAGTCTAAATTATTGATTGTGTTATTGAGATCTATGGTTTCTTTGTTCAATTTTTGTCTGGAAGATCTGTCCAGTGGTGAGAGAGGCGTGTTAAAATCACCTAGTATTATTGTGTTATGGTCTATTTGGTTTCTGAAATTGAGAAGGATTTGTTTGACATACATAGATGAGCCACTGTTTGGGGCATAGATGTTTATGATTGTTATATCTTGCTGATTTATGCTTCCCTTAAGCAGTATGAAATGACCTTCTTTATCCCTTCTGACTAACTTTGGCTTGAAGTCCACATTATCGGAAATGAGGATGGATACTCCAGCTTTTTTGCTGAGTCCATGTGCATGGTATGTTTTTCCCCATCCTTTCACCTTTAGTCTATGGGTATCTTTTTCTATGAGGTGAGTCTCTTGCAGGCAACATATTGTTGGATCTTTCTTTTTAATCCAGTCTGCCAGTCTATGTCTTTTGATCGATGAATTCAGGCCATTAACATTCAGGGTTATTATAGAGAAATGATTTGGTTTCCCGGTCATTTGGTTCATTTTTAAAATTTTGTTTATTTATTTGTTTGACACAACTTGTTTCCTCCTTTATTTGACATTTCCTTTAGGATAATTCCTCCCTTTGCTGATTTGCTTCTTTGTTTTTCATCTCTTCCTCATGGAATATTTTGTTGAGAATGTTCTGTAATGCTGGCTTTCTTTTTGTAAATTCTTTTAGCTTTTGTTTATCATGGAAGGATTTTATTTCATCGTCAAATTTGAAGGTAAGTTTTGCTGGGTATAAGATTCTTGGTTGGCATCCATTTTCTTTCAGGGCTTGAAAAATGTTGTTCCAGGCCCTTCTAGCTTTTAGGGTCTGGATTGAAAAATCTGCTGATATGCGTATTGGTTTCCCCCTGAATGTAATTTGGTTCTTTTCTCTCACAGCCTTTAAAATTCTGTCTTTATTTTGTATGTTAGGTATTTTCATTATAATGTGCCTTGGTGTGGGTCTGTTGTAATTTTGTGTATTTGGAGTCCTATAAGCCTCTTGAACTTGATTTTCCATTTCATTCTTCAGATTTGGGAAATTTTCTGATATTATTTCATTGAATAAATTGTTCATTCCTTTGGCTTGTTTCTCTAGGCCTTCCTCAATCCCAATAATTCTTAAATTTGGCCTTTTCATGATATCCCATAGTTCTTGTAGATTCTGTTCATGATTTCTTACCATCTTCTCTGTTTGTTCAACTTTGTTTTCAAGGTTAAATATTTTGTCTTCAATGTCTGAGGTTCTGTCTTCCAGGTGTTCTATCCTATTGAATATGCTTTCTATGGAGTTCTTAATTTGGTTTATTGTTTCCTTCATGTCAAGGATTTCTGTTTGTTTTTTTTTCAATATCTCTAACTCTTTATTGAAATGATCTTTTGCTTCCTGTATTTGCTCTTTTAACTGTCGATTGGTGCGATCATTCAATGCTTGCATTTGCTCTTTCATCTCATTGTTTGCTTCTCTGATCATTTTAATTATGTACATTCTGAACTCCTTTTCTGTCATTTCTTCTGCCATGCTGTCATTGGGTTTTATTGATGTAACACCTAGATTTGTTTGCAGCATTTTCTTTCCTTGTTTTCTCATATTGTTCAGGTATCAGTGGACCACTGAGATATTGCAGATTTCCTCTATTGACTTACAATGACCCTGAAGATTTCTATATATATCCCCCCTTAGCCTTCAGTAGGCTGAAGTCTTGGAGGAAGTTGATAATGCGGTGCTCCACAAGGAAGCTGCGTCTCTAGGAGTGGTGGCCTTCAGGTGGGGTATAATCCCTGCTCGTGGGCAGAGGTGCCTCCACTTGTTAACCAATGGTCATCCAAAGGGAACCTAGGCTGCGGGCTGAGGCAAGGCCTGTTTGGGCCTGAGTCTCTGGTTTTACCGTCCTTGTGGGGAAACCTCACCCAGCAGGGAAGACTCACCCGGTGGGGAGGTCTCGCTGGTCAGTTCCCTCCTAGAGGTTCCCCTCAATTTACAGCTACCGCCTGGGCTGGGCTGCCTTCCTCTGAAAGTTCCCAGGGGCCCGGCCCTACCTCCTGGGCCTGGGAGCCTCACCCTTCGCAGATGAATCTCCTTAGGCTGCCCCTCCTCAGAGAATCTGCCCGCAGCCCTGGAACCTTCGCTCCGCCCTAAGCCTGTCTCTGTGCGGCTCTTCCACCCAGAAGCCTCCTAGATCCTGGGACCCTGCTCTGCACCTAATCGCCTGGCTGCGCGGCCCCTCCTCTGAGCAGCCACCTGGGGCCCCGAACAATCGCTCTGAGTCCCAGAGACCCGCCACAGGCCTCTTCCTCCAGACAGCCGCCCAGTATTCCGGTGCGGTCACTAGGAGTCCAAGAAACTCACTTCGTGCCTCCTCCTCCCACCAACCACCCGTAGCCCGGGGCAATCAATCACTCCGAGTCGAAGTGACCCTCCCCATTCCTCCTCCTTCTCCAGATAACCCCCCGGGTGTTCAGGAGCAGTCTCTGAGTGGCTCTGAATCCACGTGACCCGCTGCACGGGTCCTCTGGGCAACCGCCCGGAGCTCTGGTGCGGCCACTCAAGACCAAGCGACCCACCACGCTTCTCCTCCAGGCAGCCCCCCTGTGTTCAGGAGCTGTCACTTTAAGTCCAAACAACTCACCACTCGCCTTCTCCTCTGAGCAGCCGCCTGGAGCGCTAATGCAGTCACTGTGAGTCCACACGACCCGCCATGCTCCTCCTCCTCCTCCTCCTACTCCTCCGGGCAGGCCCCGGTGTTCAGAAGTGGTCTGAGTCCAAAGAGCTCGCCACGCAGCCCCTTCTCTGGCAACCGCCTGTAGCTCTGGTGTAGTCACCCGAATCCAAACGGCTGCGCTCCTCTTCCTCCTCCTCGTCCTCAGGGTAGGCCCCGGGGTTCAGAAGCGTCGTTCTGAGTCCAAACAGCTCGCCGCGCGGCTTCTCCTCTGGCCACCGCCTGCAGCTCTGGTGCAGTCACTCCGAATCCAAGTGGCCACGTTCCTCCTCCTCCTCCTCAGGGCAGGCCCCGGTGTCCTGAGTCCACACAGCTCTCCTCGCCACTCCTCCCCTGGGCAGCCGCCGGAGCCCCAGTGGTTGCTCCGAGTCCCAGCGCTGTGCCGAGCGGCCTCCTTTACGGCGCTCCCAGTTGTCCAAGTTCACTGCTCCAGCGGGGGGAGGGGCGTCTCGTCGGCAGCTCTACTTCACAAGTTCCCTGCGTTCTGGGACCACCGTCCCATCTGGGACGCCTTCCCAATGGGTGAGAGTCACCCGGCTGCTTTGAGTTGGTCCCAAGTGTCTCAATATCACTTCTTTTGAATCCTGAGTCCTGGAGCAACATGAAATGCAGCCACCCTCTAGGCCGCCATCTTGAAACCCCCTCTCTGTATATTCTTAAAAAAACAAAACAAAAAAAAAAGGATTGTTTAGCCACACACGAAATCCATAATTTCTTAGCAAACCAAATAGAGTGGACACACTGAAGTCTCCAGGCCTTTAAAAAAAAATGTATGGGGAAAGGCTGAGTTTTGAGATTGGAGCCTATCCAGGATTCAAACATGCTACTTGGAATAAGTTGTATAGAAACTCAGTTTGGAAACTGAGGATGACTGGGAATGGTACTGGGGGAGGATATTTCTTTCTCCACCTGAACAACAACCAATGTATGGAATCTGCTTTTAATAAGGTTGCCATCATTCCTGGTTCTCTTCTTCTGCCTCCCCTCTTCCCTTCTTTTTCTTTTTTTCTTCCTTTTCTCTCTTTATATTTATTTTTAAAAATTAACAAATCAATTTGTAGATATTTATTATGTCTAACAGTTGTTTTGAAATGTGTAGGTATTATGTTATATATGCAGAATACATCAGCCTTTAAAAAGAATGAAATTCTGTCATTTGCAACACAAATAATCCAGGCATGTTGAGCAAAATAAACCAGACATGTAAAACAAAACACAAAACAACAACAACAACAAAAACCAACCAAGGAAATCCCATATGATTCAACAGACCCATACAATCTTCAGTTTAATTCCCTTAGGTAGAGAATAGACTGGTGGTTACTTGGGGTGGGTGTGTGTGTGCTGGGAGATGTTGGTTCAAGCATACAAATTTCAGTTATAGGAAGACTGTCCAAGAGATCTGTTGTGAAGTACGGTGACTATAGTTAATAACAATGTTTGTATTCTTTTTTTGTATTAAAATCATTATATTTTGTAAGGATCAAGTCCAAGGACTCATATATTTAATGAACAAAATACTAGTTCACAAGAAATGCTCATAAAAACTCTTGCATAAACACTGTCATGGCATGCACACTTTCAGAATCCACTGAGGTTGAGTTTTATATAATTCAGTAGTAATACCAACAGGCTATACAATAATTGCACTAAAGTATTCCCATTTGTCTTTATAGCTCATATTCTGACAGCAATGATTTCTGAAGGGCATTTAGCTGAGAAGTCTACAGATTTGCAAAGTGTCTTGTATTCTTGAAAGTGTACAAGGGCTGCCTTTTCTCTACATCCTCACCAGCACTTGGTATCTTTAGTCTTTTTGATAGTAATTATTCCTTCTGGAGTGAGATGGTATCATTGTGGTTTTGATTTGCATTTCCCTGGTGATTAGCGATACTGAGCATTGTTGTATGTATCTGTTGGCCATTTGTATGTCGTCTTTTGAGAAATTTCTATTCAGATCATTTGTCCATTTAAAAAATTAGGTTGTTTTCTTGCTATTGAGTTGAGTTCTTTATGTATTTTAGATATCAACCTTGTTATGGGCGGTTTGCAAATATTTTCTCCTAATCTGTAGTTTGTCTTTTTACTCTGTTGATAGTTTCCTTGGATCTGCAGAGACTTTTAGTTTGATGTGATCCCATTTGTCTGCTTTTGCTCTGGGGTTTATATCCAAAAGCTCTTTACCTAGATCAGTGTCATAGAGCTTTTTCCCTAAGTTTTACATGATCAGGTCTTACATTTAAGTCTTTAACCCATTTTGAATTAGTTCTTATATAGGGTAAAAAATAAGGGTCTAGTTTTCAGTGGATATCTAGTTGTCCATCGTCTGTATTTATAACGAGGGGGGTATCCAACAGTGAAAGGTAGTTTAGAGATAATTGTTCAAAGTAGTTGGAACAGGAGTCATTTCTAGTGTCCCAAGCTGCCTAGTGACTGTTTTGTTTGCATGTCAGGGACAGAGACTTCACTAGGCTATTCCTTCCAGATGACCTTGGCTGTGTTTTACTGATACCTGGACTTCCTTGACTCCTGTCTATTTTCTTAGTTTTGTTCTCTGCTTTCTGTTGATTCTATGAAGTAGAGCATATTTTTCCAAGAAATTCTTTTTAAAATGGTAGTTAGAATTGGTTCCTGTTGTTTGTAATTAAAAAAAAAGCTGACTGGGAGACTGAATGACAGCAATTTCTGTACTTTTCCTATCTGCCTATCCTTATTTGACTTTTCCTACAAGGACTGATTTACATTCCAGCTCTTGCATGGAGCCCTCCCAGACTAATTCATTTCTGCATTGATTTTTGGGCTCTCTGAGTGTATGTGGTCCTTATGCTATTTAACATTTTATCATGTGATAACTGGTAATTTTTTCTAACTGAATTAAATTAATTTATTTCAAATTCCTAATTCCATCAAAAGTTCCTCAAGGGCAGTTTCTTTTTCTGTCCTTTCCACTCCCATTTTTCCCCCCCCGTTTCTTCTCTCCTTGGTGCAACCTTGTATGATACAGTATAGCAAAAGTCAGAAGGTGAGAAAATACTTGTTTTAAAAAAATTGCTCTATGTCATAGTGCTTTGTCCATTAACGAAAAATTAAACCAAACCTGTGACACCCCATATTGGAAACTTCCTGTGGGTTTCTATATGAACAAGGACAATATAAGAAACAGATGTTCTTGGGTATAAACTCTGGAGCCAATAGATTTGGACTTAACCTTGGAAAGCTTTAATTTTTTTTTTTGAAGCTAAATGACCTAGGCCAACTGGCCACTCTCCTTATTAGTGTGTAAAACAAAAACCAAACAAACAAAACAACTAAAGAGAGCTTTTCCCCCCAAGTCCATCATAAGTTAATTTATGTTGAGCTTTGCCTACAGCTGAAAGCATGCCAGAGCCCCTGGAGGGGCCAGTGTGATGCCCTCAGAGAGTTCAGGCATAAGTTCTGGATCCTTTCCACCATGAACTCTGGGGAGCCAGACAGATCCTCCCCATGCACCTTCCAAACATGAGCACCCTAAAACTAGCTTTGGGCATTGTTATAGACTCTTACTCTGCTGGATGTATGTCTAGCATCCATGGACCCAGCCTACATTTTGGAAATCCTTTATCTTGTGAGCACAGCAGTTTTTCACTATGAATACTGAAAATAGCAGATACTAATAGTATTGGGTTTCCTAGATCTAGATTTGGCCAATCAGTCACACATGCCTCAGATTTGAATAAGTCATGATGCAAAAATTAAAGAAAGCAAAACAAAAACCCAGGACCACCAGAATGCATCTGGGTAATGAGTGTGGCAGGGGCAGCATCTGTCTCCCATTTCTAAAGTTGGCAGGGGATGTGGTCCCAGCAGAGGCCTTGGAGAAGCAGTGTTGATGATATCAGTAATGCATTGACAGCATCTTATTTTAATGAAGTTCAGCTTACTAAGTGTTCTTTGATGGCCAGGTTTTTTTTTGTGCCCAACCTAAAACATTTTACCTTTTCCATAGACATGCTGATTTTCTTTTATATTTTATTCTAGAAGCTTTGTTGTAATATCTTTCATGTTTAGTTCAGTAACTCTCCTAGAATTAATATTGTCTATTGTATGAGATGGGGGCCAAGGTTATTATTTTTTCTTTTTTTCATATGGACATGCAATTGACCATGTTTGAAGATCACTTCCTCCTGGGGAGCTGCAGGAGCATCTTTGTCCAGGTAGCTCTAGATTGGTTTCTTACCTTGCTCTATTCTCTTGCATTGTTTTTTAATGTCTCTTCTTGAACCACATGGTGGTTGTGAGTCTTAATATCTGGTTGTATGAATTTTCAAACTCTATTCTTTTCTAAGCACCCGATAATCTTATAATAAAACTAATATTATGGTTAAATTGTATGAGTCAATCTTGCTTGCCACTAAGAACATTGATAAAGTTCTCTTTATTTTTTTATTTTTTATTTTTTTTTTATAGTTCTTTTTTTTTTATTGTAAACAAATGGGATACATGTTGTTTCTCTGTTTGTACATGGCGTAAAGGCATACCATTTGTGTAATCATAAATTTACATAGAGCAATGTTGTTTGATTCATTCTGTTATTTTTTCCCTTCCCCCCACCCCTCCCACCCCTCTTTACCCTCTATACAGTAGTTCCTTCCTCCATACTTGCCCCCCTCCCTAACCCTAACTCTAACCCTTCCCTCCCCCCCATTATATGTCATCCTCCACTTATCAGCGATATCATTCGTCCTTTGGCTTTTTGAGATCGGCCTATCTCACTTAGCATGATATTCTCCAATTTCATCCATTTGCCTGCAAATGTCATAATTTTATCATTCTTTATGGCTGAGTAATATTCCATTGTATATATATACCACAGTTTCTTTATCCACTCATCAATTGAAGGGCATCTAGGTTGGTTCCACAGTCTGGCTATTGTGAATTGAGCAGCTATGAACATTGATGTGGCTGTATCTCTGTAGTATGCAGATTTTAAGTCCTTTGGGTATAGGCCAAGGAGTGGGATAGCTGGGTCAAATGGTGGTTCCATTCCAAGTTTTCTAAGGAATCTCCACACTGCTTTCCAGAGTGGCTGCACTAATTTGCAGCCCCACCAGCAGTGTATGAGTGTACCTTTCTCCCCACATCCTCGCCAACACCTGTTGTTGCTCGTATTCTTGATAATCGCCATTCTAATTGGGGTGAGATGGAATCTTAGGGTGGTTTTGATTTGCATTTCTCTTATTACTAGAGCTGTTGAACATTTTTCCATATGTTTGTTGATTGCTTGTAGATCTTCTTCTGTGAAGTGTCTATTCATTTGCTTAGCCCATTGTTGACTGGATTATTTGAATTCTTGGAGTAGAGTGTTTTGAGTTCTTTATAGATTCTGGAGATTAGTGCTCTATCTGAAGTATGATTGGCAAAGATATTCTCCCACTCTGTAGGCTCTTTCTTCGCATTGCTGATAGTTTCCTTTGCTGAGAGAAAACTTTTTAGTTTGAATCTATCCCAGTGGTTGATTCTAGCTTTTATTTCTTGTGCTATGGGAGTCCTGTTAAGGAAGTCTGGTCCTAGACCAACAAGGTGAAGATTTGGACCTACTTTTTCTTCTATAATCTGCAGGGTCTCTGGTCTGATTCCGAGGTCCTTAATCCAGTTTGAGTTTAGTTTCGTGCATGGTGAGAGATATGGGTTTAGTTTCATTCTGTTGCATATGGATTTCCAATTCTCCCAGCACCATTTATTGAAGAGGCTATCTTTTCTCCATTGCATATTTTTGGCCCCTTTGTCTAGTATGAGAAAATTGTATTTATTTGGGTTTGTGTCCGTGTCCTCTATTTTGTACCATTGATCTACCTTTCTATTTTGGTACCAATACCATGCCGTTTTTGTTACTATTGCTTTGTAGTAGAGTTGAAGATCTGGTATTGCAATACCCCCTGTTTCACTCTTCCTGCTAAGGATTGCTTTAGCTATTCTGGGTTTCTTATTCTTCCAGATGAATTTCATAATTGCTTGCTCTATTTCTGTAAGGTACACAATTGGGATTTTAATTGGAATTGCATTGAATTTGTATAGCACTTTAGGTAGTATGGCCATTTTGAAAATATTAATTCTTCCTATCCAAGAACATGGAAGATCTTTCCATCTTCTAAGGTGTTCTTTAATTTCTTTCTTTAGTGTTGTATAGTTCTCATTGTAGAGGTCTTTCACCTCTTTTGTGAGATTGATTCCCAAGTATTTTATTTTTTTCGAGGCTATTGTGAATGGGGTAGTTTTCCTAATTTCTCTTTCTGAAGATTCATCACTTATGTATAAAAATGCGTTGGATTTATGGGCATTGATCTTGTAACCTGCTACTTTACTGAAATCACTTATGAGTTCTAAGAGTTTTCTGGTGGAATTTCCAGGTTCCTCTAAATATATAATCATGTCATCAGCGAACAGGGATAGTTTGAGTTCTTCTTTTCCAATTCGTATCCCTTTAATTTCTTTGGTTTGTCTAATTGCTCTGGCCAGAGTCTCAAGAACGATGTTGAATAGAAGTGGTGAAAGAGGCCTGCCTTGTTCCAGTTTTTAGGGGGAATGCTTTCAGTTTTTCACCATTTAGAATGATATTAGCCATGGGCTTAGCATAAATGGCCTTTACAATGTTAAGGAATGTTCCCACTATCCCTATTTTTTCTAGTGTTTTGAGCATGAAGGGGTGCTGTATTTTATCAAATGCTTTTTCTACATCTATTGAAATAATCATGTGATTCTTGACTTTAAGTCTATTAATATGGTGAATTACGTTTATTGATTTCCTGATGTTGAACCAACCTTGCATCCCTGGGATGAAACCCACTTGATCATGGTGCACTATCTTTTTAATATGTTTTTGTATGCGATTTGCTAAAATTTTGTTGAGAATTTTTGCGTCGATGTTCATTAAGGATATTGGTCTGAAATTTTCTTTCCTTGATGAGTCTCTGTCTGGTTTAGGTATCAGTGTGATATTGGCTTCATAGAATGAGTTTGGGAGGGTTCCCTCCTCTTCTATTTTATGGAATACTTTGAGAAGTATTGGAATGAGCTCTTCTTTAAAGGTTTTGTAGAACTCGGCTGAGAACCCATCTGGTCCCGGACTTTTCTTTGTTGGTAGGCTTTTGATGACTTCTTCTATTTCAGTACTTGAAATTGGTCTATTTAAATTGTTTATGTCCTCCTCATTCAGTTTAGGCAATTCATATGTCTCTAGAAACCTGTTGATGTCTTCGAAATTTTCTATTTTGTTGGAGTATAGATTTTCAAAATAGCTTCTAATTATGTTTTGTATTTCCATCCTGTCTGTTGTGATATTTCCTTGTTCATTCCGAATTTTAGTGATTTGGGTTTTCTCTCGTCTTCTCTTTGTTAGTGTGGCTAAAGGTTTATCAATTTTGTTTATTTTTTCAAAGAACCAACTATTTATTTTGTCAATTTTTTGTATTGTTTCTTTTGTTTCAATTTCATTGATTTCAGCTCTGAGTTTAACTATTTCCTGTCTTCTACTACTTTTGGTGCTGTTCTGTTCTTCTTTTTCTAGGGCTTTGAGCTGTAGTGTTAGGTTGTTTATTTGTTGAGTTTTACTTCTTTTATTAAATGCGCTCCATGAAATAAATTTCCCACTAAGTACTGCTTTCATAGTGTCCCAGAGATTTTGATATGATGTTTCTTTGTTCTCATTTACCTCTAAGAATTTTTTAATTTCCTTCCTAATATCTTCTGTTATCCATTCATCATATAATAGCATATTGTTTAATCTCCAGATGTTGGAATAGTTTCTGTGTTTTACTCTTTCATTTATTTCTAACTTCAATCCATTATGATCTGATAGAATACATGCTAGTGTCTCTATCTTCTTGTATTTGCTAACATTAGCTTTGTGGCATAATATATGGTCTATTTTAGAGAAGGATCCATGTGCTGCTGAGAAGAAAGTGTATTCACTCTTGGTTGGATGGTATATTCTATAAATGTCCGTTAAGTCTAAATTATTGATTGTGTTATTGAGATCTATGGTTTCTTTGTTCAATTTTTGTCTGGAAGATCTGTCCAGTGGTGAGAGCGGCGTGTTAAAATCACCTAGTATTATTGTGTTGTGGTCTATTTGGTTTCTGAAATTGAGAAGGATTTGTTTGACATACATAGATGAGCCACTGTTTGGGGCATAGATGTTTATGATTGTTATATCTTGCTGATTTATGCTTCCCTTAAGCAGTATGAAATGACCTTCTTTATCCCTTCTGACTAACTTTGGCTTGAAGTCCACATTATCGGAAATGAGGATGGATACTCCAGCTTTTTTGCTGAGTCCATGTGCATGGTATGTTTTTCCCCATCCTTTCACCTTTAGTCTATGGGTATCTTTTTCTATGAGGTGAGTCTCTTGCAGGCAACATATTGTTGGATCTTTCTTTTTAATCCAGTCTGCCAGTCTATGTCTTTTGATTGATGAATTCAGGCCATTAACATCAGGGTTATTATAGAGAAATGATTTGGTTTCCCGGTCATTTGGTTCATTTTTAAAATTTTGTTTATTTATTTGTTTGACACAACTTGTTTCCTCCTTTATTTGACATTTCCTTTAGGATAATTCCTCCCTTTGCTGATTTGCTTCTTTGTTTTTCATCTCTTCCTCATGGAATATTTTGTTGAGAATGTTCTGTAATGCTGGCTTTCTTTTTGTAAATTCTTTTAGCTTTTGTTTATCATGGAAGGATTTTATTTCATCGTCAAATTTGAAGGTAAGTTTTGCTGGGTATAAGATTCTTGGTTGGCATCCATTTTCTTTCAGGGCTTGAAAAATGTTGTTCCAGGACCTTCTAGCTTTTAGGGTCTGGATTGAAAAATCTGCTGATATGCGTATTGGTTTCCCCCTGAATGTAATTTGGTTCTTTTCTCTCACAGCCTTTAAAATTCTGTCTTTATTTTGTATGTTAGGTATTTTCATTATAATGTGCCTTGGTGTGGGTCTGTTGTAATTTTGTGTATTTGGAGTCCTGTAAGCCTCTTGTACTTGTTTTTCCATTTCATTCTTCAGATTTGGGAAATTTTCTGATATTATTTCATTGAATAAATTGTTCATTCCTTTGGCTTGTTTCTCTAGACCTTCCTCAATCCCAATAATTCTTAAATTTGGCCTTTTCATGATATCCCATAGTTCTTGTAGATTCTGTTCATGATTTCTTACCATCTTCTCTGTTTGTTCAACTTTGTTTTCAAGGTTAAATATTTTGTCTTCAATGTCTGAGGTTCTGTCTTCCAGGTGTTCTATCCTATTGGATATGCTTTCTATGGAGTTCTGAATTTGGTTTATTGTTTCCTTCATGTCAAGGATTTCTGTTTGTTTTTTTTTCAATATCTCTAACTCTTTATTGAAATGATCTTTTGCTTCCTGTATTTGCTCTTTTAACTGTCGATTGGTGCGATCATTCAATGCTTGCATTTGCTCTTTCATCTCATCGTTTGCTTCTCTGATCATTTTAATTATGTACATTCTGAACTCCTTTTCTGTCATTTCTTCTGCCATGCTGTCATTGGGTTTTATTGATGTAACATCTAGATTTGTTTGCAGCATTTTCTTTCCTTGTTTTCTCATATTGTTCAGGTATCAGTGGACCGCTGAGATATTGCAGATTTCCTCTGTTGATTTACAATGTCCCTGAAGATTTCTATATATATCCCCTCTTAGCCTTCAGTAGGCTGACGTCTTGGAGGAAGTTGATAATGCGGTGCTCCACAAGGAAGCTGCCTCTCTAGGAGTGGTGGCCTTCAGGTGGGGTATATTCCCTGCTAGTGGGCAGAGGTGCCTCCACTTGTTGACCAATGGTCATCCAAAGGGGACCTAGGCTGTGGGCTGAGGCAAGGCCTGTTTGGGCCTGTGTCTCTGGTTTTACCGTCCTTGTGGGGAATCCTCACCAGGCAGGGAAGACTCACCCAGTGGGGAGGTCTCGCTGGTCAGTTTCCTCCTAGAGGTTCCCCTCAATTTACAGCTACTGCCTGGGCTGGGCTGCCTTCCTCTGCAAAGTTTCCAGGGGCCCGGCCCTACCTCCTGGGCCTGGGAGCCTCACCCTTCGCAGATGAATCTCCTTAGGCTGCCCCTCCTGAGAGAATTTGCCCACAGGCCTGGAACCTTCGCTCCGCCCTAAGCCTGTCTCTGTGCGGCTCTTCCACCCAGAAGCCTCCTAGATCCTGGGACCCTGCTCTGCACCTAATCGCCTGGCTGCGTGGCCCCTCCTCTGAGCAGCCAACTGTGGCCCCGAACAATCGCTTTGAGTCCCAGAGACCCGCCACAGGCCTCTTCCTCCAGACAGCCGCCCAGTATGCCAGTGCGGTCACTAGGAGTCCAAGAAACTCACTTCGTGCCTCCTCCTCCCACCAACCACCCGTAGCCCGGGGCAATCAATCACTCCGAGTCGAAGTGACCCTCCCCGTTCCTCCCCTTCTTCAGATAACCCCCAGGGTGTTCAGGAGCAGTCCCTCTGAGTGGCTCTGAATCCACGTGACCCGCTGCACGGGTCCTCTGGGCACCGCCCGGAGCTCAGGTGCGGCCACTCAAGACCAAGCGTCCCACCACGCTTCTCCTCCAGGCAGCCCCCCTGTGTTCAGGAGCTGTCACTTTAAGACCAAACAACTCACCACTCGCCTTCTCCTCTGAGCAGCCGCCTGGAGCGCTAATGCAGTCACTGCGAGTCCAAACGACCTGCCGCGCTCCTCCTCCTCCTTCTCCTACTCCTCCGGGCAGGCCCCGGGGTTCAGAAGTGGTCAGAATCCAAACAGCTCGCCACGCAGCCCCTCCTCTGGCAACCGCCTGTAGCTCTGGTGTAGTCACCCGAATCCAAGCGGCCGCTCCTCTTCCTCCTCCTCGTCCTCAGGGCAGGCCCCGGGGTTCAGAAGCGTCGTTCTGATTCCAAACAGCTCGCCGCGCAGCTTCTCCTCTGGCAACCGCCTGCAGCTCTGGTGCAGTCTCTCCGAATCCAAGTGGCCACGCTCCTCTCCTCCTCCTCAGGGCAGGCCCCGGTGTCCTGAGTCCACACAGTTCTCCTCGCCACTCCTCCCCTGGACAGCCGCCGGAGCCCCAGTGGTTGCTCCGAGTCCCAGCGCTGTGCCAAGCGGCCTCCTTTACGGCGCTCCCAGCTGTCCGCGTTCACTGCTCCAGCGGGGGGAGGGGCATCTCGCCGGCAGTTCTACTTCACAAAGTTTCCTGCGTTCTGGGACCACCGTCCCATCCGGGATGCCCCCCAGGGGGTGAGAGTCACCCGGCTGCTTTGAGTTGGTCCCAAGCGTCTCAATATCTCCTCTTTTGAATCCTGAGTCCTGGAGCAACATGAAATGCAGCCTCCCTCTAGGCCGCCATCTTGAAACCCCCCTCGATAAAGTTCTCTTTAAACCAAAGTCTATACTTAATCATCTGCTCAAATTCATCACTTCTTTTTGAAATGATCACTAGCATTGGTAGATGAGTTAGTCTCCTTAAAAGATCTAATGAAAGATTCTGTGTTTTTCCAGGCACAGTGGCACATACTTGTTGTCCCAGCAGCTCTGGAGGCTGAGGCATTGTTTGTGAGTTCAAAGTCAGACTCAGCCACACTTAAGAGGCCCTAAGCAACTTAGAGAGACCCTGTCTCTAAATGCAAAAAGGTCTTGGGATGTGGCTCTGGTTAATGCCCTGGGGTTCAATACCTGGTACAAAAAAAATTCTTTTCCTAGGAAACGGTCGTGTCATCATTTGTATGTAAATAACTTTATGTGTGTATTCTTGTGTAAGTGTGCATGAGCAAGTTCAAATATTGGTTTCATTCTTCAATGGTTTGAGACTCAGAGAAGTTAATCATTGTGATCCAGGTCTGTTGTCTCATATGAGTGATAGACATAATAACTACCTAGGTGACAAAACAAGCCATTTGTTTAAAATACTTCTTACACAGTAGATGTTTAAAAGTATTATTTAATGTTTCTTTATTGTATTCACCTATACAACCCTGTGTCTCTCTGATATAATACTTCAAACTCACCATATGGGAATCCAGTCCAGATGAAGTAAATGCCAATGATTTTGTTAGTTAAAACAAGGTGGAAATCTTTTTAGCCAATTGAAATTTGTCACCCATTTGCAGACTGACTAGGACTGAAAGAAAGCTAAATCTGTCAGATGTTGGAGAAAGAATTAAGCACTAATGACATTTATGTTTCAGATCAGTGATTCTCAAATATTCTAGGGTTCTTTATTCATTTTGTCTTTTTATTTTTATTTTTTTAAAGAAAAAGTTTCTAGGGTTGTTCAGAAAGCTTCAGGGATTGCCAAAGTGAGGAAATGGGGTGGGGGGCAAATGGTGGAGAGGGGCAAACCTGACTCACTGCCTCAGAACTGTTCATCATCTCAAGTTATCACCTGAATCACATAACTTAAGCTCGTAGTATGAATCATGACCAAGGCCTCACAGGCCAAAGTTGGTTTCTCTTCTTCTTCATTTGTGCAAAAGCAAGGCCTCTGCTTCCCTGAGTACTCATATACACCACATGTACCCAGAAAGGGACTGTGATCAGGAAAGCCATTGGTGCCCTTCATGACGAGGGCCAGGTGTGTATGGATTTACCATAGGCTGATTGACACCCTCTCTTTAGCTTTGGTCTTTGTTGATTCACAAGGGCACTCTGTCCCTCCTTTGGCATCAACTTCCTCTCTCTAGTGTTGGAGGTGGGGTCACATGGGAGCTTAGCATGAGATTCTAAATTCAGATGATCAGATAACCAGAAAGTGCTAATAGCTTGTGCTTTGGTGAAATATGCTTTTTTGTTTTTGGTATACAATTGCCTTTGTATTTTTTTCCCCCTCATGCCCAACTGACAGTATTCTAATTAAAACTTGAGGTGAGAGAGCTGGGGATGTCTGTGAAGGAGCATGCTTACTTTTGGTTTGATCCTATCATAGCAAACCATGTGTTAAGGCTTCTGGAGAGCCAGAAACAAAATGCTGTTTGTTGAAATAATATTTTCCTTATTATTGTTTTTTAAGAAAAGACTCAACTCAAATGCTTTTACTCTCCCAATGCTGTATCATTGCTTTAAGAAATGAGTGGAATATTGGATCCTTTCATTTCTGAATTAAGATATTGTAATCATACAAAAATGGAATATATATTTACACACATATGTTATCACACATAAGCATACATATATCTCTAAGTGTAAGTATATAATATATGTATATATAACTCTTTGAATTGCAGATTTAGTACAGTACCTAATCTAAATCAAGTATGGATTTCAAACCTGAAAGCAGTTGATTGAAGCAGAAACCAAAAAAAAAAAAAAAAAAAAAAAAAAAGCCCCACTAACTCACCACTTTTTCTCTCTCTCCAAAATTCACATTCTGAGAATCGTTCCCTACATGAATGTCCTTATATATTACGGTGCGTAGGAATTGAGCAGGGAGGAGTGCATCCTTGCATTTCTTCCATCAGATTTTTTTCTCTGTTCCATTCTGCAGAAAAATAGGTGCTGCAGGGTAGCTAGGGAAGAAATTCCTTCCTCCCCACATCGTCATAACCTGACTTACCGTGGCTGCTCTCAGTTAAGCTAGTCATGTGTAGTGTCCCTAGTGTAGTCTTCTGCCAGACGTTCTTCCTGATCCTTGCTTCCAAGGATAGCGGGAAGCATACTCAGGAGGCTCCTGCTTTCTCCCAGAGGCACATTCATTTGGCTTTTGCTGCCCTTTTCTTTTTCATGTTACAGAAGTCACTAAAGCCTTCTTTAGCTTGAAGTCTATTTTCTAAAGTAGGGCCAGCTCACAAATGTTCTTTGCAAATAAGCAGGTAAGAGGTGAAAGAAATAAAAGCTATTTTAAGGATTTAAAGAATTTTTTTTTTAACCTTTTTCCAGATACAGATATTTTTGGAGGCATTACCAGGTTTGATCATCCACTGTTTTGGGGATCCTATTATTTTCACCAGAATTGTTCTTTCGGTTCATCCTTGGCACAATCTAGATACTTGATGATCTTGCTAAACAGCAAGAGAAGTTTATTTTTTTCTGGGAAAAGTGAATTCGGTATACAAAAAGAAAATAAGTAAGGATTATCAATGAGTTACTTCAGACCTTTAAAAATTTAAAATCCTTATAAATTGGCATAGCTTTGTGAAGATTCTTGTTGAACTTCTCTATTACCCAGTGAAGGGGTAGAACTGAACTGGGCATGTGAAATTCCTTTAAAATTAACCTTTCTGTGGAAGCAGAAATCTCTGAATCTCAGTCACCAACGAGAGTATTTGAAGGAAACAATATAGAAAAAGGACGGACTGGCAGTAAAATTGAGTAGGGAGAATTGGTCTTGGGGTCTTACTACTTATTTCTGGGTAACTGAGGAGATAAGTCATGTGTCTGTTTGACATAGATTGATCACCTGACCCGTTTTCCCCTGATGTCTATTGTTCTTACATTTATTTATTTATTTTTATTTTTTATTTTTTTGGCTCTTGACTTCTGGGAAGATTTGCCAGTGGTACAATGGTGGCATGGGTGTACAGAGCTAGATGCCAGGAAGAGGGAGGAACCCAAGTATTATTCTTTCTCCCTCTCTGACTTAGGATTTGTCATTGGGACCAGGGACATCAGCTTCAGGTTTAAGTTTCTGTTGGTGGTGCTGCTATAGTTCCATTTCTTCATCTGGTGGCTTCAGCTCCCGGACTTCAAAAACCTTGCCACATTCCTTTGTCCCTCCACCACCAAGATGTCTAGCTTGTCTCACGCTCTTCTGTTTATTGTCTCAGCCCTTTCATTATGCATCTAAGCAATTCCTGGTATTAAATTCTTTCTGTTTGAAATACCTGGTGTTGTTTCTATTTTTCTGACTGGACCCTGACTTACAGAGTCTCTTCTTTTTTCACTGCTTTTCTTTCCCTAAAAATCACACTGCTTCTTGATTGTGCTCTGTCAACATCCAATCCTTTATTCACTTTAGGGCTTTTTTGGGGTGCCCAATGACTGCTGGAATACATTAATTTCTTAAATGTAAGACAGGTAATGAACATTGGATGTGGATTACAAACCTAACAGACGGCTGAATGAGCCATTTACATCTGACTCCCCATTTCCTTAGCTGTAAAATGTAAAAATTCACATCAAAGGTTGTTTTAGCAATTTTTGAAAGTGCTCCAAACTATGATGTCTTCAGACTAGACAATAGATACCACATACTTGGCCGTCATTTGTTTGTTCTTACTCAGCAGCAATATTTACTGTTTTAATTCAAATAGGTAATAACCAATTTTAAGGTGAAAATTAGAACATAGAAGCTATGAGTGCATTTCAGTTTAATACATAAACCGCCTCTGACTTCAGTTTTTATTCTGTTTGACTGGGGATGACTATGGACCTTTTCACTAATAACGATATTTTCTGCCTTGATTCTGGTCAGAGGTATTTGAGATAAAGGCAGAGAAAGATTCTTTTATTTTAAAGACTCTTAAATAGCCATTGCCAAATCCAAATATTTGAAGGCACATATTTAAGTGTAAGATATTTATTATTTATACAAAATATGTTCCTGTATGTATCTACTCCTTAACACCTTTGAACCCCTAATTTCTGATTTTTCAACTTCAGTGACATCAAAATTATTTCTAAATTTTGAAAAAAATATATAATCCTGAACTTCAATCATTTATATGTGGATTTAGAAGTTCTAAGTATGACCTAGGAATCTACATTCTCAAATATTCTCTGGCACTGCAAATGGGCTACAGACTGCATAACCTCTCTGTACAATTGAGTTTGGTTTAATTCCTGTAGAGAAAGTTCCTCAGAAAGTCAGTTCCAGATACATTGGTTAATAGTTTCCCTTAATAAAGTTTCTCTTACAACCTGCATGCTCTTTCAGCAGTTTTTTAGTCTCTGAACTCTTAAAGATCAATTATGTTTCTGTATAGTGACCATTTTAAGAGCTATGGGGTAATTGCTAAGAGAGTTGACATTATAATGATTAACTCCTACAATATTTCATTGTTCAAAGAACATAAGGTGATTAAATTCTTTTGAAAGTCCTTGACTGAGTAATAAGACAAGAAAAAATCAATGAGATATGTTGATATATAAAAGCAAGGACAAACTATCTTTATCTATGTATGATATAACACCAATAAAATGGAAAGAAATTAAATGAAAACTCTTAGAATAAATGAGTTGAGTAAGATAATCAGTAAATATATACTTATAAAAATTTTCAATTTGAACAAATATGATTGCTGGACTTGGATTTGGGAGACTGATTTTTAGAATAATATTGCTATAACTATTGATGTATTTGTTATAATGATAAATATTTGTTTCTTCATTTAACCATTCATGTATGTATTGGTCATAGGTTGGTACCAAAACAGATTTTTGAGGCAAGCATTAGAGGTTATGCAACCAGTATGCATTTATTTGGCAATTGAAGGGATGGGGAAAAAGGAAGTGAGACAGGAACAGATGGGAGGCATTCAAAGAAAAGCAGCCATTGTTTTACAGTAAGCCACAAGTGGTACAGCCAATTGTGCATCTAGTTCAACTACTCGTGATCACAGGATGCTTTAGGATAGAGCTTATAAACAGTAAATATTTGTCTCCCATCCTAGAGCTAAGAAATCAAAGATCAAGGATCTGGCAGATTTGGTGTTTGATGAGGGCTGTTTTCTTATAGACCAAATCCTCACTTGATGGAAGGGTGAACATGCTCCCTCTAGCCTTTTTTATAAGGACACTAATCTCATTCATGAATTCTGTTCCTAATTTGTTAAGAGTTTTATTTTGAAATGGTGAAAAGTTTGGCGTCTATTAAATGCATATTTTGTGTCTATAAAAATGATTTTAGGTTTCTTACCTCATTTTAATTTGGTAAATTACACTGAATTTTCAGTGCTAAATGAATCATATTGATCTAGAAGAAACAATGTGGTTTTAATATATTTTTTATATATTGATGAATATGTTAAGAATTTTATGTCTGTATTCATAAAAAATAGATGTCTTTCATCTGGTTTTGATGTTAAGCTAATGTTGTCATTATAAAATGAGTCAGAAAATTATTTTTTATTTTTTTTTCTGTTCTATTAAAGAAGTTACATAATGTTAAAGTTCTTTACTGTTTAGAAGAATTCAACAAACAAGTCATCTAGTTGGAATTTTAATTCATTAGAATAATTTAATAATGAATTTAAATTAAAAAATATATAATTGTTGAAATTTTCTATTTCTTCCTGTATTTCCTTTAGCTTAAATTGAATTTATGTAAGAAAACTCGTCTAAAATTTCAAATTTGCATAAAAATGTTGATCACCATCTTTAAAAAATAGCTTTATTGAGGTATAATTAGTATACAAAGAACTGTACACAGGTAATGTATATAATTTAGAGTTTGGACATATGCAAACACTTATGATACCATCATCACAATCAAAGTAAAAGCCATGCACACCTTCCAAAGTTTCCCTGTGCCCCCTTTTTTGAGTAATATATTATCGTGTTACTCGCTGTAATGATCTCCTCTGTTCATTGCTGAAATCTGTGGTTTGTGCGTTCTTTTCCTCCCTTTTACTGATTACTTTTGTTAGAAGGCTATCAATTTTATCATCTTTTCAAAGAAACAGTTCTTGTACTTGTTGACATTTTTTTTAAGTTTGTCTTCCATATTTATTTCTGCTCTTATTTCATTCCTCCTCATTTTTCTGGGGTTTCCTTTTTCAGTTCTTTATTAAACATTCATTTTGAGACGAATACTTCAGTCATCATTTTCCAATACATACATTTAAGTATAGGTTTCGCTGTATTCAAATGTTGCTGGGTGCAGAGATCTATGGTTGTAGATATGCGTGTGTGTGTGTGTGTGTGTGTGTGTGCATAGTATCTAGTCCATTTACATCTACTGTTGTATTAATTGATTAATTAATTGTTCTCTATACCATCTGTAATATTCCTTCCCCTCCATTTTCTTGCCTTTTTGAATTAATCACTTTAAAAATTATTTCATTTCCTACACCAATTAAATTTACTCTTCTTTTTGTGGTTCCTCTGAAAATTAAAACATGCATCTTTAACTTATTCCAGAATAATTTAGAACTTATACCACCTGTTAGAATTCTCAGGCTTTCGAACACTACAGTTCTGGTTATCTCCCTCCTTTGTGTGACTGTTTTCCTATGCTTTTCTATATCTATTAAATAATACACTGAATTACTATTACTGTTTTATACTTTAAATATTTGTTTGGATTTGCTTATTTAAAAAACAATACTCCCCATGAAAACTGGAAATCTATATGTAGCAAAATGAAATTAAGCTCCTCTCTCTCACCCTGCACAAAACTCAACTCTAAGTGGATCAAGGACCTAGGCATTAGACCAGAGACCTTGCACCTACTAGAAAAGAAAGTAAGCCTAACTCTCCACCATGTCAGCTTAGGAACTGAATTCCTCAATGAGACTCCAAAAGCATAAGAAGTAAAACTAAGAATCACAGACATTACCCTGTGTACACGTATGATTACATGAATAGTATGAATCTACATTGTGCGCAACCATAGAAACGAAAAGTTGTACCCCATTTGTGTACAATGAATCAAAATGCAGTCTGTAAAAATTGAAAAAAAATTATAAAAAAACACAAGAGCTTCCCATTTATGTAAGAACAATTTAGAAGAAAATACTATGTTTATGTCTGAATTCAAAAATCACTGACAGTAAGTAAAAATATGCTGCCGTAAAAATAAACTTTTTACTAGAAACTATTAAAAAAAATCAATAAATGTAGTGGTATCAAACTAAAAAGTTTCTTCCAGCAAAGGAAACAATCAAGAATGTGAAGAGAGAGCCTTCAGAATGGGAGAAAACATTTGCCACTGGCACCTCAGAGCAATACTCTCCAGGATATACAAAGAACTCAAAAAACTCAACATGAAAAAAACAAAAACAACAAACAATAAACAAACAAAAAACCCAAATAACATATTCAATAGATGGGCAAAGGAACTGAACACTTTTTTCTGAAATTTCCTATTTCAGAAAAAAGGAATATGATCGGTCAACAAATATTTGAAAAAATGTTCAACATCTCCAGCAATTAGAGAAATGCAAATTAAAACTACACTGAAATTCCATCTCACTCCAGTCAGAATGGCAGTTATCAAGAATGCAAATAACAGTGAATGTTAGCAAGGATGTGGGGAAAAAGGCACTCTCATATATTGCTGGTGGGACTTCAAAGTGGTACAACCATTATGGAAAGCAGTATGGAAATTTCTCAGAAAACTTGGAATGGAACCACCATTTGACCCAGTTATCCCACTCCTCAGTATATACCCAAAGGACTTAAAATTAGAATACTGCAGTGACACAGCCACATCAATATTTATAGTAGCTCAATTCATAACAGCTAAGCTATGGGACCAACCAAGGTGCCTTCAACAGATGAATAGATAAAACAATGTGGTATATACACACAATGGAATATTAGTCATAAAAAGGAAAGACTTTATGACTTTTGCTGGTAAATGGATGGATCTGGAAACCATCATTCTAAGTGAAATAAGCCAGTCCCCCAACACCAAAGACAGGTGTTCTCTGATATGTGAATACTAACACACAATTTGGGGGTGGGGAAGAATAGAAGTTCATTGGGTTAGACAAAGGGATATGAAGGGAACGGAGGAGAAATTTGAATAGGAAAGACAGTACAATAAATTGGACATCACTTTCCTATGTTCATATATTAATTATGAATACATGACCAGTGTAACTCCACATCATATGCAACCACAAGAATGGGAAGTTGTACTCCATGTATGTATAATATGTCAAAATACACTCTACTGTCATGTATATCTAAAAAGAACAAATAAAAATACAAAAAAAATCCTCTCTTTTTGTTCTTCATTCATCTTGCATCCCCATGTTGCTTTCTGATTTTTTTCAGGCTGACCAATACCTCTTCAAAAGGATATTTATGATATATTATGCAGGATTTCTAGTTTTTTAGATTTTTCAGAATAATCTACCATATTTCTGGAAGTAGAAATTAGTTATTTCTTTTCATTGGACTTGTTTTCTCTGCTGTTGTATTTCTGAAATTGAACTCAATGAGTGTTCAAGTTTTTTTTTTTTAATCCTGACATTATTTTTGATTAAGATTTAATACCATAGTACAATTATTTTGAACTTACCATCTCAATTAGACTTTAGTTATTTTCTGAAGCTGGATTTTCAAGTAGTGTTAATGCCAAAATATGCCAGGAATTTGTTTTAAAATTGTTGAAAACACATGGTTAATTGAGACCTGCTAAAACAAGTCCTACTGTGATGGTCCTACGGTGATTTCAAAGAAATAGAACATCTACATATCTCTGTAGTCACATAGTCCTTTCTTCCCAAAGTCCTATAATAATTCTGAATTGTTAACATGCTATGCAGTTTTCTTTCATTATATTTCCTTTATTTTTTCTTTCTTTTGGTATCAGGGATTGAACCCAGGGACACTTAACCACTGAGCCACACCCCCAGCCTTTTTTATTTTGAAATAGTCTCTCACTAAGTTGCCTAGGGCCTTGCTAAATTGAGGAGGCTGGCTTTGAATTTGAGATCCTCCTCTCTCAACCTCCCAAGCCACGGGGATTACAGGCGTGTGCCACCAAGCCCAGCTATATTGACTTTTGTGTTCGATTAATTTTGTGCCCTGAAACAGCATATACTTTCTTTTCCAACAGTAGTAGTTAATGTTATTATTCTTTTTTGGCTCTCTTAGGTGGAAAAGGAGTACCCCAGGGAAATTTCTGGATAAAACCCTGTCTTGAGTCTATATTAACAACTTTCCTGTTTCTTCCTGAGATAACAAACACAGGTAGCACCAGAAACAGATATCCCTGATGTTAAAAACCTCTATTAGCAAAAGTTCCTTTCACAGCCATAGTATACAGCTTTGGGAAATTGTCATGGTGTTTCTCCCCTTGAGGTCTTCATTTGGCATGCGAAATTTATAAACATTACTCTTGTCTCAAATTTGAATGTTGGGAAACTAAATGTCTTAGAAGAATCAGACTCTCCAAAGCCAAATTTTATTTCTATTGCAAAACAAGTATTGTCTGTTTAGATTTATTATATATAATTAGGAGCTTACTGGAGTCTAATGAAGAGTCTCTGTACATCACCTCGGTTGCAAAAATGTATCTTTGGTGATCGATATTTTGTGTGTAGAATAGAATTTAATTTTGTGTGTTAGAGATATTTTGGTATTCAGGGATTGTCAGACCTTTGGTTTAAGGAAGTTTGATGGGGTTACTGTGGACTTCATTGTTCAAATGAAAAGTTCAGAATAGAGAGTATAATGGAATTTGGAATCTATTCTATCTGCTTTTGAATACAGTCTAGCTATTATATTAATACCAAGACGGAGAGAACAGAGCTGGCGCCGTGTGCAATTTTTCTTACTTTGAAGCCAGCTACATGGAGAATTTTTATGTTTTGTTTTTGAAAAGTAGGTAGATTATATTCTTGCTTCATCTTTGTTTTGCAGAGGTAAAATTAGAGGCCTCAGCCTCCTGCTGGCAGAACAAGCTCTCAATTTCTCACTGTCGAAATTCAATCTGATTTCTATCTTTTTCACTAAAAAGCTGTCAACAGCAAATAAGCATTCCCCATCAGAAAGCCACATTCATTTCTGAGGTATACAAATTCCTTTCATGGGAGAGGATTCAAGTAATTTAAATTGTTTCTGACTTTTAATTTCTTTCCTAGGAAATGGGAAATGATATTAGCATGGACTCTAACTACAGGCCAAAATGGGAGAAGAAAAGACATGCACAGTTGGTCTTCAGTGTGACATCCCCGGGACCTCTAAGCCTCAGAGTACAGCATGTTTACAATTCATAAAACAGGGTTTCCTTCTGCATTCTCATCTGCAGCTAGTGAGCTAATCAGCATGATAGCTGCTTGTGCTTAAGATGCATCAATATAAATAAATTTGGTTTTTAGAAGGAGACCTATTATTTACTACCAGCATAAAAAGAGGAACTATCTTTGAAATTAAATATATTTTTCTTTTTTAGAATTTCTTTTAGTTTGAGAAACGGCCTAATCTTTGGAGAAAGATGAAATCCTATGCTCCCTACTCTTCCATACAGTCATTGAATACGGTTGCTTTTCTTTCCTGATACCTTATTTTTACTTTTTTGATGTTATTTATTTAGAGTAAATGTTTAGTAGAGTGTATTGGTTTATAGCTGTGTCTTTATGATAAGCATACGCATTGCTTTAGTTTCAGAGCCTCTTTAAATAGACTTGCAAAATTGTGAGCTTTTTGGTTTTAAACTGTAAATTTCATTATGTTTCATTCCCTCCTGGCAGTTCATATACACACTCACAAACTCAAACCTCATGATTTGGATAAAGAGTAAGTAGCAGGCTCAGTGTGCACATGCAAATGAATGAGCTACCCATCCTAGTTAAAAACATAATCTCCCCTTCTGTGCAAATGTATTTGACAGTATTTAGAAAAAAAGCAGCATTTAAGTAGATTTGGAGTGAGCTGGAAGTCTCCTGCAATAGTCGTCAGAAGACTTGCAGGATTTTAAAAGTCCTTACACTCATCTGATGTCAAGTTCCCCTTAAAATGAAGATACCTAGAATTCAACTAAAAATTGCAAACGGTGTCTCACAGAATCAAATGCAAACTCACTGTCTCCTTTGATGAAGTGTATATATGTATACGCTGATTTAATTCTTATATTTATTCTATATAATTTTTGAAGACCCACCTAGAAGGTTCCTGGCAGTGAGCCGCACCCTAGGCTGTATTACACAAGGAAGAACAAGGTTGGATCTTGCAGTATTGAACCCAAGAAGAAATGGTTGCATGTGATACATTTGAACCATGAAGAAGGTGGGGGGCATTAAAGCAGCTGATACCAGGTAGATAAACTGAGAGCTTAATAGGTGCTTGCAGGAGACCTGAGTGGAGGGCTATGGAGGGTAGTTCTGAAGCTCTCCTTTCCTGTCCTGAGGGATTCAGCATTGGCTCTAAATTGCATGCCCCATTCTGCATAGGGCCATTGAGCCACTGTCTGATTTTAGTTGAGCAGCACCTTTGGATTTCATTCACTCCACAGTACCTCATCACCTACTCCAGAGGACTTTGCTAGGTCCAATTGGTTTGCATCTCATTGCACTTCGAGGGATTTCTCAGTATTCCTTCCACATTATGTCTCTGAAATTTTGGGGTCTCCGGCATTCTTCCTGGCAAATGGTGCATAAGTGGGGCTTTAAAGGAGGAGAAGAAGGTCTGCCTATGAAGATGGGTCAGGAGAAAGAATGTGAGGAGGAAGGACTAGCAAAGGCTTTGAGGTAGAAAAAATAGCTGCTAATAGATCAGGGGAGGGAACACAGAGAGGGGGCTAGAAGAGTGGGCAAATGTAACTTCTTCTTGTTCATTTGTACCTCCAGCTTGATTCTTTCCTTGTGTTCTGCATTCTGCTCAGCTGACCCTTGCAGATGGCCTCAGTCAGACCACATTCCCCAGGTTCCTCTGCTCGCTGGACAGGGAGGTGCCCTGGTGCTGTGCTGAAGAATGTGGGCAGACAGGCTGCACTGTGTCTTTTCTGACTCCCTCCCTGACTTGGTGCCCTAAGGCAAGAACTGCCTCCTATCAGTTCCTTTGAAGACCTCTCATTCATGTCTTGAGCTCTCCTTGGGTTCCTGGAACATTCTAGCTTTAGTTTTAGGGGTATTAATGTCCTTATGTTATTTTAGTTTCTCATTGCCCCACTAGCTTTGATTTGTTCCTTTGATTTGAATTATACACATACTCTTGAAGGAAGTCCCTAAAGTATCTTTATTTGAATGATATAGTGGGAATTCTGTTTCATGGAGGGAACCCAACTCATTTAGTGGGTTCTGAGGTTTTTCAGCTAGGGGCACATGTCCTGAGTTCAATAAAAGACTATTATCTTGCCCAGGATTTTTTTCTTTTTCTTTTGGTACTGGGGATTGAACCCAGAGGTACTCAACCACTGAGCCACAACCCTAGCCCATTTTTTGTTTTTTTGTTTAGAGACAAAGTCTCACTGAGTTGCTTAGGCCTCACTAAATTGCTGAGGCTGGCTTTGAACTTGCAATCCTCCTGCCTCAGCCTCCTGAGCTGCTGTGATTACAGGTGTGCACCACTGCACCCAGGATTTTTGATTCCCACATGTTGCAGGCTACATACAGATAGAGCCTTGGAGAACCTTTGTAATGGCTGCCATGGTCCTTGTATGAATCATATATAAAGGCTGGCTGAGGCAAACCTGCAAAGTCAGAGGGAGATTTTTCTGTGTCTCCTCTTCTCCTTTTCTATTTGGAAGTTCACTCCTGACCTCCTGCATGGCTACTCTGTGCTAACCTTAAGGATTTTAAGGATTCATATGGAGAGCTACCTACATTTCTAGCCTGGCAGTCCACACATTTGACATATAAATCCATGATAGAATACATATGGTTTATGATGACTTGTAAGTTACTTCTTTCTCTGGGGTGAAAATCTTTATAATACAAGATCCCTGGTGATAATAACTGGGTCAGAATATACAATGTCAATATCTACCTCATTTGTGAGATCTGTCACAAGAAATTTGTTAGCATTCCTAGTTAATCTATTGAAGTTTACAAATAATTACCTATGGATTCATGGTTATGCTATAATAACAGAACACTTTCTTGCATTCTGCTATGGTCTCCTGAGAAAGAGAAAAAGCAATTAAGATACAGCCGACGTGCAAGGAATTGCATAGAAGCTGCAGCCTGCTGTGGCTTGTGTGGCAGCAGTGAGTGGGAGGGGCGAGTCAGGTATTTAACTAGCACCCTGGAATAAAAAGACCAAGAACGGCTGCCTTCACATTTAACTATGACTATAGATAGAGCTTCTCATTTTGTGATATATAAAGGGGTCTTGTTTTCTTGTGTGTATGTGTGTGTGTGTGTGTGTGTGTGTGTGTGTGTGTGTGTGTGTGTGTTGGGATAGGGGGTAAAGAATAAGAATCACATTATGCATATAGAATGTCAGCATCAGGAGGCTGGAGATTTTGTTTATTGCTATGACCCCCAAAAGTAGTTTAATATCTGGTATACAACAGTTATTTAATATTTGTGGACAGGGAGAACCAGACTGTCTCCTTTCTGCAGGGCAATCCATAGGTGCTTTCTCCTCAGCGTTCTGCCTGAGCTTCATGATAGGGTGGTAAGAGAATAGATTTTAAAGGCCGATAAAACTGCTGGCATCCAGGTCTGCCCTTCATTAGGTGTGCCATCTCATGCAATTTAACTCGTTTTTCGGTTCTCAGTTTCTTTATCTATTATTCTGTAAAATAAGTTACCAAGGTTTACTAGTCTGTGTTATAAGAGTCCAGTAACATGAGCTATGTGCAAATACAGGTAAGAAATATTAAAAAATGATTTATCAGCATTTCTGTCACTATGTGAGATGATTTATGAACAAGCTGTATTTGTAACCTCTCTGTTAGGAGAAATGGGGAGACGTTTCTCTGTCTTAGGAGAGATTGACAGGGTCTTTGGAATGGGAAGAACTAACCGTTCAGAGAGGTTCTCTGGCGAAGATTTAAGAAAAGGGGATTTGTAACAAGACCGGGATCTTTCTCCATGTAATTTTTACTAAATGTGGGTTAAAATTGACTTTGATTAAAGGAAATAATAATTTAGACATGTTTGATCCAAATAACTCTTTCACTTCAGGAGAAAGAAAATAATTTTTATGAGAAGGTACACAATAGACTTCCCCAAGAAATAGGAACAAGCCTCAATTCCCTAAATGCTTTGTTGAATCAACTTTCTCATCTGTAACATGGACATGAAAATTCCTGCTATTAGGCAAGATGGCTGGAAGGACCACATTGAAATTAGACTGGAAATCTCCATGTGTAGAACCACGTATGCACCTTATAGATTGGCCTTTTCCACACCCCCTGGATTTGATCTGGTCGGTTATTGAATCAGATGGACTGATTCTGATAAATGCTATTGGTGAGCCTGTGGGATTTCATCAATACATGATAACCCACTTTTTCCCATTGTGACATTTCAGTTCATGAATGGTGCTTCCTGCTGAGGATCTAAGAAACCATGGGAATGAACATCCTCAGTCCAGGGTCCAAGACAAAGTGGGATAGCTTCCTCTGGAAAAATTCCTGATGATCCCAGGGCTCTTTGGCAGAAAGCACAAGAGTTAAACACTGTTGCTCCAGTAGAAATCAATACCCAGCCTTCGTTCTGTTCTGAAGAATGAGACAGCTCCGTTCTGATTGGAATGGGATGTGTGAAGCATATGATAGGCTGTTCCGGGCCTCGCCTGGCCAGCAATTGTGAAGGAAGCAACCTGATAACCCCAGGTGACTGTGACAATGAAACCCACTGGGGACTTGAAAATGAGAATGTCAGAACATTGCTTCTATTTATTTCTTTAAGACAGAAGTAGAAAGGGTTTAAAGCAAATATTGTCTCCAAAATGATAGAATGTTTTCAAAATCTTTTTTTTTTTTTTTTTTTTTTTTTTTTTTCTGTTAAACTGGCCCGAGATCTTGGTCTACCTTACACCCAATGCCTTCAAATACTTTTTGACTGAAAGGTCAGGTGTTGGTCAGAGACACTTTTACCTGTGTCACTTATGGGTAAAAGTAGACCTGCTGCAGTTGAAGGGGCATGGGGGCCAGTGAGTTTTGTCCCTAACTGTACTATTTCCCCAGTGATTGGCATCTCTAAGATGGAGTGCTTTTAGCTCTGTTTTCTCTGCTTGCATCATCCAGTACCACTATCAAGTCGTCCAGGTGAGTCAACAGGGATGACCTTGAGGCTTGGGACTACTATGGTCTCATTATCTCTGTGGTGCCTGACATGCAGGGAGGTCAGTGTGGGCTTGCTGAGTTTACCTGGCTGTTCTCTTTCCCCCTTCCTGTTACCATCTATACCTGTATTCATCCCCATTCTCTGTTCATCTCTGGAGTGTGTCTGTTCTTTGGATTCTCAGCTCCTTTAGGTCTGGACTATCCTAGTGGTATTTAGACTTGCATTAAAACACCAAAATAAATATCTACATGAAGGGTTTGACCCATTAGAAATAGGTAGAGGCTTTAATGCTAGGAAAATGTGACTAGATTTTAAATGAGAACTTTCTCCACAGCTTGTCCTTCATGCTGATTGATAGCTACTCTGAATGTTGATGGAGCACCTTCTATGTGTCCAGCACTGTTTCAGCTGACAAAAATGCAGCAGAGGATAACAAACAACATCCCTACCCTTAAGAGTTTACTTACCTTCTAGTGGAGGGAAAGGTAACCTCTGTGGGAAAAAAATGAACAACAACAACAAAATAACAGTACTAAGTGCCACAATGATAATCAACATAGGGTGATGTCACAGGACTGCCGGGTGCTTCTTTATGTTGCTGTCAGGAAAAGTCACCTGGAGGAGGTAACATCTTTCAATATCACAACCAGCATATTGACGTAGATATAACCCACCCATCTTATTCAGATTTTACTTGTACTTATTTAAGTGTGTATGTGTGTGTGTGTGTGTGTGTGTGTGTGTGTGTGTGTGTATGTGTGTGTGTGTATGTGTGTATTCTATGCAGTTTTATTCCCTGTACCCACCAGCACAGGTGAGATACAGAATATTTCCACCAGGAATTCTCTGTTATGCTTACAGTCACATCCATGTCCTTTTCACCCCCCCATCCCTAACCTGTGGCAACCACTAATCCCATCTCCATTTCTAAAATTGTACTTCAAAAACATTATATGTATGAAATCTGTCACTTTATAACCTTTGGGGATTGACTCTTTCATCATCTAAGTTGTTACAAGTGTCAATAGTTTTCTTTTTATTGCCAAGTGATATCATACAGGAAGGCTGTACCACAGGGTGCTTCATCATTCACCCACTGAGTTGCTTCTAGTTCGTTTGTTTATTTATTTAAGTTGTTGATGGACATTTATTTCATTTATTTTTATGTGGTGCTGAGGATTGAACCCAGTGCCTCACACATGCTAGGCAAGTGCTCTACCACTGAGCCGCAGCCCCAGTCCTGTTTCTAGTGTTTGACTATTATGAATATAGCTGCTATGAACACCTGTGTGTAGGTTTATGTGTGGATATGAGTTTTCATTTCTCCTAGATAAAGGCTTAAGTGTGCAGTTGCTGGGGTATATGGTAATTGCATGTTTGATGAGAAACTGCCAATTCATTTTCCAGTGTCATTGGGTGGTTTTAAGTATGAGATGATCTGATTTGTTATTATTAAGAGGATTCTAGATGCTTTTCGGACATAGAGCATTGGGTCCCAGCACTGAGGTCAGGAGGGGCTCAGAGGAGACAGATGGTGAGGACTCAGGCACTAATGGGGATGGAGAATGGCAAAGTTGACCACAGGCAAGTTCTTTGCTTTTCAGAGCCTCCTCTGACCTTTAGCATCATAATCTGTGAACAGATAAAAGAACGCCCACCTTACTGGAGGTTGAGGGTTGCCAATTAAATACACAGAGGGCTTGGAGCACATCAGGAGCCTAGAAATTGGGAGCTGTTTCTGTTTTAAAAATAATTTAAGAAATGGAGGATCTCCATTTCTTTTTAATATCTTATTGCAGAATGGCTTAGTTTCCTTATTTATTTATTTTTCCTGGCTAAATGATATAAGAAAAGGGGCCAAATCTCTGCCTGCATTGGCAGATTCCTACCTCTACAAAGCTCTCTGGAGAACAAGAGTTGAGACAGGATTTCTTTTGTCTACTTGCTATCCTTCCACTCTGGTGACATTCTCTCTGCTGCAGAACCCCACCCCACCTCATTTTTTAATACTCATGCTGATAAAAGGATTCTGGGTTTTATGGAGAATGAAACAATAAGTACAGCTGGTTGGAGATAGTAATCTAGTTAGTCACACTGTGGTGGAACTTAAGTGAATGGAAAACGGAACCAGCAACCCAGTGTGTAGGCAGAGAGCCTCAAGGGCACAATCACTAAGCGCTTGTCGGGTTCCTTCTCATCTCTGGGTTTTAAAGAGGTAATTGGGAATGTAGGGAATAGTGTACGGAGTACATACAATGTGCTGTGCTCTTAATGCCTTTCATTTTATTTAATCTTCCATGTCACTCTACATGATAGTTAGCTGTCTCTGCATTTTATACATGCAAAGATAAGGCTCAGAGAAATGAAATGATTCACTCAGTACTAGTTGCAACACTCATCATTAGTGGAGTCAAGGTTTAAATAAGTTCTGTGTGCAACTTTTATTATTTCTTTTTCCATGTGCAATGTCAGATCTGAAGTTTTTGAGGCTTTTTCTTACTTTCAGTAATTGTGATAATCAGAACTCTTCTAGTCTCAGGGATAAAAACCTAATTCTAAATTGGCTTCAAATAACAAGGGAATTTATGGGCTGGCAACAAAATATATTGGCTTCAGAAGTAGCTAGATCCAGGTGCTCAGACAACATCAGAAACTAGCTCTCTTTACCCCTAGTCTCTGTGGTTTCCATTTTGCTTCCATTTTATGCAGGCTTGCAACTCAGGATGGTTCTAAGATAGTGCTGGCCTGCCTTTCCACTTTTTAAGTCTGCGAAGACCCTGTGATCAGTTGTTTCAGAAAAGTTCTGAGATTGGCCTTGGATCCATGTGGGCCTATGCCAATCCTGAAATAATCATTGTGCCCAAATGGACTTTAGTTGATCAGTGAGTTCTGTGACATAGACCTACCCATGAATATAGGGAATGCATTAAACTACTTAAAACACAGAGATGGAGCCTCATGGGCATTTTATAAAAATGGCAGATGCACATTGAGTAGGAAGAAGCAACAAAAGGTTACTATCAATACCATCTTATCAATACCTTCCTCCCTCTTCCTTCTTCCTTCCTTTCCATAATGTTTATTATGTACATCCCTATAAATTAGTTTCTTGCATCTTCATACATTACAGGATAAGTAATAAGGGTTTATTATTATTTATTCTTACTTTATAGAGCAGAGCACTGATACTCCAGACAATAAAATGATCATTTTTTATTCTTTACAAGAATTTGTCCAGGAAAGAAAAAATTATCAGAACTGGAAAGGTTCAGTGATATTTATATGTCTAAATAAGAGAGAGATAATCATTTGTGCCCATGAGAAATCAAACCTGGGACTTTGACCTCATTAGCACTGAGCTACTAGCTCTTTGGAAATATAAGGCAGTGAATGGTAGCAGGGAATTAATGCTTATCCCAAATATCTAATGTGTTGCTAGATTGAGACGGCCCTGGGGCAAACGTGGTGCACTCCATGACTGCAATATGAGCTATATGTCACTTGGAGCCCGTGGAGGGGATTTATGAAGAAACACACTATGTAGATAGGACAGGAACCCTCCTTACTCATTGTCCACTGTTTTTAGCATTGAGGAATTTGATGCTCAGTCTGAAAAAGCTACACCTGTGTTAGAGGCATAGTAGAACGAGATCTGTGATTCTTCAGCAAGGGTGAGATATCATGGGTCCCATTAGCCTGACTCCTTGATCAAAAATTGTGTCGGATGAACTTAGAAAATGAACCACCAGTCTTGTGTGCTTGTGCATTTGGGTTTAACTGACTTCACTGAATCATCTACAGCTTTAAGAGACAACTCTAAGGCCTGTGCTATGAAAACTATAGCATCACAATAACAATGAGAGAAATAGTAACAAATTTTTTCTCCACTTTCTACTATATTTCACCTCTCAGAAGGAAAGGGTTACCCTGTGTGAGCAATTAAGACACATTTCAGAATTATATTGTTATATTGTGTGAATGTATGAAAGTGTAAAGACAACTCCAATGATGATGTACAACTGTAATGCACCAATAAAAACTGAAAAAAAAAAAAAAATCCAGTGTGGTGGTGCATGCCTGAAATCCCAGTGGCTCGGGAGCTGAAGCAGGAGGGTTTTTTTTTTTTTTTTTTTTTTTTTTTTTTATTGTAAACAAATGGGATACATGTTGTTTCTCTGTTTGTACATGGCGTAAAGGCATACCATTTGTGTAATCATAAATTTACATAGAGCAATGTTGTTTGATTCATTCTGTTATTTTTTCCCTTCCCCCCACCCCTCCCACCCCTCTTTACCCTCTATACAGTAGTTCCTTCCTCCATACTTGCCCCCCTCCCTAACCCTAACTCTAACCCTTCCCTCCCCCCCATTATGTGTCATCCTCCACTTATTAGCGATATCATTCGTCCTTTGGCTTTTTGAGATTGGCTTATCTCACTTAGCATGATATTCTCCAATTTCATCCATTTGCCTGCAAATGTCATAATTTTATCATTCTTTATGGCTGAGTAATATTCCATAGTATATATATACCACAGTTTATTTATCCACTCATCAATTGAAGGGCATCTAGGTTGGTTCCACAGTCTGGCTATTGTGAATTGAGCAGCTATGAACATTGTGGAGATTCCTTAGAAAACTTGGAATGGACCCTCCATTTGACCCAGCTATCCCACTCCTTGGCCTATACCCAAAGGACTTAAAATCTGCATACTACAGAGATACAGGAGGATCTTGAATTCAAAGCCAGCCTCAGTAATGGTGAGGCGCTAAGCAACTCAGTGAGACCCTGTCTCTAAATAAAATACAAAATAAGGCTGGGGATGTGGCTCAGTGGTTCAGTGCCCCTGAGTTCAATCCCTGGTACCAAACAAACAAACATAAAACTGTGAAAAAAAGGTAAACAAAACAAAACAAAACAAAACAAAAAACAGGAAGGCACATTTCATGCAGTAATTGTTATGTCCCTTGTGTCTGTCAAGTACTTGGCTTCAAATGGTGAACAAGATGCATGTAGGTTTTGCCTTCTCAATGTCTATCTCTAGATCAGGGTGGTCCAAGAAGACTGGCTGAGAGGCAGGACTTAGATTGAATCTATTTGCTTATGTGAAACCCAAGTGGAAGGTGTTCGAGTAGAGTGTAGACATGCCCATCTTAGAGGAAATAAATATTTTTCCTCAAAGCAAAGGAACTAACTTAGATCTAGGGAGCATTAATACATATATTTTTTAAATCCAGGAGAAATCTTTCTAATCATCTAGTCCAAATATACAACAGAATTGCCTGGAGGAGCTGGTAAAAATACATGCAAATAGTCTGATGGATTACTCCATCTGGGTTTAAAATATATTCACCACTGTGATGAATGTTATTCAGAGCTAAACAGAAACAAATTATCACGACCTGAAATGACAAGGAGGGATCTAACTGCAGATTACCAAGCAAAAACAGTCGATCTGAAAATGTCGTTGTGTGGTTCCATTTAGGTACATAACATTCTGAAAAAGGCAAAACAGTGCAAACAGGAAGGAGATCAGCTCTTTTCAGGGGTTGTGTGGAAGGAAGGATGAATAGGAAGAGTAATTTTTAGAACCATGAGAATACTCTCTATGACACTGTTATGACAGATCCATGTCCTTACACACCTGTCCAAACCCACAGAATGCATGATATCAAGAGCAAACCTGAATGGCAGCTGTGGACTTCAGTGGATAAAAATGTGTCAGTGTTGGTTTTCGGTGGTAGAAAATGTACCACACCAGTCCAGATGTTGATGGTGCAGTGTGTCACGGGGATATGTGGGACTCGCTGTACTTTGCATTAATTTTGCTGCAAAATGAAAACTGCTCTTAAAAATAGTCTGTTAGTTAACAATATCCACCAGATGATCATGATACAGAGAAGGTTTAAGATCAACTGAACCGACCTCAGAGCATCATCATACAGATGAGAAAGAGAAACAAAGCAAGAGAGAAGAGATGAAAAGCGTGGAGAGTTATTGGCAGAGGGAGCAAGGAAACTCAACTTCTGACTCCTTTTCTAGTGCTCGTCCTTTCCCTCTGCTGATAGAACCTTGTCATGTCCCCCCTGGGCCTGTGTTCTGGATAAGAAGGAATATGGCTCTAACTTTCTTGGGAACAAAGGTAGGAGCCAAGCTGATTCCTACCATATAAATTTCATAGTAGGTTCAACATTGCATATATGGTCCTGTAAATAGAGAAAGAGAAGAAAAACAAACTCAGTAAAAAGGAAGTAATAAAATACACAGTATAAGACAGCAGACAGGCAAACAATACAGAGAAAGGGTCATGAGGGTATAGCACTATTAATTACTTCTGAAGCAATCATGGAAAGAAATTCTGGAGTTGGGGAGGTATTCAGGTGACACAGCAAGATTAGAAAGTTTTATCTCAACTTTCTGAGGGAAGGTTATTTAACCTCCCAATGTCTCAATGTCACCAACATTCACATCATTCAGTGTCATTTTTCTACTTGTAAGATTGGAAGATGAACCTTACAGAGGGGGAAGGAGTTTAGGAGTTCTTGAACTTAGACTCCATGCCCAGAACTATAGAGATAACTTTTAATTACCTGAAGTCTTCCACTGCAGGTAGTTGCTCACTTATTTTGTAAGAAGTTCCTGATGGTTAACGATAATAAGACACATGCATAAGGTTGCAGAGAAAGTAGGTGGCAGAGCTGACACTTGAACCCAGATCTTCCCAGCTCCAAAGTTGAACTGTGTTGCAAAAGGATTTCCTGTTAGTTAGCTTTCTATTGTGAAAAAAATTCCTGAGGTAATCTACTTAAAAGGAGGACTGATTTATTTTGGCTGATGGATTCCAAGGTTTCAGGCCATGGTTGCTTGGCTTTGTTGTTTTTGGGCCCATGGTGAGGAAGCACACATCATGGAGGGGACTGTGGTGGAGCAAGGCTGATTACCCAATGGCAGCTGGGAAGCAAAGAGAGAGATAGGAAGGGTCTGAGGTCCAAATAGCACCTTCAAGGCCATGCCTCCAATGACCTAACTTCCTCTCACTAGGCCCCACCTCCTTAAGGTTCCACCACCTCCCAACAGCACCAAGTCTTCAGCCTGTGAGCCTCTGGATGACACTTAAGATGTACACTGTAGCAGGTTGTGATCACAGGAGGTCTTATAGCTAGCTGCCCTTTGCCCTTGGGCTCTAGGAGATGCCTCTTCCAGAATAGGAGAGCTGGTCTCTTTTCTGCATAGTCAGAGGCCTACCTTGTGGTCCACAGGAAGTTCTTTATGCTTCTCAAAATTCATATCAAGAACAAGAAGTTTGCCCAGAGTCAATTTGGTAATTTATTTCAGGATGTCTGGCACTTGCAGGGCATGGGATGCATATCAAGGAGGAAGTGAGTCCCTTGGACTGAATAAATAGCTTAAGTCAGAAGTGGTGGGTCAGCTTCAGACGGGGCAGAGGTGAGCTGGCATCACACCAGCCTGCACAGCTCTTTTCATTCCTGTTCATTTGGGTGATTATTAAATGTATTGCTTTTTCATTTTAATTTCTTTTCCTTTTGGTACAGAAGAGGTATATTTATCTCATGATAAGATTTTAAAGCTGAGTGTCAGGTTCTGGGTCTCTAAATGCCACTCCAGGATTAACATCCTGAACCACATTTTATTTCAATGTATGTGCGAGAAAAGCAGAGCCTACCAGAGACCTAGAGTTGAGAACAAAGGGTTTGGGGGCTCTTTCTTGCGAGGACGATTCCTCTGTTCACTTTTGACTTACGATGAGCAAGAAAGACATTTGACGCAAGGGGAGAAAAGGCCAGGGAGAGGGGTTGGCAGCTTCTTATAGAGAAATCATTAATATTGCACCCTCAAAGTGCAATTCATAAATTAGGTTTTGTCAGACATGGAGTTAGAAGGGTCAGTGTCTCAATTCCAGCTCTTCTATCTGCTAGTTTTGTTACTGTAGGGAGTTTCAGTTCCTCGACTGTAAAACAGGAACATCGGGAGGATTTAGTGGGGAAAAGCACACAGAGTTCTCAAATATTGGGTGCTTCACCAGTGCCTGGAAAATGCTAGTACCCTCCTTCCTCAGCTCTGTTCAGGGCTGATGTCATGGTAAGGGCTGACAAGGAGGAGGAGCAGATTGCCTCCTCTGCTTTTAGGTTCCCTTTTGGTCCTCTTAATTGGCAGAGAGATATGCACTTGGGCAGGGGATGTATAGCTGAGGAGAGGATGGATGGAATTTGTGGTCAGGTAATGTGATCAAGAGCAGGGAAAGGAGAGACTGCTTTGCTGAGAGACATGTTCTGGGGGACGGGAAGAGGCAGCTGAGGGGATCATAAGGAGAATAGGCAGACAGCCCAGATGAGAGGCTAGAGTGGAGTATACGCAGCCCATAGCGTATCTACTGGGCAATCTTGTGTGGGTTCTAGCATAATTTTCTGGGATGGGAATCAAAGATTCACAGCCAGAAGGATGAGAAAAAAAGGCCTGCTCTTATCTCGCAGAGTTTCATTATTTTCAGATCTCTATTCATCATTCCTTAAAAGGTACTTTAGATGGTTCTGTTCAAAGTTCCTGAGCCCTCCCTACACTTATTCCTAGGTTTACTGATTTCCAAAGTGTTGGTTCTTTTTTCTATTCTCATCCTCTGCTTTTCCCTTGAGTGAGGCAACTACTGTCCTTTTCCTAATCTGGCCGTGGTTCTTCCTGGATATGGCCAGCTTCCTTCTTCTACAGTCATGTGACCCCCTTACAGAGAAAGTCCTGCCTTCTGGAACCAACCAAGCCTCGGTTCACTGGACTGGAATCCCTTGCTGAAATTAATTCAGCTCTCTGTAAAGAGGCCACCAAAAAATCTCTTGCCTTTTCTAGCCAAGGAATTGTGATATGGTCATTGAATTTATTTTTCTAATTTTTTTTAAGTTGGAGGTAGACATGATACCTTTATTTGATTAATTTCTTTATGTTTATGTGGAGATATGAATCGAACCCAGTGCCTCACATGTGTTAGGCAAGTGCTTTAACCCCTGAGTCACAACCCCAGTCCCATGGTCATTGAATTTTACAATCAAAGCAAACTTTAAGGGCCTCAGCTTGCTCCAGTGAAAACATGTTTGAAAAGGCACATTGCACATTTGTTTTCATCTCTTTAGTTAAGTATCAATGCTGAAGAGGAACAGCCTAATGTAGAGAAAATAAAATGAAATAATTAAAAAGTTGCAGAATGTGAAATGAGGAAGATAAAACCAAGCAAGCCCATTGGAGATAATGGTTATCTTTTTGCAATAAACATGAAGTGAGAACAATTCAGGTCTTGTGATAACATCCAACTGAAAGGAAGTAAATTAGATGTAGACAAGACCAGGAGAGGATTACAAACCCAGGCAGGGCCAGACCCTGTGAAGGAAGGGCAGAGGCTGGGGTGGGGTGGGCTGACTTTTATCTTTATCAGGTAAGTGAAATAATGCTTTGTACTGACAGTATGAATTTAAAGTGTAAAGTGGTATCAGGAGGTGCTCTGGAGAACGATGTAAAAGCTGTCAGAGACCCTGTGGGCTGGGAACCTAAAGAATCCCTAAAGAATCAAAATGCAGTCTGTAAAAATAAAAAAAGATTTTAATAATAATAAAAAAAGAATCCCTAAAGGACATGTCATCTCGTTTAAGCCTATGGCAGCCTTGCCAACTCTGCGTAGCTTAGCAGTCCCCTTTGTAACGGGGAACGTGAGGTTCAGAGACACAAACTTGTCCAAACGTGGGCCTGCCTGCCTTTGAAAGCTTGTTCCCTCTAAATGAGCCACACCGTCTCACACTGAGTGATCCTGTACCCTCGTGGTCTAAGAGGGTCAGAAATGGCAGAGCAGGCCTGGGCCAATGAGGGAGTGAACCACTCTGTTTCTGGGTCTCTTTCTCTTTCTGACTACCCTGCCCAACCCTTCCTGCACCATAGTCCTGCATTGAGCAGCTAATTTTTTTTTTTTATTTTAATTTCCATTTGGATATCAACAGGTGTCAGGTACGATTTATCTGGAGGATGGAGGTGCCCTAATTGTCATATTTTGTCTTTGCTGCCTGTTTTCTCCAGTCAGAAGTCTGAGGTTTCTCAAATTTCCCTTTCTTTGGCGATGCTCTACGTCCTGTCAATACTACTTTCAAAGCATCTCCATTTTTCTTTTTATTCACTCTCTCTCAACTTGTCCTCTCCTGATAAGTGTTAAGTGAAGCTTTTTCACTGACCTCCTGGACTTCCATCTCCTAGGATTTTCCCCAAATCCACTTCCTACATTGTAGACCCAGAAATATTTATAAAATACAAATACGTACTACCCCTTCCTGTCTTTCCTTCTCTTTAACATAAAGTTTGAGGTCCTTGAGTTAAGTATTTTTAGAAAATATCTTTGCATGGGATGTCACCTCTCCCTACCTTCTACCCTACAATAACCAAAACCCTTCCATTTTCTACAGTGTCAGGTATTCATTGTCAGTTCTTCGAACATGCTGCTCCTTCTATGTGGATTACCCGTCTCCTCCCTCTCTGCCCCCCAGCTACTTAGCTCCCGCTTGTCCTTTAGAAGCCTTCCTCCACAGATCCCTCCTCCTCCCCCTCTTCTTCCTTCTCCTCCTTCTTTCTTCCTTCTTCTTGTACCTGGGATTGAACCCAGGGGTGCCTAACCGCTAAACCACATCCCCAGTCCTTTTTAATTTTTATTTAGAGACAGAGTCTTACTAAGTTGCTTAGGACCTCACTAATTTACTGAGACTGGCCTAAAACTTGTGATCCTCCTGCCTCAGTCTCCCAAGTTGCTGGCCACACCTGGCCACAGGTCCCTTCTTAACAGTCCGAAGATTCAGGAAAGAATACCTCCTTTGGCTCTCATAGTCTCTCATAGTGTTTATCTGTCTTATACTGCATTTTTTTTGGGAATTGAACCCAGGGCCTTGTGCTTGCGAGGCAAGCACTCTACCAACTGAGCTATATCCCCAGCCCATTATACTGCATTTTAATGGATGAATTTCTGTCTCCCTAAATCATAAACAAAGACTGAGTCTTGTTTATCAGGGTTGATTTTGGTGCCTGAAACATGAGACAACTCCTCAGCACTTTGGTTGCTGTCATAGGTGAAGAGTAGTGTGCAGATTTACCAGGGAGCCATCTTGAAATGAGAATTGGTCAGAGGGAGAGCTTGAGCTTCACATTGCCTCATGGAAGCTTTTGTTGACCCGTGGAGAGCTCACGCTGGGGTAATCCTTTAGTTTCAAGTTGGGGTGAGGGGACCAGACCTGTAGGCACCTGTGTTGATCAGTATTGGCTGTGAACATGACCTTGGGTAAAGGGTCTCTTTTCTACCAAGGCAATCTCTAAAGAGGGCTGATAGCTGAGGATAGTCTGCCATTAGCATGTCGAAGGGCTGGGTGATGAATCTTTCATTTCTGAAGACAGATTTAAAAAAAATATATAATCTTAATTTTAATATAATTTATTTAACTGTAACTTTCTTTTATAATTTCTGTTACAGAAATTAAGTTTTAATCATAGTAGTAGTTAGTAATCTCCTTAAATTTCTGAAAATTTAGCCACTGTCTCTTCCAAATTAGCAATGAACCAGCTCAGCATACAACTGAACACATCTATCAAATTCCACTTACATTCTAGCCAGTTCTATTTCATTTATGACCCATAGGTTTCCTTATTTAATTAGAACATTGCCTTGACTCTGATGCTGTGTTACACCAACACTTTTATTTGCAGCAGCACTGTGAAAGTTATCTAGAACTTACATATTTATTTAAAAATACTGCCTTTCATCCCTGAAGGGTGACTTGAGTGGCACATCTCAGTGTCCACTATGCATGTGTCACTCAAGAAACACATGCTTCAACCCACAAGCTTCAGTCCTGACTCCCATAAAGAACATTCTAGTAGAAATGTTTCCTTAGAGAGCTCACGTGGGCTCACACCTAGGTGTGAAGAAAACCTTCTGGTGAAGAAAAATGGAAGAATAATTGAGGAAATGGTGCCAACTCTTCTAAAATTGGCTGTCTTCTTCAGATGCTGTGCAGGTCGACATTCAGACTCACAAGACCCCATACATAACAACTTGCCCCAGTTTAATCAGATGGCTGTTGGGCTGGAAACCTAGAGAGCGCAACATTTTTTGAGGGAATAACTATCATAGCAATTCTTGTAGCAACCCACTCCTTTTCCTCCCAGTCCCTGCACCTACCTGCTCCTGTTCCCATCACGAGAGTTCAGGTGTGAGAAAATGAGACTCATATTGCACAGATGCAGTAGCTTCCCTGGCTTGGGAGTTTCACATCCCTCAGGAACCCATATATATTTTAATTGGCATAGGCAGGATCTACCCCATGGCAAATCTCTATGTTCAGGGAATCCTAAAGCCGTGACCTCCCACTAGGGATCTTTGTTTCACTCATACTGTTCCAGACTGATGCAGCTTATCTAGCATGGGCCTTTTTAACCATAAACAATATTGCCTGGTGATAACAGATGCAATGTCACCCTTATCAAGTTTCCAGGAGAAGGAACAAAGCAAATGAACCAAAGGTCAGATTTGTTCTTCGAGAAGGAGTAAAAGGTTGGTTCACCCTTCTGCACAACCTCGTGTGATCTCCATCCCACCACAGGATATAGTCATAACACCAGATGATATGCATGTCAGGGACACAAATGTCTATCTAGCAAGTTGTTTTCTGCCTGGTTCACCATTTCTTTTCATGGTTCTGAATATAGAAGAGACTCAATAATCTTTTTGGTCCTGGGGGCTAGTCTAGGGCCATGAGTATACTAAATACTCATCAGAAAAATTCATTATTACCAAAAAAGAAAAAAATAAATAAAATTGTGAAAAACCAGAAGAAATACTTCCACATTTTCACCTACTAGACATAACACTTATGAATATTTTAGTCTGTTTCTTTCAGTCTTTCTTATATGCGTAGACGTAACAGTTGGTATGTCTTAGTGCTCATGGCAAGTGCCTTTTTTTTTTTGTAGAGACATCTTTAAGAAGCTGTTACATTACCCAAGGTTGGTTTTGCCTTAACTCATCAACCTAAATGTAAATACTCAGAGAAACTTGGGTGATGGTCTGTTCAACATTTATTAATAATATACACCACCTGCCAGACCATGTGGTAGGAACATAGAAGAGGGAATGAAAAATGATGTTCAATTCTGTCCTCAGAGCTCCTATGTGTCCTTTTGAAGAAGGGAGGTTCCCGTCCACATTTTATTTCCTGTGAGGTAACTAACATTGCCTGACACTTGTTCTATTTAGTTGGGATGATGCCAAAAGAGAAAGACCCACTTAAGAAGCCAAAGAGCCAGTTTGTCAAAAAATAAACAGGCAAATAATCCCTGAAGATGATCCAGTCTTTGTAAAACAATTTTAACACAATATCCAGCTGATCAATGGGGAGGGAAGCACGTCAGCTAGTGGGGAGTGAACATTAGTGACTTGGTTGTCATGGAGACTTTTCTTCCAGACCAGGAAAAAGGCATTCATGGGGAAACATGCCATGTGGATAAATAGCCCATTTCTCCATGATCTCTTTTCTCCGTTGATCACAAGTCAACATCCCACTGGGACTGGGATTGGAGAGAAATTCAGGCATCCTAGTCACATAGAGGAGGGAAGCATTTCCCTCTGTGCAGAGAGACCCAAGGGACAAGGTTTGAATAAGAAGTGTATAGATAAAAGTTGGAAAGCCAAGGTCATAAATTTATTTTTTATTCTTTTCTTTTCCTACTGTCTTTCTTTTTAAAAATGATTTTTTGCAAGTTGTTAAAAAGGCTTATTCTCAGTCATCTCTGGGTGTGGAGGGGGAGGACTGTTGATATGAAACCTTGACTGGCACTTGAATTGCTGACTCTAGACACATCCATCACAGCACCTCTTGAAAGAAATGAAGTATGTGACCTCTTTAGCCTTATTAGAAAAAGCCAGGGTGAAGCAGTGGTGGACAGTATGGTCAGCTTTACAAGCAATCCGTAAACAACATAGAGGTGTAACACTTTTAAAACTTGATTTTTATGTTTATAAATGCTTACCATTCTTGACAATATTTCTCAGTGTTTGCCAAAAATAAATATGCATTTAATAAACAAAGTAATTAAAAAACAATAGGAGGAGCTATGCACTTCTTTTCTATCCCTCTTCAAAATGCACGGTAGCTATTTGTTTATCTTTCCAGCTGTCCTAAATTGGGAGCTCTTCAGTGTTTTGGATGGTACCTTGTTCATCTTTGTAATAGTGTTTAGCATGATGCTCAGTTCATAAATGTTGATTTATAGAAACTTTTATATACTAAACTCTGGTATATATTGGTAAATGGTGATTATTCAATGAAAATTGGATGGAGAGCTGGATGGTGAATGGATGGGTAAATGTATGGTTGACTGTATTCTGGATTTTCTCGATTGTCTATGTTTTGGAGAACTAAACAATTATTTTACAGGAGCAAGAGCCATTACACAGTTGTCTTTCTGGTAGTAGTTTCTGTGCTGCAGAAAATAATTAAGATGGGACCTCAGTAGGGATTACTTGATAAATCATCATAGGATGGTTTGTTTCCCACTATTGATTTTTTTCATTCAAAGTCTTCATAGGTTAAGTGAGATCTGATATATTCATTATACATTAAGGATCTATAGTAGTTTCTTCAGGATCCATTTCTATTTGTGTACAAAGGCTAATCTACTCACTACATGAAGAATTAACGTCTGTTTCTGATACTCACGTGAAGACAACTCACAATATCTGCAGCTCTGACCAAAGTGCTCCCCAGTCTTTCCACCTCTTCCTCGCATAGTTAGCACACTCATAAACTCTTTGGACCTTCAGTCTTTATGTCATGTGCCTTTGTGTCATTATTCTGCCTTTCCACACAACCTGTACCTTTCCATCTCAACACTTCTTCATTCACTTGTCTCCTGTGATTCCTGCTCTGATACAGCCCAGCCCTCATCTGATGTATTCAGTTCTTTCCCCAAGTTGAAAAAAGAAAACATTTATTTGTTAATTATCTCAATAATATTCTCCTACAACTAGAAACTATGTCTCAGAGATTGTGAGTTTTACATGATTTGAGCCCTTCTCTCTCTGAGGAATACAGAGATCCTTAATCTGGAGGTATGACAGTCTGTTTAAAATGATGGATGTTTGAGTACCATTTTTAATAGGGATAAGAATAGGAAGACAGTGAAGTGTGCCTTACAGGCTCAGAGAAGGCAAATTTTCAGAACTTTGCTGACTGAATTCACCAGAAATCAATGGAAGGCCATTCTTTGCTGGGACCTCTGTGCTTTTCAACAATCCTTCTATCCCCTGGTGGGCCCTGGTCACATTGCTCCCAGGTTCCTCTATCCTCTCATACCTTTTTTCTCCTCATTCCTTATTTCACTCACTTTTCATTAGTTTTTTGTCATGGCGACCAAAATACCTGACAAGAACAACTTGGAGGAGGGAAAGTTTATTCGAGGCTCATGGTTTCAGAGGTCTCAGTCCCTAGATGGCCAACTTCATTGCTCTGGGCCCAAGGTGAGGCAGCACATCAGGGGGAAGGGGCCTAGCTGAGGAGAGCTGCTCAGTTCATGGTGGGGTCAGGAAGCAGAGAACGAGAAGGAAGGGGCCACAGGAAGATGCACCCTTTCAGAGCGCACCCCCGTGACCCACCTCTAGCCATGCCCCACCTGCCTACAGTTACCACTCAGCCATTCAAAGTAGGATGAACTGATAGGGTTACAGCTCTCACAGTCCAATTATTGTACCTCTATATATTCCTGATCAAAAGGAGCTTTTGGGGGGACATCTCATCTCCAAATTATAACATTCATCTTCTTGAATGAGTTAGTGCCAAGTCAGGATATTTTGTTGAAAATTAAAAGGAGTTGTGCTTCAGAAATGGACATGTTCTTGAGAGAGTAAGTGCTTGGAACAAACATTGTCTGTGAGGTGTATTAGTTTAAGGATGTATCATTTTAAAGGGGAAAAAGCCTCCAAAGTAAATAAGTAAATGCTTGAGAAAAAAGAAGAAATACAATGTACAGAAAAATTTTTTTTTTTTTTTTGGTTGTAGTGCTAAGGCTTGAACCCAGGGTGTTGCGCTTGCAAAGCAAGCACTCTACCAACTGAGTTATAGCTCCAGCCCAGAAGAATGTTTTGGATAATTTGTACACATCAATTTCTACTTCACTGAATTTCTGCCTTATTATTTCTAGTGAGTTAAATGGCAGTTTTAAGTTGCAGAAGTTGGTATGGGATTCTAGAAGCTATAGACTGTATTGTCTTATTTAATATTCACACTTTAAAAAATTTATTATTTTTATTGTACTTATATATGGGGTACAGTGCAATGATTTAATACATGTCAATAATATGTAATGATCAAATCAGAATCATTTGCATTTCCATCTTATCAAATATTTAAAAATTTTGATTAACATTTAATGATTGTTCGTGTTTATGAGGTGATATTTTAGTTCATCTATACGATGTGTATTGATCAAATCTGGGTAATTAATGTTTTCACTTTCCTATCTTTGAAGGCTTTGGATCCTTGAAATTCCTCTGTTTTAATATAAATACAGCCAGGTGTGGTGGTGCACACCTGTAATCCCAGTAATGTGGGAAGTTGAGGCAGGAGGATTGCAAATTCAAGGCCAGCTTCAGCAACTTAGTGAGATCCTGTCTCAAAATAAAAACAAAAAGGGCTGGGGATCTGGCTCAGTGGTTAAGCATCCCTAGGTTCAGTTCTCAGTACAAAAAAAAAAATACTGGTTTGAACTAGTGTAAAGTATATAATAGACTATCGTGAGCTATAGTCACCTCATTTTTTTCTGTATGACACTAGAACTTATTATTTCCATTTGTGTTTTGATATTTTTATCCAACTTCCCTCTATTTCTCTTCTCTCCCCCCTCCCAGCCTCTAGTAACTAGTATCCACATGAGACATACGGTATATGTCTGTGTCTGACTTATTTTACTCAACATTGCATCTTTCCTGTTCCATTCATTTCATTGCAGATGATAGGATTCCTGTCTTTCCTCTGACTTCATGGTGTTCCTCTGCATAGATACAACTAATTTTCTTTATCTATTATCCATTATCTACTCATCTATGGATGGGCATCTAGAGTGGTTCCATATCTTAGCTATGTGCATAGTGTAGCAATGAACATAGGCAAACAGTGTCTCTTTGGTATGCTGACTTCATGTCTTTGGATATGTACCAGAAGTGGGCTAGCTGGACCATATGGTAGATCTATTTTTAATTTTGGGGGAACCTCCTTATTGTTTTTCATAAAGGCTATACTAATTTACATTCCCACCAACAAGGTACTTGTCATACTTCTTAACTTCATAATCTAAGGGTTATGAAATGTGAGCATAGTTATACGGTTAACACATTGTAAACTAAGGTTGAAACCCTAGTCTTCTTGATAGTGTTACCGCTCTTTCTTTTTTCTGAACAAGCTGTCCTTTAAGACTGCAGAGAAGTTATCTTACTGCCCAGTCAGAGCCCAAGTCAAAGGCTTATTTGCAGGTTGTTGATATGGGAATATGATCCCCAGGAGTAGGGTGAAGAGACTGAGGTAGGAAAAAGGAATAGGAGAGTCAACAGAAGGATGTGTAGCCAAGTTGGCCGAGGATATGGATGGCCGGTTCACAATCTTGGTGAGTAGGTCAAAACTTAGAATTATCAGAAGTAGTGGGAGGATGGGGAAGAGCAGTAGAGCAGTCACCTTCCTCTGTTCCCTATCCCCCGCTGATCTGGAGTTCAAGGGTTTATCCATAGCCCATTAGTTTATGCATTCCACTTCTCTGAGTAAATGTCAAGTCCAGCATCTGAGATAACCAGAGAAAGAAATGTGCTATCAGATGGCTCATCTGCGTGAATCTGTTTACAGTGTTCATGGTAAAAAGAGATGAAGTTAATATGATTTGAAGCAGTACACAAGAGTTATTTGGCACAGAGGCACAAGGAATAATAATAATAGCAAGCTTCTGTGCTTCATAGGAGCAGTGAGTAGAATTCGTGAAAGTTCTTTCGCATGGGTCAGAGTGGATGCTCTTCGTGAATGCTCTAGGTGTCTGTGTGCTCTGCTAAGACCTCTTGGATGCATTGATCTCCTCTGCTAGAAGTTCTTAGAATCTGTGAAATTGTAGGACTGTATCCTTCAAGGGATAGGATGATATCAGTTCAGGAAACATTGATAATCTGTGACCCGAGTGACAGCTGAGTCTTTGGAGGTCCATTATGAAATCTTTGTCATTAGGGTCTTAGCTCTTTATCCATAAAAGTCCTGTGTGTTTTTCCCTAAAATGGAACATAATTGGCAAGTGAAATCTAAAGAACTGCAATATGCTAAATCCAAAATAAATTATTCTGCTTGAAACAGGTAATTTTTTTAGAGAATTAAATTCTAGAGAATAGAGAATAAAGTCTGAGCATCTGTGGGATGCTCTTGAGGTATATTTTTTCTTTTCCTTTTTTTTTTGTATTTAATGGGACTTGAACCCAGGGGGGCTCTATCATTTAACTACATTCCTGGTCATTTTTATTTTCCATTTTGAGACTGGGTCTGCCTTAATTGTCTAGGCTGGTCTTGAACTTGCCATTTCTACCTTAGCCTCCTGAGTCTTTGGGATTATAGGTGTGCACCACCACACTTCTGAAGTATCTTAAGAATCCACTAAGAATTAAGTAGTTAAAAAATTCTTGCCTTGGGCATGAGTTTAAGATTCTTCGTGATGCGCTAATCAGCATACTATAGAGATACAGCCACATCAATATTCATAGCTGCTCAATTCACTACAGACAGATTGTGGAACCAACCTAGATGCCCTTCAGTTGATGAATGGATAAAGAAACTGTGGCATATATACACAATGGAATATTATTCCACCATGAAGAATGATAAAATTATGGCATTTGCAGGCAAAAGGATGAAATTGGAGGATATCATGCTAAGTGAGATAAGCCAATCTCAAAAAACTAAAGGCCGAATGATCTTGCTGATAAGCAGATGAGGACATATAAGGGGGAGTAGGAAGGGTTAGTGTTAGGGTTAGGGTTAGGCTTAGGGTTAGGGATAAGGAGGGTGGTAAGAATGGAGGAAGGAAGGACTGTACAGAGGGAAAAGAGGGGTGGGAGGGGTGGGGGGGAAGGGAAAAAATAACAGAATGAATCAAACAACATTGCCCTATGTAAATTTATGATTTTTAATTAAAATAAAAAAAGATTCTGACAATTGGAGTTTTTTTTTTTTTTTTTAATTGGAGCTTTAAAACATTTAAAATTAATTCCTAAATGTGAGCTCCATAAAGGAAGGGACATAATTGTCTTCATCCATATATTCCTAGGACTTCCTTCTAAGTGTGTTTGGCACATGCTGGGTCTCAGTATTTGTCTAACGGATACTTGACTATTATATTTAAGGTACTGTACCACTCTTTTTTTTCAGTTGATGAAAGCTAGTTTTGATTAATCTGTATTATTTTTCTTAGTTCATTTGTGACTTACCACTTATGGAATAGACATGTAGAAAGTACTTACTCTGATCTTGGTGACTTAAACCCATGACCCCCATCTACTGAAAAATACCTTCCAGGGAAAGTTAATCCAACTCAGACATCAAAATAAACTAGGAGGGAATCGGATGCTTAAAACATGGATTCTGAGAAAAAACAGTCATGTGTAAAGAAGATAAATCTATGAAGATCTATGAAGGAAAATTATTTTTTCAAGATTTATTGAGGCATAGTGGGCAAATAAAAATTATGTAATTCAATGTATAAAACATGGTTTTATATGTGTATACATTGCATATAATATACATGTCAAATTAATTAACACATCCTTCTACGTGTGGTTATCTTTTGTGTGTGAATGTATGTGTGTGTGTGTGTGTGTGTGTGTGTGTGGACTGAGGACAATTAAGTTCTACTCTCCTAGCAAATTTCAAGTCTACAATACAATATTGTTAACTACAGTTACCATATTGTGCAGCAGATCCCCAGAACTTATTCAGAAAAAAGAACATACATTTACTACAAGTAAAATCCTGGAATTTAATGACTCCTTTTATATAGAAAAATAAGTAATTAAGTAAAACCTTATGTTTAAACCATGCAAAGGGCTCTGAGATCCTGAAAATATATTTATGAGAAAACCCTATTTGGTCTTAGGTCACTAAAATAATTCTTGCAATCATCAAAAATAAATAGTTTTTGTTAAATGAACACTTTCACATTGCATAATGTCATATAGAAAATCTATTCTCTGTTAGTGATATTAGCAACAATATAGTTAGATATATTGACAGTGTTGGAATTACCACCAAACTTCTGGATATGTGTAGAGAAAGATTTATCCAATGTGGTGGCAAATGGCAATTCTGGCAGCAGTGCTGGCAGTGGTGAAGTTACTGTAACATAGCTGGCAATTTGTTTTTCATATTGAAAGGTCTTTATGGGCTTCATAATATACAGAGGACAATTTGTTATTGGAATACCTTGTCTTGTCGCTTACCATAGGATTTTTTAGCGGGGGAGGGGGAAGTTGTATCTGCAGTGGTGTTTTTTGAAAACAGATGGTTCATGAAGGATCTAACAAAAGCTTATCATAATCTTGATGAAATCTCTTGTGGAATCAAACTTACTCTTTCTTTGTATACTATATTTCTGGGCTGTTTTAAAAAATACAATTTATTTTTCAATTATAAAAGTAATACTTGCTCGTTACAGAAAAGAAAGAGAAAACATAATCCCAAGCACCTAGGGACAATCTCTGCTTTCACATTTCCAAATGTTAATTTGTTTTGATTATACAAGTTAAACATGGTTAGTGGAGAAATTTTGAAAATTCAGATGTGCAAAATGTAAGGAGATGAAATCATTTGCAGTTTCACTACTATAGGATTTCTGCTTTTACCATGTTGACCTTAGAGCTTATCTCAATTATGTATTTATATGCAGATATTCAAGATACATATTTTATTTTTAACAAAAAGGAACCACATTTATTCAGCTATAATTGTTTCTTGTCACTCTGTTCTTCATTTTCATATTCATAGGTTAAGTCAATACTTTCACTGAATTGATAGAATCCATTATACTCCAATTTATTTTACCAATTAAAAAATTAATGACATTTTATATATTTAAATTTAATTAATTTTTAATATATTTGCACACATATATAAGGTACAATATGATGTTTTGATTCATGTATACATTGGGCAATGATCAAGTTAAGGTAATTAACTTATCCATCACCTTAAGCTGAAATCTTTATGATGAGTACATTAAGATACTCTTCTCTCACACAAAAACCTCTCTTCTATTTTCAGATGTATAATGCATTATTGTTAATGATATTCATCCTGCTGTGCCACAGAACACCAGAACTTATTCCTCATATCTAACTATAATATCTTACCTGTCGACCAATCTCTCCTCTCTCCTTTCTCCCCAGTCTCTGTTTCTATGATAAAAACTTTTTAAGATTCCACTTATGAGTGAGATCATGTAGTTTTTGTCTTTCTGAGCTTGACTGATTTCACTTAACAAAATAAATGTTCTTCAAGTCCATTCAGGAAACCTTTGACAAACTTCTAAATAAAAATCTTTATATCTACCCTGTCATAATTTTTGGATTAATTTCTGCAAGCAAAATGTCTGTGAAGGAATGTAGAACAATTTTCATTCTCCTGAGAGTGTATGACTTCTCATGTACCTGTGTGTCATCATGCTTGGACAATAAATATAACTCCATAAATATTGGCTGATGACCTGGTCAAAATGAGCACTCTCATTGTGGTCAAGTGATTCGATTGAAAGGAACAGATATTTATTTACTTCATGGAGTGAGGAATCTGCGAGGAAGTTGTTGTTAACTAAGGTGATAATAGAAAGCAAGCACCCAAGACCCTAGTGGATGGAGGAAGGCTTTTCAAGATGAAGGACAATTCCACATATCAGATCTTCTCATCTTTTTTCCTCAGTAAGAGATTTGCTTTAATAATTCTTTAATGCTTTTCCATTTTGGTATCTCAAATGATATTTCCCACTGCTTTCTGCTTTTATTCCCAATTGTGCACTTGCTATTTCTTACATTTAAATTTCCAGATAAAGAATATCATCAGCTTGGAGCTTATGATGGTTGCTCTGGGGTTGTGCATTTGCTCCTTGCTGTCTCATTGGTCAGCAGATCCCCAAGTTCAGTCAGCTATGAACACAGAAGCAGGAATGAGATGGATGGCAGACTGTGTAACAACACCCTCTACCAAGGGGCCTTTTATCTTTTCTGGCAGAAACTCAGAGCAAAAGTAGCCTTCCCTCCAACTGCCCTTTATATTTTAAATTGTATATTAAATTATATTTACTACACAAAAATAGCACTGAATAATTTTCATAAAAATTATATAAATTTTATAGCAGTCATTTGTATTTCTCATTTTGTAGGTTTAGTGCTAATAATGTTGCCTTTTAATATTAAAATGAAAACTTGTTATTATTCAACAGGAAGATATTTAGTTAACATGATGTTTTTGCTTCCTGTTTGTTTCAATCAGATAACTTTGAAGTTGGGAGAGTATATTGGAAATCCTTAAATCACTTAAAATAATTTAGACCTACTATTAAATTTACATCACAAGTGAGTAGTTACTGCAGAGTTAGCAAGTTTGTCACTGCTTTTTAATTAACCATAAGTTGATTGTAAAGAGAGGATTATTGAACATTTGAGGAATATATCTAATGGCCATATAATTAGATGAAAATCACATAAGAAAGGAATGTTCAATTTAAGTCTTGGTATATTAACTGTAAAGAAATGTGCAGATATTTTATTCACACTTATCAAAATAGCTTACAGAAAGTTAATTAGGGATCATTTTTGGAAATGGTAGTATTTAATAGACATATTATTTGGTATCAGTCTTTCTACAAATAGCCCATTAAGTGGAAAACTATTACATAGAAAATAGTTTATGAGTAAAAATCAAATTGCATATTTTTGTTTGCAAAGTTAATGCCTACCACTCATACATTTTAATTTACTGAAGTTGAGTAATGATTTGTTTTGTTGATAATTAAATAGCCATAATAATCAATGAATCTCAGTTAAATGTTGATAGAAACTAGCAGTTTATGAAAATAATAACAGTGATATGCCAGGTGACTCAGAAACAATAAGATCTAAATTTATTTTTTTCAAAATGTGTTATCTTTATCCAATTTACATGTTACACACAGAAATGCATACAAACGTACACATACAATTTTTCTCTTTTACATACATAGGATCACACTATTACAGTATTTTGTAACTTGCTTTTCCCTTTCAACAATTTTTTTTGTATTAAGTATTCTTACATTATATAATTTTAGTGATTCCATAGTAAATCACTATGTAGTAATATTATAATAATATTTGACCAGTCACCTATAGGTCTATTTGGGTTTCCAATTTATTATTATATAAATATGCTGCACTAAATATTCTGGTAGTTGACTCATGTGCAACTATAATTGCTTCTTTTTTTTCTTTCTTTTGAAGATTCAAGATATTTTATTAACAGCTACTACAAACAGTGAGATAGTGCAATTAGATTACCAAGTACAAAATCAACATACAACACTCAGTAGTTTATATATGTTCAAACAATCTTTTGGAAGATTTAATGGAAGAAAGATTTCATATATAACAAAAAATGTATTAATGTGTTTGTCAATAAAAATGTGAGACCTGTTAAAAATAAAAATCAAAATACCCCTGAAAGTAAAAATATAGTCTTTCTACAAATAGAAGGACGATATTATTGTGTAAATTAATTTGTAAATTTAACAAAATCTCAATGAAAACTTAATGTTTTAAGCTATATCATCTGATGCTAAATTTAGTGAAAAAAATGAACAGAAGTGGGACCAGCACTTAGACACTTTAATGTATTTTTTTATATTATTTATTTATTTTTTTATTGTAAACAAATGGGATACATGTTGTTTCTGTTTGTACATGGAGTAACAGCATACCATTTGCATATTCATACATTTACATAGAGTAATGATGTTTGATTCATTCTATTTTTTTCCTTCCCTCCTACCCCTCCCACCTCTCTTTTCCCTCTATAAAATCCCTCCTTCCTCCATTCTTGCCCCCCTCCCACCCCCCATTATGTGTCATCATCCGCTTATCAGTGAGATCATTCGTCTTTCGGATTTTTGAGATTGGCTTATCTCACTTAGCATGATATTCTCCAATTTCATCCATTTGCCTGCAAATGCCATAATTTTACTATTCTTTATGGCTGAGTAATATTCCATTGTGTATATATACCACAGTTTCTTTATCCATTCATCAATTGAAGGGCATCTAGGTTGGTTCCATAGTCTGGCTATTGTGAATTGAGCAGCTATGAACATTGATGTGGCTGTATCTCTGTAGTATGCTGATTTTAAGACCTTTGGGTATAGGCCAAGGAGTGGGATAGCTGGGTCAAATGGTAGGTCCATTCCAAGTTTTCTAAGGAATCTCCACACTGCTTTCCAGAGTGGCTGCACTAATTTGCATCCCCACCAGCAATGTATGAGTGTACCTTTTTCCCCTCATCCTCTCCAACACCTATTGTTGCTTGTATTCTTGATAATCGACATTCTAATTGGAGTGCGATGGAATCTTAGGGTAGTTTTGATTTGCATTTCTCTTATTACTAAAGATGGTGAACATTTTTTCATATGTTTGTTGATTGCTTGTAGATCTTCTTTGGTGAAGTGTCTGTTCATTAGCCCATTTGTTGATTGGGTTATTTGTAAAAACCTAAATAATTTAAGGATATCATACTGGTCTATTAACAAAACAGAATGCCCAGAAGTAAGTACACTCAGATACATATAGAAATTGAACGTATAAAGAGGACATTATCTCAAATCACAGAGAAAAAGAAGTAGTCAATAAGTATTATAGGAATAAGTAAAGTAATATCCCTACCTTACCTCATATATCATGATAAATTCCATATGTATCAAAGATATTTTTTAAATAACACAACCATTAAATAATAAGAAGAAAACTTGAAATTTTTTTCTTTACAAATGTGGAGTTAGCAAGAACTAAACTTTCTTGACTAAAAAATCCCAAAGTCATAAATTATTTCACTGGTACTTTTTGTTACATAAAAATCAATTTTTTATGGAAAGAAGCATCATAAACAAACTTTTTAAAAAGACAACTAAGGGAACTATTTACAGCTTATATCACAAAGAGCTATCCTTCCTAACATGTAAATTGACAAAATCATAATTCTCTTGAAACAGAAAAATTTTGATTGATGAGTTTAGGCAATTAACATTCAGGGTTATTATTGAGATATGATTTGTATTCCCAGTCATTTTGGCTTATTTTTGATTTTTAACTTGATTTGGTCTCTCATTTGATTGGCTTTTTCTTTAGTGTAGTTCCTTCCTTTTCTGACCTACATTGTTATTTTTCATTTCCTCCTCAAGGAATATTTTGCTGAGAATGTTCTGTAGCACAAGTTTTCTATTTGTAAATTCTTTTAACTTTTGTTTATCATGGAAGGATTTTATTTTGTCTTCATATCTGAAGGTTAGTTTTGCTGGATATAAGATTCTTGGTTGGCAACCATGTTCTTTCAGAGCTTGAAATATATTGTTACAGGACCTTCGAGCTTTTAGGGTCTGGGTTGAGAAATCTGCTGATATCCATATTAGTTTCCCTCTAAATGTAATCTGCTGCATTTCTCTCACAGTCTTTAAAATTCTATCTTTATTTTGTATGTTAGGCATTTTCATTATAATGTGCCTTGGTGTGGTTCTGTTGTAATTTTGTGCATTTGGTGTTCTCTAAGTCTCCTGTAGGTTATTTTCCATTTCATTCTTTCTGTTTGGGAAATTTTCTGATATTATTTCATTGAATAGATTGTTCATTCCTTTGATTTGTATCTTTGTGCCCCTTCCTCAGTTCCAATAATTCTTAAATTTGGTCTTTTCATGATATCTCATAGTTCTTGGAGGTTCTGTTCATGATTTCTTACCATCTTCTCTGGTCAACTTTATTTTCAAGATTAAATATTTTGTCTTCATTGTCCAAGGTTCTGTCTTCCAAGTGATCTGGTCTGTTGGTGATGCTTTCCATTGCGATTTTTATTTGGTTTATTATTTCCTTCATTACAAGGATTTCTGTTTTTTTTTTTTTTTTCAGGATCTCTATCTCTTTGTTGAAATGATTGTTTGCTTCCTGCAGTTGCTCTTTCAACTGCTTATTGGAGTGATCATTCATTGCCTGCATTTGCTCTTTTATAATTTGTTTCACAAATCATTTTAATTATGTATATTCTGAACTCCTTTTCTAACATTTATTCTACCATGCTGTCATTGGATTCTATTAGTGTAGAATCTTGGTTTGTTTGTAGCACTTTCTTTGTTTTTTCATGTTGTTCATGTATCTTCCCCTCTAGCAGTGCAGATCTGGGGTATTGCAGTTTCCCCCCTATAGGCTTATAGGGACCCTGCAGATTTCCAAAACCTCTTCTTTAAGAGGGAGATCAATAGTAGTAGGACCCAGTACAGATAATATGCAGCCCTAAATTAAATATCCCCTATGAAAATGTGAACAATATTGTTATAATAAACAGAGAGACAAGTTCAATTATTATCTATAGTATAACCAATAGATTTGCAATGAGGTCTATAGTTTCTAATGGTGGACAAAGAGGATGGGGAGGGGTGTAGGATATAACTGTTAATGAGATAAGAAAAGAGTATATAGAAGTACTAGATCTTAGGAAGAGTGAAAGCAGAATCAAAAGAAGTTGGTTGTTAGCATGAGAAAAGGGAGAAAGAGACTCTGAGGAAACAGGTAAATGAAAGGAAGATAGAGTGAAAAAACAAAGAAATAAAAACTTAAAAATTTCAAAAAAGGAGAAAAAAATTTACAGTGTAACAGTCATATACTATTCAAACCTGCCAGTCTTCAGTAGCCTGATGCATGAGAGATACCTGACAATGAGACTCCAGCAGGAGTCTCAGGATGGGATTTGCCCCACCTAAAGATGGCAGCTTCCATTTCCAGGATAATCCAAGATGGCTGCACTGGCTTCCAAACGTGTTGGCAAATGGAGAGCTGCATTGCGGGGTGTGGGTACCGAGTCTGTGTGGGGTGCGGTCAGTCAGGCTGGAGGATTGGAGCTGGGGTGTGGTTGGTTGAGCTGAGGGGACCTGGTGACAGGGCACAGTCAGTTGTGACGGGGGTCCTGCATGTCTTGGCTGTTGTCACAAAATGGTGGCAGCCATATGTATCCAAACCTGAGGGTACTGTGACAGTGGACTTCCAGGCAACAGCTGGCAGCTGACGATCTGCTAGCAGTCTGTGGGCAGTCTGCAGGGTACTGGCAGTGAACCTTGGGCTGTGGGTGATGGGCAGGCAAGAGGCAGGCAAACGGGTAAATGGCGGATGATAGGCAGCATTCAGTGAGTGATCTGCACTCAAAAAATAGGTGATATGCTGGCAGACTGTGGGTGATCTAGGTGGGCAAATGGGGTAAAGAGCAGGGGATTGATAAGCAGCAAATACTGCCTCACGGAGAAACAGATTTTCCTGTGCTTGAAACCCAAGTTATGGAGCGACAAGGAATCCAGCCTCCCTCTACTCTGTCATCTTGGATCTCTCTCACAACTTTTATTTTATGAAAGTACTGGTTGATTGAGGAATATTCATAGGAAAAGGGAAGGTTTCAAGTGAATTCACAACATCTGATGCTGGTATTTGATAAAAATCATAAAGCTAAAAATAATAATGATGGTAATTTTGCTAGTAAATCAGAACATTTAGGCTTGGAATAAATATGACTCTTTCCTAATTAGCCCTTGGATCTTTCCAACTACTGAAAAAATTCAGTCAAATAAAATCAAAGCAAAGCCAGAAAACATGATACCAATCTTAGAAGTAGGTCTTAGAATAAGTGAATCCAAAGAAACCATAAAATTTTGTCTCTCTAATGGTAAATAAAACATATTAATGTATTAGAGAATCGATTTTAATAACACAAGCATGAACAAAAAGAAAAAATCAGCGATAAGTACCTATAATAACAGTAAATATTTTAGTATGAAATTTTTTGTTGAGTTTTATGTGTGTGTGTGTGTGTGTGTGTGTGTGTGTGTGTGTGTGTGCATTCTTGGTAGTGGTATAAACTAGATTTTTATTGTAAGTCATAGCCAAAACTTGAAAAACAGATATTTAATGTATAACATTTTAAAAACTTATAGTTCATCATTACTTTTATAATAGGTAGTGATATACAACTATGGATATCAACTTGAATCAAGCTGTCCAGACTTGAAGTATGGTTTTAACATTAATAGTTGGGTGATAAAGAACAATTTTATTGAACTCTTTCAGTTTTCTCATTTTTAAATTATATTTATTAATGGTATCTAACTGTTGCACATGTAAGTTGAATAAACACAAAGGACTGTGCCAAAAAGGCCATGCTGAACTCAAAATCATATTAATATTAAGGCTCCCATAAATGATTAAATAAGGTTATTCAAAGACTTCCACTTCTGACCTAGGTGGAGTAATGGGTAATGGTTTACCATCCTATCTGCAAAACAAACAAAACTTGGCAAAGAGAGGAACCCAGAGACTTCTGTGTAGTTCTTGAGCATTTAGATGCACATTGATTGATTGATTTGTGTGTGTGTGTGTGTGTGTGTGTGTGTGTGTGTGTGTGTGTGTGTGAGAGAGAGAGAGAGAGAGAGAGAGAGAGAGAGAAGGGTATGCAGGGGGATCTCCTCAAGATCAAAGAACCATTTGAATAGATTAAGGGGAACAGTACTCAGATCTTGCACATTTCCCACAGAGTGGAAAAATTCATCATTCATGGGGCATTGGGTAGAGTTCTTGGAAGGTTCTTGCCTTCATTGTGAAATAAGGAGCATTAAGCTAAACATGGCTCTTGTCCTGCCTAATACATATTAAAAGCACCAATCAAACTTGTAAGTAATTTATTCATATTCCATAATAAAACTCATATGGGAATATAAAAATACCCAGCAGAACCCAAGAAGGTGAAATTCACAATGTTTTGTATCAAATGAGAAATTATAAGATGGATAAAGAAGCAGGAAAAATACAACATATTTTGAAGATTAAAAAGAAAAAAAAGTTGAAACCAACCCAACACAGACCAATATTAGAATCAGAAGGAAAGAACATTAAAAAATATCTAAAAATTGTATTCCATGTACTTAAAAGGTAAGTAGAAACATGGAAGATACAAAAAAGATGCAAAAAAATGTAAAGACAACCATAATGTCTGAAATAAGACATGCTGAATAGGCAGATTAGACTTTGTGGAAGAAATGGTTAGTGAACTTGAAGACATAGCAATAGGAAGAACCCAAAATTGAAGACCAAAAAAAATTGGTGAACTGTGGGACAACTTCAAGTGTTACAGTACACATATAATTGTAGTCCAGAAAGGAGGGAGGAACAGAAAATGCATTTGAAGAAATAATAGTTAGAATTTTTCAAATTTGGTGAAAACTCTAACCCACAAATGCAAGAGATTCAACCTTAGCAAAAGGAAAACAAAATTTCCCCAGGACACATCGTAAACAGATTGCTCAAAACTACTGTGTTCATGGGTCAAACCCATGGCTGGCGTCACCCAATAGTTGTGGCACAGGAATTCCCTCAAGAGACTGTCAAAGAAAGTTTTAAGATGGGGCCTGCTGGGATTCCAAAGAAAGAAGCACTGAATGCCAATGTGATCAGTCCAAAGCACTTATTGGGGAAATTTCCATATAGTAGGGAGGTGCTATGTCCTTATGATGGACAGTGAGAAAGGAAATGTTCTACTCAGGTATGTTGGCAACAAGGGGATCAGGTTATGGAGCTAATATGAGGGTTTAATAAATTTGGTTCAGGGTTGGGACTAGTTTCTACATGTTTGGCAACATGTTTGATCTCTCAGTATTTCAGGCAACAACCTAAACATTGATGCCTAGGAATGTTCAAGGCCCCAGCTTGGGGGAAAACTTATAGTTGGAAGGTCCCAGAATGGTCAGGACAAAGAAAGGAAGTGGGGGGAACTGGGTGACCCTGTACATTGATAAAGAGAAAAATCTTCAAAAGAGCCAGAAAATATAAAAACCACATTACTTAGAAAGGAGAAAAGGTAAAAATGATAGCAGATTTTTTTTTCAATGGAAAATATTATTGAGAAGACAAATAAAATATTTAAAACATTAAAAACAAAACAAAACAGAACAATAATAAAACCGTAACTTGTCAACCTAGAATTCAATACTTAGTGAAAATACCTTTTAAAAATGAAGGTGAAATTAAGATTTTTTTCAGAAACACAAAACTAGAAGAATTAATTTTCAGTATACCTGCATTCTAAGAAATTAAGAATGTCCTTTAGGGAGAAAGAAAACCATAATGAATATGAATTCTACATCAAGGAACAAAGAGCACTGGCAATGGCAAAATGGTAAATATACAAGATTATTTTCTCACTAAAAAAATCTTCTTAAAGGATTATTGGCAGTTTAAACAAAAATAAAATGATGCATTATGGGAATTATAACATTTAAAAGTGAAATGTATGATGAAAAATTCTTAGAAATGGAAACATTGTGAGGTTTTAATACTTTACATGAAGTGATAAAATAAACCTCAAAGATTAACTGTAGTAAAGATAAATACAGTGAACCCTAAGGCAACCACTAAAATAAAAAATACTCCAACTGAAAGGAAGAGATTAACATATTGAATTAAAAAGTATGACCCAGCTATATGGTACTTATAGAAAATGAAATTTAAATATTGATACAAATACATTTAAAACAAAAAAATTGGAAAAGATATACCATGCTAACCACTACTCAAAAGAATGCCAGAGGGCATGTGTGTGTGCATATTTATTTCAGAAAAAGTAGGATTCAGAGAAAAGACTCTTACTGAGTAAATGAAGGTAATTTTCTAATGATATTAGGGGTCAATTCATTAGGAGAACAATCAGTTCTAAGTATTTAAGCATCTAGTATCAGAGTTTCAAAACACATGATGCAAAATGATAAAACTGCAAAGAAATATAGACCAATTCACAATTATTTGAGTTTTTCAGTATCCCCTCTCAATAACTGAAAAAGTAGTCTGAAAAATCATTAAGGATATGGAAGACTTAAATAGAACAATCAATCATCTTGGTGTAACTGACATTTATACAACACTCCATTCAACAACAGCAGCATTCTTTTCTAGGAGACGTGGAACATTTATCAGGATACACCATATTCTGGATCATGAAACTAAATTCAGTAAGCTTAAAAGGATTCAAGAAAAGCAATGCATGTTCTCTGACTACATGCAATTAAATTAAGAATCAACGACAAGTGTTGGTTGTGGCTCAGTGGTAGAGTGCTTGCCTAGCATGTTTGAGGCACTGGGTTTGATTCTCAGCGCCACATATGAATAAATAAAGTGAAGGTCCATCAACAACTAAAACAAATTTAAAAAAATCAATGACAAAAAGATATCTGAAAAATCCCCAAATCTTTGGAAAATAAATAAAGTAATTGTAAATTACCCATGGGTCAAAGAAGAAATCAAAAGGAATATTAGAAAATATTTTGAACTAAATAAAAATGAAAAAGTATAATAAAAATTGTGTCATGCCAGGTAAGCAGTACATATGGGAAAATGCATAGCATTAAATACCTAGTCTATGGTGTATATAAGATTTATTAAAGTTATAATTAGGACAATGAGTTATTGGCATAAAGATAGACAAATAGATCAATGGAACAGAATGGAGAGTTTGGAAATAGACTATACTGTACATGTATTTACATACATGATCATGAAAATGATAATGGGAAATGACTATATTTTGTGATAAATGTGATTTTGTGAGGTTATGAGCCTAGAAATGCAGGTGACCATTTTGCATATCTTTTTGGGAAGTCTGGACATATTATCCTGAACATAAAATACAGTCATTCAAATATTATAAAGGGAGAATAAGAAGATAAAATTTATTTTAGGAATGTCAGGAAAAAAATGACATGAAAGATGAATTATAGAAGGGGGAAACTTGATGTACAGTATAATTAGGAGGCAGTGAGGCTGAAAAAGGAGGAGGAGATTTGTGCTACATTTAAGAGGATAGAACCTGTGATGTCTTCAGGGTGATTTAATAGTGAGAAGGGTTATGGAATAGGAGGCATCAAGGACAGATCACAGATTTATTTATTTATTTATTTATTTTTCTTTTCTTCCTTTTTTATTCTTCTGGTGCTGGGGTGCAACCATGGACTTATACATTCAGGCAAGTGGTCTACCATTGAGATACATCTGCAGCCCTGGGTCACAATTTC